>NW_027072113.1:0-2632906 GCF_023168085.1 Purpureocillium lilacinum
ACCCTAACCCTAACCCTAACCCTAACCCTAACCCTAACCCTAACCCTAACCCTAACCCTAACCCTAACCCTAACCCTAACCCTAACCCTATATTTTTATATATATAGGCAAGTTACCGATCAGAGCATTAATTGCCTACTATAGCCTAATAGACTATAATACCTATAATACCTTTAATTACGTAATACCTTTAATTACGTAATAGCCTCGATTATTTACTATAGCTTAGTAGCTTATAATACCTTCGACTTATTACTATACCTTAATAGCCGCTGCCGCTTTAAGGCATCTTAGGCTCGTAGTATCTAAATAGAAAACGGGTAGTGTCTAAATAGCATATCTCTAATCTAGTGAGAGCTGTTCCTTAAAACGCTAATGCACTCAAGCTTGAGGCTCCCCCGCTTTACAATCCTTTCCCAGAGGGCAAGACTGGTACTTAAAGGTTCCACATTGGTTCTTGACCTGTCCTCCGTTCCAAGTGCACTTTCTCTGAATGGCCTCGAAGGCCGGAACGCAGAGGGCATTAACCCGAGAAGCCACCTCGTCGGGATTACCAGAACCGCCCTGTTTGAACAGGAGCTTGCACTCCTCGGGCGCATTGTCCGCCTCCTCAAACCAAGCCCAAAACTTGTTGTTGTCGATGGGCCGCCAGGGGCCCTTGTAGGGTCCGGGAGGACCTGGACAAGCGACGTGGACCTTGCTCCTCGTCTCTGATTTGCAGACACGGGCAAAGTCGTCTTTTCCTGTTCGGCAGAGCCTGATGAGCTCGTCGTTCGCCGGGTTGTTATGAGGCGGGCCATGGGTCGGATAACAAGACGGTTCTAATGTTTGGGTTGCGACTTGGCTGCTCGTCATGGTGGCGGTTGCGTCGGGACAGACGGTTGTTACCTTGCCGCCATATGTCGTTGCGATCTGGCCGTGCATCTTACCATCGTTACATGTGCAATACGGAGTCAGGCTGTAGCTATAGTAATGAACGACATGTTAGTTCAACATGTCCTCCTTTCTCACCGCCATGCCGGGAACGCCTGGTGATGATGCTCTCTGCTTACCTTGACTCCATCCTACAGGATGTCACAGCAACTCTGGTCTGCTTTGATTTCATAATGATGCTTATCGTTTGTGTCGGCATCGTCGAATACGTGCATGCCTTATCGCCCTGCCCCGACATGGTAGGGTAGTTTCCCCTAGTCATGCCACCGTCACTCTTAGCGCTCGAGCAGTGGCAGAAGGCAGACGGCTCGGCATTTGGTTTGCCGTCGAATCCGTCGCCGTAGGTATTGCGGAAACACTGGGGAGGGACGACTTTCGGCACCCGGCCGTCGAGCTCCTTTAGGATCTTCTGTTGCGCGTCGGCCCAGTCTTTGTCAAAGTGACCCTCGATCATCCTGTCGACCCACATAACGCAAGGGCAGTTTTTTTTATTACCCTCGTCGTGAAATGTTAGCGGGATAAGGAAGAGGATGGGCAGGGGAAGAGTCAACTTACGTCTGCTTTGCAGACCTTGCCTTTTCCCTTGCAGTCCGGGTCGTCACAGGCTGGCTTTCGGGGCAATCAGCAAAGAGTCTAGTCCGGGGCCATGGACAGAGGAAATCGTCACAGCCGAGAAAGCCACCTACCGAGTTCTCGTTGACTGTAGCTGATGGATTACACGAAGCGGTCGACGTTGCAGTTGTCTTCAGCGTCGCAGTCTTCCCATCCGGATGCTCCTTCGAGCTTCCAAACTGGCCGCCGTCAAAGACGTACTTGTGAGCAGCCTCCGCCACGGGCCTAGTCACGTCCGTCCAGAGTCCAGCGACGGCCGCGGCTGCCACCATGATGGCGAATCTGTTCTTCTGGGCCTGCGTCTTGAGGACCTGGACGGCGGCGGCCATGATCTGTGGTGCGCTGTCCGCGAGCTCGAGAGCGAAGCCGTTCCATTCTGCTGGGTTGACCAGTGCGAGAGCTCTGTCGTCCTGGGCCGCTCCTTGAAAGGCATTGATCATGCAACCCATGCCTGAAAGAGAGGGAAGGGGCAGCAGAAGTTAGCATTGTTTAAATTCTTCTTTCTTAAGGGGTTGGGGGGGTTGGGGGGGTTTCAAAGCTCACTCACCATCGCGCTTGCTCTTCTTGGCCGGGGCTCCGCAAGACGCAGCAGCTCCTTTGATGAGGGCGGCCAGCTCTTCTCGAATCGAATCGGCCATGAGGACCGTGACATCACCGACGTCAACTCCGTCAGACGCCGCGATCGCAGTGACGACAGACAGCTGTGCCTTTACCACAGTCGTTGTCTTAACGTTATTGACCGTGGCGATACTAGTTGATTCCGTTAGGTAGTCTTTGTTAACGCCGATCCACTGTCAATAAATATTCTGGTCAGCGTTATAAACTACTAAGGCATCGTACCATGAAGGGTGGAGGGTCAAAGATGATGGGAAGCTGCGGGATATACCTTTGTGGAACTGCCCTGCATGGTGAGGTAGTTGGTGTCCACGCCGATAGGGGCCTTGTAGATTTGATGAATCTCAATATCGCCATCACGCTTCGCCATCGGTATGGGGGCAGCCGTGATCCGAGGCTGTTGAGAGTATGCCAAACCCAACAGGGCGTTTCCCAAGAGTACTGTCGTTTGCCAATACATGGCTGCTGTGGATGATTGGTAGCCAACTTGTGCGCGTTGATGAACAATCTGAAGACTCTGGAGCACCTTCGTCAGTTCATGTTGACTGACGGGCGAGGATAGATACTTATCCTGGCGAGTGTAGAGGCGACTGTTAAAGGATGGGACTGTGCCGTTGTGAACAGAATATCCGCCAATCGCACTGTTGCTCTTCCGCGGTTACATTTTCGCCCCTCGTACGGTTCCCGTGCTGCTATTAGTGGAGGCGCATTTTCGCCCCTCGCACAAGAACTTCACAGGGGGATGGAACTCAAACTTGGGGGCCAAGCTGCTCCGGGGCTGAACGGCACGCTGCCTCAACCAACACGATAAATGGAGGCAATCGAGTTTGTCTCCTGAGTTGGGGAACGGAACTACTCGGAAGGAGAGTGCTATTCTTGAGTGCAACCGTCCGAATTGCAGAGTCGTTGCTTAAATAGCACCCGACAAGAGACAAGCAGAAATAGAAAGAGGTCAGTGGAAATGCAGCATGGATCTGCATTTGTTGTTGGCTTCTCGGTGGTTAGACTCTTACGGAAATCCCCGGATTACTAGACGCAGTTCCTTAGTTAACGTCTGTATCTACTGGCCCGGTGGTTACGCATTCAGAGATGCTTTATTTTGGACCAACTGACGAATCGGCTGCATGCCCAAGGATCACCAGGCTCACTTGCATGCGTCCCTACGTCTGTTGGCTCCGCGCGGCCAGGCACTCAGAGCAGCCGTGGGATTCAATGGAGAAAACTGGTGCAATTATTGCATGCTCTTGCAGGGTCCCCCGGTTCACTTCTTTACTTGACTCCCCCTGCGTCTGTTAGCTCCTCGCCAGCCAGGCACTCATAGAGGTCCTACGTTTGAATTTATACCAAACAAGGTACTGGCCGTATATTCATGTGAATATCACGACGCTGACGTCTATATATTTGGACCAGTCGTCTGCTGGCCCCCTCGATGGTTGGGCGTTTGCGGAGATTGTACGTTCCAATGTTACGTAGGTAAGGTCTTCAAAACACCGCCCCCAAGTGTGCAAGTCGCAACCAGGCTGCGTTCCTTCGGCGCTTCCTCGTATCAGCCATCTGGGCAATTGCCAAGACTGCGTCTCTGGGCCATAGAGTTCTTGACTATAGATATATCTTGTTTTCTCCAGTCGTCTACTCATCTCTCGTGCTGGCTTCACTGTTTCCACTATCGTTCAACTAGGTAACGAGACGTTTGAATTTATAGCTTCTGAAGTTATGGTTTCTTTTCACTTCCTCAACCCGAAATTTTCGGCTGTGCTGTCTGGCTTACTGCTTCTCTTTACGCGGCAGTGCCATGCTGGATACGCTATCCAGCGTGACTGGTACGTTAGCTTAAGACCTGCTCTACCTTGCGAGCGCGCTAAGTAAGCCCTCTCTGACGTCGGTATAGTAAGCAGTTGACTGTTAATCACGCGAGAAACAGTTTGGGATGCTTACATCACTAGGCTCCGATGCGCAACGCGCCTTTCTTGAAAAAGCGTTCGCGTCTGCTTGTGCCCTTGCTTCTTCTGCTGCAAGATATTCGGCGAACGCAGGACTCAAGCCCGCCGCGGATGAAGTATTTGCCTATTTGTTCGGAACCGACCAGATTGCCATTAAGCGATCGGCTGTGACGCGTAAGATTCTTACTGGCAAAAATACACCTTTCTTTTCGCCTCAATCATGTAAAGAGGCACCCTTTTGTCTGACTAGAACTTGAAAAAGTGGCACTAGAAGGCATATCGGAAAATGCAACCCCGGTCCAAGGCGAACCCAAAGGAGAGAAAGGCCGTAACAGCGACGTTGTATGTCTCCATACCTGTTGATAGGTGAATGGGTGATCCTTACCAGCATGGATACTAACGAAGACCGCCAGATAGTCTTTTGCACACATGATCGCCTGAAAGAGGGAACAGCCCCGGATGGCTCTAAACGAATTTTTGATTCTGGTGAGAATGTCCCGAAGCACTTCCACTCAACCCTCTCCTTGACGCTCAATAAAGTTCCATCGCTAACGGTATTCCGCGTCAATCTTTAGCGAACAAGGAATTTCTTAAAGCCAAGGCCGATTGTGCGCGCGCCATGGCCTGGACGATCGTTCCAAACATGGACGAAGATTCCGACAAGCCAGATATTATACAGATTTGCCCCTGGTTCCTCGACTATGCCATGAAGCAGGATATCCAGTTCCAAGGCCAGTTTAAGGCTGGTAGAACAGCTTCCATGATTGTTAATCTAGAATTGGATAAACTTGCGACTTGGCTCAAGTATACTCCTATTGATTTGTTCCAGCTCTTCGACAAGGTCATGATCCATGAGGTGAGAACCCCAACTCAGTTGCACGTGCTGCAGTATACAACATGAACTGACTTGGGATAAAAGCTATCGCATACACGACGAGGCGGGGAAACCGTCGACGCTGGTGGTTTCGACGGCTATGGTATATATTTCCGGGCGAATGCGATTCCACTTGAGGACAAAATCAAATGAGGGCTAACCATACTTCACAGGCTGGAAGAACTGTCGCAAGCTAGCTGCCCCCGGAAGTATTCCGCCCGTTCCGCCGAACAAAAACGCTGGTAAGATTCGCATAGGGCTCTTTACTTTCCGTTACCAGATTCTGATGCCTCTTTGTAGATAGTATCGCTCTGTTTGCTTCCATTTGTGGACTGATAGACATGGGCGGTGCTGTGAACGAGGATGGCACATTTAAAAGAGGCGCAGGACACGCGACCAAGAGGGGTAGTTCGACTCCTGATGGGAGCGGCGAGCCGGCACGAGTGCCAGCCGTCGCGAAGAGACAGGCATTGCATTTCAATGCCATGAGCCTGAAGGGACGGCCGTTGTTTTGACGTCATCTGTCACGTTGACCTCCTCTCACCATAGCATGCCTAATGGTTTCCTCAAAGCCTGGCTGTTGATCCATACCTACCTAGCTACATGTAGTTTCAATGTTGACTGCAGATTGACTTCGATGGGCAGGAGCAGGCAGGCAAGGCTCCTGCAGCGGACCACCACCGGCACATGACAGACAGCACCGGCCGCCCTGCCCTCCTTGAGATGGCAAAGGAGTAAGAAAGCAGGGGCCAGAGTGGTGTGACTTGGCTCGTAACCGTCGCCATTTGATGAATGTGTTGGTTGCCCGAAGTAGCAATTGGGCCCCCAAAGTGCGATGGTAAGCAGCCCAGGCAGGCTGCCGCACATGCATGCCGTGTGCATATACTAACTTACAATATAAATAGCCGCCCCCGCCCGCCCCAAGACAGACAGCATCTTCATCCTCCTCAACCGCGGCCAACATGTCGTCCATCAGCTCCTACGGGCTCTGGTTGAACGCGCGCAAGTTGGTGCCTTTTCTTCCACCCAAGCCCATCTCGCCTCGCAGGGCAAAAGAGCAGGATGCGTCGCCTCTCTTCCGTCAGCTGCCCCCGGAATTGCGTCAGATGATCTGGGGCACGTACTTCCGCGGGCATGCGGTGCATCTCTTCCTGCCTTCACCGCAAACAAGGATGCGTGGCGGCAAACAGCTGTTGAAATTTTACTCGTCCAAGAGGCTCCGCGGCAAAGAATGCTTGACGTGGGACCCAGACTTCCAACATGAATGGGATCTTCACCGCGTTCTATGCTGCAAGCCTGAGACAGAGATCCCTTGCGATCACATGTCGCTTGTATTAGCGTGCAAAAAGACGTAAATCTCCTGTGCCGTCGTCTATTTACGTCCTCTACTGACATGTGCTATTACATGTAGCTACTTTGAATGCATAGACGTTCTTTACCGAGAGACCTTGTTCGACTTCACGTGTGCAAAGGGAGCCCTTGCGAATTTGTCCAAACGTCTTCCGGCGGCTCATCTCGCTAGCATTTCCCGGGTCAACCTTTCCTGGATACTCAGTCACCCTCTCTACTTCGAGGGACTTAAAAATGGCAAGAACGAGGTGCTATGGGTAGCTACATGGGAGGCCCTGGCGGCCATGGAAGGCCTCGAGTGGCTGAGAGTGGAAGTGGAGATCAAGATGTTTTACCCCCGCGAGGCCGAGGAATATACAGAACGCGAATACACTCTTTGGGAGCTGATCAAGAAGGTGACGCGCCCTTCTCATTTCGAGCTTATTCTTCCTTTCCCCGCCGCAGAGTCGACACGGGAGGAGACATTACCGTGTACTATTATCCGCCGAATAGCACCGAGGAACGAGGAGTGAGTCTCACTAGAGGGTTCGCGAATACGCATCTTGATTTTGAAATGGTTTGAGCATGCAAAATGTAGGTAGGTAGTTACAATGGGGTATCAGTCGATGTCGTGTCGTGGTTCGAGCCCGCCTGCCCGACCTCCAAACGCCAAGTACCGTCATTCGTGCCCGGATGTCGCTCATCGCGCCCCAGGTCATGCGCTTCACGCAGAGTCCTTGCCTCGCCTCGCCTTGCCTCGCCTTGCCTCGCGTCGCCAAACTCCTAGCACAGCTAGTCGCCAAGTCTTCCGCGACAAGTCGTGAAATAGGTATTCCCCCACGCTCACTCAGCTCGACGGCCGGCGGGTCGAAAACTTAGACAGTATGCCCGCCGTCCTCGGCCGCTCATGCGACAGCAGGCTTGCGCGGTCGGAATGGTGATCTGCGGCCGGCGACGCCTGCTCCTCTACCGTGTTGGGATCGATAAAGGCCTAGGGAAAGATGCCCCATTTGCCCTTGGCGTTTGTGCCGGACTAACACCAGTGGTCAGGATGCGACCCTAATAATAAGCCAAGTAAGCGGTTGCTCCGAAACCAGTCTGTAAGTTAATCAGCGGCACTTATAGCTAACGCTGGTTATGACTTCGTTCTTGTCAAACTTGAGCCAGTCTCCCTTCTCCTTGTCCTTAGGGGCGAACTTCTACTTTGCCCTCGCCTTGATGTGGCTCGTCCCGCCTATCTTGATCTTAGATGATAGCGGCCGGTCGAGCTTAATAACGTCCGCCGGGACCGAGCCGAAGACGCCATCATACCACGCGAATATCCATTCGCCGCTATACTTAGGCGGCTACTTGATGCCGGTTATGCGCGCGCCCTAGGCCAGTTCTAACGCCTCCGTGCGGTCGTAGAGAAGCCTCTACCCGTAGATCCTCTACGCCTACTCCTTAGCGACCCCGGTCAGTAGGCCTAATATTTCCGTAGAATGCTCCTTGGCCGGGTATAGCACGGGAGGTTAGGGAAAGTATAGGTCGTAATTATTGCTTAGTTGCGGCGGCACGTCTAGTGTCTCGACGATAACGACACCCGGGACTATAGGTAGCGGCCGCGGATGCCGCGCTAGATGGCTAAAGAACGCTCTTATGGTAAAGAAGACGGTTGAGTCGCTCTCGTCTAGCGTATGGCCGTCGTAGATATAGAAGAGATAGGCGTATAGGACGTCGTCGACTCGCTTCGCGAGTAAGTGGCTCTTCTATAAGAAGTAGAGGCGATACCCGATATCGCACTTAGTAAAGTTGCCCCCGTCTATACGTTACAATTAGCCTCGAGACCTATAGAAGAGTGTCGTAACTATACTGACCTTATAAATTAATATTAATCTTAACTTAAGCGAAATCTAGCTCGTATAGGCAGCCTGTATAACCCGTAATAGCGTCCGCCTTATAGGTTTTTGCGTCTTTTTAACCCTAACGTCCCCCTTAATTACTTCCTTAGCGCCCATATAGAAGCCCTTATAGTAGTAAAACGACGCAGACGCTTTATTCCTTAAAGTATAAGTATCTTTCTAGCCTTAACTTATACTTAACTATTATTTATAAGTCTTTAATTACTATAAGATTTAATAGACTAAGATATCTTAAATTATTACTACTCTATATTATCCGCTAAATAGGCTACTAGGCTATATATATAAGCTACTATAAAGTCTGACTAGCACTTATAATCGGGAGTTTACTTATCTCAGTTCCCGCCGCTGGATGACACTCGCAACGATTTCCTTAAGTATGCCCTTATCGCATCCTGTTCCTCGTAGTGCCGAAACGGCAAAGAAAACGCCACCCATGCGCCGGGTTACCTGTATTCCCTCCTCTATTGAGATGGCCCATGTTTTTTGTGGCTTGTCCGTCTTGTTCGCCATAACAACTAAGGGAAACGGCGGCTGACATTGTGGTGTCGAGTCTTGCTTCCCGCTGCGACGTCGAAATAACCTGCCTATAGACCTTAGAGCGGCGGCAGCACGCGTAAAAGATCGGGGCGCGGACACCGGCTTGGCTTGCCGATCTAGCGGGCGTAGCCTTACTTCATATAGTAGTTGATATAAAGCTTCAATGCAGGATAAGCTATCCCGATCCGCTATGTCGTATACCAACACGCAAGCTTCGCTCTTACGCAAATCCTGTTCGATTAATGCGCGGAGTCCTGGGTCTATGTCCGGACCATAATGTCTCCGGAAGAGCTCTAGCGTTACGTGATGCCCGCGGTACCGTAGGCTGGCTTCTCGCGAGTATTCTTCGATCGGATGTTCATACTCGGGAGGGCGATTGTTGCAGAGCTGCCGGCGCTGGTGGTTAATAGATTACAGTATTGCCAGTTGGCGCAAGCGGGGCTCACTCACCCGGTCCATGAGGCTCAGCATTCCTACGCCTGCGGCTCCCAAGACAACTGCCTCGATACGGGGCAGAGGCGGTAGCTGCTGCTCGGCACGGAAGTCTTGTGATCCCGCGAGGCTCATCTTGCGCGCAATGTATACGTAGCTGGCAAATGGGGAGGATAGTGTAGCAGGAGTCTTCAAGAATGCGTCCATGCGACACGATGCCGCGACGGGGAGCGCTCCAGGTGTCGGTTGGGGGCTGGGCTGGGCGTGCGTGGACCGCAAGTGCGTAAAATCATCAAGCGAATGATGTGAGCAGCACCGGATGATACCCGAGACTGGGCGTAGCTACAGCGGGCCCATGCGACAGTGCAGCAGCACCATGAAACCAACAAGTTGGGGGCCAATCAGTCCATGAGGTTGTTCAATACGACAAACGGGAAAGCTACTTCATATTGGCCGCTGAGGTTAGCCAGGTACATTTACCACATACATACATGTGGCCCACACAGGTCTCGTCCAACGTGGTGTGCTTGCCCAGCAGCGTGGCAATGCTCTAGATGCGCCTTCGATCCACCACTGTTCTGACCGATGCCCAGTGGATGCCTCACCCACCGCGGCAGGTCTTGCTGAAAGGATCTCCAGAGGCCTGTGTGTCGCAAACTGGCTTCAATCCATCGGCACAGGTCCAAGCAGTGCAATCCGACGTCGTGTTGCAGTTTGCCTGCGCCGGCGGTGGCGTTCCAGTAGGGACATAAACCACGCTTGTCGTTGGCGACGGCGTCTCCGTCGTCGGTTGAATCGTCTCATTGGGCAGGCACTGACACATTCCATACTTGACGCCGCCCATGGCGTTGACCCAGCAGCCCGGTTTCGAGCCCTGCACACATTCGTACTTGTCGCACTCAGAGTCCCTCTCGCATCGCGTGCCGGGTGGCGGAGTGCTCTTGGGCGCCCAGCGGACACACGTCGGGACGTCTTGACAGACGGGGCTGTGACCGCCACCAACAAAGTGGCATGATGTGTAGGCGGCTGACGACAAGCAGATGCTGACGGTGGGCGAGGGCGTCGCCGATATGTGTGGGAAGGGAACGGTCGACGTAATGAACGTGCTTGGGGGGCGTGTTGTCACCGTCGGCGATTTGGCTCCCGTGCCGCGGCTGCTCACACTTCCTGAAGGCCTGGGGAGCTTGCAGACATCCGGTGGCACGGACTCACCGCGGGCTACATCCCGTTTACCATCGCTCCATGGACACGACTGTGGAGCAGGAGTCGCACCGTTCCAGATTGAAAGCAGATCCCCGTCCTGCCCAGTTCTCGCCCATGCCAGATCGTTTGACGTGATGTAAGCTTTAAGTCCAAGAGGGGACCTGTCAATTGAGAGCTTTCCCGCCTGTTCTAGTTTCAAGAAGTAAGCCGCAAGACCCGCGGTGATCGCTGCAGCTGATAGAATGTGAGTTTGCCAGAAGATGAACGGTTTCGATGCTGGGTAACTGCTTACATGTCGAGGTGCCTTTGGTGTCTTTAAGTGGAGAAAATGCCCAATTGTTCTTGTTCCAGTCTGCCGCTTTGACAGTGTGCCCGGGCGCGTAGACATGCGGCAGTCCCTTGACCGGGTCATAATCGCCGTACCTGAAGAAGGGGATCGAGTCGATGCCGCCGACAACTAATAACTCCGGCACCGCCCCTCCTTTGGCACCGAAATTAGCTGGCCAGCCGTCTATATTGCTCTGTGTAAAATCAGTATTTCTTTCGTGCCTGGGTATTTGTTTTCCCGCGGCGTACGATGAAGTGATTTCCTGACCCGGTAACTGGCAAAACTCCTTTCGATACTTGGTCTTCCAGGAGCTGCTGCATGCGACCGGAGAACCCAGCAGAGTAGTCGACCCTGTTCCTCACCAATTGCGAACGCGGGAAATGTAGAGACATGAGCAAAATTGCTCTTGTCTCGGTACTCGTCCCTTGCAAGTCGTCGTTAACCTTGCTGAGGCCTTCAATGTAGTCCTCAAACGTTGCGCCGCCAGCAGAGTTCCTGCGCGGCATCCTGATTAGAATGGGGCTGACGCTCTTGCAAACACCAACGGTCTTTCCAGTTATCAGACTTAGCATTGACGTTCCGTGACCTTTACCGGATTCGTTTTCCGGGTTTGAAGCGCCGGCTGAAAGACCCCTATCTCGACTGACGTGTAGCCACCGTGTCTTGCTTTTGATGGTGTCTGTGAACTCCTGCGGCGCGTTAGTTAGTAGTTTGTCTGGCCACTCCAGTAAATAGTCGAACCAGGCTGTCATACTTCGTGTCCCAGTTCCGCTCCAGTGTCCAACACGTACACGGGTATGTCTTGTCCTGGTAAACTTGAGTTGTCAAAATAGTAGCGCTTCTGATAAGAATCGAGCATATGGTTCTTTTGCTGAGACACGAAGATAAGATGAGGCCAGGCCTCTGATTGATAGGCAATCTCTGTCTCTGGGTTCACGGGCTCTTGCGGGTATGGGTCCTTCTTCGGATCTTGCGTATAGACTGCTGCCACTTGGGTGGCTGGCGTCAGCGTCTGTGTCTTCTCTGAGTGCATCGCGCACAATTTACCTCAGGTGCCAACACTATCGCTGCTTCACGAGCCTGTGAATGCGACAGAGGTATGAGCCAGAAGTTTATACCTATACTTTTCGTGTCTGACGTATATATAGTGACCTCGTCGGCGAATTCCTTCAGTTTTGCGGCGATGATGCTCGCCTGCGCCTTATTTGTGCCGTCTTTGGGATATATCACGTACGTTTCTCGAGGCTCCTGGCACGAATCACTGTCGGCTCGGGCTTCAACTCCTGTTCCGCTGGGTTTGCTGCAGGACAAGTTTGTCGGAGTAACACCGCAACCCGTCACAAAGGAGGTGCTCGTAACCTTACACGAGCCCTTGGCGCCGGCCGTGCAGGTCATCCAGATATTAGTTGCAGTTTTTGTATAACATGGACTTACCGTGGTCGTTGTCCTTTCCTCATCTCTGATATTGCATCCAAAGGCAGTATCGCAGGTGGATAGAACCTTGCTCGCAGTCGTGACCGTAGCGTTGTCTGAAACCGAGACTCTAAACAGTGTCGTAGTGGCGCAGATTGTTGCCGACTCCGTTTTACATGAGGTAGGCTTGGGCGAATATGTCGGCTTATGGTCGTTACCAATACTGGAGGAGTAGATCCATTAGTTAGCTTCCGCCGCTCGGCGCACTGGACACCATGTTCACGTACGTGATAGGTGGCCATGGCGGTAAACTAGTCACGCGGATTCCGGGTGGAAACTTGAGCGCCGGAGGTGGTCCTCTGCGAACACCCGTCAGCTGTGGATAGTGTCTTTGTGCACGATAGCGACGTAGAAGCCAGGGATAAATCATACGGGGGATAGAGGCCAGGAGGCAGAGGGAGCTCCCAGCCTCCAACGCGGACATTTTCCCACGATATACAAATCTACGTCAGTTAGCAATCCGCAACGGCTGCTCGTTCCGTTTTTGTGGTGATTCGCAGCACCAAATTTACTCACAGAGAAGAACCAAAGGTTGCACGGGATGATTGCGCCGCGATCGGTGGGCTTGGGCCCCCAATAGAAGTTGTGACAGGAACGACGGTGACCTCGGGCCAGGTTGTGAATGTGGTCAGGGGCACGTCTGTCGTCGAAGTTAAGATTTGCGTATTAGTTGTGCCGATATTTGTGTCAAGCTTCGCAGATGTCAGTCCCAGAGGATTGCTTGTGGCTGTAAATCCGGTGCTAGCCCTGGCTCTATTCGTGTCGGACTTTATACTGCTTTGGACCGTTGATACGTCATTCCCGGTGTTCGTAGGTGGACCATGGCTCTTGGTTGATGTAACTGAGGATCCGCCGACTGTTGTTGCAGTTGCAGAAGAACGGCCAGTAGGGCCAGTTCCCGCCGACGGTGACAGCAGCAACGTGATGGTCTGGCCCAGTGTAGTCAACACGATGTTAGTAGAAACATCAGGCAGCGTCACAGAGGCGGTTCCAACAATGATAACCGTAGGACCAGTACCTTCCGTGATGGTGTACAGGTCAGCTGTCTGTGAATATCTTGTGCTTGGCGAAGTGCTGGTCGCATGCATCCCAGTGTGCTCAGACCCGGCAGCTGTCGTGTCTCCTACTCCGGGTGTCATTGACTTACTCGCTGCGCCGTGGTCTGTAGTGGTCCATGTCGACAACCCTCCACCGGGGACTTCCTGGTTAGTAGTAAGGTCTCCCGGGCGTGGTGGATGGGAAGTCTCTGTTGTGCCACTACCAGTACCAGTCATTGCCTTTGATCCCTGGCCTGGGGGGTCTGTAACTTCTCCAGGACCAGATGGCCGCGCAATCCCCGTGGGCATGGAACCTAGCGTTGTGGCACGAGTGGAGTAGATATCCGACGGAGTTGTAGTGAGTACCGTATTTATTTGTGATGCTTCAGATGACAGGCCTCGGTGTGTTGTCGGTGTCAGTTGCGGTCCACCCGCGGCTGGAACAGTCTCCGTTGTGGTAATCAGCTGGCCATTACCCCCTGTTGTTGTCACAACCCGCTCACATGCCCCAACATTGTTGCATGTCGTGTCATCTGGACAACAGCCATAGAGACAACAGAGAGTTCCTTGTACACGAGAGCGTCAGCGTTATCGATCTTCGCGGTTGAATGCTGGTTCTTGTCGCACCTGCACCACAGAGGTTGTGGTGCCCATCGGGAGTTCCGCAGCAAGTTTGTCCCAGCTGGTCTGACCCGCAGCGGTCTTGACACCAGTACTGCCCTTCCGGACACTGCGGTGCAGGCTTTATGAAAATGGCATCACTCAACCCGTAAAAGCCCAAGAATATGTTGCTAACGAGAAGCAGTTTGCAATATAGTAGATGCATTTTGAAAGCTTGAGCTTCAACAGCTCTGTGGCATACGAGCAGATCGTCGTCGCTCCCGACGATCTAATCCAACTTCTTATATCTGTGATCTGCTCATGGTACCTTGGCGAGGCCGGGTCATGAGTAGATGCAAATACTTCGGACCCCAAGCCCAGACATCTTCAATGGAACCAGTTGTACGTGATGGTTCCGTTGTATTGGCTATTGTTCTTGGGGGCTGATATGTGAGAAGGCACGACACAAGCCCTGAAATTATTATTACCAAGTATGGCTCCTGTAAATCGAGGCTCTAATCGCAGCCATGTAGTGTCTGTCGTTACATAGCGTGGCACGTTTTGTGGAACTTGAAGGTGGCGGGAGCCAAGTTTGACGTGGTAGTGGAGTTATGGCATCCTGCATAGATGCTCGGCAGTGATATCAACTTTCACCAGTCACCTTCGTAGGCACAGGTGCTGAAACAAAACCCCGATGGCTCTGTTGGCGGCGTGTACTTTCGGTATAAAGCGTGCGGCCAACTCATGTGCAGAAATGGGGTCTGTTTCAGTTCATTGCCCGTACCGCAGTGGTCCGTGGGGGCGAAGGTGCCGCCACTTGGGGTCAGGGTCTAATTATACGTACATCTAACGTGTAGCGGGGGCTGCAAGTAATCTCCCGCGTTCTTGAGGTTGCAACGGCGGCTGAAAGGGTACCGGTGGTGGTGGTGCTCGCAATAATTGCAAATGGTATCATGACGCTGTGATACATATACTGAGTGTAAGAGTGAAATGGATGGGCGCGAAAAGGCGATCATCTGCCTTGACGTGGACGGAGGTCATGTAATGCACAGTTTGGCAGTCACTATTATGTACTACGTAGAACGGTATTCCCACGGCCTCGATCCTGATTTAACCCCTCCAGTTGGCAGAGTGCAGCTTGACGAAGACCGTAGCATAATAGGAAGTAAATGCGGTGAATTTCTGCCCTGGGAGTTGACTGCAACGTGCGGGCTGTCGTGGTGTTACTCGGGCTCACATGTGATGTGCTGTCAGCCTTCAGGACCGGTTTGGCCATTGGCCATTGGCTTGGTGGTACCGTACTAACCCACGTACTCAGACAGCAATCCAAGCCCTCCCAGCGCGGACAGGGTGGGTCCCGAATCCCGACTGCCTTCTCCTCGCCAGCAAGGTAGCGGCACATGCGGCTCTTTTTGGCGCGAAAGCCGCACAGGGCTGCAGGGATCTGGGAGGTGAGATTTGTGCGGCGGACTTTGTTAGTGGCCCACAAATCGTCGTGGTGATCCCGCCCCTTCCAGATTCTCCGATTCGAGCTCGGGATGACGGACTATGAGCCTTCTTGTCTCCGTTGAGTCTTACGCGGCGTTTGCGGAGCAAGCCCCTCCCTCTCTGATGTCTTGGCCCGCATGGGCTGCCGTAGGTGGCTCGCGAAATGCAGAGGTTTGGCGTGGACTGCTGCGGAAATTTATCCCATCCTCGTCGCTCCCTCCTATCAGCAGCTCTGATCCTTGTTTAGGTGTGGATCATTCGGCGACTTTTGCTCGCTCCTACCAAGGCAAGACCTCCTCGATCGGGGCAGAGCCGCGGAGCGGACTTGTGGATGCCCGCAGCGCCGGAACTCTTTATGGCTTAGCTCCGAGATCAATTCCCTCCTGTCGTTTACGCGCGGTCAAGGAAAGGCGCGATAAATATGTAAGCTGACAGGTCCCAATGCCGAAGGATTGCGGCTCCTTTTGCAATGTCGCTGTCCTCCTAGGCGTCACTTTCCCTCTCTCCTGCCGTTTTCTTCTCTTCGTCTCCTTTAACCTCTTTTTGGGCCCAAGGCGCACGCGTTCGTTAATTGGGACGTTACTGTACCTGGCCCGGTGGTGCCTGCGATGTGTGCTGGGCCCCTTTGAGTGCGGCGACTTTCTCTCCTGGCCGCAACGCCACAAACGGCCACCGATAACAGCGCCACCAACAGCAATAATGTCTGACGCGCGCTTCGAAAAGACGGCTATTGCCGAGAGCGAGGTGACTACTCTCAACCCAAAGGCCGACGAAGCGACGGCGTTCAACTCGACACCTGGCTCCGAGCATGCCAGTGACGACAAGTTGGAAATCCAGCGTCGTCATTCGGCTGTTCGGGACCTGGCGCGCCAGTTTACACAGACGTCAGGCATCGATGTTCAAGACAATCCCTCCAAGCTGTTCCATCATGATGACCCGGAGTCGCCTCTCAACCCCAACGGAAACTGCTTCAACGCCAGGATTTGGGCAAAGACCCTGGCGAAGCTGACTGAGAGCACCAGCAATGGGTTCCGTCGCAGCGGTTTCGCTTTCCAGCACATGAACGTGCATGGTTACGGCAGCGCCACGGGCTACCAGAAGGATGTGGCTAATGTTCTCCTCGAAATCCCCAACCTTGCGACAAGACTCCTTCGCGGCTCCGATTCTCAGCATCGCATTGACATCCTAAGGGACTTCGATGGTGTTGTCAACTCAGGCGAGATGCTTGTTGTTCTTGGGCCGCCCGGGTCTGGATGCTCCACGTTCCTCAAGTCGATTGCCGGCGAGACCAACGGCCTTCATGTTGATAAGTCTTCGTACATCAACTACAATGGCATTACCGCCAAAGAGATGCACTCGAATCATAGTGCCGAAGCCATCTACACCGCTGAGCTTGATGTTCACTTCCCGCAGCTCACCGTAGGCGAGACACTCACCTTTGCCTCCCGCGCCCGACTCCCTCGCGACTTACCGGGCGGCGTCTCGCGAAACGACTTCGCCGATCACTATCGAGATGTTGTTATGGCTATGTACGGCATCAGTCATACAGTCAATACGCGCGTCGGAAACGACCTTGTTCGCGGTGTGTCAGGAGGAGAGAGAAAGCGTGTTTCTATCGCCGAGGCTACGCTCGCAAATGCGCCGCTTCAGTTCTGGGATAATTCGACTCGTGGTCTAGACTCGGCCAATGCGCTTGAATTCTGCAAGACCCTCCGTCAACAATCTCATCTCTTTGGGCAGACTTGTGCCGTATCTATTTACCAAGCTTCTCAGAGCGCTTATAGCCTTTTCGACAAGGTCACCGTCTTGTACGAGGGTCGTCAGATCTACTTCGGGCCAACTGCAAGTGCCAAGCAGTTCTTTGTCGACATGGGCTTCGAATGCCCCATAAGTCAAACGGATCCGGACTTCCTTACGTCCTTGACCTCTCCTCTAGAACGCGTCATTCGTCCCGGTTTCGAGAATCGCGTTCCTCGCACCCCGGACGAATTTGCTGCTCGTTGGAAGGAAAGCCGCGAGTATCAGCTGCTCCAGAATGAGATCGAATCTTACAAGGTCTCCCATCCGTTCGATGGTGCCGACGCGCAGGCCTTCCGTGACCACAAGCGCGCCGCTCAAGCCAGGAGTCAGCGAGCCAAATCCGCCTTCATCTTGTCTTATGGCCAGCAGATCATGCTCTGTCTTTGGCGTGGCTGGAAACGTCTCAAGGGCGATCCCTCGATTACGGTTTTCTCCATCTTCTCCAATATGCTCATGGCCCTGGTCGTGTCGTCTATTTTCTACAATCTCCCACAGACGACCGAATCCTTCTTCCCCAGAAGTACCGCGCTGTTCTTCTCTGTGGTGATCAACTCGTTCTCCAGTTTCCTTGAAGTCTTAACGCAATACGCACAGCGGCCGATCGTCGAAAAGCAGTCTCGATACGGATTCTACCACGCTTCGGCAGAGGCATGGGCGTCGGTGCTTATGGACATGCCCTATAAGATCGGCAATTGCATTGGCTTTAATCTCATATTTTACTTCATGGTAAACCTGAACCGAAGCCCAGGCCCGTTCTTCTACTATCTCTTCGTCAACTTTCTCCTGGTGTTGACACTCTCCGGCCTCATTCGATCAATGTCAGTATTTCCTTCCTCCTCTTGCCGGCGCATTGTGAACTGACAAAATTCACAGTGCATCACTGTCTCGATCGCTCGCCCAAGCTCTAGTTCCTGGTATTCTCATTCTGCTCTCGCTCATCATCTTCACCGGCTTCGTTGTACCTATTCAGGACATGCTCGGCTGGTGCCGCTGGATCAACTACCTCGACCCCGTCGCATACGGCTTCGAATCTCTCATGGTGAACGAATTTCACGGCCGCACCTTCGATTGTAACACATTCCTCCCTCCCATGGTCCAAGGGTACGAGAATCTTTCCTCGGAGAACCGTGCCTGCATTGCTGTTGGCTCTGTTGCTGGGGAAAGTGTTGTCCAGGGGACTGCGTACATCGGCTCGCAATATAGCTACTTTGCTTCTCACAAGTGGCGAAACGTCGGCATCATCATCGCTTTCGCCATTTTCAATCATTTCGTCTACTTTGCTGCCACTGAGCTGATTACAGCCAAGAAGTCCAAAGGAGAAGTGTTGGTGTTCCGACGTGGCCACGTCCCTGCTGTTACGAAAGGCAAAGATGACCCCGAGGCTATGACGTCCGGACCGGTTGCTGTGCTCGAAAAGCACAAGAGCAAGGTCACTGATCAAAGACGCTTCCAGGGTTCCACCAGTGTCTTTCACTGGCGAAACATCTGCTATAACGTCATGATCAAGAAGGAAGATCGGCGGATTCTCGATCACGTTGATGGTTGGGTTAAGCCCGGTACTCTAACGGCCCTCATGGGCGTGTCTGGCGCTGGTAAAACCACACTTCTCGACTGCTTGGCTGATCGCACTTCGGTCGGCGTGATTACTGGAGAAATGCTTGTTGACGGAAAGCTACGCGACGAATCCTTCCAACGCAAGACGGGATATGTGCAGCAGCAAGATGTCCACCTCGAAACGACTACTGTACGCGAAGCGTTAGAGTTCAGCGCCGTGCTGCGTCAGCCTCGCTCAACCCCTTACGCGGAAAAGATATCCTATGTGGACGAGGTTATCAAGCTACTCGAAATGGAATCCTACGCCGATGCTATCGTTGGAAGACTCGGTGAAGGCCTGAATGTGGAACAACGCAAGCGGCTTACCATCGGCGTTGAGCTCGCGGCCAAGCCGCCTCTCCTGCTTTTCGTTGACGAGCCGACGTCCGGACTTGACTCCCAAACATCATGGGCTATCCTCGACCTCCTCGAAAAGCTTTCTAAAGCGGGTCAGTCAGTGCTATGCACAATACATCAGCCTTCCGCTATGCTATTCCAGCGCTTCGACCGACTATTATTCTTGGCCAAGGGCGGCAAAACGGTATACTTTGGGGACATCGGCAACAACTCCGAGACTCTGAAGTCGTACTTTGAGCGTTACGGCGCACCAAGGTGCCCCGAAGGCGAAAACCCTGCTGAATGGATGCTGGAAGCCATCGGTGCTGCCCCTGGATCCGTGTCTGACGTCGACTGGTTCGAGGTTTGGCGCAACAGCCCCGAGTTTAACGAAGTGCAAAAGGAGCTGGAGCGTCTCAAAGCCCTCGGAGACGGCCAGGAGGCTGTCCACGGTACAGAGGAGACCGAGTATGACGAGTTTGCGGCCCCCTTATTGACGCAGATGTACACTGTGACGAAGCGCGCATTTGAGCAATACTGGCGCACCCCGGTCTATATTTACGCCAAGATGGCGCTTGGCATCGGTGTTGCCTTATTCATCGGATTGGTCTTCCTCCAGGCACCTCTTAGTCGACAGGGGCTGCAGAACCAAATGTTCGCTTTCTTCATGGTCGCCACGGTCTTCAACCAGCTTGTCCAGCAACAGATGCCCTACTTTGTCGTGCAGCGCGACCTATACGAAGCCCGCGAGAGGCCGTCGAAAACATACAGCTGGAAGGTGTTCATGCTATCGCAGATTTTTGTGGAAATCCCATGGAATTCGCTGCTTTCCGTTTTCATGTTCATATGCCTCTACTACCCGGTTGGATACAACAACATCGCCTCCGACGCTGGTGAGGGACCCGAGCGAGGAGCACTGGCTTGGCTCCTGATGTGGCAATTCCTTATCTTCACTTGCACGATGGGTAACCTGTGCATCGTCATTGCGGGATCTGAGGAAGGTGGCGGTGGTCTGGCTCAGACCCTGTTCATGTTCTGTTTGGCCTTCTGTGGTGTTTTGGCCGGTCCCGACGCGCTACCTGGCTTCTGGATCTTCATGTATCGTGTGTCCCCCATCACGTACTGGATCTCCGCCCTTCTATCGACCGGTCTGGCCCATGCGGATGTTGTCTGCGCCGCCAACGAGTACATCAGTGTGAAGCCACCAGGCAACGACACGACATGCATGGAGTTCCTCGGCCCATACATCAAGATTGCCGGAGGGTATTTGCTGAACGAGGATGCCACGAGCGAATGCAACTACTGCCCCATTGCGACCACCGATGACTTCTTGACCATGATCAACGCCAGCTACAGCAACCGATGGCGCGATTTTGGTATCGGGATGGTATACATCGTATTTAATATCGCGGCAGCTACTCTGCTGTACTGGGTGATCCGGATGCCAAAGGGCAAGAAGGTCAAGAAAGAGTGATAGCCGGTTTATCGATAGTAACGACGACTAGAAAGGATGGTTTGTCAAAGATATAATTCTCTTGGTTTACGTTGCCTACTATAGGCGGGCAGCAGGGTTATAAGAGTAGGCTCAATTGTTTGCCCGCTCCGTGTACTTAAACTTCCCTTTCCGCTGTCTTCCCTTTAGATGAGCTAGGTCGCTTATCCGTTGCCGTGCGACGTACTTAGGAAATCGAACGTAAGCATCCATCGGCTCATCTCCTCTCCTTACTGCTCTGCAAAGCCTTTAATCGGAGAGATTGTCCGGTGTCCTAATCACTTTTAACGGGTATATCATCAGAAGGGACGGTTAGCATGCCTACCTTGTAGCTGGACTTCCGGGCTTAATAGCTTCAGAATGCAGGCTAGTACGTGCTCTAGCGACATTATCTACTTTGACTAAGTTCGCAGACAGGATAGAATGTACTATCAGTGCGTCTGAGCGCGAAAGTAATGATAGTGTATTTTGCATCTATGGGCCGCAAGTCCCGCCGGGGCACAGGACCTTACAATCTGGACGGTATCTCCCGCGGCAAATGCGCCTAGTTCCACTCCGATGACAGCTGATACAGCTGGCCATTAGTTGCCCATGTCCCATCCATCTGGTGGGACCCCAGAATACATTGGTTGATGATGTTCCTATTCTCATTAGACGGCAAGTTCACGAATCGTTGTACGCAACTCACTCAGTCGCATCCTATCCGGCTGTTAGCATGCACTTTTATGCAGGACAAATAACATACCCAGCAATCTTCAAACCCGTTGCCGTTCAACTTCTGACGCTTGAAGGAAACCCTGACGGTAACAGGCTCGCCAAGCCCCATGCTCACTGTCTTAGTCGATGTTGTAGTGCAATCTTTCTGATAGCCACAGTCGGTATTCCCACACATTTTCCCGCGAGCATCCCAGTAAGCGTCTGCGAAATAGTCGCTCAAGAGACTGGTCTGTCCCTGCCCAAAGCAATCCGCTGCGTAGACAGATGTAGCATAGAGAGCAAGCGCTGGTAACCCAAGGAGCTTCATTGTAAGTAGCGTCGATACTGTCTTGATTACTGTAATGAAAGATGTTTTTGAACAATGCTGCTTGACGATGTATTTCTAGCGATTATACCTGGGTTTGTACGGGCCCTTTCGGCATTTATATACTGCAAATTTGTTTGCCCGGTTCCACCGAAATAACGTGAGAGAGCAACTTATTGCCATCCTCAGGCCCATCAAGACAGTCTTGGGGTGGACCTTGTCCAGTGCCTTTACGCTTACGAACACACACGACGGCATCAAGTATGGTTCTCGCGAACGAGCATATCACTTGCACGGGTTCGGAAGGCTAGCTCAACAAGGTTAGCAGTGTGGTGCTCCCGGCTCCGAGACGCACCGGGCGGCTTCCCCAAATCCGAATGATTTCCGGGCAATCCGCAATTGGGCCACAATTTCCATTTCACGGATGGGCAGAGGGGCGCAACAAACTTGTCAGAAACGTATAAGCTTACACGAGTGGAAGCAAGTTCGGACAGGGCCATGCGAATGCGGCCGCGCCCCTTCTGTTACGAGAGTCGTTGCTCGATCATCACGTGAAAATAGGGGCACCGTCCACAATTCGCTTGATGTCCTTTGGCCCCCGCTCGGGTAAATCTGGCGGCTAAATTCCGGGCCTGGATGTTTGTCAACCGGCCTGCAATCATCGAGAACGTCTGCTCTTTCGGAAGGAGGACGGGCCACAAATTTCACCATCACTATAGCGCTTTCTGTTCGGGGCCATCGCAGCATAACGGTTCACCAAGCCAAAGCTGCTAATGTTGCGCCGTAAATTTGCGCCCAAGCATAAGATCGGATGTCTTACTTGCAGGTATGGCAGGGTAGCGATACATCACGGCCACACCTCGTTGACGCATTCGATATAGAATACGACGAGTGAAGTGCGATGAAGGCAAACCGGCTTGTCGCAGCAATACGGGGAGAAGGTGCGATGGGTACTCAAGCAGTGCTCAAGCTAACGAAGTGGCGCCGCGACCCGAAAGCGCCGTAGCATGAGACAATGACTTGACCAGCCGCCTCGACGGTCGGGCGTTCATCTTCTTTGTACAGTCTACTGCCTCGCGGATTGCAGGTCATTTTCGTGATGACGCCTGGGGCCATATCGTACCACAGCCTGTGCACGCAAACCCAGCTATTCGCCATGCCGTTAATGCTCTGGTAGGACTCGACCGGGCATTCTGGAATACGGCAAGTACAACAGAGTCGCCCACCCAAGAAATGAGAGCCTTCTCAACCAAGCACTATATTCACGCACTTAATCACTTCCGGAGGTTGCTCAGTAGCCCTCGGCCGACTCCCACCATTACTATGGCTTGTCTGTTGCTTTTCATTCACATCGAGGCTCTGAGAGAAAACTTCGCCTCAACAATAGCTCATGTCAAGCAAATGTCATTGCTACTGGGCATTACAACGGCTCAACCCCAGCAGTGCGAGCGACTGGAACCCACCATTCGGGATGCACTGACGAGGATTGACATACAAGCGTCCGCGTATATGGGAAGCCGTGTTCCTGAGCTGGCCCCCCAGGCGTTCATACCCCTACCAGAGACACTGATGGATTTTGCATTGGCTCGAAAAATTACCAACATATGGACCTCGCGCCTCCTATTGTTTCTCCGATCTACCGCAGACCACATCAAGTACTGCTCGCCGGGAAACGTTCCGCTGGAGTCAATTGATGAGTCTACAACGTTCCAAGAAGCTTTCTCAAGACTCGAGGACATGCTCGCACAGCTGCAGGCTCGGCTACAATTAACTGCGGGCTTCGACGTTCGCGGTATCTTTATTCTTAAAATCCGCGTGAAACTGAACCGGATACTGAGCCTCGGCTGTCTGTATGCCGAGGAGAGCATATACGACGCTTACCTGGACGATTTTCGCGATATATTACGTATGTGTTGGTTCCTCGGCTCCACGTATGTCCACGAAAACATGATCACATCAGTTCTTCTTGACGAGGGGATCCTAGAACCACTCAACCACGTGGCAAAACTCTGCCGCGATGGCCACACTCGTCACGCCGCTATTGCTGAGCTTCGGAAGATTTCTGAGCAACGAAACACGCATTCGTTATATGTGGTGTTGAAGATGGTTGAACGATGCGTTGCGTTGGAGGAAGACTCGCTTCGTGAGGGTTCGCGCTGCTCTGATATCCCGGAATGGCGTCGGATACATAGCTGCGGGTTTGACGGTCCTCAGAGTCTCGAATTACGGCATGTACGAGTCATATTCAAGAGTCTCCCTAATGGTGCTGATGGGGATTGGGGCTCTCGCGAAGAGACAATTTCCTGGTAGTGAAACCGATTATTTCCCATAGTGAAGTTAAAATGAAGTGGTTCACTCCTTATTCTATGGCATTCACCTATCCATAGTGTCTCATGTCTCGAGCGATCCTTAATTAAGCTTATGGAGAGAATGGTTTGCTGAAAATGGCACGTCCTTTCCTCGCTTCTGTCTGAAAGACCAATTTGTAGCTGCCCATTGGTCACCGAAAGCAAAGCCAGGATGAATGACTGATAGAATCAGAGATGCCAGCCCTATCATGGCCCCGTCGAGAACCATGAACAGGGGCTCGTTATTCCAAATGGGACCACCGAAGCCTTCCCACAACTCCACCACTCGAAAGACGGATCGAGCAAGGATGGCGATCGTGGATACAAGTAGACCAAAGCCAAAAGCCTTGAATATCTTAGTATCCCTAACCACTTTAAGCGTTGGCGTTTGGTCCGTGGTTCCGTGATGGCAACGGAAGGCGAAATCGAGGCAAACTAGCAAGAAGGCACCTAGGCTGACGACTTGCAAGATCAATCCAGCAATCATAGTGTCGACGCCTCTTTGTTTCCCCTGCAGGTCCTCGGAGACGCACGTAGCTGCTCCACCAATTGCTTGAAGTAGCAGGGATATAAAGTCGGATACCATGAAGGCAAGCGCGATCGTTCGGGGGTTGAGGCGTGAGTTATGGGAGCCATATAAGTTAATTATCCGAGCCAAGCATAGATAGATTGCGGCAGATATGAACACCGGTGCAATATCTGGTCGCAAAGGTCAGCCTTTTCACTGTCTCATAGCATGGGGGGCGGGAAATTACATCCAAAAGCCCATGCCATTGAACGGATCCTTAGAGAGCATGATCCTTCCGATATAGCCAAGGAGTTCTAATAGAAAACCGAAAATGGATCCAACGGCATATCCCATGGGTTTCCGGCGAAAGCCGACGACTCCCTGAGGAATGATAAGGAGGCCGAAGAGAATGGCAAAGAAGAGGTTGCCCCCAAAGGAAGGAAGGTAATTGAAAGACGACTGCGCCAGACAGCACGTATCCAAGGTACATTTCCAGCCGACAATATCATAATTGCAGTTTTCGTAAGGGTCTCGTGCCATTGTGGATGATGTCTGGTAAGTGAGGTTTTTGTCCTGCTAATAAGGATGGGTGGGAAGGGCTGGACAGATGCCCAAGGCGATGCGATATATAAGGCCAACTGTCATGAAAACCCGGCCAGTAGGGCCATGGAGAGCACGTTCACACGCCCCGTATTGGTAAATTTCCCCTTCGGCGTTCTTGCCGCCAGATTGGCTGGTTCGTTTACGCGTCACGGGTACGATCTATCTAGGAGGCGAAAGGTAGCAGCCCTCGGCTTGTGCTCACTCTTCGCCGCTGCAAGAAACGTTTGATCGCAGAGGTCTTCCAGTTGGTCTGCTTGCGCACCAGGAGTTGGCGGGTCGGAGCTAGCGTGTTGGTTTCGGGTCTGCCATTTGCTGGCTCGTTCAGGTGGAGATATCGTGGTTTCTTAGCGCCCCAACCGATGTCGACACGCGGCTAGCTCAGTAATAATTGACTCAGGAAACGGCACCGTTTTGAGGTGACCTTACAGGCGCAGCCAGACCTACAGGACTGGGTTGCTTGGCCCTTTACGGGGGACTCCCCATGTATGTCGCGAGGAACAGGTGGCGTGCCTGGCCTTTTGGCTGGACTTGCCGATGCCATCTGCCTTTACTAAATCAGCAAACCGGAAGGGATGTGCTGGCAATACGTCAGCAAGTTATGCCTGTATCGGCGACACTTTCTCGGAAGGCTCAGGCTCGCCACGGGGTGCCGTGCGAGCCCTTCATGAGATATTTAAATCCTTGAGGGCTCTGAGACGCAAATATAGGGCTGTAAAAGCCGATTAAATGAACTGATTCGGATACCTACAACTGTGCTTACCCGCTCAGATCTCCTTTCTCTCACTCTCTGCCCCTCTCGACTTGTATAGTCGCCGTTTTCTGGCGAGCGCAATAGTCCCCAGTGGCTGTATAATAAGAACTTGAATGACTGTAATAATGAAACGGATTGCGTAGTCGGTTAAGTTAAGCCGGGGTGTAGTACCTCTGCTGAAAGAGGAGTCGATGAAATCGAATGGAAGCGTTGCGCCTAGATGGTCACGGGCCACCCGTAATCCACTGCTAAACCCGTCCTCATGAAAGCCGTAGTTCGTCCATGCTCCGGCAAAGCTTACTCCGCGTTTGTTCTGGATAGCTTGTAGTTTGATTTGCGCGGCAACTGCCCTCGACGTATATAGGGGGTGGGAGTAGTGAAAGCGGCCTTGGGTCAGTGCAGGCGATGGTTGATGAAGAGGGTTCAAAGTCACCAAAACGTGACCAAACTGTTCTGTAGGAATATGCTGCAGTGTGTTCATGTTATACGTCAGGGACACGATGTCGGTGGTTGTGCCTGGCTCTGGAGAAAGTGTCATGTAGTTCCAGCTACACCACGCGCTGCGCCTCTTGGGCATATGTGTGAGATCAGAGTGGAGAACAACCTCATTTTGTGACGTCTTAAAGGATGAGAGGATCTCTCGCTCTTCGTCTGTCGCTGAAGGCCCCAATATTGACAGCGCTTGGTCACCATGTGTAGCCAATATCACATGGTCAAAATTCTGCGATAGACCACCCACTGTGCGCAGCGTAATGCGCCCGTCTGCCTGGTTCTGCACACTCTGAACCGGGCTGTCCAGAAAGACATGGTCCGAAGGGATGCATTCCATCACAGCATCAATATACGACCTAGAGCCTTCCCTCAAGGTGAGCCATTCAGGACGAGAAGAGACGGTTGAAAGATTGTGATGATTCCATCTTTGCACGCGTCAGACAAGCTACAAACTGGCGCGGGCAGAAGAACTCACAGGAATCTGATTAGTGTGAGGACAGGGAACTCATCGATGCACGTTTTAGGGCTTGTACTCCATACGGCAGCAGTAATCGGTATCAGGTACCCATCTCGAAAAGCATGGGAGTAGCCATGGCGATCTAGGTAGTCTCCAATGCTTTCATCATGGATGAGATTGCCTTTACCGTCGTTGGAGCCCGCTTTATCGGCGTCAATCAAGACATCCAGAGCAAATTGGTTGAACCGGATGATGTCGAACAACATTCGCCACATCTGCGTGGAAAAGAGGTTCTTTGCTTGGCAGAATACCGAGCGTACGTTCTTCCCGGCCCATTCAAAGGAGCCATAGTCTCTTGAGACACCGAGGGCCATGTCAGTCGTGTCCGTGGCAATATTCAAGATCTTCAAGAAGCGGAGAAAGTTGGCTGCAAGGTGTCAGTTGCTGCCCATAGTGTACTTTTCAAGGCTCGCCGTTCAGTCTGGATGACGAGCGCACTCACGATAAGTAGCAGTATTAAGCACAATAAACCCTGTGTCGACTCCTACAGAGTACTTCCCATTCTGCCACAGGACTGTGTTGGAGTGGCCGCCGAGTCGAGCCTCTGCTTCATATAGATACACGTCGTGTTGTGTATCCTTCAAGGCCCAGAGAGCTGCAAGCCCGGAACAACCGCTGCCGACAATAGCGACTTTCTTGGCCACACAGGCCCCGGCCGGCTGTCCCATGATGAACAGCGACGTATTAACCTCACCTTGACCGAGAATTCGAGTTGTGTTTGTGAGCGTGCCAGAAGAACACGGAGTCGCTTCAGCTCAGTCTCGAGGCAGAGGGCGGGGGGCACTGCCTTTGGGCCGATGCGTCACCAAGGTAATTGCAGAAAGCATCGGTCCTGTGGGAGGATCGCAGTGGGTGCAGTCACTGTCGTCACATCTCGGCGAATCCTGTAATGAGCTTAGTGCGGTAAGCGCACAGGCGAGGTCGCTGATCATGTCTTACGGCCAGCGCCGTGGCGCACGACGCGCTCGCCATCCGAAGCATTTCTGACGACCCGGCATGACCAACATTCTCTAAAAAAGTACTCAATCTATCGGGCACCAATTCTGCCTGTTGTTGAACAAGGGGCCAGAATCTCCAGTTCCTATTGCCCAGCGGAGAATCGTGCTCCAGTCTTGTCTTCGTCTCAACGCTTTACGCATCCCGTGGCCAGCTGCTACATGTTCTTCTTGCAAAGATCATGCAATGGACTATGGTAAGCCCATGAAATATCCATAAACACTGCTTGCTATACACAATGCAAACTCTGCAAACTCGCAGGGTCAGGCTGCCAGTGACATATTCTCCGATACAATGAATCAACTGTACCCTTATAGCTAATGTCTCTCGTTCTACAGACTGGGTAATCGATGCAGGCTATGTTCCTGAAAGCATAGTCAGATTCGGTACCAGACAAATACAAAAGGCGCAGGAGGCCAAAATCTCCAAAAAGTCGTTCGCGGAGGCAATGAGCGAAAGGTTGGACTACGTTGCGAGTTTGCGCTCGCAGCCGATCGCAGTCGAGACCACGACTGCGAACGAGCAGCAGTACGAAGTCGACACTGGTGTGTTTGCGGCTTTTCTCGGCCCTCGCATGAAGTATTCGTGTTCGCTGTTTCCAACAGGAAAAGAGACACTTGCAGAAGCAGAGACTGCGATGTTAAAGGAGTACGCCACAAAGGCAGAGCTCCAGAATGGTATGACCATCCTGGACCTTGGGTACGTGTCGTTTGACTCTGTTGAGTGTGTGTATCGTCTCATGGCACTGAAGCCTAATGCCATCTAATGTAGGTGTGGTTGGGGATCAGCAACGCTTTTTTTCGCAGAACAATTTCCAGCTTCCAGAGTGATTGGATTCTCCAATTCAAGGACCCAAAGAGAGAAGGTAGTTGCCGACGCTGCAAAAAGAAACCTCGAAAATGTCGAGGTCATCACAGGAGACATAGCCACGTACGAGTTCGGGCCCGCACAATTCGACCGCGTGGTTTCTGTTGAGGTAAGACCTCAGCAGACAGCACACTCGTCTTGAAGGACGCATTGCTCACAATCATACCGAAGCTCTTTGAACACATGAAGAACTACGAGCTACTGATGGCGAAAGTCGCATCATCCCTCAAGGTTGGGGGCAAACTCTTCGTCCAGATTCTGTGCCACCACAGCACACCGTACGACTTCGATGACGGATGGATGGCGAGATATTTTTTCGCTGGCGGAACCATGCCATCTGCGGACTTACTACTGTATTTCCAGCGGGACCTACAGATAGAGAAGCAATGGTGGGTGAGCGGGTTGCATTACTCGAGGACTTTACAGGTCAGAACTCCCATCCGGTGAAACCGAGTCGTCTGCTTCGGTAAGGCTTGCTCACATAGTATCTTCACTAGTGCTGGCTTTCTGCGCTCAGAAGTAACAAGCAACAAGTATGGCCGTATCTTGTCGAGTCGTACGGCGAAGCTAATGCGTCGACTTGGTATAATCGGTGGCTTGTGTACCACGCAGCGGGATCGGAACTCTTTGCATTTCGGGGAGGCGACATCACAGGGACTTGCCATTACCTATTCGGCAAGCCTAAGCAGTGAATTTGTTCCTCTTTTACATATACTCTCTAGCCTCATTTCATTTACCTCAACTAAGGCAGTATAAATGCGTATTATGGTCTATAGTGGTATCCCGTCCATCAACTCCATAGCTCCGACTCTACCCATCGTGACAATGACGTCGCCCAGTGTCCTCGTCAAAAAGCCGGCTTCACAATACGAAAAATAGTACTATGACGTGGTAGAGTCAGTTACCAAGCAAACTTGTCGCGACGTGGCATATAGCATAAAGACAGTACGTAACGTACCTCCCATTTTCGGCGGAAGATCTCAGTGGCCTCATGGGACGTGGTTGGAGCATGAGACAATATGGTAGTCGCGATCTTGTCATCGAACTCCATGATGAACTTCTCCTTCCATAGGCGCAATGCCCTTGCGTAATGAGCTCCAATGTTCTCAACAGATTCCACTATCAAGGTGCCTTTGGACTGCGTTGTCATGTGGCTGAGCAACTCTGTAATGGACGGCAAGTAGCCACCAGGGAAAATGTACTGATCGATGAAGCTACAGCGCAAGAAAGTCAGTACCGAAGCGTATGGGAATGTGGTAGCTTATGCCGTGGCTTACCCCGGTTTGCCATCTCCAGCCGCGTGCAGAGCCTCTGGTATGGTGATGCACTGAAGCATTGCGATGCCATCGTCTTGCTTGAGCAACCTATGAATTCCGGCAAAATACTCTGCAAGATGAGCCTTTCCGACGGCTTCCACCATCTCTATGGAAATGATCTTATCGAACGGTTTTGTGTGGGTTGGTAGGTCACGGTAGTCCATCAACTTTACCTCAACGCGATGAGCCACTCCGGCCAGTTTGATCCTTTTCTCCGCCAGCTCCTTCTGTTTACGTGACAATGTGATGGACGTAACACGGCAGCCAGTTTGCTTTACCGCTTCAATCGCAAATGAGCCCCAGCCCGTCCCGATCTCCAGGACATGATCCGATGCCGTCAGTTTTGCTCCCCGGATGAAGCGTTGAAGTTTTCGGTGCTGTGCATCCTCTAAGCTTTCCACCATGCGATTTGACTCCTCAAAAGGGGCAGTCCGCCAAATAGGACAGGAGTAAGTCATGTCCCTAGACAGAAAGGCGGCGAACATGTCGTTGCTTATATCGTAATGAGCAGCCGTGTTTAGCAACGAATTCGCACGCGTGTTCGTGGGTCGCCATATTCTCGCGATCGCTGACGACAGGGCGGAGAAAAAAGTCGTTCCGTTGCCAAGATTATCTCTGTTCCTGATGAACAGCTAGTCGCGAAACGAATTGTGAACCTGGGTCCGCGGGCATGTTGGTGAATCAGTGTCATACACACCTGAAAGAAGGCAGGCAAATCGTTGCATTCAACATCGCCGAGCATGTACGCCTCGGCGAACCCGATATCGGCGAAGAAAAGCAGTCTCAACCAAAAGGCGTTGCGTTTTACAATCAGCTCCACGTCGAATGAACAAGGTACGTTCTTGTCGGTAGCTTTTTGGTCCCCATCAAGCGGATGGCGACCGAGGACGTGCATGGTGCTGCTGAGCTCGTCTGTCACGACGAGACGTCCGGTCGTGATGCTGGAAAAAAGGCGCAGCACAACCAGGCGGGCCATATTGGCTAGCAACAGCTGCGCCCAATTGAGAAGCTTGGCCGTAACGGCCCCGAGCGCGGAAGCAATTGCGGCGGCCATTTTGCTGTGGTTTGTGGCTGTTAACTGCGTCTTGTTTGCCAGACAACACCAACAAAACCACCGACAGCGGCCAAGCTGCGCATCTAGGGCATTGTCTACAAGGTGCCCCGCCAGGTTGGTCGGCGAGGGCCAGCCTCTGTGTGAGGCTCGGGGCCTTTTCTTCTTTAGGCACTGGCCGAGTCCATTCACTTGTCCCTTGGACGAGATAGCTGCTTGTTCTAGATGACGTAAAAGCAAGTGGATGGGGTCACTGGCATGATCCAGTTGGTGCGAGGCCGGTGCAACGGCAACTTCTCGATCCGAAAGTTTGCGAACTCGGAGGGACGGCCACGACGAAAGCTCGCAACGCTGGAGGTTTCGATTGTACGGCGTTGGTTGGTAGCTGCAATGCTCAGAAGCTGTTTACTACTTTTAGTGCTCACGTCAGATGCGGGCGTGGCTTGCGACACTGCGTCGTGTCGTCATCAGTTTTGCTTGGCCTCCGAGCCTCAATTAATCGCGGTGAATTGAGCAGATCCTATCGCCGATGGCGGGTGCCATGGCCGATACCGCGAGCATGTCTCTGGAATGCTATGTATGGTCAACGACCAGATTCGACGAACCGCCGACCGCAGAACATAGACGTTCCGGGGTAGCATCTCACCGGGGACGCAATCTCAATCACGAATCAAGTCGAGCGACGTCGCATGGCGGGTGGGGGGCAAGCCGAGTGTCGACCCGATTGTGAATCTGGGTGCCTTGGCCATGCCAGCTTGTCTGGTTCACAACGGCGGCGCAAACACGGATGCCAGCCCAGGACGCACGAGCATTGATGAGGCTGCTGTCGACGGTCAGAGTGGGCGGCAACCTAGGACTGGCCGGCATCCGGTGGCCCACTGGGCATTTCTATTGCAGAAGCCCCAGGGGCCGGACCCCGGAAGGCAGACACTGCGTTTGGCTGCCCACCTCTGCCAGCCTGGAGTCCGACTCCTTCGAGCGGCGCTGTCGCCCGGCCCGCCTACTACTGGGGTCGGCATCCGCTGGCCCCAGCGGGCGTCGCGTCTGTGCGAATCTCACGTTGGATGTCACAATGTAGATACGATTCTCCCTCTGGCATTTTGGAGGCGGCATTGTAGATGTATCCATAGTGTGTAGGAAAGCCGTCCATCTCTGTCTCGATGCCAGGAATCACAACAAATATTCACGCCGTGTGTTCATGAATGATGTGCCCCGACGTTGGCCTGAATCCAGCTCCACAGCCGCAGCGTCGTGTCTCTGTCCAGGGCAGCCACAGCGCCCATGCTCTCTGCAGCCTGCCGAGCCCGGCTGACCTCAAGCGACGGCAGCTTCTGTGGCGCCTCGGTGTCACGAATCTGGCCACTGTCCCCGAGCCCGCCGCAACGATTCCCGTCAAACAGTTGCTTCCAAAAGCCCAGCAAGCCGTGCGCAGGATGCTCTGCGTCCAGGTCCCTCTCCAGCCGTTGCACCCAAACGTCGGGCGAAACCACGACCAGGCGGCGCGGCGCACGAGGCAGCGACGTCGCGGCCGCGATCCAGTGCAGCATCTGACGCCACGAGGTGGAAGCGTCCGGGTTCGCGACGTGGTACACTGGTGTTGCCAGTTCCCCGCCGCTCGTCTCCCCTGCACGAGCTCTGTAGGTGCCGTCGCGGGACTCGCGGCCGTCTCTTGCCTGTCCTGAAATCGCAATCTCCAAGACTGCACTTGCTGCAACGTCCACCGGCAGCCAATTCGTGCCCTCATGGGGCAGGTCGGGCAGGCATCCTACGGCGCTCGAGGCCGAGAGCATGAGGGGATACGCCTCGCTGCCGTTCCACGCGCCCGTTGCGCGGTCGCCGCATAGCTGGCCGATCCGGATGACCGATGCCATTGCTGCCGATGGCTGCCCTTTGCTTAATGTTTGCGCCAGTATCCGATTGGCTTCTGAGCACATCCTCTCGGCAACCCATTTGGATCTGGCGTACCCCAAAGCCGATGCGTGCGACGGGTCGTCTGAAATTCTTTCTGTGATGCTAGGCGCGTCGGTCGAGCTCGCTGCCGCCACAGAGCTGATAAAGTATAGGCGTGCATCGTTCTCGACCGCCAGCGCGAGCAGCTCCGAGAGAGTCGAGAACTGGTTCTCGAACGAAGACAGAGGCAGCGTGAAGTTGACCGGCCAGGCGCCATGGATGATTACCGTTGTATCTTCGACTACCATCTGCCTGTCTCCCGCCGCAAGCTCGAGATGGTCCCTCGCAGAGTCGAAAGGGAGGCAGACTACTTGGCAAGGTGCGCTGCCCGCATCGTCACCCCGTGGCAACGCGGGAAAGCCACGGCGCACCTGGCTTTCAGACACGCGGTCGCGCGCCTCTTCCCCGGTTGATGCTCTGACCAGGCAGTAGATCCTGGAAACGCCCTGCCGTCGGCGCAAAAGTCCAAGAAGATAGGCCCCGAGAAACCCGGTTGCGCCCGTTAGTAAGACTACATTGGATCTTCGCAGCGACCCCGGGCTACGTGCCAGGTTGGGTGACAGCCCATATCGACGTGCCAGCGACTTCATGTAAGCCAGCTGATCGCGATCGCTTTCCTGCTCCACGCCAGACCGCTCATTGCGAATGCGCCGCAGATACGACACCAAGCTAGTGACCGTGCCCTGGTCGTAGATCACATTTAGAGGAAGCTCGTGATCTGCTGGCACCAGGCTCTTCGCCTCAATAAGCTTCCGAATCTGAATGCAAGCGATTGAATCGACGCCCTGCCGATACAAGTCCTTGTCGGGGTCGACTGAGCGGTGCAGCACGTCGTGGAAACAGTCCGACACAGCGACAGGCAGGTCGCCAGCCTGAACATGCACGATTGATGCGTCCCGCGCGGCACGCGGGGCCTCATAGGCGCCTTCTATGATGCTCGCGTACTTGGCGTCGGCTTGATGTCGCAAGATCGAGCCCTTACTGCTCTTCGGAAGCCGCTTGTTGCCCGCCTTGCTTGGCACCACGCTGAGCATAGGCTCCTCGACTCGTGCATGGGCGGGGTTTCGGGCTTGAGTCGGAGGAGCACGGGCCGGATGGCAGCGAGGATGGACTCCGAGGCCGCGCCCGGACGGGGGAAGAGCAGGGCTCCTGCGCAAGGCTTGCCCGTCCCGAAGACGTAGGCGTCTTGCAGCAGCGGCGTCGCTGATTGCAGTTCAGTTTCTATTGGCGATGGGTCAAATTTCTTGCCGTTGGCGAGGGTGATCTGGGAGTCTGCTCGGCTGTGGTACCGCCATGCGTTTGCAGTCTGCGGATGGGGTTCGAAGAGGTCAGACGTGGCATACGAGCCGTCGTCTCGGTTCGTCTTGCTTCGGAACGGCCACTTCGGCTTGACAACGAGTTCCGACAGACCATCCTCGCGGGGCTCGAAGCACAGGAAACCGGCGTTTACGCGGACGCGAAGATACTCCCACTCTTTATCCACCGTATAATCGCGATGCGACGAGAGCAAGAAGCCACACTCGGCGCTGCCAAAACGTGACAGCAGATTGACGCCAGCGCGCACGAGCATGTCCCCGGTGGCGATGGGCATCGCGGCGCCACCGACTCCGACCAGATCCATTGACAAGAGGAGGCAGATACCATCTTTGTCCTCGGCAAGCATCTGCAGTACGTAAGGGACGGATGAAAACAGTCTGAGGGGTATCCCGCAGTTTTGTCGACGAGCAAAGTGAACAGCCTCTGTGATGTTCCGAGCCGTCATAGGGCTCTGGCCCTCCGGGAAGAACCATATCAAAGCCCCGCTCGTCCAAGCCCTCAGGCAGTCCGCAAGACCGCCATGATACAGCGGCGTCGTTGAAAAAGTCGCTGGTTGGTTGCGGCGGTCGCGAAAGCGAGGCAGGGCTTCCACCATGGAGTGGCTCTGCGGTATCGGCGATGGCAGGCCCGTGGAAGTGCCAGACGTGTGGAAGTAGAAGGCCGGTTCAGCCAGCGGTGCCCCTGCCACGGCGGGCGCAGCGCCGGAGGGGTCATCGTCGCGACGGGATCCATTAATGGCGGCGTACGCAGGGACTGGAAGGATCTCAATCCCGCTGCCAATCTCGTCGGCCGTCAACGTATGGTGGCCATCATGAATCACAAGGCGTGCGCCGAGCTGATGGCACAGGTGTTCAATTGCTCGCGGCTCCAACTGCGGTCTGGCTCCATGTTAGGCAAGGATGGATTCCCATCATGTCAAGTAAGTTCGGCATCTGGACGGGCCAGTTGATAAACGACTTACGCGAGGAGCAGCACAGGATGGGCCAGCCGCAGTAACCCAAGCCATGTCAAGACGAATTCGAGGCTACTCCCACAGAGCAGCCCAACAGCGCCTCCTCCATTCGCCTTCGCACTAATGTGGTTTCCGAGCGTGCGAGCCGCGACTACCGACAGGTCGCCGAGGTCTCCAAATGTCACCGGGCGGCACACCGACGCTGTGGAGACGAGAGATCATGGTCAGTTTTCGTGGAAGCACACCATCGTTACGCGTACCCGGCTTGGGAACACACATTCTGCGCCGTCGCGCTTGGATCCCAGATCGGCGAACCCGATGGCGGGCGAGCTGGTGCTGTGCTCGGCTTGCCAGTCTATCACGTCGATGATAGACGAGAACGAAGCCTCGCCGGAGCAGTCGCGCTGTCTTGCTAGGGCTGCCTCACCAAGAGTGCAGGTGAAGTACTTGGGCTCTGCGGGCGCCATGGCGATTCGAGTCGGGACTTTGGGCGACACACTTGGTCGGCTCGCAGCATCGATGTTTTTTCCACTCCTTCAGCTTGCTTGCTTTTGACCGGCAGCGCCAGCAGCACACGCACCGGATTAGCAAACGCCTGGTGCTCACTGGCAAGCAAGTCGAGCTGACCGCTCATCGATCGCGCATTGCGGCGGCTTCAAGATATGGAGCAATCGGCGCGCTCTGTCTCGCCGCTTCGTCGATAATAGATCGACCACCCGATTAGTATCAGTTCGTCGATGCAGACTGTCGACACCATCCAACACGCCAGTTGGTGGCGTCATTGACTTGTTGCTCGTTGCACACGGCTGTAGTTGGCCCCGCACAAACACGCTGGCGAGCTGCAGGCCATCATCGACGGGGTTTGCGGAAGAAGTACATTGCCAAAAGCCCTGAACAGGCAGATTGCATGTCGGAAATCCAGCCGCCGCCAATTCAATGCCCTGCTCGCGTGGCCATGTTCCTCGTCCAATCCTCACACACCCGAAAGACCAATTTGCCCGCCTCTACGCGCCAATTCGTTTACTGTGACCGTCATCCCTGCCTTCCCTTCAGGTCGCAGCCATGTCCGAACGCACGCTTCAAGACACACTCACCCTCGCCAACACGGCCAAGATCCCGCAGCTTGGCTTCGGAGTGTACAAGTCTCCCGAGTCTGTATGCACCAGATCCTGCCATACCGCCCTCGAAAACGGGTACCGCCACATCGACACGGCGCAGTTCTACGGCAACGAGGCGCAGGTTGGGCGGGCGGTACACAGCTCGACAGTGCCGCGCCAGGACGTCTACATCACGACCAAGGTGCTTGTGGCCGAGGACTCGGTGGAGAAGACGCTGGAAAAGTGTGTTGACAGCGTCCGAAAGCTTGATCCAGACAGTGGCTATGTGGACTTGTTCCTCATCCACAGCCCCAATCCAGGCGCCGCAAAGAGGAAGGTTATGTGGCAGGCCCTCGAGAAGCTGCATGAGCTCGGAAAGGCGAAGAGCATCGGCGTGAGCAATTTCGGGATCAAGCACATTGAAGAGCTCAAGGAGTATGCGACCGTGTGGCCACCACATGTGAACCAGATTGAGGTACGCTTCAGGTTCCTCCGATCCCCCAGCGCAGGCCCCGTAGCTGGCAGAAGGTCACGTCGCTGACGAGGGCGCATCATCATCCAGCTCCACCCCTGGCTGCAACAACGCGACATCGTCGAGTATTGCCACAACCATGGCATCGTCGTCGAGGCATATTGTCCTCTCGTGCGCAACACCAGAGCGGATAACCCGACACTGGCCAAGCTGGCCAACAAGCACTCCGTCTCCCCGAACCAGGTTCTGGTCCGGTATAGCCTCCAAAAGGGGTGGGTACCGCTGCCAAAGAGCGACACGCCTGAGCGCATTGCCACCAATGCAAACGTGTTTGGCTTTGCACTCGGCGATGAAGACATGGCGGTCTTGGACGGTCTCGACCAGGGACACGCGGGCGCGATTGTGCAGCCCGTCGATAATTGATGTGCCGTGGACGCGAGACGCTAGGCGCAGAGGATGGGGCCGTGTTACGGCCTTAGAGCAGACAACGGCAGTCTATAGTACTGCCTTCTTCAGCAATCTATTTCTCATCGCCGGCCCTGGCACTCGTGCCTTCGATGACTGCCCTCGCGGTCTTTCGGCATCCCACCCTGCCTTAATGCCCTGCTTTGGCTCCTGACGTACCATACCGGATGATCATAGAAGTCTCTAGTCGGACACGCTCCGCCCGCAAGTCTTACTCGCACACGGCCTTCCCCAATCGCCGCTCGTCGCTGACACGCCTGTTGACAAAGTCAGGATACGACACCGTCAGTTCGATGCCACCGCTAAGGATATGATCGACAGCCTCAACGCCTTGCATGAAACTGAATGCTTGAGAGTGAGCATGAGAATCTTCCCTCTCATCCCAGAACGGGGAACAACTTGACATACCTGTGGTCCTGGTTTCCAACCTCGTACTTCCAGGCCCCAAAGCGGCCGCGAGAGAGTATGTCCTTGGTCTGCAGGTATGGCAGGGCTTGTTCCAATACGCCGTCGCGCTCCAGGCTCGGAGTCGGATAGCCCTGGCCGAAACGTCGGAGGTAAGTGCTCACAATCTCATCCTCCGGTAGTACGAGGTCGTTTGCAACCAGACCTGTGATGCAGTCTTGCAGCAGTGTCTCGTGGTTGACAGGCTTGTATACTGACTCGGACACCTCGAGCATGATAGACCCGTACGGGCCGGGTTGCGCACTCGGAGATTTGGCCTTTTGGCCGTTCGCTAGCTGGAGCGTGGGGAGTTCGACATCTTCGTCTGGTTGATTGAACGGCGAATAGTTGGAAAAGATTGTCGCGCGGTAAAACGGACAGCTGTCCTCCACAAGGTACAGATAAAGTGACCTTGATCAGCCAAAGCCACACAGGCGAGCGTGGATACAAGTCCTCATCCAGCACTTATCACCAACACGTTCAGGGCGTGCGCCTCGTATCCCTACACCAATGACATTAGTCGAGGAGTAGAAACACGGCTTGCAGATGGCTTCAAGCTTTTTGTCACACATAATCTCCGCGAGTGATTCAAGCGCCATGGTGGAAACAAGGCTGCGGTAGTGGACGACGGTTCATGTTCCTTTGCGAGAAAGTGGCCGTTAGCAAGGAGAAAGCGTTCTTTTTCCGTACTATTTGACTGACCATCCTTGAGGTGCACCACTTTGGCATCACTGTCGATCTTTGTCACGCCACTATGCTCGCCGAATCGTGTGTTGTGAGGCGGCAACGTTTTGGCGACGGCAGCCCAGATCCCCCCAGTGCCGCTGTGCGCAGGGAAGCGAAAGATTGCGTGGGACCCCAGTTTCCTGCTACCTTGTTCAGTATGACATTTCGCGCTAGCAGATTTACATCAGGCGCGGCAACACGTTCTCCAAGCCAAGAAACGTTCATCTGTCTTCCATCAGCTTGACTTGCATTGGGGACAAGACCCGACAAGCAAGCCAAGGGGAGCATGCATACCTTGCTTGTAGGAAGTCAAAGTTCTTGGGCTTGTCGGCCGGGGAGCGAGTTCGTGCGTCGAGCGCTGCGTCAATCAGGCTCTCCATGCACCTGGCCTTCTCCTCCTTGGGCAGCACCGCGATGTTATTTTGAACCGGGTAGGGAACCTAAACTCTGTTGAATCGTACGTAGGATACCCGCTGGTGCTCGAACCAGTCGTCAGATCGGGGCAGCGCTTCGTGTAGCGCGTCGTGAAAGTACTTGTAGTGGGAGAATATCACGTATCCGCCGACGTCGAAGAGCTTCGCGGATTACAGAATCAGATGTTCATGTCCAAGAGCTTTGGCATATTTCAAGGACTTACGAAGCCCTCAGCGGTCACATCGGTCGACGCGAGACCTCCAGGCACCGAGCTGGAGTCCACGACAAGCCAGGACGGGTGACCCTGCGTCGTTAGGTGAAACGTGATCCTGCCGGGTGTTGAAGAGGTCGAACTCACCAAGTGACTGAGTCTCTTCGCGGCTCCCAGATCTTCGTTCAACTCTAGTCAGAGCGACCAATACCATGGCATGGGAACCAGCACTTACCGGTCGGACCAGCGCCGATGACAAGAACGTCGACATTGCTACAGGACTGTCATCAGCTGCAGTTGACTCGAATGCGCTTGGTCACATCGTACCGGCGGTTACTGCCCATGTTGATACGAGCCGGGCTGCTGCTTTCAGATTTGCGTTACAATTCAATGTCGGAATAGAGAAGACCATGTTCAAGTTACAAGATCGTTCATCAGCCGACGTTTTTCAAGTTAGGTCACAGATCCATTGGACCACACAGACAACGAAGGATGGTAAGCGGGGTAAAGCAGAGTAAGAAGAGAGATGCGAATGCGCATTGATGGCCATGATACAGGGGAGTGGACCTTCGGAGACCAACTTGGCGGTCAACGGTTACGCACAGTACCAACACCTTCCATTTCAACTCGATACTGCCCGTTGGTCTCCACTCAGATAAAGCACTGTCACATCAAAGCCACATATCTCGCAATTTTCTGTCATGTTCAATGCATAATATCGTGTTTGAAGCAGCGGCGGGACGGGGGACGGCTTTAGGCTGCCCCGGTTGACAACTCGTTCTCGTGGCGCTCCCAGCGGTCGTATGATGTTGGGCCATGAAGCTGGGCCCTTCTGGGAGAGTAGACCTCCTCCTGGCTGTGGGTTTGCACGCATGTCATAGTTCACAAGGACAGAAACATAAACCTCGTGAAGGGGTTGAGCGCTCCGTGTGCACATATGATGTGTCTCGGCTTTGCACAAGTAGGGACGCACAGACGATACCCACATCATGTGCCTGTCGTAGCCTGAGCCAGTACTTGGTGACTTGACGGCCTGTACGATTGATGATGTTTATAAAAACCATGCAGTCTTCTTATTCGCCTCATTGTAAGCAGGTCATGCTATAGTGAAAGGATCTGCTGATGCCTTCATGCTGCAACTCCTCATAGAGCCCGCTTCTTGAGTCCACACTTGGCCAAGCACGACTCTACCTTCGTAACCATTCCCTGTGGAAGGGCGTGTCGCACCTTATCGATATCTTGCCCCTGAATGCTCTGGCCAAAGGCAGACTCGATGATGTTATCGCTCAGAGCAAAGGTTTGACCCACAACTGCACTCGCACCACTGTCCTCAGAAGGAAACGATCCCACAGCCATTGCTGGCTCACATTCTGGGTTCACCTGGGTATGGAACGAACCCATTGGGAAGAAGGTCATCTGCTTAGGGCCCAATTCCGTGCGAATGACTCGCTGCTTGCCGGAGGCGTCAACAACACCAGCCTCAGGAACCATTTCGGTGTGGACGTGACCAGATACCACGACAAACAGTTCGGCGGCTCGCGGATGGAGGTGAAGGAAGCCGATGCTGCATGCTGGCGGACAGTTAGCAACATATATGATAGTTAGTTGATGGCATGCGCATTGCATACGAGGAAACTCCGCGATGGCCATGCTGCCGCCAGTGCCGACCAGAGCAGGAAAGGTCTGGCGGTTGGCGAAGAGGGCCTCGCTATGTTCGAAAGAGTAGGTGAAATTCTTATCATTTGGAAGAAGACTGTAACGTTGGACAGCCCTACATAGTCGGTTAGTCGTTTCCATGATCATTCAACGTGAAAGCATTGACTCACGTATCAACCAGCTGCAGCTGGGCCGTCAGGCTGAGCGCCGAGGCAGGGCCGTTGTCTCTGCGCTGAGGAGCTGCCGAAGTCATTGAGGACAAGGCCAGAATGACTGATGAGACAAGGGTGACTGTTTTGTTGACCATTGTGCTGAGTTGAAGATGCAAGATTGAGTGATGCTTTGATGCCGGATAGTAATCGTGTGTCTGTGAGTTGCGAGTCCAAACACACTCACCACCAGGAATCCGAGACCTTTATATATCTTGTCGTTCAAGTCATTTTCACGCTGCCCTCCAGACTCGCGGCTGTGGTAAATTCCAAATAGCGCTGCCTACGAACCTCTCGGCGCAATCGCTGCTCCTCGCGTTTGGGTAGCTCAAAAGACTTGGGATGACGTGGGGTCGTGGAGGTGAGATCGGGATGCAATTGGCTCATTGCTGACCGGACGAGGGCGGACGAACCTAGTGTTGTCGGATTGAGGCTCAGCCTCATTGGCGCAACGATCGAAAGAGGCTCAGCCGCTGTGTCCGTTTGTTTCATTTCAAATACTCTCTCAGTTGCAGCTATGAAACCGGGCGCGCTGATGCCTACATCGATGATACTTTCTCCAAGTGAGCGTGCTAGAAGCGGCGAAACACATCACTTGACACTTTTAGGGCGACCAGGCGCAGGAGGCCTCTCGTCATTCACCCTCGGTGAAGGAGCTCCGATGTATGGCATGGACCCGAATGACAGGAGACAAGCTATGCAGCGGTTCGGCGGCATCATCAGTCCTCACGAACCTTTTGATGCGTAGCTATATCACCCTTCACATTCCCTATCTAACGAGCATATTGCACGAGGACTCGCTAAGTTCAGCGACTGCCACACCCGCGGCTGGATCAATTCGCAGGCATGGCCCGTCTCAAATTGACATAAACACCTCCAGCATCTTCTTATAATTAGGAGTGCCCATGCCTGTGACGGGATCCCAGCCCTCCTGGCAGTGAAACCCGCCGTTGTTACTGCAACCCCAATTATGTGGCCCGCCGAGTGGCTGCGAGCCTACAAGGATGTCGTTGAACATTTCGGGGTGTTGGTATAGCACGGGGTTAACGAAGCCAATTGGTGTCTTCCCGGCGGCAAGCCGTTCCTCGTTGATGAGCGTAAAGATGGCACCGACTATAGGCGCCGACATAGACGTGCCACCGGAGAGTCCAAAGTCCCCTCCTACTACGACAAGGCCATTGTCCCCGACAGCGGATAGGTCCGGATACGCGCGGCCGTTGCGGTTATATACTCCGCCGTTTTGAGGAATCTGGCCACGACTAGTGCTATATGAGGGAAAGGCGGGCGGGTATTTAGTGAGATATTGTTGCACGGCCTTGAGTTGGTAGCTCGGGGTCTTATAAATATTGCTAAAGCCGCCGCCCGAGGAGAAGGATTCCGTTGCTACCTCCGTGTCTCCGGGCCGCTTATGGTTCTGAAGAACGGTACTGCCTACAGCAGTGATATAAGGGCAGTCGCATGTCGCATCTGGCATAAATATCGTATGGTTGGCGCCCATGCATTGGAGTGAGCGATCTGCTATACCGTCGTCGCCGCTAGCGACAAGAATGGTGGTGCCGGCAAGAGCTAGCTTCATCCACTCGTCGCATTGTCTCTCTAGGTACCTAGATTATACTAGTAAGTATAGGCACGAGTAGATGAGAGGGCGTAACCATACCTGGCCGGATACCAAGGCTCGGTGAGACTGTACGATATAGAAATGACGTTAGTTGGCGCTACTGTACCGCAGTCATGCCGAGAGAAATTGCCGTCGATCTTTGGCGTATCTCCTGTATATCCATGCGATGTGCGGTTGCAATACGTACTATCCATTGCGTCAAGGAAAGGGTTCCAGGCGCCTGGCTTGTCGTAACCGGGGTCCGGAACCATATACATCGCAGTGCTTTGCGGGTAGATGAGAGGGACCGCCATCTCAAAGTCAAGCATGCACTCACCACCGGCCTACAGAAAAGTCAGCTACTGACGTAAAGGTGTTTCGTAAATCGCATTTATGATGGCCTGCGTCCCGGAGCAAACAAAAGCCACTCACCTGGTCAGGGTCCGTCGAGATACCGGGAGTGCCATCAATCTCATAAACAACAGGCGTGAAGTTCTGCGGCACGTGTGGTGCAACTTTTCTCACATACTTGTCCATATCAGACTGCACGTAGAGTTCACCCTCTGCCTCGTAGATGCCCAACCTGTTGGTCGGGTTCGCGTACTTGCCCATGGGGATGTTATACATAGCTCGGAGACAGTCAGGAGTAATCGTACGGCCGCAGTCACCTGAAAGAGTATTGACATGGTTCGTCAGTCATACATCCTCGCCATTTCAAGAGTGTCTGCTTGCGATTCCGTGTTCGAAGACCTCACACCGCTTTGAGCCGAGAGGGCAATCTTGGCTGGCTGCTGCTTGCAAGGGAGAGCAAGATCGGCGCTAGTGCGATGCTGAACAATTTACGCACCGGGATTTGACTGTGCCTCCAGCGGCAGAGGACGCACCGGCCTGCCGCCCGTGCCTCCAACACCACTCTTCCGTCGGCGTAAGCGCCTTCCTGCGCCAAGCCGGCCGAAGGCTGTCCCGGGCACAATGAAGTCGACGTGTGCGGCGACTTCTTCTGGCAAGTGATACTCATCGGTGCCAAGATGATCGATATCTCCCTCACCACGAGTTGATATATGATTAAAAATATGGTACTCAGCCTTGACAAGCGATTCGAGCTGGCCGACGGTTGAGTCAAAATGGACCCATCCTTTAGTGTTGGGCACCACTATAGACTCCTCAGCAACTCCGGCTCGAATTAGCCAGTCCTTAACTTTTGTAATGGACTCTGCCGAGGGTGCGAAGAGGTCGATGATCTGCTCTCGGGTATACCACTGCCCGTACTTTCCCGATGTGTGAGTCGGGTCGGACCTGTTATCGTCGCTCATCTGCGTTAACATATTGCCGAGAATATGGGCACGTATAAATTGCAGACCTACACTTCTAAAACGAAGTCCATCCCTCGCTCTAGGTTACGCTGCTTCAGAGCGATGCGGACGGGGACCTTGGTGCTAGGGTCTGCGGCTTCACGTTTTTCCCATGCATCGTAATGCAATTCCTCGCTTCGCTTTTGGTGTAGCACATGAGCGCCGTGTGAGGCCGGTGCACTCAGCACGCTGGTCACAAGCCCGCTGATGAGAAGGAGACCACGCATTGTGCAGTGAATCGGCTCTTCTGGGAGCTTTTCCAGCTATGGTCAAGCAAATGGCGAACTCTAACTGATCATATTCTTGGATCAGAACACAGGCCAGCAGAGGTGGGCGCCAATGCATTTTAAATGGGAAAGAAAAGACCGTCTCTCTTTTATTCTGTCTCATGGCAGGTCTAGAGACCGCAGTGAGCGAGCTGCCTATCCTGTCTTGGCTTCAAAACTCCCGATGATGATGTTAGCTGAGATGCCATCCGGGGATGCACCCTGCCTGATAGTACAAGGCCAACTTAGAAGGTGTATAGTACAGCAGCTCGCATGGCGAGGCGGTACTGTGATATGAGCGTGGCCGAATTGAGGCGAGATGACCAACCGAGGGCATAACAGCTGCCAACAGAGCCTTGTATACGAAGTACCATACACAGCACTACTGCAGGGGATTCGGTCTGGGCCGGTTAATCGGCACTCGCGCGGGGGAGCTTGCTCCCAAAAGGGAAGTCGCTCGGGGTTCATCCTACGCAGCCAACAAGGCGCCTCGCACATGACGCGCTGATGCTGTACGGCGTGTCATCGTGCAGCTCGCAAAACAAGACAGCAGTTTTGTGCCCACTAACCCCCAGACAGAAACGACCAACGTCTCCTGAGACTGCCTGCCCATCACTGCACCGCCAAGCGACGAGGACGCATCCCAGAAGCCGACCTACTCCATTGAGCAAATACCGTCGCAAACTGGCTGCCTATGCAGTTTACTGGCGTGAGGGCCTGAAGCTCTGTCCAGTCTTTAGCCGTGAGGTACGACTCTGTTCTAGGTAACATCAAAGATACTTCACCTTCGTGTATGTAACGCATCGGGCTGACTGAGCAAAGGCAACTTCAGTCTTCTGACGCTCGAGTCACTCGTCTCGTGCTGCGTCACCAGTGGGCTGGCTCTGCGGGGTTTCTTTCAATAATCCCGCCTCTCATACCGCGCTTTCCTGCACCAGATGCCGCGGTAGCCGTTGTTCGGTAAACGGATTACCCAACAGACGATTCGGTGCGTTTTGTACCCAACAGGTACTCGGCCAACCTGGAAGTCATGCCTCGCGCAACTCCCCTCCGTATTTCTAGCCACCTAACGTCTACCACATCTCTTAAATGCAGCATTTTCTGGCTTGGCCGCGGCAAAAATACGTCTTCTTGGCCCTTCGAGCACCAGGGACTGTGAAGCTCCTCCGAGCCACAAGGACCCAGCCAACGAAGGCTCTCCTCCGTGGGCCACGGGCAGGCCGGGCTGGCGTTTTGCGGAACCAGAAATACTGAGCTTCACGCTGACCTACGAACTCAGTCCTGTTCTCAACGCAGTTATCTCATATTCCACATATTCCCACCGCCCATGTAATCCCGAGTCGTCGATGCTTGTGGACGGCGCCAGGTGGAGATGGCTCGGCGGGCTCGGCGGGCCAGTGGAAGGTAAGCTATGGTATTCTAACTCAGATCTTCGATGTAACCCGAGGCGCAAGTACACACTGTCTATGGCGTTACGAGCGCTTCGAAACGTGTGAGGGGGAAACCGACTAGCGGCTCAAAGGCAGTGCAAGCATGTAGTTCACCGTCACATTGACAGCCACCGGCAGACCCGGTGGCAAAAGCCGGTGTGGCGCCGAGTGTCAATGCCGCCGCCCTGGTAAAAGAGCATCGCTCCGGTGACCCACACCCTGCCTCGGCCCCGGGGGTGGGACCAGGGCGCTGTGCTGAGCAGCACTGTAGACCATCCCTCACTGTTTGTTCCCGTAACATTTGCCAACGTGATCCTCTCCGCAGGCTAGGGTCGGTCCACGTCTACTACCTTCTGATGAAACGAACACATAGGAAAGTGCAGAGTGGCTGCGATGTGTGCAGGCGAAGGCGAGTCAAGTGCGACGAGCTCAAACCCCAATGGTTTGTGGCAACGGCCCTTGTCGGCGAATAATGACAACTGGCTGACGGTGATAGCACGCGGTGTCGACGGTGGACGGCCACCCGTGGTGTGCCGCTTGCCTGCAGGTACACTGCAGGAAAAGCTGCCCTTGAGGTGACAGCACAGTCAGAGTCACCATCCTGCGTGTTACGTTCGACAGCGTCTCATCGGGGCTGGCCCAACCCAGCAACAGGCGTAGAAGCAGCACTGCTCAACCACTTGTGCGTGCTCCGGAACGAGCTGCGACCGGCTGCAGAATGGGGATTGCTAGCTGGCGTGAATCAGTTCTCAAGGTTCGCTAGAAACCCAGGCCAAGGCGACAGGAGACTTACCGCGCCAGGTTCCTCACCCTGGCGGGCAACTTTGAGCATCTGCGCTACACTTTCTGTAGCCTCAGTGCCAGCCACAGACGGACCCTGACACAGTCGGCCGCGATGGCTGAGGTGGAGACCCGTTACAGACTCATGGCGGTACAGTCCATGATTGCCGAACTGGACAACATTGGGTCTCAATCTGTGACGTCGCATCATATTGCCAGCCAGGCGCTCATGGCATCGGCGACACTGATGGCGTGGTATAGCGCTGACCCGTGCGGCTTCCCTCTGTACCTTGCTCGAGAGCGACGCGCCGCTAACGACATGTAGACAGGAGTATTGCCGCCTTCTCGCGGGGATATTTGCAGTGGGTGCTGGCCGCGATAAAGTTTTGCATTTTCTTCGCTGACGAGTCGGGTGTCAGTTCTACCCTGATCAAGCACGCGGCACCGGAACTGCTTGCAGGACTGATTCGATCCAGAAGAGTGACGCCGCGGCATTCGGGGACTCGCACGGAGAAAGCGGGGAAATCTACGCAGTTTTGGGTGAGATTACCGAGGCCCTCGCCGAGCTGTCGAGATGCAAATTGGACGTGGAGCTCCGAGCCGCAGTGAAGGACCTCTCCAATTTTATCTACAACATCAGACATCTTCCACTAGGCTCACGGTCCCGCCAAGAACAACTCTCAGCAATGTTTCCCATCCGAAACTGGCTGCGCTTCGTCCCCAGAGCGCCGAAACAATTTGCTGCCGGTGGCGACTTTCCACTGTACCTCTACTTGGCAAGCTATGAGACCACGATGCTCGTCATGGGATCGGTCTTACCATGCGTTGGCATTCCCTTGGCAATCGAGGAGAGGCGGGCCTGCGTGGGGAGAATTCGCAACTTCCTTCGGGGCCGGATCCCCCATGCAGCGGGCTGTGATGCGGTTGATACAGCACGGGTGTACAAAGCATACGTCAGATGGATCAGTGTTGCGGAACGTGCCATCAAAGCGACTTCACGTCATCCTATAGAACGAATTGGTTTGTAAATTCACGAGCTGAACTCTGTTTAGGAAGAATCCATCGCGCGGTTTTGCTCTTCCTTTTCTCGCTTGAGGTGCAGCAGCTTCACGAGAAGCTCGTCTCGCTCCTGCTCGAGCTCATTCGCATCACGCCCGTGCAGCTCCTCTGCCACGCTGGCGCTGAGGGTACCAAGATTCTCTTTACTCCAAATGAAGCGGTTGTTCTGGATGTCGTCAAGCCACTTTTGGACTGCAGGGCCCAAATGTTGCAAGACGTGTGCAAAGCCGTCACTGCCGCCGCCCCCACCCATAGCATTGGACATAAACGGACCGGTCACAGCCCAGCGAGGGCCCAGGCTGCTAGTCATGCAGGTATCTACTTCTGTAAGCATCTATATGTCTTTTCGCTGCCTTTTATGCCATAGAACCTTACCGAGATCTTGAGCAGACATGACTCCCCGGCTCACGAGGCTATAAGCTTCATTGCAGAGCACAGCCTGTAAGCGGTTGGCGGCGAATCCGGGTATCTCTTTTCGAATGACAACTGGCCGTCGTCCGAGGGACCGGTAGAAGGCGACGGCCGTGTCAGTGGTTGCCTTATCGGTGGTGGGATGGGGCACCACTTCAACAAGTGGCATGAGATGTGGAGGGTTGAACGGATGCCCGATGAGCACCCGGCCGGGGTTCTTGTAGCATTTTTGGATAAAGTTTGAGCTCGGTATGCCAGAAGACGAAGATGCAATGACAACGTCTGGACGGGTCGCGGCATCAATCTCGCCAAGCAGCTTGGTCTTCAGATCGACCCTCTCCGGCGCGTTCTGTTTGCGGCGTCAGAGCAGCCGATGTGACGTGGGATGCAACACTGACCTCTTGAATGAAGTCAACATCTGCATAATACTTGCCCAGATTAGTACCAACGAACTGGTAATTGGACAGGGATGCGTTTGAGGAAAGTCCAAGAGTCTTGAGAGTGGGCCAGATGGCCTGGAGATGCTCTGCGAGTTTCTTCTCTGCCTTTGGTGCTGGGTCGGAAACGAGAACTCGCAGGCCGTGAGCGAGGAACAGACCCGTCCATGACGCCCCGATCACCCCGGTGCCAACAACGCCTATAGTGCGGATTGCCATCGGTGACAAAATTTGCTGAAGCGCGGAGAGTGTAACGCGCGCCACAACAGCCGGTCGAACACAAGCGCTCCGGCCGGTTTCGTGGATATATATATACACAACGAAGCTGCAGGCAACATGCGCCCCTGCCAGAGGACGCCAGGTACATCGGCCGCCGGGAGTCCCGCGGAGGGGTGAGTGGGCCTCTCGGACGGCACCGCGATCCCGACATGGCCGCACGATGGACTCGTGGTCGGCTCGGTCATGTACGTACGTACAGCGGTCGAGCCAGAGGGCCCACGTACCGGACTTTCAACGAGGACATTCCATGCTGCGAGTGCGAAGTGTCCCACTTGGCTGTTCCGAGGCTCAAGGCCAAGCACCCCACCACGGCATTTGAGGGTGCCGACAATCGGATGTCGCGGGCAACCTGCCGTGGTCCCTCCCGTCCTCAAAGCAGCTAGACCATCTCGTTCATGCAACCCGCCGGCGCTTCGGCGTCGGCAGTGGCGCCGGCCCCACTTTGATCGGACAGCGACCGATGCATGAACGTCGTCGACCTGGAGCAGCTCAAGCGCGGGACAAGGATGCCGAGTTGTATTTTAGCAGCTGTATTCCCAGTGCTCGTTTCTGTTTGCTATCCCAGCCGCTATCATTGCGAAAAGCACAGAACCTTCTTTCAACTTCGACCGAACAATATGGCTCACCACACCATCAAGGACGTGTATGGTCCTGGCACATTTACAGATGTCACCTACACGCCCTTGCCCGCAGAATGCCAGCGGCTGTTGCGATATTTCGGAGAGTTGTCTCCTGGTTTCACCAAAGACGCTTCGGCAGTAGCCAACGTCGATTTTCATGGTGCTGATCGGCCAGTGATACCAGGGCCGTTGAAGTCTCAGGCATTTGTCAGTGTATCACAAAAAAAAAACTACAGACCGCTTCCCGCTGACGATCTTATAGTCTGCCGTTCTTCACGCCATGATTGGAATCGTCGGCAAAGAAATCTGTGCTCTCAAAGATATCGATACTGGGAAAATTTCCATCGACGTGGACAAATCCGGTCTTTATCCAGCATCGGTCGCACTTGTGTCCATTCAAGGGAAAGACCTAGTTCAGATTCAAAAGGACGGCACTCTTACCGGCCCGGGAACGGACCTCGATAGAGGCGTTATCAACAAGAATCCCATGCGATATCGAACCTGGGCAATTTATCCGCCCAAGGATCCTCGCGTGTGGTATCAGGTTTTGGGAAACTTTGATCCCCCTGGCTTCTTGAAGGCCTACAGTCTCGACGTGAATGCAAACGTGTCCTCCAGAGACGAGGCTTACGACACCATCAAGGAAGAAATGACCAAACATTCGGCCGCCGAACTTGAGTTGAAGAACATGGTGCATGGCTTCTGCGGCCAGACATGCTACACGCCAGATGAATGGAGGAACACAACAATGGGCCAGCGCTTACACGCACATCCAATGGTCAACTACACTCAGGTCCAGGGAACATCTCATCTCGCACCCGTGCCTTTCCCGGCCCTGTCTGACGAACGTCCGTTGGCAGGCATAAAGGTGGTTGAGCTAGCTCGGGTCATCGCCGGGCCTGCAATGGGTGCTGCCTTGTCTGCCTTGGGAGCGGACGTCATTAAAATACAAAGCCCGAACTTGCCAGATCTACAGGTAAGTCCAATCGCTTCATTCAACACCTCTGCTCCCTAGGAATAGAAGGTGGCTGACTCGGTGGTCGACGATGTAGCCTTTGAGTGTGACATTGACGGCTGGAAAACGAACCTGCGCACTCGATCTCAACAATGCGAGCGACAAGGAAAAGGTAAAGGCCCTCATAGAAAATGCAGATGTTGTCATTCAAGCTTTCCGCCTGCGGTCGCTGGAACGCAAGGGGTTCGGTCTCTCCGACGTTGTTGACATGGCCAACAAGCGCGGAAAGGGCGTTGTCTACGTCGACTTGAACTGCTACGGCCCGGATGGCTATTATGCCGAGAGGCCTGGTTTTCAGCAAATTGCCGATGCAGCGACAGGCTGTTCGTATGTCTGCGGCAAGGCCTATGGGTTTGACGAGGGGGTGAGCGTGCTCCCGTCTCTGCCTATTGCAGACATGCTTTCAGGGGCAGTTGGGGTTATCGATACCCTGCTGGCTCTCCGCGACCGCGCAGTGCACGGCGGGTCCTACCACGCTCACGTCGCTCTAGCGGCAATTGACGCGGCGCAGTTAGAGGAGGAAGTTGGCCTTTATCCTCCCGAGGTGGTCAAGGAGGTACAGGAGCGATGCAAGTTTGCGCCCATGACGCCGGACCTCCACGTGGAGGAACTCCTTTCCGTTGTGGCGGAAGCCTGGGCCCAGAACACCGATCTGCTGCAGCGGCCCGGATACATGGTCAAGTTTACAGAGACGGCCTGGGGCAAGGATCACGAGATTCTATCGCCAATTGTCCAGTACGAGAACGAGTCAGCCAGCCCCTATTGGAGCCATGGACCTGTTCCGTACTGTGCAAGCACGAGCGAGAGTTGGACAGAGCAATGATGTGTACACATACGCTGCCATTTGTGGATGAACTCAAGTGTTCCAGCCAGCTCAGAGGCATTGCTACCAGGAGCGGTTTGAACTGTATGCATCATCGCTGGATCAGGCTCCAAACATACGAGGTCACTATTCAAGTAACAGCTAGACGTCAACTTGACTGCTTCTCTTATACAAACATGCTTTGCCACTGCCTCAATGGTCTCATACCAAGACGATTCCCGCAAAGGCTCGCTCCTTGTCCTCAAACAACTTGGTCTTGTTCCCCCACTTTTGCTAAAGGTCCATATGGCGCCCCCGAAGTCTGCAATAAACCACTTCTCTGTATCGGAATCGAAGGCCATCCCAATTGCCTCGTCAAAATTCTGCACCAGCATCTCGTGCCTTAAGCCAGTCACTGGATCTGGGTTCCCTGCCGCCGGCTGACTCCCTTGTGCGTCTAACCTGACGCGATTGAACGTGTTCCCAAACGGCAGCTCACCGCGGTCCTTCCAGCAGAGGGTATTAGCTTCCTCTTCTATGTGCAGATCAATCGGCTCTTATGCCCATGTTTGTGAAATACAAGCGTTTCTGCTTTCCGCTATACACGACACCGTCCGGCAGAGAGAATCTCGTATCTTTGAGAAGCGAAACGGGCGGGTCGCCGCTCCCAGGCAGTCGTAGAATCTCGCCTTGAGACATGATATGCTTCAGTGGCTTGCCGGTGGCTGGCCTGCTGAGTCCAATGTCGAGAGCCACCAGAGTCTTTGACGCCATTTTGTATGAGACTTTTGTTTTATATTATGTTTGAAGCTGCTTTGATGTGTGGTACAGCTCAATGACATGAGCGAGAAGCAGCCGCTATATATGCCCAGCCTTCAACATCCTTCTTTCAACCGACCAAGCACGCGATGTTGACGAGCCTCGGATCTCCGGCGCAACAGAGTCCACATCGGAGGCCAGGCAATAGAACTCCCCACCTCTCCTTGCACCTTGTATAAATGTGTGGTGCTCGTGGCCGACGCTATGTCCACTTCTTCTTGCCAAGTTCGGGGTTCGTCCCGTAATGGTGTACGCATCTCAGCACTCCTTGCCTATTCGGATGTAACGGCTTGGCACAGGAACGACACATCTACAGAGTCAAAAAACACATGGCGCTCCCTGCACCCTGGAGGAGGTAGTATTGTCGGATCATCGGATGGCGGCAAGGCCCCCTTGCGCTCTGTTGGGTTTGGCAACCGCTACGTCTCCATGCTCCACCCAAGCCATCGTGCCAGCGACACCGATCAAATCGGGTAGATGAAGAAGGGATTCTCCAAGTCCGTCAGGTCCAACATCGCAATGGGGACCTCCTTGCGCACTGCGACGCCCGTCTCGTCGACGTGTTCCACCTCTCCAAACTCGTGCTTCCGTCGCTCCGCCTCGGTCAAGCTCGCGGCCCATTTCCTCCGCTCGGCGTTTCTCCTCCTCAGGATGATCTGGATGGCGAACAGTACCAGCGGCGTGCCGACCCAGCTGACGACAATCTGCGCGATCCACGCTCCGTAGTACCGCGGAGCGTCTCGCGGGACCCATATCTGGGGCGAGATGAGATTCGCGACGCTGTAACCGAGCATGAACATGACGTTGCGGGTCAGTTTCTTGGTATAGCCGGCGGCGGAGGATGTGGTCCACCCGAGGGCAATGATGTAGGTGTTGCCGTAAGTATGTCCCGCCAAGAGCAGGCACGCCAGCAGGGCGAGCTGCTGGTCCCAGCTGATGGCGACCATGCCGATACCGCCTGCGATGGCCGGTATGCACCAGACGAGCCCGTGGAGCGCCAAGTTAGACGGCCACCAACGGAGGGCAAACGTGCCGGCGAGGCAGACGGCTATGCCGAAGCCGCCGCCTGCCGCGGCAACAAGCGTTGATCCCAGGCTCGTCACGCCCAGCGACTTGGTGAGGAGGTTCTGCTGCCCGTACGTGAGATTATTCGACATCATGAGCGTAAATGACTGCAGGCAAAACAGCCACGAGACGGGGTCGCGGAGCGTCTCGCGAAACTGTGCGGCCTTGAACTGCTTCTGCTCGATGGAGCTCTGGCTGGATGCCTGGACGCGGCGAATTGTGTGCACCTTTTCCTCAAGCGTGAAGAACTTGGCCGTGCCGGGGTTGTTCGGGTAGTGGAACCAGACCACGGCGGACAACAGCACGGAGATGCCGCCCGTCACAATCATGAAGAGCTTCCAGGGAAGGACATGGCTCTTGCTCCACAGCAGCCCATAGGAGATGAAGGCCGCGCACACAGGAGCGGCGGCCGAGGTGACCCAGAGAAAGGGCTGGAGGAACGACTGCTCCTTGCGATTGAAGAACATGCCAATCGTCATCTCCATGGCTGGGACGACGACGGACTCGCTCGCGCCTAGAAGCAGTCGCAGTACCACGAGCCCGGCGTACCTCGTGGCGACGCAGTGCAACAGAACGGTGGCGCCCCAGGTAAAGACGAGGCCGGCGACAAACTTGCCCAGCGGCAGCCTCTGCATGGCGTAATGGCCGGGCCATTGCGCGGCGAGATAGCCTGCGAGTGTCAGCGACTGGGTCCCGCGAATCGCATACTCAAACACTCACCGACGTAGAAGAAGGTGCCCAAGTTGTTATACTCGGCTTTGCTGATGCCCGTCTCCTCAAAGAGGCCCAGGATTGCGGCGTAGCCGAGCGTCGACTTGTCCACCTGGCCAACCGTGTAAGCATTTGGGGGGCGTCGCGGCCGACGGCGCTACTGAACGACTCACAAACAACAGCAGGTTGATGGCAGAAAGCAGGCCCATGACGTGCCAGTACGTCTTGCGCCGCAGCGCCTTCTCGGCGTCGGGGGTCAGCGGGCCAACATGCGCGCCATGCTCCTCAATGATGCGCAGCGTCTCGTCGGCGTACTTTTCGGCAACGACGGGCTCGTCGCCGGGGGCCTTCTCGGCTCGCACCGCGGTCCCGTCTTTGGCAGTCATTGGGATTTGGCCCGAGCGCCGTGAGGGGACGGCAAATGCAAGAGAGGAGCGGTGGGATCGGGGAGCAACAACATGATGTGCTTGGGGCAAGGGGTGTTGGGCGTCTTTATCTATTCGCGGCATGTGTCAATCGGCGAACCTGTAATACATGAAGTGCGATATCGCATCGTCACAAAATTTTCCCATTTCGTCTCAACGATGTCGCGAAGCGCGCCCTGGTGTGGTTCGGCTGCGGCGAGGAGGAGCAAGCTAGTCTGTCGCGACAGCTGGTGGAGCTCTTGCGTGACGGGCGACGCGGAGTAATACATGTCTCGTCCTCCGCCTATCGCCGGTTCGCACCAGAGGCACGGCTCTCGCTCGGGCGGTGGTGCGATAGGGGATCTAGACATTTTTCGGTCGACTGCCGCGCTCGCGGGGAGGGTTGCATTGCGGTCGATCGCTGCTGTCAAGCTTCGGGAGCATCCCAGATCACCTCGCGCATGGGTGTCGCCGGCCTACGCCGTTGACCAATCCTTGCGCTCTGCCCGGTTGGCGCAACCCGCTGTTTTCCGTCCCTTGTTGTCTATTGCTGTCAGAGTCGCTCGCTCATCATCCCAACGCCAGCGCCTCTTCACTCCGGACAATCGGGCGGGGCGAATTCCATGCAGACGTGTTGCGCTGCGTCGGTTCGCACGGATGGCCAAAGGCGTTTCCATCGCTTCCCCACGCTTCCATTCTCAAGATCAGAGAAGCGGTCAAATGTCTAGGACGAGGTCGTTGGTCGGCGCGTTTTCACCCACGAGCGGCTCTCCCAAGCGGTCGCCGAGCTTGACAATCGTCTGCTCGTACACCCTCGCCGCATCCATGTGCAGCCTCTCCTCGTCGGTGTCCCAGGCTGATGCCTGCGCGCCGCCCAGTCCGTTGTCGGTGTCTGTCTCTGACTCGTCCTCATCTTCCTCCTCCTCCTCCTCGGTGCCTTGGCTCATCAGCTCGACCATGAGCACGCGTGTCTGCTCCACCAGGCTCCGGCACCGCACCATGTCGGTGACCGTCATGCCCGCGCGCAAGCCGTTCTCGAACCCGGGAAGCGGCTCGGCGGAGTCAATGTCTTGGCCGCCGAGCAGGCTCGCGAAGCAATGGTCCAGCTTGCGAAGCAGGGCGAAGGTCGCGCGGGGCGCTGGCGGGAAGGACCTGATGTACTGGGTAAAGTCGCTGGCCAGCCTGAGCAGGAAGGGGATCTGAAGGCTCGCTGCGCGCGATGTCAGTCTCACAGGCAGCAGCAGAGTCACGGGCGTTTTGCTCTACTCACGCGTGCCCGATAGCCACAAGACATCGGCAAGGGCGTCGAGCTCCCTGCACAGCTCGCTGGCGCTGTTGAAGCCCACGATGCTGTCGTTTCCGTCATTGCTGCCAAACTTCTTGACGTAGCGACGAGACACGTTGAGCAGCCGCTCATCGGCGTAGCGGCGGACCATGTCCTCCTTGTTGCCGCCCGGTGCGAGGGCGCGCCGGCGGGGATGCGGGAGGCTGCTTGCTGCTCGAGAGGACGCGGACGACGGGGCGGGAGAGGGCAGGCCGGTCTGCGGAAAGAAGCCGCCCGGCTGCGGAGTTGATGGTTGCTGGGCCATGAGTGGCAAGCTGTGATGCGATGTGATGTGGTGTGATGGAGTCGAGCGCCTGAAGCTCGGGTGAGGCAGGGTGGTGAGCCTCCCGTCGGCGGCTGCCTCGGCGATGGGCGTTTTGCTGCGACGGGTACGTGATTGAGCAGAGAGAGGCTCTGTGAGGCGGCTCTGAGAGGCTGGCGTAATGGAACACACGAGGGGTGGTGGATGCTGTAAAGTACGATTGCGCGCTCATCAACCATGAGTGCTAGCTACACTGCTGACCGCGGCGGCTCTTGTATGCCTCAGGTAGGTACGATGGCATGTCCGTACAGTGCCAACAGCGAAGCCTCTCGCACAGCCTCACGCGGCCGCCGGACCCTCGGCGCAAGGTTTCGTGCAAAGCACGACAAAGTTCGCAGAGGCAACAAATTCTAATTGATCGCGTGCCATTCTTGCACGAAAGACTTGGCGCCTTGTTTGAGGCACAATCGAGTTTGTACCGCGCTGCACAAGGTGTAAGTCGCTGTTGGGCCGAGCTGCCTGTGGGTTGGTGACACTGAATCATGCGTGACCCAGCACAGACGACACTAAGATCACACGTCGCTAACGGGTCTACTGCACAATCCTGGTGTGGTCCGGTTAGTGCACCAAAGTCGCAGCCTCGAAATTTTTGGACTCGTCGGCATCGCCACGGTCGTCAAAGCTTCTTCCGTCATCACCACCGCAGGCCACATCAACCTCCCGCACTCGCCCTCACACATCCACGATGCCTCCCAAGCGCATGTACGTCGACGGGCCCTCGCGCCGCGCCCCCAAGGGCTTCGTCGCCTCCACCTACGAGACCCTCACCTCGTCGGAAAACGCCGCCGTCGTCCGCAGCATCGCCGTCTTCGGGGTACGCTCCCTCACCTGTATCTTGTCGCTGCCCCAACTGGCCGTGACTTGAACTGCGAGACCGCGACTGACCGTCTATCCACAGGCCGCCGTCACCTTCCTTGCCAGCTCTTGGGGCGAGCTGCTCCTGCCTCCGTGAGTAGCTCCCGTCCGGCTCGTACAAGGCGACACGACTCGGCAGCCCGCTGACCCATCGTCGACAGCCAGTAATTGACCCCCCACCCATCGACAACAATCCGAGACGCGTCATCGCCGAACGAGCGAGCGACTTGTCGTGTGTATATTAGCCGAGACGATGTGTACGCTAGAGCAAGGGACATGGACACGCCGCGTTGGCGCTGAGTGACGTCGCTCGACACAGGGAACTAGCGACTGGAGGCATTTGTGCCATGAATGGCTGGCTGCAACATAGACGAATGATATCACTCGCCGCTGAAAGACCAGTTCCATGTGCTGACGTGCTGGAGTGATCCCTCGTGGGAATCCGAGGGATGAGGACCGCGAAGACTGTTGCGATTTCAAGGAAAGCTGACCCCGCCGATATTGACCAGCCTCGGCCGCCAGCCGAGCCTCTAATGGAAAGAACAATGGGCGCAGGGCCGCAAAACCCGACCTCGAGCTCCCTGTGATATCGGCTTTGACTTGCCAACGCAATCCTCGGCTGTCACGACAATTCGGCCAACATGGCTGCCGCTCGACCGCGTACGTACACCGCAGGCCTGACAGGTCGCGGGCTTGACCTGGACCGCGAATCCAGCACCCATACAAGTGGCGGCCGAGGAAGTGGTCTCGCTCGCCTCGTCTCGAAATACGAGACTCTCAATGCAGGGAACAGTCTCCCCCAGCCCACTCGGTGTATGGAGCTGCCGGCCAAGCATGCGGATCCGACTTCTGCAAACACGGCTGGCGTCACGAAGCCTTTGGCTTCGATGACTCCGTCCAAGTCTGCTGGGTCGTTCCCGGCAACGCGGGGCACCACAGCCGGCTTTGGGCTGTCGCTACGACAAGTTCCGTCAGCCCTGACTTCCGGCGACTCTTCTTCCGCCCGAAGCACGGCATCCGGTGTTGATCGCGCGTCCATGGTGGCGGAGCGGCGCAGGTTCTTCGAGGGACCACAGGCTGGGAAAGTCTCTTGTAGGGCCATGGCCCATTGGAATAGTCGATACCACCTGCTAACTGGCATTGGCAGCTTCGTCTACCTCTTTCCACCACGGGCCAGCCGACACCAAGGCGAGTCTGCGCACGGCATCCAGCTGGCAGACCCTGCGAACGGCCTCGCCGCCGCCGAGCTCGAGATCAAACTGCACCGTGCTCCAGCACACTCCGGCGTCCAACGCGCGCAAGCAATCTACATACAATCTTCCGACGGCCACGTGCTCGTCGCTGCCAGACAGCCTGAGCGTGAGCTCTACTACTCGGTTGATTGGCGATGCCCAGCCGACAGACCACCAAACGGCGTTCATGCCGCCGCCGCAGCAGCCGGGAACTAGCCACCAGAGGCCTGAGACTCCGGGACGGACCTCTGATAAAGGAGTCGCGGGCGCCTTGAAGCACAGGCCAAGGGAGGTCATCACTGCCATCGCAAAGACGCCCGTCGGCGGCACTGCCCGCAAACTCCACAACCCGGTGGTGGCGGCAACTCCAGCGCTGAGGACGGCCAGGGCCCATTCTCCCACATTCGCGAGCCTTCAAAAGCGATTCGACTCTGCCCGTCAGTCTACATCGGCTCCATCGCTCTGGAAGAAGAGACAAGATCCGTCCGCGCACGAGCAGCTGGCCGGGACACGATCATCGTATCTGAGCATTCCGGAGTCTGACCGTGGCCCCTGGGCCTCCGGTGAACAGCAGGAGCAGTTTCATGACAAGCGGTCGAATCCGATGCACGACAACGAGCCCGCAGCCAACCAGCCAGGACTACGAGACGCCATCGATCTTTTTGAGTCGCTCGGTCGTCACGCGGGGGCAGGGGCTTACACACAAGGATCCCAGCATCCGGCATCCATAGCTCACGGCGCGGAGAGGCTCGAGTGGACGAATCTAGCTAGGAATCGGGTAGGGGCGACTCTGAGAAAGCTCTCTGGCCCATGGAGAAGGTCTCGACTTGGGAGTCATGCGGCGAAGACGCGACTTGCATCGGACAAGCATCGTACTGCGCGACCGTCTACTTCGACGTCCAACGACGGGTCCGTGGCGGATTTCCAGGGCGCCTCCCAGACCAACCTGATCGACGCGGTGACGTTCGACTTTGACGACGACTTTTGCAGACCTGCGCCTTCGCTGCCATCTGAGCCGGGATCTGACCCTGAAATGCACCCCGTCCATGGCTCGTCCGATCTGAAGATGCTGTCGCACAGCAAGATTAGCGACGCGCAGCCTCACCACGCGAACGGGAAGCGGGCTCCCGACAGTGATACAGACGCGGAAACGAAAAGGGCCGAGTCTTGGATCCAGTCGACGCAGCAGCCCGAACGGCTCGTATCGAGCCGGCGCTGGATGTCGCGCAGCAGCGGGGCTGGGACCATGGTGGCACGCGTGCAGTGTGCGCTGCAGCAGCCGAGGCCGGTGAGGGCGAACGAGGTGAAGCGGCTGGTGAGCCTCTGCAAGGACAAGGTGACGGGCTGGAAGGGCCGCAGTCAGACCGAGTGAGCAGAGCAGAGCGGACGGCCCGGAGACGGGCGGCAGCTAGACTGGACTCTCCATGCAGTGCAGCAATACAATGCACGCAGGGAGCGAAGCGAGGTGAGCGGGCGGCAGTGGCAGCGCAGCATGTTCTAAACACGGGCGAGGAGGAAGGCTCGCAAGGCAATGCGCTACAGACACAGACGGTCGGTCGCTACCAAGTACAATACTTCACGATGGGTTCGTCCACTCGAGTACGCATAGTCTTATTACCCTGTCCGCACGAGTACACGTAGTATGAGGAGAAGCTGCCATGCCAGGCACACCCTAGCCAAGACGCCGCCTGGCGCACAAATGAGATACCATGGCCCCGTGAGCTGGGGTTGCCAAACGCCGAGCTCCATCCCCTTGTTTATCCTTGCGTGCTGCTGCTGCCGTTTCCTTTCCTGCGCCTCGTCGATCCCGCAAGATATTGGAGCTTGCGTAACGGGCCTCGCAGGCCATCCCCTAGACGCCCTTCTCCACGTCCCTCTCCCCATCCCTGCCCTCGCCGCCGCCAGGGTACCCGCTGTCACGCCGGTACGGGGGCCGGTCGCCGCCCAGGTCACTCTCCGAATCGATCTGGCGGAGCTCGACGTCGAACTGGTCCGGAGGATGATGGGCCTCGGCGTCACCATCGTCGTGCCTCGAGGCGGACACGGTCGTGCTGGTGGGGCTGGTACCCGCAGAGGCATCGTGATGGTGGCGATGGTGGCGTCCGGGGGAGGAGAAGCTGTGGAGGCGGAAGGCGGAGAGGAAGGAGTGCTTCTCGTCGTGCGCCGCCGAGGATGCGCGATCGCCGTCGCTATCGGCGGTGCGGGTCGCGGCGGTGCCGCCGGTACGCATTGTCTTGCCTCCCGTGGCGGTGACGGTGTCGCCGCGGGTGCTACGGTGGCAGGCGCAAGAGCAGTCGCTGCGGGTGCAGAGCGAGTAGTCGGGGCCGGGGCCGGCGAAGGAGCGCGCAGAGATTTGCTGTGCAATGAGGGTGCCGATAGGGAGGAGGATGATGACGGAGGCGGCGACGAGGGACTGAGACTCGAAATTTTGGAACGTGCCCCATTCGAGGCCCGCGAAGACGGCTATGTCCATGTTAGCATTGTTTCGTTCTTCCTGTCTGTTTCATGCCCACGGTTTGCAGTAGCAAGGCACGGGGTGGAAGGGGTTGGGCTTACCAGGGATAATCATGAGGATACCGTTGGTCATGATGAGCACCTCCATCGAGGTGAGAGTCCGCATCGAGGGCAGGACCCCCCAGTTGGTGATGAGGTGGCCGACGAGCTTGAGGTTGAAGAGGGCGCAGAACCAAAAGATGGAGATGGCGAGGGTGATGAGGGAGCCCTGGACGGCCCATTGATCACCGGGTCCGGGTGCCAGGAGGTCGACGTTAGCGCGGGCCTGAACGACGAGGAAGCCGATGCGAAAGGCGACAGCGACGAGGACAATGACGCCCGAGGCGAGGACGAGGAGGGCGCGGATCGGTTCAGACCAGAGGCGAACCGTGGTCCAGGCCTGGTTCATGAGGGCTGCCTCGACGATGAGGACAAGCAGGCACGACATGACGTCGCCGGCGATGCTGTTGGCGATGAACTTGCGCGAGACGTTGGAGTAGTCGCCGGCAAAGGACTGGTAGAAGTGGTTGAGCGGCGACATGAAGAAGGCGACGAAGATGGAGTTGCGAACGATGCACGTCGCCAGGCCAAAGGCGTAGAGCATCGACGACACGCGCCGCAGCTTGACGAGCGGACGCGTCATGGTGAGGAGCACCAGCAGCGTGATGATGCAGCAGCCGATCTGGATCGAGTAGTTGATGGTGACGGCGACGGTCGTGTCGTCGAAGGAGTCTATCTCGGGGATGGGCACCGCAATGGGCGTCACGCCGTCAGGGCTCAAGAAGGTGACGTTTTGCGTGTACGGGTCGAAGGCCGCGCCGTCACCGCCCGGAGGCTGAGAGGTTGACATGTTGGCGGCGGTGGGAAGCGGGTGTGGTGCGGTGAGAAGAGAAAGGGGGCCGGCTTGCGTTGCTCCCTGGTCGGTACTCGTGGCCCCAAATGAAGCAGCGATGTGCGCGCCGGCGGCGGAACGGGTGCGCACCTCGTCCTGCGTTGTCGTATGTGATGACGAGAGGGTCGAGGCTGGGGGGGAGGTCACCGGGGGAGGGTGCTCGTCACGCCGTGCGGGCGACGCGCCGTAGAAATGGCCGCGCGCTGGTCAGTGCGAACGACTTGCCGAGGGCAGATCACCCTTGCCCGTGGCCGCCGTGTCGCCAACGGATATCCGACGACGGGTGTAACGCGGCAGCGAGCGTTGGCGAAGATTGTCTCGAGGCGCGGAGCGGCAGAGATGGTGCCAGGTGTTGCGCTTCTTCTTCTTCCCGTCGGGAAGCCGCAGGTGGTGATGCTGGACGGTGGCAGTTGGTGATGCTCGAGCGAGGGCAGCAGAGTGGAAGAGAAGAGCGCAATGCGGAGACGAGAGCGGTGATGAGGCAATGTAGGAACTTGTGTGTGAAACGCTCAAGACAAACGCAAAAGGGGAGCTCGAGATTTGAGCTTGAGCTTGTTGAGCTTGGGGTGTGCGGCACCCGCTCGTCTAGTATTGTATCGGATGGATTGTTCTGGCCCTGCTGTCCGATTTCAATGCTGCCTGCATACCAAGGAAAAATGAGGCTGCGACGCTCGCTGCAAGGCTTGCTTGCGGCTGCTGCAGCTCACCGGGTCATGGTTTGGCCTCCAGGCCGTCGATGCATAAAACGCGGCAGAGCTGGTATTGTCCTACAGTAGTTTCCTCCGCCACCGGGAGCCGCAGCTGAAGACGAGCGTCTAGCCGGACGAGGTCGGCATCATCGACGGCGAGGACAATATCCCGGCGGTGACACGCAAGCACAACACAAAGGCCCGCCACGGTGGTGTCCTGAGACAAGGTTCGCTCGCGGCCGGCCGGCGGACGGCATCGGGGGGGGCGATGAAGACGGCAGATGGGGAGAGCGCGCCGCCCGCCTGGTTTACCCCAGGACAGGTCGGGCGCGGCCATTGCGATGCGCTGCTTGCTTGCTTGCTTGCTGCCCTTGCTTTTGCTTCTGCTTGCTCCGTCCATCCGTGTCGTGTCGCGCGGCTTACACGGAGCTGCGGGGCTCCCCGGCCGGGGCTTGACATTGTTCCTGTGGGGCCGTGGCGCCGGCCTTGATATTGTTCCCGAAACAATGTGGCCGCCAGCTGCACGCCGCACGCAGACGCCGCAGCGCCCCCGCGCCCTCTTGCTTCCCCAGACGCCAACCAGAGCCGGCAAAAGACTGCAGAAAGCCTGTCCAAGCCTGTCCAAGCCTGCCAGGGCCTGCCAGGGCCTGCCAAACCAGGCAGGTTGTGGTCGGCCGTGGGGGTGCCACCGACACCGAATCAGGTCTGGTGACGGCTCCTCCCACGGCATTTGTGACGCAGCTGGCTTCTCCTGTAGCTATTTTCGACCCTTGGAGGCTCCATCGGCTCATGAACGACGGGTGGTCTGCAAACGGGCGGCCCGTCGGTCGGTGCCGGCAGCCAACGCAACGCAACCGCCGCTCTGCCGGCCCCATCTCTGCGCTGCGCTGCTGCACGGGAGGAATCACCGCATCATGGCCTGACTCGGCAGAACATGCACGGGGCGGAACAGGAAGCGGCAGGCTCCCGTTCAGCCGGCTTTCCCGAATGTGATCGCCATGGCCCTCGACTCCTGCACGATTTCTTGACGTGAAATTGCCCTCGACGCTGCACAGGTGGCGCAGAGCAGAACCAGCCCGACGATGCCAGCAAACAATGAGACAATCAGCACGTCTTGCGGCCACCGGTCTGGAACGCGCCTCCTGCTTCTTCACTTTGGCTTTGGCCATATGACAAGCCGGCGTCCTGGCGTAAGCTTGTCCGCATCCCTTACGATGACATGCCCATGCCCTGCCCAATCTTCCGCACCAACGCCTTCTTTAGGTACCACTCCCGCGCGAGGGACCTTGTCATCTTGGCAAACACGACGGGAGAGATGCGCCCGCGCTCCACGGCACGCCCTAGCATGAATATGGCATCCCCGAGCGCGCGTTCCTCCGCCACCAAGTTGTAGAGCTGATTCGACACCACCGTCGGAGCCACCAACAGCTCGTCAATGTCCGGCGCCGGGTGGTTCTTGGATCCTTCAATGACGCCGTCCGCCTTGCGCAAAGCTTCATGGAGGATATTGGTATTGGACGCCAGCACGTTGGATAGCTGCGTCAGCTGGCTCATTTCCGACTGCAGGGCCGGCACCGCTGCCTGCATCGCGATCCGCTGAGCCTTGAGCCCCGCCAAGCTAGACTCGTTCTGCTGCCGGCTGCGCTGCCGGATCGAGGCCAGCGTCTGCGCCAGCTGCCTCAGCAGCGCGTCCTTTTCCGGGTTTGGCGGTATGGGAGGAGCCGTTACAGTGGACTGCGGGGGTATTTCGAGAGTCAATGGCTCGTCGAGGATGTTCGGCAGCGGGGGTGCGGGCGGGGGCGGCTGCGGAAGTGCCGTCCCATTCCATGCTGGGGCTCGCTGCCACTGCGCATGTGCTGGATATGCTGGGGGATTCTGCTGCGCATACGGCGGCGCTTGTGTTCGTTGGTCTGGTACTGATGGCGGATTTGGGTGAGGAGGCATTGTTGGTCTAGCAAAGTGCTGAGGTTGCGACTGATGCGATTGCTGCTCCAGAGGCGGCGGTGGTTGCGGGCGGTGGCCAGCAGGTCCCACGCTCTGGAATTGCGAAGGAAGAGGGGGCGCAGAGTCGTATCGCGATGGTGTTGGGGATTGCGTCGAGCCGGTAACTGGCGGGCCGCGGTATGGCGGAGACTGCGGTGAACGAGGCTCTTGGTGAGGCTTCGGGGGCGGTGGAGGCGGCTGGGATTCGCCGGGGCTCGGCCGAGGCTGCGTCTGAGGCGTCGGTGGTGCCATCTCCGGCGGCAGCGGAGGCACGGGGGGAGGCGTCGGCGTCGGTCGAGCGTCGGTCGTCGGGCGCTGCGCCTGCCTGGAGATGACTGGCGGTTCCTTGGCAAAAACGTCGGACAGGACCATGAGGAAATCCTCGATGGTCGATTTCTGTGACGGTGTCAGCGATAAGCCTCGCCCAGGCTTCTTTCAAGTCACGCACATCCCAAAACTCGGTCCATCGCACGAGGTATGGATGGTAGACCTGGCCCTGAGGGTCGACGTGCTGTCCGGGGCGCACCATCATGGTCTCGGTCGGGGTTACGTAGATGAGGGGAGGCTCGCGGGGGTACGCGTGGGGAACCCATATCGATATCGGGAAGCGATACGTGTTTGCGCGGAATATGACCGGTATCGTGCCCGAAATGTGCAGGAGCAATGCGCTGGCGCCGTTGGGGAATGCTGGAGGCTCTGTGTTAGCATCATCTGACCAGTCGCGTCGTCGGGAACCTTGAGAGCAGGCGGGCGAGGCGAGGAGACCAACTGTGTACATCGGTCCGTGGCGACAGGGTGCTGAAGCGGCTCAGGACGCGCGCGACATCGCTGTATGTGCGGTTCACATCGTGATATTCCTGATCGGGCAGACGCGGTCAGCTCGTGATGACGACGCCAGCAGCAGCGGGGACGATGCGGGGATCGTACACTGGTGAGCACGCTGTACAGCCAGTTGAGGACGTGTTGCTGGACGGGCATCGTCGCGGCGCGTCGGACCCGGCGTCTTGGCGCCCTGGGTCGTGCGCGACGGGGGGGGCGAGCACGAGGGGATGGAGGTGAAGGGTGAGGCAGTGAGGTCGAGGAAGGTCAAGTGAAGCTCTCTCCACACGTGGATGGATGGAGCTTGGTGGTCGGCCGGTGACAGCGGGCGAGGGAGCTTCCATGGTGGTGGGGCCTGAGGGGCGGTGCCTGGGCAGTATGCGCCGACCTGAGTGGTGGACGGACTTCAGGCGCATTGTTCACTGACAGAAGGCTCGACAGCGCCTGGGGCGGAGTGGACCGCCTGCTGATCTGGGCTACCCTATACCCGTCAATCCATTCAAGGCATGCAACGAGAACATCAACGCAGATGAATGGAGCTCACAGATCAGACTCGAGGCCGTGTGAGCTAAACGGCTGCCCATTTGGCAGAGTTGGAAGGTTTCAATGGCAGTGGGCACTCGAGTGAGCATTGTCGCAAGATCGTCGGAAGCGCAAGTTCATGAGACGCGGCACATTGCGACTTTAACGCCGAGCTGTTTGCGACAGTTGGTCGACCGCGGTGGGCACAGCACAGTGGACAGCCGGAAGTGACATCGTCATCCTCGAAAAGTCTCGTTGGTACCGGGCTTGTTTCGCATGCGGAGCTGTTGGATGTGCTAGGCAACGGACCACGAGCCAACATGGCTCGCCCGGCACATCAGTGTTGTGCGAAACATGAAAGAGGACTCTTCATCAATGCCAGTGCCCTCGCCAACGGCTATGCCAAGATTCGCTTCGGTGCAGGCAACGTGCAATAGCCGCCGTTGGACGCGCTCACGATGCTCTCTGACGATTTCCCAAAGCGCTCGTTGATGGCACACACGACATACTCACCTCAAAGTGTCCACGAGTCAGCGGCGACCAGCAAGAGAACCGCCCGGGGGATGAGCCAACGCGGCGACATTCGTCGACAGCCTGCGTCGGCATCCCCCACCGGAGAGCGCGGACGACTCGGCGCAAAGGATCGACGCGAGCGCGATCCAAGAAGCAAGGAGGGAACAATACAGTACGCCAGATGGCGCTCGGTGGCTTCATCTGATGAGGGTCCCCGATGCCCGAGCTGGTGCCACCCGGTGGCCCGAGCTAGGAGCCAGGCTCGGAGGCGCCCGATGGTGAGGGAGTCGCCGTCTGGCAAAGCCCATCATGCGCCGTCTGAACTGATCTGAGGATCCATCTTTGCCCCAGGTATTGTGTTCGGCCGACGGCAAATTCGTACGAGTACTCCGCACTGGCAAGTGGGTTCGAGGCCCGGCAGAGTCGCTTCGGGTCGGCGAAGATTGCCATACTGCGGCCTGTGCGTCGGTGAGCGGATGCATGATTGCTGTCAATAACACGGATAAAAGCGAAGGCGCGACTGCTGCAACACTCGCGGTGCAGTTCCAAGAAAAGATTGGCAGAGATGCCACGGATTGTCCGATCGGACGCGGCTGTGGCCACGGATTACATTCTAGAATGGCCAGGCACGATGACGACTGGCTACGCCGATGAGGCACAGTGCATACCAAACGTCCCCACCGCGGTCAGCAGACTGACCTACTAGCTAAGCCCGGGAGGCTTGTACGAACCGATCATATGGCTGATGCCAGCGGGGTTGGTGCCTGCATTGGTTGCCCGTGTTGGCGTTATTCAGAGCTGATGATGGAAATGGACGTTGGGAGTGTTCCATCAAAGTTCCGCTTCTATTGTGTACCGAGGGACGCGTTCTAGCGCAGCGGCAACGGGAGATGGCCTCCAAAGGACGTAGGTTTGACACCCTTCGGAGCCACCGCGCTCCATCCGGGGCTTCCAGAAGGTGCGCCCACCATCGCAGAGGGTCTCGACCCACCTGCATTTATGCTTCAGCGCCCTTGACGGGCACCTGGGCACCCATCATTTCGGCCACGGTCGACCTGCGCCTCTGTGGTTGGCGCAGGTTATGGTCCTGCATGACTACCTGTGCCATCTTACTTTACAGTGGGAGATAAAGGCCATCCGAGTATTCATGCAGGATGTACATACATATACAGGTCATAGTTGCAATGCCTCTTGAGTCATGGCTCCTCAGCACAGTACACGTCTCCTAGTATTTCATTACCCCTTGGATACTACATGACATCGATGAACACTGGAATCGACCGTTGTTATTAACGCACTATGAGAATCACAATTATTACTCTCGCACTGGTGTGCAGGCTCGCCACGACAGCAACTGCCAAGGAAACGCCGTCTACGAAGACAAGGAAGGAACTTTACATCCTGACTGCAAGGCAACTTGAAGCTGCAATGGAAGGAGCATATAAACGACATGGCCTCTTTTATACATGCAAGAGGGAGCCAGAGCAGCGTACGGTTCTCTGCACCAGATATCATGGCGAGAACAAAGGACCAATGTTTCAGGACACGCTGACCCGGGCTTGTGGGGGTATCGACGGCTGCACTACTTGCTGGGAGGTAAACAAGCCGGCCGCTGCTTTCCGCTGTCGTCAGACGAAACGGCATGGGGATTGGGCTACTTACATGCCCAAGGAGTGCTACGGGAAGAACGGTATTGCACCCATATGCCGAGAGATTTACGACCGATGCGTGCCCCCCCAACCCGCAGACATGGCTTGTCTGGAGAGAGGATATGGAGAGCTTATTGAGAAGTATTCAAACACAAAGATTGAGCCGCCAAAGAGAAAAAAGCATCGGTCGGATTCCAAGTCCAAGTCATCGGCACCTTGAGCTTGCTCGGCCGCTCCGGGTCGCCGTGCAGAGCTCGCGCCAGCAAAAGCAGTTTGAGCTCCTTCTTCACCAGCGCGGCCAGCCCCAGGTGATACTGTATGCTCCAGCCCCCAAAAAGTCTTGAGAATCTTGCATGCTTTAAAGGGTCGCATCATATGGTTTGGTATTTTTTTTTTTTTGGGGGGGGGGGGGGGGGGGGGGAGAAGATTTGGTAAAATAGAAAGGAAGTTTAGAATAAGACTTAGCTCATCACTGAATGATAGGCAGTTGTTAATTCTTCTTGTTTAAAAACGACAATGAACGGATGACTACAATTCCGTTCCAGCGCGCTGCGGCTGTCGTCCGGCGGTCGGCGCGTCATAGGTTGGCGGTCATCGACCCGCGCCAGCAAGCGGGCACACCTCACCGGGCAGTCTCCAGTGGGGTGAAGTGCGAGTTCCCGGGGCCGGGGAGAAACCGGAGGCGGCGCGCACCTGCAGCGAGGACCTGTGGTGGGAACGTTACAACTTACCCAGTACCCCATGCCCCTGCAGGCGCCCGCTGCGCAATCGGCACCTTTCCAATTCTCGCCGTCGGCCCCCCCAAACGACGGTGAAGAATGTCCCGTCGGCATCGAACAGCTGTGGGCCGCTCACGCGCGCAACGTCTATTGTTCGGAGTCGAAGAAGTCCGGGATGCGCGACGATCTCTGCAAGTTTTTTTGTTTTTGCTCTTCTACATTTGCCCCGAGATCATCTGCCCGCCATCTGCCCGCCATCTGCCCGTGGCGCCGCGACCGAGCGCCGCCTCGCCCTGGGGCCGCACGCTACAGAGGGCCAGTGGAGGCACCCGGCAGCGCTGGGCGGCCTGTTATTGTTGGGCGCGGCGCGGCGGTCAAGCGCGCCGAGGCCTATTCAGCGGGCGCCGCGATGCAATGGGCGAGGCATTGTTGTGTTGGTGTTGGCCCAGGCGCCTGTTTCGGCATGCCTGCATGACGAGTCCGCCAAGACCGTTGAGGTTTGGATCGCCAATGGTCCGTGGGTGCAGGGATAGGGATGGCGTGACCTATGCGTCGAAACTTGTCGTGGCCGCGACGACGATGCTGCGCTGTAGGCACCAGGTAGGCAGGTACTAGCTACACGGAACCTCTGCTGCGCCGTACTCTGTGACGATCCGCACGCGAAGAATTCTATTGTCTATTGGACGGCAGGCGCAACTGTGCTTGAATTACAGCACGGTACGGTACCTATGCAGGCGACGGCACTCTTGTCGGCCGGACGAGTTTGGCGGAACGTCGGTGCTCTGCTTCCATTGCGGTAGGCTATTCGGCCTCTCCATGCCTACATGTAGTTTACTGTAGCTCGGCTTGGGTAGCAGCAGCCTTTGGCGGTGATGCACACGACAGCGGCGGCTTGGCAGGAAAGAGAGCACGTAGGTACTGTAACTGGTAACTTGGTTACAGTACACGACGGTGCAGTACAGTATCCGCCGGCAGGCAGACGAAAAGACGGGCCGGCAACCTTGATGAGAAACGAAAAGAGCCAGGCCAGACGGGAGGCATAGGAAACCGGCCTGGATACCCGCCCCACACCCACGCGCCCTTGATCGGACCACCACCCCATCCACAACCACCACCGCCGAAGCCAGAGCCAGAGGGCCACCGGGAACCAAGTGGGTTTTTTCTTCGCCCGTCCCGAAGTTCCGAGCTTTCTTGTAATATACCTCATCGTCGACCCGACTCGCCGCAACTCGCTTCAACTCGACTCAACTCGACTCTTGCCCGCCGCAACTCAGCGCAAGCCACCTCAGCTCTGCTTTCAGCCAAATACCAAACCGGCTTCTCCTTGCCGCCGGGCTGACTTACTTGCCCCCTTGCATGACAGCGTCGTCCTGGCGCAGAGGGGCAAAAATGCCTGCCAGTCACTCACCCGCCGCCCCCATGCTGCCTCCCATCCCCGTCCTCGAGGACTATGGCCTCTCGCCAACCACTGGCTTCCTGCCGCGCACCCTGCCGCTGACGCGCCTGCCGGACCCCTACTACAACAAGTGGGAGGCCATCGCCGCCAACCTCCAGGCCCACGTCCTCAGCAGGCGACTTCGCGGCGTTGTTGACAACCTGCCCGTGCTGTCCACCATCGGCCTCGAGCACGACGCCGAGTGGCGCCGCGCCTACTCTCTCCTGTGCTTCATCGCCCACGCCTACATCTGGGGCGGCGACACCCCCGCGGACCGCCTGCCGGCGTCCGTCTCTATGCCGCTGCTCGACATCTCGAAGCACCTCGAGGTCCCGCCCGTCGCCACCTACGCCGCCGTGTGCCTGTGGAACTTCAAGCCGCTCTTCTTTGATGAGTCCATCGACAACCTGGAGAACCTCGCCACCCTCAACACCTTTACCGGCTCCATCGACGAGTCGTGGTTCTACCTGGTCTCCGTCGCCATCGAGGCTCGCGGCGGCCCCATCCTGCCGCTCATGCTCACGGCCTTCGGCGCCGCCCGCCGCGACGACGCCCGCACCGTCACCCGCTGCCTCTGCGCATTTGCCGAGCGCCTCACGGACCTGACGGCCATCCTGCAGCGCATGAACGAGAGCTGCGACCCCACCATCTTTTACCACCGCATCAGGCCCTTCCTCGCCGGCAGCAAGAACATGGCCGAGGCGGGCCTCCCCCACGGCGTCATCTACGAGGACGGCTCCGGCACCGAAAAGTACCGGCAGTACGCCGGCGGCAGCAACGCCCAGAGCAGCCTGATCCAGTTCTTCGACGTCGCGCTCGGCATCCGCCACCGGTCGACCGGCGAGGCCGCCGGCGCGCCGGCGCCCAAGCACGGCTTCATCCAGGAGATGCGCAAGTACATGCCGGCGGCGCACGCGCGGTTCCTCGAGGACTCGTCGCGCGCGGCCAACATCCGCGAGTACGTCGACGCGCACCGCTCCGACCGCGCCCTGTGCCTCGCCTACGACGCCTGCCTGGCCATGCTCAGCGCCTTCCGCGACAAGCACATCTCCATCGTGACGCGCTACATCATCAACCCGTCCCGCGAGGCCCGCGCGCGCAGCCGCGGCCGCGAAGATATGGACGCGCCCCCGCGCAAGCGCGTCAACCTCGCCACGGCGGGCAAGCTCGCGCAGGAAAAGGGCAGCCAACGCGGCACCGGCGGCACGGCCCTCATCCCCTTCCTCAAGCAGGCCCGCGACGAGACGGGCGAGCCGGCGGTCGAGGAGTGGACCAAGCGGTTCATGAAGCGCAAGATGGGCTCCGTGGGCAGCGTCGACAGCGCGCGCGTGGACATGCTGCTGCCGCAGCCTACAGTCGTGGACAAGGAGAATGTGGATGTCAAGGGCCTGGCGTGGTCGTGGACGATGGAGGACGACGTCGGCGGCATCTGCATGGTGTAGCATTGCAGCGCTGCTACTCCGATACTTTCTTACTGCTACCATGGGTCCTCCCGGCATGCGAACCCCTGCTGGTCTGATGGATCAACAATGTCTCACTGCCACGCAGAGGACATGGACACGGACAATGTGCCAGCCAAAAGAGGTCCCACCTCGATGTCTGCGGGCCACACGCGCATACACGCCACTCACAACCAACAAGAAGCCTCCGCACGCTCACGCGCTGGGAGCCGCCGGAAAGCTCCCGTCGTCCTGCCTAACGCACCCGCTAATGGCCGTCAGCGCCGCCGGGCACTTGACCTGCTCAAACGTCAGGTTCGGGTTGTCAGCGTTGAGAAACCAGTCGAAGCGCCAGTAGCAGCCGGCCTTGAGCTTCTCGGGCATCTGGTCGCACTCGGCGCGCGACGACACGCCGCCGTACTGCGCGCCGGGGATGCCGCCAAACTCGGGCGTGCAGCCGTCGAAGAGGCCCACGCCGCCTCCCGGGATCATGAGGTCGAAGTGGTTGCTGCCCAGGTCGCCGCCCGTGTTGGTTGACTGTACGACGAGCGTCTTGCCCGCGACAGGGCCGGACGTGAACTTGAGCCTATACGTTTTCAGCCTTTTTTCTTTTGTTTCGATACGAGTACGAACGACCGAAAAATATTTGCAACTCTTCTCTCTAGAGCGAACGAAAGCGACACCAAAAGAGCAAAGGGGGAAAGACGTACGCATAGCACGCGCAGCACCAGCTCGACTCGGTCCCGCCGCCGAGCGCCGTCGCGGCGAACCCGTACGCCAGGTTATCGTTGACGGCAAACGGCGAGTTGTTGGTGCACGCAAAGGCGGGCCCGCCGTTGCATCCGCTCTGCGCGTCGGCGTCGGCCAGGGGGCTGTCGTTCTTGTCGCACGTCGTGACGGGCTTGCTGACCGCAGCCTTGCCCGACCACGCGCACGACGGCTTGCAGCAGTCCCAGTAGCGCGTCGACACGCCGGAGCCCGAGGCCGCGAGGGCCGTATACGGGAGGCCGGCGGCGGCGGCTAGGAGCGCGATCTTGAACTGCATGGTTCAGGAAGGGGCACTTTGGGAGTAGAGTGAAAGAGACTGGCGGGGAGCAATGATCTTTATGAATGCTTGTACGATATCCCCTTGCATGAAACGGCGATGCATCTAGAAGCGAAGCCCACTGGCGGCAACGAGTCCTTTATATAACATTTTTCTTTGTCTCCATCAGGAGATCTCCTTCGGTGTTGTGGAAGACTCCGAAGGCAAGGGAGGATAGTCTTTCGCTATGCAGTGGACGTGTGCGTCAGGCCATTTCTCTCCTCCGTGTTATTAGAAAGGAGTCCCGAGGCGGGTCGGCCTGCCCTGCAAACCTCTAGATCCGAAACGCCCAAGATCGTCGGCGCAGGCGGAGTGTCGCGCCGTCTTCCCGCAACGTCCGCTACGACAACCACGCCTCTCGCTCACCTTGCGTTCACGGCCTGCTCGTACTTGACTGGTGCGATTGCCGACTAGCATACAGTACAGCAGCGACTAGGTAGGCAGGAGCAAAGGAGTGATCTGCCGTCTGGGGTGCATGGCGGGAGTGAACGGCCATCATAGTGCCGGGTGGCGTGGAGACGGCGTGTTGCACTTCACTTCCTGGGGGTGAAGCTGCGGGGTGAGAGACGAGAGGAGGCAGGACGCGGTGGTGGAGGTTGCGCGGCGTCGACCAGGGCTTGCAGATGAAACGGTAGGGAGTCGGTCCGATCATGGGGCCGCGGCGCGACGGGCCGCGATGCTCGATGGCGGACGTGACGAGATGCGATGTCTATCTTGTCTATTGTCTATGTAGGTACAGTGCTGTAAGTAACCTGGAAAGTACCTAGTGGGTTTGATCTGCGGTAAAGTCTACTACTAGGTCTGGCGGGCGATGGCGCGCTGTGCCGGAGCTTGGAGACCTAGCCACCAACGCCAACCGTCACGCAGCCAACCCTATAGCCTCGAGTTATAGAGGAAGCATCGCCTGATGAGAAACGCCGCCCGCTCGCTTGTTCATATGCCGTTCGCGAGGCGATCTTGGTTCTCAGTATGGCCGACCAAGTTGCCGTGAGGGTTGCGAGAGTGCACACCTTAAGCTGCCCCGTGATTGCTGCAACTGTTGGGAACCAACCGTGGACTGGACGTTTTATGTCATGGCAAACGACCCAAACCTAATGTCCAGTAAAAGAAAGTCTACTTTGGATTGACTCCGGCACAAGAACCGGCAACCCGGGCCGACAAAGATGTCTGCTAGAGATGCTATGCGAAACTGGGTAGGACGATGGTAAGAGCACGTTCAAGAAGCTTCCACTATCGAGTCGCGGTCGTTGGTGGCTTGAGTTGCGTTGGCGGGTGCTATAACTCAGTACTAACGCGGCATCCGGCAGCGCCAGCCAGTGGTGATTGCCCGCTCCTACAAAGACAGCCCGCACGCAGCCAAAGTCAGGCACCAATGGAAAGCCACAGCCCGCTTAGCTAATCGCCCAGGCAGACAGCAGTGCCGCTAATCCGACTCCAGACTAGCGCCATCTCTCCTGCACGGCGCGTCCAAAGCAAAGCAGCGACAACTCGGTGGCGCCTCATCGTCAAAACTTCTGCACAGCACTCATCTCGAGCCTCGGACGCTCGCCCATCGCCCGCCATCGCCTGCCGCTCGTCACCCGCATCAGCCGTCGCTCATCCCGGGGCTGCGCTCGCCGATGCTCACGCGGTGCCACAGGCGCCAGGTCCAGCACTGACCCGCCCTCGCTGATTTCTCAGCGTCTGCCGAAACCGCCCCCCCTTCGAGAGGCAACGGTGCGCCAGGACCGACGACCGTGCTCCGCGCGACAGCACGCGCCCCAGCGAACGCGACTTGAACACTCCAGGCGAAGGACAGACGCTCGGATAGCGTCGCAGGCACCATGGCCGACTACGAGGACGAGTACGACTACGAAAACTACGGCGAGGATGAGGAGGAGGGCATCACCCCCGAGGACTGCTGGACCGTCATCTCGTCCTTTTTCGAGACCAAGGGCCTCGTCTCCCAGCAGACGGACTCGTTCGACGAGTTCACCCAGACGACTATTCAGGACCTGGTCAACGAGTACTCGACGATCCAGCTCGACCAGCCGAACCCGCCCTCGCCCAACGGCACCAAGATTGCCCTGCGCCGATATGAGATCAAGTTTGGCCACGTCATGGTCTCGCGCCCGACTATATCAGAGACGGACGGTACCGTGACGTCGCTGCTCCCGTACGAGTGCAGAGACCGCAACTTGACGTACGCCAGTCCGCTGTACATCAAGATCACCAAAAAGGTCCACGCCGCCGTCGAGAAGGAGGTGCCCCTCCACGAGATGACCGATGCTCAGCAGGACGAGATGGCCAAGACTGGAAAACCTCCCACGACCCTCATCTGGGAGGCCGAGGAGACGGGCGAGGATGCCGAGGAGGAAGACGATGAGCAGAAGCACCCGGGCAAGCCAGGGAGCTGGAAGAACATGGTCTTTGTCGGCAAGTTGCCCATCATGGTCAAGTCCAAGATCTGCCACTTGAGCCGCGAGTCCGACGAGAACCTCTTCATGGTCAACGAGTGCCCTTACGACCAGGGTGGCTACTTCGTCATCAACGGCAGCGAAAAGGTGCTCATCGCCCAGGAACGGTCCGCCGCCAATATTGTCCAGGTCTTCAAGAAGGCCCAGCCGAGCCCCTACACATACACGGCGGAGATTCGAAGCGCGTTGGAGAAGGGATCCCGCCTCATCTCCAGCCTCATGCTGAAGCTATATGGCAAGGGCGACTCTGCTCGCGGTGGCTTCGGCCAGACCATTCACACCACACTGCCCTTCGTCAAGTCTGATCTGCCCGTCGCCATCGTCTTCCGAGCCTTGGGAGTCGTGTCCGACGAAGACATCCTCAACCACATTTGCTACGACCGCAAGGACAGCCAGATGCTGGAAATGCTGCGTCCGTGCATTGAAGAGGCGTTTTGCGTCCAGGACCGAGAGGTGGCCCTCGACTTCATCGGCAAGCGTGGCAACCGAGACCAGGCCGGCCTCGGCCGTGAGAAGCGCGTGCGCGTGGCTAAGGACATCCTGCAAAAAGAGACGCTTCCTCACATTTCCCAGGCCGAGGGCAGCGAGACGAGAAAGGCCTTCTTCCTCGGCTACATGGTGCACAAGCTGCTGCAGTGCGCTCTTGGCCGACGCGAGCCTGACGACCGCGATCACTTCGGCAAGAAGCGCCTCGACCTGGCCGGTCCCCTGCTAGCGAAGCTGTTCCGTGGCATAATGCGCCGCATGAACACTGAGCTCGCAAACTACCTGAGGCGATGCGTCGAGGGCAACCGGCACTTCAACCTGGCGGTCGGCATCAAGCCAGGCACGCTGTCCAACGGCTTGAAGTACTCGCTGGCTACTGGCAACTGGGGTGACCAGAAAAAGGCCATGAGCTCCACTGCTGGTGTGTCGCAGGTGCTCAACCGTTACACATTTGCCTCGACCCTGTCGCATTTGCGGCGAACCAACACGCCCATCGGTCGTGACGGCAAGCTGGCCAAGCCCCGCCAGCTGCACAACACGCACTGGGGCCTCGTCTGTCCGGCTGAGACGCCAGAGGGACAGGCTTGCGGTCTGGTCAAGAATCTGTCTCTCATGTGCTACGTCAGTGTCGGCTCGCCGGCGGAGCCGCTCGTCGAGTTCATGATCAACCGAGGCATGGAGGTGGTGGAGGAGTACGAGCCGCTGAGATACCCCCACGCGACCAAGATCTTCGTCAACGGAGTCTGGGTTGGCGTGCACCAAGACCCCAAGCACCTGGTGAGCCAGGTGCTGGACACGCGGCGGAAGAGCTACCTCCCGTTCGAGGTGTCCCTCATCAGAGAGATCAGAGACCAAGAGTTCAAGGTCTTTTCCGACGCGGGACGAGTCATGCGCCCCGTCTTCACTGTGCAGCAGGAAGACGACCACGAGACGGGCGTGGGCAAGGGACAGCTGGTGTTGACCAAGGACCTCGTCAACAGGCTTGCCAAGGAGCAGTCCGAGCCGCCAGAGGACCCGAGCATGAAGCTGGGCTGGGAAGGCCTGATCAAGGCTGGTGCGGTGGAGTACCTGGACGCGGAGGAAGAGGAGACATCCATGATCTGCATGACGCCCGAGGACCTGGAGCTCTACCGCCTCCAGAAGGCCGGCGTTGCAGTGGACGATGACCCTGGCGATGACCTTAACAAGCGGCTGAAGACGAGGACCAACCCGACGACACACATGTACACCCACTGCGAGATTCACCCCAGCATGATCCTGGGCATCTGCGCCAGCATTATTCCCTTCCCGGATCATAACCAGGTATGTTTGCCCTCCCTGATGCCCCGTGCTCCGTCGCTGACAGCTGTAGTCCCCCCGTAACACCTACCAGTCTGCCATGGGTAAGCAGGCCATGGGCTTCTTCCTCACCAACTACTCGCGCCGCATGGACACCATGTCCAACATCCTCTACTACCCCCAGAAGCCGCTAGCCACCACGCGGTCAATGGAGTTCCTCAAGTTCAGAGAATTGCCCGCAGGCCAGAATGCGATAGTAGCCATTGCTTGCTACTCGGGCTACAACCAGGAAGATTCCGTCATCATGAACCAGAGCAGCATCGACCGCGGCCTCTTCCGAAGTCTCTTCTTCCGCTCGTACTCGGACCAGGAGAAGAAGGTCGGTCTCAACTACACCGAGGTGTTTGAGAAGCCGTTCCACCAGAGCACACTGCGGATGAAGCACGGCACATATGACAAGCTCGATGAAGACGGCATTGTCGCTCCTGGTGTCCGTGTGTCCGGAGAGGACATCATCATCGGAAAGACGGCGCCGATCGACCAGGAGAGCCAGGACCTGGGTACGCGCACCATGGTGCACCAGAGACGCGACATCTCCACGCCGCTGCGAAGCACTGAGAACGGCATCGTCGACTCGGTCATCGTCACGGTCAACGCGGACAATGTCAAGTACGTCAAGGTGCGGGTGCGGACAACCAAGGTGCCGCAGATTGGCGACAAGTTTGCGTCTCGACACGGTCAGAAGGGAACGATTGGTGTCACGTACCGACAGGAGGACATGCCCTTTACGCGGGAAGGCGTCACGCCCGACATCATCATCAACCCGCACGCCATCCCGTCGCGAATGACGATTGCTCACTTGATTGAGTGTCTCCTTAGTAAAGTTTCCACGCTGGAGGGCATGGAGGGTGATGCCACGCCGTTCACCGACGTCACGGTGGACTCGGTGTCGGAGCTGCTGCGCAAGCACGGGTACCAGTCTCGCGGCTTCGAGATCATGTACAACGGACACACCGGCCGCAAGCTGAGGGCGCAGGTCTTCTTCGGGCCGACGTACTACCAGCGCCTGCGCCACATGGTGGACGACAAGATCCACGCGCGAGCCCGCGGGCCGGTGCAGATCATGACGAGGCAGCCCGTGGAGGGTCGCGCGCGAGACGGTGGTCTCCGATTCGGAGAAATGGAGCGTGACTGTATGATTGCTCACGGTGCCGCGGCCTTCTTGAAGGAGCGACTGTTTGAGGTGTCGGACGCGTTCCGAGTCCACATTTGCGAGATTTGCGGACTCATGACGCCGATTGCGTAAGTTTCCCGCACTGGCGACAAGTATGACATGAGCTAACGTGACGCAGGAACCTTTCCAAGCAGTCGTTCGAGTGCCGGCCTTGTAAGAATAAGACCAAGATTGCACAGATCCACATCCCGTACGCCGCCAAGCTCCTGTTCCAGGAGCTGCAGTCGATGAACATTGCGGCGAGGATGTTTACGAACCGCTCGGGCGCGTCGGTGCGCTAAACCGAGTGCCCAGCGGCACAAGGTAGAGGGGGACGGACAGTGGTGTACCGGGGGAGCACGGGAGTTTGAGAGACAACATGACTATAAAGTGCCCATTCAACGAGACTGGCTCTGAGGGGAAGACGGCGCATGCATCGATGTGGAATGGTTGGTTGCTTCTTGCTCGCTGTCTCTTGTCACGCTATAAGCGCCCGGGGCATTCCGGGCGTGTTGTACCAATAGTAGGATAATATACAGGGCAACGCCATGAGTATTGTACAGTGTGTGGTGATACATGTAGTAGTGGTCGTAGCTGGGTGGGTGGGTAGTAATGTTGGTACACGCGCGTCGCGACGTATCTGTCGCCGGGAAGAGTGCCTCGACTATCTCGGCGCGGGCGCCTTGGTGTCGTCTGCTTCTGACGTGGAGTCGCGGACCGTCTGGTGCTGCTTGTACTCTTGCTCGAGGGCGCGCTGCATGTCAAAGTCGAGCTGGCGCTCGCGCTTGACGCGCTGCTGCTCCATGTCGCGGACGACGCCTTCGTGCATGGCCTGGATTGCCCGGATGGTCAGCTGAGTTACGGTCTTGGTTCGTCGACATTGGGCTTGCCCTCTTGCGGCCGGCCGGGTCGCAAGTTGCAAGTGCGATGCACAAGAGCGAGGGCACTTGGCCCGTACTATATAAAGACGGGGGAAGGAGGGAGAGAAGGAGGAGTGAGGAGGAGACGCACGGCTCGCTCGGCCTTTTGCTGAAAGTGCACAAAGACAATGGTCGCGGCGGCGAAGAGGGAGGTCGCCCCGAGGGTGAGCTTGGAGGCTCGCGACATGGTGGGCGGACTGCTGTCTCGAGTTTTGCGGTTCGCGGGCTGCCGGCTGGCTGTTGTGTTTCGTGGGCTCGATTGAAAGGCCAGCCGTCCAATGCCGTGTGTGTATGCTCGATTTTGCGTGCGAGGTGGCGAGGCGGGCGGTTCGGGGTGTTGTCGAGGGCGGCGAGGCACGAAAATTGGATCTCGAACGAGGCTGCGGTTTGCGATACTCGCTCCGCCGGTGATGATTGGCATGGATGAAATGGTGCCGAGCGGTCCACTGCCCAGGTGCAGCTCAGAGCTGCCGGTGGTGGGGCTGCGGCGCTGGGGAGCGGGCGGTAGGTACCTTACCTAGGTACTTTCGGCGCCGCGGCGGTTGCGGCTTGTGGTGAGGTACCTAGGTTCATTACCTCCCGTCACCCATAACGAGACGCCAGCCCGCCTGCGCAGCGGGCGGCAACCCCCCTCCAGCTGCTGGGCTGCTACTGCAGGTGACCTCAGGTAACCTCCCGATAGCTGGCGGACCTACCGTCATCCTCCACCTCCAATCCCTCAACGACGCTCCTCGAAACCGCTCCTCCGCCCTTCCGCCTCACCGAGCCCCCGACCCTGCTCGCGCGTCCGACGCACACACGATCGATCGCCTGTCTCTACCCCCCACGTCGGGTTGACTCTCTCTCCGCTCTCCGCCCATCATGGTGCGTTTGCGCTGCGCCGCCCCCGACGCTGAGTCCTCGCTCTGCTGCCATCCCCCGCGGATGGACGATGGGACAAGCTAACGATGCTCTACTTGCGATATAGTCGGCCCAGAACTCGGCGGGCATTCAGACCCTTCTCGACGTGCGTGACGCTGCTCTGATCCCCGCGTACTGGAGGCGGCCCTTGCTCGATTGCTGCGTCGTCGCCGAGCCAAGGATGAGAGGGAGGGGGACAATGCTAACGAGTTCGAATCGCGCAGGCTGAGAGGGAAGCGTCCAAGATTGTCCAGAAGGGTGCGCCTCGCCTCTCCCCCTTTCCGCCTTTGCCTATCTGTCTGCCACTGCGTCTTCTCCCGGTCATTGCCGTCGTATGCTAACCCGCGCTCGCCCAATGTCTAGCCCGAGAATGTCAGTCCCTCCCCCGAACCAAGGCCCCCCTTCAGCGAAACGAGCCGCGATGAATCCTGCATACACGAATTGAGCGGATAAACGAGCCGTATACTAGAGTAGTACTGACATTGTGTTCTTGGGGCATGGCAGTCCGAACGAAGCGCGTCAGAGAGGCCCGCGACGAGGCCAAGAAGGAGATTGCCGACTACAAGGCCCGCAAGGACGACGAGTTCAAGAAGTTTGAGTCAGAGGTACGACTGACCGCGGCCCTTGCGCTCCCCTCCCCTGCACTGCCGCTCGTTCTCCCCCTGTTCCTCCATGCGAACCTCCCTCTGGGCCTTGTGGCGCAGGCAGACAGACAGACGCTGACCTCCACGTGCAGCACAGCAGAGGCAACAAGGAGGCCGAGGACGAGGCATCCAAGGAGGCCGACAAGGAGATCAAGGCCATCAAGGAGGCCGGGCAGAAGGGCCAGGCCGCCGTTGTCAAGAACCTCCTCGGCGCCGTCTTCGAGGTCAAGCCCGTGCCGCCGGAGAAGGCGTGATTCGGTTGACGGACAGACGGACGGCATGGATGAGGGGGCTACAGCGTGTACATGCGTGCGTGGGACGGTGGAGGGAAGAAGGAAACGTGTAGCATTGCTTCAATTGAAGATGGCGCGGTCGCGGTGGTGATGGCAAGCCGACCCCGGCGGATGGGACGCACGTCCTCCAGCCACAGAATGGCCCTGTTTTACATGAATACATACATATCGTTACAGAGACGTTGCGACTATACCCTCTATCCCAGGAAGTCGAGCAGCGCCCCCAACATGTCGCTCAGATCCTTGCTGTCCTCCTCCAGGGTATCCAGTCCTGCCCGCTGCTCCTTGATGACGGCGCCAATCGCCGCCAGGTCCTCGTCCTGCTCCGCCAACAGCTGCCGGATCTTCCTGCGCGCGCCCGCGTCCTCGGCCACGAGCCACGCCAGCGACGCGTCAATCTGCTGTAGCGTGAAGAGCCCCGCGTCGAGCCTCCGCGACAGGAGCTCCACCTCGGCCTCGTCCGGGTCTGTGGCGGTGTCGGGGTCCTGCTTGTGCTCGTCCTCGGCGCGGGTGACGCGGGCGCCGTACTCGCGGTGCAGCGTCACCAGCTTGGCTGCTTTGGCGTAGTCCTTCTCGACGAACTTTGCGAGCGTGCGTATCCGCTCGGCCGAGTTGGCGGGCAGCAGGCGGAGCATCGACGCGAATATGCCGAGGATGTGCTCGAGGAGGCGGTGGTCGTGCGTCTTGCCGAAGAGGGTGAATATGGTCTTGAGGCCGCCCGCCTCGACGAGCTTGGAACACACGTCTCCGCCGGTGCGACCGCCGGCTGCGTGGTCCAGGAGACGCAGTGCCGGGGCCTTGCTCATCTTGCCTTCCCTGAGCATGATGAGGCATAGCTCGATGCCCTCTGCCTCAATGAACTTGACCTTGCCTGACGGCTCGTCGGCGAGACATGTGAGGGCCTCAAAGACATTCTCCATGTACTCTTCCTCCTCGCCGCCCTTGTCCGGGTCGCGTTTTCGGTAGGGCGCCACAAGCTGCAGCAGCGTGTCTGTTGTGTCCTGGTCGATGATGCGCTGCCGTGACTCGGACGAGGACTGAGAGAGGATGGCGAGGATCTCGGCGGCGTACTGCTTGTTCTGGGAGACGACGGATTCCTTACGCTGGACGCGTTGCAGGAGCCACTTCAACAACGTGGTCTCCTGGCCGACTCGCGTCGCCGTTGCTGCTCTTGAGCAGAGGTTCTCGAGGATGCCGAGCGCGTAGTAGACGCCGTTGCGGTCCGTCTCGTCATCTTCGTTGAGGCGCGAAAAGTTGGACACGAGCAGGCCCACGACGTCGCTGTCAATAAGGGCATCCACCAGCGCGTTCCACTGCTCGTCCTCGGCGGCGACGTCCTCGTCCGTCAGTTCACCGATAATCTCCATGACGTCGATGGCAATGTCCGTGTTCTCGTGCGCCAGCAGGCCGGCCAGGTTGGCGACGCACCCGAGCTTGACGAACTCGGGATACAGCTCCGGGTGCTCGGACAGTATAGACAGGCTCTTGATGTCGGCGTCGAGGTCGCCTTCGCTGCCGATAAACTTTTGCGGCTCGCTCTCAAACTTGGCGCGAAGCTCGGCATTCTTGGTGATGCGCTTCTCGAAATTGGCCGCCGTCTTGCGCAGCCAGCCGACATCGATCTTCTCGGGGGCCTGGTCGGCTTCGCCGGCGCCTTCTACGTAGTCGAGGATCTGGGATTCTTGCTTCGTGATGCCGCCGCCGAAAAAGCGGCCCTCTTCGTCGTCGCCATCGTCGTCGGGCGGCATCGCGGGGCCGAAATCGCCATCGTCGTCAGGAGGCGGTGCGGGCCCGGCTTCCTGATCATCGTCTTCCGGTTCGTCTTGGACGTGGGCGTGGCGGCTGGAGCCGTTGGCGCTCAGCTTGCTGGACTTGTAAATCTCGTCTGGGGGTTCAACGGTCAGCGGCAGGACAAGATGATGTCAGCGGGCGTCGCGTGGGACGGACTTGGGTCCTTGATGGCATCCAGCTTCCGCTTGCTGGGCACGCCCGCATTCTGGTTGGGTTGTTAGCAAGTCGGGCCAAACGTGCGGCTGGCTGCCAGGGCTTGCCTTGAAGATGTCGTCGACGCTGGCCATCGTGGTGCGGAGCGGTGCGATATCGCGGCCAGGCCAGCTGTTGATGGGAGCGGCTATGCGGAATGAGCGGGAATGACGTCTGCGGCCGGCCCAATGGAGATTGGTATCCAACGTGCGACGTGACGAGGTCTCGAGCTTACGCGCCGAGGAGCTGCCACTCAGCTGCTGGCGGCGAGATGGAGCTTTCGAGGTGGGATGGTGGATGGAAACGCGATGATGCAGCGGGTGGCCTGTCTGCAGCTAGCTGGAAACGGCAATAGGCGCTATGCCGCATTGGACGGCGGCTGCGCTCCAGCGGGCTGTCATCCCTTTTCCCTGAGGCCGCTATTTTTTTGTGGTCTTGCAGGTTCCTCCGGGCATGCAGCGGTTCCAGTGGTCTATGGGTGCTCGGGCCCCATCTGTGGACCCCTGCGGTCCCCTGGCGAGGCGGCACGCACCGACCTAGGACACCTGGGCAGTGTGGAGGAGCCACCAGCTAGAGGCCATGGAAGCACCTCAGGGGCGAGCCAATGGCCGTGCTCCTCCCCTGGGAGCATTGAACCGAGCACCTCCTTGGAGGGGCCTCGCCAGCAAGCTGACTGGCTGCAGCGACCGCGCGGGAACCTCCAGGGCTCCCCTGAACTGGAGAACCAGAGCACCTCAGCGCCTCAGCATTGGATGCTCGGGCGGCACTTGGCCCTGAGAAGCTCCTCACATCCACTGAGGCGAGGTGGACACTCCGGCCGCCGGGGTCCCCCCATTCACTCCACTCTCACTCCCTCGGCGACGGCGACTCCTTGCCCGCCTGGCCTTGATCCACGCCTTGCTTCACATCGCCTGACACAATTTATGCCAGGTTTCATCGACATCGACCAGAACTCTCGTCCTGCCCCCCGTACGCGCGAGCATCAGCGGGCGTCATGACGTCGACGTGTGCCTGTTGGTGAGAGACGACGCTGCCCGCAATCATCCCGACATACCGACACCGACAGCTTCAAGCCCCGTCCCTTGCCCCTTTCGAGGGGCTGCAGATCTTCGCACTCGTCGTCGCCGCTGCCGCCGCCGCCGCCATCCGGTCAGCCACGACACCGGCCGCGCACGAGTCACGAGTCGGCGAGCCGTGCGAGCCATGGACGCGCACCCCGACCGTGCATGACCGATATTCGAGCTCCGCGATAACGATCGACAGCCATCTGGAAGGTGCTGCCGCCAGCGACCCCTAGCCTGAATTCACGACGACGCCGACACCAACGCCGCCGCCGCTGCTGCTGGGAGAATGACCCGCCCGACCCTGGCCGACGACTCCGACGTCTTCTTCTCCCCGTCCACCTCTCGGGTCGCCGTGTCTCTTTCCTCATCCTCCGCCTCGTCGTCCTCCACAGCCGCTCGAGAGCCGCCCGCCCGCCCGAGGCCTGCCCCTGCCCTCGAGGTATCGCGCAGGGCCTCCGCCTCCGCCTCGCCTGCACGGCTACCGCGAACCTCGTCGCTGCTGCCACCTCCCCGCGCAGTTGCAGAAGCCGCAACCACGCCTGGACCGACGTCTGGACTCCATGCCCCGGGGTATCAATCTACTCGCGAACCCGCAGCGCACCTCGGCCGGCCCTTGACACCCGCCGACCAGTCGGAGCGCACCGACACCAAGATACCATTCCTCTCCCTGCCTCCGATTCTCCCTCTTCCCTCTCTTGAGGAAGCATCCGAGGGCAGGCCCTTGAGTCTGGAGGTCCTGCCGGGTGGCGACGCCAGCGACCGCGATACCTCCGGCCCGTCACCCGACCCTATACGCCCGGCCACCTCCCATACTCTATACAGGATGCCCTATGACCAGGCGCGGGACGGCTATGCCGATCGAACCCGTTCCAGAAGCCGGAATGGCAACGGCAGTGTCGACTTGACAAAACCCAAGGCCTCGAAACCACCGTCCCAAAAAGCCATGCTTTCTCGTGCGCTTCAAAAAGCAAACACGGCCGTACAGCTGGACAATGCCCAGAACTTTGAGGGGGCCCGGCTGGCTTATGCCGAGGCCTGCGATCTTCTGCAGCAGGTGCTCCTGAGGACGTCTGGCGACGACGACCAGAAAAAGCTCGAAGCCATTGTGAGCTTGCCTCCTTCTTCCCCCCTGATGCCTGTGTCTAATCTGTCGCAGCGTCGAACCTACGCCAGCCGTATAGATGAACTGGACCAAATGGGTCCTTGGACGAGCAATGATACCAACAAGGCCTTGCCGGCCAGACCGGAGAGTACCGAGTACCACCCGAGCCTCGATCGCGAAGACGAAGACGAGGAGGTCGCAATCATTGGAATGGCGAGCACGGTTAACTATGGCAGAGACGACGCAAGCCGCAGCCCTGTGCTGCATCGCACTGGCGCCTCGCCAACACGGGAACGAAGGGATGGTCGTCAACGAGAAACCTCTCAGGAAAGCTTGCGAAATACCACCAGCCCTCCAAACGCACCGCTGCGTTCCGCATTTTCGCGATCGCCCGCCCGACTTCGACAACAAACTCAAGCCGTCAAGCGTGAGAGCGAGTCTGTGCCGCCGCCGTTATCGAACATCCGTACAGCGTCCCCCGCAAAGCCCCAATCGGATCCCCCCGAGGAGACGTTACCGCAGGAGAGATCCTTTACGCCTGGATCGTGGGGTGAACCGCCGGAAGCCGGGACGTACGCCCGGGACGGCAGCCAGAACTCTTGGCTGGACGCAATCGACGAATCTGGCGGCTCGAGTGGCTCATCGGTCCATTCTCGCACGTCATCCATGGGTTACAGGAGGAAGCATCTTCGAGGCGTCAGCGGCAATACAGAAAACGAATTCGACACGGCACTCGATGCCGCCATTGAGGCAGCTTACGACGATGGATACGAACCGATGGGCTCCGATAATCTCGAGGCCCAGGATCCGGACGATGATGTCGTCAACAAGGCGCTGCGAAAGGTGGAAATGGCGAGGGAGCGCGTGCGCCAGACCGAGCGCGAGGCGTACGGTACCGAAAAGCCGCGGCAGCAGCAGGCTCAACCTATTGCCGACAGACAGGAATCGCCTGCAGACTTCTACGACGACGACGACTCGTCGGAAGAGGAGGAGCGGATGCTCGAAGAGATGACGCGTGGTTACGGCATCGAGAGCTTCATCATGAACCAGGACAGAAAGCAGTCTGTATCGCGACCCGAGTCGAGAGGGGCGACCGGCGCACACCGCCAGACTCCCTCGGACCCTGCGTCAATGACAGACTCGAAGCCGCTGCCTCCCATCGAGAAGCTGGGGCCACGCGGCCCCGTCTCCAAGAACCTCATGCCGGCTGCGCCGCCGCCAATGCAGTCTTTGCCGGAGCTACCTGCGCAACGGTCAGCATCGTCACAGAGCGTTCGCAACCGTCGGCTCTCGGGACAAAACCCGAAGCAGCTCAAGATCGAGACGAGCAAGCTCCGCCCGCCACCCGCCGCCGTCCAGGAGGACGCAAGCCAGTCGCATTCGAGATCTGCGTCTGTCGGGCGAGAAGCCGATGCCACCACAGCCAATACTGCTCGCTCGTCGGCAGAATCAAAACTGCCAGAGTCTCCTCCGACGGCGACACTGGCCCCTGCTCAACCGATGACTCTTGGGTCGCCGCCCAACAGTCGAGGGCGAGTTGAGGGAGAAGATGCAAACGGTCGGTCCGGGTCTCCAATCGCACAGAGGATACGCAAGAACTTCTCATCGTCCAGTCTGCGGAGCATCAAAAGCAGGAACGTGTCGCTGTCGAACCTCGATGATGCCTCGGACAGGTCGCCAGGAACGCCATCGAGCAACACACAGTTCAGCAGCTTGCGGGCGCCGGCGGTGCCAGCGCTTCCGACGCCGCTGAGCTCAAGCTTCCGCGAGAACATGGATGGCTCCGCGGCGGGCGGTCTCCACCTGTTTGAGGACAATTTCCATCTGCCCACGAGTCCGGGTTCGCCGAACCCGATGTCGCTGGATGCGCCCGTCGCCCTGGAGCCCTGCCCGAACGACTTCATGCTTCGGCCGTTTTGGCTCATGCGCTGCCTGTACCAGACAATGGTGCACCCGAGGGGCGGCTACCTGAGCACCAAGCTCTTTGTCCCCAGAGACGTGTGGAAGGTCAAGGGCGTGAAGCTCAAGTATCTGGAAGACAAGATTGCCAACTGCGACTACCTCACGGCGGCGCTCTTGAAGCTGGCCAAGGTAGACACGTGCGACGCCGACGCGGTGCTTGAAGAGATGCAGTCATTGGAGGGCGTCCTCGAACAGGTGCAGGCGACGCTGACACGGAAGCTCGGCAGCGAAGTCGGCGTCCACAGTTCTGGTTCGCTGTTTCGGGAAGCCTCCAACGTGGTGGAAGGCGACGGATCCTCGGGCGTGCCTCGGGCGTCGAGTATTTCGAGCAAGTCGTCATCGTTTTCATGGCGGCGACTGAGGTCCAAGAACTCTGCCGTAGGACTCGGCGGGGCGTACAACAGCAGGCTCAGCAGCGTGGAGGGGACCAAGGAGGTGGTGACGCTCCCGACGCTGCCCATGACTGCGCAGCCGACGAGCCGGCCGGCGAAGAGAGACGTCGGCTTGGCGCAGTTTTCGGGACCGAATGCGCATTACATGGGCTCGCTTGCGCGCTTGTTTGACGCGGCGCAAGCAGTTGGTAAGTCTGAAACGCCTCGGGTTTGCGACGTAGTGCTAATGAAGATGCGACAGACCAGATCGCGCGGCAAGTGGAGGATCCCGGGCTGCGTCATGCCGACAAGACGCAAGTCGGGCTGGAGCTGTGCACGCGGCACGCGGCCGAGTTCTTTGGGTTCTACGTCTGCCGTTTCGTGCTGACGGACGTGAGCCTGCTGCTGGACAAGTTTATCAAGCGCGGTAGCGAGTGGGTGCTGTCTTGAGCGGGAGATGCCGTGGGAAGCCCGGCAATGACGGTTACATGTCGCTTCGGCTGAACTGTCGACGAAGCAATGTTTGGACGAGATATCTGAGAGCTGCATGGTTGCGTCCCCCAGTAGCATTATACCTCGAGGATTGTTGTGCTTGGGAGCTGTAGCGAGACTGGGGACGAGATGCGGTTTGCGCGTCGCGAGATATTATAGAGCGTCAGTACAGGGCGAACCACGCATGGCATGACAGATTCCACACGGCCCTGATAGTATCGATCTCGTCTTTTGCGCCAGCACCCGGCACGGCCAGCCATGATTTGATAAAGTAACGTCAGGGCGACTTGTTGTCAGATGCGTTTATGGGCGGCAAGGCGAAGCGGCTCTCTGTGTTAGGTAATCGTGGAATTTCCATTTTGGGTGTGGAGAATTGCCTCTGGAGCTGGATCCAACTTCAACCCGCCCACGACAACTGCAGCCTACATCCAAGCTCCAATGCGCCCGCGCCCGCATCCCCATCCGCCTAGATGAGCTGGGCTTGGAGAGCCGGCACGGCGTGGACGCGGCGATGTCTGGCTCCGAGTCTGGCGCGCTGCGAGGAGCGCCTCTTTCGCCGCGCCTACGCCGCCGCGTCGACGAAGCCGTCGCCCAAGGAGCTCGAGGCGCGCATCGCCGCCATCCCGATCCAGCGGTACCGCAACTTCTGCATCGTCGCGCACATCGACCACGGCAAGAGCACGCTCAGCGACCGCCTGCTCGAGCACACGGGCACCATCTCGGCGAGCGACACCAACAAGCAGATCCTCGATAAGCTCGACGTCGAGCGCGAGCGCGGCATCACGGTCAAGGCGCAGACGTGCACCATGATCTACAATTACAAGGGCGATGACTACTTGCTGCACCTCGTCGACACGCCCGGCCACGTCGACTTTCGCGCCGAGGTGACGCGCTCGTACGCCAGCTGCGGCGGCGCCCTGCTGCTCATCGACGCGAGCCAGGGCATCCAGGCGCAGACCGTCTCCAATTTCCACCTCGCCTTCGCCCAAGACCTGGCCCTGGTGCCCGTCATCAACAAGATCGACATGCCGTCGGCCGACGTGCCGTCTGTGCACGACCAGATGGAGACCAGCTTCGAGCTGGACCCCAAGGACGCCGTGCTTGTGAGCGCAAAGACAGGCAAGGGTGTGCCACAGGTGTTGCCCGCTGTGGTGGAAAGGATCCCGCACCCGCTGGGAGACGAGAACGCGCCGCTCAAGTTCCTGCTGGTCGACTCGTGGTACGACAACTTCAAGGGCGTCGTGCTGCTGGTGCGCGTCTTTGACGGCACAATCCGCGCCGGCGACAATGTCATTTCCATGGGCACGGGCATGAAGTACACGGTCGGCCAAGTGGGCATCCAGTACCCGGATGCGACGCCGCAGACGGTCATCCGCGCGGGCCAGGTCGGCTACGTCTATTTCAACCCGGGCATGAAGCGCATCCAGGACGCCAAGCTGGGCGACACCTTCACGACGGTCGGCAGCGAGGACAAGGTCGAGCCGTGTCCCGGCTTCGAGGAGCCCAAGCCCATGGTGTTTGTGGCAGCCTTTCCCACGGACCAGAGCGACTACCATCGATTAGCAGACAGTATCGGGCAGCTGGTGCTCAACGACCGAAGCGTGACGCTACAAAAGGACTTTTCCGAGGCGCTCGGCTCGGGCTGGCGTCTGGGATTCCTGGGGAGTCTGCACTGCTCTGTCTTCCAGGACCGGCTGCGTCAGGAGCACGGGCGGAGCATCATCATTACAGAGCCCACGGTGCCGACCAAGATTGTGTGGGCGGACGGCAAGGAGGAGGTGGTGCAGAATCCGGCGCTGTTCCCAGATTCCAGCGACCATCGGATCCGCAGCGCCGAGCTGTTTGAGCCGTGAGTTCTCCCTCTGGAAACGACGTCTAGTCGCTGACTCCTGTAGATTTGTCAAGGCAACCATTACTCTGCCGCAAGAGTATCTCGGCCGGGTGATTGAGCTGTGCGAGGCCAACCGCGGCGAGCAAAAGAGCCTCGAGTTCTTCCACGGCGACCAGGTCATCCTGGTGTACGATATACCCGCGGCACAGCTGGTCGAGGACCTCTTTGGCAAGCTCAAGGGCGCCACGTCAGTCGATCCCTTCTTTGCTCTTATACTAATGCTAACCTCGTCGCAGCAAGGGGTACGCTACGCTCGACTACGAGGACGCAGGTTGGCGGCAGAGCAAGCTCGTCAAGCTCCAGCTCCTCGTCAACAAGCAGCCCGTCGATGCCATCTGTCGCGTGGTGCACTCGTCGCAGGCCGATCGCATCGGGCGGCACTGGGTGACCAAGTTCAAAGAGCACGTCGACCGGCAAATGTTTGGTGCGTTTCCTGGCCCTTGTGCGGCACCCATTTGAGACAGGAGAGCGGCAGCTAATACCGTGAGCAGAGGTCGTGATCCAGGCCATCGTGGGCAACAAGATCATTGCACGCGAGACCATCAAGCCCTTCCGAAAGGACGTGCTGGCCAAGCTGCACGCCAGCGACATCACGCGGCGGCGCAAGCTGCTTGAGAAGCAAAAGGAGGGGCGCAAGCGGCTCCGGGCGGTGGGCAACGTGGTGATTGACCAATCTGCGTTCCAGAGCTTCCTCTCCAAGTAAATGAGATCGCGCGAGGCACATGAGCGCGGGCACAACCACATAGAAGGTGAGACGCTGTACCATATGGGAGCATTATACTGCATGGGTAAGCCGGTGTTTGGAAAGGGCAAAAAGTCTATGTTGTATGAGGGGAATGATACCCCGTGTAGTCTAGAGTCATGAACCGCACGCTAGAGTAGACATGAAGAGCCGTGGAAAGCGGGAAATGCCAAAGAGAATTCTCTCGTCTATGCCGCAACGCCGTTCTCACCATTCGGAAGACCCTCGCCGAGCGCCACCCTCTCCGGCAACGACCATCCCATCCCGCCGCTGACCATGCCCTCTTCCTGCCTCAGCAGCAACCTGTCGTCCTCTTCGCCTCGCGCCGCCTCCTCCTTCTGCTGCTCGCCGTCGCCCTCCGCCTGCCAGGACGACGACGGCGCCCCCGCGGCCACAAAGTCGAAGACGCGGAAGTCGGCGTTGAAGAACCACCAACGGGAGACGCCCGCGCGCAGGAAGCCCGAGTGGGATACGACGAAGACGAGGCGCTCGGGGCGGGCGTGCAGGGCCTCGAGGGCGCGCCGGCCGCGGGCGAGGATGCTGACGCGCGAGTAGCCGAAGAGCTGTGCGGGTGTTGGCTCTTTAGTCTGCGCGGTCGCTGCTGATGAAGGTGAAGGCGTAGACGACGTCGTCTTGTCAGGCCAGAGGGGCGAGACGTTGCTGAAGGAGACGTGTGGGAAGGAGGGGGCGATGGCGTCGAGGGCTGAGCCCGTGTCGCAGGGCTGGTCTGAGTTTTCTGCGGATGGGTCAGTGTGAGCGCGTGGTCCGTTTTGCGTTTGGATGGCCTGAAGTCGTGACATGACGGAGGAGAAGCGGGATCGGGATCAACGCCGTGCAACAGCGGCGCTCCCTCAACAGCCCAGCGTGCACACCCTGCCCAACCAGACTCTTCACGATGATCACCAGGAGTGATGAGTGAGGGTTTGAGACGTACCTTGCCAGTCCGCGCTGGCCTCGAACCGCACGCCCCGGTCCAGCAGCCAGTCGAGCGCCAGCGTCGCCGTCTGCAGCGTGCGACGCATGGGACTGACGATCACGGCGATGTCCTCTGCGCGCGGCGGCAGAGATCCGTCAGCGCCATACCGCTCAAGCAGCGAGGCTCGTAGGGCGGCGCACTGCTCGAGACCGAGGTCCGTCAGCGGGGGGTCGTGGATCGAGTGGTCCTGTGCTTTTCATGTCAGCTCTGCAAAGCTCTGCCCGGGGCCATGGAAGAGGGAGACGTATTGTCGACGTTGTGCAGGGCCTGGGCGTGCCGGATGAGGACTATCGTGGGAGCCATGCTTGAGCGGGCCGGTCGGCGGTGGAGGATGCGTGGCGGATGTTGAGTGTGCGGATGTGTGTAAGTGAGAATTGGCGGTTGAAGTGGATGAAGAGGATGACGCTGGGGGCTGCGAGGCCGGAGGAGTGACTGGAGAGGGCAGTGGTGGTTGAGTTTGGTGGGTGGGTTTATTAGCGCTGGCCAGTGAATCACGGCGGCAGCGCTGAATCAGGCAAGTTTGGATGGATGGATGGATGGAACGCGCCAGGCACTCACTCACTGGCGGGCACTCGCTCCTCAGTTATTATAGCGCAGGCCATCCTTTGTCGCGACCTCGCTCCAAGAACAGACGATGGCAATTCCATGTTGTCGACGCTATAAGACGCCATTCAATCCAGCTGAAATTGCTGTAATCTTTTGTTTCCCGTTTTTTCGTTCATGGCGTGTGCAAGTCCGCAACTTTGGTCCCGATGGATCGTTCAAGTCGCAACGGTGCTGTCGGCAAAGTTCGCCGTGACAGTGTTCAAGACTCTTCTCTTTACGCCTACAACGCGCTCGAGCTCTGCAAAACGTCTTGCGTATTCCTGCCTAAAGAACATGCCAGACCGGCTTCCTCGACTTCATTCAGGCGCTGGAGACAATACGTCCAGAGATAAAGGTCGGCTTCTCCGTGCTGAACCGCGGAACATCCCCGAGAATCTCTGCGGTGCCTGATCCTGCGTGTGCAGTCGTATAGCTCGCCTGGTCTTTCCAGGTCAAAAGAGCCATGACGCTGAATGGCGCCTCGCTTCCATCGCGCGCCGAGTCAAACTCGACAACCTCCCACTTCAGTAAGCCTGCAGGCTTCCAGTGTCGGTCCACCAGGGGCATGTGGTGGTCGATGTAGTACTTCATGTCGAACGTTGCGCCGTCTCGGCGCGGGTAAATAACCGACGATACATAAGACATGATGGTGGTCTGGGTAGGTAATGCACTCCTGAGCTGCTTTGGGGCGTTTCTCTCGATTGTATGTTGACTCTTAGAGGCGCTGCGTACTGTTTGCCGACTGTGTTGTGTGGCGGAAACTGGCATTGGTGCGGCGGGGGGCCAGGTCACCTTGATATGGGCTCCGCGCGGAGCCCAACGGCATCGGGGCCTGATAAGTTCTAACCGGGACATTTTCGATGCCGGCTTGCATGACGACCCCTCAGCAACACCACCGGGGCGGCAGGGGGAGTCGAGCCGCCCCTCTCCTGGAGGGTGCCCCCGCCGATCTCCCACTACTTGACGTTACTGTCTGCATCTTGATGTGCCGCGGAGCCTCGGTCCTGGTGCCCTGGCGACGGTAATGCTCCAGTCACTGGCCGGCATCTTAGTCGCCTACTAGGTATCATGGCCTAGGCCACATTCTTCGTCGCGACTTCGCTCTCACTCGCAAGCCGACACATCGCTGAAGCCAGATCCTCTGGAATCGTGCGGCTCCGGACCGGACCACTCCACGAACGGACGATGCGAGATACGAGCCACATTAGCGGCTGCCGCACCTAATTAGGGAAGGGTATATGTCGCGCAGCGAGTGTTGCCCTTATGAGTCTCAATCTGGGCCTGGTCCTTGCAGTTGTCGCGCCACCGGGTAAGTTATCCCTAGGCACAAGTAGAGCAGTGACTCGCAGCAGTTAGCTTGTACGTCAAGCGTGGTGCCGGTGCCGGAGTCTGAACCTACAGGCTCACTAGGCTGATTTCCTGTTGCAAATTTGACTCTATGGAGCGCAGATGAATCGCTTGTCAATGCGTTCGGGTTACGATGCTATGTCGGACGTGGACTGGACCAGGGCATCTTCATATGGGCGCAGCCGCAGCCTTTTTGCATCATTAGACGACATCGACTCGTGCGCCGAGTTTACACACCCGGGCTTGCTTTATGCACCTTTGCCTGCACTTTCATAGCTTTGCTTGGTGTTGTCGGGCCGCGTCGATTGCCTCACTTTACGATCATGGCCTGAGATAAGACGCAGCTTTCCCTGCTCGGCTGGGCATCTCACTGCACGCCACAGAACTTGCTCTCAGCGGGCCGTTGTCATGCGGCATTGAGGCAACGCTGTTTCCACACTCAATCAAGCCGCTGGCCTGCATGCGGCCGCCCGAGTACTGACGATTTCTCCAATTGTGTGTCGCAGAAGCTTGTCGTGACGAGTCCCAGTGTTGACATGGTATTCCAGGCCTGTTGGCAAGCTCGCTCTCCATTGCCACCCCGTGTGCTAGGTAGGCTGTGCATGCAGGGGGCGTTTTGGACTTCGTTGGATAACCAACTGCTCATCCATCACCAGCGGCACTGGGCATTTCATTGGCACAGGCTTATGGAGGATGCAGCAGGGCAACCAACAGCACCACGCGTTACGTGCCGTACATAATACAGAACCCCTTTCTCAAATACGTGTCCATGGGACTCTTCTCCCATTCTTCTCCAAAGCTGTATTACCGCTTCAAGCACACAAGCTCAAGCAGCGTCTTCCCGCCTGAGTCTTCGCAAGTTCGCAACCATGCATGTGATCGCTCCCAGCCAGGTCTTGCCCGACACCATGCATGTGGTCCCTCCCAGCCAGGTCTTGCCCGACCAGGAGAACTTGTCCAGTCTCCTCGGCAAGATTGTTTCCGTTTTCGAGGTTGAGTCGGTCCAGGATGGCCGAGATCTGCCAACTCACCCCCTACAGCGGGAAGCCAAGGATCTCGCCAGGGCCCGCAGCCCTTTCTGGCCGATGTCTGGCAATGACTTTCACGTGTCGCCTAGATTCTCCTGCTCACCGTCCTGGGAGGCTACGCTCCGTCTCGAGACTAATTCTTCCAGCACAGAACTTCCATTATGCCATGTGACTCAGCATCCTGGATCCGCAGATGAGGCAGTCCAGACAGTGGAGCAGGCTGTGCCGATGCTGCGAGCTTCCTGGCCCGACGCTACGGTCGGTCTGCTTCGACGTCGTCAGCTTGGCCCGGGCTTTCATGATTTGGAGTCTCCCACAGTCCAACTATTTGCGTGGCTAGCCTCCAAGAAGCTAAATCCCACATATGAGGGGTTCTACGTCGATGATCTCTTCCTGTCACAGGGGAGGCTACGAACACCACTGCGACCGAGAACGGTGAGCCGCGATCGCTTTCTAGGGCCTGTGTTGCAAGGGGCGAATTGTTGATCTGCCTCTGTTTCTTAGCGAGGAGTTCAGATTAGAGAGCTGCCAAGGGCCGATTGGAAGCCGCTTTCCGCATCCAAGTCTCCCTCTGATCAATCCCCGGACGCTCAAATATGGTAAGTAGTATTCCGAAAGCAAGATTCCGTGTGCCAGTCGCCAACTCTCCATCAATCTAGGTCGTTCACTGGACCGGATCCCTGGGTGGTATCACTGCCAGTGTTATGTGCCGTTCTTCTTTTGATGGTCAACCCTACAAAAAAGGTTGACAAAGACTCCGACTGCCCCGATCGGGAGCTCTCTTGGTGTCTAGACTCAATGCATGCTTTCTGTCGTCTGAAAGGCCCCGAAGAAGGCTCCCGCTGCATTTCTTGGTCTCTGGGCACTTCCCCCGACTGCTGGACATACCTTCACTTTGTCTTTTACTCCTTTGGCCACGACGACGACTCGGCGAGTCAAGGGGATTCGGACTTATGGACAGGCTCCGGCGTCAAGTGCGAGCGCCGTAGCATCTCTCTGCCCATCGGACGCAACGGGGAGACGGTGACATTTGGCGAAGATCGAACTTGGCTCGGCATGAGAACTGGCACGTCGTACGGCAACTGGATAGAGGCAAAGCACCCTGGGACTGTCGCATTCTCCATGTGCGACGAACGCCACTTCGTGCCCAGAGCATCGCACAGCGAATGGAACGAATGTGGCCTGAAACATCCTGACGGAGCGTCCGGTATTGCCCTGTTTCAAATGCTGCTCATGAGCGGGACAGATCTCTGGAGCTCGACTTGGCAGAATTGCCTTGACTATATTGACAGTCTCTACGAAGTCACGGTGAGGACATAGTTGCCAATGGCCCGCCTTCTTCTTATCGCCCGCGATCCTATTTGCTAACGAGCTACAGATTGGGGATCTAGTCAGCGGAGGCGAGAGACTTGAGACGCTTATGGCCGATCCCAGCGGTCAACTCGCAGAGCGGTACTTCAAGACGGCCAACCTCCTGAAGATCTTCCAGAAGCATGTTGACGCCATTCCTCATTCGCTGCGAGCCATGGAGAAAACGTGGCGGCGAACGTACCCAGGCTTGCACGCAGATCTCCTGACACGCTTCAGCGAGACAACGCAGGTGGAGCTACTCGACAACTGGCGCTTGGTCATTGCACACGCCGAAAATAAGCATGGGAAGCTCTCCGCGAGGATCGAGAAGATGGTCGCAGACTTGATGCGGCTTCGGGATAGCGTAAGTTGAGGACAAAATCTTCCCAGGTTGTGGTCGGCACTAATCGTCGCATACATGTAGCTCTTTCTATCGAGGTTGAGTAGGGACACGGGATAATGCCACTTCTTCTGAGGCGACCCTGATATCGCCACGGAATATGGAGGGACGGACCTTTCTTGCGAGAAACGTGCATTGCCTCGGGCGTAGACGTAGAGTTAGCGCCGCTACCCCTGGAGCCTTTGCCTGCATTTCACCGCAACCTTTCCTTCCATAATTTCCGAGATAGCGCTGGAATGATGAACGGGCATTACGCTTGAAGAAGGTACAGCTCTCAGAATGCATCTTAAGCGTTCATAAACATTAATGAACAACCATTTCCACACCCTAGCTGAACTCGTCCTTTACAATATGAGGTCGGGCAAGTCGAAATCAAGGAAATCTTCCCAGAACCAGTCAGCGTTAACCCTCTCGCTTTGTCGCCGGTTGCTGTGGTCTGCTGTTGGGATGGTAGAGGTTGTTTCGTCGTTCTCATCCCGATGTAAGCGCTGACTCAACGGATCTCGCTTCCACTGGGCTTGATCAATCGCCAGCCAGTCTTTGAGCTGCTTCATCATGAGCAAAGATCTCCCCAAGGTACTCCGTTCGTCTCGGGCAAGAAGCGCCTCGGAGATTGCCTCAAGGCTGCCCAGATAGCTCTGAAGTCGTGCTCTATCCAACTTGAGTTCGTTACCAAAGTCCTCCGGGGCTGTTCCTGCGGCTTTGTGCAGCTTAATCAACAAGATCACAGCGTATATGACCCGACCGCCGTAGATGTGCGGACAAAGAGAGGCCATGTCAAGGACGGGAAAACAGAGAAACGTATCCAGAAGTCCCTGCAGAGCCCCTGATACTCTGCCTAACATCTCGTGCTGAACTTGGCCTTCTGCCTTGCTCATGATTTGGAATGATTGCAAAGAGGTAGCAGAGAATGGGGCTTCAAACTCCGCGACGTTATTGTCTATGTGAAGCGCAATTTCGTGGACATATAGCAAGCCAGTGAACTTGCCAAATTTCAGAATTACTGCACAGACACTTAGTGAGTGCTCCAATGGTCCTTCGGCTGTAGAATGAATATACTCACAGTTTTGGTTGAGAGATGGACGGTCAGCACACCGGGCTTCGAACATGGATGCATACTCGCCAATAAATTGCACAGTCTGAGGATCTCGGAGTGATACTGACTCCACGTAATCACTCAAATGTAGCCGTAGATCTACGTCGCGGTAGTTGCGCTCCAACTCAACCAGATCGCAGAAAAAGGTGTCTGATGGGCATGCCTGCGCGAGCCGGAGATTACCGATCAGCCGATCAATGGTGGAGGTCCATGTCGCAATGCCAGGACTTCTTTTGATCAAGGAGAGGCTAAAGGAAAGTCAGTACTCCCACACGTGGATATAAACGGGCAGCCATACCTCGAAGACAACAGAAAGCAGCCCAGCCATGCGCGTTTTGCCTCTGCATCGAGCTGGACTTCAGACGTACTGCAGTCCGACTTGAGGCGGTGAGCCTTGTACAAGCCGAGGTCCACCGCCATAGACACCGCAGTCTGGATCAACTGCGTCAAGTTCATATGACTGTAGTTCCCGAAGGCGCGATACCACAGAGAAGTGATTTGCAGCGCTTGCACGAGTTCAACTGACTTTTCGCCCCGGATGAACGCGTGCTCGGCCAGAATTTGCATTATCTCGGCTGACAATACCCTCTGTAGATCAACGTTGCATCTTCTAGAGGCAACGACATTGCACATTGCGAATAAAAGGATCGGCTTTTGTTCTTGCAGGAATGCCACCGTAATATCTGAGGGCAGCACTACCATGGGACAGGTCGGAAGGTATGAAGAGATGTATACTTGCAACATGTCCCCGGTTGTATCGTCGTCTAGTAGAGAGCGAAGTCGGTCACAAATGACCTCTCTGGGGTGACCAAGGGACGTTTGGGAAACCGCCTGCTTTGTCACCTCATCGTCGTTTGCAGCCGGCAATGATAGTTGCTTGTGACGATTTCTGGTAGCCACGGGCGGTTCAACCCGCGTCGAGGGGTTTCTTGAGATCTCCTTCGGACCACCATCATCTCGTCGCAGATCGGTCCGCTGATCAGCGTTTGTCCGATAAGGTCGGCCACGTTTGTCCCTAGATGAAGTTTGTTGATCGGCTTGTGCGTGGCTGTTTGTATATGCACTACCCGTTGCGTTAGAATGCCGACGCCCTGGAGATGGACGGTATCGTACCGTTTTGCACCATGCCGTGGGCTGTCATAGTCCTCTTTGCTGTCTCGAGGACGCTCTTGTGCACGGTTGTGAGCTGTGGCACTGTGGTGGGACTCGCTCCCCGTCAATGCCAAGCGCGGGGCGATCGGTACAGGATTGGCACGTTGGGGTTCCCGGGCAAATTTGAACTTGTGAAAGGACATGCTGGAACTGCAATTGAGATGGTAAGTTTACGACAATGCAGCTCTTCTTTGACCAGACTCGCAGATGCCCGCCAGGCGATCATGGCCGTGAAAATGTTGATCCGTTCCAGAACTTCTGGGTCGTCTTGGACTCTTGGTAGCCAAACTGCCGGCACGGTTACGCGACGTCATTGCAACATTGAACGGACCGCCAGCCGCTGCGCTGTGGTATCCATCTGAAAACTTACGCACCCAGAGCCTTGAAAAGATGCTCCGACCCTGTCTCGTTCTCCGTTAAATGGTGGGGACCCCAATGGAGCCAAACTGTAAGCGGCAGTTCTTGAACGAATCATAACTGAGTCCGACCTAGTTCCACTAGCCTATTTGAGTAGTATTTTAACCAATGATACAACATCGACCGACATGACAGTCCCCTTGTGCTCGTTAAGATGCAGCGACAGCAACGGAGCAGAATTAATGTCCAACTTCATCTTCTCTACGATCTCTTTACATTTCTTTGAGGTGCCTTGATATCTTCATAGGGCTTACCTGAACAAACAGTATGGCAGTGACAACCCAAACCTCCATCGAGCCTGAGATGCAAAGCAATGGGAATGTTGATCCCTCGGGCATTGACGACAATCGAGCACCTCTGGAGAACTATGGCGAGAAGAGCATAGAATATCCCTCCGGATGGAAGCTGGTATTTATATTTGTGGCTCTTTGTTTGACCGTATTTCTGGTCGCTTTGGTATACTATCTTCGCGCCTCACATGATCGGCCATGAGGCTAACTTGCGACAGGATCAAACGATCATCGCCACCGCTATTCCAACCATCACGTCACAGTTTCATAGCATCGAAGACATTGGTTGGTACGGAAGTGCCTATCTTTTAACCACCTGCAGCTTTCAACTCTTTTTCGGCAAACTGTATACTCTTCTTTCCTTGAAATGGACCTTTGTTGGCGCCGTTGTCGTTTTCGAAGTCGGTTCAGCGATCTGTGGTGCCAGTCCCAACTCGATTGCTTTGATCGTCGGGCGAGCGATAGCAGGCATAGGTGGTGCAGGTGTCTTTTCTGGCGCACTCATCATAATAGCTAAATCGGTCCCGCTTGCGAAGCGGCCGGCATTCACAGGCATCCTTGGAGCGGTCTGGGGCGTTGCGAGTGTTGTAGGCCCACTTCTAGGAGGCGCATTCACCAGTAAGTTATTCTCCGATGCAAACAACAGTTCCGAAAGCCGGCTAATGACTTTGTAGCCCATGTGTCGTGGCGTTGGTGCTTCTACAGTAAGCTCCAATTCCCTCCCTACTTCCTCCAGGATTGTAACACCCGCTTACCTTTCTCCAGTCAATCTTCCCGTTGGCGCTGTGGCCATTCCATTCATTATATTTTTTCTGAGATCATCATCAGACCGGACAGACCCGTCGCCCAACTGGAAATCCATTCTTCTACAATTCGATCCCATTGGTACGGTTCTCTTCGTCGCAGGCATCATATGCCTCTTAATAGGCCTTCAATGGGGAGGCAGCGAATATTCGTGGAGCAACGCTCGCGAAATTACACTCATGACCCTGTTTGGTGTCTTGATGATAGCGTGGGGCATCACCCAGCACAAAATGGGTGAGAATGCTACGGTCCCCTTACGCATAGCAAGACAGCGCACTGTTGCATTCTCGACATTCTACATTTTCTTTGGCAGTGCATGCTTTGTTCTGGTTATCTACTATTTGCCGATCTGGTATGCTACACACGCTCGCCCACAAACATTTGGAGACTAATAGAGGACCAGGTTTCAAGCGATCAACAACGACTCGGCTGCCGAATCAGGGATACACAACCTCCCTGCGGTCCTCAGCGTTGGTAAGAAATGGGTAACGCTTGTAGAGTGTGCAAATCAAATTGCTCTAACAGGAACATTAGTTGTATTTGCCATCGCGGGTGGTCTAGGTGTTACGGCTGTAGGATACTACACGCCTTTCATGATCGCAGGTGCCATGGTCTTGACAGTTGGTGCTGGATTGTTGATGCTCTTCAAAGTGGACATCCCTATCTCCATGTGGTTAGTACATAAATTCCTCCGTCTCCGCGAAGAAATTGATGTGATCTAACACGAAGAAAGGCTGGGGTTCCAAATTATCTTCGGCGCAGGGGCTGGTCTCGGCCTCGAGCTCCCCAACATTGCGGTTCAGACGGTCCTACCTGAGAAAGATGTGTCCATTGGCACGTCACTCGTGGTCTTTGCCCGCTCCTTGGGTGGGTCGATCTTTGTGAGTGCAGGTCAAAACGTCTTCAACAACCACATAATATCCGGAATGCGAGAACAAGTCCCAGACTTGGACCCATCTGTTGTTCTACAAGCTGGGGCTACGGAGTTGCAAGCGACGGTTCAAGATGCTGCTACCGGACAGGCTGACATCATGAGAAGAGTACTCAATGTTTACAACGATGCAATTGTGCAAACATTTGTACTGGCGCTGGCGTTGGCTGCGGTGTCGATTCTGGGCTCTTTGGGGGTTGAATGGCGGAGTGTAAAAAAACCAGCCACACCGACTAAGTCACAGGGAGACAAAAAGTGAGAGGTGGCAATGAACCCCCGACGAGAGCAAGGACAGCAAATGTACGAGCATGGTGATCTGGCGTGCCCTTCCAGTGTACTGGGTGTCAAGGTGTCCCATTGGGCTGCACGGACTGCTTCAGCCCTGAAGCTAGGTCGGACTTCGTGCCTGTCATCCTCGACGCCCCAGAACCTACCTGTGTACTTGAAGCTCAACACGACGTAGTAATTGGGTTCAAATTAGGGTGGATCCAAATGTTCAGATATAAGTCAAACGAGATCCTGTGCTAGGCAACTCCATTGCTATGCAATCGTTGGCAAGGATTGCCCACTGAACTCAGCCCAGTGATTAAGCCTCGTAGGCCTGACGTTGTTTTCTGCGGTCTCGCTAAGATAATACGGCTGCTAATCAGCTTGTAGAGTCGAAGCTGAACAAGGACACGGGATAATTGCCTTTAGTACTTCGCAATTGGATCATTTGAGGTTGCCTATCGTCTAAAACCGTTAGTCTCTGCGGGATTGCGGCACTGAGTCCGCAAACGTTGAATTGTCCCGACCCGCGCGATATTCCACACTTGTCGCCTTCCGTAGTCCTAGCTCCGGTTGGTTGGATCGTATCTTCACATCCGTCGGGCGATTGATGGTTGGAATCAAGTCGCTAAGCAACCCGGATTAGCAATCTGGGAAAACGTAGTAGGAGAAACGATCGCCGTGCCTGCTTCCCGAACACGAGAACACCATGAACGCTCCTCCACGTGAAGTTGATCAGGAATCAGGGCATACCAGCCGCAATCGTTATGCTTGACACTTGGGCCCCTTCGGTCGAGCTCAGGTTCTGTTCTGACGAAGCAGACGCCCACAGGCTATGGTTCTTGGCATGCCCTCGGGGTGGACAAACGAGCGCTTCGCGTCTTCTCAGCCTCTCAAAGTTGGGTGAGATGATGTCAAGAATTATGAACATGCGCGCGATTTGGCCTCCCACAAGATAATGTGATACAGGTATGTGCACACGACTGGACTGTGCCCTCTGCAGTCATCTTTAAGTGTCGGCGCCTACTCCTTTCGCGGGCTTGAATAGGCAGGTCGGCGAGCTTCTCCGCAGGAGGGGTCGCATCCTGACACACACTCTACCAAGAAGCAATGAACTTTAAGTTATTACTCCTATTGGCGTGGGCCGATAGCGCGGCAGGGTTTGCGTTCCTTCTAGAATGGTATAAATGCGACGACCCGATCAGATAGTCAACGGACGCTCGCTCGCATCCTCACGCAGACTTCCAGAACAAAACAGGTTACATTCCACGCGCTTCATCCTCTCCTTTTGATACTACTCAAGATGAAGACATCGTTCGTCGTTCTCCTTTCCGCCGTTGCCACGGTCATGGCTCTCGACTCGGCACCCAAGCAACCTCTTCCCCGGGAGCTCTTCTCCCCGGCCACCGAGGAGGAGAAGAGAGAGTTTGGGCTGGGCCCGCGCGGCGTCTGCTGCTGCCTCTGCAGCCCCTGCAACAAGCCAGGCTGCCGTACCTGCCTTTGCTAAAGGTAAGCTTGTAGCATCGGCATGTCCTTGCCGTAGATGCTGACTCCGAGGACCAGCGCATGAAGCAGTCAAGTCGGGTCAAATAGTCCGAAGTATAGCTGTCGTCAATAGTAGAAACAGGAAGATCCAAACTTGTGTCTCGGCGTTCGCATCACGGAGTGGTAGCCATGCATTGGTGTAGTGCATCCGACAACGTAAGTCGGTTACAACGTAGAAGCGTAGTGGACCATACCGAAAGTGCCAGCCCTCCATTCCGTCAGGTCCCCAGGGCATCTGGATCACACAGCCACGGGAAATCGGACCATTTAGAACAAACAGGGACAAAATGGCCGATTCTCTCTCAAGTGGCGCGACTTTCGTTGAGCCCAATGCTGCCATTCGCTCAAGCACGGCTACTGTCGGCAGGCACCAACTCGTCGGCTCCGGCCTCAACGAGCTGGAGCAAGGCCGCGGCCGATGAATGCTGGCCGCCCTTGTCCATGGGTGGGCGCCGATCTGCCGGCCGCGTTGGCGCGCCATGGTTTGGTGGGCGAGTTGCGGGAATGCCAGTGCATCGGCTGTCGGCCTGCGCAGTTACGGCATGTATCTGACTTCGGGCCCACGGGGAGATCCGTAGACTCTGCGGGGGGCGCACGGAGAACGGGTCGCAACTCGCCATTGCCAGATGCTGGGAGATGACCAGGGCCAGTGGAAGCAGCCTGAGAATTCGAGGGGTCGCTGGAAACACAGTGGCCATTTTGAACTTGCCTACTTCGTACATATGTATGAGCCAGCTTGTTAGACTTTGACACCTGAGAATAGATGGCGGGCATCATGTACGACTCATAGCTCATGTCGCCGGGCGGCGCCTGCGACCAGGCGCGTCCGCGCCTCTCAGCGACAGACACGAGATTCACTCAGGTGAGGCCCGTCCAGACCGTTTCCCCGCAATGCGCTGCAGCCACAGCGCAGTCTGCTCCGAGAAACGCAATAAACACAATGAGTCGCCCACACCGTCGTAGATTGCGGCCAACACCCTCACCCCAGGCTTCCCGCTGATGAGCCTAAGCCGCAATATTGATGGCTGTTAGACGCCACAGCCGTTGAGCGATGATTGGCAGCGCCATTCCGGACTGTACCTCAACCAGAAAAAGAAAGTGGGTGAGAGTACGAATCGCAGAGTTGTATTTCGCACAACAGCTCTGGATCTGGTCGGTTACCCCCCCTTCGTCCCGGCGTCAGTGCCCGGCCGGGAGCTCCACACCGAGCCGATCAATCAGCGGCTGGCTCACTGACAACGGCTTCGAGTGTCTCAAAAGATTGTATCTCCCAACTCAGCTCAGTGCTGCGTGTACGACGTGTGTCAATATTGATCGAGCTTTGAGTCTAAAGAAACAGGAACACACATATCCGTAACTCTCTACTCGCAGGCGAACTCTTCGCTCGTCAGCGATAGCTATGGAAGTGGTATACTTTCCACCCAAGACGGAGACCGCGGCCGAAGAACCTCCCAACGCCGCCCCGACGGCTCCTGAGTCGACGAACCCTCCAGCCTTGAAGGTCATTATCGTGGGAGGTGGTATTGGTGGGCAGACGGCGGCCATTGCTCTCCGTCAGCAAGGGCACCATGTGAAGGTTAGATGTGCAAGCATTCCCAAGGCATTTGTCGAGTTTGACACCTTTTCAGGTCTACGAGCAATCCCGCTTCGCCAACGAGACAGGAGCCGCCATCCACCTCGTGCCAAATGGCCTCAGTGTTTTGCATCATCTGGGCGTTCCCGCCGAGGAGCACGGAGCCAATGAGATCACGAGTGTGAGGCTACCTCCTTACTCCGGGTCAAGGAATCTTTGCTGATGAGGCTTCATCTACTCTCCAGACAAGGCTGCGCAAACACTCTGGAGAGATCATGAACGTTTTTGACCACTCCAGCCGACGAAATAGGTTCCAGAAAGTAAGACTGCCGAACGCCAGTTGTCAATCAGGATACTGACGAAACTTCTAAACAGGACTGGCTTCTTACACATCGAGCGCACCTCCACGATCATCTCAAGGCCGTCGCTACCTCTGCCGAAGGCTTAGGCAAGCCAGCTGATCTACTGTGCTCCTCCAAGGTCCAGCGTGTAGACCCGGAGAAAGGCGTGGTCTACCTCGCCAACAGCGAAGAGGATCAGGCCGATGTCATCGTCGGAGCCGACGGCGTGCACTCGGTTTGTCGAAATGCGATATGCGACGATGTCCCTGTCCCTCATCCATCCAAGGACTTTACGTTTCGCTTTCTGCTGAGTCGGGAAGAGGTCGAGAGCGATCCCGACACAGCCCCTCACGTCAATCCAGAAGTGAGCTTGGATATCTGGTATGGGCTTGATCGCAAGGTCGTCATCTATCCCTGCGCCAGGAACAAAATCCTCAACTTTGTGTGCATTCATCCAGCTGAATTGACCAAAGACAAGCTCGACCTGGACGGGGATGCGCTGAAGGTGGCGATGCTTTCCATCTATGAGGGATTCCAGCCGGCGGTAATTAAGATGCTCGATAAAGTTAGCCCTGAAGCCCTGAAGCTTTGGCCATTGCTGGATATGGCAACCTTACCCAGGTACAATGTCGGTCGCCTGGCATTGATTGGCGACGCAGCCCATCCCTTTCTACCTCACTTGGCCCAGGGAGGTGCGATGGCCATCGAAGACGGTGGCTCTCTTGGCATCATGTTGTCGAAGGGCATCACTCCGGACGAAGTCCCAGAGCGTCTGGAGCTGTACAACAAAGCCCGTTACGACAGAGCCACTCTGTGTCAGGAGCTGACACGGTTGACCGGTGGAGACGGGATCAAGTCCACGGAGTTCGACACATCGAAACTCAACTGTAAGTGTCAAAGCACATCCGCGCACAGGTTGCTCATTCTTCTGACCGTATACTCTCTTTATAGTGAACAATACTCTCGAGTATTTCTTACCACACGATGAGATACACGCTTCCACTGAGGTCCTGAGGCGGCACCTGTGGAAGAAAGACGAGTCAGCCAGATGGAAGCAGCCCATCGTCTTCGGACCCATGCCCGGCCCTCGCAACATTCCCTCAGAATGCTCCCAAGGCGGGGCGCCATCAACCGTCACAACCGCAACAGTCAGGTTCAGGACAAGTGCAACGCTTCTCAAGAACCTGTTCCCAAACAAGGCATACAGCTTTTCACATGACGGCTCCGTCGGAGAAGTAAGCTTTGTAGTGCAACAACTTCGCAACCTGGACTGGCTGGGTGGCGGCGGGTATAACGTCTTCAGCCTTTATCTCCACGACATTCGGTATACGAAGGAGGACGGGACCAAGATTCACGGCTTCTACTGCCCCGTCACCTTTGAGGACTGCGCCGATCCCATGATCGCTGGCCGGGAGGATCTGGGATGGCCGAAGCTGTTCTCGGATATTGACATCCAGCAGCCGTCCGAGGGAAGCATGGAAGTGTCTTTGTCGTGGCACGGTGCCAAGTGGGCGTCCTTTTGGTTACGCGGCCTCCAGAAGAAGAATCCCGAGGCGGGGGACAGTCCTCCAGGCCCTGCCACACCGCAAGAAGATGGTATCTTCATCCATAAATACGTTCCCGGCGCTTCGGGGAAGTTTGATCAGCCGGATGCCGAGTACGACATGTTTATCCCGAAGCCTTTCGGGAAGAACATGTCGGAGAGACACCAGAGCAACGATAAGCTAGTGACCTCGGTCGCTGAGGAGGCAGGCGTGGAGTTCTTCCCGCTGGGCTGGAGTAAGCTTCCGACCCTGAATCATATCGTGAGCCGAATTGCCGAACTACCCAACTTCGGGAACACAGTCGGCTCGCTGAAGCCCGAAGCGGGCATGAGAGACTTTTCAGGCGGCTATCGGGTGGAATGATGCCATTCTTGCAGCTGATGAAGGATTGCGGCTGCTGTATGGAGGGCCTGCTGGGGTGTGCGCAGGCATGGAGACACTGTGTGACGTTGAACCGCTGGAGCAGTAAACCACCAAGCCGTTGAAAGCGGCAGATCGTCTCGGGAACCTGCATTGCCTCACCGAGTTGCATGTGAGATCCTGCATCTTGCCAATGGACGTGAAACCAGGGTGCCCTTAGCAAGTTTTCATGTCGACATATCCAATCGGTGGGTTGTGTTGCACTGCTGATGCCGTCGCGACGCGGGTCTCAGGAGGTCGATGCGGCGCTCCCGCCTGCACGCTTGAGACTCTCAACTTGGATAAGCTTTTGCAGGACTTGGCCGAGAGTCCTCGCAAGCAGCAAGCGCATTTTCTTTAGAACGAGGACTGCTTGTCCAAGCTGTGATCGGGACCCAGGACTCTTTTCAGCTGTTTGCCTAAACCTGGCATGTCTGCTGGCCCAAATGACGAGGCCTGCGTTGAAGATACAGAGTGCGTCGTGAGGTGTCTCAATGTATCCTAGCCTCTCACCCGATATTGTGAGATCCATGGCTGGAATCATAGCTACCACGTCCATGATCTGCAGTGCGTGTTCGAGAGCAGTCTGCACATCGAATGAGCGGCACCAGCTTCTGATGCGGTCGACCATGGTTGGCGTGGGCTCTCGTTGCATTGTGGCCGAGTATGCGGCGTCGCTGATATCGGACAAGGGCGCGTGGAGCGCGACAATTATCATGTGCCCGAAGAATCGTGCCGATATCTTGTTCGGGGAAGAGTTCTGCAACAGGGTGTCGACCGAGGCGTGTATGATGGCCGGGTCGTAGTCTCGGTTCGTGGCTTCGTACGAACTGCCTACCCAGTGGCCACTGGCTAGCCAGGAGCCAGTGGACACAAAGATGAGCTTTCGTAAGATAGGGTCGTGTTTCGACGTTTGTGGGTTCATGAGATGTAGCGCTTGTTGCTGTACATAATTGAACGGCTGGGCGGTGTCGGAGTCTGGGGATTCTGTTACACCCCAGCTTGTATGTGCCAGGTATGCCGGTGTCAAGATGGGCTTCAGTTGGAAGAGCGATGTCCTGTAGCTCTCCAACAGCAATATGTCCGCCACCAGTCTGCCGACTGAGATTAGTTCCTGTCGCTCTAGGTGACAGAGAATGAGAACTACCTTTCTTGTTGAACCTTGTCGTTTCCTGCGACGTCATCGGTGGAGAGTAGGCCGTGCATATAGAGGGACTAGTAAGGGGAAGAATAAGTGACTTGGAATGACGAAGTTGAATCATCACTTTCCGCACTTACCTGGATCAAGCTGTGGTGATATGCCTCGCTGAGTTCTCGGGAGCGAGGATGTCCTCCACAGATGCCAAATAATTCGGCCGCCAGAAACTGTGTCCAATGTCAGAAAGCCGATGCGCTATCGTTCGGGTTGTCGCGGGGTTTATACGGCTTGAACCAGGCTCATGGCGGCGGGCCGCGAATGCTTCACAGATCCAGCGACCTGGAACGTCAAAGTTAGCTGGAACAAATGCCGTGCTAGATGAAATCTTACAGAGTTGTTGAGTAGCCGGTTGGAATCGGTAAATAACACCCTAGAGATACGTGGGCTACCCTTCAAATTAACAAAAAGTGATCCCACAGCGGCCATGGCTAGGATCTGCTCCGGCTGGGTGTGTGAGGTAATGGCGAAGCCCTTGAACGAGGTGAATGTCTCCGAGACGTGCCTGAGGAATATGTTTAGCAGCGAGTTCAGTACCTCAAGATCGTACGTGCGAGGGACCAGCGGCATTCGGAGCCATCGAGCCGTCTGTTCGTCAAATTGCGAGCCCGGGATATCCAGCTGGAGCAGCTCCGCCAGATATTCCAGACCAGCCTCGTCGTGGAACTGCTCATCAGGGCTGGCCAACATAGCGCCATTCAGCGCGAAATACTCGTCTTCTAAGCCAGGGAGAAATGTGGTGCCCATCCAGGCCAAAGGGTCGGCGAAGTTGATGGTGCTCTTCTGATGGATCAGTCGACGAGAACTTTTGCCACCGGTGGTAGGCGTCTTGCTCACCAAGTCGCCCATACAATCAGGGTTCATTGCGTCAGGACATGGAAGACCCATGCCATGCTCCTGCATGAGTTGTACATCGGCAGCTAGGTCGATGCCGCCCATCCAACCCTGCAACATGGCTTCGGGAAGAGCGGAAGCGGCCTCAGCACTCGACGAGAGGTTCGAGGCCACGAAAGACGTGTCGTCAAGTGCAGCATCCGACGTATTCACCAAGATTGTTTCCGTTTCGATGTGCTTCGATTCTCTAGAGTCGATTGGTGGAGACATGGAGTCTGGCGAGTGTAGCAGCCGGAGGCGATCGGAGCGCTGGTACGTGCAGTCATGCCGCTTCGCGACGCATTTTCGACACGGTTGTTTGCCGTCGCACTTCAACTTCTTGCTGTGACACAGGTCGCAGGCAGACTTGACCCTGGAGCGAACCTCGTCGCTGCCATTTGCTGTAGCGTTTCGCAGGTTCTTGGAGCACTTGTCGACATGTCGTCGCAGAGAGTCGGTTCGCTGGAACTGGTGGCCGCAGAAGTTGCAGCGGTATGGTCGCAACAAACTATCTAATCAACACGTAAGCAATCGACACACGACTAGCTACCCATAAAGTCCGAACGCGTACGTGTCGCAAGATGCCTGTCGCGATGTTCGGCGCGACTGAAATTGCGGTCGCAGATGTGACACTGCGACGACGTTAGCCGGCTGGCTGGCTCGGCCTCGCTCAACAAGGGGCATCGGAACACAGACAACGAAGGACGGCGGCGCTGAACCGTCCCGCGTCAGTTTTGACGCACGAGTAGACATGTTGTTTATGCTTTGACGGAAGGTTAAGGAACTGAGGGGATCGCAGCCTCGCGATGTTGGTCCTGACAGTGAGTATAAGGCAGACGTGACATCCCGACCAGGATGGCACAGGCCACGAGGGTACGAGTACTTCGTACTGTAGGCTCTATGGGCGCCAAGTGAATGCCCCCACACTCCGTGAGAATGGACAGGGGCGGGGTAGCGTAGCCAGTGACAATAACCGCTCGAGCCGTTCCTCTCCGACTGTACGCGTACCGCGTAAGTCGCGATCCAGGTCGCAGCAGCTGGTGCCAAGTCCCCGATGGGGTCGCCATGGTCGTTGGGACTACCAGATGCTCTCGGGCTGAGCTGTATCTTTCCAAATCCCTGCAGAATGCGCGCCATCGTGAAATGGTCGGGTTGAACCCCGTGACTCCCGGGGTATCTACGGCGTAGGGTGCGTAATGAAAGGACCAACCAACCAACCATCAAGCAAACCCTGCGATGTTGGCTTCCACCCCCACGAGCGAAGCCCCTTTTTGTCTCAACATTGCCACGAAGTCTATCCGGCAGACTGTCAACATATCTTCGCGTCCAGAGCCGTCTGCAAACTCTAGCCATGGAAAGTATGCAAGATGTCTGGTATACCAGGAGGCGCCCACGCCGCCTGGACTCTCAGGAAGACCAAATATACCCCGAAACGAGCGTCTTGCAGGAGTACAAGACGGCTCTTCTGTCTCAAGAGAAGGCGGAAGGCGACTTGGACTTCTTTCAGGGGGCGCCAGGCGAGTTGATAGCGAGCTTCCGTGGTGACAGTATCGAGGTCCGCATCACCCCTGCCCCTTGTTGAGGAAGTTTCAGCCTGTGCTGAATGAGCCTCGACTAGCCCTCCTTTCCTTCCAACCTCTTCAACCGATTGAAAGATCTGGCCCCACCGGCAGATGAAGTGGACATGCTGCGGACCGCGTCTCTGTCCCAGTTCTTATCCAGATGTCCATTTATACAAGGCCTTTCTCCAGACTTATTTCACGCACGCTCGAAATACTTGTCTTTGTCAATGGCGTCATTAGGTGCAGTCACTCTCACCGACATTCCCCGTAGCCGAAGTCTCTGGAAGCTTGCAACGAAAACGCTCATGGCTACCTTGGCGTTGGACAACAGTCAGACACGCAACACGGACATCCCCTTAGCTGTAGGTTATCCCAAGCATACATAGAGGTCTCCTCCTATCTTGCATCTAACCTTGAACCCAGTGCCTACTTCTGGAAACCGTCGGCGTGCTATCCAGTGACTTGACCATTTGGCACCTCACCAACAACATTCATGGTTGCGCGGAGGCTGTATGTTGCTGTGTTCCACAACCCATGTTAACATGCTAAGATATACCAGATCTTCAAGAGAATCTGGAACAACGCCGTGGACCCAGCTTCGGGCAGGTCCCCCGCCGCCAAAGACAGGACGTAGGTTCCCAGAAACTAAGCGATCTCGGTGCCTGGCTAAGTGCAACTGCAGCAACATGGTGTCTTTTGTGGTACTAATCGACACGCTGCGCTCACTGCACATGGGCATGGCTGCGTCGAGCATATCCGCGTTCGCCGACATTACACTCGAAGCACCACACCATTCGCTGTCAGGTCTCCTGTCGCAAACTCTCTTTGCGGGGCCGCAGACCGAGTGGCCGGCGTTCAGCCAGGACAACGCCCTTCTGACGATTCTTCTCATTCTCAGTCACACGCTCATCTGGGTGCGAGAAATGTCCCCGCTTGCTCCATCGGCGGAGACAGTCTCGCCTCAGGGTCGATCCAATGTCGATGCCGAAACTCAAAAATGTCGGATCAGAATTGAAAGGGCACTCGACAAGTGGGAAGGACAATACAGCCGAGGAGCATTGCCAGAGACTCGAGCTCTATTCTACTTCTGTAGGATGCACCTGCGAGCCCCTCACCTGCATCTGGTTGCCGTTTACGCCCAGTATGAGCCTCTGGCCACCCTGTCACCCATACCGTTGGAGAAGGTCTCTAGCATCGTGGAGGCAGACACTAGCACGCTAGATGAAGCGGCTCATTTTGCGTGGCTAGTCTTGGAGCAGGTTCCCGACGCCGCAGATGTAACTGCACTCTGGTTGCCCATCATCTTGTATTTCTCTGGGTTGTTGGTATGGATGAACATTGCCTCTCAGGGGCGGTCACGATCTCATGGGTCACTTCGAGTCTTGCAACTCTTTGGGCAGAAACTATCCTGTATGCCGTGGCCATGTTGTGCCGCATTTGCTCACAATCTCGAGAGAATCGCCATGTCCTAGAGACATAGACAATGAGACATGATCTTTCCGCGCCCCGCGCCCCATGCCCCGCATCTGTCGGCTCTCGCCTCGATGAACCATTGTGCCGATCTTTTCCAGTGATCATCCCGAGTACTGTCACATAGCTCGGTACGGTACCGCTTGGTCGAGCCTCTGGCTGGCCCCATCCGGATGAGTTGGGCCAGGCTCGGCTCCCCCGCAAGCCGAGCCTCTTTGCTTCCCCGCTTCCTAGCAACCAAATCACATAGCCTCACTGTCTCGTAACATGATTCGGCTCCGAATCCTTCGTGCTTCAACATGAGAGTTTCGTTCCCGTGAGCAGTGTCAGGTGTGTTAGGTCTGGCTCAACGCATCATCATCGCCCTTCAGCCGGCAACCCGCACCCGAGCCTTGGCCTCATGAGGCGAGTTTACGAAGCGCTTAATAACAATAAAACTAGACATCTCTTCGAGAGCGGACACTAGACTTCACGAAACATCAAAATATTTATCGAAGGCTCGTTCTACTGCCATCAACCGTTTCATACTGCATCCCTACGCAATGGCTAGAGAACACGTTACTGTGGGTATCGTTGGAGGTGGGATCGGTGGCCTAACTTTGGCGAAGATGCTAGAGATGATTGGAGTCTCGTATATTCTGTACGAGAGCTACCATGACATTGCGCCAGATGCAGGTGCTAGTCTCGGTGTTATGCCTAATGGGCTGCGCATCATAGATCAACTAGGTCTTACCGACAAGTTTGAGGCATTCCACGTAGTCCACGACTACTGGGAGCACCGCGACGGCGAGACCGGAGATCTCTACGCGCGTTCTACATTCATGAGACACTATCCTGCAACGTAATTGGGGCCCTCTGATCGGACGCAGCTTTGCCAGACAGCTAACCGGCATGCAGCATGGGTTACGAAGGTTTCTTCATGGCTCGACAAGATGTGTTGCGGCTACTCTACGAGAGCCTCGAGGATAAGAGCAGGGTTCACACCTCAAAACGTGTCGTTTCTATCCAGGAGCTCGATGATTCAGCTGTCGTTGAGGCTGCGGATGGCAGCTCCTTCTTCTGCGACTTTGTTGCTGGAGCTGATGGAGTCCGAAGCGTTGTTCGGGATCATATCCTGGCAGCAACAGCCCAGCCCCCCTTGGGCTGTAAGTGGGGAACCCTGATTCGCAATGTACGTGGTGTTTCTGACAGTCTAGAAGATCTTCGAGCGGAAGCTGCCTGCGTGTTTGGCATATCGAAGCCAATTCCGCAAATTCCAGCAGGGCGCCACTTTACCGTGTATAGGCCTAAGGTCTCTGGCCTGGTGTTCGCGGGTTTGAATGGCAGACTGTATTGGTTCCTCTTCAAGCTTCTGCCTGAGCCTATCGAATACGGTAAAGCAACATCGTATACCCAAGCTGATATCGACGAAGTGATTGCAAACATATCCGATGCACCTGTGACGGATGGTGTACGATGGTGTGATGTATGGGCTGCGAGAGAGCAGGCTCTAATGACAGCTCTAGAGGAGGGCCTGTCACATTCTTGGAAGTCCGGAAGAATGCTTCTTCTGGGTGACTCTGTTCACAAGGTGAGAGGCTACTCTGCCGTTCGAGTAGTCCAGCCGTCGTTAACATGCCCTACAGATGGTACCACACGCGGCCATGGGCGCCAATCAAGCTATGGAATCGGCTGCGTGCTTTGTGAACAATCTTCGAAAGCTGCCGATGAATCCCGATGGCACCTTCCCGCGCATTTCTCGCTCCCAAGCCGACGAGTGCCTTGAGGCATATGCAAAGCGACGTCAAGAGCGTATGGCCGTCATCTGCAAGGTCGCGGCAACATTTTGTAGGATGCAACTCAAGGTTGGCCCTCCAGCACAGGGCTTCATCGGTGCTCTTCGTCATTTTAGAGACGAGGATTTCCTGCAGAAGGGTCTCGAGCAATTGAGTGGCGCAGAGGCCTTGGAGAACTGGCATTGCGGTAGCAAGTATGTTGACTACTATGGCGTGGAGTCTGTTAAAGCCTTGAAGATTCTCGAAGAAAAGGGGGATCTGGCTGCTCTTGGGTTGGAGAGAGCCGTCGTGCAGTAGGGTATGGATTCACTGGTATATACAGCTACTTTTGTGTAGAGTAGTATTTATATAAGAACAGTTTCCCACGCCTCAGAGTTAGTGGAGATGATCCAGCTGGTTATCTCGCACTTACGGCCTTCAGGTACTGAGCTCGCTCTTCAGAATCTTTGTGTGCAGAGGGTGACACTCCTGGAAACCTGAACTGAGATCAATCCGGGCTTTGAAACGCCGAGATAGCACTCGCATGTCATTGACCTTGTAATCAGGCAAAAGATCACGGGCCATCAAATCACGAAAGCCAACACGTAGGTTGCAAGATGTCTCTTATTCAACAGCGACACATGCTCAAGACTAAGGATTTTACCCATCCTGCTTTACTCCTTCGCGGGGATAATAGGCAGCCGCAAGAAGTTCTGGAATTCCCCTCCGATGTGGATGGCATTGAGCCCTCCCAGCTTCTCAGGGTCTCGATCGTCAGGGTGGTTGTGCTCAAATACGCTAACACCTTCCGAGTCACCGCTCGAAATCTCGATTGCAACCTTGTCGCCCGGCAAAAAGACAGAATTGGTTGGCCAGATCTCAATATCGACCGTGTAGACTTCTCCAGCTTTGACAGGCTCGACGTCGGTGGAGAGATAGTCGCGCTCGGGGATAATCTTGCTCATCTCAGTCGGGTGCTTGGTCGTGGCTCGCAGAGAGACTCGAAGCCAGCCACGGGCGAGGGGGACTGGGTCACCAACGGCACCAGTGTAGAACACTTGGCAAGTCATCAGCTTGGGCTACCAGCAAATGGGAGTCACTACCCAAACTTACCTTCTTTGCCATTGGCATCGATGTGCCGGAGGGTCGCAAAGACATCAATCTCTGAGGGCACTTTATCCCCATCTGCCTCAGCAGAGACGCTCAATCTTACGATAGGGTGGCCGGTCATCTCAGTCTCTTCTTCGAATGGCGCTGAGACAAAAGTGACCCCTCCTTTCGGCGCAGTGTAGGTGACGAGCCCCTCTCCCACCTCCGACGTGGAGCTCCTCTCGAGGCCCATAGACTTGCAAAAGTGAAAGTCCGTATAGACGGTCCTCGCGAGAGGCCATTCCATCTCAGGACGTCGAGGGAACGCATCGCGCTCCGCCTTGGGATTATTGAAACCAGGGTTGTCTCTTCGGATACAAAGGCTGACGGGTGGAAGTTTCCCTGGTGTCGACCAGCCTTCTGGATCAACCCCCTTCAAGAAGGCGTCGAGGAATGACTTCTGGACAGCGACTTCTTCGTCGTAGTAGAAGGGAAGATCATGACGGCCAGTGATGAAACGAAGATATTTGAGTTTCGATCCGATGCCGAGATAGCCAAAGATATTGCCGCGCAGGTGGAGGTGAATTGCGCCCCAGTTGGCGACGCTTAGAACGGGCACCTCGATGTCAGCCAGGTCGTAGTCGCGAGACTTGTAATACTCTTCGTCTCGGAACTTGTACTTCGCAGTGTCAATGGTTTGGTCAGCCCGATTCTCGGCAAGCTCTTCAGCAGACAGGACTCCCTCCAGACTGTCGGTACCCCAGTTCCGTTCGGTTCTTCCGCCGAGTCCGTACTGGTTCGATCCGACCTGGCGGTCATACCAATACTCTGCAAGCCAAGCATTTGTCGTTAGATATAGAAGCATGTCTAGGAATTGACGGGTGGTACTTGCTGATGAAGACATTGGAAAGGATACCGCCGTGGCGGACTCGGTCACGGTAATAATCCGACATCCCTTGAAGTGTGTCAATAGGTGCAACTTTGAGTCCATATGGCGTCTACTTGCCTTCCCAAGGAATAATGCAAGCGAGGCCAGCCGGCTTCCGGGCCGCCACACGCCACTGGCTGCCCGCATAGTAGCTAATACCGAGGAGGCCGACTTTCCCATTGCTCCAGGGCTGCACTGCTGCCCACTCGACCACGTCCACAAAGCCATCGCAGGTGGCCGAGCTCATGGAGTCAAGCTTCCCCGGGCTGTTTCCAGACCCGCGCTCATCGGCTCGAACCACGACATAGTCGTTAGATGTCCAGAAAGCCGGATCAGGAGTCTCCCATGCGGAATGCTTTGACTTCTGGTGCGGATTCACATCCGCAAACGAGTGAGAATGGAATCTGTTTCTCTTGTCAAACGCGGTTAACTCTCTCGATCAATTGGCCGAGACTCACTGCTCATAAGGAATATCCTTGCCATCTGGAACATATTGTTAGTCTCCCACTAATGACAGTCTTGGCATTACTTACAAGGTCCGTATGTGCAAAGCACAGGGAATTTTCCTTCTTTTTTGGGGCGATATACATTGGCACGAACGAGGAGAGGATCGTCTTTAGTCTGGGGAGTGGACCTCTTCAAGGGGACGTCCACATCGCGTTCAAGCACGTATGGGCCGGACTCGTCAACCACATGGAGATTCTTGAGTGCGAGAGGCATTTTGTTCGAAGGAAGCGTAGAATCGAGTGATAAACTTGAACCCTTGTTTCTGAGGTCCTGAGGCTTTGCTCAAGAACTCAACTTGAATCGTGAGATGTCACCTAGTTGTAGGCAGCTGAGAACCGCCAGACGGGCAGCACAGTATTCAAGAGCCGATGTCCAGCGATTAGCACTGGCCGGCACATGGGCCATCACGTCTGAGGCACTCGGACCATGGTGGGGACCCCGCGTGCGTTCAGTGATCCTATGCCGAGGGGTTCCAGGCCGACGGCTCTCCCCCACACTTTGCCGGAGGCGCTCGGCCATGCTTATGCAGATCAGAGCGTTAGTCACTTGTCACATGCACTCTACCCGGTACAGTACATCCGGACTGAACAGAGGATTATATTAATAATGTTGAAATACTGTATAAAGCGAATCTCTGTGATGACGCCGTGGCCCAGGACTGGTAACCATCTACTCCACAATTGACTTCCACGATACTACATACCTCTCATTCTCAAGCAACATGGCTAGCCCGGACAAGGTTAACCTCGGCCGCTTGGCCTATACAGTTTACAAACATCCTGATATCACGAAGTTTCTGCAGTTCGCCAAGGATTTCGGATTCGACGTCACAGAGAAATCTGAAGATGGCAACTTTTACCTCCGGGGGTATGGCGTGGACCCTTACATCTGCGTCGCTAGCGAGTCTGCGCCAGGCGAGGCGAAGAGCTTTGGTGGCTCTGGCTGGGTGGCACGAACCGCAGAGGACTTTGAGCGAGCTTGCAAGATGCCAGGAGCCGAAGTGATTGACGTCTCCAAGCGCCCCGGAGGTGGCAAGATGGTCCGCATACCTGACAACAACGGATTTCCCTTTGAGGTTCTCTTCGGCCAGGAGGAACGCCCGGTCCCAGAGCGTGGGCTTACTAGGGTGTTGGACGGTCAGCCGAACGTGAACACTGCATTGGAAAAGCCGAGGAAGGGTAAGCGGCTACACCAGTCACAACCCGTAACTTTGGTAGGCTTATGCTAACGTTCATTCCTGGTGCTTGCCTAAAGGCCAGTTCAACCGCATGGCTACAGGTCCGGCCATGATTCATAAGCTAGGTCACTTCGGCTATGCAACCGATAACCAAGCCAAGACGAGTGCGTGGTACAGCGATAACTTCAACTTCAAGGCGACGGACATCCTCCATAAGCCCGGAGACCCGTCTGCGGAGCTTTTGGCCTTTTATCACTTGGACCTCGGCCGAGAGTACTCGGATCACCACTGCCTCCTGATCGCAGGGCATCACGGGCCTCATCAGACGGGAACAGAGGTCCACCACTCCTCCTACGAGGTGGAGGACTTTGACACACAAATGATGGGTCACCAGTGGCTGATCGAGAAGAAGTACCAGCAGATGTGGGGCGTAGGGAGGCATGTCATGGGCTCTCAGATCTTCGACTACTGGTTTGACACCAGTGGCTTCATCATGGAGCACTACACGGACAGCGACGTGGTCAATGAGGATACGCCGACGCACCGCCAGGAGAATACGCCAGGCGCAATCTGGGGTCCTCCTTTGCCAACCGCCAAGTTTGAGGCCTAGTTTGTTACTCTATATAGCTACGAAGCGCACTTGTACATACTCTGACATTGTTTTGTTGCGGTAATGATCCTGGCGGAGGCCAGCTCGAGCCCTCGGCCGCTACAAGTGTGAATGTGTCATGTCTATTCATGCTCTACGCTATGTACTTTGGCGATCTCTATTTTTCGTTGAAAGTCCGCCGATCTACAGTCCATTCTGTTGTGAGCTGCTCGGGCAGAGGCGGGCATGGCGCACCACGAAGCAACTTCACGCGCGGCCCGTACCTAAGCACAATGCACAACGCCATCTGCGTGAGTATGGCATTCCTGTCCGGTGGTTAGCGAAAAGTTTAATCGGTATCGGATCGAGGGATTTGCTTACAGTCGGCGCGCTGCTCGTTGCGCTTTGGTCTGGCTTTGGCGTTGACGTAGGAGCCGGCGTCGAAGCGGATGATGCCTTGGAGCTTTGCGGCTTACCAGTGCAGCCGATCCCTGGGGCGGCAATGTCGTACGCCCACACGTCAATGGCAAAGTACTGAAGGGCGTTGCTGTCGATACCACTCTTGTCCGACTTCGTCTTTGCGAGCTCTAGGATGCCAGCGTAGTCTTCGGCAAAGTGGTCGACAATTCCCTCGCTGATGGTGGGCACATGCAGCAGTCGGTGCAAGAGGTCGGTGGCCCAGTAGGTGTTGAGCTTGGATCCAGCGACTGTGTACCCAAGATTGCACACTGCTGACAGGGGTCGACGGATCTGAAAGGACAGAGGGCAGATGACGGTCTCAGTCGTAGCATTGCTACCCCGCCAGTGTCCAGCCCAGTCTGTTCAGCACTCCAGGTCAGCTCATGGCTTCTGATACAACCCGGATTGATGCTAGGCTTACTCTTCTGTGTCTCGCAATTGCGGTCGGGATCATCGCAGCGGAACAGCATGCCGGTCTTGTCGGCCGCAATGATTCGATCATACCAGCCAATGGGGGTCGCACTTGAGCTGTTGCCAAAGTATTTTTGAGTGAATTCGGAGCGGTTACCCCATCGCAAGAGGTGATCCCTGGCGTGTTGCGCTACCTGGACGGCCTCATCCAGGCCCTGCTGGAGCTGGGCACGCAACGTACTGTTGCAGGACTGATGAATGTTGAAGGACGGTTTCCAACCCTCCGACCAGTCATAAACATTGGCCTTTGCCGTTTCTTTGGGGATGGTAAGGGTGACGGTCGCCTTGGGGTCCTGAGTAATGATGGGCGTGCCAAGCGCATGCTCCAGGAGCATGGCCACCATGAAAGAGGTTCGTAAATGCATTTTCACGACTTAAATGCGATCAAGATCCTGCAAGTCAAGGTGCTTCGTCTTTCCGATCGTCTCATCTTTTGACAGGCAGCAGCGTTCACCGGTTCTTATACCTTCATTGGGGTGGTCAACCACGTGGGAACCCAACGAGACCGACAGCCTGATGGCTCACGTTACTTTTGCAACCTACATGGGTAAAGCAATAGTCTGCGCAATTTCGCCATGTCGGTCCAGAGACCCTGTTCGGTCTGGTGTTGTTGCTGCCCATCAAGGTCACCCGCGAAGTGGGCGTCGATGCCATCAAGGTGTTTACTGGAGGACGCCAAGACAAGCTTAACCCAACACAAGAGAGCAGCCAAACATATGCCCAATCAGCTCAATATTTTTATGCTTAAGAGATAAGCATACATCTTGATGGACCCATGCTGCGTCATTGGCAATTGCAGAAGGTTCTTGAGAAGATCTTGCCCCCTGTAAACCAGCCATCTCGCGTTCCGGGCCGCATCGTGGATGACGAGAGGTTTTATGTAATGCGTGACACATGGCAACAGAGACTCTCCCAACTCAGCGCACTGAACTGCATTTCTTTTAAACCATGGAAGTGTTGGGTCTGCAACTGATTGTCACAACGTTCGTCTCGCTCAGCCAAGGTTGTGCCTTCCACCAGAAGGTCCATGTCATCCTCAACACAGGCACGGTGTAATTAATACGGCCCCACTGACCATGGCCTTTAGCACACAGTCTTCCACAAGAAAGGGCTGTTGAAAGGAGCCTAGAGCTGTCGCTTCATTCTTCTCCACGCGGGCGTGGCGCACACCATACGTGCGACGCGGACGCGCCATCCCTGGAGCCCAACGTGGAGTATTGGCGTGCAGCAATCCTGAGGCTCGACTAGCAAAGTACACCACGTTCTTGGATCACACGAATTGTGCCAAGTGTTATATCGCAACGCTGCGGCCTGTCTATACTGTACGTGCACTACCGCTCTGTCTATCAAACCTCTAAAAATGTTCCACCAATGCTGACCAGAGCCAGCACTGAGCTCAAAAGTAAATACTCTGCTCCTAATTCCAAGCTGAATGCAACCAAAGTCATGCCCTCGTAATCATCCATGCCATGTAGCAAATTATCTCCTCTCGGCGATCATCGGCGTTGAAGTGGGTTGCTCAAGTTCAAGCTCAACCAAGTGCCGGACCGTTCGCGAGCGATCGAGCTCAGAAGCCGCCGTTGGGGTTGGGGTTGGGGATAACGTTGCCGCCCTGCTGCACGGGAGGGATGACGGAGACCTTGGTCTTGGACGCGAGCTCCCTGTGCTTGCTCAGGCTGACGGCGGGGTTGTCAAAGTTCTGGTTGATGACGCCGACCATGCCGTTCTGGCAGTGCGAGCCGACCTGCTGTGGGCAGTAGTACCAGATCGGCTTAGTGTCCTTGACGACAATCTGGAAAACCTTGGGTGCCTGGCCCTGCTGAGTGGCAAAGTTAAATCCGGAAAAGAACGAGGTGCCGTCGGCCAGAGGCTGGCATGGCTCGCCAAAGCTGGACTGCGCGACGGAGTGGTTCTTGGGGAGGTAGTGCCACTCGACCACATCGCCGACCTGGGCGACAACGTTGTCCGGATCGAAGCGAAGGCCACCGAGACCAGCGACAACCGAGTGCGTGACGCCAGTGAGAGGGACAGTCTTGGAGACTTCCCTGGGGACGGTGGTGGTGGGTGCAGCGGAAACGCTGGCGGCCAGGGACAAGACGGCAAAGGTGAGGGCGTACATGTTGGCTGTCGGTAGGTTGTGTTCCGGGTGAATGAAGCGAATCGTTGAAGTTAAAGTATGAGAGTTAAACTGTGGCTTATTGTTCTGATGTTGATGGCGCTGAGTCTGATGATGGGAATAAACATCGGGTTTCCTCGTCCGTGACGGACATCTTTATAGAGTTCATCTTGCCAGTCCTTCCCGCCCCAGCCCGCTCTGCCTTCAACTACCGCCTCCCGGCATCTTGACCAGCCGAAGTCAGTGCTGACCATGCTGTGCAGTGTAAGACGAGATATTATTGACATGTTTCCCATGTCTACGCCGCACGTCTATAGTCGACGATGCCAGAATAAACGGGCTGCGACGCTCATTCGTCGACGCCTCCGTTGCACGGTCGCACCGCCGTGGGCGAGGGCCGGAGGCGGAGGCTGAGCTGGCCCACACGTGCTCCCGGAACGCGGGGCCTCCGGGGGCGCAGCTACTGGAGTGAATGTTTCCGAGGTCAGCCAGCGGTCAGCAGCCCTACCCGGCGTGTTTATTTAAATGTTTGCCCCTCCACGGTGGGCCGGTTGGGGCTGACACGTTAAATTTGGCAGCCAGTGGCTGTGAGGGCCATCGCCTGGAATGTTGTGCTCACTGCTCACCGGGCTAAACGCCAAGGTAGGACACGCCCCGACCCGTCGGTGAGCGCAAACGCGTGAGCACCGAAAGGAAACCGGAGTGTAATCCTCTGGGGCCTGACTGACTGCCCAGGCTGTTTTTCCTACGTCTCGGTGAGATGCACACGGGTCGGCGTCTGGCCGGGCTCATCGCCGCGTCCGACGTCGCGCATACTTGCTGACTGGCAGCCACCACGCACAGAAGTCGAAAACTCGAGATGAGATTGAACAACACCTTGCGCCAAGCTAACCTGCCTGACCACCTACAAAGGCTCTCGCGCTTGGCAGCCTCGAAAGTTGAAGCCAACGCGGGCGATTGCCGACGTGTTGTCATCACCCATCAGACCGGAGAGCACCACCATCGTCGCGCAATGCAAGGATGCGGGCCAGGTCTGAGGAAGGCAGGTTACACAACAAGACGCGGCACTTGCTTTGTAAAACGGTCGCTGGGGGCGGAGCATGTGTCACTCCTGTCATCGTAACGCGGCAGTGGTCGCGCTGCCCGGCGCACGCAGTGGCTGCCCACCAGCTCTACTGCAGCGCGTCAGCACATGGACAATGGCTTCGGCAATAACTTTGGTGAGCAAGGGCAGGAATGGAGGAGCGCGAGGTGATCGTGTGTTTCGCTCGGGTCTAGTGGACTTTGCGTTAGAGCCCAAAGTTGTCGAGGCCGCCTCCAACAAGCACCGTTATTTTGTAATTGATGAGATCCGCGAGGCCGCTCGTTGACAGTGATCGAAAACCTGTTACCACTCGCGAGCTGTAGTATAATGCATGGAGTACTCACTTCTATATACTATGCGATTAGCCATTTGAAGGCCGCGGGAATGTTGACTCCTGCGTCGAGAAAGGTGTAGGGTACGATGCGCGACAATGCCCAGAACCAAGGACGCGCAAAAACAGGTGGCCGGAACAATGGTGTGTATCCCTACCGCCGTACAAGGAACGCGCGACTCAGCGAACGCGTCGCTGATTCCCTCTGCCACTCCCCGGCCGAGCAGTACCGGCCTGCATGCTGTTGCACTCGAGTAGCCACGCGAAGCAATGTTCCAAAGGTGTCAATTTGAACCGCTGACGGCAGACTATGGAAAACCGCTGGCGATAAACACTGATATCACTTCGTGTCAATACCATGGCCACCGCCTGGGCAGCCCGTGGGCAGTCTTCGTCTCCCTCAACCACGCAACCACTAGGGAAGTAGGGAATCACCCTGTTCTCCACCTCTGGCCCTGTGCTGCTCCCTCTGTGTACCGCTACGACTCAACACGAACACGCAAGCGACCCGGGTTCGCTATAGCCCACAGCGCAATCTTCGTCATTGGGGCCCAGGAGGGCCAGGATGGCGATAATGCGAGCCTCTATATGTGCGAGGTTGAGAGAGGAAGAGAGTGGTTGCTAGCGCTCGGGCGAGTAGACGCGGGCAAGGAGCTCGCGAGCCAGCACCACGCCTCTCACCTAAGTTACGCGTACCGAACGCATACAACCCCAATCTTTCCTCTCTCAACCTCGCACATATAGAGGCTCGAAATGGCGCCATCTTGGTCCTCATGGGCCCGGATGACAAAGTCGGCGCTATGGGCGATAGCGAGCCCGAGTCGCTCCAGTCAACCACCCAGGCGCCGCGGCAGCCGGCTGGTCGCACTTCCGCCGACGGCACAGATATAGATGATGACTCTTTCGAGCCCTTCGTGCCCAGCCCGGGCGTGACTGCTTCGGCCGATAAGAGTTATGGAGCGTGGCGAGCCGAGTCTTTCGGTTTGGTCAAGCGGGTGTCGCAGCATGATACCGTGCAGGTCTTCTGGGCTCACTATAGCAAGCCTCGATATCGACTTCGAACGAATGAACCGATTCTGAGGCTATTATGCCCTGCCCAGCCGCGACTGCTCCGGCCGGCAAGAACAACGGTATGGACTGCATCGAGCCGGAAGTTTCGGGTCGGTCAAACCAGACGTCGCGGAGGGAAGCGGTGAAAAGTTGCGTCTGAAAGTCGAATCGCTTCCCGGACGGGGCGTGAGCGGACAACCCACCTTCTCCCAGTCCTGCGGCGTAAGGTGCGTCCACTGCTTCTTAAAGGCTAGCGAGCGCGAAGGGCAGCCATCACTTCTTTGAGCTGCTCTGTAGAGAGCAGCTTCGTTGAGCCAGTAGGCGTCGCAATTGGGTCTCTCAGCTTCTCACGGATGTGACGGGGCACGACAGGACGCGTTATTGAACCCTAGGTTAACAGCATAGGCAACCTGCCTCCTTAGAGAGATCGAGATCCCAGTGCTGTGGTCTATGATTGCATCTTGATAGCCAGATTGTACAGTCGAACCCGGACGGAGTTGGCTGTTGCCATTGTCACCCGCTAAGATGGGTCAGCTTTGGACGCATCGCTCGACTTGGCTACACCTACCCCAGCGATCTCGCCGCAGAGCGTCGGTACGGTCGCGAGAGGGACGACGTAATCGTTGCATTGGAGCCGTTCTTCTGCCGCTGTATAGGTACTACAAATACGGCGAATTTCCTTTGCGATCTTTGCCTGTAGCTGGGCTCGTCTCGGTCGGATATGCAAGTCGCGGTCGGGCAGGGCATATTAGGCTGTGACTCAATTGATCAGTTCGAAGTCGATATCGAGGCTGACCATGGTGAGCCGGCAAGAGTGGTGCTTCGTATTGGTGCCCGCGACGGCGGCAACGGCCTAGCCGGTCAGGAGGCCGACACGGCGTCTGACTGGCCGACCCGAGAGAACCGAGCTCGCTGCAATTCACATCGCAGTTTGCACCGGCCGGGCCCAGAAGGGCCAAATTGGCGACGTTGTGAACCCCTCTGTAGGCGGCCAAGGAGGGAGAGGGCTCGGGCACGGGAGCCGTTCATAATAAGGACGCGACCAGCCGGGCCAGGTGGACCTCGGCGGCAACAGCCGGGCCGCTATTAGCTGCGGTGTGACGGGGTAAGCTGGCAAAGGCTCAGCCCACTGGCCACTGGAGATTCTTGAGGGAACCAACATGTGTTGTGTGTTGGCAAGCGCAGCCTGGCGGTGAAGCTCGTTTGATCAATGAGATTGTGAAAGAGGAACCTGTCCGTACGGACCGCGCCGGGAACACCGTTTTGCACCGGTCCAGGTCGCCGTCTCTAGCGAGAGGGAGAGACATGGTGGAAGGTCATGTGCAAGGAGGGCCCAATTCAAGCGGTGCCGTTCCCCGCGTTCGTCGGCCAACTCGGGAGATCAGCGCAGTGGCTAGTGGGCACTGGGTACTGTCCGAAAGGCTGGCGGCCTCGACAGTCATCAAAAGCCGCCTGTACAAGTGCCTGCTGTACGGCCAAGCTGGACTGTCACTCAGCCTGAACACCACCCTCAAGGAACAGTATCCAGGCCATGTCTCAGTCAGGCCACCCATACAGAACCCGGAGAACTACGCGTTCTGTTCTGAAACGCAACGCAGACGCTGCTAGCAACCGAGAAGGCCATGGCGTCGTTAGTTGGCTGGCTGTCAGCCGGCAAAGTGAAGACACAATTGGCGTCACAGATTACCAATTTGGCATCTCGGCTGGGTAAATCCAAGGCCTGGCAGTGCATGATCGCTCACAATTTGAGACACCTTGCTTGTAGTTTGGTCTGGTTCCCTCCCCTGGCATCGACGCCTTCCCGTACATTGCTGGCGCAGAAGACCGGTTGCTCGCGCGTCGCTCCCGCTCAGCTTGCATGCCTGCCACGCGACAGACAACAGTAACCCCTGAATCTGACATTATAATCGGCGACCTGCTGCCTCTTGCCCTTTCCTAGCAGGCTAGAACGTTCTCGAAGGGCGCAATGCGCGGCAGTCGTCAATCCACGTCCTTCGGGTCGCTGTTCGCCATTGCTTCTGCTCTAAAGCGTCAAACACGATCTGCGTGAGCCGCAGCGTGTAGTCGGATGTAATGGTCGCGACTCGTGGGCATCTTGGTAGTTCCTTTGACCAGCCAGCTCCGTAGCATCAATTGCCAAACTACAAACGCACGAGAGGAGACGCGACAATGGTCGTCTCAAGGACGACTACCTCCCAAGTCCACGACACTTCGCTGTTCTCTAGCCATTTAGTGTAAGCTCCAACACAGGGAACTGGGGCCTGGACCCCGCCATCAGACCCGCCCCCAGAAAAGCCCCCGGCGCCAGTGACGACTCCAGGCCCCGTGTATTGGTAGACCGCACCATGGGTGGCTGAGACCCGGCTTGCCTCTGGCTCAACCGTTGAACACTCGAGGCAATGTGTAGCTAGCGCACGTCCGAGCGCAACGGCATGGCTTGCTCCATCAGCTCTGTCATCAACGGCCCGAGGCGAGTCCACGCGGTATGTGGGTAGACAAGGTCAGGGGCATTAAAACAGCAGTTGACTCCGCTCCCGTGTCGGGCTTTGTCCTCGCGAGCATGTGGTGAGCAGCTCTCGGTCGCAGCCTGCATGTGACGGCACGATGCATGGCAATATGATGTTTATTATATGCCTGTTGGTGTCGGTCGCGCAGTTTGCCGTGGGCCTGGCGCTGAATCCGGAGTCCGTCTCCCTGCCATCATGCCCGGTAAGTGTACTGAACGAATACCGTGTGCTGACACTGACGATAGCATAGGAGAGATGTCTCAAGGAGGCCTTGCAGACGTCCAACTGCTCTAAAGCCGGTGTCACCTGCGTCTGCAATGACGATGGGTTGTTCGACGGCTTCGTTACGTGTTCCCACCACGAGTGTAAGCCCAAGGACATCCTGGGTGAGTTGAAAAGCTGTATACATCCTGTGTGATGCGAAACGTGCTAACTCCAGTCAGTGGCTATCAATTTGACTACCGTCGCGTGCGACTTTCCGATACGAGACGACCGCCCAAAGCTCATAGAGATGGCCGTTGCCTTCCTCTGCGTCACGAGCGTCATTGTCGGACTGCGGCTGTTCCAAAGGCTCTGTCTTGGCAGTGGCCTCTACCCCGATGACTGGCTCATACTCGTGTCATACGTTAGTGTTTCCTCGAACATGCCCACGAGCCTTGCTGACCATACCAACGCAGATCTGCGGCATACCAAGCACGGTGAACCTCATAGTCGGACGTCAGTCCCCAGCGCCTAGCCCGGAGTGGTACCACAATGCTGACGCGGCCAAGTTGCCGGGAACGGACTTGGAACAGATGCTTGGACTGTGCCATTCGACAAGATTACCACTTTTCTTCGTGTAAGTACCTTGCCCTAGCGCTGGCGGCTAGCTACTGACAGTGTAGATCATGTACGTGAACGAAATACTCTACTTCACACAAGTCTTTACTGTCAAGCTCTCGATACTGGCCTTTTACCTGCGCCTCTTTCCCGGAACCATTGTACGACGCCTCATCTGGGGAACAATAGTCATGACCGGATCCTTCATCATCATATATGATCTCATGGTCATTTTCCAGTGCAAACCCGTCAGTCATTACTGGCTGGGCTGGGACGGCGAGTCCAAGGGAAGCTGCCTGAGCATCAACGCTCTCGTTTGGGCGAACGCTGCGTCCAGCATAACTCTCGACGTATGGATGCTTGCCCTTCCACTGGCGCAGCTTCGAGCGCTGCAGCTCCACTGGAAGAAGAAGATAGGCGTCGCCCTCATGTTTAGCGTCGGAGTATTGTGAGTACACGGGCGTTTCTCAATCTAGGTAGCCATTGATGGCTAACACACTTCAGCGTCACGGCCGTCAGCATCCTCCGTCTACAGTTCCTGGTGAAGTTTGGCAGCTCGACAAACACAACTTGGGATCAATTCCCCACAAGCTACTGGTCTGCAGTGGAGCTCAACGTGAGCGTGTGCTGCGCGTGCATGCCTAGCATGCGTCTCATCTTGGTCCGTCTATTTCCCAAGATGTTGGGTTCATCTAGAGACAGGCTGCACGAATCGCCGATAAGTCTGTCACGACATCGCCGCGCACAGAAACCTGCCAATCCGGATCCAACGATTAAGATCATACAGTCGCGGGGCTTTCAGGGCTACTGTGACTTAACTGACGGGGATGCCAGTACCAGAGAGCTATCTGATGGACCGAATTGGAAGAGTAATCAGCCTTGAAACCGCCAACTTGCACTTCCATGTTGGCTTAACATAAATGAGCAAGGGGGGCGCTGTCGAGAGCATGAACAGAAACATGTGAAGTTTCCCTGGCCATTGTCTTGATCTCGTCGAAATACCGTGGAAGTATGACTTGACTCCTAACGTCGTGATGTACAGTACCTCTAACTCGGGAAGAGTGCGTCCCGCTCCAATCGCTGGGTGCAGTCCTCGGGCACTGGCTATCACAAGCTCGGTACCGTCTCGTGAGCTCTAGCATCACACGCACGACAGTGAACCGCCAGAAGCGCAGTGACCCCCACGCCATGGCCGGCATTCCAATCATCATGCCCGGACAGCCTCCGGGAGGATGCGCTGGATCGGCCAAGGCGATGCCATTCCTGTAACGCGCATTTACCGCCAAAGCAGCCTCAAGTGATCGCATCATCAGTGTCCAACCCCGCATCGGCGACCCGATGCGCATGTCTTGGTTTGTCTCATAACATTCCCAATGGACGTCGTGATTCGTGTCGGGAGTTCAGGCAAATACGAAGCCAGCCGCAGCGCCACCACAGTCGTTGCGGGCGCGCGCCCAGACTGGGGTCTCGTCGGTCACTCAGCTGTCAAGGAGCTGCGACTCGACGCCTCATCCAGCCTGTGGCGGCGTGCCATGGCATGTTCCGTGTTCCCCATCATTCTTCGTAGCTTTGCTCTGGCCAAAATGGACCTCAGGATCAGAGCATGAGATGCTTCAAGTTCCGCTGTATGATCATGTCCTGTACTGAGTCCATCGTAATTTTTATCAGGTTCGTATCCGTCGCGTTCGTAAAGTGTCCGTAGATCTCCTTGTCTGGGTTTCGGCTTTGAGCTCGAAACTTGTCGAGGAAGTAGCTGCTCGCGGCCTTGTAATCGTCTGGGGCACCACGGTAATCCGTGAATCCGTGATCGGTTATCGGTCGTCGCGGGAGTTTCTCTCTAAATAGATCCATCTTGTTGAGGAAGAGGATCATAGCCGACTTGGTGAACCAGCGTGAGTTCACGATTGACTCGAAGAGCATCAGCGCCTCGTTCATTTGGTTCTGGACCGCGATTAGCATGCGAAGCAACCAAGCGACCGGACTCCCCATACCCCATCCATGTCTTCCACTAGACACTGGTCGTAGCCACTGATCGCCACAAGAAACAAGACAGATTGGACGTTGTCGAAACAGTGTATCCACTTCTTTCTCTCTGATCTTTGACCACCGACGTCAAATATGCGGTAGGTCAGAGGGCCGATGGCAAAACGGCACTCTGTGATGCCCGTCGTCTTGAGTCGAGCGCAGAGTATGTCTAGGTCGTTGGGGACATAGTCCTCTGCCCATAGCCTAGGTATACTGGAAATGAAGCTGCGCTATGTCAGCGATGTCAACACCCAAGACGAGAACTGACGAGCCGTACTATGTCACGTTATCATGCAGTGCGTACTCACAGCCCTTCGAGAAGGCTGCCTTAACACCCGCGTCTTGCCACAAGGCCTTGATTGGGTCTATGAGATCCTGCGGGAACCTGTCTTCTGGCCCAACCTCGCGCTTTTCGAGGATCGTGGACATGAGGAGCTGTGCGAGTATATGTTAGTTGGTGTTCAATGTACTCGACGATGCCATCAAAGATCGCAAGCACCGTGTAGCACCGGATGGTGGGGCGCACTTTACTGTCAGGACTCTCAAACTGGTAGTTGAAGTCTGACATGACCATTTGCATGATGCGAAACGACTCGATGATGTTGCGAAATATGATAGGCCTCCACCATAACCTCTCACGGTCGCTGAAGCTCCTCGAGTAGATGAGTCGCATCTGCTTGAGGATCGTGGTCTTTCCAGACTCGCCAGCTCCTGGGAGAAGACGTCAGCGAGTTCGGCCGCAAAGATGGTGGACAACAGTGCCCCGCGTCATCATTGAGACGGCGCCGCTTACCGAGCAGTAGCAGCTTCACTTCCTTGGCGAGCCTCGCCTCATCTTGCCGGATGCCGCGGTCGATGTCGCGCGAGCGAGTGACGCCGCTGTCGTCCTTGTCGCGCGGGCCGAGACACATGGCGAGAGCAGGCCGCGTCTCGTGGCCAACGATGCCCAAGACCCAAATCGTGAATGCGCATTGATGAAGGTGGGAAACAACGCGACGACCACCACCTTCCGAGCGAGCGCAAGTGCATTAACGGACCCGGCGCCCGGCCTCGGGACAGCAGCTGAGTTCAGCCAGAAACAGAACTGGTCCACACCAAACTGGAGGCTGCAGCGCTGCGCAGCGCTCTTGGCCGACAAGCTTACCAGGACTAGGATCCTCCAGGCAAGTGATCACCGCCAAGCTGGAGCGTCCATGCCTGCAACGGTCCTGCAGGTCCTGATAGCCGAAATTGACGGCTGAGCCGGGCGCTCCAATGGGCACCAGGCGCTTGACTCAAACCCTGCTGGCGCCGTGGGGCAGCTCCGAACCAGATTTCTTCACCTGTCTCATCGCGACAACGTGGGTTCGGGCCGGGACGGGCGGATCCTGGTTCCGCCTGGATCTGCAGGCCATCGCTGCCCGCACATGTCACTGGCAACGGGACTATTGGTTTTGCTTCTGCTGGCGAGCTCGATAACACAGCGCGCCGAGCAAATGCCCAGGAGCAGTCAGTCACATGATGGACAGGGCATGCGCTGCCGCTCAGAGCACAAGGCCTTGAGGCACGGAACACAAAGTACGGTAGGGAGTTGGGTCAGTGTTCTGTCTCGCTGCGTTATGCAGACTCTAGAAAATGGTCCTGAACTCCTGGTCTTGCGTCCGTGCTCCAAAGGGAAAGTGGCATGCTAGCTCGCTTGCGTGCGGTAGGATCACTGCTCAATTCGGCGGAAAATGCAACCCGTTGGTCTGTTAGGACGATGTGTCAACCGTTGCCCATACGCACGAGCACCAGAAAGTTGTCGCCTGTGAGTTGACACAACGCGCAGCATAAATAGTATGCACGTTTCTCGGATCCATTCCGATGCCGACCAACATGGGCATCTCGGGGACCAAAAGTGAGTGGCGTAGGCGTCCACGACCAGGAGAAGCCTGGGAGCTTATCGACCCGGCTGAACTCTGACGATACCGGCGGCGCCAGGCGTCCGACCGAAGCCGTTTGTCACCCACAACATCCATGTATTACCAGGTCAGGGTTTGCAACCTGGTTGTTGAAGGACCGGAACGTGGTCGGCTTTTGTGCAGCTCCAGGGGCGGGGTCGGACCGGCCAAATGCCGCGTCCCAACCTGGGACGCCACTTCATCAAAGTGAACAAAGCAATTATTGTTGCCATTGCACGATATCGCCATGGGCGGCATTTGGCGCAGTGGCTGATACAAAATGTCTGACAAGAACGCTTGCCCATGAATCCTCAATGGCGCAAAACGCGGCAACATGAACCACACCGGCTGCAGAGTCCGCTATCCCCTGTTCATTATCGCCGTTCACACAAGCGCAGCACAGTCGACCATACGCAAGGGCCTCGGTGTATTCACTGGTCCTTCATTTGCTGTCCTCATCCATCGACAGGGCGACACTCTCGAGCCGCCCTTCCCGATTGACAACCTCGGCATCCCTCCTGTCAAGAACGGTAAAGAACCCCGCTGCAAGCCGGCAGAAGAGCACGGAAGCCAACAGACGCAACACTATGTACACGCAATCCTTAACGGAGACAAAGAGGACGCTTGAAAACAGAAGGGTGCCGAAAAAGACGTGAACTACCGTGTATACCGCCGTGAACCATGTGATGAGCTTTGTGGCCGCAGTCGGCGGCAGGATCTTGATCCGGATTCTCTTCTGGACCCTTCCATTGGGACCTGCCATCTCCGACTTCGGTATTGGGATGTGCTTGACGCGAAGGAATACGGTAACAGCCCCGATTGCGTGAATCGAGAGGCCTAGAAAGGCCCACAGGAACATCAACCAGCCGTCGCCTTGAACAAAGGTGAAGATGGCCCTGGAGCCGATGCGGTACGAGACCTCGGCCATGTTACCGATGGAAGCGACCGCGAGGACATAGAACACGGCCCATCCGGCAGCGCTCGCCAGCTTCTCTCGAGCCCCTCTTCCTGCTCGAATGTCCCGCCCTAACCACACGGGAATATTGATGTGATTGTGTCGCGGGCGGAGAAAGCTATCCTTCAAATGGCTCCCGCTGCTCAGCGACGGACTCAGCGCCGGCGACCCAGCGGCAATCAGCAGCGCAGCGAGGCGACGCTTGCCGACGGCAGCAATCACGCCAGTGTGCCATGGGCTGGGCCCAAGCACGGCGAGCAGCGACGGCGTCAATCCCAGAAGAACCTGGGCGCTCGCCATCCGAACCTTGATGATCTCTGGTGTGTTCTTGAGTATGCAGTCGACGAGTTGATGCGTGACGCTATCGAGCCCGAATGCGGCGCTCACGGGATCAATCTCGGCCTTTCGCAGCTTGAAGGGGTCGGTGTCGCTGTCGCCGTGCTCGTTCTCATAGTTGCGCGCGCGGAAATCGCGGTATATCTCTCCGCAAAGGGAGTCATTGCCGAGGATATAGCGGAATGCTTCATTGTATTGCGGGAAGAAGGTCGAGAAGTCGGTACGCAGAAGGTCAGACAACGCCAACGGTAGCAGCGAAAGGGCGGCAACGGCGCCCCACGGCCGCATCGTACCGCGTCGAGCTGGTGCTGTCTATGTCAGCGAGTGTGAATGGGGCCTTGTCTTGAGCGGAGCGAAAAACAGTCGAGGAGAGACGAGGCGAATGGAATATTGATGGCATTTGCCTCGTTTGAATGGCGAGCATCTTCCATGTCGACAACGCAGGACCACCGCGGATCTGATGGGGGCCATTGTGTCATGAGGCAAAGCTGCACGACAATCCTCCGTCAGCACGTCAAACCACCAAGAGCCGCCGACGTAGAGCGCTCTCGTTGGTCCGCCAAATGTTGCAACTTGCCTGCTTTTTTTGCAAGATGCCTTTAGCCAAAAGGCGTGCACACAATCCTTCACCTGTCCCTGGGAGCAGCGCGGCTCCAGTTTGTGCAGACCGGGACGGTCCGCTGTCTTGATCTGACCAAAATCACTTGTGTCCTCCCAATGAAAGTCCTGAGGCCCGCAGTAGTTTATTGCCGTGCATGGACCCCATGTTTGCGGCTGAGGATGGTCATGACGATGATGCAGAGAGCAATTGAAGCAGTCGCCTCGTCGCTCGGAAGTTTTGCTGTGTGCTTTGGGTGGCAAGCAAGTCTGACCGTGACGCCGGCGCCGGTTCTGTGTGCGGCATGCAACAACCCTATCACAGTTGCCTGACCCTGTCATAATCGCCGCCGTTCGGTGGTCGGTGGCCCGCCTTCTCTTGATACTCCCGGTGCAGTACTTGCAATGTAATCTCGGGCCTCCGGGCGTCCGAATCCAAGAGTTCATTCAGCATTCAGCTGCCCCCTTTATTGCCAAAGGCGCTACTCCGTCGTGATGATCAATGATGCTTTTGGCACACTCAGTGACGCCCTCGCGATGCTCCAGTGGACAGTGGGACGGGCCGACCCCAGAGTTAGTTTGCCAGAGCCCAAAATTGGGGTCGTTAGCGTCTGTCCCCCTGTTATCGGGCTGCAACGGGGGTCCAGTCTTGCCAGTATGAGACGCTGCGGCGCGCGTGGCTGGAGGCTGGGACGGGCTGTTGGTTGTGTGGCTCGCTCTCTTCCCACCCGACTGCTTCACACTTCTTCAGATGCTTCTTACACGTGTGACAAATGAGGTAGATTGAGCGAGAAAGCTGTTATGCCTACCGATGGCTCCAGGCTCAAGCCTCGAGCAGTGCGGCAACAATCTGTGCCTTCGTGGGCTCGGTCGCCTCGGCAGTTGACGTTGGGAAGCCAACAACAGCAGCCAACAGCGGCACGTCAGAATCTCACCACCGTTTGCTCCACTTCACCAAGCTCGACCGTGCACCGCTGCCAAGTTCACCGAGATCCGAGCGATGGCTTGCATTGGCACGTCAGGCAGTGAGATCGGCAGTCCCATCAGGCCAAGAGAATCTCGTGGTCTGGGGGCAACTAATTGATGTCATACCACTCGGCGTGGCACGATTCTAGCGGTCTGCCGGCGACATGCCGACTTCATGCCGGCGGAGCCAAAGACCAGTCACCTGCAGCGAGACCCCATGACGCACATGCAGCCATATTCAGGACGTCCAGGTTGCTTTTGTCTGGCCTTTTGGCCAGTCGCAGGCCGTGGCCCTCTGACCCAGCTCGAGGTGGTTTGGGGGACCATGAATGCCGATGTAGCTATCCGGCCGTCCCGAGTGCCGGCATCCTGTATCGGAGGATCCGGACGCGGGCCAACGCAACACCACCGTCAAGTGACCCGCTATTGCCGATGAATGCCGCATCATGTGGTCGACTGCCGGCATCGTCGAGCTCTCTAGCCGGATATCCGGGCGTCAATTGACTCTGTCGAGCCGCGGAAATCCTGCTTCCCTCCCAGGTGGTCAGCCGGGACATACGGAACGACCGCTCACGCAGGGAGAATGCTCGGGAAGCGCAGAGACAGCAGCAGTAGCGTGGCATCAATTTGTTGGAAAGAGCTACCGGAAAGCTCTCGTTGGCGTCTCGGCATCGTCCATTGCTCACGATTGAGGCAATGGTTGCATCTGCAGGACCAGGAAGTGAAAGAAGACATATAAAGCACCGTCGCTTCCGGCAATGCGACGTCGGTGTTTTCACAGATAGATCTATACAGCTCCTCAGCCAACTTCTTTGCAAAATTTCTCGCATCCTGCATCACGGCGCGCTCCTCAATTGACCTCGACGAACCATGATGGAGCAACTCACCCTGCGATCGCTGGCCACGGCGAATCATTTCATGGTCTTCGCTTCATCGGTAATCGTGACGGGAATTATTTCCCACTTCCTCAAAGTTGACTCGTTTCGCAATGCCCACATAATTTACCAAGAAGTTATTGTACGTGTTGCTCCCCGCGGGAGGCTTGGGACATGTCACGATAGCTGACCAGGGCTATCTCCACGCAGGCGACAATCACTCTGGCCGTGTCAATTGTCGCGATGGTGCTGCCTTTCATCCATCGCTACAAAGGATACCTTCTGCCATTTAATCTCATCGTGTCATACCTCTGGCTCACGTCCTTCATCTTCTCGACTCAGGACTGGGCGGGCGGCCGCTGCCCTCTCAATGGTCCCGGATCCGGAGATTGCGGCCTGAAGAAGACCGTCATTGCCTTTAACTTTCTGGCCTTGTAAGTCTAACTCATCATAATTGCTTCAGAGCATTCCCGTTGATTCAATATTTTCCAGGTTCTTCCTTCTCTGCAATGTCGTTGTCGAGGGGCTTCTGTGGCGCGAACCGCGTGTCCCTGTCAACCCTCCAAGTACAAAGGAACGTCCCGTGTCTGATGCTACCGCACCCGAGACTTCCAGCAATGTTTAAATAATGTTATGCGGGACCAACGAGCCGGAAGTTAAACGGGGTCGGACCGGACATGACAGTGTCATGTTCGCTTGATCCCCACTCACGAGTGGGAGCAGAGCCACATTGAGATGTGGCGCAGAGACACTGGGGATTCGTCGAGACTGAGATGCACATTGCACACCATGACTTAGGTAGACACCGTAATACTCAATAATAATGGTGGACGACATTCAACTTTGGTACCGGTTTGCAACTTGTTCGAAGCGTTCATTGCAGCGCGATGAGTTTCGCATAAAAATATTGCTCACCGCTAGCCGTGACAGCCGATCCTGTGGCCAGCGTGACTAAAGTAATGGCTTGTACAATAAAATAACAGACTTTTCGACTCGCCACAAAGTCGTTCAGTCATTCCTCGTCATCATACACTCGTTCCTCCCAAACACCAATACATGTAACGCGTGAGCGACACCATTTTTAGGACAATATCCCTCCGGGACCCCTCATCGCCTCCAACTCATTAATAAACAATAATGGTAGAAAAGCTGTTGCCGTGCCCTCGTTGTCATCTGTGAAGATATGCACCGACATTTCTAGATAAGCTCGACGAAAGGTCGCCCACGCATCCCGGTATGCTGGTGAGTCTATCCACCGCGGCCAGCACGCCCCATTCTGCATCACCGCATTCACGAGATGCGTGGTGACGGCCCGAGCCGTCCGTCGGAACGGCTTGCAATTCGCAAAGTCGATGAGCCAAAGCTGGACATGGCCACTTTTGTCGCATCCTAGCATGAAGTCAACGCCGGCAGCGTCGATGCCGCACGCCCAGTGCAAGGCGCCCAGAGCCGATCCCATGGAGCTTGCAAGGGAGCAGATGTCAACCCGCTCGGCGTATAGTTGATCGATGTAAGCCGGGCGATCTCGAAGCTCGGTTTGCCATCTGTCGGCAAGCGGCTGGAGGTCGCCCATTCGTACCTTGGCCAGGAAGTGCGGAGCTAAAGCACTGCCAAAGGCGCGGTCTTGAACGCATTTCGATATGTGTCGCTTGACAAGGTACTTGGCATGATACCTGTTGAACGGGCGGATGTATTCCATTGTGTAGGCGGCGCTGTGCTTGGGAAAGTGTTGAATGTCTTTAAAGATGTCGCGATGCTCCGACGCCATGACATTGGCGTAGAACTGGAAGCAACGCGGCACGAAGGGAAGGAGGACTTCAACACCCTGATCAAACAACTCGCGGTGAACAAGAGTAAATGTTGCATCAACGTCCTGTTGTGTTGTATATTCTTGATGAAGCATAAGAGTATCTCGACTTGCTTTGATGACCCGTGTTGAAGAAGTAGGCGGAGTTGTAAAGACCCAGGAGGTGGCCGTCCTGGCCAGCAGTTGGGCTTGGGCAACAGGGGCAGCTGGCGGACAGGTGTGATTGATCCACCAGTATCGCCCGAAAAAAGACCAGAAAGACGGAAATTTCACCCAGTGGCGGCTTGATCCATGTCTTGTTGTCGTGACGGACCTCTCGGTCCCGCGATAGTCGTGGCAAGCGAGCACCAGAGGCTCGGCAGCAAAGTGCATCGTCGAAAACCTCTTGTCGTCTCCTGGTATATTGGACAGCATTCCGCGGCTCTGAGATATCGAGCTGGCAGGTTCTCATCCGTCAATGTCCACGTCCGCGCCGAAGGAGGGGACAATAAGTAATTGATAACGCAGGGCTGAGGCGGAACCGCCGCAGCTGCCGGGAGAGGAGATAGGTTGAATTCATCATGCAGACGAGGCCGAGACCGTGGAATCGAGCCGCTAAAGGTTTTCAGACCACCCTTGAGATATGCCACCGCGACCCGACGGCGGCAACAGGCGGAGGAAAGAGTGACATCAAGTTCCGTCAATGGGCCCCTGCGACACCGAGTCTTCAGCGATGGCACAGACTGCGCCAACGATCGAACCAACGTGCGGCCGCAGTCAAAGAGAGGCTCATCCACCACCCTGAAAAACGTGGCATCGGAACCTGCATGCATGTCGACTGACATTGAGCGAGCGTAGTGCTGATGTCGTCGTGCAGGCAGGTGGAGGGGCAGGTGGGTTTCCCCGGCCATCGCACATGCAACCAACGACCATCGAGATTCTGTCACCTGCGAAGGATATGACACGCCTTGCTCATTGGTTGCTAATGGCTGTTGGTCGCATTCCTGGTTGCTCGGTGCGCCGGCAGTGGACAGGGGTGAGCGACGACTGCAGGTCGCCACCCATTCAACGAAGCAGGGACCAATGACCCGAAGGCTCCGGCGCCCAGGCATCGTTCGACTTTTTTCTCACACTGTCTCCTGCATTCAGTCGAGCTGGGCCATGCCCGTGGGTGCGGGCGAGCCAGCGTCCCACCCGGCTGGCTCGGGCAAACATGGCGCACCAGAGCTAGTTGCGGGCTAACGAGACTTGCGAGAGACGACGGGCGTCCCTGCGACGCCTCATCAGCCACGGTTTCCCCGCGTTTTCTGGCCCACCCTGTTGGTGATACGACGAGGGATGTGTTTTGCCCGTTCAGCCCCATGATCAGCCCGAATTGAGTTCATGCAATGCGATCGATCCCGTAAGGCGTCAGTTCAAAGTTGTCACCTTGGGCCAGAGCTCCTACGACAGTGGTCGGCACGAGCAAGAAGGCGGCTTCACAATCGTATAGATCGAAAATCACAAGCTTTTCGTGTTCACCCAGGCTCTGCTACAGGCCTCTGAAAGAGCTAACTTTTTTGCAGCTGAACGACTGACTGGTCTTACACCTTTCCTGATCAAGAACCTCCAGCCACCGCCTCGAAGTCATTGACCAAGTTGCTGAGACTCATCACCGACGCACTGCGGTTCCGCCACGCTTGAGGCAGCCGAGACTTGGGCTGCGCTTTTGGACGCCTGTCTTGCTCGTCATACAGAGCTTGGAAGCGAGCCTCAGACGTGTCCGAATATACAGGAGACGTGCTGGCAACTGAAGTTTGTGCAGGTGTCAAGATCCCGCTGCCGCGCGGCACTTTGCTGTTTTCTCTTGCATTCTCAACGTCCCCATGGGTGTTCGCCATGAAGGCGATGCTCCCGGCAGCGGCCTGCGTAGTCGATGAGCTGCGTTTCATGGGCGTAGTGCTGTTGCCGCTGCGTTCCTGCATGGTCCTACGGCGTTTCGCCGGCCTCGCGTCTTCCATGTCCTCTCTGGAATAGACAAAGAAAGGCACATGTTGAAGTGGCACCGGATGGTGGATATTGGTTTGAGGGAATGGAGGCAAAGTTTCCACTCTGAATCCTGGGTTCATGGTACCAGACACCCAGCTCTTGCGGCTGTCTTGGTGGATGTGGTTGGTGATGACGGACTTGAGGACCGCTCCAGAGACATCCGTGGAGATGGGTTGAAAGATGCATTCCTGTCCTTTGTGAAAGCAATTCTGGCACCTGCCCGCTACTGTGTTCTGGAAACCACTGCATCGAATCTATCCAAGCGTCAGGCATGCCTGCTTACGTGGCTCAACTGTCAAGGCGTTCGTCTTACCTTTCGCTGTCTGCAGTAGATGCATGCCATTATAGTACGCCGGGGCCAGGTTGCCCTGAAAGCATACACTGATGTTGGATCCGCGTATAAAGTTCCATTGCGCGGGTTGTCTATTCTGTCGTCCCCGCTGAGGGGTGTTGCTTGGTCTAGGTGCTGTGATGCATGGAAGGTGTATTGGTACTTAAGCTCAGGTCGCGGGCGCTGTGATGCTGCTTGTCTTTGAGCCATTGGTTCGCACCAGGAGGTTCTTGGCTGATTGTCTGTAATGTTGGAGTAACGGCGTTGATTAGGTAGAGTTGAGCGCGTGTACTGATGATTAATGTGCTTGGAAGACACCGAAGAGCTACTGTGAACCCTCCTTAGAGGTGGACAGAACGAGAGACTTGAAGGTAAGGCTGTGTGTTGCGGGAGAGAGAGCTCCATATCTGTCTTTCTAATACTTCAGTGGTCTGGTGTCGAGTCGGGGCGCCCCTGACGACTCATAGGAAGAGACACCGCGGGCGGCAAAACTGCCCAAGAGCTGTGCCTTTGCCCACATGGACCTTACGACATCCGATGGGCCATCCAGCTCCAAGATTGAGTCTCGGCCCGCTTGGGCGATTGGCAAGGCTATAGACGGCCTGGGCAAAGCGCGTATGTATGAAGGAGAAAACTTGGCCAAGATGGCCCTGGAAGAAGCCGCTGCTGAGGCTGAACGCGCACCCAGGGGTCGACAGGCTGCCCTGGGCGCAGTGTAGACAGAGGGCAGCAGGCCATGCAGCTGGATCAACTTGGAAAGAGAGCAGTAAGCTTCAAGAAAGTCTTCTCGTCGGTGGCTTGGAGGGACCGAGCTGAGGGCTGCCTGGCAGGCACGAGCAGACTCGCCGTCGACCAGCAGCATGGTGGTCGCCCAACTGCAGACAAAGGGTGTTGGAGTGATTGGCCCTGTTTCCGCGTGGTGGGCGAGCAGGACAGCGTGAGGCACGGGGACGGGAGGGGGTGGGAGGGGGAAACAACGGTGCCATTGTTTACCCAGGACACACCGGGTGGGCAACCAAGCCTTGCTAGCGCCACCACGATATGACATATCCGACGTTTTGTCGTCCCAAGTTGCGACGACGAGTCCCTCTGGTTGGCGATTCGTCTGCGGGCGGGGAGCCATGCCCCCTCAATTTGCACAACGGGCTCGGGAACTCCGTGATCTACGGCGGCAGCACAGGGGTCTCCTGTCAAACGTGTGCATGGTCCCTGGGCGTGCGCCGTTTGCCAAACTTTCCGAAACCTTCACTCCCTTGAATAGCTCTGTGGCTGCATGACCTGGGCCTCTCTAACTTTTCGTATGGGGTCCAGCGAAGAGCGTTAGTGACCGAAGCTGCTAGCTGAGTGCCGCAAAGCCCAACTCTGAGCAAAGGCTCGGGGGAGATAAGAGAGGTCCTGGCATCGACCTGAGGGACAGCCACAAACAGACAGGTGAACAAGCTGCCACACCGGAGCCATATCTCCTCCACCCTTGTCAACCACATGCAGCTAGTGCGGAGAAAGCACCAAGATGCATCCCACGTTCCGATTCTACCGGGCGGTTGTGCGGCAATCGACTGATGCGAGATGGCTCTGCGGCTGCAGTCACTTGGCGTGGACTCCGGCGTGGGGAAAGTTGAGGCGAACACTCACAAATGACAGGCGCCTTCGAAGAAGCGTCTCCAATCACCAGCTCGTAAAAGCGCCACCAGAACCCTGGGTACAGCCTCGAGACGGGAGTGTTGGTTCATGAGGTCAATATGGGTAGGATCGCCTGCCAGGGCCCAGGTACTGTCGTTGGTCTGTGGCTGGCGCAATACCCTTGAAAAGGAGGGGGAACCTCGTGTGGCTCATGCCGTTTTGGCCAGGGGAAGAAGGAGGGGTCAACAGAACCCTGGCACGCCCTGAGGGGTTGTGGATGTGCACCTCATGGGTCCAGGGCCGGCCACTCATACCTCCAGTGTCTGGTTGACTCTGGCAAATAAGTCAACACAGAAGATGCGCAGAATGAGGATTCATAGAGTGCCCGGACGTCTACACTAACTAGCGGCAAGCACGGTTCGAGGCGACCGGGTGCCTGAGCCCGTCGAACACGGTGGACATATGCACAGAAGCGGTCCGCCCATGCAGCCCAGCGACGACAGGTGGGGACAACGAAGCCCGCCCGCCGCCGCGAACCGTGAGGCTGGACCGAACCACCCCATTGAGAAAGGGGCCGACACGGGACCAGCCAGGAGCAGGGTACACATCACAAAGCTAGTCCTCGGCCGAAAAGGCTAGCATCAATAATCTTCCGCGTCGCAGCATGGCACGACTCCTCAGATCCCCCCATCGCCATCCCAATCGTGCCTCAGACAAGAACGATCTGGGCCTTCTTTTCGTGTTCATCCCGCCAAGGCTAATCATGGCACCATGAGGTTGGGGGAATTGAGGCCGAATCCCCTGTCACTCACCAAGAGCGTCTGTAGGCTCGGACTTTGGTGCGTCTTCATATGACAAAACTGCCAAGCCAATCAACTTTAGAGTTTGTAGCTAGCATCAAGGAACGAAGGTTTCGAGCGGGAGCAAGATGGAGGGGTTGAGGACGACCGAGCCGCGCAAGGGCCGGGCCCATGCCGCCCGAAGCTCGTGACGGCGACAAGGACTGGCCACCCTGGTATCACTGTTGATCTTTATTCCGCCCTGCGGCGGGAACGCGACGAGCGGGCGTCAAGCCTCTTGCGTTAAGAGAAGTCAGCAACACGGACCTTGCCCTGCAACCCACCCCGCATGCTGGGCCCAGGACTACAGAGCCCAGGCAAGAAGCTGCTGAACCATCAAACGACAGACTACGTTTCTTCCGGCTTCTCTGGACGAACCCCCGAGAGGATTGGACACATGGTTTGGTCCGACATGACACCATGTCAGCGCCTTCAGTCGAAGACGGGTGGTAGAGTTCATGTTGGAGGGGAGGTTGCAGACAAGAATGGCTGTGAGGCGAGCGAGCTCTAGTGCCTCCGCACTTGCAAATTTCGGTCAAGGACCTGGTGTTTTGTCATGAGCGCGTCTTGTTACCTGTCAGATGCTCACACCGACTCCGAACTCGTTCTTGCTGGGAACATGAATACTCTGTCATGGTCTATGACGCGTCGACTCTACTTTCTGAATGCTTTAGCGATAATAGCTCCGGCAGGACTGCGCCCCAAAGATGACGGCCTCCTCGCATGTTTCCATCGCCCAAGGATGGCGTGTCTGAGTGGTGTACAGAGATGTGTGGAAGCGAGAACCACCAGCGCCAGCGCGAGAGTCGATGTGGCAAAGCAGGCAGCGCAGCATGTGAAGAGCCGCTAGGCAAATCGACTACCCTCATCGACTCCTTGAATTCTTAGCCGATCTACCCGTTTCGCACCCGATGAATTGCGCTTGCCAAACTCAAAGTTTACGCTCCACCCAACCCGCCCAGCTGTGCTCGCAACAAGCATCTCACTGGCCACATGCATCTGGCAGCGAACAAACTTGTTCCCCGCACATGGCATCGACTGTCACTCACGACACCCGTCTGGTCGAGACTTTGCTGTGCTCCAAACCAATCCAAATTTCCCCTCCGCTTCATGGTAGCAATGATGGACCGCCCGCCGCGGCTGAGGGGCTCGCCACCCTCCTTGATGTCTCCGACGTCTCGGCCCGGCGCTTGCAATGCCACTTTCCGGGACCTGCGAATCATGAGCGCTGGCCAGACATTACAGTGGTCGATATCTAAGCCATCCTGAAGATCGAGGTGCCATCGCAAGGCTATCTGATTGGATTTGCAGTGGATGACAGTTGGGGTTCTCGGACCAGCGTTCATGATGGGAAGTCTGCCTTGAGCCATGTTTCCAATCCCTTTCGTGGTCTCAGCTATTCGCCCTTTCTTCACGAATACTTATTCCTCTCCCCAGGCTCCTCAAGGGGCAAGCCTGGCCAAAAGCGCTGCTGGACAGCCCTGATTGTAAGAATACTGAAGTGGCATGTGCACCCTTGGTAAGTTGATCTCTATCACTGGTTGTCAGAGGAGCTAGGATTGTACCGCATGTCGTGACGCTAATTCTCCCTAGAAGTGGAACGATGCTCCCTGACTGCAGCCAAGTCAGGCGTTTCGACGAAATAGCCGCGCGGGAAAGCTGGACTGCAGGCGAACGCTTTGAAGTCTGGAACTGGCCGCAGCAGCCAGCCAAGGCAGCGAATAAGTTGCACGGCCTCAAGGGTGCTGAAGTCAACGAGCCTGGCAAGAACGAATACGACACCAATGCATGCTCAGATGACTTAGTAGTTGTCCAAGACGTCGTCAACAGGACTTCTGAGCAGGCTTCTACTGGTCAAAGTCTGACAAACGCCTTACCACAACTCGACTTCCAACTGAGGCAGTTCTCAATCTCGAGATACATCCATCGTGAAGCGCAAGGGCGAGTGCAGTATCCCAGGAGGTTTCGGCTTGCACAATGCCATACCAAAGCCACCTTCAACCAGATCTCTTCACACCCTCATGTCAATAGCTGGGAAACTGGTAGACGCCGCAAGAAGCTTCTGTTTCACAGTAGCGTGGGGCTTTCTCCTATATCTTTGCCTCCAATCCTGGAAGAACCACGCGTGCCGCAACATGTCCTGGCTGCTTAGCAGTGACACTCACTCCGCCTGGCTTTGTTAAGTATGAACAGTCTTCCCACTTCCTTCTTGATTGCCTTTGGGAGGGCATAGTTGGATTTCGAAACACGAATCACCTCATGGTCGAGTTGAAAGACCAAGAGAGGCTCAATGGACCTTATGCCTAGTCTCGACCAGCCATGGGTGTCTGTGAGACTGCATAAATTTGCGACGCTTTGCACTCCTTCATTTGTTTGGTTGTGTCTCTTGCAAGGCAAAAGCAGATCATTGTTGCTTCTAATCTCATCTGGAATGCTATAGTATGCCATGGGGATGCGCTGTATGTACATGTAGCTTCTCCGTTTCAGAGCGTTTCACCGACTGAAGCTTCGCCGATATTCGTGGCACTCTGGAGTGTGGTGCGATACCTTCAATATTGATGATACTCAAAAATTCCGGCTAGACCTTCTCATTCGGGGTGCACCCGCCGCCATCAATATCCTCTCTATGTTATCGGTGTGATTTAGATGTACCAAACTTGCCCCCACCATACTCACTAGCCCACGATCCCCAGATGTAAGGACAGGGTCACTATCGAGGCTGCATGTGGCAACCAGGTCAAAGACCGCAGCTCACCACGGGATGGGAAGGGAAACCAGTGACTTCGCAATCACCTCGCACCCCATGACGCTGCTGGTCAGAGCAGCATTAATATCATTTTCATCATGCCTACGACGAACAGAATGCGAAACTTACCGAACAGGGCTCAGGACACTTGAGCCTACGGGCCATTGTCGTCGCATACCATCCAAACGGATACGGCAACTTCTCAACGACCCACCCATCAAAGGCGCAATATTGGCTATCAGAAGTGCAGCTCTGCCAATTGCGTCAGTTCATCTAATCCGCAACGGTTCCTAGGGTTATGGCAAGATATGTCCTACACCGCGAATTCTCTGGTTGTGCTCCTCAGCGGCCGCACGGGCTTCCGCCTCTTGCGGAGTTTGGTTGCTGGGATGTGGGATTTGTTTGCTGGGAAAGGACCCGGCATTCACCGTCCTGGCGAGAATGGACATGTAGAGAGCAACTTTGGCGGCAATCATGGTGTGGGGAGAAGGAGGCCGGCAGCAGGAAAGAGGAGAGGTCTGAAGATTCTATACGTTTGATTGCGTGGAGTCCAGTTTTATATGAGTGTCTGTCATGAGCTTCATGATCGTCTATGACAAGAAGAGGGCGTTACTGTTACGTCAACATATCGCGCAAGTAGACGTGAAGCATGTACGTGCACCTTTTCTCGTGCCGGGCCCACGACTAGGACCAAACCGGGCGATGTTGTTGGTGGTCGAAACGACCCATGCTTTACAACAGCACTACATTAAAAGTAACAAGGAGATGTGGGCAAAGATCTTCGAGTTAGCCAGCTGTGCTCTCGACCCAACTTAACGTGCGGACTTTGATGATTCATGCAGTCAGTGTCTCTGGTTCTGTCCCACCTGGAAACGCTCCTAGCTTGTGCTTCGAAACGCTGTGTAAGGAAGCGGCCGCGCAAGCAAGTGCGTAGAGGGAGGAAGCCACTGAGGCAGACAAACTACAGCGCCTCGTAATAAACAGCGTGCTCAAAAGCGAGGCCAGGCTTCTTGGCTGTGAACGGCAGCACGGACTCGTGGAAGCGCCTGTTCAATACTATTAACTATGCGGTCCCAGGCAGGGCCTCCTATGGCCGGGGCGCAAGCAAGTCCCCCAAGAATCCAAGACAGGGTTTGGGCGCAATTTCGGTGCCATTTCTTGCACCGGTGGCCCCCGCCATGGCACATGCACTGTGCCACTGATGAGCCAGTGAGCCCCCACGCACGTTTGTGACCTGTTTCCATCTGGCAAGTCTCAACCCGGCCGCCTCAATCGTCAGCGGTCGGGGCTTGAAGATGAGCAGCATTCGCTAACGTCTCGACGGCACTGAAACGTGATCCTCGTCCATGGACCCCAGGACTTTGGCAATAGAGACGATGTCGGGCCCTGAGATACCTCCGTGTATCGCCCCCTATCGGAACCCTTGTAACGCGGCCTACAGCACGGATGCATCTGCATCTGCCCTGACGAAGGCGATACTGGCCGAAGATGCGAGCGGAGTCAAAGCACTTTTGTCACAGGACATCGCACTGGCCAACGCTTTTGTAACTCACTCCTATCAACCGTGTCAGAATCACGAAAGAGTCGAATTCGCCTAGCTCGCCATCGTTGTTGCCGGTAGGGTCCCGCTGTACTGGCCAGGCGAGGCAGGTAATCGAGCGCCTCAACGCAAGTCCTCGCCATCGCACGAGCCTTAGTAGATGCGGGCGCGTCACTTCTCGAGATACCGGGCGTAGCCTACTGGTCAGTACTAATTGACGTTCGCGGCACAACCTTGTCGACGACAGCGGTCAGGCAGGCCTGCATCACGCGGTCCTTTCTGAGTACGAGGCGGGTCCCTGCCATAGAGCCGCCATTAGGAGGATCGCGGAGATGAAGCGGGTGCTGCTCGGTGCTGGAGTCGATGAGTCCATATGCAACCACGACGGTAAGACGACTTTGGCTGTGGTGAAAATATTGAGACAATGGTCTCGGACTCGCATAAGAGGGCCCCGTGGCTCCGAATATATTGTTCAGAAAGAAATAGGGGCCACTACGACTTCTAGCCGGCGAGCAATCCTTGTGTTTGAGGTCATGGGTCTGGTGGTGTGATCGCTCTGTCGCTCCGTCAAGGAACTGCCGAGTACATACAATGAGGCAGCGGCACAGTGATATTAAGGGTGCGGGCAGCTGGGTATTGGACTTTTGAAGGATCAAGTCTTTCTAAGAAAAATAAAAAATAATAACCCAGTACCAAGTTGGATTTTGAAACACTCGCTGCTCAATCAGCTGCGGGAATGGCAATTACAGAGCCAGGCGGGCCCCTGGTCTTGTGATGCACCAGATGGCTGTCCCGGCCGCTGGGCCCGGTCTGCTAGCAGCGACGCAGGCTGCAGGCAGTACAACTTACTGCAGGCGCGCAACAGTCTGTGTCCGAGGACTATAGTGGTCTCGGGCATCATCTCTGAATGAACGAGGAGCATCAACACGAAGCCATACCTGCATGCTTAGAAATGCATGCTCGCGACGCGAGATCGCGCGCGAGAATGGCGATCGGTTCATTTGTCATACCCGCGCGGCAATGCACATGCCCTACTGTGGTGCTCCCAAATTCCCAGTGCCCCAGTTCACAGCTCCGGCTTCCACGGAGCTGGCGCCTGGTGGTGTGCCCAACCTGGCAGGCGGGGGCAGACGCCATGACGAAATGTCTACTGGCATTGGCCTTTCATGTCAGTTGAGCCTTGCGATAAGGCAATTCGCGATGCATAAATACCTTGTTTGAACAGCCGGTGTGAGTTTTGATGGTGCTTCAGACGTTGGCCTGACAGTTCAGCGTCTAGTGGAAATGGCTTCAAACACCAAGGAGGTAACGGGGCGACCAACACGCTGCAGTGATGCTTGTGGGTGATGGCTGACCACGCAACAACCAGAAAATTTACCATGCAAACGGCCGTTTCACTCGGCCAGATAGCACATTTCGCAACTTCGTTTCCAACCAGCCGGGCGCGCAGTTCCCCGCTGAAGCCGGTCGCTATGCTCTCTATGTCTCGCCCGGGTGTCCATGGGTAAGCCCAAGCCCAGCGAGCGGCGCACTGCACGGCCGCAGACTGACCGTGGAAACAGGCGCACCGAACCCTCATCGTGAGACTCCTCAAAGGCCTCGAGTCTATCATCGATGTCTATCAGGTACACATGACCATGGGCCCCGAAGGATGGTACTTTAGTGGCGAAGGCGACTCCCTGCCCGAAGATCCCCTCCACGGCTTCAAGACGCTGAGGGAGCTGTATCTCAAAGCCGACCCCAACTACAGCGGGCGTTACACCGTGCCTGTGCTGTGGGACAAAAAGGCAGACGTGCTTGTCAACAACGAGTCGTCCGAGATCATCCGCATGTTCTACAGCGAGTTTGACCATCTCTTGCCAGAGCCCCTGCGCGAGGTTAATCGCCCTGGAGACGGCCTGTACCCCGAGGCCCTGCGCTCCGAGATCGACGAGCTGAACGACTGGGTGTACAACACCGTCAACAACGGCGTGTACAAGTCCGGCTTCGCCAAATCGCAAGAGTCGTACAATGAGAATGTCCACGCGCTCTTCCAATCCCTCGATCGACTGGAAGCAAAACTCCAGGCCCACGGGAAGCGGTTCCTGCTAGGCGACCACATCACCGAAGTGGACGTCCGTCTATACACGACGCTAGCACGCTTCGACGTCGCCTACTTCACCGTCTTCATGTGCAATCTCAAATCAATTCGGCACGACTACCCTGCCTTGCATCTGTGGCTGCGGCGCCTCTACTGGGACCAGGACGTCGACGGCGCTCTCAGAGCGGCGTTTTATCGCACTACACAGCCGTACATCTCACAGTACGCCTTGGGCTATGCGCATTCGAGGCGCAAGATTGTCTTGGGGGACGCGACGCCTTTGGTGGTACCTGCAGGCCCAGCCGTGCTGATGGAGCCGCTGGAGGGGCGATGAGTGGGCGTGCTGTTCTCGTGTACAACAGTCTCGTTCAGTCCTTAGCTTGCGTCAATGCAAAGAATATATGCGTGTGGTTTTGCTTGCTGAATTTTCATCTCAGTGCTGGAGCACATCTGTTTGGTATGCCTGCGTGGCGCGATCCAAGGCCACAACGTCCTGCTGGGTATACGGCGGATACATAATACGACATGCTGATACTTCGCTGGGCAGTCCGCTGGTCCGTTGTTCCAGCGGGGCCATTAACGAAGGGCCCTGTTGCAATATCAGCGATCTTCGGAGAGCGCCGTCTACATCCAGAACAGGTGAATACGGCTCTGTCTGTAGCGCGCTAGGTCACCACCAGTAGCTCGGATGCGATCGGAGTGAGCTTGGAGGTAGGAACACAGACGCATGTTGGCCGGGAGATTCGGACCATCGATAGCCCGTCTTATGCCAGCCGGTCAGTCCAGGCTCAACATGCATGGTTTCACTAGCGAGATTTTCCACGGAGTCCAATAGAATGCTTGAGAGATGCAGAGATTTATCTGATCATCTTATCAATCGGATCTTGCCCCCTCCCCCTCACTGCCGCAAGCCAAGACGGCACCATGTCCCGAGCCGCCGGCCGGCAACTCGGCTGATGGCAGCGCCTTGCCGGATTCTCAATCTTGTGCTTGTCCAACCTTTGACGTCTGCAATACGGCAGGTTTGGGTGCTGCACTGCTGTATGCACAGGTTGTAACTAACTCGCAGGTTGAGCTCCGTCACTGGGTCAGTGAGTGCCTGTGGGCCATATCATTTCACGCTGAGTTGGAGGGTGGTAAAGGAGCCTAGACGGCCTGGCGATTCCAGTCATGGGGCCCTCATCATAGCAAACGCGGGCATCTCCACGAGACTGCACCGTCCGGCAACGCCAATCACTTGACAAGTTGCTCGCCATTCCCACGCATCTTGTTGGTCGCCACAATGGGGCGGACAACATGTCCAGGACGCCTGGAGAGACGGTACCACCTCACTACCGGTTGTCGGGAATGTCTAGAAGAGGGTGGCTTGCCCTGCTCGGGCGAAGATCCGTGGCAAGCGTGGTACCACAGGCTGCAGCAAGGACTCATGGGTGGCTCACCATCGTATGGCGTCGTATCGGAAAGGGCAATCGTTACCGAATACCGATAGTCAAACTTGTCGTCCAGTCGTATTGAACAGTGTTCGTGTGATACGTACTCCCTCATAAAGCAGGATGCCACCCCGTCGTGAACCCTCGGCCCCTGACCTGCAAATCACCTGGTTTGGCCCTGAAGTTCTTTGAACGAAGCGGCCACCCCGACTTTAAAAATTCACATTCTGAAGTCTCCGGAGGACGCAAGGAGCAGCTCCGCTGTCAATCATGCATCCACCGCGTGTCGTATTCTACTCGCTCTTCCCTCTTTACGGCATCACGTTCGCTGGCATTACGAGCTATGGCGCCAATTTTGGCTTCATTGGCGTCAGCATTACCCTCTACCAACCTGAATGCGCGTGGTCCTGTCTTTTCTGCATCGCGCCGCCGCTCAACTGCACGACCGAAGACCTCGCCGTGAGTGTCCCCGAGAAGCGCGATGCGCCCGACGAGTCGGCTCCCGCTCCCCAGTACCCATCGGGCAATGGGTGGAATGTGACTTTGGAATCCACACCTCAATGCAAAGCAAACAACGACTTTTATTTGCAGACAGTGGCATACTGCCTCAAGTCGAGGTGTACTGATTTGCCATCCATCCAACTGGAAGAGTTTTGGGACAGGGATGTCCCGTTCTTGTTTGAGGGAAACAAAGGTGCGCTCCCAGTGCCTAGACAAAGCTACACGCAGGTCCTCGGCGCAATCAAGGAGCCTCCAACGGAGCTCTTGAACAACACAGTCTTTCTCAACTACACCGCCGTGGTACCAGACGATATTTACATACCAGAGTACAACACTCTCCGCTACTACGCGGCCAATGAAGTCACTCACGAAATATACGGCCTGGCCATCTTTCTCTCCGGCGTAGCTATACCAATCTCGGTTTCGCTGCTGCGCTTTCTGCCATGGCCGACCTCGTGGGTCACAAAGTTTAATGCCTACCTCATCGATCCGCCGCTTCTCGGACACAGTCATTCGGCACCAATATGGGGTTTGGGCATCATGCCGACTCGCGGACAGGCCCTGTTCATCGCCTACCTGTGGCTCATCAACATCCTTCTCAGCGCGTGTGGATACGAAGTCTTTCTGCCCAGTCTCTTTTATCCGGACAAGCAGTACCAGGTAGAGACCTGGGTGGCCAACCGCTTCGGTGTATTGAGCTTTGCTCAGCTGCCGCTCGTTTTGCTTTATGCCGGGCGGAACAACATCTTGTTGTGGCTTACGAACTGGTCGCACTCGACGTTCCTTCTCCTGCACCGCTGGGCGGCGTTTCTCTGCATGCTCCAGGCGGTGCTGCATAGTATTGTCTACCTGCACATGGCGGTCGCGCACCTCGGTGGTCTCGACCACGCAGAGGAGAGTGTCGAGCCATACTGGTACTGGGGCATAATAGGCACGCTGGCCATGGCACTCATGGTCGTGTTGTCAGTGCAACCTATTCGGCAGAGAGTCTATGAGGCCTTCCTTGCGATTCACATAGCGCTCGCGGTCATGACTATCGTCGGTTGCTACTATCACATCACTCCCAAATATGGCCAAGATTACGGTTTCCAGACCTGGCTGTACATCACCATCGCCCTCTGGGTCTTTGATCGCGCTGCGCGTCTGGCTCGCAGTATTCGTGGCGGCATCAAGCGTGCGTATCTCTCGCCGATTGACGACGACTATTACCGCCTGGATATCCCCAATGCAACGGCATCTGGTCACATTTACTTACACTTCCCGACAATCAGTCTGTGGCGAGTCTGGGAAAACCACCCCTTCTCTGTGGCGGGAGTTGTCCAGCCCATCGGCCCTGGCTCTGTATCGCCTTTAGCCGTAGGGCTAGCGTCGGATAGCCCACCCGAGAAGACAGTCGGAGTCGGGGATGAACAGCCGAGTCGTTCATCAACTCCCTCCGAAGTGACTGTAAGTGATGCCAGGCCAGCCAAAGCCGGCATTGTTCTTTTCGTCCGCAAGCATGATGGAATCACCTCGATGATCTCCAAATGCAAAGCAGTTACTCGGGGAATTCGCGTCCTGATTGAGAGCTCGTACGCCCCCAATATGACGTTCCTCCAAGATGGGCTCCCTACACCCACTCACGATTTCCCGAACCTCATTTGCGTCGCAGGTGGTGTGGGTATCACGGGCGTCCTCCCTTCGCTGGATAGCTTTACTAACGTCGCCAAATCCGCCTGCCACGCCCAGCTGTTCTGGGGCGTTCGTACAATGCCCCTCGTTCATGCGGTCGAGAACATGTTGGGGTACGAGTGCGGCGATGTGACCGAACGGAGGTGGGGGAGCGTCCAAGTTACGCTCTCAGTCGGCGTCAGGTTCAATCTTAGAGACATGTTGGAGAAAGAGCTGGGCTCATGTAGTGGTGGAACCACGGTTGTTGTATGCGGGCCGCCGAGTATGGCGGACGAGGTGCGCTGTGTCGTGTCGGCGCTCTCGAGGCATAATGGTTCGCAAGGAACTCGTCTGGTGAAACTTGTGGTCGAAAGCTTCTCTTGGTGAGAACATAGCACGGCTCATGATGGGATCTTGCTCGTGTCATGCCCGCTGTTAGGGACATGGTGGCGACTGTTGGTGCTTCTCCTTACCCTCTGTGCGCGGACAGAATTCACGAGCAGCGACGCCACCGAAGCACCAGGCGCAAGAAGAGAAAGCTTAGTAGTAGAGAGACAAGAAAACGTCTCGAGCGCTGCCACTGGCGTGACAAATGCGTAAGCGCTCAGTATATTTGATCACTCATCAAATGCGGGCGCAAAGACAGGCCCGTCATGATCCCCTGCGCTGCGAATGCTCCATCATAGCAGGTCCCTGTATATATGCCATACGCTTGCGTCCCATCAATTGCAAAATAACTCCGTCGTCTACGCCTAAGCGACATGCTGCGCCTTGGAAGCCTTGTCCTCCTCGGAGCTATTCGGCTCCATGGCGTCCTGAAGTCTCATCTGGGGCAGCGTGCGCGCGATGCGCGGCGGATCCCAAATGGTCTTGGAGTGGAGGAAGACTTCGTCAATCTCCTCGAGCGAGCGGCCGTTGGTCTCCGGGAAGAAGAAGTAGACGGTCGGGACGATGGCCGCGTTGAGCACCGCGAAGATGATGTAGTAGCGGTACGAGATGGTGTTGAAGCCCACGGGCGTCACCTCGGCCAGCAGGAAGTTGAAGGCCCACACCGCGGTCGTCGACACGGCGCTGATGGCTGCTCGCAGCTGCAGGGGGGCAACTTCCGTCGCATAAAGGAACGTGAGGCCGGAGTAGCCAACCGTGTAGATGAACTGGAAGACGAAGAGGAAGACGGCCGCAACAATGACGGCGGACTGGTTATTCTGTGCCGAGGTGGTGCCAGCGAGAACGGCCATGGAGACGGCCATACCAGCGGCACTCCACAACATAAGGGGCCGGCGGCCGAGTCTGTCGATGGTGAAGAAGGCTAGGAAGCCACCAAAGGGCTGCGTCAAAGCCATCGCGGCGGCCAGGATACGAGACTTTGTAGGGTCGAGGCCGAGGTAGATCTCGAAAATGGTGGTGGCGTACATGGAAATGAGGTTGATGCCGCACATTTGCTGGAAGACCTGGCCGCCAGCGGCGAGGACAGTGCGGTGGAAGAGGCGCTGCTCGCCCATCGACAGCATAGCCTTCCAAGAGAGCGTGCCGCATTGCGAGAGCGAAAGCTGGATGTCATGAATCTCGCTGGCAATGGCATCGGAGTTGGGGTCGTCGTCGTTGAACGCCGAGAGAATGGCACGCGCCTCGTCCAGGCGGCCCTTCTTGACGAGCCAGCGGGGCGACTCTGGGAAGATGGACATGAAGACCACGACGACGAGCAGCATCGCAACCTGAAAGGCCAGGGGGAAGCGCCAGGAGACGGAGCTGCCGGTGACAAAGTAGAAGCCAAAGTCGACCCACAGGGCCAGCGAGACACCCGCGCCGATGAAGATGCCGTCCGTCACGACGTGCGCGCCGCGCTTGGTCGCCTTGGAGATCTCGGCCTGCCAGACGGGCACCGTGGCGAGGTAGCCGCCTGTGCCCAGGCCCAGGACGATTCGGGCGATGATGAATTGCGCGAGGTGAAAAGACGTGGCCATGAGGATGGCGCCGACGATGGTGATGGATGAGGCGAGCTGGATGACACGCTTGCGGCCGAGCAGGTCGCCGAGATAAATGCACGAGAGGGAGCCGAACATGCCACCGACAGTGAAGAGCGCGACAACGGTGCCTATGGTGTGCATGGTTAGTTTTCTGTCCGTACTCATGGGGCTTTACATGAGACTGAGGTGGGATAGCGCACCCTGAATCGTAGAGTTGTAGTGCTGCTCGTCGCCCTCGGTGTTAATAGTGTCGAGCTGCGGGAAGCTCTCGACAAAAGCGTCTAGGGTCAAGAGCCCGCCGGCGACGCTGAGGTTGTAACCGTACGTAACAAACGCCGGGCAGACGACGAGGGCGATGATGGCGCGGCTCAGGGCCGAGCCGCGCAGGCCAAAGTAGGGGGCCATGGTGGTGGTTCCCGTCTCTCTGTGTCTTGTCCTCCTTGAAGTGGGACTTGCAAGTATCGTGAGAGGATCCGGTCCGGTTCGGGGTTCGTCGGTTTGGTGGTTCAACAATGCCAATGCCTCTCCGGTCGACGGGGCTCTTTCATGCTTTGACTTTGCGGATCTGGAGAACGGAACGGCAAGTGGAAACGATGGCTCGACCAGATCGATCCGGATCCATTGTGCTGTGGAATCGGGCTCTCTTTATACCAAGGACCCGTTTTGCAACGGTCACCGGCGGGCGCCGTTGACAATTCAACACCAAGTGGACCGCGTTTGGCCTGCGATTGTGTCTCGCGGGAGCGTCAGCCAGGCTAGCCCTTGGTTAATTCCGCTCTACCCCAACTGGCGTGCGAATGGTTTGGCGGGCGAAATGGAGCAGTTGCTGCCATTCCTGGTCAAGAGTGCCGCTCCGGACCCCAGATCTCCCCTCCCCCGCAGTGCAATTGGGCCTCGGGCCTCCAATTCCCCAGATCTTTTGGCTCCGCAGGCCCCGTCGTGTGCCAAGGTGCGTGTGGCAGCGTGTGTCCCCGCGTCATGAGCTATGGGGAACGTTCCCACCGGACCCGGCCGATGCGGGAATATGTGAGGCACCGCTGCGGTGCAACGGGGGCCCCAGAACCAAGTAAGGCTCACTCTTGAGGCACATATCATACCCTCGGCTCCCCTGTCCTGCTCGTGTTTTCTGTCGGTTTGCCGGCCGCCCCGGCCGGCACGGGCACGAGGCGCTTGAACTTGGCGGGTGTGACAAGCTTCGGGCGTGGCTGAAGCCATCACCGCCCGCCCGAGCGATGATGGCAACCCTTTCAGGCCCTGTCTGGGGACCTCATTCGCTGAACGAGCATTTGTGCAGGGACTCGGTGGCTACATCTTGCAGCCAAGATCCGCGGCAGATGCGCGGGTGTGTTCAGAAGACAGGGGGGCCGCGCATCCCACGGCCGCCTCTTCCAGTTGCCGACAGCCTCATGTTTGTGGCATTTGCGCTGCAGGAGAGGCAGCAGCGCCGTGGACCAAGCACAACAATTAACAAAAAGAGAAAAATATCAGGGAAAAAATAAGGCTTACGGACAAAAACGGCAAAAGCAGGTTCCCCCCGTCCGAGCTCCGCAGCATGTGGCGACCGCCGACCACGAGGCCATCAGGGACCCGCTGGCGGCGATTGCATTCCTCCGACTTCCCTGGCTTCATCGCCTCAACGAAATCTCCAAATGCCAATCACATCTCGCAAGCCAAGAAAAGAGGCGAGATTTGGAGCGCGTCCAGCCACGTCTTCTCCAAGACGATGATGCCTGCAAGCCCGAAATGGCTGAAGCCGTAGATGCTTTGACACACGATGGGCGCCCCTCGAGCCGCCGGAGTCTTCCGGCCTCAGCCCGGGGTTGCCCGCTCCATGTGAGAGCGACGGACAGCGTAAATACATGTACGTAACCATGTCGGCGAGTCGACGACGACGACGATCCAACAGACGACACCGTCCCAATCAGTGCCGGCACTACCGGATGCCTCGCAAGCGGGATGCCGAACTGGAAGGGCCGAGCCCCAGATTCTCCCCCGCGAAATAGAAGACTGGAGCAAGGTCGCCGAGCCGAGAATAGCGACGATCGTGAACCGCAGGTTGTGGGGAGGCTCGCGTCACATTGAAGCTGGTACGGATACGGAAGCTGTCGAGCACGCCCATCAGCCGCGAATGCGCAGTGTTCAGGCCGGCGGGACGGGCCGTGACGACGAGGAGGCCTCCGTCTTCGGCTCCCAAGGAGCATCAACACTTGGACTTCGGCGAAATTCATGCTGGGCTACAGTTGCAGGATGACGACGACGAACACACGACCAGGGAACAGGACATTATTCCACGCCCTCTCGGGGACTCGGCGGTCATGCATGCATCATAGGCTTCAAGGTGCCATCGTCGCGGGCTTCATTACCCCAGATTGCCCCTTCACAATCTGGGGAACTGCATTAGGATGCAACTTACGAGAGCCCTTTACTCACCATAGTGGACACGCAGGATCTACGCTTATCTGGCAGTCTCCACGATCACGCACGAAGTGCTGCCTGCGCATGGTCCAGCGGCCTACGACCCTGCCGCTCCCCGGCCGGCAAGGACGCATCACCGGCGCAAGCGTGTGATGTCGACATCATGCGTTCCACGCGGATCCCAATAGCGTACCGCTGGTCCTACGCGCGCCCCTTGGTTGACAAATCACGGAATTCCAAAGCGGCACGCGGTGTTGGGTACCAAAACCTCCGGGTGACTGAGTTTCTCTAACGTAACACGAGCTTCAGGCGTTCATTAACCCCAGAGGCGAAGCGTGAGCAGCTTCGCCACTCCGCGACGTCTTACGCGCGGGCCTGTCCGCCACTCGAACTCAGATCAAACGGCGGCGTGGCGATGTCAAGGGGTGCGAGACGATGGCTTGCTCAGGAACTCCCCGAGGGTTTCGCTGAAATCCGCATAATCCTGAGAGTGCAATGGACTTGGGTAGTCCTCGCCTCCCCCATCACACCAACCGAGCACTGTGACGTGAGACATGGCGTTCATTTTGCTCGAATGCAACGCCCAGGCCCAGAAGCCTGTTCGGAAAGCCGAGTATGTGCGAGCGAGCAACCAGGCAGACGGCCGACAGACGACCGAGCGACCGGAATACGTTGGGACGGACGGTGGCAAGGCGGCTGGAGGCAGTGGCGTGCCCGCCTGAATGCTACGTGGCATCTTTCTGGGGAGATGGGATGCAGTCCGCTTCCCACGGTGCCGACATACTTGCTAGGGGAAACCTGTGGTTACTCTGCCCCTGGGGGATATCTCCTCGTCCGGCACGAAGCACTGGCTCTCGCCGCGGCGTTCTCAAGATCTGAGGAGTACCCGTCCATAGCATGGTCCCGTTGCCTCTCAGTCATCTCCCAGAGGAATGACACTCCTTTGAATTCGAATTACCAGCCCCTGAGGTGCCAAACCTGATATGACTACCGTGCTTGAGCATTGAGAGGGCAAGAATGAAATCTCAATGGTCGCTGAGATCCTGTCCATGTGCTCAATCTTTCATTTCATGGACCAGACCTAATTCTCTGGTTATTCGTCTCGTTTAAATACCTTCACCGTCGAGAAGTTGCCGGTGGACAGTCGACGGCAGGCGGTATCCCCCGAGCCGAGATCGGAGGATTCGATGACGAGCTCGACCGGACTCGATGCCGGCCCAAACGATTATATTAGCCGTAGCACCTCGAGATCAAAATGTTTCTTTACCATTTCCTTGACACCGAAAACTATTCTGGGGGGAATTGTTGGATGTGTTCCCTTGGCGAATATCAGGGGCATCGGGGCGCAATTCGGGATGTAGCCGCTTGGAGCGACCTGGGGAGGGACAGCCCCAGCATCGTCAAAATTCGCCCATTCGAGGACAAAGACCGTTTTTCAACGCGTTTTCCATGTCGATTGATTACATTGACTAAACAAAATATTCGTGTTCATCGCACCATGATTGAGTGATGTCGAGGTTACGGCATCGCCATACCAACCCGTGCCAAGCACATCACGTGTCAGGTCATGAGTACCAACCCAGCCAATCAGCGCCCGAACATTGTAATCCCGCAGCAGCACCAGCAGTGCTTCAGCGAAACGGCAAAAGTCCACCACGTCAATCCGTCGCCTCCTCAACGCCAACACCCCCCAGCTGCCTCGTCCTCCCGCCTCGACCCGCGCAGTCGGCCGCCCCGCGACACTCCGTCGATTGCGACCTCCTGACCCTCCTCGTCCCGTCGACCGACCCCCCTTCCGCCATGGCGCCGGCACTGACTGCCTCGGTGGCGATGGGCGTCGCCCGGCGACAGCTGCTGGCCCCGACCGCCTCGTCCGCCCCCCGCGTCGCCGCCACCGCCGCCGTCCGGATACTCGCACAGCAGCGCGGCTACGCGACGCCGAAGGGCCCCCCTCCTGCCAACTTCCGCACGAGCAGGCGCACCGAGTGGCCCTGGGACAAGGAGAGCACGCTCGACCGCATGGGCAAATTCTTCCTCTTGACCGAGATGGCGAGGGGAATGTATGTCCTGCTCGAGCAATTCTTTCGACCTCCGTACGTTACCCCCCGACGGTTTTATCCAGAACTATGCGCGGCGGGGGACAATGGCTGACGTGCCGATAGGTACACCATCTTCTACCCCTTCGAGAAGGTAAAGAACGCACAACACCCCGGGCAGGTGTCCACTCGGAGAACAAACCATTGACCTCTGGCGCAGGGCCCCATCTCCCCCCGATTCCGTGGCGAGCACGCCCTCCGACGATACCCCTCTGGCGAAGAGCGCTGCATTGCCTGCAAGCTCTGCGAAGCTGTGCGTACACACCCGTCTCCGCTCATCCGAGCCCCCCCGCGACACCGGCTCGGCAATGATGCCGGAGGTTCGATCTTCACAGCACGACGCAGCCCGCTAACACAAAGTCGAATTAGATCTGCCCTGCCCAGGCCATCACCATCGAGGCCGAGGAGCGCGCCGACGGCTCCCGCCGCACCACCCGCTACGACATTGACATGACCAAGTGCATCTACTGCGGCTTCTGCCAGGAGTCGTGCCCCGTCGACGCCATTGTCGAGAGCCCCAACGCCGAGTACGCGACCGAGACGAGAGAGGAGCTTTTGTACAACAAGGGTACGTTACTGCCGATTTTTGCACCCGGCCCGAGGCAATGATAGCCCACAGCGATGTCATTGCACCGTTGTGTCGCGTCTCCCGCCGACCCGTGGGCCACGACATCTGGCTGTCCCCAGTCAGCCTACCGTCTCAATTGACACGCTGCTAACTCCCGTTGCAGAGAAATTGCTCTCCAACGGCGACAAGTGGGAGCCCGAGCTGGCCGCCGCCATCCGCGCCGACTCGCCCTACCGATAATTGCCACGCCACCGACGACGACACCCCCTTCTGCTGCCACGAGGAACCCTCGCCTCGGCAGCAGAACATTACCTGTTGTTACTACAGATTTCCAAAATTCTAGGCTTCTTCTTTGTTCCACGTGTACGGGTAGAATGAGTGGAGTGGGGGTGGATGGGAGGATTGCGAGAGAGGAATGGCCTCGGAAGCACGGCCGACGATGTAGTCGTGCGGCTGGCTGAGAGTGGATGATCAGCTGTGTACATATCAAGAGGCAGGCAAGAGATGATGCCCATTCACCAGCACTACACGATGATGCTTTGCTCGACAACGTTCCCGCCATGGTCGTGTCTTAGGTGGCATCCACGACTCGCCCGTCCTGCAGAGCTACCGAGACTCTCGTCAACAGAGGACAGCCAGCTCTTCAACACCATAAACAAACAACACCGGTGCTGCACAATCATGGTCTTCATGGTAACAAGGTAATGAATGTATGCTCATTAAAAGCTACTAATGATCCCGTCTTCTAGGGAGTGGGGCAGCCAGCTTCGTCAACGCCCAAAGAACCGCCAATGCTCAAGTCGTCTTAGTCGTCATTTCCTCCCTCTTCTTCTTCCGCTTCGTCGTCATCAGCACTGGCGGACCTTCTTCTCACCGTCCTTGCCCGCCGCCGTAAGCAGCAGCTCCATGAGGCCGACGGCCACCTGGCGCATGCTCTCGTGGTAGCGAGCATTGTCCGGGTAAAAGGGGCAGTCCGACGGCGTCTCGTTGCCAAACTCAATGGTGAGGCCGTGGACGCGCGAGGCGCCGCACGTGCCGTTGTAGTACTGGCCCAGGGCGTGGTCGGTGCTACCGCCGGCCGTGGGGTACAGCCCGGAGCTGGGCTTGGGCACGTAGCGGATCTTACCCGCGCGGTTCATGCCGTCGCCCATGCGCTTGCTCAGGGCCAGCTGGGCGTCCAGGTCCGCCTGCTCCATGTACTCGCGGTAGACGCTGTTGGCGGGGTCCTGGCCGATGAAGCCGCGCTTCCCATCGTACGCCTTGTTGGTGAAGCTCTGCTTGGGGTCCGTCGTCTGGGCGTCATCGTCGCCCCAGGCGTACAGGATGTCGCCGCCAAACGAGTGCAGGTCGAGGAACCACGAGAGGTCCTTGTTCTGGTCCAGCACCCAGGCAACGTTCTGCGTCTCCGGCTCGGAGAGGGGCGCCTTGCCGTGGAACACCTCGCTGCGAGGGTTGTCGGACGCCGCGCTCCGGATGTTGGCGCTCGGGTTGAAGATGCGCTTGTAGTCCCACATGATGGCAAAGTTGCGGTTCAGGTCGATGCCCACCGAGGCCTTGCTGCCGTCGGAACTGGCCGTGTTTCGGTTCTTGCGCCAGCATGTGCTGGTCTTCTGGTCATAGGCGACGCCGTCAGGGTTGACGAGCGGCACGATGGCGATGCCCGCCGAGAGCGCCGTCTCGACCTGATCCGCCGTGTACTTTTGGGTGCCGTACGCGATTCCGGTGCCATTAGCTCGCGCCTCGAGCAGGTCCGAGATGAAGTAGAGAACGTTGTCAGGCCCGCCTCGCTCGCGGGCATGAATGCCGCTCTGGATGAAGACGCGGGGGTTCCCGGCACCAATAGTAGCGCCATATAGCTCCCGCTTCTCAAATGTCTTGTACGGCGCCGTGAAGAGCTCCACGTCGTCAAACTTTCCGGCGAGGCCCTGCAGGCCCGACTTGACTTCGTCGACATTGAGGATAGAGACCAGGTTGCGGTCGTTGACGCCGAGGCCGATGGGCGCCTTCTCGCCGCCGTTGAAGCGGTCGCCCTGGCCGATGGGCAGTTCTGTGAAGGATTGACGTTGACGAAGGCCGGCTCTGCTGGCTACGTACTTTTCGTAAACGAAGGTACCGTCCTCTTCTCCCGGGAGTGTGCAGCCGTTGGCAGTGAGGCCAAAGGCAGCCAGGGAGAGGACGCTCTGAAACTTCATGATGGCAACGATTGACCGAATCACAACAACGAGAGCAACGAATAAGCTGGGCCGAGCTGAGCAACGGCAAGGTAGGGTAGAAGCGAGAGTTCAAGCTTTATACCACGCGCAGTTCCACGTTTTGGGACCTGGCTGGGACCTGAAGGGCGTCCGCCACGGCTGCAACTGCTCGGCCACTCCGCCTCATGGGGAAGGACGACAGCATGCAGCAGTGCAGGGACAAGCTTTTCGATGGAGAATGGAGAGATCGGCGGCAGGAACTCGAGATTTGCCTTTGGCGGGTGAGTTGTGACGGGACGCCACCCATAAACACTGGAGGGGAGGGTCCGCGTTTGACGCCATCCATCATCGGAGAAGGTGCCAGCCAACCGGCCCGGTATAATCGTGCAGAGCGAGATGGCACCTCCCAGTTCAGGAGGACTTGGCATCCGAACCTCATGTATCGGTGGGGAGCACAGCAGGGACAGGTCTTGAACAAGCAACCTGCAGCTTCCACTCCCAGGCAGTGCCGCGGACGCCATCTTGCGCAATGCGCAGCTTGTGCGCAGCGTGGCTAGCGCGAGCGGCCTCTTGGCCCCAGTCTGGCAACCTCGTGCGGGCCAGGGTCAGCAGGCATCGCCGCAGTCAAGGGATACGAATACATGCACCTCGCGTGGAGATGCGACATGGCTTTGGCCGTGCGTCCAGTGCGGGGTGCAGCTCGATGCTCTCGCTGGTCCGCGCGACACCGTTGCACGCCGTGGTGCATGCGAATCCAAGGCCGTTGCAGGGGAACCCGAAACGCACCATTGGCGCACAGCCCCAACACAGTGTTGTCGTCTCGCAGCTTCCATCGTCCTCGTTGTTGTGCGGCTTCAGAAGCAGCTGCCGCCGTTGACTGGATGGCAAAAGACGACCGACCCACGGCGGAAGAATATGAACATGGAGGGAGCCCGGTGGAAACAAGCTGAAGTCTAGATAGAGTGTGTTCCCAACGTTGCAGCGGAGGGCGTAGTCGGGGTCGGGGTCGGGGTCAGGGTGGCTGATGAACAGCGTCAACTGCCTATCAGGGAAGGAGGCGGATCCCGCAGCGGTGGCGGCGGGTGCGAGAGTTTATTCGAGGACCGGCTTCTCCAAGGTTGCCGTCGGTAGAGGCTGGCGCCATGGTCTGACGTTGACGGGCGGCGAGACCGCTCCCGAGTCATGGGGGACGGGGTCTGGATCTCAACAAGCGCGCGGGAGGCACGGATGAATCTGGGGGTTTGCAAGTGACGTTGAGGATTGGAGGATGGAGATGGACGATCTGCGGGTGCACCTGCCATGGGCCAGTGATTGTCTGTAGCGGGCGACTGCTGCCTCATCAGGTCACGTGTTTCCTCATCTCGCGGCTTGTCCAGAGATGCCTCTCACGTTTTCATCAGCAATGCGCATCTCGGGACGATACTCTCAAAGATCTTCCCATGGCTTGCTTCTGTGTGTGAAGCACTCGGGCGGATCATCCTCGGCACGGCGAATGTCGCATCGTCATTGACGGACTTTCGCCAAACATGGCGTCTAGCTCAAGTTCACGCGTGATACTGCTCAAGGTCTTCATCTGCTTCCGTTTCTTCCCGCCCAAGGAGCCGATGGCACCGAAAGCAACACTCCGACTTCAACGCCAAATCCATAAGGCCTTTCTTTCCTCGCACCGTAGTCCCAGCTTCCATGCATCCAATTCAACCCTCGCCTCACCCCCGTCTAGGGTAGGCCACTCTTGCATGTCACGGTCCGCACTTACACGTCCACCAATGGCAGCGCGTCCAACTGTCGCTGAATAAGTCACAGACGGGGGATAGAGGGGGACTCGCACATCACGTGACCTACCCCAGCTCCCTGGCCGGCTGCCAATGGCACTCACTCACTGGCCTATTCATTCCCCGGGCCGCGCTTCTCCCCCAAAAAGCCGTGGCCAGCTCCGAACTCCACGCGCTGCCCGCCCGCCGGCCAATTGCCTGCTTACCTCATTGAAGCCGTCCGCCCCCCGAACCTCCAGCGAGAAATTTACTCGCCCATCGTCACTCATCCTCGCAACCCGCCCATCTCCACCACCACCACAACCACAATCACCACCAACCCTTCTCGTCGCGCCTGCTCGACTCTTCGTGCTCGGCCACTCTCAATTGTCTCCGCCCCCCGCAGCGTCAATTGACCTCTCCTTCCACTCTCCGGCCACCTCCCGCGAGTCACAATCACAGCCGCCGCCATGTTCCGTACCGCGATGCTCCGCTCGGCCGTCCGCGCCGCCTCCGCCGCCGCCCGTCCCGCCGTCCAAAGAACATCCTTCCTTGCCGCGCCGCGCGTTGTCGTCCCCCGCGTCCAGCAGAGCATCGCCGCTGTCCCCGTGCGCATGTACGGCGCCGCCGCCGGCCTCAACAAGGAGCAGGTCGAGGGCCGCATCATGAGCCTGTTGCAGGGCTTTGACAAGGTACGTTGGAAGATACGGAGCAAATGAGTTTTGGCCCTCGGCCGGGAAAGCTGGAGGGGCCTTGAGATCTGCGCAAGAGTTGCTTTCAAGACGGCAAAGGCGAAAGACATAATGGGGTTCATCTTGAAAGCATGAGATGGGCTCGTCCAGTTTTCTATTCGGCTGGCCGTGCCAGACTTTTGCCCTCCCTTGTCGAACAGCTGCTAACATATCATCTTCCGCTTCAGGTCAACGATGCCAACAACGTATGTACCCCCCGTTTTTCGAGCTTACCAAACCATAATACCCGATACGCATGCCCATACCGACTCGATATCCCGGTTCTGACGACCTCTTGTCTAACCCGCCCACAGATCAAGCCCACCGCCCACTTCGCCAACGACCTCGGCCTCGACAGCCTCGACACCGTCGAGGTCGTCATGGCCATCGAGGAGGAGTTCAGCATCGAGATCCCCGACAAGGATGCCGACACCATCCACTCTGGTACGCAACCTTGCTTTCTGCCGCTCCGGCTGCGGTGCCCACGCCCGCCCGCACGTACACAAGCTAACCTCTATTTTTTCCGCAACGCAGTCGACAAGGCCGTCGAGTACATCCTGAGCCAGCCCGACGCCAACTAAGCCGCGTTGTCGGAACCACTCCAAGATGCCGCCCGGTCGATCGCGTATACGACGTCTCAGGCTCAAGATGCGTCATGCAGACCCATATATGTTGTCACAGCTGCGGTGGCGCGTCTAGGAGACCAAGGGGGCGTGCCGCGGGGGCAGTTGCTGTTAGCTCGTGCAAGGGCGCCTTGGGAATGAGGGGCGGAGTAGAAGTACGGGAGAGGGATTGTCATGTCGGCATGGATGCCCGGAGGTGCATCTGGTGTATGTCTGGGGACCCGCGGCCGGCCAGCCTCGTCTGCCACGGCCCGTGGTCACCCGTGTACTAGTGTATAGAACCAATTTTGCTCATCTGGCACTCGGCCGTGGCACAGGCTAGTCACGTCAGGTACGGCAGTGAGTCTGCGACCTGGCTTGCATGCAAAGCCGTTGAAATCGTGGCTCATATCGTATATTTTGACCGCCGCTCCGCCCATCTCCACCAGCGCCCGTCGCAACCCGTATCCCAAGCCTCCGCTACGCCTCGGTCCACCCCGCCTGTCCCAACTTTCAGCGCCCGGCCATTAGCATACCACTCACTGTCCTGTTTCTCAGCTTGGACGTAGGACGGGGGAGTTAATAGCTGACGACGCGACGACGCCATGACGTCCAAGCATGTAACGGGATGCTAGTGGCAGTCTGGACTCTGCCCGAGGCAGCTGTCGCCGGACCGCGGCTGGTGGCTAAGGCGTGACAGGAACAGGAGCATGTTGTCCCAGACGCTGCCGCGGCGTACTCCAGGAGCAGGGGCTTGTACAGCCATGGCCCTTCGTCGTCCCGCTCCTCCTTTCTCGGCATGGTTCCCAGTCTTGGATTTGCCACGAAATGTGCAAAATAGATCTGAACCCAAAAGCGATGCGGCAAAACACAAAAGTATCAAGTCCGATCAGTGCAAAACGCCATGCACGGGCGAAAGCAGCCGCAAACACCGTGCGTATCTATGCGCAGAGTCGTGACCACTTGGCGCCCCAAGCAAAGAGCAGCGGTGCGGTGTCGACAACGGTGTCGAAAGTGAAGAAATGCCCGACTACAAAGATGTGCAGTCAAAGAGCCTCGCGCCTGTATGTGGTCGTCGTTTGGTCGTCCTGGCGAGCAGTGTCCAATTAGTTTTCGTCCTGGTATTCTGTTTTTCTCTTTCCCGAATGGCCGTGGCGATGCAAATGAGACCGAGTGGAGTTGCTGCTCTCGGGAGCAAACTCTGTGAACAAATGCGCAATCCTGCGCGTGTAGTATGTGAAGCCTTCTTTGCCGCCGCCGTCGAATCATGAGACTGGCCGCGTCCACCATAGCGTGCTTTCCTCGGCCGCGGCCAACGATGCGAGGAATGATACTGTACTGTCAGCGTCTGTTGAGTCCAATCACCGGCCGTTCACCGGTACATTGTCTTTCGACTCTTTCGAGGCTGTTGGTACGCCACGGCCGGCGGCCGCGCTTGCGTAGCTTGCGAAACCACCTCCCATGCCCAGACCTGCGGAAGCCCGCTTCCGAGCCCTGGCATTACTAGAGTCTTCCTCTTCCTCCATGCTAAAGACAAAGGCGGGGTCCTCCTCGTCGATGGGCGTCGTGAACCGTCCCGTAACCGAAGAGCTAATGCTGCCGCTCGACACATGGCGTTCCATTGCCCGGTCCTTTCCAATGGCGCCGATGCCACCCGCGGAGATGCGGGCTGTAGTGGGGTGAAGAAGAGGGCTAGAGCTGCTGATGTTGTCGTCAAGGCGGCTACGCTGGAGCTGCTGAGAAAGAACAGACATGGACTCGCTACCGGACCGGAAAGACGAAGGCCGGAGACTGCCATTCGGGCTCTTGGCTTCTCCGCCCATCTCTTGAGCAAGAGTCGACTTGCGAAGCGGGCTTCCAACATGGCCAAACGCAGAGGGGCCAACGGGACCGCCCCTACCCGCACGGCTCGCATCCTCTTCCTCCTTCTGGCGTTGGAACAAGGATCCCCATCGCGACGGGCTGGATCCAATCGGGCTTCCGTACTTGGAGATACCCTCGATGACGGGGTCCTCGGCACGCATCGATCCGCGGCGGGCCTTTTCGGCTGGTGTCAGAAGATCCTGCAGGTTTTCCGGCACATAGTTCTCCGGAGCGTTGTCCCCGTCGTCGCCGAAGGCGAATTCTGCCTCCCAGTCGCGATCGACCGAGGTCTTGGGCAAGCTTGAGCTTAGCATCCGGGGCCGTGCGTATCTAGACGAGTGCATGGCGCGCTTGCCAAAGTACTCCTCGCCGTCAAAGGGCTGCGAGTTGGGCGGGCTGCTCGCAGTCGGGGTCACAAGATGCTCGGACGAGCCGAATGCAGAAGTATGAAGGAGCTTGAGCGTCTCGGACGTGCGTGAGTCCTTAGCGTTGCTGAGAGATGGCGTGGGCGACTCGAGGCCAAATTTGGAGGGCACAGACGATGGCCACGGCGCCGAGGGAAAGCGGGCCGCGTGCGAGATGCCATTGGAGTCGAACGAGGCCGGCAGAGGCGCATCGAGGATGGAGAGGCCCTTGCCGTTGGCGGGGGATAGGCCGAAGCCGAGGCGGGAGGGATCCTCATCGCGTGGTGAGCCGTAGGTCGAGGTGGAGAAGGGCATGTCGATGGCGGGGATGCCATTATCGAGGCTAGGCTGGCGGCCGAGATGGTGCTGGTGCTCGTCGCCTGAATATCCGATCGGGTACGAGGGCTGCTCGGCACGGTAGAGCGAAGACGTGAGGGCGCTGGTAGAGCCTTGGTGGTATGCGGCGCTGGAGGCCGAGGTCGGGGAGGTGGGAGTGGGTGAGGGGCGGCCCGCGAGGTTTATGGGCGAGGTGCCAATGGTGACACCATTTTTGCCGTAGTTGATGCGGCGTCCATCGGGGAGAATATGGACGTTTGCGCATTTGGGACCGAACTTGCAATTGCCCTGCGTTCGTTCAGTCTCGAGGTCAGCCGAGTGCCGCCCACAAACGGGAGAGGCGGCGGGCAACGGGGACGCACCTTGGCAAAGTATTTGCACACCGTCTCGGTCGAGGTGCCAATGTCGTGGCTGAACGGGCAGGCATTGCCGGCCTGACACGCGCCCTGCCGAAAGAACTTGCAGGGGACATGAGACGTGTCTAAAGGCGACCTCGCCGGTTAGCAGTGCGCACGTTTGGGGCCTCGAAGGTTATGGCCGACTGCATCGTGCCGTCGTGGTGGGGTTTGCATGCTGCGCGAAGCCTCACGCAGCGACGTCAGACCATCGCCGACGCCCGCCCACGTCAGGCACACGAGACAGCGCGGGAGACACAGGCCGGGGGGAAACGCACTGGGAGGGCTCCGGGGCATCATCTGGCCGTGGGCATGGCCGGCGGAGCCGTTGGGGATGTTGAGGCTCCCGCTGCGGACGTGACGGAACTCGGGCATGGCTGCGGCGGGGATCGAGTGTCGCGTGTGAGAGCGCCTTTTTGCAGCAGCGGCGGCAGCAAAAGGTGGAGGAAAAGGACCAGCTGCGGCTGCAGGCCGTGGAGGAGAGGAGAGAGAGACCTGGAGGCTGCTGGGTGCCGCGCCGGGCATCATGGTGGAGACGGAGAGGGGGGAACCGAGACGCTCCATTCTGGAAGTGGGAGGGGGATTTCTTAGGTAATCCAGGCCGAGTGCCTTTTTTGGCCCTTTTGGCGGCCAGCTGGGCACCTGCTGGGCGGGGAGGTTGGGGCCGGGGCTGTCTGGCCTGCGCGGTCCAGGCCTCCGGGGACTTTTCCTAGGCGGTTGCAGCGGCTGCTCCCAGCTACTGCCTGCCCGAGGTACGGGTGAACCCCCCTGGCGGCACCCGACGGTGGGTGGTTGCAGTGGAGATCTGGTCGGGTCCAGCCCTGGAGCGCTGGAGGGTGCTGTGGCGGCGGGGGATTGCGGCGCCTTGAGGCCCTAGGCCTGGGTGCTGTAGGTGGTGGGCGAGGGCGGGTCTAGCTCGGGCAGGTCTCGGGCTCTGCGTGAAGGTCGGACAGGAACCCTAGCCCAAGCCGCTGGTGCGCTGTCGGCAGAGGCCCAGGGCCCTGAAACGGCGCGACCCGGCCGCCGGGCAGAATATCCAACGGGGCTCACCCCAATGGTGGGAGACGGGGATACCTTAGTTGACGTCCTGGATCCCCAACTTCGCTGATGGTGGGGAACCCCAGTTCTCCCAAACCAGCCAGAGTCTGCCCTCTGCACTCTGCACTCTGCACTCTGCAGTGCTACCTCCGAGGCGACTTTCACCCTGGTCGGCTCTCGTCCCAGGCCCTCGACGCTGCGGCCCGTATCGTGGTGTTTTGTGCAACCGAGGTGGGTATCAGCGGTCGGCGGGTCGGTCAGATGACACAGGCTGCAGCTTGGAGCGTCAGGACGTTCCCAATACGGGACGTGACAGGTCGTTGCAAGGTTGATTCCTGGTAGGCCGAAGGGGACCGAAAGAAAAGAGACGAGAACATATGTGGGGAGCAAGGAAAGAGTAAGAGCGGAAAAAGTCGGCCGGGCAACGTCTAAGAGGAGGAAATAAAGCCGACTAAAGACAGCGGCAGTTGGCCGTCGTAGGAAGCTGTACTCGTCACTGGATTGACTGACGAGGATGACACTGATGCTCGCATTGACACATGCGCACCCGGTTGGCCAACAGCGACCCGGTCGGTGATGCTGTATAAAGTAGGTAAGGTAGTTAATACGAACGAACAAGCGGTGTCTGCGATATATCGAGGATAAAAAGGTGGCTTGTGGGGGAAAGCGTGCAGGTGGCCGTCTTATGGGATATCCGTGGGATGGCTCTGCTTGGCGCCGGGCGCATGGAGGCAACTCGGCACCACGGGCAAAGGCGCAGAGCCAAGGCTGGAGGCAAAACTGACAAAGCCAGGGACCCAGGGGTCGCGGAAGAAGGATGGCTCGTCCGGGCGTGGCGACGACTACCCGACGGCGTCGTATGGGCACGACCCATGGGCACGGTAAACCTACTCATCCGCAGCTAGTGGAGGACGTGAGACACGCACCGCACCACACACTCCCATCGCTCGTCCGTCACCAGACAGCGCCGCCGAGACGAAGCATAGCCGGGCCGGAACGCTATTTGGCGGACTAGCGTCGCGGCGTCCCAGAACGCAGGGTGTGTCTGCATCGCAGACGTGTGCTTGCAGCCGGCTGGGGCGTTGTCGCGTTATCGCACCCGCGCGGGCCCGGGTAAAGATAGCAGCATCGCCATTCCATTCCATCAAGGCGAGACATCTGTGCTGCCACGTCTGGGCGGACTCGGCCAAGGACGCCACCACGTTGTCGACGACTCACTTCAGCTCGCCGAGCCAGAAAGCAAACCGGGGATTCCCAGTCGCGCCTTGCGTCTGGGGTGACGCGTGAGAACGAGGCAGCCATCTTGAGTTGGTGCGTGTAAGCCTCTTTTGCTGGGAAAGGTGTGTGCATCCCTTCCCTTGGCTCACTCACCACCAGCCAGAACCACAGCCCTGGGTGGCACAGGCACTCAATCCTGTCTGTACCCGGGCCTCGCGCGTAGCCGTAGAGTGACCACTGACCACCCCCTCCATGACGTTCTTCGCCGGCCGTGAGACCACGCAGGGCAAAGTGGCGGGGAAAACAGCAGATGGCGTTACACGAGATGGTGCAGGCTACCCGAAGCGTTCGGTGCAACCCGCGATCCGTCCGTGGGAGCGGGGCGGCTGCCGTGTGACGGACTGGCCCTGGCCGTCGAGTGCGAGTGCCTGTGCCGGGATGCAGCCTGTCCATCGTTTCGCGCTCACTCGATGGCGGGGTTCGATGATGTCGTCGAGTTACACCATGGTGTGTGGTTCGCTCGTTGGCGGCCATGTTGCGACACGGCATCGGCATGTGGGGAGCGCACTCGGATGCGACAACGACCGACTGCGATCTGTGCTGGCGTTGAACCGTTTCCTCGGAGTCTCCCCTACCTGTGCAGTGTGCAGGAGGCAGGCAAATTGATGCATGGCGTGGGGCTGGCGAGCAGCAGGCTGAGAGCCTGAGACGCTGCCGTAGTGCTGCTGCAGCGCTGTTGCCCATCCTGGCTGCAGATCGTTCCTGCCGCACGGCACTTGGGGCACCAAAGGAAGGCGCGGGCGCGCTCAAAGCCCAGGCCCGGAGGAAGGCGCGTACGGGCGATGGATTGGACGGCTGCGGTTGGCCGGGGGGAGCCGCTGGGAGTGCTGGACGCGGCCGGGGCGGCTCCCCTAACAATTCCGTGAGTGTCTTCGGGCTCACAGAGTCAAAGACTCACGGCCATCCCATCCAGCTGCCACACCATCCCTGCATCGCCGCCGCTGAAGACGAAGGTGCAGCCAACCCTCTCCATCGATTCCCGACCCCCGTCCTCCATCTCCTGCACTCAACCCACCACCATCATGGCATCCCCGGCCGCCCGCCGCCACGCGCGCGACCATGGAGCAATCCAGAAGGATCGTTGAAGACGAACGGTGCCGCCACGCGCCTCAGCGTGGAACCTCGACCGTGAGATGCCCCGTCGCCTGGCAGGGTGTCTGGGCCTGGACATGGTCTGGCATTCGATCTATCCGGCGCTTCATGCGATCCATAACACGAGCGAGGATTCGAGCTGCACATGCAAACCCAATAATGAGCACATGGCTGACGACTCGAGCTGCGAACTGACTCCAGCACCAACGCGTCCCACGGCAGGCAATGCATCTCAAAGCTGACAAGACCCTTGGTCAGGCAGACAGCCGTCTCATTCATAATTCTTGGCTGCAGCCGGGCAGCCACGGCGATTTGACAAGGTATTCGGAAGCGAAGTCAAGGACATTCCCCGAACACGAAGCTCCCAGGGAGAGGAATCTTGCCAGCTCTTACACGTCTGCACACCCACGAGCGAGAGCACAGTGAGACCCACGTCGAGACTACCACACATGACGACATGTTGCATGCGCTGCACCCTGCCCGGAGACGACAGTCGGAGTTTTTGGACAGCGTCCCGACCGACCCGTACTATTCCAGGTATTTGTCTCGTTGAGCCCTCGTCGGCAGGCAGCACGAGCCCGTGCTTTGTAGGCAGAAAGCATCGCCGTCAAATACACTCGTTGTCGTCTTCGCGCGTCATTGGCAGCATTGGCCCTGGAAGGTGCTCTCGGCTACTCAGCCCAATGCAACTCGTCAGATTTGTCGCACTCGTTGCGCCAGCCACTGCTTGTCGCTTGGACGCGACCGATTCGTTGGGCAACGAAGCGCGGCCTTCATCATTGGTGCCGGGACGGTAACCTTTCGCTGTGCATCGCTCTAGCTGGAGCCTCTCAATAGCGCTTCGGAGGGACAGGCTGCGCAAGTGGTGTGTGCTTTCAGCTCGAGTCCAGCCTGGAAACACGCTCGTCGCGCCACACCCGCGCCACGCATTGCTCGGTTTGTGTGCCTTTTGACATGTCTGTGGCCACTAACTCGGCGTTCGCATCATGTATACATTGCATCCTCCAACCAAACACCAGCTGTCACAACTATCCCGCAGCCTCGCCGGACGAGCCGCTTTGCAGGCGCCGCTGTAGGCGACCTCATTCGACACATGGCGAACAAGAAAGATCTTGCAGTCAACGCTAGCGGATGCTGGCCGTGGTCCCGAGACCAAGCTATGGATGTCTCGGGCGGGCTGGCTTTGACATGTCGGCGCGCGTCGTCGCCTCCGGAAATTTCTTGCGCCACAGCGGTGACAGTTGACAGCCCAACATTTGGCCTGCCACCGACCGGCTGGGAAGTGCTGCTGTCTGCCAGTGTGGGCGCTGGTACTACCTACATACTATGGGCGACCGTTTAATCGCACAGTTCTCCCTTCTGGAGGGCGTGATCACGTCACTATCGCGAGCCACGCTGACGATGGTGGTGAGGTTGCAGCCACTCTGAAAGACTGCTCCATGCGGTGAACCTGTTGTGAGTCTGTGACCCTCTCTGTCTACAGAATCGGGGGCGTGCGCGCATTCACTGAAGCGTGGGATTCATTGAGCGGATCGGGAATATTGTGACGACACAGCGCAGATCTACTGATGTCGGAACAAACCGCGAAGTTCGATCGAAACCGTTGTGAATGGGGGTTCGCATGATTCTGCACCCCGCGTTGTGCGGCAGGCGAACCATCTGTGCGACATCGGCCAGACCCTGCGATGCGGCATGGATGGATGCATGGCTGCAGCAGGCTCCATGCCTGCAGACGCCGCACCTGGGCCGGCATCCGAGAGATTGATTGGCTAGCCGTGATGGGATCGGTCAGGTGCTCGATCTGGCGTGCTGCGTGCGGCGCTTCAGGCCGGAGGCCGGTGAACTGGTGCTTCGGCTGTGGAAGAAGCTCTTGGCTGGCTTTTGCTTCACAGACTTCTCAGTGAATCACTGCTTACTCACTGGTTCTCGTGAGCAAGTGTCTCCGGCGAGAGACCATGGCAGCTGAAAGAGGTACCGCGGTGGCGGCTGCATTCCGTGGATCAGGAGCGGGCCGACATGGATGGAGTCTCAGCCCAGGGCCAACCGGGCCAGTCCGCGCCATCCGCTTCCCCCGCAAACCGTGGACCTATTATTAACCGCAGACGTCGGGCGTGTCTTGCCCAGACATTCTCAGTGCGTACGTGCCGTCTGAGGCCGGAGCGGGCCACCGATGGTCCCGAAAGGCTAGCCCACCAGCGACGGCCGCTGCGCCAGCAGGCTACAGTCATGGTTCTGACTCCGGAGCCAGGCGGCTCTCCCTCTGGCGTACGGTAGCCGGCTGGTGCGCAACCGTTCCTGTGCCACTTCTGCGGGTCTCACACTCGAGCCCTCCGCATGGCGCCGCAACAACAGCAGCGCTTACCAAAATCCGGGACGCGACGTGCTACCACGAACAGGCCGTTTGGAGCTGCATTCAGCCTCGCGACGCTGGTTGGCGGGATGTGCGCCCGCTCCAAGCCGTGGCCAGCTTCGATGACGGTCGAGAAAGGGTCACGGCTGTGGGGAATCAGGGATCGTCCAAAATGGGTGTGAACCGGGGCCCGAGAATTGCGAGCTAGCACGCCGCGGGAGCACCAGATGATCACCTCACGACCCCCCCTTATCGCCTTCCTCGTCCGCGTCGCCCCAGTAAGGTTGTTCGCCTTGACACAGTGGCCCAGGATTTCCAGGCTGAACGCGTTGGAGTACAATTATTTCAGCCTGCGAGGGTGAAGGTGAGTGATCGCCGTTGGTCTTGGGTTGCAACTGCCGGCACCGTCCCCTTCTCGCTGAGACCGGCGATGACTCTGTGCCAAACGATTGCCCACACCACTCGACGATTGACCGGTGATAGCCAGGTAGCAGCCGAAACAGCTGCGCGCGCCGTCACCTCACCGACACAAACCTCGCAGCGATGTTCATCATCACACACCATTCCCGTCATGAGTTCCGAAAAATCCGAGATCTCGACCGGAAACCAACATGAAGATCCTGTATCCTGATGTCAACGTACGAAAGAGCCTGCAAGTCCAGGTATCATTGGCCCAGTCCCCACGCCCCCCCATTCTCGGGCCGCATTTCCTTTCTCATTGTCTGGGCCAGGCAGGAGTAGTACTAGTGCGGCTCGTCTTCGCCACTCCTCCCTCGGTCGCCCACCGCTGACCCTATATGGGTGTGGCGTCACGAGAACAGCCTTTACGAGCTTCGGCGCGGCAAGAGCCATGACCATGGCCAGACCGTCCGCGTGGGAGTGGCTTGGCCCGGGCGAGCAAGGCTGCCGCGGCGACCAAAGGCTGGTGTCTCTGACGCCCCAACCGCCAAGGCAGCATGGACCACACGTCCTCCGAAGACGCGTCCGTGCAGGACGGTGTGTCCCCCGGAGGCGTTCATGACGCCTTGAGCGCTGGCGATCATCTCCTCATCGCGGCGGCAGCAAGGCACCGCCCGAGCCCTTCGCGAGTCGGACTCAAACTCCGAAAGTAACTGGCGAATCGTGGGATGCGAGCGACGGCAGGTTTCCGAGTTGAGATCTGTAAGGGGCAACTCGTGAGGCGCTTGCTAGACCGTGGTGTGGCCTTCGTACCTTAAGCGCTTGTACCGCCTTCGTGGTCCCTGTGACCGGCTGTCTTCCCACAGCGTACGGGTCCTATACTTGTTCTCTCGAACCGGTAAGAGGGATGGCGAGTTTGTTTGCACTAACACCGGGCGCGTTCTTTGAGTCCCTCGTACGCTTGAGCCCCGGCAGTCGCTGGCTGGATTGATGGTCGCCATGTCTGTTCATACATGATGATCAGAACCGATCAAGTAAGGTGTGAGAAGACCAACATTTGAGTCCGAATGCGAACGCCGACTGGCTGACTTGTTGGCCCTCCGCAACGTGTTCCTCCTCCAATTACACGGGCTGATTCTGGCCGGGAGGTTGTCGTCCTGACGCAGCCGGAGTGCATCTTCCCGGGCGAGGACTGAGGCTAATTTCCAGACATTTGCAACGCAAATGAAGGAGAGACCGTTTCCGGGCTCGGTCTCTGGTGGCCAGCTTACACGGCATGGTCTCGTGGCTGTCATCCCCATGTCGTTGGGATCGCTTTCCGACCGAGGCTAGAGTCGCAGTCCCAGGGGCCTGTGACGCAATTGAAAAAGCACCGTTTCCAGGTTCGGCCGGTAGCGTGCCTATCCAGCATCCTCTGTCATACCTTTCTCGCTGTCTTACACTCTCCCTGGCGGTTGTCGTACCAAAGTAGCAAAGGGGTTATCACGGTTGCGATCAACCTCTTACTGCGAGACGTCTTCAGGCATGGAGGCATTTACGCCCTTGGTTGTCCGTGCCGACCATCCACGTAGGAAATCTCGGTGGCGACTGGGGTTTTGAAACTGCAGGTAAGGACGCTGTGCTCTCGCAGTACTGCCGGCCCCAACAAGAGACAAGCCATACATCCGGCTTAGACGTCTTTCGACGATCTCTCATAGCGTTGATTCGAAACGAACAGATTCCCTAAATAAGATGCTTTTGCGACAGAAAGAAAGAGGGTCAGGAGAAATCTCTTCCTGCGAGGTGCCGGGCCAACGTGGCCCATGTTGTCACTGCCGGAACGAAGCAGGAACAAAGAAGTGACGAGCCTTTTGCTACCTTCAACTCTGAAGGTGCACCTGCAAGCCCCAAGAAAGCCCCTCAAGAGACACGGAATGGCAGTGGACTGTTTCGAGCTGTATCGAGGCATTTCTCGTTCGCGAAAGGCTCGCTACCCGACCAGACCTCGCAACTCTGTCCGGGGGCATCGCTAATCAGCACATCTCAGGGCAACGCAGGCTAACACGCAACTCAAACACTTGTTTTCTCCTCTTATCACTCTTATTCATTCGGTTTTTCTTCGTCTCTTGTTCTTGTCAAGGTTATCGGCCGCAAATTCGGCCGGAGCGGTGCCGAGGCAAGTCGAGTCGAAGTCGGCGCGTACGATGATACTTGGACGGCATACAGTCAGCCGAAGCTGTTTGAAACGGTAAGTAGCTGGGCGATATAGGGCTGATGGCCTTTGGTGGCGTTGATTTTCATTTCAGGGGAGGTGCAGTGGAGGATTGATGTTTGCATCGGCGCGGCGCTGAACCAGTCTGACAGGAGAATTGAATCCCCACAATCAGAGAAAATCGGATTCCAAACAGCGTGCTGACGGCGCAGCAAGGTTAATCTCATGATGACAGTTCCGCAAGGGGTATTACCTGATTCCAAAGTATAATCCAGGCGGACTATGTTAGTGCTGGCCTTTGAGTTGTGCACGGTGGGCTGATGCTTTGACGCTCGAGATGAGCCATTGATGCTGGGTGATGGCCGAGTTCGGTTCCGACCAGACGCCGAAATGAGGCATTCCGACGAGAGAAGAGCGCCGGCACTCTCCTCAGAATTTTCTGTGCCAGGGATTTGAGAGCCATCAAAGAGAAGCAAGCGACTCGCCAAGAGGGCAACGCCGCAGCCAGCCCCTGACATGGCATCCACCGTCTCCCACCGGAGTTCCGACGGAGACGCCTGCTCGTATGATCGGCTTACCGCTTCGAGGCCCGCGATAGATGCCGCTGCATACTCCTGTGGACATAAGCGACGGTCTGAGCTCGCTTCAGGGAGCCCTGAATACTGCATACATCCTTCGTCCTCTCGCGCTAGGCTTCGCCCCATTGATCTTGGGTCGAGGCTGGTCAGGGGGTTCGTGCAATCCCTCGGTGCGGCAGTTTGAAGAATATCGTGAATACCTCGGGAATAGAGGCGAGTACTTTTGACGAAATGATCATCGCGACGCAGCTAATTCACTCAAGAGCCGGCGAGTCAGGAATCGGTGTGGTGATGGGGTAGATGCATCTGGATGCGCAAGAACAGGGGGATGTACGCACGTTCAGCGGCATCATCACACCCTCATCATTGACATGCCAACTCATTACCACGATCTTCTCCCCTTTGGTACTTTTTATTTGGTTGATACGAGACCATGGCTACCAAGTGGGTGTTTTGGATGCGCGTACGCGTACATCCAGGGAGGAGGTCCGCTGGACGGGTTGCATCAAGGGACTTGGCCGGGCCTAAGGGGAATACCTACGACACCGCGACCCGCCCATGACGCTTTTCAGGCCCTTGTTTCCGTAGGATAGTAATTTGGGAGCTGCGTCAGTTGTCGGCAGCTTCCCAACGCCAGAGGTGGGTACTCGATGTGCCCTGCAGGCCAAGTGTGATGGGAGAATGCTTCGGATTCCGCGACGGCAAAGCCGTCGGGAGATAGATCCACTACCAGGAGGAGTAATTTTACTATTGCCTTCGAGCTCGCCCAGCGCGCTTGCATTGAGGCCCGTGGAAATGTCTCGTTCAAGATGCACGCCCTCTAGGCCGGAACGGTTCAAGGCTCAAACCGAGGCGAGCCCTTTGCACAGCCGTTGCTGGACGATCAACGAACAAAACGGGCAATCCGCTGACTCGCAAGCAAAGGGCCCCGTAAGGCGTGCCAAGACGGCCGCGATGTCATGGGCCTGCCGCGTGCCATGCGGTCCCCCTCAACGGCTTCGGTTCGGCATGTTGCCCGGAACAAGACGAGCGCCATCTCATTCACCGCGGTGCCCCAGAATCCCAGATGGGGCAGTTGGAGCTGGCACGACGTTTGGAGCAGGCCAGCCCACAGGGCCGACCCGCTTCTTGACCCGACCAGTTTCCGGCAGGGCGAGCTGGGAGCCCCCCCAGTCCGACCCGCCGTCGAGAGTCAAGACGGGCTTAGTGCGGCGCCGGGCTTGCGTCGCCCTGGGGCCACGGATCTCTTGCACTCTTGCACAGCCTCACCCGCTGTCGTGGGTGGCACGCGCGGTCGCGTGGGGGACGGGTGAAGAAAGCCAAAGTCTAAGTCGTCGAAAGGGACCCGGGAGACAAATATAGCTAGCCCGCTGGGGAAGAACCACAAAGGGAACATGAGAACGCGCGGCAGCACTAACACCGTGGTGGTTGGTCCCCAGTCTCGCAGGGTGCAGCCGCCCAGCCGTCAACATCGGGTGCGGTCACAAATGCCAAGCTAACGACGACCACGGCCGGGGTCGCGTGGGAATCATTGGTTCCTCCGCCTGCGGGAGTGCGTCACGGCCCTGGATTTCTTGAACCCAACTTCGTATCCACACGCGGCGGCTTGCTTACCAGCCACTTGCGCCAGGACCTCACATGCGGCGGGGTGAGGAAGGGAGCGACGGGGTAACTAACAAAGGAGAATGCAGGGCCGTGCCTCAATATCGGAGCTCGTCCGGCGGGACTTGGGTAGGGTTTGGACAGAGCAGGCGTGTTGCTGCTTGGGCCACTCATATCCCCGAATGGGGCAAACGTTGCGGCTGAGAGGTGATGCACATTGCGATGCCGGTGTGTAGAAGGGGGAGGCGTCTCGCTTGTGCAAGTGCAGGTACGAGGGGCCGGAGGGCACGAGATTGAAGATGATGCAGATTTCCAGGGCTGTGTTGACTCGCCAGTTATGCAATCTCAAGCCGTATCGTACGTTCGACAGTGCGCGAATCAAGCAGACACAAGTACACCGTGCGTCCCCGTCATCCCAACCAACAACACGGAACTCCCACGCCCTGCTTTTGGAATCAGTGGTCGCCCTTGAACTGTGCCCCCGACTCGGCAGGAGCTTTCTTTCTCTTCTTGTTAGTTATGCTTTTGTTTGTTCTGCCCCCAGTTCCTCTCACCCCCGCCTCGCATCGGCGGGCAGACTTGCTGCCGTCCTTGATGAATAACGACTCGGCAACCCAACGAGAACATTAAACGGACTCACCATGGGCTCTTGCATGGGGGGCGTTTCGAAGAGAGCCGTCGTTGTTCTGATCATTCTTCTTCTTGCTTTTATTACTATTAAGCGTCTCAGTTCCGCAGACGACTTTGCTCTAGAGGGGCATTTGTCTGAGTCGATAAACATCCTCGACGCATGCAGCGTCGACACCTCCCACGCAGCCGCCGGGGCCATTTCACAACAGAACCCGATAATACCCAACATAATACATCAAGTATGGAGGTCGAACGATACCAGCACATACTCTACAGTTCTCGACGCATCCCGCGACAGCTGGGTGGCCATGTTCGAGCCTCTCAACTACACTGTCAAACTATGGACAGATGACGATATCGCCACACTGGTCAAGACCAAGTACTCGTGGCTACAGTCGACCTTCGAGGGCTACCCGCAAAACATCCAACGCGCGGACATTGCAAGGCTTCTCGTCGTCCACGCTGAGGGAGGCATCTACGCAGACCTCGATGTCTACCCGACGTCGAGCGAGCAAATACACTGTCTGCAGCAGCGCGGACTCCAAGCCATATTCGCGCCCACAGGTGGCACGGCAGGGCTGAGCAACCACTTCTTCATGGCCTCACGCGGGTCCGCCTTCCTGCAGTGGGCGCTCTACGAGGCCAAACGACGCGGCGGGGCGTCCTCGCGGCGCATCTTCCTACCGTACCTCCAGGTTTTCTGGTCCACGGGCCCCTTGATGCTGACTGCGGCCTTTCGCAAGTACGCCTGGTTGTACGGTACGCTGCGCCACGACCTGGGGCTGTTGGATGAGAGATATGTGCGTGTTGCGGTGCAACACGCTGCTGGGCGATCGTGGCACGGGTCGGACGGCCACGCCCTCAACTACATTGCAGATCATTTTCGGGCAGATCTGCTCATCATGGGCGCCGCATTTATGGTTACGTTGCTGGGCCTGCTGTACGTGGTGAGGAGGCATTGCGCAGGGGCGCGGCGATAACCGCCTACTACCGGTCATTACGTGGGACGAGCATCAGCAAAGACGTATATTGACGCTCGCTGTTAGATCTAGGCTGCTTTGGCATGATTGATACCCTACTATTTGGTGCATACACGGTTGATAAGTACAAAGCAAGGCTGTTAAGAATACAACATGAAGTAATACCAGACATCTACGCAGCGCGGAAAGGGGCCAACCACGTCTGCTCTCCTCTAACGCACGAAGAGCGCGAAATAATGCGACGACTTGTGCGATGAGCTGTCGGGCGTGACCGAGGTAGTCACATCTCTCGTCCCACCAAGCAATGTAGATGGATTAGGCACGGCGGTCCATGTGATTATTCGCCCGGTTGTCACCCATCCCGACCAGGGACTCGGCTTAGGTTTCCGCTCTCAACCGCCTCTACTAAGACACTCTACGTTGCCTTATTTATTTTGGTCTGATATGCTCCATGACTGGACCATCCTATTGATAGTGCTCGAGGCGTTACTTGCTGCTCAAGGGCAGTCGGCACTGGGTTGCCGGAATACCAGCGTTGGACATCGCGAGTTGCAAGTCGGATCGCCCAATATCTCATTGTCAATGGACACTGCCTAGTGGTGGTCTCCGTGGCTACGTTATTTTGGGCATCGGAACTCTACAGGCATTGCTCTGGCGGCCACAGCGAAGCAACATATGGATTCTATGACGTCCTCCCATACGCAGCTGTGGCACTGCTCCTCGTGGGATTGGGAGCCAGGTGTTGATGAGCTGACATTTCCGGCCCGATGCTGGGACTCGCTGCTCAGCCTTTAACCCACGGTCCGGCTTCACGATCCTTTCCCATTCTTCCTGGTCTGTTCCGGCATTATACAAGCGGCACTTCCTTCAGCAACTCCCGGGCAAATACATCGCTGACTCTGACATTTCTGGACTAGATACGGGCATTTGCAAGCCATGTAGCGCGGAGAGGAACCATATGCTGACTAGCTTTGCTTATCTGTACTTTCCTGGTTCTGTGCCGATGCTGTCATTGTTCAATGTATCACAAATGGGCGGCCATCGGTTCCCAACCACGCTACATCTTAGGATTGGTTTCCTGCCTTGACGAGTCTTTCGGTGCACCTGATGCTGTCGAAGTGTAAATCCTGACCCCAGGAATATTTCCCCCGCTCAAGTTTGCACGAATGGAGCGTCTTCAACCATATCGCTAGGGCCTGCGGGGTCCATCCCTCATCCTTGGCCTGCCCGTAGACGTTCCTCAACAGCCGCGTGCCAATGTGCGTAGCAAGCTCATGCCACTGCTTGCTTTCAATCCTTGGTGGTGGTGGTGGAGCCTGTTCGCTATTTTGTTAGCCAGATGGTCATGGTTCATCCAGAGCTGGTGGTTACGACCAGTGACGTACTGCCACAAATTTGGTGGTGCTTCGAGACTCAACGGTGCGTCCAGGCACGGTCTGCACAGTGGCGAGACTTGACCCAACGGCAAGAAAGCCAGCACAGACGCCAATTATAGAACCGAAAGCCTTCATGATTTTCCTGATTTGGTGGTGAACTTTGATTGTATTGCCACGGTAAAGTGTTATGTGCTGTTGGATTAGCCTCCGGGAGAAGCCATGGAGGCGACGCCACTGGTTCTTATAGAGGGCTGTCCGTCTTTTGCCCCAGTCTTAAGGCATCAAGTAGCATGGTGAAAGGTTTGGCGTGCGATATCATCTAACCGGTGCTCGCATAAAGCGTGGGCCTGACTAGCATGAAGAAATCGGGCAGGGCAGCGAGGATTGACCAGCTCCGCCAGCACCTCACTCCAGCCCTCTCCCTTTCGACCACTAACACTACGGCCGGTACAAGACAATACGATTCCGCTCAGCTGAAAACTATAGTATATGCCCCAGGTGGTTACGTTACATATAGAATCAATGATTCCGTGTCCATGTAGCATCCAAACTTGGCAGTCCCGGACTACAGCCGCATAAACATACACGCAGATGGATACGCAGCCCCATGCTCGCCCAACATACCTGCTGACCGCTAGTATGACGACAAGCTATCCGTAACCTAAGGTTGTGAACGGGTATCGAATATGTGCTTCGATTGTTACCTGGATCTAGCATCGCCCAGCTCACTGATCAGCCAATTTGATGGACCACACAGCCTGCATGTGATCACTATCTACGCCCAATGTCGAGTGGTTGGCCTAGAACCCCGGAGGACTTTTTTGCATTTGAGGCCATAGCAAGCTGCGTAATATCTACCGTGTATGAAGCCAACTGACCCTGGCTCCTTGGCTGGTCGGATTGTGCGTGTTGCTCATGCGCTCATGTCACGGGGGGCTGTCTTCAAACATCCCTGTGGGATGGATGCAGTTGAGAACATGACTATAGCAATATGGCTTTTACTGGCTTTTATTGTCAGACTAGCCCAATCATGAATTTGGCTGGTGAGTTCATGCTTTCCCGCGCAAATGTGAGATTTCACGAATGCGACTGGAGGCGTCTGAGCTCACCGCCTAAACATTGCAAGTCGTGAGAAGAGTTGGGGCATGAGACTCTCAGTTTAAGGCCTTGATGGCAGTCCAAGCGACGCCTTTGAACAATGCTCCATCGTTCCACGCAAGGCCGGTATTGGCAACCAGGTTGCCTCAACATGAACTCCAGCCGCTGGAGTGTCCAACCCTCGGCACGGCCCTGGCTAGCATTGGGCTGCCCCAATGCGAAGTACACGTAGCATCCCTGACCTACATCGTCAGCCAGACAAACTTGCGCAGTGCAAGAGAACTTTCGAAGCCAAAGCTCCACTCGGCGCCAGCAAGGTGCGCGGCGAGGCCCAGATACCTCTTGAGCTCACTATCTAGACCACGAGTAATAAAGCGTGCAGGGCGATTCAAGCGAAAATAGGCGCGCTTTGCACAGGATTCATTTTGAACGCGCCAGTTTGCGCAGGTTGAAAATGCATGACTGGCTGCGGAGCATTCATGTTCTCCGGCACTACTCATCCTTTCGTCATCGCTCGACTGCCCAGCATCCAAGACATGCAAATAGATTGTACTACAAAGGTGTCTCATGACCATTAGTCAGCGTAATCGGGGAACTTCTCCCTCAAAGCGCGCTGTATGTCTCGATGGCACTCCTCCTTATTGTACTGCTCCAGATTTGGCCAACCGTGTAGGCGATAGATACTTTGCACCATAGCCAACATCGCAGATCTCTCGTCGTCTTTACAAGGATATATATCTTCCACCTTGTGGGAGTTTATCGGAACAAAGTGAAGTTGCCGATAATGGTCTTCAGGACCTCAAAACAATCGGGAATACTCCAGCATGCCCCGTCGCTGCGCCAGTCGACCTCGCCTTCTGCCGCATAATCCTCTGGATTGTCAAGGATTTGTTCCCTTGCAGTGTCTTCCTGAAGCTCACCCTGACATCCGACCCCGTAGACGACGCCCAGTTCTGTGTCAAGCAAGCATCACTGGCTCACCTTCTGTAAGGCCCACAACAGTAGATGGCACGTTTTGGTAGTTGGCGATGCCCTCCGCATCAACCTTCCAGTCCTCGTCTCCTTGTTGTACACCGCATTTGCCGACCCAAGTCCAGTCCAAGAATGTGCTATAGGGGGCACTCTGGATCTCCGTATTGACTCGTCTATAGGGTATGTGACGGAGTAACTCGATTACGTCGTTTGACTTGCCCAATCCTCGTAGGCTTGCTGCTGTGATTGTCGGCCAGCCGTCTGGAGGAGGCCAGATGAAGGCCGACTCGTCAGCATACATTTTTATGAGGAAGTTATAGTAGTCGTGGATCAAGGCGATGCATTCGCCCTGCGAGTATTTGACGTCTCGGAGCCAAGGCATTTTGATGGCCTATATGGCGTTCAAGGGTGAAAGGGGAAAGGCGAGGAATCCTAGTAAATCATTGTAAAGATTGCTTAAATGTCGCTGCGCCGGGAAAACAGTCCACCTGAAGGAAAACATGAGTACTGTTCCGTTATGGCCTGCTCCCTAATTTTCGAGAATTGCCGCAAAGCGCAAATGGATGGGTCCAGGTAAATGTCGATTAGGTAAGAGAACGTTACACGCAAGGATCCAATGTTGCCACGGGGTGCCGCGCCGTCTTGCAGGCGTGGGTACCCGTGCTTGTATCAGCTTACATGCTGGCTATCGACGCCATACAGCCGACATCAAAATCGTACCGTATCCGCTGTACTAGAAGCCTCACTAGAAGCCTCGGTTAAGAGCGTTGCATTGTGATCTTGTTTCTGTAGTCGCTGCACGAGGTCGAACAAAGTGAACCGACGTTGAATGGAGTGGCGGCAGGATGAATCGGGACCCGTGGCTCACAAGCATTCACAAGCATCGTGATATCTACCTTTTTACTCTCTCGGAACTACGGATATGGCCATGCCAAGGCCTGCTTTAGCGTCGCAACAATCACACATAGGATGCCGCGACTGAAGCCGGTCTGTGTGCCTGCGGCAATGTTGATGGCGAGGTGGAGCTCTACTCATAAGTACAGCTCAGTCTTTTCCATATTTGGCCGCTGAACGACTGTACATATAAGCACAGCTCACTCGCCGCCTATTTGTAGGCGCTTATACCTACTGCTCTTCGTAACGGGACTAAAAGCATAAGCGATGGTTAACCAACCAACAACTACTTCGTAGACAAACACCAATCGGGCTTCATTCCTGTTCATCTATATGAGTGGTGCAGCTCACTATGGGCGGGCAGTGCGTCCCTTTTTACGATCCACGGCACAGCGCTACCACCCCGGGCCTCACAGCTGCTTCCAAAGCACCCGGCACCCGGAGTGATCGACCACCCCGGGCCCGTGACCCGCCCGGCCCGCTCTTTCGGCCGTGAGCAGGGTGCTCCGCCTGCCCCACTCGGCGCCGGCCGGGCGTACCGGGGATGCGATGGGGCGGTGCGGCGTGATTGGCCATGAGTCTGCATGATCCAGAATGACTCATTTTGGCTCATGCTCGCTCACTCTGAGCAGCACGGCTCGGGACAGTGTCAACAGCCCAAGTCGTGCACAGTGTTTGGGGTCCGCTCTCTTCTCGAGGTCTGCTCCAGCCCTTCGGCCCGGCTGCGACCCGCCTGGTAGACGCAAAGCGGAGGGGCCCGAGGCGGGCGGGACCACAGCCTCAACGGAGCCCAGTTCCAACGCCGACTATACATTGCAAGGTACGAGACTCCTCGTTTGAACAAGTCGGGAGGTCGCTGCCTCTTTATCCTACTCGCGGCAGGCCAAGTCCGAACCAAATGCGCGCCATCGGGCACTGTCCCGTGTTGCCCACTCCGGACATGGTTGAGTGGTCCGTCCCTGAAGGATGCTTGTAAGCCCCATGGGGAAGACCACAGCGACATCACCATGATTCATCCTCGCTCACTCTGGCGATGCCATACTGAGATAGTGAAGGCAAGCATGCCATCCTGCGGCCCCCTGTCCTTCAACTCCGCAGACCCAATATTCGCGGCCTTTTGCTCGGGTCCGTGAAGCGTGGGTAGCGGTACGTGATGACGAAAGGAGCAATGATGACGGACGTCTCGTGAAAACGGGCCGGGATATGTGCTTGAATGCGGGCGACGTGATTGCCGGCAAATGTCAACGGTCGAGTGGACGGACAAGGTCCAGTCCTGACATGACGGTAGAATGAGGGGGTGCTGGTGGTACAGGGCTGCGGAGCGACGTCAGCTCTGTAGATATATAAGTCATCTCGCGAAGTATTCTTGCACGTAAAAGTATAGTAGCAACAATGAATGTGTATTGCGACTTGCAAGACTACCGGATGACTGAAGCAGCATGCGCAGAGCTACTTCAGCTCGAGTCTATACAGTGACTCGATGCTCCGTGATCCTGCCTCCTGAAGGTCTGAGGTCTCCATTGTAAGCACAATCCCCTACATCCCCAAGCGCCGCTCAAAGAGCATCGAGCCCGGCATACACGGGCCCCCCGGCAGCGGTGATTAAAGAAACGGAATTTGATGATCAATGCAATGAATTATCACGCAATCAAAGGAAGAGAATCGACATCGTCTGAGCAGCCTCAACATAAAGACTTTGCTTTGCCTGCACTCGAGACAATGGCATGTGCTAACACCGAGTACATGGCAGATTTACTGAATAAACCGAAGGCATGGGACACAAAAGGGAACGGGCTTTAGGGCGAAATGTTTGACAGAAGAAAGACTGTAAATGACTCAAATGACTGCCAAACTGGCAAACAAAACACGCTATCATTGCTTTTGCTTTACAAATTCCTCTGTTACTTCCGAGCCAGCATCTCACGTAACGCTTCCACCTCGGCTTCACGCCTCGCTAGCTGCAGCTTCAGCTCGTCCCGTTCGCCCGTCACTTCGCCGAGGGCCTGCTCGAGATCCGAGATGCGGTCGAGACGCTTCTGGCGATACTTACGGGCAGCCATGGTGTTGCGCTGTCGCTTGAGGACAGTCTCGGCGTCCTCCTCGGCGGGAGGAGAGTGCGACTGCTTGCGCTTGTTGGAGCCAGTGCTGGAGGGGGAAAGGGGGAGGCTGCTTTGCGGCTGCTGGTGAGAATATGTGCGAGATGGGGCATGGACGGAAGATGCTGGTGTGGCGGAAGATGAAGAGGAGTCGACGGCGATGGTGGCCGCGTCAGGTGCTTGTGCGAAATATGGCTGGTGATTCGCGCGGGTCGTGGTGGTTCTGCTGGTGGGGTTGATGTGATCCTGCGGGTGGAGGGCGCGACGGTGGGAGATGCTGTGGTGCTGCAGGCCAGTGGAGGTGCCCAGGAAGGCATTCTGGTGGCTGCCGTGGGCAAACATGTCGTGGTGATGTTGAGAGTGTCCATCACCTGGGGAGCCTGTAAGCGGCTGCCCACGGGCATATATAGCCGAGGAGGGCTTACCACTCGGCTCCAAGCCATGACTGTGCACCGCGCCGAAGAGCCCCATGGCAGCCATATCCTGTTCGTCTACGGCAAAAGGCCCGTCTGTCGGGCTCAAGCCTAGGATGTCCTGGATGAGCTGCTCCTCGGGTGACGACTGGAGCGAGGCGCTGTTGGAGTTGGGCGCCGAGTCGAAGAAGTCGAGGGGGCTGAGCTGGAAGAGGCTGTTGTTGTCGGGGTGCTGCTCCGCGAAGAGTTCCGGAGCAACGGCTGCGGCGTCTTCCAACGGCCAGAGGGATGCGGTAGAGACGGAGGAATCGAGGTTGAGTGAAGCAGGATCGACGGCGTCCTCCCCCAGGTCGGACGGGAGAAACAGGGACCACCACGGCGGTTGACTACCAGGGTGGTTCTGGGATCTTTCGCTGCTGCGGCCTGAAGAAGCCCACGGCCTGCTGACGAGCTGCGACTGCGGTGTTGTCTGCGGTCGCGTCCATTGGCTCAAGTTACAGCGCCTCTCCCTAGATCTGGAGAGGCTGGTGCGTCTTCTCCTTTAGATGGAGGACGAGGGGTTTGAGGATGGGGCAAGAGACGGATAAAAAGCCCGTTCTCTTGGTGGGCGATGAAGTCGATGGGCCGCTTCGTGACTGAAGCTGGTGATGATGGAAGAGAAGAGAAGCGTTCCAAGGGAATCGGCATCTGTCCTTTTTAAGCAGGAGAGGTCGTCAGCGGGGCGAGCCCGGCCGAAAACTGTCGCACTGTGGACGACTTCTCGGTCCCAGTTTTTCGCTCCCGCGCTGCGGCGTCTTGTCTTTCCCCCAACCCCTGTTGCAACCCACCAGTGCCTCACCCGCTGCAGGTATGAGTCACAGCCCGCGACGGCGCGAATTGGCTCTGTTTCGCGCCGCAATGGGCATGCTTTCTTTCTCGAATTCGCGATTCTGACAGTCGTAATTGGCTCAATGGGACGTTGTTTTCTGGGGCAGGTCTCGCAGACTGGCGTTGCTCACCGCGCACAGAGTTCTTTGGTGGATGTCGGCGTGTCCGCTCTGCTGTCAAGCCGGAGAGTCGTTGTCTGCTAGACTCGTGCCAGGGGCTCGCTCGGAATGGCCCCCACGGATCTGAGCCTGGCGGCGCAGCTGGTGCGGTCAGTCGTCAACGTCCGAGATGATCACCGCCTTGCAGAGCGCCCGGTATCCCTTAATCCAGTAAGTGTGAAGCTTGTGTAGATTCGAGAAGGGTGATCCCAGAAGCGAATCTCGTTGGCGCTTATTAGCCAAGACAGCAAGACAGCCTCTTGGACGCGGCGCCGTTCAGCCTGAGCCGCGGCATGTGCCAGACTGGGTACATGCCTCACCGTTCTTCTTGTCTGCTGCAACGGACAGTGGGGACGGCAAGACAAGACCCCATTGTGTTCAATGCGGTAGCCCTGAGTTGTGGGTGATTATCTGCACTCTATCGCAGGTCATGGGCATCGCCCTCAGGCCCAGAGTTCATAGTCACTGTCCTCCAATTCGCAACGCGAGGCATCTCATGACGCTCGTTACATCGCCTCTCGCCGTGGATCCTGCACCCGAGCCAGTTCCAGCATCAGCCTATAAACATACACAGCCCGATCCTCCGCCCGCAAAGCGCGCCGCGCCCACGCCCGTCCCGCGTCTGCAACCGCCCTCGCCCTCTTCCGCCCCGTCGCACTGCCCGTCAGCCAGTTCACCAGCTCGGGGAGCTCCTCCATGCCCAGGCTCACGGGGACGTAGTGCACCCACGCGGCGAGGCGCTCGTCGTGCCACTCGCGCAGCAGTGTCTGCTTCAGCGGCGCGGACCGCGACGCCAGCAGCTTGCCGAACCGCCCGCTGATGCCGTTGCCGTCAGTGTCGAAGGCGAGGCGCGACCGCAGCGCTGCGTCCTTGTCCGCCCACGGCCGCCCCCGGAAGTAGCTGCGCTGCGCGCCGCACGCGGGCCCGTCGCATTGGAAGATGCGCGTGAAAGCCACGTCCCACAACCGGCTGTTGAGAAACGACGATGCCACGCGCCGTACTGCCCCGTTGGCACCTTCGCGGAGGTACCAGTGTGTCTCGCTTTCGCTGCCGAGGCCCTGCGCCAGTGCCACGAACCGTTGCCGATGGAACGACTTCCATAAATTATAGGCGCCCATGGCGTACCCGCCCGTCGTAGAACCCGCCCAGTATAGGTTGTTGTGTTTTCTTTCCCACGAGACGTCTCGCGACTCGTTGTATAGAAACTCGCTCTCATTGTATGCAGGACTTGGAAAGAGCACGTCGCCCATGGTCGATAGCGCCCCCGTGGAAAGTACCGGCACCGTTCCGCGTATCAGAGTAAAAGACGTCGGGCTCTCGAGCATGCCATGCATGTGGCCATATCCTTGCCGACAAAGATCCTTATCCCTGCGCGCGTTCGTCACAAACGGCATGCCGGCCGTGTCGAGTTGCTCTTTCCTGACTTCCTGCAAAGCCATCCCCCGTTCCTGCGAGGTCCTCAGCTGTTCCTGTGGGCAGTTCTCAATAAGATCGTGCAAAGCCGAATCGTGTCCGAAGCGCCTCACTTTAATCCGCTCGTCTCCGGTAAACATTTTAGGGTTCGGCAGCATGACACGCGGCTCATCTAGGTGGTTGGCCAGAAATTGGATGTCTGGGATCGATTCTCGCACATTGACACCCCCAAGCACAAGACTCAGCGACTCTCCGATATGCCTGTCAAACGAACGATGATCATTGCGACATGTGGTGCTGCCAGTAGTTCCTTGGAACTCGCACGACCACAAGTTTATGTCGTCGGCGGCGACGGCTTCCCGCATCGCTTCCCGGACCCTTCGTCCACTCAGTTTAAGAAAAGGCGCGATGGCCTCGTGTATCATGTCGAACTCGTCGATAATTGCTGAGTTATGGGCGATCGCATAGTTGAACCATGACTCGAAGCCTGGGGGCGGGCTCAACCCATAGCGGTGGCGATATTCTTTCTCTGCGGCAGTGTAGTTACGCGATTGTCGCTCAAGCATCGCTTCGAATCTTGCCGTCGCCGTGCGAGCAAGGCCCTCAACGGGATGATGGGCACCTGGCAGGAACACAGTCGACATGTAGATGTCGTACACGTTGGCCAGAAAGGGCCAGATCGGGACCAATGCCAACGCCCACAAGACGCCAGTCTTCTTGGCATTCTTTGGGAGCAGGCGAGTTGTTTGTGCCAACGATAGGACTGAGGCCACGACGTGTCGCGAAGCATAGATGTCGGAAATCTGGATGTATGGATTTCGAGAGGCCGCGATCGAGAAGGTGCCGATGGTCGAAGCAATGGTCCACGAAGAGTACCTGGTCTTGCAGTTTTCTCAAGTCAGCACAAGGGGAGCTTCTTTGGATTTGGGACGCCGCATCATACCGATTTAAAGATGAGGAGCCAAGCCAATGCCTTGAAGAAACCAACGACTGCCGTTCGCGCCCAGGAGTCATTCGGTGCGTGGAACCCGAATGTTCGAATCAAGAGTGCGACGACCAAGGCTGGCACAATTCGAAATGCCCACGAATATGCCACCTCTTCGATATCGACACCGTCAGCTGGGTCAGGATCCTCGAACTCTCCACGCCCCTCTTCGTTTATCGTGCTGGCGGTGGCCTGTGGCGTTGAAAGAGCTAGATACGACGCGTAGAGTATGCCCGCAACACCAACGCACACCACAAAGGATATAACGCTTGTTCCATGAGAGCGTGCGAGGGCGAAGCAAGAAAACGCAGCCACCAATGCGCTTGTCGGTAGGGAGAGCAGGCTGAGCAAGGGCGGAGACTCGGTCTTGTCGAGATTGCTCAAGTGCGGAATTCGGGCAAGGAGAAGGGGCGTCAGGGCGGGCTGGACACAGTCAAGTTGGCGTCAGCGACGAAGGCTTCATGTCCGAAGGAGAGAATTTGCATACGAAGAGAACGACAATGTGTTCCTCGGAGCGGTACCAGGTCGCGGCGGTGAGGGCCAGAGCAAACAGCAAGGCCGTCTTCGGACGGTTCGACGTTGGGATCGAGGGTTTGGCAGCAGCAAACCTCGAACGCGGCTCGTCGGTGATACCAAACTGGCGAAAGAACTTAACCAGAAGGGGGAGTGCAGTCCACGCAAGGACTTCAGAAGACAGCTCGACGTCTCGCGTGGCCAGCCGTTGCGCAACAGCGCCGCACAAGAGCGCCGCTCCCGTCACGGCGACCGAACGCGAGGCTCGCGGATGCTTATCCATGGGCGAGCACACGCGGCGGGTGCAGCCGCCCACGAGCTGTCGGCGAAAACCCAGTCGTGGAAGGAGCAAGGGACATGAACGCGGGAAGGCTTGCGCCTCGACGGACGGATGTGACGCGGGACAGGTGCTCGCCGGCCCATTCTTGGCTGTGTAACAGCACATTCACAGGAAGCGAGACGGAACGGCGGGGGCATAATCCTCCTACTACGCGCAGCATGGCATGGCCAACTGCTGTAATGCAACCAACTCTATCCAAGGGTACGAATGTGCCAGCATCCATCCAGGGCAAGCGTGCGTTTGATTCGCACTTGCTGGGCGCAATGTGTTGGTCACCCCCTGGTGCGGTGGCGCTCGCCCAACAGCAGAGACGAGCAACACCATCGCAATGACGGGTCGTTGTCGGCGGTTGCCCCTGACGGGTCCTAACGGCACGCGGGGCGAGCATTACATGGGTCCTCTGCCCACCACGGGCATCGGGCATGACAACGACGGTGGCAGTCGGGCATACCCGGTGTTGATCATGTTTATGCGTCGTTGCGGATGAAGAACCGTGGCTGAGCGGCCCGACAGGCCTTGTTCGGTTGACCCTTGTCCCTCTGTGGCTGAGCCGTCTCTGATCTAAGTTACTTTGTACTCCATCCCTGCTCAAACATCATCCTTTCCGTCTCAAGACTCGCCGACCACTCGCGAATTGCAGCCGCGTTTTAAAAGCGGCTCTTTGCAGCGGCAACGGAGGGTGTGTCTGTTGTGCCTGCGAGACGCGCACGTGTCGCAAGTGCGAAAAGTCACAGAGATGAGTCTGTACAGTGCTGCTGCCCGTGACGTTAAAACGCCGCTGCATTGGGGCGTTGTTGGTTCCGCGTACAGGCACCGGTTGGCTCCCCACAGGCACTTTCGCCTCGGACCTCAAACTCAACCCATGTGTAGCATACGCAGCGCTTCCTAATCCGTCAATAAAAGGTACCATGTGAGGCTTCGAATGGGACTGAGCACTACCGACATCAGCAAGTAGGTATTGTGGCGGGCCGCTCTTTGCGACCCGGGCGAGGGCTACATCAATGACGCGGTCCACGAGCGCCTTTATCGCTCACAATCCCTCGTTCTCGTGGCCAACGTGTAATAATGAGAGGTCCGCGAGAGATCCAGAACGCCGGGGTCCAACATGACATGTAAGACCTAATTTCGTCGCTTGATCGCCCGATCGCGGGGCCACATGGATTTGCGGCCCAGGTCTTGCTATGAAGTAAGGATCATTCAGTCGACACGCGTGAGGCCGTTGCAGGGGTCTGAAGCCAAACACCATCGTCGCCTGCCAATCACGTTTGGCCAGCCGATGAAAGTGCCGATGATAAGATGGCTTGCGGTGCAAGAACTTCGGACCCGCGCGGCTGCACTCCACGCGCTGGGGTAGTTGGCTCTGTTCCAGTCAGTTTCTGGTTATCTGGAGAGAAGACATTGAGCGTATTGTATACTTGTCATGGTGTATTTTAAATACATCCAAGGGCGCGCCCTGGAATTCCTACTTCTTTCCATTCGCGGGTGTCCAGCTCATCTTAGTATCCGCGTATTCAACGAGACGAAGGATTCGTCCCAAAGCGACCGTCGATGGCGCTAGAATACCAATTACGCGGCATTCACTATATGCTCAGCTCTAGTGTCAACTAGTATGTGCAGCGACACTATCTTCCCCATTTCGCGATAGCTGGACAGATCTACTGGACATTCCGCGCTTTGGAGTGGAAGCCAACGTACTGGTGGCCCGTGAGACGTCAGGCCCAGTTTACCATGCGCGGCGAGTTCGTTGGGGGCCCCGTGACGAGGTGCTTGAAACCCAGGGCGTCTGAAGTCTGCAACGATGTGTACTCGCGCTGGGCGCAAGGATCGCGCGCTGGTAGCACGCGGAGAGCGAGATGATGACTCGCAGGCGCATGATGTCATTGAGTAGGGCACTGTGATGTTTCCCCGGCCGAGCATTGCACCGTTATACGTAACTTATTACAAATTGCAAGTCAAGCTCCATCCTGGTCTTCGAGGCGGGGAGTAACTCATGTCCGCCTCGGTCATTCGAGATGGGCTTATGTTCGCGTCGCCGCGGTCACCATTGGCTTTGACGAAGCCGGAGCACACTATGGAGTATGTGGTTTCGCTGACCTGGCGAGAAAATGCTTGTCGACATGGAAAAAGACGTACTGCTGGACCAGGTATCGCCGCTCGCCCTGCAAGTCCGGCGTCGAGGATGCTCGCCGTGAGGAGTAGGGCCACGTCCGGCATCGGAGCCTCTGGTCAAGGCACACGGGCATCGGTAATGCTCCCGGTCTGCTGATGCCAACGAAAGAGGAGGTCGCACATGTTCTCCCGCACGGAAAGGATCGCAGACGTATCCGAGCAGACACACGAAGCTTCGACATCGCCAACCGCTCCCCTCACTGCGCTCCCCTCGCTCCCGGATCCTAGCCACTCCGGGGCTCCTCACTCCGAACAACAAAACGTGTTCCGCCGACTCGGAAACTCGGCGAGATCTATTCACGTCACCGCCTAATGGCATCCCCATATCTCGCTGGCGCCCCCATGTGACCAGCTGAGCCACCGTGCAGGCCACGGCCGCAGCTGAGGTATAAGTGCGCCGGTCGTTCCGGGGTAGGCGACTTCAAACCGCCACGCCCACGGCCCTAGCAGCAAGCACACCAGTCGACGATGATGAAGCTGCGGGCGTTTATTTTCGTTTTCATGATGCTGATGCTCGGCGGCGCAGAGGCCTGCAAGTGTATGATGGGCGACACGCCGATGCACGTCGAAACGCGATACTGCTGCGTCGAGGTCGGCGGGTTCCCTCGCGGCCACGACTGTCCCGCCGGCACGATATCCAAACACCTCTCGGCTTTTTCAGATTGCTGCAAGTCAATGGAGAGGGGCTTCAAGTCGGACTGCAGGTGCCCAAAGGGCTGCTGGTGATGGACAGCGACAACGGGACGAGACACGAACCGAGAGCCACTTGACAGCAATTCGTCGTCATGCTACAGCCGTTTGCGTGGGACGGATAGAGATATCGTATGAGTCTCTGCGGCTCGCCGAGCATTGCGCCCTGCATTTCACCACGGACTATCGAGATGCTATTGCATTGCAAAAGTTGTACTCCGCCACCAAGACACCAAAAGCGTCCTGGTACGGCTTCCGGGCAGGAGGGTGGACTTAAGCAACTACAAGTCTGAGTGGCGGCCTACGGCGACGACGCGGAGTGCATGAGCCCGCGGCAGCATCATCGATAAGCGCGCTGAGAGGAGTTCATAACGATGCTAGCTCTACACGAGATGCAGGGCCAGAAACGAGCGAAGGGTTGATTGCAATTGCAGTCATCACCTCTGCTCGTTCTACGCCGGCGCATTCTTGGCCGAGGTCCTCTCTGGCATACCTTCACCAGTCAGGGATCCCGCGCCTCGATGCCGAAGCGCGCCGCAAGTCAATTTTCGACACTGATCGCGAAGGAAGCCCGATTTCGGGTTCAGAACTTGCGGCGACACAACATCTTCCAACAAGATGTACACTCCTCGTGTGAAGGCGGCCAATGGGGAGGGGATGACCTTGTTCGCGACACGCGCGGGGCTCTACGCGGGACCAGGAGATCATGAGCCGATTCAGTCCCTTGCAGCAGATGACAGGTGCTTTGGCTGCGCGTGGAGTGCGGGTTCCCACGGACGCACTAGCTGCATTGCGACAGAATAAGTGATGCGTCATAAGAAACGCGTCGGATGAGCGATTGCCTTGGTCCAGGAGTCGACTAGCCTGTGCCCTGCCCATTCGGCTGGCATTGAGCTCTCGTCTCCATCTCATCCAGAGCCGATCAAGAGCTCGCCTTATACCAGTTTGATACATATTGCCAGAGCCAGCATGGCCTACTATTATCGCACTTCATTCTCCCTGAACTGCCTTTTGTCCTCATGTTCTCGATCCCGTCGGCGATTAGGCTTCTATTCTGCAAGGCGCGAATGCCCAACCGGCATGGTGTGACCACCAGCACGATGCAGGCGATTGCCCTTTCGATCCTCGCGCAGCCGCCGCTTAGGACAATTCGTGTGCATGCCTGCAATGTTGTCGTTCATGTCGTGTCTTGGGGGATGACAACAGCCGCATGTCATGTAGCACCAGGGCAGTTGAGTGGCAGATGCTGCCAGCGCTCTCATCCGTCGTAGCCTGGCATCTGCTGCTGCTGCTGCTGCTGCAATCATGCGAGCCCGGAGTGAAAGTAGGAGGGCTGCGCTATCAAGACATTCGCGAACCCACCCAAGTTGGGGCAAGCAAAAAACAGAGGACCTGTGTCCGTCAGACAGCGACTTGACATCCTGGCGACCTCATATTCGCGGCTCGCCCTTCGCGCCTCAGCGTTGTGCTTTTACTTCAACGCAGTCCCATCGCAAGCACGCGTCTCACGCAGTCGAAATGAAGCTCAATCCCTCGTTTGCCCTAGTTATCGGCACTTGCTGCACTACTGTCACCGGCTGTCATTGTTTCTCGAGCGTCGGAATCAACACTGAGGCTACAAAGGCCTGCTGCCGAGAGGCTGGACAGGAACCAAGCGGTCATGAATGCATGTTCGGCATCGGTTACGGCGACGAGATATTTAGCAACTGCTGCCGCAGCTATGGATGTCGAATGGACTGTCGCTGCCCCATAGGCTGCGACTGAAGCAGCGCGTAGCATGGGGCACGATGAAGGACACAGGGCCAGCCGGTGCTGCCTGACTGGGGTTATAGGAGACTCGACGCGTCTAGTCAGGTTGTCTACGTGGCAGATCTTTGAGATCGCGGAAGGATTAATCCCCTCAGTACTTGGTGTAGTCTCGAGCGATTGCGTCTGGTGCTCTTTTCTCAATTCTGACTACAACGACTCTCTCGGAACTTATGGCTGGACGTGGAAGCAAATGTTGTCTCCTTCGGGTTTGTCGAGCAAAGAGAAGGAAGATCGGCACGCCAGATAATATATTGTTGGCAAAGCACGGGGTGAAGCTGCCTGCAAACAGAGGTTGCCGGCACGCATGCATCTCGCCGGCACCTTGTCGGGGTCAAGTCTCGCCAAAGCCGACGGCAACGGGATCTGCCCTTGCGGCTCCTACGGTGCCCTCAACAGCTTTTGCCTCCCGACCACGGATAACTGTACTCCATACAAGCGCAAAGCATTGATGAAAGCCGTACCTGAGGAACAAAGCTCAGCCGCGAGTATGCATGTGTCTACCCGGTCTAACGCTTGTCGCGCCATCAACCGTCTTGAGGCGATCGCCCGCTTCGTCGATGGCCCCGTTCAACTGCCCGCTGACGTCTCTCTCTGTCACGATCATGCCGTCCCTCGACTGGAGTCTCACCACCCTAATCTCCATTAATGACCCCTTCCCGCCCGGCTCATTCTCGCGATGCGTGAGACTCCGTCAGACGATCGTTGCCGCAAGCCGTGTCCGTTTCTTTCTTTACCCGGCCACACACAGGCGGGCAGGTCTCATCACGTCAACGCTGGGCCTGGTCACGGCCATCCACCCAGCTCCAGTCGTCCATGGGCCATCACAAGACAAGGCCGATTATGACAGCGTAGTAGCTCCATAACAGAATCCGCTCATCACGCTACGCATCTGTCAGTGTAACTGTTAGCAATTCACCTTTGTTTCTCGAATCTCGGAAAACAATGGGGGGCCGGCTGTGCCAAACCACACTGCCAACTAGCCCCCCCTGTCCGCCAGCCGCGTTGCCTGCCCCGAGCTCGACGGCCCAGCCGCCAGCCGGCTTCTCTGGTGTTCCCGGCAGGCAACTCGCCACAACGCCAACACCAACACCAAACAACCGCCCAACGCAGCCAGTCACAGGGCAAAGGGCACGGCGCAGCTCTGGGCTCCTCCTCCCTCCTGACCCCCCGAGACACGCACCGCCTCAGGGTCGAGCCCGCTCTCTTTTCTCTCCTCAACGGAGACTATTTTCCCTCGGGCACCATTTACCATCATTATTGCTTTTTTGTGTGGCGGCTGAAGGCCAAGTGTCGGCTCAAGCGGAGACGGGGAAATGGGCATGATTCTTGGTACTCTTATGACTGGGGCGGCTCATCCAGCAACCGTACGACGACTGGACTGCCATGGAAAGTATAACTAACAGTCCCCCTCCACCCCCAGGCTGCCGTACCCAACCCTGAAACTCCGAATGTTCGCTTCTCGCACATCATCTTTTATGCAAACCCTGCTCGACGCCTAACGTATGTCCTCGCCCTATATCCCAGCGGCGGGCGTCTCCTCCTTCGCCATGCATCCTACGTACAGATTGCCGACATGATGTCCAAAAGACCCTGCGAGCCCTCGATCACACAGGGCTCACCGACTTCCGACTTCGACTTCGACCTCGACTTCGACTCCGATCTCGACTCCGCGCCCGACTTGAACCTCGAATGCGAACTTGACAACGCTTCCAATCATCACCGCCCCGTCCACCGCCGTTCGAGATAGCGCAGCGGCACGTACACCAGCGCGGCCAGCACAAAGGCCACCTCGAAGCCAATGTCGCCCGTCGTCTCGGCGATCGGCCCCGTCCACCACACCTGGTCCATGCACGGCACCACGAGCCCGAAGCACGCGATGCCCGCCGTGATGGCCGCCGCGCCCCAGGGCAGCCGCGACGCGTCGCTCCAGATCGAGGCGTCGTACGCCACGGCGTACGGCAGCCGCCGGCGGAACGCGAGGTGCTCGGCGCCCACGATGCCCACAAACGCGGCCGACCAGTACCCGATGAGGGCGACAAAGTTTTCGAGGTTGAGGAAGAAGTCGTCGACGGCGGTGATGGCCACGGGGATGACGATGGCCGTGATGATGATGCTGAAGACGTACCGCGGCACGCGCGCCAGCCACGGCACCAGCGTCTGGAAGTTGAGCGTGATGGCGTAAAAGGTGCCGCACGTGTTGCCCAGCAGCGTCAGCGACAGCACCACGACGACAAACTTGCCGAAGCCGCCTGCGCTGGCCAGCATGCCCGCCAGCGCGCCGCCCACGAGGTTCTCGTCGTACCGCCGCTCCCAGTCCGGGTTGTTGGGGATGGCGCCCGCGACGGCCGCGCCGAGCGTCATGAGCAGCACCGTCGGGATCAACAGGCCCCAGTACGTGTAGTGGAAGACGCGCCAGCCCGGCACGCGCGGGTCAAAGTACGTCGTCAGGTCGCTCGCGATGGCCGCCCACGGGATCTGGTAGCTGGCGACAATCATGCCAAAGTTGAGCACCTGGCGCGCCGAGGGCGACTCGGCGGGCTCCGTCTGGCGCGTGAGGCCGGAGCCACCGACGCCGGCCGTGATGGTGATGGCGATGAGCGCCACGGCGAAGGCGTACGTTTCGAAGATGTGCAGCACCTTGAAGCCGGCAAACGAGACGAGCAGCGACAGCAGCGCGATGATGATGATGCCCGCGTTGGGCGTCAGGTCGCCCTCGGACACGGCCGCGAGGCACTGGCCGCCGACGACGCAGATGACGACGGTGAAGCCGGTCAGGGTCGCGAGGTTGAGCAGCACGGGTATCGACACGATGTATCGGCTATTGCAGCACCATAATCAGCTTCCATGTCGCCTCTCGAGATCCAGCGACTACCGAGGAAATACGCACCCGAAGCTATACCGCGCCTGAATCATCTGGCGCATGCCCGTCTTGGGCCCCAGCACGGCCAGGGCCCCCGGCGCCAGCGTCGACAGCAGGGAGAAGAAGAGAATGACGAGCGACGAGTCTCGCAGGCTCAGGCCATAGACGGCCGGGCCCAGCATGCCAAAGGTGATGCCGAGGATGTTGGAGTTGATGGAGAACCAGACGGTGAAGATGTTGAAGAAGCGCGTGTTGGTGCGCTGGTCGAGCGGCAACGGGCGGATGCCGTTCTCCTCGACCCGCCCCATGCGCAGCACCTTGTGTATCAGCGAGGGCGACGATGTCGACGACGTCGAGGAGGCGTCGTCGCCGGGCGCCCGGAGGGGAGGCTGGTGGTGATGGCCCCCGAGACGCTTCTCGGCGGCGGCGTCGTCCGGCGGCAGGCCGTGCTCGGCGTCGGCGGCCATTGTCGTGTGGTCGTCGCGGTCCGGACGCGGTCGTCGACGGGGCAGTAGAGGAGGGCTCTGCGATGCAGAGCGCGGGAGGATGGCGGCGGCTGGAGCAAGAGGAAGAGCGACGAAAGACGTAGGCACGCCGCCGGCGACGATGAGGATTCGACTCAGCGCTCCGTAGGCGCCCCGGGCAGTCGCTGGGATCCGATGGTGGAGTGCCCGCGGGTGCGCCCTTGCGCTGTACCGCCACCCACTACCACCCAGCCTTGCAGCGCTGCACCACCCAACCCGCGCCGCCGCTTGGCGACGGTGGAGCACTGACCACTGCAAGAAATGTTTCTGCAGCGCTGCGGCCGTCGGGCGACGCCAGTCCAGCGCCAATGCGACCCGTAGACTCGCTGCAACGGTGGCGCCGGCCACTCGCTACAGGCGAACCGTCCAGGGCTCTCGGCAGCCCCTCCAGGTGACCCAGTCACCGCTGTAGCACTCTCTGGACCCTCCTTGCATCCCACCCAAGCCACCCTCCTGCAGAAGAAAATCTCATCAATTGGGAATCGTCGCCGCCGCTGGGCTTCCGTCGAGCAGGTCCGTGCGTCCTACTCCTTCTGTCGGCTACCGGTCGCCCGCAGCCGGCCTTAGCCGCCCCATGTTCGTCCGTTATCGCACTCGCGTATATTTTTCATCTCGAGTCATTGCTACCCTACGCTGGCTGGACACACAATGTGACGAGCACATGACGCTGGACTGGCTCGCTGGTCTGTATCATGCTCTCTGATAGCCATGTTGCACGGTCGTATTACGATACATCCCGTGTCTGCTCAATCCCCATGCTGCCGTTCGCGGCTGCAGCACTGCCTCAAGTTTGGTTGCTAGGATCCAACTGCGACTTCATCGCGTCGTACGAGCCATCAGGGAACAGATAAAAGCAGATTACCAATGCCTGTAATCAGACCAAAAACGGTTCATGATCCGTGTCCATCTTAGAGTACTAAAGGGCCTGTATCTCTTAGTGGTCTGATCTTCTGCTATCATGTCGCATTCGCATCGCGTCCTTGCGTCTATTAAGGCTGCACAAGGAAACTCTCTGCCATCTAGTCCCATGTCCCGGCCAGGGTCTGTGATCCTGAAACATATCCTGGCGTCCTGCAGGTCGTATGGTATGATGAGGAGTATTTTGACTTGTCTTCCCTCCGTCACGACTCAATGCTGCCCGTACTTCGTGTCCGCTGCGAATCGAGTGAGGCGCAATCTGCATATCTGCAAGGTCGCAGTCGCCAACTTCATCAACTTGCCAGAGCTTCACGCCGGGCCTGCTGCCTTGCCCCGGAAAAACACAGACAGCCCGCCCATCAGCGCCCCCAGCATCTCGCTGTCCGTCGAGGCGCCTGCGGCCCCCATGCCCTCCCGGATCCACCCCGGCAGCTTCGCCCGGATCCGCTCCGTGCCGTACCGCCGGTCTGCCAGCACAATCGCCGCGTAGTCGCCCCGGTGCCGGATCGCCCGCCCGATGCTCTGGTTCACCGCCCTCATGCACGCATTTTCGTAGAAGTCTCGCGCCGCCGCCTTGGCCCGCGACGTCGCCTCCTCCCGGCTCAGCGCCTGGCGTCGACCTTGCCCGTCGGAATGCGTCGTCGTTGTCGTTGCCTCTGCTGTTCCTGTACTGTCCGACGATGCCATGAGCGCCGCCAGTGTCGTTGTCTCAATGTACTCCATCTTGGCCTTCCACTCGGGTGATGCTGCGTTTGGGTATGGCAGTCCGACCACCACGACGCAGCGCCCCAGTCGGTCCGAGAAGTTGATGCCCTCGGACATCTTGCCGCCGACCACGCTCAGCAGCAGTGCCCCTCGTCCTGTAGCAGCCCGTGGCTTGTTCTTGTCTGCATCGTCGGCCTGCGTGCTGGGTCCCAAAATCGCTTCCGAATACTGCCGCAGCACCTGGTCGCTCGACCCCCCTCGCGTCTCCTGAAAGACTGCTTTGCGCGCTTGCAGCCGATCCCAGATCGTCGCGGCCTTGTCTCCTTTCTGTTCTCGCCACGCCTTCACGACTTCGTCCAGGTATCCGTAGCTAGGGAAGAACACCACCACACCGTCTGGCACCACCGCACACATGTTGAGCACCGCGAGCCCCAGCTGCTCCATGAGCGCCTTGTCCCTTCGCCGCTGGAAGCTAAACTCGAATGGCGCTCCTCCCGGCCGTGTCCCCGCTAGCACCCGCACGCACAGGTTCTCCCGCGGGATGACGTGCCCGCAGCTCAGCGTCGTGACCTTGGGCGCTGCCAGCGAAGGGAACAGGTGGTTGCGATAGTCGTCAAACGGCGACATGGTGCCTCCGGCGAGGATTACGGCGCGGGCGCTCGATGCGATCGACGAGAAGGCGTGTGTCGGTGACAGCAGGAGATACGAGAGCTGCACGTCGCCGCCTGTTTTCTGGTAAAAGATGCGTCCCTCGGAGCTGGGGTTGGTGAGGGCCACGAGAAACGACACCAGCGAGTGCAGGACAGGCGAGCTGGCCTTGGAGAGTGTCGCCTTGCCGCCATCCTCTTGCGCCTCCACGTGGGCCGCGTAGCCTTCAATCTTGTACGCCAGCTTCGATTCTTGGATGTATTGGATCAGCTCGTACATGTTGATCTGGTCGATGCCCTTGCGCCGAGTCAAGTCGTTGGGGTCGACGATGCCGTGCTCTTGCTGTGTCTGATTAGTATAGTCGACAACGGATCAATACAGAGCGATCGCGCTCACCTTGAAGCTCTTCGCGCTCTCCATCCACTCGCACAACCCATCAATTACTCGCCCGACTCGTCCCACATTCACCCGGTTCTCGCCTTTGAGCTTCTTGCCGAACCGCTTCACATACACACCCAACATGCCACGTCCCTTGCGCAAGTCGCTCAGTTTCAGCTCCGCCGCATGGACGTTGGCCACGGCGTCCATGATGTTGTGCGCCTCATCGATGATCACCACGTTGCCCTCCAACTTGATTCCTAACGCGTCCCGCGCGCTCTTCTGGAGGAGCAGTGGGTAGGGTAGCGTGATGATCTCCGCCCCAGGCAGCGCCGCGCGCGAGGCGTAGTATGGGCAAACAGCCAGCGACTTGCCCAGCTGATGCAGGTCCTCAATGTCTGGCAGCGTAGCCAGCGCCGTGTCGCGAAATTGATGCGTCTGGCTGAGGAGCTCCTCCCTGGGGACGTAGTCGCATTTCTTGCCGCCCTTGTTCTGCTGTAGCTCCGCGCAGCGGTCGTTGATGGCTTGCACCGAGCCCAGGCGTGATACCGAAGGGTTGATGCAGAGCCGCTGCCTTGACGAGAGGGGAAGCAGCTTGACCGCTTCCGATGCATTCTGCTGGTCTTTAGCTACGGATGACGGCAGCGATGGCGGGAACGACGGCCGACGCAGCTCCGTGATGAACTGCGACAGCTGCGAATGCGTCCTGGACGTGTAGTAGATCTACGAGGGTGTTACCATGTCGTCTTGCAGTCACCGAGCGAGCCTCGCACCTTGATCTCTTCCTCTAAAACGTCGTCATCCTCATCGCGCTTCTTGGGTGCGCCGAGGCCCATTCTTTCCAGGACCTCGCGCGACTCCTTGCTGAGCCCAGAGAGGGCATCCCGGGGGGCCGAGCCGCTACCGTCCCGGTCGTCGAGGAGCCATTCGGCGTCCTCGTCTTCTACGCTCTGTCGACCAGCTCCAGATGCCTGACGTTCGTCAATGCGGCGTCGTTTGCTGGCCCGATCTTCTCGTGCCCTCTCCTTGAGACGAATGTCCTCGAGACGCTTCTCCCGGTCCTCCCAGCGGCGGACCAGCTCGTCTCTCTTGCGCCGCAGGAGCTGGTCGATTAGCCACTGTGGCTCGTCCTTGTACGCCTCGCCGGCGTCTCGCAGTGCCGCTTCATGGCTGGTGGACTTGTAGTTCCGTAACCAGGTCAACGAGGCGCAGATCAGCGAGAGGGATTTGCCCTAAATTCTGTCAGCAACCTCCGGCGTCTATACACGGAGATGCACAGAGTCATTTATTCGCAACTTCCGCTCTCACATACCGTGCCAGTCGGGCTTTCCAGGATGCCGACCTGCCCGTCACCCACGTCGAGGACCCCGTAAACTGCCCTCATAAACTGCTCCTGAACATCGTATGGGGCATAAGGGTGGTGAAAGTCCAGCTCTCCGATCTGCCGCGTGGTGTCATCCACGCCATCGGTGTCATCCATAGTCGTGCATGTTCACGCGTTCCACGCATCAACACCCCGTGTTTGCACGATGAGTTCACCCGACAGGTCATTGGTGTTTCGCCCCGACGCGGTGGGGCAGGCCCGAGGGGTTCACCGCGGTGTGCCACGAAGTCACCTGACTCCACCCAGCCCCACCAGCGCACCGTCCAGACTCGCACTTCCCACATTAGGGCTGTGCTGCCCTCTCGCCTAACAATTTTCCGTTCCGAGCGTGCCCCAAGCCCCAGCAGGCGCAAAATCATAACCACCCACCTCATCGTCCGTCTTTGACGCAAAACAACGGAAAAGCGACAACCACCGCAGCCGTCGCCATGCCTACCCGAACCTCGAAGACCCGCAAGCAGTACGTTATATCCCGTGGACGAGCTGCACTACGAACGAATTGCCAGCGTCGATTGGCGTTTTTCCCGCCGTCGGTCGTCTGGCGGCGTTGGCAGCAAATCTCGAACTCGCCGTCCGTCCGCGAGGGCATCATGGGCTAACATTTTTCACTCACAGCCGCGGCCACGTCTCGCACGGCCACGGTCGCATCGGCAAGCACCGCAAGCACCCCGGTGGTCGTGGTCTGGCTGGTGGTCAGCACCACCACCGTACCAACATGGACAAGGTTCGAGCGAACGACGAGCAAACGAGATCGAGGAACGACGATGGCTGACTCTGGCGAAACAGTACCACCCTGGTTACTTCGGTAAGGTTGGTATGCGGTACTTCCACAAGCAGCAGAACCACTTCTGGAAGCCCGTCATCAACCTGGACAAGGTACATACATATTCCTCCAAACTCTCGCGAGCGATGGTCGAGGCGATTGGAAGAAGCGACGGGCGAGGTTGGACATGAAGGGCCACGGCGCCGATGCCGTTCAACCCGTCGCATTCGACTATTGCATTCGGCCATCGCATTCGCAGAGAAGCATTTTGACGAACCAACATGTACTGACTGGCTCTCCAGCTGTGGTCCCTCGTCCCGACCGAGACCCGTGAGGCCTACGTCGCTGGCCAGAAGAAGGACACCGTCCCTGTCCTCGACCTCCTGCCCCTCGGCTACTCCAAGGTCCTCGGCAAGGGCCGCCTGCCCGAAGTCCCCCTGGTCGTTCGCGCGAGATGGGTCAGCAAGCTGGCGGAGAAGAAGATCACGGAGGCCGGTGGCGTCGTCGAGCTGGTTGCGTAAATTCTTTTCCCCCACAGAGGAAAAAGTAGACGCGTGTAACGAGTGCATCAACAAGTCGGAGCCAAAAGCATGAAAACATTTTTGACAACCAAGCTGTTGAGAGCGCGGCACCGAGAAGACGGCGACGATGAACCAGGAGACGGAGTCGGGGACTTTTTCTATTGCTTGCGGGGAAACAATTGGGAGCCGGGTTTTTCTCAACGGGCGGGGAAAAAGGCAGCGGAGGAGACATCGTCGTCTCCCTCTGCTCCTCCCCATTCCGCGTATACACCCGCCAAAAGGCGTGCACTGGCAGGGGATGGGGGTCCGGTCGGTTTCGAGCATTGCATCAGGGACTCTTGAGACGGGAGTTTTGACGAATAAAATCATTTTCGCCCATATCCAGTCGTTACTGAGGTTGTGTCCTGTGACGTCGTTGGATGCTCCCTCCATGTGTCACGCGCGATATGTTGCATGCCATGGCAGTGTCTACGGCGTCACGTCGAGCCCAGACCACAAGGTGTTGGTCAAATCATCGCTACATTGCATTGCACTCCATCTAGTGCTAACGTGTGGTATCATATGGCCTCTGCCAAACGGCCCCTTTGCCCTGGCTCATTTGTCCTAGCACTTGCTTCCTGTCCGCGTTGTACTCGTCGAACCCGACAAGGTCATGTGCGAGGCCGAAGCCCCATCTGCTCCTCCAAAACGGCGTGCAGCTGGTCCGACCGCTCCTTATAGGCAAGGTCCGCCTCGGACAAGACCAGAAAATCGTGCTCAAGCGCCTCGGCGGCCGTGATGCGGCGCGAAGGATCCAGCTCCATGCACTGCTCGAGGAAGCGGACGGCGAGGCGCTCGTGCCTCGTCAAGGGCTTGTCCTCGGCGCGGCAGGTGCTCCAGAGGATGATCTTCTCCATGGTGAAGCCCTGGGTGCCAATAGTGGGGATCGTCGTCTCGAAAACGCAGCCGTGGAGCAGGCCAGCCGCCTTCATGCGCTTGGCGCCAAAGATGGTGGCAATCTCGATCATGGCCTCGACGTCGTCGGCCGAGTTGAAGAAGGGGAACCGCTTCGACAGGATGGTGAGGAGGATGACGCCGACGGACCAGATGTCAATGGCCGTGGACTGCTCGGTGCACTTGAAGAGCACTTCAGGCGCGCGGAAGCCTCTGGTGCCGGCGCGGTTGGCTCGGCGGGACGGGCGCGTGTCCGTCTTGGGATATCCCGGCTGGGCGCCGCCGGCAGCCGTGCCCGTCATCTGGGCCCAGGCGGATGCGCCCTGGCGCTGCTTGCGGACCTCGCGAGGCTCGTGGCACAGGCAGGGCTTGCAGTCGGAGCCCTCGCGCTCGGCGAGGCCAAAGTCAACGAGGACTCCGTGCTGGGTGGTGGGGTCGTAGAGGAAGTTGGTGGGCTTGATGTCGCGGTGGAGGATGCGATGGGCGTGGACGCTGCGCAGGGCGGTGAAGAGCGAGCGCAGGTAGATGACGATGTCCGGGATGGTCATGTCGCGGAAGTAGGAGCGGAAGTCGCCGTGGCGGAAGTAGGGGAGGATGGCGACGACCTGGTCTGTCTCGCGGAAGGCGGTGATGAGCGGGCAGACCGAGGGGCATCGGCGGAGGTCGTGGAGCAGCTCGAGCTCGTTGAGGATGCGCGCAGGGCTCGACGTCACGTAGATCTTCTTGATGGCGACGTAGCGCGGGCGCTTCGGCCGCCGTGGAGGGGAGGAGGCTTGCCGCCGTTGGTGGTTTTGTTGTTGCTGCTGGCGCTTGAGCGGCGGGGGCGTCCACTTGGACGCGTCGTCCTCGAGGTCCCAGCTGTTATCGTAGCGACCGTAGTCGAGGTCTTCGGCCTTGAAGACTGTGGAAAAGGTCCCTGTCGGTTGTTTAGCAGGACGGTACGACACAAAGAGGGTATCTGGAAGGGAACACACCCTCGCCGATGCGTTTTATCAGGCGATACTTGTCCCGGAAGCCGGGAAAGTCCTCGGTCAGTTTGTCCATGTCGGCCTGGACACTGCTCTCAATTTGCTCCTCGTCTGAAGCCTCGTCATCGTCGTCATCTTCCTCCTCTTGGTCTTGGTCCAGCCCCTCGTCGTCCTCGTCTTCCGGCTGGGCGCTCTCGGTGGCTTGTTGTGCGGCGTTGTCGTCGTCCTCCATGACCTCTGTCTCCTCTGTTCGGACGTCGACGGGCGGGATAGGCTGCTGGAACATGCCCTCAAAGGATACGGACGCCATGGTGGGCGGCGCGTGTGCGAGGAGTGTTGTTGTCGCCGCCCTTTGGTCGGTTTTCAGCTTTCGAACAATGCCTCTGGTCGTGTCGTCCCCTTCAATAACAGACAGGCTATGCAACGAAACGCCAGAGAATGCAATGCAATGCAATGCTCAAGGATGCAACCAGACCAATGCAAAACAGGGAGAGAAATGTCGTGCAGGGAGGATCCCGTTCCGCCTCTGGGTTCGTCTATGGAGGGGTTGCCCGGTGTGGTTTGTAATGTGTGAGGACGGTGGTGGTGGTGGGTGCAGGCGCAGGGATGGGCCGTTTGCGCGACGGTCCGCCCGGCGAGACGCGCCTGAGTTAGTGAGCTGCCTCCACTAAGAAAAATGGTGGTGCAGCGGGCGCACTTGGTGGGGTCAATGGACCGCGTCAGGCCCTGGACCGCCCGCCCGGGCGCCCGCCATTGGCGCTTTCGCACCATCTAAACAAAACAAAAACATCGGTTGCTGAGGGACGCACGCCGCTGTCTCCCATCACCACCTCCACCACAATCGGCATCACAGCCAGCATCAACACCGCAACCACGCGCAGACCCGTGGCTCAGTCGCATCGCGAGACGACTCGGACAGCGGCGACACCATCCTTTCTCGCGACAAGCTCGAGTGCTCACTGCGCAGCCGTCTCCCGCACAGAGCGACAACCACTTTACGCAGCCCCCCGCGCGTCTCGCGCGCCCCGTCGCCCGCCATGGCGACAATCAACTTCGACATCAACGATGCGCTCAAGCACTACATGTCGGATCCGACCACGATCCCGACGCCAGAGGCTGACGGCGCGCTTTTCGACTGCGAAAACGACCCCGAGGCCCTCACCAACCCCGTCATCAACCCCATCCTCAACCCCATTGTCGATGCCGTCGCCGACAACCCCGACGCCATCATGCGCGCGTCCAACATGGACTCGCTGCAGTTCCTTCTCAAGTATGCCCCCAGCAGACCCTCTGCCTTGAGGTATCCCTGTCTAACCCCCGATTCCCGCAGATACACGCAGTTCCTGCCGACGCACGCTCTCAGCAAGGTCTTCGATCTGGTCATGAGCGGCCTCAGCGCAGAGACCGACGCCATCCACAACGACATCGACTCGCCCGACGAGCAGGATGCTGTTCCCCACCATAAGCAGCTGCTCGAGATCTATGGCTTCCTCCTCCAGTGGACGATCGCCGCCGTCGAGACAAAGGCCGCCGAGAAGTCGTCTGCTGCGCCCGCGGCCAGAGGTCGTGGCAAGCCCAAGAAGGGTACCACCAGGGATGACTCCTGGGACTCCGCGACACAGCTTCAGTCGGCGCTCGACATCATGTGCAAGGTGCTGAAGCTGAAGCTGTCCAAGATCTTCCTCACGACCAGCGAGAGAGACACCTTCGTCGGCCTGCTCACCCGGCCCGTCTACATGATCCTCGAGAGCGAGCAGCGCACCAAGGCGACGCCCATCAGGATGCACTGCTTCAAGGTGCTTTGCATGGCCGTCAAACACCACGGTCATGGATACGCCGCGCAGATCAACGTAATCCAGAACCTCACGTACTTTGAGCACCTCTCCGAGCCCATGGCCGAGTTCATGCACATTCTCGCCGAGACCTACGACTACCCGCAGCTGGCCGACGAAGTCCTGCGCGAACTCAGTAACAAGGAGTTCAACTCCAATGACACGCGCGGGCCCAAGTCGGTCTCGGCCTTTATCGCTAAGCTATCGGAGCTGGCTCCCAGGCTGGTAATCAAGCAAATGACAATGCTGGCGAAGCAACTCGACAGCGAGTCGTATACGCTTCGCTGCGCCCTCATCGAAGTCTGCGGCAACATGATTGCCCACCTCAGCAAGCAAGATGAGCGCAGCGAGAATCACAAATCGCAGCTCAATGCCTTCTTCGACGTCCTCGAGGAGCGCTTCCTCGACATCAACCCCTACTGCCGCTGCAGGGCGCTGCAGGTCTACGCGAAGCTGTGCGACCTCGAACAAAAGTTCCCCAAACGGCGGCAGAAGGCGGCCGAGCTGGCGTGCCGCAGCCTCGAAGACAAGAGCAGCAATGTGCGCAGGAACGCCATCAAGCTTCTTGGCTCACTCATCAAGACCCATCCCTTCACCGTCATGCACGGCGCCCAACTATCTCGAAAGGAGTGGCAGGATCGCCACGACAAGGTCGAGGAGGAGCTCAACGCGCTGAAGCCGCCGCCTGGGATGCCCGGGTTCGGCGAGGACAAGGCCAACACCACCGTCGATAACGGGCTGATCGATGACGCGACCCAGATTGCCTCGCCCGAAAAGCCGAAGCCCATGAGCGACGAGGATAAGATCGCCGCCATCAAGAAGGCACAAGAAGAGGCAGCTACAAGCGAGGCCATCGAGAAGCTCACCCTCACCCGGCGGTATTACAACGAAGCGCTCAAATTCATCGACGTGCTTCACGACGCGACGGGTATCGTGTGCCAACTGCTCGGATCGAGGAACAAGAGCGAGGTGATTGAGGCTATCGACTACTTCGAGATTGGCGACGCCTACAACATCGAGCAGAACAAGGTCGGCATCAGGCGCATGCTGCGTCTCATCTGGACCAAGGGCAATAGCGACGAGGGCAAGGGCGTGCAGACTCACCTAATTGAGTGCTACCGAAGGCTATTCTTCGAGGCACCCGATACCTTCAGCCCCAATGATGCCGCCATCTATGTTGCGCGCAACATGATCAGTCTCACCTTTGGCGCGACACCCGCCGAGCTGACGTCGCTCGAGCAGCTGCTCGCCACTATGATGAAGGCGGGGATCATCCCTGAGGCGGTCGTGTCGAAGTTGTGGCAGGTCTACGGGGTCCAGAGGCGCGAGATGTCCAAGACGCAGCGACGCGGGGCCATCATCGTGCTGGGTATGCTAGCGACAGCCAGCCCCGAGATTGTGGTGGGCGAGATTGAGACGATGCTACGCACAGGTCTCGGGGGCCACGGCCGCAGCGATCTCCAGCTGGCCAAGTATACGTGCATCGCGCTGAGGAGGATCAACCCTCAGGGCCGGCAAGCCAAGGAGTCGACGGCCAAGTTCGCGCGCCTGCCCAACGACCATGCCGTCTGCGTCCGCCTGGCAGCTATCACCGAGGTGCCGTCGGACAGCAAGGAATGGTATGGTGTTGCCGAGCAGGCCATCAACGCCATTTACGCTGTCGCGAAGCACCCGGACACCCTATGCTCAGGCATTATCCGCCGCAAGACTCGCCAGGTGTTTGGCAACTCGGGCTCGCGATCATCGTCTCGCCCGACGACGAGCGACGAGACACAAGCCATGACGCAGGCGATGACGCAGGCCATCGACGTCGCGGATCCCACGGTGACGCAGATGCCGCAGTCGCAGGCGCAGACGCCGCCAAAGAAGCGCGACAATGCCATTGCGCTGTCGCAGCTGCTCTTCATCGTTGGCCACGTAGCCATCAAGCAGATTGTGCACCTCGAGCTGTGCGAGCTCGACTTTAAGCGGCGGAAGCAGGAGAAGGAGAAGCAGGCCAGCCAGAAGACGGACAAGGAGAAGGAGGACGCGGACGAGTTGGACCTCATCGGCGGCACGACCGAGGACGACTTCACCGAGGCCATGGCGCACATCCGGGAGCGCGAGCTGCTGTACGGGCCCAACTCGTTGCTGGCGCTGTTCGGGCCGCTCGTGTCGGAGATTTGCGCCAACAACAACATCTACGCGGACAAGGGCTTGCAGGCGGCGTCGACTCTGTGCCTGGCAAAGCTCATGTGCGTGTCGTCGGAGTACTGCGAAACGAACCTGCCGCTGCTCATCACCATCATGGAGCGGTCGCCCGACGCGACAGTGCGGTCCAACGCGGTGATTGCGCTGGGCGACATGGCGGTGTGCTTCAACCACCTGATTGACGAGAACACGGACTTCTTGTACCGGCGACTGGCGGACGACGACGCGTCGGTCAAGCGGACGTGCCTGATGACGCTGACGTTCCTGATCCTGGCGGGGCAGGTCAAGGTCAAGGGGCAGCTGGGCGAGATGGCCAAGTGCCTCGAGGACGAGGACCGGCGCATCGCGGACCTGGCGCGCATGTTCTTCACGGAGCTCAGCACCAAGGACAACGCCGTGTACAACCATTTCGTGGACATGTTCAGCCTGCTGAGCGCGGGTGGGCGGATGGACGAGGAGAGCTTCCGGCGCATCATCCGGTTCCTGCTCGGGTTTGTCGAAAAGGTGAGCATTCCTTCACCGGGTAGACACGATGAGGCTATTGAGGGTACATGGCTAATCATCTGCAAACAGGACAAGCACGCGAAGCAGCTGGCGGAGAAGCTGGCGGCGCGGTTGGCGCGGTGCGAGACGGAGCGGCAGTGGAACGACGTGGCGTTTGCGCTGGGGCTGCTGCCGCACAAGAACGAGGAGATTTCCAAGACGGTGTCGGAGGGGTTCAAGGTGGTGCAGGCGGCGGCGTAGTGAGGCGGAGGGGCTTGTGTGCGTGTGTATACGATGTGTACTTGTTTATATATATGACGAGGGAGCATCTGGGAGAGCTCTGGCGCTGGAAGGTCTTGGGCTACTGCGCCTGTATGATGATTTAATGAACGATATTTTGAAAATCCTGACGACTGAACTTGTGCGGTTTAGGGCAGGGTGTGTTTAGTCAGGTTTGTCTGTTGTTGTGGCTGTCAAAGAAGTGAGGCCGGAATTGCTACCTGACGATGCTGCTTGGAGGAGTCGCGAGTGCTGTTCTGGTCAAGGTCGCCACCCATAACGAATCGACGACGTTGACAAAGGATAAAATACAGTCGCATTGCGGATAGTATCTTTCTATTCTACGCAATTAATCGACGCGCGCTCTTCCCATCCGGCAATCTGGCCATCATCTGTCAAAATTATTCAGTGCAGGGTAGGCAGATGTGAGTCGCCGCGGACGCGGCAAATGAGAATCTGCCAATGATGACGACGGGACTGGGGCCACCTCTGGGCGGGACGGGCAGCTGATGGTGGTGGTGGTTTGGTGGTGCTATGCAGCCGCTGCAGGGGGGCGTCGGGCAGGCGGGAGGCGTGGGCGTCACTTGCAGGCCCCGAGTACAAAAGGACGGGGTGCTCCCCAGGCGCTGGATCCGTCCAAGAGCTCCGATTGAGAGGAGAGCTCAGCAATCTGCCGCACCCCATTGGCTGCCGCGCGCGACGCCACATCTTACCGCCGTTACCGATACAGCGCTGTACGTCAATTGTCCTCGTACCTGCTGCTCCTCTTGCGACGACCCGGCCGTGCACAGGGTCGTGGCTCGCGAATTGAAAACGGGCGTGCATCTTGCCTCGCTCGCAACGGTGGCCCATTGCATCATCGTCCGTTTTGGAACCTAGCCCAGCAGGCGCCACGCACACCGCGTGCCTCACCGGCCCCTCACCGAGCGCCGACCAATCACACAGACTGGCGCATCAGTAGCTGCGCCAGGCCTAGCCATCTAGCCTACCGCCTCTGCCACGTGACCTGCCTGCGCATCAGGCTCAGCGGCGGAGCCTTGGAAGCTTGGGCCACCAGAAACGCCCGCTAGAGTTCCCCCCAATTCTCCGCTCAGCTCAACAGCTAGGGTACGTTCGAGGGTACTTGGTACTTGGTTGCTCTGGCCGCGCTCATCTTTGTACCGCTTGCGGGCACCTGCGTCACGTCGACGTCCGCGATTCGCATCAACAGCCACCACAACACAGGCGAGCAAGCACGCATCAGCACGCATCGCAAACCCACGTCGCGCACAGTTTTGTTTACCTCCGAGATCGCGAGCGACGACCCCGGTCGCGCCTGTTTGGTACGCCGGCGCCCATTGCGCAGAAAAGCAGCGGCGCCAGCGAGATCGAACCTTGCTTCACGCGGCGCCATTCACGAGTGCGACTGGCAAAAGCGCTTCTCGTTCCCCCCCTCCACGCGGCGTTTGCACCGCTTCACAGCACACAATTCCGGCCGCCCGCAGTATCCGACGCGAGGCGGAAGGCCATGGGCTTGGCTCGAGCTGTCGCCCTGAGAAGGACCGAGACTGGGGACGGCTGCTTCTAGGTGTGCGCGCGCCCTCCCTCCACCCCTCATCGCGAGACTGCCCATCCCGTCACAGGGTGAAAAGAAAGGGACCAATCCACTGACCGAAGATGGCAGCGCAGTTCGAGAGGACGAGACTGCTACACGCCGCCGATACATCTCCAACCAGCCGGCGACATGTACGACAAGGTCGTGTCGCTGGGCTCCCGCCTGCACTACCCCATCACCATCACCAAGCTGCTCAAGTCGCCCGGCGACAGCATCAAGAAGCAGGAAAACATCATCGAGTACAAGTTCACGTGGCGGCGCCGCGTCGGCGACGACGAGTGGACCGATGAGACTACGTACACCGAGTTCGACAGCCCCGCCGAGGGCCGCCTCAAGGACTGGCGCATCCGCGAGGGCCAGGTCATCGGCGCCGACATGCCGTGCATGACGGTCGAGGAGGCCTGCGGCCACGAGGTCCAGATCCAGGGCCTCTGCAGCCTTTGCGGCGCCGACATGACCGAGGTCAACTGGGCCAGCGAGGAAAAGGACACGGACCGCGCCATGATCAACATGACGCACGACCAGACGGGCCTCATGGTCAGCGAGTCCGTCGCCACAAAGGCCGAGCACGACGCCCAGCGCCGCCTGCTGCGCCAGCGCAAGCTCAGCCTCGTCGTCGACCTCGACCAGACCATCATCCACGCCTGCATCGAGCCCACCGTCGGCGAGTGGCAGCGCGACCCCACCAACCCCAACCACGAGGCCGTCCGCGACGTCCAGAGCTTCCAGCTCAACGACGACGGCCCCCGCGGCCTCGCCAGCGGCTGCACCTACTACATCAAGCTGCGCCCGGGCCTGCGCTCCTTTCTCGAGGAGGTGGCCAAGATGTACGAGCTGCACGTCTACACCATGGGCACCCGCGCCTACGCCCTCAACATTGCCCGCATCGTCGACCCGGACCGCAAGCTCTTTGGCAACCGCGTCATCAGCCGCGACGAGAACGGCAGCATCACCTCCAAGAGCCTGCAGCGCCTCTTTCCCGTCAGCACAAACATGGTGGTCATCATCGACGACCGCGCCGACGTCTGGCCCCGCAACCGGCCCAACCTCATCAAGGTCGTCCCCTACGACTTTTTCAAGGGCATCGGCGACATCAACTCGAGCTTCTTGCCCAAGCGCACCGATATTCTGCCCGCGCCGCCGCAGCCGCAGTCAAACGGCTCAGCGGAGACGCCCGAGGCGGCGGCTGCGGCTCCTTCGGGCGCCAAGGCATCGCCCCTCGAGGAACTGGCCCGTATGGGTGGCGGCGACGACGAGACGCAGCTCAAGATACAGGCCGAGGAGCAGGAAAAGTCGTTGGAGAAACAGCTCAAAGACCGACCGCTGCTGCACATGCAGGAGGAGCTGGACAAGGAGGACGAGGCGTCACAGGACGGCGAGGCAGGCGACGCGACGGTCACGCACCACCGCCAACACCTACTCAACGACGACGACGAGGAGCTTATGGCGCTGCAAGATCACCTGACAGACCTGCACTCATCCTTTTACGAGACGTACGACCGGAGGCGAGATGACCGCAAGCAGTCGGAGCCGACGCACCCGCCGGGGCATAACAAGCGCCGGAAATCGTCGGTCGACGACGGAGTCGACCTGTCCATGGTGCCCGATATTGGCGACATCCTGGACGAGCTCAAGTCCAACGTGCTGTCGGGCCTAGTTATCGTGCTGTCCGGACTGGTGCCGCTAGGCGTCAACGTGGAGGACTCGGAGATTGGGATGCAGGCGCAGAGCTTCGGCGCGCAGGTCCTGGACACCGTATCACGGCGCGTGACCCATTTGGTCGTCTCGACGTCGCGGCCGCGCACGAGGAAAGTGCAGCAGGCTGCCAGGATTTCGAGCATAAAGATTGTCAACCAGAATTGGTTGACGGATTGCCTGAGTCAATGGCGCCGGCTAGATGAGAGCCCGTACTACATGGACATTCTGGACTCAGACCGCGGAGCCAGCGGCGGCGGTGGCGGCGGCGGCGAGGACGACACGACCGAAGTCACGTCGGAGGCCGAGAACGAGGAGGCGGCCGAGGCGCGGGACCTCAAGGACTTTGACTGGGCCACGGCCGACAAGGACTTGGAAGAGTTCCTCGACGAAGATGACGACGGTGACGACGACGAGGATGACGACGGAAACGAGGACGGGGAGACAGAAGACGGGTCCGAGAGCGGAGCCGACGCGGAGGACGGCAACGAGACGGACGCGTCGCGAAGGGCGAGCGGCAAGAAGCGCAAGAAGGGAGCCGACGGGGAGGAGTCGGACGGGGACGGGGGCTCGAACGTCGCCGGGGAGAGCGTGCTGGCCAAGAAGCAGCGTCTGTCGCGCAGCCGCGGCACGTCGGCGCTGCGGTCGGTGCGGACGCCCAACGGCAGCGGAGTCGGCGGCGCCGGCGGCGAGGCTGACCAGGACAGCAGCCTGCCGACGCCGGTGCCGACGGGCGACGACGGAGCCTCACAGGGGACCAACAGCAACAAGAACTGGGACGACCAGGCCGACTTTGACGAGGACGCGCTGGAGCGGGAGCTGCTGGCGGAGCTGGAGGCGGCCGAAGCATGACCCTGCCCGGCTCCTCGCTCTGCGCTATGCGTCGAGGCCTGGCGCTCTGCGCTTTCTTGCGTGCGTTATGTATGCCTACGTTTTGCTTGCTTGCTTGCTTGCGATTGGCATGGCGACCGGTGTTGTTGGCCCTCTCTCTTCGCCACCTCCATTCTTATATCTAGAGCGCGCGTGCGTCTCACACACCATGACGACGACGTTGGGGTGGCAGGACACGGGAAGGCGGAGGAGTCATACCAGGAAGGGGCAGAGGAGAGGCGGGAGCAGAGGCGGCGGATATGGAGGCGTGGCGGGAGTCTTTATCTGCTCACTGTCAACTTGGGGAAGCTGCTGCGTCTGGGACCTTTTTTTCTTCTCTCTGGCTGTCATCTGTGTTGTTTTATTGTACGGAGTCAATGTATACCCCCGCGCTTGTGGTGGCCTGGGTTGGATGGACAAGAAAGCTGGAAGAAGGAAGGGCTGAATGGTGCTCTCCCGGCGTATGTGCGTGCGTGCGTGCGTGCGTGATGTGATGTGATGTGATGTGATGCCTACCTACCCAGATACATCGATGATAAGCACGCACGCACCAGACGTTGTACAAGGGGCTAAGCCGAAGCGACGACTGTTGTAAACGATGACAACAGTCTTTGTGCTGCCATGACGCCATCCCTTTGCCTAGCTGTCATCACGTTGTGACCACTCATGGACTGCTTCTTGGAGATGCCCACGAGTGCGTTGATGTTTGGGAGACGCCCGTGTCGGAGATGTGATGGATGGATGGACGATGGATGGCTGGCCCGTTCGGCCGCTCGCCGAGAGGACGACGTGAGCGATGAATGCCAAGGCTCTAGCATGCAAGTTCGTTACCCTGGGAGCATTCTGCGGACCAAGGGAACTTGTGTAGTGTACTCGGTAGTAGTGTAGATGGGGCGCGTGTGCGGTGAGACGTGGCTGGGCCATTGGCGGTGATGATGACCCGGATGGTACGCATCATACGGGCCATGTTTTGCCCCCGGATCCTCTGGGTCCTCCATCGCATCGATGTTTCTGTATACGAGTCGACACAAGTAGGGGTCAAACCACCTACTACACACGCGGGCCCGAACGGGCCACAAGTCGACGCGCTCTCATTTGCCATTTCATCTGGGACGTCGCTTCCAACTGTCTTTAGTGTCCATTTCGGTGTCGACACATCGCTCAAGTTTACTTCCACGGCGGGAGCAGTCTGTCGACTGTAGCGGACACAGTCGAGGTGCAACGCCTCACCGCCCAGCAGCCCTACACAGTTTTCGACATCGACTTGGCCCGCGATATGCCGCAGTCTTATCGAGACGGCCATGTTGAAGTCGCAGCGGAGGAGACGCGGCTAGGCATCTCGCGGGCGCATGTGGTGTTTTCGCCGGTGGCGTGTGGCGTTGCGGGTGCGGTCGTTGCGGTTGCCGTTCTCGCAGCGAGGGGCGCGCGATCTGAGATTGTCAAGTCGAGGCGCTGGATGGACAATGCTTCCTTCAAGAGGGAGTGGCCGGAGCAGTGGAGGCGAGCTCGAGTCGTGACGGTTTGGGATGTTGTGTTACTGCACGTGTCATACGTGGTGAGAGGCATGTGCCTGGGACTCTTCATTTGGAAAGTCGCAGAGGTTGTAATGCGATGATGGGCATGGCTTGTACTATTGGGAAGTGTTGAGATGTGGCAGAGGCCGTGATGGCCTCTGTTCTCAAAGCATGACTGACTCTCAGACGGCGACCCATAGCTACATGAACTAATCATAGAATTTGCCCGGGTTGGCAACGCTACTCGACTCGACAAGCCCAACATGGCCAACATCAAACTCGACAGCCGAGTCACCCACCAGGCCAGGAAGTCGGGACAGCTTATTACACTGGTCAAACGGCGCCACGCTCGAAAACCCCGGCGCGCCACGAAGCTCGTCCGCGAGATCCGCCCCGAAGCGAAACAGGCTGTACCCGTCCAGCGTCGCGGACCAGCGACGGCGGAACCCATACCCCAGCCCGAGAGCTAGACACCCCGCGGCCCAGACGAGGAACAGGACGGCAGCCACCTCCGCGGGCACGCGTCCCCGCTCGAGGATCTTGCCGCGCTGCGTCGCCGTCAGGTTCGGGTCGAGGCGCGCCCCGTCCATGGTCCCGACGCCGTCGTACATGAGCTGCAGCGCGTCGACGGCATGCGCCCTCATGACGGCCTCGAGGAGCGTCTTGGGCTGCACGAAGTTTCGGTACGCCACCGAGTTGGAGTAGGCCAGCGGCGGGGGCGCGTTCACCGAGGCGAAGAGCTCGAGGTACCGGCCCGCGAGGATGTGCGCTGCCGCGGCGCCGAAGCGGAACGTCTCCATCTCCATGGTGCTGCGGTTGAACAGGGGCGCTGGGGATGGCTCGAAGGAGGTGAACTCGCTCCGCTTCACGTCCAGACTGGCTTCCCCTGGGCTCGAGACGCGGCGACACCGAACGCCAATTGGCTCTGCAAGGGACCGAATTGTCCTTCCAATCTCGGAGACATTTGCATAGCTCTCAATGTTGTCGTTGCTCGGGCCGCTCGCCAGGTCGTGTCCCCAAGCGAAGAATGTGTGGTTCATCGCATACTTGCCGTCAGGCTGCCGAACAAAGGGATGGCCCATCCCGGCGATAGACGGGCGTGTCGAGTCATTAAAGGCAATCATCTCGTCGGCCTCAGGATAGGAAGCATTAAGTCGAACCTGCCACAAAGCATATTCCAAAATGTCGGCCTCTCCGCTTGCGGTGCTCTCCTGGTCTGCGAAAGGGTATTCGGTACCATCGTAGCCCAGCACGGGGCGCCTGCTCAGCCCCATTTCTGCGTACGCCCACAAGTTCCGTCCGGTTTCAAGACCTATGGTAAGGTTGAAGACATTGATGGACGAGTTGGAAGCGCTAGAGACGGAGAGCTCGAGTGTTTTCTGCCCGGCGGTCTGTGCGAAGGCGCGGAGGCCGTCCATGACCTTTGTCGCAGAGGATGACTTTTGGCGCAGTATGGTGAACTCGGATGCGGACTCGACGACGGAGCAGTTGTACCCTACCAGAAGGCCCCATGTCCTCCCTCCGACGGGAGTCTCTGCCTGGGGAGCGAGGAAGAGTCCAGGAATCTGACCCTCGGCGGGAAGAGAGTTGGGAAAAGAGGCGAGAGACACGTACTGGTCGCGGGGAACATACGGGGGCGTGTACACCAAGCCGATGCCTGGGAGCCGGGCTGGTAGTCCGTTGGCCCAAGCTGCGATTCCTCGGTTGACAGTCTGGTAGGGCTTCCGCAGGTTGAAGTCGGCCCAGGTCCGGCCGACGACCGTTGCTGGCGTCTTTACAGGAACCCAGCCGTCGGCCAGCTCCATGGTCAGCCCGGACAACGGGAACGCAGCAAAGGGCATGACACTGAGGAGGGCGAGCGCGTGCCATAACCGCCCGGGGGCGTGCTCGCGCAGCACGTTCCAAAGACGGGCGCGCCATCCCCCGGGTCCGCTCCAAGTGGCGCCGCTGTGCATCAAGACGACCATGGCGCTGCGCGCCTTCCAGAAGGGAGCCTGGAGCATGGCCGCCTCGACTCCCAACAGGCCGTGGCGAGAGATATCCAGGCCGAAGACGCCAATGAGGAACCACATGTAGTAGATCCAAACTTGATCAAACGCCGCATACTTGGCCGGGCTGCTTTCTCGCAAGCAGTATAGCCAGATCCACAGGTAGAAGGCTGTGATGGCCACGGGGACCAGTACCACGACCGCTGTGCGCATCCAAAAGTATGCTAGCCGATGTCCTGGGCCGCTGGGCCTTGCTGGGCCATGGCTCAATGGTTCTCCCACGGCAATTTCGCTGCGCTTTGTGCTGCTACTCGGGGTAGTTGTAGCCGCCGGCGAGCGACTTTGGAGGAATGGCTCCGATACATCTTGTCCGGGGGCCGTCGTCGCCATGGCCGGGGAAGCATTGGCATCCCAATGGCCCATCGTTCGAGTTGCAAGGTGACTGCGTGGCTGCGGGAGCCCTATTCACCCTATGTCAGAGATTCTCACCGGGGTACGTCAAAGCTTTGCGCTCGAGACGCAGGAAGCTCATGATGACGAGAACGAGAGACACAGAACGTAAGTTAAAATATAACTGTAAAGGAAAATGCACGTAAGATAAGTCGCGCTGATCCTCCCAGCTGGTGCTACTCCCTGCTCGGCGCTTGCTCTTTCTGGCACCTCACATGCAGCACAGGGCTGCCGTGGGGGCCTCGGGCTCAACTCAAAGGGTGGCGTATTATAGCCTCAGAAGATTCGCATGTAACTATGTAGTTACCCCAGTGCGGGAGCCAGGGCTCGGCGCCACGAGTGTGCCCCCGACAGACAGTTATTTTGCTGTGTTGTGATCGAGTTCATGCATGTCTTGCTTTTCGTCTTCACGGGGCTGACAAGGCTGCTGGGGTGCGCGCGTTCAGCGCGGCAGCTGAGAAGTTTCTAGGATCAATTAGTCGATAACACAACCTGCAGGCCGGGCAGAAATTAAGTTGCTGTCCGACTTTGGTCTTTTGAGGAGCTGGATAAAGAGGCCCAGCTTTCTATGCAGGGGGCACGACGGAACCATGTTCTGGTAAGTGTCGCGGGCGCTTCGACAGGAAGAGCAGCCCGGCATCTCCCGTCCGGCTAAGTATGCATGACCCTAAGTCTTATCTGACAACGTGCTCGCACACAGAGAGCACTTGAGGGATAGGGGTTAGCCCGCCCTATTCAGGGCGCGGCTGGACCCTCTCTGATCCCAACAGTTAGAGGGCCAATGTGATCAAATGAGTGTCATATCATGAAGTTGGTGGAAAGAAGGAAGAACAGCACCGACAGCGCGGGGGAGCGCATCATCGGCGTGGCGAACGGCGCAGTGAGCTTGCCCTAAGTGTGTTGCTAATAATTGGACATGATCTTGATGAGATTCGCGCGATTGACGAGCCGTAATGGACGCGTGCCTCTCATACTGAGATAGGGCAGGACGGAAACCAGTGTTCGGGTTGCGACACTATCCCGCACTAGCGGCGCATTGCGTAGATTCGACCTTTTCGCGATACTAGCGGATCGGAGCCTAACCCGGCGCTATAAAGCCCTCGGCGGCACTCGACGACGTTGTCGGCTCGAGCGGGCGTCGCGGACGACGCTTGACGGGACGATGAGACGCAAAGGATTGCGGGCGGCTTAATTGCTTCGCCGGGCAGCGTAGCGAACGAAGCTCGATGGCTTTACGGCCCCGCCGTGATTGGGGTCGCCCTATCCCGGCCGTTTGGGATGCGTATAAGATGAGCATTGGCCAGCTGCCTGGGGACGGACGAAGGTAGATACGCGGGTTCATCTAATAGCTGGCCAACGTTTCGAAGTATACGACCTGTCTGCGCGGAGCACTCTGCCGTCTCCATCCTCAGCCTAGGACAAACCGTCAGACGGACGCGTGCAAAGCTACGACAAGCAACTACCCCCTGACCACGGCCGTGAGGGCGACGCCGACAAATTCCCACGTCATGTCATTCCGTGGCTTCGACCTGACACGCGATGTGCCCAGCCTCGAGGGCAAGGCTGTGCTCGTCACGGGCGGTACGTCAGGCCTGGGGCGGGAGACAGTGCTGGAGCTGGCGCGCCACAGACCGGGGCACGTCTTCTTCACGGGCCGGAACCGCGAGGCGGCGAGGTCGCTCATCGAAGAGTGCGCGCCGCATTTGCTGCCCGTGGCTCTCGATGGTGGCGATAATGAAGGTGAGACGGAACCGGAGAACGGCGACAGAACAAGCAACGGTCGAGGGCACATCAGCTTCATCGAATGCGACCACGCCTCCCTGGCGAGCATCGCTGCCGCCGCCGAGGCCATCCTCACGCTCACCCCTCGCCTCGACATCTTCATCGCCAACGCCGGCATCATGGCCACGCCGCCAGGCCTCACCGCCGACGGCCTCGAGGTGCAGTTCGGCACCAACCACGTCGGCAACGCGGCGCTGCTGCTACGCCTCCTGCCGCTCATGCTGCGCACCGCATCCATCCCCGGCGCCGACGTGCGCTTCGTGAGCGTCACGTCACTGGGATACTTTGCGCACCCGGCGCGGGGCATCGACTTCGCGGCGCTGACGACGCCCGACGGGGGCACCGGGGGCCGCCCCGGGGGAGCATGGACGCGGTACGGGCAGAGCAAGCTGGCCAACATCCTGCTGGCGGGGGAGCTGCGGCGGCGGTACGGCGGGCGCATCGCCAGCGTGGCGGTGCATCCCGGGACGGTGCGCACGGAGCTTGTGTCTCGGCTGGGCTTCTGGAATAGGATGCTCGTGTACGTGACGAACCCGCGGGGGTTGCTGAGCCCGCGCGAGGGGAGCTACGGTATCGTGTGGGCGGCGGCGGCGGCGGACGTGCGGGACAAGCTGGCGGCTGCGACGGAGGGAGCCGGTGGCGGATCGAAGGGGAGGGGGGCGTTCTTCGGGCCCGTGGGCGTGCCGGACGCGGGTGATGCCAAGTGCTGGGATGGGGAGCTGGCGCGGGAGCTGTGGGAATGGACGGAACGAACAGTCGGGATCGAGTCGCCGCCAGCGTGAGGGTATACGGTTGTGATCGGTGCGCGGTGCGGTGTCGTGCTGTCTGAGCTAGGAGTCGTGGGAAAATAGTCGCATGTTAGACGTCAGTAATGTGCTTCCTGCTCGCGTCAGTATACAGGAACGGCACCAAAGTAGACAACAAAGTAGTTCAATGATTCTTTTGCCGCACGACCATGTCGATGCATCCCGGCGTTGATACATATGTACACAGATCCGCCTCCTCTCGTTCCCGTCCGTCCGTCTAGTCCTTTGTCGGCGCGGGGGCAACGACATATGTCGGCCGAACAAACCTGGACGTCACGGTCAGCGTGCATGATTCAGAGGAGCAGGCAGGGTCCATCAGCATGTGATGGGGGCATCCAAGAAACTCACCGGTCGTTGTGGTACACCTTGGCGTTGTCGCCCATGAGCTCCTTCTCGCGCTTCTGGTCGGCCCAGTAGCGGCGTACCTGGTCGCGGTCCTCCTCGGCCTGCAGGAGGGGGATGAGGTGGATGCGCGCCCACATCTTTTCGCGCGCGAGCTCACTGTCGGGAACATCTGTCAGCGTCGTGGCCGGACCGGGGCGAGGGGAATAGGGAAACGGGAGACGTACTTGGCCTCGCGGATGCCGCCGACGAGCTTGTACCAGCCGTAGCCCATGATGGCGCCCATGCCGAGGAGGAGGATCCCGGGCCGGAAGCCTTTGGCGGGGAGGTTTCGCTGCCGAGAGTTAGCATTGCGTCGAGAGAGTATATGTATCGCGGTTGATGTCCAAATTCCATGCTGATGCAGCATTGCTCTGTCCGCGCCGGCCACGTCTCTCGTGGCCGCAGCCCGAGATGATCGCCATGGCCAGACGCTCAGCTGCTCATGGAATGACTATCTCAACCCGAAGCCTCCACGCACCTTGTACTGGACGGGCTCGTACCCGCCCTTGGGCGGCATGTCCTGGACCATGGTGGGCGGTGGTCGTCGCTCGCGGGCGCTCGGTTCTCGGGCGGTGTCGGTCTGGCTCGGCGCTCGCGCAATGGAAGTTGCTGCCCGTCGCCGTATCGGGGCAATTGATGGGTGCAGCGGGCGTCCCGGGAGGAGGTGATGTCGCTGTTGGCGTCGAGTGACGAGGCGTTGTTTTCTGGCGAGGCCACTGGTGAGGGCATGCAGAGACGGGCGGCAGAACGGGCGCGGTGAGATTACGTAAGTGAACCTCGGTGAGTCTGAGTTCACCGAACTCACCGCGGTGTGTGGCCAATGGAGTGTGTTCTCTTTCCAAGCATCGCGGGCGAGGGGAAGTTGCCTACCCTGCAGATGGTTGTCCCAATTCGTGCCCCAATTTCGGCGCATCTTGGCGCACGCATGACATGCCAAGCCCTTGACAGCCGGTACCAGGACACAGCAATGAGCGGGTGCGGCTGCGGTAGGCGTGCCGATGCATGCTCGAACTTCGGAGGCATCGTCGGTCCGACCGCCCTGACCATTTACGCCTGGGCTGCCGGGCCTTGATTCTCGAACGAGTCTTTGACGCATCCTCGTCCAGCATTCTGTTGCTGCATACAACCTTGTCTTCTGCCCCGACAATGAGTTCGGCAGCAAGCCCTTGGAATGAATTGAACGCCTCGTCTGGCACTGGCTCGTAAGGCTGATCTCGCAGCCCGCCGTGACGCCACCCACAGCCGCCACCGCCAAGTCCAGGGCGGAGGATGGGCAGGGCCCAAGCGCAAGCAGGCCCATTGAAGAGATGCTCGGGGCCTCGGGCCATGTCGCATTCGGTCAATATCGTGCGACCGACGACGGCTTCGAGACGCGCCGTGGTCAAGGCAAGGCAAGGCAAGGCAGTGACGCACGCATCTACGACGAGGAATTCGCGATGTGCCTTTGGTTGGTGCACAAGCTCACAGTGAGTGGACGGGTCCTTGACGGGGGAGACGTTGCACTCAGGGCGAGATCAGCCACGGCATATCAGATTCCGGCGCAACATGGAACCTGGTCGAGTGCAACGGCAGGGTCATCCTGCCGGCACTTGCAGGGCCAGCTGCTGTGCGCGGCTGGCACGCTGGCTCCTGATCGCCGCCTTGAAGAATGGATTCTATCGTGGCTGGCGGATCAATCAATTGTCAGTGCGCGCAGAGGACTTCTTTGCTCAACTCTAGGCAAGGACAAGGCGACACCTTGATGAGGCGAGACCAGGACCAAGGGTTGACGGAGCGCAACGGCGGGGAGCGGCATTGGCTTCATGCTGCTCGATGTGGGCATTACGAGAGACAATTCGTTCCCCGCATCATCCGAACAGGTTCGAACCGGCTCCCCGCACGGCGGCCACAGTCAAGACAGGACGGTGAGCCACGTTGTGGCCGGGGGGATCAGTGTCTGCATGTCTCACTCATCATCGACTCATCAACGCGCGACTGAGATTCGCTGTTGCCCGCCCGTCGGACCAACCTTGGAACCTCTGCGGCCTCGCGCGCATGGTTCTTTGCCAATGGATGCCACGATTGAACGAGTACGGTACCCGTCTTTTCTCGTTCTATCCGCCGCTCTCGAGAGTCGAGACTGAGTAACCCCCCCCCCCCCCCCCAGGCAGGTGAGGATCTTTTGCGCAGGGCCGCCCCCAAAAGAGACGGCTGCCCGCGCGTCGACAGAACAGGAAAGACGGACGACGCACGACGTTGCGCTAAATTCATTAATCGTCAGGCACGCTGCGTCCACGACTCGCTGGGCGGGACGGCGTGCGGGTGGCAATGAGGCGCCGGCTAGCGCTGCACATCGCTCTGTAACTCTGATCCTGGGGCTGAGCCTCATCTCATCTCGCCGAGTTGGGGGCAGTCTGGGGCAGCCTGGGGCCTTTTATCCGCCTCCCTGCCCTGCTGCTCAGACCCGTCTGCCTCACGGGAGATGTCGAGACCATGGCGCCCGCCCGGACGTGGGCCGTTCGCAGCCCGTGTCACCACCACCAAGTCCGCTGAGATAAACCAGCTCCCCAGTACGACGTGCCACTGCGGACCGTATTCGTCTCGCTAGCCTCCCAATATCCTTCTCGCATCGTGCCCGCTCGAGTCCCACATTCAACGCCCTCGGGGCCGCTGCCGAGGCCGGGGGCCAGGGGCCGGCCCCCCCAAGGCCCCCCGATCGCCCAACAGACCTGCCGCTTCGAGAAGGTCGCGGCCATAGCATCGCAGGAGTTCCTGGTCCGCAGCATGGCAGCGCGCACGCACCGCAGCCGATGTCGCCTTTCCATCCCGCCGCCGCGCCCGGCGAGCCTGGCCTGACGGCATGCGCTTGTCGTGCTGGCGATCCCTATGCAGAAGGTGCGCCGCGCCATGGTCGACAAAAGATCCTCGCCCCGAGCAGCCGCGACCATGGCGACCATGGCTGTGCAGGCGCAAACGGACCTGGCCTGCCCCGGGCTTGCTGTTATCGCTGGAGATGTGAGGTCGTGCGAGGCGCGTCATGGGAGGAGCAGCCGTGCCTGGTCTGGTGCTTCTGGGCCATTCCGACTACTTAACTCACGGCGACGCCTCTCACGCTGTCCCTTGGCGATCCCGTCTCTCTGTCGGTCTATCCTATCCGTCAGCTTGCCTTGCCGTCGGTAGGTGTCGTGTGTTGACTGTATACTTATCGAGAGCCCCGTTCTTTGGCCTCCCCTTTCTCTGGTACGCGTGAAGCCTGCAGCGCTTCCAGTCACTCACTCGCTCACCTTCGGGGACCTCTCGACTTGGCTCTGCTCACGATGCGCAACGGCGTCATTGCCGCGGCCCTCCTGGCCGGCGCGGCCGACTTCGCCGCCGCCGCCCCGGGCAACGGCTGCAACGCGGACAACTGTCTGCGTGCCCTGCGCGCGACGCAGATCCCCGGCCGTCTGGAGAGCGCCCGGGCTTTCTGCGCGTCTTACACGGCGGTGCCCTCGCCCACGGGCGTCGCGGTGCCTTCGTACGCGGCCGATGCTTGCAAGAAGAACCAGAACGCCGACCAGCCGGCTCGTCTGTCGAGCGCCTGCGCCTGCATTGCGCCCGCGACAACGACGACGGCGACGCCTACCACGACGCCTACCACGTCGCCCACGGCCAATGCCTGCGCCCAGGTGAGCGCGTCGTGGGCCTCGCAGAAGAAGACCACTGGTGAGCACGCCGACTCGTCCACTGATATGCTATGCACGCTGACCACGGCTGCCTTTAGCGACCCCGACGGTGGCCGCCACGCTCGCCCACGAGTGCCTGGAATCGGTCCCTCTTGGCAAGGACGCCGCCATCAAGCTCGTCGATTCCCTCGTGCCTTATCTCGAGTGGCAGAGCGACGCCGCCTACAAGAAGGACCCGCCCAAGGACTACTTCTATCCTGGCTTCGATCTGTTTGCCAACCTGGCCAAGGTCAAGGCCAACCTGCAGGCCGACAAGTACAAGAGCGAGTACGCCTTCCAGGCCGACTTGTACGAGACCGTCTTCGGCCCCGGACACGACGGCCACTACGTCTTCTACCCTGATGCCCTGACCAAGGTCCTCAAGTGGCGCCGAGACCGCTCTCTCGTGTCTGTCAGCGAGGACGGCAAGTCCCTGCCCGTCATTAAGCTGTACGGTAGGTTACCTCAACCAGCCCAGTGCCAACCCCGGATTGTCCAGTGCTGACATCGAGCGCAGAGGATGTTGTCAAGGACCCCAAGACGGCTCGTGTCGTCAGCAAGATCAACGGCATCGAGGCCAGCAAGTATGTCGAAGACACCATCGTCAAAGCTACGTACAACCAGGATGTCGACTCGGCGTACAACTCCATGTTCTACTCGAAGGCTATTAGCGCGACGAACAACCTTTCCGGGTACTTCCAGAGCGGCGGCCGAATCGGCGTCATCTACCAGGGCGCCAACACGACCATCACCTTTGCTGATGGTGAGGACCTGACGCTCGAGAACAAGGCCAACGTTATCGGCGACATGACCGGCGTCACTGACGGCCCCTCCTTCTACAAGAAGTTCTGCACCCCCCAGCCTGCGCAAAAAGCCGCTAAGAAGGCTGCCGCCGTGGCAAAGCAGCTTCCCGGCTACCCCAAGCCTGTCATCTCGACGACCGATGGCGTCGTGAGCGGATACTATCTCACTGGCGAGGGCCTGGAGCATGTGGCTGTCATCGTGTTGACTAGCTTCGAGCCCCGCAGCCCGGCCGAGTTCCAGGCCGTGACTCAGGACTTCCTCGAAGAGGCCAAGGCTGCTGGCAAGACCAAGCTCGTCGTCGACTTCCAGGTCAACGGTGGAGGCTACATCCTGCTCGGCTACGACTTCTTCCGCCAGCTGTTCCCCCAGGTTCAGGAGGACGGCTACAGCCGCTGGAAGGAGAACGGCGGCTTCAACGCCATGTCGCGCATCTTCAGCGATGCCGTCAAGGACCTTGACCCGGCCAACAGCGCAGACGGAGCCCTCATCAACCTCTACGAGTCGTGGTTCAACTACCGCTACGACCTCAACCTCACGCTGGACAAGTTCTCCACGTTTGAGGACAAGTTCGCGCCCCAGGTCCACAAGGACACGCCCTACACTTCCCTCATGCGCTGGAACCTCAATGATCCCCTGACCACGGTCAACGCTACCTTCGGCATGGGCATCGAGATCTCGGGATACGGCACCCGCAAGAACTTGACGCAGCACTTCAAGGCAGAGGACATCGTGCTTCTTTACGACGGCGTCTGCGCCTCCACCTGCACCTTGGCCTCGGAGATGCTCCGTATCCAGGGTGGCGTCAAGTCAGTTGCCTTTGGCGGTCGCCCGCGCGAGGGCCCCATCCAGGGTGTTGGCGGCGTCAAGGGCTCCCAGGTCCTGCAGTTCAGCAACATCCTTGACTACGCCCAGCAGGCCGCTGAGCTCACCAAGGACCCCAAGCAGCTGGCCGAGCTCAATCGCTACACGGATCTTCCCCTGCAGCGCTCCTCGGCCGCCGCCGTCAACGTCCGCGACCAGATCCTGCGCGACAACGTCAACGACGGCCTGCCCGCGCAGTTCGTCGCCGAGAACGCCGACTGCCGTCTGTACTGGACCGCCCCCATGATCTCGGACGTGAGCGAGATTTGGAAGGCGGCCGCCAACTCTGCCTTCAACGGTGCCAAGTGCGCCAACGGCGGCATCAAGGCGTCCAAGAGGAGTGCGACGGCGCCCGCGCCCGCAGTCCTCGTGCCTCGCGCCCGCCTGTCGGCGAGCGTGGACACGACGCCCGTTGAGCACTCGGAGGAGTGGCTCGCCGTGCACCAGCAGAAGGCCATCGAGTAGTCTAGCTGTATGCTAGTATAATAGCGTTAGAAAGCAGCATTATTCAACTGTTACCGAGACGACCCCGAGTGTGCCCAACGGTGACATGCGCGGCGGCGACCTGAGCCGGTCAGCCAGCTGAGTCTCTTACCGACCTCACATTGCACCGATCAAGGCTTGTTCAGGAGACGCGTAGATGCGCTCCGCCCTCGGTGAAAGCCTCGCTGTGCTGTTGGCGATCCGACGGCGTGGGTTGCATGGCACTCGCTGACGCGTTCGCATAGCTGGATTCAGTCCTCCAATGGTGGTGAGATTCCGTGGTGACACTTCCCGGGTCGGATGACCCAAAGCGTCGACCTCTACCAACAAGTGCCGCCCGGGAGGCGAGCAAGCCTGGGCGTGTGTTGGGCGGGAGCCTGCCTGCACCGGCACCTCCGCTACTTGTGTCACCGTCAGCCTGTGCCCCGAGGCGGTTTCGTACATTCAGCCGCATGAGGCGACTGGGCGAGCGAGCGTGGGTGCCCGACAGTGATGGAGGACGAAGGTCCGTTGACGTCTGGTGGGAGAATACTATTGATGGCAGGGGCGGTTGAGGATGCGTTGGGGGAGAGTGCGTGTGAGATGATGATGTATGTATGTATGTATATATTGGGATTGGGACTCGGGAGCATCGCGGCTGACACTCGTCCAGACGTTTCGGATAGAAGAACAGTCAGTACTGATCTTCAAAGCAGGACGAACAGCCGTAGGTTCGTCTCGTCAACACCCTGCTGTCTACGCACTCCAGATACGCGAGTCCACGCTTCACCTCGGGCCTGGCTTTACGTGCCGGTAAATGTACATCCATGCGTGGCGAGACATCAACGCCAGCAAGCAATGTGCCAAGAGCTCATCTCGCCGACGCGGTACACGCGGTGCGGGCGGCAGTGCGACACGCTGTCCTCGTACGTCAAGACGGAGGGCTGCGTCGTGTTCGAGCGGACGAGGAGGGCGTGCGCGAGCCCGAGGAAGGAGTACCTTGCAATGAGCACGAAGAGGCAGAAATGCCCTCGACACAGATGAAAGGGCCTGCGACCCTGCTGCGGCGTCGTACTGACCCACGACCAACGAACGAGTCCCGACCTCTGCGCGGATGGGGAGCGAACGTTCATTGAACATGAGTGTGCCTGGACCACGAGTGGTGTCACTGAACGAGTGCCGCTGCTGAAGTCGACTCTCTAGCCGCCGGGCTAAGCATTTCGTCCCAACTTGAAGGTCCAAAGGTTGCGACGCCGTTTCCCTGAAGGGGCGCGGCTGGCCTGGGGGTCAACGTGAACAAAGCCCCTCAAGTGTTCACGGTCGATGCGATGACCACCTCGACGATACGCCAACACAGAGCACGAACACACGACGAAAATGTATAAAAGATGGGCTTCAAATGAGCCTGGTCGAGGAAACGCGATATATAAAAAGTCGTCGGTCCAGTCTTGGCCGGTCGACACAAGTCGACAACATAACCGCGCGGTCCTCACGTCAGGCATCACCACCAATATCGCTGACACTGACCTCATTTACACCGACATACTCACTCAAAGCGACCATGCGCCTTTCTTTTCTTTATATCGCAGCCCTGGCCGCACTGGCCATTGGCAAAGCAAATGCAACCTCCTCATTGAGAGACATGAAGAGGGCATCCATCGACATGCACAGGAAGGCGGTGGTCTGGAGCGGCAAGCACGTCGCCACGCCCATCCGCCGACAGTCGCGCCAGCTATCCAGGGCGTTCAACGCCGCCGCATCGACGGCGAAGACAGATTTTGTCCGCGCGGCCAACAACGGGGACGTCGCGACCACCATATCGCTCGAGGTTGTCCGGAGCCTGGCCCGAGAGGTCAAGGACGTTGTCATGATCCTCAAATACATCAAGGAGGTGGTGGCCCAGGTTCCTGCATCCAGCAAGCACGCCAGTGTGAGCCTGCTGAAAAACCTGAAGGCTCATGCCAACATGAAGGCCCTGGGTAAGAAATGCGATTCCCAGGACGAGGAGCACGGAAAAGAAAAAGAGGAACAATCAGGAGCGAAGGCTGACGACGCGCAAACAAGGCCGGAGCATTCGAAAACGAGTGAAGCGCCTACGGAAGCGAGTGCGGAAGCTCCGCAAACAAACCTGGGCACGAGCTCGGACCGCTACACTACGGGTTCGAGCTGCTCTATGGAGACCTCGAGCCACCTGGAAGAACTGGCTGCGCCTTTGAAGAAGGCAGATGATAGTTTGCGGAAGAGGAGACGCCTTGTCTTGAGGCACAAGCTTGATCCTTTGAAGGAGAAGAGTGGTGGTTCTGTCAAGGGAAATGCCGCGCTTTGAGAGAGATTGACGATGGGGTCGGCACGCCAGTCGCGTAGACGAGACCTTTGCGTTGAGTTTTGGAAAGAGCTCACTGCGAGCATTCACGGAGCTAAGCGAAATAAAACCCATTGTCGCAATGTTGATGCCTTTGGGAGCAATCTGTCCGCTGAGTACGGGTGGTTGAAACACTGATCTCGTCAATCCTGCGTCGTGTGCGTTGTGCTGTGTTTCGCGAGTCAAGATTACGGCCCAGTGATTGATCTATGTGAATCGAAGAGTGGCCCTGCGCACTCCATACGTTGCAGCTCCGTAGGAAATTGAGATTGACAACCTAGTCTACGTATATCATTCCCTCCTCCAAACTTTGAGCGGCATTGGGCCCAAGATGTGATTCATCGTCTCTAGCCTCTGCAGCTCGAACCCCTCCACCATGGCAAACTCGTAGCGATGCAGCAGTGATGCCAGCAGCACCACTTGCTCAAGGTAGGAAATGTTTCGGCCAATGCAACCTCTTGCGCCGGCGGAGAACGTTATAAATGATGACTGGAGTGCCCTGCCGCTTTCACCCAGGAATCGCGCCGGCAAGAACTGCTCTGCATCGGGGAATACAGTCTCATCGCGGTGAGCTACCAGGGCAGATATACTGACGGTGGTGTTTCCCGGAACATAACGCCCCATGATGGTCATGCCCTCCGGAGGTGTCTTCCGTGGCAGCCCCTGCGGGGTGGGTGGGAAGAGCCGCAAAGACTCGTCGAGACAGGCGCGCAGGTAGGGCAGGTGCTTCACTTTATCGTATGGCGCGATTCTCTCACCTGGTTCTAACGTGGCGTCGAGTTCCTCGCGGAGTAGGCGCATGGCGCGCGGGTTCCGCAGCAGCTGGTACAGGACGTTGGTGATGGCAATGGCCGTGGTGACGCTCCCCGCATTCATCATGATGTTGATCTCGGCAAAGATCTCACCCCACTCGAGGCCATGCGGCGTGCCGTTCTTGTCCTCCATGAGCGCCTGAAAGAAGTCGTCGAGCTTCTCGCCGGCGCGGTAGCGCTCGAGCCGCTGGTTCGCGCGTCGCAGCACGATTGCCTCCCAGCCGACGCCCGACTCCGACATTTTCCTGTAGAAGGGAATGACGTTGGAGATCTTGTCGAGAATCTTGTAGTAGTCGTAGCTCCACAGGAGGAGGGACTGTTTACGCGCCGCGGGGTAGAGGCACTCGCGGAGGCCGACCTCGAATGTCGTCCCGTCAGGTCTTTGCGCGACCACCCGGTCGTGCCCCTGATCGAGCAGACTGAGGTGTTCGGAGAGGCCAATGTCCGCAATGGCATCGAGCGAAAAGAAATTGATCCAAGCGCGAAAGTCGACCAGCGACTCCTTTGGATCAGCGTAGCTCTGACCCTTGGGCAGCGGCGCGGAACAGCGCTTGTCAATCTGAGCCAGCATCCGGTCAACTTTGTCCGCCACCTTGTGCTCCCAGCGTTCCAAGTTCTTGAGGGCATATGCCGACGACAAGACCTTGCGCTTTCTTGCATGTTCGGCCTTGTCGATTACGTCGGCGAGGTGATAATGCGTGCCAGCAGTGAGGATATAGGCCTCTTCCTTCACGCAGGGGGTCCCGTGGCCATAAATGTCCTTGATGGCCTGCACGCTGCCAAATGAGAGGCTGTTTGGTCCTGTGCGCAAGACTGGCTCCTTTTTGTGTAGTTTGGCCAGATGTGTTGAGCGGTTGCCACCATGCGCCAGGATCATGAATGGCAGATTCGACATGCCCGAAAAGGTGGACATGGTGGGGAACTTTCGCAAGCCTGGGCCGTGTTACTTTGAGGTTCTACTCATTTGCTTTCGGAGAGTGCCTACCTTTGGCATCGCGAAGGTAATGGGCAAAAGGGTACACGAAGAAGAACGCGACTGCGCACGCGGCAAGCAAGTGCGCGTAAGGCACGGAACCGAGCTCGACGTGAAGAGCAGGCATATTAGCAAGGTACACAGCTACTTCGTATGGACTCGTGAAGCAATTGAGTGCTCATACGCTCTCTTCATGCGTGCAAAGACGTTTCGCCTAAGCATGTTTTATACAGCCAACACGCCTGGCATCGCCAATGGGCTAGTCAGTGTAAGACCGGCGCGCCGCATTCATCAAGCATCGTCACTGGAGATACTACTTGCACAAGATCTCGGGATGCCAGTCGCTCATGCCAGCCCCTCCACGGCACTTGCTGCGCCGCTGACCCTCCACTAGTTCCAAGGCTCCTCCGCGGCGGGGTGGCTGTCTCGGAAAGTTTTGCCCTTTCAGACGCAGCGGGAAGAACTCCAGCCCACCAAGAGGCAACCAGGGGACGATCTCCGGCACACCACGAGGGCGACCCCGGCTTACCCCACCCCGACGTCGGGGTTTCCCCAACTGCCCGTTCAGGCTATCAACACACAGGCCCCAGCTCTCCACTGAAGGTCAACTTGCCCTTTCCAACTGTGACGGCAAAATTGCACGGACTGATATGCCTTCCAGAAGAAAGCGCGTGCCAGGCTGTGAGGTATAGTATCAGTATCTTGCATGGACTAGCAATTGATGTCTGACGTCTCTAGAATTGCCGAGAAAGGTAGGTGCAACGTCAGATCGCAGCACAGGCGGGGACTGACTGCGATATTGATCCGCCGGGATAGACACCTGAAGTGTAAGTTGCAATTGCCCCTGTTTCCGTAGGCGTGAGACTCACGCTTTGGACTAGGCGACGGAAAGCTACCTTGTTCGAGATGTGTCAAGAAATCCTGGAGATGTAACCGCCCTGTTCGGTTCCGTCTCGTCAATGGCTCAGACCCTTTGTTGTAAGCCGTGCTCGTCGAGGTGACAGCCCTCCTCCCAAAACTAGGACGCTGATACATGAACTTTTGCTAGCGGTGACTCGACGGAGTTTCCATTCTCGCCGCATCAAACGTGGTTCAAGACGCAGCGCCAGCAGATAGAGTTCATCGACCAGACCCTAGAGGTTGCGAGGTCGTATGATGACGGCCAGGACGACGACATCGTTGCAGCTAATCACGACGTCCTCCAAATAGATGTAGCAGAAGAGACGGATGAGCTGCCAGCTGTGGACCGAGCGCTGAACACAAGTACCAGGCAAGGTCTAAGCGACACCGTGCCGGCACTTCTGGCGGAACGACCATGGGATGAATGCACCCATCCAAGGGAACCAGAGTACGGCTTGTGGGGTAGGCAAGGGGCCTTGCCGATGCCCGTTGAAGATGACTCGGCAATTCGTTATGCAAACCCTTCCACCAGGCACTACGAAGATTTGGTGGATACAAGGGCCGAAGCGGAACTCATCCACCACTTTATCGATGAGCTGGGGCCTTCCTTGGATCCATGGGATGAGTCCAGGCGGTTTGCGGCAGATTTAGTAGAAGATGCCACTTCATGTCCAGAATTGATGGATGCGATAATTGGGGCGGCCGCGGCTCATTCACTACACGGGACGCTGGATCGCGATCCGCTACCAGAGTGGCCGAGTGTCAAAACGCGAAGCAAAGGCCAGGATTCGGTGAGGAGCAACTCATCCGTGGCCTTGCTGCACCGTACTATTGAGAACTTGAACGGTGCGTTTGCTTTCTGCTTCCACGATCATATGCTAAGCAACGAATAGGCTTGGTCTCGGAGGTGAACGGCAGCAACTTGGTACGCGTTATCTGGTCTGCGCCCGTGACCAGTCCCCAGACGACCGCGGAGCCGGGATCCATTGACGACAAGGTCCTCTGGGCTGGCCTGTGGCAGGAACTATACATCTCCGTAATGCACCAAGCGCCGTTGTCCTCAGACGTCGACGTCCACACCATGCATAAGCTTACGCAGGGCGCCGATGACCGTACGTGGACTAACAGGATGCTCCTTCACCTCGCCGATGCCGTTACATATTGCCATGCCGAGGAGCGCAGCACCGCGACCTACGACCGCCTGGCAAGCTACTCGTCCACGTGGATGGAGGCGAGGCCGCCGTCCTTTGACCCGGTGTACGTACGGGCGTCTCCGGGCACGATGTTTCCCGAAATCTGGCTTTTGAACAACGTAGTTGCTGCTGGGCTGCAGTACTACCACCTGGTGAAGATTCTTCTTCTCGCGCACAACCCGAGGGTGCCGCTGTTGGGGGCCGCTCAAAGGTCTGCCAAGGAGCGCGGGGATGTACGTCAATCGCTCTTCCAGGCTTGCTTAATAAACTGATCGTCAACAGGCACTCATCCGAGAGGATGTCAGAACCATCTGCGGAATTGCAGAGTCAATGGATGGAGTTCATCCTGCGCATTTGTGAGGACAAAGGGAGTCATCCTCGATCCTGTGATCGCACTGCTGACATGCGGCATCTCAGGGTCGCTTGCATGGCGATTTCGCTGGTCGGAGATCGATTCACAGAGCGAGAGGAACAGGCTGTCCTTCTGCACATGTTGACGAAGACAAGAGACAAATTTGGATGGTCCACGTCATTTACGTACGTACGCGCTCTGAAGAACGACGCAATTTGCTAAACGCCAACAGGATTCGCTATCTTCAAGAGGCTTGGGGCTGGGCCTGACATGACACGATATAATAGAGTATTGAAGCAGTATCTCTCGGTCCCTAGCCCCAGACGTCTTCCTGCCACTTTCTTGTGCGCTTCATACTCGCTACCCAGTCCTGAACCTGGCGCTCATCCATTCCTCTGTGGTGGCCCATAGATTGACCCAGTGTCCTACCGGCATCTCTTGCCATGCTGGCTCTGCCGCAAATGTATATCGAGCCCTCACTGTCCACAAGGCGACAGATTTCGGTCTCATGCGCAGCCATTTTGTCCTGTATATATGTCCTCTCGGTCTGATGAAGCCGAGAAAATGCCACGATAATCTGTAGCTTTCCGCACAATGCTGCCTGCATTTCCGCTAGCTCCGCGCGGTAGATGCAGTCTTCGTCTGGGTGTCGGCAGCCGAAGAAAAGCAGCATGTCGCCGACCTGCCTCCCCATGGACTGTAGGCGACACCTCTCAGCGATGAATGCGCGGAAGGGAGCAAGTCCGGTACCGGCCGCGAGCATGATCAGTGGGCATGAGGGCTGCGTGGGGAGCTTGAACGTCGAGCGGCGAATGTGCGCGAACACCTTGGCCTCTTTCAGAACGTCGGAAGGGCCCGGCAGATGGTACGAGAGCCCTGGAGCTGGCGAAGGACTGATGGTAACCTCATGGTGTGCGTGAGACTTGGCTAGCAGGTAGTTTGTCGTGATTCCAGGCACTGTCTGCTCTTCATCGCCGAGCGCCGTGTTCGAAACGAGCGCAGTGATCGACACAGACCGGGGAGACAGAACACTCGAGGATGAAATCGAGTAATACCGAGGTCGCGTTTCTGGCAGATTCTCCAGAATAAATGCCAGCGGCACGCCGGACCAGACCAGATCGCTGTCCCCAAGAGCGCGCTCGAGTAATCTGCCCAGAGTAACATAGTTTCGCTCCAGGAACTGCGAGTACAAGTCCCTAGAGGCGCATAGCTCAAGGACCCAGGACCTGGCTTCTGGAGAGGGCGCAAATTCGGCAACGGCGCGAGCCAGTTCGCGGGAAACTGGGGCACAAATCTCGACGTAGTACCGAAAAAGAGCACCGACGGTCGTAGGAGTTGGGAGTTGAACTTTGACTGCTGGGTCGAGAGCGCTAATTGAAAGAGGCGTGTCTCTGTCGCCAGCCAAGCCAAGCACCCGAAAGAGGCGGTCAACCTCCTGATCGGGGTTGACAGGCCAGACACCGACGTGATCCCCAGTCTTGTAGACTAGCTCAGGGTGCTCGGAAATGTCAATCTCAAGATGGAGGCAGTTTCGCTTTGAGTTCGTGAATAGTTCACGCACGTGCTTGATGGCTAGTGCTTGCGTCTTGGAGGTAGAGCCCTTGCCTCGCGGTTGAGCTGGCTCGCCATGGTGCAGGTCGATGGGCTCCATGGACGTGTCGTAGACGACGGAGACCATGGGCTCGTACTTTTGCTCTTGCTCTTTGATCCCAAGGCCGCTTACAAGAAACGCGAAAAAATGTTCTTTCCATCGGCAAAAGTCTTCCTCCGTGTCGCCGTTTGCATCGTCGGCTTTCTCTACCGGTAGGAGGCGCTGAGCGCCGGCCTCTTGAAGAGCGCTGTCAATGAAATCGACTACTCGATTGAAGTGCAGGTAGTTACTGTTGCCGAGGCCAAAGGCGGCGTAGCGCAGAGAGGACAGCGACGAAGGAGATGCTGTCTTGGTAACCCAGTCCCAGAACTGGTTGGCGTTGTCGCTTGGGTCGCCTTCACCATAAGTCGCAAGGATAAAGACGGCAAGCTTGTCTTCGTTGATGGAAGAGATGGTCTCCGGGTCAAAGTCTGAGAGGTCGGCTGGCATTGTAGCCAGGCCAAATCTTTGGGAAAGCTCTCTGGCGAGCCGCTTCGCAAAGGACTCGGCAGTGCCAGACTGCGAACCCCAAAAGACGACGACTTTTTTACCCTGTGCCCTGGTCAGTTTCGGGAGTCTAACAACACCAATCGTCGAGCGACTCACCAGCTCCTCGAGTCGCTGGGCAATGTTGCGTGTCGCGCGGGTGGCCGACCGTGTCGCAGCGTCCTGATCTTGCGGCCTCTCATACCAAATGTGCCTGTAAGGGCTTGGATTGTTCCAAGTGTACTCCGGGAAGAGGTAAGCACCTGCCATGGCCGCCATGATAACAAGGGCCACCATGTCGCCCACGGTGGCCGGCGCCAGCTTCGCCAGCAGCAACGTCATGTCATGAAGACCGTCCTTTGGTAACGAAGCCATGATTGAAGAGTGTTTTGATTGAACGCAAATGCTATTTCTTTACACCAAAGACTACCAAACATGATCTGAACTGAGGAGATGATATACCGATACATTCTCTTTGCCGTAGGGGCGAGAAATCGCGGAGTCCAGATCGTGGAGTCGACTCCGACCGATCGCCAGAACTTGCCGGATCTGGGCTGCTGCCACACCAGATGTGCGTCGCCGCCGAAATCTGCCTCGTTAGGACCGCACGACCACCTGCGCAAAAGCTGCAACACTGGGCGAGCAGGGTCCAGTGCTGGGCTGGGCTGCACATTTCCTGCACCACTTGCGCCTGGGGACGTTATTTTCCTGCATGTGGTCGTTACACTTAGACGCAAGTGGCTTTGGACGCCGAACGATAATTCTAGGCTGACCACTCCGCACTCAGCTTCTCTGTGAGCTTTTGTATCCTCCAGCCAGTCTTCTTTGACACCCCTCGCAGGAACTCGAGCACCGCCTCCCGCTCCTTGTCCTCTGCATTGCGCAAAAGACAGCCACCTTTGTCGATCGGTTAGTGATGCGGCGCGGCTGTCAATCGGGCCTTCGCAACTACTTACAAGTATGGAGCGCATGATGCGCAGTGAAAGACGCGGTCATCACCTTTGGGTTGCTCACGGCCAGGCCAATAAACGCACGTAGATCGGAGAGAGCACAGCCCTGCCAGTTATCGCGTCAGTCATTTACTGAGGTTTCGCGAAGAGACGTTTACCTCTGCTGTAGATCGGGTACTGAATGCATGGAGGCTTGGGTGCCAATGCCGCGGGTCAAAAACATGTAAGAGAAGGCGCGCGAGGTAGAAGTGCTGGTAGCCAAGCACTGCGCATGCTCACCGTCAGTGCTGCGTCTTCATGCAGAGAGATGGTTCATACCGTGCGCCGGTCTTGTTAGTAAAATAAGGGGAAACGCGCGGCCTGGTTCCTTTGCCGACACATTCTCGACATAGTACGGGCGAAACCTCCCCGGCACAGACTCCTCCCATCTGGTGGCATCATTGTACAGCTCAGTCCACTCTTTGAGAGTCGGTTGGCGAGTCGAGCACACTGTAGAGGCCAACACCTGGCTGCACAACAGGACAGCACGGTTCGCGATTGATCCGTCGTCCGCCTCTAAAAAGGCGCTCGAATTGCGATAGTGTGCAAGGTCCATGTTGACGGGCGCGCAATTAGCAAACGACACGTAGAGATTCTGCCGCAGGACGATCCAACTTGCCGCCTCACCGAGTCCGCCCTGGGCCGCGAAGCTCGACGCCGCATCCAGGATCCTGGCGCTGCCGAGGAGGTGGGTGCCTAGGTCAACGTCTGCGCAAGAGACCATTAGCCGACACGGCTTTTGCACATACACAAATGGTTTCGACATCCATACCCGAGAACTCCTCGTAGAGACGCAACAACACAATACTTGCAAGTGTGTTCTCATGGACCGACTGGACCGGGTCGTTCAACAAGTCAATCAGTATTGTGATGGCCTGCGAGTAGTACGCTTCACAGGCCGGGTCCAGAGTACCCATCTTGCAGCTCAATTGGCGCGAAGAAAAGGCAAGCAAAGAGAATGCCAGCAACGGGAAATGGCACACCCGCTTCGGCACTTCGGTGGCGAAGTGCCGCTTGGGGTCGCATATGTCAACCTAACGGTTGAATGTAAGCTCACATGCCCTCGGGAGTGGAGGCGTGACCGCATAAATCGAGGTCTCACCCATGGAGATAGGTCGTGGATAAAGTGCATCAGGTACTGTGCGGCCTTGGGGTCCTTGAAGGGGAACTGCAGGACTCCATGGCCCTGTCCAGGGGATCGGGCAGCCTGAACATGGTGAGACCACTTTGTGAGGCTTTGCGCATGTAGTCAGTCAGCCAGCAGCGCCTTTCAGAGCACACCGGGACTGAGAACGAACAGCCCAGTCTGGATTCGCTTGATCGGTGGACCTACTCATCCTCAACATCACTACCGTCCGTGCGGTCCTTGCCGGTCATGATGGGCGACAGAAGCGAAGGCGGTAACCGAGACCATAGCTGATCAGAGCCCATGGCAGCGAACACGGACCCAAAGACTTATGCACTTGGCTCGTGTAGATGAAGACAGTGGGGCGTGTCGTCAACGCCTGAACGCTGGTGGCCCGCGATCGCCAACGGCTGACCACGATGTCGGCACGATTTGCTCCTCAGGCTCCAGATGGGAAGTAACAGAGCCCTCGGACAATATTGCCTCGAGGAACCTGCTGGGAAAGTCTCCGCATTCGCCGCGGTGATCCCCCCGCATCTGCGACTGCCGGTCGGCGCAGCCCCCAACGGTCCAGAACTCCACCCCCGGATTGCGCCTCCTGCAGCGCGGGGTTAGCCCCAAGCCAGATCATCCCCGCTACATCGCTGACTGGGTTCCTGGCCAGCGTGTAAGCGTTCACCCGTTGGTCTCTCACACAGGGGCGGCAACCTGGGGTAAGCCATGCCGGTGTGGTGCTCGGTGACGTCCTCAGGACAAGACCAAGGTATCGCCAACGAAGCGTCCGGTCCGAGCCAGTTGCCGCTTGTCAATATATAATCACGAGCTGCTTCCTCTGTGGAGAATGACACTAGGTGCCGTGGGACCTTCCAAGATCAGGCCTCAAACCACCTACTCTCTTGCGTCTCGTCTCAGTACCTGAACCGCCATGGCTGCTCCGTCATCGGATGAAGCGTCGCAAACGCATGCGGATCAAAAGGACATGCTGGACAAGGTAAACACGTTCAATGGCAGCACAAATCACTTAGAGGACCTCAATGAGGGGGCCTATGACGACTCGATTGAAGACACCGCGCCCTCGCGAGCAGTATGGCTAATCACCTTTACCGTGGCCATGGGTGGCTTCCTTTTCGGTGAGTTAGACACACGATGGGCCTGCGAGGCACACCTTGAGCCCTACTGACGGACTCAGGTTACGACACGGGATATATATCCGCCGTGTTAGTAACTATAGGCGCCGACCTCGGCCACAAGCTCTCGTCCAAGGAGCAAGAGCTCATTACCTCCCTGACATCCGGCGGGGCCCTTATCGGGGCCTTGATTGCCGGTCTCCCTGCCGACAAGTATGGCCGCAAGCTTGGCATCTATATCGGGTGCGCGCTGTTTCTCGCCGGGTCGATCATCCAGGCTGCTGCGTTTAATGTTGCGCAAATGGCCGTCGGTCGCTTTATCGTTGGGCTGGGCGTTGGCTCAGCGGCCATGATAGTGGTGCGTGCGGCCCATGTCTCCATAACCTCGTTTTTGATCACGCCAGTTGAACATAGCTGACCAGTGTTGCATCTAGCCCCTGTACATCGGCGAAATTGCCCCTGCAAAGTACCGCGGCCGGATGATTGCGTTTGACAATATGAGCGTAACACTGGGCCAGCTCGTTTCCTACGGTCTCGGCGCCGCCTTCACGGATGTGTCTCACGGCTGGCGATACATGGTTGCTGTGGGAGGTGTTCCTCCGATTGTTCTGGCGGCGCTTCTGCCGTTTTGCCCAGAATCCCCTAGGCAGCTTATTGCTCATGGGCACATGGATGAAGCGAACCGCGTAATCGCAAAAGTGTATCCGTACGCCACCGACGAGCAGGTCAAGGCCAAGACGAACCACATTCTATGCACGATTCGTGCCGAAAACATGGCCGAGAAGAGTCTTTGGTGGCAATTCAAACAGCTCCACTGCGTGCCGTCCAACTTGAGAGCGCTGACCGCGTGCTGCGGCGCAATGGCCAGTGAGTGGGACCTTCTGCGACGTTTCCCTGGCATGGCTGACAAGTGGACAGTTTCACAGCTTGGAGGCTTCAATACTCTGATGTATTATTCCGGCACGTTGTTCGCCCTGGTTGGCTTCGACAAACCGACCTTGGTTTCGCTGGTCGTTGGGGCCACTAACTTTGTCTTTACACTATTCAATATGTTCATCATCGACAAGGTGGGCAGGCGCAGAATCCTGAACTGCACCGTCATTGGTATGGTAAGTAAAAGTCCAGCAGGCCTGATTGCAGCAGGACCGATCCCCACTAACTCTGACCAGTCGCTCAGCATGGCTCTTACGGCCGTTGCATTCCACTTCATCCCGGTCTCGAAGGACCTCGTACTCGAAGCAAAGTCCGTAAACTGGGCCGGGACTCTGGTGCTTGCCATGATCATCGTCTATATCGGGTTCTATGCCAGCGGCGTTGCGACTATTGGGTGGGTCGGCACAGAGCTTCTCCCAACTGAAGTGCGCGCTCTGGGGACCACGATGAACACCATCACTTGCTGGGGTTGCAACCTCATCATTGCGTCTACCTTTTTGTCGATGATGAAGGGTCTCACACCAACTGGCGCATTCGGCTTCTATGCAGGCATCTGCTTCCTTGGTTGGGTGTTTCTTCTCTGCTGCTATCCCGAAGTCAAGGGGCTGGCACTTGAGGATGTCAGGCAGGTGTTTGCGGGCGGCTTCGGCGTTCGGAAAGCTGCAGGCATGCAGAAGGCGCTCAAGGCTGCTCGCAAGCAGGCAATTGTCTGAGAAGTGTAGCCATACACGTTGAAAGAAGATTTCTTGCTCATGTGTATTGTGAATAGGAATCTCTGAAGAGGCCGGAGAGATATCCGATTTTGCGATCAATCGATGATCCATTAGCAGTGTTTCCCCCCCTTTCGAGCGGGACTCGTTACAGCGCGCACGTACAGCGACGGGGTGTGGGAGCTCAGTGAACGAACGAACATCTGGTGCCAGCGCGGCTGGCTCGCCCTCGGGGAATCATTTTGTAAAGGTTGCTACAGAGCACTACTTGGCGCAATTGGAACAAACACCATTGCGACTAAGAAATGCTTCAAGTAATAAAATATCCAGCCCAAACGTCTATATGTCAATTTGCCCTGCACCTGACATTATGATTGCACATCGTCGGTGTCCCAGGTTGCCCAGCATGGAATCGTAGTGAGAGCCTAACAACCCGCGCGGGGCAGTGGTACAGGCTGATTAGGTCGGCCGAAATCGCAGTCTCAGCGTCGTCTGCGACTCTGGCGCGCCTTCCAGGGGCGGCTGGCGAGCTCCCCATGCTCCTCCACCTCCAGCTCCCTGAGGCTGAACCCCAGGGCCAAGTAAATGACCACAACCACAAACTCCTCGGCGACGGCCATGCCAGCATGTACCGCGACGCTGCCCGAAACGATGGAGAAAAGGTGATTGTGAACAAAGGTAGCAAGGGCCGAGTACAGCAGTCGTACGAAAATGAAAGGCCAGGCAATAACCACGGCCATTGGCACACGACGTTCTTGGATCGGCACCGCGGTCCGGTAACCGTATGTCAGGAACAAAATGACTGACAGGCCAGCAAAGGCGACAAAGTAGAGAGCGATGCCTGCCTTGGCCGTGCCCGCGGGCTCGATCTGTCCATTGTCCGAAGACGAGCCGCTTGTGCCGCCGACGATGCTGAGAATTAGCCCCAGGCTGATGAGGAGCTGAACTAGCCGGAATTGCTTCATGTTGAACGGGCTAGAGCCCTTGGAGTTGATGCAGTCGACCCTGTTCGCCATTCAATGTCAGCTCCTTCTAGTCTCATGCAAACTATGGCCGGGCTTATCTCACAGTCTCGACAACATTCCCAGGGTCGCAAAGAGAAGCGGGGACAAGCCAATTGAGTCGATAATAAGCGTTGCGCGCAGCAGCCCCTCGGATTTGCTGCTGTACGTCACGAGCTGACATATGGCTCCCGTGATGCGCACGACGCAGAGTATGAGCGTGTAGAGCCATCCCGACGCCCGATGCCAGCCATGTCGCGAGCAGACGATGAATGCAAAAACGACCGCGGGAACGTAGACGATTAGCTCCGCAATGGAGAGATAGCCTTGATCGCCAAGCACCATGTCGGCTCAAATTTCGGCGGTTAGATTCAGCGGTTAGCTTCGAAAATCGTTGCGTATGACGCGGCGATTTCGAGATGTCGATCTTGAGGCCTGGCAGCGCAGTCGAAAGGGCAATGGGGCACGAAGCAATGCGGACTCCAAGTTCAACGAGAACAGACAATTCCATCTTTATATTCATTTATAAACGCGGCAGATCGATGAATGGCACCTGCTCTTTCTTTACCATCGCGAAACGTTTGCCCGATACGTGCATCTTTCCCGTTGCTGTTTGACGCGTTTGACGTGCCTGAGTGTATCCGCCTCCAGTTCACTGAACTGGCGGTAGCCCATTTCGTACAGGCATTTCGGGGCCAGCAAGGGACAGGGGAAAATTGCTGCCGCCCGTAGGGCTGGTGAGACTCACACGGCACCGGCACGAAATGCCGTCCACCTGTCCATCTCAGTGTCGACAAGGCGCGGTCCACACAAGGCATCTCCATTCCTCCGTCGACAATTGGTGGATTGGAGATGTTGCCGACGTCGGCAGCTCCGAGCCGTGACGTCTCACAGCTGCGCCACCAGTAAAATGTACGCTGAAGCTTCGCCCGCGTCAGCAAGCCCACGAAGGACCCTTGCCGTGACCATGCCATTTCTGGCGAGCATTTCGGCGCTAAATCTCAGGGTTCCGCAACGCATCTGACGCTCCGGACCGGGCTCGCTTTCCACAACATGGATGTATCTTCATCGCTGATGCTGCGCGGCATCCTTTCCCAATATACATAGAGCAAAGTACTGTCGGTTAAGCGATTCAAGTCGCCCTTACGGTTTGCAACAACGAAGAGTATACTGCGTACGAACAGCAAACATGGTGTTCAGTGGCCGCCCCTCTACGGCTTGCTTCTCTTGTCGACGGAGACGGCTGAAGGTGAGATACCAAAATACCCGCTCAAGCCATCCACTAGGACTCAAGTCGACGGTCCTAGAACAATGATGAGACTTTATTCACTTATTCAAGCAACCAAAGCTTGGAATAGAGGTCCGCATGACGCTAACAAACGCACTCTCCGCAGTGTGACCGCATACAATCGGGTTGCACTCAATGCCTCCGCAAGGCCATAACGTGTCCCGGATATGGTGACCCATCCGAGATCCGCATCAGGGACGAGACGAGCCGCGTCATGACCAAAGCACATGCGGCTCCGCGGACCAAGAAGTCGCGCTCCTCGACCCCGGAATACCGCGCCGATGGCGCAAAGCACGAGCCCAAAGGAGCCTGCAAGCTGCGCAACCTCCCAATCCACTCGATCCCCCAAGCCGTGTGCGATGCTGCCGTGGCGTACTTTATGACGTCGTACATCGTTGCCACACCGTTTGAGGCGTACCTCCCCGGATTTTTCATCTCAGAGTGTTTCCACGACAACCCCTGTACGTTGGCCGTCTCCGCCACCGCGCTGGCGACGTTCGCTCGTCGGGTTAGGTGTGATACGTACCTGGAGACGGCTCGACGGAACTATTCGTTGGCTTTAGTCCGTACCAATGAGGCACTTGCAGATCCATCGGCCTCATTGTTGGACAGTACTCTTGCGGCAGTACTTCTGTTAGGTCTGTTTGAGGCTGTTGTGTTTCAAGGCGGACAGGCTCCGACAAATTGGACGGCACATACCTTTGGCGCAATGCAGCTGTTGCGACTCAGAGGCAAGGGGCAGTTCAAATCTCCAGTCTCCCAAAAGCTGTACGCTCAAGCAAGCAACAACATCAAGACCAGCTGCATTCAAAAGTCGGTACCGCTCCCAGCCGATTTCGTCGCCTTCAACAAGGAGGTCGGTGGGTTGCTGGATCCTGCTGATCCGGCGATTCAGCTGGCGCCGGTCGTGGACAGGGTGGCGCACATCAAGGCCCAAAGCCTAGTCAAAGCAGACGCAAAGCTGGTTCGAGAAGCCTGGCTGCTGGATTGTGAGATCGCAGACTTTGGTCGAAAGTTATCGGCCAAGATGCAGTATACAACCCACGAAGACTTGCCACCGATTACAGGAGCATGGCTTGACTTTGCTCACGAGTATCCCAACTTGCGTGCGGCGAAGGTCTGGAACGCGCTCCGCTTGCTACGGCAGTTCCTCGTCAGCTTCATATCCAATGTGGCGTCTGAGGAGGTAGATCGGGACGAGGCAAGCTTTGCTTCAACTAACCTTGCGTCTCTCGACAACACCAGTTGGAAGGCCTTGAGCCGGTATGCTATGGACAACATGGACGACATTTCCGCGCAGATCCTCGCCAGTGTACCGAGTTTTCTGGAGAGTTGTCCAACAGAGAGGCGATTCTTCCCAGCCGCGAGGAGCCTCGTCTGGCCACTCAGCATCATAGAGACGAGCTCAATATGCTCTGAGCCGTATCGCGTGATGGCCGCCGCTTATTTGCAAGAGTTGGCCCGCGACTTGAACATGCCGCAAGCAGTGCGTCCGGATCGAGACCCGGGCTGCGAGGACGACTGGTAAGTGGGCTGCGCGTCAAGTTGCATGAGTCTCGACTAACCGTGGCACAGGTTGCACCTATTTCACCTGGGATAATTCACGGTTCATGGGATGCGGCGGGCGGATTGACGACAGAGTCTTTAATGTTTTATCCCCAGGCGATGTTTGTCGATACCCTAGCAACGTGACAAAAGTTCATTTATAGAGCATGATGTACCCGATCGATACATGTAAGCATCCATGTTCGTCAGGTTCGCACCGCCGTTGTCTGTTCAGCGTCCTTGCCGCATCTTAGTTGGACCATTTATAACTTGGATCCCTCAAGACGTCTTCCGGTCTCATCGAAACGGATTTGCTTCCCGGTAACCAGAGCCTCCTGCAGCGCCGCTCCGATCTCCACGGCCCTGACGGCGTTGCTGAGCTTCATAGGCAGGGTCCTGTTGTCGAGGCACGCCTCGGTGAATTCGTTTGACTCCTGCACGAATGCCATCTCGAAGCGGCCATAGTAGTCGTGCGGCACCTCGCGCGTTATGCCGCCAGCGTGGAAATGGTTCACGAGGTTGATCTGTGGATTGCCGTTGATGGAGAGCTTCCCCTCAGTTCCGATGACCTCAGTCGTGTCCTCCTGGCCGTGCGCCATCATGCGAGAGCAGTAGTAGTATGCAATCTTGCCGCCCCAAAACTCGACGATGCCGACCGCGTTATCAAAGTCGTTGTGCTTGGCTAGGTCAGGCTGAACCGCGCGGATCCCGTACGCCGACACCGACTTGGGCATGATGTGGTCACCGAAGAACCAAAGCGTCAAGTCAATGTCATGAATCGACATGTCGACAAAGACGCCGCCGGACCAGGCAGCGTACTCGACAAAGAAGCCCGAGGGATCGTGCTTATCGCAAGTCTGACTGCGGATGATGGATGGTCGTCCAATGAGTCCGCGCTCCATCTTGCTGTGTGCGTCTCGATACGAGGCATCGAATCGGCGAGAGAAGCCGCACATGACTTTTAGGTGCGGTCTCTTCCTGGCCTCGGCGACTACATCGCGACACTGTCCGGGCGTTAGCAAAATAAAGACGGTGCCGGGTCGAAAAATGAGCACTCACCACATTGATGTTGGTGGACAAGGGCTTCTCGCACAGAACGTGCAGGTCTTTGCGCATCGCCTGGATGGCCTCTTCGGCGTGAACAGAAGTCGCAGTGCCGATTACTACGGCATTGAGCCCGGGGTGCTCCAACATCTTCTGGTAGTCGTCGTACAGAGTCACGCCATAGGGCTCGAGGTTGAGCTTGCCCCAGGCGAGCTCCTCTTGGTCCGGCGAAAAGGCAGCAACGAGTTCTGCGCGGGGCGTCCGATTGAGGAAGTTGAGGGCATGTCGCTTGCCCATGCGACCGAGTCCGGCGGCGGCAATCTTGAGCTTCTTGGTCATGACAGGCGACTTAGAGACAGGGGCAATTGTTTACAATGGCGTGTGAGAGGAACCCCAAGAATGATGGAACAGCCCAAGCAGTTATCTGGTATGACCGCCGGCTTTTATGTAGACAGACGCCCTTGGGCCGGACTCGCAACCGCCGATCTTCGCATCGTGACTCTCTGCAGGTTACACCGTGAAGTTGTTCGGTAGAGGAAAGACGCTCTGCGAGGCCACGCCTGGAAAATGCAGTCCCGCCCGCTTCAAGACTCCCGGTCGCCGAGAATTGCCATTGGGGGTTCGTTGGGGGAGACTTCAGGCGGAGGGGTAAGACTCCAGGCCTGCGGAGCCGGCGCGGGGAGACAAGCCAGGAAATAAATTCCGACGAACACAGATTGCCACATTGGGCAGACCCGGCAGAAAAAGCTCGTTGAGTCGATTGAATTGGTCATGTGCCACCGAATCGGGGGTGCCCGACGGGTCGCGACTGCGCCGTTCGTTCTCAGATCCGGTGTGCTTTGAAGTCGCTGGTTGACCGCCTGAATCTACCTAGAAGGAGCAGCTCAGCGCCAAACCTCAGGGCAGTCATCAGCCGCAGTGACCAGCAGGCAAGCTGATCGCCTTGACCTCAATTTCTACGGCGCTGACGGATGCCCGACAGGTTCTCGGAACATTGACAGCCAAAGAGACGCGGCCCAAATGATGCATACAAGTAACCTCAGCGTGCCACCTTAATAAGTCACTGCCACGATACCAAATTGCGTTCGACACCGTCCCGTTGTGGTAAGGGAATCTCATCTGGTCCAATGGGCGCTGTGCGGAGCTGGACAGGCAGGGGTGTGGGAACAAGGTTGTTCGCGCCGAGAGTGGATCGTGACACAGCCAAGACACGGCTCGGATTCTAGACCCCATCCCATCCTTGAGGTCCTAGCTGTCTGCGGGCCACGGCCGGATGCTGCCAGGGATTTGTCGTGACGTCAAGACAGGAGGACTGCTGCTCGACATCTTGACACTTAGGCAGTCAAACCTGGGGGAGGGTTCTTTGCAGACCTTAGTACAAATCTGGTGCATCAGAACTCGTTGTGAATCAGCGTGGACACCACAAAAACAAGTTACAAGGGGTCATATTCCCAAGCAGGAAGCCGGAACGGCTACAAGCACGCCAGAAGGTGCGCGCGGGGAACGGTGTCCTGCCGATGCGGACATGTCTGACCAGAAACCGGCACGCAGACTCGCGCGAGGCAGCGCGGATGGACGTGTTAGAGCACGAAGCCTACGCTACATGTATGATCCAGTCACGAATCGGTAACCAATGACAACAATTGTACTCATAGACGGCTCGCTTGCAATCGCTGCAGACACGGTTTACCCCTGTCCATACTAACGCAATAGTCCATGCTACCGCAAGCTAGCTTCATCACACTGTCGCATGACGCGGAGAACCAGGAACAAGAAGAAAGGCCTCGGTATCTGGTATGACGTAGGCGGGGCTATGGGAAAGACACTCAAACAACAGCAACTCCGCGACGGTAGTTTAAGACGGCGCAGCCAACAACCTTTGATCCACGTGAACGCGACGGCGGCATCGTCGGATAACGACTTCGCACTCTCGACCCTCGTCTTACAAAGCCTTCCCTACAATCTGAAGATGACCAAGAGCGAGATTCAGACTGTAACTCTGTCAAAGAATGACACTTCTGCAGTACGTTGAGAAACGCTTGCTGAACGCAGCTGGCGAGGCACACATTGCTTCACTTTTCTAGCTCGTCGCTGATCACTTACAGATACAACGCTCGTGGATATATCACAGAGGCGCATGTGGCCTCGTTCCTGAAGAATACAATTTGACCATCATCTGCGAGGTCACTCCGTTCCGACATTCAGGCTCCGGTTTAAATCCCGAGCCCAAGGGTCCATATGCCTTAGGCGCCGGGGAGGAGTGGGATCTATTTCGTCCATGCTGTCCGTTAAACTTCAGCCAAGTCCACGGCAGAACAAATAACTACTTCACCGAGTATGATTGCATTGCTAAGTACTGCGCCACCAACAACGTAACGCTAGCGGAGAACTGGGGCGAATGTGTTGAGAGCGCCTGGGCAACGAGGCTCGATGAGATAAAAAGAAACGGCACAAGGATCAACTCGACCGCGTTTACAGCATCGAATAGGTGTGAGTGGATTGATTATGATCTGGTTAAGAGAATGCGTGATTTGGAGAGCGGCGCAGCTTTGCATTGGGCTGTCGGTGCATTCTCTATCTTGGGTCCGTTGGCGCTGGTATCGTCGATGCAGTTCCTGGGTTGAGCGACACCAAACATGGTTACGTGACTATCACCTGCTACAAAGGTGCGACACACTCAGACTATCGTCATGGGGACCCAGGCTATAATGTAGGACAACACTGAGAGGCAGTATAGACGTCCTCTCAAATTACTTCACCCGCCATACTGGGTGTCATGAACGCCAACACATTTGGTGTGTGCCAAACACAATGGAATTTAAAGACGGGAAATATCTTGATAAATATTGACTCGAAGAGAAGAGTACGCGAGACATGGAAGCCAGCACCCGATCGAGAGCTCGCCCACTGCCGCGTATGGGCGGAGTTCATCGAGCCCGTTAATATGTACATGAATATGTCACTGACCAAGTCGCGACCCTGCCCCCACATGCACCCTCAGCAGCTATGATCGCCAGCGCCTTCAGCCTTGCCACAGAAGTCGAGACCCGCATACCACCGCATAATGCCAATGTTGCTGGTGGTTGTTCCATCATTGCCCTGGTTCTGATGGGCAGTACCGGGAACGTAGCTCCCGCAAGCGCTTGTCGCCTGCTTCAAAAGCTTGCCGATGTGGCTTGAGCTGCCCCAGCCTTTGCCGTCGCCTCTCTTGCACATGAAGGCGACCGTGGAACCCCGGACGGAGTACATGGCCGTGTGGGGGTACCACGTGCCGAAGCCGGCTTGTTTCCTGAGATCGGCCACGGCGGCGTCGGTGTCCTTGGTGTTGAGCTTGAAACCGCAGCCGCAGTATGTTGAGTAGGTAGGGGTGTTCTCATTTGCAAGCCAGTCATCGCGCCCATATAGTTCATCATCGCCGTCGAGCAGCGATCGAGCCTCCGGTGCAGAATGTAGCGGCTCGGAGATTCGCTTGTGGATCTCGTTGCCAAACTCGTCTAATGCGACAACGTAGACACCCTCTGTGGCATTTCTAGGAATAACGGCGGCGATGGCCGAGGTAGCAAGAGCAAGAATTGCAAGGGCTCGCATGGTGCCGATGATAAGTTGAGTGTTCCACAGTAGGGTCCGATAAGTGATCCTCGTGAGATTGTGATTGCGAAATGATAGTACGACAGCCCGGGAACATCGGCGCCAATATATACATTACTGGCCAAATGTCGTCGCCTTTGCGATGCTCGGTGAGATTGCACTCAGCAGTCAATCGCACAATCGCAGTGGATGCCGATGAACCATTGTGAAAAATCTCGCACCTTTTGGCGTGTTTGGCGCTCTGTCAATCGCACGTCCTGGGTCAGAATGTGGCCCGCGACCTGAGTGTGCGATAGCAGTGAAACACCAGACGACGCCTTTGCAGGACCTCGGCGGGAATACGAGGAGGCGTCTGCAGACCGACGGATCCTGCCTCCTTTCACTAAGTGACAGATATCAACTAAAGCGCGGCTCACTAAGTCGGAGAACATTGCAGAGCGGTCGGTTTACTTGTTGGACAGCGTGGCTCCCACGACCAACATGAACGCGATAATGCGTATGCACCCTATGACTAGGCAGCCCCGCCTGCAGCCGCAAATGCAGCCCCGAGTTTCGACTTCAGGCTCATCATTGAGCAGCGCCAGGAAGGCAACAACCATTGCTGCTGACCTTGCTTGTCAACCGCAGCATGACTCGCCGCTGCATCATGGTCATAATACGTGGTCTGGCCTCATGACTGCTAACATGAAGGGCCAACGGACCCCCGACACGGTGGCAATTGGCGTTTTGATCACTTGATGGCCGCACACGAACAATGAACCACAAATTTCTTTTCGCGACTACGTGCAGCTGTCCAAATGCTCGGTCTGGAGCGTGGTGCATGTTCACCGAGCCCCTCCCAGTGAAACCCTCCATCGCGGTGGCTTATTAGAGGCATCTTGAACAAGGTGAACCAACCCATCTCAGTTGAGTCAATGCTCGTACCTGAGTAGATGAGCAAAAGGCCTATCGCACAGCTCTTCCGCAGAAGTATGTTGATCTTGCAAAGAGAAAGCTCCAATGGCTTGATGCCATTATCGTTTCAGCCTGTTCCAGGTTTACATGACCATCGCAGCGACCATGATAGCGGCAAGGGCACCAGCGCCGCGGCCGGCGTTGGCTCCACCCGTGACGACCGCAGGACTAGACGCGCTCGAGGCTTCCTTGGCGGGTGATCGGTTCTGGAGCTTGTTGTTGGCCGTCCGCTTCTCGCTGCCAGCAGTGGGCTGCACCGTCGGGCAAGGTTCCGTCACGGTAACGGTGGTGTAAACTGTCTCTGTGACCGGGACGCAGCTGGTGGCACTGGTGGTGCTGGACGAACTGGTGGCAGTGGTTGATGGGCTGGTAGTAGTCGTGACATGGCTGGAGCTCTGCGTGCTCTCGGTGGCCGATCCGGTGGTCGTGGTGGTGATAGGGCTGGAACTCTGAGTGATCTCGGTGGTGACTGGTCCAGCTGTGGTGCTGTCGCTAGTGACTGGGATAGGCCTTGTCGCCGTAGTATGGGCCGGGGTCGTCGACCGGGTTGTGGTTGGGCTACACGGACAGGATGAACTCGTGAGAGCGGTCGAGGTCTGACCAGTGGAAGCTGAAGAGGTACTGGCAGCTGCGGTAGACTCAGTCGAAGCAGTCGAAGCGGTCGAGGTCGAAGAGGTCTGAACAGTGGAAGCTGAAGAGGTACTGGCAGCTGCGGTAGACTCAGTCGAAGCAGTCGAAGCAGTCGAAGCAGTCGAAGCAGTCGAAGCAGTCGAAGCAGTCGAAGCAGTCGAAGCAGTCGAAGCAGTCGAAGCAGTCGAAGCAGTCGAAGCAGTCGAAGCAGTCGAAGCAGTCGAAGCAGTCGAAGAAGTCGAAGAAGTCGAAGAATGAGGCTGCCAGTAATAGCATCTGTCGGTAACAACTACGCCGTATATCCCCCAAAAAGTCTTATCCGTCTTATCCTGGCACTTGTCGTGAAGGCAGTCCCGGTTTAGGTCGGTCATAAACAAACCCCCTGGAACCATGTCAGGATAACTTCGATGGCATAAGCAGTCATTATCCATGAAGTTTGTGCAGCCGAAAACTGCCAGTGTCTGTTCCACGCAGACATTCTACGTGAGGTGTAGGCGGGAACGCGTTAGCGAAAATGGAGTGGATAGATGGTTTGAAACCACGGCGGTTTAAGCGAGGATTCAGCTTACAGCGCAGTCGGGTATTCCAGGGTATTTCTCTGCAACGACAAGGCCGACAAGGGCAGGGATGACCAAGGCAGGCTTCATTGTGAATAGGTGCTTGGCAATTCACAGTATGTGAAATTATTGGACGCTGATACGGTGTAAGTCAGCGGTAGCAGTGTGAGAGCTGGTGGTCCAGAGAGTGGTTTGGAATAGTCGACGAAGATATGAGCTGATGGTCGATGAGTTCGAAAGACCATTAGATGCCAGCTTCTATAGGCAGGAAACGGCTTTATATAGGTCAAGTCACATTCCTGAGGATGGGGCTGGCGCAGGCTGCGCCGAAGGGAACACGAACATGGACTGGATAGGGAATGGTTTTCTCTCCCCGGTGTCACTGCTGGGGCTTGAACTTGTGCTCTATAGCGAAGTTCTCGACTGGGAGAAAAACTTTTCATCACTGGCAGCAGATTGTGACGACGAAGCCCCGAAGCCAGTCTGGCTTCGCTTTTTCGGTAACTCCGCCCACTCACTCAACACGTGTTTAGCACGCATCGCGGTCGACGTCCGTGCCAGTTCTAGAGGTGGACATGTCATGGTCGAACCATAGAGAAAATGAGAGCCGGGACGAGTATCTGCAAAGCCGGATGCGCCGGTCCGACGGCGACTGCACGGCTGGTGAGGGCATTCACGACATCAACCTCAACAACATTGGATGGACGCTCTCTTTCACTCTCTCCACACGTCGTCGGGGTGGGCGAGTAGTGGATCGTCAACGGAGACAAAGGGTCCCCTCCTCTTTGTCACAAAACGAATTGTGCCATTTGGCAGCCACCAAATGATTTAGCGTTCCCTGATTCGCCACTTGGTTTGTGTGTGCCAAGTCATACGTCTCGATCCCCGTTTGGGTTCTTGGTGGGAAGCATTGAGTTCGTGGTGTTGTGGGCGGGATCCATCAGATGGAATTTACGCTGCCCCAATGTAACCTGTTCGAGAAGCAGCCCACACAACCACTTGGACGCACTCGGTGGACTTCGCGGAGTCCGGATCACTAGGGAGCAAAGTGTCTGTCAAGTTCACAGCGCGACATGAAGATCCTTGCGTCGGGGGCGCGATCAACCAGGACATTCACATGGGGGTGTTCTCGTACCATTCGCCCCTGAGCGCGTGACCGCGTCAGATTATCATAGCATTGAAGTCGTTCTCCTCGACTCACAGGCGTGCGTCTATAGTTGCTCGTGATTGGGGGTGCTGTCATGCGATTCTGCATTCCAGGGTCGCACTGAGGACTGGCGTTACACTCTCATTCCCCCTTGCCTTGGCTCTCGTACGTATCAAAGTAGCAGTCGCTAAGCGTCGACATGGGGCAAGTCTTATCCAACACCCTTGCATCTCCTATATCGCGAGATACCTGGTGGTATGAGGCTTCTCGAGGCCTGAGGAGTGATGCTAGCCTGCGAGGAATGCGGATGAGCGGCAGCTAGGAGTCCGATCACGATGGGCTGGCTCAAGTGCCTTTTGGCGGGGCTAACAGTGGCAACTAGACTTTATTAATTGGCTGTTGCCCCGGGAAGTCCACTGGGTTCGGGGTCCTGGATCTGGATTTAGACTCGGTAACAAACAGGTCCAGACTTTGTGAGTCGAACCACATTCTTGTGCAGCACAGAGCTTTTCACATACGTTGATGCACTCATTCACATTCCAAGCTTATGCTGTGAAAAGACCTCGACAAAAACGTGTCTTGGAGTCGCGATAGGCTTTTGGGAGGCGCTTGAAGTACAATTCAGCTACGAATGGCCCTTGTGAGCACTCTTGCGCTACAAACTGCATCCCCGGTGAAGCAACCCTCTCGAACACACAAAATCATTTCTCGACTACCAAATTTGTCGCCCCCATCGGTGCACAGGATAACCGTCAGGTCGACTCGGTAGGCGCAGCCATACTGTCAAGCCCGCCTTCCGGCCACTGCTGTAGTATATGTAGATTGTGTGGCTGGCTGAATCGGGACTTGATGACGAGAGGCCGGAATGATGTGATGTGAAGGACGGTGGCCACGACAAGCGTCCACGACAACATGAAACTTGCAATGTCCGCCCGCCTCTGTGCAAAGTGTTTTTAGCACCTTTCAGCGTTGGGGTCAGCCCTGCGACAGTTAGCCTCGTCCCGGGGAATCGCGATAATGTAGCCCTAGGTTAAGTACCTGTAATACCAGTTTCCGTATGTAGTTTCACCCCCACGGTTGCAGTTCACTACCTCTTTATGAAGCCCGTCATAGCACTCATCCTCACCCAAATAACGAGTGGCCCCAGCATTAGGCCCAAGGAGGCCAACAGTATACTTCACGCTCTTCTTTGAGGAGATGCCATAACACCTGGTGACCTTTTCTCCTTTTTTATAGTAGCCTTTGAACGAGTACTTGCATAGCTCCCTGACTTTTGCTTGAGCATGCCCCTTGTGATCTCCATATTTTTCCCCGGTCTTGAAGCACTTTCGCTTCTCGAGATGGGAATCTGAAGGATTGGGGGTAGTTGCGGCGGAAGACAGGCCAAGCGAGGCGACCGCAACAACAAAGAGGACTGAGAGCTGCATGTTGATTAAGAGGGTTCCACAAGAGCGTTGGAGATATGATGACAATTGAGATCAATTGATGTCAGCTACTTCGACAAGAGACAAAAACTAGATGCCCCTCTTATATCTTTGGCCCAGACGTGGCCGAAAACAGCGCGTAAGGGTCATTATGCACCTCGGATGCGACAACAGGCTTTTCATGCGCGACGCGACGCAGGATCAGCGCAACAAAGGTGCGGGTGGATCAAGTCGGGGAGGATATGGATTGAGTATGGCTTGGTCAGCATACCTGCCGTAGAGGCCGTCGAGATGTGCTACCGGAGAAACGCTATTGGTGAGCTGCTCTGAAAGCATGGACAAATGATCCATATGACTGCAGCACGCCAAGAGCCAGGAGTGAATTTGATATACAGAGAGTTGAGGGGCATAAGACAGTACGACTGATGAACGGGGGAGCCTGCCCTGTACGCGCATGGCGCAATCTGCGGGGTTCTGCTGCCCTGGCACGCTATATAACGAGCATAGCCCCCGCTGTAACCTTGGATGGGGGCCATTGGGGGCTCCAAGGCCCATGCATTCGGCCACCAGCGCTGCATGCAGCCGCTTGGAGTAGCGCTTATGTTCCTCCTGAGGAGCGATTCACCGCTGTGGCCCGCCAATAGTCTCTCTCAGTAGCGCGGCCGCCGCTCATTTGCTCCGGCGGCTCGATCCCTCGGCACTCTTTCATAGGCGAGCAGGGACGACGACGAATGACCGGTACGAAACACCTGGCCAGGTCCGGCCGGCCGCCCTGCATCGGTCACTACCTTGCCAAGCTCCACTGCCACCTACAGGCATGTTGCGGCTGGAACCAGTCGTGTAAGTCAAGTACTTTTAGCTCAGCATATCGGCGCTCTTCCGAAGGGATCTGCGGTCGGCTTAGCTGCGGTCCTCAATGTCGGGGTGGCAGCTGGCCACTGTAGTCACATGGACGTGCAAGGAATTTTGACACTGTCTTCCGCATCCAACTTCCTCGTATGTTTCGGGCAACAAAGGCGCCTCTTCCATTCGTGAAATGGGCAGCCTCAATCACGCTTGGCTATTTGGCGCTCGTTCGATCTCAGAATGTCGCAGCGCTGGTGTCCCCTCGGAACGACCTGGCCTAGGGCTCACCGTCATGAACGACCTCTTCGCAGTTGGCAAGGCTCTAATCTATGGCCTGGTGTAATGAAGTGAACGCTTCGGCGACCTAGATAACACAGCAATGCTATGTACCGGGCGGACGCTCAAGACGAAATGGCAGCACTCGGGCTGACGACTCCTATCCCAATGGCCTTGGTTGATGCCCCTAATGCCACGATCGAAGCTCCTGAACTACCCTTCTGACGCTTTACAGAAATATGGCGCGGCTTTAACCGAACATATTGACCACAGAGACAATTTGATCACAGGAGAGGGTGATACAAGAGCGATTTGATCCTAAAGATTTGGACAAGACTTCGCCTCCCCCCATTCAGCAAATTGGCCAGATTAATGAGGCAAGGTTTGTTCATCCTTCCTTAGATGATGACTGTGGTCGTTTCTGACCGGCAACCCAAAGCTCAGGGACCACGAGCTGAGTCTTTGCTTGGCCGGCATGGTGTTCGGCCAGCAGTCCTTCGAAAGACGGCCATCAGCACCTTTCAGCGTTTGGATCAGCCCTATATGAGTCAGCCTTGCCCTCACTGCGACCAGGCAGTCCGGTAACTTTTACCTATAGTACCAGTTTCCATAAGTCGTCTCGCCTCCGCGACCACAGTTCTTTACTTCCTTATGGAGTCCACTGTAGCACTCTTCTTCCCCCAAAAAGCGTTTTGCCCCAGCGTTCGGTCCGGTCAGACCAACAGTGAATTTGACGCTTTTTTTCCCGGCGATGTTGCGGCACCTTGTGAACTTCCATCCTTTATAGTAAGTTCCCTGGAATTCATTTTTGCATACTTCTCTCACTGCCTCCCACGCTTCGCCTTTTTGATTCCCATATTCCGCCCCTGTCTTGAAGCATTTGCGTTTCTCAAGAGCATTAGAATTGATTGGGTCAGAAATACTCGCGGCAGAGGTTGCGACAGCAAAGACGATAAAAGTTGAGAGCTTCATGATAGCTGAGAGAATAGTCGAAAAGCGATGAAATACGCTACTTGGTATGGCCTGGGTTGGGATGCGGACCCAGGGTGCTAAAGACGGAGGAAAGGTGGTTCTCTTATAGGTCCTCCAAGACAAAGCAGTATCGAGTGCCGCAATATACGTCAGGAATACTGCCGTGCGTCTCAATTGCATGGAAAGATCGACAAATGAGAAAACCAGGTGGCTATCAGCGCTTAGCGTGTCAACTCCTCGCGTTGTTTGTTGATGCATGGTCAGGCTAGCCAGCTGATAGCCTCATGCGCTCGGCGACTTCCAGATTTGGCCAAAGAGCACTGTCGCTGACGTTAAAGTCTCAGAGTAGATTTCGTGCGCTCTATGCACGTTGATCGAATGAAGCACACGAAGGATTACGCCAAGAGCTGGCAATCCACCCCAGGAACGAGACGGCCAAGACATGGAGTCAATACCAAGCTAAAAAGCTTGTGCTTTGCGCGTATAAGCACGGCCTGCAGGGTCAGGATTCCCTGACATGGTCCATTATAGCCCCACGTTGTGGCCTGGGACAGGGGCCACCCATGCTCATGCAGTTGACAACTAGCGATGTAGCTTATTGCTGGTAGTGCTTATCCTGCCTCGCCCTCGTCAACAAGAATGAAAGGATCCGCGGGATTCCCGCCCATTCGGATCACTAAACGAGCCGCAGCGGCCCGCCAGTGGCGCTTCTAAAATACGTTTCGCCAGCTTGATCGGCCTGGTCTCTCCAGTCCTTTCGTCGATGCTACGAAGCTCCCGAGGTGTGTTGCGGCGCCCTCGTGCTGCGAGGGTAATACGCACAGCCACATCTCTGAAGAAGGTATAAAAAGAAGACTTGACCCTCAACCCTTGCCAGCCTAACCACTGCAAGCCACGTCAGGAACGCTCTTTCACCGCTATCTGCCAATCTCGCAGTTAATATGCGGCCTTCAACTCTTATCGCCTTTACCGTCGCCTCACTTGGCTTGACCTCTGCCGCAGCTACTCCTAATCCGAAGGATCTAAACGTCTTTGAGAAACGCAAATGCTTCGAATCCGGGGTGAAGTATGGCGACGAAAAGGGAGAGGCACAGCAACTTGCGAAGGTTGCCTGTAGATTCATTTTTCAGGGCACATACAAAAAGAGGCAATACGCCTCGAAATGCTACAACCTCGCGAGTCGCAAAAAAAGTGTCAAGTTCGCCGTTGCCCTGTCCGGACCGAATGCTGGAGCCACCCGATATCTTGGCTTAGATGAGTGCTACGACGGGCTTCACAAAGAGGTTGTGAACTGCGGCCGGGGAGGGGAAACGACCTATGGCAACTGGTACTACAGGTATGTCAGGCGCCGGTAGGCTGTGTAAGAATAACGCTGACTTCCTCTTTAGGGCAGATCCTAACGTCGGGACATGCTAGCAACTTTGCTTCGACCGCCTCATGGCTAAGGAGGGACAAGCAAGCTGGATCAGTCTGCTATGCGCTAGCGGCAGCATTACCTAGAGCGTATTGACGCATGACATTCGTTTAATTCCGAATTGAATTCAGTCTTGGAAGCGAAGGAAGTTGAATGTACCAAATTACAAGCAGCGATACAGTGAGGAAGTAGTGTATACGGCAGTGCCTTCGATACTAGCGACGCCCGTTCTGTCCTGCCACTGAGATCTATGTTGGTCCGGGGGTGTGAAAGTCTAGCAACGCAAGGGCTGATGCCAGCACAGAGCATCTCACAAACTAAGCTCTTTGTTCATGACTGAACGTGCTAACATGAATGATGTGTTTGCGTATTCTCATCACCCACGATATAAGATTGGGATATCGCCGCCCAATACCCACAACGAAAGGACGTGCGGCAGACAGGTATTAGTAGGAATACCTGAAGTGCGGATTTTGCTATATCCACTAGGTCAGCGTCAGCCGCCGGTGAGGCGTGCGAGTAACTTACATTATCTGTGATGTCCTCAAACGAATGCGCGAAGTCGACATCCGCTACGACCTCCCCGCTCGCCACCATAGCGTCGCGCCGCTTGTTCATCCAGACATAGTAGGTTCGTAGCACAATTAAGACCACCTCGAGAAGGATAAAACATCCAAGTACGATCGAGAGGGCCATGAAGTAGCGTGGCTTGTCCTTGTCCCGGAAGCACTGTGGACCAATAGAGTTGCCCATTGCCCAAAATACGAAGTTGCTGGCGATGACGGCAGTTTTCTTGGTTTGACCTGCGACGTTTCTAGACACGAGGGAGAGAGCAAGACCAGAACAAACCCAGAACGAGTACATGGCGTAGTAGGCGATGAGGAGGCCAACTCGTTTGCTGGGTTCGAATGGCACAGAGATTAAGGCCACAGTTCCGGCAATGGTTGGCAAGACGCCCACCATCATGATAAGGATGGTCTGTTTGAACTTCCGGTCCGCCCAGACAGATGTGAGCATCACACAAATCATGACTACACCAGTTGGCATCTGAAGAAGCTGTGTCTGCCAAGTTGTGAATCCGAAAGACTTGATGATGATGGAAGCATATGCGCCGAACCCACCCGACGGTAAGGTGGTGCAGAACTGGATCAAGGCAAATGCATAGACTATGATGTTCTCCATATTAGCACGCCACTCATCTTTGTGTCCGTTAGAGCAGCCTACCTTGGGGGTCTTTGAGGGCATGTACAATCTGCTCCTTGCGGAAAACACGGTTCTGAACGCCCGTTCGGTTTTCGCGGACGCGCTCCACCATGAGCTTTTTATCTTCCTCAGACCAGCACTTTGCTCGCATGGGAGAGTCGGGTATCCAAAAGAGCACAAAGACGCCCCAAAACACTGTTGCCACACCATACGTCATGAAAAGCGCTTGCCAGGCTTTTAGTGGCGATTCCTTCGGAACGAACGAGAATGCGAAGGCCAGGAGACCGCCAAGAATTTGCTGGCAGCCGTTCATCATATACCTGTCAAATAGTGTTACAAAAGGGACGACACACGACGTTGAGAGGGACCACGAAACGAATTACGAACCACATGACGATACGGCCAGCTTGCTCTTCTTTCTTGTACCTGACCATTGGCGTAAGCTGGGCAAATTCCCGCACAGGAGAAGGCATTATTAACTCACCAAGTAGAAGACAAAAGCACGAACGCAGGTTGGCATACTGCTTCAAAAGCACCAAGCAGACCACGGAGAACAAGAAGACTAACGAAATTCGGAGCGGCGGCGTGAAATGACAGGGTCGCACCCCATAGAATGATGTTCGCGGCCAAGTACTTTCCAATGGGCAGTCGCTGAAGTATGAAGTTGGTCTAGAAAATATTAGCATTGAGCACAATCACGACAGGTTTGTTTCTCGTAGATTTCAGTAACGCTGGGGAAGACACGCTTACTGGATACTCGACGACCAGGATAATTAGAAATATGATAGTCGTGAACCATGAATACTGCAGACGAGTTAGGACATCTATATCATTTAATATGAGACTTCAATTGTCGTTTACCTGGTTCGATGCGAGGTTCGTATCCTCAATAATGCCCATGATGGAAGCAAAAGACATGGTACCCTTGTCCAACGCTTGGGTGAAATAAGTCACAATCATCACAGCCAAGATACGCTTGTCAATCATTCGTTTTAGTCGCCTGTTTGTGCTGTCGGCAATCTGAATTCGTGTTTCGTTGACATATTCGGCGACTTCTTTGTCGACGAGGTCATAGTTTGTGGCATTCTTGCCGCGTGGGCCTTCCTCTATGTGGTCAGGCGTCTCGGGCCTGATGTCGGTAGCTGTAGTCATGGCTCTGGGCTCTGGGTGAATTGGGCGTTGGAAAGCAACGAATTGGTAGAGCACCGAAGCGTGTCCTGGGGGCTTGTTGATAGACTCAGAACTTCGGCATAAGCTGTTCCTTTTAACTGTGTGGCGTGATCCTCCCACTCCAGCTCTGAGACAGTGAGACCCTTGTCATGTTGGGACTTACATGAGTCGGGGAGCCAACACCACCAGACCGCCTGACCCACGGGGACAGGACTCTGGGGGTATTGTGGGGAATCACTACCCAGCCACTGGTCGCCGAAAATGCTGTGATACTCCCGTGGAATGCAACCCCGATAACATTTACAGCACAACCATGAGCCACAGATGGACAGTAGACAGAAAGAACCGCGGTGCGTCGAAATCAGAAGAAAACCAATGCTGGATCTATCCGAATCGCTCACAGAGCTTGTGGACGTCCATCATGTCGATGCCTAGTCGTGATGCCGAGCCAACATCACTGGTGAGTTGTAGTAACTGTTGGTGCATCTTTCGGAGACCAACTTGGCATGACCCTGCGGCTAATGGGGCTTCGTCATTACCCTGATGCCGATGGCATGAGGGGGCAGTAGGAAGTCTCAACGTCGGGTGGTTCATCGGCGTCTGGCGGCAATTGGAGCTCGCCAGTATCCCGGAGGCCGTGAGGGAGACTCCTGTTGGTTTTGCCATTGGAGACGCCTCCAACGGTCAACTGGTCCGTACATCGGCGCTCGCATCATTTAGCCATTATGACTCTCCCGAAGGATGGGCTAAAAAGTATCCCCGCATTTCGGGGCCGCTTTGTCGGTATCTTAAGCCACGTCCATGCCTGTTATCCGGGAGAGCAAGATGGCGCTATCATGACAGTCTTTATCTGGCAGTGATACCGCTCTTCAGATACTTTCTGCTATAGGTTCCCCGGCTACAGCTCATGGCAAATAGTCCCTCAGCATTCACGCGTCCTGTAAGACTTCATTTCGCACCAGAGCTTGCAACGATGCTTGAGGGCAAGTTCGTGGTTTTCTCAGATATTGACAAGGCTGGGGTTGACCTTGTCGGAGCCCCTATCCTCGTTGATGATCTGGACTTTCCCGGAGTAAAGATTGCAGCCGGGAATCTAGCTGAAGACTTTGCCAGGGCCACAGGAGGAAGCAGCAGCAGCATCAACACTGTGTTCAATGCCAATCAAGTTGCTGGCTCGGGCATCTCGAAAATAGCAATCATCGTTGGTTGCATCAAAGTTAGCCGACTGCTGCAACGACTACAGAGAGAAGGCCAGGTTGACTTTGAACCAATCAAGGGCAAATGGGAGTCGTTCCTTACCGCAGTGGTCCGGAATCCTCTTGGCGGCACGTATGAGAAGGCGCTCGTGATTGGTGGTAGCGACAAGCGAGGTGCCATCTTTGGTATCTATACCTTGTCCGAACAAATTGGAGTTTCGCCGTAGGGAACCAACCAGCCAGCATGGCCATATGACCGAGCGTACCTCGCTGACAGCATCGCAATAGATGGTACTGGTGGGCTGATGTCCCTCCAAAGCAGAACGAGTCCGTTTATGCGATTCCTAGAACCACGATACATGGTGAACCCAGTGTCAAGTTTCGGGGCATCTTCCTGAACGATGAAGCCCCAGCAATGACAGGGTGGGTTCTGGAGAAATTCGGATCATACAATTCTACCTTATACAAAAAGGTGTTTGAACTGCTTTTACGTCTGAAGGTACTCTTCCTGCATCCTCTCAAGACCACCCAGAGAACCTGACGGCAGTCTGCAAGGCAAATTTCATGTGGCCTGCGATGTGGCCGGGCTATCCAAATCCTGGAGCGAACTTCTTTGTAGATGACCCGGATAACCAGCGTCTTGCTGACGAGTATGGCATCGTCATCTCAACGTCTCATCATGAGCCCATGCAACGATTGACGAATGAGTGGTTTCTGGAGAACGAAGAGGGGAGCTGGGATTGGGAAACCAACAAGGAGAGTATGACCGACTTCTTTCGGTATGGTGCGCAGAGGGCGAAAGAGTACGAGTCGTACTTCACAGTAGGGATACGAGGTGCCTACGACCGAAGAATGCCGGGCTCTGACCCTGCCGTAACCATCACCGACGTCATCAACACTCAACGGCGCATCATCGAAGATGTCTACGGGAGAACTGAAGATGTGCCCCGTAAGTATACTGGACAGATCACATTTCTCTGCTATAACGGCTTTTCTAATGGGGTTCAGAGGTCCTTGCATTATACAGAGACATTGAACAGATATACGATGGGGGAAGAATCGAAGTTCCTGACGACGTAACTTTGCTATTTCAGGACGATAACAACGGAACTATCCGCCGGCTTCCTGGCCAGAAAGAACGAGCTAGGAAAGGTGGTGCTGGTGTATGTCCGACCCGGTTCGCCTGCTGAATGGTTCGGCCGTTCACTGATGACCCAGATCTATTACCACTTCGAGTATGTTGGGCTTCCACGCAGCTACAAGTGGACAAACAGTGTTGCTTTGGTATGTCGCCACCATTGCATCGCCTTGCCAAACTCACTGAGCTCACAAGTCGCAGGGAAAGGCATGGCACCAGCTCCAATACGCGTACAGTCGAAACGCCAGACAGATATGGCTTTTCAATGTCGGCGACCTGAAGCCGCTGGAGACTCCAATTACATGGGCTATGAGCCTCGCATGGGACATCAACAGCATTGGAGCCGGTAACCTCCCGAGCTTCCTGCGTCAGACAGCTATAAGGGACTTTGGTCCCGAGCTCGGCAGCGAGATTGGCAAAGTTTACCTCGGATACAACCGCTTGGTGTCGATGCGAAAGCACGAGCTGATTGAGCCCGACACATTCTCGCTGCTAAATTACCGCGAAGCTGAAATCGTTCTGGAGCAGTGGGAGAAGCTGCTCACGGCGGCAGAGTCGGCTTATAGGTGGTGCACTGAAGAGCAGAAGCCGGCTGTGTACCAACTCGTACTCCATCCGGTCAAATCCTCTCAGGTTTTTATCGCGTTGCGGATCATGCAAGCGCGCAACCAGCTTTACGCGAGGCAGAGACGCACTTCTGCCAACACCGTTGCCCAAAAGGTGCTAGAACTCTTTGCTGCCGATTTCGACTTGCAATTGGAGTATCATGCGCTGTTGGGTGGCAAGTGGAATCACATGTTACGGCAACCGCATCTTGGCTACGAAAGGACCTGGCACGCTCCTTCACGAGATATGATTACGGGACTGTCATATGTTCAGATCAGGCAAGACTCCAATCCCATCGTTGGCCAGATGGGTGTTTCCGTCGAAGGCCACGCTGGTGTTCGCCCTGGCCTTACCAATGAGGAGTCTGATCGCACTCATCCAAGTCGTCTTGGTCTCGTCGCGGGCTTGACTCTGGACGCCATGAGCCGCTACGGGCCGGCTAGTCGATGGTTCGAGATCTGGTCTCGTGGGACGCCAACCATTCACTGGACGGCTTCCAGTCCCCATTCATGGCTGCGGTTGTCTAGCTACTCAGGCATATTGGTGCCTGGGAGGGATGATGCACGGATTGAGATCTCCATCGACTGGGACCTGGTGTCCGAAGACTTTGGCGAAGAGGTTTTGATTGACGTTCGGTCTGCAATTGGGGACTTTGAGCAAATACACCTCCCCGTGAGCGGGCGCAAAGTGCCGAGTACATTTCACCATGGCTTTGTCGAAGGGCCTGGTTACGTTTCGATGCCAGGTTCGAGCGGTGTCTCGAGCCCCGACTACATTGTATTGCCTGACACTGGAAGATCACTGCACGGGTCGGTCGGTCTGAACATGACCCTTGGGGTCAATGAGACATCGAATTTCCTGTCCTACCAATTCTACCAATTCTCTACCGCGGCCTCAGCGAAGGTCATCTTGGAATTCGGCATTACGCTAAGTACATCATCTGACGATCTCATATCGTACGACCTACAGGTCAACGACGGCCCGGTCACACAACATAGGATCGAACAGTTCACCGAGAAGAGTATTGAGTACGGGCTGAAACTCGGTGTACCCCGTGTCGCTGGCTGGATAACAGGAGCAGCCGACCTTGTCTGGAAGGTAGAGCACGAAGCCGCGGATTTCGGGCCAGGGGCGCAAGTCATTAGACTTCGGCTCTGCCATGTGAATATCCTGCTTGAAAAGGTGGTTGTTGACTTTGGTGGAGTTCGTGAGAGTTATCTTGGGCCGCCGGCCAGCCACTGGATCGAAACGTGTGCGGACTCTCACCACTGAATTCCATGTACCGGTTCTGGCCGCAACACGCAGTCATCTGGCTCGGATTCGGTGATAGGAAGAGCTAATTCCAGTAATCTCTGTTACCTGAACTCCGTCTCAGTGGATATTTCTGCGTTCAGGCCTGTTCGTGCTTGGCGGCGAGCGCGTGGACTCGGCGACATGTAAATGCTTATCTTTTGTGATTCAAGCCAGTCACTCCCTGTGGAAGGCGTCTCTCGACGTTGCTGGCAATCGTAGAAGATCATGGCAACAGGGCTTGCTTGATCTTGAACCTTTGGAGGTTGAATCGCCTCGTATAGTGTTCCGCGCATCGCCATCTCGCCGAACGGCGCTCCGCCGAAGTGACTGCTCAGTTTTGGGTAGCTTGGTGTTCAGCCACGTGCAGACATCGCCCAGGCCGAGTCGACGACAGGTGGGGAACTCAGTCGTGGACGAAGAGACGGTGGCTTGCTCGGCTCGTGGCCCGACAGACACGTTGACCGGCCGTGAGTCGGATTGTATGGACACGAGCACGCCCAAAGCGTGTTCTGACGCGATTCCGATCGTCAATGCCAAACATTGATGAGAAACGCTGGTCTGAGTCTGCGCGCTCGAGTGACGAATGCCTTGATTGCCGAGCGCGGCAGTTGCTTCGAAGCGCATCCGATATCTCACATGTGAGCGCCCATTTCCCCGGGTCGATGTCTCTGCGGGTGAAATCTTGACGCATGGCGGCGCCTGCAGAGCGCGGCAAGTGGAGTTTTGGCTGCGATGGACCGTGTGCCTGTGCCCGCGCCTTTATTATTGCCCTGCCGACAATGGCGTAGACGAATTGCCTTCGCGGAGCATAATGGACGGAGTCGTTTCTTGTGCTGTACTGCACAATGTCATGCTTGGGCGCTCCAACTGCAGCGAGTCTCGAAGCAAGGTGCTGAGGGCGCAGGTGACCCTGTCGGAACAGAGTCCGCCATCCCGCGTTATGTCCTCTGCGTGGCAGAACCAGGAGGACGTGTCCCTGCTTTTGCGGATTGCGACAAGTGTCCCAACGCCTCGCAGAGCCGTCATGCGGGGGAATTGGCCCGAAAGGGACGGTGGAATGCTCTGCGTTGTGCGCCGAGGGCTCGAAAATTGCGACGTCCGGCCAACACGTCCGTCCAGCCCGCTCGCCACAGGGTGCGGTTGGTTGGCATCGCTCAGTCGCAATGATGCGTCGATCCAAAGGAAAACCAGGGGAAGGTGGGCGGGGGAGAGAACATGGACCAACAGAGTCACAGCTGCCGATCCAAACTACGCGGACTTAAGGCCCTGTGAGCGTTGGCCCGTGGGCTCATAGCAATAAATCCGTTCGAACGCCCCCCCTTGTTTTGCCTCGGTTTTGGCACGATCCTCCGGGCCTATCTCCTCAAGACTCCCCTCTCCAGGCCGCGCTGTCTTCCATTGACGGCGAGGAGCGCGCTCGCGTCTGGGTTGCTCGACTGCGCAGATCGAATGCCGCAGGTTTCTTCTGCGGACCTCGCGGCCTTGGCGGCGGAGGATCAGGGGACGGCGCTCTGGACCATTGTCACCACATTCTCGGTGCTGGCGCAGGTCGCCGTCGTCGGTCGGCTGTGTGCGAGGCGTCTTAAGGGGGCGTCGTTGGCCGCCGATGACTACCTAATCTGCCTCGCCCTGGTAACGTCTCTCACGACAGCTCGCGGCGGTCAAGACGGCCTCGACTAACAGCTCGTCAGGCCCAATCCTGGACACTATTTGGCTTGTTCATCGGATGTACGTTCGCTCGTTTCGTCTTCAGGTTGGAGTGCTTCGCTGACTTGGACCAGTACGGCAATATGGACTCGGCAAGCACCGTGCCGCCGTGGTCCAGGACTCCCTCACGACATTTTACCGCTTCCTCTACTACTACCAGATCGTATACTGCATAACACCGCCGACGATAAAGCTGTCTTTGCTCTTCCTCTATGGGCGAGTCTTTCCGTCTGCCCGCTTCCGCACCCTGCTATGGATCACAGGCGCGATAGTAGCGGTCTGGGGGGTTGCGTCGTTGTTCATCAGTATATTCGACTGCAACCCCATCGATGGATTCTGGACGCGTCGAGGGAAATGCATTGACTACAAGATGTTCGGAATCGGCTATTCCATTGTCAACATCGTCACAGACTTCGCCGTGTGGCTGATGCCGATACCCATCATGTGGAGGGTACAGCTGCCGCTGGCCCAAAAGATTGCATTGAGCATCATCTTCTTGCTCGGACTCTTGTAAGGGCCCTCTTCTCCAGCCTTGTGAGCTTCGGTCGTGGCTCGCTTTATGAAGCCCAACTTGCTTACTCCCTCACCACATGCAGTGACTGTGGTGCAGCCCTCGGTCGGCCGATGTCGATGATGGCCCACCAAAAACAGGACCACACGTGGGAATTCTCAAGCGGCGTGAAATGGGGCATCATCGAGATATGCACCGGCATCATATGCACATGCCTGCCTGCGATGCGCACCATCTTCAGCTTCGCGTGGGCGAGCCGGTTCGGCAGGACATACTCGCACGATCGGACGACAGTCGTGAGCCGCTCGAGAACCGTGCGAAGCGCGCCGCGACCAAAAACCAACGACTGCAACAACCACCCCGCAACCCAGAGCCGGGTATGCAGGGGCCCGGATCACTACCCGGTCTGCGACGACGACGATGGTCACGGCATGGGGGACGAGCGGTGCTTGACGACTAACTCGGAGGAAACACGACGCGCCAGCGATGTTGGCGTCGAGCTCATGTCAATAAAGACAGAAGAAGCTAGGTAAAATGAAACGACCGCAGTGAAGGTCGCTCGGCCAACGCGCGCACTTGTGACCTCTTTGTTCGATGCCCGCTCCTCGTTACTCATGATCGCGATCAGATAGAGAGCTGCCAGCCCTTACTTGTACTCAATCTTGAACGCCCACACATACTCGTCGCCCTTAATGACCTCATCGCTCAGCTTGAGGGTCAGCTTGCCAATCCCATCCCAAGACACCGGTACGCTCTTGCCGTGTTGCTTGCCGCCCACGACCGTGACCTTGTCACCAGGCAGATACGGCACCGGATCCGGAATTGAAAGGCTGACCGAGGGCGCTCCCAAGTGATGGATGTAAAAGGCATCGCGCGTCGTCGTATATCGCAGGGGATCGACTCCGGGGGTAACCTTCCAGTAGCGAGTATCGAAGATAGCCTCGCCGTGGCCCTTAATCCACCTGCCCGCATCGCGCAGCCCCTTTTGCATAATCTCCGGGATCGAGCCGTCGTGCGCCGGGCCAATGTCAAGCAGGAAATTGCCGTTCTTGCTTACAATGTCAACGAGCGTCCGCGTGATGTTCTCGCCCGTAAGATACTTGTCGTCGGGCGTCTGGTAGTTGTAGCCGTACGAATGCGGATCCATGCCGCGGCTCGCCTCCCACTTGCGCTCAACCGTCTCATTGTTGGTCGTGTACTCGGGTGTGTCGAAGTCACCCTTGAGCCCGCACCGGTTATTGAAGGTGACTTGCCGCCGGTGGTCGCGCGCCCAGTTGAGCCACGGGGCCGCCAGGATCGTCATGTTATTGGGAGAACCTGAAATGTCGCACCACATGATGTCGACGCCGTACTCGTACGCGAGCGTCTTCATCTGCGGAAGCTGAATGTCGCGCACAAAATCGTCGACTTCAACGTAGCCGGTGTACTCGAGCTCCGCGCCAGTGTACGGGTTCGTCGGCGGCCCGCCGGGGAAGCTGCCGCTACCGTAGGGCTTGTAGGCAGGATTGTACCACTCGGGCATGCTAAAGTAGGTCCCTGATTTGGTCAGAACTGATGATGAGCTTCATACTTCATCTAGTGCGTGACGTACCGAGTCGGAGGTGAGGTTGGTGCTTGCGAGCGGCGGCGAAGAGGTCGCCAATGAAGTCGCGCTTCGGGCCATAGTGAACAGAGGAGCGACGGCTGATTGACTCGGAAAAGTTGAAGATGGCGAATCCGTCGTGATGCTCTAGGAAATGTCAGAAGAGCAATTGCCTCACTGGAGTGCTCTCAACTCACTCGTCGTCGGGACAAAGTACTGCGCTCCTGCATCGGAGAACAGATCAACCCACGCTTTGGGGTCAAACTTTTTGTCGGTAAAGTTGGAAAAGAAATCGTCATAATTGAAGTCTTGGCCATACGTCTCCAAATGGTATTCGTACGTCGCCGTCTTGTCGCCTTTTCTGTGCATCCAATTCCAGTACCTTCAATCGCCACGTTAGCATCGTCGCCCAGAGCATCAGCGATGGGATTGAGCCAGGCCACGCCAAAGTCCACGTACCACTCAGCATAATTTTCCTTGTCGCCGACATTGCCGTACGCAGGTGCGGCATAGACCCCCCAGTGGATGAAGATGCCGTACTTGGCGTCGTTGAACCAGTCCGGGTTCGTGTGCGACTGGACGCTCTGCACCGACTCCTCAAAGTCACCAATGCCACAGCTGCCGGATACCTTGGCGGAATTGCCTGCAGAGTGCCTTCCGCGGTACTCGGGCACAATTTCCGCGCTGCAGGCGGTCCCGGGCTTGACGCCGCGCTTGTTCCTGACGCCGACTTGCACGATTGCCGACTGCTTCGGCGCGAGGCGCTTCAGCGTGCCTGGCACGACGGTGTCGAGAGAGGATGATCTGACGGAGATTTGAAGTCCGTTGCCGCTTGTGACGTACTCCTTGTCGTCGGTGTTCTCGACGAACATCTCAATGATTTGAACGTAGTTGCTTCCCTCGAACCACTTGGAGGTGATGTTTGGGGCGACGATGTTGAGCACAGGACCGCGAGAATCTGTTGAGGTCAGATGGTTATAACCACATTATCAACGCAGCTGCGTGGACGAGACAAACCTGTCCGAGGCGCCAAGTCGCCCACCTGGTCTGCTGCAACGGCAGCGCCATTGGCGAGAACCGCAAGGAAAGAGCCTGTCAAGAGACTTGAGAGAAACATTGTGCAATGATCATTGACACATGGTAGACTGCCCCAGGTGCAAGTCCCGCTGCCTCGCTGGTGGATATTACCCCCAATTTATAAGAATATCAACATGTTTGCCTTCATGCATCCGCGTTCACTCGACCGACGGATATATCTCAAGATGCAAGGCAGGGCGGAGCATCCTCACAAGTGCCCGAGCTGCAGGACGGCCGCAGATCACCGCAGCATCCCGACGGGTAATACCGCACGGCAATTGCGAAGCGGCATCCCTTGCCCGTATTCCATATACGTCAGAGGCCCTGGATAGGCGAGGTAACCAGCGATGTAACCAGCAAGCACCCCGCACGGCTAGCCATGTAAGCCGCGATCTGATCGCCGCGCCGGCTTGTCCCTACCGGCTCGGCGCTGCCAGAAGCCACAGGGGTCCTACACCACCACTCGCGAATAGGGCTCGTGAAGGGGCTGCAGGGTTCCCGTAGAGGAAGGCTCATAGGATTGACTGAGCTCAGTCAATCGCCTAATTTGATTGCCACATCATGAAGACTTGACGCGACGGCTCGGATGCTCCTCTGCGTCCAGGTTCAAATATGTCCCGCCGGGTATGCATGGACAGGTTGACAACAGCGAACTACATCCCCTCGACACCGCGGACGATCTTGGGGCGCCATTATGATGAGTTAGCATGTCCTCACACAGGCCATGTCACTTATCGCGACCGAAAGACGTGAACCTCAAGTCGATTAGATCCCGACTCCGCCCCAACCCACCCAGACAAACTAAACATGCTCATCAATCGCTAAACTTGTTGCCGCCAGCACAGCCCAGGCGCTCGGTTATCCAACAAACCCGTCGGCGCTGGACTCACTGCGGCGGTCGCGCGACGAGCACATCAGCCTTCCCTTGAAGCTTCAGCTCGCCGTCGTCATGAGGAATCACAACAGTCGATCCCTTCTTGAGCGCCAGCGCATCTGACTTTTCCGTCGCGAGGGCCACGTCTCCCTCCAAAACGATCATAATGGCGAAGCCACAGCGGGTGGAAGCCTCGCCATCGACATGGAGCCGCTCCAGCACAAAGTACTCGTTCGACTCCTCAGCACACACACTCTCGCTAACCACACCATTGGTGACCAGCCGCATCGCCTCATCCCTCGTTCGCGCCTTCGTATCCACGGCCGTCAGCGCAGTTGGAAACCCCAGCCCAAGGTGTCCGTGCTTAAGCCCATCAATCTGGAAACCCTCCCACTCGCACAGCACAGAGAGGTCCGAGGGCTCTTGCAGCTCGACGACCATGACGCCCTGCCCAATGGCGTGCAGCGTTCCTGGCGGGACGTACAGCGTCTGGTAAGGGACGACGTCGATCTTGTGCATTTTGTCGAGCAACTGCGTACCCTTTCCGGCTTCCACCAGCTCCAGCAAATCCTTGTCGTCAACAGCCTCCTTGAGAGACAGCCATACACACCCAGGCGTCAGGATATACCAAGCCTCTGCCTTCCCGTGCTTGAAACCGAGATGCCGCGCAGCCCAGTCCACGTGAGGGTGGGCATGCACGGGGAGTCGCTGGCCCGCGTCGAGGAGCTTGACCAGGAGCTTCGTGTCGGCGCCGTACCGGGCGACGTGCTCCGCGCCGAGCCAGCGCTCCGGCTCCGCTCTCACGGCGTCTGCGAGGAAGGTCCCATCCGGGAGACGGCTGAGTCCGAGGCTCGCGCAGCCGTGGCAGCACGTGGTGGAGGCGACCCAGTCCTCGGGCTGGTGCGACGCGCAGGGAGGGTCGGCGCGGAAGGACGAGATGCGGGCGCCGCCGGCGTAGAACCTGTCGGCGGGCTGGTTTGCGGGCACGATGATGGGAGCCATGGCGGTGGTGTGATTGCTGTCGACCTGAGCGTTCTAGCTGGCGATGAGTTGCAGGCCGTCAATGGGCTTCCGGAGTTGGCGGCTTTCAGAGATCACTTGACACGGAACAGCACCGAAGATCAACGCTCGTCGTAAGATATGGGAGAAGAAAGGTTGCAAAGGAGCGAGCCCTTGGAGGAATTGTCCCTCTTCATCGTTGCGGCCATGTTGAGGGTGATCGGTGGAGCGAAAACCGGGCCATGGCGGTCGGCCTGTACAGGGCAGCCATTCCCGCATACAAAGGCCTGTGTGGGTGGGTGACGCCCGGCCGCAACAACGGTGGCGATCACGTGGACCATACAGTGGGTGGCAGTCACCCTAAAGCTATGTGACACGATCTGTCAATGTTCAGACATCACTGCGAGTTTGACATCTTTGCGTCTACGGGTGAAGGGCGCGTGGCGTAGGATACGTTGGCGTGGGGGGCCGGGGGTATGTCGTGTTTTGTACGACGGCAAGATGGACTCGGCTATCATTCAGGCTTACAGCGTCTCTATTCAGTGGCTGCTTCGGCGCTCGCGGTATGTCTACTTAGTTTACCTTGGGCTTGTCGATGCTTCAGTCGCTCCTTGGTCGGGCCCTTCAGGAAACGACCGTGATACTGTGGGCTGCGGTTGCCGACGCTGAATTTACAAGCCTCCTTGACGCCCCCGCCAAACTCCTCGATGCCCCTCCAAGATGCGCCGCATTTAGGGCGGTTTCGTCACCCCTTGTGGCCCTCCACAAACTCGTTAAACATCTCGGTGCCGCCCTTCTTGTACCCACACTTGGCGTAAAAGACCTCCTTGTCCGGGCTGCAGTTGAGGATGCTCTTGGTGCAGCCGGCGTTGCGGGCGACCGAGTCGAGCGCCTCAATCATGCGCAGGCCCAGCTTCTTGCCCTGGTGCTCCTTGGCGACGCAAATCTCCTCGACGTGCCCGACGCTGGCCCGATCCCAAATGCTGCGAGGGTCAAGTCATTAGTCTCACTCCAGGGTGGCATGGGAAGACACAAAAAAAAGGTATGAAAGCTTGGGCAGGACGCACAACTTCTTCTCGATGATGACGGCGCCGGTGCCGACGATGCGCCCCTCGTGCTCGATGACGAGGTAGTAGTAGGGCCCCTTGCCCTGCGTGTCCATCTCGTCGTAGCGCGCGGCGAACTCCTCGGCCGTCTGGTTGCCCGTCCAGGTCAGGTCGCGCAGGCATTCGAGGAAGCCCTTGGCGTAGTCGTCGCGCGCCAGCGGGCGGATGGTGAAGCCCGAGGGCATCGCTGCGTGTACGCCCTCATCGATGAGGGACGGCGAGAAGAGCGGCGTCGATTGAGACATGGCTGTTTTGCTTTGCCCTTTTTTATGAAGAAGGTGTTTGTGTGGACAGTGTAGTGATTATAGATGCGAGAGATTAAGCAGCTACCGCAATGCACAGAGAGTACGTAGATGAATCAATTGCCGCCCGTCGTTGGTCTGTACTAGAGTAAATTACGCTGCAGATGCCGGACGGCGGAGCGAGGGCGTTTAATAGGCGCCGAAACTCGACGCACGGAGATGCCAAATACAGCGGCGCCGTCCCCGCTGACACCGGCAATGACAGCGGCCTTTGCCGGCGAGGACGTGTACACAATAGGGGCTCAATCGCATCTCCGACGTCGCAAAAATCGGCGAGCTGAAATGGGAAAATTAATGGCACCACGTTCGGCATTTAATGGCTCTCGGTGAGTCTAACATGGCAAACATCTCGGATATCGGAGGGGGACTGGAAATTCGGACCCGCGGACAGTCCGCCGGCGACGTATCCGATCGCTCTGATGGTACGAATCGCCGGTGCACGACCCGGAGAACAGAGAACGGCTCAGACACCCGTCAGACACGGTGACGCATTGGCACTCTAACATCAGGCAATCGAACGGCTCGCCGCAGCAACAGACTCGATTGAGAACTTTGTTCGCGCTCAGTCCTGTGGTTGACCTGATGCCCGAAGGCCGGTTGCTCGAACCCTCAATTGATGGTCAGCCCTCCGGGCGTTGAGCAAGAAGGCCCATCGCGGAGCCAGCTCCTCGGCGTGACAGCAAACAATAAGATTTGCCATGGGCCTCCACGCGACAGGCCTCGCGAAAACATGGCATTCATTGTCGGACCGCAGAAAAAGCACATGGTGAGAAAGCTGACTCTGAACGGACAGGAACACGCCGTACGAAGTGAATCTCATCTGCAATGACTAAAGGCCTCCACATGAGTGTGCATCGCCTCCGCTTGAGACCGTCCGACAGATTGTACGACGAGTCCAGTGCATGAAGCCGACCATTCATGAAAGCTCGGCTGCCTGATGCTACAACGTCCAGTCGCTGGCAAAATTGCTGATTATGCTGGAACACGCCACCCACGCGCCAGTGCCGGTCCGCACCACCTTTGACATCGTTTTCAACTCATACAAAGAGCAACTCCTCAAAGAGCTGAGATGCCAAATTCTCGTTCACTTGGCGCAAGTCCGATATGCTGCGTCGATGTATGAGCCCCTTGCGTAAATGCAGTTGTGGCCCGCTGTAGATGACCCTGCTTCGAGTTCTGGCAAAGACGTAACAGGGCGCCTGCTCGGTTCGGGAGCTGCAACCAGGCTTCGGAGCGCCAAGTACGTGGTACGAGGTGGGCTTCAGGCATAAAGTCGACTCATGTTCTACCGCATGCCAAGTCCGAAGAACACAGACGCTCCTTGGCTTGTACAGGGTCATGCGGCACCACGATGTTGCCTGTCAGACGCAGAGTGAGCGCACCTGCCCACATGTATATAGATGGGCACCTCATTCGGATTCTCAGTCATCTAGTATGTAGTGGAAGCAGTTCCTTGGGACAGGTGACAAACCATTGACCCGCCATCCGTCGATCTCGTCTTGACGGCCCATTTGTCCTCAACCTTGCGCTTACGACATTGGTTCCAACATGAAATTTGCTACCTACATCATTGTTGCCCTGGGCTCAGGCGCTGTTGCGCTCCCCGGTCCCGTATCTCGGCGCTGGGATCAGCAGGAAACGGCCAACGGCCGTCGCAGCCTGACGCATTGGCTTGCCGCGGGCACATGTTATATCATACCGCACTCGTGGTGCTCGCCAAAAATCACTTCAGCAGCCATAGAGCCCACAGCAGTCGCAGATGCTGAGCCCCCGAGCAACACGAGCGTTGCGCCGAGCGCGGCCGCAACCACTGATGTTGCGGAGCCACAGCCGCCGACTGTCCAAGCCGGTGAACAGCGGCTCCCATGGGTACCGCGACCGTCGAAATGGGTCATCAGAGCAAACGACTGCCCAAACGATGTTGTCCAACTTCTCTCCGCGGAGCATATCGTTGCCATCAGCGACAAGTGCGGAACGGGGATCGCGTGCCGGGCGGCTCCCGACCCGGCTGCCTGCTTTGACAGGTTTGAGGCACCTCCGAATCACCCGACGGAGCTCCTAGACTGGCAAGAGGGAACATACAAACCTGTTCTGGGCAGTGTTGGGCAGTGCCAGTATGCGCCTTGGATTGCTTTTTATTCAGACGTCCTCTGCGGCACTGCCCGCCACTGCAAATCGTACCACATTGGCTACATGAATGACGACATGTATCGTAACGAACAGGATTGCCTCGACTCCCACCGGCCAGCTCCTTGATACGAAAGACACCTCATCGGGAAAGGCTAGAGGCAAGATGAGGAAGCAGGATTGAACAGACTGTGTCGCTGGGATGGGACATATGTCCATGCAGTCGTGATGGTGTTGTATTTACTACATCTACTACTAGTATCCATGACTACCTTTGCATCCTCCATCCAGTCCTCCAGTGCACAGATATGTCCTCAGTAGTCGATCTGTGGCTTGGAAATATAGCGGATACGACGCAAGCATGACTTCAACGGAGAGTGCATCAGTTATGGCGAAGTGTTCGTGGACAGAGTATTGTACCCGCACAGTCCGCCACCATCTTCGGGAAGAAGCCGATCGCAGTCGGGGTTCAACTGACCACGACGACTAATCGCGCGCGGGCTCGGAAGCTCGTCCCGGATGTGTCTTTGTCGAACCCGAGATACGGCAATGATTCTCGTGTCAATGGCGCCTTTACCTGCAACGCAGTGGAGCCGCTTGAGCGTATCGTCACCCATAACGTGCTAAGCATAACGACTCAAATGACAACTCAGTCGGAGTCAGCGTGAAGCCAGTGCGTGGAGCATCAGCCGCTCGTCACCTCCAACTGCTGAGCACATGCTATTGTACAAATAACCGCTGCACTTCACAATTATAAAACGTGCATTGCGCTGCTAGACACGACGAGAATGGCACCATCGAGGACTACGAACCACCAAACTTGAACCGGGTGCCTCTGTCTTCGACTCTTCGCCATGGCGGATGCGCAGCAAGAACCGATCCCGAATGATGCAACGATACTGGTAACCGGCGCCAATGGCTTCGTTGGGTCCCATGTAGCAGACCAGTTTCTGCAGCAGGGGTTCAAGGTCCGCGGCGTCGTGCGCGACCGGGCGAGGAGCACCTGGCTTGCTCAGCTCTTCCACAATAAGTACGGCCGAGACAGCTTCGATCTATTCCCCGTTGCCGACATGGCAAGCGAAGGAGCATTCAGCGAAGCAGCCGCTGGTACGTCCTCTCGCGACAACATGACCAAAGCACGCTCACCGTCTCTTACAATGACCATGCGTGTGGCGCGTTCCAGGAGTCTCTGCCATTGTGCACACAGCTTCAGTCATGACCTTTGACTGCGATCCTAATACCGTCATCCCTCCCGCGGTTGCCGGCGCCCTCAACGCACTTAAGGCAGCATACGCGCAGCCTAGCGTGAAGCGATTCGTTCTCACGTCGTCCTCTACTGCGGCGTACCTGCCTGGCTCAGTCGGCAAAGATGCGGCAAGCATCAACATCACGACAGAGACGTGGAACGAGGATGCGATTCGGAGAGCGTGGGCGGATCCGCCTTACAGTCTTGAGCGTGCGCCGTTCGTCTACGCGGCGAGTAAGGCCCAGGCCGAGCAGCGCGTCTGGGAGTTTCACCGCGAGAATCGCCATCAGCGCCCAGACCTCACCGTAAACACCCGTGAGACCCCCCCTTTATGGCAGTAACTACGTTGAGAGCACTGAGAACTAACTGGTGTAGTCCTTCCAAACATGAACTTTGGGCGCAGCATCGACCCAGTGCACCAGGGCCATTCGAGCATGTCGGGTCTTGTCGTGGACCTGTGGCATGGGAAGACGCCCCAGCTCCTCGACGTACTACCCGCGCGTGAGTAGCATCTTCTTCGCTCCATAATTCCCATGAAGAGAGTGATGGCTAAGGAGATGAATGTCAAGAATACTTTATCGACGTGCAAGACTGCGCACGGCTGCACGTGGCCGCGACGGTGCTTCCTGGCGTGCAAGGCGAGCGCATCTTTGGCTTTGCCGGCCGGTTCAACTGGGTTGATGTCTTGGACATCTTGCGCAGACAGAACCCGGACAGGAGCTTCACACAAAAGGTCGCTGGCGGTTGGGACCGTCGCGAGATTGAGCCGCGGGCTCGCGCAGAGGAGATGCTATGCGCAATGGGACAGGAGGGCTGGACGTCGTTGGAGCAGTCCATTTGGCAAAATACGGAGCATCTTCGACCTGGAAATTAGAGGCCATGCTTCTCGCTCATGTACCCAGTCCTCCTTCTTCGACTTTACACGCTGGCCGGGGGTCGATGTCGATGACCAAATCTATGCCCCGTCTCCCGCCCAGCTGGAGTGAGGCGGTGGGTGGTCCAACAGGCGCCCCCACCGCGTCCCGCTGCGACGTCGTGAACGGCTTCACGTCCGTAGCCGTACTTCGCTCGCCCAGCCGTGCAACGCGTCATCATCGGCATTGCAACTTTAAACCCCGCTGTTGCAAATTTTGCCATTCGTCCACCTTCACAATTCGGAACGTTGGCTTGCCCGAGATTCCTAGCGTCAAATGAAGCAAAAATTGCCATTGGCCTGCGGTGTGCAGGGTAAGCGTGCGGCTGGAGGCGGACGGCGAGCTTTGTGAAGAGTCAAGGGGTCGGGTGAACGGTTATAAGATGCGGCGAGCGTCTTCAATGGGCAATTGGCCTTCCGTTCAGAAGGAAAAAATACCCAGTGCTCTTGTACGTCTCACGGGCGTTGCAGAAAGAAAACAAACATTGCCTACGCCGCCAGTCACAATGGCAGAGCACGTCAGCTACGTCGGCTCGGGGCCGTACTGCTACGCCAACTCGCTGGCCATGATGCTCGGCAAGGAGAGCCCCTCGCCGGCCGTCATCGAGTTCGCCACGTCCAGCCCCTTTGGCATGCAAATCATCGGCGGCAACCTCGTCTTCTTCGACCCCTACGGCTGGGACCCTGCCGCCAGCTTCGACGCCGCGCTCAAGGCTGCAGGCTGGGAGTCTACGCTCGTCATCGGGGCCGACGCCGGCGACGCCCTCGCACGCCTCAAGCAGGCCCTCATGCAGGGACCAGTATTTGTCGGCCCCGTAGAGATGGGTCTCTTACGCCATCAGCCCGAGATGAAGGGCGCCATCGGGGCCGACCACTACGTAGTCGTGCTGCGCATCACCGGCGACGGCATGGTCGAGATGCACGACCCGCACGGGCACCCGTACGCGACGCTGCCCGTTGCCGAGTTCATGGCCTCGTGGCGCGCGGAGAAGCTCGGCTACGGCAAGCCGTACATGCTGCGCACCGACTTCCGCCAGGTCGAGCGCGGCGTCAGCGAGGAGGATGTGATCCGGCGATCGCTCGACAACGCGCGGCGATGGCTGTCCATGGAGGGCCCGCACGACGACATGCCGGCGGGGTCGTACGGCAACGGCGAGGCCGCCGAGCGGCTCGCGCAGAAGGTCGAGGCCAAGACGCTCGCGCAGGGCATGCGGATGGATCTCGTCTACTTTGCCGTGCGGGTCGGGGCGCGCCGGCTGGCTGATGCGGCGACGTGCCTGAGGCGCATCGGGAGGGACGACGCGGCGGACGTTGTGGCTCGGCAGGCCAGGCTGGTCGGCGCACTGCAGCACCCGCTCGTGGTCGGCGACAATGCGCGGGCGGCGACGCTGCTCCGCGAGCTGGCGCCGACGTACGAGGAGTTGCGGACGGCGCTGGGCTGAGTTGGATCGAGTGAGGGCGGCGTCTCCCCTGGCGGCTGCATCGCTGTAGGTACCTAGAGGTATGTAGTCATGTACTGCTTGCCGTCAAGGGCATGGATGCGACGAAAGAGATTTCTTGGCCAGCACAGCCTGCTCGATATGAGATGGAATGAAGTCGAGGTGCCTGATGCGGTGATGCGGATGACGAGGATGAGCATCGAGGATGACGACCCCGTGGCTCAGATCAGCGGGGCAGCGAGGCTCTGGCGGGAGCCCCACCCGGACACTTGTGCGGGCCTGGCGGCTCCAGGTGCCCGCCTCCGCTGGCGGCGCAGCGTCACATGCCTGGGCCGCGACTTGTCAGTGACGCCGTCGCCGGGTGCGAGCGTGACCACGATACATGACATGGACATGACACGACACGGCATGTCGCGGCCGGAATACTGCCCGCACGCTGCGCGCTCTGCCACCCAAGGTGACATTGCATTGAATGACGAGAACGGCCAGATCCCACTCTGACTGGCGCCCCCTCGCCGTGGCGGCAGCCCGCGTGCTCAGGCGCGAGGTTCGTTATCGTCGCTTGCCCATTGTCACTGCCTCCGGCGCTGCGTCATTGGCCCGTCCACGCCCGTCCCGGTCCAGGGCCCTTATCGATAGGTCCGCCCGCAGGTACCTGGCAGCCTGGACACCCACTCGTCCAGGCCGCTGGCCGGCGCTACAGGTGCGACTACAGGCGCGATGCGGGAGTCTCCCCAGGCGGCAGCGGTGGGTCGAGCGGTCCGCCCATGTACTTGTCCGGTACCTCCTCAACCCACCTCTCCCGGCCGTCCCTTGCAAGTGACCTGACTGACTTGATTGCTTGCCGCTTGACGCTCCCAGACGAGAGGGCGGCGCCGCCCCTTCCATCCGACTCAACCTTCGACGGCCTTGCCTTATTCATTGAATCCGGCGCCGCCATTCAACCTCAACCACCGCATCGCCAACTGCGAGCCTGATGACGACGCGAGCCCAACCGCCGCCGCTCCCCGCCGCTCCCTCTCCCCCCCCTTCCGCGTCCGCATAGCACGACACTGCGAGACGGCGCCCCCAACCCATCAGCTCGCAGCTCCCGTCTCGCCCGCTGCATCCCGTGGCGCGCCGCCATTCGTCGTCGCCGTTGTTGCCCGGCGTCCTGGGCCATCGTCCGTCCACCTCCGCCGCTCCGACCATCTACGGCGCTCGACATCCTTTGCCTCACAAGTGCCGGCCAACCTACGGCAGATCGCAACCTTATTTCGACGCCCTGACGGCCTTCGCAGCCCATGGCGCGCCCTACCTCCCCGCCGGGGGCGGACGTCCCAGTCCCCGGCGGCGCCCGCGCCAGTGGTGATGGCCGAGACGAGAGCAACAGGCGAATAGGGAGGAAGCTGCAGAAGAGGCGCCGCGAGGAGCCGCACGCTGTCGAGCTACCGGAGCCGCTAAAGGGCGATGACAGCGAGGACGAGGTGTCGCCCAACGACGCCGCCTCCACACGGGGCGGGCCCATGTCCATCAACATGAACCAGAGCATCTTCGGGCTCATCGCTGCCGCAGGGTCCAGGGTCGACTTCAACGAGCGCTTCGACGACGCCAGCAGTGACGACGAGGACAGCCAGCAGCCAGGCAGGCGCGAGGACCTGTCGCAGACCGTCATACTCCAGCCGTCCGCCAGCGACCCGACCGATAAGGCAGCCAAACGCGGCCACAAGAAGCGCCTTTCGGGACACAGGCTGCTCAAATCCTTTGCGACCCTGCCCAAGCGAAAGTTAAAGTCAAAACGCGAGTCGAGTCGCTTGTCCGCTCCCGCCCCGGGGTCTGACGAGCAGAGCGAGTCTAGCGAGCCCTCCCAGACACCGGCCATCACGCTCGACAAGGACGACACTCGCCTGGCCCCCGTCATGAGCCGCATGCTGCAGGCACGAGCCGAAATGTCCAGCCGGCCGAGCTTCGATATCGAGAGACGGTCGTCCGACCTCGGACGTGACGACGGAGACGAGGCCTCGCAGCTGGCGAGGCGGCTCATGGAGATTTTCGAATTCGACAAGCCCGAGGAAGTCATTGAAGGTAACGTCGCTCCTTTTTGCCCGGTGTGTCCCGCTGCTGACGACTGCAGAGTATCCTTGCTGGTTGTTGCAAAGCGTCTTGCTCCAGGGCTTCCTGTACATCACGACCAACCACATTTGCTTTTATGCCTACCTTCCCAAGAAGGCTGCAAGTCTCTCCGCCGCCCTCTGACGAGGAACAGTTTCTGACATCATTGCAGAATGTAGTAGCTAAGTCCGGTTACCTTTCCAAGAGCGGCAAGCGGAATCCCAAGTACAACCGGTACTGGTTCCGCCTGAAAGGAGACGTGCTCTCCTACTATCGCGACTCGACCAACCTATACTTCCCCCACGGCCACATAGACCTTCGATTCGGCATCTCGGCGAGCATCGTCGACAGAGAAAAGGATGGCGTCCACTTCAATGTTGTCACGAGTCACCGAACCTACAACTTCCGGGCTGACAGCGCACCGAGCGCAAAGGAATGGGTGAAGAGCCTCCAGCGTGTCATATTCCGCAGTCACAACGATGGTGACAGCGTCAAGATTTCGCTGCCCATTGACAATGTGATCGATGTGGAGGAGACGCAGATGATGGAGTTTTCCGAGACGTGCAAGATCCGTGTCATTGACAACGACGAAACTTATGCCATCGACGAGGTAAATCACACAACCGTTTATCAGTCTTTCGCACTGACGTGATCCAGTATTTCTTCTCATTCTTCAGCTTCGGCCGCGAAGCCATCAACGTCTTGAAGATTTTGGTCGAAGATGCTGCGCCGAATAGCAGGACAGCCGGAAAGGCAACAGCAGAGCAGGAGAGTTCGAGCGCATCGGCGCCAGCATCCGCTCCCGTCTCCCTCGGAGGGTCGAAGAGCGTGAGCCGAAACGACCTCGTCGTGGACAAGATTCGGACGACCAAGATGCCCGAGCCCGTCAAGGCGACCCTCTCCCCCATGTCGCCGCAGTCGACCAATCCCAGCCCGCGAGCGAGCTGCGAAGTGTCTTCTCGCACAAGTCTCGATGCTTTCCGCGGACTCGGCAGGCGGAGCCACGAGGTCTCTGGCCTTATGCAGGAGGAGAGCCCTCGAAGAAGCTTCAGTGGGACTAGGAGGTCACAGAGCCACCGTCGGCGTGACGAGAGGCGGCGCAATATCCTAGAGTCATCAGAGTCAAATCTCCAATCATCAACGGACGACCCCAGCTACTCCAACCTGACCGTGTCGGTCACCGACGAACCGTCAGCGAGTCAAATTCTTCGAGGCAGCGAAGTGTTCCAAAGCCCGACTATGCGACACTCGCCATCGTCGTCGCCCTCGGCAGACGCAGCCCGTCAGGCAAGAGATCCTCTGAGTGTACACCCACCCCCGCCGCACCACTCAGCCACGACAGGTCACATATCGCAGCTCGGGTACCATGGCGACTTTGACCAGCGGCCGTCGACGCCGACCTTGCAAAGCATCACAAAGATGGGCTCGTACCCGCTGCAGCGCGCTGGTGCGTTTGCCGACTACCTCAACAAGACGAGCAAGCGTATGAGCTCGCTTCTTGCCACCGAATCCATGGGATATGTCGAGAAGGTCTCTGGCATGTGGAAGGGTGGCCGCAAGCATTATGACGAGCCTGCTGGCCTGCGCCCCGACGAGGACGAGCTGGAGGAGGATTCGGAGGGCAAGATCCAGACCTCGATGGAGCGCTTCCGTGCGCATTTTGCCCTCCCGGAAACAGAGCGGCTGCAGGCGACATACTTTGGCTACATCCTCCGTGTCCTCCCGTTATACGGCAAAATCTACATCAGCGACCGCTCTTTCTGCTTCCGCAGCCTGCTTCCCGGCACCCGGACGAAGCTGATCCTGCCTCTTAAGGATGTGGAGACGGCACACAAGGAAAAGGGATTTCGCTTTGGTTACAATGGCCTCGTGGTAGTCATCCGTGGCCACGAAGAGCTCTTCTTCGAATTCAGCCAGCTCGACGTGCGGGACGACTGCGCCGTGACGCTCTTGCAGAGTCTCGAAACTACAAAGTACCTTAAGGAGTCAGGGATACTCCAGGAGGAGGAACGCGAGGAGGAAGACTCCGCCATTGCAGAGCGGGACGCTCTCAAATCGGCACGGCAAGGCGAGCACCCAGAGCACGATGTCCAGCTTCCGCAGCAGACGGCCAGCATGGAAAACGCACCCACCATTCTGATGGACGAGACGGACGGCTCATTTCTCAACTTCAAGCCGCCAAACCCCTTGAAGATTACCTGCCTCACTATCGGTTCCCGTGGCGACGTTCAGCCGTACATTGCGCTGTGCAAGGGTCTGCTTGCCGAGGGCCACAAGCCTCGTATCGCTACACACGCCGAGTTCCAGGGCTGGATCGAGTCTCACGGTATTGAGTTTGCGCCGGTCGCGGGCGACCCCGGCGAGCTCATGCGCCTCTGCATCGAGAACGGCACCTTCACGCTCTCCTTCCTGCGCGAGGCCAACTCGACGTTTCGCGGTTGGCTGGCTGAGCTGCTGGACTCGGCGTATCAGGCGTGCGAGGGGGCCGAGCTGCTCATCGAGTCGCCCTCGGCCATGGCCGGTATCCACATCGCGGAGAAGCTGGGCATTCCGTACTTCAGGGCCTTCACCATGCCGTGGACGCGCACCAGGGCCTACCCGCATGCGTTCATCATGCCCGAGCACAAGATGGGCGGCGCCTACAACTACATGACCTATGTCATGTTTGACAACATCTTTTGGAAAGCGACGGCTCACCAGGTCAACCGGTGGCGCAACAAGACGCTGGGCTTGCCAAACACGGGACTGGAGAAGATGCAGCCAAACAAGGTTCCGTTCCTGTACAACTTCAGCCCCAGCGTCGTCGCCCCGCCACTAGACTTTTCGGACTGGATCCGCGTCACGGGCTACTGGTTCCTGGATGAGGGTGACGAGTACCAGCCGCCTCAGGAGCTAGACGACTTTATCAAGCGGGCCCGGGCGGACGGCAAAAAGATCGTGTACGTGGGCTTTGGGTCCATCATCGTTAACGACCCAGCCAAGATGACCCAGGAAGTCATCGACGCGGTGCGCAAGGCGGATGTTCGCTGCATTCTCTCCAAGGGATGGTCGGACCGCATCACGCCTAAGAATGATACGGCCAAGCCGCGCCCAGATGAGCCCGAGATGCCCCCTGAAATCTACGTGATCAAGTCCGCGCCCCATGACTGGCTGTTCCGCCAGATTGACGCCGCGGCGCACCATGGTGGGTCAGGTACGACAGGCGCCAGCTTACGAGCGGGCATCCCGACCATCATCAGGCCGTTCTTTGGCGACCAGTACTTCTTTGCCAGCCGCGTCGAGGATCTCGGCGTCGGCGTGTGGGTGAAGCGATGGGGCACGAACAGCTTCGGGCGTGCCCTGTGGGAGGTAACGCGCAACGAACGCATGATTGTAAAGGCCCGCGTGCTCGGCGAGCAGATCCGCAAGGTAAGATGCACCGCCACGACTACGTAGATCTCTGGCAGGGCTAACACTCCACAGGAAAAGGGCGTCGACCTGGCGATCCAGAACATCTACAGGGATCTCGAGTACGCTACCAGCCTGATCAAGCGTAAGGCGGGCAAGAACGCACAGATGGACACGGAGGACGACGAGGACACAGAGGAGAGCTGGACGTTTGTGGGCTCCGATGAGCCGGACCCAGACGTCGTGACCAAGAAGCTGAGCGAGGGGCTGGGCGGGCTGGGCATGGGCCGGGACAGGGCCCTAGGCAGCCAGGCCATCAAGGGCAGCGCCTAGAACGCGGCCCGTGGGTACGACACGAGGCATGACCAGGCACGACGGATCAGTTACGCGAGATGACCATTGATGTTGCGACCGCGATTGGGTCGAGGTTTTGGCTTTTGCTGTCTGTTGTTGATGTCGTTGGATAGCGGCTGTAATGGTGGGGTTGGACGCCCGCGCTGCTGCGGAGGCCACCGGGTGTGGCGTGGCGTACATATTCATGAGGGGGCAACTAAGCGTCGGGACCGGAGTCGGGACAACAGCTCGCTGGGGCTGCGTGCCGGACTGGAGACACAGAGTTTGCGTGCATCCCTCGATTTGCATAGATACGAGTACAGACACTATAGACGGCGGAACGATGCCGCTTGGCATTTGATGGTCGAGACCAGGACTCACCGTCGAGTCTGCCCGCCAAGAGAGACTGAGTTGCAGCGCCAACTCAGGCAATCATATTTGCTGTTTCTCATGATTGTTACCTGATGATCTCAACGGACAAATGGCCCTGCTTACATGAAAAGTGCAATGCAGTAGAAAGTTGCGCCAAAACTCACTCTCACAGATAGAGATAGTGTGCATACACTCGTGGTATTCATTATGTGACGTTGCTGTAAAGACGTATACTGCCGAGAATCTCATCTCTCCCGAGTCTCTTGACAACTCGTTTCAACTCCGGTACCGACCCAGAAAATGCTCCTTGAACGCCGTAAAGATATCATCATCGCCTACGTAAAGACTACATGTGTCTTGTGCCTCATAACCCCTTTGCCCTCTTCATCTTCATGCCCAGCTTGAGCATGCTCCACACCATGGAGCCTCTCTGGGCGGCCCTCTTCGCGTTTGCCGCCTTGTTGGAGTCCCCGCCGCCACCAGCCGTCGTGTTCCAGTGCTCGACGACGTGGCCCAGGAAGGTCGAGTTGCCGAGGACGTCGCCGAGGACGTCGATGAGGTTGTTGCCGGAGCTGGTGCCGTTGCCGGCGCCGGCGACGACGCCGCTCAGCACGTCGCTCAGCAGCGTGACGACGGAGATGGACGTGGTGAGCTTCTTGGTGTTGAGCACCTCTTCCAGGTACGGGATGTGCACGCCGTTGACGACGGTAGCGTTGCCCGTCGCGTTGAGCTCGATGACGCCGCGGCCGAGCGGGCCGGCCTGGTCGGCGAGGATGGTGGCCAGGTTGGGGCCCAGCGTGTCGAGGAAGAGCATCCCGTCGAAGGCGCACGAGTTGTTGCCCGGCGGGAGGGCGAGGTCGTAGATGGTAATCTCTCCGAGGCGGATCTTGCCCGAGAGGAGGTTGAGCGTGAGGTTTCCAATCTCGAGCGTCAGGACGCCCGAGTTGGGCAGGTTGAGCGTGCCCTTGATGTTCTTGCCATCCTTGGGGGGCAGCATGACGGTCAAGTCCGTGATGCCAAAGCCCTTGAGGTTGTTGAGCCCGGGCAGCTTGATAGTCTTGTCGAGGTGCGGCGTGGAGGTCAGCTCGCCGAGGTGGATGGTCGGGTCGGCGCGCACCGACAGCTCGACCTCGTCCTGGGTGAAGACGCGGTTGAACCAGCGGACGAGCTCCGTCTGGTTGGTGACGGAGACGGTCTGGTTGGTGATGATGGCGGGGGTGTCGCCGCTGACGCGCTGGTCGGGCAGCGTGAGGGTGACGAACGGCGAGTAGGGCTCCGTGTCGCTGTTGTACAGGTAGAGGGGCAGCTCGTCGATGTTGACGGGCAGGGGCGTGTCGAGCGACGTGTTGAGCGAGAGGATGACGCGCTCGGGCGTGAGGGCCTTGAGGGCGCCGCTGTGCACGGGGAGGTCCTGCTTGTTGAGGATGGCCTGCACGATGGCCGGCACAATCACCTTGAACCTGGACACATTCGAGGTTAGTTCGTCTCTCGTTTGCGTTTTCGCCCGTACCCCCATACCCGCATGAAAAGTTCGCTGCGCTGGCTGGGCTGGAGGTGAGGCTTGATGACATTTGCAACTTACACAATCGGCAGCAGGATCGCGAGGAAGATGATGGTGCCTATCAGGTACCACAGCCAGAAGCGACGGCAGTGCGCCTTCACTTTCTGCTGCTGGTTGCGCAGCTTCTGCCGCCGGGTGAGCTTCTCGGTGGGCTTCTTTGCGTCGCCGACGTGGTCCACGGACGAGGCGTCGTCGCCGACGTTCTCGTCGCGAGCGGCGTCCCGAGATGATGCGCCTTCGCCGCCGAGGCCGCCGGCGACGGATGCTGGCGCCGCCTGGGCGGGAGCATTCTCCGTGTGCTCATACTTGGGAGGCTCCTTGCCGGCGTCCTTTTCCTTGAACCAGCCCATGGTGTCGTTGTTGTTTGAGTTTCAACAACAACAAGCAGCAAGGTATCTGAGGGATGGGGGCACGATATCGCAAGGGAGAGATACCAATCTGCAAAGGATCGTGGGTTCGGGTATCCAGCGACTCAAGAGGTGCGCCCGTCCGGGGGAGTGCGACTTTGGACAGAGCAGCAGGTCGGTCGACTCAGAGGCAGCATCAACAGGAATCGTTGCCATCCGTGCACGCAATCGGGACCATCGATGTCATATCGGAAAGGCAAGCCTAAACTCCCCGCATCACACTCTGCCGATCTGCGCAGTTGCGGCCGAGGCACGAGCACCCGGGGTGGTGGACATCTGCAGCTCATCCCGCCCTGACAGCCCGGTCTCACAGCCAAACCACACACAAATCACGACGAGTCACAAGAAAAAAACACACCTTGCCCACGACCCCCAACCCAGGACTCCGCACGGTTCGGCTCCCCCGCGCGGGGAAAGTGGGCAGCGCCAGGGCAGACGGCCTGGATGCGATGTTGGCAAGCCCTTCCGCAAGATGACCCCGAATAGGCAAAGATGGTCTAGGCTTTTGGCTCCGGTGGGCGGAACCCACACCCACAGTCGTCACTTGCGAGCCAGCTGGGCCACCGTTCGCCGGACTGGGACCGGCTTTTGGGGGAGAGGCTTGAGAAGGGGGGAGGGACACGACCGGGACCGGGGCGGCACATCTCGCGTCGACTTGGGCCGCTTCGGGCAAGGCACAGCAAGAGGCTCAACGGTGACCAGCAGGAACGATTGAGGGCGCCAAGTGGGGACAAGACGACTATCGAAAGAGAGAGCGCGGCACAGCGGGCGGGCGGCCGGGCGGCACCCACGATGCTATGATGTCGCGGTGCATCGGGGCCCTTGCCCAGTTGAGGCGCTCTTGGTGAACTAAACCTGGCTTGGGCTGAGCGGCTTGCGATCCGCACATCGCGGAACAAAACTCCACGCTCATTAAAATTTCAGGGCAAGTTGGTTCCAGTTTCTTCGCGCAGGCATACTACCTACATACGAGGGAGGCGCCGCTGAGTAAAGTGATGACCTCGCCGCCTGGCGCACAGACGAGATTGGACTGGGGCGAGCTGGGGGAAACTGGGGCAAGTCAGAGCTTGAGTTTGTGGTCGAGATGCAAGCTTGGCAGCCAGGCCACGGTCCAGTGACTCCAGTCTGGCAAAGGCACACTGCCACACACGCATTCGCGGGGGTGGAGACTGTGGGGTTGCTGTTTGGTCATGCTCTCTGCAGAAGTGGTGCAGACCAGACCAGGGGAGCTGACATTTCTCCAAGACCGGAAGACTCCCGCGCACGTTTGTTTCACCGCGGCCCTTGCGTGCATGACTCTTTAGATTGCAGTGTTTTATTTTCAGTTCAGCGCAAGCAAGGGAAGGGAAGGAGCACTGCCGTTATCTCTTGTTTACGTCGTCATGCATCTGGGCTATTTTCTGTTGAGTCTCACTTTGTGTGTCTTTCCTTTTCCCGTTGTTTGTTCGTGTTGATAATAACAACAACAACGCGGGCGTCTCTCCCTCCCAACACCACTTACACCGGGACACACTCTCACACACACACGCACAACACACGACGGCCCCTCCAGCCAGTCGCATCACGTCCCATGTTTTCAGGCTTGCCGAGGCTGCCCAATTGAGGCATTTGGGAAACTTCCCGTCCTCGATTCCCATGTGGCCACGGCCCAATCACGCAGCTCGTATTTTTTGGCCCTTCCCGCACACACCGCCGCAGATCCACTGCTAGAACCAAGCAACAGCTGTGCTGCCCCCCCGATGTCGCCTCGCGCCTCGATCACCGATCCACTTTTGGACGAGGTCCAAGTGGGTTAGGTGCGCTGACTGCTAGCGCGCGATGGCGGCGCGCGCGATGGGCTCTGGCCCGGGCTGGGGAAATCCAAGAGTTGCTTGGATGCCTGGGGGCATGGCCCCCATGTTCACGGTTGGCAGCGCGGGGGAGGCCTGGCCTGCAGAGTTGGGAGCTGATCCCACCCACATAGTTGGAACTGCCGATCCCCGAAGCGGGATCCCGACCACCCAGCCCGCGCGCGCCGCCCAAGGGCCAAGGGCGGCGAGGCGAGGGCCAAAGCTCCGAGGCCTGGCTCTCTTCACGACTCACATCGCGCTCGGTGCTTCATGTGAAGGTTGACGTTGATGACGGAGCGGGACGGAGGTTACACTCGCCCCATGGGGCCGGTCCCCGCCTCGCGATGGGCCGTCCGCGCCTCCCCATATCCCCCCGGACTTCCCCAGGTTATTTGCCCAGAGAGAAGAAGTTTTCTTCTTGTCCCCTTCGTCTTGTTCGATCTCGACCTCGTCCTGGTTGACCCGTGCTTCAAGTGTCCGATCCTAACCCCCCTCCGTTGAGCTCTCCTCCAAGGGCTCGCGCCGGATCGCGACTTGCACTCACCACCTCCCTCCCCTCCTCCCCCCCGGCCCGGTCAGCCAAGGAGAACCACAGACAAAGCCCGCCATGCGTTTCTTCAACTTCATGCTGGCGGCCATGGCCCCCGTCAGCCTCATGGCCGACGCCGTGCCGCGGACAATGTCGCCGCAGGAGCTCGACCTCGAGGAGCTCCTCGTCAAGCACAACCTGGCCCTCGTGCCCCGGTCAGAGCTCACAGATGCCCTCACGGAGCTCAATGGCCTGCTTCGGAGACAGCAGCAGCAACAACAAAACGCCCCCATCTTCCCACGCGCGAACAGCTCCGGGGGCAATGGCGGCAACCAGCCCCTGGACCTCAAGGGCCTCGGACTCGGCGACCTGGGCAACGTTCTCGGCGGCATTGGCGATCTCGGAAAGCTTCTGGGCGACCTGCCCGACCTCATCAAGGCCATCACCTCGCTTCTCACACCGGAGTTCATCAAGGGCTTCCACGACGCCATGGTCTACCTCGCCGAGCTGCTGCGGCCGCCCATCCCCAAGATTGGCCGCAACATCATCACCAAGGCGGAGCCACTGATTGAGCTCCTCGGCGAGCTGGATCTCAAGGGTCTGATAGATCAGATCAAGGACGTGGACCTCGCCGGCCTTGTCAAGGGTGTTCTCAAGCTTCTCACAGAGGGCAACATCAAGAACATTGAGGGCCTGCTCACCAATGGCGCGGCGCTGCTGACGCCGACATTCGTCAACGAGACGCAGTCGCTTATTGGCGAGGCTTCGCCGCTCATTGACCTCATCAAGGACATCGACCTCAAGGGCCTGGTTGAGGCAATCAAGCCGCTCTTGACCAAGGAACAGGTCGAGGGCATTGGGAAGCTGCTCAACAACGCCGAAGCCCTCTTGACGCCCAAGTTTGTCAACCAGACGCAGTCCTTGATTGGCGAGGCGTCGCCCCTGATCGACATGCTCATGGATATTGACCTCAAGGGCCTGCTGGATGCCCTGAAGCCCCTCCTGACCAAGGAGCAGGTCGAAGGCATCGGCAAGCTGCTGACCAACGCCGAGAACCTGTTGACGCCCAAGTTTGTCAACCAGACGCAGTCGCTCATTGGAGAGGCGTCGCCGTTGATTGATATGCTCATGGATATTGACCTGAAGGGTCTGCTGGATGCTCTGAAGCCGCTACTCACAAAGGAGCAGGTCCAGGGCATTGGTGAGCTGCTAAAGAACGCGGAGGCGCTGCTGACGCCCAAGTTCGTCAACGAGACCCAAGCCCTGATTGGCGAGGCGTCTCCTCTCATCGACACGCTCATGGACATTGACCTCAAGGGTGTCCTCGAGTCCCTCAAACCCATTCTCAAAAAGGAGTCCATCGACGGCATCGTCACCTTGCTCAAGAACGCAGAGGATCTCCTCAGCAAGGAAACGGTTGACCAGCTCAAGGTCATTCTCAAGACTGCCAAGCCCCTCCTCGACAAGCTCGGCAAGATTGACCTGGACGGCATCCTCGACGCACTGGAACCGCTCCTCACCAAGGAGTCTATTCAGGGCATTGTGGATCTGCTCAAGAACGCAGAGAGCCTCCTCACCAAGGAGACTGTTGACCAGCTCAAGAGCTTGCTCAAGAGCGCCAAGCCTCTTTTGGACAAGCTGGGCAAGATCGACCTGCAAGGTATCCTTGATGCGCTCGAACCACTCCTCACAAAGGAGTCCATCCAGGGCATCGTCAACCTTCTCAAGAACGCTGAAGACCTCTTGGGTAAGGAGACCGTCGCACAGATCAAGACGCTCCTCAAGAGTGCCAAGCCATTGCTTGACAAGCTCGACAAGATTGATCTGGACGGCATTCTCGATGCTCTCGAGCCCCTGCTCACCAAGGAGTCCATCCAAGGCCTTGTCAACCTGCTTAAGAATGCCGAAGACCTTCTTGGCAAGGACACTGTCGCGCAAATCAAGACCCTCCTCAAGAGCGCTAAGCCGCTGCTTGATAAGCTTGACAAGATTGATCTGGACGGCATCCTTGATGCGCTGGAGCCTCTTCTCACTAAGGAGTCCATCAAGGGCATCGTTGGTCTTGTGGGCAACGCCGAAAACCTGCTCACCGGCCAGTTCGTCAACCAGACCAAGACCCTCATCGGAGACGCGCTGCCGCTTGTATCCTCTCTCAAGGGCCTTGATCTGGAGGATCTCCTCAAGCAGGTCGGCCCGCTGCTCAAGATGCTCGGCAAGCTCGACCTCGAGGGCATTCTGGAGTCGCTCGCACCTCTTCTCACCAAGGATAGCATCAAGGGCATCGTTGGTCTCCTCGACAACGCCGAGCTCCTGCTTACTGGCAAGTTCGTCAACCAGACGCAGACTCTTATTGGCGACGCTCTGCCGCTCATCACATCCCTCCGCGGTCTCGACCTCCAAGATCTGCTCAAGCAAATCGGCCCGCTTCTCAAGATGCTGGGCAAGATTGACTTGGAAGGCATCCTGGAATCGCTCTCCCCCTTGCTCACCAAGGACAGCATCAAGGGCATCGTCGGCCTGCTTGGCAACGCCGAGAATCTCCTCACCAGCAAATTTGTCAACCAGACTCAGACTCTCATTGGTGATGCTCTGCCTTTGGTGTCTGCGCTGGGCGACCTCGACCTGCAAGACCTGCTCAAGCAGATCGGACCCATCCTCAAGATCATCGGCAAACTCGACCTCGAAGGCATCTTGGAGACGCTGGCGCCGCTCCTCACCAAGGACAGCATCGGTGGTATTGTTGGCTTGTTGGGCAACGCCGAGGATCTGCTCACGACCAAGTTTGTGAACCAGACTCACACCCTCATTGACGGCGCTGTGCCGTTGATTGGTGCCCTCGACAAGATCGACCTGCCCAAGCTCATTGACCAGATCAAGCCATTGCTAGATGTACTCGATGAGATTGACATCGCAAGCCTTGTCAAGCAGATCAAGCCTCTCCTCAACGCTTTGGGCGAGATTGACCTGCCCGGTTTGATCAAGAAGCTGGCGCCTATCCTGAACGGCCTCAAGGACATTGACCTCAAGGCCCTCTTTGACGCCATCAAGCCGCTCCTCACCGCCGACACGATTGACGGCGTCGTCGACCTTCTCGACAACGCCGAGCATCTCCTGACGGACAAGTTCGTCAACGAGACTCAGAGCCTGATTGGCGACGCCGCGCCCTTGCTCAAGCAACTGCGCAAGATCGACCTCGAAGGCCTCATCGACCTGGTGGAGCCGCTGCTGGAGTCACTCAAGGATGTGGATCTCAAGGGCCTCTTCAAGGCCATCAAGCCGCTCCTGGATGCGCTCAACAAGATCGACATCAAGGGCATCGTCGACCAGATCACGCCGTTCATCACGCCCGAAAGCATCAAGGGAATCTTGAAGCTGTTGGCCAACGCCGAAGGCCTGTTGACTGCCACATTCGTGGAGCAGACGACAGAGCTGATAGGCGACGCAACACCTGTAAGCACACCCACTCCCAAGTGCACTGCCAGATCTCAATTGCTAACGAACGCTCCAGCTCGTGGCGACGATATCGGACTTCGTACATGCCATCTTCAAGTCCTTGATGGGCAATTAGCGGCTGGTCTTTTCACGTGGCGGGGGAAACGGGAAACGTTTGATGACATGACTTATTGCAATGCACATGATTCAGAGGCAACGCGCATATACCGACGGTTGGCGAACCACATAGTCGCCGGCTCGCGCGACAGGCGTATACATGATTTGGTACATAGGCACAGCCTTAATGATATTACGGGAACGACATCTTGCATACATGCACAAGTTTGGCAATGACTTTGACTCCAGTCGTGATCGTATTCGATGAATTCATGTTCAATGTTCTCATTCTGTCCTGGATGCCACCGCCCATGATTCCCATTCGGCATGTAGCATCTGCCGACTTCTGTTCATTTCTTGGCCTCGTAGAGGGCAACTGGGACGCCCTGCCCAGGGCATCCAACAATCTCCATCTTGTGGTACTGGGCTGACCAGTCGCCACGATACTCGAGCCGCTCGTACTTCTGCAAGATCCGTACCACTTGAACACGATTAGCGCATGAACCTCTGCCTTGGCGTTCCCACACTTACGCATAAACGCCATCTCCGTGAGGGCAAAGTTCTGCCCGATGCAGATCCGGGGCCCACCGTTGAACGGCACGTACTGCCACGGCCTGGGCGTCCAGTTCTCCCACCGCTCTGGGCTAAAAATATATGGGTCCGCGAACTTTTCCGACGTAGGCGGATACAAGTCCTTGCGGCGCTGCATGCAAAGTGTGCTGTAAAAGACGACGTCACCCTCAAGGGTCTTGATGTCGGGCTGGCCAAACTGGCCGGGCAAGCTCGAGTCCTCGACTGCGACTTCTTAGCGCCGACGTCACGCTAGGCGGATTTGGGACACTTACCGCATGTTCGGAGGTTGTATGGAACAGCTGGGTAGAGTCGCAGAGTCTCGTTGAGCGTGTGCGTCAGGTAGGTTAGGTTCTTAAGATCCTGGTATGTTGGCGACCTCGAGTCGCCAATGTGCTCGAGAACCTGCTCGCGGAGCTTATGCCAGATCTGCGGGTATCGCGACAGTTCGTACATAGCCCACGATAGTGTCGCAGCCGTTGTATCACGCCCCGCAAGTAACACGGCGACGATCTGGTCCCGAATGACCTTGGGGTCTCGAGAAAATAGTGCGATGTTGTGCAGGAACGTGAAGTCGCGGTCTGACTTGGAAAGCTCCTCTAGCTCGGCAGGTGTGAGATGCAGTGTCTTTTCGATGAATGGCTCGATGAAGCGCTCGATGTATTTGATGCCGGCCTTGTATTTGCCCTTTGGCACGAACCAGCTCAGTGGACTAAGGATGGTGGTTAGTCTGTGGCTGGATATTCCAGTCTTTGATATACACACGCAAGAATAGTCAACATGACCTGTGCTCTTTGCACTTCCATAAAGGCACGACTGAACTCGCTCTTGGGACTGCTTTCCGTTAGAGCCTTTCGGTACTTTAAGCATAGAAGCCTTACTTTTCCAAAGCACCCACACTCTCGCCAAGGAGAAAATCCGTGGTGACATCGAGCGTCATACGATAGAAGAGATCACAGATGTCCACGGTCTGTCCCGAAGGTGGAAGCTTGGCAACGAGCACATCGGACCAGCGCTCAAAGATGTCAAGATCCCGAATCCGCTCCTTGGTGAACATGGGACGAATCAAGGCCCTGCTGTTCTGCCATAGCTTTCCGTCTGTGCTGAAGATGCTGTCTCCTAGGAAAGGTGACCAGATGTGGTGGAAGAACTCTCCTTTTCCGTATTGGGTAAATTTGCTGGTGAGGACGGTCTTGATGTGCTCGGGCTCTCGAGTGAAGATCAGTCTTCTGTTACCAAAGGTCATTTCAACCGCGTCGGGGCTTTCACGAGTGCTGCCATCGAATAGTCCCTGAAAGTAGAAGTACATGCGGTTTTGGGCCTGGGCCTGGGCACCACGGATGGCATAGGTTAAGGCTATCAGAGAAGTCAGCACCAACCACGGGGTATTAGCACGGGCAGCATACATGTGCTGTAGAATGAGGCAAGGCTGGGAGCCTGGACTCCGGGCCTTTTGCTGAGGCGATATCGAAGGCGAGCCCTCTGAATCAAGGAAAGAATCAAAAGGATTATGGGTAAGGCGATGGCCACGTTGGCCGGCGTGAGGGCAACGTGCAACATCGTGGGCGTAATTTACGAGCAAACCAGCTAGGGAAGTAGTGACGCTGGTGAAGAGCAAATGGAAGAAGAATCAGGCAATCATCAACTCCCACATGCGGACGACGAGACTCTTGTATTGTTACGTATCGTGTTTCGTCCAGTCAAGTCGTCTTCACATGCCAAACTCTATTACGCAACGTGTTGCGTCTACAACAGGGGATGGGCGGTGGGCAACCAGGTGATGCGGACTCGTGTTAACGATCAATCCCAACAGGTAACACAGGACTCGTCACGTCGCCAACAAATGGCAGGAATCTGATTTGTCGCGTGTCGTCTTGAAGCTGGCGATGTGGAGCGGGCAACGGGGGAACCGCGAGGTCCGTTGCGGGGGCAGGCCTTCGACTCCTCGCCCAAGCGCAGGGTCGTACCCCGGATTGTTACCCCAGACGCGATGCCGTTGCTGGAAACCAGGCACCAAAGCCGTACTTGATTGGCTCGTCGCCGAGCAATCCCATATGAACCGGTATTCGCGGATGTACGTGTGTTGCTCATGACATCAAACCGTAGCATGTTGTGCCGCGTTTCTGGAACTGTCCCGTAACCCGAATACGGGAGCGAGCTCCATTCTTCTCTGACGCTCAATCATTGCGAGCCTCCACAACCATTCGCTTGCCTAATGAGCCATCGGTGTTGCTGACCGTTGCGGGGGAATCCCGTTCCTTCCACTTCACATGATCAGAGAGAAAAGCCCCCAACAGAACAGCTGCGCGGATCGCTCAACGGACAAGGATTACAGCGAGATCAAGCGCATTTGAGTTTGGCTTGTGAAAGCGGTGTCTCAAAGTGGAAATGCTTACCAAGTACTCCGATGCAAGGGACGGACACGGAGTGTGTGATCGTGATGCAACGATCAAGGCCCGTTTCCTGTTTCTGCCTGGCCCCAGTCCACCTCAGCAACAAAATGCCATCAGATAATAAAGTGACCAGAGGCGCGTGGCCACTTCTCGTATTTGGAGGGAAGAAAAGTATTTATCCGCCGGTGGGAGACGACGATCGCGGGGGAGCAGCCAGATTGCAATCGTGTCAATACCAATATTCTGCCCCTGGGTTAGAGTCGCGAGAGCAACCGATTAATCCAGCTGCGAATCAATCACCGGACCGCAGCGCCACAACTGGCGCAGGCAGTGGCTGCTCATGGGGTGATTGCAAATAAAACCGCGACGTTTGGTTGAAGCGCCTGGCAGAAACGGACTTGCCAGACCAAGATTGAAGCTGGACGCCTTGGTCTAGGGTGAGGAAGACCCGCCTTCCGCATGTCCTACCTGCAGCACCAGGTGATGAGAGCACAATCTTGCGTATAAGGTCGTCGTAGGATCAGGATTACAGGCTAACAAATCAGGAGTTAGTGTCGGTGTGGCACGATGGTGTTACATATACCGGGACTCTACTTGCTGAACGAAACGAACCGAACGAAGACATATCGTGGTGTGCGATAAGGAAGCGACTCATGCAATGCAACGCAAAAAGAGGATTTAGGCGCAGCGCGCCCGTCATTGTCATGTGCCGGAGACCAACTAAGCACAGCGAGCCCTTCATGTTGATAATCTGTGAACACAAGGGTCGACGACCATTGCCTGCGACACCAGACTTCTTCTGTTGCGCACCTGCACCTCCGTCCTCACCGAGACCAGCAAGCCCTAGCCGAACACGGCCTCTGCGACAGGACGGGCTTCTCGCGGACGCGAAAAGAAGGCGGCGCCCGCTACGAACGGCGTGGGCCCGCGCTTGTCGCTTGAGAGTGTTGGTAGCTTCGTCACAGGCCTCTGTGGAGTCTGGACCAACGCTGTTGCACACCGACAATGGCTCGATCCATGCACCTGGTGGTTTACACTATCGTTTGGCGACGACGGAATTGTATAAACCGGACTGTACCTGTGCTCAACTGCCGTCAAATCTTGCACCCAAGTGCACCTTTCTGTAAGCCACAAAATCGGCCTCAGCTGCCACACCGAAACCCCTGCTTTCCAGCTGGAGTGCCATCTATTGAGGGTGCCAGATAACGAGGGCTGGGCCGGTGCCGGATGCCGAGTGGTGTTGTGGCGCAGTGGCGATGGGCTCCGGCAGCTGGCCAGTCAGCCCATCGCACGCAACGCTCAGCCATGCTCAAACCCAGCGGCTATTGCACGAGGAATGCCTGGGGCGCCTCAGCCATTGTCTCGGAGCAGATAGCGCAGTCGACAAGACAGGGGTTCGCGCGCCGCGGGCACAACCACTGGGGTCTAGTGACGGGAGGGCTCACGGCTGGCGCCGCACATGATGCAGGGCGGCGGGCGGCAATTGGATGCCCTGGGCTGGAGTCTGGCAATGGCGCTGGTTGCCTCGTCGGGCTGAGCTGGGCTGCGCGGGAGCTATCGAACGGGCGCGGCCGCTATTAGTGCGTGAGGGCGTCAGCCGCAAGGTACGCCCACGATGGGCTCTGGATCGGTGAACGGGTATATCTACACCGGCGATGCCAAGGCGATTCCGAAAAGCTGGGACGTTGAAAAGCATACAAAGCGACTTGGAATCTGCTGTAATACTCGAGAGCGTTGCTGAACTCCTGGTTAAACATCCAAGCTTGCAGCGTTAGTTGGGCTCTCTACTTGAGAAACACACTTCTACCCGGTGTCGCAAAACCCGGCATCATGGCGACGCAAATCGTCGACGGCTTCAGCCTCACGAACCGCTGGTTGCTATACACGAGCGTCATGCTCGCGCCAGCGCAGTTCATCTCCGGCATCAGCAGCAACTGCCCCAGCAACATCGGCTTCCTCGCCTACAACTGGTACACGCAAATCTCATGGTACCAGGCGGTGCGCGCCAAAGAGCTGCACGCGCTGTCGCTTCTGCCCGTGCATTTCAACACACTCTACGTGTTCAGCTACCTCGGGGGCCTCTCCTCGGGCAACTACTTCATGGCCGCGATTCTCGGCGTGGGCACCGCCGGCGTGCTCATCCTCAACTGCGTGTCGGCGTGGACCAGCTGGGCCATCTGCCAGGACGAGGGCTTCGGCGTGTACCAGTTCTTCTTCTTTGGCTGGCGCACGCTGAGCCCAGGTTGGCACAAGTTTATTCTCCTATGGCAGGTCAGCGACTCCATCATGTGCGTCATCGCTGTCATCGCGTCCATCTTCATCGCCATCACAATGGTTGCCGTGGACGAGGACGACGATCTGGCCGAGAAGGCTACCTTTGGCGGGCTCATGTCGGTGTCCATGGCGCGATACCCAGCCATCTTCCTCGGCGCCATCCTGATGCTTATTATTTCGTGGCCGCTGATTCTGTGGACGGAGCTCATCGTCCAGCGGAATCACATCGAGTCGGGGACGGATATGATTGCGGTGTATCTCTTCATTGCGCAGGTTGGCGCCATGCTGGTTCCGAATTTAGGCTGCTTCAAGGGCAGGAGATAGAAGCCGATGTACTGAGTTAGATTTAAAGTTAGCCTGATTCCATTTGGTCGAGAATGAAATAGAGCGCCTGATTTCGCGACCGTCGCGCGTGCGGCTGAGTTGACACTGTGACCCTGGCGAGCACAGCTGGGACCAGTAATTCCAGGCATAGCTGTGCCGATGCACGCGAGCCAAAATCTATGATTCGATTAAATATAGTGTGCGTTCCGCCTGGAACTAAGAATGGTTGGACACCTTTGTCGGGAATGGCTTGAAGTTTGGAGAGTAGGAGAGGTGTTCATTCATTGTGTGGTGTCGTGGACAGCGGCAGCGACGCTGAATCCCACAATTCCCAGCCACAGCCAAGCCGACACCGTGAGATTGCTATAGCCGAGATCGCACTATGGCACGATTCGTGTCTCGCGTCAATGGATTATTAGCGGCAGACAGAGGGCCGCTATTGCATTGTGGACTACAGTGCACATGCAGTTATCCCGACCGGATGGACCCTGATCTCACAACATCGGCTTGGCCGCACTCTGCAGGGTTTCTTTTCTTTTCGTCCTACAACTGCACTCGTTGCGCAGACAAGACAGGCAACCATGGGCGACTGGGACGTGTCGTGCGCGATTTGCGGCGTCATTTTCATTCCTGAGGACGTCTACATCGAGTCCGAGGCCGAGCTTTTTTCTGAAGGCAAGAGCAGAGAAGTCGCGACCTGGAACTGAAGCACAGCATTCAATCGCTACGAACAATTGAGCTGACTCGACGATAAGAGTCGGAACGCGATCGAAGCTATAGCTATGATGGAAGCAAAGTCACCAAGGCCGATTGTGAATGGCTTTCTGACAACGATGCCCTGGGCCTGTGGCCGCAACATGGACAGCCAGAGGCCACCAAGTATGTAGCAACTGTCTCACCGAGTCTGTCGCTCGCTGAACCGATCTATCAGTACATTCATGACGGGCAGATTCGAACCTGGCGGCTACGTAAGTCGCCTTGTCGTACAGGCCATTTGCAGCTGAAAGCTTTATGCCGTTTAGGTGGCGTGGCTGATGCGTCAGGTAATAGGGATCAATCCTGCTTGAGGCGCGGGGTGCGTTGCTGTGATACTGGCCGGAGCCACCGAAGTCGTGCATGCCTCTAACTCGGCAATGCAGCACTTTCTTCGCATCTCCAAGACCAAGAGGATTCTATGATCGCGTATGCATCCGTCTCGTTACACCAAGCCCAATCTGTCTCTGTCGAAACTAACCTTTGAAAGCTATCGATCTGTCCTTGGAGGGCTACTAACTGTTTTCCCCTTTCACACAGCTTGCTACAAGCTTCTCGGCCGGGTCATAAGCGGCCGCATCAACACAACCGTTGACGAGGAAAATCTGTATGCGGCCTTTGTGCGGCTCAGCGACGAGTACTCCACCTGGCACCTGGATATAGACTATGGTAGCCCTTGCCCGCGTGACAACAGATCGTGGATTACATATCGCGGCCATGAGGTAGATGCACCCTCGGCGGTTTTGTTGCGGCCCACTAACATACGCTGTCCGCAGCTGCTAGTAAAGAATCCCATTGATACAGCCAACATCTCTACACATCTCGTCAATCAGCAGTTCTTGCCCGAGGTATTGGCGTCTTCCAGCGTGCTGCAAGACCCTTTCGACAGGCTGCCTCACGAAATCCGTCAGCACCTGCTCGAGTTGCTGTCAAACAGGGACATTGCAGCCGTGCGAACTGCGTCTTATCCCATGCACGCAACCATACCGTCAAAGGCAGTTTGGAAGCGGCTCATCGCAGCGCATATGCCGTGGCTCTGGGAGATGGACGCTGTGATAAGCCGAGGTGCATATCGCGAGCTGAACCTGAGCCGCACGATTCGAGAGCTTGAGAATTGGACGACTTTCGGCGATGACAAGACTGATACATTCTCTCTCGCATTGGCCAATCGAAGGCGGATTTGGTCCATTTGCGAGATCATCGCCGACGAATATGACAAAGTGACGGATGAGTGCAAAGTCGCGACGACAAAGGAGTGGGTGGATATGGGGGATGGCTGCTTCGAGCTCCAGATAAAGCCATAGAGTCGCCATCGACGGAAGACCTACTTCCCCTCGACTTATTTTCGTCCCCGGACATGCGTCTTGCGAAAACGTTCGATTGACAGACAGTAGACGCCACGCCTTTGGGTCCTACTCCTGCTTCGTCTTTCGCTGGTTGGAACATGAAGCAATTGAACTCGAGTTACACATGAAGGTCAAGGGATGCAGTCGGTTGGGAAGCGCAAGATGCATGCTTGGGCAGGATTTTGGCAGGCATGGAGAGTGGATTCCCCAGTCTTCACTGGAAGCTAGGATAACCATTTCACCAACGAGCCTCTAACCTAGTATGTACTACTTTCTCGTTTGCAGATGGGTTGCTGCCATATCGCAACATCTACGTATGTACACTGTACCACCTGTGCCCGTTCAATCGCTTCGGCAGCATCCGGTTCCGGATGGCAGACACACTGACAGGACGGACGCTGCGGGTTGTCCAACGAGTGGCAGAAATGTGACGCTCTTGGACCGTTGGTGTGTTGACGGCAAGGTTTCGCTTCCTCCCGCTATGCGCTGCGGCAGTTTGTGGAGCCGGCCTTGTCGCCTGACTGCCGTGTGGCACCTGAGTTTCTGGCCCGAACGGCCCTGCCGTTTACACTCCAATGGATCGCATCAGGCGTTGAGCCCGGCGGTCAGACGGGTGGGAGATTCAACTGAGACAATGAGGCACAGTAGACGCGGGGACCGTTCTTAGACAATGCAAGGTGCGCGCCTGCATGGTGTTGGACCCTTTGCGTATCAAAGACCACCCATCGGTCGCTTCCTGTTTTGTCCGGCCGCACTGCTGCCCCTAGACGGCTCGGCCTTGGCTTGAACCCGTCAAGCGGTCTCGCCTAATTGTCTGTAGGGAACTGCTGTAAGCGGATGGCGCGAAGTTGAGTCGAGGCTGGGATCCCCACAACGCCGCGTCTCGTCCGAGACTTGCGGGCTTGTCGGCCGGGCGAGCCGCTGCGTCGCCGTCTGGTGGCGAGATGCAAGGCCGGCGCTCAACGGGTCATCGACTAATAATAAGACATACGAGGGCTCGGCGACGTCTATTCCAGGCGCTGGCCGGCTAATCACAGCGGCGACTGTGATTGCAGGCCCCAGAGCAAAACAAAACCGCGCACTATCGAGATCCAAAAGTTCCCCCAGATCTTGGCATCATGGCACAAGAACCCCCGGCGCGTTGCGTCAATCACAGAGCGCGCACATGTTCCAGACTTGCTTGGAAGAAGCGGAGAAGGAGGCAAGAGGCAGGTACAGGGAGGGCGGATGTACCGTGACGTCCGGGACTTTGGTGCATCGCTTTGCTTCCCCGGCTGCCAGGCTGCAGCTCAACCGGCAGCACCGCACAGCCCAGCCCCGGCGAGCCCGTCGCCAGCCAGCCAGCCCCCTCCGGAGAAGGTGAAGAACAGGAAAGGTGCCCCCGCGCCTGGGCAGTGCCACGGCGAAGTGCGAGGTGACGCCAGTGTTCCCCGCAGCTTCGCAAGCGTCGCGACCTGCCCGCTAAGGTTAAGGTACCAGATAAGCTTCTTGTTAGCTGCCTCTTCGGTGCTAAGCGTGGGGAAGCTTAAAATGCAACACTGGGTAAGCAGCCCGGACTGCCGACGGAACGCGTCTTTCCTTGGACATGTACACGCTCGCCGGCGAGCTGCGAGCTGCGGCTGGAACAGCAGCAAAGTGATACATGTATTTAACTCTGGGCGCAGAAGCTCCCTCAATTGGAGCTCGGTTCTCCCCAACTCCTTTCTTTGTTCCTCCCTAGCTCCAATTACTTGACTGTCACTTGCAATTGCTCTATCGCCATGAAGGTCCTGCACAGCGTGTTATACGCGGCGTTGCTGGCCAGTGGGGCGTTGGGCACGGATAAGTTGACCAAGCCGGAGCAGGTCGAGAACGACATTAAAGTCTCAGAGTATGTGTTCTATCTCCCGCTCCCGTGTTGAGCATTGCAACGACAAAGAAGACTCCAGTGCTGACCGATGCATCATTCAGGCTGAGAAATGTCCTCTGGCACTTCCAGAAGATTGCCCGCGACAACGGCGGAAACCGAGCCTATGGCCTGCCCGGCTACAATGCCTCCATGGACTTTGTCCTGGAGCGCGCCGTGAAGCGCTTCGGCAAGCACATGGACACCCACGTCCAGGAGTTCACGCACCTCTTCGAGACGACGCGGAAGATCTCGCTCACCGGCCCTGACGGCAAGGACGCGGTCGTCGTCGCTCTCATGTACAACACCGCCACGCCGCTGCCTGGCGGTGTCACCGCAGCCCTCATCAACACGCCCGTAGATGACACCCGCGGTTCCGGCTGCTTCGAGGACCAGTGGACGGGGATCGACGCCAAGGGCAAGATCGCGCTCATCAAGCGAGGTGTCTGCCCCATCGCCGACAAGCTCAAGCTTGCCAAGGCGCACGGCGCGCTGGCTGCCGTCCTGTATAACCAGGTCTCGGGCGAGATTTCTGGCGCGACTCTGAGCGCTGAGAACATTGGCAAGCTTGTGCCTGTTGGAGTTACCAGCCTGGAGAATGGTCTTGCCTGGAGCAAGCGCGTTGCTGCAGGCGAGGAGCTCAAGGTTACTCTGATCGTTGACGCCATCACCGAGACGAGGCCCAGCTGGAACATCATCTCGGAGACCAAGGAGGGCGACCCGAACAATGTCGTCATGCTGGGTGCCCACCTGGACGGCGTGCAGGCCGGCCCCGGTGTCAATGACGACGGAAGCGGCTCGGCTGCGCTGCTCGAGATTATGGGCTCGCTCAAGAAGTATGGAGGCTTCAAGAACAAGGTCCGCCTGGCTTGGTGGGGTGCCGAGGAGTGAGTATACCACTAGGACGCAGCACTCTACTGCTAATTGTCTAACCTGATGTCAATAGGAGCGGTTTGGTCGGCTCTCTCTACTACACGTCTCAGCTCAAGGAGGAGGAGGCCGACAAGATCAAGTTCTACTTCAACTACGACATGATTGGCAGCCTCGAGCCCGAGTACGCCGTCTACGCCGACAACGACGACCACAAGTACGGCGCGAAGCCTCTGTTCGACTACCTCAAGGCCAAGGGCAAGCCGGCCGAGTACGGGTAAGTTTAGAAACCCCCCCGTCAAGATCTGCATATAATGTTCCGCAATTGCTTACACCCCGCCGCAGCAAGTTTGGCACTTCGTCCGACTACGTCGGCTTCCTGAAGCTCGGCATCCCCAGCAGCGGCCTCTTCACCGGCGCGGGTGCACCCTGGGACGTCTGCTACCACAAGGCCTGCGACGACCTCAATAACATCAACTGGGACGCGATCGAGGTCAACGCCAAGGCCGCCGCGTACGTCGCCGCCAAGTTTGCGATCAGCCTGGACGGCGTGCCTGCCAGGAACAAGACGTCTACGAACCCCAAGTCTCGACGGGAGGTGGGGAGGCGCTTTGACGAGTGGTCGTCCACGGCTAGGGTCGTCGAGAAGACGCACAACTGCGGCGACGGAAGCAGCGTGGTGTAAGCGCGCGTATGGGGTGCAAGCAGGAGCATGTCTTTACTTGCCCTGCAGTGCTGTATAGAGATGGAGATACGAAGACATGACAGTCCACAAGCGTACATGTAGACAATAACAAAAGTCAATTCTTGCCATGACCGCACCGAATGTAGACGCGCTTTGTGCGACGAGCGGCGCGAGATCTGTGCTACTACCGTCCATGAAGGGTAACCAACACAGCCTCGCTCGACTGCAACTCAACCTTCACCTTCCCATCCTTGACCTTGACGGTCTCAACCTTCTCCCTCCCCGTCTGCGCAAGCCTCCCATCCGTATAATTCCAGCTCAAGCCGCCCCAAGCGATACCCTCATCCGCGCTCGCCCCATCCCCAGTCAACCTCGTCACGCTCGCCCGCTTCACCCCGTCGGGTACGCTCAGCGCAAGCTTCTGCGACGGGCGCGCATGCGGCGTCGTCGCGTTCCACTGGTCCAGGTTGACGATGACATACTTGGCCAGCCGACGGGCTTCGTACACGGCGTACGCAGACACGTCCCAGCGATTGAGATCAATTTCCTTGACTTGCACATTGGGTGCGCGACCGATGGCGTCGGCGACGACGATCTGTCCGTAGAGCGGGGGCCGGACGTAGGGATCGCGCCCGGCGTAGGGGACGGGCACCCAGCCGGTGTACCCGAAAGTGACGCCCTGGATGAGGTTGAAGCGGGCAATGTTCTGATGTCGCTGTGAGAGCCCGTTTCGGATTGGGGGAGTAGGTTGGGAACTTACCATGGTCATGCCGTAGAGGATGTAGTCGATGAGCCAGAGCGCGCTGCCAAACACGCCCTCAACCTGGGCCATGTTGAGGTTGATGTAGTCGCTGTTTGTCTCGCCCAGGAGGAACGTTATGCTGGGATCGTATTTCTTGAGGAAGTCAATGTCACGGCGGAATACGCCTAGGCTTCGCTGCACGGCGGTGTGGTTCATGAAGGTGTCTGTGATGTCAGCATGGGCGCATCACCCAGCGATTGAACGATCGCAACCATACCTTGAAGTCGAACCCATTCCTGGTTACCAGCCGTGTAGCTACGCAATGTCAGCAAGTCTGTTCTTTGAGACCAAGCAGGGGGATCATTCGACTTACTGATGAAGCGACACGGATTTGATGTGCCGCGTCTTGTCCACGCCGGCATCAAAGGCCGCTTCACTAACTCGAAGCATCAGCAACCTCAAGGTCTCACATGTCGCATCTGTCAGCTCAGCCGGAGCACTCACGTCGAAAACGTCCCCAACGTCTCATTGGCATACACCAACCCCTGGAAAAACCGCCACTCCTCCAACCCATACCGGTTCCCACGCAGCACCCGCCTCGAAATCTCATCCGCATACCGGTTCCACTCACGGACATAATCCACGACGGTGTAACTCGCCGGCCGCACCCTAGTCGGGTACAAGTCCGGCTCGTTGCCAATCTCCAGCGCGATGAGGTCGCGCCGCAGCGCCTGTACGACGAGCCGGCACACCTCGACGGTGTTGTCGAGCGACGTCGAGTCGTTGAGGCCCAGGTTGGCTTGGAAGTTCCACAGCGAGCCGGGGAAGTTGGTGAAGCCCTCGAACCAGGAGGGCCCGATGAGGACTTCTGCGGGGATGCCGTTCTCGGTCTTTTCGGAGAGGATGACGGCCTGTGGCTGGGAGGCGTTGTATACTACGCGGTCGCTTTGGGGGGGGGGGGGGGGCCGTGTAAGTCAGCGAGAGGGTAGCGGTCTGGTGGCGACTGGGCGGGTGTAGCTCACGTTGAGGTTCCTCCTACACGCACATACGGGTGCGCGCCCGTCTTTTTGTGCAAGAGATCGAAGATGTCTCGGGAGAATAGGTTGGGGTGGCTCTTGTTGCCCGTGAAGTCGGCGAAGAAGTGCGCGGGCAATGAGAAGGAGGCAAAGGCGTGGTCGACGGGCTTGGACGCATCGTGGGGAGCAGAGGCTGGAGCAGAGACATCGACGCTCTTGCATTTGCCGTCCACTGATGCGAACAGAAGGCTAAACGCGCCGGCCGCGAGGGATAATTGTGACCACATCATTTTCGTACAGTTGAGGCTGGAATACGTGCAGTCTGCTGTCCTGTTCGAGAGCACCCTGAATGTTCGATCGCTCGACCACATGACAAGACATTTATATTAAACTGCCTGCTGCCTTCCCCGCGTTTCTCTGCGGGCCTAGCCAGCATAATGATGCGCCATCGACTCGTGTGAGGCTTGGGTTAGAGCACGTCAAGCTGTCACAAGAGCAGGGTCCCAATTTCGCCATCGTCGTTGCGACGGGCTCGCAATGCTGCGAGGGCAATCTAACGGCGGGGATTGACGGCATCGCCAACCTGCCTAGCCTGAGCTATCGCCAGACTAGACTGCAAGTCAAGGTCCGTAGCCGATGCGTCCGAGCCGAGGGCACCGAACGTTGGCGATGGCTCCGGATCGGCGGCCAAATGGTGGGTTTCAAAGCTTCAGCTCGGGCATAGTCTGGGGAATTTTCGCCTTGTTTCGTGTCCGTCAAAGTGTGGCGTTGGCGTTACCAGCATTTGTGTAGACAGTAACAGCAGGTCTCGCGGAAGAATCGCAAACTAGGGCAAAGCCGCCTTATGTAGCGCCGGCCGAGTGACAAAGCTCAAATTCACGCACTATGTGCAAGCATCTATTACAGTAATGCCAAGCTAGTCGTTAAGCGTAAAGCACCTCGATTCCTCCCTCCCCTCATCATGTCCACAGGCACAGCTTCCCACTTCCGTTGCCACCGGCGACCCAGTCCAACGTTGGGTGGAAGTGCGCGACAGCCGGCACGGCTGTGATGTTATCGCCATCCAGCTGCGCCAGCTGGCTGCCGTCGGATGCAAACACGTCGACAAAACGGTTCATGTTGGCGATGACGAATTTCTGGATGCCGTCGTGAGGGCGCTTCTGCCATTGCGGTTTAAGGATCGTAACCCAGCGCCCGGTCTGGTTGTTGTGCCTGATGATATGAGCTGGCTCCATGGCCTTTGGTGAGATGTCCTGTCCTGGTTTCCAGCCGGACGCGGAGGAAAAGTCGTATACCTTGACGGTATCGTCGTAGGAGGATGTTGCGACATGGCCGCCCGCGCTCCACGACGCGTGCGACACGGAGAGGCGCGACTCGTGCTCGCCCAACAGGGCGGGGTGTCGCATGTCGCCTTTCCCTTGAATCTTCCTCAGGTCCCATACCTTCATGGTACGGTCCAGAGATGCTGTGGCGAGGAGGTGAGGCTGCAGCGGATGCAGCGAGAAGCCTCCAATCTTCTGTTCAGACAGCTGCCATATCTCTTGGCTGACCGGTGTCCTGATATCGTATCGACCGACGCCGCCTTCGAGCGTAGAGAAGTAGAGTACGTTTGGCTCAGTCGCCGCCATATCCAGGGCCGAGATGGGCAGGTCTTCATTCTCATCAGCCGGGGCAAATATCTGTAACGACAGGCCCTTTTCCAGGTCCATTTTGCGTATTGATGAGTCGTAGGACGAAGTATAGACGGCATTGGAATCGGTGGGAGAGAACACAAAGGACGTGATTGTCCGCGCGTGTGTCTTGAAGGCCGAAATGACAGGGTCGGGGATGTCGGCGTCCTCGTCCTCGTCGTCTACCTCGGGCGTCGTCTGGGAGCCGTCAAAGACACCCATATTGCCCTCTTTGTCGCCCGCAAAGACAATCGGTTTGTCCTCGGTCGGGTGGAAGCCGAGGGCGTACACTCGCTGCGGCGTGATCTTGATGTCTTGTGGCCGTTAGAGGAGCCGGCATAAGGTCCGGCGTTGGGACACATACCATTGGGAACCCAATGCTCGTATAGCTTCAAGCCGCTCATGCGTAGCCGCAAGTCCTTCAGGTTCTGATCCGTCGTCTCTTTGACGTCCTCCTCTGTGAACGTTCGCACGCCAGGCTCGGCGCCGCGCACGATGCCCTTGAGTCCGTCAATACCGCTGCCCCATCTCTTACCCTCTACCACAATGTCTCCGAGGTTCAGGTCGCCGCTCACGCGCATCTTCTTTGCCTTGGCGTTTTGGGCCTCGTGCTCGGCCTCGACCTCAAACTTCCGCTTGAGGGTTTCGGAGTCGGCATCCTTGCCGGCGAGGCGCGAGCTCGTGCGCGTAGGTCGCGTGGGCTCGCGCTTGATGGGTTCACTGTGTCGCTTCTTCCGCGGCGCCGGCTTGGACGGCTTCTTGTCGGGGATTATCTTCTTTGCAGTCGTCGATATGTCAGTGAGAATTGCGCGGTTGGCCGCAATGTTCTCCAGGCGCTTGCGCTCGAAGGCGCTCATGCCCTCCTCCTTCTTGACGGGCATTGTGTGGTGGTGGATGGCGATGGCGATCGCAGAAAAAGCACAATGATGGAACAATGGTTCGAGCAAACAGAGATGCGGCGGTCGAAAGCCAAATAAAGGGCTTGCGAGGAACGTGAAGCAAGGTGCCAGGTGGCGGCAAAAGCGAGAGGCTGCCGGACAGCTGCTGAACAGGAGGAGACGCGCCCTTCAAGATCAATTAACGCCACCCGGAGCTGACGCGCCTGCTAGAGGCGCGAGGTCACGCGCCGGGGGCCGGTTTCGCGTAAATGGTTGCCGAGCATTAGCCGCCCTACAGGGGACTTGGGTGCTGTAAATTGCCAAGTTTGGATTGCTTCGTCGGTCGCATTCTGCCGTCAATCTCCACGCCTCGAAACCGACTGGCTCAGCCGCACGCCGCGCGCAGAATCATGTCGTCGACGCTGCTACCGTTTCTGTATCAGACGCGGACTCTGCGTCGCGCGATTGTTGCACAGCCATTGCTCGGCGCCATCCGACATGCGCACTCGGTGAGACGCGGGCGGATACCAAAGAATGACAATTCGATCCCGTTCGAATGGGACAACGAACTCCAGGAAGAGCTGGGAGATGTCCCGGGACAATCATCGACAATAACACCATCCGAAGCCGAGGTTTTCAAGGGCATCTTTGACGAGATCGCACAGGGCCGCATGCCCGCCTCGAAGAAACGGCCGTCCCCCGGAGCCTCGCCAGGGCAAACATGGCCAACGCATGGTCCCGGTGCCGATTACTCGAACGGCATGGCGAGGTCCATTGTCGAACAGGCACGCGTCACCGAGTTTCGCGACAAGTTTCTGCGCCGCTACCCACAATCCTTGCGCAACGCCGCCCAGGTCGCACTCGGCCTCTACGAGCTAGAACCCGGCGGCGCCTCTGAATCAAGTCGCATGCTGGAGTTGGACGAGGCCGACGAGGCCAAGTGGGAAGAGCGCGCGCGCTACGATCGAATCCGAGTCGAGGAGCGAGAGCGGGTAGACGCCTTGATGCGCGACTGCGAGACCGACGCCGAGCTCTGGCACGTCATGGAGCGCGAGGTCTTTTCGCTGCCCGAGAAGCTGGGCATCGTTCAGGGCGCCTCCGTCAAGGGCAAGAACAAGAGAAGCAGCGCCGGCACATCAAGGCGGAAAACGCCCAAGGGCACTCAGCTCGACGATGCGTCCACCCTCACAGCGCAGCAGCAAGACGCTCAGAAGCGCATCATGGACGTCCACGGGCCGCTGTACCCGCACTTCCTCAGCCGGGGCCTCGCCCTTCTCGACACGGCCTTTGCGCGCCCCTCGCCGCGCGCCTTTGAGATCCTGCCCCGCGTCAAGGCGCTGGGCCTGCCTTCATACGTGCTCGGCGTGTCGGCGCCCTTCTACGCGCGCCTCGCCCGCGTGCACTGGGACCGCTTTGGCGACGCGACCGCCGCGCTGGACGTGCTACACGAGATGGCTGCCGCTGGACTGTACGCGGACGAGGCGGTCGCTGAGCTGCTCGCTCGGATTCGCAACCACCTCCACGGCTGCACGTGGGGAGCGCAGGGCCCCTTCGTCATGGCCGTCATGGAGGCGCCGCCGTATGACGGCGCGCTGACCCAGCGGCTCGAGGAGATGGAACGCTATGCGCGGGAGTCGATGAGCGAGCGCGATGTCGCGTAGATGTGCTCGAGGTTACGTCGTCTCGCTTCTGAACATGATTAAATAGAACCTCTATGTACTCCATGCTAATGCATAATTGCGAGCGCAGGGGGCTGCAACGAAGCCAACGCTGCTCATCTCACCCTTCACATCTGTATCTCTTCAGTGCTCGATCCATCGTAATTAGTCCCACGCTGTGTCGAACAACCAGCATCGCTCGCTTCATGTCTTAGTCCCGTTCGTCCCGTCTGTCCCGTTCAAGCCGTTCACGCCGTTCGCCTCGCAGCTGAGTTCTCTTCCATACACAATGGCATCGATCTTCTTCCCTGGGTGGCTCTTCAGCTTACCACAGCCCTTGATGCGGCCAATGCGCTCAAACCCCAGCGCGTCCCAGATGCGGCACGACGCCACATTAGTCTCGTACACGAGGTTAAAGACAGAGTACTCGTACCCCAGCCGCGGCGCCCAGTCGACGTAGCTCTCGCCCAGCAACCGCCCGGCCCCGCGCCCCCTCGCCGCCGGCGCCACAAGGAAGCCCGCGTTGCAGACATGGCTACTGCGGCCCGGGTAGTTGGGCTTGATGTAGTAGCTGCCCAGGCAGACGGACGCCCAGTCGTCGCCACCACCACTACTGCTGCTGATACTGCCGTCCTCGCGCCGCAGGAGCAGCGCGCGAGCATCCTCCACGCCGCCGAGGAGCATGACGGCGGCAAAGTTCTGGAACCAGTAGGCGGCGAACTTTTCGACTGGGAGGGGCTCGACCATGGGGTAGGTGTCGCCGGCTTCGATCTCGGCGTTGAAGAGATCGGAGAGGAAGCGGAGCAGTGAGGGCGGGACGGAGGCGTGGGATGTGAAGGGGAGGATGGTGCCGGGTGAGCCGTCGCGGAGAGTGATGGGCCGGGGCGAGATGCCGGGCGGGAGGGTTGACTCTGCAGGTGTAGTTGGCCAGCGCTGGATCGGCGCGGATGCCGGATCGTCGATCATTGCAGGCATTGCGGGTGTGAGTGTACTGAAATGCTCTGGTGTTGCCCGACGGAGTGGTCGACGAGGGAATACGCAACCGTTTTCACAAACGCGAACGGGACGCCTCCTCGTGTGAAGTCCCCCAGTCAACCCGGGACCCCACGACTGGCCGCCCGGCGGTACCTTTATCTTTGCCCGGCGATGGTCCCGCCGTGGGCTCGGCAGAAGCGTCGAGAACAAAGTCCATCGTCAAAAGGGCGCGGGTAGGGCGTCGCCAAGTGGGACTCCCGTCTCCGTTATCGCTCCGGCCAAGACCCGGCCGAGCGCGCGACGTTGAGTGAGCCGGGTGAGTGCCAGGCATGCCGAAACAGGCAAGAGGATTGATTGCCTTCATCACGAGAAAGAGGGCGCGAAAACACACAGCAGTGTCGTTGGGTAATACTCCTATTTTATACCTCCTCTACTGCTAGAGCTCGTACTACGAGCAGGCCCCCTCCGAGATTCTCGCGTTTTAGGTTTTATAGGCAGCATCTCAAGAGCCAGTTTGAAGGATATTTGCAAGCTCAGTCTGAGGTTGCACATGTGGTTTGATACTCTTCCGGACCTGCGTTTTCTGCTCGAAAGCAAATGCCATACCAATGAGTGTCTCTTCACTCCATTTGGCTCCGGAAAACGCAATGCCAAACGGTGTGTTTGGCCCCGTCTCATTCAAGTTGCCGTACGAGTTTAGCTTGCTTGGTGTCGACTCCGGCGTGCGCCCGAGCGGCACCGTAATGACAGGAGACCCGACCAGCGTGGCGCTGAAGATTGCCGCCGGCTCAGAACTGGGAAAGACAATCGCATCGAGCTTTTCCTCCTTCAGAACACCGGTAAGGCACAAAGAGACACTGGGTTCTCGTCCACAAGCCACTTCCATCATCGTGTATCGGTCTTGTTGCGCGGCTTCGGACTTACCATCGAGCCCGTGCCGCACAATCCAATCCCACGAAGCCATGTCCCGTTGGGGGTGCTCCTCCTTGGGGTTGATAATGGTGAAAAAGCGAAGCGCTTCTAGCGATTTTATGCCATGTGGGTTTGAAGACAGGTGCGAAAGGTATTCGGCGAGATTGGTCTTGAAATCGGCGCCGAGAACGCGACTAAAGACATTCGGTGCCCGTGCATTTAGTTCTGGTATTCCAGGAATCGTAACATCGACAACCTCGGCTCCAGCATCACGGATGGTTTTCAGTGCTGACTCGAATGCAGATATCGATGGGCCCGACTTTTTGAAAAGATGCCGCGGAACCCCAATGCGGCGCCCTTTGAGACCAGATACGTTGCAGGCTGTCGAATAGTCTGGGACGTTGTCGAAAGGAATCGCGGCTGTATAAGGATCCTTCGTGTCCTTTCCTGCAATTGCTGACAGAAGATATGCGGCATCCTTAACAGTACGCGCGATAGGGCCCACAGTATCGAAACGCTCCGAGGAAGGAATTACCAAGTACCGGGAAGTCAGACCTACGGTAGGTTTGATGCCCACCACGTTGGCCACTTGTGCAGGCGTGATAATGGAGCCAGATGTTTCGACGCCTAAAGCAGCCCAAGCAAGACCGAGAGCGGATGCAACGGTACTGCCCGACGATGACCCTAATGGGTCCTGACCTGGATGATATGGCCCGATGATCTGCCCACCGTGTGACGACCAACCATTCGGTATATTACCCCGGACATTTGCCCACTGAGATAGGTTTGATTTGCCTAGGATTATTGCACCAGCCTTACGCAGCCGTTCAATCACTTTGCTATCCTCGGGCACCTTTGCTCCAAGTAGTGCAAAGGACCCAGCCGTGTTGTTCATCTTATCGGCGGTAGCAATGGTGTTCTTGACAAGGATCGGGATGCCATGGAGAGGACCGAGGTTTGAACCCCCTTTCTTCCTTTCTTCATCTAGCTTCTTTGCGATTGTGCGCGCGTCCGGGTTGATCTCCGTGACGGCCCGGAGACGAGGGTTCACCTCCTCGATGCGCTTGATGTATGCGTCGACAAGATTGAGGCTCGAAAACGCACCAGTATCGAGACCCTTTCGAAGGTCCTCCAGTGTTGCATCGAGCAACGGCGGATACGTCTCAGCTGGGACCGGGAGGTGTGCCAGACGATTTGAGCTTCCCGTGGTGTAGCCCGTATAAGCCGACGAGCTCACCACGGCAGCGCCAACAGCTTGAAAACCGAGAAGCTTGGTGAGTAACATATTGTAACGTAACTCGTATTTTTGGGGACGTTGGTTCAGTAAGACAAAGATGCCAGGTAGGAGCATTTTAAGGCGATATCTCGAGTTATATATCCTATTGATCGGAGGGTCCCAGATTGATCCTCGCAAGTGGCCATTTTATCCGGATTCAATTTCAAGAGAGAATAATGCCGGCGACGTGTTTTGTTCTTGCCAGCAAGCACTCGCTTTGCTTGTAGCTTAACGCATAACAGTCAATTTAGACAACCTCACCTGCCGATCCATGGTAGCGGCCTCGCCACCCTGTATCAACAGAATTAGTCAGATACGTCAATGTCGTGACTACTGAATCCTCGAGCGGTACATTGGTTACAGGTCCACATGCAGTCTATGAGTATGCACGACCTGACGGCAAGCTAGGCACGTCCCGGGAAGCGATTGGATGAACATTGTTTAATGCCATATGTAATATCCCATGACGTTTAACTCGCGTCTTTTATGAATTGCCTCTTTCCTGATGCCGATACTTCAATTGCTTGTCCAATGTGTACGTCAATGCGGCGCAGGCCTCCATGCCCCATTCGGTCCGACTGTGGCGGTCTGCCGGCTGCTGCAGCAATTGGTGCCATCGCGGCGGGCCAGTTGGAGCCCCATCGAGGCATGCCGCATTGTCCTCCTTCGGTGGACTTGGCACCCGTTCTGGTATCTAAATAGAAAACGGGTGATGTCCAACTAGCACTTCTCCTAATAAATTCCCTATTTCCCGGTAGTTAAAATTCGGATGTTAATTGCTAAATGTATCGCCTCGGTCCAGTCACCGTCGCGCGACCCTTTTCGGGGCTCGCCCTCGGCATCTGTGCATTGTTCGTTTGCCTCGCGCGGCCCCCACCGGACCCAAATCCGCGTCTTCCTTCGAGTCGGTGAGGGCTCCTGTCTCCGTTATCGCTCCGGCCAAGACCAAGACCCGGCCGCCGACCGGCAGATAAACGCTTGGCAGACGGCGCCAACGGTCGGGTTTCCGTTCGAGGATACCGGCCCCAGCTGGGGCCGGCATTGGGCGTGGGTTGCGGCGCGAGGCGTGGTTACTTACATGGTGATCCGGGGTACAATCTGGAGCAACATCACCACGTCGGGGAGCTGTCGCCATGCGCCGCCCACTCTGGAGCTCCGGGCTAAAGCCGCATACAATGCATATAGATCCACGGAATAGTCAAAGAGGCAAAATACCATTTCCTCGGCGGCGAGAAGTAAGCACACTGCACCTATGGATCAAGTAAGTTGCCACTCAAACACTTACCCTATAACCTTGAGATCTCAGTAGTATTTCCAATGAACGATCTGGGCTCAAGCGAACCACGAACATGAATAGCGCTCTGAAGCCCAGGCGACCATCACAGTCGAGTTGCCATGTCAACTTGTCTGCTGCCAGTTGGCGGCCAGCTGTTGAAGCCCTGCAGGGACTCGGCCGAGCTTCGCGGTCCAGTCCATGGGGTCTCCGGGCCCTGCCGCACTGCAACTATCGTCCCTATCGTTCCTTGCGGTGGGCGCACGAAGTACCTAGTAGCTTCCCAAGATTTTACCCGGCAATGCTCCCCCATGTCACGCCGGGACACGCGCTTGTGACCAGACATGGGGTTGAAGAGGACCGAGCGCGCTCGAAGAGCTTCCACCTACCCGTAGGGGCAAAGGCTCAATCACATGGCTATTTGCTTCATCCATGTGCTCGATTGAGTCGTCATGGTAAAGGACAAACGCTCAAGGCTCTGTACATGTCCCCAGCCTTGTGGTTTCCCTCGGTTGCCTTCAGCCTGAGATCAATTGATCCTTACCGCGAGACAAGGTCTCATTTCCTAGGGAGAACGGTAGCAACCTTGTAAAGGCATCGCCTCATCGACCGACGGGCCGCTACCCGCAAATATCCAGGATTTGGGCGACGATCCCGTCAGCACCAAACTGCGGTAGCGCTTCGACTGGCCCTATCCACCCAACATGCCATGCCACCAGACATGCATACTACCTAGGCATGTTATTGTCATTGCCCATAAAGGGGCTGCCCGCACCAATACCCACCGTTATTTTCGGGCTTCACCGTTGAAAGGACGGATTTCGAACTTCAGTCAACTCTCCTCTTTCACTCGCTAGGCACTCGAAGCCATGCATGATCGCGTCGTCCGCGTGCTGCTGTTTGCGGCTGTAGCCCTTGCGGTACGCCGGCCGCCGGAGTTGTTGGCAGAGGACGGTGGATGCAAATGCTTCCCCGGCGATGCATGCTGGCCGGGGCGCTCAGACTGGGATCGCCTGAACAGCACCATTGACGGCAGACTCATCGCGACGACGCCGCTCGGCTCGCCATGCCACGACCCTCATTACAATGAGACCGAGTGCGCCAACCTCCAGAAGGAATGGCTTTACTCGGCGGTTCAGTGAGATATTTCTTTCCTATGCTTGAGTCGCGCGCCCGTCTACATCGTCAGACTAACACGGCATCAGCATGGAGTCCTCGTCGTCCGTCATGGCACCGCTGTTCGCCAACCAGAGCTGCGACCCCTTCCAGCCGCGATCCTCGCCCTGCACGCTGGGCAACTACGTGCGCTACGCCGTAGACGCGCGCTCGCCGCAGGACGTCGCCGCGACGCTGACCTTTGCTTCCCGACACCGCATCCGCCTCGTCGTGCGCAACACGGGCCATGACTACAACGGCCGCTCGACGGGTGCTGGGGCGCTGGCCGTTTGGACGCATCACATGAAGGACAGCGCTGTCATCGACTGGGCAGATAGACACTATATCGGCAAGGCACTTCGAGTCGGTGCCGGCGTGCAGGGCTTTGAGGCGCTCGCTGAGGCACGAAAGCATGGGCGAGTGGTCGTGACGGGCGAGTGTCCGACTGTCGGGCTGGCCGGAGGGTATACCCAAGGAGGTGGACATTCTGCGCTGAGCACTGCTCATGGCCTTGCTGCGGATAATGTCCTGTCTTACGAGGTAGTGACTGCATCGGGCAAGCACGTCAGAGCTTCGAGGGCTGAGAACTCTGACCTCTACTGGGCGCTGAGCGGCGGAGGAGGCGGCAACTACGGCGTCGTGGTGTCCATGACGGTTCGAGCGCACCCCGATGCGAAGGTCAGCGGCGCCAGCTTCGCCATCACGGCGCCCGAAAACTCAACGAGCCTCTACGACGCCATCGACCTGTTCCACGAGGCGCTCCCCGGCATGGTCGACTCAGGCGCCATGGTCATTTACTACTTCGGCGCAGGCTTTTTGCAGATGCCCGCTCTGACCCTCTTCGGCAAGAGTACCGAGGAGACTGAAAAGGTTCTCAAGCCATTTATCGACGCCGCCGCCGCGGAAGGCTTCGTCGTCAAGCCCAACTACACCGAGTTTGAGAGCTACTACGACCATTACGCTCACTACTGGGGTCCTTTGCCCGCAGGAAACATCCAAGTTGGCACGCAGCTTTTCGGCGGGCGTCTCATCCCACGAGATGCCCTAACACACTTTTCGCCCACCGCTCGGGAACTCGTCTCCATGGGCGTCACGTTCATCGGTGTCGGGCTGGACGTCTCGCGCTTCGGCCGTGAGAAAGCCGCCGCGGTTCTTCCCCAATGGCGCCAGACGCTGGTCCACGCGTCGCTGACGCTGCCTTGGAGTTTCGAGGCTCCCTTCGAGGACATGGTCGCGGAGCAGAACCGCATGACGCGCGAGGTGCAGCCGGTCATTGAGGCGGCGACGCCCGGGGCGGGAGCGTACATGAACGAAGCCGACTTCCAGCAGCCGGATTTCCAAGAGACCTTCTTTGGTGCCAACTATGATAGGTTGCTACGGATCAAGAAAAAGTATGACCCGAATGGCCTGTTTTATGCGACGGCGGGCGTCGGTAGCGAAGAGTGGACGGTGAAAAAAGATGGGCGCCTGTGCCGAGCACACCGATAGAGCATGGTTCATATCAAGTAACTCGCATGCATCAAATGTGTAGAGCCGTCATGTAGACTGACCCCTTAGTTGGGGCCAGAGCGCTATGCACGAGAGCCGCATCCCTTACTACTTTCTGCCGTCCCATATAATCGGATACTTGTACACAATGCTGTTTCCTTCTTTTTCCAGGTGCCTTTATCGATGAACGCTCGAGGACACCACCTCATCCCACTCACTGTCCTCCTCGACAGTCTCAAACTTCCTCGCCACCGCATTCGCACCTCCCCCGGATCCAAACATGGTCCTCAAGTCCTGGGTGAACTGCTCCGGGCACTCATACGCTGCAAAATGCCCCCCGCGCTCATGCACAGCCTCAAAGACAACCGGCCCCGACGACCACCCCCACGTCTTGGGCAGCGCAAAGAGGTCCCGTGGAAAGTACGAGATACCCAACGGCACATGCGGGACATACTCGATGCACCTACGCGTCGACTCACGAGCCGAGTGCGTCGCCTCATAGTAAATCCGCACGCTGGCGGCAGGCCCCGCCGTACTGAACTGATACAGCGACACCCAGGTGAGGATCTCGTCATCGGTCCAGGGGTACGCGTCGGTCCAGTCGTGCAGCTTCTCCCACAGCCAGCCCAGCAACGCGACGGGCGAGTCAGCGAGCGCGAGCCCCAGCGTCGACGGCTTGGTGCTCTGCAGCACCATGTAGCCCGACCCTTCGCGGACGTACCACCTCGTGCGCTCGATGCCTGCCTTTTGCGCGGGCGACCACCATCGCAGCACGGCGTGCTGGACGGCGAGCCACAGGCCCCGCGGGACGGTCGGCTTGACGCAGAGGAAGTTGATGTGCGACGCCAGGCAGTGGTCTGGGTAGAGCACGCCCATCATGCGCGTGATGAAGTAGCCCCAGTCGCCGCCTTGCGTGACTGTGCAAGCTGGTGTGAGCAAGAGCGCGTGAAACGTTCGGGACGAAGGTGGTTACTTACCGTACTTGTCGTAGCCCAGCCGTAGCATCAGTCGGTGTGCGCATTCGGCGTACTGCGCGATCCCGAAGCCGCGTTTGGACGGTGCCTCGGAGAAGCCAAAGTTAGGCAGCGAGGGCGCCACTACGTGAAACGACGGCCCGTCCTCGGGCTCGGTGAGTAGTCGCAGGACCTTGGTTACCTCGATGAAGCTGCCGGGCCCTGTGTTTGTCTGTCAGTCCATATCCTGACCCGTGTCGCCGTAGCACCGCGCCATCCGCAGGTGCCACATGCGAAAAGGGCAAATGGCAGTGACGTACAGCCGTGGCAGAACAACAGCGGGATGCTCCCCGGCTTGCTGCTCGTCTGGTGCACAAAGTGAATGTCGAGCGCGCCGAACCCGTCGACAAAGATGCTGGTTTTGAAGTGCGGCAGCGAGTTGAGCTTGGCCTCTTGCGCGCGCCAGTCGAAGGCCTCGGCCCAGTGCTTGGCCAGCCGCTTCACGTCGCGCAGCGAGGCGCCGTACTCCCAGTCGTCGGAGAAGTCGACCTCATCCGGGAAGGACGCCTCCGCGAGCTTGGACCGGACGGCGTCGATGGCCTCATCGGGCACCGCGATTTTGAACGACCGGATTTGATGTGACATGGTTGCGGTGTGCCGCAAGGGGAAGACGGGCTTCAATCACGGGTCAACCGTGTCACCCGTGATTCCGTGGAACTGTGAGGGGTTCAATGTTCTCCAGCAGCCTGTGAGTGTCGGACCAGCAGCGCGTCGTCTCAATTGAAGCCAGCGATGTATATTTGGAGACGAGGCGGCGTTGAAGGCAGCTGAAGTAGCTATGTAACGCAGTGACGATGTTTCGACATCAGAATTGGATTGCCGTCCCTCAATGGCTCTACTATCGAACTCAATATCCTCGGGCCGCATGCCGGGAGCCCCAGGGCCAGCGGAGAGATTATTGGGGTTCCCCGAGCCCCCCACTGTGGCCGTGGATTGCGGCAACGGGGGCGCAAGTTGTCCCCGTCCCCGTGCTGTGGGCCGTGTTGCCGGCATTGAACAGCGCTCTGTCCGACGCGGGGGAACATTCAGCGAAACCCGGCGCGGGGTGCTCCAGTGGCACGGAGCATGGCCATCCAGATTCCAGACCCAACGAGCTCCAACCGGGGGGAATCATATCGTCTCTCAACTCGAAGCCAAGGTTAACTTCCTTCAGATCCCACAGGGGAAGACTATCAGCAATCGCCGTACCTAGTATTTACCTCGTATTGGTAATTTGGTATTCGTATTTACTGCTTGTCCCGCGCGCCAGGAGATGCAAACCAGTGCGCCAATGACCGCTCTATGAGGCCCATGCATATGCGCCAAACGCCGTCTCGTACGCCCAAAGCCCTGTCCTACGCCAAACACCTCTGTCCAGCCCTCCGCTTCGCCCCCTCATCAACGTCGCCAACCTGCAACACGATGCCCATGCCCACCGCCTGGTGCCACAACACGTGGCAGTGTAGCAGCCACAGCCCGTCGTTGTCCAACGCGAACCGCAGCACCACGAAGCCCATCGACGGCACGTAAACTGTATCCTTGCGCAGCGGGGTCTTGGTGTCTACGTCCGCGGCCACCGCATCCGCTTGCTCCTTGTCAAACGGATTGTAGCCCCTGTTGAGGCCCATGGCGGCGGTCTGCGATCGCACAACGTAGAAGTTGTAGCCGTGCTGCGATTGTTAGGTACTTTGCACGGGCCTGAGGGAGGGGAGGGAACGGAAGAGCTAACCAGGTGAAAGGGATGGCCCTTGTCGTCGTAGTTGTTGAGCACGAGCTCCATCCACCGCTCCTTACCCGTCTTCTTGATCCACGGCACCTTGAGCTTCTGTGCGGTAGTGGGCTGTTTGATGGCATCTACCCATTGGGCCCGATCCAGCGCCAGCAGCGGCGGCTTGTGCGGTTCTGAGACGACCCACGACGTGTGGTTCACGGTAGCGACCGGGCGGTTGTGGTTGGCGCCGCGAATCGTCATAGCCGAGTACAGCACCGCTGTCTCACCGGGTTTGGCTAGGCCCGCCGGCGAGGAAGCGAGAGGCGCGCCTTGCAAGTCTTTGAGGTTCAATTCTGAGACTGCCACGCCTTTCTCATGTCTCGTTGCTTGCTTGGTCGGAGAGGACGCCCATGAAAGCGGAAACTCTTGCTCTGGAGTGAGAGCAAAGTTATGCAGATTCATGTTCCTAGCGATGAGCTGTCAGCTGAGAGCCACTTCCTTCGAATATGCTTGACTTACTCCTTATCCAGGGTCACAATCAACCTGGCGCCCTGCTCCGAACGAGCCCTCGCCGTGGTACTGGGCGCCTGCTGCACGACAACGTCCATGCGCTCGCCCGGATACAACACGCCAATTGACTGTGCCGCATGCGTATCATTTGCAACGGCATGTCCGCCGTCAACGGTGATGACCTGCATGCTCCCTGCTGATAGCGACAGTGTGATGCCGGCAGAGACGCTGCGAGCCGGTCAGCAACTTGGTTCGACGAGAAGCAGTGTGTCAGCGAACATACCCAGTGTTTACAACTCTCAATCTTACGCGCCGGTCTCGTAATACGGTCTCCGGCCGAGCCACTGCGCTGCAGTTGACAGGCCATGCCTTGACTGCCATGGAACAGTTGTACGATCCCCGTCCATTGATGAGCATGGAATCCGGAGCCGGCTAGACGCATCGGTCAGCGACATGGAAGTCCCTGGGGATGGCGTGGCCAACTCACCTCGTACATGTAATGGTCTGGAGCCTCAAACCACTCCAAGACGTCCACCGCCGAGCGGTGATACCAGTCGCCAACCAGCAGAAGCTGCTCTGCGTCGTACGAGTAGGTCGCCCGCTCGGCGACGGCATTCTCCGCGTTCGCTGGCTTGTGCACCACCAACCCGCCGAAGAGCCCGTCGGCGCGCTGCACTCCAGAGTGAGCGTGGTACCTGAGCGCATGAGTAAGCCATCGTTTATGATATTCTTAAAGGTTGAAGGAAGCTCACCAATATGTTCCTGATTGAGAGTCGTCGATCCGGAAGCGGTAAGTGAGGTTGGCAGCGGCCGGGATGGCACACTGCGTGAGGGCGACCACTCCGTCCATGTCGTTGGCGCCTAGTCATCACGCGCACGAATGAGTGACCCGAATCACCAACAGAACCAACTGAACTGCGAAGCAAAAAGGAAGCATGGCTTGGCATACCGTTCATGGTCAGTCCGTGCCAATGGACGGCGACGCCTTCTCCGGCGTCGGCATCGGCATCGTGGACTGAGTTGTGGACGTTGACGATGAGCTCGTCGCCCGACCTCGCCTCGACCAGCGGGCCGGGAAATTGGCCTGCGATCAACTCGTGTTAGTCTGGGCACAAGGGACGCGGCTCGGGAGCGCCTGCAGATGGGAGGGGAAACGGACCGTTGATGAGGTAGAGAGACTTGACGACGCCGTCGGGAGCGCGCTGCTCCTTGGTGATGTTCCAGTCCAGATAGATGGTCTTGGGCTCGCGGTAGACGTGGTCTTCGGGGTGGAGAGTGAATCCATCGTCGACAGGCGTGTGCGCGGGCGCAGGCGGTGCATCGCTGCTGGCCGGTGTGGTCGACGGTGCATTCGCTTCATGTTCCACCGCGAAGCTCGAAACGCGTGACGAAAATGTATAGACAAGAAAGACGGACGCCGAAGTGGCCACCAGCCCGCCCAGAAGCACCAGCAGCAGAAGCCGCCCGGCGCGCGCGGCCGGCGACGGCGGCGGCTTCCTGCCCATCTGTCTCATGCTGGGAGTCGTGTCGTGGGCTCCTCCTCCTGCTGCTGCTCCTCCTCCGCCATCAAACAGCACTCAGTCGCAGCTACGAGCGGGCGCTCAGTAACTAAAGAGTCGGCGTAGCGAAGAAAAGCCGTCTCGGTGCACACACGCGACTTGTCTCACGGGCGCCGCGGGTCTAGGCCTTGCCGACCTGGAATGGGTAACAGACGGGCAGGTTGGCCGTCGAACCTTCGAGGGAGGCGTGCGTGCGTGCGTGCCTGGGGGCGAGCTCGGAATGATGCAGCGGCGGGAACGGGGGGTGTATGACGACGAGATCAGAGAATTGATGGCGGGTAGCTCGGCGGGCGGGCGGGCGTCAAGCCGACATGCGTCTGGCGTCGTGGTGGTGCATTCGCGAACTCTCTCTCGAAGCCCCCAAATCCCAAGTCGCCGGGCGCTGCTGCTGGCTGCGGGCCGACCTTCCAAGGGTTCCAACAAGGACGCATGCGCCGGTGGTTCGTGCAGGGTGCAGGCCGGTCATCAATCAGGCGCCGTGGTTCCCTTTGTTGCAAGGGGGGCTTTTCTTGGGAAACGTCGAGAAGACGGGACGAGGCCAGGGCAACAAAGGCGTCACGCACTCACACATTCACGTAGAGCTAAGGAGTCATTTCAACCGTCAACAGGAGCTAGGGACGCCAGACGACCGCCTCTGGTTGCATTGTGGGCGCTGCCCGACCCAATACCCATCACGGGAGGCGTCGGCCCTGTGACGTGCGCCAGCGACCCGATGACCCCCCCGTCCCGGGCCTTGGAGGGGGAAACGTCGCCCGCTTCAACACCTCGTCCCTTCTGCCGCCACCTCGGGCCTGCTCGAATGGCCCCTCGTGGCGGCGCGTGTGGGGGGGTCTCGGGGCCCGGCGCAGGGCCCTTCTTGGCCGGCGCTTGCCCCTCCATCCCTTCCTGACTGATGCCCTCTTTCCAGATTGCCCTCTGAGGTTCCGGTGCGGCGGTCTGTGGGCTCCTACTAACAACACCTCCTAACATCGAATCGGCAGTTATGCCTTGAGACCCTGCCGTAGACCCCACGGGCCTTGGCGATGCCCGGTCATTGGCACGCCTGTGAAGGGCAGGTGGCAGGATAAAGCGGTGGTTTGGACGAACTGCTCCGGAACCGATGCTGTCCATCCAACGAGCATCAAGTGAAGACGACGTCGGCAGGCGGCGAGAACCCGACGTGCGCGACTTTTCGCTGTTAGTCAGTCCACTCGTCGCTGCAGATGTTGGCCTTTTACCCATCGCTTTAAACTTCTCATTTTATGTAGGTGTCTGTGAGGGGTACAGTACCTGGAGGGCCAGGGCCAGGGGCAATCTCACTTCATGCCCGTCACTTGTGTCTAGATCTCCCGCCGCGACTCACTCGGTGTTCATGTCTCAGTCTTGGGCGCCAAGTAGGCAGTGCGCCACATCTCGTCGCGATGCCACCAGCAAATGTTGTCCCTGCGCACAGCAGTCTGTACTGTACTGGAAAAAAAAAAATCTTGATACGTACGGAAGACAGCATCTGCTGCTGCCAAGCCCATCTCATCATCACCTGTGCTGCCCGACGGGGTGTGTCGTGTGAGTCGGCCCTTGCCCCTGGTCGACATGAACCCTCCTCCCCTCCCTTGCACCCTGCCGGCGCACCCCCATCGGCCTGCATGTGACGAGCGTGACGGAACCGGCGCGGCGTCACGACGACCGTTGGAGCAATCATCGTGTTGGCCGGCCCGGGGCACGGCGTCGGCTCCGCGTTGATTCCTGTACGGCCGCATATTCGTCCCACGATGCGGGCCTGTAGGCGGCCGTGTAGTAGTAATCCAGTATCTCTGCAACGTTGCTGACCTATGCCCGCGAGGCAGCGCGGCACGTTGGCTTCGACACGAGGGCCCATTCGATCAGGGGCGAGCGAACGAGCGAGCGAGCAAGGGACGGATCTGCCGCCCGCAGCCTGCCGTTTGATCCGATCTCGCGCGCGCACGCGAAGACAGACGAACACACCGCCGACTTGCGTGTCAAGCTTGTGTACGTACGTGCATACGTACCTACGTCACTAGCGGCCGGCCAGCCGGCTGGCGGGACGAGAAGACGGAGGGGCATTCTGCGGCGCAGGAAGGGACTGGGGCTGGAGGGAGTGGAGGGAGCGGCCCCAGATTGTCAGGACGGACTCAGGACGCAAGCCCCAGCACGCCACGGCTTGAGTCGTGCCGGCGGCCTTCCTCCCTGGATCTGGATCTGCGCGTAACTCGCATGAGCTCGGCCCCGGTTTTCCCCCTTCCTCTCGCGAGTCAACAGACTGCCTGACTGCCCAGAAAGAAGGGGTGCAACAAGTTAGCTAACCTCCATCCAGTCCAGAACCGCCCAAAGTCAGTCGACGGACGGACCCTGTCGCGGAGGCACGCGGCCACACGCTTGCACGCGCTTGTGCCGCCGCCACCCAATGCCCGCCTCGGAGGCTCCCCTCGTGGCATCTCTGCAGCTTGTTAGTGCTGGTGTATAATATGCAAGGCTGCTGCAACCCTCCTCACATCGCCGGGCGCGCGCGCGTGAATAACCTTTGCTGCTGCCGGTGCACACACCCAACACCAGGTCGGTGCGCCAGAAAGAATTGATCATTCCCCTGCTTCTCCCCCCCGGTCCCCCAAGTCCAGTCTTGGCTTCAGTCTTGGCCCGTTTATATATCCCGGCAGCGGTTCGTCCTGAAGAGAGAGAGAGAGAGATGTGAAATGCGAGATGCCTGATTGATCGACACGACTTCCCCCCCTTCGTCACCTCGTGGATCTTTGGCACCCGCCGCCGCCACGACTTGACCGACTTGAAACTCCGAGACGCGGCTTTCACATCATCGCGCAACTCGCCAGCAGCCAGCAGTCAGGATGCGGTCGAACCGCCTCGCTTGGGCTACGGCGGCCCTCGCGCCTCTGGCCGCCGCCGCCGGCTCGCTCAAGGACATTAAGCATATCGTCCTGTTCATGCAAGAGAACCGCGCCTTTGACCATGTCCGTCCCCAAGCGTCGCCCGTGCAACAGATCAGCAGTCAAGACTGACCTCTTCTCGCAGTACTTTGGCACCATGGCCGGCGTGCGAGGGTTCGGTGACCCCAATGTCCAGGTCAACAACGATGGCCGCACCGTCTTCGAGCAGTGAGTGAGACCACGACTGGGCCCATCAGCCAGTCCTCTTTCCATGTTCGCAGCACCTGGCTCACGCTTTGCGCTCACTTACAGGCCCATCCCCGAGGCCAAGAACGGCGTCGACATCCTGAAGCCATGGCACATCAACTACCTGGGCGGCGAGTGGAAGCAGGCCACGCAGTGCATGGCCGCCGGCGACAACGGCTGGGGAGCCATGCACTCGGCCTACAACAGCGGCCTCGGCAACAACTGGGTCCGCGCCGACGGCGCCTGGAGCTTGGGCTACTTCAAGCGCGAGGACGTCCCGACGCAGTGGGACATCGCCGAGGGCTGGACCCTCGCCGACATGGCCACGCAGAGCGTCCTCGCGGCCACGGATCCGAACCGCATCATGTGGATGAGCGGCTCCATCAACATTCCCGGCTCGCCCTCGAACCCAGACGGCTCTGGCGGCATCATCATTGACAACTCGGCAACGCCCGGTAAGTCGCAATGGACGCTTGGCTCTTGATGCTATCTCAAGCATTCATGCGTGGTTGTTCCGTTACTTACAAGCCATGGCCACAGGCTGCGAGGCCCCGCGCCTCAACTGCTTCCCCTTCGTCTGGAAGACGTTCCCCGAGTACCTCGAAGACGCCGGCATCTCGTGGCAGGTCTGGCAGGACCTTGACAACTTCGAGGACAACATGCTCGCGTACTTCGAGCAGTACCAGCTCGCCAAGAACGGCTCCGCCCTGCGCACCAAGGGTAACTCGTACCCGGGCCTCGATGCCTTCTACAAGGCCGCCGCCGATGGCACGTTGCCCCAGGTCAGCTGGATCGTGGGCCCCCAGGAACTCGCCGAGCACGCGCCCAACCAACCCGTCGACGGCGCCTGGCTGCAGAAGAAGGTCGTTGATGCCATCACCAGCAGCCCCAAGTACCACGAGACGGTTCTCATCATCAGCTACGACGGTAAGTTGACTCCCTTCCGTCCACATTGTCGCTGGCTTCTCGGCCGCGCGACCTGCATCGTCACATCGCTCTAATACCGCCGACAGAGCAGGGAGGGTGGGCAGACCACGTCGTGCCCCAAGCGCCCGACAGGGATGCGGCCGGCGAGTGGATGATGGACCCGTACAACCAGTACGGCATTGTGCCTGTTGGCCCGGGTAAGATCGATCTAGACGCCGAAAGGAGTCTCCCGGCGACTCTTTCGGGACAATGACTGACGGACGGAATGACAGGCTGGCGCACGCCTCGAACCATTGTGTCGCCCTGGACTCGCGGCGGCAATGTCTTCACCGAGCGTGCCGACCACACGTCCGACATCATGTTTGTCGAGCAGTGGGCCGCGGCGCAAGGCTACAAGGGTGTCTACAGCAAGGAGCTCACCCAGTGGCGCAGGGACCACATGTCCAACCTGGTCAACGCCTTCGACTTTACCCACGTATGTCGATCTTCTGCAGTGTGCAACTTAAAGTTGGCTGACCTGGTGTTGCAGTCTGATACATCGTGCCCCGACATCACACAGCCGCCAACTCCGGAAAGCCTGCCCGACGATGGCACCCACTACAGCGGGAACCTTACCCTTGGCTCCCTTACAGGTCCATGGGTCGGCCCGGCCAAGTGCCTCCAGAACCACAGGACCCCACGACCGGATATTCCCTACGGTTCATCCAATGCCAACCAGAACATGACCACCCTGGTCGAGGAGGGGTTCAAGCGCGTCCGCGGCAAGCTTACCGAGGGCCGCTACCTGACGTTTGAGAGCCGGGGTTACGCGCTGACGGCGATTCGAGACCGTTACGCCGGTGTCACCATGGCCACCAAACACCACAATGACATCCGCCAGCGGTGGATCCTCCACGCAGTCCGCGGGACCAGCGACCAGTTCACCATCCAGTCTGCCTGGGACAAGAAGTACATTTCCGGCGGCACCCGCTACCTCGGCACCCTGACGAGCGACGAGTCGCGAGCGCAGACCTTTACCGTAAACTACAACCCCAACGGCGCCATGTACACGCTTCAGGTCGGCGACAAGGATCAGTACGTGAGCGTCGAGCAGTCAAGCGGCTCCACGCTGCAAACACTCCTTGCGTCGTCAGCCACTCCCCTTCAGTGGACTAGCCGGAAGGAGTGGTTCGAGATTTATAGCGTGTCATACCTCAAGTAGAGCGGCCCCCTGAGCATGGTGCATTTTGAGCACAACCAGACAATGCATGGATAGATGCATAGCCGGCGGATTCATGCTTACATGACCCTGGAACATACATACAAATGGCGTTATGGAATATTGCTAGTCATTCGATACCCGAGCATACGGGAAGAAGAAGAAGACATCTCTTATCTTACTCTACGCGCCTACATGCAGTGAGTGACCTTGCCAGTGATTAGAACCCTCCTTCGGGGACCTGCTTGAGCACGCAAGCCACGTCGTTGCCGCCCCCGTCGACGCCTGCGAACGACACGCGATTTCCCCACCAGTCCAGCTTCGCCGACGATTTGAACTGCACCGCGAAGAACATGACGATGCCGGACACGGCGACTGCCGAGGCAAAGGCGCTGGTCAGGACATACGCGTACCGTGCCCACCACCCGAGCATGCGCTTGCGAATGTACAGGTTGAAGAACCAGGATAGACAGAACGCCGGCCATAGATGCGTGAGGTTGTACGGCGAGAGGCTGAGCGGGCCGAAGAAGAGCACAGGCACGTGGACGTACCGCACCCAGCTGTTTGGGAACCGTCGCTGCAGGAAGAATACGGGAACAGGCAATATTGCTCCAACGAGGAATCCCCAGGTGAGAGAGTTGTAGATCTGGCCCCAGCCGAATATTCGCTTGGGGCCGATGGCGCCCATAATGACCGTAGCTGTGAAGTAGGAGTGTGCTCCTTTAATGGTATTGTGCGAGTTAGCACCATGGATAGCTCCTTTGCAGCAGAGCAGAACAAGCTCGGCTTAACCGTGTCAGGCAGGCAGAGGGGATGGACTCACCGGGACACGAAAACCTGTCTGGCTGGTCAATGGCGCAGACGTTGTCAATGTGCGTCAGCTGCCACTGATTCACGCCAATCGACACAAACGCTGCCAGTATCGTCGCCCAGATTTGGATCGCGAACGTCAATCGTGGTGGTATCTTGCAATAATGCGCCATCTTTAGGCCAGCGGTGAACTGGATGCTCTGCGCGCATGTGATGTACCCAAACGCCTTGAACATCATGTTGGCGATGGGCTTGCCGCTGAGAACAAAGCCCCCAATGAACTCGGCAATCACGTTGAGTGTCACCTCGACATTGGTCATAGCCAATATAATGCCTATGGGCACCTGAAGGCAAAAGCACAGCACCAGCGCGAATACTATACCCCAAACGGGCATCGACGTGTCCCAGAGCGTGCATGCGCAGCAGGCCATCGTGAAGGAGATGGCCAGGACGACCATGTACCACCAATGTGGCGTCTCCTTGTAGCTCGTCATGAGTCTGGTGTGTATATCCTTATCCGCCTCTCGAACAGGAACGCGGGAGCGAAAGAGGTTCTTGAGCGCACGCGTGAGCTCGACATGGTGATAGAGCCCGACGTGGACTAGGGCCGCCAGGTAAAGCGCAAAGTTGCACGCATACGTCACCGACGATGCCGCAGACAGATACGGCACGCTATACTCTTGGTACGCGGTCTCATCCAGCGTAAAGTCTGGGTTCAGGACCCGCGAAATGTTGTACGGCAGGCCGAAATTGTCGAAGACGTAGTTGCTGTTGATGGGCACGTAGGCCGAGTTGAACGCGTTCGACCAGTAAACTGGAATGATGGCCAGAATCACGGCGATAAATGCTCCTGCAAAGACATTGGCGGTGGAGAAGAAGGGCGTGACGATGGGGTCCAGAAGAGACGTCGCCCAGTTCCAGTCAAAGGTAGGAATTGGGTTGAGGCCCATGCCGCAGATCGAGCCGGTTACGATAGCCAGTGTGGCACTATCTGGCTTAATCCATGTCATCCAGTTGAAGATGGACATAGCGTTGAAGAGGTAATTTGGCACCCAGAAGTAGAGAAACATGCCGACAAAGGCGTACAGGAAGAAGCGGTTTCGCGAAAGCGTCCATCCAGACGACAGCTCCCTCGAGCCATCGTCATGATGCAGAGCCTTGTTGAGCGCAATCTGCGCCAGGCATCGGGGCCAGATCATCTCGGCCGGATATACCAGAACCCTTCGACTAACGCCTGCAGCGCCGTAGCCAATGAGTTGGGTCGAGAGGGCCATGAGGATCTGCCACCCCGCGCTGTCGGCGAGCTTTCTGTTGCCGAAGAACATGTCGAGCTTGAGCACTTGTATTATATACGTGACGTACGCAGTGCCATTATAGCCTCCGTACGCGACATTCGACATGATGGTGATGACCATGTGTTCCTTTTGGTTGAACGGGCCGGGGTTGAGGGAGAAGGAGAGCGGTCCGAGGGGGATGACTCCAGTAGGCAGCACCCTGGCCATGAAGACGCCGCACGGATACGATAGCAGCTGGGCCACGTACGACACGATGAATATGGTGGGATACCGCAGTGAGAAGAATTGATCGATACCGGTGCCGAGGATAGCGAACACGCTGCCTAGGAACCACGCACGGAACGTATTCACCGGCATCGATGGGTCATCCGTCGGATCGACCACCGCCCGAACTTCTGGGTAAGGAGAGTTTTTGGGTATGTGCGCTTTCTGCTCGTGAAACTCGGACACGAGGCCTGGGCAACCTCCATGTCAACATCGCTTCTGTTCTGCTTGATCAGGTTGGCGGCTCTCTGAAGAATGTCACCAGGGAAGATGTAGTCGTGGAGGTGCTCGTAATACATGCATCGTATCTTATCGACGATATTATAGCGCGCCTCGCCGTTGGCAATTGATTCGGTGTTCTCATTGTCGGGCCAAGCTCCCTTTATCTCAACTGCGGGAGAGCCGTCGTGCATAAACTGGGGCTTCTCGTTTGCAGCCATAGTGATGCTCCATGGATGGCTGGAGTAGGAACATGTAAGAAGAGCTGCAGTGCCTGAACTATTGCAGCAATTTCACATGGAACCTTGGACAGCGTCGCGTCTTATATGCCGTCTGCGATGGACGCCTCTCAACATCGAGCCTTGGAAACCCCGGGCAAGATGAACGCAAGGCCGGTCGTCGGCATACTCCGCACTGCTTCCATGCAGGTAGGAAGTCTAATAACGAACGGCCGAGACTTGAAGATTGAAACCAGCGACCGTTTCACTCACCGTTGTTGGTCTGTTGGCTGTGCCCAACGCCCACGAAGGGTTACATCCAATGGCGATCTCTGCAAGTAGCTTTTCGATACCGCGAACCATCTCTTTTTGTGCCATTCTGTGTTACGTTTCGTGCAGTCAGTGTGGTGGGGAGCTGTTGAAGCTATCGGCGGCAATGCTGCGGCACTTGGGCAAACGAGCTTCAGCGATCAGACGTAGACACAAGGTGAGCACAATCATTGGTCTTGCGATTGTAACCGGATTCACAATCGCTACATCTCTTTGCAATGGCTCACGCTTCTCTACGGGTGCAATATCTTTGCAATAAAGGGCAATAGAGGGTATTCCCTGGCAGTTCAGTTCAGTGTTGGTCACAGCTCCTGGAGCTGGTCAGCGGCCGTCGGCATCACTGCCTCCTATTGGCGTCCGTAGTAATGCACTACCACAACAATCTCTGGAGGCCTGTTCCCTGCACACCCGTCTGTATTCACGCCAAAGTCAATGTCGACCTTCCACAAACGGCAATATCGAGTATCTTGAACTGTCTTACATGCAGCAGGAAATTCACGTGTAACACGCACCGGGACCTGCTACGAATCTATTGTCTGTCTTTGCTGCGCACTGAGCATGGTATTTGGCGGTGTTGGGAGTGCCCTCCCTGCCCTCGTGCCCTTTGCACGTCAGGATGATCCAAAGCAATTGCTACAAGTGAGGGTACTGCGAAGTGCCAACCCTGCGTCGAGCCGATCGCATGTTGATGAGGACAAGCATGGACAAGATAGCATTTCTCAGCTACGAGCCATATTCCATAAGCGCCCGAAATTAAAATTATTACCCTTCGCAGGCTGCAGTAAGTGTTCAATCTGTGAGCCTGAATGCCGTTCCCAAACCATGACGCAGACCCACGTGTTTTCGTCGCACCATTATTTCTTTAGGTGAAGAGCTTCCTTGACCTTGTCAAAGGTCGACTCCTTGTGATGCGGGTGAGTCTCCTTCTTGGGTTGGTCACCGAGCTCCCCTGACGGCTTCTGGGTCTTGGCCTGTTCGTTCTCGTGCTCGTGCAGCTGCAGCGTCGGTGTCAGCGCCTGATCTCAATTGACACGGGGGTCCAGCATGCCCTCTCTTCCTCCACCTCGGCGTTGTGGATGAGATCGTGGCCCTCGATGGCCGCCTCGTCGGTGATTCCGCTCATGGTTGGTATTTGGACAGTGTAATTTGTAAACTTGTTGCGGTGTTCTGGCTTTTTCTAGGACAACGTGATGGCATCGGCACCGAGCGCACGCGACATCCTCTTTATAGCTCAGCTGGCACATTCACAGTGGCCGGCCCCGTCATCAGGTTCGGAAGCTGTGGGATGATGTCTTGCCCGCGTCATTCCTCAGCCACCGAGCAACACCATCGAATAAGAAGCTCGAGTACCCCGCCCGACAACACGGGATCATCCATCTTGCTCGCCACGGACAGTCTGCGGACTGTAAACGGCACGAGTATTTGCGTAGAGTTTACCGTGCGTGCCAGACGGTGTCTCCTGGTTCGAGCGACAGCTTCAGGCCAGTCGGCGGAAGCTCCACACGCCCATGTACGGCTCTCGATGAGTCCGGCGACGGCTCGAGGAGAAACGTTCGAGGTCGCGGACGCTTCGGGATGTGATTGACTACTTTCTCCCAGTCCCGTCAGCCACACCATGTGGCGATGGGTGACGGCGCCTGCCAGAGTGTCCGCTGTCGCGTGATGTGGCGAGCCCACCGGACGAACAGCTGGACCCTTGATCTACATGCTGAATTACCCGATCGAGAAGGCTGCGTATAAACAGTGTGTGGCAAAGGTACCTGGACTGATGCCAGCTCAGTGACGTTGTGTGGCGCTGGGTCATGATACATCTGGCAAGGCAGGGGCCGGTTCCGGCGCGCAGCAGGTCCCTCAAACACAACATGGAAGACTCGGCAACGCCAATACAGGTAGGTGATGGCGGTATCGCTCATCTCAAGATTTTATGAACCTTGTGTCGTCAACCGTGGGTACTGTACAGTGGTAACATGAAGTGCGTTCAGTTGTAGCCCGACGTGTTGACTTGACGCACTCGGCCGAGTGCCTTGTCGGATGATCCATGCTCTTCCGAACCGACAGAAGCGTAGCCCGTTACCAGGACAAGGCCCTCTAAACCCAGTATATGTGTATTATTACCAGAGGGAGCGGAAAAGGCTTGACAGCTGACTCGAAACCCTGCTCGCCAGTGTCTTCTCAGACGACGTAGTGAAGTCGCTGTTTCCCGTGTCACTGGACCTCCTGCGCTGCTGCTGCATCTCCTCCACGAACTTGGGCCACGTGTTTGTAAAGACAAGGTACTTTACGTGGCACTGAACGGCGTCGAATATACCGACGTGAAATCCTTGGGGGACCTCGCCTGTGTAGCTCACCAGGCTGCTGAGCGCCCTGCTCGTAGGCGCTGGGTCCATATCGAAAGGCGTCGCCGAGTCGTTTCGTCCTTCGCCACAGACAATTCTCGCCGCCTTCTCAAAAACATCTTGAAGGGGCTTTAGGTCTGCAGAGGACAAGTTGAGGGGAAACTCGGCGTCCCGAGGGCTGACAAAGTCGATATAAATTTCCAGTGCTCGGTTGTATGACTCGAGCCGGCTTTCTTGATCAAAGGCGTTTGTGTGAGATGCTTGCCAAACGGCCAGCGTCGTCAGGAAGGCAATGTTTTCTCCGGAAAAGTCGCACAGCGCAGAGAACTCCTGCAGGGGTCCCGGGTTCTCGCTCAGGACGTGGTCCAGCGCGGCCATGGTCAGCAAGCGATCCCCAAGCTTCTCGTCGAGATAGTCAAGGGACTGGCCCTTTTCAACCAGGCTGACGGATGACGTCTTCTGCCACTCTGCTGAGGTGGAAGAGCGCAGGGTGGTGGTCTGCGATCCGGTTTCCCATCTGCTGTTTGTGTCCTTGGCTTTTTTACTGAGGATACGGAGTCGGATGACTTGGAAGACCGGTACAAAGACGGTGAAGATCTCAAACATGAAGATTGACAGGTGAATCCTGTCTTGTCAGTAGCCGCTCGCGGCGAAGGACTTTTGTCAGACTCACCATTGGCTGGGCGTAAAATATGGGTTGACCTTTCTGAATGCAGGCACGTAGGATGCGATGAGGAACATGGGCGTCGCATGAAGGCTATCATTGTCAGTAATGCTGAAGTGAATGAGAACGATGCGGTGGCATACTTTGAGAGGCAGCAGCCGATGGTTTGCGTCCGCCATCCCATGGTGTCACGAATATTCCATGCCCTCCAGATAAGGATAGGTGCCACCTGTAGGCGTCAGTTGTGATCAAGATCGACATTTTCTCGAGGTACGTACGATCCACGTCCAGATGACCTGCCACAGGACCGAAGGCCACCACTCCCACCCACGGCCGAGGTCTTCGAGTTGCTCAGGGATCGTGGCGCCTTTCAGCTCGGTGCCTGGAATGCCATACGTAGGGTGGTACTTTTTGCAAGCCAGCCACATGCCGACGGTGAGGAGAACCTATCATCGTCCATGTTAGTTTGGTACTTCAGAGCTAAAGCTACTCCCAAGCATACCTGTAAGACCATGCCGAAGCCGATGAGTATCATGACCCTCCTCGTGTAGCGCATATTTCTCAGACGGCAAAGCCATGACGACTTGGCGCCATCGCAACCCGCTCGAAACCTGAGCTCAGGGTGCGTGAACTGCTTCTGCAGCTTGGCGATGTGAAGGAAACGTGTGTTGGAAGCATGGAAGAGGGCAATCCCCAGCGGGAACCATATGCCCATGAAGAAGTACTGGATGTCGTACGCGAGAATAGTTGGGATCGTCCTGCCAATGGGATACGTGATCTGCGCAAGAATCCAGTACGCATGAAGGAATGTAATGGCAGTGAACGACAGCGGCAGACCGCGAATCTTGAGAACAGGATGGTGGCGGTTGAACCAGCAAAAGGCCATGCCCGAGAAGACGAGCGTCGTCCATATGCAGGCATAGCAGATGAAGAAGATGCCAATCCGGTCCCAAGCGGCCGGGCTGGTAGGGAGCGTGTACAAGGAGACGGGCGCCGCGTCCATGTTGACGGTGACAAGCTGTCAATGCCTTGGCTTCATTCCACCTTTTCTTTCGCAGGCCAGGGCCATTGTGAGCGAGGGAACACGAGGGTCTTTTATCCACCTTGACCAGCTGGCTGCCAACAACGACTGCGCATGGTACTAGAGAGAGAGGGGACCCAGAGATTGCACGTTTCACGGCGGCTCTTTCTTTTCATTTCTTGCTTTTCGTCTCGGGTGGCGATCAGTGCCGTTGGTGGTTGTAGTACCAGAGAACCAATCAACTAGCCTAGCGACCGTCCCCCGAGGTCCGAGCACACTTAGAGTTGGGGTGTCAAAATCCCAAGCCTTTTGGCGCTTGCAGTAGTTGACGGCGGAACGGCTTCGGGAGTGAGAAGGTGGGCTAACGGCTGGGAGGGGAAGGCTTGGGGCTGGGAAACCGTGGTTGTGGCAACAGATGCCGCTGCCCCTGTGTGCCTGAGAGCGGGTGACGGCTGGAGCTTCGTCGACACAAGCAAGGACAAGGTCTGGCTGCTCCTCTCCCTAGTGTCGTGGCATTGGCATTAGCGTCACGCCCCGTCCCCATCAAGCTTCAGTACTCGGGAACTGGTTGGCAGCATCTGGATCAAAGGGCAGTCGTCTTTGCTTGACCTAGGGCCCGGCCACCGTGAAACCCCTCTCGCCAGTACATTGCACGAAGCAATGGAACAAGTCACGTCAGCAACCATAGTGTGATAAAGACTTGAACGACTAACGAAAGGTAGCGTGGGCCTGGCCTCTTCGACCCATCAGATGCATTTCCCGTCCCCAAGTCCTCGTTACACGTACATTTTACCAGCAATCTATGACCGGTGGCCCTCCCGTAACCTCAATTTTAACGCTACATCCCGGAGTCCGTCCCAAGACTCCCAACATGCCACACTAGACACTCAGAATTTGCGTTATCCGCGGCTTGAGATTGAGAAACAACTTACACACCCTGTGGTGCATCGTCGTGACTGCACGTGCGAGAGGTCGTAATCAAGGACGCCTGCTTGTTCGACAACATGCATCGTTTGGTAGTGGCATCTCTGTGTACCGGGGATGCACTATCGGCAGTCAGCAATAGACTTCTCTTGAAGCAATTGGCTGCGGCAGAATACCCTTTTACCAAGAATCGACGCATTGTGAATCCAGCACTGAAGCTGTTTCTGCTCCCGCTCAGTCATGTTGATCGCGTTCACATCTTTATCTTCCACCAGCTGCTGGGTCACAGGCTGGGCCCAGATGGCGTGTGCCAAACACAACAACAGAAAGGGTTGCCAGACCATGGTCAAACACAGCGAGAGCCAGGGCACCCAAGCCTGTCAATTGCTCTTTTTGGCCAAGGCCTCCAAAACTCTCAGTTTAAGTTGGATCGCAAGCGGTATGCAGCGTAGAGAGCACACCTCCCGGCCGTACTGGCGACTGCAAACACACAGGAACCGAAATTCGACCGGACCTTTCATATACTCATCATCGTTCAAGCTACGCCTGTCAGCGATGGTTGTGCTTTCAGCGACCAGAGGGCATGCAATGGTCAAAGAATAGCATCGGTCGATTACGCGGCTCACGAATCAGGCGAAACGAGCCTTGCGCCTCGGGAGGCCACTCTCAGAGGTCGGGCAATCGTGCCTCGCACATGTTCGCCTGCAGAGTTCCCCCTCAGTCCTGACATCCGCATCCAGCTTGTTACCAAACGAGTGTGGAGTGCTTTGACAGGCAAGTGGCGGGTCCGTGAAGATCCGCACGTTGGGGGCGTGGGAAGAAGCAACGACCGGCCAACCGCTGTCCGCTCCTGGAGTAGTCGAGTCCGATATTTTTCGCAAGTGATGTTGCACCTCGCCAGAGCTCAGGGCGTCTGCCGCCCTTATATGCTGCGCTGGTCTCATCACCCCTGACACAGCGCTCGGACTTGACGAGATTGCGCAGACTTCGCCCGGTCGTCGTGGCCCTTGAGCATGGCGGGCGCACAGGAGCGTACGGGACATGTCTCGCGAGAGGCGCCATCCCTCGCACCGGGCTCCCGGGTGGGCGGGCGGCAGTCTGGTCGGGTACGGGCCGATGACAAGTGCCGCTCAACAACATGAAACGCGTAGACACAGGATCGCAGCGCCCCGAAGTCATCGTGTTCCGGCGCAGCGACGCAGCCACGACGCTGGCAATATATCGGCCTTGTACAAGAAAGCAAACAAGCAAATACGCATTCGCCACGCTGCCAAATCCTGGCCCACGCGGTCCGGTTCCTTTGGTTCCAAACGCCGACCCCTGGTCAGAGAGAGCTGCGGCGCATGCCGCCCACATGGCGCGGTGATCAACAGCGCCAGAGGAGTGGCCGCCCCCTGACCTGCAAGACGTCAACTGTCTTGCCCGCCTGGATGGAATTTTGCGACGGCAGATCGCTCTGGGACTGTGCGATGCGACTGTTGCACACAAGAGGTTGATGTGCCCCCGCTGCTGCGATGAGGCCGTCGTGGTGATCTTCGGGCGCCCGGCGTCGGGAGCTGCGCAGCATCGACGCCGGTCGGTCACAGGCTCCTTACACAGCTCGTACGGCCGACCAACATGGCATTACAGGCTGCGGGCGGCAATGCGCGGCAATCCTTCGAGCGTGGCATGACATGGCGCAGGTCCCCCTTCCGCTGGTTCGTCTCTTGGCTGCATCGTCCCGGCCTTGGGTCGCGATGGGGTCACGCAGCGTTGGCTCTGAGCCGAAGCTGCGGATCGGTCACCTCTCATGTCTTATCCCAAGGATCTCTGCCAGGCCGATGCATCACGGAATCGGCGCCGCCCGTGACCGGCAAGCCGGAGCGCCGAGACAGGGACCCGAGCGCCGATAATTTTGGAGTCGGAAGAAGCCTGTCGGGGTCGAGTAGATTTAAATGACGGTGGCCAACATGAAAGGCAAGAGTCGGGAGATCAACCTGTCTCTCGGTGTCCCAGGGGTTGCCCTTCGCCCATTGTTCTGTGTCTCACGCTGACTGGAAGGCGACCCAATCGGATGGGACCAGCGTTGCACAGCGGTGTCTTTGATTGAGTGGTAAGCCGGCAATGTGGCGCGTGAGAGCAAGTTCAACTTCGCATCACACGTTGGAGCGTCGTCGCCAGCTCCTTGGTGTCGAGTACGATATGCCGTGGTTGCTGTTGGGCCATCTGCCCGTGCGGCCCAGTAGCGATCACCACGCAGTGCTGGTACCGTGCGTGGTGACTTCAGCACAGCGGCACACATCACAGACCCATGCCGCCTGGAGCTCGTTGCCACAGTTGACACGCTGCCTACCCGTCGATGGACCTTGCAGTTGGCAGGCTCTCCCGGCTCCATGACGACGGCGCCTGATCCCCGCTCCCTCCCCGCAAAGCCATCAGGTGGTCCCACTGAGAACCATGTGCCATCGGCTTGGTGGAGCTGTCACGGTGCCAGTGGCGGTTTCCGGGGGTGGTGCACCAAGTAACGAGCTGCGAGCCAGCCAATCTCGGCCGATAACAGGCAAGATGCGTCTCAAGCCGAATTACGCGCTGATCTCACGATAGATGCACCTCACGTCGTTGACAGGCCTCTCTTGATGCTTCGTTAACGATGGCCGGTTGCGGTTTCCTGTCATATTTAGAGAGTGCTTGGACAATATGGCGCAGGTTGTCATGCTAAACGAGAAGGAACCCCCGCGTCGGGCTTTTAACTTTTACCTCGGCTCGTGGAGACTGACCTGACCTGACCTGCCTGCACTCTGCAGTTGCATCCCCAGCAACTGCGCTGTCACAGGGCCTGCCAGGATGACCATCCTAGAACGGCAACTACGACTACGGCGGGATTGAGCAGCGAAATGGCCGACGGGCTTTGGCGTTTCAACGTAGCACATGAGCCCATCTCTTAATAACGGCTCCTATAACGCAGGGCTCTGCATCTTGCGCAACTCCCCCTAACCCATCGATCGCGCCTTCACCCCATCCCCCCACAGTGCCTTTGAGCCGGCATCAATACCGACGTCGAACCAAGGCGGAGACTTGCACGCGCCAAGGCCTAGCAGTATTCACGAGCGTAGCGATCGCACAGGCCGCCATCGCCATGACATCAAAAGAGCCCGTCATCATCGTGGGCGCCGGCCTCGCCGGGCTCGTCGCCGCGTTCGAGCTGCAGGAGAGAAACGTGCCGGTCATCTTCGTCGATCAGGAGAACGAGAACAACCTGGGCGGGCAGGCCTTTTGGTCGCTCGGGGGCATTTTCTGCGTCGACTCGGCCGAGCAGCGGCGCATGGGCATCAAGGACTCGCGCGAGCAGGCCTGGCGCGACTGGCAGGGCTCGGCCGCTTTTGACCGCGACGACGAGGATGTCTGGCCGCGCCGCTGGGCGCGCGCCTTTGTCGACTTTGCGACGGACGAGATGGAGAGCTATGTCAAGGCGCGCGGCATGGGCTTCATGGCCAACGTCGGCTGGGCTGAGCGCGGCGACGGCACCGCCACCGGCCATGGCAACTCGGTGCCGAGATTCCACCTGACTTGGGGCACCGGACCGGAGGTCGTCCGGGTCTTCGCCGAGCCGGTCAAGAAGGCGGCTGAGAAGGGCCTCGTGCAGTTCCAGTGGCGGCATGTCGTGGACGAGGTCATCATCGATGAGTCGTCGGGCCGCGCCGTCGGCGTTAGGGGCCGCATCCTCGAGCCGGACGATTCAGCACGAGGCGTAAAGTCGTCCCGCGTCGAGGTCGATCGCTTTGAGCTGCGCGGCGCCGCCGTGCTCGTCTCGTCGGGCGGCATCGGCGGCAACGTGGAGGCCGTCAAGGCTGCCTGGCCGGTCGATAAGCTGGGCCCGAAGGTGCCTGAGCACTTTGTTATCGGTGTTCCTGCACACGTTGACGGCCGCATGATTGGCATCGCGGAGACGGCGGGCGCGCACGTCATCAATCGCGACCGCATGTGGCACTACACTGAGGGCCTCCAGAACTGGAATCCCATCTGGCCCGGCCACGGTATTCGAGTCCTGCCCGCGCCCTCGTCGCTGTGGCTCGATGCCACTGGCAAGCGCCTGCCTCCATTCCTGTTCCCGGGCACTGACACGCGCGGCACGCTCAAGTACATCTGCAGCACCGGATACGACTACACGTGGTTCATCCTCGACCAGGCCATAATCGCGCGCGAGTTCGCCCTCTCCGGCTCCGAGCAGAACCCCGACATCACTGGCAAGAGCATCTGGCTGCTCCTGACACGGATCTTCGGCTCCAAGGGCACCGTTCCCGTCCAGAATTTCCAGAAGCACGGCAAAGACTTTGTCGTCCGCGACACGCTGGAGGAGCTGGTCGAGGGCATGAACAAGCTCGCCGCCGAGCGCAAAGGCCCAGCCCTCGAGCTGGCCCAGATCCGGGACGTGGTCGAGGCGCGCGACGCGCAGATGAACAACACTTACTCCAAGGATGCTCAGGCCATGCTCATCAACAACGCGCGGTCGTACTGGCCCGACAAGCTCAGCCGCGTCGCCAAGCCCCATCGCCTCCTCGACAAGGGCAACGGGCCGCTCATCGCCGTGCGCATGAACCTGCTGACGCGCAAGTCGCTGGGTGGCATCGAGACGAATCTCAGCAGCAACGTTATGCGCGCGGACGGCACGCCCTTCCCGGGTCTGTATGCCGCGGGCGAGGCGGCTGGCTTTGGCGGCGGAGGTGTCCACGGGTACAACTCCCTGGAGGGAACGTTCTTGGGAGGTTGCATCTTTTCAGGGCGTGCGGCAGGAAGAGGAATCGCCGACGAAGTGTCCAAGGCATAGACCCTACAGGCAAAACTTGTCGTGCGATTCGAGTGATGTGATCGGGCGAGTCCTACCCTATAGCATGCGTGTAAATAATTGTCCCTAGTAAACTTCGGAAGGCCTGATGTTCAAAATCGCCACCAGTCTTCCCATCCCCTCAATGGATGCAGTGTATTGCCTCATTTCACAAGAGTTCTATGGCGTTGTGAATATATGTAGTCGGCCTCGGACGAGTGGTGGGAAGTTGGTTCACTTCATTTGGAGTCAGCCTCAGGGCTCCCCTAGGACCCAAGGCATGGCATCCGTCCGACCACCAGGACTAAGTCTGCACAAAACTGGCCATTGGCAGCAACTTTGGTACGATGCCGTATTCTCTCTCAATTACTGAGGGATACATAGAGCCTGCATGCCCCTTTCCGAGTGAGATGGGCGCGTCGACGGACAACCGATTGATGCCTCATGGTCACGGCTTACCACCAGGAATATGGTTTTGCTCAACTGTTCAACAAAATGTCACGATACAAAATGCCACAATGCCTTCCATATGATCGTACTAGCAAGCCTAACCCAGCGCCGCCATTCGAGAGATCCTGATGCTGAAAACCAGTGAGGATCACGTGCATGACCGAAGGTGGTCTGGTCGCGGTCAACCTCAACTGCCGGCGTAGCAGGCGCGGCGGTACAACCCAATTTGGGTACAGCGCACACTCATCCTACGCAAACACACGAAAGCCGCCCTCAGGCCAGGTTAATGGAAAGAATTGTGTCGTATAGAAGCTAAGCTCTACCTCTGATGACCTGAGCCCTTGTACTTTGTTGCCGTTGCTCATTCATAATGTACAGATGTTGATGTCAAAAGAGAGTGCCAAATGTCCATGCCTAGTAAAATTTGGTGTGAGGACCGGCGAGAAGAGAACCGTTTCGCGTATCCGAGCCTTATGACCCATGTCTACCAGCAGAAGACGGAGCGGATCAGCACGCCGTCCGGAAGGTCCTCCTGAATGCCCCAGTGCTGGTACTTGTGGCCGCCGCAGCCGCGCTCACTGGGAAGAGTTAGCTCTAATACTGTTAATACCCTGGTTTCCTCCGTGGGGACTTACGAGTAAAAGTCGCAGATGTGGCCTCCAGTGTTGAGAGAGTGGACGGTGCACTCGTTCACCCGGTCTGCAGGCGGGAACGGGTCAGTGGATTGTGTGATCGCTCACGCCTAGGAGGAAGACTTACAGCAGGTGTCAATCGGGACAAACGTGTCGTCGCAGTTCTGGAGGTTGGCCTCCTCGCAGAGAGAGAGCTTGGCCGTGATCCTCCGGCGAGAGTTCATGTTCTCGGAGACACCAGCGGGGCCGGCGGCGGTCGAGGCCACAAAAGCAGCGAGAACAGCGAGGGACGCGAAGACCTTCATTTTGAGGAATGGCGGTGATGGAATTTGTAAGTGTAAGTGGATGAGTTTTGGAGTGAGTGTTTGTCAGGCTTGTCTGAGTCTTGAGAGATGCTGAGTGCTGTTCGATGAGTTGATCCAGCGGACGACATCGGGTTTATATACACAAAGATCCCCCTTTTCCCAGCACCTCAAATGCCGTGATCAAGCTCAATCGCAGCAACTTACAACATCTCCCTTGCTACTCCATCACAGAGTTGTGACGTTGTGATGCTCGGAGCCGCCAAGCGCGAATGTTGCTTTTTCGGCCCCTCGCCCGGCTCCGAGCTCCGCAACTCCGCAAGCACCCATTGGGATCAGCACCAAACGCGCATATCGTCTTCCTTTTGCTCGTATGTCCAGCTGCGGTGAGGAGGAGTCGCTTTTGCTGTCATCGCCCTCGGGTTGCGTTCTCCCGGCGCGCGCGCGGCCGTTCATTATGCCAGCCTCCATTCGGTTGCCAATTATAGAGCCGTCCGCCTATCTTCAACCGCCAGTTGTCTTTACTCCGCGTGGGTCTCGGTTCCCCGTAAAATGATTGAAAGACAACATGGCAGCGTGCGCGTGAGGAGGTAGTTTATAAAAAGGTCTGTCTCAGTTCGACAGACGAGAAAGTCCGCAACTTTGACCGTTCGTCTGGTCGCGGGAGAGCCTTGGCACATGGCATTGCTGCTTAAGCGACGTGGGGACATGTCAAAGCATACCTCTAAGCGAGCGACATTGACTTAGATGCGCGTATGTAGCTTCGGCGGCTCTCTAAGCGACCCGGCGGCCCGTCGACGGACAAAGCACTTACACCGGGTCCATCACTCAACTTCAACACGGAAGATGCGCATCCGGATGCACAACTCTCCCTTAAGTCAATCATGACATGGGGGCCTTTGACGCATACGGCCAGCGACGGTGCTTTGCTCACTCATCATTCGCCCAACACTTGTCGCCATCGCGTGCCTGCATAGATGTCATCGAGCCGCAGTGCGGAAACGCACATCTCAACCACTCGGATTCAGCGTCATGCGCCTTGCCCTTGCAGCCGCGGGGCCGAACCCTGTGAGCGGAGGGAGCAAAACCGTGGACGTGTTGTGACGCATCATTTCCAACTACCCAAAGCGGCCCAGAGCGGCCGACTCCGATCTTGACCAAGGGTTCGGTCGAGTAGGCATTACGGCCGAAACTACGTGAATGTGTTCAAGGCCCTTACCCTAGCTTGCAGCCATTAATGGAATCTCTGACTGAGACCTTGCCGCAATTGTGTTCTCATCGGGACCGTGACAGAACCGGCACACCCGGCTCCGATGGCCCGCGATACGACCGAGTCCGAATCGGCATTTTCGGTATCGGCAAACGGCGGGCCAGAGCGACCAAAAGCGCAGCGATGACGAATTTCCCGACTACGTTCATGATCCCTCAACTCAACTCAGAGCTACTCAAAGCTCATCATTGCAATCTCATTCCAATGAGCTAGTCTCAGGTCGTTGTCCTGTCATGGATGCGCCAGTACAGCGGCGCCGCCGCCGACCGGCCGTGTAAGTCCCAACAGTCTGGCGATTGCATGGGGTGCCCGCGCGGTCCTTCGACGCAGATCACACTGACTGCCCTCGCAGGTCATGCACCCTGTGCCGGCAGCGCAAGATACGTTGCAACAAAGAGACGCCATGCAGCAACTGCGTCCGCTCCAAGACTGGGTCATGTGTCTACAATAACCCCGAAACGCCGCTGCCTCGCCGCAGCCATGTCACCCCCCGCCCAGCTCCACGGAACCATGTGGCGAGCTCCTCCACGAGTGCCGGCAGCTCCAGTATAGGCATCGCCAACTCGGCGCCGACAAACGACGTGGATGAGACAACAAGCGCGTCGTCCGTGGCGTGCGATTCAGGCATAGGCGGCAAGTCTGCCGCGAGACAGAGGCCACAGCCTCCAGTCGAGGGGCCAAAGAGCACGATCCAGACGACATCAACGCACATCGGCGGCACGTTCCACATAGAGGCCGACGACCGCGTGGCCAACAAGTCTCGCGGGTCTAGTCGCAACATCATCCACAAGACGCGAGTCTTCGGCCAGAGCCACTGGGTCAACGGCGTCTCGATGGTGAGCGCACTCATCCATGCGACATGACGCGCGCCCTCGCTTTCCTCCAAGTCAAGCTGACAACCGAAGTCTAGGTCCTGCAGATTCCACCGGTTCTGGAGTTATACCTGCGGCAAGACACAATGGACATATCGTCCAAGCTCCAGAGATGCAAAGCTCTGGCCAGAATGATCAAGGCGTACCGCACACCGGCGTGGCCAAGGCCGCCGACGGCAGAGCTGCCGGCCAAGGAGGTGGCTGACGAGCTCATCGACTGCTACTTGCGCACTTCGGAACGCGTGTACCGTGTCATACACATCCCGAGCTTCAGGCGAGACTACGACGGTCTATGGACGCCGGGTGAGACGCGCAGCACGGCGTTCATCGTCCAGCTCAAACTCATCCTCGCCATCGGAGCAACGACCTACGATGAGGCCTTCTCCCTACGGGAGTTGGCCATGCAGTGGGTTTATGAGGCCCAGACGTGGCTATCAGAGCCCGGACTCAAGTCGCAACTGAGCATCAGAGCCCTACAGACCAGCGTGCTGCTCCTCCTCGCGCGGGAAAGCACCGGCGTAGGCGAGACTCTAGTCTGGACGGCGGCCGGGTCCTTGCTCCGAACCGCCATTTACATGGGCCTGCACCGCGACCCTGCGAAGCTCCCTGGCGTGTCACCCTTTGACGCGGAGATGCGCCGCCGGTTGTGGAACACGATTCTCGAGCTCGAGCTGCAGTCGAGCATGGCCTCGGGCGGCCCTCCTCTGCTATCGCTACTGGACTTTGACACGCGGCCGCCGGCCAACATGGACGACGAGCAGCTCGAGGCCGAGGAGCCTGTTGCGCAGCCAGACGACGAGCTGACGCAAACATCATTGGCGATTGCGCTGCGCAGGACCTTTGCGGCACGCCTGGTGGTCCTCAAGTTTCTCAACGACGCGAGCTCGCCGGGCACCTACACTGAGGCTCTACGGCTCGACGCCGAGCTCCGGGATGTATACAAGCCCCTACGCCGCACACTACGTGGGTACGACTTAGACAATGCCTCGCCGAATGTGAGCTTTGAGAGCAGATACATAGACATCCTTCTGCTCCGCTACCTCTCGGCCATACACACGCCATTCTTCGGCCCCTCGCTGCACGATGCCGCCGAGTACGCCTTTTCACGGCGTATGGTAATCGATTCTGCTCTCAAGATCTGGTCTGCCGCGTGTCTTTCCGAGACGACTGCGGCCACACGCTCTACGAGCCAGGCAGCGCCATCGCCAGGCGGCCAAGACATGGCGCGGTTCGTGACAAACGGGTCAGGCTTCTTCCGCACGACCGTCTTCCAAGCCGGCACCCTCGCGGCACTGGAGCTGCGCGCCCAGCTGCAGGAGGACGCGCCGGGGCCGACCCTCGTGCGCAGCGACCTGCTCGCCGCGCTGCGCGAGTGCAAGGCCTGGAGCCTGCGGTGCATCGAGGTGGGCGAGACGAATATCAAGGGGTACCTGGTGGTGAGCCTCCTCGCCGCGCAGGTGAACTGCTACCTCGCGACGGGAGACGAAGCCGTCGCAGAGTGTGATGTTCCGATGCGGCTCGTGGAGGCGGCGGCGGAGATCGAGGACGAGTGCCTCGCCCTGCTGGAGGCGATGGTGGCGCCGGGCGAGGCGGCGGCGCATGGCGGGTGCGGTGTGCACGACGCCTCGTCGTCGGCGACGCCGTCGATGGATCTGATGAGCGAGTGGGACTCTTTGGTGAGTGCGTTCAGGGGGGCCGTCGTCAGATGGGCTGGCGCGTGAGATGCGGACATAATTCGCGAGCTGACCTGGACGTGTGCGTGTAGATGACGGACGATCCGCTCCTGGGGAGTAACAGCGGCTTTCAGTTTGGCTGGAGTGTGTGAGCCTGGCGATCGCTCGTCACCGCCAAACCTACCCCAGCGTCGCCAGCGTGATGACGGCAACATCTCATGGCTGCAGTCGAACCAGCGAGAGGGAACCCATGAGTCCACGGCCGCGACTGTTTGCTTCATCGTGCCGATGTAGCATCACGGCTCCTCAATACCTTCACAGCTGAGCACCTCCTGCTCGCGTGAGCACTTCAGGGGTACTAATCCCCAACCCTGCTCTCACTCACGAAAGCTTCCCACGCCGTCGGGAGGCAATCTGCAGCACTCCCGCAGCTCCTACGTGCTGTGCCGCACGCGCCCCTGAGGCGGACCCGACACATGCATGGAGGTAGCCAGCACCAAGCGCCATCCCACCGCTGCGTGGAATCCAAATCCAGCTTCCCGCGCGGCTCCTCCCCCCCTGCGGCTCCCGGGGGCCACCACCACGAGCTTATTACACATCCCGTCTGCGGTTCCCGCACGCGCGCGCGTTGAGGGGGCGCAAACTGGCAGGGGGTGGTGTAAAAAGGGGGAGGGGATACTACCGCCAGCCCAGCCCAGCAGCCTCTCGCCAACGCCGCAGCCACGCTCCCGAGCCCGGGTAAAGGTTAAATAAGAGCTTGCAGGTTTGGCTCAGTGCCAGCCGGGGAAGTGGACGGGAAGCGGTGAGGTGAGACGGCGCATCGCGGGGGTAAGAAACGAGGCTACGGAGCTGAGTCCACATCTGAGGCGCCGTACGATGCGTCGTCCTGCACTGTAAGACGAGGCTCAGATGAGGCGGATCCCAGAGCTGCGGAAGCGGTTTGTACGATATAGATAGCAAACAGACTTGACTTATTCGGGGGTTTGTGCTGACGGGGAGGTTCGCCTCGCTAAGCGCATTGTCATGCCATCTCCTCAGCCGCGATCTGAGGTGCAGACAGAAAGCGAGAGCATGGTCGCCGGAGTCGCCGACTTGAGTCGACCTTCGTCATCGCCGAGGACTGGACGGGAGCTGTGATGAGGATATTCCTTCAGCCCGTTTCACCAACTCCCGTGCCGCACCCGCAATTTTGGCCTGCCTGAAGGATTGAATGGAGCATTGTCATGCCCACAGATTACACACATACACAAGCGTAGACCGGCTCGCTTGCGTAAATGCGAAACCGCATGCTCGGTCGGTCGGTCGCTGGGCCACGTGCTTGGAGTGCTCCTTATGTTGTATACCCGGTATATTTTATGCAGAAAAATGAGGCGCTCAGCCTCGGCCGTTCCCGTAGAGTGAGGATTTATCTTCGAATCCTCCTGATGCTGCTCCTCATCCTCGGTCCGAGAGCACGCAACGCAACGCAGTCACTTTCAACCTCGCCTGCAGCCGAGCCACTCACATTGAACGCAGCTCCCAAGCACGCGCTCGCTCCACGAGCAGCACCCAAAGACGAACAAGTCCAAAAAACGCCACTACCATTGCTGACGCCCGCCCGACCAAATTCCCACAATCAGCCATTTGATTCCAACACACAACCCGGTCGCCGCCCCTCCCCTGCCCCCGTTCCCGAGCTAGCGGGGCCTGGCCCTCTGGTCAGCGAGCAAACCCCCTTCTGCCCCCTCCCCCCCCCCCCCCCCGGCAAGCCCCGAAGTCGAGAGCAGGGGTTGGGGGGGGCGTCCGCTGTTTTTCATCTACCGAGCGCCAAGGCCTGGAGCCAATCGCCCGCCGCTGCTGGCGGATTTCCCACTAGTAGGGGTTCCTTGAGTGAGAGAAAAAGCTTGTCTGTCGCTGCCCCTGGCTGGTAGGGCGAGGCGCTGCAAGGATGGGGAGGGCAGCGCGTGCGTTTCCCTGTTCAGGGCTAGTTTTGCGCGTTGGGGGGGGGGATGGATTGGGGAGGCGATTCTCTGGACTTGGGACCTGCTACCTTGGGCGAGGAGGCCCCCCTGGCGGACCAAACAAGAACAGCAAACATCGACACGCCGCACACGAGATGCTGAATTGGCAATGTTCATGCTAGCCGTCACCTGCCGTCACAGGGCAGACGCCCGCCGAGCTGGCCTGAACCGATGTGGCGGCAGCGCTTTCGGAGCTGGGTGTTGGTGCAGGGTAGCTGAGACTGCCGCGGCGCCAAACTGCGAAGCGAAACGAAACTCAGCGTTCGAGCTGCGCATCAGCCAGCCCTCTATCAAGAGCCTGGGGCCCGGGGGGCAAGTTCCGGGATGGCACACCAGCCAAGGCGTCATCAGTCGCCCAGATGAACACTTGTTAGACTTGCATGTCTGCATGTACCGGTACTTGCATCATCTTCAAACAACGTCCAGCCCGGCATTGTGGTGCCCCCGGGCCAATTGCAGGACTGACAAGGCCATGCCATGTCATGTCATGTCAGACACACCCGGCCATGGCCGCCGCCCTTGGCGTGAGCGGTGTTTGACCAAGCGAGCGATGCGGACGCCTGTCAGTGCGGCGGGCATGTCGCGTGGTGCACATACAGGATTCCAGCACCGCCAACAGCCAGCAATGCTGAACAGAAAAGCGAGCAAAGCGAGGCCAAGCCGCGCCGGTACGCATGCCGACTTGGCGCATCGCATCAGCCCGGCGCCAAGGTTTCGGCACACAAAAGCGAGCAACTCGTCATCGCTCGCAAACCGACGCCATGCCACGTCAGCCAACACCACGCGCGCGCGCGGCGGTGGTGCAAATGTATTACCGGCCATGACCTCAGTGATTGGATCTTTACGCCGACCAAGCAACATGGTGCTTTGTGAAATGTAGATGCCCCGTGCCCAAAACGCCGTGCTTACATGCCATATATCTGAAAACAAAAGACTTGCATCGCATCACGACGTAGTCCCCCGCCCTGGTATCCTCTTCAGGTCGTTGAACCACACGTACCGGCTCAGGACCATGTACAGGTGCCGGTCCCACGAGTATTGGCTGTCGTGGCTCGCAAAGGCGCCGCGCGTGCGCTGGTACCGGTGCCACGTGTTGGCGACGAGCGCCTTGGTGCTGTACTTGGGGTCGGCCGTCGCCGACGGGAAGCAGGCGGCCGCGACGATGCGCCAGGTAAAAGACAGCGCCGTCAGCGGCAGGTCCAGCAGGACGGTGTACTTGCGCAGCACGCCGGTGGTGACGAGCTTGTAAGCGGGCGGCGCCTTGCCATCGTTGACGACGTACTCGCTGCGGAGGGTAAGGTCAGCACGGGATAAAAATAGTTGGACCCACGACGACAGGCTGGGCATACCTCACGGCCGCGCTCACGGCGCGGTGGTTGATGTGTCCGGACACGCCACCCTCGTCAAATGTGATGATCTGGGGTCGTCAGCAGCGAGCACGGGGCGAGGTGCAGACCGGCAACGGGGAGGGGGGCCGTACGGCGTCAATGTCCCACTTGTGGACATAATCCTTGAGGATCGGCTGGATAATCGACGTGTCCCACCAGACCTTGGGGTTGTCCTGCAGGTCCGGGTGGTCGAGGGCCTCGCAGCGCGTCGCGTCGATGCCAAGAGCCTGGCAGGACCCCTTGAGCTCCTGCTTGCGCTTCTCGCCGATGCCGTAGTTGTTTCCTGATGAGACGCTTGCGTCAGCGGACAAGCCAACAGATGAGTATCGCTCCTAGTGCAGCAGAATAACGCTGGCCGCGCGTCAACGCGCAAGCGCGCTGCGCAGGTCGGTCGAAGACCGAGCAGCAACCCAGCGCGCGAAACACGGTAGCGACGCAGACCAGGATTGGGGGGTTGGTTTCCGCGCAGGCAGGGCAAACAAAGCACAACGTACCCGTGGACATGACCAGCAAAGAGCCCTTGACGGCGTGGTTCCGGTCGAGGACGCCGAGGACGCTCGGGGCGAAGAAGAGGCACTCGTCGTCGGGGTGGGCGGTGACGAGCAGCAGGTTCTTGGCGCGCAGCAGCTCGGGCGGCAGTAGGCGGGCGTCGCCGCCGAGCAGGTAGGCGAGGACGAGCTGCAGGAGGAGCGGGACGAGGACGACGACGAGGCCGACGCGGACGAGGGCGCGGCGGCGGCTGCGCGTGGCCACGAGCCAGCGGCAGGGGCGGAGGAGGTCGGGCGACTTCATGCTCGTGGGCTCTCTGCGCTGGACTGCGATGCGCGTCGACTCGGCCAGGGGAGCAGGAGGGCAGCCCCGAATTGACGCCTCGATTCGGTTCGAGTCGACTCGGGTTTCCGGTTCGTCGAGGTTAAGTGACGATGACGACGGACGGACGGACGGCCGGGCCGGAGTGGACGGACCGAGCCAGAGACGCGACACAGAAGGACGCAGGTTCGGTGACTCGGTATGGTCCGCGTACGTACGCAGTACGAAGTGTACGAGACGGGCGGGCGACGCGACGGAACGAAGCGAGCGGGTGAAAGTCCGAGCGGCCGTCAATGCAATGCCAAGATGGGGGGGGGGCGGCGAGTTGACAGCTGGGACAGCTGTGCTCTGGAATAAGGGCACCCTTCCTTGGGCAGGGCAGCTCGGACTCCGGAATGCCGAAGAGGCTAATGGACAGAAGAATGCGCCTCAAAGCTTGATTTCGCAACCAGCCCGCGTGTGCCAGATGCAGCAGTTGCGGCGAGCGAGTGAGCGGGCGAGGCAGAGGGCAGGCCCCGAGGAGAAACCGCCAGCGGACTCGTCAGCGGTGGGCGGTAGGTGGTGGATGGTGGGTGCAGGCGGTGCTCCAGTGAGGTGGTGGTGGTTGTGGCGGATCCCCCACTGTGGGCTGGAGATGACGCCAATTTCACTGGACGGACGAGCGGCCAGGTCCCCTTTTTTTCCCTTCCAAGGTTGTCTTGGGTGGGGGATGGAAGGCGGTACAGAAGGCTGGAAAGTGCCCGGCGTGCAACAGTGGAGGGAAATTGGATGGGAGCCAGTGGAGGGCCCGCTGTTGCAGTGGTGTGCGCAGCAGCGCAGCAGCACAGCAGCAGCACAGCAGCGCAGCACAGCGCCCACCTAGCGTAGTGCCCGCAGTGCAGGCAGTCGCGTGTGCGTGCCCATGCCCACTCGCGGTGCACCAGCATGTCTCTCCATCCATGTGGGCGGCATCGAGCAACTGACTGGCTGGCTCCCATTCCCATGCCCATGCCCACATCCACGCATCCCGGTCCGCCTCTCGGGCGTCGCCCCGTCTCTCGCTGGCCAGATCTGCATGGGTGCGTGGGTGATGCCCATGTCCAGTCCAGCCCTGTGGGGGTACCGGGGACCACTGACGACCAGGGGAATCGCATCGGCGATACAAGTCACGGATACCTGCCCGCTGCGTCACCCCTGCGGCTGCTTGATGGCGCGCCCACCCGGCTAGCGTCTGCCGGGGGGGGCGGTGTCACTCCAGAGCGCCTGGCGCAGTCTCGGCCCTCGCCCGGGAGCTGGAACATGGAAGCTGGTCTGGTCGGGAGCTGGTGCTCCTGCCCAGGGCAGGTGCGTTTCCTGCGATGCCCGGGCGGCGACTCAGGTGCAGTTAGGTGGGCAGTTGCTTCCTGCCTGCCTGCCTGCCTAGGTGGGTGCTTCACGGCGGGCGGCAGCCCCAGCCCCAGCTCCCGTCCAGCCCAGCCCGGGCAGCCCGGCAGCAACTGGAAACACCTCAGCACCAGGAGCCGCCCTGCTGGCTTCCATGAGGTGCCCGGGGGACTGCCCCAGGCCCCTCACCCTCAATCAACGCAAGGCCCAGGGCCCAGACGTCCAGTGAAGCACTCCCCGGCCCACTTCTCTCGGGCCGCGCGAGCCCACTAATTCCTGGTAGTGCTTCGCGCCGAACCCATCGAACCACTGGTACAAAACGCCCCTCGTAGTAGCACGCGGGCAGGTGTGCCCTCGCAATCTGGGGCGGGCTGGCTGGCCAGGCTTGCAGTTCCAGTCCCGTCTTGCTCACCCCCAACGGACTGTGGCCGAAGGCTGCGAGCCCGACCCCGGGGGCTGTGCCAAAAAGTCTGCTCGCTGTCTTGGTGATGCCGAGTTGCCGTGCTGGGGCTTGCTGATCGGCGCGGACGCGGAGTTCAGCTGCCCGCAGCGAAGCAGACTGCGAGCGAGGTGAGTGAGTGAGTGAGGGTATGGGAGGGAGGATGATGGATGGATGGACGGGCGAAGCGGTGGTCGGAGGTTCGGCACATTTGCGTGCACACGGCATCCATCCATCTTTCGTTATTCTTAGCCCTTTTGGTGGTGATGGGCGACGAACGGGCGTCCTCCTGCCCGGCGGTGGCACGTAGTGGAAACACCAACAACCTGGAACAGCCGCCTACCCAGAGCCCGCCCCGGGGGAGGGTTGTCCGGGGCCAACAGCTTGACACGGAAGCCCGTGACAGTGACAAAGGCAGCTCATCTGTGACAGGCCAGGCACGGCGTGGGGAAAAAGGTCGTGCGGGTACAGGTACCAAGTTGCTGTACTCCGTACTGCACGAGTAATACTCGCAGGTATTAGTCGTCGGCCATGCCTTGGATGAGCCCTGCCCGCGCCCGCCCCTTTGATGCCCATTCCATACCTAGGTACGAGTAGGTCCCTCGTGTGCTCGTCTCGCTCGCACGCACTCGCACGGCCGCCCTGCTTTTTGGGGCGTCGCGTGGCGCCCAACTCGAGGCAAGCCACCGGAGCCAGAACCAGAGCCAGAGCCAGAGCCTGAGCCAGAACCCGAGCCAGACGACGAGCCCGTTACATGACGGTGACGGATGTACTGCTACTTGGAGTCTCCCGTGGAGGACCTGTGAACTGTGAACCGGACTCGCCAAGATGGAGAGCACATGACGGGGACCCGAAAGGCTGCCCCAGCAGCAGGGCTGAGTGAGTGAGTGAGTGCGTGAGTGAGTACCCGGCTTGGCCTGGCCTGCGCCTGCGCCTGGCTCGCAAATTAACACCAGGCGCTGCCGCCGGATGTGGCACTTTTCGGGGACTGCACGCAAGTAACTCTGGTATAGCCTCACCCGCCAATATGGAGCACGCACGCATGTACTTTCGTAGCACTACCTCACCTCTCCTCTCCTCCGACAATGGAAAACGGGTCCCCTTTTCCTTTCCACTGCCTTGCCCTCCACCACTGGGCAGCACCCCCCGTCATGCCGTTCCCCCGAGCCACAGCCGCGTCCCTCGCCCACACCCCCGAAAGGGGATCTTGCCGTGCCTTGCCTTGCCTGGTGGCCTCGCCTTGGCCTCGTCTCGCCTCGCTTCCCATCTCAGTGTGGTAAGAGTACGTGCCGTGCCTGGGGTCCATCCCGCGTCTCTCTCTCACACACATTCTCTCTCGCTTGCTCTCGCATCGGGACTGTGCGAGGTACCGTCTACGACCTGACCCCCAACAACCGACCCTGACTTCTTCTTCCTCTTCTTCTTCTTCATCACGACACTCACACACGCCCGTGCCCCCCCCAGTCGACTTGCGTGTGTCAGTCAACACCACCCGCTGCGCCTTGCAGGGCTCCCCGTCGTCTGTCCGTCCGCCGCACACATACCCACACACGACCACGACCCTCCCGCACCCTGCCAGCCAGCCAGCCTGCCAGCCTACCTGACCGCGGTCCTCCTCCTCGTTCCTTTTCTTTCTTCCCGCACCTCATCTCAATCTTCATCACCGCACCCCCAATCTTCACTTCTTGAACCCATTGTGCATCACGACCGCTCCTCCTCCTCCTCCTTCCCCCTCCTTTGGGCCGTTTCGTGTCTCGCCTTGCCGCGTGCGTGCCTGGAACCCTCCCCCGGGCCCGGCTGCGAGCGAGCGTTCTTCTCGTCTCGTCTCCTTTGACCACACCCTCCGTTTGTCTTGCCCAGTGTGCGACTCGAAACACCACCGCCGCCGCCACTGCCGACGCCCAACAGACGCTCGCCCTCCCTTTTTTTTTTTATCGTGTTGTACAGTCATTCTCCGGCACGGGACCCGCCTCTCCTATCTCTGCTCTCTCTCTCTCATTCTCCTCTCTTCTGCTCTCGGCTCCATCCTGTCCTCGACAACACAACCTCTTCGACGGCCACCGCGCCGCCGCCGCCGTCGTAGCAGCACCACCTTTACCTCCTGCAGCAGCAGCAGCCGCAAGAGCAAGAGCAACAGCGGCAGCAGCAGCAGCATCACCTCTACCAACAGCAGCAGCAGCAGCAGCAGCAGCACCAGCGACAGCCCAGCATGATCAAACCTCCGTTCCGATCACAACACGGCGGGTCCGCGCGGCGGACGCGCATCGTCGCGTGGGCGACGCTGCTCGTGCTGCTCGGCCTCGCGTGGCTGTTCCGGCACGTGCTGTACACGTCGTGGACGCTCGTGTCGCTGCCCGTCAACTGGCGTGACGGGGCCGAGGACTTTGTGCTGTCCAAGGCGCACGACGACTTCGACATCACGTTTGTCGACTACGACAAGCACCAGCTGTCGGCGGCGCCGCACCCGGACGTGGTGCCGCCGATCCTGCACCACATCGCGCTGGGCAAGCGGCACTGGCGCGACGGGTGGCAGGAGACGGTGCAGAGCTGCATCGACATGCACCCGGGGTGGGAGGCGCGCATGTGGACGGACGAGACGGCGTCGGCGTTTGTGGCGGAGCGGTTCCCGGAGCTGCTCGACATGTGGAACGCCTACCCGTACCCGGTCGAGCGCGTCGACGCGCTGCGGTACATGGTGCTGTACGAGTTTGGCGGCGTGATCCTCGACATGGACCTCAAGTGCAAGCGGGCGCTGGGCCCGCTGCGGCGGTTCGACTTCGTCGCGCCCGAGGCGCAGCCCGTGGGCTTCAGCATCGGCTTCATGATGGCGGCGCGGCGCAACGACTTTGTGGGCGCCATTGTGCGCAACCTGACGACGTACAACCGGCAGTGGCTGGGGCTGCCGTACCCGAGCGTCATGTTCAGCACGGGCTGCCACTACGCGAGCGTCATTCACCTGGGCCAGGCGAACCGCACCAACCTCAAGATCCTGCCGGGGCCGATGCACAGCCTGAGCGGGCGCGTGACGACGCCGCTCTTCGACCACCTGGGCAGCTCGTCGTGGCACTCGTACGACGCGCGCCTCATCATCACGCTCGGCCACGGCACCAACCTGCTCTTCTTTGTGGGCGTCGGCATCGCCCTCGCCCTGTTTTGGCGCAGGCGCACCATCTTGCGGCGGTTATGACATGGGTAGAAGCAGGAAGCAGGACAGCGATGAGATGGATTCGGAGGCTCGGCCGGGCGCCGGGTGCTGCGACGCGGACGAAACGGGCGAAGAAGCGAAAGCGAAGCACAAACACACACAACACACACACACACACAAACACGATGGCTTAATATAATATAATGATGATCTCTTCTTCTGCTTCTTCTTTCACTTGAGATGGGCGGCTGTTGCGGGCACGTGCTGCTGCTGTCTGAGGTCGTGGGATCAATCGCGCGGGTGTTGTCGTCGAGTCGCGGCGGCCGTCCATCCATCAATCGGGCTCACTCACGACGTGCGCGAACGAAGCTCACTTACACCACCGCCGGCCGATTGAATTTTTTTTGGGTAGTCGTCCGTCTCACACTACCGCAGTCGCAGCCGCAGTCGCATTCGCGCGTGCTGGCTGGGCCTTGCAGAGAGATCGGCCGCCAAGACGGCCTCCAACCGAGCGCGCCAAGAAGCTTGTCTGCGCTGGCACTGGCAGTCCTGGCCGTCCTGGCACTGGCACGACACCACCTGCTGCTGCGGCCACACCAATGGAACCCACCCCGACCTCACCTCATCCCTCAACGAGGTGCCCGCCCAACTCTTCTTTCTGCCCTCCCCCCATCCCGCTGACTGCTTGTGTGTGTGTGTGTGAGCTGTCCGTCTACCGCCCAGCCGCACGCACGCTGCCGCCGCCAACAACAACCCAGGGCGCACTGGAGGAGAGGGGAGGGGGGCCTGAACGCCGGGCGGCGGCGGCGGCGGCGGTGCGCTGGAGCTGGGAGGGACGGGAGCGGTCCATAGGTGGTGGGCGGTAGTGGTAGGTAGGTGGTCTGTCTGCCTTGGGTCCCTCCAAGGTTCCGGTGACAGAAACCTCCAGTGAGAGGGTAATCAATCCAATTGAAATGCATCGAAATGCTCACGCGGCGGCGGCGGCGGCCACTGAATCTGCCTGCAAACCTGCCTGCCCGCCGCCAGCCAGCCAGCCAACCTGCTTGCTTGCTGCTGATGGCCTGCTGCCCTGCTGACGACCTGACCTGACCTGACCCGACCCCGGGATCCCGCATGCCCTGCTCTTTCCTCTCTCTCTCTCTCCAATAGACGCGAACCCGCGCGTGCATCCCGCCCGTCCATCCAATCCAATCCAATCCAATCCAATCCAGCGCGGCCCAGCCCAGCTGTGCGAGCTCTCGCCATGCAAGCCCAGCCCAGACGAAGCAGACGCGGGCGCCCGCCGCCGCACACAACGCGCTGGGCCACCCCCCCGGTCTTCGCCGCCCCATTATTGGGCGATTGGCCAAGGCCCCTGTCGGGCCTGGAACTCCATGTGCCCCCCTCATCCATCAACCCGCCCCTACCTCCTGCGCCCCCTGCCTATGACGAGATGCCGCAGCAACCTTGGAACCCTCCACCTTGCACCACGGGTCCCCGAGCATCTGCGTCTGTCTGGAGCGCCCCAATCCAATGCCCCCCTCCCCTTGGTAGGTGCCCAGGCGGAATCGAGCCCGGCTCCCCACTGTCTCGCCTCGCCTGGCCCAATTGGCGCGTGCGACCAGGTCGCCATCCGCGGCTGCTGCTGAGTGAGTGAGTGACAGCCTGATGAAGACTGCCAACAGGGCAACAACCTACGTACACACGCAGGACTCAGGCGACACCGCAGCGTCGTCGTGCTTGCAGCGATCTCAATCAGAATCAGGGCCCGGCCGCCGCGCAGCACGTGTACGAGTACCTTTCCCTCAGGTCCCCTTTGCCTGCTTGGGGTGTGGTGCAGTGTACCTTATGCGACCGCGCGTCCTCCGATGGGTTGCGCCAGGTACCTCGCCGCCGGCGCCACGCCCAATCTGTACCCTCAGCGCGAGTAATGGTACCTTTCGACCTGCCAAAGTATCGCGCCCCGCAATCCAATTGGCCTGTCCCCTTTTTCTTCCCTGTCTTTTTGCCCCTGCCCCACTTCACACATGTGCCCGCGCGACTTCGACTCCTGATGAGCCTTGCCGCATCAGAATCGTCATCGCCGCGATCCCTCATCGGCGCATTGTCGTCTCATCGCCTCACCGCGCGTCTCACCGTCCCCGACGCCGCAACGGACGCATCTCACCGTCGCGACGCTCACCGTTTGCTGCAGACACTCACCGCGCCCAGGGCTGTCCGCTTCGACGCAGCACGGCGCGTCCCCGGTGCATGCAGTGACCTCCCCCACGCCGCCGCCTCGGCAGTGACGCCGCTGCAGCGTCCGCGTCGCCATGCTCCTACCGAAGCGCTGGATGCGCATCATTCTGCTGTCGGCTTGCGTCTTTGCCGTCACGGTTTGGTCGCTATGGCTCGGCAAGGCTGCTCCGGCACCGGTACTGGATGCCGCCGCCATTGAGCGCGCGTATCCCCTAGCCTGGAAGCATATCAACGACTTCAATGGGACGGGAGGCGGTATGTCTGTCATAGCGCCTTTCATCTGATTCACGCTGACATAGCAGCAGCTTGGTTCATCCCACCCGAGTGGATCGCCAACAAGCCCGAGCCGCAGACCATCGTAGAGGCCGCCCGCCTCGCCTCCGACGTCGCCGCGTCGCAGCCCGATCGAGAGGCCGACTACTCGAGGATCCCCCTCATCGTGCACCAGACGTCCAAGTCGGCGCGCGTCAACACCTGGAAGCCCGAGGTCCTGCCGTGGGTCGAGCAATGGCTGCGCCTCTCCGTGCCGTCGACGCACAACAAGCGCCCCATGGCGTACTTTTTCTGGGACGACGACGGCATTCTCGATTTCATGCGCGAGTTTGAGAGCGACATGCTGGGCGACTTCAACGCCATGTTTACGCCCGTGGAGCGCGCCGACATTTTTCGCGTGCTTGCCTGCAAGTGGTTTGGCGGTGTGGTGCGTGGCCAACTGTACTGTCATGCTACAAGGACCATTGTTCGCTGACCTTGTCTAGTATGCCGATGTTGACACCGAGCCGCTTCGGCACCCCGCCACCTGGATCACGGCCCCCGACGTCGCCCGCTGGACAGACGACGTCACTGGCAGGAGCTATGGCATTGTCGTCCCCCCCGGCGACAATGCAGTGTCGGCCAACACACGCCCCGTCAAGCTCCTCTGGGGACTCGAGGCCGACACCGACCCCGACTCTGACGCATACTGGCGCATGGGCTACACGTATCCCGTGCAAGTCACGCAATGGGCGCTCGCCTCTGCCCCCAAACACCCGGTTCTCACGCAATTTGTCGACAACCTCAAGGCGCAGATCCGCAAGGAAAAGGAGTCGCCCAAGGCGCCCGTGGCCGACCCGCTCACGCGAACTGGACCAGCCGCAGTCACCCTCGCGACTAGCATGTGGCTAGAGAAGGAAATTACCTTTAGATGGAACGCCGTCACGGGGCTCAAGGACGGCGGCAAGTCGAAGCTAGCGTCAGATGTCCTGGTGCTGCCCATCACGGGGTTCAGGTACGTTGCGAAAACCCACACCGCATCCGGAAGCTCTCGCGAGACTGACAATGGACACCCCCCGCAGCCCGGGACGCGGCAAGTACGGAAACATGGGGTCGAAGCCCGTCGGCCACCCCGATGCCAGGCTGGTCCACCACGCGCTCGGCTCGTGGCGCCACTTTGACGTCTGGGTCGAGTATGGCAAGTTTTGCCGGACGGTCTTCGGCCTGTGCAGGGACTGGTCCAAGGTACCGTCATCGTGACGCAGCGTTGCATTTAATTAATACCATAGATGGCGTCTGGGGTGTAAATTTTACGTTTGGATTGATGGCCATGAGCTGTTCCCTTGGGGGTGTGCCATGTCCCGGCCCGGTGAGACCATCGGCCCCACTCCGGGCCCGTTTGTATCCGGATCACGCCGGGGCCGGCCCCGGCCTCGGTTACGGCCCCGAGTCCGTGACCGCCGTTCCTCCCGTGTGGCCAGAACAGCCCTCCTATATCGAACAAACCGCGTGCCACAACACAATGGCGTGTGTAAACTCTGCCTAACGCGATCATCATGCCTCCTCAGAGCTTGTTCAATCCCCAGCGCCGTATACTTACTATTGCTTGCCTCCCGCAGCAAACTGCAGGTTCTCGTTGCCCACCACCCCCTTATTCACGTTCCCGATCCCATTAACCTGGCCACTCCCACCGGGAAGCATGACATCCTGGAAGCTATCCGCCATGAGCTGCACACCACTCACGAAACCCTTCTCGTCAAAAGCACAGTGCCCGCCATTCGGCGAGTTATCCACCGTCTGCAGCGCATTAATCTGCTGGCCGCTCAGCCCCGCCCCCGCCGCCGCCCGCTCATACGCCTGCACCGCCTGCGGGATCGACCTCTGCAGCGACTTGAGCTCCTGGCTCGTCGACTGGAAATGTATGCGCGTGTTCCCCATCGCGGCGGCCGCCTCGCGCGTAAAGTCCACCTGCGGGGGCATGCCGCCGCAGTTGAGCATGACGCCCGTGTTGGGGAACTGCCCCATGTGCGCGGGCATGAAGAAGCCGGAGAGGGTGAGCGAGCCGCCGCTCACGCCGGTGAAGAAGACGTTGGAGGCGTTGAAGGCGACGACCTGGGGCAGCTCGCGGGTGATGAGGTCGGCGACGGCCTGCGCGTGGGGCACGCCGTCGGGCCGCTGCTGGCCGTTGCGGTCGGCGCCCCCCCACTTGAGGTTCGGGTCGGGCGCGAGGACCGCCACGCCCATGAGGTTGGCGTTGACGCCCTGGTTGGGGAAGTCGAAGAAGGACTGCCCGCCGTCGCCGTGGAGGAGCACGTTCATCCCGATGGTGCCGGCGGCGCCGCCGGTGGTGCTGCCGTTGGGGGAGGCGGCGCCGCCTTGCACGCCCGACGTGGTGGTGAATTGCTCGGCGGGGGCGCTGACTCGGTATCGGATCGCGAGGCCACTGACGGACGTGGGTCAGCTTCAATCTGCCATGGACTTGCAAGCCATACTGGAGAGACGCAGTGATAATCTTACTTGATCTGTACAGTCTGGTCGAGAATGGTGGAGCCATCTTTGGCAGTGGAAATACCACCTGGTTTCTGCGCCGCCTTCTGTTGCGGCGTTTGTTGTTGTCCACCACCACCACCACCACCGTTACCGTTACCGCCGCCCCTTCCGCCCCGGTTCCTCTGCGGAGCGGCTTCACCGAAGGATACGCAAAGGAGCGCGAGCACGAACCATACCGACAGACCCATACTTTTTTCGTAATGGTTCGGATTCAGCACGTTATGCGAGATTTGAGAAGAAATATGCAAAGGAAGAATTAGCGGGCCGGCCGATGTAGAATAGAAGCAATGACGGAGAGAAGACAGAGAGAGAAAGAGAGAGATCAATCGAACATCACGTCAAGGCATTGAGGAGTGGCAGCGGTCACGGTTTTGATGCGGGATAGAGAGTGAAGCGCGTGAGTGCTCCGGAGTCGTAGCGGTGTTACGGTAGGTATCGTGAAACCCGTGGTGGTTTCGGCCTGTCGGCAGTTTCGGAACTGGTTTGGTACCAAGTCTCAGGGCCTCGTTAATGATTCGTGGCAGTGGGGCGCCTGTAATTCTGCAAAGGAACCAATCCTCCCATACGAGCTTTGCAGAGTGATTGTCTTTTCCTCGATCGCGCCTGGTAAAGGGGATGCCTTGCGACCGGAAGGCCTCCGAACTGTCAATCCCAGCTTGCTGTTGACTGGGGTGGGCAGCTACCCCAGCGCCGTCTGTATTGGAGTGACTCCAGGTTGGGTCGTGACACCAAGCCGCTACGAGAGTACTTAAACAGGAAACTAGCTCAGTTGAGCGCCTGAGACGGTTTCCACTCTGTCCTTTTCGACCCTAGGGTGCTGGGTTGAGTCGAGAGGCAGTAGACGACATGGCGCTGTGTTTCCCCTTCATCACTTGGGGGAGCCATAGCTAGACCTGGCTGAGCTCACTTTCCTGGCTACGCCCGCGGGTAGATTAGGACTTGTTGGCAGTCACGGCAAATCGTTTCGTAAATGAGGAAAGGAGATGGGAAGGCAGACCACGTGCGCTCCCATATACCGCCAGAAGGGCTCGTTCTCCAGACACCGTCCCTGTAGGCCCGCTACAAGCGCTGGGAATCTATTCGCCCACGCCGCGCCACAGTACACAAGCTGTCACCCACTGGTCCGGCGCAAAGAGCCTGCACAGCCGATACACCCCAGCGGGCCGCCGCCACGATGCCTTCGATCAGGCGGCGGCGGCGGTGGGGCGGGTCGGGGCGGCGGGGAACCAGAGACCTGGAGGACGGGAGAGTCTCGATCGACTTGACGTCATGTCCGGCCTCCGCAGTCCGCACGTGGCTGTTGCGAGGAGAAACGGAGCGCGGCGCGGGAAAAGCGGGCTTTTCGGGGTGAGACCTGGCATGATCTTCCGGGTAGGCAAACAGAGTTGACGGCGGGATCAAATCACCGCGCGGCGCTGACACTCCATGTGTTCCGCCTTGAAGAGGCTGAGCAGGACGGATTCATGCCAGGCCATCTGATACAGGTAATTGCGTGCTTTATACCTGGGATGACGCATTTCGCGATCCATATATGTACGTCCACGACTTGAAGAAGAGTGATCGTGACTGGGGCTTATTGGTCTTGTAATCGGTGCGATGGCGCAACAAGCAAACACCACAGGCCCATGAGGACCTCAGCTACCCACTGGCATGGTTCCCCTTTGCTGATAATGTTTCCTGTCTTTTTCTTGGGTCCACTAATCGATCAGCAGTCGTTTGAAGAAGCTCATCAAGTGGCGCCGCGATGGCTTTCGCAGTGGCACAAACGTTAAAGCGCCAGCTGCATTCGTTGAAGTTTTCAACGTGCTGCCTGGATCCATCCGTCCATGTTTCTGGGCCGCTGGAGCAACGCCGCGACGAGACATTCTGTACTGTATCAGCCTGAAGCGAAACCCGCAAGTCAACACGGACGCCTTTCTGGCCCGCGGGTCCGTCTAAGCTACAAATACAGCATGTAGCCCCCCAAACAAAACTGTGGGCGCGCCGCACCATGCCTCGGTATCGGCCCGCGCACCCGAACAAAACACGAGGTATTCCTCCCTCCTCGGTCCCCCCAGGTGCCGGCAACATGCCGCATGGCGCATGCATCGTGTTGTGTTGTGCTTTTGCGGCAGAGGCTTGCAGCTATGCGACAGGTCGGCTGTGGCGGTTGGGCGACATGACATGGAGGGCAACATGAAGGGTCACCAACCAGCACCCAGCGACGCGCACAATCTACGGCTCTTTCATGCGGTAGGTGAAATATTGCATCTAAACGAGAGTTCGTTTGCACTTTATCCAAGAGTCTTGGCGGCGACCGGCTTTCCAAGGCCAAACAATGAACAGGTCACTTTACTGATGCGAAGTTGCTGCGACTCACATGGTTGGGGGCGTGCACGGTACACCGTCTCATGGGTTGAACCAGATCGCACCGCTTGCCGATGCAATGCCGTAAGTCGGAGTAGGGCCGACGAGAGCCCGTGGCTCGCGTCGGCTTTGCTTTGCGAGTCAGCGCTGTGCAAGTGCAGAGGTCGTTACTGGTGTGGGAGACCTGAGCCCGCGGCGCGACAGAACTTCACCTGCGAATAGATCAATGCCGGAGCTGGACCGTGAATTAATAGATAGGGATTGGAGTTTACAAGTTTCCCATCTTCCCCGTCTTAACAAGACTTGTAAACCCCATCCGTCAGTTGTCTAGCAGTTGCTGCATCGCCGTTCTATTTCTGTAAGATCTGATGCAGGTACCGTGTGGTGTGGCTGCGGGCCCCAGACTCCCAGCGCCGTGGCGCCTGCACCGTCGTGGGTCGGGCCTATTTCGGTCACTGCAAGTTGGCACTGGAAGCGCGAATGCGACAGTCGCAATCCATACCTGGTGGTTCTGTAGACATACACTGCAGGACGCGACTCGGCAAGATGTTATATTTCCATGCCCGACTTCTTGGCTGACGCGGTGGCCGGTTCTCGCATTCAACATGCACATGAAGAACTAGGCCAGTTGTGAGAAGTATTATACGCGAGGCTTCATGTCAAAGAGAGATGAGCCGCTTTCACTCCAGAGTCCAGACTAGAAAGAGACACTCATAATGCACATATGCGCGGTATGGAAAGGATACCATTCGAAAGAGCCTATATAGCCCGAGTCGGCGTTAAGCTATGCGGCTTCGTGACATCGGCCTCAGCAAGTCGAGCCCGGGCGCCGGCACCTCAAACCGCGAAACCGCCCAGTGGCCATGACGTCGCAGGGCCGAGCGTCCTCGTCTTCGAGGGGCTTGCAGGAGGATCAAACGCCCGGCCTTTCAGGATTGAGCAGATCGAGGAAAAGTGACGGTCGTTGACAGACATGGTGACGGCCGCAGACGCACAGAACAGTGAGACGGTGAAACAAACCACATAAAGCTACACTCAGCCCCCAGTCAACTCATCTCGTCTGTCATCAGTCCGATATTAAACGTAATCGATACACGGCTTCTATAACTCTATTAGTCCACGACTATGGCTCCGTCTGGCAATGCTCTGCTATGCCTGCTGGCACTCGCCGCCACTGCGGCTGCGAGCCCTCTGCAGGCTGCTCCGACACCTGTCGCCGGGGTTGTAGACACCGTGAAAGACATCGTGGACCACGCCTTGGGCGCCTTGAACCCCGCCACGACCGTCGCGGAGAAGGCTGCGATGGTGACACCCACGGACGGCGCAAACGCGCAGTGGGCCGGTGAGATGACCATCACGCTTCAGAACCGCCACGAGCGTGGCATCAAGACGCGCCATGTCGTGGGCTATGGAGCGCCCGCTCCCCACGGAAACCCAGGGACCGGCGTCATCCCCAAGAATGGGGAGTCTGTGTTCACTGTTCCCCGAGGCTGGAACGGCAACGTTGTCATCAACGACGAGAACTAGTGAGTGACAACTTCTCCCGCGTCCGCCTTTGCGGAGGCCCAGGGATGGACACCGGACTTATTCAGATGCAGTCCCGTCGACACTGGTGACGAGTCACAGCTTGAGGGTAGCTTCATGAACCAGGGCCAGGGCGAGCGAGGCGACATCAACGTCAGCTACGTGTAAGTTGCGCAGTGCACCCCCGTCGCGCTTCCCCTCCGCACACTCTGCTCACTCCCATCGCAGCAACGGCTACTCCGTGCCCATTGTCTGCAGATGCAACGAGAACAACATCTGGACTGGGTGCAGCAAGAACCTGTGGAACTACGGAAAATGCCCTGTAAGTTCACCACATGATGCACCACCAACAGCACCGCCGCCGCCGCCGCGGCGATAGCCTTCAACAAGGTCAAAGCAAGCTAACCGTGACTAGAACGACAACTGGAAGCACTCGTGCCGCAACGACGCGCGCAACAACGGCTGGAACACCCAGCCCGCCGCCTTCTTCACGCCGTGCCGCGGAGACGGCGGTGCCTACACCTTCCCCGCCGACGACAAGGCCAACAACCTCAACGCCAAGTGCTCTCAGGAGCGGTACACGTGCTGCGCCGGCTACTTCTGCCCGGCAAACCCGGCTGAGGGCGGCTTCCACTAAAGTGCTCATGAGCAAGCGACATGGGCTAGGCTGTATGGACGACGAGTCGTCGCCGACAGATCCTGTAACTCTGGTGTGTAGATTAGAAGAACACGGCGCGTGGAAGTCTGAGCGCAGGTTCAGTGGATGTCGTGCCGGTCGCTGGACTGCATTGGGGGCTGTACATACTGGGTACACGAACATACATAGAGCCGATAGAGCTGTATATAAGAAATATGGGATCCTTTGCGGCCCCAGCAAGTTTGCCGCAGTGACGTACATACTATGGTGTCCAGTGAATAGGTTGGGCGCTCGGTAGGATTATTGTTTGCGCGTTGGAATGCCCCTGATGTAAAACATGGGCCTCAACGTGAACAGGCATGGATTTAGCGAACCTGCTCGCGAGTCGACTGCCTGTAAGAGTCAATACTCAACGTGACACTGCGGTGGAGAGAGGAAATTGGCCACAGAATTTGCTTTCGCTCGCTCGGCGCACAATCATGATTGATGATCGATTCAGCTTCGTGCGGCCAGGCAATGAAACACATCTGCTGTAGTTTGAAGCGTGATCGGATTTGGTGGACCCAGTTGCCGGGCCGTTCCACGAGGTTCAATTGCACCAGCAAATCAATCCGTCATAGCTCTGGAAGATCCAAAACAATGACTATTCTTGAGCAAAGAGCGGTTATCGATCCTGGACGTGGCGCGGAGAATAATCGCGACACATTCTGGCAAGAAGCAGAGTTAAGCCCAGACTGTGACGCCGTCAATGTGGTTGAGCTCGACTGATTAGTGACGGCCCAGGGTAGGCATGCCATGAAGCAGGGGTTTGTCCCCAACATCCCGACGCAACGGCATGGCAATAAAATATGGGCAACGGGACTTAATAAGTTGGCAACGACGTGCATGCTTTGAAAGCAAGCGCGGAGCTGCTAGTTGCAGCATGTCCGAACTCCGAAGTCGCGCCTGATCTCACGGGCGAGTCTAACTCAAATGCCCCGCTCCCAGTCATGCCAGAACGAACAGTCAACCTCCACCTCTTCGTACTTGCAACAGTACGATCTCGTGGCATCGCCAAGACGTGATCAATATGGCTTCTACCCAGACAATCGAGCTACAACCCGCTGTGGAGCTCACGGCTGTTTCTCGCTGCGAGCTGCCTCGGCGCCCGGAGACCGTCTCCGCCGGCTCCGGCCGACCGTCCACGGCCCGGTCGCGGGACCCGGACCGGCCCTCCAGCGCCGACAACCAGCCACCGACTCCGAGCACTGGCCGGGTGTTTCGCGCCATCGAGCCGATAGTCATCCCGCCAGTGAGCCAAGGACTTCGTTTCCTCATTGCGTTGCTCATCATCTTTGCAAACTTGATCCAGGTCCGAATCCTGCCAGGCCGGTCCTCAGTAACGCAGTGCTAATTGAAGTGGGCAGTTCACTTCCAACTTCATCACGATTAGCGCCGGCCTCTCGTTGAGCAAGCTACTCGGCCGAGATGTCGGCCCCGGGCAGGCAAACTGGATGGCGGCGTCGTACTCGTGAGCGAACCCCGGCCGATTCTACTCGAGGCTACCTGCTGATCGCCAGCCTGATACCAGTCTGACACAGGGCGCGTTCGTGCTCATTACCGGACGGCTAGGAGCTGTATACGGGCACCAGAAGTTGACGCTCATCGGCCTTTTCATCTTCGCCCTCGGCTCCCTCGTCAATGGCTTCTGCCGTTCATATGAAAGCTTCATCGCCATCCGAGCTCTGACCGGAGTCGGTGGAGGCGTTTTCATGCCCAACGCAGTCACCATATTGACGCTCATGGTTCCTCCTGGTCCGGCCAGGAACGTGCTGCTTGGACTGTTCGCTGCCTCACCGCCCATCGGCGGCGTCATCGGAGCGTTGGCCGCTGGACTGTGCGCCAACGCCGGCGGGTTGTGGAGTTACACGGGCCTCTTTGCCGTCATGTAAGTGTGACCTCATCAGAGATCTGTTACTGTGAAAAGGCTGGCTGACAGAAGCAGCGCGGCAACGTCTGCAGCGTGCATGGCGTTGCTCTGGCTCGTTCTACCGCGGGAAGAGCCGGTTGACAAGCACGGCTCAATCGATTACGTCGGAGCCGCGCTGGGACTCGGCAGCCTACTGCTCTACAACATTGCTTGGAAGTGAGACTTTGCTCTCACCCGACGTAATAGATGAGGGCCAAAGCTGACAACTATTAGCCAAGCACCATCCGTTGGCTGGTCGACGCCATACGAAATCGCTATTCTCGTCCTGGCCGTGGCATGTTTCTGCGCTTTTCTCTACTGGGAGAAGTCGTGGGCCCGGGATCCGATCATGCCACTCGACGTCTTTCGTACGCCGACGTTTCTGGCGCTCATCTTCGTGGTCCTGCTGAGCTACATGGCCTTTGGCATCACGCTGTGGTATTCCATCGCGTGGCAGCAGACCCTGCGAAATATCTCGGTGATGCAGACCGGTGTCAACTTTGTTCCCTTTGGGGTCGGGTCGGTCGCATCGGTCGCCCTCGCCGCGTACATGCTCCCGCGCGTAGCAGCGCAGTGGATCATGGCAATTGGCGTCGCCGTCGTGCTGGCCAGCAGCCTCTTGCTCGCCACCATGCCCATTGACCAAAGCTATTGGTTCCAGACGTTTCCCGCCATGGTCCTGTCCAGCTTCTGCCCGGACTTTGTCTATCTCGCGGCCCAGATCATCGCGAGCAACAGCGTCAGTCGCAGGCATCAGGGCGTGGCGAGCAGCCTTGTCGGTACGCTGAACCTGTACGGCAATAGCCTCGGGTTGGGCTTCGCGGGCACCATCGAGACAGAGGTGACGAAGAAGCTTGCTGCGGGCTCGTCTGCGGCAGAGAGCGTCGCGGACACGGTGTCGGGGTATCGCGCAGCGTTGTACTTTGCTGCCGGCATAGCCTTTCTTGGCTTGGTGCTGGACTTTGCCTTTGTGCGAGTGCCCAAGAATGAGCGAGAGGGGTGGGACGAAGAGTTGGAAGATCACAGTGCGCCCGAGCCCCAGCTGGGGGCCGTACTCGCCGCAGAGGCGACCGCCGTGGACAGGCAGACTCTCGCTTGATGTTAGTGAGACAAGTCGGCCAGCCATCGATGGGACACGCGTGGTGAGTTGGGGGATGGCAAACTACCTGCAAATTTAGGGCCGGGTGGCCGGTATAAACGTGTAAATGGCACCTCCTTTTCGGCAGCACCAGCACCAATTGTGATTCCGTTATCGTAATGAATATCGCCACGGAGTCCGGTCGTCGCCCCGCACGCGTATTCTCTCCTTGCGTCGCCGATGTCGCCCACGGCAGCCCGTTTTATCCGCCTCGCTGTCGGAGCAACGGAAGCTGGTCGCGCCTCGCCTTGACGCGCGGCTGTGCTTTTCGCCCCTTGATAACGACCTGGACCTTCCATGTTCGGTATTTATAGGCGCCCATGTTTTCCGCGGGAAAGTCATGTGGTGGTTTCGACGCCCAGGCGGACTCAACCCCGCTGTGCCGCTCGCTCAGCTCTCACTAACACGGGCCGATGTCAGATGCGCCGATCAGAGGCGCCTTCTGGCTACTTCACCATGACACGGCTGGTTGCAAGGTAGTTTGGAATGCCCAGTCACTTTGGAGCTGGCAAATTTATGTGATGAGGCTCTGGACCTTCGTTATGTAACCAAAGCGACACCCTTTGGCCTCAATGGCCTACCAAAGATAAAAGCTGTGGGCGGACTCGTGAGGATTTGCGGCCGACCACCAACCAGACAGACAGGACTCGACATCAACTCCTGAAAAATCGCGAAGATGACGCCGCTCAAGAAAGCCCAGCCTTTCAAGAAGGCTCTGTACTTTTCCGAGCAAGAGTTCCAGGACCGCCGCAACAGAGCGCTGGAGCTCATGAAGCGGGAGAATCTGGATGGCTTCTTGATGACCAAACAAGAGTCTCTCTACTACTTCACGGGCTACGACACGTTTGGATATGTCTTCTTCCAGGCCATGTACTTCCACAATGATGGATCCATGCGGCTCATCACTCGCATTCCCGACCTTCGACAGGCCCTATACACATCAGTGCTTGAGCAACGCGACATCCTCATCCGGTCGGACGATGCAGGAAGCAACCCCGTCTCGTTGGTTCCCACGGTGCTAAAGGAGTTTGGCATCGACTCGGCCTCCAAGCGCATCGGCTATGAGCCGGACTCCTGCTCCCTGACCCATAGGCTCGGGAAAGCTCTTGAGGCAGCCGTCCAGGGCCTTTGCACGCTCGTCGACCACAGCGACCTCTTCACTCGCGAGCTGCGCATCGTCAAGTCAGAGGCCGAGATGCACAAAGTTCGAAAGGCGGCATATCTGGCCGACTTTGCGCTCGTGCGGACGCTGAAGCTGGCCAAACCGGGCGCGTACGAGGGCGATCTCTGGCGCGAGATTGTCGGCACGGTCTACGAGGGTGGAGGCGACGATCCGGCCAACGAAAACATTCTCGTTTCGGGAAACAAGGCGGTCCTTACTCGATACTCTACTGGCAAGGACAAGATTGAGCGCCAACTTACGGCCGAGCACGCCGCCGTGTACAAGCACTACCACGCCTGCCTGATGAGGACCATTCCCATCGGCGGTGTCACGAAGCTGGCTCGGCGAATGCATGAGGTCAATGTCCTGCAGATGAAGGCGGCTATGGAGGCCCTTAAACCGGGACGCAAGATTGGCGATGTCTTCGAAGCCTACGCTCGTGTCGCCGACGAGAATGGATTCCGCGACCAGCGCTTCAACTCGTGCGGCTACAGTCTCGGCGCCACCTTTTCGCCCACATGGATGGACTTTCCCATGTTCGTGCGCGGCCAGAACGTTGTCGCCAAGGCGGGGATGGTCTTCTTCATCCACATCATCCTCATGGATAAGGCGACGGACACGGCCAGCTCCATCGGCCAGACGGTCGAGGTCACCGAGAATGGCTGCGTGCCGCTGTCGAAGCTGCCCTTCTGCCTCACCCGAAAGCAGACTCTCGCGGCGTGGAAGAAGATCCGCAAGGAAGACTATGGCTTCACCTCCGAGGAGGAGGACCATGGCGAGAACCTGCAGGACGTCGAACTGTCCGATGGTGAGGTCGACGCCGAAGACTTTGAAGTCGAGTATGACTTTAGTGACTACACGCCTGCTGCTGCTCTCGGAGACCCGACGCAGAAGGCATAGCAGGATGGGGTGGGAGCAGTAGCATAAGTGAGAGCTTTCTAGTCAACTTTGAACAGAGAAGCCAAGATTGAGATGCCATTGATGCCCTTGCTGGATCGCTACAGTGCCACTCGTGCTGATTGCAATTGCAACACCGCGCTAGCGACTGAGTGAACCACCGATATCAGCGGCGTACCCATTGATGAGAGCAGATAAACCCCCCATCACAGCGTACTGCTGCTTATACCGGACATTATATGCACCCAATCTCGCGTCGCAATGAGACAGCCGAACGACAACGTCTATTCATCTATACTCGTTCATCTTGGATGTACTGCCATACCCAGACGACCGTATCTTCGGCACGTAGTCATGCGGCAAAGTCATGGTAATTCTGACCGCTTCTGCAATGGCAGACTTGAGATTCTCTATCGCCTCGTCGCTGACCTGGTGATGCAGCGAGATCCGCTCGTCCATGAGCCTCACGTTGAACTTTTCACACTGCTCCAACAGCACCCCCATGTCAAGCTTCGATCTCGCGGCGTCGATGAAGAAGAAGTTGGTGTCCACCGGGATCTGTGGCACTACACCAATCGCCGCCAGGTCCTTCTCCAGTTTCTTTGTCTTCCGGTGCGTCTCCGCCATGGTCGGCCACACTTCTTTGAGCGCGACCATGGCGGCGGAAGTAAGGACGCCGGCCTGGCGGATGCCGCCGCCTTGCTGTTTCCTCAGCCACCTCGCCTGCTTAATGTTTTGCTTTGTGCTGGCGAGAACCCCGCCAATCGGCGCACCGAGACCCTTGGAGACGCACATGGAGACGCTGTCAAAGTACTGGCAGTAGTCGGCCAGCGAGTGTCCCGTCGCGGCAGACGCATTCCACAGGCGAGCCCCGTCGCAGTGGACTTTGATGCCGTGGGAGTGCGCAAACTCGGAGATCTTTTGGATCTCGTCTATCGGAGTGACAACACCACCTATCGTAACTTCCAGGCTGATGACTTTGGTAGGGGCAGTGTGGATGTCGTCGCCAAGCGTGACCCAGTTCTCGACATCTTGAAGGGTCATGTAGATGCCGTTGGCTGGGTGAACGGGAGTTACCATGGCCTGCGACAAGATTGCGAGGCCGGAGCCCTCTTCGGCATATACGTGAGCTCGGTAGTCGCATAGGACTGAATGAGGCGGCTGGTTGAGATGGAGGCGTACGCCAATTTGATTGCCCATGGTGCCTGAAAGAACGAAAAGGGCATCCTCCATGCCCGTCAGTCGGGCAATTTCGTTTTGGAAGTCGGTCGTGGTTTGGTCTTCTTGGTACACGTCGTCGCCAAAGGTGGCATTCCCCATGGCCTGCAGCATCGCCGCCGTTGGCGTCGTGAACGTGTCGCTGCGGAACTCATTTGTCGCTCTCATTGGCGTTGTTGAGTTTGTCATGCTGCCGGTGAGGGGATTCCTCTTGTCGCTTGTGTTGATACGAAGGGTATGTCGACTGAAGCTTGGAGATGCTTATAATCCACAGATACGACGTGAAAGCACAGCACCATCGACCAGAGAGGTCCTTGCCCGACGTCGGGGGCAGCACAACGTCTCCGGGACTTCGCAGGATCGGCGTCCCGTAGCGCCACCCGGCAGGCCAGCCGCATCTCCGCGGTGCATCCGTGTACCAGCAACCTGCGCCCTCTGACCCCTCCTGGCTGATGCCCCTGCTATCAACTGGTCGTGCTTTATGCCGCGGACCTGCATAGCTGGTCCCGCGCTTGTGAGCCAATTTATGCCTGGACGAACAAGACATGCTCGGGCTCCTTTCCGCAGACGGTATGCGCCGGGGTTTCGCGACACTGAGTGCCTGGACCCTCGCCACATATACGCCCCCGTGGCGCATTTGATGTTGCTGCCTCACATGCACTATTACGTTTCTCTGATTCACGAGAATCTAGAACGCTGGCATCAGGGCGACACCGGCCGGATGAAAGGACGAGAACACGTTTCCTCGCGGATCAAGCACGAAAATCCGTCTCCTCGTATTCGACAGATTGCGCAAGGCGGTGTTGACCTCGGCCGAGTGGCGCTGGGAATAATGATGTGGATTGCTGTGGGACGAGTTGTGATAACGCGGGGGGGGGGGATCAGGCGGTACTCAACTGGTACTTACACCGATACCAGGCACGTCGACATTGCATCAAAAGTATGGAAGCGGCGCTGAGGAGGCGTCTGATGCCCAATTCTGCCTGTCGGAGCCATCGTGGAAGCTGGATAACATTTCACGCCAAACAGAATGGCGCAACAAGGAAACGCGCCCAAGTCGCGCAACAGCTCACTCCCGTCGGTGCTGCTTCGCTCAGCCGTTCTCATCGGGGTGTTGTCCCTTGCGCTGACATACCTTGACGCGCCGCTCTGGTCCCGAATTGCAGAAGGCTTCGGCCGCAGCCGCGACAAGTATGCCGTCGGCAGTGGCAGTGGCATCTGCAGACAGGAAGTTAAGCTCTCGCCAACAAACATCAAGGCAGAGCGCTTTGTCCGGGACAAGGTGGAATCGCCCGCGTACCATGCTGAGATCATCAAGAAGCTCTCTGGCATTATCCAGATACCTTCCGAAAGCTACGACGAACTGGGGCCCATCGGAGCCGATGACCGCTGGAATGTCTTCTATCGAATCGAGGAGTACATCGAGTCGAACTACCCAAAGGTCCTTGAGAAGGCCACATTAGAGCACGCAAACACCCACGGTCTCATCTTGACATGGCGAGGAAGCCTGCCCGCGTCAGAAGCCAAGCCGCTTCTCATGTTGGCGCACCAGGATGTCGTGCCAGTGCTCGCAGACACTGTACAAGACTGGACACACCCGCCTTACCAGGGACACTTTGACGGCGAGGTCATTTGGGGCCGGGGCGCAACAGACGACAAAGGCTACCTTATCTCTATCCTGGAGAGCGTTGACCTCCTTATCAAGAGCGGGTTCACGCCGAAGAGAACGGTAATCCTGGCGTTTGGATGCGACGAAGAGATTAGCGGTGAGAACTGCGGGCGTCCGATAGCAGATTTCCTGCACCATCGGTACGGCGATGAGGGCATCTACCTTATCATGGATGAGGGGTCCATGGGAATACAAAGAGAGTTCAATCAGTCCTTTGCCATGGTCAGCGTCGCCGAAAAGGGCTATTTGGATGTCGGCATCAATGTGACGTCGACCGGTGGCCACGCATCAAATCCGCCGGACCACAATGTCATTGGCATCATGTCGGAGATTGTCATGGCAATCGAAGAAAACGCATTCCCGGGAAGAGTGACGACCAAGAACCCTATGTTTGGCTTCTTGGAGTGCGCCGCCGTTCACGCTCCACAGTCCAGCATGCCCTCGACCGTGCGAAGCAAGTTGGGCCGAGTCGCTGGCGGCGACATTCATGCTCAGGCCCAATTGGCACAGGACCTGGACCATATGCGATACTACTTCCGCACAAGTCAGTCCGTTGGAAAGATGAGCGGCGGCGTCAAGATAAACGCTATTCCAGAGATTGCATCGACAATGGTCAACCTTCGTCTCGCCGTGGAGTCGTCAATCAGCCTGGTCGAGCAGCATTATGAGAATCTGGTCCGACCGATTGCTCAGAAACATGGCATGGTGTTTGAGGGATTCCGTTCGTCGTATGGCTCACCCGAGCGTCGAAAGGTGAGCCTCTACGGAGTCGATGCGCTGGAGCCAGCGCCCGTGTCTCCGCTCGACAGTGAGTCCTGGCGAGTTCTGTCCGGGACGATCAGGAATACGCTGCGACCACTGGAAAACGACGACGAACTCATCGTCACGCCATACTTGATGCCTGCGAACACCGACACCAAGTTCTTCTGGGCTCTGACAAAGAACATATATCGCTTCACTCCAATTAATCTCGTGGATAACCTGAACAGGGCGCACACTACTAACGAGTTCATCCGTGCGGGCGAGTTTGTCAGGGAGCCTCTTTTCTTCGCCACATTGATCCTGAACGCGGATGATGCAGCCGCTGGAGTGTAAACGGGTATCAGATTAGATAGAAATGACATGGATGGGTGGGAGATGACTGAACCGGGCCTAGCTAAAAATTGATGAGGGCAGCGACCATGCATTCTAGTCACACGCGTACATACTTCAATGTTGCAAACCCATCGGATCATGTTCCCTGTCATCACGAATAGCGCGAGCAATGGAGACACCTGAGCACAGTGGATGCAGCCATCATGATACATGTAGCGGACTGTCGCCCAAAGCGAATGTCCATGAATTCATGCTGTCTTCTACATACAACGAACACGTTGGCAAGCAGGTGTTCCCCATTCAACCCAAGGTACCGTAAGTACCTACTCAAAGAAGCTGTTCAGATACCCGGATACCTTACCGCGCTTCGGCTTCTCGTAAAGCGCCTCGTACAAGTCGATGTCGCTTTTGGTCGTGCCGAGCTGGAGGTCTGCAGTGCCTGGTCGAACGTACTTTGTCCGTCGCACCACCTTCCAGAACACAAACGCGGCAGGGAACAAGCCAACCATCGTGTAGCTCGTGAAGAATGTCGTAATGTCCCACTCTCCGTCGATGAAGACATTATACCCAAGTACTAATGTCATGACAAGGGTTGCGCAGAGAGCGTACCAGGCCGCATACGGCTGCAAGTAGCCCCTGTACGGGAGGGTCTTGCGGTCGATACCTTGCTTTTTGAGCGCGGCGTAAAAGTGAAGGTACGTGACGACCGTCCCAAAGTAGTTGAGCAGATATGACGCGGTGCAGATCCCCACGAGCCAATTGAGGACGTCGGCCGAGGACTTGCTGAGCTGCAAAAGAGAAAGCAGGCAGAACGCCAGCGCAGTGACGACTGCGTACAGGGGTACACCGAACTTGGTGCACTTCGCGTAGAAGGACGGGGCTTTTCCGTCGATGGCCATGCCGTGCAAGACTCTGGCGGCTGAGAAGACGACATTGTTTCCCGCCGACAAGACAGACGTCATGATCAGGGCATTGACCAGATCAGGTACTCCTTTGATGCCAAAGTGCACCATTGAGATGACGTACGGGGACCTGTTTGGTCAGTTTGTGACTCCAATCATTGTTCAGATTGACTTACGCAGCGCCTGTGCCGCTTCCCTCCTTGTCTCCGTTGATGTAGCCCGCCAGCATCTCGTCGTTGTATGGGATCACAATCGCGACGCATAGGGCTCCACCGATGAAGAAGAACATGAGGCGCCAAACGAACGATGCGTATGCCTTCTTCATGAGCCTTCGTGGGTTTTCGGCTTCGGCAGCGGCCATGGAAATGAACTCGGGTCCGACCATCCTGTCGGTGTAAGCTCGTGCTGTTCCTGAAGTTAGTGTAGGAAGGCTTACGTGAAGGATCCTTGGATCATGCAAGAAAGTAGGCCGAGGAACCGACCCGTGTCACCAGGTACGAGATGCTCAACGAATGCGCCCTGCGATAGTTAGTACAGAGGTCAAAGCCAATGAAGTGGCCGTCGGCTTACGGGATTGTTCCAGTAACGGAACCCATACGCATCGTTCCGGGGATTTCCGCCGACCATGGTGATGAAGGTATACATCATAAGACCAACCATAAGGAAGATCTTGAATATCGACATGTAAAACTCCGACGTTCCAAACCAGCGCACAGCGAGGCCATTCAGAACACTGTCACTTGATGTCAGTCCACATGTTTACTCAAATGTGGCTGATACACGACTTACGCAAAGATGGCCAAACATACTACAACGACCGCGCCGACGGGAATCTTATCGGTCCAGTATGTGAGCAGCACGTAGATGGCCGTGATCTCGTATGGGATGTTAAAGGCTGCGACGGTCAGAACAAGAACGCAGGGACAGACTGGACTGGAGTCGACCTACCCATAAGGAAAAAGTAGTTCCATCCCATGGCGAAACTCAAGGCATCATCAACCCAGAACCCAGCAAGCCGCACAAATGGCGACGCGATCGGAAGGTAGGTGACCATCTCCGCTGCGATTGTTTAGTGCAAGTCTCGCTGGGGAATCTTATCAAAACAGCACCTACCGAAACACTGGTTGACTGCAACGATAATGCTTCCGTATATAACAAATCCCAAGAAAAGCCCTGCCGGGCCACCTTTCGGTAGCGACGCACCCATTTGGACGAAGAGAGCTTTGCTGGGTTAGATGTGAGCCATCGAATGTGGGCTGCGGGACACGTACAGGTTCCTATGGCACCTCCGACAGCAAAGAGCTGAATCTCCTTGCCACCAAGTCTGCGGTGAAGTTGCTGCGATCCCGCCGAGATGAGTTCCGCTGGCAGAGCCGCCTCGCTGCTCGCGTCTTTGTTATCCGAGTCGACATCGCGACCAGGAGGGTCCGATGGCTGGCGGTCCTTGACCGTCTCAGTGTGTGTTGCGGTTGCCATCCTCAGATTCGTATGCTTCAATGACACATTGAGGAAGAAGTGAAGTTGAGCGGAAGAGTAAGCCGAGCGGAAAAGGAGAGGAATGCATCATGTTCATATTGAGTCTTGTCTGCGCCGCGAGACAGGTACTTCAAAGTCACTTCCTTGTATCCCTGTAGTCCGACCCCGTTGCTATCGTGGGGATCATCGGGATCGGCGCCCTTAACCCCGCGTTCCAGCGATCTCCACCTTGCCAATGCTGGAGTGTCTCGATAGGAGCAACCAATCCGGCTCGTCGGCAGTAAGAACCCTCCGAGCTTACACTGGGCAGGCAGTCCCATTGTGGTGGTTTTCCGCGGGAAACTTGTGCAACGAATTGTGCCTGTATTTCAGAACTGGCGATGCTCACAGTGAAGACTTTAACAGCGTACTGGACAGCAAAGGTGTCGTGTCTTTGCGTACGCAAACAGAGACGGAAATGGCGCAGATGCGACCGGCCCAGGCCCAAGTGTCGTTCACGAAGCAGCTGGTCAACTTCACAAACTCTGTGCCCGCCCTTGACCTCACGCTGAGGTTGATCCAAGCAACCACACAGGTCGCTTCGGAACTATGCATTGATAGCATTGTAGTGAAGAGATGCTCAGTAGCCACACTGCAGCTTGGATTGGGTGAGTGACACGAACCGGCCATTCCTGGCCTCTGCTGATACGGTTTTCGTAGCCCGGCGATACCTTCGCTTCTTCAGCTTTATCGAGTGCCTTGAACAAGTGGCGGCGCTTTTGGCCAACGATGCCTCAGAGCGCGGATCTTTCTCGCACACGCTAAAGGTTGTGGAAGCCAGTTGCTTGGGAATGTACTTCGGGCTCGAGGACCTGACCATGGTACGAAGTATGTACGCTCGTGACGAATAAGTGCTGACGACTCTAGCTTCATGATATGAACGTCTTGCAAGTCTCGTGGTATACGCTAGTTCTTGTCGAGGCGAATAAGTTCTGGTTTTACGCAATTTGTGCCTCTATCGCGAGAACTCTCGGGCAGCTGTTGGCGGGTTCACCCTTCGCCGTCGATGATACAAACAGCCGGGCTGCGAGCAAAAAAGAACAGTCGGCGCCCGTGAAGATGCCATCTAAGCCTGGGCGACCTTCACGGACAAGGATTGTCCAGAGGCTGGTGATAGACGGCTGCGATATGCTGTTACCTGCTTCTTTCATTGGGTGGACTCGGCTCGGAGACTTGGAGGTAGGACTGGCTATGATCGTGAGCAGTCTCCTTGCTTGGGGCGGGGTATGGGCAGCAGCTCAGCAAGTCAATTGAGGGCTAGATGGTCAGAAGCATGATTGAATTACATTCTTTATTCGCCGATAATTGCTGTTTACCTGGCGAATGTCATTCTGGCCACTCAAGGCACAGCTTCAACATAGTATCTGTGACGTTTGCCGTCAAATGCAATCGTAGGCTATCGCAGGTCTGATCGGCTAATTGCGAGAGGTATATTAGCCATAGCAATCTAGAAGACGCAGCATTTGGTCAAGCACACGCATCTGCCTGCCTGGCCAAGCGAAAGGATTGCGCGTATATGTGTAGGAGTCTCGACGGAACAAGAGCGGGCCAGACCGCGGATTGGCACCAGCGGTGAACCTGAAAAAACGCGTAGCCGACTTGAGGATGGCCAAAGCGGTGAGGTCGTCGTTCGGGCGCAGTTTCAAGTGTAGTTGAAGGACGCTCGTGCCTCCAGTCTCAAACACAGCAGCGAATCCGCTACTGGCCGGAAGCTTCGTGTTGTCAGTACCATGGTCATGGCTGCAAACTTTGACAAACCGGATTAGAAGAGCCCGCATCCATCCGCTGCACTGATACTCAAATTACGTGCAGCATATTTTGAGGCTCGTCTCTTGTCGCCGTGGATGAATCGCGAGTCGGGAAGGTGACCGCGTATATATCGAGGCCTTCCCTTCTCCAACTCTCCTCCGCTTCACCATCCATGTATATGTGGTCAAACACAGCAAGAAAACATGGCACTTGCAAAGACGCTCTTCGTCTTCTTCGGCTACTGCGCCACAGCCTTTGCCAAGCCCTATCCCAATCTTGACGGCACCAACATCCAGTTCGGAGTGAGTTTAGGTCACAGCGTCGAGTGTTCTCATTCGCGATATGCAGTAGGTCAAATATCGCTGACCAGGCTACTGCGATAGGTATGCTCGGTCGGGACAGGCGACTGCGTCCCTGCTTCTCGCTTCAGCGGGACTCCCGTTGGCGTGCGCTGGCATACTCCCAAGCCTTGCTCTCCTCATGCCTCGGTCAGCGCTCTTCCCCAGATCCAAGCGTCTTGAACCACCTGTTCTTCGTGAACCAACTAACGACTGCGTGCAGTGCAAGAAGGAGGGCGATTGGTGCTGGACTCGAAGTGACCAATGTGAGGCGTTTTGCAGTTGGGATGGAGATGTGGAAGCGGTGAAAGCGATCGAATCTCTACCCTGGTAAAGTCCGATGCGGTTCAATGGGAGAGATGGCGGCAAGAAGTGCGGCAGGGGAGGGTTGTGGCGAGCGTTGACATTTGCTCGACAGACCCTTGCTTGTGATCCGTGCAATTGAACCTGTTAGGCTCAAGTTGCTCGACTTTGTGCCCACCTGCCTGTAGAAGTGGTGCGACCAGCTGAATGCCCGGGACCAGGCCTCGTACCAAGCATCGCCCCGTGCAGGCTGTATTAGCACCAGGTACAGCCCTGGCTCTCTCGTTAGACGCGCAAGATGCCACATGTGCACCAGAGGCGATAAACAATAGCGAAGGAAGAACGGTGGATCACGCGATCGCTTTGTCGTCAACTCTGCTGATTCTGGTGGTACCCTGCAGCGGGTCGTGCCCCTGGCTCAGACTGGGGATCGGCCCACCGCCGCCATGTATGGAGCGGCACTTGAGTCGACAGCCGGGCAAGTCAGGCAGATCCGTCCGACATGAGACGGCCCCGGTCGCGACTCTCAGCGGCACAGGAGGCCGAACCTAGCAGGGAAAAGGCTCGGATTTACTCCGGTCGTGAGCGAGCAGACCCTCCAAAATCGCCCTGGACCGGTGGCCAGTAATAGTCCGAATGTATCACTTCTCGTGTGGCTCATCGCGGCTGGGTGTTCTGCATTCCTCGTCACTCAGCCGGCCCACTGGAACGAAGGCGTGCCACAGCGCACACCACCTTGTTGGGTCTCCTTGGCCACCCTGTAACGTTAATTCGTAGCCTGGGACACTTTAGAATACCCGTCCCCCGTGACTGTCTGCCCTGGATGAGGCATTACGCGCGCAGTAACACGGCATCCGCCGCCTATCGTAAGTGCTACTTCGTCTTGTGGTTCCGCTCCATCCGGAACCAGGCTCGCCTACACGGGGTTGACAACGCCAACACCAAGCTATTACGGGGCCGTGCCGGCCAAGTGGGACTAGCCGCCGGTTGGCAGATCCCGGCTTCATGGGTCGCCCTGTCACCAGACGCGGCGTGGAGCGACTCGCCGCCGGTCCACCTCCAGCTGTCATGCAACCCTCGTGCCACCTCAGGACCCCTACAACGGACCTGGCGGCGTGCCGTACGTTCGGGTATCGTTCTATGCCCAACGCGGCCCAGACGCTCACATCGATGATCCCCTCCTGCAATTGGGCCATGGCGTGGCAGAAATTGAGTTTGCCTTAGCGTGCCTTTGGGCTGTGTCCTTCGCCGGCGCGACGATGGCATAATTGTGACGTCAATTCTCACGGCCGCCTCGGCCGTGTCAGCGTTTCTGTTTGCGGATCGGATTGTTCTAAATCGGGGCCTCGGATGCCAACGAAACCGTTCAGCTGGCCAAAACTGGCGTCGTCCCCAGCCTCCTCGGCGCCTCGCCGTCTTCCCATCCAGATTCCCGGTACTGCCGCAACTCAACAGCTATGGAGTTCCCAAGACCAAGACGAGCGTCGTCGATATACATGCGACGCAAGAGCATCATTGCTCAAAAGCAAGGCTCCATCGACTTGGCCCTCACGGTATGAGAGCATCGCAAGGACCCACGACCTGCGCCCGAGCTAACACGCCCACAGACACTGTATCTCGGCATCTCTGCTGCGCACCGCGAAAATGGCACTGCTGAGGTCGCACTCGCGATTCGCGATATTACGTACCTCCTCGACTTTGACGTGATCCGCGTCGAGGTAAAGGACGATCGGGATGCCATAACCGAGTGCATCCTCGAGCATGTGCAAGCGTATGAGCACGAAAACATGGCCAAGTTCATTGGCGCCGCCCTCCCGAACAACATGCTCGAGATCACACCGACACTATGTTCCCGCCTTTGGCTCGAGCTCGACATTGTTCCTCTTGCTCTGCCTGCGGAGAGTCAGCATAATAGAGATCTGTGGGAGGTCAAGCTCATCGACGAGCAGGCAGACTCCATGGCCCGCCGATGTATTGTGTAAGTTAGATCGCCGACTCCGCGGCCCGCAGAAACTGACTAGATAAGACACTTTGGGCCCTCAATGGCCCCAATCCTGCAGGTCGGCTGGCACGGCGAGGTTCAGGTCGCCGCGGGTGGCAGGGTTCGCCTCAACACGATTCAAGATTACATGGGGACGTGTTCCGATGTGTCGTGGGAGACGGTATCCGCGTATGCAGAAAAACTGCGCACCAAGGGAACCAAAGTAGCCTTCTTCAGTGCGACGCCCCAGGGTGGCGGCGTCGCGCTTATGAGGCACGCTCTCGTACGCTTCTCCCGACTGCTCGGGGTGGATGTAAAGTGGTACGGTAAGTTCAATGAAACTGATCAGCGTCGTCTTGTCCCTGGCGCTAAAGCGAGGTTCCTCTAGTCCCAAAGCCCCGAAAGAGCGTCTTTCGCGTCACCAAGAACATGCACAACATCCTCCAAGGCGTTGCTGCACCGGACCAGCGTATTCCGCCAGAGGACAGGGCGGCAATCATCGAGTGGATCACAGACAACGCAGAGCGGTACTGGTTTCGTGATGGAGGGCCACTGCGCCCGCCGGAGCAGGGCGGTGCCGATGTTATCATCGTACGTATTCAGCGTCGTCTTGGGAGAGTGCGTTTGAGACTGACTTTACACGTACAGATTGACGATCCGCAAATGATTGGGCTCATTCCCATGATCAAGAACTCATCGACGAACCGCCCGGTGCTTTTCCGATCCCACATCCAGGTTCGGAGTGATCTGATTGCGACCCCGGGAACGCCTCAGGCCGAGGCATGGGACTTTATCTGGAGCCACATCAAAGATGCCGATGTGTTCATCAGTCACCCGATACCAGCATTCGTGCCTCACACGGTGCCGCGCGAGAAGGTCATGTACTTGCCGGCCACGAGCGACTGGTAAGCGGACCGTTGAACTTGAGATTGCCAAGCTAACTGAGACAGGCTTGATGGGCTGAATAAAGACTTGAACGCGTGGGACACGGGCTACTATATGCACAACTACAATACCCAATGCCATGCACAGGGCATGACTGAGTTGCACTGGCCCAGTCGTGAGTAACCCCCAAGGGACCAGTTGTAAGTGGTGCCGTGTGTCGCTGACGAGACAGGCAAATACATTATCCAAGTTGCCCGCTTCGACCCGGCGAAGGGCATCCCAACGGTAATCGATGCCTACGCCGAATTCCGCCGCCGGTATGAGGCAGCGGGTGAAGAGGATCCGCCACAGCTCGTCATGTAAGCTTCCTTGCCACATCACAGCAGTACGTGTCTGACGGAACAGTTGCGGGAACGGGTCTGTTGACGACCCCGACGGTACAATCATCTACGATGAGTGCATGAACAAGATCGAGACCGAGTACCCTCACCTGCTGAGCGACACGAGCGTCATGCGACTTGACCCGAACGATCAGATGCTCAACGTCCTCATTGCCAACGCCCACGTCGTGCTGCAGCTGTCCACTCGCGAGGGCTTCGAGATCAAAGTGTCAGAGGCGCTACATGCTAGCCGGCCCGTGATTGCGACCTTGGCGGGAGGCATTCCCCTGCAGGTCAAGGACAAGGTGAACGGCTTCCTTGTCACGCCAGGCGACTGGAAGGCTGTCGCCGACCATCTCATCGAGCTCTTTACGGATGACAGCCTGCACACTCGGATGGCCATTGCCGCCAGGATGGGCCTCAGCGACGAGGTGGGCACAGTCGGGAATGCGCTTGCTTGGTACTTTTTGGCCAACCAGTTCTCCCATACGCCTATCGACGGCAACGAGCGCTGGGTAAACGACCTCGCGAGAGATGGGGTGGCCAAGCCGTACAGCGAAGAGGAGAACCGCTTGCCTAGGAGCTTCACGACAAATGGTCGAGTGTAATCGGCACTGTATGTGTGAGTGCATGGCCTTGATGGGAGCGCATGGGAGAGCTGTGATCGCGCGCCTTACCGTACGGCTTGCGTCCATGTCACCAAGTTTTTAGACTTGAAGCGTGTATCTTCTACGTTTACGCAACATCTCATGTCTTGCAATATCTGGGGGAACGCTTGAATGGACTTTTATGAAATGAATGTCTTGAGCCCAGCCGTAGCACAGATCCAACGTATTGTTCGTCCTAGAGGCCCACTGTGCGACGCCATCGTCAGTTCGTTCAACCTAAGGAGCATGTGGCATTTCAATGAGATTTGAGAACATCCCCTTCTTCAACTGCGATTTGAGAGGCGCCTCCCGTGCCTTTGACCATGCGAGGATCTCCTCTGGATCTCTACATTGATGCCAGGTGTTGAAGTCCGGATACGCGACCGGGTTGCCCTGGACCCAGTGGAATGTGATCAGCCCTGTGTCTCCTTGACAGCTGATGACTTGGCGGATTATCTCTAGACAGTGATCTATGATTCAAGTCAGCCAAATGGCAGATTGGTAGGCGTGGGCCGACGCGACAGACCAAGGTGGGTTTTTAAGATGTGCGGGCGCGTCCCGTTGGCCAAAGGAGCCATTTTCTTGTAATAGTCGGAATGAATTGCTTTCCGAAGCATATTCTGCTCAAAGCCCGGGTCAAGGAATGCTCTCTGATCTTAATCTTGAAGGCATTACTAACCAAGCAGTGTAGCTGATGAAACAACTCCATTGTGGCCATGTAGCCTCCTCCGTGCTGTGTCCCATACTCGACCGTGGAGTTGAACCAGTCATCGTCGGACATCTTATTGGAGCGCTTGATATCTTCCTCGCTAACCGCGATTAAAGACGCAGTTCCATCAGTGAATGCTGTTAATTGTTATTGTCTTGTTCCATGCCAAGGGTCGCGGGTGCCTGACGATGGCGAGTGAACCTGTCCCATTCACGGTCGAGTTGTGGGCTCGGGGGACCACGATATCGACCGGTGAACTCAAAGGAACCATTGAATCGCGTAGGGGACCTTTTGAAAACCGGCAGCTCGCTTGCTTGATCCCGTCAGCCTCTCTCTGGTCGGCGTCACGCACCAAACACTTACACCATCTCGGTTCCGACTCCATCTCGGGCTTCCTGTTCGCGGTCAACCCCAAGCAAAAGCCCAAGGCGAGCCAAACAATGCTGATGATAATCTTTTTGCAGCATTCATAACGCCATCTGCTTGGCTTGGTACTTTGATCAATGCTTGCATCATCGTCGCAGCTTGAGCCCTCCGGGGTCTGCTCAAGAGGCGAGTACGTAGGCCTAGGTGTCGGGTACATCGTGATGAACAGGAGGGTCGAGGAATTTGTGCAACCCAGGAGCAGGGAGCCACGGACGTTCTGAGCGCGAGAGGCGTGACCCTTTTATTGCGAGCGGCGTGTACACCCCTGTGTAACGGAGCCTAGGTAGGGTCCTAAGGTTTACTATTACTTAGGAGGTAAGCTAGGTTTAACGAGCAGTAAACGATTTATAAGAGTCCGTTAAGAAGCTTTAAAGACTTCTTATTTAGATAAATACTTAGATTAATCACTAAAGATCTAGCTATCTACTCTAGGTAGTAACTATAATATATATATCCGTCTAGCTCTTTATTAATCTTGCCTTAGAGCGTTAGATTATAGGGAACGCGTCGCTCTAGGTAATCCTACGCTCCTTAGATCGTAAAGCGCTTAGATTACGGTACTCCTAGTAATCCTACGCTCCCGATTATTACGTACTTAATTACGTAACGTTCTATTTCTAGGATAGTTAGTTAAGCGCTATCCTATATAGCCTAGTCCTCCTATATTAAGTCTGCCTTAGCTAGCCTAGTAGCTACTTATTAGTCTATAATATTATTCCCCTCTTTCTTAGGTTCTTATCCTTAAGGTCCTTAAAGTCGGCCGCCCGCCCCTTAGATTACGTGTAAGTATCTCTACTTCTTTCCCTGCTTTCTATGATATTAATACTATATCGAGTCGGGTAGAGAAAACGCGCCTCCGTAAACGATTAAAACGTTCGACGCTCGTATCGATTATTACCGATTAGGGTTACGATACCGATATACCTTATACCTATTATTTTCGAAATAATAAGTCTTATTATATAGGTAAGAAGTCTTCTCGCTATAGTAAATATACCTAGCGAGGTCATTCTTATAATAAGGTATTAATCGCCTCGTCCTGTATATATTATTTATTCCGGCCCTTTCTGAGTTTTATTAATCTCGTCTGTAGTTTCTTAGTTAATAGCTTCCTAGGAGAAGCTAAAGAAGGACGAGGAGGCCGTTAAGGATACGCTATTTGCCTTATAAGAGTAGTTATCTATTACTATAAGCCGCTTATCTTATATTCGTAAGATCTAGCGGAAAACCGAGGAGTAGAATTCCGAGTTATTCTAATGGGGTATATATAAGCTTAATAAAGAGGATGGTATAGCTCTAGCTTTAAGGGCTTATAAATATTAAGTAGTTAAAGATCTTTAGGTAATAGGTATTTTAAACGAGGTAGATTAGGAGGCCCTTAGCTTTAGTTCCGAGTTTTAAGACGTTAGTCCTTTATTAAATATTAGCGAGTCCTTAGGTATCGCTCCTAGTAATATTGCTGTATTAGCTAGGGGCACTTCTCTAAATGCGACTTAGGTTCCTAAGTGTTTTCCGTGTAATTATATCTTTCTTATTTAATATAATACTCTATTCTTTGTATTATTTTTTGCGAGTCTAGTATTTATTTAACGTTATATTCCTATAGTTCTTCGATTTCGACGTTTATTTCGAGTGCTACTTTCTTTAGTATTAGTTCTAATAATAAAATATAAAAAATAAGGTATATCTTTATTCCTTAAGGTAGAGATAGTTTATAGTTAACTTCTAATAGTTTCTTTTAGATCTTAAATAGCCCGAGTTTCTTCTAGTCGAGCTTCTCGTTAGGTCGTTTTATTTTAATATTTCGTCGGAGGAGATATACTTTATCCCCCTCCTTTAGAGTTAGTCCTTTTAATCTCTTTTAGTCGGTATAATACTTTATTCTATTTTAAAGGAAAATCTATTCTTACTATAAATAAGTATGCGTTTATTAAAGCGATATAGCCGTTTTTATTACTCGTAGTATATCGACTTCTAGCTATTAAACTATAATCGTAGGGTTATATCTATAGTTTACTTCGAATAGCGTTATTCTAATCGCCTCATTATCTAAGCTATTATAGGCCTATTGTGCTATAGGTAGTAGTTCTACTTAATTATCTTATTCGTAGTTAACGTAAGATCGTAAATACTATTTAAGTATCTAGTTAAGTCGTTCTATTTACCTATCTGTTTATAGATAAAATGCAGTTAATAGGGAATACTTAATTCCTAGTTGCTATATTAAGCTTATCTAGAACTTTAATATAAATAGCTTATCTCTATCTATAATAATCCTCTTTAGTAGCCTATATTAGCTAATAATAATCTTTAAGAATATAAAGGCGATATCTTCTACTATACTTAATTCCTTATATAGTACGAAGTAGGCATATTTCGTTAGCTTCTCCGTAATAACTAAAATACTATTAAAGACGGCACTAATTATTAGTTCCTTAGATAGAGGTAATTTAACGATAAAGTCTATCGTAACTATATACTATACTTTATCTAGTAGTAAGATCGGCTAAAGCTATCTATAAGGTACGTATCGATTCGCCTTTACTTTATTGTAGATATTATATTCTTTAACGATTCTTTAAGTCGTCTTCCTTAACTCATAGAAGTCTTAAGTTCGTTATAACCTTATAAGGGTTTTATAAATCCCTTAATGTCTATATAATAGGTATTTATAGAATTCTTTAATGAGTTCGTCTTATAGTGCCTTAGGAATATAATAGTAGCTATTAAATAGGATCGTATCCTATTCTTTTAAATATATTAGGTTCGTTTCCTAATTACTAGCGAGTTCGTCGCTCTTATAGGCTTATCTAATACGCTAGATCTACTCTTAGTCGGGTTCGACCTTCTATATCGTATTAACTTATTAGCTGCCTAATTATAAAGTTCTCTAGCCGGTTTCTCGTAAGATTGCGGCCCTTTATACTTCTATTGGTAGTTTAAGGTCTTCTCGGCGGCTAAGAGCATTAGCTTATCTATTCTCGCTACCCTTTCGATAGATAATCTTAAAGTTAAACTCCGATAGGAATTCGTATTATTTAACTTATCGTTTATTTAGCTCCTTTATTATCGTAAAGTTAGTTAGGTTCTTATAGTTAATATAAACTTTAACCGTCTCGGTTATACTACTTAGGTAGTATTTCTATTCTTTAAATACTTTAATAATAGCTATAAGCTCTTTATTATAGATCGGGTAATTAAATACCGGTCTATTAAGCTTCTTTAAGTAGAAGGCGACTAGGTATAGTTATCCCTATTTATCTCGTTATGCTAATTATCCTTTAAGTACCTAGTCTAAGGTATCGGTCTCGACTTCGAATGGTTTCGATAAGTCTAGTAAGGCATAAATAGGTTCTTCTAGTATTTTATTCTTAATAATATTAAATACTTCTTATTCCTTATTGCCCTAGATAAAGGATTAATCTTTCTTTATTAGGTTGGTTAGAGGGATATCGATACCTCTAAAGTTTTTAATATATCGTCGGTAGAAATTAACGAAGCTAAAGAAGGCTTATACTTCTTTAATATTCGTTAGAGGTAGCTAGTCCTTAATTGCCTTAATCTTATCGGGGTCTATATCGATAAATCTAGGTATGATTTCGTATTTAAGGAATTTAACTTTCTATTTATAGAATTCGTATTTTTCTACTTCGATGAGGAGGTTTACTTTCTCGAGCTTCTATAAGATCTTATAGATATGCCTTCGGTATTCCTTAAGGGTTTTCGAGAAGATAAAGATATTATCGAGATATACTACGATAAAGATATCGAGATATTCTTATAGCATGTCGTTAATTATTATCTAGAAGCTAGTAGGGGCGTTAGTTAGGCCGAATAGTATAACTAAGTATTTATAGAGTCCTCGTTTTATTTAGAAGGCTGTTTTCTATTCTTCGCCTTCCTTAATATAGATTAAGTTATAGGCTCCTTTAAGGTCTAGAGTGGTAAACTACTTAGCGCTATAGAGTTTATCTTATAGTTCCGTAATTAAGGGTAGTAGATACCGGTTCTTAATCGTAATATTATTAAGCTATCGGTAATCTATATATAGTCTAAGTTTTCCGTTCTTCTTTAATATAAATAAGATTAGAAATCCTATAGATAAGGTTAATAGTCGAATATATCCTTTTCTTTCGTTTTCCGTAAGATATTTGTCGAGGGCTTTTAATTTTTCTTCGTTAAGTAGGTATATCTTATAAAAACGGGGTTTGCTTCTAGGCTTTAGGGGTATTTTATAGTCCTATCGGCTATATTCTAGAAGTCTTGTTTCTAGCTCGTCGCTAAATAGTTTACTGTATTGTCGGTATTCCTTAGGAATCCGTTTAGATCGTATTAACTTAGGCTCTTTAGTAATTATATATATCCTAAGGGCCTTCTTCGATTCGTTTAAGGGGGTATCTCGTAGTTTAGAGTTAACTCGCTTCTTAGTAACTAAAACGCTTCTTAGTATATCCTATTAGAGATAGCCTATTCTCTAGTTGACTCTAGGATTACTCGCCTATAACTAGGGTATCTTTAATATAATATCGTTTAGGATATCTATAATGTTGAGTATTAGGTCGTATCCCTTTTTATAGATCTAGGTCAGGAGGTACGCGGTCTCTATATTAACCTATCCTTATATATAGCTAACTATTATTCTTTCGACGCTTTTAAGTTAATAGGGCTTGTCTTTCTATTTCTAAGGTAATTGTAGTCTATTAACGAGATTCGGCGAGATAAAGTTTCTTTATGCTTTACTATCTAGTATTACCTTAATGTTTCGTCCCTTAAGTATTATAGGTAAGAGTATATATTTATAATTCTAGGTAATTATATTTATAAGGAACCTTTAGTTAGCTGTAGGTAGTAGTCCCCTTACTGCCTAGCCGTTTCGTTTTTTAGCTACTTAGAGGGAGGTCTATATAGATATGGAGTAATATTAATCCTCTAAGTAAGGGGTATAGTTATAGAGGTCGCTACTTCGAGCGTAGATATAGTTAATAATCCGGGCGTTATATAACCGTTTATAAGTTATAATGCGGTATTAATGCCTTACGATTATCCCTCGTTAAAATATCTACGATACTATTAGTTAAATATATCTCTTATATCTATAGGTATAAGTATACTAGTTATTGCTAATGGCTAGTAGTATAGCGTTGCTATGCCGTTATCTTCTTTAACTAATAGTTAGTATTCTAGATAGTCGCTTATGCGGTATATATATAGATTCGGTTATACTCTATAAGGTCGGGTTAGTATCTATTTATACTCTAACTTATCCTAGAGGTATATAGGGTATGTAGGATAGATATAATAGAGCTAAAGTATATATCGGTAAGTTAGGTCGTTAGGGTATGCCCTAGGGGTATCCCTTACTATTAGTAAGACGCGGCATTTAGGGATCTATTTAGCGCGAAGAATCGAGATTAGGAGTTTAAGAGTAGTAATATCTTGCCTATACTCTATAATGGGTAGGGGTATTATCTCTTCCTCTAAACTCTCCGAAGAGTCTAAGGTTTCTTCGTTGCTATCGCTATTAAATACCTCGTATTATAGTAGTAAGATCCCGTAATATTCTAGATATTCGTATAGCTAAGTTAAGTATTCCTAGTCTTCTCCTTAATCGTCGTTACGTAGGCTTTATATTATCCTTAGGGTTGTAGGACTAGGACTTCGTATGCTTTAGAAGGTTTAGCGAAGTCCTCTAGCTCTCGATAGTTAAGCTATTCGCACTAAAGTTTATATGGTAGCGATATCTTTAGGGATTAGTCGTAACGTTAGTCGTTAGTAAGTCCCGTTAAGGACCTAGTTACGAGCCTATTATATTACCGAAATATTTTATTCTTAGGGCTTCTAAGGGTACTAGCCTGAACTTTACTTATTAAATAGGTAGGTTTAGTACGAATCGTCGTAATATCCCGAGAAGTATAGTAGCTCGTATCGGATGGGTTCCTCCCGAGTAGCTATTTAGGCTTGCCTATCGGGGATTAGTTTCTAATTTAATTTCTTCTTTTAATTATACTTATTTGCGAAATATCTTAGTTTCTTATAGTTATAGTAAGTCTTTTTCTTATTCTTATCGTCGCGCATAGCGATATCGAGATCTATAAGTCCGCTATAATATCTATAGGCCGTAGAGCGGTATCGGTAGGGCTTCCCTTAATTAGCTCGTAAACTTTAAACTTTAATATTTCGTCTACCTTTATTGCCTTACTTTAGTTAACGTTAATAATTATGGTTATCGATCTTAATTGCTATTTCTATATATTTGTTAAATTCGTCGGGCTTATCGACCTTATTAAGCTCGTCTTTTATATCTTCTCGGAGTCTATTATAGAAATATTCTATAAGGGTATTATCTCCGAGATCGAGCTTTAAGGAGAGTCGTCTAAACTCTCGGTTATAATATATAGCCGATCTGGTCTACCGGAGATTCTTTAGTTATCTTATAGCAGTTCTAGCTTCGTCTAGGTCTTTGAAGGCGGTTTCTAGAGCGTTTTCGAAATTATTGTAGCTCTAGAAGATAGTATTAGTTCTTTCGTCTCTATCGGCCTCTCCTTTATAGTCGAGGTAGTCCCTAAGGGTAGGTTCTTATTATTCGAAAGCTTTTCCCGTAAGGAGGTTGCCGATATAGAGGATCTATGGAATAGGTCCTCCGATAGAAGTGTTAACGCGGAGGTAGGCTTTAGCCTAGGTTAGGAAAGAGCGAATACTTCCTTTTTAATTATCGAAAGGCTCGGGTTTTAGGAACTTAGGGGCTCCCGCGCTAGCTTATTAGCGTATTATTTCCCGTAACTATTAAACCTTAGCTTATATTCGAGTAATTACCTACCTAGGGTTTTAGGTCGTTCCGCTTTAGGTAGATATACTACTCGTTAGTTATTAAAGGTAACTTACCGAATAGGAGTGATTAAAATATAACGGAGCCTAAGTAGGGTCCTAAGGTTTGCTATTACTTAAGAGGTAAGCTAGGTTTAATAAGCAATAAACGATTTATAAGAGTCCGTTAAGAAGCTTTAAAGACTTCTTATTTAGATAAATACTTAGATTAATTACTAAAGATCTAGCTATCTACTTCGGGTAGTAACTATAGTATATATATCCGTCTAGCTCTTTATTGATCTTGCCTTAAAGCGTTAGATTACGGGGAGCGCGTCGCTTTGGGTAATCTTACGCTCCTTAGATCGTAGAGCGCTTAGATTACGGTACTCTTAGTAATCCTACGCTCCCGACTATTACGTACTTAATCACGTAACGTTCTATTTCTAGGATAGTCGGTTAGGCGCTATCCCATGCAGCCTAGTCCTCCTACATCAGGTCTGCCTTAGCCGGCCCGGTGGCCGCTCGTTAGTCTATAACACCCTGGTTGGCTGGTCCATGCACATAACACCGACAGCACCTGAAAATTGAGAGACCATCTATTAAACCGCCGCCGCTCTTTATTCCTGCAGTAGACCAAGTCGTGGCCAAGTTCTTCATCAAATCTTTCCGAATATGGGGAATATCGATGCGCCTGAATTTCTTCACGAGGATGAGCAGCGACTCCTCATGGAGCCGACAGCGAGGTCTGAGACGCGAATCGAAGGAGCGGGTTGGTGGAGGCGCCCAGCCTCCAGAACCCATCTTGCCTTCCTCTACGTCACAAACGTCGTGACGCTCCTCATATTGCTGTCGGAGATCATGGCGCGGCCTAGGCCAGTATTCGGGGATTTCTATTGTCCGCCTGCCTACCGTCCAACGGAGCCGCTCCGCTAACTTGACGGTTGCAGCGCCGGCCGGCCACCTCATAAAATACAAAGAGACAGTTTTCCTGGACAATATCTACCAGCTCTCCCCATTCCAAGGTCCGCCGGATGAGACTAAAGACACAATGTGGGACTTGCTATATCGAAGTAAGTCGGTACTGCTGCCAGTTCTTGCGTTCCTACACCCCTGCTCAACCCAGATGGCAGATACAAGTTCGACTGTAGTAGCTGCTGCAGATGCAAAAGGTCTCCCAAATCGCACCATGGTTCTGCCCGGCACCGATGGAGACGGGATCATCTCGCTTGAGGTGTTCCATCAACTACATTGCTTGGTGAGGCTCTTGATGTCAAGAATCAAATGTTTCGACAGACACTTATGGTCCTGCAGAACTCGTTGCGAAAAAGCCTGTATCCCGAAAGATTTCCAGACTACAGCGTCTTCTTTCCCAACCACACCCGGGACCCGGGGATGTCAGTCCACCATGGTATGACAAGCACTCGCGAAAGAGCCCAGCGTCGCCGAATGACTGACACAACATGACCCATTCAGACCATTGTATTGATCGCTTGCGTCAGGGCGTTATGTGCGCCAGTGACTTGGGAGCCATGTATTGGACTTGGAATGAACACCGCAGAATGTGGCGCCCGAATATGAGCACCACGCATATGTGTCGCAACTTTGAAGATATCCGACAGTGGGCAGTGGCCCATAACTTGCCAAACTGGGATGAGACAGTTCCGAGCCGGTTGACCGACTGAAACCTCGGGAAAGAGCACAGAAGTGGCGCTCGCCTACGCATCTTTTGCTGCACCATAAGATGATGAGCGGCTGTGTGACCTAGCGGGTCGGGTTGCTATGTCCGTGGATCGAGAAATGGGACGGGGCGTCTACCCCGGATGTGGACTTTGTTAGCGCAGGGTTTGACTCGGTTCCAGAAGGGTGCAATACTCCTGATAGAAGGGGATTTACGTCCACCGACGTTTTGAACGCGCGTTTGTACTAGAGGGCCACGTAAGGCATGCGCAACTACACGCCGTCACCCCGCGATGTTCCAAGTGCTCCAAAGACAGTGGTTTTCTCTGCACTACCTGATCAAGAGATCAGAGATCCTCGTTCTCATGCAAGTAATGTTGAACTTGGCCGATGTGGCTTGCAACCCGAGTCTAGACTGGAGCCAACGCACCAAGCCGATATCTCGCCAGCCTCATTGTTGTCTCGGTGGGCTTAACATCAAGCCAATGCATTTATGCCGTACTACAACGGCATCTCAGCATGTCTCGTCACAACAATAACGTAGGCTCTTCACGCATCGCGATAGCATCAATCGATGTCGACACATGCAAGTTGGTTGGCTGCGTGTATGGGATCGAGATCAGGTCATGCGTGCGCCCCGCGACGCGATTGGAACGAATTTGCAATCTATGCAGCGGGCGCCGAGATTCGGGCGAAGCCAGCGTGATCGGAGATCGGAATGCAACGTTCAAAGACGGCGGACGTATAATACAGGGCCCCAACCCGTCCGGCATCAAACCACTTTGACATTATTGGCAGCATTGACATACCTCAAACACATTACGAAACACCAAGAACTTTACCTTATCATGAAGCTCGTCGCTGTCCTCGCTAGCATGCTGCTTGGCTGCATCGCCTCTGTGCACGCGATACCCATTGAAGATACGGGCTTGAGCTCGAGGGGCCAGACGGTACGTAAGCACACTACCAATAGAGAACTCGCAGAGTTGGGCTTACGTTCATCAACGCAGACTACGAATGATGACATTGCCTCGCATGAGAATGTATGTGACAACTCTCCGCGGGTTCCTGAGAGAAGCTGACAGCGTCTGCCTAGGACGTGGATGTGGTGCGAGGCGTGAACTATTACGAGTATTACAACTGAAATGACGCCCAAGTGTTGCTCCAGTTGCCCTCCTGGCCTGCAGGTACTTCTTTCTCACCCGCTCGGGCTACGTTGGTTCTGGCCCAAGCTCTGAGTCCGGTCTGAGACGCGTCAAGTTCGAACGTTGAGGCGGTGGGGAGCAATGGCGCAATGGGTTCTTTATCGCACCAGACTTGTCTGGTGTCTTTCTTCCAATACTTCATTTCACCATTGAACTTCACGGCATGCTCAGGAACATGAGCTTGGCGGATTGTCGCACACCCCGTCGCAGTGGGCTGAACTCGTTCCATCACGGCTACGAGCGGCAGCATGGCGGGGGCAATCTGGTGGGAGGAAGTTAACAGATGTTAGCTCCACGAATTGATGCAAGCAATTTTGGATGTTTCAGTCGGAATTACATCGGGAGTGTTGGCTGCCTACATGTGCCCAGCCCCGCTCCCTTGAATTGAAGCCTGCCACTCCAGTTCGGGCGGCGAGACGAAGTAGCACCTATACCATGCCTACCTACCTCGTACACGCCACGCCATCCGTCCATCCATGTAGCCGGCACAAAATCTCGTCGCGACTGCCGGCGCGCCGGCTGTGACCCAATAATGCAACCGATAGAACGCAGAAGCGTGGGCCGCGGAGGCTTTCGAGGACCTACCGAACGGATCCTGGACAAGGCAGTGCGACATGTGCGAGCTAATGATAGGAAAACCTACTTTGGAATCGTGTTCGAATACGTTACGGACGAACAAAACGATCAGCATCTCGTAGAGCAGGTGGATTTGTTTCTCTATCGTGCCGGTTTTAGTCACACATTGTCAACAGCCGAGAGGAACTGGCGTGCAAGTAAGGTCGTGGACCATGGCGAGTACATCCACCCTGAAGGATTTGGATGGTCATCCGGTCGATACAAGTCAAGACTAGTAAAGGAGATTCTGATCTAGGGGTTTCAGAGGGCTCTTAGGTGTCCAACGCCCGGGCTGCTCAAATGTGCCGCAACATTGTCATGACCTAAACAACACTAGGTGTTGCTAAGATGCCTGAAAACGTCTCCAAATGGGAAAAGAAACATGAGACAAGACATGGGCCACCTTTACAACATGAAGGTTATCCTTGCAGCAAAGAATTCGGCGATGGGCAATCTTCAGGTCTGGAAGCCGCTGGAATCGAGCGTCCTAAGCTCCTCGTGCAAGTGTGTCATGCTTCTTGATGGTGAGGAGCTAGTCTTCCACGAGTACTACATGCGGGTTAGGCTGATAGTTATGCCTCTTTCATGCTGTGTTCATGCAATTAAGATCTGCCGCTACCGAATACGAAATGATCTCTATGAAGTAGACATCGAGGCACTGGGACTTTCCATTTTCTGGACGCATTCGGTTCCCCTTCTTCCTCTAAATTGGATCCAGATGACATCATCTCATTTCGGCACTTCATGTTCGGACGCATAACCACGAAAGTCATGTTGGTACGTCCTGAACAACGGGTACAACTACACGTAAGCGAAATTGTGCTTTGGTCGAATGAATCAAACGCACTTGCCGATCAGCTCGATTGCTGCCCGTTCTTTCCGAACCTTGGTCTCCTCTGTGCACTGGCCGCCTGCTCTCATAACTTTGCAACAAGATCGTGTCCTTGCCGATCCAATTCCTCGGCCACACCCATTTTTACGACTTCCAACCAGTCAAAGTTTGGTTAGGAAGGCGTGCAATTGACAGCGCTCTGACATTGTCATGCTTCACGCGGCATCCGACACTCCGGGAAGCGCAGTATGGTACTTGGCTGAAAGCTAAGCCGGGCGCGAACCCTTGCGGGAGCAATGTCGTTTGCCGTCAAAATTGCACTATATCATATGTTGAGCGAGGGAAGTAGTGTTTGTGCGCGGCCTTCAGGCAACACTGGCAATCAAGGACATGGAGCTGGTCAGATTATGTGGCCGCGTGCATGCTTAGGGATGACGACGCTGTCTGACAATTGCGGGCACTCTGTGGTGTAGATTAAGGATGATACATCATTAGAACAGGGCGAATGCTCCTGACACAATCCCTCACAGACCCCGTATAAGAACGCGGCGTTCCATCAATCACACCAGACGGTGGCTCACTCAATGCGATCCAGAAGTGGTACCCCGACACAGGAAACATAAGCCCGAAAACACTTACCAGCCGCAAACATGAAGGCAGTTGTCGCTCTGATCAACGCTTTGTTGCTCACCACGGCCAATGCCGTGGCGCTGCCAGTAGATGAGCATCGGGACCTGAAGCAGCGTGCCGAAAACGTGTGATCACGGCAAACATCTAGCTGGACATGATAACTCGCTGACGACCAAGTAGGATGTTGACGCAAGGCGACGGACGACCGACTACTATCAATACATCCAGACGGATAAGGGGGTACGAATTCTTGTCAACACCGGTCCATAAGTGTCAAGGGCGCGTGCTGAGTAGAATTTAGGGAAATCCCATCACCTCCAAGCGGGATGAAGTGGAGGTTGTCGATGTGGTGCTTGACGATGTGGTGCCAGACGATGCAGAGCTTGGCGATGGGAACCCTGCCAATGCGGAGGCACGCGAGCCCGCGAATGTGTGTACACGCCGGCTGGACATGAATAGACCTGAACGACGCTGACGTATCGATATAGGACGTTGATGCTGCGCGAGGCCAGGGCTATTATGACGGGCCAGCGTACTACTGGTAGTTCATGCAGTCGTTAACGTCGGCATGCAATAATACAAGGCCATCTGCGACGCTTATGGACTTGAAGATTTTGTCCACTTAGGCTTCACTTGGCCATGGCTGAGAAGCTTTGTCAATGCACATGGCAGTTTCGCCTCGTCACCAACCATCCGCGCACGTGGTGGTGTTCAAACCAGTTGGCTCACCCACTCTCAGTACCATCGCCAGTGAGATGTGTCGCTCCATGTGGTGAGCCGCACTCGAGGCCCGGAGCCCGCGGCGCTCGAGTAGCTGTGTTGGCCACCAATGCCTATGGACCAAATCGCCGACGAGTGTGATATCAGAGCCTGCTCATTTGCCAGGCGAGAAGCCGCATAGAGCATCAAGACTGCCCGAAGTGCCTGGCGTCTGGATAATACTGTTCGGTACATTGCAGTACCTAGAGCAACCGATGGTCGTCTGCAGATGACACAAGGGCGTTGGCAAGATCGTCCTAGGCAAGTGGTGGGAGCCAGCAGGCGGCACCAAAGATCCGCACCCGCTGCTGCCGCCACTCATTCATTTGGACGTTCCGTGCCTCGTTATATCTCGAGTGCGGTCTTTTTTTGTGTTTCGAGTCAGTGTTTGGCGGTCGAGATGCCCGTCGACCCCGCCGGCCACCACCCAGATCGGTAACGCGACCGAGTGTCATATTCGCGCGTGGCTCGAAGCATGGCAAAGTAGTTGCGCCATCGTGGAGTGTGAAAAGGATGTACTATGTGCGTACGTTAAATCTGGAGCGCCGAGAAGGGCCTGGGAACCTCTTCCCGGGCGAGCCGTGTTCCACAACTGCATGTCGCACCAGGCTTGACGCAAGAGCAAGCATGTAGATGGCCGCTGTTTCTTCAACGGCCGAGCACCAGTTGACAGCTGAGCCTCGCGGAGTCTCAGGCGCGCACTGAACGAATGGTTGCCTATACGAGGTACAGTTGCCAGCACTGCACTCACAACCCACATCAGCCAGAGTTCGAGAGAAGCGCCGTGTGACTGGACACTGCAGTGCAGTCGTGCGAGCGCGAGTAAGAGCCGCAGGCACATGCACCGTCGCCAAGCCGCAGCGTCATACTGCAGAAACGAACCAGGGCCTCTGGGGGGTGCTGTTGGCCTAGCTGTTGGGGTTGCAGTGCTCTGGCTGGGTGCCGTGAGCCGCCCGTAGCGCAACCGGCAAGACAGGCATGCTCCTCGACCCGTACACAGCTTGATTGACACAATATAGGTACTGGATCCTACTTTGAACACCGCGTGCAGTCGAGCTGCCTACTGAGATCGCCGGAGCTTTTCACTACGTGTAGGCACTTGCGGCCGACGCATTGCCATGATGATGGCAGTGTTGGAGTTGAAGTGCGTAACTATCTCACTGATCAGTCCGAGACACGCCTCGTCAGCTGTGTGATGCGCTGGGCCGCCCGCCAACCAAGCCTCCCGTCAGCGCCCCAGACATACATACACAGTTACACACCATCCGCCTGACCTCGTCAGATGCCCATCCAACAAACCCCCGAAATTCCTCCACCCGCGATCCAGAGCCGCCCAGCCACCAACGAGCTCCAGTGTCGCTGTCAGCTGTGTAGATGCCGTGTCAATCCCGTTGCCCCGCCGCCTTGTGCGTTTCAAGCTCAGCGACCTGTGTTGAGTGGTGCGGGTCAACCGACCCCCCTGTGGCGGCAACTTGTCTGTGAACATGGTGGTGCGGATTGATGATGGGCGAAAGGTTATCCAGCCAGGTGCAACGACATCCTCTTGACAAGCGCCTGTGACCACCCATTCTGTTGCCTAGTTCTAAGATCTACTCAGATCTACACCTGAGCACAGTACTGTAAGCTACCTACTGGCACGTAGCTGACTCCGTTCGTGGCCGCCTTCCTTGTTGCTCTATAAACGGCCGAACATGTGGTCAGTTTACACGAGGGTGCTCTTCCAGTAGAGTTTTGTATGTACGTTTGCCTGGATGTAAGCCGCCCGTCAGCACAGTTGCACCGTTTGGGCCCTGGAGTATCGCCGCTTCGACGGACAACGGTGTCAATTCCTCAGTTCAATCCGGCATCATCTCCTTCTTGTCTGCATCAGAGACTCAGACGTGACATTGGCCAAGTCGCAGAGCAGCCATGGCTTCGTCGGAAGCGTCATCAGCGTCAGAGCATGTCAAGGAGCGACCGTCGCGACTTCGTCGCCTCTTCCCACGTCGCCCGTCAGCCGAACCTCAGAACGAGAAACAATCGTCGCACCCTCGCTGGAGCTTCGGCATCTTGAATGATCGCGAGACCGTTGAAGTACCAGGTACGTTCCATAACTTGAACGCCATTTAGAGCATTACAATGTCGCAAAGAGCCGGCACGCTGACCATGTCTCCCCAGGCTCTGTGTTGCTGCTTGCTGCTAATCGCAACGAGCCACTGGGTCTGAGAAACGTCCATGCGCGAACATCTCATTCTTCTATCCCGGCTGGGTTTCCCGTCGATGCCTCCTTGACGCCCGGGCGTGCCTCAGCAGGCCACCGTGCCGCCGCCGATCCACCCGCACAAGCCAGCGACCCAGCCGAGGGAAAGAAGAAGACCGAGGACGGCACCATCATTCTCGAGCCACAGCCAGAAGACTCTGCCAACGATCCACTCAATTGGCCTGGCTGGCAGCGCGATACGGCTCTCATCTCGCTCGGGTTTTATTGCATGATCGGTGGCGGCATCGGTCCGCTCATAGCGGCTGGCTTCACCGATATTGCCCACGAGTACGACGTGACTGTCGAGAACGTTTCGCTTGTCGTCGGTCTGTACATGATGGGCCTCGGTATCGGGGCAGTTTTAGCATCGCCCACTGCCATCTTGTTCGGGAAGCGACCCGTTTACCTCGCCAGCGCCATCGTCTTCATTGGAACTTGTGTCTGGGCGGGTCACTCCCCTAGCTTCCCTTCCCTTCTGGCCGCTCGGGTGTTCCAGGGCATGGCAATGAGCCCTGTCGAATGCCTTCCTTCGGCGACAATTGCCGAGATCTTCTTTCTTCATGAGCGGGCGTATCGTATCGGTATATACACATTGCTACTGCTAGGCGGCAAGAACTTGGTCCCCCTTGTAAGTGCTGCGATAATACAACGATACGGGTGGCGTTGGGTATTCTTGTGAGTTACCCCGTTCAGCTACATATGAAGCCTCTGACAATCAACAGCATAGTCGCAATGGTCGCTGGTCTTGGCTTTAGCCTTTTGTTTCTGTTTGTCCCCGAGACGTTTTGGGACCGCACGCCCACAAGGCGACCGTCGAAGAGGCCAAGCTTTCTTCGCCGCGTCTCGTCCCGCCGTAGTGTTCCCAGGCCACCGGATGTCCCCGACTCATCGAGTGCAGCAGCCAAGACACCCGAGCGCCCAGGACACCAGGCGCCGGCTCGAGGGCCGCAACTTCACGTGGAATTCGCTGCCGAAGGTTGCAGTTCCACTGCTACCAATCCTGAGGAGACGGACAGGTCTTCCCTCGATGCGCCTGGCGCTGATGTGCCGACACCTGAAAAGAAATCAACGGACATCAACAAGAGTCCTGATGCTACATTGCTCATGGATGAAAAGATAGTGGCAGCGCCCGGCCAGGCACTTCAACACGGCAACGCAGCCAGTGAAGGCGTACCGTCACCACGACCCATCCTGGCTCGAACCCCGAACAGCTACCTTGTCCAGTCCCCGTACACACATAGCATCGCCGGGAGTGAGACCAACGTCGACTACTTCATGCACGGCCCGAATCTCGATAATGAACGAATCCCAGCTTCGGCCCTGAGGGCTCCTCCAAAAATCCAGGCGTACACACATGTTCTCCGCCAACAGCCCGCCCAGACATTCGCACAGCACCTACGACCGTACCATGGCCGCCTCAATAACGATAAGTGGCTCAAAGTCATGGTTCGGCCATTTGTCCTGTTCTCATACCCGGCAGTGTTGTGGTCCGCCGCCGTGTACTCATGCTCGATCGGCTGGCTGATGGTAATCTCGGAAACCATGGCCATCATCTATCGAGACCCATCGTCGTACAACTTCACATCGCTGCAAACCGGTCTCGTGTATATCGCACCATTCATCGGCGGCGTTCTAGGCACCGGCGTAGCCGGCAAGATCAGCGATATAATCGTCCGCGCCATGTCGCGACGCAACGGCGGTCTCTACGAGCCTGAATTCCGGCTCGTCATGGCCATCCCCATCATGGTGGCGACTTGCATCGGCCTCATGGGCTTTGGGTGGTCGGCGCAAGACAAAGACCACTGGATGGTCCCCACCGCGTTCCTCGGCGTCCTCTCCTTCGGGTGCTCCCTGGGGTCGACGACGGCCATTACGTTTTGCGTCGACAGCTTCCGGCAGTACGCCGGCGAGGCGCTCGTGACACTCAACTTCTCCAAGAACATCCTGCATGGGCTCGTTTTCAGCCTGTTTGTGTCGCACTGGATGGCGCACGACGGCCCGAGAAAGGTGTTCATCTGGCTTGGCGTCATCCAGCTGCTGCTGCAACTGACGACGATTCCGCTCTTCATCTATGGCAAACGGGCGCGCATGTGGACGGTGAGGAAGAACTTTATGGAGAGATTTTAGATTGAGCAGTCGATTAGAGTGGGCGGTGTTGGTGTGTTGGTGCTTGCGACAGCCCTGATGCCGCAGAGTCCGCTGCGGCCAGACATGGAGCCACATTTTACGACCACGGCCGAATAAAGTAGAAAGATTGAATCCGAACCGTAACCAATTCCTTGTGAACAAGTGCCGATGCTTCCCGGCTCGACAGTGTAATAAGAGACAAGACACACTTCGTGATACACACCGGGAGATATTTCGGCGTCGAGACTTCGATGCTGTACGTCGTTGGACTGCCCTCTTTCACCGTTGCACCACTGAGCGGCCTGTCCGGCCAGTGGATCGATCACTGCAGCTCGCTGTTGCATCTGCCCACCAGCTTATGGACTCGGTGGTTCAAGTGAGCAGTATTGCCCGCAAAACGTCTTCAGAGGTTGATAATACGCCCGCAACGGGGCGAATGCATTCTATTTCTACCGTGCGATAAGTGACTTGCTTCGTAGTCATTCGTCCAAGAGTCTTAGGAGTCGCTTCTTGAGAACCACGCCCACCACCTCGGCCGTTTCCTCCTCCACAACAATCAGGTACCGCAGGCCCAGCTTGTCGAACATCTCCACGGCATATTCCAGCGGCGCCGTGGCAGGGACCGACACGGGGCTCCTGTTAATGAGCTCAGCGAGCATGCCACCCAGGAGGTCCAGCTCGACTTCTTCGCCCGCCTCGTCAATTGCCTGTACCACCAGTTCCAGGTCCGCCTCGGGTAGGTATCCGTGGCAAATGCCGCGCTCGTTGACGAGCACCAGACCGGCGTCCATGAGGCCCCGGGCTCGGAGACTGGCCAGCTTCGCATGTAGGATCGATGGTGCGACGCGATAGTTCGGGCCAGTGAGGACCGTGACTGCCTCCATCGTCTCGGAGGGAGGAATGAGAGCCGCGATCGTGGCGGTGCCCTCGGAATCTCGCATCGTCCTGATCTTGCTAAGAGCGCGTTCCGCTTCCAGGAACGGGTGGCCTTGCAGGTGCTGTGCTAGATCGTAGACGCCGTCCGCGCAGATGCAATCGGCAACCCACTTGGCCGTGAGGATCGCAATCATGAATGGGGGGATGAAGTTGACCTCGCCCGTCAGCTCGAACATGATGACGGCGAGACTGACGGTCATTCTGCTAACCCCAGCCAAGAACGCGGCCGACCCAACCATGGCAAAGATGCCTGGCGAGATGCCCGGTACCACCTGGCCGACCATGCGTCCGAAAAGCGCCCCGGCGTCCAGCGACGGGATGATGATTCCGGAAGGCACCTTGCACCCAAACGTGACTGTGGTCAGGACGAGCTTGACCAGGGTGCCTGAGATGAGCCACGCATAATACGTGCCTTTGTTGTCAAGCGCCTCCTGTTCGCAGATCCAGTCTTCCTCAACATTATTGCAGTCGACCAGAAGCCGCTCCATGGTGATGTCGCCAGTGTCTCGAATCAACCGGTTTGGGAATTGAAGCAGCGCCGTTGCCAGCACCACCAGGAACACCTCGAAGACCGGGCTGTTTTTGATGACGGAAATCTTGCGAAACGATTGGACCACATAAAGTTGGCGTGGCAGAAGATGCCGCCGAACACGCCGCCGCAGACGCCGAGGAAGATGAAGACGACGTAGTGTAAGAAGTCGTAGTCGACGCCATAGTTTGTCTCGAACAGGACGAGCTTGCCCGTGCCCGTAGGGTTCAGCTCCTTCAGCGCGGCGGCCGCAACGAGGGAGCAGAGGAACGACCGCCAGAGGACGCGACGCGGGAAATAGGTGCTGATTTCCTCGTAGCTGAAGAGCACGCCGCCAATGGGCGCGCCAAAAGCAACAGACAGGCCCGCGGAGCAGGCCACGCTGAGTGCCTCGCGCATCTTGCGTTCGTTGGTAGCGTACTTGGGAACGCACTTGGCCACCAGGTATCCGACGCAGGTCGAGATGTGGACGAACGGGCCTTCTTTCCCCAGGCACATGCCCGTGGCCACGGCAAAGGTGGCACCGATGGCCTTGACGACCAGGACCTTCAGGTCGAGGAAATGCGGAATGACGAAGCCAGAGAGGATTGTCTTGATCTCGGGGATGCCGCTGCCCGCAGCCATGTACATGACCTTGCCCTTGGGTTTTTCGACGCCCTCGGCCTCATCATCGGCATTGGCGCTCACGGCAGGGAGATTCATCTTCGTCGTCATGGTCAAGCCAGCTGCAATGACGCCAAAGAGCAGCGCCGACGCCACGTACACGGCGTAGGCGGAGCCGAAACCGCTCGCCCAAGGCAACCACCGATTGCATTGGCCAGCGTCGAGAGCACAGCATGCGCGGCGGTTCATCCAGATGCTTTCGGCGCAGCGGCCCTCCTTCCAGTCGGCGACCGTCTCGACGCTGACATCGACAGCGAAGGCGACTCCAGCCGTCAGGATGCCCACGGCAAAGGCAGCCACCCAGCCCTGCGTCAGATCCCACCACGCGTCGATGCGGGCGCGGATGCCGCCGCGGAACCGCGACTCGACCTCGTTGCGGCGCACGCTGTCCTTGACCAGGTCATGGAGCCAGTCGATGGTGGTGTAGTCGTTGTAGGGCAGGCCGTCGCCCGCGTACGCCGTCGCCGCCGTCTCGTCCTTGGAGGCGCGGGAGAGGAGCGCGGGGCGACTCGGCCGTCGAGGAGAGGGAGGCCGGTGCCGGGCGGTGGCCACGAGCAGCGGCGTGGCCTCGGTGGGCGTGCCCGACTCGACCGATGCGTTGTCGGTGGCCATGGCACAGCACCGGCGTGGTTGTGTGTCTGGAGGCTGCGTCGTTCACCCGCCAGTTAGATAATTAAGCCCCTTTGCTGCCGAGGGAAAAGTTGGTGATGATGAAGGCAGGGACCAACGAGTCGATCGACGTTCACGAGGCAGCTGCCCTCGGAGTGCTCAATGTGGCGTACCGTAGCCGCCGTTGCCTCGTGGAAATCCGCGCGTAGGCACGGCAGCTGGCGTTCTTGCTGAGTCGTGACGCCCGTTTGCACCTTCATCTGATGGCCTGTGCTGACTGACGTCAAATGATCGCCCGCGGGGTCAGATGATGGCTGCGCCTGAGACAGGTCCCAACACCGATTCTTTGTTAGCCCTGGTCGCGACCGGTGAATGCCCGGTCGGTGCCAAGTACAGCAGAGTACTGTACCGTACTGTACCTTGGCAACCTAATGGTATTGCAGCCGTTCGATAGATCTGCCAAAGCCGATTCGCGGCTTGAACCCTTTTACCACGACTGCTCAGTCCAGCGACCACGACCTCTGGGGTTCTCGAAACGCGGCAGCCGCCGCTGGCCTGGCAAGTTCCCTCGTGCCCCTGCCATACCCATTTCGTCCATTTCGTCCAGATCAAGTTTGAAATCTGGAACTTGACACGGCTGTCTCGATGCTCAATCCCGTCGGCTATTCGGCAACGGCGCCGGTGGCTTGCACGCCTGTGCACCGTGACGCCGCTGCACTCGGGGGACACAAGCCGTGCCGACTTTCCAGTGCGGGGATCATTCGGATTCCGGTGATTTGGCGGTTGGCGTGCGGAGATCTGGCGGTTGCACATCATCTCGGGGGCAGCCGCAACTCTAAATGTCTAGGCGTCCGGCTACACCCGTTGGGTGCTTCCATTAGAAAAAGAGAATGACGCCATCCTCATCCCGCTGCTCAGCGGTTCACAGTCCCCTTACCTTTGCCCGCGGCCAAGCCGGGCATGGGCTCAACAGCCTGCCGCTCTGACCGGGCGCTCCCCGTTCGGGACTTTGGGGAGGCGCTTGTAGCAGACCACCGCCAGGGATTAGCCTGACCCAGTTGCCGCTGTAGCCAGACCTGGCGTCCACTGTTGTGACTCGTGCCCCTCACGCCGCATCCATGTCCAACGCGCAGCGCCAGAAGTCGACTTGTGCCCGCGCTGGTGCTAGCCGATCAGTGCGCCATTCATCGCTTGGTTGACAGGACGTTTCACTCTTTCTAGGGTCGTTTCCCTATTGTTCTTTTAACAGCCAAATTTTGGGCCCTCAAAGGGGAGACGACGAAGATTGCCCGATCAAGGAAGTGGATGCACCGTGAACGGGCACTGGTTGGCCCGACAGGATTCGACCCTCGAGGGACTCATCATTGATCCTCGAGCGGGTGTCAGTTGCCTGCTGGGCCTTCGAGTCGATTGTGCGCTTCTGTCTGTATAGTTGCAGGCCGACCCAGGAGCTAAATGAGAAAACGGAATGGGAGCCATGTAGTGCGGCAGCTCTTGAGAGTAATAAGTGCCCGTTCTTGAGTGGGAGTGTCAACGACAGACAGCTAGCGTGGAGCACTCAGTGAGCGCCGGTCCTCCCCAAACATGACAGACGCCATGGAGCTTCAACGCCATATGAACTGATGAAAGCGTGCGGAATGACAAGGAGCGAGCTTCGCAGAAAGAACTACTCCCCGAAATCACCTTCTACGCAAGCTTATTGCGTACGCGTAACTTGCACCAATGTTAGCACCAGCTAGTCTGGGAAATCCTGCGTTTTTACCAAAAAGACGGGACGGAAATAGGCCACCCTCACGGCTCACAACAACCCGCACATCAAATGAATCTCCTGGGATTAGCTTTACAAGACTTATTCGCGCAAGCAGCTCGAACGAGTCCTGAAATGAGGGACAAGTGAAGCCCATCCTCGTCCGGCGGTGAACTCCATCGGTCTTGAACTTAGTACCGGGTAAGCTGGAGTCGACTGGCCACCGCGTTGCGATGACTTCGCGCTGGAATGCGCTGGATTCCAGATCAGTCAAAGTCGCGGGACAGTCAGAAGCAGTCGCTCTGGAGCAGGCGCAGAGATCTGGTGCAACGTCGCAGTCTCAGGCAAGCCCGCCGACATGCGCAAACCCCTCCACGGGCATGTGAATCTTCACGCGAAACTCAGAAGCCGAGAGAAAGCTCTCAAAAGCGGCCGAACTGGCACCTGCGTCGCATTTGAGTCGCAGTGTCATGCATATGTGCCTTGCATGACGAGCGTGCACCCTGCAACCCCATAATTAGCCACAGACACCTTCTTTTTCCGTCCTGCTCTCCGCCTCGAGCAGCGAAATGCGCCTGACCTTCAATTTCGCAGTGCACTCCCTCTGAGCAACCAAGAGCAGCATGTCCGCCGTGTCAGTCGGGCCGTCATTGCGCCGGTCGGGCCAAGGCCGTAAGCGGCAACCGTTCGACGTTTTGGCGTTTCTTACTGGAAGCTATAAATAAGCCTCGTGGGCGTACCCCTGGCGCTAGGCTGAACCGTTCCCCGAATAGAGCTGGCCGTTTGTCTTCTGGACGGAACACCATCGTCAGCGGAGCAACTATCACGTTCTTGCGGGTTGCCTGCAGAGTGCCAGTATGAACAGAAGACGTCGCTTTCAGCTAGTTCAGGAGCGAATGCGAAACAACTTCAACATGATGCCAAGGCTGCGGCTGATGATAGAATGCGAGCAACTGACATGGGTGAAGACTCACAGCAGCGGAGTTGAACAAGTATGGTAGCTTAAATAGGGTTTGTTGGAACCCAGGACGTTGACAATGGCCATCACTCCTCAAGCACTCTCCGAAACCGACCGGCTATAGTATTGTTAAGATGAAGTCAGCTCTTGCACTCTTCGCTCTTCCGGCATTCACATATGCCCAGCAACTATGTGGGCAGTTCGAGTCTCATTCGGCTTTCGGCTTCTACGTCAACAACAACGAGTGGGGCGCTGCTGCCGGCAAGGGAGAGCAGTGCACGTACGTTGACAACATCAAGAAGGACGGCGTCGCGTGGCACACAGACTGGACCTGGTCTGGCGGGGACTACAACGTCAAGAGCTACCCGTACTCTGGCCGCGAGCTTCCCACCAAGCCTCTTGTTAGCAACATCACAAGGCTCCCTACCCGGGCGCAATGGCAATACAACGGCAACAACGTCCGGGCCAATGTTGCCTATGATCTCTTTACAGCTGCCGACCCCAATCACAGTGGTAGCAGCGGCGACTACGAGCTCATGGTGTGGTAAGTTCTAGCACAATAGGAGCAGGACTATGCTTGTGCAATGGCTCACTGTCACAGGGTTGGAAACCTCGGAAACGTACATCCGATCGGCGAGTCGAGGGGCACAGTGACTATCGACGGCCGCAAATGGGAGCTTTTCGTCGGAAACAACGGCGCCATGAAGGTTTTCAGCTTCGTCGCCCCAAGCAAGGTCGAAGATTTCGATTCCGATATCCTGCCATTCTTCGACCACATGACCCAAAAGTACAGCTTTCCAGCCAAGAAACAGCATCTCATTAGTACGTTTGTCACATGTGCTAGTCTCAGGGAGAAAGAGAGATCTAATCAGCCCATAGCATTCCAATTCGGAACCGAGCCCTTCACGGGAACAAATGCCAAGTTCGACGTCTGGTACTGGAACGGAGAGGTCCATTGAAGAAGAAAGACCATAAAAGAATAGGCACATGGGCAATGTGGACTCTGCCGGCAGTCCTCTATGCAGGTCGTCCACAAGACCAGTTGACATACCGGCTGCCGAAACTGCAACGCCCGATTGGCGCCCACCGCTCCCGAGCTCCAGGTCAGGCGTCGCGAACTCTTTCCGGCGGGTATCAGCACATCACAGACTGTGGTTTGCATAGAGGAATGACGACCTGAGTTGCAACATGTAACGAAGCGAGACAGGAATGGCTGTTGCGCCCCTCGATTGAGTATGCTATGGTCACGAGGCTCTGTTAGGGTCCAGTGCGGGAAGCAAGGATGATGAGACAGCTCGAGTCCTCTAAAAGGAGCTGATGTTGGTTATATTGAGCGCAAAGTAGCTCTCGACTCTCAGTTGACAGATAGAGGAGTACAGCAATGGCAACCTTAGACGAAACAGGAGGAGATGTTATTCGCTCCCGACATAGGCCGTTGAAGAAAACTGCGTCCCTGCCCCAACCCCTCCTCACTATGCACCACTTCCTTGCTGCCGTCACTTCAAAGTCCTATGGTGACGCTCAGCCCATCCAGTGCGATCGCCGACTAACAGAGTGTCCCAATCTGGCAGTAGTAGTCGTAGACGAAGTTGAAGGTAAGCTCTCCATCTTCAACGTTGTTTCCCTGAGGATGATTCAGGGGCACACTGCCACACTTGCCGCAACCGTGGTCGGGTATGTAATGCGCTTGCTGCTTGATCGTTGCTCCGGAGGCACCACCAGATTTCTGCAAGAAAGCACAAACGGGCGCTGCGCTATTTCCACTGCAACCAATCTGCTCGCCATTGCTGTACCAACGGCTTGGATTGACGCCCGAAAGAAGGTTTGCGAGTTTTCCGGCTGTTCCCGAAGGCGCGAAGCCACAGCTTGAGCTCCCGTCACAGTTGATTCCCGTGCCGTATACAGCGGGAAAGAGCTGCGTGCTGAGCACAACAGAGAAGAGAGATAGTTTGAACTGCATTTTGAGTTACAAGTTCCTGATATGAGGAATGAGGAAGTTGGAAGTAAAGACCAGCATATCGAGAGACGACAATACCACAAAGCTATATACTTGTCCACCTGAACCTCGGATGCTCTTGCATCCTCGTAGCTCCGCGAGGTGCATTTAGCCTCGGTTGTGATAACAACTAACTCAGTTCCATGCTTCAAGAAAGGGCGCATCGAATCGCAACCGCTTCTACTACTGGAAAAGCCTCGCAGCAGCAAGTCCAGAACAATCCGACAGAACATCCGGATGTTTGCTAATGTTTTCCTGCTTTAGTTTCACATTGTGGCATGTCCAGGTCGACCAATGCGCGATGCAGTAGCACTCCCTGATGTGTGTAACCTGCAGGTTGCTGCAGCATTTGAAGCTGTCGTGGCGTGCAGGTGAGGCTATCGCGACCAGCCATATGTGACGGAGACCGAGTCGAGGCATATGGTGGCGCATTCTGTGTCATTAATCTAGGCTCAATTGCGTAGGTAGTTGCAAGGGTAATGCTAGGGGCTTAGAGTTGGTGCAACGGAAATGTGTGTTACAGAAGTAGACGTTGATGCAGGTGTAGGCGTGGACAGAGGATGATTCCACAGGTTTCTGTTGGGGTTGCAAATACGAGGCCCGCCAAACTGCTGTGTCAAATGGGATGCTCCGCTCATTAACACGAGGCTGCATCAACTGGTTGACCTTTTTCTCCAGAGCCCATCACTCCTGCACGTCACAATGCGGGCTGCTGGCACAGCGCTGGTATCTTTAGAAGCTCTTAAGTTCCCTAGCCCCATTGTGGCAGGAGGCAGGACGCTATGAGGGTGACGTCTCACCCGCTAGCAGAGACGACTTGTCTCTATCGGTACATATTGTGCATTCTTCGGAGCCTTGTTTCACGAAACATATGTGTACACTCACCTGCTCTAGTCACTCTACCGTGGCCACCGTGTCACACATCCATCATTCGTATCGGCACGCAGGCAAAGCGCTCTTGATCTCATTGTTGACGACGGGCGATCAAGCGAGATCATATACCCAGCCGGAAATCGCCGCTCTGTTTAGCACGAGAAGTGCAATGTCGTATGGTTAGTGAATTCTTGGAATGAGTGCCGTGTTGCTCCGTCGAGGAGGTTTGTCCTCGTGGCTTGGTATTGCCAATCGGATACCTGGTCAGCGGAAACATTTGTCTGAGTAAGAATCCTCTCCCGAGCGATTGCTTCTCATGCCTCAAGTCAGCGCAATAGCTTCATGACAGCGGGGAAATCCATGAGCTGCCCTAGGGCATACGGAAGAGTCCAGCAACGAGTTCGCGACCAGGGCGAGACACAATAGTATATGCGCAAGTGTTTTTCGTGAATGCCAGTGTGAGAGGTGTCAAACAGGGACCCTCATGTCGTTTCTCGCCAATGTCGTACTTGACTTCTTCAGGCTAATATACTTAAGCGGCCAACAGCATCAAGAATTCGGCAGTTTGCCAAGGGACGCTAGGAACCGGAGAGCCGAGTTTTGGAGTTCTCAGAAGGCGTTGTGGGGCAGGAAAGCCGAACACTGGACACGAGCCCATTCACCCGACTTTTGACCCGACCATTCAGAGGAATTACCTTTAGACTGCAATTTGAGAAGAAGAATTGTGTCAGAAATTAGCGCCCTATTCGAAGTGTGATCTCGAGTTATCTGTTCTGCTCTCGCGCGTTGTGCGAGCCGACCAATTGCGCCAAGGACGTTCAGGGGTTGACCCCGTATTATACACACTTGGTCAGACGTTCTGGGGGCTAGTCACTGGAGGATGTAGCGCTGTTGCAGGGAGTGCGTAAGAATTTTACGTCACTACCTTGCGGTCCCCTTGGCACTTTGAGGTCTGCAGTGTCCGGGACCTTTACCGTCAACCACCTCCCCGGCTCTTGTGGAGGGGACTCGCTCCGGCTGTCTTCCGATGAACCTGCCGACCTTCAAATAGGACGTACCCCGTTGTTGGAGGCACAACATAGCACGAAAAGAGAAAAGCGAGGAAAAACCTCGTCGATCTCAGAATGTTTGCCTATTGAGTCCTCGGCTCGCGGGAAAGGCGTCTGCATGTGCTCTGCCGCGCCGCGCCAAGTGACCGGACAACCTCAACACGGAGCCAGAAGGGATGTGGAGTGGGTCACGCGACACACCAGCCAAGACACCAGTGGGAATAATACCATAACGACGAGGTCCGGGTAAGCATGATTCCATTAAGAAGCAGTTAGCTCATGGATCCTTGCTGAGCAAGGGTGGAAATGTTTGCCGGCACAATCGAACACGTGATGCAAACTGGCTTCGTTCGGAAGGAGCTCGCGTGAGGCAAGACGAATCTCTCTGTCGCAGCAACAGCTTTCGACCGCCCTGCGACACGCTACGAAAGCTCGCTTGGAGAGGTTTTGCGGACTGAATGTTCGAAACCCGAGAGCTTCTGCCTCATTCTCGTGGTCCACGCCCCTCGAAGTCGTTCGTTTAAGAGTCTGTTTGATGGATGTCTTGGGGGCTCGTCCCGTCACACCGCTCGCTCCTTCAGCTCTCCTCCCCTGATCCACCAAGTCCTTCTTTTGGCCAGATAGCACGGCTTTCGCCCAAAAATCGGCTCATCTTAATAATTGGATTCTTGTCGGGCTGCTTCGGCTCGTTTTGTTATGTATGATGTACGGATCGCCACCCGCTTATCGTCGATATGTTCTCCTTGGCCTCTGCATGCTGGTCATGCTCGTTACGCTGGAGAGTTATAGACTGTACACAGATGAGGTTCGAAACTGGTCCCCACTCCCAGAATGAAGCCGGCTCAATATTTTGTAAGGGCAATGACTGACGAAGAGTACCCTCTAGTGGCCGCTAAGCAGTTCAGCTCTGAGACAAAGGCCAGAAGTGCTGGGAGGACCCAGGAGGTCCCAGCTGCACTACGTGATCCCGGCCACCTCACCAAACGATCTCTTCTGCGCCGTTGTCGCATCAGCTCTGGTCAACAGATATCCAGTACCTTATGTGATCGGATGGAAAGGGGAGGGCGAGTTCGACGCAAAGGCGGCCCATGTCGCCAAGTTACGGACGATCAAGCGATATCTCGATACGTTACCTCATGGCGGTGAGGATGACGATCTTATTATCATCGGAGACGGACACGATGTTATGGCCCAGCTGCCTGTCGAAGTCATAATCGAGCGATATTTCCAACTCGTTTCCGAGGCGGACGCTCGCCTCGCCGACCGCTTCGGCATTAGTGTCGAGGAAGCTCACACTCGAGGGCTCCGCCAGACTCTTTTCTGGGGTGCTGATAAGATGTGCTGGCCCCCGTTGTACGAGGAGGCTCAGTGCTCATCTATCCCTGCATCGAACCTGGCACACAACGCACTTGGGCCCAAGACAGGCAACGGGGACCTTGCCTATGCGGATGCGAGATTTTTCAACTCGGGCTCTGTCATTGGGCCTATAGGTGATTTACGAGACTTCATCAATGCTGGCATAGCCGAAATGGAGGCGACATTTGATCCCAAGTTCGAATACCACAACTCCGATCAGGTATACCTCGCTAGGCTCTTCGGCCGCCAGGAGCTTTCTCGCAATCAACAAGTCATCCACGCGCGCAACTCCAGCGAGATCAAACCTTTATCGGCCGTGAGAGCCCAATACTTGAACACAACGGAACACCACGTTGCCATCGATTACGAGTCCACCCTTTTCCAGACTGGATGCTACTTTGACAGATGGATACACACCCTCAACTTCAACAACTCGGACAATACAGCAACTGTGCAGAAGGATGTATTTGATCAAGGTCAGACGTTCAAGCCGTATCCACTCCAGATGCCAGCCAATGTCTACCAGTCTCTACTTCGCGTTTACAATTCCATCGCCGAGCAACAATCCATGTCCGCACAAGAGTGGATTGGCAGTCTTAAATTGGTCACAAATGTCGTCTCCAAGAATATCTTCGGGTTCTACCACGCGACATGTAGCAAAAAGAGTCTCCTTAGCCGGTTCAAGTCGTACTGGTTCCACCCTTTCATGGAATCCCTGATGAGGGCAGCCTTCCGTGAAACCCAGGCCGGCGAGCTCATCACCGAGAAGCTAATTGACGGCCGCGAGTGGGTGTACAAGATATCGTACCCAACAGACGCGGGAGTGGACGAGGATCAGCTGGGTGGTGTCTTTACCGACTCGGAAGCCGAAGGCTTTGTTTCATACACGACCCTTTGTTCAGATCACTTGGATCTTTTCAAGCCGAAACAGTAGCCCGCTACGACGGCGAGGCGGGGGCCAATGCATTGTGATGGACGGGTTGACTTTTGCGCGCGGCAGGGACGGGGCCGTTATGCAGCGTCTCAGTGTGCTTGGATGGCGTATATGGAAGCAGAAGGGACTGCCGCGGGGACTGGCTGTCGCCGTACTCAAACCCCTGTTGTATGAAATCTTGATGGAAAGGACTGTATTCATTGAATCATGTCGCTAATGGCTACTATATAATGCTATGAATGGGAAAGACTCTCTTAAACCGTAATCTCCTTGGGAATTCTGCAGCAGTCCACCGCTGAGCAGAAGTTGACATCATTCTCACTAGCCTGAGACGCCACCGGCAAGGTCTGCCGAGCCGGCCAAATCTCGCAGCCAGCCTCAATCTCCTTCTTGTGGTGGCTTGTGAGCAGGTCTCGGACCGACTTCTGGAAGAAGAGCGGTCCCTTCTCCATCTTGGGGTGCAGCTCCCCGTTGACGAAAACGCCCGCGTTCAGGTTCTTCTGTGCGTTCGCACAAAGCACCTTGTCCTCGGACATGATCCTCTTGTACATGGCGTCGATGACACCAAAGTCTTCGTCGCTGGAGTTCTTGTTTCTGTAAACCTCGTACCTCATTGTTGATGTTGTCGGCCCGCTTGGGACGAATCTCTGGATGAAGAAAAAGTGCGGCCTGCTACATGTCAGTGGTACATCCATGAAAAATGGGGAGTTAAGGAGCCGTACGAGATGTTCAACGACGCGTTGGGGAAGTAGTAAGTCGCGGCGACTCTGAAGCCCCTGGCGATTTGCTCTTCTGTCGGGCTGCCAAAGTGCTGGATGTGGCCGCCGGTTGTCTCTACCCAGTAGGAGCTGAGGTCCGCGATGGTCGGGATGTCAGGATGTGTTGTCTTGCAGTGGTAGCACTCGTTGTAGTTGTCTGCCAGGATCTTCCAGTTGTACTCGCCCTCCATCTCCCAGGTGTGGTCAAACTGGTACTCTTCAAAGTTGTAGAACTGAAACCTGGTCTGCTTGTCGATGCCGGCGAAGTCATCCTCCCAAGCCACTTGGGGCTTTGCGCCACCATCAAGGTTCACCCAGATGAAGCCCTTGTCGTCGACGTGGACGTGGACCGGCAGTAGGTTGTTCTTGGACTTGTCGAAGCCTTCCATGTCTTGGTAGCCTGGTGCCTTGGCCAGCTTGCCATTGAGACCATACGACCAGCCGTGATACTTGCAGGAAAACATGAAGTTGTTGCCTTTCTCTTGAGTGACGATGGGAAAGGCGCGATGCCTGCAGACATTGTGGAAGGCATTGATGTTTCCATCGCGATCTTGGCAGATGACGAAGTCGAATCCAGCAACATCATATCGAACCCAGTCGCCTCGTTCGGGGATGCGGTGCTTGTGTGTTGTGAGGAGCCACTTCTTGGAGAAAATGGCCCGCCTTTCCAACTCATACATCTCATGGGATGTATACCACGAGGCCGGTAGTGCCCTGACAGGGGCACTCTCGTCGTCGGCAGTAGTGGCTCGGCCTAGGCCGAGATAGCTCTTGAGCAACTGCGCCATAGCAAATAGGTACACAACAAGACAAGTGGCGCAATAATATCGGCACAGAAATGATTCGAATTATCTTCTATGAGCTACTCTACCTTTTGCTTGGAGAGGCCGCGCTTCCCTTTTATCTTTCCCCCCTTACGGACTCGTAAGGACTGATCTGGAGCGCGGGCTCCCACCAGTCCGATAACATTGTGTCGCACGGTCGTGAGTTGGTTGCAGGTATCGTCAGCTGGCCAGGCACACGGCGACGAGAGGCCGGTCACATGATCGGCTTTCCGCCAGAGGCCGTTATTGACAAGTTGCCAAACGCGGCGGGAGTGTGGACGGGATGGAATGGGTTTGGAACACGCAGCCGAAGCAATTGTCCAGACGCGGACGCATCCCCGCTTGTGGCGCCAAGGCCGGCGCGCATATCGGACATGAACGACCGGCGACGATGGTTTCCCTTACGCAACTGCCCCGGACATGGCGACCGCCCCGCCGGCAAATGCTGCCCGAGCTGCCCAAGGGATGATTTCAGAATGGCCACATGGCACGGCGCTTTGGCCGTCATCACACGGGGTAAGTGTTGTCATACAGTGGCGAGACACATCGTGCATACACCAAGTGATCGGAGGACGTGCCCGACAGCATGATGAGAGCCAACGCAGCGGCGGCGACGTTCCCTCGCCACCTGCGGCAAGACTACGGCCACATCAGTTGTCTGGCAGTTGTCGCGGCACCTTCATTTCCCCCGGCCCAACTATCGCGATGGCGTTCATGGGTGTTGTCGACTGTCCACGTGGCCACCGAAAGCGTCTGAAGCTCCCGCCACTTCCCATCTTGGCTGTGTTTATTTCCACCTTGTGTGAGTGCCGGGGGGTCGTGGCCGTCGATTCACTGTTCATTGTCCCCGACTCACGGCCCAGGTAGCCGCGCAATGGTGGTGCAATGTTGCAACCCCCAGCTGTCGCCCTGGAGCTCGTACTCGTGCATTCAGCCTCAAGCTCGTACTCCCTTGGGCGCCAGAAAGCTTATTCTGGAATGGTCTCGATCTTCATCGGCTCTGTTTGAGGCCCCGTCCCAAGCGCTTGGGGGCCCGACGTCGGACGCAGACCCTTTCCCCGCATGACCCGTCTCGTGCAGCCAACGCGGACCGACCGTGTCGAACGCTGGGACGCATGCGCAGACGTTTGTAATCAGGGGTTGGGACTCGGGAACGACCCCATTCGCGGGATCTGCGGGCGAGAGAACAACGGGCAGAGAGTAGATGCTCTCAACTGGCAAGTTGTAAGTATGGATCAAACGGCCATCCTGTTGCCGTAGGCGATGCCTGTAATGGCGCCCTGGACACCGCATTGCGCAAAGTCGGCAAGCACCAGCTGCAGAGTCACAGCTTCGCCGCCCGTGCCAGCTCGCTCGAGTGGGGGTGCGGTTAACGCAGGGTTGGGGAAGCGCCGCCCCGAGTCCCAGACATTGCGGGGAAGAAGCTGGGACCCTTCATGTTGGGGTGTGGCGTCCAACGCCCGCTGCATTGACCGGCAGTTGGAGAACCGCGCAGTGGCAGCTTCTCGACAAGGATGCTATACCATTTGAGGGAATGCGATTGCATACGCTGCAGTAGCGTGCAGTGTTCCGTGCATCTCTGCTTGCGACGCTCTGTATCTGCGGATGAACGCCCGGGCATTTGCACAGCGTGACTCGATATCGATCACAATGGTAGGGAGATAACTGTGGAACGCTCCACGTATGAGGAGATGCATAGTTATCTCGCCGCCGACACAGCGTCACGTGACCGGTTCATCGGAGGTCCTGGCCGATGCCGGGGCAGGCCGGCGAAGCACATAAGTTGCGGCGCCGATGCAGGTTCAGGGTCTGGCGGGCGAATGAGCTTGTGACGATTTAAGCACTCGGCCACGTTCCCGACCATATGATCTGATTGACAAGTCTATCACGAACCTGGTCTGAGCGGTGGCACATCCAAGTTGAGCGTTCCTGCAAGACCGTACGGTACATGTAGGTTGTGCCGCACTCTTGCTCGAGCTCAAGGCTCCGTGTCTCTGGGTGCCGATGCTGACACCCTCTCCCATTGATAGCAAAGGACACCCGTCAGGCGTTGCCGAGTTTGCATTTCGCAGCATGTCCTCAGAGGCGCCGTCATTTCTCATCATTGGCGCAGGCGTGTTTGGCGTGTCGACTGCTTACCACCTGATCAAGAAGTATCCCAATGCCTCGGTGACGCTCGTGGACCGGGATACGTACGACGCAGAAAGCCGCGTTGCCGCATCGTGGGACTGGAACAAGGCTGTTCGTGCCGACTACGATGACATTGTGTACTGCCAGCTAGCGCTGGAGGCACAGGATGTCTTCAAGTCCGATCCGCTCTGGAAACCCTACTTCCACGAGACGGGGGTATACTGGATCTGTCGCAGCGACTATGCTCAAGACGTTATCAACAACTACAAAAAACTGGGAAGGACGGCTGATCTGGCCGCCTACCCCATCGAAGAGGCTCGAAAGATGTACGGGGGCCTATTCGAGGATGCTGATTACTCGGGTGCCAAAGAGGTGCTCATCAACAAGACCAGTGGATGGGCAGCCGCTGGAGACTGTCTGCGCGCGGTAACTCGCAAGGCAATCGAGCTGGGCGTCAAGTATGTCGCTGCAGAGGTTTCAGCCCTCCAAGTCGACAAAAATCGCCACTGTTCCGGAATCAAGACAGCGACGGGAACAATACTGGAAGCATCACACGTCATTCTGTGCACTGGCGCATACACGCCCAAGCTCTTAGAGTTCAGCGCTGCAACCAGCGGCTTTGCCGAGCTTCGTGCTGGGCCAAGGATTGTCGCGGGAGGCATCACGACTGGAATGTGGAAAGTCGACGATGAGTCGTACGAGAGGTTCGCATCCATGCCCGTCGGTTTCCAGGGCTACAACGCGGAATCAGGTGAGTTAGTATCGTTTAAGCGTGCGATAAGTCACTGGTAGCTAACCTCCAGCAAGGCGCCTTTATCGGGAGCTTGCCGCCCACCAAAGATAGAGAAATGAAGTGGTGGGGTCAGACAATCTTCAAGAACACTCGAGAGGTCTTGCCGGGCAGATTCATTTCAGCGCCCCCCAATGAGCGAGACTACGCTCAGTGGAAGGTCTCGGGAAAGCTGAAAGAAGACATTCAATATGCAAGCAATGTCTTTTACGGCAAAAAGAGCGCACACTGGACGCACGAAAAGCATCGAATCTGCTGGCAAGTCGATTGCCCTAGAGACCAAGAGATAAGGTGCTAACTTTATCAGGGATGCGTTCACCACAAGCGGGGACTTTATCATATCGCCACATTCAGCAGCCAAGGGGCTTTATGTTGCGACTTGCGGCTCCTTCCATGGCTACAAGTTCTTCCCGGTACTTGGCAAGTACGTGACACAGATGTTGGAGGGAACGCTGGCTCCAGAACTCGCGAGTAGGTGGGCGTGGGATCGGGAGCGACCAGACCCATCGCTGAATCCCGAATGGCCTCGGGTAGAGATGAGAGACTTGATAGAACCGTCCGCGAAATTGTAGGTGCAAATAGAGGAAGCCTTTTGACACCCTCTCGATGAACCTGCAAGATGGTAGGTGTAAGTGGAGATTGTGTGGCTGCGCCTTTCATGTTACTGCATCCGTACTTCGGTCCAGAACAGCATGACAAGCTGCGAACTTGGAAGGCGACAGACCCCTACCAGGTGCCATAGACCGTGCGCGGGGCCAGGGCCCCTGAGAGATCCCTGTGTGGTTGTTGATGCGGAGTGATTACCGGCTCAGACCACCAGTGGAACACAGCGCGATCGTCCCGCGTGGGGAGCTGGGGGCCGGACATCGCCAGGGCACCAACAAGAACAGAGCATCGCTGGCTAATCAAGGGCCGAGGATTGCAAACAAAAACGCCCTTTTATGCCATCAACCACAGAATCCGCCACAGCCCGCATGCTGGGGACCCCCACCGATGAGATGGGAGCTCCGGCGCGGCCGTGCATCACGATGAGCTGTGCATCACGGGGCGGCCGGCGACTGTTGAACACTGCTGCAAGGCAGTGCAAGCACGGGGTGCAACTTATCGCCGCGGGTCCGGGGACATGACAGGCAACGATTCAGAACACACCCCCTCCCCCTGCTGGACCGCCTCCTGCGCGACCACCCTGGCACCTGGCACACGCACTCAAATTCTTGGTGACTTGACACACACTCACGGACGCATGCACACGCACATCAGGCGCGTTATCAGCCGGTCCACGTGCCATCGTGCCTGGCGAAGGTCGTGTCAAAAAGGCGCCGGACAAGCAAGCCTGTAAGTTGGTCGCTGAGCACAGCGCAGCGCCTTGGCGCCTCGCCGTGACCATTTTGGCCATCTGCGGTGGCTAGCCTGGAAGTGGTATCGGCTCTTGCAACCCCGCGTGGGCCCTTTGGGGCGCGCGCTTCGGGGCCAGCAGTTGGGCTCTCGGCGAAGAAGGGGGCGATAGCCCCAGCTCCAGAGTGTGGTGGTGTGCACCAGCGCTCACCGTGGCGTCGCCCAGGCGAGAGGGGGAGATATGTAATAGACTTTGGTATTTATTATTGGCGGTGCGCCCCCTTCTGAACCTCCTCCAACATCGCATGGCCCAGCTTCGGTCGAGCCCATGATGACGCCGCCAGAGGACGGGGCCAGCGCCCGCGGGAGACGGCGATCTCACCTCGCCTGCCTCAATTGCAGGTCCGTCATTTGATCGTGCCGTTGCCAGATATGTATCGCCGGCCGTGCACTGACGATCACACAGGCGAAAGAAGACCCGCTGTCCCGGCGAGAAGCCGGCCTGTTCAAGCTGTCTTCGGTTGAGACAGTCCTGCTCGTATCCCGCTGCCACGAGGCCGCCGCATGGCGACCGATCGGTACGCCAATGATGCTACTTGACGATCTGAGCACCCTCGCTGACGATCTACAGGAGGAGAGGCTCGCGCACTTGGAAGAGAAGCTGGATATCCTTCTCAGTGGCAGCTTGTACATACGACTCCGAGCCGTGCTTCCCGCGGGCATTCTGACCGGGTTCTCAGGGCGAGCCATGCCACACGACAACAAGAACACGCATTCGAAGATGTCGCCGAGCCGTCGGAAAAGTCATACTCGGCCACGCCGCCGGGCCCCGAGCTGAACAAACCCCCGGGCCATGCTCGCCTCCCCTCCGTGATGCCTGAGTCGGACGAGTCAAGTCTGCGGCCCAGTCCGTCGGACATTGCCGTCGGCATTGGTCTCTACTTCAAGTACTGCCACAGGCAACCGATATGGTGCTTCTCGCGTGAAGATGTCAGCGACTACGGCACCCTCCCCGGAGAGCTTGCCTGCAGTATTATGGTGCTGACCTCCCGCTTCTCAGAAAAACGGGACCAGCTGCAGCTCTACAGCGATAGCGCGAAGCATCTGGTCATGCTTCGCCTTGCAAGTGGCACGGTGGACCTGACCACCATTGAGAGCTTGTGCCTACTTTCTTACTCGTCTTTCATAGGTAAGAGCGAAGCACGTCGGCGGCCAGCACCTGAGGTTACATATGTACTGATGCCTATGGCGACACAGACGGAAACTTTCACCTTGGCCAGTTCCATCTCGGCCTCGCATTTCAGCTCTGCCGGACAGCCATGCTGGACTTGGAGTCGGTATATGCCGTCGACGACCCGAACACGGAAAGGAAGAAGAGACTTTTCTGGAGCCTGCAGCTGCTGGAACAGTTTTATGGGCGTCAGAACGGGCTCTTGAGCGTACCCACGGACATATGGCGACCGTACCATTCCCAATCGCATAGCGGAGACCGAGGCGATCTCGACCCCAAGGCGCCGCCCTTGCCGCGAGATGAGCTTGGGTGCGCCGACCCCGACGAGCCCGGGATCTGGAACACGAGCGTCCATCTGGCGTGGGTCTGGAGCCAGGTGCGCAAGTATGTTTCCAATTGCGCACACAACATCCTCAAGGAACCCTGGCGACACGACTCCATGTACGCCAAGGTGCTGTCCGACTTCATGGAGATTGAGAACAGGATCCCCATATGCCACCGCTACGACTCCGCCAAGTTCTACAAGCGCAAGATAGAGGAGCTGAAAGTCAATCGCGATTACTGGGCGCCGTGGCTAAAGGAGCAATTCACCTATCATGCCATCCACACAGTCTTGAACCACCCATTCCTTTACATTGTCGGCGCACAGCACAACCCTAATTTGGCCATCCCGAATACGTTTTGGCGAAGATCCTCGGAGCTGGCCCTCCTCCATGCCACCTGGATCGCGCGCATGATCGACATGGCCGTAGATAAGCAGGTTCCGCTGGCGGACCCGTTCTTCGGCCACGCAGCCGCCATCGCCGCCACGGTGCATCTGTACTACTGTTGCGCAGCCGCCCCGAGGCTCAAGTACAAGTCCAACACGGACTTTGTGAAGTGCAAGCGGTTTCTGAAGCGATTTGTTAACTGTTCCGCCGCCTGCAAGGCACTTGTATGGACCCCACTGAGGAAAGCCTCTGGTGTTATCTGGCACCGTCGACTGACATCCCGCAGGATCGCAATCTCGACAAAATGACCCGAATGGCCGCGGGGCCAGATAGCATGGACATGGAGGACTGGATGCCCTCCAAGATCTATCTCAGCGTGCCCCTCATGTGGGAGATTTTGCAGTTCAGCTTCACGGATGACTCGCACGAAGCTTCGACTGCAGGTTTGCTGGACGCCTCCCTCACTCCACCCGTCACGGGCGACGACATGAGCGAGAGCCCAACTCTGGAAATTATTGTAGCGACTTCACCAGAAATCAGCATTAATACGGCCGACGGCGGACAAGAGGCGCCGACAATGTCCTTCAAGGCCTCTTCGCATTCGGCTCGCGATTCGCCTTGGAGCACGTACCGCGACGAGGACAGCCTAGCCTTTCACTTCACTCCGTGGCTATACGCCGATTCTTCTCAGTTCATTAGCATGGGAGACATGGGATACTATGACACGCAGCCCGCCATGGGCGAGTCTCGGGGCATGGCGTGGTGGGAGGGCGACAACTTCAGCAACATTATGTTCAACCACTTTTAGCGATTCATTTATGGCCTAATGGGAAAGACGAGTGCGGGGAGGGCTGTGATGAGGATACGTGTGTGCTGGGTGTATCGAGAGCGCCGTCTTCGCGCGGCAGCAAAGAGGAGCCAAGACGGCTCATGTGAGTGCGATGTTAGTTACCAACATTTGGCGGATGGAGTCCAGATACAGCGAGCTTTTCAGGTTGCCACTGGCGGCCGATAATTCACTTCGCGAGTAGATAGATGATTAATGTATTTCAGGGTACGGCCATGAAAAACCGGTGACAGGTGACTCAGGGATGAAGACCGAGACATTGAAGACGTACCAAGATGGCCTCGGCGGCGACTGACCGCTCCAGTCCTCTGCTGTGGTCCAAGCTGTTACAGCGCCATTGCCGCCTCACCCGGTCGATGCGAGCAAATTCACCTCGTGCCGTGCCGGTTTCATAGAATGGGGAATGCCCTCATTGTATATCTGCTTGTCGGCTGTTGCGATCCCGCGGCCGGTCTGGTGGCGGACGCCCCAGACGACCCAGGTCCACTTACACGGGGCATTAGCAGCAGCTGGACACTTGCACGGCCCCCCCACGCGGGGAACTCCAGCGCCCGTAACACTGTACGGGTCTGTGCCTTCATTCGGATGCATGCCTTACTGGCTTGAGCCATCTGCCATCGGAGAGTCTCGACTCCGGATCCTTTGGAGCTTCGCAAGCGAGGTCTGTTCCCGCGGCAGCGCCGGGCACAGAGCGCCCATCAGTCGATGTCCGCGATAGGGGTCCACACTGGGCGCTCAGGCGGGAGGACCCTACAGCGTGGCTGCGGCCTGGCTGATGCAGTTGGGGGCGCCCGTATCTGGGTTTGCTAGTCACGCGCCCGGCCGTCACCCATCCGTCAGGTCCGGCACGGACATCGGTTTCCTACTCCGATCACCTGATCGCACTTCGACCACCTCCCGACAGCTTGGTGCTCCCCATCGTGTGTTGTTGCAGTGCGTGGTATCGTGTGCGTGACGGCATCGGCCTCACAAGGCGGGGTTTCAACGGTGTACTTTGCTTCCCTGCCAAGTACTTATTTAGTCCTTCGGCTTCTGTGTGCCTTGTTGTGATGAGATCGGGTCGATGAATCAAGCCCCTTGAACAAGCACACGCATCGACCCCATCTGCCTCCTCCTCCTCATCGTCGAGCTACCCCCCAAGAAAGGTCGTCGTCATGGCGACCTCATCGCGCGTCGTCATCATCGGGGCCGGCATCGTCGGCGCAAATGTCGCCGACGAGCTGACCTCGCGCGGCTGGACCGACATCACCGTAGTTGATCAGGGCCCTCTGCACCTGGCGGGCGGCTCCACGTCTCATGCTCCGGGCCTGGTGTTCCAGAGCAACGCGTCCAAAGCCCTGAGCTTGTTCGCGCGATACACCGTAGAGAAGCTGCAGTCTCTGAAGAAGGACGGTGAGAGCTGCTTCAATCAGGTGGGCGGGCTGGAGGTGGCAACGACTCCCGCGAGGCTGGAGGAGCTCAAGAGGAAGCATGGCTTCGCGACGTCCTGGGGCATCGAGACTCGCCTGATCAGCACCGACGAGTGCCTCAATGTCTACCCGCATCTGAACAAGGACCTTGTACTGGGCGGCCTACATATACCCAGTGATGGGTTGGCGCTTGCAGCCCGCGCTGTTCAGTTGCTCATCGAACGCACGAGTAAAGCGGGCGTTCGCTATCTGGGATCGACTCCCGTCACGGGCATCAGCCAGATGGATGGCCGCGTCACGGGCGTCGTGACACCAAATGGCGCCATCCCTGCCGACATTGTCATCTCATGTGCAGGATTCTGGGGAGTCGAGGTCGGCGCAATGGCAGGAGTAACGATACCACTCTTGCCGATGGCGCACCAATACGTCAAAACAACGGCCGTGCCGGCGCAGAATGGTCGAAACGCGCTGCCAAACGGAGCGAGCCTTCCCATTTTACGATACCAGGACCAAGATATCTACTACCGCGAGCACGGCGACCGCTACGGTATTGGGTATTACGGCCATCGGCCCATTCCCGTTGACGCCGCCTCTCTTGGCCAAACACCAAAACACGTCACGGAAGAGAATATGCCCTCTCGTCTTAAATTCACACCGAAAGATTTCGAACCAGCATGGAAGCTGTCCCAGGAGCTGTTGCCTGCTCTTCAAAAGAGCACCGTCGCGGAAGGGTTCAACGGAATTCTGTCATTCACACCCGATGGGGGACCTCTTGTCGGCCAGTCTCCCACCGTAGATGGCTTCTTCGTCGCCGAAGCCGTCTGGGTGACACACTCTGCCGGCGTAGCCCGCGCCCTGGCCGAGATCCTTACTACCGGCAAATCTCAGGTCGACCTCACCGGGTGCGAGCTGTCCCGCTTCGACCAAGTCCAGCTCACCCCTGCGTACGTCAAGGAGACGTCGCAGCAGGACTTTGTGGAGGTCTATGACATTCTACATCCCTTCCAGCCGCGCGACTCGCCTCGGGATTTGCGCATCGGCCCGTTTCACGAGCGTCAGCGAGAGCTCGGAGCATACTTCCTCGAAACTAGCGGCTGGGAACGCCCGGAATGGTATGAGGCTAACGCAGAGCTGCTGAGCCATCTGCCCGCGAAATGGCGACCTGTCGAGCGGGATGCCTGGTCAGCGAGATACTACTCGCCAATCGCGGCTGCTGAAGCTTGGAAGACGCGCACTACCGCGGCCATGTACGACTTAACTCCGCAGCGGCGCCTGGAGGTGACAGGGCCAGGAGCTGTCAACCTGCTCATGCGATTGACGACAGGGGAGGTTTCGAGGAATCCGGGCACTGTCACATATGCGCTTCTTCTTGACGTCAACGGGGGCATCCGCAGCGACCTCGTCATAGCGAGATTGGGCAAGGACACCTTCCAGGTCGGAGCAAATGGAGCCATGGACTTTGCCTATCTCTCGCGCGAAGCCCGCGTCCAGACCACAAAGACACCTGCTCAGTTCGTGCAGGTGCGCGACATCACCGGCAGCACATGCTGCCTTGGTCTGTGGGGTCCTCGCGCCAGGAACGTCGTCATGGCAGCGAGCACAGACGACTTCACCGGTGCCAGTCTACCATACATGCACGCGATGAAGGCGACCATCGCCGGCATCCCTGTGACAGCGATCAACGTGTCATATGTTGGCGAGCAGGGCTGGGAGATCCACACCACCGCAGAATATGGGCGGCGTTTGTGGGATGCCCTCTGGCAAGCCGGCCAGCCCTACGGATTGATTGCGGCGGGCAGAAGCGCCTTTTACGCCTTGCGGTTAGAGAGCGGGATCAGGCTATGGGGCGTTGATATGACCACCGAGCACGACCCCTACGAGGCTGGCCTCGATTTAGCACTGCGCGAGTCTGGACAGGGTTACGTCGGACAGGAAGCTCTGAAGAGCCGCTCTACGAAGACGGCCACCCGGCGACTCCGCTGTCTCACCGTCGACGATGGTCGATCCATGGTCCTCGGCAAGGAGCCAGTCTTCGCGGGCGGCCAGTCGGTCGGCTACATCACCAGCGCGGCGTTTGGGTACACGGTCGGCAAGCCGATTGCATTTGCGTACCTTTCCACCAAGGTGTCCGAGGGCGACACAGTTGAGATTGAATACTTTGGGAGGCGCATTCGAGCCACGGTCATGCATGATTCAGCGTACAAGCCGCACAGCGACAGGCCCCGGGCACGGAGAGGAGATTCTAAACTCTAATCTAGGCATAGCATATACAAGTTTTGGCCTCTTTCCCTGTATCTCGCATTCGCTATTGCCCCTCGCTATGGTTACCTTCCAATGTGAATGGCGAGGGTCCACGGAAACTGCAGGACACCGGGTATAAGTCCGTGTCGGATCCAGCCGTCCGGGGATTCAAGCGGGCGCCCTCTAGCGCCGACCTGTCCTTGGGGCGAGCGCGCTCCGTACCTGGCTTTGACGCACAAATCACAGAGCGTAAAGTCTGACACTACAGCCAAAAGAAGCAAATAGATTGCAAACGCTTCCACGAGCGACCCACCGCGGTAAGATGGCCCGAGGGCGTAATTCGAGCCGCGCTCAGTTCAAGTTATCCACAGTCGAGTTGTCCGGCAAATATTGGGCGGGATTATCCTCTCTCTCCGTGTCTTTTACGTGGGTTGTAAGCCGAAACCGGCCGAACAGAGGCATGACTAGCTCCGAGCTCGGGAACTGGGCTGGAATAAGTCGAGCTCGAGAGCACTAAACATCGTAGGTATCATTACTTTTTGGGAATTTCCCTGCAGTCTCACCGTCTCGCCCACCTCACAAGTTTGTGTCGATTGCCTGAACATCGATTGCCATGACATTCAGCAAAGAAGACGGGGAGAAGCAGACCATCATGGCTCCTCATGATGTCGTCTCGACCCCCATAACCTCACGTTTGGCCGATCCTGTACCTACCCCTGACCAGGCGGCACAACCAATGATCTTGGCTGATTGACCCAGGCTCCCCTCGCGATGGGCGGCTTCGCGACGACCCTGCTGACCGTCTCGCTGGCCATGATGAACTTTCGCGGCGTGACCGTCCAGACAATGTTTGTCGGCAACCTGTGTTTCGTGGCTTGCGTTGGTCTAATCATCAGCGCCCAATGGTTCATGATCAAGGGAGACACTTTTTCATACACTGTTTTGACGGCGTTTGGTGAGCACAATGTCCCTTTAGTATCTAGCAACTGAACGTGATTGCGAAGGCAAGGATGAAGTTGAGAAGGGGCGCTGACTGACGCCTGACCTAACCAGGACTCTTTTACGGCGGCTATGGCGCTGTCATGATACCCTGGTTTGGGGTCGCCGATGCGTACGGCGGCTTCACGCCCGAATTCTACAATGCATTTGGGTTCTTTATTCTCAGTAAGAGCAAAGTTCGCGTCCTATCATCGGGGAATCTTCTTACCAAATGTCATCAGTCTGGGGCGTGCTAAACATCTTTTTCCTGATCGCCTCCATAAGACTGTATGTCTCTACTCACTCGCTCCGCACGAAACTCGGGCCAAAGATGTCCTGGCTGTGCTTCATGCTAACGGTACTGACCAGGAGCATCGTGTATGTCCTCGTGTTCACGGCGATTGAGTTCTGCCTCGTCCTTGACGGAGTATCTCAATTCGTCAAGGCGGATGGCCACGACGAGACGTACGCAAAGATGCAAAAGGCGGCCGGCGCATTTGGCTTCATTGCCGGCTTGCTGGGGTACTACTGCACGGCGCACTACTTGTGTGAGGAGGCACTGGGCTTTTCCGTGCCAATGGGCGACACGTCCCGGTTTTTCGTGAAGCGCCGGAAGACGAGTTAAAGGATATCACCTCGGACATTAAACTCCAGCGCTCACGGGCCGCAGAAGTATTGCCGGCAGATGCGCGGACCAGGGATGGTGGAACAGGTTGTGGACGTAAACAAAATTAGAAGAAACGATCGGGGCATCACCAACTACACTGCATGACCCGTCACTTTCGCGCCTCCAACAGCAATTCTGAGACTTCCCATGCCCAATGAAACATCACCGCATCACGAGAGAGAGTTACGGAGAAGATGCTGGCTTGTTCAATGTTGGCTCACCTTCTCAGGTGCTGATGATTTACTACTCTGGCCTAAAAATATCAGACTGAGAGAATTGTGAAAGAGCCAGTAGTCAATCAAGGATCCGTTCCTGTTGCTGGCACGGCGGTTATACCAGACGGCGTGCATACGAACAAGCTCACCCGCCGTATATACAGCCCCACCTCTAGTAGTTGGAGGCTACAGATCCAACTTGCGGAGCACAAGGCCATGCAGTTGATGTCTGGACTCTAGGAGGTACTGTAACCGCACCACTGTCAAACCTTGCAATGATGAGAATGCGGAGTCGAAAACGTCACCTAACGCAGGTGCCACGTCATTCATCTTTGTTGACTCCGTAGACCCTGCTCTCTTTCGGGGCGAAATGATGTCCCGCACGGCCAACACTTGGTACGCCCGGGTTTGTAGCGGCACAGGCAACGTTCCAGAATGCCCGAAGATGGACGCTTATACCCGAGCTCCTGTCCCTTGGCGGTATGGCCAGTGGTTCCCAATTCGTCGAAACTACCCTATATCTTCATGTTGCGTCTGGCTCAGGCATCCGACAGCTTCATGGTCGCCCACGGCACGTCAATCACACAAATCTAGGTCACATATCAGGCTCATCCCCCGAACTTCTACTGCCTTCCTTTAGAGAATGTATCGAAATGTGGGATTGAACCTGCTGCCAGAATGACCCTCCGGTATGCTGTGCGTGCAAGAGGATTCACAGGCGTCGATTCGAAGATCAAGGTGGTCCAGTGGGAATTCGCGATGCCTCGCTGTTGACAAAGCTTTCTGCAGTCCAGCCTTACTGGCTGGCAACATCAAGTCATGGCATGCAGGATACATACCTGACTGGATGCATGTGCTTTTGGATGAAGCACCCTCACTGGATGTCGCAGTCGTCCTGCCCTATGGAATAACAACGGCCGCTCGCAGCAGGCAGCAAAATGTAGTCATGACTGCCCAAATTTGGCAAGAGATGTGTCTATGCGTCTCGTTCTCCGAGTTATCCGTACAAACGGGTCATCTGCACACGCACCGCAACGCCTCATGGAGCGGATCAGCCTCCGCCGGCCCGAGCGTGCCGTCGATTTCCAGCTTCATATGACCTGGCAAGCCACGTCATGGAGAGCTCAGGCAACGAATTTGGCCTCGGAAGCTGTTGGTCATAGCTCCGTTTCACTTGAAATGTAGGGGATGATTCATCTGCTTGCAGCCAACGGGGCAGCCAACACTTCATTCTATGGGGTTGGTGTTGGCACGGACGCGGTGACCAGCTGCCACTTTGGCCCAGCCATCGCAGAATTCCAGGCTCCTGAGAGTCTTCACCACACATCGACCTCGGTGCTCGTCGATGAAACATCTTGTCGACTATCGTCGCATTCACAAGGCACCATCGATGACCGCGTTGCTGATGGGCTTCCCGACATCAACATGGCCAACGTACACAGGCGACAAACGACTCTGGCAACAGAATCGACGACGCAAGGAAGTGCGACGCCGACCGATCCGCCCCGCCTGACCGTGAACGTAGGGCCCTTGACCACGACATTTTCGCCTGGAACGGGGTGCAATAATCTGACGCTAGCTCTGTTCGGCCATCGTGCCTTGTCAAGCACGGTTCAAAGTATCTTTGAGTGGCTTTATGGGTACCAGTGTTCATATACGGAGCTTGTCGCAGTGTCAAGTTGCCTTCCTTCCCTCTATGGGCCGGCATACATTGGCCTTGGTGACCAAGGCAACAACGGCATATATCCCGTTTTTTCTCCGGGGTCGATATGTCCTTCAGGTTACGGATCAAGTTGCTTCATGGCTCCTGGCGCGCCGACCTCCATGACGACCACGTACAGTGGCCAGACTGCACCATTGTCGAGATGGGATAACATCAAGTCCAGCGAAATCGCGATAGGGTGTTGCCCAAGGTGAGTCGATTTCGGAGGATCGACTCACACTAAGCCAGTGCTAAGACCAAAGATAATAGATGCTAATGGTGTGAGTCTTATAGCGGCTTTACCTGTGACTCATCATTATACATTTGCGCATCGTCGCCGACTCCAGGGGAAACAGTCATGGCAGACATGGTTCAAGGTTGTCCTGTTACAGCAAACAGGTCTACAGGGACGCAGTACATTTCTTCCGGCTTGATTCCCACCGTCTTTGCCGCGCAAGTGGTCCTCGTACAGTCGAACGCCAACGCCAGCTTGCTTTCGAACTCCACTGATGGCGGGGGCTCGGCGTCGAGTGGAGGCTTATCAACGGGCGCAAAGGCGGCCATTGGGACAGTCATTCCACTTGGGCTACTGGCGATTGCACTAGGAGCCTATATGTTCATCCGCAGGCGGCGCCTACAAGTCCAGAAGGGGGCCGACACGCAGCCGGATCAAAACGAAGAAGCGGCCGCGACCGTGAAGGTTGAACTGGATGGCGCGGGAGCCGCATCAGAGCTGGACACATCGGGTCAGAGGATATCAGAGCTCGTGGGCAGTACGGGAGCAGTATTGGGTACCCTCGATGGCATACAGGAGCTTCCTGGAGACTATGAACGAAGTGCCCTTGAGTTAGCCGGGCAAGGATCGAAAGCGCCTGAATCGAGGCTGGGTTTGTCGGAAGCAGACGAAATTGTGGTGGTTGAAGCTGGCCCGGCCAGTGGCGACCCTCACAGGCCCCGATCAAGTCGCAGCTCGACGTCGAAGCGATCTACAAAATCCGTGAAAGCCAAGGACAGGACTCCTACGCGCGGGCAGCGCTCTGAGCGACCGCAGTATTACCATCAATAAGCGCTCCTGGATTCGGTCAGGGCATTGCTGCCAGCGAAGCTGCGGGGAGACACGTATGGTGTTGGCCGGCTCCGATGAGCGGGCAGCGCACTCGAGGAGTCGAGATACACAGGAATGGGGAGAGGTACCGAAGCAAAGAGGCTTGCGACATGTTCCCACCACTCAAAGTAGTGTATTGGACTGGAAATGTGGCTTCGCAGCGAGCTGAGGTTCTAGACTCAAAAACGGATGGAAATGAGCTGCTGCTCGTGCAACATTTCCATGTGGCTTCGCGATCCTCGATGGCGGCCAAGGCTGCAGGTGAAATGGCCAAAGAAGACGCGCTGAGACTCACCGGTCTTCTCGCTTAACGGTTCGATGGTGGTCTCATTCGTATTGCTTGATACATTTTCAGCGGCGCAGAAAATCTTCTCGCGAAACGGCTCGATGGTGGTCTCATTCATATTGCTCGATGAGTTTCCAGTGGCGCAGAGAAATCTTCTCGCAAACATGAAACGGTTCGATATGTTGCTCGATATATTTCTAGCGGTGTAGTGAAATGTTCCCCTCTTCGTGAGGCGGCCTGGCCGAGATGATCCAATCGACCTCACCTCTGTGGCTGCCACGTCAAACCCGAAGCGCAGCTCAGCTGGACGGCCTGCAGGAGGGCTTGGGAACTATCAAATGCCGCTCAAGCGTGGCTCCGATGGTGATACCGGCTGGAAAGCCCACTGCTATGAACGGCGAGAACAGGAGAAAACAAAATGTCCCATTCATATTACGAGGGAGAAGTGCGAAGCCCATAAGAGCTATCCGTGGAAACATCAGCCTGTCCACACACCTCGGCCATGTTCCGACCATGGTCGGCGCAGCTCGCGCGTCTCGATTGCCTTGCGGTCCAAATACTGCCCGAGGTACAGCCTGAAAAGGGCGCTGCTGAACCGGTGTTACTTGCTGCGCGCCGCTCCGTTGACTCGGGCGGCTTTGATCAGTGCATCGTCGTCTCGCGCGAAACAGCCAGGCAAAAGCCTCCATGTTCAGGTGTCGCGCGGGCTGGTGTTGGCTGCGGCACGGTGATCTGATCGACCAGTTATTGTGGGATACGAGTCGTCTCCGCGTGACGGGCTGTGTTCATTGGCTTTTGGTATCGAGACGCGCTGCTGGTGCAGGCGGTCTGTCCGGGGGTGCAGGGGTTCATCGGTCGGGAGACGTCACTGCCTCAATCTTGGACGGAGCCACCGATCGAAAGGTGGCCTCAGCTCAGATCCTTCTCCATTTCCACGAAGCACAAGTCCGCCGGCAAGTCCAGATCGCTAAATTTGTCGCGGGGAAACGGCGATGTCCCACCCGTCTCCCGGTAGCCGCGGCGTTGGTACCAGGAGATGAGGTTCTGGCGCGTCGAGAGTGCGTTCAGCTCCATGGTGGTCGCGCTCCAGGTTCGCCGACAGTAGTCCTCGGCGTACTCGAGAACCTGGCGCCCCAGGCCGTTGCTCTGAAACCGCTGGTTGACGGAAAGCATCGACAGACGAGCGTGCCCGTCGCTGCGCTTAACAACTTCGGCAGAGGCTACCAGGTCGCCGCCAATTGTGGCCATAAGAATGACGCTGTCGGCCCGCGTAATTGTGGCCGCGACTTGCTCGACCTCGATGCGAAAGCGATTGCCCAGTTCCATGTCGGCGGTCCACCCTTCCCGGTCGTCAGGTGCGCGGAACGCAGCTTGGACCAATTGTTGCACCTGTGACGCATCTTCAATGGTTGCAAGGCGAAACTGTGGGGCTGGGCTCGCCATCTTGAGCCGAGTGAGAATTGGATTGGACTCGCGGAATTGAGAGAATCAGAGACGGCGGCGCGGTTGAGTCTGTGATTTCAACGCTGTCCATACAAAAGGAAGCAGCTGCCTATTTAATAACAATCGCTGACGCGGGGACCGCAGAAGCACCGAAGTGCATCTCCGTTGTCGTTAGGTCTATGAAAGGGCGTCACCGACGCGGCAGGGCCCGCCCTTTTGAGAACAAGGCCGTCAACTGCCCATCCTGACCCGACATGAAGCCTTGTCTGCGAATTCGAAAGATCAAACCTAGTGATATTAAGTACGTTTGATGCAGAGGCTTCTTTCGCCAAACCGCGGCCACAGTCAGGTAGAGAATACTTTATACAGACTCGAAACCCGAGATTGATGAATCGGTTCGTCACGAGGGTCACGGGGGTGCCGATATGATCTGCGGCGGAAATGGGGCAGCGAGTGACCTGTTATTCCAAGAACGCTGTACAGTACCAAGGACATTGCACCTGTACGTAACACAAATTGGGGGGAGGTGTTTACCTCCTCATCAAAAGCGCCAGGATCGGTTCGGATCGAGTAGCCGCCGATGCTGCGGGAGAGGAGGCTCATGGGCCGCTGTTTGCCAACAAACACATGACCGCAGGTGGTGGTAGCGGCCACCCGCTGCACAGGATTTCTTGGGGCAAGAAGCAGGAAGCAGGAAGCAATTTCGTCGGGCTAGGTTCAGCCTCAGCCGCTAGAGAAGTCCGGGCTTCGCAAAAAAACTGGCCCGCATGGTTTGTGGCGCCGCGCTCACAAGCCTGCGGCGGACTTTTCTCCATCCCGCGCACCGTTGGGCCCCACGCGATGCGACGACAAATCCTCCGCTGGGAAAAGCGAGCAAAGGCGAGGGAAATGCCCCGAGGCGTGGTTGCCGGAATGCAACAGGTGAGTCTGGTCCGCGTTCTCGCGTCGTCGATGCTGCGGCCCTTCAGGGGTCCACGCACGACACGAGACATGCGGGCGCCACGAACGGCAGGAAGTCGTGCCTCAGCACACCGTACCTTACAGTCCACTGGCTCTCGATTCACCCGATTGCACGCAGCAAGACATGGCATGGGGCGGGGGCGGGATGCTTCGCACCAGCCGAGAGCCGTCAACCGGTGTTTGACTGCCTTGGTGCAACAGCGCCGTGTCAAGGCCACGCCCTCTCTCTCGGGCGCAGGCCGGAGCGCAAAAAGTCCTTTTCATGTGGAATATGGAGCGCGCTAGCAGCAGAGCGCAGGACGACCACGACGAGTCGAGCAAAGCCGACTCCATCAGGCCGTGCCCCTGGACCCGCGCCCGTGCCCCCCTGTGGCGCCGCAGCCCTCCAAGCCCTTCGGCCGCCCAAGCGCCAACATAAGATGATCGACACCGGGCGAGTGAGATGACATCGGACTCAGCCCAGCGAGGTATGACAGCGCCACTAGCGTCCCAAAAAGGTGGTTGCGCTGCCTTTGCATGCCAAGGCGACAGGCACACGGGGCGTCCCGTCTGCTCGTCTCAGGCGCGAGTCGGCAGGCCGGCAATCCATCTCGCTTCGCAAGGCACCCGAGCCTCGTACAGAGTACGCGGTGGAGCAAGCCGAATCCTTTGTTCGCGCACGATTGGCTTCGCCGCCGCATGATGCGTGGCTGTGGACACGCATGATCCTGCTCTGCTCGACCGCCGCCTTCATTCTACCCCCCCTAAATAAACACCCTTCTTCTGTCCGGTAGTGCGCCCTGTCGCGTGCTCACCTGCCCCCTTTCTTTTCGCTCGCTGGCTTGCTTGCTTGCTTGGGGCAACTTAAATCCTTTCTCGACTCCAGGCCCTTCTCTCCCTTGCCTTGTCACACCCCCTTCATTTGGTTCGTTGCTGGGTCCCGTCGTCGCCCGCGGTCACCACCAGCAGCGAGCGCAATACTGCCATGTGAAGCACCATCTCGAACCGCTTCTGCCTCCCCTCCTTTCCTTTCCGCGCGTCGACATGGACCGACACTCCGGCAATGGGCGTGGGCGTGGCCTCGCCCTCCACGTCGCCTCTCGCCTGCGCGGCATCCGACGCCTGGCGCTGGCCACGAGCTCGCGCTTTACCAACTGCCGCTTTGTCTTCGCCCTGTCCGCGCTGGCCGTGCTAGGCGCCAAGCTGGTGCACGTCTACACCCACCTCTCAGCCTTGGCAACGGTCCATATGGTGCGGTGGGGGTACTCCTTCTTCGCCCAGGACACGCTGCTACTCATAATACTGCGCCTGCTACTCGACGGCTGGCTCTTCTCTCCCCGCAGCTCCGGCATCTTGCGATGGATTGCTTCATGCATCGCGTCGCTCTTCATCGGAATCGTCATCTTCCTTAATATCATCAACATCTGCTTCTTCGTCGTCAGCGGCTCCGAAATACATTGGCGCAACGTCGGGCTCGCTGGCGATGCCGCCGGGCGTGCGCTCCTCCTCTCCGGGCTCGTCTCGTCGGTCCTCGTCATTGGGGCCCTGATTCTGCTGTCATGGCTTCTTCAGGATGTCTTGTATGCCGCCTGGGGCTTGCTAATGGACGTTGTTAGCTGGCCCGTCGTCCCCGGCGCACGCGCGCGGCTTTGCAGAACGAAATTCCAATTCTCGACCACCGAATACACCGAGATACCCCAGGGCGACATCGAATCTGCGGCGAAGAGCGAGGAGCAAGAAAAGCAGTACGGCGCACGATCGGTCTTGGTTGATCGGATCAAAAGCTGGCCTTGGGCGCGCATATGGCACTATGTGTCGTACGCCCTGGCCGCTGTCGCGTTGCTCGCCCACGTTATCTTGTGCGCACTTCGCCCCGACGACAACTCTCTGCTGTTCATGTCGTGGACTCCAGCGCTCCTCCCCTTTGTCGACTTCAAGACATCAACTTCGAATCTAGACAAGGTCATCGTCCACAACACCACAAGCATCTACCAAGGCTGGGAGGACAAGACCGCTCTCCGCGACCCAATTCCTCTCTCCTGGTTACCGAAAGACTCGATCGCTGGCTTCGAGGACTGGTATCAGAACAAGAAGCATTATTCTGCGGAGGCCGATCCCCTTCGAATCTCCAACTTGGACGACAAACTTCTGCCAGAATTGAAGGACCTGAAAGACGTGCCCATCCGTCACATCATGGCCATTGTGCTAGAGAGCACCAGAAAGGACGTCTTCCCTATCAAGAACTGGGGCATCAATCCAGCACGGCTTCGCGATTCCTGGGACGAACACGAGTTTCCACCAGAGGCCCTGGAACGTCTCAAGACACTTACCCCTACAGCCAAGTACATCACGGGCGACTACAACGATGAATTCGAGCGGCCCCAAGGAGAAAACAACGGGACAGGACGAGGTGGCATCAACTTCAATGATGCGTACACGACGTCGACTTACACCCTCAAGAGCTTAGCGGGCTCGCTTTGCGGTGTTATGCCTATGATGGCTGACTTCAACCTCGAATATTTACACCACATCTACCAGCCTTGCCTGCCGCACATCGCAGCGGCGCTCAACACACTCGAGCACACTGCGAACGGCGGGCACGCGTTTGGCGGGTACAACTGGACATCGACATTTATGCAGTCCGTGACTCTGTCGTACGACAATTTCGGCGGCCTAATGAAGAAGATTGGCTTTCCCGAAGACGGCCTTATCGACAAGGACTACCTCCAGAGCGAAGCGGCCAAGTTCGGGCGGATAAACCTGCCAGATGTGAATTACTTTGGCTTCGAAGAGACGCCGCTCGAAGACTACATACGCGATCAGTTCGAGACAGCCAAGAAAACGAATGGCCGTGCGTTCATCACCCACGTCACGAGCACGAGCCACCATCCGTATTCGATGCCCAAGTCGGAGGAATACGTCCCCCTCGGCAAGGGCCTGGACGATTTGTCACACTATATCAATGCGATCGGATACGATGACCGCTGGCTCGGCAAGATTCTCGGTTTCTTGGACGACTTGGGCGTCGCAAACGAGACGCTGGTGATCTTTGTTGGCGACCACGGATTGTCGATCCCCGAAAACGACATTCTAGCGTCCTACTACAACCCGAACAAAGCGAATAACCACGTTCCGCTCGTTTTCTCACACCCGAAATTACCCCCCATTACGATCAACGACGCCATCTCCACGCAGTCGATATTACCGACCGTGCTGGACCTGCTCATCGAGACGGGCTCGCTCTCTGGCTCCGCAACTCAGGCGGTCAAAGATCTGCTTCATAACTACGAAGGACAATCTCTCCTGCGGCCCGTACGAAAGTCGAAGGAAGCGCAGCCAACATCCGGTCTGCACTCTTCGCCCGAAGAGCTAGCCAACTGGCAGTTCACCAACATCAACCCCGGGCGCGCGATGCTGGGCGTGCGCGATGCGCGGCACCAGTATTGGCGCATGGTGGTGCCCGTGGTGGACAACGTGGAATGGCGCTTCACCGACATCAAGAACGACCACCGCGAAGCCCACCCCATCGTCGGATTCAACTTTGAGGAGTTCCAAAAGCAGGTGGCGGAGCAGCACGGAGATGAAGCCGCCACATGGGTCGAAAAAGGCGCCTACGTAGCGCGATGGTTTGTAGAGGAAAATAGCAAGCGTTGGCGGTATGGACCTTATGAACCGTAAACAAAACGGGTATTTAGATGGGATTAGCGGCCTGGCATACTGAAGCCGGCAATTGAACATTTTTTAGCATTTGAACAAATACTTGCCTTTGAACGAGGAACGCCGTGCTTTCTTTGTGATCTTGTGGTACCATTTAATTGTTACCCTCGAACATGAAGGTTCATGGTCTGGCCAGCTGTGGGCTGGGAGCAGCGTCGTCAAAGCTTGGCACCCGACCCGGGATACTACAATGATGCAATAGAACTGAAGCTACGTTTCAGCCAGCGCGTCATTGCTTCATTATATGCACTTTACGAGCAACAGCGGGCGATCTGCCGTCATGATGCCCCCGGTGTTGCCCCCGTCCCGGTCAAGGCGCCCTCTGTGCTGGACCAGTACCTAAGCTTCGACGGAAGACACAAACGCGACCAGGCTCCATTGTGCAACGCGAACACTGCACCAACATTCATTGTAAAACACCCAAAATCGTGAGTTATCGTAAGTTACTTCAATCGTACATTAGATCCTATTCAGCCGTGGCCTTTCCTCCGGTGCCGCTAGTTGTGTTCGCGCTCGTCTCTCCGGCGTCTTTTGTTGCATCTGTGACAGTCTCCTGGGTGTTACTTGTCACAGGCGTGTCTTTCTCTTCTGTCGTGTTCGTGGCTGTCTCCTCGGGTTTGCCTGTCGCGTCCGTGTTCTTCACCTCGGCGTCGCCTGTTGTGTCCTGTACCTTCTCGCCTCCCTCAGCCGCCGCGCTCGCGGCCTTCTCCTGCGACTCGTCTTTTGTGTCCTTTTTGCTGAAAAGGTCCCATCCCGGCACAGGGATCCGCTCAAGCCCCGACACCGCAGATGGCATCTGCGGCATTTGCGGCATCGATGGCATGGATACGTTGGGCATCTGGGGCATCTGAGGCATCTTCGATGGCCACCAAGCTTTGGCCCCTTGACCGGTCTGCTGCGCAATCTGAAAGAGGTACTGGCGGTACGTCCGTTTTCGTTCATTGGAATCTGCGCTCTCGTCCTCGCTTGGCACGACTATGTCGCCTTCTTCACCGTCAGGCAGAGGTACCATGGATGCGGCTGCGGCAATGTCAATAGGAGATTCGTCCGGCAGATCATCTCCGTCATCCGCAGCGGCCGTTTCTTGTCCTTTGTCCTGGTCCTGGATCGCTTTCTCTTGCTCTTTGAGAGTCTCATCGGCCACGTGGTCTTCTTTGACCTCCTCGGGAGGTACCTCGCGGAACTTGGGGTCGTCAAACAGTGGCTCGTCGCTGAGGAACCACTTCTTCACGCACTCCACCGCTTCGCCGGTCATGCGTTCGTACGCCTTGTTCTTCTCGGGCTTGAACATGGTCATGTGCGCCATGACTTCGTCTTCGGCATCGCGCATCACGTAGCGAGTGAAGAGCGGGTTGGCGACGTGATCTTCCGGTGGAATGGCGCAGAACGTCCGCTCTGGGACAAAGTAACCCCCACGCCAGTACCCGTTCTCACCCAGAGAGGTGTAGAAGTCCTGGATACCGACACCCTTCAGAGACCCCATGCGGTCGAGCCGGCGGCAAAGTTCGTTCTGCTTCATGAGAGAGCCGACAAAGGTAAAGTGATCCGAGAGCCAAGCAAAGGAGTGCCCGACATTGCCTCGGTTGACATACGCAAGGCCTTGGCCCAGCGTCTCCATGCTCTGGCGATAGCCGTCCGCGACCGTGTCTCTATTGATGTTCTTCACCTTCTGCATGCCCTTCATGATGGCCTCTCGATGCACGTATGCCGCGACGCCTCCAGCAGCGATCGCGCCGACGGTTCCGGTCCGAACAGCCACAAGCTGCCAGGTTTTCCACGCCGGGTTCGACCGTGAGGCAGCAGATACCGCGGCAGACCTGGTAGCGCGTTGCGTCGCGAGGCTTCTCAGGCCGGCTGGCGCTGCTGCGCCAAGCGCGGTCATGACGTTGAAGACATTGCTGACCTTTTGGTAGTTGGAGAAGGCGCCATAGACAAACATGGACCTTGCGAGACCATTGTACGGGGTGTCGAATGTGAGGATTCCTTGGATGAGAGGGAACGGGGTTTTGTCCGCCGTCTCGGAGTCTAGCCTCTCGTTGAGGGAGAGGAACAGGGCATCGGCAGCCACGAAGCCACTGATGATCCTTGTTGGCAGAGAAAACGCTGGTGGGGGGGAGTTCTCTTACCCCATAGAGTGTGCAACGAGCACGACACCAACCTCTCTGTCGTCAGGAGGCCACGGCTTCTCCAGAAGCGTCTTTCGAATGTCCATGACACGCTCCTTCAGCCTACGAGCTATCAGCAGCGGAGCGCAATAACTACCTGTATACCCCAGTGCTTTGCTTACCATTCCAGAAAGGCCTGGCTGGCCTGCGCCAGCTCTCCTTTGGTCTCATAGGTGGGATAGACGACGCTTTCGACGCGCTCGCTGGGCAGTTCGCGAGCAACTTGTAGCTTCAGGTCCTGGAACATGGTCAGACCTTACCATCAGACCGGCGCGGCCTCGGTCGCAAACGCGCACTTACATCGGGAAAGTCGCGAAATGTGTCGTCGTTACCCTAGAGCGAGGAGCACTTGTCAGCAGAGATCAACTCGGGTGGCCATTTACTCGTCTTGCCTTGAACCCATGAATGAAACAGAGGAGGAGAATGCGAGGCATCGTGTGCTGACGGCAGCGGTGTTTGTCGCAACACCGCAAGTCCTCAATACGTATGGTTGAAGTCGCGCCCTCTCACCGTGTTCAAATCGAAGTCGGCAAAGACGCACAGCAAAACTATGTGAGTTATTGTGGAGGATAAAAGCCTTATGAAGCTGTTAAATCTGCTAAGTTATTACTACATCGCATGTGATACTATACGTCTACTACCGATCCCGAAAAGTTGGATATTCCAAGATTCGCGGCACTCATTCCCCAGCACTAGTTGGTGGCGAGAGGCCACCACCGGCCAATGGTGGCTGACCCAGACGTCATTAAAAACGTCACTGTGTGTTTAGCGCTGCAGAAAAGCTGCGACGACGCGCCAAGGAAGGAGAGGCCATCGACCTTCTGACAATGAGCACCTTATGCGTAGTAGCTTGGTCAAGTGGCTAACGTGAGGCACCCGCGACGCCGCTCGGTCGGCCATCCTTGGAGTTTTGCAATCACCAGAGAGCTGCTGGGCCTCTTCCCCTCACCCCACTGTGGGTGACCACAGCACAGAGCTTAGCCAGCCTTACTTGGCAGGCTCATCGTCATTGATAATTCTCCGTCAGCGCGGCTATGGGCCCAATCTCGTGACATACCGGCCATCAGGGTCAGGCTATGGGGGAAATAGGGTTCTTTCGGCAGAACCTACAAGCGCGCTGGACGGTGAAGCTCGTGAAACAGCGGCACCACGGCCGCAAAGTGTGGAGAGAATAGGCCTGATTTGCGCGGCTCCAGGTGTGGAGTAGGCTTTCCCGCCCGTATTGCGGAGCCGCGCATCACAGCGAGTCAAGACTCAACACCACGCCTCCGGGCTGTAGCTGGCAAAAAGTCCGATCGTATCATGGCAAACGGACAATCACATCACCATCCGGATAGCCAGGCAAGCAGGTCGCCGACTAACCCCCTCACGGCTCGCAAGGTGGCATGATCCACCCCAGTTACCGTTGCGACCTCTCAGACATGGCGATGTCTTTGCTGTACTTAAAAGGTTGCGGGGGATCACCGCTCCGGTGGGATAGAACCCCCAACAGGTCCATTTACAAGGCTGCATATCACTCACGCATTCAATCCTACTGGCCCAATTAGATTCGTCCATAATGCGTCTGCTGCTTCCGACCGTGACTCTGGGGCTGCTTGGCCTTGGCCGGGCCTGGCCGACCATGTCCAACTCCTACGTGAAGTCGATGCCTTCAAACGCCCGGCAGCTCTTCACCGAGTCTATGAAGTACTTTGACACAATCTACGACTATGAGGCGGGCTATCAGTACGACTGCAGCGCCACGGCAGCCATGCGCCATGACACCCGTGGCTCGATGTGGTATGCTTTTGGCCTCCTCGCGCGCAATGAGGGCAGCGACGCCTCCGAGGCAGAGAAGATCATCCGCAACATCATCGGCGCCCAGTACAAGGTCGAATCCGAGGAATGGTAAGTCTTCTCACTTGTGGCTTCGAGACAATTGCATTGCCCTAACCGGCACGCCAGGTACGGAGACTACCAGCAGGAGCCCGAGGAGCCGTACCCTGGATCCGCGTCGTACCCTCCCAAGATCTACGGGACTTGGGACCCTAACACGCGCGGCTTTGTCGGCACCACTCTGGTCATGTGCATGGAGGAGTTCCCCCATATCCTCAGCAAGGATACGCAGAAGCTCATCGTCGAGTCCCTGCACAACGCGACCAAGGGCGACGAGTATCGCTTCGGCCACCTCGACAAGCTCAAGGACAACCTCTACCCCTCGTATAGCAATCCCGCCATCATGCGCGCGCTCACCTCGGGCTGGACGGGGCGTCGCCTCAACGACAAGAACATCACCAACAGCGCAGAGAGGGACGCCAAGGACATTATCGATCTTTTCGACCTGCACGGTACCTTGTCCGAGTTTAACTCGGCGACATACACGGGCGTGTCCCTTTTCGGCCTCGTTCTTTGGAGCAAGTACCTCCCGAAGGACTCGGTAATGGCCCAGAATGCCCCTCGTATGGTCGCAACCACCTGGGACACCGTCTCTCAGATGTGGCATCCCGGCATGAAGAACATTGCCGGTCCCTGGGACCGCTCCTATGGGTACGACATGAATCGCTATGTCGCCCTCATGGGCATGTGGATATGGACCCTCATCGGCAAAGACAAGTCGTCGTTAGCCGCCAATGTGAGTTCAACCTCAAATTCACCAGCGCGTGAACAGCGACACAGCCACCCCACGTCAGCTGCTGACATCCAAGTAGCCACAGATCATGTCGCACATGGGCGACTACGGCTGGGCACCGCTCTTCGCCGCGCTTGCCAGTACGCAAGAAAGCCTGATCTCCAAGGATGCCGTCTCCAGGCTCTCCAAGTTCAGCGGCGAGCACACTTATACGACCAGCGCATACGCCCCGCCCTTTGACATCACCTCACGCAACATCACCACCTGGCTGTCCGAAGACCTCACCATCGGTGCCCAATCGTTCGACGAGACTGTCGTGGGCGGTCCTAGCAGAGGACCAGAGTCTTTCAATCCAGCCGTAATTCAGTGGAACACGGGCCGCGAGGTTTCGTTCATCTCCGTAAGTTGCCTGCGGGTGGTCCAGCTTCTGGCTGTCATGCTACATTGGCGACTGACAATTCTCAACAGATGTGGCCGACAGAGATGGCTATGGACGTCAAGGTCTCCCCCAACAAGCTCAGTCTGTCGTACCCGCACGGCAACGCCAGCTCCATATTCACTTTTGTGGTTGGCACCTTTGCAGACAAGCCTACTGTGACAGGCTGGGAGGACATGCAGGCCTTGAACGTCAGCGTTTCCGGCAACGTTGACCCCAAGTATACCTTGTCCTTTGCCGGCAAGCGCGGAGGAAAATCGTCGCCCAACCGCGACTTCGAGTATTGGAACTTTACGTACGCGATGCCCGAGAAGTTCGAAGGCACCCCGACGATTGAGCTGGATCTCAAGGTTGTGGGAGTGATCTGAGAGGTGAAATCAAGCGCTACCGGCAATACAGGAGACGTCGCTAGTGTGCTTCGTTGCAGTCACGTATGGGTCCCAGTTACATACAGAAAGCTATGGTGCATCACATAATTTATAATGTTATTGCAGCTCCCGCTTGTCGGATATTGGAGTCCCAGATGAGGGATTTGTTGTCCTGGTACGCGATTCATTGACACGAGGCCCACTGATCTCCTTTAGTAGTTCTGTGAAACCGATGGACTTTCGGGAACGTGTAGCATGCAGCCTAAATTCTATGACAGGTGCATCTAAAGACACGTCTCACATCACGACTCATTCAGAGTGCGCGCCATCCCCTACATGTGGCATTCAGCCGACGTTGAGGTATACATACGTACCCTTGCTGACAGCCCGCGCGGCGTGAGTAATGAGAAAGGGCAAAACGATACAATGGAGGTGTGAATCAAGCCGAGATGGGCTCAAAGGTTGTCACTATTTATAATTAGCCGCGCGTCAGAGCAGCGTCAACGACCCTATGAGTGGGCCGGGAACTGGGCTTATTGTACCCGCGCGGGAAGGACCAATTCGCCGAGGCCTCGACTTCCATCTTGCTTTAAGCCACCTAGCAGGTTGATTTATTCGAGGAACACAACTTGGCTGGTGCAATGACGAGCCTTACATTGTGCGGATAGGATGTGTCGAAGAGCTGACGCGAGGTCGTCCACGGATTCGCGCAACTGAACTGCACTTACATGTAAGCTGGGAAGACAAACAGGAACCAAGTGAGGCCATCAAGTTGATGATCAAGCCACTACACTCTTCACGTCAGCTACATGTAGATATGGCACGGAGCGCGCGTACCACTGATACCGTGGCAATTTGGCCGAGGCACCCAGCTGGGGCACCCGCCCGGTAGGATTTGCCAACATGGTTAAGCGAATAGTCTGAGTGGTCAGCACTAGCGTGGATCAGATCTGACTTCGATGTCTAGAAACATTGAGCCGTGGCATAATATGCTTACAGCGGACCGAGCAGACATGAGATGAAGTCCTGCCGTGATTTTATAAAGCTGCTGGCGGCCCAACCTTTTACATGCAGGGTTTGCTGCAAACCATCAACTACACTACGCAAATATGGAGACGCCAAAGCACCAGTACGAGACAGATGTCTTGATCGTTGGCGCCGGGCCGGTCGGCTTGTTCACAGCCTGGCTGCTGGCTCAGCTCGGACAACCATGTATGCTCATCGAAAAGAGCCATACCACCACTGCTCTTCCGAAGATGGAGTACACGAACAGCCGAACGGCGGAGATCTATCGGTCGGTCGGTTTGGATCGCATCCTGAGGCCACTTGCCGTTCCAGAGAAGCACCCTTTCAACGAGGTCTGGGCTACAGGCTTTGGAGGCCATGCAATCTCAACCTGGGTTCGTGCGTGCAGGCCCTCTCATTTGCGGCAGTTGCTAATTGTAGCACAACGATCAAGAAGCGCCAGAGTCCGACGGAAGATCGCAAACAAGCAGCGGAAGAGAATGACGGTACTTGGGCTCGCGAACCGAGGATTCGACAAATGCAATCCGTCATTGAGGCGGAACTGAAGAGGCTGTGTCAGTCTGAACGGCTCATCACCGACCTCTGGGGATACTCCGTGGTCAATGTCGAGGAAACTGACTCAGCAGTATGGACGACGGCTCATAATGATGCCGGCGATGCAGTTGTCTTCAAGAGCCGCTACGTCATCGGTTGTGACGGCGCAGGGAGCGCCGTCCGTGCCAGCGTAGGCATCCAGATGGAACGAAGATCGCAGTGAGTCTCCATAGTAGCACCCTGTCTCGTCGCCCTGTTGGTGTTTGCTCACAGCCTGTAGCCCAACGAAAGCCCGATACGTGCACTTCAAGACCCCAGATGCCGACAAACTGCGTGCCTTCGGCCCGTTCTGGCACGCCTTGTTCTTCGGTGGTGCCGTAGTCCCCCAGGACGAGATCGACACATATACTGTGGTCGAGATCCTGCCACCGGACGCCGATCTCGAGCCCATAACTGACCCCGAGGGGTTTGTAGCAAAAATACTTGGGGGGCTGACAGGAAAGCCGTTCCCGGTACGAATTGGCACTATGCTTGGAACGGGATCGTGGAAGCTCTACTATGGCATAGCGGATACTTTCCGATCCCAGAAAGGCCGAGTCTTTCTTGCCGGCGATTCTGGTGCGTACAACCAATCCGCTATACCGACTGCTCCGCTATTTGATGGCGCTCGGCACGTCTGCACCTTCGCAATTGAGTCCAGAGACTGACGAACACCCGCGCTTCAGCTCACACGATAACCCCCGTCTGTGGTTTCGGCTTCAACTCAGGCGTGCAAGATGTATTCAATCTCGCTTGGAAGCTCGCAGCGTACCTCCGCGGCCACGGCGGCGACAAGCTGCTAGAGTCGTACAATGCGGAGCGAATGCCGACTGTACAGCTCATGGTCCGTACATCCGAGCATGTGGCCCAGACATACTTTGTGCCCATGATGTCAAAAGCGTTTACACTAGGCGCCGAGAAAATAAACGCCTCCGGTGAGGATGGAGATCGCGCTCGGGCCGAACTAAAAGTCGAGGTAGACAAAGCATTCCTGATGCACGATCTCGAAGGTGTTGTCCTAGATTACCGCTACGCGAGCTCGGCTATCAACATGTCGGATCCTGACGGCCCTGAGCCGGAGTGGGACATGCGCAAAGTTCATCCGTCCACATGGCCGGGCTGCCGCGCACCGCACGTCTTCCTTTCTGATGGCAAGACCAGTATCATGGACTTGTACGGCTCAGGCTTCACTCTCGTCGACTTCTCACCATCTGGAACCATCGGTAATCTTTTCGTCGACACCGCGAGATCTCTCGCCGCACCTCTCAAAAAGCTCTGGCTGCCAGAGGAAAGCCATTGTCGACTCATCTGGGAACGGGACGCGGTGTTGGTTCGCCCAGACGGATTCGTCACTTGGCGCTCTCAGCAACAATGCTCCATAAGCCCGGAGGAGGCGAGAAGTGTATTATTGTGTGCGCTCGGGAGGATTGTTTGAAGAGGTGGGCTCGTGGTCACATCAGCAATAGGGACTGGAATGGTTCAACACCATTCTCGAACGTCAGTTTACGTAACCAATATCGTTTCGTACCTGTCCGTGGGGCACTCGCTTGATGTGCCGTCAGGTCCCAAGGCCGCGCATGTGCTCCGATACGTCGCATATGGAACCATTCGCTTGTAACAGTCATAATTTCCTCAAGCTATGTAGTTTAGGCACTTGAAGCTATCTGTTGCCATCACATGATAATGCGGCCAAGGACCCTGTCAGAGCCAAAGTCCTCATCAGCAACTACGCTTTTCATGATTTGATGGTAATTCGCCCCTGGCGTTATAACTCCCAAAATCGCGGGAGATGTCGTCTCTGCACAACCAGCAATTGGAACTCTCCTCCCAGAGACGGCTAAGAAGCCGAGCAAGGCAAATAGCACAGCTTCTTTGGCGCTTGGGTCGAGTTTCATGGGAGCATCGTCGAGCTTCATGACTTGAGCCTCCGGGAACTCGGCCTGCAGGTGCTTGAGGATATTGGGATTGTGGGCGCCTCCACCGCAGATGTAAATCTCGTCAATACTTTTGCCTTCGCCCAGCAGCGGCATGACCAAGCGCTTGTAGGCCCGGGCAATTGACTCTGCCGTAATCCGAGTGATGGTCGCGACGATCGCCGCAGGAACCATCCCCATGCCTTGCATCTCTTCCACAAGCTTTCTTGCCACATCGTCGGAAAACAGCTCGCGGCCGGTCGTCTTGGGCAGCGGTGCTTGGAAGTATGGCTCCGAGTCCAAGTAGCGATCCACGATGGCGGAGTTGATGCTACCCTCACCCTCTATCCCAAGAGTTCCGTCGTGATCATAGTGCAGCTCGCCGTTGCTGATAATACGCATCGCTGCATCAATCAGGACATTTCCGGGCCCTGTGTCAAAGGCCACATAGGTCGATGCTGGCATAGAGGTCTTCAGGTTTGTTGCCGGAAGGACCGAGGCGTTGCCTGAGTTTCTCAAGTCAGCGCTCGGAAAACGCATCGGTGCACCCAGCAGCACAGCATAATCCAGGCTGGACAGTCTTACCAATTCCTCCGATGTTCTGGCTGATCCTCGTCTTCTCAGGGTGTGAAAGAAGGCCGGCTTCGAAGAATCCAGCAAGCGGGGCACCTTGACGTCCAGCAGCAAGCTCTGCGACGCGGAAGCCACTCACTACCGTCCTGCAGCGAGTTCGAGGAGTCAGCGCGCTGTTCACGTACTATGTCAACGCCATTGCCTCACTTTTGGGTATCATGTGCAATGACTGCGGGCTCGGCCATTTGCAGGGTTGATCGATGGTCACCCTCGGGCTGATGCCAGAGCGTTTGGCCGTGGCTGGCAATAACGTCGACCTGGTCCAAGTCTACCCCAGATTCGCGTACGGCACGGAAAAACTGCCTCCCCAGGGCAAAGTTGAGGTCGCAAATCTCGGCCAGCGTAGTACCCGCATCTGCCTGGTTCGGACGGCACAGGCGGAGGATTTGAGCCCGAAGGTCTGGGTTCACCGCCACCTCAGTGTACGATAATAATTCGATCGAGACATCGCCAGATGACGGCTTTGACGATATTTGACAAAGAGCTACATCAATCCCTAGAACTTTCTTAATACGTTGAACTAGCTCTCTTGAGATTGACAGCATATTTCCATGGTAGTGCTAACTTACCATCGATGCTCGTTCCGCAGTTCAAACCCAGGACCTTCATCGTGACCATCTTGACAGCTACAAGCACACGATGAGTGTCGGGGCGCGAAGATCACAGACCAGACGTGTTTCGTGGTGAAGTTTGGAGGTCCGGTTGGCTGTCACTCTGGAATTGACATTGAACTGTCGTCTGAGACCTGTCAGGCGTCGCTCCAAGCATCCGGGATTCCGGGAATCGGAGCGGATTGCCGATCGGCATATGGCCCGCTTTGTTGAAAACGAAGTCACGTTGCGCAGATTGTGGATCAGAAGCGTAGAAGCTGACACATTTTCCGTCGGTTTTTCCGCTTCAGCCTGTGAGCGAACCCGTACGCTCATTCCCAGCGTACTTGATGAGCTCCCTTGCCATGATATATCTTGGCAAAAATTGCGCTTTGGTCATTAATTGTGGAATAAAAGGTTCATCTGAAACGAACTACTGGCACAGGCTCCGGTCATAGGTTGAGTTCCGCGGCACTGAGCCTCCCACGTCCTCGTCTTCCGGCTAGACATCCGTAAGGCGCCATTGTACCATCATGCGAGTTTGAGATGGTACGCGATGGTTGACTCTCTATTCTGTCGACATCTTATGAGCTGGGCAACAGTCGACCAGCACTTGATGAACCTGGCAAGTTCCTGCTAGCGACGCCAAGTAAGGCACACACGGATTGCTCAACATTGAAGCCCAAGGCGTACGCAAAGAGCTCGGCGTAAATACCATCCGGTTCTCGCTGTCTCATAGTTTGCCGACTCGGCTTATCAGCCGGCTCAGGTTGCATTGGAACTCGGGGAACCGTTTAGGCTTAACCGACATGTGTTCGGCATGATCGGTAGTGTAAGCAGTACCCCGGTTTTCCTCCCCCGCTGTCGCCGTTCCCCGGAGCTTGGAACGCGGGGTGTCCAAGTTAGTACAAGCTAGCCCCCAACCCCGTGCAGCGTCTTGACGATCGCCGTTGAGAATTGTCACAATTGTTCCTCAAACGAGTCTGGATCGCGACTCGCAGACCTTTTTCTTTTCTTTTCTGGAAGTTGTTCGAAACCTAATGCAGCCTTTGCTCATCAAAGCCGCTTAGTGACAATGGGAGCCAAGCTTCATCAACTGCGCATCGCCGTTTGGGGCGAAGCGCCCGACAGTCCAGAAGAGAGAAAGGTTTCACTCCCGACTCCCTCATCGTTAGGATGCAAAATGCACGCAAGATAATCTTCACGAAGCTAACTCAAATCAGCTGCTGAGAAAGATAGACTTCTTCATTCTCGTTCGTTGCCGATCCTCAAAGTCCCTGAGACCGAAACTACAGCTGACGGCCGACACAGACTTACTGCTGCGTTGCCTTTTTCTTCAACTACTTGGGTCAGCATTCCCAACCTGCCAGGAATTTGTCACCTGGACGATGAGCATTGAATGCTAAATGAGACAGACCGAGCGGTCCTTGCCAACGCCTATGTGTCCGGCATGAGAGAAGACGTTGGCCTGACTGGCAACGAATACAATCTATTGGTCACTTGTTTGTCCGGTACGTCAATTCTCACAACCAGTCCGCGCTTGCCGAGACCAGCTTATTGACTTCGCTATAGTTGGCTGTATGACGACCCCAATCCCTACGACACATGTTCGAAGCTCAGTTGCGCAGATATCGTCGGTCAGGTTCCACACGGCCTCGTTATACAGAAAGTTGCACCGCGAATATGGTTCCCTCTCATGACGCTGCTCTGGGCCGGGCTCACCATGGTTTGCGCGGCGTGCAATACTTTCTCCCAGCTAGCAGCCGTCCGCTTCCTACAAGGCATCGCTGAGGCGTCGACTTACAGCGGAACGCAATACATCATCGGTAGTTGGTACAAGGGACCAGAAGTTGGCAAGCGAATCGGTCTTTTCCAAGCTTCTGGAATGGCGGGAACCATGTTTGCCGGTGAGTTCCTCTGAGAAACCCTGCAATCTCTGTGACCTTCACTGACCCCAGCGCCATTTATCCCAGGCCTCTTGATGACGGCTATCTGGAAAACGATGAACGGCTTGGCTGGTCTGCCTGGCTGGCGATGGGTACGTGAACAGACCTGCGCGCTCGAGCTCCGTTAGCTGACTGTTGTCGAGTCATTCATCATCGACGGTATCATCACCATTCCGGTGGCCATATTCGGCTTTGCCTTCTTCCCTGACCTGCCAGAGTCAACGAAGGCGTTCTATCTCAAGCCCCATGAAAGAGAGCTTGCACTGAGCCGCCTGCCTCCCAAGAACCCAGAAGGACACAACATTGGGCTTCCTCTGCTGAAGAAGGTCCTCTTTACTCCGAATTTGTATGGGCATTTCTATCGCTTTCCTTTGGCTCACGCTTCCCGCTGACTCTTTCACCAAGCTGGATTTTCAACATCTTTTGGATGATCGGCGGCGCGCTAGAAGCCTTCTCTACACAAACTTGCATGGTCTTGTGGATGCGCGCGTCGGGGGAGTTCACTGTGCCGCAGAACAACACCTACCCGCTGGGCATCACAGCTATAGGTCAGGGCTTGTCTCCCGCTCTGACGGGATCTCACTTTCAAGCCATATGCAGTCGCTAACTCCAGCGCAGGTATCGTCATGACGCTGTGCACCTCCGTCGCTATTGACGGCACCGGTGTGTATTCCCCATACGGCTTCTTCGCTTGCGGTGCGCAAATCATCAGCTGCATCATACTGCTCTGCTGGTCACAGGTGACCACTGGGGCCAAGATGGCCGCGTACTGTGAGGGCCTTCACACCCTTGGCTCTTGTCGGCGACCGATGTGGCGTTCGGTGCTAACCACGTGTGCGCAGATCTCGCTGGAGTGGCGTACATGATCCAGCCCGTCGTGTTCACCTGGGCAAGCAAGGTTCTATCAAGGGATGGCGACGACGCAGCACGTGCTATCACTCTGTATGCCATGAACGGTATGTACTCCTCCATCCTTGCCGCCGATGCGACGCATGCTAACAAAGCCCGTGTCAGGTGCTTCATCCGTCTTGTACGCTTTCTGGGGCATTGCCTTGTACCCAGCAACCGATGCTGGAACAGTTAGTCACCCATTCCCGATGCCTTCTGCCAACGAGTCGGGAGAATGATCTGACCAGTCCCAGGGCTTCTGGAAGGGCACAATCACCATGGTTGTCGTTTCTGTCAGCCTGGCTTTGTGGATCTGCGTTGTCTGGTGGCAAGATAAGAGAACCGCCAAGGATCCCATGGTGTCCCAGTACCTTGAGGAGAAGACGGCGGAAAGCCAGATTGAACAGGCCTAACAGGGGCAAGACAGGCTCCGTGCATCGACGGGCGAGCAGATAGCCGGTCCACTCAGACAGCGCGAGGCATGAGGAGAAAGGGGGTCAGCAAGCATTGGGCAAACCCCCACAGTGGCGTCCACCACCGCTGCCAAGTGCGGGCGCTGCGATTCGCGCGGCTAAGCCCGCCGCGGGGATGCGGGGAGTCGGGGATTAAATCGTGGGGTTGGCTCCAAACAAGACTTCCAACTTGGAGACGCGGTGACTGCGCGTCAACTTGCAGAGCTTCCAGCCAACCGCGGGCTGAAGCCTCGGTCCAATTACCGTTGCAAAAGGTCTCTGGCTCATGCATCGTTGTATTATCGGTTAAGTGATCTAGCTGCCCTGTGTGGAAGCGTTCATGGAAGACGCATCGGCTCCATGTCCGAAGCCCCTTTTGCTCTGTTTGCGTCCCACTACCGCTCCAATTAAACAGACCCCAACGCACGCTCGACTGGCCCCTGCGCTTCAATGAACCGAAATACGGATTCTCTGGTCAATCGTCACACCGTTGCAGCTCAGCACAGTTTCTTCTGCCCGTCGCCCTTGCGCAGTACCACGTCTTACTCGTTGTCCTTAACATCAATGATGGTCGACTTGAACTTCCGGGCGGGAACCTTGCGGTTGAACAGAATGTCCGCCTCACGGTACGAGCGGTGCTTGAGCTCAGGAAGGAAGAAGTAGGCCATGATCCAGCAGACGATGGCAGTGCCTCCCCAGACGTAGCCGCACTTGCCTGCGAGGTTCCATCCCGTGGGGTTGAGCAGCTGCGAAGCAAGGTAGATCATGGGAATTTCCGCGACGTAGTAGGCGGCACGTCCGACACCGGTGCTCAGCGCACGAAGACGAACCGTCGACGTCTCGGCAATGATGGTGTAGGAGATGGGTCCGAGCGCACCGGCGTAGACGAACGAGATGATGATGCCCAGAACGGCCTGCGCGTAGTTGGTGCCCGAGGTCTGGGGGATGGAAGCGACGATACCGAGGATCATCAACAGCGTGACATTGACCGCGGTGCCATACAGATAGATTGTTCGGCGACGGAACCACGCGGTGAGCGGCCAGGACAGCGCGTTGGCAATGAACTGGAGGCACGAGTTGATGAGGTTGAGGTCGAAAGCTCGATCCGGCGAGATACCAGCCTCTGCAAGCGGAGTCAGTCACGGGTGCTTGGCCGTTGTTCATTGAAGGGGGGATTTCTCACGCTCGAAAAAGAATGTCGCCTGATTGGCAATCAGGTTACCGGCAAAATTCTGCGACGCGTACATCAAGCAAGTGATGATGGTTCGCCTCAGGTCGGTGCCCTTGAGGAGGTCCATGAGAGTAGGGGCGCCACCCTGCTGAGCCTCGATCTCAACAGTGCGCTCCATCATGGCAAGGGTCTGCTGGGTGTGCTCGGGGGACTTGGAGCCGAGGCGCTCGATGGAACGCTGAGCCTCGTCCTTGCGTCCGCGGCGGATGAGCCACCAGGGCGACTCGGGGGCGAACCAGATGAGAATCAGCAGTGGAGTCTGGCCGGGTCAGCTACTGCGCATGCATGAGATGATCTGTGCGCGCCTTACAGGGAAGATCCACTGCAGCGCAAGAGGCGCTCGCCAAGCCCACTCATCGGACCGTGAATTATAGCCGAGGGTCGCGGCGGCGACAATGATGCCGCCGATGGACCAACTCATCTGCAACGTAGCCGTGCAGGCACCTCGGAGGGCGAGAGGGACAACCTCACTGGCGTAGGCCGGGGAGTTGGCAATGAAGAAACCCCAGGGAATGCCTTCGAGCAGCTGGCCGACCACGAGGACGGCGAGAGATTGGGCCTGAGTCGGCATGTCAGAAGACGTCTCCTCTCCAGTGGCGCGGAAGGGCTACTCACAAAGAAGGACACGAAAATCGTGGCATTCATCAGGATCAATGCCATGATGGTGGTCCAGCGGTAGCCAAAGCGGTTGGTGACGGGTCCGGCCATGAAGACGCCGAGGAACGCGCCGCATTGACCAGACTGGAAGAGGGCACTCTGCCATTTGGTCTCGATCGTCCAGCCCTCGCCAACGAGGACGCCGTATCGCTTCTGAAAGGCGGCCTGCGCGACAAAGTTGCCGTTCAAGAACATGTCGAACGATTCCATGACCTGGCGATCATCAGCACGCTGCCGTTGTCGGGAACCCCACTAACGGGAAGCGGCAGGTGGACGGGGATCAGACTCACAATGGTGAAGCACATGATGAATGCCCACATACAAGCCCAGGGGTGCTCCTTCGCGGCGGCCCAGAGACCCTGCTCGTGCTCGCGATTCTCACCGTCGACGGCATCGTTCATGAGGTCCGAATTGGCCAAGACCTTGGAGTTGAGCTCGAGGTGGCCGGCCTCATTCTTGCTGTCGATGCGCTCCGTCTCGTGCATCTCGCCCTTCGGCTCCACGACGTTTGACGACATGATGGAGAGTTTGTCGCTTGCGGTCGTCGTCACACGAGTGCGAGGGGAATAAGGAACGAAGTTGACAGAGTTCGGCGGGCTCGCATAGTCATATTTCTATGTTTCACTCGCGGCCTGCAGTGTTCGGTTCACTGCCGCTTCAGGCGCATGTAGATCTTTCCATTGGCGCGCGTGATCCCGTGGATGAATATGAATAAGCCATGTATCCCTGCATGTGTGCAAGCCGATGATAGGTGCGCATCTCTTCGATCTGAAGAGGTGCAAGGCAGCCAACGGTCGAGACCAGGGGATTCACTGCCAACATGTCCGTCCGAAGCCTGGTTCCGTCTGTTTTATCCAACCACCTGTCGCAACTCGTCCAATGCAGACGCGTCGCTTGCTTCTCGTTACACGGCGCCCTGATGGTGCCGTGTCACTCCCGTTGGACAGGCCCTGCACGGCCGGTGTTGGTTGCGGCTTTTGGTGATACATATGATGGCCGCGAGCAGCCTAGCTCAGCCCTTTGACCGTGGCCCGTGGCCAGTGCCAGACCCGCCGGGTGGCAGGGGTCGCACGGCACGATGTACACAGCATCAACAGGGTGCAATACCAAGCTTCATTAGGGGCGCCTTAGACGCTGGACGAAAGACGCCCAAATTGCCCCCGCAGCGCGCCCACAATGGAGCAAACGGAGCTCCCCCACGTTTGATCAAGCGACGGATCTCACCTCAGGTGACATTGGGCATTGAGCTAATCGCTGACTGAGCTCGTGATGGCCAACGAGGGCCGCGTCCCTGCACCCCGCAGCCGACATACCTCGTCTCGGCCCGAATGCGTTACAACTAATACGACACTAACGGGGTGTCACCGCCTTGACTGGCGCCCGCACAGTGGCCGTCCCATGCAGTGCGACTCTCTCATTCGTGGCCGCTGCTTGTCAAATTGGTTGCACGGGGAGAGATTGCATTTAGGCATCCTCTCGCCGAGAGATACCCAAAGCCATGGGGGCGAACATCTTATTACTGCCTCAGGGCCCTCTGTGCTGTCGACGTGAAGCTCAGAGATATTCATGTGACTCCGTGCTGGTGGTGAGCCGTCCATCGCCCAGCCAAGCCTGCCCAAGAGATCTGGGGGCGCTGGGGCTTACCTTGGCGGCAAAAAGTGGCACATGGAGCATGCATGGCTCCCGCTGCGGGGATGAGCCGTGAGCTCAGCTTACCCTGGCACGGTTCGTTGTGGAATCGACCAAGCCAAGCACGGGGCAAGTAGAATTGACACGACTACACTCCGTACATACATGTCATAAAACGCGTACCCAACAGTCGATATTCTTCAGAGCCTTCCAGTCTTCTTTGTAGTGTAGCTGCCACTATCGCTCGGCGGCACGCGCCAGGTCAGCCAGACCCTCCTGTCGCTTGTACCTGGCGTCCTGGATAACCCCTGCATGGCAGTCAGTGATTTGCAGGCACAGAAAGCAACGCTGGCGAACTGATCGTCAACGAAAACAGGGACAGTGTAACAGTGCACTCACCGGCGTCTGCGTCGCCAGAAAAGTTGGCGGTCCACTGCACAAACGTGCCGTTGGCCGACTTGCCGGAGGTCACGGGCCAGCAGCGGACCGTGCTGAGGATGGAGCTGTAGGACACCTCAGGGGATGAGGTGATGGCACTGTAAGTGATGTAGTGGTCGATGGTCTGCGTGCAATTTAATATTAGTGTGGTGCCCTTGATGCATGTGGCGATGACGTCGTGCTCGTGGTCGGTAGACATACGCTGTGCGCTTCCTGCTTAATCTCGACCACAGCGCCGTCCTTAAAGGTCCACTTGACGACGTCGGTCTCCTCGCTGACACCCTTGACGGCCTCTGAGCTCTTGAGGGCAGACCACCAGTCAGCAAAGTTGTGAAGCTTGATCAGGTGCCAGACGGCCGAGAGCGGGGCGTTGACGACGACGCTCTCGACGACGGACGTCGTGGTTGGGATGGCGGCAGGCATGTTTGCTGCAGGTTGGTCAGGTGAGACGGTGCGGGACGGGTGTTGCTTCGGCTGCTTCCGAGTGCAATTGTACGTAGGCTTGAAGCGTGCGAATGATGTATCGCGATAGTTTACTCTGCAAACATTTTGCGACAGCTCGACGGAATGGTGCCTGAGGCCAAGAGCAGCTAAAACTCAGTTCCCCGCAGTCAGCTCTGGCGCAATGGAGACGGTGACGTCGACCAAGACGCTCACGGAGTGAGTTGGAGCTGGAGGCTAAACTTGACGCGGAAGAATGTCTGGCACTTCAGCAGGCTTGGCTGGCTCCAGTCTTCGACCCGCCTTCCGAGCTTCGCCACAGGCTCCTTCAGCTTGGCCAGACCCCGCGCCACACTTCGCTTCTGGCCGAGGTGGCTTTCGAAGCAACGTGACCGGACACAGGTTGTGGCGGTAGAGCCTCTTCACAGGCCCAGTGACCAGTCTCTCAGCAGCACAGGCAATGCGCTCATCGGGGGAGAGCAACGCTCCCTAAATACCCGATCTAAATGTCACAGATGGCAGCCGTACAAATGGATGAGATTACACTCAATGACTTCTTTTCCTCACTCTACACGCTCATGTTGCGTTCAGCCCAGGCCTCAAAGATATGCCACTTACCCTAGATACATGTCTGGTAGCTGGCTCTCCGTTGCCACCTTATCATGCAGCACCCAGAGAGCACCTGGCATCATGATTAATCGCCACAATTGGGCGCTGTCGAGATCGTGATTCGTTCTTTGTTGCACTTTCAATCGTCCGTGTCCTTGACCTCACGATTGAAAGTGCATCAAGTTCAACCACTGCAAACTTGAGCAGGCAAGCAGAGAAGTTGAAAATGGAGGCGCGTGCACTCTTTTCTCTGCACTATAGTGCTATTTTCAGAAATGCATGAAGCCAGCCCTCAGGCGATCAGTGACCAGCGGAGACTGGTGTTTCCCGGTTGATTAAGGGGCGGATTGAGCCAACGAGCTGGCGCACAATGACGGCGAAGAGGTCAGCGCAACGGAGGCAACACAGGCCTGCAGGCTATTGTTTCTTCACGATAGTTGTCATGCAGCCGTATGATGCTCCGAGAGAGGCAGAAAGTGGCGGCAGATTTATTATTAGCCCATATGTGACCTTGGCCGGCCGTCCATTCGTCGCAGTGACGCCCCGATTCGAACACCGCAACACCCCAGAACGGCATTTAATTGCCCATCGCACCGTAATATGGCACTTCGGCTCGCCCGATGGCGGGCCACAGTGTATCCACATTGAAAGCGTCTGGTCAGTTTTTAGAAGGAGTTGCGATAGAGGCGCGCCGGCAGGGTAATAACGATTTGCGTCAGAGATGGGCCAGGTTCGTCCGTCTTACACCAAACAAGGCCAAATTTAGCCCCCGCCTTGTGTATTTTTAGGGTCCGCACGCTGAAAGACCCCGGCCGGGCTTGGCGATCAACATGCAGGAACAGGCTTCAGCCCCACCGGAGATCACCAACTACACCACTTGGCGATGCTTTCGACTGATGGTAAGCAGGGCATCATGGGCTCCAGCTGCAACAGCGATGGCCACTTTGATCCCAGCTGTGAGGGCCCAGATCGCCTGGACCACGAGAAGGCATAAAAGATGGCCCAACGCCGCCGTCTTTCCACGATACTTCTCAAGCTCACTGCCTCTCATCCTCTGAACAGTCGACACCGCGCGGCACAAAAAACATCACACTTGTTTTACACGCTCGGCGAGCCTCCGCAATCATGCAGCTGAAGTCATTCGCCATCTCCCTGGCGGCGGTGCTCCCGCTCGTCAGCGCCTACCCCATCACCGGCAACGATGTCAACTGCCGCGCCGGCCCCGGCACCGACAGCAAGGTTGTCAAGACCTACGCCAAGGGCACCGACGTCAAGGTCACCTGCCAGGCCAACGGCGAGAGCATCTCCGGCTCCACCATCTGGGACAAGACCAGCGACAACTGCTACGTCTCCGACTTCTATGTCAAGACGGGCTCCTCCGGCATGGTCGTCGGAGAGTGCAGCGGTGGCAGCAAGCCCCCATCCGGCGGATCTTCTTACAATGGCAAGATCAGCCGCAAGGAGATCCTGCAGCGAGCCAACTACTGGGTCTCGCGCCACATCCCTTACTCCATGAGCAAGACCTACCCCGACCCTCAGGGCCGCCGCTACCGCACCGACTGCTCCGGCTTCGTCTCCATGGCACTGCACGCCAACTCCCCCGGTTACTCCACCGTCAGCCTCCCCGAGATTGCCAAGCCCATCTCCTGGAGCGACATCAAGCCCGGTGACCTGGTCGGCACTCTCGGACCCGGCACCGGTGGCGCTGCTGGCCACGTTACCCTCTTCAAGTCCTTCACCGACAAGACCAAGAAGAAGTACAACACCCTCGAGTGCCGCGGCAGCGCTGGCTGTGTGGCGCACGTGCGCGAGGTGGGCTGGAAGGACGGCAAGTTCACGTCCAAGCCGTACCGATACATTCGCGTCACGGACTAAGCATTTGGCGGTATTTGCATGGGTGTATGCATCAGCATCTGTTTATAGCAAAAGTCCAGCGCGATAGCGTTGGCGACGAAAGGCGCCGGAGCTGCAGGTCTTTCATCACATACTCCCTGCGGCTTCACGCATGTACATATACAGCTTTATTGTTTCAACTAGAGACTGCTCTGTTAGACATGAGTTCAGCTACTTTCCATGTTCTCTATCGCAGCATTCTATGCCCTTCGCAATTTTCACTTCACCTGTCTCAATCTCTCCAGAGATGCTCCGGGCTCTTCAAGCTCTGTTGGCTCTTAACTTCTTCAATATACTAGCTAAGATCCCTCGCTCTCAATCCCAGCCATGTTTTGTCCTCGGCATCATATTTTTCTCCTCCCATACTCAGCACCATGACAGCTGTTGACGAGCCTGCCTTGTCAGCCCAGATCTGAGCATTGAAGCCAAGACGCACCGGCGGATGAGGTATCCAATGGATCATCTTGAGGCAGACAACACCCGTTTTAAGATGTTCCACGCAGGATCCGTCAAGGAGGAGTAAGGTATGCAGTTGTTGCAAGGTGCATACGAAGTGCATGCAAGCTGAGCAGCGCCCGGGTTTTTCGAGGAGCCAGTTCACATTCGTCCTAATTCTACAAGATGTGCGACAGCATTCGATGGCTAGCTGCCAACCTTCGTGGACGTTCAGATAAGATTTCGTATGAGGCGATACGACAATAGCATCCGGAAGAATTACGCAGAGTGGTTGTTGCGCGTCTAGTGTTGGTAGATCGTCTTCCCGGCGGGAGCAAAATCCACTTGCACAACGCACTTTAGCTCGCAGCATAGAGTCACTGCAGAATGAGGGCCAAATAGTACCTTGATTTGGCTACAGGCTATGGAAGGCAGTGACTCACTTGAACTATCGATCTCCTATAAAAGGCTACCCCTATCCGCAAAGAGCTGCGGTATTCTTCCCATCTTTCCATTCCCAAACGACCAAAATCATACGCTCTTAACCTTGACTAAGCTGCAAATTTGCGCGCCAGGACCCAAGCCTAATGTCTAGTGTCAAAGCAATTCGGTAAGATGTGTCTGACGGTTCGCTTCTTCAGGGAATGTACAATCTGCCGCTCTCGGTGGTTTTGTGGAGGAATACCAGAGAGATGGTGCCAGCCGCATCGGGATGCGATGGCTGCATACGAAGCCCGGGGTGGTCGACAGCGCAGAGAATTCCAACCAGACTGCCCACGGCGTCGAGTCCAGGAGAAGACTACAGAACGCATCATCTGCCAATATTGTGGCATCCGCGAGGCACGAGCCAAACTGTAGTCGTTCATGTAGTTTCATCCGTCAAGGCGAGCGCTCGCTCTTCACAGCTTCGCAAGGAACCAGCACGTTGCCGCTTTGGATATGAGACAATGCTGATTGCAAATATCTGCATGGGTAGTAACGTAACTTCTTAGTAGTCTTGCCAATTGACTAAGAGCCATCCAAAGCCTGCTTTCAAACGGTATCTGAAGAGCCGCCCCCGCTCGCCATCATTCTGCGTATCATTGCACCCGATTGTCACTGGTGAGAAGACGTTCAATCAGATCCTCTTCCATCATTGCAGTTCTGCGGCATGTAGCACCAGCAACTCTAGGGATGGGCCCGTAGAGGGGAGCAATGTCACCCGTGCACACCTGTTTCCGGGGCTGTGGTGTACGCCAGCCTGGGTGTATTCTGTCCATTCGCCAAGTAACAAAGGGGTTGCCAATAAAACCTACGAATGTCTAATTCGGTAATTTTCCGTGATTTAAAGAACCACAATTCAGCCGAGGTCCAGCACTCAAATGATGTTTACTATGACCAAACCTTGTAGATATGCGCGTATTAAATGTGTAGTGCTGTTGGCTAAACCTGGCGAGTGTACAGTTGACCAGCCGTCATATGTCCTCGCACCCGTTAACGCACACTGGACGATGCCGTATTGCCCTTGCAGGCCATCTCCCTTGAGGACAGTCGAGCGGACCGAGCTAGACGGAAAGTCGTGGCTCGAGTCAGCATTTACAAGTTGACTTTTGTGCTCGAACAGCATGTCATCGCATAGCACAGGAGGGGCCAAGAACGATTTGTCGTCACTATTTTCGTTGGCCCTTGACACTGGCAAATTTGAAGTGCAGCGACACAAATAAGTTCATGCATTCAAGAATCGCTAGTAGTACAGGTTCCTTGTTTTCTTGGGGATATGCCGGCCACTGCCCAATCCGCTCAGCATGACGGAGCTTAGCCTGAACCAAATTCTGGCCCCCGAAGCACGCAGATAACCGTCTCCAGCCGCCAATGACAACAAGCGAAGCGTGAACTGTCAAACGTCTTCGTTACAGACATCTCTTTATCGCGAAGAATCCGATCGAAAGTCGTCTGTGATGTTCTGACTAAGTGGAAAGCTTTCAGCGCTCTCGAACAGATCATATAGCAACGGGGAACATATTGCCTGCTGTGAATACGCCCACGAGCTCCACTTAGACTGCCTTTTCTTCGAGCATGCACCGAAGGTACACGAGCCATACCGTCTCCGACATGGAGTATGCGTTCGCTACGATGTCTGACGGCCGAATTTTTTGGAATAATACGCCGGGAACGGTAGATGGTTAGGGCTCGGGGCCAATCACATAGTGGCCGTAGAGATATCTCGGGCTCGGCTCCGTCAAGAACTCTGGCGTGGGTGTCTGTAGCTGAACGCAAATGCAGTCAATCTCAACAGAGACAGTAGCAGAGCCATCCCTTCTAGGTACGAATGCACAAGTGCACGACGTGCATGGCTTGCGCCGTGGCCGAGGGACACGTGCGGCCTGCATGGCTGCTCTGCTGAACGTCATGGCCCACGGGGAGAGACTGTCCGATATTACCCAATTCCATGTGCGCCACCTGTCGTCTTGACCTTGCTCATCTGGTTCTGTGCTCTACGCACCAATATTCTGCAAAAAAGTTTCGTCTTCGCGTTCATTACACTCACTCGCCTTCTAGACACACCAGCCTATCGACTGACGCGTCTCTCGAGTGCGCAAGTCTTGGACTCCACGCCGAATAGAAGACATCTGCGGGGTTCAGCATGTCTCTTTATGTCGCAAACGTCCCGGAGGTGAGGCGTCGACATACCAAAACCGTTAGGTCTGACACGCATCGTCGCATCAGCACAAGCCTGGCTCAAGTGGTCCACAGCGACGGTGTCGCAGTTGCGCAGATTGCAACGCGCGGTCGAGTTTTCATTTTGTCAAAGCCTCCATGTCCCCTAATCGCCGATCGCGGAATGTGGGCAGCGATTGCGCCCGCAATTTCTCACGGCCACCGGGGGCTTGGGCCTGGCCGTCGCTCTCGCAATGGTCGCAACTGGCGGGCCCGTCTTGAAGACGAATTGCCGGGACTGCCCTGCACGCGCGCAACCACTTCGCTTCCCACCCTTCGCACTAACCAGGGGTTATGGAGCGGGGATGAAACGGCACGTCGAGAAGTAACCCTGTACCATGTCCATAAGACGGATGGAAGTTGCACTCGCGGCGCTCCCCCGAGACGGCAGATGCCTTCTCCCGCAATCCGTCGCAAAATATTAGCCGTACAGATGTTGCTGACCTGGCGTCAAAATCTTCCCCTGTCTGAGCATGCATCTGCCGCAACGTCCCCCGCTGTGCCTTTTCTTCAGCAATACATGGCAAATCCGATTATTGACAGGGATGCCCAGACATTTAGTGTAGCGGGGTGCCAGCCGTGAAGACGCATCTCCGGTATGGCAGTGCTGTGCTAGTCAGCGGGAGTTCGAAATAGGGGGCCCCTGCGATCCCTTGATGATGCGCCCAGGCTTGATGGCAGCCCTTGTGTCCGTCCAGCACAACTCAGGGCCATTGCGCGCACCTGCCTGGAAGCAAGGCTCCAGCTCCTTCATCCAGGGTACGCCACCCCACATGTCGAATCTTGCCGGCCCTTTTCCCGCAAAGCAGGGAACGATGCACGGCAGCATGCAAGCCAGGTATCTGGAGCCGTGCCGGTCTGGCTTTTTCAACAGCCCAGCCTCGGCTCAATCACATTCACCCAAGACGCACACAAGCATCTTGAACCTGATTGCAATATCAGTGCCGACAGCTCTGTTGCGACTTTGGAATTTGCCCGCCGACCTTGACAGGCTCCCCCCTGCAACGCCTCCTCTTAGCATGACTCTTGGATGAGTCTTCGCCTCCCTACCCCAGACGATAACCCCGCGTTATGGATCTTCATTCTGCGTTCTTGTAGGCTTCAGGGTTGGACCAAGGTGAGCGCCACAGGAGGAGTCTGCTCCGTTACCTTGCACAAGTCAGCCAAAAAGCGGCTTGCAGCACGCCGATTTGTTGCCCCTGCCAGTGGCAAGACGACCTAGACTATACACGGTCGTGGCATGAGTCGTGAGAGACTCGAGCGGCTATCGACTTCTCGTCCAGTAATGAGTTCGCATTGAGTGAATCCGGTCAATGGGGACGTGGAGCGCAGAGGCCCGGCGGGAATTCCCGCTTCCCGCTGGACCGGGAACGCGGCGGGGGTGGCGCGAACGGCACCCGGGACGTGGCGGCCGTGGAACAGAAATCAGCCTGGACAACAGCCAACCTGCGAGGAGAAAGTGTCCCGGGCGGCAACTGCGGGATCATCATGAACTGGCTGTCAACGGCGTGCCCGACGATCACTCTGACAGCTGTATCTGACGGTTGAAGCCTTTTCTTTTTCCCGCAAGGGAACTCGTGCTCCACAGCTGGGGACGGAAGGGCAAGACTTGCTAACACCAACATGGTTAGCGAAGGCGTTGGAAATTGCTCCATTCACAAGCCATTATGCGTGCCCTGGCATCCTAGCACCCAGGTTGCTGGGATCCGACATCCTGCACTCCAAAAAAACCCAAGGAATCAATGTCCCCTGATGAGCCTTGGGGGCCAGGAAAACCAGGGCTTGGGGGGCGGTTCTGAGAGCACTGCGCACGTTCGGACGATACCAAAGGTGGAACTAGCCCCGAACATGTCTGTACCGCGGCAGGCGGCCCGGGCTGGGGTTACTGGGCGTCAAGTCTTGTATCGACCCTTGACAAGGCGTATACCAGACCCAGCAGAGATCGGCGCCCTGTCTTCAACTCAACCTCGACGCCGTCCCTTTGCTGCTTGCAAAGATCTTCCACTCTGCAACGGCAGAAACGCCAAAGAATGCGACGAAGCACAGGGGAGAAACTCGCTGTCTCCTGAAACTCAAGTGCCGATGGACTCAATCTGCCGCTTTCCTCAGCGACTACATAATCCAGCGACATCCGGACCGCTCCACCCCGGTGGGCAGCTCTCCCTTCAGTCTACTCACATGGGCTCCGAATCTCCCGTGTGAAGAGCCTCGTTCCTCACCCTTCAACCATGGCCGGCTTTCTGATCCCGGAGTGGTACAAGGTCTCTGCGCCATCCGTCGATGACCTCTTGATTGCGAGCATCATTTGGGGGTTCTCCTTGGCGGCTGGTATGTTCAGTTGCGTTAAGTGTGTCCGACAAACCAGGAAGTCATGGAAACGGTCAGGTCGAGTTAATCCATATATCGTCATGATATGGGCGGAGTGGACTGTCTGCACCGCAATTGGCGTCATCTCGTGGCTGTTTCTCAAGGGCATTCTGCTGGCAAGGTACGGGTACCATGTAGTTGTTGTTTCATCCGTGCATCGCTAACCACGACGCCAATGTAGCTTCTGGGTATTCTTCTCTTTGCGTAGGACAACCTCGCTCCCTCACTATCTATTCTTGACTTCGCTAATCAACTTGACCAAGTATGCCTGTGGGTTATTCAGATCCAATGCATCTGCGGGATCATCATCAACCGAATTGCACTCTTGATGATCGATAGACGACGTGCCACAAAGATCAAATGGATAGTGGCCGTTATCCTAGGCTTGGTCAACATCAGTGTCTTTTGCATCTGGATCCCCGCTCGCCTCCAGATATCCGAAACCTACATCCATGTCAACGAGATTTGGGATCGGATCGAGAAGGGCATCTTCCTCATCGTCGACGCTGCCCTCAACTTCTACTTCATTTACCTAGTCCGGACTAGGTTGATTGCAAACGGCTTGCAGAAGTACACGCCGCTTTTCAGGTTCAACATCTTCATGGTGGCAGTCTCAATGGGGCTTGACGTAAGTGCAAGACGAAGTCGCGAACTGGCCAACAATTGTTAACGATTATCAATTCAGGTAATTCTGATTGGCAGCATGTCAATCGGAAACGGTACCATGTACGCTTAGCCTTGGCTCAACCAAGCTCTTCTGCTGCAGGCACATGCTGACCACCAATACTCCAGTTACATTCAGTTCCACCCCCTCGTCTACATTCTGAAGCTTCACATCGAGATGAACATCGCCGAACTCATCGTCAAGGTCGTTCAAGCCAGCTCCGACAATAAATACTACGCAGACGGAACAGAGCTACAGCATTCCAAACGAGCCAGAGGTTTCTTCCAAGACGAGGGCTCTGGAGTTCGAACCGGCGCCAATGGGCAGCCCCTCGACCCCTTTTCTGGTTATCGCAACAATGTCGAAGCATCTTCGGACGGCTGCAAGAAGCAAACCACCGCAACGGGAATCACAAAGATAGTTCAAACCAAGGTCACCTCTAGACGGCGCGATGAATATGGGGATGAAGATAATGGGTCGGAATCGTCCACGCGCAACTTGAAAGAGTACGTTCCGCCACGGTCGATGACTTGATCGGCCGGGCCAGGCACCACTGCGCAGGCGCTCCCTTCCTGGCGTTTCTGGTCTGTTTAGGCGCCGTCATGCATGTACACAGTTCGACTTAGCGAAAAGCATGCGTGCCATATCACAATCGGGAAACACCCACCCTGCGAAATCTTGGAGACAGATCGGCGTTCCTTTGCCCTCGATTTGCTTTAGAATGACCGGCGAGTCATGTCAAAAGCAGCTGCGGCACTGGACAAGGTGATTGTACGTTCCATCAGGGCTGTCGCGCCGTTCGCCGGAATCCTGTGTCAATGTCAGACTTCAGGCGCCGCGCAGATTGCGCTGCGGCGTCGGTCGCGCCCCTGTCGGTCCGGCAGGTAGCAACCATGGTCCGGATCTAAGTGCCGACTCCAGCTTGCTAGTTTGCGTCATTGAGCATGAACCCTTCGCCCACCGGCATTCGGCTTTGACATTGGCGTTGTTCGGGATAAGCATGTGGAATCACGCATCTGAATGCTACAGTCCCAACAGTCAGCATCCCACTTACTACGTCATTGTCTCTGGGGACCGCAAGCTGATCTGCGAAGTAAGCCCAAAGCCTCAGCCCCAGATTGAGACAAGTCAGGGCAGGGCTGCGCCGTCGCCTGTACCTGAGCCGCGGTGCTTGAACCTAACCTCACCTGTCACGCACCTAAGTATCTGGAACGGCAGAGTGCATTGTAGGACACAGTTCGTCGCGTTTTTCACTCTCGCCAGTATTTTAAATTGAGCAAAAGTGGTTTCATCTGGCAGTCAGGTCGTTCATCATTCTGTTCCGTGGGGGAACAACATTAAACTTAGTCGATACCAACGTTCGCTAGCAACGTTCCCGTCAATTTAACAACGACGCTTCGCTGAACCTGATGCGTGGAACTGAAATGTTCCGGTGCTACCGTTGACGCGTGCTACTTCAGTGCCGCTTCCCGTGCCGTAAGACCCGACCGTGGATGGACATAGCCCGCCTCTCTTTGGGACATCTATAAAAGCGAACGTCCCACATGACAGACTGACTTGGACTCGACAGCTACCAGCACCGACAGTCACGAGCAGCCTCATATACTCTGCAAGCGCAACGGCAATGTTCTGGCAATCATCTTTGTCACTTGGGCTCGCGCTCATCGCCGCGAACCCGTTCTGCGGCGCCACGCCTACAGCAAGCCATCCGCCTTCACTCCCAACCCTCGCACCTGTCCGCCATGCAAACACCTCCGTCCTCTCGATAGAGTACTACGACTCTGCGCCACACAACTCCAAGGCCCCCGTCGCAATTCTCGTTCACGGCTTCCCCTACTCAATTGATACCTACATCGATGTCGTCCCCAAGCTCGTCGATCAGGGCTACCGCGTCATAGTCCCGTCGCTGCGAGGCTACGGTACAACGACCTTCCTGTCGCCAACTACCCCGCGCAGCGCCGAGCAGGCCGCTCTGGGCAAGGACATTATCGACCTGATGGATGCCTTAAACATCAAGAAGGCCATCTTTGCTGGCTATGACTGGGGGACCGTCGTCGTCAACGTTGCGGCCGCGCTGTGGCCGGACCGATGCTCTGGCATGGTCGCAGCCAACTCGTACCTCATCCAGAATCGAGAGACAGCATGGGCCATTGCGCCTCCCGATGCGCTCGCGCTGAGATGGTACTTTTACGTCTTCCTCACGCCGCAGGGCTACAGCTCGCTGGCCAGCGACACCAAGGGATGGGCAAACACGATCTGGAACAAGAACAGTATCGGCTGGAACTTCACCCAAGCGCAACTCGACGCCGCATCTCTCGCATTCTTGAACCCCGACTACGTCGCCATCGCGACCAACTTTTACCAAAACCGCCTGCTGTACGCACCCGGCGACCCGCAGTACGCGGATCTGGCCAACCAGCTGGACAAGCAGCCTCTCATCACGGTCCCCTCCGTCACCCTCGACCCGATCCAGGCCGTGGTGTTTCCGCCAACAAACGGCAGTGCTACCGCGAAGTTCTTCAGCGGCCCGAGGGTTCACCACGAAATTCCCGATTGCGGCGAGAACATCCCGCTGCAACGGCCGCAGGTCTTTGCGGACGCCGTTTTGGAGGTTGCCAAGCTTGCGAGCCACAAGTGAAGCTGACGGCAGGGCACCGCCGAACAGGATGGGCAAACGACGTTAAGAGAGGGTGGGAAGAGTGGTAATTATAGAAGCAGCTCGGTATTCATAGACATGGTTCCCTCACGATAGATAGGCTCTTGAATAGGCTCTCTTCAATGATGCCGTAATTGCATACGAAGACTTCTCGGTTTGCTCGCATACTTGCCGTCGGTGCCCACTGTCTTCTGGCGTTGAGCAGGATGGATATTGTGCAAGTCCTTCCCCCGCCCTCCTTTGCGTCTGCGCCTTGTTTCGACTGGGCTTGGTCGCGTGCCTGCTACGACCATAATACCACGGCCCACAAGTTGCTTTTGGCGAGCCCGCTGCACTAGTCAACATCAAGAATACGCCGACATTGGATGTGGGCAAGGTGGTGGAGTACAAGGTCGCAATCGCGCATGCGAAAAGCAAGAAGTGCATCTATAATTCTTGGCTATTTGCTCGTTCACCGCTAGGTGTTTATATCGTACATTGCAGTCCGCTCGGGCCTGAATAAGATGTGTATGTTGCTCTGGCCCCCTGCGCCGATTTCGCGCTCTTCTGATGCGCTGGGCCCTCAACGTGAGCAAGTGATAAAAGGGTATATAGAACATGGAAGAAAGTCCTCCTATACGAGAGTGGGTTTGTCGCTAAACAGACACTCCTGGAATCGTAGCATACGTCTACCAGTCTTTCTCGACCCTCCACTGGTCGTCCACCTTTAATCTTGTTCCCGTGAGCAAGTCACAGTCCCGGTGGCCCCATTTCCGCCGAAAGACCTCTCGGCCTGCCTCCGTCAAAACATCCACGGCCTCGGCGACGCCCCTTGCCGGATAGTAGAAGGGCTCTCCCAAGCCGCCCTGTTGCCCGAGCTGCCAGGTGTTGCGCCCGCGCGAGCCGTGCTTGTAGTGGAACATGCTATTCGCAGTCTCGCGCAGACTGATCCAGTAGTCGGTTTCGTTGGTCGGCACGACGTTGCCGGTGCGGTCGCTCTCAGCCACCTCACGTTTGCTCTTGCTGTCATCCTTCTTGTCTTCGGGCGGTGGGGGGTTGGGGTCGGTAAAGGTCGGCTTGACGGTCGGATCGCGGTAGAAGGCGCCAAAGTCGTCGAGCACGGAGCTCACGTCGGTGATGATGCCGGCGCGGGCATCGCGTTGCGTCCAACCCCCCATCAACAAGCGCGAATGCATGTCGCAGTCGTTCATGTAGTATGGGATAAAGGTGTCCCAGCCACCAACAGCCTCGTACGCAGCGCGGTTCACCAGCGTGAGGTGGTCGTACGCGAAGAATCGATCCGCCCATCGGTCCTTGTCGTCGCCATATCGCGTCGCGTTTAGCTCCGCCAGGCAAAGCTCGTACACGGTCTTGTAGTCTTTTTCTCCAGCCCGCGGTGTCACGCCCTCGAGTCCGTCCTCGTATGACAGCGCCAGTACGTCCATGTGGCTCCAAAAATACCATGGCCAATTGTTCTCCCTCGCGAGATAGGTAAAGTAATTTTGGAGCTGGGCAAAGTTCATCAGGACTGGGGCTCGGACGATGTTAACGCCGAGGAGCTGGAGCTGTGTATGGTTGAGGAAGAAAGGATTCTGCTGCGTGAGCATGCCTTCGGCGTTTGCATGTTGGACTCCGGTATTTTCGACGACGTGAATGGATGAGGGGGGCCATCCGGCAGTGACATAGGAGACAACCGCCTGAAGCAGGACCGGCCATGTGCGGGTAAAACCTATGAACAGAGGCGGCTGGTAGTCGAGGCCGTAGTGTGTGTGCAGGTCTGGTTTCGGTGTATTCCACGGAGGAATTGATGGGGCCGCCGTCGCCGTTGCGAGCGCGGGAAATGGGTCCTTGACGGCCGGAGGAGTCCATGTCGGGGACGGAATGTATTTCAGCTCAGGAAGTTGTGGCTTTTCGCTGTCGGGTTGTTCTTTAGGTGCCGCATTGTCGACGCGACTGGTGCGGAAGTGGTAGCCATCCCTGAGTGTGAAGATGAGAGTAACTGCCATGAGGAAGGCGGCAACGAGGAGGGCGCGGGCGCCGCGAACGGAAAGTATGGCAGACATGGCCGAGATGTCTGCCCTGGCGAGCCCGTCTGCGCTTCACCCGGAGCAGCTGCTGTTTCTCGCGGAGGCGTAGATCTTAGGTGTCAGAATGTCTGAGCCTCCGGTCGGCGGCTCTGGTGAGGCACCAGACCGCGCCCTGTACTCGGCCGGGCTGGGCTGCTCAAGGGGCAGTATGTCGAGTTCTGGCAGCAAGTAACGCAGCGGATATTTGAACTTCAGAGAAAGTGTACCAGTACGGATGAGATCATCCGGTGGCAGCACTCTTGACTGCTGGCGGCATTGAGTGGATGAAAGTTACTCGAGCCCGCGATGGATCCGTGTAAGGAGAGCAGGTGAACAGAGACGGGCAACCGCCTTGGGAGACGAAACAGCCCTGGGGGAGGCAGAAGCATGAAAACTCGTATCTGGCACATTGGCACACGTGGAAGGATTTTGCGACCCAAGAAGTGCATCCCCCGGAGCATTGAATCCGTCGCCCTTGGCGGTCTCGTCGATGCACGTCGATGGCACTATCTCGCTTGGAGGACCGGTTTTACACTCCACACCCTCTGCCAGGAAGCGTCGACGCCCCACGAACAGCGCCGCGCTATGCCGGGCGCAGCCAACCCGCTTCACTCAAAGCGGCGAGGACGAGACCCGTCCGCCAGCCCAGCACGTACCGAGGCGGCAACGGAGAGCAAAAAACCTGGAAAGAAGAACGTCATTTTGACCAAGCGGTGGACCCAACAGCAGCGTTTCTGTGGATGTGTTGTCTCGCCCTAGAAGGCTGCGCCCGATGTGTGATGCCGCCTTGGCACAGAAGCCGAGCAGCCGTTGGTGGGTGCGCGTCAATTAGTGTCCATGGTGCTTTGCTGACCGTTGCCGAAGACCGCGGCCAATGGCGTCCGAGTATGGAAACAATTGTGCTTCTTTGGGATGCGAAAGACGGTTACGAGGTGCGCCCGACCGGGGTTTGCGGCTCGCAACGCGGGAGATCGATGTCAGGGGCTACAATGCCTCTGCTGCGGATGGCGCTCGGTCAAGTGCCGTCTGAAGTGCGTGGCCCTACGAAGTGCATATTGATCAGTGTTTGCGATGATTACATTCCCATGACGGCGGGTGCTGTGGAGAACGTCCATTCAATGCCGATACCTGAGAACCATTAATTAATATAGCTTCATCTGGACCTGGCTGTAATGCCACAAGCCCACGTGGGAATTACTCCTCCATGTGGTTCGAGAGGACAGATACGAGAGTGGCATGAAATCATCTTTGGTCTCTTCTTTTATGGTCCTCTACCTTGTTTATGACGCCGGCCGTGGGCGCCTGAGCGCACATGGCGGGAACAGCGCTGCGATGCAAGACATGAATCAGTTCCCCCAGGCTCACCCCGCACAAACTCTCGTCAATCGCTCTCATGACCTGGCAATCAACAGCGGACGATCCTGCCAAGTACTGCAGTCCAGGTCCCCGTAACCATTTCGCTAATTCTTGTGGTGCAGGAACCGCTCAGCGCCCCAGTAGTCGTCGTTGAAGCGCACAGGGGTGAGGCGGGTCGGCGTCCCCGCAGCATACGCCTCCAGCATGTTGCCGTCGCCCGCAAACATGGCGACATGGTAGATGGACGTCGCATCGGTGAGATTCGACGCATAGAAGATGAGGTCGCCCGCCTGAAGGTCCTCACGCTCGACGGGCTTTCCGTGGCCGGTAAAGTATGCTTGGGGGCCCGCGTCGCGGCCGATGGTGATGCCGTGGGAGTCGTAGATGGTGTGGGTGAAGCCGGAGCAGTCAAAGGCGTACCCGGAGGTGCCACCCCACAGATAGGGGCGCCCGAGGAAGATCTTTCCGGTCTCCACGAGGTCCTCTCCCGTGGGGTAGGGGATGTCCGAAGCCTTCTTGTAGACCTTGGCGTCGTTACTCGACAGATATGCCGATCCACCGGGCACGGCGACCCGAATGGCCTTGCCGGTCCGGCCGACCTCCGGCAGACGGGTGTCGAACGAGACGTCCATGATCTTGTGCTTCAAGGAGGCGTCGCGGTACAGACCGACGGTCGGGCCCTTCTTTACCAGCGCAAAGGGCCGGGTCTCTTGCAGATGCCCATACTTGCCAGCATCCGTCGTCACCTGGCTGCAGGGCACCCAACCCGGGTACCCGAGGTCATTGCTTGGTGAGGGTTGGCCGGTAACGGCGAGTTGGCACCAGGTGTCATTTCTTCCGGTAATGTACACTTTCGTGCCGTACAGAGCTTGCGTCTGAGTCCGTGAGCTGCTCGTCAAGTCTCTGAACTCGTCGACGGTCATCGAGTCCAGCCACTTCTGAATGTCGACAGGGCTCTCAAGCGCGGGCTGGTCCACGGGACGAGGCTTGCTTGGGTTGGTCCACAGAGTCGACACCGAGACGTTGACGAAAGCGACCTGGTTTGAGGACCTCTCATCGATGACACGCGCTAAGACAGTTGCCCCTTGGAAGCCGGGAGCGGCGACGGCGGCGGTCAGAGCCGCAACAAGTGAGTGTGAGCGCATGATCACGACTGTATTTCTCTTGGCTTGACCACTAAAGCTGTATTGATTGCATGACTGCCACTTTTGGATATTATATACACCGTCGTCGCGATGGTGGCGATATACGGCGAGAGGGGTCAGTCGGGAAACCCGACAGGCCCCTGGTCAGCGATAACGACTCTGGGGTTGGGGAGCGGAAAACCCGATGGATATCAGCCAAAATAATGCGGCCTAAGAAAGCCACACACACTCTCGCCCAGCGTAGTGGTTCACCGAAACTTGACCTGCGTCGTTACGTCTTCGAGAAGCTCGATGTAACAATGGCGTGGAGGTTTCTTATCACAAGATAGCTTCCGCACAGTCACTTCCCAATCGCCGACAGCCGGGCACATATCGCACCCATGTTTCGGGACAGAGGAGTTCTACAACGCCTGGAGCTAATTACGGGTGCTCATGGAGGATCTTTCGTCGTGTGTTGCTGAAAGACCAGCCCCATCGTTTGCACGCGGTGAATGGCAGGGCATGGAGGTGATGCGAGCGTGCAGCACACTCCGCATTTCTCCGCATTAGCTTCCTCCGGATTCCGGGGTAAGCACAACGTGTCATCGGACACTCGGGAGCGAGTAGCAAACGCTACACTGCACACGGCAATTTTATGCCGACACTAACATGCATGTGCAGTGCAGCTCAAGGAGATCGAGGAGGCCTCGTCGCCAGGACTAGACTTAGGACCACCAAAGCAGCTACAAATATATGCGCCAGTGGCAGTCACGGTCCGTGGCAGATAGTAGGCCCATATAGAGGCATCTCGCGTCGATAGTCTACTGGTACACGTCGGCCAGCCATATTGCCGAACTACGGACTACGTCAGGATTCAGAACGCTGCCACTGTGGTGAATATTATGCACGCCATAATGGGCCATACAGGAATTAAGCATCCAAGCGCCAAGTGCATAAACCTAAGATACTCATCCAGGCACTTCAGACCGGACGTCGTCAGTAAGTGATCATGTCGTTGGATCGAAGAACCGATGGACGGCCAGAGAACGATGGTGACACAAAGTCCAAGCGGCACAGGCTAAATTTAAAATCTCTGACTTTAACACTCGCGGCGTTGTCTACCAAACTTGCTTGGCCCTCAATCAGCTGCACAAGGTTGGCATCTGCCAAAGACCGAGTCGTGTGGGTAATCCTTTTCGTCTCGCTCATAGGACACGGCTCGGCACTGGCCACATACGGATCATTGCAGCACAGACTTTCGCCTTTTGAACATGGTCATCAGGGTTGTGTCGTGGGATCAACTTGACAAAGAAAGGATGCGATGCCTTGTAAAAATAAAGCCCTGGCTTTTCGAGACTTCGAATAGCTGGGAAGACCCGGACTGCATTCCCAACGATCAGCTCGAGTCGGCAAATCTATCTCGCCCCCTTCCAGATTAGGTTCTGAAGAAACGCGTGTCGCCCCCATTGGCGAGTCCCTCTCGAGACCAGATCCTCCGAAGCAGCTCGCATTGCCGAACCACTGCAAAGCACTTGAGGCGCACGTTGGAGAACCCACAGTCGATGAAGCTAGCGATGTATGAGCATTCGCCGCACTCTGTTTGCTCCGCATTCAAACACCTCTCTTTGAGACTCGGTGTCACCGGAGCCATCTTCTTCGCTACATGGTAGAGTGCTTCGACACGATTTCTGGTCCTGATTTTGGCCCAATTGCCGGCGAAAGATGAACACTTTAACGAGCGACGAAAGCGACTATCACAATGGAGACTATGACGACGAAGAAGACGACGAAGAAGACAAAGATGACGATGAAGAAGACAAAGACAAAGACGACGAAGACAAAAACAAAGATTACGAAGATCAAGACGAAGATAAAGACTACGAAGACAACAAAGACGATGACATGTTTGGCTCACAAGGCGGAATAAAAGCTCCTAGCGATCTCGACAGCCGACTGCAGCGTTGTCTAGGTGATACCAAGTCCTTCGTAAGTGACAGAGACGATGCGCGAAAAAAAAAAAAGATCCTTGCCCTGGCCTGGTTCGCGCAGTGCTCAAACCTCTGCCTGCGCAATGGCACAGGGTTGCTGAAATGCTGAGGCACCCTTGGTTCAGATGGCTTGTGCGGAAATGAACGAGCTTCACGGGACGGGAAACTCCATGTCGAGATGAAGAGCTCGTTTCGGGACGGAGAACCGCATAGGCGAAAGTATATTGACTGGATGCCCAGGCTTGATGCCGCGAATCTCCCTTGGAAAGCATCAACTGAAGCTAGTTTGGACCATGTGCGCTGGGGCGTCGGGGTATAAGGAATCAGAAATGAGGAGTTGCTCTGAGAGCAGCACAAGGCAGAGGAAACAACTTGTCATGGTGCATAGTCTTGATGTATTCAGCAGTCTCCCTCCTCCATAGCAGTTCGTTCGGGCATTACGCCTTTGGTGCCAGACGTGACATGTACCTCCATTCTCTCAGCAGCTGCATCCGCAGCTACTACAATTGTCGCCCAAACCGCAAGCCTGGTCCGTACTGCACGCGCTGTCGCTGCTGCAGGTAATCCACGCCCCATATCCCCCATTGTACGCCGTCCAGCACCACTCCCCGCTCGCACCGCACGACTTGAAGCAGTACCCGCCGTCGCAGCCGCTCGACTTGCCGTACCAGCACGCCCGCTCGAACAACAGCCGAGCGCCGGCCGCGTCGTTATCGTGGTTCTGTGCTGCCGCGCGACGGCGTGCCGCGCTGGCTTTGCCGACCGGGTGGTCGGCGCAGTGGCGGATGTTGTTTGGGTCGACGTCGAGCGGCAGCTTGGACGCGTTTACCGTCATGACGCCGAGTTTGCCGCACGCCTGTTCGGCAGAGTGACTGGCCGGGGAGGCGGTGGCTAGGCCTAGGGGGACAAGCGAAAGGAGGATAGTGGACAGCTTCATCTTGTCGGTTGAGAGGGTTTGGCTGCGCACAGGAGTTGACTTGGATGAGCACAGGGAGAAGAGCACGAAGGGAATGCGCGAGCTTATATGCCGACCCGGTTCCCAAGGAGACTTGGGGGAGTTCGCCGCATCGGCCCACGGTCCGATCCGAAATCGCACCCTTCAAGCCGTCAGGCAGAGGCAGGGACGAGCTGCCCCGACCCAGGGCTGCCAGTCAGGACGCATTACGTGCGGGCATTCATGCCGTGCCACCATGCCAGGGTTGACTGCCCCAGGGGTTCGACTCCTGTTCGGTTACATACTACTGCCGCGGGGAACCGGGGCCCTCGAGTCACGCCTGCCTGTCTTAACGTTCGTGACTTCCTCGCAGCTTCGCCGGAAAGTTCATTTATTTCGAAAACGTCAAAGTGCGCGTTCAACCCGCTGTAGAGCCTGGAGCGGAAGGGTCGAGGAGGCAACACGCTTCCCCTTGTTATAGCTTCTTTATAAGTCTGTGCCGCCTGGTGAGGAATACGCATGCCTGCACTTGTACGCAGCATATCGGCGCACAGCACCGTCAAATGCTGGTCGCCCCTTAGTGGGCCCATCGGGCCATCGGATCGGGTGTGTGGCCTCGACCCATCATTATCGTTTCTTGCATTTCTGACGGCAAGCGGATCAGGAGCCGTTGCTTCATGGCACTCGTCAGACAAATCCAACCCACCTGCCAGAGCCGCATTTGATAGCGTCCTACACTCCTAGCACATGGAGCGCCCGCGCCGCTCGCCTGAGGCGTGTCCGAGTGTAGTCCACCGCCCACGACCTACCTTCCCCGTCAGCAGCTCAAATAGTGTAGCCATCCGAGGCACCGAGAGCCTGACCTGCAGCCCCGAAGACCCCAGCAGCGCCCGTACTTCGTACAACTCGACTGTTGCCCGAGCCTGTCGCCGATAGCCCGGACCCGGTCTCGCGGCTACTGTTCCTAAGTGTCGAAAGTTCGCAAAGGACTATCATCAGAGTGTCACCCCCGTCGCTTCTACGTCCCCGGCGACCCGCCGGTTATACGCCTCGCCCGCCATTCTAGGCATAATCCTACCTCGTCATCCTATATGCTGTGCATCGGCCCGCAGTGCCCCAAGCTGACGCGGATCTGCAACTCGCGAGCTGGGGCCTGGTGCATCGGGCGTGTTGCCCAGAGAGGAGCAGTCAGGTTGCACAGACGGATTACAGCTGAGTAGGGCTGACTACATAGTACGTTGCGCGAGATCCCCCAAGGTCAGCTCGTAAACCCAGCCAACCCTTTCATTCCCTTCCTCCCAGTCCTTTGACCTGAAGGATCCTACGCGGCTTCCTCGCCCCTGCATCCTTCGCCTACGACGGGGGGGACCGGCGGCCCCAGCCCGGCCAAGAACTTGTACGACGCGCAGCAGCAGGAGCAGAAGCTGCGCGCCGAGGGAGGGTTCCACGCCCAAGCAAACCACCCATCTCTCTCTATGAGGTGCAGCAGGCAGGGACGCGCCCCGGACCCAAGATGGGCGCACACTGCCACACGGCATACTCCTTCTCGAACGTGATCCAGCAGCCAGCCTCCTTGGAACAGCTGTAGAAAAAAAAGGTCTCACATCCCACCAACATCTGGGCGTTGGGCACCGCCGCCCCTCCTTCATCAACACCTGTAGCCCCGCGCCGCCCACACTCCTCCCTTCCGCCTCGTGGGTGGCAGTTGGGAGGGGGCTTCGGGGCTTGGACGGGTCTCACCACGAAACTTTTCTACAGGACATGTCTTAGAATCACGAGCCAAAAACGGGAGATCGCTGATCTTGAGACGTAACTAAACCGGCCCCCGCCAGATCCATAAGAGAGCAGAGAAAAAAGACCAACGCACACACACACAGACAAAGGAGATAGCGTACATCTAACGTCCAGGGGATCGGCAATACAAAGTGGTATGTGATATTCGGACCGCTGTCGGCGTATAGGTAGTAGACCAAGCAAGCAAAAAACGTCAGGCAACTCTGGTGCGCCGGCACCCACCGCCCACCAAACGCATCCCCAGCCGCCCGCACGTCAGCCTTCGGGGGGGAGCACAAAGCAAAAACACAGAACGAAAGAAACGGATGAGTAGGTTAGAAGCACATTGGGAAGCCCCCTTTTCCCCCCTTTCAACCCGCCAAGCTGGGGTTTGATATCTCCCGCGGGCCCTTGGGCCCTTGATCGCCGCATAAGCCATGATATAAGACCCATTGAACGCCTGTCGAATGATGCCAGATTAAGAGTTGTCCCACCGTGACAGAAAAACGGAAGCCGACCGAGGGCGTGTTCGTGCACGCCTGCCGCTCTCATCTTCACTCCGCTCCAATCTCGCCGCCCTCCATGCCGGTAAACGCTCCGTTGAAGTCGAACGGCTCGTTGTTGTCCTCGTGGAGGAACGAGTCGAAGTCGAAGTCGTTCAAGACGTCGCCGGACTGCAGGGGGTTGGCCAGTTCCATGGATCCGAAGTCGACCTGCGCTGTTTTTAGCCAATTACCATTGCGTGATGAGGACACTGCGTCACATACCATGCTGCCAAAGTTGTCCATGGACATGGCGTTGTTTTGGTTCGGGTCGCCCTGGCCCTGCGGCGGCATGGGAGCACCTTGAGGAGCGGGCGCGGGCGCCGCGGCAGCTTGCGCAGGCGCAGCTGTTGTCGTCTGGGCGTTTGCCGCGCCGTTCTGCCCGCTCTTGAAGCCAGGGTTGACAGGTGTGATGGGCGTGGCCGGTGTGGGGGCCTCTTGATCGCCGCCGGCATCGCCTGCGGGAGTGGCACCAGCGTTTGAGGCGTTCTGGCTGGCCTTCTTCTGGGCGGCAGTTCGCTGCACAATGTCAGTTCTGTAGAGTTAATAGACGCATACGAAGAACCAACCTTGTCCTTGGCGGCCTTGCTCTCCTTCTTCTTCGGCGCGGCCTTGTTGCCCTGGTTCGGCGTTGGCGGTGCCGCGGCAGGCTGCTGGGGGGATGCAGTTGTGCGGTTGTTCGCGTTGGCGCCGGCAGCGGCGGGCGCAGATGGAGGAGGCATCGATCGCTGTTGAGGGGTGCCCTGGGCCTGTGGGTTCTGCTGCGGCTGTTGCTGCTGCATACCTTGAGGGACCATCTGGCCGTTGGGTCCCTGCTGCCACTGCTGCGGAGGACCACCCTGCTGGCCCTGCTGAGGCTGGCCTTGCTGCTGTTGTTGCTGCTGCCGGGCAGCCATCATCTGCTGCGGGTTCATCTGGCCCGTGAATGGCTGTCCGGGATGCGAGCTGGGTGGCCGCATGCCGTTCATCTGCGCCTGCGCGGCAGCCATGTTGCCCTCCATACCCTTGAAGAAGTGCGGCGCCATGTTCGGGTCGACGTGGTTGCCCATGAAGTTCATCGCCGGGTTGGGGGAGCCGCGGGACTGTCCACCCTCGGGAACCGGCGAGGGTACGCCAGAGTTGTTCATCTGAGGCGTGCCGCGCTTCATCTGCTCGGCAGGATTGGGCGACGCTCCGGTGCGCATCGCCTGGGGGGACGCGTCGGGGAACGGTTGTCCGTTGGGACCCTGGCCAGGTCCTCCCGGTCCACCAGGGCCACCCTCCCGTGGCATGCCAGGCATGTTGTCCTGCTCCTGGCGGGCCATCATCAGCCTCTTCTTGTTCTGCTGCTCCAGGAGCATCAGCTGCATCTGATAGTCCTGCAGGGCGTGGTTGCTGCCGGGGTTCTGCCCCTGGGCTCCCGGACCGGCTCGGATGCCGCCTGGGCCGATGTCGCCAGGGTTGTAAAAGGCATTGAGAGCGGTTCCGTCAGGGCCCTGAGGCATCATCGGTGAACCCTGGCCCTGCGGTCCGGCGGCGTTGGGCATCTGCTTGTTTCCCATCTGCGAGCCGTGGTGCTGCTGAAGGTTCTGCGAGTACGTGGCGATAGACTTTTGCTGGGCAGCAGGAGGCGCGTTGACAAAGTTCTGGAACTGCTGAGGGTTGAGGGAGTTGGGGTTGATGCCATTCGCGGTCAGCATCTGGTGCGCGGCGGCTGCATTAGGGTTATTAGCCAGCTGCTGGCCGGGCATTCCCTGGCCAGGGCGGCCGTTCATCATGGCGCCGGGCTGATTCGGGTTGAACGGTGCGCCGTCGATACGGGGCCGCTTAGACGGCGAAGGCGCGTTGTCGCCAGACGCGGGGGACGCGGGGCGATCGCGGTTCTCCATGCCGGAGGGATCCCGCTGCATCTGGTTCTGCTTGGCCTGCTGCATAATCATTTGCGGGCTGCGTTTGCGCCGTCAGCAACACATTCGAGGCCACGGACGGCGGGCGTCGCGGGCCACTTACTTCTGGTTGTTAGCCATGGCGGCTCGGGCGAGGTTGCCCTGCTTCATAGCCATGTTGCCGTTCTGCATGTTGCGCATCATGTACTGTTGCTGCTGGGGCGTCATTTGGCTCATCTCCATGCCGGGGCGCATTTGACGGAGCAGTTCCTGTTGCTGGGTCTGCTTCAGCCGAGACTGTTGCTGCGCAAGGGGGAGGGGACGAGTCAGTCTGGGGTCCACGACACACATGCACGCATATACCGACACGACGTCACGACATGGACGGCGCAGACGCATCGGGCCAAGGGGATAAGCCGTACCTGTGTGTGGGCGACGTATTGGTTTACAGTCCCGTTGCCGCCCTTTTGGCGCTGGGCGTTGTAGATGTCCCAGAAGAGACAGAACCACTCGTAGAGAAAGGACGAGTCGGAGGCGGGCATCGGCAGCTTCGGAGGCGGCAGGTCGTCGGGCAGCTTGCCGTCGATGTCGTCCTTGTTGTCCGTGTCCATGGCGTCGTCGGCGCCGTTGACGGCGTTGCCAGACTCGTCGCGACGGCGGTTGGCGCCGTCCTTGTGGACGTTGACCTGCGACTCGCTGTTGAGCAGGCTGCGGGCGCAGTCGAACATGCCGTATCGGATAAAGTATTCGTAGATGTAGGTGTTGAGCACGCCGCGCTGATTGTCATTGATCTGCTGCTGCTGCCTCGCGGCGGCGGCAGCGGCGGCGGCAGCGGCCTGGGGGTTGTTGGCGACGTTGTTCATCATGGGCATTGGCGCGCCGCCGACAGGACCGCCCATGGGATTCATCGTTGCCGCGCCCACGTTGGGGTTCATAGCCATGACAGCGGCTGCGGCGAGGCGGCGTGGCGTGGCGGCGTGTGCGATGGCTCGGCGGTTGGCGGAGTTGAGGGGAGAAATTTATGTGCCAGGGCGAACCACGGGGTAGAGGTCGTCTGGGACGCCGCGGGAGGCCAGCAACGCGAGGGCGTTGGAGGAGGTAGCCGGCGTGGCCGTGGGAGGGCGAGAGGGGCGATCAGTCGACCGAGCGGCCAGCAGCACTGCAGGGCAGATTGGCGGCTGCACCTGGTTGCTTTGTCGCGAGGCGTCGGAAACAAATGACGAGGGTCGGGGCGCGAAGGCAATCGGACGTGGCGGATGCGGACGCTGGGGGAGCGGCGGCGAGGGGGAGAAAATTGCGCGAGAGGTCGGGTGCGCTTCCGGGGTGCCGCGAGGCGGGTCGGTGGTGATGGTTTGAGGATGGTAAAAAGAGAGGGAAATGGGGAGAGGAAAGGCGGCGTGGGAGGATGCGGACAGAGTTGGGAAGCTTGGGGGCTGGGGGTCGTAGGTGGTGGTGGTGCTGCGCGAGCAGAGAGCAGAGCACCAGCGCACAACCTCACTGAACAGGCGGCCAGGCACTGCACTGGGACTGATGGACTGAAAGTGGACTGAGGCAGGCAGGCCACTGGCCAAAGAGGCAATATGAGGCGCCGCTTCGAGATGCTGCCTCGCGGGCGTCTGACGGCAGCCGGGAAACGATTGCGCGCGCCCGTTTGGCGTCGTCGTCGAAGTTGTCGCAGGCGTCTGTCCGAGGCCGTCAACAGTTGCGCCGAGCCGTGGAGACGATTGTCGCGATGGACATTAGATTAGGCTGTGGAGGCAAGCGTTGCAAGTTCCATTCCCTGGGCGAGCGAGGCCGAAGCACGACAGGGGGGCCGCCGCTCAGAAGAGGCGCGCCACGGATGGCAGTCGACCGCCACTGGCACAGTGCGGGCGGCCGCGGCGGGTGACAGCCCGCGTCGCGTGTGGCAGGTGTACGTCACACGGTGCACAGTCACAGAGCTCTTGGCCCAGGCCGCAGCGTCGTCACCGTCGAATAGAAATTTTACGCACGGAGCATGCCATCTGCGTTTGCCCCGCGTACAGTGCATACCCGTTCCAAAGACTGTGCGAGAACGGCGGCCCGGTGTCTGGTGGCGGGCTCCCACTGCCGAGCGCTCCAGGTACGCTGCACTACAGGGCCCAGCAGGCACCTGCAGCACCTGGGGAAGCGATGTGGGCTCTGCCTCCGGGGCCGCGTGCAGCCCCCCCGGCCCTGCGTTTTTCGACTTTTCGGGGGGCTCGCGCTGGGTTTTGGAGCTGTGAGGCGTACCACCTGGCTGGGCCGGGCCTGCGTAAGCCTCAGACCAGGCGCGTATTTCTGGGCCCGCCGTGGTGACAGCTTCGTGCCTCAGGCCAACGGGCGGCGACGGCCCAATCACGCGGCGGCACCCTGGCCACACCACACCACACCACACCACACCTCGCCAGTCGTCGTCTCGCGTTCCGAGCCCAGCGGGTGAGAGTGAGTGCGCGAGCGACAGAGACGATGGCCGCCCGCCCATTCTTTTTTTTCCTTTTCATCAATCGCGCTGCATTACCTCAGCTTCGAAATTCCACCGCCGGCCAGTGATGTGCGACGCGACCCGTTGCAGGAGACGGGGAGTGGGTTCTGGCAATTTACTGCAAACCTGCTGCCTCTGAACCTTGCTCAAAGGATAACCTTAAAAAATGCCCATTGTCATTGTCCGGCACGCGCGCGTTTGTTGGCATTCGATGTTGGTGTTGGTGCCGGGGCTCTGCTGTTGCTCGACCGCACATACTCCGGACAGTACGGCAAACTGATAGGCGCCTTATTGTGTGGCTGTACTGTATCCTATTGCGCCGCTGGTATAACTGCCTAACCGCCTGCTCCGTCAACACATACCGCATAAGCCGGGACACTCGGCTACATGCCATGGCCGCGAACGTCCGTGTTGGTCATCTGCCCAAGGACCTTCCTTGCACCGGAGGCCGCGGTAAGCCCCAGGTTCGAAAAGTAAGCTTCGTGCCAGACAATGCAAAGTCGATCTCGAACCGGCGGACCGCCAGAGTCGCAACTGGAAAAAGCACCGCGTACATGTCGTTCGCGCCAACGCACCCAAGCGGGCATATCCCCAAACACTAGAGGCGTCCGTCATTGTGCGTTGGCACGCGTTTATGGCATAGCCGTGAGTGAAAATTCTTTCCTCTACATTCGTACTCTGTACGACGTATCGCGGCCCTCGTCGGGCTCGCCACCTGGCCAACCGCAATGGAGAGCAGCCGCTCGACGAACATACACTGTACCCATACAGACTGGGTCGTCCGCCGCAAATGCCAATCGCTCGTTGTGACGGGTTGCCATCTACGTAAAACGCCTTGTCAGATCGAGTTTGCCCGAGATGCGTCAGGCTGGGCGGCCAACGACGCGTTGTGGTGTCTGTCCGGTCGGGCAACATTGCCTCGGAAATCTACTGCATGACTCAATCTCGGGCAATCCCGCAGTGATGGCTTGCTAGATTCACGACACCTGTCAACATTGCGCGTCATTGTACGCCATGTACATGCAGTTTTGCCGTTTCATATCCCCTTGTTGGCGTCGTCTGCGACTTACACCGCCTGGGTCCAGGGTAGGTGGTCCTTACACTGCCAAGCCCCAACTCGCCTTGATCAACGCGCCACAAGGCTCCGCCAGACCACGAACACGGCTTTCCCATGATGACCATCTGTCGCATCACGAATGCATGAGTATAAGAGATGGTCATGCTCTATGTTCGCTCTATTCAGGGCTGCCAAGGGCATCCTCCGGTGTCTGGTCGCGCTCTACATACCAACCACTCCTTCCAGGGTATCATTACAGTGTGGCCCCCAAGTCTTGGTTCCTAGTAGTTTATCTGGGCGCCAGTCTCTATTCCGCGGGACATGGCGCAGCGTGCATCCCATCGTGACAGGTCGTAGGCTGACCTGTATCTGGACAACATCTCTCCATGTGCTGTCCCTCTTATCAATCGTCCTCCGGAGGCAACTCGTCGTCGATGTACCGGATTAGTGAGACCCTCATCTCCGTCGTGTCATTCCCTCGGAGCACATCGCTGATGAAGTGCGCTTCCACCTGCATCTGCACCATTTCGAGGGCGCCGCGCAGGACGCCGCACAGAATATTGGAATACCACAGCTCGTCTTGCGCGCGTCCGTCGTCGGGCAGCTCCACAAAGTCGGCAAACGGGTTCTCGTCAAAGACTAGAGAGAACTGGTTGTTGTCGCTTGTCCAGTTGGTGACTTGGGGTGTGATGTTGAGGAATATCTTGAACCCGACCTGCGCAGCGTCAGCAGCCAGCCCCTGGGAACAACAGCCGAGTTTCGACGCACCCGTGCAATCATGTCGGCCGTCTCGCGAAAGTTGGAACACCGCTTCATGGTATTGGACTTGGCCAGGTAATCCTCAATGAGGCGCAGGCCGATGTTATACCCCATCTTGTCCAGCTGCTTGTTGACCTCGGCATAGTCGCTGTCAAAGTCCTTGCAGAGCTGAGCGACAATCGTACCGTACGTCAGCGTCACCAACTCGGCGTTGACCTTGTCAATTCGCGTCCTAACGGCGTTAGATGGGTTCGAGACAAGGGCAAAGAGTTTAGCTGCTTACTTCCAGATCCTGGTGCAAGTTAGTGACTGGGAAGCCAGCGTCATAGGGGAAGGGGGGAACGTACTCCTCGCCCACGCGGGAGGCCTTGCTAGCTGCCATGGCGGCGGCGGGTCGGCAGACCCCTCGTAGGAGACGGCGTCGATGAAGGCCACGAGACGGCTGGAAAGCAGCTCAGCGTTGGTTCGAGAGTGGCCGTATCGTCGTTGGGGCGTCGCGGCGCCGAGGTGAGTGTCGTCGTCGTGGTCGGGACGTGTCCCCGGTCGCTGACAGTCGCTGTAGTGGTCACTGGCGGCGGGGGTGGGACGCTGCCGATCAGGAACAATCAACGGTCCGAGGGCCAATGGCGCCGCGACCAGCTGTGCCGGAGCTCGCAGCCTCAAAAAGTTGCATCGAGCAAACCACCTCGCGCAGGCACCACCCAGCACCACCGTACCGCAGAACCGCAGCTCCAGGACGCCGACCGGCATCGATCCCGTGCGACAGAAACCGTGCAATACGTCAATCTCACACGTTTATTTGCGCGACCGCCGAAATGTCTGCCGAAAAGCGACCCGCCGACGACGATCCGTCGTCGCGAATGCTCGTCAAGAGGCAGAACGTGAGCTCGTCGGACGGGGCGCTGGCCCGACTCAATGCGTCCAGCAACGCCCTCGTGCAGACGGTAAGTGTGAAACCCCCGCGTCACGTAGCTGGGCTGACAATCGTAGGTGCCGCGCACCAGCGGTCTGCAGTCCCCAGTGATGGAGCTGACGGGCCACTCTGGCGAGATTTTCGCGGCCAAGTTCGACCCAACCGGCAATCTGATCGCGTCGGGATCTATGGACAGGAGCATATGTATGGTCGCATTCCGAGCCGAAGTGGCGTCGACTAACGGGGAGCAGTGCTTTGGCGGACATACGGCGACTGCGAAAACTACGGCCTGCTCAAGGGGCACAAGGGCGCGGTCCTTGACCTGCAGTGGTCACGCGATTCCGAAATACTGTACTCGGCGTCCGCAGACACGCACCTCGCGAGCTGGGACCTCACATCGGGGGCGAGGATCCGCAGGTACATTGGTCACGAGGAGGTGATCAACACCATGGACGTCAGCAAGCGCGGCGAGGAGCTCCTCGTCAGCGGCAGCGACGACTCAACGATCGGAATCTGGGACCCGCGGACGAAGAACGCCGTCGACTACATCGAGACGGACTTTCCCATTACGGCCGTGGCCATCTCGCAAGCCGGCAACGAAATCTTCTCGGGCGGCATCGACAACGACATTCGGGTGTGGGATCTGAGGAAGAAGTCGGTCGTCTACTCGATGCTGGGCCACTCGGACACGGTCACGTCGCTGAGGGTTTCGCCGGACTCGCAATCGCTGCTGTCGTACGCCATGGACGCGACGGTGAAGACGTGGGACATCCGGCCGTTTGCGCCCACGGAGCGCCAGATTCGCACGTTTGACGGATCAAACATGGGGATCGAGAAAAACCTCCTCGGCGCCAGCTGGGACGCGGAGGGCAAGAAGATTGCGGCGGGATCGGGCGACGGCACGGCCAACGTGTGGTCGAGCGAGACGGGCAAGCTCCTGTACAAGCTCCCCGGCCATCGCGGCACCGTCAACTGCGCCGAGTTTGCGCCGAGCAAGGAGCCCATACGTAAGCGTCCCGATCCAAAGCTGGAGATTGTTCTGGAGCTGACAATGCTAGTTCTCACGGCGTCCTCGGACCGGAAGATGCTCCTCGGCGAGCTCAAGTGAGACGACGGAGTCGAAGGACGAACGACGTCTACGGGATAACGTGCAGCTCAACCGGAGGCATGGGACCGCGACGCCAAGCGAGGTCGAACACATCTATCGACACGCCAACCCCTCGATCGTCCAGGCGCCGTTTCCCCCGCATCCGAAAAACGGCATGCTTGCCCTGTCGGTCTCGAGCGGCGCGCAGAGGCGGGCTGGTTTTGGCATGCCACCGACAAACGAGGACGGCCCGGGAGGCGCAGGCCGGGATATCCGTGGATGGGATTATGGCATGGGCGTGCCCATGCACGGCAGGGCAGACTGCGTCGACTTTCATGGACCAAGGAGCCAGCGAGGCTGGGGGCAGCAAGCTCGGGGCATGAACGAGCTTTGCACGAGGCGGTCACGCCCAGACGAGGTTGACGAACGATGGGGTGGGTGCATAGCAGCAGCGGCACATGGCCGACGGAGACGAACTCGAGGCGGACAGGCCTGTCTTACGAGCTGGGAGCACCCAAGTTGCCTCGTCCATGCTGTAGCATAATTACTTAGTCCCCCTATCTTTGGCAACTAGCGGCCAGATGATCATGCCAATCAAAGTCTATGAGGCCGCGCGAGGCCAGAAAGAGCAGGTCAGTTTTCCGAGCACGACGTCGCGCAAGGGGCGAGGCGTGTCGAGGGCGATGACTGAGCACCTCGAGACGGCTTCATTACTTCGCGCATTGTGCGTGTCGCGTGTTTTGCGCGCGTCGCTCCATGAACGCCAATTTGGCGCAGAGTCAGTCGTGTGCATGCAGCATTGCAGAGCGGTTGGCCGTAAGTGAATGAAAAGAAGACTGCACAAGGGACGACTGCACAGACGAGAGGCTTTTCTCGTATCGTCCATCAGGCACAGGGCTGTACTCGCAGGTACTGTACCGTACGAGGCAGAGTCGTAGTGGCGTTACCTGCAAGGCGGGTGCCTGTGTGTCAGGCCAGGGCCCCCTCAGGGACAGGCCCAACTGCATCACCCGCAGAGCCGCGCGCGTCCAGTCCCCTGGCTGCCACGCCGGGTTCCTGAAACGCGGGTGGTCCCCTTGCCCGGGCACTGGACGACGTTCCATTGGAGAGTGAGGGACTGTCAGAGGGACAGGACACCCTTGGTTTTTCGGGGGTGAAGCCGACAGGGCACCTCAAACATCCAGCGCCAGGGCCACGGACCTTCTGTTGCCAATCCACGACGACACCGGCGGCAGGTCCGTTTCTGATATGCGTTACGGTACTTGCGAAGTACTGCAGCAGGTCTAGCAGCTGGGCCATGCAATCAATTCTCTCCACGGGGGAAGGCGACGACGGGACCCCCCCCGTGTTTCGCAACGCCTGGCAGCGCAGCGCAGCCGCACAATGGCGCCCGCCGCCCCAAAACCGCGCCAGCGTCTTGAAGCCGTCACAGGCAGGGCGAACCAACCCCCCCGGTCAATCTTCCAATAGATTGATTTGCCCCCCTTCCGATGGGATGATCCAGGCATTGCCAGGGGGAGAGCGAGGCGGGACAGCCAGGCCGAGATTCTGCAACCCCCGCCCGCCCCGGCCGCCCTTCTTCAGGGCCTCCCCTCGGCCCTCGGGTTTCGTTCCGGTGCAGTCGATGCCGCTCGGTGGCTGGGACACATACTGCTCCCGGCCTGGGACTCACCGCCGGCGGCGCCGGCGGGCGGCACAGGCTTCATGCGTGTCCCGGCGCGTGGCTTTTCCTCAAGAAGATCCGGCGACGTTTATCATGCGCTGGAGGGGCAGGTCTGGCGGCAGGTACAGCTACCTTGCACGAGTACTTCTTAGATCAATATTTTGTACGTTGCTTGTGACTTTCCATAGGTAGGTAGCTGTACGGAGTACCAGCCGAACATGTGCAATTGTCGAGGCGCGTGGGTTCGTGTCGACGAGTTGTGCCCACCGACATCCGATATTAATCTCACAACCCACGTCATCTCATTCGAGGTCCGCGTGCAAGGAGTCAGCTGCCTCGTGTACGCACAATTTGTTTTCAAGGTCGAGCATTGCTGTGCCTCTCTGTCGCTGCCGCACGGGGTCTGATCCGCATCGCCAAACGTACTGTATGTATATAGCATACTATACGTTTTTCTCTGTAGACGGATGCCTTGCCGTCGGCTGTACTTCGTGTACGCCCGGGGCTTATATGATAACTTTACCTGTTCGCGCACATTGCCTGCCCGCCGCCTTGTTCGCGCCGCTCTGGCCATTGCGCGACGACGCACCCATCGTGGTTCCGTCGGAAGCCTCAGCGTCGTCTACGTTCATGACTAGCGTTCGAGTAATATCCTCTCTCTGGCAACAGAGCTGGCATTGACGAGCATCATCTCGACCAAATGAGCCTTCATGCCTACGACCCTGACATCTTGTGACTTCGCCGTAGCATTCTGCTATATAATGGGTAGACGAACACGACGTATAGATGCTTTCGTGGTCTCATACGTCCTGCACCATACGCAGTTACGCACCATCAAGAAGCACACCATGAAGGCCTCCTTTGTCATTCTCGCTCTCATCCAAGGGCTGGCCCTTGCCACTCCAGCGAGGCCGAAGTACGACGAGTCGCTGAAGGAGCTCCTGGACGACTCTGCTACACAGCCCTTCAACAGCAAGATGCTAGACGCCGAGCAGCGAGCAGCCAGCGGAAGCCCCGCGGAACTGCAAGAGATGAAGCGGGCGCACCAACGGCAAGTTCTGCCCGGCGAATGTTTCGACGCGACGAAGCAGATTCAGCCTTACTGCGACAGCATATATCACACGTGCGGAAGAATTCATTTGTCAGGACCAGACTTTGTCGGGACCTGGAAATCAGACGCTCAGCTCAAGAGGTTTGAGCACTGTGTCAATGTTCGCCTGAAGCATGGGCTGGAATCTCAGTAAGTGCATAGCGCATGCTGGCACAAGTAAATCATTCCGTACTCACCATACCACAGTTTAGTAAAATCGACCTAGAATTTCAATACGGTACTGAATCAGCTTCAAAGTAATTAGTTCTAAGCTCTGTTTTATATATTTGATGGCGTATTCTCACCGCCGGCGGCAGCGGCGGCGGCATAGGCTCCATGCGTGCCCCGGCGCGTAGCTCTTCCTTAATAAAGAAGGTCCGGCATCGTTTATCATGCATAGAGGCGCAGGTTTGGCAACCGGCACAGCCACCTCGCACGAGTACATCATAACGTTTTGTACGTTACTATACTATACTTACTGCTATACTTTTAGTAGGTAGGCACCAATAGAGCCTGTACAATACTCGAGGTGCATGCGCTGTATCGACATGTTGTGGTCCAACGGGCCGCCAATGCGTGCGTGCCCACCGACATCTGATACCAATCTCACAAACCATGTCGTCTCATACGAGGCCTGCATGCATAAACGTCGAAATTCGGTCACTTCAACTAGGCACATGTTTGCTGTCGCTTTGGCTGCCGTAGGGGAGTCCGCATCGCCAGGCGTGTGTATGCATCACTTTATGCGTTTTCCTCGGTAGACGGATGCGTTGTCATCGTTCTCCAGATCGTGCATGCCCGGCCTTGCATGATAGCTATGCGCGCACCTTGCCTACCCGCCGTCTTGACCGCACCGCTCTGGCCATTGCGTGTCGACGCTCCTATTATGGTGCCATCAAATCTCTCGGCATCGTCCGCGTTCATGCCCAGCGTTCGAATAGCATTCCTCCCCTCGATCTTGGACTGCGCTGGCATTGACGAACGATACCTCAATCATATGAACCTTTACGACTAAAACTCTCGCGCTTTGCGACTACGCCGTAGTATCCTGCTATAAAATGGTTCGTCGGAACCGCGTTGTCGATGCTCTCATAGCCCTCGTACTTGTTGCACAACCTCGTCCCAGCCTGCACCATACGCAACTACTAGCCAAAGACGAAAAAAAAAAAAAATCAAAATCATCATGAAGGCCTCGATCGTCATTCTCGCGCTCATCCAGGGACTGGCCACGGCCACTCCCGTGCGGTCCAGCTATCAGGTACTACAGGGTCAGGTGGCCGGGTTCCTAGACAGGGAACAAAGAGCGACAGCTCACGAAAGCCCCATGTCAATCGACGACCAAATCAGAGTGCACCAAGAGCACGTCTTGCCGGCCAGATGCTTCGGCAAGGACGAAAAGAAGACCCTCCATTCGCTATGCTCGCGCGTATATTTTGACTGCGCCGACGGATGTTTTGGAAGCAGGGACAAATTATTTGGAATGAAGAAGTCCACCAACTTTGGAAAATGGCAGCCAGAGTCCAAGTTGAAGCTGTTTCAAGACTGCGTAGACACGCGACTGATCAGGAAGAAGCCAGCAAGCAAGTGAGTAAACAACGGCTCCTAGCATCATTGACCTAAACATGTGCTTATTCTATTACAGTACAGCGAAATCAACCTAGAACTTGTGGGGATTTTAGGTATCGTTGAGGTAGTTTAGTCTACGGAGATCATTTAGTTTTCTTTCAATAAATGCATTGAACAAGAAAAGTGGCATATCCTCACGCAGCAACACACACCTTGGCAGCCAGACGTCGTGTGGACGGGACTGGTACCTAGTACCACCACCCCAGCCAGGCACGCGAAACCCGTTTCTGGCGGTCGCATCTAAAGCGGCCGGCCCGCGACGCAGGGCACCAGACGCGCGCGCCGCCTCCGTCGACGCGGCGGCTGGCCGGGAGGCCTTCTGCTTTAGTAACTTACTTGGTACCTTTGCTGGTCCCTGCTGATGAGGGCGCCAAGGTGTTTCTGCGTGCTGCTGTGTGGCGGCACATGGATGGACTGCTGGTCGGCTGGATGGATGCCAACGCTGAGAAGCGATCATTTGGGGCGCTTCCTGTTGTTCGTCACCGCAGCGCACCGCAGCGTCACCGCAGCGCATCGGTCTCTTAAGTGTCCATGCTTGCTTTCCCGCCCGTGCTTCGTACCTAATGTGCAGTACCTACGCTACGTACCGAGCCGAACCGTAACTGCGCCCCTTGAACTCCCTTATCCCTCGGTCGGTCGGCCGGTCGGTCGACTGCCCGTCATCATCGTCGTCGACGACGACTCGCTGTCGTCAGGCCCCGCGCCGCCCCCCTGTCTCCCCCATCACCCTCCCGGTCCCCGTCCTGACGCCCCCCCCCTCTCGGTCCCCCTTCCTGCACACCCTCCCTCTTCAAACCGCCCACCACACCACACCACACGCAGCCTAAGCTACCCCGTGTGTGTGAGAGAGAGGGAGCGGCAGGCCCGTCGTGTCGGCCTCGGAACGCACGAACGCACGCACGCAACACAACGCACAGGCACTCAGGCACGCGGAGCGGCAGTCTGCAACAACAGGCAGGCAGGCAGGCTGGCGACTGGGCCTCCTTTACTCTGCTCTGCTCTGCCTTTTCCCTTGTTCTGTTGCCGTTCGTTCACCGTCTGTCTGTCCCTCGTCTGGTTCGTGGCCTACTGCAGGCCGGTTGGTTGGCTCCCGGCTGCTCCAACGCATCAAGCGTTTTGCTTTTCTCCCTCTCTTTCTCTCTTTTCCTCTCTTCCTCTCTTTCTCGTGCTCGGGGGAAGGGGCAAAAAAAACACGTTGGCTGGCTGGCACGCCTTCAATCAATCCCTCCTCTTGTCCTCCTCTCCTCGCCGCGCATCTTCCCACTCTCTCGTTCATCCGTCCCCTTTCTGTTCCTCTTCCTCCTCCTCCTTCGTGCCCTCCCTGTCCTCATTTCCCTGCTCTCTCTCTCTTCCCGCGCGCGTGGGTGTGCGTGGGTGTGTGCTTCTTTTCTTTCCCGCGCTTGGTTGTATGCGTGCATACATTCATTCAATTTCAATTCAAAGCTCAGGAACGCGGGAACGGGTTCCCGCCCTTCGCTGCGAGGTGTGTGGTGGATGAGCTGCTTCGACTCCTTTTTGGGGGACTGACGGCTGCAAGCGGAAACGTCGAGGGCGGCAGGTCGGCGTGCTATAGCGCACCACGACAACAACCACCACTAACTGGGGCCTGCCCGCCGCATTCAGATGTCCAGCATCTCATTCTCCTCCCTTGTGCGGCCCGCAGAAACATTGGCTCCTCGACGACTGCGACTACCGAAGACGAAATTTTAATTGCCCCTTGTTGCACGTCGACGATTTTCTCCGCTTCTCCCTCTTCTGAGTCGAATATAAGTGCTGCGCCGAGGGAAAAAGCCTGAGCCTGAGCTGCGCTGAGCAGAGGAACCCATCGTGCTGCTGCTGTTGCTGCCACTGGAGGGCACTTACACGCTCTGCCGCCGCTAGCGACGCCCGACTTACACCATCGCACCGACTCGCTGTGCTGCTACGACTACCGACGACGATCCGCTGCCACCGCAAGCGCAACGAGTTCCCAAAGCAAAAATGGCACTGGGAGAGAGGGCAATGGAGAGGCTGCGGGCTGACTTGCTGAGCCGTGCCCGCAGAGATCGCCAGGACGCAGGGCAAGAGATGACCGAGGCGGGCGAGGCCACACGGGCGCGAGCCGGGAGCGAGGGCCAGAGATCACGGAGCCATCTCCCCAGGTTAAACACCCTCCGAGTCTTTGGCCGCGGCCACGGCGGCAGCGAGACGCCCAAGTCACCCGAGCCCGAGTCGAACCCGACCATGCCCCTCTACAACTACGACGCCGCTGGGCCAAGTCCGCAACCTCATCCCCTCCCATCTCCCACCTCGGCGGCGCCTCTCCTCCCGCAGAGCCGCATGCCGCTCCCGCCAGAGCCCGTGGCGACCAGCCCGAACGCAAGGAGCCAGCGAAGCCCGACTCCGCCGATCCAGATGACGGGCGCGTTCCCCGTCCCCGACTCGACGACCTACGGCCCCACGGATACGGCCAGCGGCGGAAGCCCGGCCCGCGGGGCGGACACGTCCGACGATGACGACGAGAGCGGGAGACCGCACCCGAAGCGGTTCCTCTTTTGCTTCCCGTGGGTCAAGTCCAGGAGGATGCGGTCCCAGATCCTGACTTGCTTCGTCTCGGGCATGTTTCTTCTCATGCTCCTGGCAATCTGTGCGTCCCGAGCCCCTCGCGCTTGCGCAAACATACGCTTGTACATGCGACTAACATGCTGAGGCAGACCTGGGACTCACCCTCACCAAAAACATCCGCCAGGGCGAGCTGACCATCATGATAATCCTCGTGATCCTGACGGCCGCCGCCTTCTTCGCGTATAGCTTCGTGCGGCTGCTGCTGCTCGTGTTCCAGCCGGACCGCAAGAACAGGCGCCGCCGCCGAGGCCAGGTGCCGGATCTCATGGCCCAAGGCGGCTACGTGGTCCCGCCAAAACCCATCCCGGTCCTGCTGGCTCGGGACGAAGAAGTGGCGGGAGCCCAGAGCGAGGCGTCCAAGTTGAAACCGCCGGCGTATGGCCTGTGGAGAGAGAGCGTGGTAAGTCATGACGAGACACCAACCACCTCATTTATAAAAGGCATCGAGGCTGACGAGATGGACAGCGCGTGGACCCGGACCGCCTATTCTGGCAACGCAATGCTGATGCGAATCCAAATTCCGGGCGCCCTGAGACACGGAGCGGTCCGCGGCCGCCGTCATATGCTTCTGATGACGGCGTGTCCTACATGATGGACGTGCGACCGCGGTCTATAGCTCCTCCACCGAGCAGCTCATCGATCTATTCGTCCGACTTTGTTCGATCCGCAACAGCGAGCCAGACGCACGTCGAGAACTGGCCGGGAGCGCCTCGTCGATGAATGGCTGTGCCGTGGGGGGAAATATTGGGTCGAGGCTCGAACGAGAAGAAGGCGAGCGAGGAGCGGAGTAAGGCATCTTTTTATAAGCGAAGCACACAAGCATTGGTCGATTGAGGCGTGTCGGACAAACGTGTACAGGAAAGTCTCGGGTTCGGTGACGAGCGCGCAGTAGGTAGATGATGGCTGGGCTGAAACGTAAATAGCGTGTCTGGCCACGGATGAGTCAACAAGAAGCCGACGGTCACCGGGAGCTGGCGTCTGTTGTTCCTCTAATTCGTGGTGATTTGTCGGGATGATGCGGGCAGCTCGAGACTTGGACGCTCGACGAGTGGTGCTGTGCCGAAGCTGTGAGTTGTGAATGACGCCTCCGCCTCCGCCGTGACAGCGTGAAGGAGGCCGAATCTGGATGTTGGTGAGCAGCTCACCATGAAAGAGAATGGCACGTGGCTGGGCGAGCCGAGGAGGACCAGCGCCCGCGCATCGACTGCGAGGCACCAGATGGGTTCCAGGTTAGTGGTGTACATATCCCCACGCCTGGCGATGGACAGAGGATACCACCGGGGTACCCGTCTGCCCCGCTGAGAGCACGCTTGAACAAGAGCCTCAGGCGGGGCCGGTCCTCGTATACCCAAGGTACCTACCTTGAAGCTGATTGGTGGACGCTTTGGCGAGGAGGTATCGGCGCGTCATCTCGCCGGCTTACACCCACGGCGACGATTTTGACAGGCACAGCTGAATTGAGCAGGCGAGTGAATGTGTTGGAATGCTGGCGAATAGGTCGTGGCTAGCGGTGGTGATGGCGACGGCAGCAGCTGCACGGCGACGGCGCCCGGGCCACTTTACTTTGGCCGTACGGAAGCAACCCAGTAGTATGTATTATGTATGGCCGGATGACTGCGGCTCTGGAAAGGAGAGGCTGGTTGGAGAGTAGAGGACGACACGGGGGTGGGCGGTGGCGTCGGGTCCCTTTTTACAGGTTGGAAAAGCGCACGATGAGGCAGGCGTTGCCCGTCTTCCAGGTGGTGGTGTCGGTGGTGTCCAGTGTTTTCCAGGGCAGGGCCTACTAGGTACCTAGCCTAGGTAAGGTAGGCGCAGGTGGTGTCCGGTGGCGTCTGGTGGTGTCTGGCTGCGTTGATCCAGTGCCCGCCCAGGTGTCCACTCGGGCGCTGAGGACACTCGAGGTGCGCTGCAGCGTCGCTCCACACAATTTCGAGCCTCGCCGCCCGCCCCCAGCAAATGTCCGCCTGGCGCCCCCCCTTCCCGTGCGTGTACCTAGTGGGCGCCAGGCGCAAACGCGCACCAAGTTCCACGTTCCCCCGCCCGCTCCCCCTCCACTCCCTGGATTTGCCGCTGCTCGCCCGCGAGACTAATATTCCTCGCGCCGCCGCGCAAATTTTTCCTCAACCTCAACCTCTCCATCGAGACGTCAGAGAAAACCTACCCTTGCTTCAAGAGTCGACGAGGCGGCGTGTGACATCACGACCTGTTACGACTACACGACCAATCATTCAATTCTTGCTTATAAGTACGCTGTACCCTCCGGTCCGCATTCTACGAATTCCCCCAAGGTACGTTTCTTTGCTTGAAAGTGTTTCGTAGCCGCTTCTCGGCTATCTGTCCGCCATCGCGCCCCCCAGACGTCCTCGGTGTTTATGTGAGTCCTGGTCTCTACAAAGGAGGCGGGCCCTTAGCCTTGGTACCTGTCTGCTGCCGTTGGACTCTATCGTTGGACACTTGGCGCCGGGATTTCGCGGCGTCTGCGCCACCGACTCAACCTTTCCATGCGGCCGCGCGATCTCGACGATATGACGCTTTTCGACGCACGCTCGACGTTGCGTATCCGCCGTCGTCCCGATGCTGTGCATTGGTGGCGCGCCGGGAGCGCTCGTAATGACGTGGGCAGGCCCGGCTGGCTGGTCGGGTGAGCGAGCGTCTTGGACACGGTTACCTCTAGCCGGACTGGCGCGACCGGACTTTGGAGGCGTCGCAGAGACGCGCGAGTTGAGCTTGCGAGTCGGCACACCCGGGCCCGGTCAGCGGGCCTGCCAGTCTTTTATCGTCATACGTTCGCCGAGATATGCGCTGCCCCGGATGTTTTGACGCCGCCGCGCCCCCCCTGCCCGAGCTCCTTCCAGAAGAACGCACCGAACGTCGCACAGCATGCGCCCGATCACGCGGACACCTCCCCCGACAACCTTTGCCGAAATACATCACCATACATGTCCCTCGAGGCGCGGCGGCAGCCAATGCTAAGGTGGCACCAGCCAGGCGGACGCTTGGTGGCCTTCGGTGCGAACACTGCCACCCAGGCAGACTTCGCCCCATGGATTCTGGAAGACGGCGCGCTCACGGTAGACCAAGGACTCAGACAGCTAAGAAAACCAGCTTTTGTGAATGCGTTTGCTGACTGGACGTCGCTGCAGGGATCCCCCAAGCCACCATGTCCTCCCTCTCCCGACGCGCCTGCTACAAATGTGGCAATGTTGGCCACTACGCCGAGGTCTGCTCCTCGGCTGAGCGCCTCTGCTACAACTGCAAGCAGCCCGGCCACGAGTCCAACGGCTGCCCGCTGCCGCGCACGACCGAGGCTAAGCAGTGCTACCACTGCCAGGGCCTGGGCCACGTCCAGGCCGACTGCCCGACCCTGCGCCTGAGCGGAAACGCCACCAGCGGTCGCTGCTACAACTGCGGCCAGCCCGGCCACCTTGCCGTACGTTAACTCGAACTCTGCGCCGCGATGACGCAAAGAAGCTGCAGAAACTGACCTCGCTCTTTCAGCGCGCCTGCCCCAACCCCGTCGGCCCCATGGGCCGCGGCGCCCCCATGGGCCGTGGCGGATACGCTGGCTTCCCCGGCCGCGGTGGCTTCGCGGGCGGTCCCCGTCCCGCTACTTGCTACAAGTGCGGCGGACCCAACCACTTTGCGCGCGACTGCCAGGCGCAGGCCATGAAGTGCTACGCTTGCGGCAAGCTGGGCCACATCTCGCGCGACTGCACGGCCCCCAACGGCGGCCCCCTCAACACTGTTGGCAAGACGTGCTACCAGTGCGGCGAGGCCGGCCACATCTCCCGCGACTGCCCGCAGAAGAACGCCCCCGGCGAGATCAACCCGGCCGAGGTCGATCTGTCTAACGTTGCTGCTGCTCCGGTGGCTCCCATTGCCCCCGTGGCATAAACACCCCATATGTCAGCGACGAGCGTCTGTCCTCTCTGCACCCTCCCGCTGCCACTAGCCGTCTTGGTTTGGTGGCGGGGGTCCCGGATGGGCAGACTACCCTCGAGGCCGTCGTCGCTTTGTGAGAGGGCGGCTTCGGGGATGCCTTTTCTTACGCCGCTTTTATTTCTTCTATGCAACGACCTTTTATTTTATCTGGCGCCAACGGTTTCTACATTCGTTGGGCGCCTCTCGCCGACTAGTTTCATGGAGTACGGCCTCTATATTTTCAACATGGCCTCACGAACGACTTACCAAAAAAAAATATGCTTAACATGGCGTCTCCGGTCATCTCACAACTCTTATTCTCTTTATTCCTCTCTTTGGGATCCTCCACTGTTTCGGAAACGACCACGAAACAGTCATGACGGCGGCGAGAGTTTACTTTTCTCTTGACCCGGATAGATCCGTGACGATGCAGGATGGGTGCGCGGCAGGGTGACGACGTGGACCAGGATCTCCACACCGTCTGCCCCCTGCCCGTGGTCCCGCCACGGTACCGACTCTCTGGGCGGGAACGTGGCGGCGACAGGGGACCCCCCTCCCATCGGCGAGATGACTTTGGATCATCCGGGAATCCCAATGGAAACGACCGACAGACACTGTCACGTGGCTCTTCTTGACGACTAAAGACTTAAATGGCACCGGCGATGGATATACCCCGCGAGGCTGAGTGTTGAATGTTGTTGTGTCGAGCTGGGAGCGGCGCGCCCGAGACCCGAACCGGGGGGGAACCCAGCCGGCGCGTCGCAGTACGCGCGCAGGACAGGGCCCCCGCGAGGGCGGTTCGAGCAGTTGTTGAGTTGCAGCCGAGTCGGGCGCGCGCGCATACGGCGGTGGATGCGAGGACGTTTTTTCTTGAGCGCTGGAAGGCAAAAAAAAAAAACAAGAAGAAGTTGGAGAGAGGATGGAGCTTTTGGACGGAGAAGCCCAACTCGACCTCAGGCTGTTGACGACGGAAACGGAAACAAAGGAAAGAAGCTGTTAAAAAAATACGAAAAGAGACGGGCGTGCTCGCGAGGTGCCGTGGGCCGCTCCTCTCCAGGAGTGACGCCAGCGCCCTGGCGACGCTCCCGTTGCGCTACAAGTGGATGGCTAGGGGACGGCAGTAAGGGAAGTGTGCGAAAGAGACAAGACAGACGCGGGAAAGAACGAAATGCAGGACTGGGACTCAAAGAGCTGTACATATGCTTTGGGACCGGACAATGTCTTTGTGTGAGTTGCGCGCGTGCAGGAAACAAAATCTCATATCATGAGCACATGAGCGAGACGAGAAGGCGGTGATGTGTGGCGGGGCTCACAGTGAGAGCGAGTGAGGCGACGACGATGTGCGCGCGACGGACAGGCTGGGTTGCCTGTGGCGTTGGAGAGACGGTCGCAGCCTGGAGGAGGATACGGGGGCAATATCGAGTTCAAGTTTCTTCCCTCTCAACGTCAAATTTGCGACTCGCGCCGTGCGTGACCCAGGTAGGGAAACCTGCCTACTAACGACAGAATGTTGATCAACGGGCTGAAGCACCCTGCTCGTCGTCCTCCAGGTCCCACGATGCGGATCTGCGAGACACAGCCATCCCGTCCTATCATCCCCCAACCCCACAGCAGCCGCTCCACCACCGCTTTGGCGTAGGGCTGACTGCCCGTGCTCTACGTACTTCCGTTGACGCCTACGTTAATATGCCACCGGTCCAGGGCTGCTGCCCATCAGAGCATGAGGCAAGCGGAAACATGTGCTGCAGCCGCCGCGGCACGATGATCGATAGTGTGAGTCAACGCAGACGCGGGCTGGTAAATACGTAGGTAGGTCCCGTGCCACGTTGGCCTGCGAGCCTCGACGGCGATGACAAAACGAGATTGTGCTTGGTCAAACAGGGCAGCACGAGTTGCAGTTGTCCGCCTTGCTGGACGCCCATACGCCCTCTAATAAACCCCCCTGTCCGACGCCAAGTCAGCCGCACGACACGGCCTGCTGCTGCTGCTGCACCCAGTCGCACCATTCGCCAGCCCAGCCGTCCGCCTCGCTCGCGCGCCAGTTGTCGCCGGCGGTGGTCCCCATCGCAGTGGTGCCTCCCTGGCGGGAAGGTCGCGGCTCCGTCACCACACGCCCGTCGTCGGCCTGGCCCCCCTGGCGCGCGAACGACACCACCACCACCACCAGTCCACCAGCACCGCCAAAGGCGCGAGCATGTCTGCAGGCCGTCAGCACTTAGGCAGCAGCCCGCGCCCGACTGCCCGTTGCCTTGCAGGCTTTTGCAGAGCCGGTGCATGCTCTGACGAGTGAGTGGGTTCGGTCGCCGTCGGCCCCCATGGAGGAAAGAAAGATGAGGCTCTCCGGCGTTTGGCACGCGCAGGGGTAGGCTTGTGCCGGGTTGTTCGTTGGCGATGCGGCTAAATTCGCGGCCGGCCGTGGAGATACAAAAAGGCAGCCGGCTGGCGTTGGACGCGATCGCGGGGCGAGAGCCGGTGCGTCGCACTGCTGAGGAACTGCCGTCGCCTTGTTCTATTTTCCTTTCGTTTCGATGTCACCGACGAACGTCTGGGTTCTGTAATTGGGTTGATCACGCATTGAGCTTCGAGTGCAGCTGACGACACCGGGCGAAGACGACGACGCTCCATCTTCATCTGGCAGCTCCAGCAGGGAAGGAGCGGACCGGGAGCGCCCTGCCGCGAGCACGTTTGACGCAAACAAGACCGCTCCCACTTGTCTGAAGGAAGGAGGCCGTGGTTCATAGCAGAGCATCGATCGTTCCTTCCGCCACATCGACATACCGCCAACATGTCTGCCATTCTCGGGCCTCGCATCGGCCGGCGGCGACGCTCTCGCTCACCTCCCCCAAGGTCGGTCTCCATCGTCAGCCGCTCGGCATCCATCTCGCCGCCGCCCTTTGGCCGCCGCGGCTCCAGGCGGATCGTGCCCATCAGGATGGCTCCTCCGCCCTCGCCGCCGCCGTCGGCGCGGCCCCAGAAGAAGCAGCAGGCGCCGCAAGAGGCCATTGACGAGTTTTGGACCAAGTTCACCACCAAGACGCCCGGCAAGGGTGAGTTTTGAGCGCATGTTGCGGCCGTCGATGGAGAGGCTTGAAGAACTGACGGTGTTCGCAGCGACCAGAGTCATCCCCCAGAACCGGTTCGTCGACAGGGTGACCAAGAAGAGCGCCGAGGGCACCACCGCGGACGGCACCTCGACATCGGCGACTGCGTCTTCGTCGGCCTCTGGGTCTAACAAGACCACGACCCAGACCAGCTTCGACGACGCCGCGGCCATGTGCCGCGCCAAGGTGGCCAAGATCGTCAAGGAGTGCCGCCGCGTCAACAAAAAGTACCGCGACCCGCACTTCGACCTCGAGTCGGACCTCAAGCTCGGCCGCCGCGACACCCTCGAGTCGCTCGGCAACATCCGCGGCGCCCGCAAGCCCCCCGGCAGCGACTTTTGCCCCCGCAGCGCCAAGCGCGTCACCGAGATCTTCGACAAGCCGCAGTTCTACATCGAGGGGCCGACCGCAAACGACGTGAGGCAGGGCCGCGACGGCGACTGCTGGCTCATGTCGGCGCTGTGCACCCTGAGCAACAAGAAGGGCCTGATTGAGAGGCTCTGCGTGGCGCACGACCAGGCCGTCGGCGTGTACGGCTTCGTCTTCCATCGCGATGGGGAGTGGATATCGGAGATTGTGGATGACTTTGTAAGTCGCTTGACGCCCTCGCCCCTTGCGCTGAGAGCGGCACATGCTGAACAAGACAGCTCTACCTCACAAAGTCCGACTACGACGAGAGCTACACCGACAGGATCCTCTTCGACGAGTGCGAGCGCGTCAACCCCGAGGAGGCGTACCGCAGAATCTACCAGTCTAACAGTGGCTCCCTGTACTTTGCCCAGTGCGAGCATCCTCAGGAGACTTGGCTTCCGCTCCTAGAAAAGTGCTACGCAAAGGCCCATGGCGACTACGCTGCCATCGAGGGAGGATTCGGAGGCGAGGGAATCGAGGATCTGACCGGCGGTGTCACTTCGGAAATCTTTACCACCGACATTCTCGACAAGGTGGGCTGCCAGTTTTGAGTTCAGGCCGCTCATAGCACTGACAAGAGGCACAGGAGCAATTTTGGAGCGAGCTTCTCAGGGTCAACCAAGAGTTCCTATTTGGCTGCAGCACCGGGGTGTGGGGAGAGTCGACCTGGGGCGAGCGCAAGGGCATCATGGAACGTCACTCGTACTCTGTCCAGCGAGCCGTCGAGATTGACGGGAAGCGCCTTGTCCGCCTCAAGAACCCATGGGGCAAGGGCGAATGGAAGGGTCCTTGGAGTCAGTCGCCCGTTCGCGCAGAGCTAAAGACCATGCTAACTATGTTGTAGGCGATGGATCCAAGGAATGGACTCCTGAATGGCTTGAGAAGCTCGGGCATCGCTTCGGTGACGATGGAGATTTCTGGATAGCATACGAAGACCTCCTGCGCAAGTACCAAGCCTTTGAGCGGACTCGGCTGTTTGGCGAGGAATGGAGCGTTACCCAGATCTGGACCACACTCAACGTGCCGTGGATGGTAAACTACCACGATACCTACTTTTCACTGTCCATATCGAAGCCTGGCCCTGTTGTCCTGGTCCTGTCCCAGCTTGATGACCGATATTTCCGTGGATTAGAAGGGCAATACCGCTTCGAGCTGGGCTTTAGGCTCCACAAGACTGGCCACGAGGACTATATTGTGCGCAGCCAGACACCCTACCGCATGCGCCGCTCCGTCAATGTCGAGCTGGATCTGGAGGCCGGCGACTACGATGTCCGTATCAAGATCGACGCAACCCGCTACGAGGATCTGTTGCCCATTGAGCGAGTCGTTCGCGACAACGCCAAAGACTGCCGGGAGAAGCTCACCCGTATTGGACTCGCCTACGACCTGGCGCACGGCAAGGGAAAGGTTCTCGAGACGCCCGAGGAAAAGGCCTCACGCAAAGCTCACGAGAAGAAGCAAAAGGAAAAGGTGCGACAGAAGATCAAGAAAGACATACAGAAGAGCCGGGAGGAGCAGCATTACCTCAAGAAGAAGCAGTACGAGCGGGATGTCGAGAGGCAGAAAAAGGCGCAGAAGCAGCGCAAGGCCAAGATGGCGGAAATGAACGCCAAGAGGCGCGATGCCGGCATGGATCCAAGGGCCGGGCCGCCGAATGTTATGCCCCGGCAGGGCATGAACGGCAGAGGGCGAGGTCGACGGGGTGGTTGGAGCCCTGGTCCCTTTGTCAACGAGACGTCTGCCGAGCCAACGCCAGATGGCACTGTAACGCCTGCGAACGAGGAGACGAAGCAGGCCCTACCTCCTGCAGATGATGCGGCGAAGTCGGCGAAGGAGGTCCAGCCGGTCGAGGCACCGAAGCAGGAAGCGACCAACCCACCACCTCAACCAGCGCATGAGCCGCATCTAGTTCAGGAACCGATGCAAGAAGCACCTCATCAGCAACATCAACCAGTGCAAGCGCCGCATCTTGGTCAGGGGCCGACGCAGGAAGCTCTCCATCCACAGCATCAGCCTGGGCCGACGCAGGAAGCGCCCCATCCTCAGCATCAACCAGCATATGGGCCGCGCCTGGCTCAGGGGCCGACGCAGGATGCATCCCGGCCAAGGCAGCAGCTGGTACATCGGCCGCAGCTGGCTCAGGGGCCGAGGCAGAATGTACCGCCGCAAAGAACTGCTGCGCGTCGGATCAATGAGCCACGGTCAGTCTCGCGTCCGAACGAAGGAATGGTGAGAGACGGTAGGGCGAGGCAGCTCGCTCCACCCCGTATGGACAGCGAATGCGAGTTCTACGAGGGCCCGTTCGACGAAGAAGACTGCGAGTCGGAGAGCGATCCTTGCTTCGACGACTTCGACTCACTCTCGGAGCTGTCTGAGCGGGAACTTGACCTCCAAGTCGATAACATCCGACGCATGGAAAACAGTCGCCCTCCGCCTCCTCCACGTGAGGGCCAACCTCCCGAGGAGGAACCCGACGAGTTTGAGCGCGACCCCTGGAACGCGGTTGCCGTTGTAGGTCTACGTGTGTACCACAAGTCGGAGTCGACCCTGTCGAGCTCCGAAGTGCCTGTCGAAGCGGGTGACGATACACCTGCTCAAGGCGAGAGTACAGATGTTCAAGCCAAGGACACGCCTGCCCAGGAAGACATCGTCAAGCTCAAGGTTGTGCGCCCGAACCCGTACGCCACGAGGGACGAGATCGACGAGGAGGAGAAGAAGAGCAAGGAACTCGACGTGGACGACAGCGCCAAGGATGCGACCCTCGTGGGCGGCGTGACGGATCGCAAGAAGAGCATTATGGGTAACAACCGGAAGTCCTCGTGATGGGCTCGCAGACCCCTTTGCGATGGGTTCGAGGCTCAGACTTCCCTCGACTGCTGGCAGCACCACCACGGCCTTCGATATTGCGGACCGACGACAACGAGGATTGCACGACAAGATTGGCTTAATGACGGCAAGATTGTTTAGATGCGACATACGACGCCACGGCCTGACGAGACTTGTTTTTTTCTGGGCGGATTTTGTCCCGCGCGCGACGGAATGGAACGAGATTGGATTTGCGCGCTGGATGGGGGCCTGACTTTGGGGACCCTATGTATGATGTACCGCTCTTACGGCCTCACCCTCACACCCTGTCTGTTGCCCTTTGTTCGTTTTCTTCTCTAGTGGACGCAATGAATGCGTCATGAGATTACGACCTGAGAATATGATCACCTACACGACCTGAATATGCACAAGAATGTCTCTTGTCATGATGACGCTGTAGACCATGGCTGTCATGATTGCAGAGGTGTGAATCACCTGCACCAGCTCGAAGAGAGTTTCTGTGAAAAGATTGTGGTATATTGTGATCATTGCGCAAATGCAGCCACCCATGTCCCGGAACACGACTCTCGCGTGGCTAGCTACACCACTGCGCAGAGCCATGCCCAGTTGCTCAAGTGAAACTCCGGCCGTCGCTGACAGGACAGCAGTTGAAAATATCGAAACACGTCCAACATCAATGCAGATGCCCGGTCGAGGCCGGACAAAGAGGTATCCAGAATTGCATCCATCCTAAAAACGCCTGTGACCCAAAGACAAAAGCCCCGCGCCACATACTTGACCGAGGCCGCACGCATTGCGTTGCTGACCTTTCGCCGCCTAGGGCGAGGCGTCCTTCTCGTGGTGAGTGGCACCCCCGTCGGGCAGTGTGCTCGACACGCCCTTGAGGCCATCCTCGGGGTGCTCGGCGCCCTGGTGGGCGATGCTCTGGCGGTGGACCCAGGTGTCCTTGGGGCGCCAGTGGGGCGACTTGCGCGCCGACGAGACTTCCGTGTACAAGAGGTCAATCTCCTCGAGGGTGAGGCCCTTTGTCTCGTAGATGAAGAAGATGACAAAGGCAATGCAGATGAAGCAGCAGCCGAACCAGATGAAGAAGATCTTGGACTGGAGGTTGGCAAAGCCCGGGCCGTAGTTGACGAGGTACGGGGTAGAATAGGCAATGGCCCAGTTGAAGAGCCAGTTGGTGGCCGTCGTCATGCTGAGCGACTTGGCACGCGTCTTGAGCGGGAAGATCTCGCCCGTGACGACCCAAGCCAGGGGTCCCCAGGTGGCGGCGAAGAAGAAGATGAAGATGCAAGAAAAGGCGACGGCCGCCTTCTGACCGGCAAGGTTGGTGACGGTGACGACGCCGTCGGCGGTCTGACCCGAGGACAGGGTGCCCGTCATGGCGACGATGAACTGAGAGACGCACATGCCCACAGCACCCCAGAGGAGCAGCGGCCGGCGACCCCACTTGTCGATGGCATACAGGCCCGGGAGAGTCGAGGCGACATTGATGGCCGACGTGATCATCTGAATGACGAACCCGCTCGAGACACCCGAGTTCTGGAAGTACTTTGTGCCGTAGTAGAAGATGAAGTTGATACCAGTGAGCTGCTGCAGTGCCTGCAGGGCCATACCCGTGAACTGGCGCTTCAGGATCGGTGGCTTGAAGCAGGTGAGGTACGAGGCCGTCCCGATGCTCATCTCATACTCATGGTGGGCCTGGATCTCGTCATGCTCTGCCTGGATGGCAGGGTGGTCGGGCGGAAGGCGGCGGATGAAGCCGAGAGAAGCCTTGGCCTTTTCATGCTTGCCGCAGCGGATGAGGTAGCGCGGGGTCTCTGGCAGGAAAAGCAAGCCAACAAAGAGGATTAGAGACCAGGCGAACTGAACGGCAATGGGAATGCGGTAGCTGCCCGAGTCGTTTCGGTTGGCCGTAGCGTTGTTCACGACGGCGGCAAGCAGAAGACCAATGGTAATGGCCAGCTGGTAAGCACCGACGATGGCCCCGCGGAGCCACTTGGGCGCTGTCTCGGACTGATAGAGAGGAACTGTTGCGGGGTGTCAGACAGGATTACCGGGCGTATGCACGGATGTCACTTACTCAGAGCAGAGATGAGGCCGACACCAAATCCGGCAAAGAATCGTCCTGCGAGGAACATGGGGATCGCCGTGGAGGCGGTCTGCAGCGCGACACCAAGGTTAAAGACCCAAGTCGACAGCATCAAGGCCCAGCGTCGACCAATGTAGTCACCCATGAAAGGCGAGAAGAGGGCGCCAAAGAAGGTGCCCGCGGAGAGAATGGAGACAATAGCCGACTCCTGGCTCGTTGTGATGTCAAGATGACCCTTGGGGTTGACATATCCGGTGCTGAAAGTGTCTTGCCAGTAGGGCATGGCAATGATGCCGCTGATGGTTCCTGTGTCATATCTGCACGCCGTCAGAATGAACGCCTTGAGTGTATTGTAAGTTGAGGGCGCAGACGAACCCAAACAGAACGCCGCCAAAGGCGACGAAGAAGCCGATGACCACACCGGGCCAGGTCTTGCCGACCTCGCCCTCGGGCTTGGTAATGGAAGCCCTGCGAATGAAGCCCATCGCTGCGGCTGTTGCCCTTTGGGTAGGGCTAGAGACGATAGTAGGAGTTTTGTGTAACCTGGCCGGTAAGACCGTCGAGGCCGAAAGGACTGCTTAAGTAGGGCAAGGGACGAGGCGAGATGTCTCGCAAGGGCGATCAGCAATAACACGGGGTGGAGTCGACCCTGGCGTGGAGGTCCGTGTCAAGAGAAGGACGTGACAAGCAGATCAGGGGGAGGGGCCGCGAGCTTTATGACGAAAACCGCTTGGCCGTGGTGCCACTGACGACGCGGTACGAGCATGGGCGTTTCGTGCGTCTGGACCAGGACTGACTGACTACCTTACCTGCTACGGACGTGATGTGCAAGTGCGAGCTCCGTGTCGTGGCGGTCCCGAACTCTGTGGAGAACCAGGGGACGGGAGCTTGTGGAGGACTGCATACAGGCACTTACTACATGCAGGCTGGGGGGCTTTGTGGCGGGACGATCGAGCGGAGCCGTGTGGGTGCGAGGCAGCATGTCTGGAGGCAGCATGGCATCGTCTGCCAACGGTAGTCTTGGTGTGGTGTGGCGCGGGATGTGGAGAGATGGGCCGGCGCAATGGTTGAGCTCGGGCAGGCCGAGAAGAGGAAGCGCACGCTTTCGCGGAGACGAGGGGCCGGGTCGCGGGGTGAGCGGCGCGAAAGGGCCTCAACATGGCCCTGTTCGTTCTCCTGGGAGATAAGGATCCGCGAACATGATTGCTGGAGGCGGCAGCCAAGGGCGCACGCGTCCAGACGGTGAGTGATGATATGAGGACGCGGTGGCTGCTCGCGGGCGGCTTGAGGCTGGGAACAGCATCATGCTGGCCTCATCGGGGACATGTCCGCAGGCTCGAGTCGACGGTTGCAATGTATTGGGTGGCGTCAAGAGTAGGAAAGGGCCGACATGGGCGCAGGTCCTGTCTGTCCTACACGGCTAGCCGGCGGCGCCTGGTGGTCTGATGGCACCGCTGGAGCGAACGTGTTTGAGCGCGGGCTTGACCTTGTTTCGACACCCACACATGCCAGGCGAGCCACTGTGGAGATGACGACGTTCTGATGGAGTTGGCGGCAGGATTCCCGTGGCCGGCAAGCGTGCGATGCAAGCCACTGGCGTGCCGAATGGCGCCGCCCGGCAACGGTTGGCTGGACCTGGTCGCCAGCGCGCAGCCATGACAGCGCGGCTGAGCCGGGGGGCAAATCGACGGGCGCCGGAGGGATGGGTGTCGAGGTGCAAAGCTTGGGGCGCGAGGTGGAGGGTGCCGTCGAACAAGTCTGGTAGCAAGGCGTTGGCGGTTGAGGCGCGTGACTGATTGAGGGAGTGGGCGGGCGAATTGGTTGAGGAGCAAAACGAGGCAGAAGAGAAGGAAGATGGTGATGCAAGGTTTGGCGCCTGGCCGGCTTCAGGAAGGCGCGCTCGGGTGTGCACTGGCCAACTGGCCGGCTTCCCCATACGAAGTACATGGCACCATTCCTTCGCCCAAGGGAAGGTGTTGAGAGCAGCAGTAGCTCTGGGTGGTTCCTTCCTGCTGGGTAGGCACGTTGGTCGGCACCTGCCATGGTGGTGCGCGCGACAGACAAGCAGTGGCTCGGTTCTTCCCTCCTTCCTCTTCAATGTCGAACAAAGCCTGTACGTACCGCTATGGGTCGTGGCTTCCTCCGCAACTCTGCCTGCCTGGGTACGGGTTCGATCGCTCCTGCAACGTCAAACCTGGCAGACGCATCCGCCTCCACCGCCTCTCAACATCACCAAGCCCTCGTCGTCACACAAACATCACCAGCCTTGCGCCGACATCACCGAGCTCGCCATCGCCTACGGAATACGAGTATCACAACACGCCCGGCTCCTCACAGCAGGCTGCCATCCGGATCCCGATCGCGCGGCAGCGCCAGGCGAGCCCCACACAGTCACACCCCGCTTGTCTGTGTAAGTGCCGGCAACCCCAGTGGCCCCCCGCAGGCAGTCCCCCAGACCCCCCTCCCAAGAGCCACCTACAGCTTGCCAGGCAAGCCTCGACAACGCCAATCGGAAACCGGCAGAACACGGCGCGCGCAAGGTTCGATTTCTGCCGGCCAGCCTCGCCAACCCGTGACCGCCACTGCCTGCCCGATGCCCAGCGACGGGCCTGCAACCCTGACCCAGAGTTAAACGCAAAGATAACGGAGTCCAGACCGATCTCGCGGACTCGCCTGCGCCGGCCGTGTGCCTGGTTGACCCTCAACCGTTGGTCGGGGCCCTTGAGAGGCTTCGTTCGTCTCGGCCGACGCGTCGCCTCGTCCACTCCAACGAACCATGCGTCCTAAACAGGCAATCAGGAAGGGGCATGGCAGGTCAAAGTCCAATATTGCATGCTGGGCGGCTGACGCCCAGCAGAAGCTTAATCGAACCAGCAGGTTGAACCGGCTCGGAGGCGCACCTCCGGGCCGACTTGCAGCATCGCGTCTCCCGTCTTCTGTCTCCCGTCTCGGGCGCGAAAGCGTCGCGGCCACGGCAGGGCCGAGTCCAGGTGCAGCATCGGCACCCTGACCCCGTCGCCAATGCCACCCGAGTCTGACCTGCATGCTTGGCTCTGCAGCGCCGTCCCTGAACCCGCAAGCCAGTGTGCCGTCCGCCAAGTCCACCCTTGCGTACTTGGGTAGTGGCAGTTCACGCGCCGCCCGCTCAAGCTGGGGGTCTGATGACGTCTGCGATTCGAGCACAACCCATCGTGGGCACACTGCGAATTTTTGCGACTAAGCGTAAGCCTTCCCGCGGCGGCTTCACGTTGACACAATGCTTCGTCGCTGTCAGCTTCTTGCTCGTCTGAGTATCATGGCACACGAATGACTCGGCAGCATGCTGTAGGTGCTGAAATCTGTTGATCGGCACAAATCTACCCGAACCCCCAAGCCACTGAGTCGTCGGCCCGACGCCTAAAACACCCCAAGTCGCCCACCATTACGCCTTCTGCACCAGGGCAGGCCACAAATCAATGCCACCTTTTGACTGCCGGGCGTTCGGCAGCGGCTCGGTCGCATTGTGGAACCGCCTGCCGGGAGAGGGCCTGCAGGACGGCACATTAGACTGTTAAGATTGCAGCAACAGCTCGGGCGCCCTCATTGATCGCAAGCGCTTGCGAGGGCGATCGACGTGCGTTCCCTCTGACCACCTCGCCACCTGTCCTGGGGCTAGCTTTCTGATGCGAAGTAACAACACCCAACTTGTCACACCGCGGTCCATCCGCGGAGACGACAACTCCAGAAACCCCGGCGCATCATCCACGTTGCCCTCAAACTCCCGACGAAACCAGGACTACGCATTCTGCCGCGAGAGGCATTTGCCGCAGTCGAATGTTGATCGCGCTCAATTATGTCATTATCTTATTAACTTCACTTCATGCCCTAGAGCCAGCCGCGACTCGAACTCAGCCTCTTGTAGCTGTTCCCCTTCACCTCGACATAGTCTCTCGCGGTGCTGACGCCTTCACCCGCGTACTTTCCCCTCCATGGCTTCTCGTTGGCCTCTTCGAAGAAGTAATGGTTCGAGTTCTTGGCGTACTCTACTCGCCATGGCACAACAAGATCTCGCCGCTGCGGACCCCCGCCGCAGCTCCCCTTGAGCTGGGCGCTTGGCGGGCTGTTGATGGCCAGCGCAAAGAGGTTTTGCGGCTCGGTGTAGTCGGTGACTTGCTCCGCACGCAAGAGCACAAGCACGAGACAGCAGACGTTGATGATGAAGATGAGTACTAGCACGACGTAAAATATCCTCTGCCATGCGTTGATGTGGCCGGAAGTGTACTGCTGCGTTATGATGGAGCTGTGAAAGCTTTCCAGGGCGCCTGGTGCACCGAGTATGTTCTTTGCATAATCCCAATAGTGTCGAAACGGCGTGTCAATGGACGATATGACCAGCGTCGAGCTGCCATACACAGCCAGCGCCTCGGCCATGGATGGCTGATCAATCAGCAGCTTCGTGTCCTTTAGGGCGAGCTGCGTCAAGATGCGAGCTATGGAGGCGTTGCTGTAAGAAACGCCGCCGTTTAGAGCCATGGACAGCCCCCATTGCGTGGCGATCCACTGCGAAAGTCAGCCCGGCTTGTTCGGCAGAAACAGACGCCGAAACACGTACCTTCCAGTCAGTGGACCAAGACGGCCAGTCGCCTTTGAAGCTGGGGTCTTGCTCCGGCGTAAGGTGATATGCGTCGGGATCATTGACGTCCTCGCAGTGCGCCTGCATGCTGGCACCGGCCGTCCCTGAGATGTTGAAGTGGGTCGAACACGCCGGGGATACAAACGAACGCATCTCGCAGAGCGTATAGTTGGCCATGGCCGGGCTCTTGGCAAGAAGGTAGAACGCCATCGCGCCCGGGGCACTTGTCCAGTTGAAGACGGTGTTGTAGTCGCTTGGATACTACCACGGTATGTCAGCATGAGCCAGCAATGATGTCGCCGGCGCGCGCTACTTACTGCTTGGAAGACGGGCGGTATCCTGCTGTACTTGGGGCCCCAGCCAAAGATATCGTCGACAGCAGTGCGGTTGAGATAGTCAATCTGGCCATCTTGATTGTACCACGGCGGGACTTCCGTCTCCCACAGCTTGTATCCGATGTCTTGCTCTCCCACGTCCAGCAGCCGCGAGGTCTTGGCTGTCGGCCAGCTGACGTACACCAAGGGCTTGAGCTCGTCCTTGTCCATGTTGACGCACATGACGTTGAGCGCCGGGGACACGACGCCGGCACGGATGGCGTACTCGCCGACGCCGGCGAGATCGTCGGGCTGGAGGATGCCGTTGATGGGGTCCTGGGCAGCCGTGTACACGCCGGGATGGGGCATGGCGAGGGTGACGTTGTTGACGATGCGTCCGTACTTGACCCACTGGGCCGTGACGTTGCTGTGCTCCGTCTGGATCCACGACGACGACATGGTGGTGTTGTCATACAGCAGCGTCGTGCCGACGGGCCGCTGGCCGACCGTGGCGGCGCGGCTGGTGCCGTTGTTGCTGATGGCCGTCCAGTCGGTCATGAAGGACAGCAGGTTGCGGAACGACTGTCCCGAGAACTCGACGTTGAGGCACGACTCCTGCGCGCTGATGTCGGTGGCCGGGTCGAAGAGCGACGGGCACAGCTCCTTGACGTACACGGCGTTGGCATACGAGGAGCGCACGCGGCCCTGCATCTGCACCGTCTCCCACGAGCCGAACTTGAGCTTGGGCGCGACCATGGCGTCGGACGCGGTGGTGTAGAACATGGCGGCGATGGTGGCCGTCAGAGACAGCGCGCCGAGCACCGTCAGCCCCGCGTAGGGGATCGTCTCGAAGTGCGTGATGAGGTAGCCCGGCTGGATGACCCAGTTGCGCATCGTCATCTCGGCGAGCGTCACGCCCGTGGACCGCCGCGCGATGGCCCGCCGCGTGAGCACCTGCCCGACACACGAGATGAAGACGGTCACGAAGGACAGCTCGATGGTCTTGGCGACGAGCGCCGTCACGAGCGTCGCCGTCGACGGGATGACGCCCCCGCGCGAAGAGATCTTGTGGCCCCAGCGCGGCTGCACGAAGGCTACGACCATCCAGATGGCGGACATGACGGTCGAGTAGATGGACAGGGCGAGGATGATGACGGAGATCCAGCTGTTGCGCTTCTTGAGGATGTCCTGCCTCGACCAGCAGTACGTCGGCGGCTCAGCTGCGAAGAGGTCAGTGACTTGTCTCACCACTTACACGAGCAGCGCCAGTGAGCAGGAACGACATACCAAACTTCTTCTTGAACAGCTCGTCGTCGCAGCTGTCATCACCAGCGTCCGCCTCAACGTCGGCCAACGCCCCGGACGAAGCGTTGTGGTGCTTGTCGTTGCCGGATTTTAACGGAGGCTCATCATCTTCGAGTGGCTCCGGCGGCGGCTCCAAATGATTCTGTTGCAGCGCGTGCGCCTCCTGGAACACCGGTCGGCCTCTCGGAAGATTTGCGAGCTGCCTCTTCTTGGAGCGTCCAGGCACGAGTGCGTCTTTTATCCGGCCGAGAAACGGCGCCGTCCGGGATGCTTTGCCCTTGGGCGGGAGGGGCGGCGCGCTGCTCAGGGGCCAGCTGATGGTGTGGCCGCGAGCATTCACCGAACTGGCATCGCGGCGCGGCGGAGACGGCTGGTGGTCCATCAGGATGCTGCTGGTGCTGCGCGACGACGGTGACGAGCCCTTGGAGCCGACGGGCACGCGCATCGGCACGGAATTCCGCTTGTCATCGGGCGGTGTCTCTGCGTTGCCGTCTGCGTTGTCGCTCTGCTGCGGCGTCTCCTCCTGGTCTGCAATGTCCGCCTCGGTACCACCGTTTACCGGGGCCATGCCGCCGCCGCGGCTGCTCCGGCTGCCGCAGTCGGTCGACACCCTCCCTTCGGCGGCGACGTGCGAGGGAACGCGCTGGTACGTCTGGTACTGGACCTGGCGGTCGAGGCTGCCGACGTTGAAGGTCTCGACGGTGGGTGAGGCCGAGGAGAGTGGCGAGACGGCGTTTTCGTCAAACTCGGGGACGGCGGTGAGGGCCCGCGGCGGAGAGATGGAGAGGTTGTTGGCCATTTTGGCTGTTCTAGGTGATTTATTACACGAGAATCACCGCTGCCGTGGCAGGAGTTACCGCATCGCCAGTTTGTCGATACGACGACGGCTGTTCTGCTGCTTCACTCGTAGATGGCTGTTCCTCTCAGCCAGCTAGCGAATGACCGAGTTGCTGCCGGCTCCGTGTGTGTGAGGCAAACCGATCAACCTTCAATCCCCTGTCCCAAAGAGCGAGCGAAGTGTCAGTCAAGGCCGACGAAGCAGGGTGTGATCGGGAACGGCCCTAAAGACGCTGGAGGTCTCAAGATAGGACCGAGACAAGAGGGCTCCGTCGGGGTGTAAGTCTCTGCTGGGGTGGCTGGTGTGGTTTCAAGACGGAAACAAACGTACAAAGGAGGCCACGTGCCAACCGCACGACCCGCTTCGCGAGGGCGTCTCTGGCGCTCGGTTTGCTACGAGCTTCTATAGTCTGGTATGTCCCGGCCCGGTTGTCGGAGCTGTGGCTGTTGCGTGGACGTGCGGACAACCCGCGGCCCCCCTTGAACCACGACCACCGACGACACGGGGGCGGGAGTATGTTCAGTCGGCGATGCTTTTGCCGGAGGTATGGCCCCAGGGCACGCAAGTCGAAACAGTAAAAGCAGTCAAAACAGATCAACGCGGCAGAGACACGGGGATTCTGCTATAGATGAACAGGAAATGAGAAGAGAGAGGGCATCGGCCGGTGAGAGGGCGGAGAACAACTGACAGGTACGGAGTACACACATGGGACGACAACAGCCACCAAAGCGGGCTACTACTACTACTGCAACGGGCGACATCCGTTGGGCGAAGGTGACGACATGGGCAGAGCTCCCTCGCTCGCTCTCTCGCCGGGCACGCACCCAGACACACAAGGTCCGTGGTTGCAGCCAACGTGCATGAGTTGGCCCTCGTGCAACGGGGCGGGTTATGTTTGTGGAAACCTCGATGAGCGGGGGCCTTTTGCCGCAGGCTGGGCGAGCGGGCGATCTGTGTGCACCCATGGGCAAGTGCTTCTCTCGCGAGTCTCGCCTATGTGCGTGCTCCCTGCGCTGGCGTTTCAAGACACGAAGAGCTGCCGACAGTACTGTACTGTACCGTACAGTATTGGCCACGGCAGCATTGACGCGCGAGAGCTCCAATACTGTAGTCTGTAACTGTACCGGCAACGGCTATGTTGCAGGGAAAAGCCCACCGGTGGCAGGACTCAAGAGGCAGGGAGGATTCTCTGTGGGCCGCCGTGTAAGCCCCAGCAGAACGAGAATAGAAGCCTGGGGAGGCTGTCCATGTGAGAGCTAACAGCCCCCCGGCACCCGCTTTCTCGATGGAGCCGTCCCCCGGCTCGTCCCTAGTCTTCGCGTAGTAACGGGTTTTCCTTTCCACTCGAGGTCAGCACATCGCGGGGGGCTATGATCCGTGCAGCCGATCCTGTAGAGGGGTCGGTCCCTGGAGGCTGGGTAGCCGGAACGCCTCCACCGGTGAGGCTCTATCGCCCGTCTCCAGTCAGCTCACACAGGTGACAGGAATAACACCAAAAAAAAAAAGAGTACCTATACACAGCCTCCTCCTCCTCCTCCTCCTCCTCCTCCTCCTTCGGCTCCTCCGCCTCCTTCCCCCCTCATCCACCCACCTGCAGCCGGGTTTGTCCAACCTCGCCAAGACCCAATGGTTGTCACAGCCTCGCCATGTGCGCGCCTTGCCGTGTGGTGTGGGATGAGTGAGAGCAGAGGGAGAGAGAGTTGTGGTGGTGCCCGGGCGCAGGGCTCGAGTCCCCAACACGCTGACCTGACCTGCTGCGCTTGGGTCTTGCTGAGTCTGTTCGACGACCAACTGCCTTGCACGATTGGCCCCTCGGGGACTTAGCCGCGGAAGAGACCGACGAACAGACGCCGAGCACAGGAAGAGAGAGAGGGCAGCAGCATTCCTCCTCCCCGGTTCTCAGCACGCGCAGCACAGCACAGCCGGGATGGCCAACAGCAGGCAGAGGAGGAGTGCCAGGCGGGGAAGGGGAGGCAAGGAGTTGAGAGGCGTCTGCAGCATCTCATTGGAGTGACCAAGATGTGGGCTCAATCTGAGCTTTGGGCAGAAACAGGGGTGCAGGGCCAACGCCCTCTCCCTCGTCTGTGCATGTTCATGTGGCTTTTGCCTTGCTTTTTCGCTTGCTCACTTGTGCGCCTGTACCTTCTGTCCGGAGGGATGTGTGTAGGGATGTGTTTGCCTGTGCATCTGTGTGTGTGTGTGTGTCTGTGTGCCTGTGCTTGGTGTGCCCTGTGCTTGTGCCACCAGGCACGCCCAGTTATTTTTGGGCCCCAAAACAAACATACATACATGATGGCCATTGCTGGTCGCGTCCATTTTGTTTCGTCAGTGTGGCTGTCGGCTGTTGCGTGCCGTCCGCCTAGACATGCGCGATAGCCGATGGGCTTCACTTCAAGCTCGGGCAGTCCGGCTCCCAGGTCCAAGAGTGCCAGGCGGCCCTTGGCTCGACACGATGCCCACCAGATGTCTCTTCATCCGAGTGCATCTCACACCGCTGGGGATTGCAAATGGCGCATCAATATGCAGAATGCGCGAAGAAAACGCACAGCGTGTGATTGGGGGCCGGTGGGCGCGGGGAAAGTCGCAATAAGGCGTTGATAATCTTCTTCTCTCTCTGGTGTTAGGGACAGGACACCGGTGTAAGTGCATGCATGACATGCGCGGTTGTGCCGTGTGGTGGTGGTGGTGCAGCAGCAGCGTTGCATCCGCGTCCAGCTCGCCTTCGACGAACAATGTGTACTTGGTAGTGCCAGCAGCGGCAGTGCAGTACGTAGCAACAGCCAACGAGCCAGCCAGCCTCCCGATGCAAGTTCGTGAGAGTTGATCCATTTCTCGCACATGGTGCCGTCGAGAAGGACCCATGAGGCTATTCCCAGCCCCCTTGCCTCACTGGGGCGTCCGCACAGACGAAAGCCTTGTGGCATGTGCACCACGGCGCATGGACTACTAGTTTCTATTTCACATCTACTCGGCATTTCCTGCGTATATCCTTACACTAGTTACAAACAAGCACTGCATGTATGTATGTATGTATGCTCGGGAGCAAACCCCGGCTTCCGCGTTACACTACTTGGCGTCCAGTGACAGCCCCAGCGCCCCGAGCACGACAAACACCATCGCCCCGGCGCCGAACCACGCCGCGGCAGCCTTCTCCTGCATGCCCGCCGCCACGACGACCGCGCAGCTCGCCGCGTCCATCACGTCGACGGCCAGGTTCCCCCACAGCACACTGCGGAGCCCTCGCCGGGCTTCGGTCTCCTGCGGCAGGCCTTGGCGTCGCTGCTGGGCGTGTCGCCGGAACGCCGTCCACAGGAGCAGTCCCACGACGACCTCTCGAACGCCGAGGAGGCGCGGCAGCAGGACCGAAGACTGGATCCCGGCTGCTGTCGCGGGGTGATGGTGTGCCGTGCCGGTGTTGGGTGTTGTCGCTCCTTGCGTGCCCATCAGGAAGAAGAGGGACAGGAGGCGAGGAGGGGCGACCACGAGGGTCGCGCCGATGCAGGCCCGCAGCAGGGCGAGAGAGTTGATAACAAGAGGCCTAAAGGCCGACGCTCGGTCCGTCGTCACCATCATCGAGTTTGGTCGCTCGTTGATGAGCTTTGTTTGCTCGCCGATACGGGCGTGAATGTTCATGTTTCTAGTAGAATGATCCATATTTGCTGAAGAAAGTTAGATTGCAGCTGTCGACTACAATATTACAAAATATTTGAAGCGTTTTCAAAGACATTTTAACCACTTTGGTCGCCCAGTGAGTGACGGAGAAATGATGCTTAAGCATAACGCGCAGATCGGGGCTGGAGGTGAAGCCTTACAGGTTGGCATAACGCGGTCGGGGCGACCACGACCCGAGTATATGTCACCTCGATGCTGCTGCCTAGATTTGGGACCCGATGATCGTCTCTCCTCGGAATTTCACACAGTCTGGTGTCGCGAATGACTTCGTCGGGCTACGCGAAGGATGAGTTCTGCATTGTAAACTCGCCGGTGTCTTTGTTCCCGACTGATAGTGCGACAAAACAAGGAGTTAGTAGGACTATATTGCGGCGGAAGTGTGAGCAACTGCTTCATGTGTGTTGCGGCCAGTTGTGAATGATTCAAACCTGATAGACATAGCCTCATAACGTGGTCCGTACGAGTTTCATCAGGCAGTGACGTAGCCGAGCAACACACACACACGCGCGCGCTCGCGCGCGCTTGCTGGCGTCTAGGCAGACACGATCGGCCAAGGCCTCCTTGCCGTGCCGCGTCTTTACTTCAATTCTCCGAGTTGTCACAGCAGTTGCTTGATAATTTGGCATACCTCTTCAGTCTGCTCGGCAAGACAGTTCCACGCTCTCGTGCCGTTGGGAGTTTCAGTCGTGATATGGCTTACGAATTCCGCCGGCATCGTACCTCCGCAGACACCAGCGCTGTTCAGCGCCTCACCCAGACTCTGATTATTTTGTGCTACAGGCATTTCGTGATCGCTTCTGCAATACAATCTCTCGAGACTGATCTTGATGGTAGATGTGACGCATGAGACGACGGAACGCAGTTATGTAACTTCCTGCGCGATGATAGTCCGCTATTCACAGCAGGACGTTTGCGTTGGTTAAATAAACGACTCTTCTCGCTGCCCGGACATGACTCTGCCGCCTTTTTCCACCCTCATCGCCATCAAGCCACCATTGATCGAGCCGTCGCCGTGCTTGCTCTCTAGAGTCTCATTGCCTCCGAAATGAAGTACCAGCTCCTCCTCGCCGCCCTGGTCGCCTCTGCCACCGCCGAGCTCCCACCGCTAGAGAAGTGGAAATACACGGGGGTAAGTACCTACGCCGGCAAAGGCAAAAACCCGAGTCAATCTACTCCAAGCATTGCCATGATGCCAGCATAGTGAAGCTAACTTACTTTACGTCTGAGTAGAAATGCAAAGCAGACACCCAGACATGTCATCATCTCGTCAAGACGGACAAGGGGGGTTTGGAGGTAGACTGGACAAAGAAGATGGAGAAGCAAAGCTTGAACGAGTCCAAGGTAAGACTTCAATTTCGCACTGATGAGTTGAGGTGGTTCGCGATGCGTGGACTGCATCACTGGCGGGAGAAGATCAACTGACATTGGAATCTGGGACTGCAGTGTACGAGGACGGGAAATAAGTGTGAGTGGCCTGCGAGCCTCCCCCAGCCGTGGTGCATGTGAGCCACTTGGCCGGCAGCGCTCATGTAGGTTACCTGCACTGGTAGAGCAGACTGAATGTTTGTTTCTAATGCCAGGTCAGCCATCGGCGCCGTCGACCGAGACGCCCATCACATTGATCCCGCTGCAGTCGTCAGAGTCGTTTGACTTGTGTGCATCTCGCAGGGCACAGCATGAATGAGTTATGGCCCTGACGTGCGTAGATAGTGATCAGCAACAAGTCAATCGCGTCGTTCTAAAGCTGCGCTTGCGTGCATCGTGCGCGTCGTAAAGGCGCACGGCCCTTGCAGTGTCCCGTCTGGCGGGCGATGGCTTGGGTAATCATTATGCCTCGGTATGGCCTCTTGCCGCCCTTGACACTATATCGGGTTCAGCAGGTGTCTACGGCTGGGAACTTTGAAACCACGTAAAAACCTGCACTTAGTGCACCTTTTTAGGCGACAGGCTCTCATTTAAATCTGCGCTTGGCGCGTTCGTATCACCGAAAGCAAACTCCGCGCCCTTTCCTGTCCTTTTCTTTCCTTTGCACGTAATCGGCATATATTGAACCATGAGGACGTACACTTTCATCGTCTCGGCCCTTCTCTGCTGCTGCCATGTGGCAAAAGGAGTTTGGAAATGGGAGGGGGTACGTGAGACCAGTTCCTTCCAAGATCATACCAGACAAAAGAAAGACGCCCTGGAGAGAACAGAACAGTCCGTCCGGCCAATACTTCTGTTGTCTACCCCGCCGCAGAGCTGCAGATTTCCCGAGCAGACCTGCCACCCGTGGATGGAAACCGACCTCGGCCGCATCATCATGTGGATGAAGACCATGCCCGGCAAGTGCATGAGCGACAAGCAGGTAAGTCGAGCGAGCGAGCGTGGCCCCCTCTTGGCCATTCACCCTCCTGCTTTCTTTTTTCTTCGTTCTTTTACTCGATAGAGTGTATCTGGTTCTGAGTCTGACGGTTGGCCGCGTGCTCTCGCGCGGATGTGTAGTGCACGAGGACGGGAAACCCCTGCCGGTGGACCAGGAACATCGAGGCCATCCGTTGCACATGAGATGAGAGGCACTCTGCGTTTTGTTGTGGTATAGGCATAGGTCTCGTACATGTGGTCGATTTATGTTAAAGGAATGTACGTGGAGTTACTCCGACTTCGTTGCTGTTGGGTATCAGCAGTTCAGGCTGAAGGCGTTTACGGAGCTCTCGTGTTCTGGTTAAAGAAAGAGGCCGACTGGATCGAGGTAGAACAAATCAGGAAGGAAAGAGAAAGACTCCAACGGTTCGCGGATTATGTCCGGCGGCGGGTCGGACGATCAGGTCCTTCAGGTCACCTCGCCTCTTGACGGTAGCTCTCCTTCCTGGTCCCTTCACGGTTGCATCCACCAAGCAACCAGGGGGGTTGCATATACAGCCGGCGTATCGCGTGACTTGCTTCAGCAATCTTCTTTGCAATTACTAGTCGAGATGCACTCATCGTCAAAATGCACACAGAACGCAGACAGAAACGCCTTCAACTCCCACGCCGTCCCGACATCCATCATGTACACCGGTTCCCGTCACAGCGCACCCCTGACGTGGCCTCTAACCCTCGCCCCAGTCTCTATACCATAGGCACTACCCGCGTGCTGCTGCATGAACTCGAAAGCGTCGTCTAAGCCATCACCGCCGTTGGGCGCCGGCGCGAGCCACCACCCCTCCTCTGCTCCGTGGCACCAGGCCGGGCGAGCGTGTACTTGGCAAACGCACGGGCGAGCGCCTTCTTGCAGCTCAGCTTCTGGCTGCCGACGAAGCTGTCGACCGTCACGGCGATGGCCCGGTCAATGTCCTGCGCGGAGCAGTACTCGGAAAGCCGCATCCTGCAGAAGGCCTCGCTGATGCGGATGATGGCCTCGAGGTGGCGGACCTGTGCGACATTGGCGTTAGTAACGTTTCCTTTCAACATGCCGAGGAGCAATAGTCTCGCGGGTGTGACAGAGGCGACTTACCGTGATGGGGTACGCTCCCGTCGCCAGCGACTCTCGTCGCATGTCAGCAAACAGGCGTGCGACCTTGTCCTCGTCCATGTGGTACAGCTTGGGGCTGCAGCGCTCCCGCGCGTACAGGATATACTTGCGCAGCAGCTCCTGCGGGATCTCGCCCTCCTTTCTCGTGCTCGCGTTCGTGCCCTGCGTGTCCACCTGCTCCGAGTCGTGCTCGACTTGCATCGAGTCCTGTGCTGCCGTTGCCTGCGACAGCGGGTGGCTGCGGCTGTGCGAACCGACGATGAAGCGCGCCAGGCGCTCATCCTCGGCTGGCTCGACCGTATCCCGCACCACGCACAGGATGTCGAAACGCGACAGGATAGGTTCCGTCAGCTGCACGTTGGCAGAGAAGGGGATGGTGGAGTTGTATCTGCCGCCTATCGGGTTGGCGGCGGCGATGATGCCGCAGCGGGCCTGCAACGTCGTGACGATGCCGGCCTTGGAGATGGAGATGGTCTGCTGCTCCATGGCTTCGTGGATCGACGTCCTGTCCTGGTCGTTCATCTTGTCGAACTCATCAATCAGGCACGTGCCCCGATCCGCCAGCACCAACGCGCCGCCCTCAAGCGTCCACTCGCTCGTCAGCGGGTCGCGACGGACACTAGCCGTCAGACCGACCGCGCTGGCGCCCTGGCCCGTGGCAAAGACCGCTCGGTGAGCCGTCTTCTCCACGTACTTGAGCACTTGGGACTTGGCCGTGCCGGGATCACCGAGGAGGAGGACGTTGATGTCGCCGCGCACATGATGAGCACCCTTGGTGGTCTTGGCGACACCGCCGAAGAGCGACAGGGCAACGGCAGTCTTGATGTCTGTGTGGCCGTAAATGCTGGGGGCGATGGAATTGACAAGCTTGTCAACAATGTTGGGGTCCCGGGACAGCTTGCGAATCTCGTGCTCGTCCTCCTCGGTCATGCGGAAGCCGGCAAGCTGATCGTGCGACTTGACCACGTTGTTGGCCTCGAGGATGGTGGCAAAAACGGGGAAGCCGTTCCTGTTGTTGAGCTGCGCGTCGTAGTTGTTGCGGTAGATGCCCGTGACTTCGATCTCCTCACCAGGCTTTGCCCGGTCGATAAGGTCCCACAGCAGGATGACTTCTCGCTGGCGCGGCAGACGGCCGGCCGGGACGGTTCCGGGCGACTCTTGCAGGGTGAGCTTCTGGTAGTTGCGGTACACCGTCTTCTCCGAGTTGAGCGTGAACGGGCCGCGAGACTGGCAGCTCTGGCAGAAAGTGATCTTGACCTCGACATTGGACTCTTGCTGGAAAGGGCCGAGCGTGACGCCGCACTTGGTGCAGTCGAACTTGACGTACTTGAGCTGCGGGAAGACGCCGGATCGGCGAGTGACGACGCCGCTGACTCGCACGAGGCAGTTGAGATGGGACTGGCGCAGCTGTCGGAGGGTATAGTGGACGGGGAGGTCAAAGATGCGCACGTGAATCTCAGAGTGGATTCGCTCGTAGTCGGGGTAGTGGAGGAGGACAACGTCCATGGCAACCTCGTCGAAGAGCTTGAGCATCTCGGCCGGGGCGTTGGCCAGGAAGTAGGCGAGGATGGCCTTGCTTTCAGACAGGTGCTCGTACGACACCTCGAGAGACTCGGCGTTGATCTCACCGAGCGTGCGGATGCGGTTACCGTACACGGAGGATCCTGACGCGTCAATGTACGAGGTCAAGAACGCCTTGAACTCGCGCTTGATGGTCCTCTGCACGGGCTGTATCGACACCCACTCGGTCAGGTTCGCGGCCTTGACGTCGCCGAGGGCCTCGAGGGACAGCTCCTCGTCCATGATGTCGGCATCCATGACGTCGTCTGGGTCCTCGTCGTAGTGATGGCGACGGCGACGCGGCTGAGCGGTCAGATCAATGTCGCCATCGTCGTCGTCTCCAGGTAGAAAGGCGGCGGGGACACGCTGCCTCCGAGCGACTTCTCTGTCGCGTCTGTTGAGCTGAGCCTCGAGCTGCCGCCGGGCGCCGAGGTCCATGTCGTCGTATTGGCCATCGTCGTCAAGGTCAGCGCCCTCGTAGGCGTCGTCCTCTCGAGCTCTGTAGTCGGCCTCGAAGCCTTCGCGGAACAGGTCGACATCATCGTCGGCCATCTCGTCAATGTCGTCAATGTCGTCCTGAATCTCAGCCTCCTCCTCAATCTCATCGTCGTCCTCGACGCCGTGGGCGACGTCAAACGGAGCTGGCGGCGAGGAGGGCATGGGGCTCGAACCCGGACCGACGGAGGAGGTGGCATCGTCGCCGGCGCGCGTGCGCTTGCGGCTCGAACGCGGAGCGGCTCCGCGGTTGGCCGAGGCCGGGTTATCACGAAGAGGCGAGCTGCAGCTGTCAGTATTTTCTCACACATTTGTTGATCACGAAGAGCGAGAGCATACCTCATTGCCTCGGTGTCTCTATGCGTCGGTAATTTGGAGGCAGTCGACGTGGTTCAACCCGATGCGTTCTGTGGAAGAATGAGGCAACGGCGTCGGGTGGGTGGGATGGGAATGAAGAGGGCGAAATGAGGGCGGGTGCGGGACCAAGGGAGCGGCAAGATGGGATTTCGCGTGTCTGAGACGCGCCGACGCGTTAAGTGGCTCCAGCGCGCTAACCCCCGTTGGCAGCGACGCGTTAAGTGGTTGCCGGGCGGGTAGCGCTGACAAAATCGACACTGTAGATTCCGGGGGAAAGACCACCAGAGCTGGCCGCATAGTTTTGTCACCTAAGGCCCCCTGGAGCCCATGCCATGCCACGCCACGCCACGCCCAAACCACACACGTCCGCCACCAGAGCTGCTCGCTCTCACACCCACATGGAGCTGACTCGACAGTCTTCGAGCTGCATCCACCTCCGCAACCTCTCGTCATCATCCACGCCTTCGACGTCGTCCGCTGAGCCATTGAATCAGGCCCATGTCATCCCTCTGATCAACTATTCACCACGCAACGCCATGGCGACGGATCCTCCGCCCGCGCCTGCGGCCACCGAAAACAATGGCGAGGTGACGGTGTCCGGGCGGAGCAATAGCTTCTCCCAGCTGTCTGAAGACTCTCAGACCGCGGCAGAGTAGGATCGCCGACCTCTATATACCAGAAGCACGCGCTGACCAGTCTCAGCTTCATCCGCAACCAAGAGCTCCTGGAGGCCGACGCACGCGAGGCCCTCCCCTACGTAAGCCTCCAAACCAGCAGCCGCCAAACCACCCGCGTCGCCGTCGCTGACATCAACAGAGCATCGAAAGCTGCACCAAGATCCTCGGCCCCCTGCGACAGAGCGTCTTCGCCTGCATGACATGCAACCCGCCGCCCTCCAAGCCCCAAGACCCCTCCTGGACCCCCGCCGGCGTCTGCTACGCGTGCTCGGTGCAGTGCCACGGCGAGCACACCCTCGTCGAGATCTTCCAGAAGCGAAACTTCACATGCGACTGCGGGACGACGCGCATCCCCGCCACGAGCCCCTGCGCCCTGCGCGTCAACGAGCAGACCAATACCAAGGGCGGAGTGCACTCCGAAGAGCCCGACGTCAACAACAAGTACAACCAAAACTTTCGCAACAGGTTCTGCGGCTGCGAGTGCGACTATGACCCCTTCCAGCAGAAGGGGACCATGTTCCAGTGCCTCGGGCTGGGCACCGTCGAGACCGGCGGCTGTGGCGAGGACTGGTACCACCCCGGGTGCCTCGTCGGCATGGGCCCCAAGTGGTACGAGAAGATGGAGGGATACAAGAACAAGCGAGCGAGCGGCACCGCTTCAGCTGGCAACGGTCTCACTACCATTGCTGAGGGAGACGAGGAGCGGCAAGTACCAGCGCAGGATGATGCGGATGTCGCCGTCGTCGACGAAGACGATGAGCCGCCGATGCCACCGGGTTTCCCGGAAGAAGACGACTTTGAGGGCTTCCTGTGCTACAAGTGCGTCGAGTCCAATCCCTGGGTCAAGAAGTACGCCGGTACATCTGGATTCCTGCCAGCCGTCTTCCTCGACTCGGCGACAACCGCTCCAACGCAAGTAGAGGAGCCCGTCAAAGTGGAGGAGCCCGCGTCCAAGAAGCGCAAGGCCGAGGACGACGTCGACGAGGAGGCCGAGGCAAAGCGCGTCAAGAGCGAGGACGGCGCCACGGTAGAGCCATCCGCGAACGGTGCTGACGCTGCTGCACCCGCCGCCAGCTCCGTTCAGACACCGTCTCAAGAGGAACCGGCTCCAGCCAGCCCTACCGGGTGCAAGCTGCCCAACCTGCCCGCCGCGCCCGCAACCCGCTTCTCGCTCTTCTTCAAGGAAGATTTCCGCGACAGGTTCTGCCGCTGCACCGAGTGCTTCCGCACCATGAACGCGCACCCGCAGCTCCTCGAGGAGGAAGAGGTCTACGAGCCACCCATGTCGGACGGCGGCGACGGCGCTTCACAGCACGGCGGCGGGTCCACGCACGGCAGCGGCAGCCTGCTCGAGCGCGGGGAGAGCGCCCTGCGCAACGTGGACCGCGTGCGCGCCATCGAGGGCGTCATGGCCTACAACCACCTCAAGGAGCAGCTCAAGCCCTTCTTCCAGCAGTTCGCCGAGAGCGGCAAGGCCGTCGGCGCGGAGGACATCAAGGCCTACTTTGCGAAGCTGCGCGGTGACGAGCAGGGCATCCAGGAGGCGGGGCGGGCGGCCGCAGAGTCCAAGGACGGGCCGTCGGACGCAGATGGGGGGGACTCGAGGCGCGAGCAGAGCGGTTACTAGGCACTGAGCGGGTTGGCTGCGGATGCTCTGGCGAAGGACCGGTGTAGAGGACATGAAGTCTTGGCGACAGCGGTAGGTCGTCGTGTGCGATGGGCTACGACCATGTACGGTATTTGTATCAATAGTTTAGGATCTGGGTTTGGGAACAGGCATATCCAGAATGTACGGCACGTCGGCGTCGGATGCTTTGAATACAGCCAAGGGACGGCCAAGTCGCCTCCATCATCATCATCATCATCATCATTGACCATGTCAGCATTGAATTACCTAAACACCGTCATCTCTTCTCCGCTCGTCAGAAAATGCTCATATTGCCACTCATGCCCTGTGCCCAGCCACACGTATCGTATCGTATCGTACAAGGGGGTATATTGTTTTGGCTCCGCGCGCCATGGATGGATAGACGCTCCTCCGACGGGGTGGACCAGCGCGTCCTACTGTCCCGTCGACCCTGTGCTCGATGCCGCGCTCAGTGGCCGCGGCGGGGGCATGGGAACGGCCCTCGGCGCGGGCTCGTCTCTCTGCATGGCGATGCCGCCCAGCATGGCGAGGTGCGGCAACGGCGGCTGGCTCTCGGCGCCAGGGCCGCCGTCGCCTCCTCCCATCATGGCTTCCTCGTCGTCGTCGACGCGCCCATCCATCATCTGCTCCTGGGCAGCCCTGCGCTCCATCTCGGCGACGCGCTCCTTCTCCGTAATGTCGACAACGTCGTCGTCGCCGCTCCAGTAGGGGTCGTCGTCGTCGAGCTCGGGCATGGCCATGCGCTTCCAGAAGCGCACCTCCTGGCGGGCGGCGACGGCGTCGACGCGGGCGGCCCAGCGGGCCTCGTCCTCGTCCCAGCGGCGGCGGAAGCCGCGCAGGGAGTCGTTGGCGGCGCGGGCGTGCGCCTGCATCTCCCACATCTGCTCGCGCAGGCGGCTGTTCTCGCGGCGGGCCTCGTCGAGCTGGGCGCGGTAGGAGCGGTGCCAGGCGGCCACGTCGGCGACGTGCTTGGCCTTGTACTCGTGGAACTGGCGGAGCATGAGGGCGAGGGCGCTGGCGTACTGGGAGAGGAGGGCGGCGTTTTGGTCGCGCGAGTGGTTGGCCTTTTCGAGGGCCTCGGAGAGGATGGAGACGAGGGCGTCGAGGTTCTGGCTGTCGACTGCAAGGGGGGGGGTCAGCGAGAGGGTTAAGCACTTCGGGGGCCAAAAAATGGGGGGGGATGGGGGATCGGACGCACCCTCGAGGTCGTCGGCGGCGGCGGCCATCAGGTCATCGTTGGCGAGGCCGTGGGAGCGGGCGCGGCTGCGCACCCGGCCGAGGCCGCTGACAATGTCCTCGGTGACGCGCCTGTTGTCGGCGAGCTGGCGGCTCAGCTCCTCGACCATGCCGTAGATGTAGTTGAGCTCGGCCTGGTGGCCGGCGGGCGTGGGCGCGGGGGCGGGCATGGCGGCCATGTTGGCGCCGCCGTTGACGCCGTTCATGGCTTGCTGGTACTGCGGCGACGGCTGCTGCTGCTGCTGCTGTTGCTGTTGCTGTTGCTGTTGCTGGAGGTTGTATTGCTGGAACTGCGACGGTTGTTGTTGCTGCTGCTGCTGGGAAGAGGCGGCGTTGGGGAGGGCGGCGGATTGTTGGTGGAATTGCTGGGATGGGTACGGACGGGGCTGTTGGTGCTGCTGCTGCTGCTGCTGCTGCTGCTGCTGCTGCTGCTGCTGCTGCTGGATCTGCTGGATCTGCTGGTGTTGCTGCGACTGTTGCTGCTGGTGCGACGGCGGTGGTGGTTGATGGCTCGGAAAGATGGGGGCGTCGGCAAAGTTGATGGCCGGCGTGGGCTGTCGACGATGGTGGATCTGCAGATGTTGTTGTTGGCCCTGGCGGTTCTGCTGCTGCTGCTGCTGCTGGCTCACCTGGTGGAGGGTCCTGCTCCCTCCTCCCTCGGCGGCGCGGCCCATCTGGATTGCTGGCCCCAGCGCCGCCAGCGACCCCTGGGCTCCCTGGGCTCCTCCTCCCTGGTGAGGGTGCTCCAGCCCAGGCTGCTGCTGACTCGGGTCGCTGTTGGGGGCGCTAGTAGCAGCAGCACCAGTCCCGCTGCCGCCGCTGCCTCCCGCCATCACGTCGACGACGCTCATCGCGGCCTCTGGGTTCGGGTTCGGCTGCTCAGGCGGACATGGCGATGGAAGAAGGGAAGCCGCGCGATGGATATGCGACAAGACAAGTTGCGTTGGGGGTCGTGTGTTGTGGTGTGTGTTTTTTTTTCTTCTTCCTCGTTCTTGTGCTGCGGTGCGCGGGCTATGTGGCCTGGCGAGGGAATTGGATGTGCAAAATGAAGATCGGCTTACCTGCGGGCGGCTGCTGCCGTTCGCTTGCTCAGGTGCATAACCCCGTGTGCCTTGGGCGACGCGACATCAGGTAATGAATGGTAAGGCAGCCTCGAACGTGTATGACTACGAGGAGGTATGTATGTATGTATGTGCGTAACGGGGGAGCGCGCTGGCTGGTCATCGAACGGGCAGACGCGGCTGCATGTGTTTGCATTCTGACATGAGCCGACTTGTCTGTCGTCCTGGTGCTGGTCGATGCGGTTGATGCCGCGCTGGGCCGCGTCGCTGTCCAGTGTTCGATTCGCAGCGCAGCTGGTCTCCGCCTCCTGCCGTCGAGGCAGGCGAGCCGCTTCGTTGGCGACGGCCTGGCTATGCCGCCAGCATCAGCCTGCTGAAGATTGCAGATTAGCCTTGACCTCAATCAAGCAGATGATGCACCTTCTTGGCCTGGATAAACCCAGCCAAGTGCTCGTCTGGCAAACCGATGACGGCCGTGACCCGTTGTGCTCACCACTCTCGTCGACCTGCCCACGATGGGCTACCCGGGACTGAACTCTGCAATCGTGAAATCGCGCCACGATCAGGACATCCGCGTCGCAAAGCTCTGGGTACGATGTAGGGGTGCATACAGGCAGTGCTCCCATTTGGTCTTCGTACTTTGGAGCGCGTATATCGATCACGGGTTTGGGTTTTGCCGTCCGGCTTATTCTGCCTCCCTGTGCTTGTATCACGACCCCTCCCACCATCGCTCCTTCCTTTAGTGGGACGACAAGCGATATCACGGCCCTCGTGCCGAAAACCACCATGCAAACCCGCGTGAAACTCCCACACGAGCGCATGTACTGTACGACGCAAACCGCGGCAGCCCTCTCACTGCCACATCTGCCCAACGAGCCATCATTTCGACATCCTCATTGTCCAGCCAGGGGACGACAACATCCGATCTGCAATGCAACCTCGGCTACACTCCCGAAGCGAATGTCGACACCCATGAGGGGCATCATTTCCGACTGGCTTGCGCGGGCGGCCTGTTTGCTTCTTCTGGTTGTTGTGCTGGCAGGGAAGCAGGGTCATGGCCTGCACCAAAGTCCTCGGTCCGACAAATGGATCGAGACGAGCCCACCACGAGCGGCACCCTTCGACTGGAGACGACTGGGTGTCCCGCATGTCAGCGGCGGATGGCGAATTTCGCCGATCATCAACAGGCGGCTCCTGAATAAAAAGCTGCAATATCGAGTCTCTGAATAAACACGGAGACGCAGCAAGACTCGGTTCTGTCCTTGAGTCGAGACTCGAGTCGATGCCTCGAGAGCTGTCCCGTCTGTCAACGTTTACCCGGACGATGACACATGCCGTAAGCTCATTCTGTGGCTTGTCGCTTGTGCAATCCCCATCAACCTAGCAAGCGAGTCCAAAGGTCCCTTGGTCTGCGGCGAGGCTTGAACGAGCAATTGTCCCCGAGGCACCGCCGGACTGCAGCGCCTCGAACCGCTCTCTTCCTTGAGCAGTCGTCCATGAGGGCCTGCCAGATCACCACGAGGTTCCACCAATCCACGAGGCTTGGTCGACTTGACGGACCCGGTCGAGGATAAATTTCTCGGATGCCATCAAGCCACCGCTCCACGAACGCTCCACGAACGGAGCAGCCCGCTTCAGACGCCCAGGGCGAAAGGCGGGGGAGTCTGCGAGTGCGGGGAACGCCATGACGAGACCAACCTCAAGCTTGCAGTGAGCCACGGTCGGGTCATCCCATGGCCAAGAGCTCATCAGGGCATTTCTTCAGCGTCTGCAGCAGGTTTCTCCGGCGCCTCACCAGCCTCCCGTCAAGCCTCAGCCGCGTATTCGGCCCGGCTCTCGTGCTAGCCCTGATGCCCCTGGTCGAGAATCCAATCATCTGCCGAGCGGAGAATGGGGCAGTCGGCCCCGCAGCCATCCCGCTGCGGGACGTGGAGTCGAGACATCAACCCCAAGGCTCTTGTTTCTTGGAGCAGATCGACGAGGCCTTCCATTACACCCGGGGCAGCGGCGGAAGCTGCGAATCGAGTCAACGGATGGCTCGGGACCTCGTGGTTTGCTGCAATGGAACCGACGGATGGCCTGTGGCGACTTACACCCCGGCCCGGGAATGTCAACACAAACAAACATCAGTCCTGCCTCGGCCATGAGTCAATGACTTGGAGAGATGCAATTGACCCTGCTTTGCGTCGATAATCTCGGCCGTATGTCGTTGCAAAGGCTGACGGGCTTCAATGGAGGCGCGGTGGCTATTTGACGCGAGTAACCGAGCCGACAAATTTTCCCTGATCGTGGCATCGTCGGCCGGCAACATTCGACGGCGCCCCTCGGGGCTCTAGTCCCTGGAGCGGAGTCTCCGCACTTCTAACCTTACACAGCAGCTCTCGATCGAGTCCCTCATCGTCATGGCCTTGGCACCCCAGCAGTCGAGGCGCTACCGGTCCGACGACTTGGGCGAGAGGCGGCACAAGTCAGACAGGGGAGGGCGCCAGCCCGGATGTAACCCCGCTGGCCTGTCATTGACCTGGGCCCTTTGATGTCAGATCTGCGCAGCTGTGACCTTATATAAGTGCGTGCACCGACGGCCTGGAATCCTTTGCCCTCGCGAGGATCCCTTGTCGAGAACGTGTACTCACTCCCGGGCATCTTATCAACACCATGAGGTTCTGGAGCGGACTTGTCTGCGCGGGCCTCGCGTCCGCGACGGCCTTATCAAGCAGGAACGGTGGCAACCTCGACGCCTGCCCTGGCTACAAGGCTTCCAACGTGAAGAAGACTGGCAATGGCCTCAAGGCCGACCTGACGCTTGCCGGCAAGGCGTGCAACGCCTATGGCACCGACCTGAAGCATCTCACACTTGAGGTCTCATACGAAACAGGTGCGCCTCAGCCTATCCATCCTCGAATAAATGCCCGCGCTGACATCCAAGTCCAGATGACCGCATTCACGTCACGATTCAGGACAAGGACAACCAAGTCTACCAGGTCCCTGAATCCGTCTTCAAGCGGCCAGGAGGCAAGAGCTCCGCCGGGTCCAACAAACTCAAGTTTGACTACACCGAGTCGCCCTTCTCCTTCAAGGTCAGCCGCGCCGACTCCAAGGAGATTCTCTTCGATACTTCGGCGGCGTCGCTCGTGTTCGAGTCGCAGTACCTGCGCCTTCGGACCAGCCTGCCCCAAGACCCCTATCTCTACGGCCTGGGCGAGCACTCGGATCCTCTGAGGCTCCAGACCAAGAACTACATTCGCACAATGTGGAACCAGGACAGCTACGGACTGCCCAACAACTCCAACCTCTACGGCACTCACCCCTTCTATCTCGAGCAGCGAAAGGGCGGTTCCCATGGCGTCTTCCTTCTCAACTCCAACGGAATGGACATTTTCATTGACCAGACCTCGAGCGGAAAGCAGTACCTCGAGTACAACACCCTGGGCGGCGTCTTCGACTTTTGGTTCGTTGCTGGACCCAGCCCTACCGACGTCGTCAAGCAGTACGGCAAGATTGCCGGCACCCCCGCGCTGCAGCCGTACTGGGGTCTGGGCTTTCACCAGTGCCGATACGGTTACCAGGATGCTTACAACGTCGCCGAGGTTGTCCAGAACTACAGCCTGGCCAAGATCCCCCTGGAGACCATGTGGACCGACATCGACTACATGGACCGACGCCGCGTCTTCTCCCTGGACCCTGATCGCTTTCCGCTCAAGAAGATGCGCGAGCTCGTATCTCACCTTCACAAGAACGACCAGCACTACATTGTCATGGTTGACCCTGCCGTTGCCTACCAAGATTATCCCCCTCTGCATGCAGGAGTCAAGGATGACATCTTTCTGCGCCGCGACAACGGGTCTCTCTGGCTCGGCGTAGTCTGGCCCGGCGTGACCGTGTTCCCCGACTGGTTCTCCAAGAACATCCAGAAGTACTGGGACGGGCAGTTCCAGAGCTTCTTCAACAAGGACACGGGAGTCGACATTGACGCCTTGTGGATTGATATGAACGAGCCAAGCAACTTCCCTTGCAACTTCCCGTGCGACAACCCCTATGAGGCAGCCAAGGGCTTCCCTCCCCCAGCGCCTCCTGTTCGCCAGCCACCTCGTCCCCTGCCTGGATGGCCCTGCGATTTCCAGCCTCCGGGCACTTGCAAGCGCTCCGAGGTTGAGGAACGAGATGTGCCCACGCTCGAGGCTCGCGTTCCCCAGCCTGCGGTCCACGACAGCCTCCCCCAGGCAGAGCGCCGCGCCGCGGGCGATCAAAAGGGCCTCCCTGGACGCGACCTCCTGTATCCCAAGTACGCAATCCACAATAAGGCCGCCTACCGCGATGATTGGAACGCCGACAAGGGCGGCATCTCCAACCACACTGTCAACACGAACCTGATCCACCAGAACGGCCTGGCCATGTACGACACCCACAACATGTATGGATCCATGATGTCCACCGCCTCGCACGACGCCATGCTTTCCCGCCGTCCCGGTCTCCGGCCCCTGATCATCACCCGAAGCACGTTCTCCGGTGCGGGCACCAAGGTTGGCCACTGGCTCGGCGACAACCTGTCCACCTGGGACATGTACCGCAACTCGATCCGCGCCATGCTGGCCTTCACCGGACTCTTCCAGTTCTCCATGGTGGGCTCGGATGCGTGCGGCTTCGGCGGCGACACCACCGAAGAGCTCTGCGCGCGATGGGCTGCGCTCGCGGCCTTTTCGACCTTTTTCCGCAACCACAACGCCGAGGGCCAGATCAGCCAGGAGTTTTACGTCTGGGACACGGTGGCGAGCAGCGCCCGCAAGGCCATTGACATCCGCTACCGCCTCCTCGACTACATCTACACGGCCATGTACCGCGCCAACGACGACGGCCGCCCCGCGGTGCAGCCCATCTTCTACAAGTACCCAGAGGACAAGGCCACCTGGGCGCTGGAGCTGCAGTACTTTTACGGCGACAGCGTGCTCGTCGCGCCCGTCACGGCGCAGGGCGCGACCAGCGTCGAGGTGTACCTCCCCGACGACACCTTCTACGACTGGTACTCGCACAAGCCCATCCTCGGCGAGGCGGCGACGCACAAGTTCATCGAGCAGGACACGACGACGATCCCGCTCCTCATCCGCTCCGGCGCCATCATCCCCGCGCGCGCCAACTCGACGTACACGACGACGGAGCTGCGCAAGCAGGACTTTGAGCTGCTCGTCGCGCTCGACGCCCACGGCAAGGCCAAGGGCGAGCTGTACCTCGACGACGGCGTCTCCATCGACCAGAAGGGCCGGTACTCCCTCGTCAGCTTCTCCTACGACAAGGGCACCGTCACCTTTGACGGCAAGTTTGGCTACGACGGCCCCGCCACCGTCTCCAAGATTACCGTCCTCGGCGGAGGGTGCAAGCCCCGCCCCGGCAAGCGTGAGCACACCACCGGTGGCGACAAGAAGTACAGCAAGACGTACAAGGTCCACGTCAAGCTCAACAAGCCTGGCAGCGTCAAGGTTGGCGGCAAGTGAGGTATTGAACGGGCGGCGGCCGTGGCGGCGGAGGACGATCAGCGTGCTGTTAAGCAGCGAGGTAATGCAAAGTAGTGGCCAGTAATGAAGACTTGACGTTGAACAATGATTCTGAACGCTGCCGAGGCTGCCCTTTTCCATGAACTGCCCTGTCGTGGAAACGTGTCGTACTCACGCAGTCTCAGAGGGTGTATGTGCCATGCAAATGACTGCCGCGTTGAACCACGACATTGACCTTTGTAATGCCGCGTACATTTTCCTACCGTACCGTGTCGTTCCGGCCGTAACTATAACATGGCTAAGAGCAGCGAACCCCCTCACCATAAAGGACAGCCGCCGCTCCATCCCATCACGACATGCAGCACCCGTGGCTACCCATCGCTTTTGACCCAAATATGCCCCAAAATAACTGCCACCAACATAAACTCCAAGCTCATGAGGCTAAAGACAAATCGGAGGAGCAGCTTTGGCTCGCCCGGCACATGGAGCAGTTCGAGTGGTCAAAAATCAATCTCGCCCTCCCATGTTCTCCTTTTTTTTCTGTTGTTCCCCTAGCCCAATGGGCAGCAATCCCTTTTCCGTCTCGTTTCGCCGCGCAGGTAGATCCCGAAGTTTTGGAAAAGAAAGAAATCAAGACGCCCCAATCTCGCCGAATACCAAAGCCCGCCTCCATGATGAATTGTAGAGTCAGACAACCGCCTCCCGTCCTGTGGCGTTTTCGCTCCCGAGATGCGTGGCTAAATGAATGCATCCGTGTCGTTGACGTCGTTCAGTCGTGGCCGTTTCCTATGTGAGAACGGCCCCATGTTTGTAACAGAGCAAGATAAGCATGAACAGAATAAAAGAATGCTGGGCATGAGAGCCGGAAGATGAAGAATGGGGTGCGAGAGCAAGGTAGGTCTCACGCCATCGATGACTGCCCCTCACCAGCGTCGTCGTCTGGAGGCCGCGCATCCACCATGGATGTGTCCTCCATCTGCGATGAGTCGAGCTGTGATGTATCGGCAAGCGACATGAGCGACGAGTCGTTCCGGTCAAGCATGGCTGACCCGTTGCCCTGAGAGCTGCCGGTCAAGCCATTGTTGGCACTGAGTCGGTACTCCCCGTTGCCCTTGGGTTTGATGATGCCCTCGTCGAGGGCCCACTGTGCCAGCAATGGGTCAACGCCAAGGTTTTGAGCCTCGCCCTTCTCCATGTGCCGTCCGACGTGCTCGGTCCACTCGTCCCAAGATCCTGGCCCGTCAAACGCATAGTGACAGCCGGGCTTCGGGCAAGCGGATTTCTGTGGCGGCTGCCGGCGGGTGACGAGGCACGTCTGATGCATGCTCTTGACGTGCTCCTCCCATTCAGCCAAGAGCTTAGTCTCCCCTTTAGACATGGCTCGCTTGACCTGGAACGGGGCGTGCATGCGTCGGAGATGCTGTGTGAACAAGTCCTTGCGGTTAAACTCGTTGCCCTTTCCCTCAACGGCGCTCTGTGGGCATTGGGAGCAGCGATAAAACTGCAGGCAGAGATGCTGCGACGCAATATGGCGCTTCCACTCGTTTTTGGAACCAAAAGTGCTGGTGCAGCCGGCAAACGAGAATGCGCAAGGGAATGGGCGCGTGTGGGCGGCAGCGATGTGCTTGCGCAGCGAGGATGAGTCCTTGAAGGGCGCGTGGCTGCAGTGGTTGCATCGCGTCTCTGGCTTCATGACGGAGCGACGGATGGCTTTGGAGCGAGACGTGGGCGTCAACTTGAGTTCAGAAGCCGCCGTAGCGTTCTCCATGTCCGCCAAAGCCGCCTCGTGGGTCTGCTGCATGCCGTCGAGGCCCGCGTTCGGAACACCCTCGGGAAGGCTGGTCCGTGGCCGCTGGCTGGCCCCGGCCAGCGTCTCGTCGCTCCGGTGGCGGACATGGCTGAGAGCCTTGAGCTGCTCGGCAGCTTCCTGCATCTCGGCAGAATCCTCAACCTCGTCCTTGGGCTTACCGGGCCCGCCAGGAGCGTACGAGCCCCTCGATGGACTGCCTTGGGGCGCCAAGTCCGGCCGGCTGTCATGCAGGGAGCGGTCGCGCGACGCGGATGAGTGGTAGGGGTGATCGTGACCGTCGGAATCTCTCCACGACCTGGCTGGTGTTCCCGCGGCCAACTCTCGAGCCTCCAATAATATGCGGCCATCCTCGACCTCCTTGGCAGATGGTCTCACGCCCGCCGGGCCCACCAGCTTCTCATACAGATGAATCATGTTATGGGAGCTGATGTAGCCCAGGAAGCAGCAAACCTTGTCATGCTGTACAACATTCCAGATGGAGTGAGGCATAGATATCAGGAGCATGGTTGGAGGACCCAGGAACATGCCTTCGACGGCAATCTTGAAGCCCAGAGGAGGCGTGTTCTGGAGCCATTGGTTGAAGAAGGACATGTCGGGGCTCGCATCTCCGACAAAGGTGGTGCAGACCAGGATGCGGGCCTCGTCGAACCGCAGGTCGGCCACGGAGTCGGGGTCGATAAGTTGATCCTCCCTCCCTTGCGATGGGCGTCCATTGGCACTGCCGTCGCCGCCGTTATGTGACATTCCTTGCGGTCGTGGCTGAAGCGGTGCCAGGGTCAAGTTCTGGCCCTTGCCGGGCGTGAGCGTGAAGAATACTGGCGACTGGGCTGCTGGAGGAGGTGCGGACGACCCGTTGGGTACGCGGAGAGCTTGTGTGGCCGCGTGCTGCCTGGCTGCAAGAACCTCTTCATACAGCCTCTGGGCGCTGAAGGGCCTGCCGGTGTTGAGCTTGTGAAGAGCTTCGGTGAGACTAGCTGTGAACGAGCGAGCCGAATCGTCCCGATGGTTGCGCTCTGGGGCACAGGCGGCGATGACCTGCTTGACGCCGTGGCTGCCCGCCGTGGGCGGATCCGGGACCGCACAGGTATCCAGCAGCAAGAGGATATCCGACTGGGCATCCTCGAACAAACAACGAACACCATCCCACTTGAGCTTGGCCGCATCTTCCCCAGCTTTGCTGCAGAGCATCTAGTCAGCCAGAACCGGGGAACGAATCCCGAGAGGGATTGGACCGCGGCAACTCACCAAGCCCAGTAAAGCTGATTGTCCGAGCCAACGTAGCCGTGACCGGCGTAGTAAATTATCAAGAGGTGGTCTGGTCTCGCCTGCTCGAGAAAAGAAGCCATCTGGACGCCGAGCTTGATGCTGGGGTTGGGGACCGTGGGAATTTGCCATCGCTGGGTCCCAAAGTTATACTGCTTCTGAAGGACGGTTTCGAGCGCTGCAAGGTCGTCGTCTACCGTCTTGTCCTCGTGCCAGCTCAGCAACAGAACCGAAACATCGGCGTATGGCGGTCGTTCGGTCTGGCGCTGGATCAACATGGCGGCGTCTTGCAGATGCCGGGCAAATGACTCGAAGTCATGGCGCTCGGCGACGGGGGGAGCATCGTGGGCAGCGTAGTGCTGTGCTGGCGGTTGCGTAGATTGCTGGGTTGGCTGTGAGTGCAAAGTCCGCGGTCAGCTGTGCCGTTCAATCAATGCGGTTGGCCCATTGGCAGGCCGGCAAGGCTGAGGAGGAGGATGGAGGTTGGACGTTGGGCTGACCGTTTCGTGTGGATATGGGCCAGGCTGAGGATTGGGGGCCGGGGAAGCGTTGACTTTGGGAGCCAGCTTCCTCTTCTTGCTGGAGGGCTCCATGAAGGAGCAGAGGCGGCAACGGGGCCGAGAGGGGCGGGAGAGGGAGGGCAGGCGGCGGCTCGAAGGGGGGAGGGCGAAGTCGGGTCGGGGACGAAGAATTGGCTACGCTGGCCGGTCGTGGAGCGCAGGTCTGCCCGTGGCGGTTGGAGCTGGAGAACTTGAGGAATGTGAGGAAGCAGCCGTGGGGGGGGGGAGGGCTCTACTGCCGCCTCGGGGGCTTGGTATGCAGCACAGACGGGCGACGAGCGGACAGACCGACGGCCGAGCTCGTGGGGGACATGGGCGGCTCGAGGATACGGAGAATTGTTTTGTAAAGGTAAGGCCGGCAGGTAAGGTAGGCGAGGTTTAGGTACGAGTGAGGCAGGCGAGGGAAATAGCAGGTAAGGCTGGCCGGCCGGGTGCCATTGGCTCAGAGGGGCATCTCCAGAGTCCAGCAGCAGCCGTTTCCGCGGTGAGCTGTGCAGTGCGGTGCAGTGCTGTGCAGTTGCTTGCGAGGGCTAGCTCTGCTGCGCTGGCAAGCTGGGAGGAATTTGAGGAGGAGTGGAGGGGGTCGCTTTCCAGGCTCGAGGCTAAGCTTCCCAAAAAACCCAAGCCAATCCAATCCAATCCAGGCTGTCGGTCGCCAGATGGATGGGCAGGGCTCCCACCTACCTTGACAAGCCCGCCGCGTGGGTGCGTGGGCGGCAGGGTTGGTACAGACAGCAGCACCTGGACGTGCTAACTTCAAGCCTGCACTGGGCTCGGCGAGGCTGTCAGGTCAGGCCGGGGGGCCGCTGGCCAGTGGGCTGGCGCGGGAGTGGAGGCCGACCAGGCAATTGGAACGGCCCTGCACTTGACAGCGAACGAGGCGCTGCAGACGGCAGCTCCGAGGCCTGACTGTGGGGGGCCCAGCCCGCCGCCATTGGCTGGTAGCCGAGCGCCGCCTGGCCTCCACTGGCTCCCGAGGATCGGTGCCTGCTCTGCGCTGCAAGTACTTACCGGCAAGTACACGCTGGGGCTCAGACGAGACTGTGGGCAGAGCCCTGGAGATTGAAGGCCTGTCCACGGCTGCACGATCAGTCCAGATCCTGTTACAGCATTGCCCGGGTCCGCGGCGGTGAGCAGCGAACCCCCTGTGGACGAACAGCCCTGTAACATATTACCGAATGGTCCTGGGCACCCGGCCTGCTGGGGGAGTACCGGCCCAGCGGACACGCATGGCGGTGGCACGCACCTCGCAGGCGGCGTGGTGGGCGCGCCCTGGTGGGTGGTGGGGTTCCGTGGCACTGGGTTGAACCCTGGATCACCGCTGACGGGCCTGGCGTGGCTTGCCTGAGCCCTGGAGGTGGCCTGGACGGGACCTGGCTTGCCTGAGGTGACCACTTCGAATCGGCGCCCGAGGCGTTCCGCCAAGGTTGCAACTTGTTGGGTCCAACAAGCTGCCGCCTCGAGCGAGGTGCGCGTCGATGAGAAAGACGAAGGCCCCGAAAAAGGAAGCCCGTCGACAGAGCGTGCCCAACGCTGTCGACGCCAGGGCAGCAGCCGTCAATTGCCTCGACCCTCCGAATGGGAGGCTCTCCCCGCGTTCCACCGAGACACGCCATCGGATTCAGACCCCTCCATGCCTCCTCAGCCAAGCGAAGCGTCCGAGGAGGCGGCCACGTCCAGAAGACGGCCCGGCAGCGCTCTCTATCTGAGACACGAGCCCATCGCCGGCTGATGCTGATGCGCCAGAGCGCCGCCTTGCAAGAAGACGGCTTGCACGCATGGGCAGGCAGGCACCGCAGCTCCCTCCGCCGCCGCCTCGCCTCCCTCACGCCTCGTCCCTCGTCGTCATGCAGCGGCCGCACCCAACCTTGTATGGTGCCACGCCGCATGCATATCTCGATAGGCCGTTGCGACAGCTGCAAGGACCGCCGCGTGATTGGGCCGCGGCGTCCGGGGCTGGGTGGGTTGTGCGACGGCAGAGAAAGACGATGGGCGATGACATGGGGCGCGCGCATCGGCCATCTGTTTGAGAGGACCTTGAATCCCATGATGGACCCATTGGCCGGCCGGGATGCTTGCCGACCGCCGACGCACGCGTGATTCCACGACGGCTCTGCACCGTTGCTGCAGCCGCCTCCTCTGGCGGTGGGAGACGGCAGCGCCGACCTCGTCACGAGACTCTGGACGGCTCCGACAAGGGGGCCTGTGCTCGAAGGACGGTGCAGGCGCGTTATTATTGCCTTGCCTACTTGTGCCTTACCTTGGGGATATGTGGCTGGGGAGCGGACGTGTCCCCTAACCCGAGACGAACAACATCGACGGCGGAAAGTTGATCGAGCATACCATCCTGGTGAGGTATACTCCGCAAGATACTTGGTAGGTCGTACGGAATCCTTTGTACAAGGAGCAAAGAACACCTGCAGTATCTCCCACGCTCCGGACTCGGCGGAAGTAGAGCCCATCGTGCGCCGCGAGGCTTGCGGCACCAGGGCAGGGCAGCCAACGCGCACCCGCCAACCCAACTACCGATGGCTTCGGCAACAAGACGGTCAATGCCCAACTGAGACGGGCGGCGAGCCCTTTCGCCTCCGGATGACGAGGCCCGTCTTGTGGCGATGCGTCATGGGCCTGCGCCACAGCGACCGTGGCCTCGTCTGGCTTGCCTCGCTTGCCTGCGGGGAACCTGGCGACCATGCCGGTCGGATGGCAGCTGAGATTGGCTCTGGACGTCGTCCGGTCCCAAGCCAGCCGAGCGCTGAGGCCCAATCAACACCGACGTCTCGATCGGATTGTCGCAGCCTTGCGACTGGTCCTTCTGGTACGGTGCGACGGAGCCGAATCGTCATGGCATGGCCAAGATGGCATGGCATGCCCAGGTCAGTCCGGGCGCCGCGGCCAAGAATCAGGCGTGCCAAGAATGCGGCCCCGTGTCAAAACACCCGTGTCGAGGCCTGTCCTGTCAGCGCCAGGCAGTGCTCACTGCTCACGCGAGGGCTTCTCGTGATGGCCCCTCCCACCATTGGGCACGGCGTCTTCCAGGTGCTTGGCCCAGGCGATAATGTGTCTGAATGGAGCACTCGCATAGTCGTGACACGAGCTGACTCCACTGCTTGGCTGCCGACCGACAACAGTGTCGCTGACAGCCTCGTTCCCGTTGCTTCCGACTACCCTGCGCTGCCGTAAGAAGACGATGCGCGGGATCGGTGTCTGAGCTGCCTGGGCACGCCGTGCAGACGCGCGCCCCGTGCAACGTTGGAGTCGTCCAGAAGGCCTCCGGTGCGACCGACCCTGGCCCTTTGCCTTTCAGTCATGGAAAGGTGAGCTGCACAGCCCCAGCGCTCATGCAGGACACGCGGGGTGGAACCCAAGGCCTGCAGCAGCGGCGGGACCCCTTTGAGCCTGAAAGCATGTTCGCGTCCAAGGTTCAAACGAGCACAGCTCACCTCGTACATGGTCCTGGCCTGTGAGGAGAGAGAGTCGGGGCTCTCGTCGCGCGAGGGTGTCGCGATGAGGCATTCATTCGTCTCGTGGTCGCAGGCCTCGTGTGCAGTGGGGGGGGTGATGATGCGCCTGCGAGGCTTGTTAAATCGCCGGCACATCCGTCATCCCGCTCTGCAAGCCCCGGGGTGGCGCCCGGGCGCCGCTGACTGCCATTGTCACAGGCGATTTGCTCCCCTGGAGCCACCAAGGCGACGACGGCACCAAGAAACGGCAGCGACCCGTAGGTTCCAACACCCATCGTAGGGCTAAATTTACCCGCCCCAACCAAGCGCCGGGTGTCCCTGGCCGCCTGGCCGATACAGATGTCCCACTGGCCTCGACAGCGGGCTTCAGTGGAATCAAGGCCCGCTCCCGCCCACTGGAATGCAAACCTTGGCGGGGTCCTCGGGCCCCGCCCCGCTCCAACCATCACCGGGCTCCTCCTCCACTCCCCTCGCCTCAGGCAAGGTCCGTCCGTTTAGTTTGATGCCCGCCCGGCCACACACACAACGGGCGAGGTGGTTGCGTCACGGTGCGCCCGCTGCAGAGCACCGCACCGCGCCGTACCTCAAAGGAGGCGAAGTCTTGGCCGGCCTCGTCGTCGATCCAGTCATCTTCTCTCTGGCTCGTCAGGTACCCAACCCTGCCCTTTCCTCTTCTGCCCATAGCTCAGGCACGGCTGGCGATTCGCCCGGCACCTTTGATTCTGCCACAAACACTATCACGACCTCACGACTCCGCGACCAGCGCGACCGTCCAGCTGCGCAACCATGGACTCGTCCGGTGTCCGCAGAAAAGACACCACCAAAGGCCCGCCTCTGCGCGTGCTCTCCCTCGGTGAGAATCCGCGCGTGCGCCGTGACCGCGTCCCCCGCTAACCCCGAGTCGCAGATGGAGGAGGCGTTCGCGGCTACTCGATGCTCATCATCGTCCAGGAGCTCATGCACCGAACCTTTGTCGAGACCGAGGGCCGCGCCCCCCGCCGCCATGAGATACCCAAGCCCTGCGACCACTTCGACCTCATCGTCGGCACCGGAACCGGCGGCCTCATCGCCCTCATGCTCGGCCGCCTGCGCCTCGACCTCGAGACTTGCAAGGAGCTGTACGTGCGCCTGACGCGCATGGTCTTTGAGACGGACAAGACCATTGCCGGCATCCCGTACCGGTCGACGCTGTTCAAGGCGAGCAAGCTCGAGGACGCCATCAGGCAGTGCGTGCGCGAGCACACCATCTTCGAGGGCGAGGGAAACGACGGCAACGTTGATGAGGACCTCGTCAGCCCCCTCAACCCGGCACAGCGATCCAGCGCCTACCCGAGGCGCCACTCGAGCAACGCCAGCACCGTTAGCTTTAGCGCGCGCAGCCCCGCTGCCCAGATGGCGGCGCGGCCCGCCTTCAACTCAAGATACGGAAACCCAAATGCCAGACTGTACGATTCGCGGGAAAGGAGGACCAAGACGTGAGTTGAAGCTCTGATATGGCATCCCATCCTTGCCCTCACTAATCATTTCACAGCGCCGTGACAGCAGTCTACAAGGGCTCGCCGCGGGGCTCTCCGCCTGCGATCCTCCGTTCGTACGATTCCCGACGAGAGCCGCCGCCCGAGTTTGACTGCAAGATCTGGCAGGCAGGTCGAGCCACCTGTGCCATCGGCCTGGCCTTTAAGCCCATCCAAATTGGCCAGTCATGGTTTCACGACGACGGGGTGGGTACGTTTAATCCGGCGCCCGAGGCGCTCGACGAAGCCGTGGTAAATGAGTGGCCTGGCCGAGAGGTTGGGTGTTTTGTCAGTGTCGGCACCGGCAAACGGCCCAAGTCGAGCGACGCCAACCAGCAAATGTGGTACGAGGGGTTCCTCGGGGAGTTTGCCGAGGCGCGAAGGAGATTGATCGCCAAGATTGAGGGCTGCGAGGTTATCCACGAATACATGATGCGTGAGCACCTACCGCGACGGGGAGTCAACGCCGAAAACTACTACCGCCTCAACGTCGAGATTGGCGTGGGCGAGTTTGGCATGAACGAGTGGCACCGGCTCTCCGACATTAGCACGGGAACACGGCGATACATGGCTCGAGAGGCAGAGCAAAAGATGATTCAGGGCATCTCGACCAAGCTGGCCAAGATCCTCAAGGCCAAGATACGCTGGGAGCGAGCTCAGCAAGGCATCCCGGAGCTGGTGAAGTCGACATCGGCGACAAACTACGAAATGCCGCTCGCGGTGGAGCTACCCGGGGACGTCCCGACGTCGTATATCGTGCCGCCGCACAGCCCCATGAGTCGGTCGTCGTTTGATTCGGGCCCAGACAGCCTACAGGTCGGCAATTACCCCGCGTCGCCAAGGAGCTCTCATGACCGGATGCGCCCCGTGTCTGCGTGCTCACGAACGTCTCCCCCTCCGGCGATGACAGACCGCCCTCTGCCGCCGCCGCCCATGGGCAGCCCGTCGCCTCATGGGGACGAACCGGACCGGCTCCTCGTCTCGGCACCGTCGCCTACGCAGTATCGAAACGCGTCCGGGGCGGACAAGATTGCCATCATGAGCCCCGACGAGCACCCGCGGCCGCCCTCGATGCACCAGGTGGTACCGCCCGCCACGAGGATCGAGCCGCCGCCGCTGCCGCCCAAGACGCCCCTCCCAGACAGCAATCAGCAGCAGCATCACCACCACGGCAGGGGCCCGAGAGTACCCACGCCTCCGTATCCGCTGGACGACGAGGCACCGCCGCCGCCAGTGAACATGGCGCGGAAACCCGACTACCGCGGGCGGTAAGCTGTGCGACGAGTGCCACAAGGTTGTTTAGAGCTGGTGCGAACACGAGATCACCCGGCAGGAATCGGCGTTTGGCGTGTTGGACCGACTGACGTTGAACACATACCGCACATGTACATGTCGAGCTGGGACCGTCCATAGCTTGCGTCTTGATCTGATACCACGGCAGCGGGCCATTGCGACACTGTTGATGCGAAACGCGCTACGAAGTTTAGATAATGCTGGATGCTGAATATGGAACTGTGGGAGTTATTCTGGCAAGCCTCTGCCACTGTAGGATCCACGTACTTTGCAGTAAAATAGACGGATACCATGCTGCCCTTTTCCGAGTCCAACAGTGCCTACCTAGTACCTAGCACACTCGTGTCGTACGCCAACATCCGTGACAAGGGACAACAGAGCTTCGCTAGGGCCACGTGGAACGAAGCACGGTGGGTGCGTTGTACGCGCACAGTAAGACGGCTCTCGTTCTCGCTCTCGTTCGCATCGCTAGACATGATTTGGCAGGTGCGATACGCGGCGAGTGATGTAACCAACATTGTACGCGAGGGCATCAAATGGGAAGGAACGAGTGGGGAGGAGTCATGGCCATGGTGCGGGCGTGGCAGGAGCAGGTGAGCTGTTGAGGGAGGGGCTTGAACAACCGCGCGGCTGGACATTTGCTGTCCTCATGCACCATCACTGTCGCCTCGCTTCCGTCGTCGATGGATGCAACGCCCGCCGCGGACGCCCATGTATTATGTACGTACTACCGAAATCGCGTCGTCGCCGTGGTCTGCCGGTCGGGCCATCTGGAATGCCCCAGCCTTGCCGACCGCCTCGCAGCCGACAGGCAAGGCCGCGCCGCCCATCGCGACGCCAACGACAGCTGCGGACCCTACTCATTGGACAAGGCGCACGGCGCCGGACAAGGGAGAGCAGGGCTGAAGGCCTCTCGGGGTCCTGGCGGCTAAGCAATGCTAAGCATTGGGGGGCGTTTTCGTGGACCGTTTTCCGACCCCAACCTGGACGAGCCGCGTCCGCCGACAATGCAACCCGCCGCTGAACAACCAACAGGGAGGGCGGCAGCAGAAGCCACCTGAAGTGGCGTGGTCACAGTCTTTTGCCTGTGATCCGCCGCAGGTGCCGGACCTGGATCCCTGGGGTCTCGACCGTCGTCCCATATCGCGCGCTCGTCGGGGTTGGATTATATTTTGTTGTCGGGCTCGCCATCTCGGTCCGTCGTTGGATTCCGGCGTGTCTTGGCTGCGAAAACATTCTAAACAGGAACATTCGGGCAAGCTCCTGCACGTCGCTCGGCCGTCCGAGGCGGCCCAGGAACCTGGATCCACGGCGGCTGGGCTGTTGTTGGTCCTGGTCGTCGACGGACCAGAGCACGGCGCACAGGCTGCATGATCGGGGATTGGCCACAGGTTCGCAACTCATGGGATGTGCCGAGCGTGCCATCCTCGCGTCCCCTCCTCCGCTGAGCCTCTTGCGGCAACCCCCTCTCTGCTGCAGCAGCGGTCCTTTGGGAGCCGCCTTTTAAAATTGCCCAGTCAGCAGGGTCGTTCTCGGCGCGCCCCTCGACGTTCTCCTCCCGTCCCGTCCATTGCTCATGCGCACACACGCACGCTCTCACTCGCACACTGCAGCGCCCTCGGAACTGCTGCCTCGGCTTTCCTGTGCTCTCCAGCTCTCCAGCAATCGGCGCCTGCGGCCACGGACACCGCCGCCTGTCCCGGCAGTCAAGGGTGAGTAGAAACGCATAAGCGCCGGCGCAAAGCAGGACCGCACGGCGGGCCGGACCACTTGGCCCTATATCTCGACCAGGCACTACGACGACGGCTGCCACCACCAGGCCCAGGAGGAGCTCGTGCGGAGCTGACGCCTGCCATCTCACCTCAGCTCCGACGGCTTTTGGCTTTTTGGCTCCTCTGATCCGGCCCCGCGCCGAAACACGAGGCGTCAACTGTGCCCATTCGGAGAATTAAATAACGACCGCCGCCTTCTGGCTGGCTGACGGCCGCGACTGGCTCGCTAGCCTCAACTAGCTGGCCGTCGCGTCGCGTGGTGCTCACCTGAGGATGAGGTCCGACGACTTGCAGATGCGTGGGCCGGAGTCCCAGCTATCGCCCACCCAGCACTCAGCTCCGGGAGCCGGGCCTTCGGGCCTCGTGTTCAAGACTCGGCATCCCTCCGCCTGCAAGGAGTGCCGACGGAGGAAGCAAAAGGTCAGTTTAGTACCTGCATTGGCTTGCCGGCATTCGCGCGCATCGCCTGGGTTAGGGGGGCCAGCTGGGCGACGACGGGGCTGATCCACGTCGGTCAGCTCGCCTGTCAGTCTGCCTGTCAGTCCCGGCAGCCTGGGAGCGGCTGAGCCCCCATCTGCAGCGGCTCTCACCTTTTAGCCATTGGGGCCACGGCTTTCGTTGCCATGTCCCTAGCTGTCTCCCGCTTTGGTGTTGTTTGCCCCTTTGTTTGCTTTGCTGTTGCCGGCCTGGGTGGAAATGTGCATGGCTTCCCGTGGCACTCCTTCGTTGACTGACACATCGCCACCGCCCAGTGCTCTCTCACTCAACCGTGCACGAATTGTGCTCGTCGCTTCCCTCAGCCTGTTTGCGAGTATGGCGCTGAGAAGCCCAAGAGGTACGTCCCTTGCGCCACCCCGTGACAAGCTTCTCCGCCGGGGCTGCGCACCTAGTGCTCTCCTCTTCGTCCTAGCCTGCGACAGGGGCGTCGGACCATGACATATATACGTATCAGCATCTCCAGGCCCGAACTGGGGCATTCTTCCACCCTCGCCGTGGTCACTTGAGCCTCATAGTGGCAATAGGGGCGAGGTGCTGACCTTGACGTTCTTGTATTTAGGTCCAGCTATGCTCCAACATCGGACTCGCGGGGTACTGTTGCCCGCGCCGGCAATGGCCTTTACTCACACTTGGATATGGAAGCCGTCCACGATGCTCTCCTGCAAGTGGAAGGGCAGGTCGACTGGGAGACAAGGGGCTCCGGGGGCGGTGGGTACGGCTTTTCGCCGTACAACCAGCCCATCGGAGGCCCTTCGGGTCGGCTAGTGTTGGTGAATGGAGGAGGTCAAGGAGATGCAGATCCGCTCATTCAGTTGCGATTTCGTGACAAGACGGGGACGCTCAACGGCCAAGACCTCGTCGAGCTCATGCAGTTCATCCTCAAGACGCGCCTCAAGGTTACCAACAGCATCATCCAAGATGAGTGGCAGATTGACGGCGCGCACCTGATACGCGCCGTGCAAGGCGCGAGCCAGCCAAGCAACGCGCTGGCGAGATTTGAAGACGAGGTCCGCTACCTGCCGATGGCACCGACAAAGATGAACAAGGAGCTCATCCGTACACGTGAGGCTCCCCTGCGCCCACACATGCGCCACGCCGCTGACCGCCACAGATCTCCAACTCATGAGCCGCTTCAAGGCGTCTCTCGACGGCAGCCCCCGGCCCAACAACCGTTTCATGAAGCACTGGATCCCGTACTCAATCCAAGACCCGTTAGTGCTGCACGTCATTCTCTGCTCGACGGCCAGCTTCCTCAACGAGACGGGTCGGGTCCCCAAGGTCATGCTACTCATACACCGCACCAACGCCATGCGAATGATCAACGAGCACATAAGCGATCCGCGAAGGTGTACGGACGATTCTGCCATGCTCGCCGTCGCGCAGTCGATTCTCACGTCGTGGTACTGGGGCAGCACCGCCGAGCTCCGCACGCACATGGTCGGTTTCAAGCGCATGATTGAGATGAGGGGCGGCATGCAGAGCCTGGGCATGGAAGGCTACACGAGCAAAATCTCGCTCATGTGAGTTGGCGTCTCATCTTGTAAGTGGCCGCGTGCTAACAGCGACGCAGAGACGACTTTGTCATTGCGCTAGTTCACGAGACGCGGCCAATGCTCTTCGGCCAGCCTGGATTCGAGTTCGAAGACCCGGTCCGCGTGCCGCTGCAGGTCAACTTCAACTCGCCGCTCCTATTCGACTGCCCGCCTTTCCTCAGCCCGGCGTCGCCGCTCCGGCTGCACCCGCACACGGCCCAGATACTCGACGAGATGCGAACCGTGCACCGGGTCGTCGCCGACTTGTCCGACGACGCCACCGACGAGGAGGAGGCCGCCGTCTACCTGGCAGCGGATGCCGCTCTGACGGCAATACTCTACGTGCCGGAAGACGTGGCCCTGGTGGAAGGGGACTCTGAGACGTCGACCGGGCCCTCCAACTTGAGCGGCGGCTTGAAACGAAAGCGGCAGGGAGACGACACGGCAGAGCCGCGAAAGGCTGCCACGACGGCATTGGAAGTGAGGGCTGCCACGGCTGAGGAGATGCCGGATCTCGTGCACCGCTGTGTGCGCAAGGCGGCGCTGATATACTGTCAGGCGGTGCGCGACCGAGTGTCGACGAGCAGGGCGTGCAGCGAAGACGACTTCAATCAGGTATGGCATTGGGCATGGGGCGCGGGGCTGGACCGATGGGCGGCGCTCAGCGGCATATTCGTGTGGGTAATGATCGCGGTGGTTCCCAGCTCGCTCTCGCTGGTGCATTCGCGCATGGTCAAGTCGCTGCTGGTGACAGGGTTCATGTACTTGGGGACGGAGAATTGGCACGTGGCGGCGGACATTGCGGCGGCGGGACTCAAGATGCAGAGGTGGCTCAGGGGACGGAGAAACGGCTCAGACGGGGGCGTGGTGAGCGAGGCGTGGGGGGGTGAAAAGGTGGTTGAGAAGCACGGGTTCGCCTTCAAGGACGAGATGCCGGACGTGGTGCCGGCGACGATGGAGGAGGAGCACGAATCGGACGCGTAACGTTAGTCGACTGCCGCTGTTGGCTGAAGAGATTCGACAACTATCGGCGGCGTGCCCGCCGGGGACCTTGATGGAAGCACGATGGTGGAGGGAAGTGCCAGATCGACAAGGCATGGGTATGGACGGCATCGGCATGGCCTCGACATGTCTGCCAACCAGCCACTGATCGAGGACGCACGACTTTCATCATGACGATGCTCGGGATCAAGCTGCGTACGTGATGATACGAACCACGAATGAGCTGCCCGCCCCCGGCAGGCCGTTGGAAGGGGGCCCCAAGGAGGCTGAGGATGGCTGCATTGGATTGGGCGGGGTGCCCGTCTCATGCATGCAGTGCCACGTTGGCCGTGGGAGAAGCCCAATGGGCCGGGCGCCAACCGTGGGCCGGGCGCAGGCGCAGGCGCAGGAGCAGTGGACGAACGGCCGCAGGTTGATGAGTTGTTCGTGCGGGGGAGGAGAAGCCTGGAGGTTGTGAGCGACTTTGATTTGAAGTCGTGGCCTGCGCCGGTAGCCCGCGGGGGAAGGGTTGACGCATGCGCACGTCACGGACATAATTTGCGACTGTGCATATGTCGTGCGCGTTCGCTGGGCTGACTGCATGAATCCGTCACGGCTGCTTCCTCGTACATACTCATTAAAAACATGATCACAAAAACGGCGATGGCGCTGCTCGATCCCGAGGCTCGTCGCACCGCTCCTCTCCCATCGCATTGTTGCGCGACCGGTTGCGCGACGAGACGACCAAGGCATTCACTACACTCGACGCACGTTCAATTGTCACGCAGCCATCAACGGGACCGGCCCGGCTCAGCCATGTCTCTGCTCCGCGCCGCGCCTGTCTCACCGTCCGCGGCGGCCATGACACGCCTCCGAGTCCGCCGCGACACGCTCCCACGCGCGGACGGCGCCGCGCCGGCAGCCGCAGACAAGCGCGAGCCGGTCGACACGGACACGGAGGACGATGATCACGACGTGGGCCTCGACGAGGGTGGTCTCGAGGGAGGGGCCCGGCGCCGCGGACGGACGGGTGCGTGGCGGGTGTGCCGGCGACAGCAGCTGCAACAGCAGCTACAACAACATCACCGGACACGGCATCGGCGGCAGCGGCAGCAGCAATATCACGCGGGGCCAGCGACTGCAACGACGACGGCGGCCGAGGCGGTGCTGCTGGCGCTGGTGACGGCGGGAGCTGGAGAGCTGGGGCAGATGGACGGGGGTGGGGGGGTAGAGGGGGAGATGCGGTCGTGGGTGAGGCGGATGTGCGTTGAGCAGCTGTATCGCTTCGATGAGCAGGCTGCGTCGCGGTGGTGAGGGCGCGAATATAACGGAAGAGGAGGAGGTGGTGGTGGTGACGCTCGCGGCGATTATGGCTACAGCTACGACACGGCCGCCGTGATGATGGTCACGACCACGGTAACGATTACTATTCTACTCCATTGACGACTGAGCGGAGGATGAAAAAGCAGAGGCCGCAATGACAACCCACGACAGCAACGAGGATGATGACGGCAGCCAAAAATCAAGTCACCGTGTTTGGGATATCGGAGTGAGATGCGCGCGTGCGCTGCGACGTGGCTGTAGGGTGGGTGGATGCACCAGTTTGTGAGGGGGCAAAAGAGACTGGCTTTGGTGCGATGGGTTGTAGCTCCCACCCAAGCTTGACAGCTCGGAAATGTATGAGCCCGAGGTCGGAACGACACGAAAAAAAAAAACACGGAAAGAACGAGGAGGGAACTACGGAGAAAAGGACTGCCGAGCAATTGGGAGGACGGGGTGTGCTGTGCGAGCGCATACATACGAGGAAAACGCATTCCCCCGCTGGGGGTTCGGTCAGGGTGAGAGACGTCCGGTGGCCGCGATGGAGAGGGCGCCGGCGGCCCGCCCGCCGCAGGATAAATACGAAACGCCGGGGAAAAACAGTACGGACGGCGAGTGAGTAAATAAGTGAGTGCTGACCCTTTGGGCTAATAAGGTTGCATGCCTTTCCAGCCCATCGGAGCGGGGCTCGGAACGAAATGGATGGGGAGACTTTGTGACGACAGAAACAGCTAAAAAGTTGAATTGCTGGGCTAGCATTTATAACCTCCAGTCCCTTGTGCCTCCTGCCCCTCTGCCCCCACGTAACGTACGACGACGACTACTACTACACATCCGCAGTCCAGCTCAACTCAACGTGAACAACGCGTTGGAATCTCATATCTTGTCATTCACAGGTTCGTCGGATCTCAAACTGTCTACACGTTGTGTGTGGTGTGTGTGCGTGCGTGTGTGTGTTGATGACATCACTGTAACTGACCGGTGAATAAAGGGGGCTTTGAGTCGATCTTTTGGAAGTCGAGCGATTACATATCCCCGGAGCGAAAAGCCGTCAGCGGAGAAAGGAAGAGAGTCACCATGGCCTCGTCCTCGTCGTCGTCGTCACCCATTGGCGTCGCCATCATCGGCGGCGGCCTGTTTGTCAAGGAGCAGCATCTGGTACGCCATCCTCCACCTCGGACCCCATTGTCACAGATAACCCTCTCCCTAGTGGCGCGGGGAGATCAGAACGTGTGACTGAGTGAGTAACTGACACACACGCGCACAGCCCGCGGTGCTCGCCTGCCGCAGCCTCGCCCTGCGCGCCATCTACTCGCGCTCCCTCAAGTCGGCCGAGTCCACCGCGGCGCTCATCCCGGGCCTCGTCGCCGCCGCCGCCGCGGAAGCGGGCCAGACTCAGCAGCAGCAGCCTCACGTGGACCTCTACTCCGAGGACTCGGACCCCGGGCGCGCCCTCGTCGACGTGCTCTCGCGCGACGACATCTCGGCCGTCATCATCGCGCTGCCCATCCTCGCGCAGCCCGCCGTCGTCGAGGCCGCCCTCGCCGCGGGCAAGCACGTCCTCGCCGAGAAGCCCATCGCCAAGGACGTGCCCGCGGCCAAGGCCCTCATCGCGTCGTACCACGCCCAGCGCGCCGCCACGTCCGGGCGCTGCACGCTGTCCATCGCCGAAAACTTCCGCTTCATCCCGCGCTTCGCGTACGCGGCGGAGGCGGCCGCGCGCATGGGCCGCGTGACGCACTTCTCCGTGAAAGTCATGTCGCACATGCGGCCCGACAACAAGTACTACCAGACGGCGTGGCGGCAGGAGCCCGGCTACCAGGGCGGGTTCCTGCTCGACGGCGGGGTGCACCACGCGGCGGCGGCGCGCCTGTTCCTGCGCGGCGAGGCCAACCGCGCGGCGACGGTGCGCGCGGCCACGGACCTCGTCCAGCCGGGCCTGCCGCCCATTGACACCGTCGCGGCGGTGGTGCGCACCGCGGGCGGCGCGACGGGCACGTTCCTGCACTCGGCGGGGACGCTCATGGAGGCGTTTGAGTGGGACGTGGCGTGCGAGGGCGGCTGGGTGCGCAGCGCGGGCGAGACGGTGACGGTGAAGCCAAAGGACGGGGAGAAGACGGAGAGGGTGTTTGAGCGCACGTCGGGCGTCAAGGACGAGGTGGCTGCGTGGGCGAACGGCATCGCGCGCGGCGAGCCCAACCCGCTGCAGAGCCCCGAGGAGGCGCTCGCGGACCTCGAGTTCCTCGAGAAGATGTTTGTGAGCGGGGAGAGGGACGGCGAGCTGGGGAGGTACGAGCTGCAGCTGTAGGAGAGGGGTGAATCTGTCTTAGTGTCGCGCTGTATGTGAGTTTCTGGAGCTGCGGGATGACATTATTAGCCCCTTGAAAAGCCACATCCTTTCCTCCAACGCCTTTTGATGAGATGAGAGCCAACGGAGCTGTCGAGGTGGTGTGTAAATGTTGTCAGATTCGAAGCACATGCTATGCAAAAGGGGGGAACAACGCCCTCGTTGAAGAGGTCTGTGACAGGTCCCATCAAAACTCCAGACGAGATGCGGACGGCAGACGCCTTCGTCCAACACCTCCAATCCAGCAGAGACCAAACGAGGCTTCAAGCAACTCAAATCTTGGCCGGCACCTTTCCGTCACGCACCAGCAGCCGCTCCAGCCCCCTCCGCAGCTCGGGCGCCATGCCCTCCGGGTGCGGGCGGCCCGTGGCGCGCTCGACAAAGACGTGGACGAAGCTGCCGACGGCGCGGACGGCGTCGACGCCCCGCTCGAAGACGGCCACCTCGTAGGTGACGCTGGAGCGGCCCAGCTTGGCGACGCGCACGCCCACCTCGGCGACGGCCGGGTAGGCGATGGAGGCGAAGAAGTCGGTCGACGTGTGCGCCACGAGGGGGTGCTGCGCTGAGTTGGGCGGGTGCAGGCTGCAGTGCTCCATGAGGTAGGCGTTGACGGCCGAATCGAAGCTGGGGACGGATGTGTCAGAGGTCCTGTATCCTGAAGAGGAGCCAAGTGGAGATTGACGTACAGGAAGTTGTAGACCGAGTTGTTCATGTGGTCGTACATGTCATTGTCGTTCCTGGGAGGAGCAAGTCAGCTTCAAGTTATCGAGACACAGCGCTGACCATCGACGGCCGCGCAACCGGTGGGAGGATGGCGCCATCTCAATGCAGCAAGGAGACATGAGCGACCAAACCCAAGCCCGAGCCCGAACAGCTGAGGACAAGCACCACCTCCACCAAGCAACTCACCATCGCGTCCGATAGTCCAGCACAAACGGATAGTCCCCCACGCGGCGCGCCTTGCGCTCCGACGCAGTCGACGACGCCATGGTGCGAGCGAGAGCCGAACCGAAGGCCGACGTGGTGGACCAAGGCCAAAGACAGCCGCGAGACGTCGGTGCGGGTGAGCGTTTGAGAAGCCAATAGCCGGCTAGTCGCGAGGCAAAGCGTGCGTGAGGACGAGCGAGATGATGAGAATGCTGTCGAACCCTCACGTTGCTGGCGGCGGCGGTGTTGTAAACGGCTCGGAAGCTAGTAGTAGTAGCGGCGCTGCGATTGATGATGGCGGCAATTGGCATCGGGCGGCGGCTGCGAACCGCAGGGTAGTACGTCGGACTGCGTTGCTACCAAAAACACGCGGTACGGTGGGCGCAGAAGCTACGTGTCTGATGGCAGAGACGGGAACGGGAACGAAGGTCGGCTGGCCTCAGCGTTTGCGACGACGTTGGAGCTTCACGTCGTTGACAAACAAACGCTCCGCATGCCGAGGTCCATTCAGTCCGCGGGACGGGGAAGGAGCCGTCCGCGTTGGGGCCGGGGGCGGGCACCTGCCTCCAGCACTCACCAGTGCCACCGCTGCAAGCCAACCAACCAGCAGCGGCCCAGCGGGGGGAGGATTTGTGAGGGCAACTCGCTGACATAAGCACGGCACACCAATGATCAATCCCCAGCCTCCAGGTCCCAGATCCAGGGACCACTACCCCCACCGCCGCCGCCGCCGCCATCATCTGCCGTGCCTGACCGCCTTTTTTCTGCGTCGTTGGCTTCACTCGACCTTGCTTCCTACCTTTGCGTGTCGTGTGCCTGGCCAACCCCGTCCGCCGAATTCTCCCTACGTTCCACGACAACGGCGCCAGGCCTTCCGCGCGCCAACAAGTCGTCTCGTCCGATTTCACCTCTCCCCCCCGGGGATGCTCGTTCGGGCCGGATCGCGAGCATTCGGAGCGCTACTCAAGCGAGCCGCCGCCGCCGCCATGGCCACCCCCGATGTCGAGGCCGCCCCCGCGCCGCCCCCGGCCGTGGCACCGCAGTCCGCTTCACCACCGCTGCCTCCGTCGCCGTCACTGCCTCCGGCACCACAGCGGTCCGCGTCTAGGTCGCCGCCGCCGCCGTTGAGCGCCGAGTCCAACCCGCGGCGCAAGCAGAGGCAAAAGGTGACGCAGCGCCCCAAGCACGAGGGCACCGCGCTCCCGGACCCCGATGTGCCGCTCATCACGCCCGTCGCGCCCATATGGCCGCCGCCGTACCACTTCGACGACGACCTGCGCCGCGTGCGCCCCTACCACTGGACCTACAACACGTACTGCAAGGAGCGCTGGCGCGGCCGCTCCCTCATCGACATCTTCGAGTCCGAGTTCCGCGACCGCCCCGCCGAGTACTACCGCGCCTCCATGGAGAGCGGCGACATCTGCGTCAACGGCCGCCGCGTCGGCCCCGACTACGTCGTGCGCAACGGCGACCTCGTCTCCCACACCCTCCACCGCCACGAGCCCCCCGTCACCGCCGACCCCGTCGCCATCATCCACGAGGACGACGACATGATTGTCATCAACAAGCCCTCGGGCGTCCCTGTCCACCCCGCCGGCCGCTACAAGTTCAACTCGGTCATTGAGATCATGAAGGCCGACCGCGGCGAGCACTTCATGCCCTACCCCTGCAACCGCCTCGACCGTCTGACCAGCGGCATCATGTTCATCGCCAAGAGCGTCCGCGCCGCCGAGGAGATGGGCAACCGCATCAAGCAGCGCACCGTCCGCAAGGAGTACATGGCCCGCGTCGTCGGCGAGTTCCCCGACGGCGAGGTCGTCTGCGACCAGCCCATCCTGCAAATCTCCCCCAAGCTCGGCCTCAACCGCGTCAGGGCCAACGGCAAGACGGCCCGCACCGTCTTCAAGAAGCTCGCCTACTACCCGCCCACCCAGCAGGAGCTGGCCCGCATCGCCGCCGCCGAGGCTGACGGCGCGCAAGAAAACGGCGCCGACGGCGACCCGCAGGCCAAGCCGTGGCTCAACAAGCGCGGCTACTCCGTCGTCCGCTGCCTGCCCGTGACGGGGCGCACGCATCAGATTCGCGTCCACCTGCAGTACCTCGGGCATCCCATCCAAAACGACCCTATCTACGCCAACCAGCGCGTCTGGGGCTTCGACCTCGGCCAGAGCGACGCCGACGGGACGCACAACACCGACGAGGACGTCATCAGCCGCCTGTCGCGCATGGGCAAGGAGGAGGTCGCCCAGGCCGTCGTCTACTACGACGAGATGGTCGACAAGTACGAGAAGCGCCGCGCCGAGAAGATGACGGGCGAGCTGTGCGACATGTGCGACACGCCCCTCTACTCGGACCCCGGCGCCCACGAGCTGTCCCTATGGCTGCACAGTCTGCGGTACGAGGACGCCGGAGGCGCCTGGTCCTACACCAGCCCGCTGCCCAAGTGGGCGCTGCCGCCGGAGGGCATGGCCGGGCCGACGACGGTGGGGGGCATGGAGGAGCTCGTCGACGCCGTCAAGGACGAGAACCCCGAGATGGCGGGGTGACGAGCCGCATCAGAGGGGCAATGGGGCATCGCAGCCGCGGCAGGCGGCACCCGAAGCAAGCGTGACACGGCATGGCACGGATACGATGAGGCTCTGCGGCGGTTACAGAGCAAAGGCAACTGCGCGGCGCCACTCGCCACGCGCCCCGGCCGTGGACGCTTGAAACTCATCGACGAGAGAGCCGGGCGTGGCGTCGGTCCGGATGGAGCGACCCGCAGCGTAACGGCCCGAAATTGCGTCGTGAGAGCCTCAAAAACAGACTGCGGCAGGGCGACTGGACTTGCCAGGGAGGCGCTGCGAAACATGGCCGCCGCGGGTGCCGTCGCGTTTGGCCATGATCTTCTGGAAGGAGTCGACTGTCATGTCGCACCAGTATACGCACACCCTTGGCAAACTCAGCGCCCCGTCGAGGCATGGTTCGCGTCAGAAGCCCTTGCTCGGTCGCGCCTCGCCTCCTTTACCCCGACCGGGTTGATGCTGTCCTCAGCCCGCGCTTCTCTTGTCTCGCGACATGCATGTCCGCCTCGACCAGAGGCGTTGCCAAACCTTTACGTTCATGAATCGCCAGACAGATGGCAGGAGGCTACTCCAAAACCAACGACCGAGACAACTGGTGCGGTAGAAGAGGGAGACAGCAAGACCGGCCCCCAAGGGCGCAAGGCATTAGAGCCAGCAGAAGCGAAAGCAGGAGAGTCAGGCGGCGGCATGCGCGGGCTTTGGCGAGAGCGAATGAGACCGCCAGGCTGGCGCATCCCGCCTCCCACCTCTAGGGCAGCGGACCCTGACGCGCGAGACTCGCATCCTGGTGGAAGCTGCGAAAAGGCTGGCCGACCGGGAGGAGGGAGGTGTGGCGCGGTGTGGACGTAGATGTGGTGTAGACCTGGGTGAGGACGTGGTGTCCTCGTATGGACATGGCCGACGTGCATGGGCAGCGGGTTGTTGCTGGAACCCGCACAAGATGAAGCATGCAAAGCATGTGTGTACTAAGCAAACCTGAGACATGGGTACTCAATATCGGGAAAGCCTCCACGAGCCTGCTGATGGATGCCGCGCAACCGGGTGTGTGTGAGAGAGAAACAGCGAGCGCGAGCCTGAAGTGAGCGTTTGTGCCAAGTGGAGCGCGCTATGAAAACCACCGAAGCTTCCATGGCGTCTTCCATGCGGCCTTCTAGAAGGGGACGTGGAAGGCGTTTAGGCGCGGTGGCTTGCGCACGAGCCCACCCCGAGCCGTGCTGAGAAGAGACAGCTCAGCGAGCGACGGGGAGTGAGGAATCAGGCGCTCCGACGATGCCCCAGGTCTCACTTCGCGGCTGCGTTTTCCAAATCGCTTGCCTGCGGATTCGATTGTCGCCGTGAGTGAGCGTCGGGTGCGTCGGCGACGGTGGATGAGAATGCGCTGCATAACGACAAAGACGCTGCCAGGCGTTCCCCGCCCCTGCATTCCCAAATTCCAACGCCCAACAGGGGGGGGGTTAGTTAGATGATCCTCTGGCGCGCGACCTGCACAGAGAAGCCCGACCGCTTCCGAGATGTGCTGCTCCTGCGCCTGCATTGAGCGATTGACATGAGCATGATGAGAAATGGTGGTGGTGTTGGTGAGTCGTGACGGCGGCGACGGCGGTAGCGGCAGTTGCGGTGCGGTATGGAGCCAGCCCGGCCTCGTCCAATGACTCCAATCCAATCCAGTCCAGTCCTGCGCTTGACATGCACACATCGTACGAAGCGCGAGGTGGTGGTGGTGATGTCGGACCCCGGGATTGCCCCCAGCAGGGCCAGCACCCAACTTCAACTTCAGCAGGGGGCCCGACCGAGCAGATCGGCCGCCGCGACCCTCTCCGCCGCCGTTCGCCGCGCGCAGGGCAGCGAGGTGCCCGTTCGCAAGGTGAGGCGGGTGCGTGCCCGACGCCCTCTGCCCGTTTGGTCCTTCAGGCGGGGGCCAACGTGCATGCCAGACTGCAGGCCCCGTCGTTCATGTGCAGCAGCTGGCCCGCGCCCGGAACGGTGTCTGTCGGCAAAGCCAACCAAACCGTTGTTCATTCTTTGCCATGGGCGCGCGTGTGCTTGCGTATCTCCCCAGGTACTGCAGGTAAATCGGGTATTCGTTGACCTCGTGCCGGGCCTCGTCGTCATCCTCACGTCTCGTCGCCCGCGTACCCCGACCGGCCTGACTGCCTCGAAGTCGAGCCGGTGGCGAAAAACGTGGCAGCCCCGACGACGCTTGCCCTCGACGCCCCTCCGTCAACACCACTCTCGTAGGCCCGGTGCCGTCGGAAACATCCTGCCATGACAGCTGGGCAAGGAGCATCAAGATTTTAGCGCCGCCAGCCGCATGCTAGTCGCATTTGCCGTGCCTGCTTTCCCGACCCCGTCCAAAATAGCAGACTGAGGGACGCACATGCTCACACCTTTCCGCTGAAACATAATGTGCCCCTCCCTGGCCGCTGTTGCAGAAGCGCATCCTCTGGGCCGTCGTCGGGCCCGGCCGCGGTGAGTCTTTGGGCCGTCCTCACCGACGGAAAGACGGGCAGACGGGCAGACATAAACATGCGGAGCGGTCCAGCCGCGCGGACGGGCCGTACGTGGGCTCCTGCGATGGCAACGGGCGGTCGCAGCGTTCGGCAGCCGCGCCGTCCGTCCAGTCCCTGGTGTTGGTCACAATGACGCATGGCCAGGGCGCAGCACTTGGCAGGGGAGCCCCCAGCTGCTGCAGACGGCCCGTATTAGCACGGCCGTTGTGCTGCGATTGGCGAGGAGGCAAGACGAGATGGCGCGACCCGCTGAGTGAGGGCAACGTCGTGCCTTCAAAGCATGCATCTCGGGATCTCGTAACGCTCCATCATCGCCAGCGCTTGCCCTCGAGTGCTGTACGCGAAAGGGACAATCTGTGGTGAGCGGTCTGCGCGGTGAGTCCACACCGCCTCAGCACCTCGTTCCCGTGGCCTCTGGAAGAAAGGGGCAGGTGATGTAATGCCAATGCCTCCTCCTGCTCGGCCACCCTGGGCGACGTGGTGCATGAACGCCGGCTTGTTGGTAAACTTTCGCAGGAACCAAGGCGCAACCGCGAGTCCGAGCCAACGCTGCAAACCCCAGCGACGGTATCTTGGCATCACGCGATGCTCGCGGCCTCGAGGATCGTTTGCCCAGGCCTGGAATGAGGGTGAACCCAGGCTTGGCCCTCTCCCGAAGCTGCGGCACCTCCTAACAACCCACCAAATCCACATCGGACGCTCCGTCGGGGAAGGTCGTGTTATGCCTCCTCGACAAAGCCCCAATCAACTCCCGTTCGGCCATTGCCGCAACCAGAGGTCCATGGGCGTGGCCGTTTCGACTTGAGGCCCAGGGTTTCATGTAGCGGCCCACAGCGAGACCGCAGCGACATGCCAATGCGATCCAACAGGGCTCGGGACAGTACTGCACAGTCCGGTGCGACAACATCATGCATTTACAATTAGTTACGGCATGGCGACCATCTGCGCGCAGAGAGACGGGCTCGGCTACCAGCCGAACAACGTGCGTACGTACGTACGTCCTTGCACATGCGACGCGGTCGAGGCGTCATTGTGGACGCTCGTGGCGGTGCATGGGCCGGGAGGCGTCCGTTGCCCAAAATATCCCACAGCGCGGCGCTGGGGGTCAGCGTCGCACGCCGTGGGTTGTGCCTCGTGGCTTGGCCGTTGGTGGTTGGGTTTGCGGAGTCTCCTAAAACGTTTCTTGGCTTCCCGTTGAGGCTGCCTGGAAGTCGAATGCAGGGTCTGTATGCAGTCGCCTCTTCCTGCGTCTCAATGCCACCTGAGACGCCACGCCAGACAACGTCCAAGTGAAGAACCAACTCGACGCCCGCCGCGGCAAGGACAGACATGGGCGAATGGAAGGTTTGCCGTGTCTGTCCTGGGTGTTTGGGGTCCAACAGAGTTGGGCGGCGGCCGCGGGCAGACTTTGCCCGGCTGTAGTGTGCGTTGGACGGGCAGCCAAGACGACGTCGCATCGGGGGGGTCGCAGCTCATCTCGGCTCGATCTGCTTCACAAGGCAGCCCCGTTCCTGTGACTGAGGCCCCATATGCCCGCAGCTGGGGCTCGTGAATTTTGGTCGTCTTCATCCGGCGGCCTTCTCCCCGGCCCACCAGACCCTCCGCCCACCCATGCAGGATCGACCACCAATCCAACGCTGCTGGGGCCGGCGTCCAGTCGCAGCGCTGCCCTGGGGCCCAAGATCCGCAGTACCGGCTCGCTGGGACTGCGTCATCAGCCAAGGGCCACCCTCCAGCAGAAAGCAGTGCGCCATCCCCAGGGCCCATGTCTTGGAGCGACGGACAGGCGGATCCCAGTGAGGATCCCCGGGAGGCGTGGTCACCACAGGGAGCGCGCGAGTACCGTTGGGCAGGCACTGGAGGCCGTACCGCTCGAAACTGAGACACGACGCCGGCATATGGGCAAGGTTGGCGACATGGCCAGTTCCTGAACGCTGGGAGACCCAAGCCAAGCAAGGTGCACCCCAAGGCACGAGGTTCCACGTGCGGATGACGCCACTGGGCCTGACGGCTGCCGAACGAAACAACACAACCCGCGACAGGGCCTCGAGGGGGTGAATGTTGTGAGGCTTGCGGCGATGACCAAACGGGGGCCGGTGGGATGAATATTGTCGAGCGTTACGCAGCTGTGGCTGCAGGCCAGGCACAATTTTTTTCTGGCGGTGTTGGAGCGGCCGTGGTGCCTGGCAGCCTCAATTTGCTCATATACAGCAGGGCAGGAGCAATGGACTGGAGGGGAGGTGACTGCCACATGGAACAGCGAGTACCGACCATGCGACCGTCCGCTGCCCAGGTGCACGGCAGGCGCACCAACGTGCCTGTGGCGACGCCTCCCAGGCCGGTTCGGGCAAGACTGGGTACCAGACAGCACCGGCATCCCGCGCTGCGGCGGCAAGTACCGTCGGCCTAGGAGAGACACCACATGCATTGCGGTGTCGGGTGGCATCTCAGGCACCCAAGAACCCCCAAGGCACCAGCTATCTATAGCCTCTGGCGGCTGCAACATGGCGCTGCGGCGTCGGCAGGCTTCCACCACCGCATTCTATTTTGCAGTGCATTTCGCATTTGCGCGGTGACCAACCGCCGACCCCATTCATTCATTGTGCGTCTTTATTTGCAGGACCCGGGATGCACGCCGCAGAATAGGCCAGGCAGAAGCTGGCGCAGCGAACAAAACATGATTGCCTAGAGGAGGGCTGGTGTGCGCTTGGTACAGTCGGGTGCTGTATTGTCTCCCTCCGGGCCGGGTTCTCAATGCACCTCCCCCCATCTCACGGGATGGTGCGGCCGACCCGCATGAGGCATGGCCGACGAAGCCGGCCAGGCAATTCGAGAATGTCGCAGTGGTGAGGAAATGGGCGAGACACCGGGACCCGATGGGCGGAATTGGCCCGCTGGGACAGCCGAGCCGTGTGTCGGCAAACCTGCCCAAGCGCCGTAACGTGCCTACGTTAGGGGACGCCGCAGCGGGCTCTAGCAGCCTCACTCAGGTCGCTGGCGATCCCACTAACAAGGCCCAGCGGGCCTGCCGGCAGCGCTCGTCAGACACTGCTGGGGCCGGCGGCGCGTTGGACGGGACGCCGCTACGCCCGACGCAGCACGCGACAGCGCCTGTGAGTTGGCTTAGCGGGCGCCGGCGCAGCGGGCTCCCTGGCCGTGGGACCGTACAAGCGCGGCACTTGCGGGCACATCCCCATCATCCATGCCAGTGGAAGCGCGTTCCAGGTTCCGCACCACGGGTCAGCGCCTTCTAGCGGGATGCTGCGAAGTGGCTGCAAACGCCAGCAGCTAATTGCCACGCGCTGCCCTTGTCTCTGCCCTGCGTGCTAGCTGCTAGCCCGGGCTGAAACGCGCGGGGCACGGCCGCAGAGAGAGCGAGAGAGTCTCTCGTTCTTGACGACGGTCCAGGGCATTGGCGCGAGACCACGACGACGACGCCGCCGCCGCCGCCGCCGCGGTGGAGGGACGGGTGGGCGAGCAAGGGACATCAATTGCCCGTGTGGCTGCTGATGAGGGCCGCTGATGGCCGGAGGGAGCGCAACGAGTGACTGGTCGGGCGGCCACCGGTGAAGAGGTCCCGGTGGCGCGCCTGGGCTGGCGCTGGCCGTGGCTTCCCATTGACTGATTGAGAACGCCCAATTGATGAATGGGTGAATCCGGTCGCTGCCTCGGGGACAATCGCGGCGGGGAGCTCGGCCAATAAGCCGGGAGGCTGCTGCTGCGAAGGCCGCCACGCGGGCGTGGCACATGGCATGGCGACGAGTGTCGCGCATCGCCAGGGGCTTCGTGGGAGGAGCGAGCAAGAGAGGTGATGTGTGTGCCCCCTTTCCCGTGTACTTTGCGATTGGGCGCGCCGCCAGTTGCGCCTTGACCTCTGGGTTGCAACAGGGCCAGCATGCCAGCCAGGCCAGAAACTTGGGAACCCACTTGGCCAGCGATCACCACTGTCAGTGTCAGTTGTCAGTGTCACCGCCGCGGGCCGCCGACCATCTTGATCGCACTACCGCACGGTAGGCATCTGGCCAAGTGCAGGCGGCTGCTGCTGCTGCGGGTGCTTGTTGGCGGCCCACTCCCGTATCCTTCTAGGCTGCACGACGACGGGGCTTCCATGGATGCCGTGCACCCTCTCGTCGACGCTACGACGGGACTTCGGGAGGAATACGGTCGCTGAGCCGCGCCCGCCTGCGTCGGTGAAGCAGGGAGGCACGGCACAGCACACGCGAGCTGAACCGGGGCGGAAGTGGACGCGGAAATGGAAAAGCTTATCAATCCATCGCCTATCGATCGAACGGCGCGAAGATTCAAGGTTCCGTCTCGCCTGCGGTTTTGCTTTTTTGCTTTGCCTGCTGGGCTTGTCTCTTTTACCCTTCGGGATTCTTTCGGGGACCCTTCCGCTCCAGGGCCAGCGAGCCGACGGCAGCTGGGCCGCGTCTGTCCCGCGAGCGCAGGCCCGTTCTGTCTGTGGCTGCTCTGCCTGGGTGGAATTTGCCGTCGTTCCGTTGCCGCTGACGGGGGGGGAGGTAATTATGGCGCACACCATCAACGTCTTCGCGCGGAAGTCTGTCTGTCGGCCAGTGCGGGCGGTACCTACGGAATGCGTGCGGTGGGCGCCGCAGCGTGAGTACCTAGACCTGGAAGTAGGCCGGCGGGTCGGCGAATCGAGAGACGGGGTGCTTGCTTACCTCAACACTGGAACTGCCCGGGTGCTCAGCCACACCTCTTGCGCTGTAATGCGCTGCGCTGCGGCGTGCTGCACGCACCTCAGCCTGCGTGAGGCGGCAGGCCGGGTACGACGGGCATGCCGGATGGCCTGCAGGGCTTGGCCTGGCACATGGCATCCCGTCCCTGGGGAGAGAAAATTTTGGACGCTGTTTCTGCCCGGCCAATCCCTACTGGCAGTTGATGCTGGTACGGTAGCTGGTGGTTGCTGCTGCGCCTGCGGCCGCGCTGCCAAATCTCTGTCCCTGTCCCGGCCGCCTCCGGCACTTGGCCTTGGGCCCCCGATGTGCCGCGCCCGACAGGCATGATGACTGATGACGCTTCGCTCTGCCCGGGCGAGCCCACCGCACCGCACCGCACCGCACACCGCGCGCACACCTCACCGCTGACGGAGACGGACATCCCACTGCGTGACGGGCGGTGCGCCTGGAGAAGCGGGCCACGTGACGCCGACGGGGAACCTTGGCAGGGAGACAAGCGCATCGCATCGCTCCCGTCGGTGGGTGCCGGTGCCGCCGCAGGGGAGCAGCAGTAACTAGCAGCAGGCCCGGCTGGATGGAAAATAACGGCAAGCCGGACAGACAGGTGGCTCCCGGTGCCGGGCACAATTTCCAGTGTCGGCGACGGGTCTCCCAATGCGGCATGAGGCTGCCAACCTTGCGTGCCCGTGTACGCGGTCGTTGGCCGTGAGGCGGTGGATGGAGGGATGGCTGCAATGGCCAGACGACAGCAGTGGGCAGTTGCAGCGCACAGGGCCACCACCACTGGGCTCTACCCACAGGGGGGGGGGGGAGGGGTTCCATAGTGGCGGGCGGACAGCAGAGTTGCCCTAAGGTGGTGAGGCCAGGCAGGCAGGCGGGCGGGCGGGCAGGCCATCACCACAGCAGGCCACCTGGGGCACCACCACCACAGGCCAGCCACAGGGATGGGGAGGGCAGGCCACAGAGGCGGCCACAGGCCACACAACCTTCTGGCAGGAGAGGAGAGCCACCGCCGCACCACCACACGCCATCCACCCGCCGCCAACACCCATCAGCGTTTTTTCCCTCTCTCTCTCTCGTGGCCCGGCGCAAGCTTGGCAAGCCACACGCCCTAGCTCCAGCTCGCCCACGCCTCTCACCCTCCTCACACCCTCTCGGTGCGCCCCCCCTCCCAAACAGCGCCCCTGGCCCTCCCGGGGGTCCGCATCGCGCACCCCTGCCCGCGAGTGACTTCGGCTAAGGGCACCCCCATCTCCACCACCCTTCTCCAAGTACCTCAGGACTAGTGCGCTACGGGCTCCACCCCTCACGTCTGTCCCCCGGACCACGATATAATTCTCCATCCATCTCGCAGTCGGCAGAACCTCCAGCTAGCCCATCCAGATCCATGTGAGCCACCGAGCATTTAAATAAGTTGCGAGGATCCCGCTCCACCCTGCCTACCTTGGCCCTTCTAGAAGACGTCCACTCTTACCATCATCACCCATCACAACATCAACTGTCCATTACAACATCCATCATCATCATCCCTCCTCCATACTATATCATCACTGCAACGACAACTGCCATCCAGACAGCAGACTGAACAACATCGTCACCATACAACCAACTCCCGTCACGCGTCCCCACGCATCATCCACAATGCCACCGCGTGCGTCGTCTGCGGAACCCGCAGCCAAGTCCTCAAAAAGAAAGGGTGAGCCCCCCAATCCTCATCACACATCCGTCGCTCCCGAGCCGTCACAGACTTGCTAACACACGAACCGACAGGCACCCGAAGCGTGTCCACCCTCACGCCGTCGCAGCTGGCCCGCAAGAGGGCCAACGACCGCGAGGCCCAGCGTGCCATCCGCGCCCGCACAAAGGAGCACATTGAGCGCCTCGAGCGCGAGCTCGACGAGCTCCGCAGCCACCAGAGCCGTGACCGCACGGTCCAGGACCTCCTCCGACGGAACAAGGCTCTCGAGGACGAGCTGCGTCGCTTGAAGGAGAACATGGGCACCGTGTCCATGAACTCGTCGCCGTACTCGGCCCCCGCAGGTACGACACTCCTCGCCACGGGCCTGGACGCCGACTCCCTCCACCACAAGCACCAGCACCATCACGCCGGCCTCCTGTCCCAGAGCCTCGCCCGGCTAACTCCCAGCCCTTCAGTGTTCGACGACAACCTCAGCACAACGAGCGGCGGCGCCCCGCCCATCCCCAGCCCGCAGATGTCGCCGCTGCCCTCGGCCGCCGACTACGCGCCCCTGCCCGAGTTCGGCCAGCAGCAGCAGCACCAGCATCAACAGCAGCACCAGCAGCACCAGTACGTGGGCATGCCCAACAGCTGCGAGACGTGGGCCGCCACCATCCCCAGCACCGCCGCGGGCATGCCACCCAGCGTCCCGAGCCCGTCGCCGTCCATCGCCGACGAGTACGGCGCCTCGGCCGCCTACATCCCCACGAGCGTGCCCGCGTCCATGATGCCCTCCAACAAGGACGTCAAGCTCGAGTTTGACAACATGCAGTCCATGGGCCAGGGCTACATGCACCACGAGCATCCCCACCACCAGCCCCAGCAGCGCAACGCCGCCTGGAACGTGTACCCCATGTACTATGACGGCGCGCAGCAGGCCGTGGGCGTTTCGCGATGACAACTACCGTGGGCGCAGCTTGGCTCTGTACAGGGCTGAGTGACTACACTCGAGGCGGACCGCGCAGCAAATGGATCGACAAGCACACGCCCATGCGAGCTGGCAGCTTCTACGACGAGCCTGATCAGACACTTGATTGGCCGCCAGTTGCAGCAAACATCGGAGACGCCAGAGACGAATCGAAGGTCGATGGCCAGCCCGGTGCGCGAAAGGGACAACGCTGAGCCGAGGCTCTGGTCCGAACCGCCACTCTGGACGCGGCGACAAACCGTCGAGCCCGCGGGCTCCACCGCGTCACGACGAGTCACAGGCGAAGCCGAGCCTCCCAGGTCGCCACTCGGGCATCCACACCGGCGTCCGCAACACGATTGATGGACGCCTGTAGGAAGGATGCCCAGGCCACAGCGGAAGCCCCTTCACTGCACTGCACGGCGAGGGCGAGGATGTGCCGGCCAGAGCGCTGCCGAGACCAACACGAACACGACTGATACGACACTGCATAGAACGGAATGGACGCTTTTTACTGGTCAGGTGTGTTTGTACAACAAAGTGGGATTTTGGGACACTGTGTTTCCTTTGGCTATTGAACGTTTAGGAGGTTTTCTGTGGTGTTTTGGGGTTCTTGGCACAGAAAAGAGACAGGGAATACCATGGACGGCGAAACGCGTGTGGCTTACAAGTAGAAAGGGGGCGAAGCGGATGGGAAGGGCTGACAGGCCTCTTCCGTACCAAAGATACGATACTTGTTGGTTTTTCAGTCGTCGTCACCAAGAACCATACACGACTTAGAGCAAGATATCAATTCAACATGACACGTCATGATCAATCACTCTGGATGCCTCTTTTGCTTCGTCTCCATCTACTCCTGCTGTGACTTGTCTTGTCTTGACGGGTTCCATTGCCGGTGACACGGTGACGACATTTTTCAATGAAGACGCAGTTGACCCGCATACGTGCTTTGCTTTCTGCGGCAGCCTTCCTTGGCGGGCGGCACCCTCCCCCTGATGTCTCGCCCGTTGGGGGCATCCTCCGCTGCGGTGCAACATGAGATGCGGTGCGGTGCCGGTGGCCGCCCCTGCACGCCCACTTCCACTTCCACTCCATGGAACAAACCTGCCCGGGGTGCGCCGGCGCGCGCGCCGTGCGACCACCACGCAACAAACGTCACACACACACACAGGGCAAAAAAACCCACCCAACACAACGTCCGAGGACATGCGTCGGCGCTGAGTGCCGGACGAAAGAAGTAGAACGACGAGAGAGGCGAAAGCGGTGCGCGGGCGTGCTGGAGGGTGGGGTGCCACTGGGTGGCTGCACAGGCCGACCAATACCCGCGGGGGGGGGGGGGGGGGGGGAGGGCCAGCGAGGCACACGGCTTGCTACGTACTGCATACGCACGCAGACACAAGACACAGGATGGGAGGGTACGGTATGGTATGGCACGGGCAGGCATGGCATGGCAGGTTTGCCAGATTGGGCATTGCCGAATAGGCGGCGGCGATGGTGATGGTGGTGGTGGTGGCGGCGGCGGGCGGAACGGAAACAACGCAAAGCAAGCAGAGCGGAATCGCAGCGAAGCGCAGTGAAGATGCGCGGGCCAACTGTGTATGTCTGCGTGTGTGTGTGTGCCTGCCTGCGTGTGCTTGTATGTGCGTGTGTGTGTGTGTGTTTGTGTGTGTGCCTCTCTCTGGGAGTGAGCTGGGCCTGCGCTCACAGAACCGGCCTGCCCGGCCGGAGAGGCGGTGCGGACCTTCGGGCGCCGAGAAGAGTCCTGGGAGAGAACGAGACAGAGTCCAGAGAGAGAGATCCGGCGTGAAGAAAGAGTGGGACCGGGCCACGCTGCTCCGCTGCTCGCTGGGAGGCCTTGTGGCGGGGCGGCAGCCAGCACCAGCACCAGCACGCTGGGCAGCCTGCCAGTCGCGGGGGATTAGACGGGCGCAACGACGGGGGCTTGCGAGGCGCCGGCAGAGCCGCGGCAGCGACCTGAACAGCGCTGCAGGTCCACGTGTGCCAGCACGCCAAGGCCCTCTAAAGCCCCCCCCCCCCGAAAGCAACTGTGCGCCTATAGGCACGAGGGGGAGGGAAAACCGCGGCGTCTGATGCGGCCAACAGCCGGGCGTGCCCAGCGGCGGAGCCGCGGAGGCGGCGGCGGGCGGGCGGCGATGGCGACGGGGCAGTGCCCCGTTTCGGGAATTCGCTTCCACCGACGCGCGAATGGCTGCACCATTCTTTTGTGTCCGTGTTTTTTTCTTCTCTTGGCTCATCCCCGTGTGCTTCGGCATTGGGCCTCCGTCGTACCCCGATGGGCGTGTGCGTGCGTGTGTGTGTATTTGGATTATTCAGAGTGGCATGGCCACACGGGAGAGATGGATGGATGGATGGATGGATGGATGACTGGATGACCGGACTGTGCAAGGAGGCAAAAATGGCGTATACGTGCGGAGTGTACCTCGGCTTCGCGAGTATGGTGTAGATGACCCCCCGTTATATCCGTTGCGTGCGTCGGTGCCCTTTCGGAGATAGGATCCCGACAGCGCGGTTAAGGTACTAGGTAGGTATGACTGTATGTGTACGTACCTCCTGTGCTTCGTATGGCAAAACCCTCCGGAGTGAAGTTTGTTTTGGATGCTCGGTGCGCCCTGGCTTGGAGGCGTGCGTGGCATCATGTTGGGCGGTCGCGTGTAAGTGCCACGGCATTGGCGGGGGGGAGGCCAAGAGCACCCAAGAGCACCCGCCATAATCAACAGGTGTAGATGGGTCGATCGTTACCACTGCCTCGGGTCTGCGGCGGCGCCCGTGTTCGTATTCCGTCCAGTCACGTCCAGCCCCTGTCGCCATCCCTTGCGTTTTTTTCATCCATCCAGCCATCGCATCCTTGGCGAGCACATGGGAGAAAGGAAGGAGGCAAGCCCAGCGAAGCCAAGGTCCCCTGCCTTACGGCAGCGTTGCCCTCGGAGCGGAGAGGGAGGGGGGGCCCGTTCGCCGCCGCCGCTGCCTGCAAGGGCACGGCACGGGCATGGGTATGGGCATGGGCGTGGGCGTGGACATGGGCATCGAAGATGAAGGCCACAACGCGAAGCATCCATATCCAACAACGCTTGCCAAGACATTCGTAAACACGCACCATGGTGGAAAATAGGGGAGGGGGGAGGGAAGCAAAAGAGAACTCTAAAAAGATACATGTCCTAGGGGGCGTGTGTTGGAAAGCGAGTCCATGGTCGGGGACCAAGTGTACTTCGTGCCAAGTGGTGGCCGTCCCTCTGGGGATAGAACGGGTAGGACGGGAAGCCGGGGGCCTGCTGGTGGTGAATACGTGCACGGGAGCCGGAAACCGGAGTGTTGGGAAGGGAACATACGGGGGCGAAAAAGGGCCGCCCGCGCCCGCGTCACGGGGCCCGGCGAGCGGGCGTGCCAAGACCCGGACCCGGGGCGGTGGTAGAGACGGGTACGGCGGGGAGGGCAGGAAAGCAAAAAAAGAACCACGCGAGAATGAGAAGATGGCGGTGCTTGGCGAATATGCGCTTGGCCATGCACGGGACGCGAAGGGTTGGGTGCCACGAGGGTTGCTAAGAAAACAAGGTATGGTGCTAGGTGAACTAGACGGGGGGCAGGTTGCAAGGCAAGGTGAGCCGAGGGTGACGGATGGGCGAGACGGAATGGGGGATCGGAGGGCCCCGCGTTTGGCGGTTCAGCGACGCGCTGTAGGGCATCTCAGTGGCAGTGCAGCGCAGTGCAGCGCGTCTCGCTGCCGCTACGAGCGCTGTAGTCTACCCACGCCCATCCAACACGATCCATCCATCCATGCCCACGTGCCATGCGGCGGCCCGCCCGCCGGCGAGCGCCTAGGTGAGTGTCGGTGGGCGCCGGTCGGTGAAGGACGGGCGCTTCGCAAGGCGCATGTGAGTGAAAGGGCCTGCCAAGGGTAACTAAAACAGGCCCCGGACGCCGTCCTTCTAGGCGGTGCTAGCAGTTAGCAGATGGGCATGGCATGGCATGGCATCATGGATCTGGGCGTGCGGGCGGTGCGTGTGTGCCCGCGCCAAAGGCTAATCAATCGTGCATCTAGATCGGGGGTTCCAGCGTGCCGGGACGACTGCCAAGAAGGGATCGCTGTTCCCTTCCGTGGGTTGGTGCGCTACCTAAGGCAGACTGGGGGGTGTGAGCTGTCCGGGCTCTGGAGGTTCCCGCTAGGGGACCGCCAGCGTGAGGCTCAGCAGCTGCACCAGCGATCGCGTCCCCACGCTGTCCGGCCAGGCCAGGCCAACTGCTCAACACAGCGTTTGGCTGGCGTCAGAGTGCCAGGTCAGGTGACTCCTCGATAGGCTTGGCATCCGGGCTTGGGAGGATCTGGCTTCCGGCGTGCTGGGTGCTGGTGTTGAGTTTACTTCGCTGGGGCGCGGAATAGGACGGCCGCCAACAGGCCTCGCCCGGTGCTCTCCGGCCAGTCCCAAGCGAATGGTAGCCCGGCCCGGCGTCGGCACCGGAGCGGTACGAGGCCCCCTGCGGGCCCAGCGTGCGCCGGACCAAGTACCGCACGGGTGTGGCGAGTGCAACGCGGCCTGGCGGCTCCCGTGGCTTGGCCGATGCCGCGTGGCTCAGCCCAGCAAGCACGCACCACAAATCACCAACTTAACCTTTTTCTCACTTTTAACGTTCAAAAGTGGCTCCCGACATCGCGGAACTCGCTGGCGAACCGGGGAATTTACCCTCCTTTAGTGGCATCTTGGCGTTTTGCCGTTCAAACCTCCCGGTCGGCGGCTTTCGATGCCCTTCTGCCGTCATGCCACGCGCTTCGCTGGTTTGACTGTGCTGCACCACACTTCACACCAATACTATCCCCTCCCTCTGCTAGGACTCGTATGATCTGTCAGAGCTGGCTGGACGGTGCTAGACACCGCTAGAGGAGCTCCCTTGCAGATCGTGCATCCCGCATCACGGGGAAAGCTCTGGGCTAGGCGCGCCCGACGCGCCAGACTCGTATGACTTGGTCGAGCTGGTGAGCGTGCTAGACGCAGGCTAGGGGAGCTTGTCGCCTGTGCAGGCAGTCCAGGTGCCCGTGGTGGTTCACGAGGGGAAAGCTTTCGCCTCTTCCGCGGGGCCAGACCAAGCTCGTGGTCGCCTAGCGAACGGCGTTGACATCCCTTTGCAGCTAAACGCGTTGACACGCAGTCTGAGGAGTGTATGTATTGTTCTCGCGCCCGTTGGTAGTTCCGCGGCCCTCGTATCAGACGGGCTTGCGCGCGAGCTACTACGAAGCACGTTAGCACAGGGCAGACGAAGGGACGAGACCTGAAAAACGTCAGATGGAGGCGAAAGCGCTGTAAGCGCCAAGAGCATCCAGACTTGGAAAACGCCAGATGCAGAGTTCGCGTTCACGACGACCGCGTCATCGCGCGGCGGTTGCAAACGTCGGGCAGCGGACCGGCATCACGTCGGCGCCGTGCCGCTCGGAGTCGCCTCTTTCTCTTCTCCGACAACAACGACACCCCGTTGGGGGACTTGGACGTGCTGCAACATGCCGTGTAGGTGTGTGGGCCCGGCCCAGGCGTCCCTTCAGCTGGCCCGCCTGCCGCGCCCGGTATCCCGATCGGGGCGCGGACGGCGGTGGTGGTGTCTCGCGGCTTACCTGATGCGCGCTGTTGCTAATCCGCAGGTAGCACCAGCGCCTGACGGGGCTGGGTAATTAGTCGCTGGCTCGCGTTTGTCGCGGTTCAGGTCGCACGGGGTTTCCGTTTTGAGGCGATGAAGAAGGTTCCATCACAGATGCGCGGGCACCCGCTTTCGGGCATGCGAGCGCGGTGACGGTGCCGGTTGTGAACCGCATGGCATAAGGGGCTCTGGCACGTACTAAGAGTGCATTGCGCGCAACTACAGGGCGCGAAGCAGGGTGACTGCATGTCCGGTATGGAGGGGCACGTACATGCGCGCGCATGCACCTGGTGGTGGTGGTGGTGGTGGTGGCGGTAGTAGTACCGGCGAGCTGCGGGTGAGTCGCATGCGTCACCGCGCGTCGTCCTGTCGCGCCGCAGGCGCAGGTGAGGCTTCAGCGTCTTCAGCTCGGCAGGGCCCCGGGGCTGGCTGTGCTGTGCTGCGCCGTGCTGCGCGCCGGGGTATTCATGCATGGATCCTGCTGCACGTCTTGCGCCTTTTGGTCGCATCGCAGCACAACGGCCTCGTGTATGTATGTGTGCATTCTTGACCCCTGGCCCTGGTGCACGCCCGCCCCGTGCAAGTAACGAATCCGCCTCCAGGGGTTTTGCGGCGGTCGGTTCCGTGCAAGGCCGGTCTTGAAGATGACATTTCCCCTCGTTGCGCAAACCTGAATCTCGACGCCGCAGCAAGGACCGCCTCCGCACTCCGCGTCTCAGCCGTGGCACCGACCGCCAACGTCTGCAACACCCCCGGTTGCGTATCCGGTGCCGGCGACTCGGTAACACAGCGTCGCGCGGCCCCCCGTGTCCATCGGACGGATTCACGTCACTGTCGATTCTTGACAGGCAGGGCAAACCCGGTGAAGGTCAACGCCCAGTGGCCGGGGCCCCATTCAGAGCAGTCCCCACGTTTCGTGGCGGCCCGCATCCTCCTGCGCCGCCTCGTGTCGCGAGTCCGATTCTGGGGTCGCTGGCCGCGGAGCACCACGGAGCAATTCCCCCGCGCCCGTCGTGTCGTACTCCTCGACGGCGCGACGACTGAGTGTTCATGGCCGGAGACACTGGCCCGAAACCGCAAGAGCTGCGGGTGATGATTGACGAACCTCGGCTCGGCCGACGCGTTGTCTGTCGTCGGCTGTTAAGACGACTGTGAGCATCGCGAAGAGCCGAGGCGTGGCCCGTCGTCGCAACCCGCGCTCGCTGTCCACAGTCGTGGCCCACGCCCAAGCATATTCCCCAGCCTGCTCCGTCCAGGCGCTGCCTTCGCGCCCCGTTCCCCCGTTGTACGAACGTGAACGTGCGCTCGCGCATCTCCACCTCACAGCGTCCCGGACGCAATCCACACGGGGCCCAGACACCCCGCCGGAACGAGGACCCTGCCCGCATGAATCGAGAAACGCCCAGCTCTACGTACCCGGCCGTTGAAGTTCCTGCTTGAGTTGTGACGGAGTGACAGCTGCGTCCGGGGCACTGCACCCACAGCGACGAGGTGCTCGGTGAGGTGGCCACCCGCACACAAACCCACCCCGTCCCTGCCTGCCGAGGTTCGCGTTTCAGACGCGCCCTCCCCGCTGAGCCCAGGCGTCCCAGAGGAGCAAGTTGTCGCGTGTGCGAGGGGCAAGTCTTCGCGACGGATGGTTGGCCAAGAGCTGAGCAGGTCATGTTCGCTTGTGGTAGGCGCCGAGCAGGGCCCTGGGAGGCTGGGACAGAGGCCAAAGCACATTCAATATTAGGTAGTCCCACCCTCTTTCCCTCCAGTATCGTCAACGTTTTGCACTCGCATTCGCTTGGTGACATGAGGCGTTGGCGGCCCTGGCGGTTGGACGCGACAAAGGTTGCAACATCAGCACCAAAGGGGTCGCTTCTGCCAGTCCAATGGTGCGCGCGACCTGCGCTATCGAATGCCTCGCCACCGGACGGGCGGATGGCAGTTTGGAGGATCTCGGGCGCTTCTCCAAGCGCCTCCATGTGCAGCAAACCTCTTTCGTAGGCTCAGCCATCCGTGTTCGTTGCGACGAGAGCCTCGTCTTTGCGCGGCGCTGCGCGGTAGCCCGATCGATAGCACCTCTGCGACTACCATCTTCCAGACACGGGGCTAGACTCGCAGCTAACCCAGAGCGACTGTCGAGAGGCCGGCTGTCGCTCACCCGCGCGATCACCCCACCACCAGTGTCACCCCCCTTCCAGCGTGCGCGCCCATCGTCGTCCAGAGTATGCCGCCGCGTCGGCCAAGTGTTATCGGCTCTGATTCCCGTCTGACATGCCGTGCCTGCACAGCTGCAAGATAGTAGCCGCGCGGGCGGGACAATCGTTGCAGGAGGGCCCGCGCCCAGGAGTCAGGACCATCGTCGCACTGCGGCGCAGTCGACCATGACGAATGCTGGCCGGGACCGGGGCGCCGGGGAGCATCTTGGCCGGCCCGGATGGGAAACGCCAGACGAGGCCATTCTTCCTCCTTGTGCTGTGCCTCCTGCGTCTTGATTTCGGCGGGAGCAGAGCAGTACCTGTAATTCTGTGCATTGCAGTGCCGGGCTTGCGCCGCCTGCTAAACTTGAAGTTTCCTTCACCCACTCCAGGGCTTCGTGCTCCCTGGTCTTGGGGCGCCACGAACATGGGCGGCGGCTGCTATTGGCCAGGTGACGACGGGAGGGAGGGGGTGTGCGCTTTGCGGGGTCCATGGCCAGGGAGCCCAAAGAAGACTAGCGTCATCCGGGCTCTCCACCGAGGGATAAAAAAACGTGGCCCAGCGGTGGGGAAGACGCCTGGAAGCCTGGAGGAAGCACTCGTGGAAGCCCCAGCGCGCTGGAAAGGGGCTGACGCCACGGCCAGAGGCGTCCAAACGTCGCGGCTCCGGTGGACTTGGACGCAGCACGGGCCCTCACTGCGCGGGCGCTGGCTGGCGCTGGCCATCGCTGGTCTCGCTGTGCCGGTGGAGTTGCCCCGCAAGCTCAGAGGCGCTGCCGCGGCTCGACGATTGGCCAGTGCCCGCCCCAGACCGAGCACATCGCCTCGTGGTGCTCATCCGTTCATGATGAGAGTGCAGCGCTCGCTGGTGTACACTAACTTTTGGGGCAGGGAGGCGCTCTCGAGGTTGGAGGTTTCTCGGCGCCGGAGGGGGCAGCCTGAAACCTGCGAGGCTGGGGCCGCCCACGCTCTCAATGGGGGCTCGTCGTGCCAGCACCACTCGGCCGATTGTGCCTTGTCGTCGTTACCATTCATGGTCGCTGGGCCGCCTCGTCACCCACCACAATAGGCATCTCCTGGCGCGCGACTGACAGGTCCCCTATTCAGGAACGGCCGCATGCGTCGCCAGCCGATAATAATAGAAAGCGCCGCACCGCCAGTTTCGACTGCGACGGCCAGCGTGCCTGATCTGCGTCTCGCTGGCGAACCCGACTTGGAGCGAGGGGCATTGCGGTTTGGTAATAATGACGCTTCGGCTGGCAGAAGTGGTGGTGGTGTGCGACCGCAATGTACCCGGCGTCTGATGCAGCCCTCGCCGCACATGCCCTTGGCCGTATACTAGCCCCTGGCGAACAATCTTATACACCACCATGCGTGAATCATGGCAGGCCTGTTGGCTTCTCAACAGGGCATGCCTTCGAGTCCGGGCAACCAGTAGAGAATGTCTCGCAGGGATATCCCGACTGCGGGTCCGGCCATGATGTTCACGACCCGTCCCTTGCCGCCCGCCGCACTGACGGCTGACGGCTGACACCTGCTGGACGATGGATAGTGACGGGCCACGACGCTTAGTCGCGCATAGGACCCCCGGATCAGGAATCGTGGGCCTGCCGGGCCGCTTGTCGTCGAGGACGACGAGTCGTGCGGACATTGTGGGTTTTGGTTATGTTTTTGGGATCGCAGATCGCCCCGTGCCCTTGTGGTGGTGATTTAGGGGGTTCGGGGCCGCGATGCCGAGTGCGGCCGAACCGCCCTGGTGGCGACTTGCCCGTTGGTGCGAGGCCGCCGAAACAGGCAAATGCGCGAGATGCAGCTCACCACTAGCCATGTATACTAGGTGAGCATGCCCGAGCATCGAATGTCGGTGAATGCACCCCGTAGGTGCTGCTCGTTGGCTGTGGTTGAACGGTAACCCGTCGTGAAAATTGCTCGTCTTGGATGCCCTGAAGGCACCGGTGCGGAGCAGACGTGCAGGACGTCCGGCCAACGGAAACGGGACCGGCTGTTGATGTTGGCACTGCCGGCGCTGCAGAGCACAGCGTGCAGGGATGTAGGTGACGTGCCGCCCAAGACACGCAGCAGATCCATGGCGCGTGCTGGGTGGTCGGCAGCGTGGGCGGCTGCAGTACATGGCACACATGGCATGCGAGGCCCGTGACCAGCGGTTGCTGCTGCCAGGGCCCAAACGGCGTCATCTTCACGTCTGCGTGCCTTTGATGCGATACCAAGGGCGCAGCCAGCAATGACAAACACCCACCGGGAGCCAGTCGGGCAGAGGTATACCGTTCGGACGCTCGCTGGGCCAATGAGGCTGAGGATGCAGGTTGACGGCAATTGAGTGTGCCGGGGTGCGATCGGTGCAATTCGCGCGTCGGTGAACAGTGAGTGGCGTTGTCTCGACGTGCAGGAGGCTGCGCGGATCGCGGACGGGATAGACTTTGCCAGCCTCTCCCTGTGTCTCGGGAGACAGGAAGTTCAGGCATGAGGGTGCAGAGAGGCAGGCCCCGCACCAAGAGACACCGAGAGATGCGAGTGGCCAACGGCCCGTCTTCGCAGCAACGGAGAGGAGGAAGGTGCGCCCAACCAACTTGCCATCCATAACATCCTGCGGCCTGGCTGCCTGGCTGTCTGTTTGCCCTGCCCCGGTGGCCCGATGGGAAGGCGGCACCATGCACGACTTCTCGTGCAAAGCGCCAGGTAGGTACCTGTACGTAGGTAGGTAGGTATCTGTACCGCATAACTCGCGTCTGAGATACCTACTTGCCTTGTTTCGTCAACGAAAGGGAGGCCACATCGCAGCCTCCAAACTCAATCACTCGCCCCGGTCCACCCTCCCTCTCACCGACTGCATCGCTGCATCGCCCATCACCCCGTCATCGTACAGCACGGGTAGCGCTGGGCTCATCGCACTCACCTTTCGTCGCCGGCCCGCTGAGCACGATTGCAGCGCACGTCCCCCATCAGCACGGTCCGCGATGCAGTAGGCCGGCCGCGAATCCCAGGTCAACGACCAACCACGAGCGGAACCGCCCTGTGCGTCTGTCGGGCTGCCATCAGGGATCGGCAAGGTGGGACGCAGCGAAGCGCGCTAGAAGACCCATAGAAGGACTGACGCAGCCCATTCAGCCATCTACGTACGGGACGAAACTCTTGGGCAGCTTGGGCAGTACTTAGCGTCACTCACCCATCCACTACCCATGCAGCCGCCGTTCCTTGCACCTGCATGTGTACATGTCTCGGGGTGTGAGATGAACAACGCCAAAGGACGGCACGTCCAGCCCCAGCGTTGCATGCGGACCAAAGCCCGCCAGCGGGAGCATCTCGAGGGGGAAACCGATGGCGGCACCAGGCGACGCTCGACCGAGCCCGCCCACCTCACCTCCAAGACGCTTCTTTGCAACTCACCAGCCACAACTGCGGCAAGCTGATGCATCATTTCGCACGCCTCCCTCGACTCCTTGCCTGGGACGTGGTGCCGGCCAAGCTGGGCTGGGCATCGCTGGCCCGCTTCGGCCCCGCCCACGCTCTCCACCCGTCTTCTTTGCCAGGGTTTCGGCTGGTGGTGAAGCCACGGTGAGAGGAGTACGTCCGTTGGAGCAACACACAACGAATTTTCAACACACACCGCGGCACAGATGTAGAGGTCGACGATGTGCTGCGGCAAGGACCGGGCGCCATGTGGGCAAGCTGGGACGCCATCAAGGGAGCTGCCCTTTCTCGGGCGTACCTTGCGGCGAATAGGGTCGACCCTGACCGCAAACCCAGCCCAAGGCGCCAATGTTTGGGCAAGCCTCGCGGGCACACTTCGGGTGCACAGCCTGGGAACGGGGTTAGCCCCCAGGGCCCCCAGGTCGCCCACCCGCATGTCACCGAGGAGCGCACCCACGGCAACGGGACTGCTGCCCAGTCCAACGCAGCCACGGCAGGGTCGCCGATGGTGCGCTCCCCGGCAAGCTACAACGAGAACGCAATGTTTGTGGTTTGTCTCAGTGACATCCCGACGTGCACTAGACGCCGCAGGCGTCCGCCTTTGCTCCAGTGCTGGCATCGCGATCCGTTGCCCTCCCGGCTGCAACATCAGAGACACGCAGGAACCAACCCTGTACCAAGGGTTCGCCTGCCACGTTCCCACCGTTCACGCCTTGCAAAGCCAGGGCGCTGGCTCAAAGTTTGATCTTGCACTCCGCTGCCCCGCCCCCGTTCTGACCTTCCGGTTGAGACCCTGCGCCCGTCCTCGATCACCGAGGAGCACCCGCCCTTTATGGCTTGAAACCACAGGCTCCGAGCGGTGTGAGGGTCCAGTGGGCTGCGAACTTCCTTTGCTGGTCGGCAGGCGGCAATGCGAGCTGGCAAAGGAGGCGACGCGCTGCGTCTCGCCATGTCGACAGAACAGGCAGAACAGGGCAGGGGGTGAAGAAGAATCCACGGCGGCATGTCGGTCCCGGCGGCAGCAATTGTCTCCAACTGCTCCCAGGCGTGGGCTGGGTACTCATGCGCCATCCCCATGGCGCTGGCGGTTTCACGGGGCTTCGACCACCCGCGCATGCCACCATGCACTTCACGCAGGGAGGGTCTAGGGATGTCCGTGTCCGGCCCTTTCTGCGGAGGTTTTCAAACGCCCATTTTATCTGCTGCGGCGGCTACTTCAAACTAGGCAGTACCACGGAGCGCGTGTGAATATGTCGCCAGGCACGAGGCTTACACACAGACCAGACGCAAAAGCGGCCGTCGGAACGCCTCCCCCAAGTGCTGTGCCTCTTTGCACGTTAAAGCATGCCCACTGCGTGCCGAAGCTTCTGTAAGCGGAGCAACTCCAAGCAAATCGTTGGCAGCCACGGCACCCAGCCATTACGCCAGACAGCAAGCCATGCGCCGCCCACCCGCATCGTCAACGGCAGCCCCGCCGGCCCGCTGGGTCGCCTCATGAACCTTTCGCCCCGGCATTGGATCCCACTCGCTCATCCCACAAGGGAGGGCCGTTTACGAGTGCATACGCGTGCTCTCTCCGACCTTGCAGCTAGACTATTAGTGTCAGCCTGCTCAAGCCCCGGCCGTCCGTTGTTGCCCGCATGTACAAATCATCTCCCATCGGCAACAAGAGCCACGCATGCAAGCCACACCACAAAAGGGGGTGCCACTCGCTAGTCGTCGATCACCAATGGTCGGCGGCCCACCACGAGCGTCTGCACGTCTGCGCCATTGCTGCCACCAAATGCCTGCCCACTTGGCTTGGTGTGTCCCCCCCCTGGCTTGTCGTCGGCAAATGACGAGGAGCAATGGAACGAGCAACAGGATGGGCTGCGGATGACCTGGCGGGAGTTTCGACGTGCCCGACGGGTGACGCTGGTTTGCTGAGACAGACGGCAAATGCCGACTCTGAAGCCTCGGGACCCATCGGCAACTCAGGCTATCGCGACTTTGGGATTCAGCTCCGAGGACGAAATTGGGCATGTTGCTGACGAGGCTGTCCAAGGCATAGGTATGCCTCGTCTGCTTTGATTGCCTCACGCCCGTAATCACGGCCAGTGGCCTCCTGCTCGAATTAGCCGTGCCTCCTGATGAAAGTGGGTTGAGGCTGAGGAAGAGGGGGCGGCCAAGTCTGCGGCGAGACTGTGGGCACTCGAATCTTTGGCTTAGGCCTCGACACCAGATGGCAGGCAGATGGAGCCTCGTAGCCCTATTTCCCCTTTTTGGCACAGACGGCGGGGCCTGCCAACGATGGAAGATGACAACGGCCGTGCGCCCGCAGTTTACAGTTGGCAGCGCCGATGGTGGATCGGATTCGCGACACAAGACGTTATTGCATGGCTGGATCGGCCGACGGAGACAAAGAGCGGGGGCAGATCTTCAGTTGCCTGCCGCGGCGAGAAGCAGTGTCTGGCTTGCGCCGCTCAACGAGATGAGGTGTGCAAGAAAGTATACGGCACCCCTTGCTGCATTACGAGGAGAGGGCTCGTGGGCGTGCCTCTCCCCTCTCACAAGTCGACAGCCCATGTTGGCCCCAAGCCAGCACTCCACAGGGCACACGGCCGGCTGCCTGGTCGAGGCTTCAGCGAGCGAGAGCCGGGGTGGCTTTCGAGTGGGAGCTGCGCGCGGCGGTACCCCAGAAGGCTGCAGGGCCGCGCCGAAGAAGCTCCTCACATGAGGCCGGGGAATCCTTGGCTGGAGCTGCGCCATGGATAGTGACAGAGGCTGAGCTTGTCTGTCACAACATGCATCGTGGATCCGTGGATCCGTGGGTCGGGGAGGTCGGGGACGTGACGCCCGCGATGGTTGCTCGTGGCGGCCTGTTACCGGGCACGACTGCGTCCAACGCGCCGGCTTTGCACGGTTCTGGACGTGATCCGGCGGAGCGATGGCTCTCCCCTCGCGGCGGGAGGGGGCCTCTCGCAAGCCACGTCGAGCATGGTACAAACCCACGGACGTCTAGCAGCGGGCTACGTAGTGATAGCGTGGTGAATGATAGCGTGCTTTGGCTGACCCAGGTCGGTGGCTGACTCCCAGACGTCCGTGTGTGTAGGGTCGAGCAGGGAAGGGACGGGTACATCTCAAGGGGCGTGTGCAAGGACGAGGCGGATGCTGCAAGTATACGATCGAGCAACATGCGGGTCGGGATGAGGAGTGCTTACTGGAGGATGCAGGGCAGATGGCGCCGACTTTGCGACGTTGCTTGTCGATGATGGGCATGGCGCGTGTCAAGAAGAGGCGATCGTACGCTGGAGGAGTGCCACCAGCCAACCTGCGAGCAGCGACGTGTCGACACACGACGAACCGGGCCACGGGAGGAGCTCCCAGGGGCTGCTATGGGCTGTCACAGGATCAACATATCTCCTATTGAGGCTGCTCGCCGGCGAGCCGGCACTTGACGGGGCGTTCCTGACAAGAGGGGCAATGCCGGTCGAGTTCCCTGGCCGCAAGCCCTCATGATCTACGCTATGCATCCTTGGCTTCGGTCGTATTGCGTCGTATCAGTTGGGTGTGAGACTGTGGCTTGCTCTCCGCCATCTCTCGACCCTGGGGAGCGTTGAGGAGACGGAGCGCCAGCGTCGAGACCCTGTCAGACGGATCAACAGCTGCATCCCAAAATCAAAGGCAGCACGGCACTCCCCGTGCGGGGTTTGGATTTGCCTGGGAGGCCGTGAAGAGTCGCTATGCGCCTGGCGGAGAGGGATACCGGGGGAGCGGACAGGTGAGCGACCCGTCTCACTGCATACTCTATGCTGAAGGAAAGAGGCAGTTGACCTAGTCATGCAGCCGCCGGGTTTACAGACTACGTCGAGGCGAATAATCAAAGAAAGAAAGCAACGCGTTCCCACTCTAAAAAGCCGATGCCTGGAGCAGACCGGCAAGACAATCCGTCGCAGCAGCAGTGGGCATGTCATCCGTCCGATATCCACAGCACACGGACATTTCATCGATCATGATCGATGGCTCCCGCAGCGGACCGCACAGCGAGTCACGGGTTCATGTGTCAATGCACGCGGGCCGCATCGCAGCCACCTGGTGTCCTTATCCCCCGGACGCCTGGACCATGCACCAGCAGCAAAGACAGGCCAGCCCTGAGTCAGGGTTACCAGGAGGTGGCCCGGTGCCTGGGTCCCGGGTGGAGACCGGGGCCGGCACCGAAAGCGGGCCGGGAGAGGTCCCGGAAATGGACAACAGGGGCCGGGATGGCGAGTAGCGCCCCGCGCACGCGGGCGAGCAGCGGGAGGGCCGCGGACGACGGCAGGACTGAACGGTGGGAAGCACGGTCCCGAGCGTCCCGAGCAATCGCCAATCGACTGGCGAGTGAGGGCTTTGTCGTCGTTGCCGCGAACGGGTCTCAAAGTCTCCGAGGCGGCCCGGCTGAGCCGCGAGGCTTTAGGCTGTACTCGCGTCCGGTGTCTTGGCCGGGTCCCGCTGAAGGACCGACAAGGCAGCGCAGCGGCAGGTCGTTCGGGGACATTGACGTCGCGCGAGGTGACTGACGACGACTTTGTCGCGGGATGACGGCTACGAATCGGGGCCTGGGTCGATGGGTCACGCGGTGCGTCGACGGCAGCCGGGGCGCACGGGACGACAGGATGCAGTTGTGCACTGCAGTCGCCAGAGACGGCCCGGGGAGTCTCGGTCGTGTGGCAGCAGCATCAGCGGCCCTGCTTGCTGCCAGCGCCAGCGCCAGCGCCAGCACCAGTGCAGGCAGTGCGTGAGTCTCTGCCTGCGGCCAGCGGAATGTCGTCCCGAATGCCGGGCTATCCTGCGCATCTGATTGGCTGCATGGCGGCTGGTGTCGAGCCGGCCGGGCCATGTCCCGCCCAGAGCGGGGCATCCCGTCCTTTTGGCATCCTCGATGGCTTCCTGCATCGTCCCCTCCGCCCCAGTCACCCCCATTCCCCTGCGGATGCCCCTCGCTCGTGTGGGGTGACATAGAGTTGTCTCTTGTTCGGAGTCGCTGCCCATTTCCCCGTCTGCTTTGCCGTCCCGACATTGCGCGCCTTGGTGGCCCTAATTGGCAGATCCCGGCAACGCGCGCGCATGCGCCCGCCTGCTGGCCGTCGTCAGGGTCCTGCCGCGCGCAGAGGCGGCTGACGAGGGGAGACGCCGGCCCGCCCTGGCTGTCTGTCGTGCGACGAGCTGGGTAATTCTCCGCCCGCGACGCGAGAGCTCCGGGAAGGGGGGAGGGGAATCCCCGATGCCACGTTTGTTCGTGCTGAGCCGCCGCCTCCAGACGTACGTCGTGTTGCTACTTAAACCGGCAGTGTTCTCGCCGCCCTCGGGTGTCTGGAAACATGCCCATTGCCCATACACCTCTCGCGCGGTGAATCAACTACAACCTGTGTCGTTGCCGAGATCGCGAGCACCCTGGTCTTGACGTTGCGACTTGAACATCATCCACGCACTGTCCTGAGAGCTATCCAGCTGCACACCTCGACGACCCAGCCCGCAGCGATCCGGAGCCCGCCATGGCCGACATTGACGTCGAAGAGGTCCTCAAAAACCTCAGCCTAGCCGAAAAGGTCGACTTGCTATCAGGTATCCCCAGACCCTTACGGATGCGCCCAGCCACGCGAGCGCGACTCGACTGACATCCTCCAGGCATCGACTTTTGGCACACCAAGTCCCTGCCCGAGCATGGCATCCCCTCTCTCCGCCTGACCGACGGCCCCAACGGCGTCCGCGGCACAAAGTTCTTCAACGGCGTGCCGGCCGCCTGCTTCCCCTGCGGCACCGCGCTGGGCGCCACCTTCAACCAGGACCTGCTCGAGGAGGCCGGCCGGACCATGGGCGCCGAGGCCATCGCGAAGAGCGCCCACGTCATCCTCGGGCCCACCATCAACATGCAGCGCTCGCCCCTGGGCGGCCGCGGCTTCGAGTCCATCGGCGAGGACCCCTTCCTGGCGGGCCTCGGCGCCGCGGCCCTCGTCCGCGGAATCCAGAGCACAGGCGTCCAGGCCGCCATCAAGCACTTCCTCTGCAATGACCAGGAGGACAAGCGCCAGGGCGTGCAGGCCATTGTCACGGAGCGCGCGCTGCGCGAGATCTACGCCCTGCCCTTCCAGCTCGCCGTCCGCGACGCCCGTCCGGGGGCCTTCATGACAGCCTACAACGGCATCAACGGCACCATGTGCAGTGAGAACGCAAAGTACATTGACGGCATGCTGCGCAAGGAGTGGGGCTGGGATGGCCTCGTCATGAGCGACTGGTTCGGCACGTACAGCACGACGCCGGCCGTCGTCGCCGGGCTCGACCTCGAGATGCCGGGTCCGCCGCGCTTCCGCGGCGAGGCGCTCAAGTTCAACGCCTCCAACAACAAGCCCTTTGCGCACGTCATCGACGAACGCGCCCGCAAGGTCCTCAAGCTCGTCAAGAAGTGCGCGCCGCTGAAGCTCGCGGAGAACGGGCCCGAGCGCGAGGCCAACACGCCCGAGACGGCCGCGCTGCTGCGCCGGATCGGCACCGAAAGCATCGTCCTGCTCAAGAACGAGGAAGGCGTGCTTCCCTTCAAGAAGGACAAGAAGACGCTCGTCATTGGACCCAATGCCAAAGTCGCGACCTACCATGGCGGTGGCTCCGCCGCCCTGCCTGCCTACTACGCCGTTACGCCATACGACGGCATCGCGGAGAAGCTCGGCGAGCAGCCGGCATACACTGTCGGCGCGTACACGCACCGTTTCCTCCCGCTGCTGGGCTCGCAGTGCACCGCGCCCAATGGTAAATCTGGCGTGCGGTGGAGGGTTTACAACGAGCCGCGCGACGCCTCCGCCCCGCGCGGTGAGCCCGTCGACGAGCTGTTCTTCTCCAAGACGGAGATGCACCTCGTCGACTACAATGTGCCGCGGGTCGGGGATCTGTGGTTCGCCGACATGGAGGGCGACATCGTCGCCGACGAGGACTGCGAGTACGAGGTCGGCTGCGTCGTGTGCGGCACGGCGAGCATCTTCGTCAACGACAAGCTCGTCGTGGACAACACGACGAAGCAGGTCGCCGGCGACAGCTTCTTCGGGCAGGGCACGATCGAGGAACGCGGGCGTTTCCCCATGACCAAGGGCCAGACGTACCACATCCGCGTCGAGTTTGGGTCTGCACCCACGACCAAGCTCCGCAGCGACGCCTGCCCGCCCAAGAACGGCTCGCTGCGCGTCGGCGGCTGCAAGGTGCTCGACGCCGACGATGAGGTGGCGCGCGCGGCGGCCCTCGCGGCGGAGCACGACCAGGTCGTCGTCTGCGCGGGTCTCAACTCGGACTGGGAGACGGAGGGCGCCGACCGCGAGAGCATGCGCCTGCCCGGCGCGCTCGACCGGCTCGTCGCCGCCGTAGTGGCCGCGAATCCCAACACGGCCGTCGTGATGCAGACGGGCACCCCCGAGGAGATGCCCTGGCTGGGCGATGCGCGTGCGGTCGTCCAGGCCTGGTACGGCGGCAACGAGGCCGGCAACGCCATCGCCGACGTGCTCTTCGGCGACGCCAACCCCTCGGGCAAGCTGTCCCTCAGCTTCCCCCGCCGCCTGCAGGACGTGCCCGCCTTCCTCAACTTCCGCACCGAGGCCGGCCGCACCCTCTACGGCGAGGACGTCTACGTCGGCTACCGCTACTACGAATTCGCCGACCGCGCCGTAAACTTTCCCTTTGGGCACGGCCTCTCGTACACGACGTTTTCATTTTCCGACCTCGAAGTCTCCTCCTCCTCCTCAACGGCCATAAGAGCAACAAGAGCAACAACGGCATCCGGCGCGCCCGTCCCCGAGCGCCGCATCGCCGCCACCCTCACCGTCAGCAACACGGGCGCCCTCCCCGGCGCGGAGGTCGCGCAGCTGTACGTGCGCCCGCGCCAGGCCGCCAAGATCAACCGCCCGGTCAAGGAGCTGCGCGGGTTCGCCAAGGCGCACCTCGCGGCGGGGGAGTCGCGGCGCGTGCGCGTCGAGGAGCTGGAGCGCTACGCGGCCGCGTACTGGGACGAGGAGCGCGACCGCTGGTGCGTCGAGGCGGGCGAGTACGAGGTCCTCGTGGCGAACACGAGCGCCGTGGATGCGCCGCGGGCGTGCGTCGTCAGGGGCTCGTTTACCGTCCCCGAGACGTACTGGTGGTCGGGTATCTAAAGGGCGGGCAGTGGCATTCGCGGTGCGTCTTGAGAAGATTCCAGGCATCAGTATAGCCTCATTCGCTGCGTCACTATAAGTTACAAGCTGCTTAACCGTGCTTGATCCGGGTCTGCCCCGTCTATCGTGCGCCTCTAGGCTTCTAGACATAGAGAAACATCAGGTGTCAGTGACGAATAGAGAACGCTAAGTCCAACTCCAATCTACGTCGTGCCAACGCCATACATCCATGTGCCCCCCAAAGATGCGCCCATTTGTAATGCTCGTCTAGTCAAAGCTCCCAAACCTGTACCAATCCAAGAGCCTTGACAGTGCAGTAACACCCCCATACCTCTCTCCTTCTCCGTCCACACAGCTGCAAGCTTTACATGTTGTGGATTTTTAGGTGACAGTTGCCAGCCTATGCTGATGCAGGCTTATCCTCGACGGAGCTCGAGCTCATCTCATCAACGCGCGGCTCATTGGGAAACCACGGCTCGGCATCTCCAACCTTCTGGGCCGTGAGCCCCGCATTTCCGGGGTTCCTCATGCCGGCCTCGAGCTGCCGCTGGTACGAAACGCGGCGCAGGCGCTCCGACTCGCGCGGCGTGAGATGCAGGTAGACCTCCGCGCCGATGGCGTGGATGATGAGCGCGAGGAAACCCGCCGGCCCGAAGCTGTTGTTGAAGGACGAGGCAATCTGGTCGGGTCGACCAGACGTCATGTCTGCGTGGATGGGGACGTGAACGTTGGGATCGGCGCCCGAGTAAAAGGCCGCACACGCCGGGTAGAGGTCCTCGACGCGGGACTGGTTCCCGTGAAACATGTTGTCGACGAGGTAGCAGGGGCGGGCCACGTAGTACTCGCCGCCGGGTCGTCCGATGATCTTGGCCATGATGATGCCAATGATGCGCATCGTGACGATAAAGCCAGCCTGGGGAATCGTCAGTCCTGAATTCCCCATGAGGGGCGCTTGCTACTTACAATGACCCAAGCGCGCAGCATCCAGGCGCGATGCTGCTCGATCTGCAGCACCTTGATGTTGTAAAACGCAATCGCCTTGCACGTCACAAAGATGATGCTGGCAATGCCCGCCGCGGACTGCACGTCGAGACCACCGCCCAAGCCGTGCCTCGCAATCATGAAGACGCCGGCGATGCCGACCATGGAGAGCAGGATGATGATGTATCCGCTGACCCGGTGTACGATGAGGATCTTGTGCCGGATGACGGGCAGGAACTGGAAAACGGCGAGCAGGCCGGCCGGGAGAATGCCCGCGAGGTGGAGGATCAGGCCGACGCGCTCTCGGCCCTTCATGTAGTAGTAGCACTCTCCGGGGCTGGCCCCGTTGGCGCCGCCGGCGCAAAAGATGCCCGGGATGTTGAGGTACATGAAGCGCGCCAGGGCGAACCCGACGAGCGCGCCGCCAAAGATGAACCACAGGACAAAGTTGTAGCCCTTGGCGAAGCCCATCGGGTTGTAAATTTTGCGCGCCCAAGCCACGAAGGCGTTGGCTGGCGGTCTCGTGACGACGACCATGGTTGCTGCTGCTGTTGAGGTTGCGGTGTTGCAATAGAGATCCCCTTTTCCAGCCAGGCTTGTGATAGCGGCTGTTAAGATGCGTCGAGATGGAACCTGTGTGGCAGCGGCGTGCAAAACAACGTTGGAAGAGATGCTAAATGAAGACGTGGTTCGCTTCCTACTTGACCTTCAGATGGAATGAAGCCGGTGGCCGCCCTAGATATACACTCGGCTGCATGTCTCTCCTGAACATGGCGTGGCGGGTGATTCAGGTTTCGCCGCGTCGCCCGCCTCGCGCTTGTTCAGACGATCACACGGCGAAGCTGTTGGGCGAGGCTTAGCCATGCATCGGAAGTGTTCATTGTCCGGTACACGTATTGCCCGCTTTCGAACCGGTACACGTCGTTTCAGTCCATCTCCGAGTCCCCTGTTCGCGGCAATGACATATCGCGCCAAAAGTTCAAGCCGATCGCGCTGTGAAAGCGGAGCAGTGGTTTGTCACGGCAGATCCAGGTGCTGCGCCCTTGAACAGTCGTCACAAAGGGCGGTTTCCGGTCCAAGCCCTGACGTTGGTCGTCGCTCAAGGTCTCAACCCTCAACCCTGCGAGACAAAGTACCGCCAAGGCGTTGCGTCAGGGACTCCCTCCCGGGCTCGCAAGAAGCTTATGCCTCAAAGTCTCCCATTGGGTGAGCTTGTCTTGGGAGACATGGACATGGCCGCGAAATGGGCATGGGCATGCGGAGCATCGGGCCTCTTGCCGCTGGTTGCATGCGGGCTTTCGCAGGCTGTTGGGCCCGTGATGCCATTGCGGCCGTGCTTAGAGGGTGAACGAGCCCGCCAAGACTGCCGATCGCTGTCGTGGGGCGGAGCAGCAAGAATAGACGCGTTGTTGGTTGCGTCGCCGTGGCAGTGGCTCGATTCGCGAGCTCGGGGTCTTGCCTGGGGTGAAACGCGAGGGCGAGAGCCGAGTCGCGGTTCCATGTCTTGGACTGCCGCCAGAGTCGCTCGACACAGCCTCGCTCGGATGGACGCACTTTAATCGATGTTTGCCTCTGTCGATGTTTGCCTCTGTTTCCCTTTCGTTGCGAATTGCAGTGATCATGGAGAGAATTGATCGACCTGGTAATGGGAGGGATTGCCTGTCCATGGCTCTGAATCCTGCTCGTTGCTTCTTGGTAAGAATGGGTTGCATTGCGCGCTCCGTGCAGTCTAGTCTCGCCAGACCGCCGTCGTATCTGCCGCGTCGTGGCTGCAACTGGGCGTCTTACTCGCAGAAGCCGTCAGCCGTGCCGATCAGGTCTTCACAGGCCGCCTTGTCAACATTCCATCTCTTCTCTTTTGAAGTTGTTGCTGGCTAGCGCTTAGGCCCCAGGCGACTCCCAGTAATTGCCGACTCGACAATTGACAGCCAAGACAACGGCATCGAGAGTTGAGTTGGGGGCTTACGTCGGCTTCGATCGCAGACGGCTTGGGCCTGATAGCCCCGCCATGTTGCATTCGGGCAAGTCGACGTTCTTGGGAGTATCGCAGGGCCTTCGAGGTGCTGCACTGAGCGGTGGGTTCATCACGCCTCGCGATGCTGTGTTGAGCGTACCCGGGAGCGATCACTCGCGTTGGTGAGGGAGGAAGAAGACGAGGGATGCATGAGGTTCAAATAAGGACCTGGCGAGTGGCAGCAGTAGGATCGAGAACGGCAAGGGCGAAGCCCCCCGTATGCACCTGCCAATATTGTGCCGGCCTGCCGTGCCGAGTTCCACAGGTGGCGGCGACAGTGCATGGGAAGCCGGAGTCGTCCGTCCGGCGACGGCGCCGCTGTTGCGTATGGTCGGACCCCTTTTCATTAAGAGTCGGGACTACTTTTCACTTGCTATTGCTGGGATAGATTTGCGCTCTTCTCGCGTCCCCAGTACCGGTGTTGCTACGCGTGAGTTGCGGCACGAGATGCTCTAGGTATTCCGTGTAAGTCGAGTCGCCAGCGTTGCATTTGGCGTTGGAGGTGGCGCTGGAGGAGGCTCAGCGCCCAGGGGGGCTCTTGTGCCCTGGACTGGAGCAAGCCACAGCGCTTCGGCCCCGTCAGTCAGGGACGGGACTCTGGGGCCGGAACACCCTCCATAGGCTCCAGGAATCCGCCCCTCCAACAGGACCTCACTACAGAGCCCGTAAACCTCACCTCCAGCCCATCCAAGCTCCCATCTGCCCCAGCATCGCGAGTATCAACGCCGTCCTCTTCGTCCACAAACACCGCCCCGACCGCGCTCCAGCGCCTCGCCCGCCATGGCCCCCGCGCCCGCGCCCACCGTCCCGTCCCTCAAGCAGTCCTTCCTCGCCGCGCAAACCACCCTCCTCTCCCAGCCGCTCGCGCCCTCGGCCGCCTGGCGCGCCGCCAACGACGACGCGTCTGCTGGCGCCGACGACAACGACAACGACGGCAGCGCTGCGCACATCCCGGCCCGCGCCTTCGACGAGGCCCTCCTCGCGCTTAACAACACCCTCCAGCAGCACGCCCGCCGCGTCTACCCCCCGCAGGCCTCGCGCAACGTCGCCGCCCAGATCGCCGCCGCGTACGACCGCGACGCCGAGCGCAGGGTCGGCGCCGATGCCGCCAACGATGCCGAGGCCCTGGGCCGGGAGCTCGATCTAGGTGCGCCCGAGAACTACATCCATATTCGAGCGGTAGTGTCCGAGTACTGACTGTGCGCGACATAGCGGACGAGGGAGTTGTCGAAGCATTGCCAGAGAAGTGGCCCTCGGAGCGCGACACCAACAACCACCCCGCCGAGGCGAAGCGATACGCCGACACCGTCGCGCGCCTCGGCGAGCTCAGCGCGCGGCGCAAGGAGCTCCGCCAGCGCGTTGACCGGCTGCGGAGCCTCAAGGCGAGCATCGCGCCGCTCGACACCGCGGACGGGCGCATCCAGGATAACCTCGTCACGCGCAACGGGCCCGTCGAGACGGAGCTCGAGCGCATGCGCGTCCTTCTCGCGCGCGTGGCCGGCCGTGTCAGTGAGCTCCCCGACAAGAGCGCGTCGACGCAAAACGACGGCGGCAAGATTGACTTGGACGCCCTGGAGGGGGGCCGAAAGCGCAAGGTCGACGACTTCTTGGCCGACCCGCACGTCTTTCCGTCTTGAAAGCCGCGCCGTCCTGAATCGTGGACACATCAGTGAACAGGGCGTACGGCGCACTGCAGCGTCTCTTGGAGTTGCCCCAACGCAACCATCTGCTCCCGTCGCTGAGGGCGGAGAGCCCGGGTCAGGCCGCAGTCGGCTGGTGGGCATGCAGCTCGCCACCTCGTTGGACTGCTTCTCGGGTCAAACCTCCGTGAGACAGGTGCCACTGTGCCTCTGCATCCGTTGCGTGCTACCCGCTGCCACCTGGCACTGCCATGTCTATTGCTTACGGGAGCCCTCCGGCTTGCGCTACGTGCGTTGGTTTGGCGTCACTCCCGCGTACCCCGACGGCGACCGGCGTGCCGTGTGCAACAACCGGGTCAACAGCACAATTGCCCAGTGTTTGACGACGCAAACCTACAGAGCCAGGTCTGCATCCCCCTCCCGACATGCCCGCCCGCTCTCGGACCCTATACTGTTACCTATCCGTGCAAACACCTTCTGCATGGCACCGCATCGCAAGTTCCATATCGTGTCATGCTCTGCTCCAGCAACCACGCTACTGGCATACCGGATGACGCCTTTGCCTTGCTCGCGCTTCCAGCACTCTTCGAACCACTGTGGACCCTTGGACCCCGCGTCCCCGACCATGCCGTCCTTTTCGGCGAAATAGACGTCGAGCTCGAGTTGTCTCCCGGCCGCTGAGAGCGCCTCACTCAGTCGCGGGGCTAGATCATCATAGTCCTTCCAGTCGCCCCAGCCGGCGTTGTCGGGTGCTCGCTGCATCAGCAGGATGGCCTCCTGCGCCATGCCATCCACGCCTTGCGTCATGACAAAGTTGCTCAGTATTGGGCCTAATTTCTCCTCAAACTTGGCATCTTCATCGAGATCCGTCTCAGAGGGCTGATTTCCTCTGCCGAGGCTGAGAACGGCCTGGCTGAATCCGAACGATGCCGAGACGATGGGTGCCACTTTGTTGACGACTGTTGCCATTCTACCGGTCTGGGCGAGGAGGACCTCCGGGAGAGCCTGGGTGATGGTCATGGTCATGACCCCAGAGTGGGCAGGGAGGATCCAAGGTGCGCCGATGGCCAGGTAGGGTCGCGTCGGGTGGAGGACTTCGGGATGGTGTAGCAGCAGGTCTAGTGCGTGGACGGTCCCGCCGCTCTGGCAGCCCAGCGAGACGTGTCGGATGCCCAGATGCGCGAGCAGGCCCATGATGACATCTCGTTCACGTTAGTCTCCAGCGGACAACCCGCGGCCTCTCAAGCCAGGCGTGAGACGGGAGAGGCATACCTCGCCAGACAGCCACCCGGCGCTCCGCGGGAACCTCACCCGTGCCTCCCACGCCGGGTCTGTCCACGTTGATGATGCGGACCTTGTGCCGCTTGGCCAAGGCATCCTTGGCGACATGCCACATACGCGAGCCCAACAGAGGCGCGAAGAATAAAAGGACATTCTCATCATCGGGACCCTCCTGCTCATTGCGATACCCGTAGTCCGCGTAGGTGACCTGGAGCTCCTCCGGACGGCCCTTTGCAGCGTCTGCCGGCAGCGTAAACGTACGCCGAAACCGCGGATCCCGCAGGAGGCTGTCGTAGCTCGCGGGCGATGCGTCCGTGACGGTGGCGTTGTCGTCTGCGGTGTCGCCCATGGTGATGCGATCGATGATGGCTTTTAGCGAATGCGAATCGTGCGCAAGCGGTGGATGCGGGGGTCTTTGAGCCAGGCCTGTTGTAGGAAAACGTCCGTGGGTGCCCGGCAAGATTGGCGTCTTATTGTTCTACGGATCTGGGTATGGGCGGCTGGGGGTCATTTCAGCAACCCCTGGAGGCCTGGACCGCGTCAGCCCTGCCGACCCGCTCGATAATCCACGTGTTCGTGGGGAGGAGACGCGTGGAAATATTGGCTCGCCGAGTCGTCATCGTCTGCATCCAGCGTGGTCCGGTACATTCCAAGCTTCGGGTACCAAACCCATAGGCATGCGCCTCCGAGTGTTATTGCGAGGCCGGGTTTATGGAGAGGTTGGCAAAGAGTGCCTTGACGCTAGTGTCTGTAGGTTTTGTGGATACTTGTTGGGCTTCCGGTGACAATGTCAAAAGCCTAGATGCAGTAGGACCCGAAGTACCTGTCAGGCGGTGGGAGAGAGACGGCGATGTTCGTCTTCAACAATTCATTCCTATTATAGACTGGCTTAGGACTCGCCCCTCTCTGTCTCTAACGGGGAGACATGCCGTCTCCTCCGCTCTAACGAGAAGACTCCTTCACGCCCGTGTAGCTACCCCTCATAGACCCAAGTCATTATACTCATGAGACTTCCGCTGGGACGAACACAGGTCTGGAAACGCAGCCGGGCCTCCACATCCGCAACGAGAGCCTGAAATTGCTCAAGGGTGCGTTCCTTGCCCGCCAGGAGTACGCCCATGCTCACGTCCCAGCCCCGTATGCATCGTTCTATGTGCAAGTCGACCGTCTTTGGCGCCGGGGCAACTATGTCCATGACGATAAGCTTGGTGCCTTGTCTCAAGACTGGCACAACGCCGGAGAGTATCCGTCTAGCATCCCCGTCGGCCCAGTCGTGGATGATGTAGCGGTAGAGATACGCATCGGCGAGCACGGTCTGCGGCTTGAAGAAGTCATGCTCCATGAATGCGACGTTTTCGGCTTCTACCCCCTGTGCGATGCCCTCTTTGGTGTCTTGTACGATGCACCGGATGTGCGGGTATCTCGCAGTAATGGCTTGCGAGGCGTGACCCCGTGAGCCCCCAACCTGTTCATCTTCGTGAGCGGTCATTCTGGTGCGTTAGGGGGTCAGTGACTGCAGGAATGAGACTTGATACGTACGTCAATGACAGTGTTCAACACCGTCCAATCCACTCCACCGACCAGGTGCTCGATGGACTCCAAGGGCGAAGAGCAGCTTGAAACCATCAAGTCGTGAAATTGGTCGCGCAGGATAGGAAACATATCGTGAATCTCCCACAACGTTGGGAGCGCCGCGCCCGATTGATACGCCAGGCTGGCGGCACATGCTCGAGGGTCCTGGCCCAACGGGTCCCGCTGCAACGCTTCGAACATTTGGGGCGCGGCTTTCAGGGGCACTTCGAGATTCCACGAGACGCCGCCCGAGGCTTCGTGGTCTCGAACAAAGATGACAGATGCAGAGTTGTGCCGGACCTTGCCGTCGTCGTCTTCGCGTAAGAAGCCGCAGACCGCGGCATATCGAATGAGCCTCTGCAACAGCTCAGGAGAAATGTTGACGTCGTCGGCCAGCTCCTGATATGAGCGGGACTCTCCCAGAGGGATACGAGTTGGGATACCCAGCTTCACGAGAGCTCTCAGTGTGCCCGCTTCGACCACCTGGAAACATTGCATGCATGAGACTCTATGAGTGCAAAAGGTCATATTTGCATTGCCGGTTCACCTACAGTCAGGCCATAATTGTTCAAATAACCCAGAGGTCCACGCGCCAGCCGAAGAATCTGTTCGGCAGCTACAATGAGTGACGACTGAGCATTCGAGCCCCGGACACTCAGTAGCGGAAGGTCGACCGGCGCTTGCTCGCTATCCAGGGAGTAGTCATCTACCCCAGCTGCACTCAGCTCCTGAGAGAGAGCGGTGGCGCTCTCGAGAATAGAGGCTGCGAGGGCTTGCATGGTTGACATGACTTGGCGGCACAACTCACTTTGTGAGAAGTTGGATGTGTGACCAGAGGGTGGACTGGGAGTAGGCTTTGGTCTTGATAACCGTCAGATGGCTGCTATTGTCAAGGGAATCTGATGGGCGCGGCCAAGGAGTGGCGCGAATTGAGCTGATTGATGCCCGACCATGTTGTGCGTTCCGAAACAGCTTTCCCGATGTTGCACAGCTCGTGCATGAAGCATGCAACGACTAAGCGGCAGGGCATTTTGAGCTATTATTGGCTTGATAGATAAGGATGTCATTCTTGAATTGGTCATAGCCGTTGAGACTAGACAGTTTGAGGCTTGCCCGCATATGCCAAAAGAGTAACCCGGTCACAGGTCTTAACTCAACGTTTAGCAACACCAACACAGGGCTTTGACTGAGTCCTCTGACTTCCTTCCCTTCATGTTGCTGCTGCCAGTTTGAGCGTAGCACTCGAGCCTCGTTTCATCGCCAAATTTCAACTATTTCTAACTTCCATCACATTTCATTGGCTTCCGCGTTCAGAGGGGCAGTATCAGAGACAAAGATGCTCGCAATGGGGCTCACCGTTCCCACTGCCACCGCAACGGTTGAAAGCCTTGTCGTGCTATCCGTCCTGATGGTTGTTGGTACGGCCATTTATAGGCTATACCTCCATCCACTCGCCAAGTTTCCCGGCCCAAAGCTGGCAGCGCTGACGAGTTGGTACGAGTGCTACTATGATTTGGTAAAAGATGGCCAGTTTCTGTGGGAGATTGAACGGATGCATCGGGTATACGGTGTGTGAGCTCTGTGTCTTCAATCATACGAAATCCTCGTCAACCTTGGCTCTCTGGCTGACAACTGCGGCGTGATTGAGGCCCCATTGTGCGCATCAATCCACGCGAGATCCACATCAACGATGCCAGTTTCTATGATGAGATTTACGCCCCGGCCTCCAAGCGCCGCGACAAGGATGAACTGTATGTATTAGTTGACGCAGCCCCTGGCTCGACCTTTTCCACGATTCAGAGTGATTTGCACCGCCGGCGGTCCGCAGCTATTCTCCCGTTCCTGTCCAAAAAGGCAGTGCGCAACTTCGAGCCCGTCATGCGAGGCAAGGTTGAGCGCCTGTGCTCCTATCTGGCAGGCACGATCGAGCGAAAGCGGCCGGTGGCTATCTTAGACTTCGCCACGGGCCTGACTATCGAGATAATCTCCAGCTACGCCTATGGCGGCGACGGGTATCCCTGTCTGGATGGCGATGAACTTGGGTCCCAGTGGAGACGAACGCTGACGGCGGCCGACGAAGAGACTGCCCTTCTCCGGCACTTCTACTGGATCCATGGCCTTGCAAAGTTCATGCCTGGAAGCCTTATCGCTCGTCTGAGGCCAGCACTGGCCCTTCTCATCAGCTGGCAGGAGCAGATATCGAGGGAAACGCTCGCTATCTGCGCGAAGTATCGAGATGGTATCCTCCACCCCGGGACCATCTTCTACGCGCTTCTGGACAGCGATCTGCCCCCTGAAGAGAAGCAGCCTTGGAGGTTGAGCAGCGAGGCCCAAAACCTGCTCCATGCGGGAAGTGAGACTTCGTCCAAGGTCCAGTCATCATCCATGCTCCCGCCCTTTCTAACTAAAGCTGAAGCTCGGATCTAACGAATACCGCCAGCTTGAAGACGCTGGAGATTTGCCTATTTTACCTGCTACATGACAGGACCAAACTCGAGGCCCTGAGGAAGGAACTGCGAACAGTCATGCCGAAGCCGACGACAATTCCCGCATGGAGTGAACTCGAGGCACTCCCATATCTAGTGCGTCCAAACTCCTTCTGAGTCCCCAGTAATCTGAACCCGGCTGTACACTGACATCTGCTGCCTCAAGTCTGCCGTCGTGCGTGAAGGCATCCGGCTACAGCTCGGAACCACCACGCGAAGCCCTCGGGTCCTACCGGCCGAGATTCTCGAGTATAAAGACTGGAAGATACCAGCAGGTGTGAGTAGCTGTCCTCCTGCCCCAAACTACGCATGCCAGTTACAGTGACTCACAAGACTTGACAATAGACTCCAGTGAGCATGATCTCCTGGTTCATTCACACCGACGAAAATATTTTCCCCGACGCGCTGGCCTTTCGCCCCGAGCGCTGGATCAAAGCCGCCGAGGCGGGAGATCGCTTGGATCGCTACATGACATCGTTCTCGAGAGGATCGAGGCAATGCCCAGGCATAAAGTAAGCCCTTCCCCTTCTACAGGCTATTCTCAGCGGGTGGTGAAGGCAACAATGAATCGTGCTGACCTGGACGAACTCGACGCCGATAGCCTGTCTCACTGTCAGGTCAATCTCAGCTTGGCGGCCCTCATCCGACGTTTCGAGTTCGAACTGTATGAAACTACTATTGAGGACGTGAGTCCGGCCCGGGACTGCTTCATAGCATACCCTCCACGGGGCAGTCTAGGCGCACGAGTGCGGGTTCTTGGCATGGTACGAGATTGAAGGAGGAGCATTCAGCGAGGCAATCGTCCCTTGATATCACAGGCATATGCCGCAAGTGGCCGGGAAAACAATAGTCCGGGTGAAGGATGCACTGTTTGGCCGCGCAGTGTGCCGCGCTTGTTGATGGATCAGAGGACAAGTAAACTTTTACACTTCGACACGCAGAAAGCCGAATATGCATGTGTAAATGAGCAAGGGGCTTGTCCTTTTCCAATTTCCGTAGCGACCAACAAAGCTGCTCGCAAAGTATGCATATTACTCTTTGACGTGTGAATGTCCATTTCTCTCTCAAGGAACGATCAGGATTGACTGAGTACATAGGTTCCTCTACCTTGACATGATCATTCCACCTTCTTCTCCCCAAGGCGCGACCGAGGCTCCATGTCATAGACAGCTACGCTGTTCTGGGTGCCAAGTAAACGGGCAGGTCATGCACAACAAAAGTCAGAATGTTCTCCACCGTACAGGGTCGCAAAGGATTGACTAGGCTGATTTCGAAATGACGAAACAGCTATAATTCAGAGGTCAGAACATGGCCGAAATGAAAAACGTGCCAGTGGAGTTGACGTCACCTCCAGCAATGTCTTGTAAATCTCGCAGAGTGCAATGTGCCTGGTACAGGGGGATCGGGTCGTCAGCGATTTGTGACCATGACAGGGTGATCGGGTCGTCAGCGATTTGTGACCATGACAACCACGGCGTGGAGCGATTGGCCATACTTTCCGAGGCAAGTTGTCAATCCCGCACTGAATGTAATGTCAGCCCTTTCATAAGCTTTGATGGTCTCCCGGCTGGCCATCCATCTTTCAGGGCGAAAAATGTCGACATCCTCGCCGAAGACAGACCTGTTTCGACCCAATGCCCACATGCTGAACCCTAAAATCTGGTTAGAAAGAGCCAATGTGGGTAGCGGGACGAAATATAACTCACCAACGTCGCAGCCGCCGGGCACGAAGTAACCACAAATCGTTGCTCCCTGAGGTGGTACTTTGCGAGGGAAGGGAGTCCTGTGAAGCCATTTTTCTCGTTTAGAACCTCCTATCACGCCATCCACTCAGTGCTTAGAGATGGCATACCCAATTGGAGGATGAATGCGAAAGACTTCCTTCACAATCGCCGCCATAAATGGCATGTTCTTTGCCTCTTCGTATGTCGCTGGGCTTGACAGCAATCCCAAGCGTTCCTTCTCGGAAATTTCAGCCATCAACTTGCGATAGACGCGAGGCGTGCCGATGATGTAGACTATGGCGACTCGTAGTATAGTAGCAACTGATTCCGGTCCGGCGATTCTACAAAGCCGTGTCAGAGGGCCCGTATCCTGCATGTCTGCTAGTGTAGTGTTGGCCAAGTCACAAACACTGGTGTAAACGCCTCGACCTCGAGCTCTTGTTGGGGAATACCATGGCCGTCCTTGTCTCGAAACTCGAGAAATCGGTGCAGGAGGTCCTTGTTACCGTGAGGATTGCCGTGCTTGAGTCGCCGTCTCACCTCACCAATTGCCATCTACCGAGATAAATGTTAGAGTCTAGCGTTTACTGCTAATCGTAGACAAGATGGCTCCCAAGAAAAACCGTGACGGGAACTGACTCCTCTGATCATCCCAGGGCCCGAGGTGTCTGATGTTTTGGTACCCAACACGGGGTTCACCCAAGGGTGATTGATGAACTTTTGCAACTCTGGGAATGTGGTCATTACGCGGGTGACATGGAAAAGCTGTGTCAATGAACCAATGATGCCATGCACGTCGTGACCTGCCTTGACAAAGCCGACGGGGTTGCTAAAGGCAATATCCATGATGGCATCGAATGCAACTGACGACGGGTCAATGACCTCGCATGAGCGAGCCGCTCGTGGCGAATGCGACGTACAAAAATGAATGAAGTCGGCAAGGTCGCAGATCTTGCCGCTGGCGGCAAACCTAGTCTGCAACACATCTATAAATTGCTTGACGGACTTGTCAAGCAGCGGCTCCAACTCATGCATTGCGTCGGGGTTATACTGAGCAAAGACCAGAGGTGGCCTATGTTAGCACCAGTAAAGATTCGCGATATCAGGGGAACTCACCGCAGCGGCTATGCGCCTCCGCTGCGAGTTGTGCTGTGTCATGGTTCGTGCTGTCCCAACGCTTTGTAGGCCAATCTGGGGATCGAGTGTAGTGAACCATTCCGATCGATCCCACTTGTGCACTTCGTGTATGAAGGCAGGATCGTTAACAATGACATAATTTGGGGCGGCCCGATAGATAGGTCCTGCTTCTCATAAGCCACCATACGGACCGCTTCGTCAACCCGGAGCAATTATTACCATATCGCTCGTGTGCCTCCGTGTCTACCAAGTGCAGCTTGCCACTGTATACTTGGCGTAGGAGCCAAAATCGAGAGAAGGATGCCAGAAATGGCCCGGGAACTCTTCTAAGCGGGTGCCTTGCCCAACGGTGGCACGACAGGGCCAATACAAAAGCAACGGGAGCCACAAGGAGTGCAGCAGCGAGACTAAAATGAATCATGGCTGCTTGCGGGTTCGAATGATCAATCGAAGGGCGAGATACTCACGGAGCTTACAGGCCATGGTCGTCTTCATCTTCGCTTCATGTACGGGTGGTGACAGTCTTGTAGAAGATGGGAGGGAGCCTGCAAGCCACGGATCCAAAGCCCAGAGTCAGGGTTTGCTGTGTGCGGTTCACCGTGGTGGCTTGTGACACCACACCACGTCAACCCGTGTGCGAAGTAACATGGTGTGCATGCCTTATCTGCGGTACAGGTTGGGAGCGCACTCCGTGTCCGGTCGTGCAACTCAACGACTTAAGAAAGGAAGCCGCTTCCTGCTGCTGTTTAAAGAGCGGCGTCGACCATGGCATCGTTCTTGGTCTCGGCCCCTCATTTGCCTCCGGCTGCGTTGGCTATCTTTAGAATCATCTCTGTCCTATGGCGTTAGTTATAGCTGGCGAGCGGTTACCCGGCTCTATATGTTAACCGCATGATACGTAGCATGTTGACATATCCCTGGCCAACTTGTTGCCCTGCTCTCATAGTGTATGTGCTTTATTAGAAGGTGCTTATCTAAATAATAAGAATCGGTTTTGTCACCTTAAGGTTGCAGGACATGTATATGTAGTCACTTGTGGAGAGGCGACTGAGGCATGTGCGTTCCGGCTTCCCTTTGAAAAGGAAAAGCCAGGGAGTGTCACTGACATAGATTGACTAGCTGGCGTCTCCGTGAGTGGCAATGAGTCCTGCCATGTCGTGGGACGTGAACATGAAGGTAAGCGCGCATGCTCACACTGTGCTGCTACGGGAACAATGGCCCCCCACCGCCGCCAAGGCGTCTGGTCGTAACGTTCTGTTGGAACATGCCGCCTTTGAGGAATTTCTTGTCATTTCCTACCCTGGGACACATTCCCGGGCACCAAAGCTCCAGTGCATAATGCAATGCAAAAGACTGGCGGGGAGGAGACCCCCAAATAGGTACATGGACCGATGGAAGCCGGGATTGTTCCATCCTCGCGGTGCCCGAATGACTCGCGAGCAATCAATTCGAGGTTTCACTCACAGCTCCATCATTACGCCGTGCCAAGTTGGTAGAAACCTGAATACCAGTCAGCCAAAGCACAAGCAGAAAAGAGCGGGACGGTGCTGTCGCCGCCTGGAGCAACCTACTAAGATCGCAACCCACGGCACCCCATGAGTTGACGGCCGCGACGCCTGCCTCACGGAAGAGCTGCTCAATCTCTGCAAAGTCGTACTTGTGACTATAGCCAAACCGGATCGTCTCGCCCAGCCTTATGACGACATCTTCCAGGGGCGACCCGAGTTGAATGTCCCGATTGCGCGGAGTAAAGGAAGCCTCGTGACGGCCGAGGACGTGGTTATAATGACTCAAGTAGTACCAATCGTCCGGGAGGAACGTCTCCGTCACTGCGTCTTCCTGGCGGCACGCGGCCTCGCACAGGATGGCGCTGGCGTGCTTGAGGCCAGCCATGGCAAAGGGCACGACTCCTTCCGAGTTGTAGGCACGGAGCACCTTGGTTGGCAGCTTGCAGGAGTCGATGCTGAGGATGATGGAGCTCTTGGCGGATTCAGACAAGAACGCGCTGGAGGCCATGCTGCGGATGAACCTGGCCGCGTTCTCCCTCGAAAAGTTGCCAATGGTTGATCCGAGGAACAGAAGGCAGTGCGGGCGTCGGCTCTGCTCGGGGTCGTTCTTGATCCACTCGAGCCCGTCCTCGAACGTTCCCTGTAGACCGACGCACTGAACGTGCTTATACTTGCCCAACGGCAGTCTGCACAGCGTCTTCTGCAGCTCCGCATGGTCCAAGTCCAGGGCGTAGTAGGTTACGTTTTTTGCCTGCACTTCCAAGGCGTCCAGCAGTAGCGCCGCCTTGTCGAGGCTCCTACAAAGACAGTCATTATTATGATTACACTTGCATCCCGCACAATGTCGGTGCCAGTAGACAGGGGGACTCATGGAACCGGGATACTTGCGCACTGCCAAGGTCCACCATCGCAGTGTTGTCGGCAATCGTCTCGGCCATCTCATAGGCGCGTGATCGCAGGATGTGAAGTTCCTCGTGACGGAGGTAGTAATCTGGAGCATGGGAGTGGTCGTCCCAATGCTGTAGCCCCTCTGGTCCGTATAGTATGAGGGTTGGCAGAGTACGGGGATCTTCTCGGATTCCGTCCATGACCGAATGGCGCAGGGAATCCTCCACGCTGCCCGAACGAATGTCTAAGACCTTTGGTTTGTACAGCATCTTGCAGGTGAACAGTGCGACTGCAGTTGACCCTGACTGCATGGAAAGGAGTTGGGACCAAATGGAAACGATGTATCGAATGCGTTGAGGGATCAGGACAGCCTTGACAAGTCCGTTCCTGAGGGCTCATTCGGTTCATCAATCACCAGCGGAGGAATATATACATGCATTTTCTCTTGCCTCAGATTGATGATTCTTTCTCTCTCGTGTCTCCCGGCCCGGCTTTCCCACAGAAACTTAGTCAATCACGATTTGCTCGCCCTGGCTCACCTGCATGGGAAGAGCAAACCCACTCCGGTCGATCGAGGCACATAGTGAGAGCCGTCTGCCTCAACCATGAAGCCGGATCGCCAGCAGAGGGCGGCATTGGCCGATGGTGGGTTTCACTAGGACTTGTGCGCCAGAGGAAACTGTCAAGCGCAGTTAGTCAGTCGAGGCCAGCCAACCGCAGTCACACTGCAGGCGGCATCTTGTCGCACACCGGTCAGCGGAACCAACATATACCACTATCAGCCCTTCTTTACTGGCTCAAAATGCCCGGCGTCGGACTGGCTTCTGCAGAGCATGCGGCATCAGAGCTGACGACGGTCTCCGCCTGCTACGATATACGGGGGCGAGCCTCTGTGGCGAGCTGACTACATGTTGTCCCCGACGTGCAGCCGAACGATACGCGCGCGGCCTAACCCGATTGCACCTGGACCATGCACGATACAGATGTCGGAGCCTCAGAGAGACACGGGGCACCAAGAGCTTCGGCTTACAGAGCGAGCGTGAACGAAGGTGAGCTGAACCAAGCATCGGGAGTGCATGCGAATGGAGAGCACGACGTCCTTGCTGATCCTCAGCTGCAGAGATATACACAATTTGTACGATGCTGTTTCACGTAGTAGCGATCAGCGACGGGCTTCACATCAAGGCCGCGGGCGCGGCCATTGGGCATCGACAGTTGCACTGCCTATCTCACAACCCTTTTTGCGTCTTCTGGTCGACGAAGCGCGATGCCGCGATGAGACATGAAGTGATGGGACGGTTTCGGGGCTCGAAACCCCGGGCCGGCAATAGTGAACAGTGGCAGTGAATATGAATAGAAGCACAGTCACTTCTGGCGACGAGTCGACTAGCAATGAGAGGAATCGCGGGTGATGTGCGACGCGGCACTCTAGTCGCTCTAGCGCAACGCGAACCAGAGCCGGACCGGGTGGCGGATGCCGTACCCGTTTGCAGGCAATCGAACCGTGGGCGTTTCATAGAGCATGGCGATGGCAAGGAGCCTGGAAGCGATAGGATGGAGCTTCCATGTTGCGCAGACACAATGGAGGCAAGGGCTCTGAGCATTGGTGGGCAGTATGGCAACGACAAACGGATTGGGTAGGAAAGCACTGGTCGTTTGTTTACAGCCGTCATGCGGATGCATGCACATAGAGTGCATCATCGTCTTCGTACGTACCCACGTACAAAGTCTGGTACTACAAAAGCACCACTCGCCTTCCCTCGTCGTGGGTCTAGAACGGCGTTGCAGGAGGAGACTGCCCCTCACGCATGGCCATTGCACCAAGATATTTAGGCCCTGCCACTGCAAGAAGAGGGGTGATTGGCAAGTCCTGTTTCCATAATGCGTAGGCCGGTGAGGCCGTATCGTGTATGCATGCGGCGATAATGAATTTCGACGTGGCGCATCGTCCGCGAACGAGCACGGGGGCGGGCAGGACAAGCACGCGGTAGGAATGCCTCGCGCTGCAAACCCCGAAGGCGTACATGGGTGACTTCGCTGCCGAGGGCAAACGCGGAGGCAAAGCTGCGAACATGAAGCTTTCCGACTAGCCCGCGGATCATTTACACAATTCCGCCAGTGCGACGTATGGATCCTTGGAGGAAATGCGGGATCCGGTAGGTCACAGAGACACGCGCACGCACGGTCCAGGGAATCGCGGTGTTGCAACTCACGGGAACATGAAGTGAAGGCTTGGCCTGAGGCCAGTTCCTCCCGCATCAATGGTCGCGCTCCATCAGGAATGCCAACTGTGGCGCGGAATCAGCAGTCTCGCGGATCGGGGTCGGCTTGCTACTGTGACTTGTTGTCGCACGTCTCGCCCAAGGCATGTGTGCAATGTTAGATCGGTACCGTCGCCGAACCCCAACGTAGCTACATCGTCAATGCCCGGGCACCGGACGAGGGCCTAGTAGGGCGGTCACAGGCTACCTCTGGCGCGCTGTTCCGCCGCGGCTCCGAAAGACCCCCCTGCCACGATAGTTGCGAGACCACGATGAACGAACTACGTAGCATCAGCTGCCCGCGTGCGCCGCGTACGACCCAGATCCCGAGTGCAGGTACTTCGCACTCCATGCTGAAGGCGTTGGCTGCCCCTCCGGCCGACGTCACAGCATGACGACGACTCATCCTTCCAGAGCGATTCGGGAGGCGTTTCTAGCCGGGTACAGACCGCGTTGTCAGCTCACTCCCGAACACAAAGCTGGAAAGTTTGTTGAAACAAACCGCTTGTCTGCGTGTGCCACGTCCGCGAGTGCCGGCCGCGTTGTTCCCAGCCGGGGCGTCGTGCCGCGTGGGATGTCGGCGCCACCAACAATGCGGCAACCTCGCACTCGCTTGTCAAAGGCGCCATGTGGGGACCTTCGCATCGACGAATCATCCCAAACAAGATGCCAATCCATCGCGTTGAAAAAGCCAGCCTTACAGCCCCGGCTAGCAATGTGGCTACTGCGCGGCATCGTTACTAACGAACGCGCAGCAGCAGGCAAACAAACGCGCGCGCAGAGTCCCGTGCGCATGGGTTCGGCTCGGTTCTGTCGGTGTTTAGGTAGTGTTTACCGCCTCGGCTCGCACAGGCCAGAAGGTGGCCTGCTGCTGCTGGCTTGCAAGTCGCACCTTGAGCCGGCGTCGTCATGCGGCTGCAGCCAAGCCCGCACCCTCATCACGGAAACCCGCCCCTAGCACCAACATGTGGCGTGGGATGGGGGTGCATCACCGGCCGCTCCAACCAGCCAGCCAGGTTACCTACCATGCCGTGGCTGAATAACCCCGGAAACTTCCCCATCCATCCTCTCGCGAACTTTGTGCCAACTCCGTCTGAACAGTCCCTATCGGGAAATGCCTTTCGAGCTGCTCCGGCCCTGGTTCCTTCTGTCATCCATGGTGACGGATAAGATGCCAGTTGAGGGCCGAACCAACATCGCCCCTCCGCCCAGTGCCGATATAAGTTCCTGATTTCCGCCACCAACAGCTCAACGTCAAGTCGTACAGCAACGCCCTGCAACCCTCTTTACTTTTCAGTCGCCGTGTCACCAACCAGTCTGCGTCTTTGACTCCTCAAGCTCCACCATGGCTCTGAACGAATCCGGCGTGATTCGTCGTCCTTTAGACGCGGAAGTGCAAGACAGCAAGCAACAGCGCCAGAACTTTGCCGCGGCTTTATATAAAGAATGGCCCAATCATGCCGGGGTAAGCTTTCCGTCTTTACGCGGTTCTGGCCACTGCTGACCCAATGACAGTTTGAACACCTCGACGAGCACAGAGGCCCCATCAAGCTTCACGTCAAGGGCAAGATCCCATCCTTTGCCGCCGGATCTCTGTACCGGACAGGGCCGGGCCAGTCCGCCGTTGAAGACACTGCCCGCGGGACTCATTACGTGAGCCACTGGTTCGATGGGTTTGCGCACACGCACAAATTCGACATTGTCGCCCCGGAAGAGGAGGGTGGCGAAACCACGGTGGTGTACTCGTCGCGGCGTCAATCAGAAGAGCATGTCGCCGCCATTAAGAAGATCGGCTGGCGACACAGCACGTCGTTTGGGCAACGGGCAGACCCGTGCGTGGGCAGGTTTGCCAAGTTCATGAGCCTCTTCAAACCCCACCATGAGAACAACAGCGTCGTTGTCTTGACCAACGTTCCCGGTTTGCCGCACAAGCGTCCCGACAACACCACGAGCGGCCACCGCACGGGGACTCAGAATGTCTATCTCAGTACGGACAACAAGACGCTGCAAGAGATTGACCCGGACACGCTTGAACCCTTGGGCTACACCAAGCAGGTGGCACTTCACCCGGATCTCAAAGGCCCGCTCTCCTGCGCCCATGCCCAGCGAGACCCCGAGACAGGCGACATGTTCAACTTCAACATTGATGTTGGTCGGAAAACCACGTACCGCATGTTTCGCGTCAACGCCGCGACCGGCACTACAGACATTCTCGCCGCCATCTCAGAGCCTGACCTGCCGCCTGCGTACATCCACAGCTTCTTTCTGACGGAAAACTACGTCGTCTTGTGCGTCCCTTCGTCCCATTACGGGTGGAGCGGCCTGAAGATTTTGTGGGAAAACAACCTGCTCGATGCCTTGAAGCCGTTTGACAAGTCGCGGCGGTGCAGATGGTTCGTGGTTGACAGGCGACATGGCAAGGGGGTTGTTGCTCGCTTTTCGACGCCGGCTGGCTTCTTTTTCCACTCAGTCAATGCTTTCGAAGAACGCAACAAGGACGACGCCGGCCAGCTACAGACGGTCCTCAACATGGACCTCACCATGTACGAAACGACCGACGTTATGCTCGGACTCTACTACGACGTCATTCTCGACAGGAAAGATGCCGCAAAGACCTACTGGGACAAGTGGGGACACCAGAACCTGGCCACCCGGCATGCCAGGATCCAGTTCGTGATGCCTACATCCCCTCAGACGGAACAAGAGGCGGCCATGGCCGAGGCAGAGGAGGTCTTGTCGATCCCGAGCCCTCACTCCGGGGAGCTGTCGACGATTCACCCGGGCAAGGCCGGAAAGGCGTACCGATACGTGTACGGGGCGGGGTCGCGCGGGCTGAGCACCTTCATGGACTCCATCGTCAAGACGGATCTGAAGACGCGCGAGGCGGTGCTGTGGAGCGCGCCGCAGGCGCACTCGCCGTGCGAGCCCATCTTTGTGCCACGCCCGGGCGGGGCGAGCGAGGACGACGGCGTCGTGTTGACGGTGGTGCTGGACGGCACCGCGCAGAAGTCGTATCTGCTGTGTCTGGACGCGGCGACGATGCAAGAGGTGGGCAGAGCCGAGGCAGACTTTGCCATTGGCATTGGCTTCCACGGGCACCACGCGTCGGTGCTGTGATGTGGCGTGCGCTTGTACCTCTACCGCTGTGCGAGGCAACGCAGGAGTGATTCGCCCGACTTGTAATTTGTCTGTCTGTTGATACCAAGTGTTGTTGTGATGGGATGGGGAGGAGAGGGTGACGGTTTCGTGTACGACGAGTAATTGCCCGATGGCTCTCTTTGCAAGGTAGAACTCGTATCTGTTCTTAGCTCTGACTAGTATCACTTTCGTGTCACTCTGACCAAGTCCCGCGCAAAACGAAGCATTCCCGATTCGGCGAACGAGGCCAAAATGTCTCTCGTCTGTCCAGTGCGGAAGTGAGTTAAACCATGACTTACATCTAACCACCAGGTCACCTGGAATCATGGCTTACGAGCACTCCGCACCGGGTACAGAGTACTTTCAACTAAAGGACAAACGGATATTGATTTGGGCCCAACATCACACGCCGATGACAAATTCACTCTTCCGATGCTGTGCATGCCTTGCCCGAGTTTCGTGTCACGTTGGACGCGAAAGTCCGTCAAAGGGCGGCCTACCCTAGACGATGTGGGCGGGTGCTGACAAAATCGCCTTGCAGGACCTCACAGGCAGGACCTCCAGGCATCCGCCGCCTGCCCCTCCATCACTGCTTCTGCGTCATTGTGCTCCACCACAGCAGCCTGTCGCTGGAGCTTCCACCGCCACCACCTCGATCGCGGCAGCTTCGCGCGCCTTTGCCCTCTTTCTCCCCGTGTTTACTTACCCTGACCGCTCCCGAACATCGAGGCCTAGGCGCTGTCCCACCGAAAATGTCGTGTCCTCACCTGGAGTCTGCCGGTACGTTCGCCCTCTGGCCCGCGGCCCGCCCTTGATGCTGGGAAGGCTGGGAAGGCTGACCAAGTTGTTTGCAGGCCTCGCGCCCCCGACTCCGGCTCAGTCTGTTTACCGAGAGGACTGCACGCAGTGCTTCGACTCTATTGTACGTGTTCTGCAGCTGCCCGTTCGCCGCCCGCGCTGACTCGACGTGTCGCAGGACGACCCGAGCGGGCTCGATGTCTGCCTCCAGTGCTTCAACGGCGGCTGCGCGGGCGACCGCCTGCACACGCGGCTTCACAACACCCTCTGGGGCCATCCGCTAGCCCTCAACATCCGCCGTACCCGAAAGGCCGTCGTGCGAGACGAGCCGCCCCCTAAGATGTCCAAGCTCGCCATAGCCGCCGAGACCGAGGCGGACCGCTACGATACGGCACTTGCCGCCAAGTGCCTCGAGTGCAACACCGAGCTCGACATTGCCGGCCCCAAGCTGGCGCCCATCGTCGACGGAATCATCAAGGCCAACACTTTCTCGCGCAACGAGGAGGTCAAGGCCTGGGAGCAGGAGCTCACGAGCTGCGAGCACATCCTCCTGATGCAGCAGCACGAGCCGCGCCGCATCGAGCAGGGCGACCTGGGCCACTGCTCCAAGTGTGACCTCAAGGAGAACCTCTGGTTATGCTTGGAATGCGGGAACCTGGGCTGCGGACGGAAACAAATGGGAGGTGTCGACGGAAACTCTCATGCGCTGAGCCACTCGGACGAGTCTGGCCACGGGGTGGCTGTCAAGCTCGGATCCATCACGCCCGAGGGCACCGCCGACATCTACTGCTACAAGTGCGACGAAGAGCGCGTCGACGATAATCTCGACACGCACCTGGCGCACTGGGGCATCATGCTCGCGGAGCGCCAAAAGACGGAGAAGAGCCTGACGGAGATGCAGATTGAGCAGAATCTTAAGTGGGACTTTAGCATGACGACCGAGGACGGTAAGGAGTTGACGCCTCTCTTCGGCCCGGGTCTCACCGGTCTTAAGAACCTGGGCAATAGCTGCTACTTGGCCAGCATCATCCAGTGCCTCTTCGACATGCCGTCTTTCCGCGAGCGGTATTACAGGACCGCCGATCAACTTCCGGTGGTGCAGGAGCCGGCCGCTGACCTGGAGACGCAGCTGCGCAAGATGGCGGACGGGCTTTGCTCTGGACGGTATTCGAAGCCGGACGACTCGGTGATTGCCGAGTCGGAGGTTCACCACCAAAAGGGCCTGGCACCTGCTATGCTCAAGCACCTCATCGGGCGCGGCCATGAAGAGTTTTCCACCATGAGACAGCAGGACGCGCTAGAACTTCTCCAGCACCTCTTCAAGCTGATAACAAGGTCAAAGCACGAGGGCGGCTTCAAGGATCCCACTGCGCCGTTCCGCTTTGTCCTGGAGCAGAGGCTGCAGTGTCTGGGCTGCCGCAAAGTCAAGTACAGCACCAACGAGCAGGACAGCATCTTCATCGACGTACCCTTGGAGAAGCTGCCCGCTGAAGAAGGGGCCGAGGACATTGGCGACAAGTACAAGGCCGTCACACTCAAGGAGTGCCTTGACACCTTTACGGGCGCGGAAAAGGTCGAACTGACATGCACCGCCTGTGGCGGTAAGGATGGTTTCACGAAGCAGTCGCTCTTCAAGACATTTCCGGATGTTCTCGCCGTCAATGCCAGGAAGATGACGGTGGTGAACTGGGTGCCAATCAAGGTGGATGTGCCGGTCATTGTACCGGACGAGCCGTTCCTGCTGGACAGCTACCTGTCCAAGGGCTTGCAGCCGTCGGAAGAGCTCCTCCCTGACGAGCCCGAGGGACAAGCCCCAGCATTCGTGCCGGAGCCGACGGCTCTGGCCCAGCTCGAGGGGATGGGCTTCCCGCGGAACCGGTGCGAAAAGGCACTGCACGCCACGGGCAACTCGGACGCCAACGCCGCAATGGAATGGCTCTTCGGCCACATGGAGGACCCTGACATTGACGCCCCTCTTGATCTCGGACAAGCCGGAGGCTCTGCGGGCGCCACGGCGGATCCCGAGAAGATTGAGATGCTGGGAGCAATGGGCTTCGGAGCGCCTCAGGCGAAAAAGGCACTCAAGGAAACGGGTGGCGACGTCGAGCGTGCCGTCGAGTGGTTGTTCAGCCACCCCGACGACCAGGGCCTGTTTGAGGACGACGCCGCGCCCAGCGCCGAGTCCGCTGCCCCCAAGGAGCCGGCCGGGAGCGCGGCGCTGCCGGCCAGCTTCCAGCTACAGTCGATTGTGTGTCATAAGGGAACCAGCATCCACGCGGGGTGAGTCAACGTTGTGCCCTCGTCATGTGTTTCAACGCTCGCTAACTAACTATGTGCAGTCACTATGTGGCGTTCATTCGCAAGCAGCTGGAGGGTGAGGGCGAGAAGTGGGTGCTCTTCAACGACGAGAAAGTGGTGGAGGCGCACGACGTGGACGAGATGCGCAAGTTTGCGTACGTCTACTTTTTCAAGCGGACCTAGGTGGATCTTCGTGGACGGCGCAGGGTACAGCCCCGTCGTCGTTGCAACCGGCGTTGAGGGGCATTGAGTGAGGTGCATGGCGGCGTGAGGTGCAGCAGAGATGGTGATGTCGAGCGATAGATGATAGAGCATGACGGCGTGTAGGGGTTTATCACAGTGGCCAACTGACGCGGGAACAGCGGCCAGACACGGAGTACTTTGGTAGGGAAAGGAACCAATTCAAGTCGTCAGTATACGAGAGATTGCGATGTGAAGCCCCGCGTGCCAAAAGAGATTCATATGCCGAGATTCTATCCGCCAAACGCCTTCCGAGTAGTTCCGTCTACAGCCCGCCCCGCGCGTCCGTGCCCGTGTCCCAATGTCATGCAGCCGGCCGTCGCTCATCCTCCATTCACACGCCCGGCGACGGGTCACGAGTCGCCGAGGCGGTAGCTCACGATGGTGTCGACGCGATGGTTCGCGGTGCTGAAGCCGCGCAGCTGGACGTGCTCGCCGTTTGCAATCTCCTTTGCGTCCGAGTCGCCCCACTCGACGGGCACGTCCGAGTCTGCGTCGGCGTAGACGAGCACGTTGAAGGTGCAGTCGCCGCTGAGCTGGGGCAGGAAGGTGACGGAAGCGGTGATCTGGCGGAAGATGGCGGCGATTTCGGCCTGGATCTCGGCCTCGGTCTTGTTGTCGGGCGGCGGTTGCGCGGACCCTCCGGCACCGGCGGGGGATGCGTTTTCTTGGTCTTGTTGGCCGGCTGCGGGTTTCGAGGCGGACTTGGAGGACTTGGATTTCGGGGGCGGTTGGGAGATTTGGACCTGGTGGAGGGAGATATGTCAGTATGCAGTGACCAAGAGAGCGAGCTGCGCAAGGCAAGAGAGAAGGAGGGGAGAGAGAGAGGCCAACATCAAACTGCCACCGCTCGACGTGCTCGCCCGTGTCCTTGTCGGTGATTACGATGACGAGCTTGGAGATTTTGCCGCCGACCATCCACTTGTCGAGCTGGGACATGATTTTCTTGATGTAGGCCTTGACCTGGTCGTCGGCGGAGACTGTCGGCGGGGGGTTAGTTGCGGCGGCATTGGGTCGCGGAGGGGGACGGCAGTACCAAGCATGTTGAGGCCATATTTCTTGACGCTGAAATCGCCCGTTAGCAGCCGGACGTCGAAGGGGTTCGATGAGGACGGAGGGGATGCGCACGCTGTGAAATCCTCGGCTGGGTATACTCCACGCTGGAACCTGTATGAAGGTCGATTGTCAGCGGGCTCGGCGCCGGGCGCGGGCAGGCGGTCGGCTCGATGGGGGTTGAGAGTTCTCGTACAGGATCGTGTGGATAGAGTATTGGAACTGGCGGGCGCAGTGTCAGCGAGGCTGTTGCCGGCGGAGGCGGGCGGGAGAGACGTACGAACTCGGCGACGAGGCGCGAGCTTCCCTTGAGGGAGAGCTTGTGGACCTTGGACTTGTCCTTGTCCTTGGCGGTGGATGACGCCTCCTTGGACGACATGGCCGGGCGGCGGATGGGAATGATGGACTCGGTTCGGTCGCGGGGATGACGGAGGATCGTCAGGTGGTCGAGGTCGGAGATGAGAGGAGAGGCAGGATGTGGAAGTGTCGGGTGACGCTTTTTTTGTTTACTTGGGGATGGAGATGGGCGATTGACGTGGTGGTTGCGGGGTGCTGGCGAATTGACGGTGCAGGGGTCCACTGTGCCCACTGTGGTGGATCCACTGTAGCTCCAGGCCAGGGGCTAGGCGGGGTCAAGGTTCAGGCACCAGGGAGCTTCCATGATGAGAGGTGCCGGGCTCGACATCCCGTGTCTCGCATGTTGTCTTCATCATCCTCATCCTCATCCTTACCACCGCAGCCAATGGCCTATCCCCGCCTGCGAGGGCGATGCCGCGCGTGGTGAGCCCTGGGCGGGCGCTCCGGCACCCACTCCGGCACCCAAACCCTCTCGTATCTCCCGCCGCTGTACCTCGCCGTCCAGCGATACACGCCTTCGTACCACGACGACGTCGAACTCGAGGACCCTAGCCGCGGCCGTTTCCTCCCAAACAATGGAAATATCCTACAGCACGGCGATTGCGCAGCCCGACCATCGGCTTCAGAGTCGCCCTGTCGCAGGCTTAATAGTTGGTGGACCGCGCGCAGCATGACGCTGGCCGCGATGAGCGGTGGGACGAGCTGCGCAACCGTGTCGAGCTCGTTGACGCCCGAGATTTCGTTCCACTGGATGGAAAGCTCGACGGCCACGATGAGCACCGAGAAGACGGTGAGGTCGGACAGCAGCTGCACCCTGCTCAACGCGTCGATGAGACCTTGGCTGCGCGACCGGTCAGATCAGACGGCGGCGGCACCATCACCACCGGAAGCTCGACGTACGGGAGGCGCAGGTCCCCGCGCTCGTGCCGCGTCCTCTCGCTCACCCTCCTATCGCAGAAGACGCGCCACAGGGCCTTACCGAGGCAGACCAGCAGCATGAGCAGGTAGACGGCCGCGTTGAAGGCCAGAAACCCGGCGTTGCCGTCGAGCGGCATCGGGCTGAACAGGAAGCCGTATTGATGGCAGCGGCCCTCGCGGTGCAGGCCCGGCACGTGGGTCGTGAAGAACCACACGGCTGTCGACGCGGCCGTTACGACGAGCGCCCACTCGGTGAGCCGAAAGACGCGCACCTGCCGCTCCTTGGACCACGAGAGCGGATTGTATCGCGGGTTCCAGCAGGTGACCGGCCGGAACAGGTACACGGGCACTAGGAACATGTACGTGCCCGTGGAGAGCAGTAGCACGATGTAGATGCCCGCGGGGTCGAGGGGCGCGGGCGCCATCGCCGACGGGATGCCGCTGGTCTCGGAGTCGGTACTGTCGAGGCGACTGATCTGAATGAGCAGTGCGGTCGTCGCGGCGATGGAGAGGCACAGCCCGAGGAGACGCACCGCAGGGAGCACCTCCTGGCCGATGTGGTTGAAGTAGAGTGCGCTAAACCACTGCATGTAGAAGGTGAAGCGGATCCCGAGGCCATACATGTCTGGACGGGGATGAGGCTCGCATGCCTCCATGGCGGCGGCTAGACTATGAAGTGGCCATCTTGCAAACCAGGCCTCCGGGACAGACCAGCTGATATATGATACTGACAAGTAGGTCTGCCGGCCACGACGTCCATATCATCAGGTGCCCAATGGTGAAGCTTGGCCATGGGTCATCTCAGTAACACTTACACGGCACCAGCAAACCGTACGAGCCGCGATACGGCCCAACAAAACTCGACTGTGACCCGGCATCGGGTTTCGAGTCGCCGTGATACCGATGCGGCTTCTCGCCGTGTCGGACACGCGGTTGTACGTCGTAGACGTGTCCGTCGCTGCGTGGCGAGGCTGCTCTGCGCTGCCCTGTTGTGACATGGAGAGAGTCGTTCTATCATCGGTGATGTACGTCCGGACGTCCACAATATCGTTTCACCATGATCCCTTCCTCAACGGTTTCTCCACTTAAACCATATGGTGTCAGTCCGGCCGCCGAGTCCAGGGACTCTTCCTTCATGGCTTCTCCAAAAGCACCTTCGCTGGAGAGACTGGTCAGGTCCATGCGAGTTGAGCGACCTTCCGGGCGGAAACTCGGCGAAAGTGCAACATCCAGTGGAGCGATGATCGGCAGTTTCGAAATTATCGAAACTGTATTGGGCAGCGGTTCCGCAGCTGAAAGCCGGAACGAGGGACACTGAGCAACCTCATTGCGGCCCTCGGAACAGCATCCGTGGCTCTCCCTTTCGCGATACAAAACCATTGTGAGAGCTCAGGAAAGGGCGATTGCCGTTTTGCACAACCTCTTCATGGCCGGCGAGCAGCTAGACAATCCCGGTTCATATCGTTGATAATGGAGCAGTTGTCGTTTGAATGATGGTGTGTTACCAGGGTGAGAGCTGGGCTCTGCTGCAGGCTGACACAACGTTCGTGCGTGCGGGGTTAATTTAGGTATCGCAATGAGATACCCCGTTGTTCAAGGTAAGGCAGCGGCAGTTGCTGGTTCCCAACTGACGTCCGAAGTGGCACCCGCGGCATCATGAAGCCTCGCGACGGCGACGGCGTCACCCCGGACGGTGTGCGGGCGGACAGACACGGGCTGTTCCGCCTGTATCCCGGGCCGCTAGACACGTACGACCCTATTGACTTTACCGCCGAGTAATATGACCTTCACGCTCCTGGATCGCCGATGCGCAGCGCCGTTGACACGCGAGCAGCATAGTCGCCATCCATGGCCTCGGCGGACACCCAGTCAAGACGTGGAGATGCCCGGAAGACGACCACGTCTGGCTGCGAGACTCGCTGCCGAGGCGCGTCCCCACGGCCAGGATCATGACCTTTGGCTACGACTCCACCGTCCTCTTCGGCGGCTCCCGCTCGACGGCCAACGACTTTGCCCTCGATCTGGCGACGAGACTGCGGCTGGAGCGTCGAGACCATCTTGAGAAGCAGCGACCCCTCATCTTTGTGTGCCATAGCCTCGGTGGGGTCGTCTTCAAAGAGTTCCTCATCCACCTGTCGCTGCAGCTTGATGACGGCCGGGACCTCTTGCAGAGCGTTTTTGGCGTGGTGTTCCTTGGGACGCCGCATAGGGGTTCGCGGCGCGCGACGCCGGCCAAGCTTCTGTCCAAGATCATTAATGTCGCGACATTGGGCAGTGGGGTAAGGTCCGATCTACTTCGGACGCTCCAGGTTTCTTCGACGGAGTTGGAGACTATCTCTCGGCATGCTACTGAGCTTTTGAAGGCGCTTCGCATTGTCTCTTTCTATGAGCAGAAACCGATAGGGCCGAACCTGGTTTGTCCTGGCACAGCTCAATAGATGAGACGGGGCCGTTGCTGATTCAGACATGCAGGTTGTTGAGCCGTTTTCCGCTATTCTGGGACTGCCCAACGAGCGAGCCATTCCGGTCAACGCTGACCACAAGAAGCTCGCCAAGCTGTCCCCAATAAACAAACAGCGCTACAAGCCCGTGTGGACAGCGATCAAGGAACTAGTTGAAGGTGAAGCAATTCTGTCCAGCTCTAGGGACAGCGACCGCTAACATCGCCATCAGAATCATCGGAAACCCTGGACAAGGCCAACGAAAGGCTACTGGAACAACTGTTCTGTGTGGATTACAAGTCCGCTCGGCTGCGACCTCAACTGCCGCAAGGGAGGACCTGCCAATGGATATTCAACGACCCCACGTATATCTCATGGCTGCAGTCGGAAAAGCCCTCCATGATCCTGCTCACCGGGTCGGCTGGAACCGGCAAAAGCGTGATGACGCGATACGTCACCGAGAGCATCCTCTCAGGGAACCAGACCGAGGGCACGGGAATGGACTATCTGGGAATCAGCTTCTTCTGTTCGTACAACGAAGCGCTCGTCAGCGACGAAGTGACTGTGCTCCGGTCCCTCTTGCATCAGCTGATCCAGATTAACGGGCACTGCGCTTCCATAGTGAGGAGCTATCTGGAGAAGCGGAAATATCATGGAATGGAGATATCTTTTAAGGCAGCAGACCTGTGGGCAAGCCTTTTTGGTGTGTTGTCCATGACCACCATGCAACGGGTCTACATCGCCATTGATGCCATCGAGGAGCTGGGCCCTTACGTCGCAACGTCTCTTCTCACTGGGCTCTGGAAGACAATGTCCGCCCTCCAATGTGATTATCCCGAAAGCCGACTGAGGATTTTTGTTTCAAGCCGCTTTAAGCCGCCACCTGATGCACCTGGGCTGTCGAGCCTGACGATGCTCTCGATGAACATGTCCCACATACAGACGGACATCACCCTGTTCTTGCGAGACGCAGTCGATGATCTTGCCTATCGAAGCGCCGGATTCAAGGCTGCTCTGTCACCCGCGTCGCAGCACCAGATCGTGAACAGCATTGCAGCGAAAGCGGAGGGGCGTTTTTTGCAGGCAGTCCTCATGTGGGAGGACTTTCGGAGAGGACTCATTTGGAACCAGAATGTCATCATGCAGAAGCTGAAACGGCTGGGCGCTCTGGGCTCCGGAATGGTGGCACTCTACAACAAGATAATTGATGCCATGGACGACGTTACTCGGGACGATGCCTTCACGATCTTTTCGGTGCTCGCCGCTGCAGCGCAGCCCCTGTCGGAAATCGAACTCGGGACCATAATTGGCATGAATCACTCAAGCAAACCCATCGTTAAATCCTCGGACATTGAACCGATTCGGGACCTATACCAAGTCATGGAGGAAAACTTTCCGGATCTCGTCTCCATTCAGGACGACAACAGGGTCATTTTCGTGCACCATTCCTTTAGGGAATATCTGGACCAGCGAGAGGAGTTCCGAGACAGGCTGTTCTCCGGGCACCGCAAGATTACGCGGGCTTGCCTGAAGTACTTGAAACTCGCAGACATGCTAGACTCTGCAAAGACAAACGGCTCGGCGTGTAAGTCTAACGTGGATAGGCACATTGAGCCAGGCTTACCGAGGAACCAGATCTTGACGCAACGTATCCCTTCCTATCGTACGCGCGCGATAACTTCTTGTTCCATATTCGCAAGATGCCGTATGACGACTCGTTGTGGCTTTCGTTCGCCGACACTGCGGGTCCGCTCAGTGTCTATACGCTTCCCTCGCTATACTGTCGCCGAGATGAGAGCTGCAGCAGCCCTTTATTGGAGGTTCTCGCCAGGGTGCCGGCCCCCGCCAAGTTCGAGCTCATCAGGGAGTTTAGGGAACACGGATACGACTTGGACGAGATGTGGGCAAAGCAGGAAAGCGGCCGAGCCATGTCGTACTGCTGCCGCTGGGCGGGGTCAGAGCCAGATACCAATGAAGCGGCGCTCTTGCTGCTTCGCCTCGGCGCAAACCCGAACCCGAATCCTTCGCCCTGGGAGTCGAATCTTCGCCTGGCCCTGGAGGGCAAAGCCTTGGATCTGTACGCCAGGCTGTTGCGTCATCCATTGACGGATCACAACGCGGGTGACACGCAAGGCCGGGCCTTCTTACACTACCTGGTCCGCGCCGGCAACATCGACCGCATTTCACAGCTACTCGACGCAAGTGGCGACGTCGACGTGAACGTGCAGGGCCACGATGGCTTCACTCCGCTGCATCTTGCAGTCGTGCTTGGGCATGGCGATGTAGTTCGGACGCTGCTCGCGGTGCCGGGCATACGCCTCGACCTGGAGGACACGCACGGCCGGACGGCGCTGACACTCGCGACGTACTGGGGCATGAAGCGAATCGCGCTGATACTAATCGAACACTCGCAGGCGTTCCCCCTGCCCGGGGCCGACCAGCTTAGCGCATTGGTCTTTTCGGCACAGCAAGGACAGAAGTCCTTGTGCCTAGACCTTCTCGCGCGCACGCAGTACCGTAACCTGGACTTTCACATTGACAAGTCCGGACGCGGCCTCCTCCACCACGCGGCGATCAACAACTGGGACGACGTGTTGGCCGAGTGCTTTCAAGCGGCCCCAGACGGACTCAACGTCAACAAGATTGACCACAGTGGCAAGACGGCACTGCATTACGCCGCGGCGCTCGGCAACGTGGAGGCTTGCCTGGTACTCGTCGACAGCGGAGGTGCCAGTCTCACGCTCCAGGACCGGAATGGGAGGACAGCGCCGCAGGCAGCTGCCGACGCTGGCTTCAAGGAAGCGCTCGTGATTCTGCTGCAGACTGGTCGCGTCGACCCGAGCCAGCGAGACGTTGAGGGACGGAGCATCGTGCATTGGGCCGCGACGATTGATTGCATCGACGTCATGGAGATGCTGGCCGACTACGAACGCGCACAAACGCCAATAGAATGGGCGCGGCGCGACAAGTACGGCAAGCGGCCCGTGGACATTGCCGGCATCTGCGGGTGCAAGTACGTCGGGCTCTTCTTGGCCGCGCGGACGCCCGGGTGGCAAAGCGAGCTACCAGACTGGGACTTTAGGGCCATGTATCGGAGCGCGAGTGTCGAGGCCTCGGGTGAGGAAAGCGACGGCGAGCTTCCACCGCTGGAGGACCTCGAGATAAGGCACTCGCGTCGGCAGAACAGGGCGGCGCGAAGGGAGTGGAAGGAGACGCATCAACGGTTTCCGGATAGTAGATATGGGTTGGTGCCGTATGACCACAGGCATGCGCCAAACCCTTTCTCGCTTGATCGATAGAAGGTAGATGTTGTGGGCGCCTGGCGTGGGTTCAATCCACAAGTAGTCACCAAGAGGGCGCGCCCGACGGCCGTCTGCATTACATCACAGGTTGGAGTTTATAAACACACTAACTAGCTGGCTTCAGCCGCGACAAACCGCCCTCAATGTGCTGTGCCTCTCACTTCCTCCTCAGTTGCGATCATCCACCGACAGCGATAACGAGCTGCCACGGGCAAATCTCATCATGGATCAATCCGACAGGCAGCTTCGTTTCGAAGTGATCAACTTTTGGCTCGACAACTGCCGCCCGCCGACGGCGCAGGACCTGGCGTCCAAGAGCGGCCGGGATGAGGCGGACGTGCGCCGCGGGCTGAAGCGCCTCGAGGAGCTGCATCATCTCAAGCTATACGGGGATGAGGCGCCCTCGCCGACGCCCATTGCCATGGCGCATCCGTTTTCACATCTGTGAGTCTCCCATCCGTAGTTGAGGCACCGTAGTCTGATGACCGTCGGTGTAGGCCGACTCCGTACCTCGTGGTGAGATCTCATTAATGGCCCAGCGGCGATATCCCGTCTCGTAATTGTAGCTGACTGAACAAAACATCTCGACTGGTATAGAAAGCAGGCGACCGCTCCTGGTGGGCCAACTGCGCCTGGTGCGCCTTCGGCCTCGCCTCCATGCTGTACCCGAATAGCGACACCGCCGTGGAGGTTCACGCTCTGACCGCGTCCTCCGGCTCGCGCGTCATTCGCGTGGACAAAGACGGCACCCTCGCTGGCACCAAAACCAGCAGCACCGACTACAGTAGCAGCAGTATCAGCCCTGACTTGCAGTCATACCACGTCGTCTTCTCGGCGCCGCCCTCGCGCTGGTGGGCCGACGTGCGCTTCGCCTGCAGCACCATCCAGCTGTGCACGACGCGCGCCGAGGCCGAGGCGTGGCACCGCCGGCATGGGTTCTATGAGGGCGATGTGATGAGCCTCGCTACGCTGTGGGGGCTGGCCAAGGTGAGTGAAGAGAACGCCGCACGGTGCTCCAGTCTGCTGTGCTGCCGGTATCGAGGGACGAATGATGCTTGCGGGGCGGGAATGAGAGCTGACAAGATCTGATGATGTTGCAGGCGTGGTACCATGACAAGCATACGTACGAGTACGAGCGCAAGACGGAGGAGCAGAAAGAGGCGCTGTTCAAGGAGCTGGGTCTTACGTCGGCGTACTGGTCGAGCTAATAGGCGAGGAATCGGCAACGCATTGAGGCTGGGTGTAATACCGAGGCCGACCCTGGCGTATTGGAACGCCATGTTGAGCACATCAGTTGACAGTCTTGGGCCACGAGATTACGCAGCTTCGGCTTGGGCGATGACATGAACGTAGAGTGTCTACATCAGAACTTGCAATACCTCCAACCGCCAGCAATGCCTCTTGCAATGACGAACGAGACAAACGCCGCAGCATACAGAGCTCCGCCAAAGACAATGAGACCGCGATAGCCGCCACCATTCCCGTCTACAATGGCGCCACCAATGGGCACACCAACCAGGGCGCCAAAGCTCGCGACGAAGAACGCAGTCCCATTTCTCTTCCCATAGTCTTCGATCCGGCAGACTCGCGACACACAGACGGGAGTCAGACTGATGGCGGCACCAGACCAGAAGCCGAACAGGACCGTAAACGCAGTGGTCCTCGCCTGGCTCTCACCAGCCGTGAGCCAGAGAGCGAGTATGGACGCGGTGCATGCCCCTGCCGTGACACACATTGTGTTGAACGCTCCGAAGCGGTCCGCCGCGTAGCCCGGCAGCGCTCGTCCGGGTACCGCTCCCACGTTCAACAAGACATTCAGCATCTGAGCTCTTTGAGGCTCGAAGCCATTGTGGAGCGCGTATGAGACGATGTAAGTGTAAGGGATGAAGACGGCAAACTCGATCAGGAAGACGCTCAGAGTGGTGATGGCAAAGTTGAGCTCCCCGAGCGCCTTGAGGTCGATGCACGCGCCTCCCTGTTTGTTGTTGGGCAGACGCTTTTGCAAGGTCACGCACGCAACAAGCAGTAGACCCAGGCAGATCAACGCGATGATGCGAATCGCCCAGGGGAACCCGAGTCGGGGCGAGAGGTAGAGTATGATCAACGGAAACGCAATTCCGCCGAGGCCACCCGCCGTGCATGCGAGGCCAGTGGTAAATGCGCGGCGCTCGTGGAACCAGTGACCAATAGCCGCCAGACTCGGGTTAAAGAGAAACGAAGCTGAGAGGCCACCGAGAACACCAAAGGACAGAAGATACTGGTAGAATTCTGTCGCGTGTTGACTTAGCGCCCAATCCCTCGCCCTGAGTGTTTAAGGTAGTGAAAGGAGAATGCGAAGCGTACCTGTGGAGAAGCTGAGGAATAGAAGAGACAAGCAAATGCCGAGAGTCCCAGGAATCAGCAGGACCTTGATATCGTGGGCGTCGAAGATTGGACCTGCCCGTGTCATCAGATGAGTTCCCGTCAAATGTGGGTTGCTGTACGGGGCACTTGCCGACTTGGGCCCCGCCGAAATAAAGAAAGAAAGCATAGCTGCTAAAGATCCATCCGATTTGAGCCTCGGACAAGTTGTGCAGGTCATGAGTAGATGTCCAGGCCTGGAGTACGGCTAGAGTGTTGAGCAGCCCCATCGAGGGGACCATGGCGCACCATCCTCCCACAACAACAAGCCATGCTCGCGGACCTCCTTCGGGATAACCTAGTTCTTCGTCTACTCGCGAGTCGAAGTTTTAGCATGGGTGGGCCTCCTGCCATATCGAGGATTAACGCTTACCGCTAAGGGGCTCCTTGATCCGGAGTCCATCCTTTGCTTTGCCAATTTGCTCCTGGCTAGGCTGGCCACTGTCGTCCATGAAAACCATGATGAAGATGCAGATCTCTTGGATAGGATAGAAGAGGTTCAGAGTGTTACTAACCCGGTCTGGACCAGGGTCGAGCGCTTATATGCAAAGTGTCACGGCTGGTCCATATCACTGATGCTAGACTTTAGCTTGTCATTCGCCGGATGCAGTCCGGCTGGTTCGCAGTCGATATCGCTGGCTCTTTGGATCAACTTGCTTAGCGGGCGGTAATCTGGCCGTTTCGCCGAACCGGATGTTGAGATCCCGGCTTGCCTCAGTCGTACGATCTGGCAGCTTCCCCAAAACTCGTCGTATATGGTCGAAAAGAAATAGCCACCTTGTAAAGCTTGGTATCCGCGTCGTGCGACCAAGAGAGGAGTTTCGGGGAGGAGTGTGGCTTCTCAGGGAACACCGCTTCCACCCACCAATCGTGGAAGCACGACCGCAGTAGAATCTGCCTTTCGCCGAATCATTCCCCGACCGCTCACACGTCTCAACCACTCATCACGGTTATCCAATACAGAGAACAGACGTAAAGAGTCGCTTGCGCGTTCTATTTAACATATCACAGCTGTCTTTCCCGACCAGACTGACGCCTCTCAGCTCAAAGTAGGCATACCACCACGTGTATGCGATTGCACTGCGATGGTAAGTGGCCTCGATGAAACAGTGCCACCATCGATTGTGACTGCTCCCGATCTCAAATAATAGTGTTGTGAAGGCATCAGAGGATTGGTGAATAATTATACCGTATAACTAGTCACAGTGTTGAAGAGCCTGCTGCACATGCGGAGCCAGGTTGAATGCCACGCCCAAGCCACTCCAACTCAACGAGTCTAGTCGCACTTTGGCCTGTGACAAAGGTGGGAAAGACTTGTGCCGATGGAGAAGGATTTGCTGCCATTTATTGAGCAGAGCTTTCGCTCTAGCCGCCTTGGGGAAGTCAGGTGCCTGGAGGAGGAGAAGCAGTAGGAAGCTTGAGATTGAGGCGAAGCTTTTGCGGGACCCTTAGATACAGTCAACATTGTGAAGCACGGAAATGACTGGGTGATGTACACTTACACGAATGCCAGAACCCATCAAAGGCCGAGTAGTCGAGGCCAGACAGAAAGTCAAGGGCATTGGAGGCACATGTCAGCGCCGCTTCGTGAAGCTCCCTTACTATATGACTGTTGTCGATCATGTCCTCTTCCACCCTATCATTCATCTCGGGTAGGTAGTCGAATCTCCAATTAATATCCTCGGGGAAATAGCCCGAATCAGACGAGTCTTGCATGTGTATGACTACAGGCGGGTCAGACGAGCGAACTGTCGCTCGTAACAAGGCACGCCAGACGTAGACAAGTAGAGTCCAGTATGCATTATGGATTGTGGCGGGAAGTTGTGTTTGCACTCGCACGGTCGGCTCGTTCTGTGTATGATGGTCCTTGTCTGAGGGCAGTGAGGCCCGCCAACTGCCGAGGGTGTCGAGTAGTGGCTTTGCTACCGCGAGAGACGCGGAGAGGTCTATAGCGAGGCGCTGACTCGCCCTTAAAGAGCTATGAAATTGATCAGGGTAAGAAATAGGGCCAAAGTCTTTCAGCAGACTTACTACAGCTTATCTTGAACCGATTCCGCGATGACCGCGAGACTGGTCATGTGTCGAAACGCGAGTTGGAGATCAACCGAACTAGGCTCTCGGCGGCTCGTGGTGTAAAAGTCGACATCCTCTAGCCGAGAGACGTCCCATTCGGATGAGCGAATGTATGGTGGGCGACCGAAGAGTAGAGATGCCCACTTGTCCTCAATGTACAGAGCCCACCAAACCCTTCGCCGAATCCGTTTCTCTTCGTCCGGCAGCCCGAAAGAGCGGCACTCGAGATTGAGTCCGAGAGAGTGAGCCATACCCACGGTCAGGCCTATTATGGACCACATGGAGGCCGCATCGGTGACCGCGTAGCTGTGCTCATCGTGGACCGGTCTGTGTATGTAAAGAATGGCGGCCTGAACAAGAGACAACCGAGGCGTGTGTGTACCCTGGACAATACTCCTATGGACGAGGCTCCAAATTTTTACGACGGGAACCTTGTCGTGAGAAGTAGCCAGGTAGAGATAGCTGTCTTCCGAAGCGAAGGGTAGGGCCGATCCGTAGATGGCGGCGAGCAGGGGACTAGGAATCCCATCTAGAACATGCGCTGTCGCTACGTCTTCCAACTTGCCAAGGCCCAGTCTACTTCGGGATATGACAGGTAGCAAGGGAAAGACGTGCTTCATGAATCTATAAATCGTTCACTTAGTTTGGTTGCGGAAGCTCCGCGGAGGCTTACTTACAGGCGCAAGATCCTCAGGCCGGTTTCTGGTGGGACCAAGCGGGCCAGCTCCTCGCGTAAATCGCCATCGTAGTCGATTCCAGCCTCAGCCCTCGCGGCGTCATATACGTCTCTGTCACCGACTAAAAAGTGAGCTGGGATCTTGTCTCGTGTGGGCACTCCTCCTGCGTTTCGAATGTGGACCTTGAATAGCTGAAGGGAGCCGAAATCGTCAAAACGGCAATGGCGAAGCAGCCACGGGTCTGCATCCGAGGAAGCACCAGCGAGCTGGTAGTAGACGTTGTCGACGGTGTCCAGGCTTTGAGATATCTGTGTCGAGGGGGCAGGCGTAGAGAAGATGTCGGTCATATGAGCCTGGGGCGTGGGCCAAGACGAGGTGGCAGCCAGACGGTCCGGGAACGGAGTTAGAAACGTCGGAGCATCCAAGTTGGCGGCGCCTGGCGTTGTCTGTGCATTGTGCGACGGTACCGGCGAAGAGGCCGCTCCTTCAGCTCTCGTGGCCCTTTCACCGTCCGGGAAGACGCACGTTGCCCCATCCCGCTGACAGGGGTGGCAGGGCTGTTGCCGGCCCTCACATCTTACTTTGCGCTCGCGACAGCGGTTGCAAGGTCGGCGACGGTTCCGTGATCGATATGGTCGTCTTTCAGGAGACATGTTGCACATCGATGGCGTGCTGTTGCTGCCCTTCTACGAGAACATTGTGCCAGTAACGATGTGCGTATTGACGGCAAAGTTGGACAGGGAGCCCATTTCGCCGGAATGTCTCAACTAGTGCAGAAGTCCGTCACGTCCCCATGGAGCGTGCCCACAAACAAACTCTGTCTTTCGCCGAAATGTCCAAAGGACCTAAATTGTGGGCTTTGGCCACTGCTGGCTGCCAGTGCTGCCGTCGCTTGTGCCAATCGCGCTTCTAATTATACATGTATGCACGAGGCGCTTAGAAGCGCCTTCAATGTTATGTCCGAAAAGCCGAGCCGCCCCACGGGGCTTATTTCCATGAGCATGGGTTCCTGCAGGACTTCAAAACCTGTCGTTGACAGATCATGATTCACGACTGCCAAAAGTCGAATTGGTAGAACTGGCCGGCGTAATTCCAAGTACTGGCCCACGATCCCTTCTTGGTCTTGACGCATTGATTGATCATTTGCCTATTGTCCGTTAGAAAGACTCAAGAAGTGGTCAAAGACGCTTTGCTACGACTCACTCAGTAGCGGCCTATCGAGGTTGGTCAGCTTAAATCAGCTACTTCGGCGACAACAACGTGTAACATACCCAGCAATCTTTGAATCCCTTGTGACCGTCCCAGTTCTTTCGCGTAAGGCGGACGTAAACCTTGCCCGCAATGTCGCGATCTTCAACCGAGGTGTACTGGCAATTCTGCTGCCAGCCACAGCCCGTACCCGGCTCGTTGTGGCAGACCTTGTATCGAGCATCCCAAAAAGGATCCTGAAACTGTGTCAGGTCCCCGGCACCTGGTGCCAAACAATCGGCGGCCAAGGCTGAAGCGGCAAATGCGCCGAGAAGGGAAAGATCAAGCAGTTTCATTATGAGGTGGTCGATACTGGTAATTATATGAGGCAAACTCGGTGCACTGGCGGTCTCGGGCAGGACCCGTGCTTCTTATATACTTCCGTCACCTTCATGTTGAGCGACGGGACTAATTGTCCGCCCAGAGCACGTCTTGTTTGGCTCTCTGCCACCATGTTGTCACTGTACCTACCACCTCTCGCCTTTGGCAGGGACCTCTCCTTATTTTAGTGGCGCAGTCTTCCGGGCTGTAATAACCATCAGCATTTAGCGTGGAATGATCAAAGGGCTCTAGAGTACACCATTCTGCGCCGGAGCTCTGGGCGCTTCCATGATTCCATTCCGAAGTGGGGCGAGGTCATTCACATGGGCCGCCCATGAGATCAGAAACGCCTCGGTGCTAGAAGCCCCGTCGACTGTACGCCCATGAGCATAGCTACTATCAACGCCACGCCCGGCTCGATTTGCGGGACGCCTGGCTAGCCACTGGTGCACAATATTGCCATTATACCTTCATATTCACACTTCGTTGTGCGTGAGCCTGTTGCTATTTACAGTCACGCATTCCAAACTCGGTGCAATGCCAAGGCCCTTGTCCTGTCGACAACTAGGGGGTTGGCTGTGGCGGTCTAGATCCCGGAATTCACGGCACCTGCTCCGATTCTCCTTGGAAAGTAGAAAGCCCTGGGCCGTGGCATTAAAAACACGGGAGAGTCTTGACAGACTACATGAACTAACTCGTGTCTCAATTGTTGTAGCGGATTGGGAGAGTAAGACGGGGACCGCACTGAACCACATTTACTTCTCCGGTCGCTCTTCCAGTCCAAACTCGCTATCGAGGGTTGTTCGGAGGTCGACCTCCTCCTCCAAGAAGACGCATGCAAGCCCAATAAAGCTGACGACAATACCAACATACCAAACGTAGCTCAGCGCCTTGACATATGTAGTCTTGACCTGCTCCCGCGTGATGCCCTGCAATGTATTGACAAAATCGGCTGTGGCATGGGCGTAGGCCTGGCCGCCGAGCAGCAGTCTCCGAGTGGATTCGTCGCCTATCGTATCGGAAAACCGATCGAATTGGTTGTTGAAGATGATGCTCGGGATGACGGTGCCCCATACGCTGCCAAAGTTTCGCCCGATCGTGAGCACTGCTATCGCAGCGGCAGAGTCCGAGTCCGAGAGCTTTGCCTGCAATGCGGGCAACAGCGACGGGATGACGAGGCCACAGCCGACCGCAAAGAAGAAGACCAGCAGCACCCAGCCGTACGTCGGCGTTTTCTGGTCTAGCAGCGAGTAGAGACCCATGCCGATAGTCATTATGCAGAGTCCGGCAAGCTGCCAGGGGCGGTAGCGGCCGAACTTGGTAAGCATAGCCCCTGCAATTGCAGCTGCGGGTATGAAGCCGAAGACGTTCGGCAGGAGATCAACACCAGCTCGAGCGGGAGATGCCCCGAGAGCAGTCTGAAAGTAGACCGAGACGAAGTAGGTGACCCAAGTAAGCAGCGACGAGTGGAAGAAGGTGATTAAAAGGGCCGCAATGGACGTTCTGTTGCCAAAGATTTGGCGTGGGATCGACGGCTGCTTGCAGTAAGGTGATGCTTCGTAGAGTGCAAAAATGGCCAGCCCTACCAAGCCAAGAATAAGCGGCACTAAGACGTGCCACGAACTCCAAGGGTACTTGATGCCGCCGTAAATAAGTCCAAACATGATACCCACCGTCGCACCAACGAAGACAATATTTCCAATAGCATCTATGCTTCGAAGAAAGTCTTTGAGTGCGATCCGTGGGTGGTTGACCCGAAGAACAAGCAGGACCATAACGAGAGCTGCTCCGCCGATGGGTAAGTTGATGTAGAAGACCCAGCGCCACGACGCTTTGACGATGACCTCACCGCCGATCCAAGGGCCCATGGCCGCACCGACGGTGGCCGCGCTGTAGATGATGGCGGTATATTGACCACGCTCGCGGAGGGGAACGAGGTCGCAGACGATGAGCTCCACGAGCAGATTCATTCCGGCAGAGCCTACACCTTGCACGGTTCGACCCGCAATGAGCATGTTCATACTCGACGCTCCACCGCAGATGCCACTGCCGAGAATAAAGATTGCGATGGAAACCACGAGGAGTTTGCGCCGGCCGAAAAAGTCTGCCAGCTGGCCGTAGAGAGGCTGGAGTGCAGTTCTGCAGGTGGCAAGCATACGATCATTAGCCCCTGTCACGCCAAACTGTTTGCCCCAACACGTGAAACGACAAGCAGGCAGATTAGCTGACGGTTGACTTACACGGCCAGGAAATATGCCCCTGATACCCAGACGTAGTTTGACCCTCCATCTAGGTCCGCCGAGATTGACGGCAATGAAGTGGTAACAATTGTGCCATCGAGTGCAGCTAGAATCGCCGTAACGGCGAGGCTCACCACGATGAGCCAGAACCTCAAGCCTTTCTTCTCCGAAACATGAGCGGCGTTATTGACGACAGTTCTTTCTGAGCCCGGTTCTGATACGCCTTTTTCTGCGGCTGGCTCGATGTCATTGTTCTCCCTGGATTGGGGCGTAGAGGACATGGCGGAATGAGTGAAGCAGAGCCGTGAGGCAGGTGGACGCAGTTCCGGGCAGTACGAAGATGGACTCAGCCGGCGGATGGCATGACCACGGAAGCCCGTGATAAACGGGAGGCAGGACTTTTAAAGCCACGGGGGACTAAACTCGCGATGCCCCGCGGAATACACATGTAGGCAGTGAGGCACCATGTCTCGTAAACCAAGCCTGATTATGAGATGTCTTGTACCTTGACATTGGCATCTGCCGGGGCAAGATCTGACGTTGCCGGGCATGTATCGCAGTCGTAATACGGATTAGGTTTGGCGCGTGCACAGTACGCGATTCTTGCTGACATGTCAGAGGTGATCATGGCACTCGACGTCTGGTCGCGATTCGGCTGTGATCCACGACGTGAGCTCATACACGGGGTCCAGCTCGGGCAATCTCACATGCTCCAAGCGACCTGTCCAGTAGTTTGCATCAAAGAAAATGCGCCTGGTGAGCAATACTACGCGCCATGACCGGCAAAGTATTCTCGGCGATGTCGGACCGGTAGCTCGGAGCCAGCCAGTCTAAGCTCCAGCAGAGACTCTATACTCTCTTCCAATGCCACTGAGATGGCTTCCAGTCTCAGTCGCCTCTCGTGATTCTTGGCTGCGACTCCAATTGCCCGTTTTCCTCGGTCCTTGGTGAAACTGGGGAGGCTTGAATAGCCGATAACGCTAGCTCATGGCTCTATTGGGTTAGAAGCGGAAGAGAGAGGAACGGCCTCGCGCAATATGACGACTGGACTTTAAATCTGAGCCGCTGCTTGCGAAACCATACTTAAACTTAACTGCATTGCAACTAAACAGTCCTTCCAGCACGCCTGCTCTTCGTACTATTGAATAGCGTTGTCGATTGTAGCCGCGACCCTCGGTGCTGGTGGTTCGTTTCTCTAGGGCAAGCTATTCAGCTAAACGGTGTCAGCTGACGTGAGAACAGGCTGATTCAATTAAGTAGTGCATCGCGACTTCGCGCTAGTCACCGCAGGCCAACAATAAGTGGAATCGGTAATTGATATGAAGATATCTGCTGTGACGCATATTCTTCTAGGCAGCTATCGGACCGAGGAATGGAACCCAGATGGTTCACTGGAGATACCACATTTTCCCAACTCCAATCGGGGCTGCGCTTGTGAAGCGAGCAGAGGCAGGAGGCTTCTGCATGCAGAGACGCGGGCGGAATGACATACTACGGAGTACCGAGCCGGGGCTGTGACGGATGTCGCAGGAGAAAGGTCAAGGTATGCGGACGCACATTCCACCCTCATCATTTCTGCGGAGACGGCAAGTGAACGGGGCCCCGATACTTACACCAGGCAGTGCGACAGGGCGAAGCCTAGCTGCGAGCGGTGCCGGCAGGCTGGACACGTCTGCCCGGGATACCGGCAGCTTTCGACTGTCATATTTCGCCAAGAGAACCAGCGCATACTCAATCGTGTTGGTAGAGGCTTTGATAGAGGTGGGGAGTCAACTGCGTTGCCTCTCCGGCAACTGGTCGTGAGAAATAATAACCTGCATCGTCATGAGGCGGGTAACTTCCTTGGATCCGGTACCTGGCCGGCGTTGCCGGCGTCTCATACACAGCGCCAACAACACACAGAACAGGATCAAATGGGCATCATCCCATCTGTTCAGATTGGGCGCGATGAAGCCATCTGCTATTTCCACGACCGATTCGCGTGGGTGTCGGCCTCCCGGTACTTTGTCTTCTCGTCAAGCCAACCCCCCGCGCTGCTCAACATGGCCGCGGCGCTTGGATTGGCGTCATTCTCCTTCACGCGCAAGTCAACGGCGATGCAGAGAGCTGCGGCGGCGGAGTATAGCACGGCACTGCAGAGCATCAATCACATGCTTGCGGATCCTGCGACGGCGACCTTGGACTCAACGCTCGCTGTTGTTATCCTCATGTCTTTCTTCGAGGTGAGTCTTGACTCAGTATCTTCTGAGCGATGAAGACGGTGCTAGGTGCATACATGTAACCTGAATATTACCGCAGATCCTCACAGGACACAGCCCTCCGTCCACAAAGAGCTGGACCAACCACGCGTCCGGGGCTGCCAGTATCGTCGCACTACGCGGGCCTGGCCAGCTCGAAAGCCCCGCTGGCCATCAACTCCTTCTGGAAGCCAAAGGGATGATGGTGCGTCGTATACCCCTCTTTCCGTCTTGCCTTGTTGTTTTCCGCTGTCATAGTGTGTGCAGCCAGCTCTTCGACTAACAATTTCACAACACGGCCTGAAGCTTTCAACCAGCCTGATACACAAGATTCCCGTGTCGCAGGCTCTAGTTGACTGCACTCGACTGGCCATGGAGATTAGCACGCCATCCCAAAACCACGGCGAGCACGTCTTCATCATCACGGGGGAAGTGGCGAACTTGCGTGCCGCACTCGAAGAAAATCCCGTGATTAATGACACTGCGCCTGTCTTTGACGCCGTGGACAAGCTGACTGCCCGGCTTCGCGAGTGGAGGCTCATGGCTCCGGTTGACTGGAAGTATGACACCATGGAGGTTGACGAGCAGTCCCCCGGGGCTGAGACGTGGTACGGATTCATCAAGCCAGTTGGGGGTCGGTACTCGATCTACAGTGGCGACCACGTCGTGGTCGGTTGGTCCAACTATCGCATGAGCTGCATACTGCTGGCCGAACTCCTTCTGGGCCTTCTCAAGCGCCAGGTCATGGCAAGCTCGCCACCTTCGACCGCCGCGCTGGCAAAATGTCGAGCTCTTCGTCGGACAATGGACCAGATGGCTACCGATATCTGCGCCAGCGTTCCGTACCTCCTCGGTCTCAAGACCTCGGCTGCCGGTGGCGCATTGCCTGACCTCTCTGGCGCGTACATGGTTCTCATGCCGCTATGGGTTGCCGCCTGTGTTGAGGGGCCAGGCCACCCGCTGCGCCATAGCGCCATGTTCTTGCTCGAGGTGCTCGCCCGCAGAGTGGGCATAAGACATGCGTCGCTCCAGCGGCATTTCCTTGTGTCCGTCGAGGGCATGGCGGAGTGGTTGGACAATTTTCCAGAAACGCGGTGACAACAAGGGGCGTATGAGACTGATAGATACGAGCGTAAGATACCATGGGATAGACTGGCACTTCCGGTTCAGATCATATCGGCAGGAGATCGAGACAGAACGCTACGACCCGAGACCATTTAGGCCCGAGGCATCACCGAAACCAGGAGAACTTGTGTGCTCTACAAAACAGTGAAACTGCATATGCTGTTGGTCAGCTTGTTCCATATTATCCTACTGCCATTTGCTTCTGTGGTGGGTACATGTAGCTCTTTGCATACCGACGGAACCAAACATTGAAAAGGCTGCCATGTTGGCTATGTTGCTTCTAGTTCGTTGTACATGTCGTTGCCGCTCCTCCCTATGGTCATTTCGTGCTACTTCAACAGATCGCGGGTTGGGCCGGCGTGCATCCGCGATGATGACATCTGCGGTCTTACATCTCCCAACATGAATACACCGCCGTTCCCCAGCCCGGTAGACCGTGTCCAATGGGACTGTCTCCTGAGCAGGCATTGCCCTACCTTGGGGTTGGGGGCGAAGATTGCATCAGGCAGCATCAAATGTTGCTGCAACGTGACGGGCCCGCATGTTTATGGTACTGCTGAATCGAGCGCTGTCTCTGGAACCTTTGTCCTTTGGGTAGTACGAACTTGTCTCGCCCGGAGATGTTGTTTCTTGCCGGGAGTTTGCCCCTACTTTGGATCGGAATGCTGTACCACGCATAGAACCCTGTTCGTCTAGCATAGATGGACTGCAGTAAACGAAGTTCCAGAATGTAGAGCCTAAGACCCATGGGCTGGAGTAGTCTATATAAACGTGAATGGCGAGAACTGCTTCTCCATCACTCGCGTTCCCCGTCTCATAGCACCAAAGCTTGAGTGCCCGCGTATGCACGTAACTTTCATTATGTTCAAGTCAACGCTCCTTTACACTTGCTTGCTGTTCTACGTCGTTCATGTCCAGTCTATGCCGCTGTCTATGTTCGGTGGCAAGAGGACGGTTGAGATGGCGCGCGGAGTCAACGACTGGCGGGACACTTTATCTGATGACACTCGTCATCGCCTTGACCTGGCTAAGCAGCACTTGCAAGACCAAAGCACCTCCGGCCAAGCTTTCCGTAACGACACAATCATGCGGTGAGTTTGCTGAACTGGCATATGCGCTCAAGTCATACGATATCACGATGTGCTGACCCTCACTCGCGTGGCAGCATTAATATTGAGCGTGAGGCTCTGGACCTCTCCCTGATTGACCTCGAGCAAGCCTTTGGAATGGAGCTCCCGGCCCCTCGTGCAGGCCTGGGCGGCAAAGCCGGCCACAAACGATCAAGCTCCGAAGATCTCTGCGAGGAGGCGTACCTTCGGGGTGGCACCATGACCAGTCTGCCAACCGTCAAGCGAAGTAACGCCCAAGACCTCCGCGAGCAAGCCTACCTCCGAGGCGGCACCATGACCTCTCTACCAATCCTCAAGCGAAACGACGCCCAAGACCTCCGCGAGGAAGCCTACCTCCGAAGCGGCAGCATGACCTCTCTCCCCATCTCCAAGCGTGACAACAACAACAACAACAACCCCTACACCCACCTCCTCAACCGCCACAACCTCGCCCTCGGCGCCCTCGAGCGCATCAACATCGCCCACCGCGTCCTCCACAAGCCCGAAATCACCAGCCAACGCGCCCAAAAGATCACCGCCCAAGGCGACGAGTACGTGGCGCAGTACTGGGCCTCCTCAATGAATCCGGGGGGTTTCTGGACAGAGGACCAGATGGTCGGGAGGCCCAACTTCGTGCAGGGCGGGCAGACGAACGGGTTCGGCTTTACGCAGAGCACGTTTCATAGGCTGCACTGCCTGGCGAATATTCGGATGATGCTCGCGTGGCATATCACTGGCAACGGTAAAAGGATGACGCGCGAGATGAATGTGCATACCATCCACTGCCTGGTCAGTCTAGCCAAGTCTGCCACGGGTACCACCAGGCACCCCGCTAACTTGAGCGTCGTCAATAGGAGTATATTCGCTGGCGCGAGCTGGTGCAGCCCGACCTCACCGAAGAGCCTATTGACACTGTCGACTACATGGGAATGGGCATTCACTAAGTTTGTTCGAAACGTCACGGCGCAGATCCATTCAGAAGCTGTTCACGACGAGGCGCATACCGCTGGAATGGTTTCTCATGTATCGCAGGAGTCGATATTCTACTACAAATGCTCACCAAGTCAAGTCGCTCCGTAGCTGCATAGCAGTCATAACTCGTGACATGAACAAGCTCTTTCCACTGCGATTCAACGCCAATCGCTCTCCCCATGCCATGCATCGCTCAAAGCATCAACGAACAAGGCTCAAAACGTCCGTTCCCATGCACCCCACCAAACACCAATGTTTGCCGCCACCACCAAATCCAGCATCTTCAGGCCATCCTCGTACACAATCAGCTTGCCGAGCTTGGCACGGCTGCCGCGGTTGCCACCGCCCGCACGCTCGCTCCCGACGTTGATCTCGAACGGCGACACGGCGCCATCACTTCCGTAGCCGTACGTGTCGGCGTCGGGATCCGACTCGCCATTAGGCTTGAGCAGCTTGCTAAAATTGCCCCGCCACTGGTCCTTTGCGTTGCGTGCCTGCTCGCCGGCGACTTCTGACATGGGCAGGTTGAAGCGAAGCTCGCTGACCGTCTTGCTGCCCGACTTGGGGGCGGCGCTGCCCTGGTCGGCGACAAGGGGGTTGTAGATGGCGGCCTCGCCGTCGTAGAGGGTGTGTCGACACTGGACGCTGCGTCCCGTGGTGCCGGTTCGGAACTCGCACTTGCCGTCCCACGGGCTCGTAAAGGTGTAGCCTCGGGGCTTCATGCCTTGGAGGTCGTTGGGCGGGCTGCTGGACATGGCCGAGTCGACCGAGACGGTACTATCGCTGCGGTCGCGGTTCATCCTGGCCCTGCCAACCTGCTCCATGCGCCGGAGCTTCTCCTTCACGTTGGATGTCCAACTCTTCGAGTATCCCATGACGACCTGTCTCGAAAACACGCCAATTTCGTTCCGAGGTGCGTGATCCTCCGCAACTGCCGCCATGACGGCCTCGAGACTCATTTCGCCGCTCCTCCGTGGCGCGGCACGGCGGAACTTGGCATACCCAGATGTCTCAATCTCGATGTTAATTGGCGGGCTCGAGGCTGCGGGCGCGACGGGTGGTACGGAGAAGGGCTGGATGCCCGACTGCTCGGCATCGGCCTCTGGGGGCTCGAGCTGCCGTGACGAGACGCGCCCGACATTCCACTGGCTGCCGGAGCTCGGATCGCGACGGATGAGCGTCAAGGTGAAGGGCGACCCTGCCAAGGAGCCCCGCCGGCTGTGTTTCTCCGGCGACGGCGAGCGGCGTGGCTCTTGCGCCGTGGCATGGTCCTTGAATTGGTCGATTGCAGCGGGCCGTTCCTGCAGAGCCGGACCACTCGGTGGCACGGGCGAACGGTCGACGTCGGGTGTGAGCGGCGTCGGCGGGGTCACCTCAGTCATGGGCCGAGGGCCGACGGGTTTGCGTGCCGGCATCGATGTCTGGAGACGCGGCGGAGGCAGCATGCCGTTCTGAGCAGGGGGCGGTGCCGGAGGGAGTGATTCGTCGCGTGCGCCGAGAGAGCTGCCGCGCTGCCTGGCTGGGAACTGAGCAGGCGGCTGCGACGGTGGCTGCAGATTGCTTTCATTATGCAGACTGTCCGGCGTCAGAGGCCGAGCCGCGTCCGAAACAGGCTTCCGGGGAATCGCCTGCACGGACGTGGCGTCTTCGCTGGAGCGCGGGGCGGCCTCCGTCTGCAGGTCCTGGCCGGGCAACTCCAGGTGGACGTAGTACAGCGATGAGGCGACGTCTTCGGCCGTGACATTTTTGATTTGTGGTTTGAAAGGGGATAGTATTATGTCTGACAGGTTAGTACTGGGCGAGCATAGGGTGTCGAGACGGCGACTCACCTCGCGTTCCTGGGACGCGGGAGATGTATAGCACCAGCGGGTCCTTTCTTTCCTCGCCTGGCTTCTCGGGATACTGGGGCGGATTCGACGCAAGGACGTTGAGCGAGGCCAGAGACCGTGCCTCCATCGTCGACTCCGGGCCGTGGAGGCTCGAGTCCCAGGCAGGCCGTGCCGAGCACCCAGCAATGGACGAGCCTAGGAGTGCACCGCCACGACGCCTTGGGCGAGGGATCGCACTTTAGCTGTCAAACGAGGCAGTTGATACCTCGAGGTCGACGAAGAACGAGCGGGAACAGCCGAATCGAACGCGGCAATCGTAGCGGCGATGCTGCAGCGTCGGCTTTGACCGAGAAAAGCGAACGTCGAGCGAGCGCGTACAGCAACCGAGAACGAGAGAAGGGAGAGGGAGGCGAGGCAATGATCGTCACGCGCTGGCACAGGCGGCGCAGCGGGCTAGTTAAAAGAAGCCGACAAGCTGGACAAGTCGGAGCCGCAGAAGGGATCCCTGCATCAGAGTGCCGTGCCCAGAAACGAAAAGGCGGGACGAGACCGTCTTGACGCAGGGGGTGGGATGGAAGGAAGTGGCTTCGCAACGGCGAAAACACGACGTCAGCTTGGGGAGGCTGTGCTGGTGGATGCGCTGCTGCTGGATGGGCCGCTGCCGCCAGGTCTATTCCGGAATCGAGCTGCTTTCGTGGATGTGGACGAGAGACGGCTTGGCTTGGCGGGCCACGTGAGCTGGTCGGCGAGCGGTGCAGTGATGGGCCAACTTTGCATGAAGGAGAAGAGATGATGATGCCGGCAGTTGGGTGGCGGCGTCGTCATCATCGCCGTCGTGGGGCAGGGATGATGATCTGAGGCCCGAAGCGAGAATGCCTTCGGCCTCCATTCCAACTCCAGGTTTTGCGGCGGCGCGTCGGTTGCCGCTCATCAGTCGCGCCTACCCCGAAATTACAGTGGGTGCCTCAGCGGCGGCCCCGGCCGTGGCCGCCTCCAACCACTCTCGGTACAGTGGAGGGCTCTCAGGGTCCAGTGAATCCGGTCCCTGAGCCGATCACCACAGGCGAGCTGGAGCGCTCGTCAGGGACTGGACGGCAACCACACCGCGCTGAAACCCTAGCACCGCTGTCCCGTCCCCCGGGGCAACCAACACCCCACTGCCGGCGTCGCCAGTGTCGCGGCGCTGCCTCAGTGGCTCGGTCGCCGCCAAGGCCATTCATCCATGGACCAGGGGGCACCACGAGTCGCGTCTCGTCGGCTCATAATATCCCACATTCATGCCGCGCGCGAGGGCTTACACAAGACAATATTCTTTTTTGCCAACAAATCGCACGATCGCCTCGCCTGGCACAGGGACACGCGGCCTGTCGGCGAAAAGCTGTCACCTGGGCCGCTCTGGCGCGTCGGGTCCAGGGCAGCAATTCAGCTGTGACGTCATATTCGGCAGCAGTCGTGGTCGTCAGGCAACACTGCAGAAACGACGAGCGTCCAGCTGGGGAACCTTCAGCATGGAGGTACTGGGTGGGCTGGCTGACTCGCCTGCACGTAGCGCTCGCTGCTCCGCCGCCGAGCTATTCCTGGCCGCCGCGTCGCTGTGGCGTTCGCCGCCGGCCCGCTCTGGGGACCGCCACAGCTTCGCCGGTGCCGGGGCACGGAGCCTCAACTCACCGAGTCACCGACACGCCAGATCGCCTCAACACCAGCAATGCCTTCTGAGACGAAACCGCCACAAACATCATGAGAGACCCTGCGTTTGCATTCTGTCGGGTAGTGTATACATACGGTGTGCCCCAAAGACTCCATCCCGCTTGCCTATGGTGCGCCTGCTACCCTGGACCCCGGGGCACGGAAAGCCGTCAACTAGCCGGTAGACGACTTACACGCCCCTGAAGCAGTTCCCGTGACGGTGATGTAGTCGGTACCAGCACATCCACCAGGACACTTCTCCTCGCACGGATAGCTCGTTGTCTTTGTCACCGGCGGCCACGCGCATCCATCCTTGGAGGAGATTGTTAATTCGGCCTGGCACATGGGCCGGATGCACGTTGAGCAGACGGACTGGACTGACGTGACCGTGGGACATGCGTCTGAGGCCTTGGTGGTAGTCGACATTGTCGTTACCGCCGGGGTCTCTGGGGGTGCATCTGCGACGGCGAGGCCGCTTCTGGAGTCAGGAACCGGGCTTCAAGGGCGCGCAGGGAGGTGCTCACCAGATCACTGCGAGAGCTGCAACAGTAACGTACATGATTGGCAGGCACTACTACTTTCAGCTTTGAGGAACCCGGCTACTTTTGGTCGTGCTTGGAGGACCATCGAGTTTAAGTACGTAAGTATACGCGGCGGGCTATCGTCACAACCTGACCGCCATCGGCATAAGCATGCAAAGCGCGACTTCTTCAAGGTTGATGATGTAGCCAAGGCTCGTATAAGGCTGACGAGCCCATGTACAGAGAACATCCGAGCAGCGTTCAACCTTGCAGGTGAGAGAACTCAATACAGCTTCAACCATGCTTGCCCTGCGACTGTTGCGTTTGCTGCCGTTCTGCACAGTGCAGTGCGGACCACTGTAACCCCAACGGTTCGCTCGGTGGGCGGCATTAAAGGTGATGAGGGGCAGCGGGGAATTGCCCCGAATGTTCGCGATGAAAATATGATAAGGTTTTGCAGACGATGCCACCTTGTTGATGCTAGAAAAGTCATCCATCTCCAGCTCGTGGTGCTATTGGGCAATCCACCTCGGTCACTGCATTGACGTCCATGCCCAGAATGAAACCATTCCCGTTCATGCCCTAGTTAGCATACTCTAAGATCTACCTCACACAAAAATGTCATATACACGTAATTATTTGGCCTTGTGCTTGGCCACTACGGCGGCTACCACATCGTCGAGCTTCTCGTCCTGCAACCCCAGCAGCTCCATGGCAAACCCATCGCGCGTTGTCCAGTCCGCATCGACTGTTCCCAGCACAAAGACAATCTCCTCGGTGGCCTCGTGGTCGCCCTCGGCAAGCAGCTTGCTCTGGCGCTCGAGGTAGGCGTTGGAGTCGAGGTGTTGGGTGTGCCAGGCCGTGCCCGTGGCTCGCTCCAGGGCCGCCAGCACCTCAAGCTGCGTCGGGCAGAAACTCTGTACGTAGACGGCGCGGTTGCGCGTGACGTCAAGTCGCTGCAAAACAGCAACCACGCTCTCCGCGACGCGGCGCAGCGTCGACGCCGAGGCCTTGATGTCTCCGCCGTCTAGGATCTGGGCCTTGTGGGTATCCAGGTTAAAGTGCAGCAGGCCGCCCTCGAGCCCGTAGTCGAAAAAGTGGCCGCAGATGATGCTCGTCCAGGTAAAGGGCTTGCCGTCGCGGGCGGCGTGCTCGCCGAGCGTCTCGCACTTGTCGCGGACGAGCGTCTTGTCGCGATACAGCTTCAAATGATGCTGAGGCTGGGGGCTCGCGGCATCGCAGCTGCCGTAGTCGGCAGGAATAAAGCGTCGCACGCCAGCGCGGAATGCGGCCTCGACGAGGCGCAAGTGCTGCGAGACATCTTTGAGGGGGAACGCGGCGACGACAGCATCCTGGCCCTCGCAGGCGGCCGTGAGCTCATCGAGCGGCAGATCCGGCGAGACGGAGACGGTCCGCACGGCGGCGTCCGTTGGAGGCGAGGTAGAGGTGGAGCGTCGCAGCACGGAGACGTCGAAGCATCGGGCTTGGACGAGGCCCTCGAGAATAACGCTGCCAACGGTACCGTTTGCGCCGACCAGCAGGACCTTGGTGAGGGGGCCCGAGGGTGAGGGCGCCGACGCCATGGCCGATATCGATGTCCCGGACAGCCGCCAGCGTGGCTCGCGGTCAGGTCGGTGGCGCTGAATGCAACGCTCGGACTGCGAATGCGGATATGCGCTGGGGTGGGCGCACGGTCGAGATGCGGAGTCGCGATGCGGGTGGACAAAGTGAGCTGGAGTGAAGGCGCAGAGTCGCGAGCCTGAGCCGATGGCGGGGGAGGCGGCGGGGTACGCAGAAGCTCCAGTGGGTCGATTAAATGGAAGGCGCGGGGGTGTCTGCCAGAAGGGCGCACTTGCCGTGTTGGGCCCCGCCCGTCCGCGACTCCGCGACACTGACGAGGGCGGGAAGCGGCCACCGTCGGGGCCCGTACGGCGCCTTCCCCAATGGGCCCAGAGCCGCCGGAAATGGGAAGGGGGCTCGACGCGGCTCGGCGCCGGCGCCCAGTTTTCCCCCCGGACACCGTCCAAAGCGCCCTCATCGGAAGGCATCGGTGCCCGACAATGGCCAAGAGTAAATAATTGTCACCCGATGTAAGTGTACGGACCCGCACGTGCCTGCGCAGAGGAGATGCTGAGATGCTGCCTTACAAGCAGCGCGTAAGTGGAACCGCCTTTTGCTGTGCTCGACTTCGATCCGAGTTGCGATGCGATCCTCCCCCGACATTGACGGCATCCTTTTTGAACAATGCCACTATCTGCGTTAGTGAAAGTGGCGTCGCTCGTCTCCCCTAACCATTACCAGAGCAGCCCGATTCAGCGAGTTGACGCGTTGCAGTTGAGGCGTTGACGCTATGGCGAGAACAAGCAACTGCCAGGAGCCCAGGACGTGCGATTCACACATGCTTCGGAGAAATCCGCAAGCCGGACCACAATGCAAGGTCACCCGGGCTGCATTTTTGACACTATCGAGCAAGATCTAGCCGTCAATTGTTGACGTTGTCTCTCGCGCAAGGGCCGCGATCCAAGTGCCGTAGCGCAGCTCCATGTTCCCAACTTCTTAAGCCAATCACGCTAAACGCCTTGACGAAACAAAGAACAAAGCCAAGGGTCTATCGCTCAGGTGCCAGACCATCGGGGAGGCTAGCTGTGCCGGATTGTTGCCAGAACCACAGCCGAAACAAGCTTGAACGTTCAGGGCATGGCCGCACTGACTGGCGCAACGGTGCCGCCGGGGGCCCAGACCAGAGGAGGCCTCATTTGGGCAGCACAAGCTAATCGCTCATGGATCAGCTGAGTAGGGGACCAAGTTCAACTACGTCGTTTACGGCCTGGCTGATCCCAGAATTACTCGCGACGGCCTCTCGCTTTATTCCACTTGCATGATGGCGTGGCTATCATGGTCTTCAGCCCTGTGAAAGCCATGGGGACGCGGCTCCGGTCCAGGCAAGGCGTATGCCGACTCGGACAATTCCTGGGTTAGACCGCGGTGGGACCGATTCAGTGCATGTGCTCGCACGCGCGCCGCCTGATTGTTACTCACGGCAAGGATTCAATACAGGGCACGCTGCACAACGGCCTTGGCCCTCACGGGGCTAGCCGATGCAGGTGGCCTCGCACCAACGGGCCGGGTCGCAACACTTCTGGCGATAGCTTCGACATAGCGCGAGGGACTAAACCCCTGTTCTCGAGGCTGAATGCCCAGACCAGACCTGCACCTGGAGGGTGAGGGGTCGCTGCAGGCCTCGCAGAACCAAGGCATGCGCAAGTATACAAGTCCAATTCGTATATAAATGCAGTGGCATACGAGTTACGAAGTACGACAATTGAGGAGGTCGGACAGCTCTCGACGTCTCCAGTAGCCACCATAACTTGACGGTTGTCGGCGAAACCTTTTCACTTTGTTGCTTGCCATTGGCGTTATTCAGACCCGTAACACAACGATGAGAACCACGGCTACAATTGCGGCCGTGTTGGCCAATGCCGGTCTCGGACTTGGAGCCGCTCTTTCGGCTTGCAATGAGGTATGACCTCCGCGGGCCGCGACCAACACCAGCCAAGATCACTAAACACTGCTAACATTTCGCCCGGCAGAACAACTGCTACAGACAGGTCAGCGCGACGCGCTTTGGCCAGCCGGTCCTGACCTCTCGCATCCAAGACTGCGAGTCTTTCTTGCGGACCACAATCGTGCCCGCCACCGTCACCGACTGGGTCACCCAGACCGTGACGCCGGCCACCGTGACCGAGACGGTCGCCACCATCACCGACTCCATCACCAACACGGTCAACACCGTCGTTCAGACAAACACCGTCACCGTCACGGCTGCTGGTAGCAACAACAATGCTCCAGCTCGCCGCGATGGCGCTGCCGGACCCGTGACCATCACCCCGTCCAATGTCCCCGCCTACGCATCCTCGTGCGCCAACGCCGCGGCGTACAGCAGCGCCTGCCGTTGCGCCTCGGCCACCCCCGCGACCATCACGGCGCCGACGCCCACCGTCACCTCGACCAAGACCCTCTCCGTCACCGCGACCGTCCAGGTCACGGCGCATGCCACCGTCACCATCGAGGCGACCGCCACCCAGACCGAGACGGTCACGGCGACCGTCACCCCCTGCTCGGGCTTGGTGCTCAACAACAACCCTCCTGCTGGGGCGGATTGCGCCCTGCGCGGTTGGCGGGACGCCAATAAGGCTCCCGTTGTCGGGTATGGCGACGGCGCCAGCGTCGAGGCCTGCGCAAACAGCTGCAAGGCCAACCCCGCCTGCAAGGCCTTCATCTACGGCGACCCGGCGCGGGGATGGAACAACTTCTGCGAGCTCGAGGCCGCGCCCAATGGAAGGGCCGACAGTTCCGACACGCCGTTTTGGTGGTACGACATGGCCTGCTTCAAGCCCTGCTCTTAGCTACGAGAAGAGGCACAGCAGCGCCGTGCTCCCAGCCAGAACCTACATAGTTACAAACTTCCAGAACAAAATAATGACTCTTAATCTCCATGCATGGTCCACGGAGTAAAACAAGCATATAAGCTTGGAAATCTAAATCCGGGTCAGCAATCCCCTCACTCGCACGAACGGAGAGCGAAAGCTCGCATCAAGGGAGAACAAGGCACAGCTCGCCCTCGTTAGAACAACAATGGCAGGCCATTAGTGCCTCCAAACCCCATACCCCAGGCTTCCCGCTTCATCCGGCAAATTTAGCAACAGCCACACATGCTTATACCCGCACTTACGGCATTTGGTGGTCAGCGGCGTCGGGGCCACCGCCAGCAAGCCATGTCGGGTTGGAAATGGCCCGCGCCCGAGAGGCATCTCCAACGTGTGTGCGGGGAGTACGAGGTACAGTCATTTGGCGCCCTAGCGGATGGCGTATAAGTGGCTTACGGCATGTGTTCCAGAACCAGAGGGGCATCTCGGTCTTTCCAGGCGCGATAGGGCCTTTGCAGCGGCCGGCGACAGCGAAGATGAACCCGAACGGCAACTGTCGTCAACAGGGTGAAACACGCGAGGAAAGAACCGCAAATGTTGGCGCCGGCGGGATAATCTGGGCCCCGAAGGTGGGGGAAGCTGGGGAAGAACTGGAGAAACTGGAGGTCGATGAGGGGTCGCTGGCCAGGTTCCCCGTCTGCGTCTCTGCAGTGAGATCGGCATCGGCACGGCACATGCGAGCTCACTAAACGGAACTGGGTTTGGCCTGACCACCACTTTAGGCTAGAGTGGTGCAACGCACGGGAATACGGTGGTGTTGAAAAGGAGGACGTGCCCGCCGCCTGTGTCCAGGAGAAAAGGGGAGCGAGTCTTTCAGCAATTGCATTTACATGGCGACAGTCTCTTCAGATCGATCGGTAGACACTCGGACTTTGTAGACTTCTCTTTCATTCCATACGAGCCGGCAGCCATGGCAGGGGACGCGAGCTTGCCTCCGCCCGAGCCCGCCTCGGAAAAGGTCGAGAACCACCAGATTGAGGGGGATTCTGCGGTCGCCGCGTCGCAGTATGTCATCGATCCGGCCATCGAGAAGCGGGTGGTGCGGAAGCTCGACATGCGAGTCGTGCCCATGGTCATGGCCCTCTGTGAGTGACGCTCTGGTGCTTGTTCGAGCGACAACTAACGACACTAGATCTGCTCGCCTTCCTCGACCGCTCCAACGTTGGGTATGTCACCCGGGAATCCCCGTGGGGATATTGATCTGAAATGGCCATCGTACTGACTTGCATGAAGAAACGCTCGCATCGCCGGCATGGACAAGGATCTAGACCTGGTTGGCGACCGCTACGACTGGCTGCTCACCATCTTCTACATCCCATACATCATCTTCGAGTTCCAAGCCATCATGTGGAAAGTCGTGCCGCCTCACCGATGGGCTGCCATTACCGTGTTCGCCTGGTACGTCTCCTCTTCGCCATTGAACCGCAAAGCACCCCTACTGACCCGTGACGTAGGGGACTCTTCTCCACTGTGCAAGCCGCTGTTCGCTCCTGGGGAGCAGAAATGGCACTGCGCTTCCTCATGGGCGCCGCCGAAGCAGGCTACGGACCCGGCATACCGTATCTGCTATCCTTCTTCTACCTGCGCCACGAAGTCGGTCTTCGCTGTGGGCTCTTCCTCGCGGCCGCCCCTCTGGCAAACACCTTCTCGGGCGCGCTCGCCTTTGGCATCACCTCTGGGAACCCGAGCATCGCCAAATGGAGGGTCCTCTTCCTCGTCGAAGGCTTGCCGACTATTGTCATGGCCGCCGTCGCCTACTTCTACCTGCCGGACTCGCCGGAGAAGGCCAAGTTTCTCAGCGAGGACGAGCAGAGGGTTGCCAAAGCGCGCAGCGTTCGCCAGGCAGGCGCCGGGACTCGAATCGGCGGCGTTGACTGGCCCGACTTCTTCAGGGGCCTGCTCGACTACAAGGCGTGGTTTACTGCCGTATGCTTCCTGCAGCTCCCAACGTGGTCGCATTTGCGCTAACATCGTAATAGCTCATGTACTTTAGCTGCAACGTCAGCTTTGCCTCGCTGCCCGTCTTCCTGCCGACCATCCTCAGCGAGATGGGCTTCACGCGCGCAGCAGCTCAAGGATTGACGGCACCCCCGTTCTTCCTGTCATTCCTCGTTACCGTCATCACCCCTTACATCGCCGACCGAACCCAGCAGCGAGCGATTATGCTCATCATCCTCACCACAGTTGGAGGAGTCGGCTACATCCTCCTTGCGACTGTCAAGTCTGTGGGAGTGCGGTACTTTGGCGTGTTTCTGGCGGCGGGAGGCATCTTCCCGGCTATTGCGAATATCTTGCCATGGGTGCTCAGTACGTTCATCAATCCGCTCCGAACATCCTTCATCACTGACGCGCGACAGACAACCAAGGAAGCGACACCCGTCGCGGCGCAGGCATCATCCTGCTCAACCTCATCGGCCAGTGCGGTCCACTCCTCGGCACGCGCATGTACCCGCAAAACGAAGCGCCCTTCTTCGTCAAGGGCCAGTCCATCTGCGCCGCCTTCATGTTCTTCACCACGTTCCTGGTGATTGCGCTGCGCACATGTCTCGTGTGGGAGAACAAAAAGCTGGACCGAGAGTACGGCACCGTGGAGGAGCAGAGGGCGAGGATGGCGGCGTCGCAGGAGGCTGGGGAGAAGCCCGGCTCGGAGGTGGCGGTCGAGAATTACGGAAGCCTCTTTAGATATGTCTTGTAAGCAGGCGGTGGCGGCGTAGAAGTGGGTGAGGTAGACGAGAGGTGGTCAGATTAGACTGTACACGTGCGATTTGAGCTTTAGAATGAAGTGCGCATAATGTGCGATAAGCGTGGCCAAGTAGCGACAGGATCCAGCGTAGAAGTGTTCCACGGGATGTGGCTTGCTGATGGCTGTTGCTGAGAGGTTCGGAAGAGCGGAGGGCTCGTGGGCTTGTGTGCCTCGTGCTGCTCACACACCTTCGGCCAGAATCCGAAGCCATTTGCGAATGGGAATGCAACCGGCGCCTCCAAAGCGTTCAGCCAAAATCTGCTCCCATCCGGTGGGTGTTGAAGCACCACCGCTTCTCAACACTCTTCCGCACCCTCATGTCAGATGCTTACACTTAGGCGTGCGGGGAATCGCACGTGTTGCGATCGTGCTGGTTCATGCATGCGCTCAGGGGCAGCCTAGGGCAAGCACATCCGAGATCAATTCGCTATGACTGAGCAGCATAATCTTTGCGTGAGTTCGATGGTAATATCCAGTCTCGCTACAACGTGTAGCGGCGGATTGCCTGGCAGTCCATAGCAGCCAGCCCCCACCCAAGCCAGCTGTGAACATGATCAGTTTCACCCATATAATCACCGACTCGTTTCGCGTCTAGTTCATGTTAGCGAGTTGACGCTAACGTAGCTTCTTAAACGCTACATCATCTTCAAAGTGCTCTTCATCTCGCCCGCCGGACATTCGGGCCTGGGGTGAACGAGAACAGGAGTACATGAGTGTCATTCCAGTGTAGCTCGTCCTGTTGGCTCTCACCTATATGGCTGATGGCATAGCCTAGAGGCCACTGTCAAGTGACTTGATAATGTCCCTAGCCTCCCGTCTGACACCTTCAACTATCGTGGCGGCGTCGTCCACACTGCGCACAAGTCCCACTGCAGCCCCGGCATAGGTCGCCAGTCTGCCATCCGGCCCCCATCCGGCGTCCCCGGCCCCCGCGGCCTGATCATGCCGCTTCTTCAGCTCATCGAATGGAACACCCTCTTGGTGTTCTATCCAGCTTCTGTTGATGACGCCGCGAGGAGAAAACTGCTCGGGCCATCCAAATGTGCCCCGCAAATGGTTGTATAGCTGGGTGCGGACCGTGGAAGTTGCGCCGTCTGAGGCGCGGACAATCTCATTTTGATACCCTTTGCTGATGCGGGCCTCCGTTGATGCGAGCATGCGCGTCCCCATTGCCACACCCGAGGCTCCCAGACTCAAAGCCGCCGCGACACCGCGGCCATCGATGATGCCTCCGGCTGCGATGAGAGGGATGCCGGACTCGCGAGTGGCGTCGGCGATTTCTGGGAAAAGAGCAATGGTGCCCATGCCATCTTTCGCCCTTCCGTGACCACCAGCCTCAGCGCCCTGAATCACAAGAACATCAGGCGGGGACTGGCTGCCGACGGCATCGGTCGCTTCGCGCAGAGTGCCGACTTGGATCCAGATCTTGGTTTCGGGCGACGCCTTCCGAATGCTGCCAACCCACTCATCCAATTCAACCTGCCCATGGCGAGGGGCAAAAAGCCACACAGCGCAAGGCTGGTGCTTCTCCAGCGCCGCGAGGCAGCCTTTCATGTCACTGTTCCATGTCTGGAAGCCGACACCAATCGGGAGGATGGCGTGATCGCGATGTATCGCTTCCGCGGCCAGAGGTGAGGATCGTATCAGCTCGGCAGCTTTTTCGAGGTCTGACTTCAGGTCTCCGGCCTTGAGGGTCGGACCGATGAATCCGAGGCCACCGGCCTTTGAGACGGCGACTGCAAGACTCGGCCCCGCGAGAACCCGCATTGGCGCCCCGACGATGAACGGCGACTTGACCCACGGGTACGCCTTGGCTAGAACTCGCCTCAAGTCTCCAGAGGCCATGGCTGGCATGATGAAACTGAGGTATGATGTAAAAGACGTGCTGGATTTGCGTTGCTACGGCTCTGGATCGCGGATGATGTGGTGAGCTGCCAACCGAGGATGATTACAATGACGCAACTGCGCTGACTAATTGGGTTTACGACCGCCGACGCCGGACGACGCACGACTACCCGGCAGCGAAGTCGTTCAAGTAATTACTGTTTTGCGGTAGCGATCAATACACACTTCAGACTCTGAGGATTTTCGGGGTCTCCTTGCCTGCTGAAGATGTATGCCGTGGTTCGAGAGCCTCCACTATCCCATCTTGTCTTCATTTCACGTTGAAGTCGGGATAAAGGGCTGACGACTGGAGTCGTGCAGAGTATTTTATGGTATAATTAAAGGGCCTGTGTCTGGACCGCATGGCACCGGCCCGCATCAAATTTATATCTCATCTACCCTTGCCGCCCCCTTTACCTTTGTATGCTTTCCCCAGCACAAAGGCGCAAAGGTCAAGGCCAAGTCACGATGCAACAGGGCGAAGGCTCGGAATTGAGTTCTGGACGACTCAAGGGATAGCCCGGCAGTTAAACGGCAAACACGAAGTAAATACGGCGAGAATACGTCATGAAGCTACCCAACTCTCCAGCTGCAGGCTGGGGACTTCGAGTGGTTCCATCGAACGTATGGTCCTCAGTCATCCATAAGGCTTGGTCCACGGACGGTTGAAAGTTTCCGACGTAGCGAGTGACAGTATAGATCATGATCCTTCCTTCTAATGAGAATCCTGCTTTCGCTTGCTGTGAATCATCGTACGTCCTGGAGGGATCCTCAGGGCATTCTTGGTGGTTTGCAACTACTTATAAAAGGCAAAGGACCACGCAGCTAAGAGGGAATTGCTTTCAATCTACAACAAGCACCCGCAAAGCAAAACGTCGAGCTTGACCCTGCATCCATCACGATAGATTCGTTCGACTTTCAGCACTATTGCGTACAAATCCCTGCGCAGAATTGGACTAGCATATTCCCAACGCATAAAAGCAACCATCTACAATGCCTCGAAGTCGCATTTGCCATATGGAGGATTTCCAAGCCAGGGGCCAACTAGTTCCTGTAGGCCTGAACGAGGTTAAGTTCATCAAGTTCGCGGAGAAGTCAACTATTGGGGCCTTCAATATTAACGGAGGTTACATCATTGCACTCGGTAGCCCCCAAGCAGGCATCATGGCCCATGCTGATCCCAGTCATGAAGCCGTGGTCACGACCATGGAGCAATTCATGCAAGAGTTCGATCGCCACGAGTCCGAGTTCTCTGCCTCGGCGTCTGCGGCGTGCATTATGGCCGCCAACATTGAGGGCGTACAAGGCATTTTGCTCGAAGAGACGACGGACTACATCAAGAGCAAGATGCGCGAGCTAGAAGTCCCCAGTGTACTTTTCAAGTATGACGCGGTTGTTGAGGGATCCTCGCCGGCCAGTGGCACGGCATACATGTTGGGAAACCGCGTTAATCCTCGACTCCCTAGCTGGTTTTTCGAGGACAGGCCTGTCGGCTGGACCAGGGCTGACTAGACAAAGCGCTAATACGACAGTCATCAGGACGATTATTGGAGAAGCCTGAGCCCTACGGATCCTGGTACTGTTTCATGAAACCTGTCACTAAGATGATTTGTTGTTGATATTCTCCGTTTCAGGCTGTGCAAGGCCGTTTGTCCACAAAGTGATTGTAGTCTTCATGCTTGGCCGTTTGCCCTGCGCCAAATCATGGTTGTTTCAAGTCTAAAAGAAGCCGGAAGGTGCCTGATTTTACTTCTTCTGAGCGTTGCTGTTATGTAAAGATCCAAGCGCACCCAATGTCAAAGATAAGTTTTCTGATTCGGAGTCGTCGGATAAACATCGCGGTTGTAGGTGGCGTTCAAGACAATAGAGCCCACCACTTCGCCAGTCTCTAGTCTCATGTGGGACTCGAACACGCGGTCCTTGAGCTTGTCTTGAGATATGATGAGTTCTCGAGCGCCGCGGATCCAGTCGCCATACCCTCCATAGCCTGTATGCTGACCGAAACAGAGATTCATGCCGTTGCCGGTTATCGGCATGCCAGAGATGTCACCGTTCCATTTGTAGCACCAGGTATTTCCGTGGTCGTGGCCATAGAACAACCCCATCATCCCCTTTGTTTTTGAGAGGGCCTGCATGAAAGGGACATCTTGGCCACCATACTTGCAGCGAGGCCAGTCATGCTTTCCCTCGGGACACCATCCCTGGCCTTGCATGGCGACGCCGACTTCGTCATTGATGCCTGGATTGCGTTGCGGGTCCCAGTACTTTTGCACCGCATCCGTGGCATTGATGGGGATGTGGACAAAGGCGAGTGACGGAATGATCTTGCGGTACCGGCACTTCAATTCGGCGTTTGTTTTCTTGAACCACTCCACGACGGAGGCATCAACCCAGTTGGGCTGAGGAGTTCGGGTCTTTTCGACACTGCTGTGGTAATATCCGCCACGGCTGTCGAAGAACCACAGAAGAACCTCTGGAGTGCACTTCTCTTCGTTGTCGCAGGTTGCTGGGTAGACGGGAAGGTAGTAGTTTGACACGCCAGCGGCGAGACCGGGGACCATCCTGCGCGTGCGGGAGCCCGGCCACAAATGCTCGCGCTCGAAAACGCCCTCGGCTGGAAGATTGAGCTGGTGATCGTGATTGCCGTACGTGGAAGCCCAGGTAAGCTTGCGATCCACCATGGGCTTGACGATTTGGTCGATGTAGTGAGTGCTGTTATGAGCAAACGTGCCGTCGCCGTTGATGAGGTCGCCATTCATCACGACCAGATCAGGGCGCTCATAATCAAGGATGTCATTCATGACTTTGGACGTCTTTTTGTCCTCCTTTTGACCACGCGGAAGCCAAGAATCTGAACCATGTGAGCAAACGACTCAAACTGAAGGTGTGGTGCGTTCGTCAACTGCAGCCAATGGATTATGCTACTTACACATGCCAAAATGCATGTCAGAGAACACCGTGATTTGGAACTTTCCATTCGCATTGAACTTTAGAGGAGGAAGGTTCGCATTGTCGACCTGCCGACTGCCCACAGCTGCTTGCTGAGACGGCCCAACTAGGCATGCCGCCAGGAGAACGAACGATAGCATTGTGCAAGTCGAAATGTAGAGGAATTGCGACGCGCCCCGATTAACATTGGCTTGAACATTGACCTTTCACAGAACCTACGGGCAAAGGAGCTTCGCCATTATATGCAGACGCCAAGAGAAGCACCTGGGTTACAATCTGAGCCTTCAGGAATGGTGTCGTCTTGGCTGGTCTAGAGCGAGCTTCCTAGAGTGGCAGCTCGCGCATTCAACCCGTCCCGTCTGCCATTGCGGCAACGTGCCCGACGCAAGATGGTGTGCCATGTCATGCACCGTCGTAGTGCTTGGATGCAACCGTGGGTGCTGGCGATCCATCGTTTGTTGCCCCACAGTCAATTAAGCTTGTATAAGTGCAGCTGGAGAACAGGGAGGCACGTGGGAGCAGGACTCGCCGCTGCGACTGTACTTTTTCTTGGCTACATTCACGACCCCACTAGTCATACAGTTGAACAGACTTGAGCCGTGGATAGCTCCAGGACAAGTAGACCCGATGCCCGCCTAAGGGCAAGCACTTGTACTAGGGCTTAGCTTTCTGGGTGGTGGTCCAAGTGCTTCTGCAGCTAAACATTAGCTGTACGCAGATGAGCTCTCGGCATTGATGGCTTGGTCATGTTGATCTGCCTTCACCGTTTTGGCCCCTCGTCGCCTGCTCTGTCCCCTTGACTCCCGGACGAGCGCTTCAATCTGAAAGTGGCTCCCCTGGCTCCGCCATGACCAACAATGCTCGCATGAGTGAAAACACAACAGCTCATAGTATTCAGCTAGAAGTTGTAGACACAGCCAATTGCACGCATGTCCGACCCGAGTCACCGGGCTCGGGAAGTGGCGGCCCCCGCCATTCCGGGAGATGTCGTGTCGCATTTTATGGGGACGGATCTAGTGCGCCATTGTGTGTGCCTTGATGTCGGCTGTCGGAGAACGTACGCCGCCGACGTGGGGTGACAGTTGCGACTCACGAGATCATTGTTCTGAGTGCCAGCGTGCATCGACAGGACGAGATGAAGCAGCTTCGAACCGTCGGCATGTGAAACATTCCGCATCGAGTGAGGACGGACTTTTTGACGTCTTGCCTCGGCTTAGCGCGCTTAGCGCTGCCGTTGCCTCGCAAATAGGACGGACTTTTCCACCAGGAACGTACGACCCTGAGGCTCAGCTGGAGAAGCTCCACGGGTTTAGCATGGGGTAAGCTGGACAGCTGGGACATGATGGTGCCACCCAGTGCCACAGCCGAGATTCTAGTTCCGGAACCATCGGGCCCGTCTTTCGGCGCCGTACGTCACCGTTTCCTGGCAGTTAGACGCCCGAGCCCGACTTCAATTGTCAATTAGAGCGAGATGGTATTGTGGCGTGGGCTTAAGTCTGGTGACATGGGAACCTTATGGGTCGAGCAAGACGCTATACGCGTACGCAAACGGACCTCCGTGGAGCTATAAATCGAGCATCGAGGCTGCACGGTGAAAGGGACTCGGCAGTTCAAAACAAAACAACAATAATTACCTTCAATCATCAATTACACAATGTATTACAGCAGCGGCACCTATGAAGCTCATGCCAGGCCACTGAAGCCCCAGGGCGTCGACGACAAACATGCCTGGATCGTCGGGTCCGGCCTGGCGGGCCTGTCGACAGCAGCGTTCCTGGTCAGAGATGCGCAGATGCCCGGCAAGAACATCACAATCCTCGAGGAGATGCACATCCCCGGCGGCGCTCTGGATGGGCTCAATGTGCCGGAGAAAGGATTCGTCATTCGCGGTGGCCGCGAGATGGAGCCACATTTCGAGTGCGTCTGGGAGCTATTTCGGTCTGTCCCATCCATCGAAGAGAAGGACGCCAGCGTTCTTGACGAGTTTTACTGGCTGAACAAGCGCGATCCCAACTTCTCCCTCCAGCGGGCGACCGTGCAGCAAGGCAAAGACGCAGGGACCGGCAAGTTCTTCACATTGACCGACGACGCGCAAAAGGAATTATTCCAGCTGTTCCTTGCGACGCGCAAGGATGTGGAGAACAAGCGCATTGACGAGGTCTTTGGCAAAGACTTTTTTGACAGCAACTTTTGGCTCTATTGGCAGACGATGTTTGCGTTTCAAACATGGCACTCTGCGTTAGAGATGAAGCTGTACCTCCATCGATTCATCAACCACATCCAGGGCCTTCCCGACTTCTCGACGCTCAAGTTTACAAAGTACAACCAGTACGAGTCGCTGGTGCTGCCGCTGAGGAAGTACCTCGAGGATCACGGCGTGACGTTCCAATTCCACACTGAAGTCCTCGACGTCGACTTTGAGATCACCGAGGACGAGAAGCGAGCAACAAGGATTCACTGGATGCGCGAAGGAAAGAAGGGCGGCAAGGTCCTTACTCCCAACGACCTGGTCTTCATGACCATCGGTTCTCTGACCGAGAACTCAGGCCTGGGCGACCACCAGACGCCCGCAGAGCTGCGAGATGGACAGGCACCCGCTTGGGACTTGTGGCGACGAATTGCCGCCAAGAGCCCCGAATTTGGTCGACCAGAGGTCTTTTGCGGCGACATCTCCCAGTCGAAGTGGATGTCGGCGACAGCGACAACACTGGACAAGCGCATCCCCGAGTACATCCAGAAGATCTGCAAGCGAGACCCGTTTGCCGGCAAAGTCACCACGGGAGGTATCATCACCGTACGAGACTCGAATTGGATCATGAGCTGGACGGTGAACCGCCAGCCGCACTTCAAGAAGCAGCCCAAGGACCAGATCGTCGTCTGGATCTACGGCCTTCTTGTGGAGAAGCCCGGCGACTACATCAAAAAGCCCATGCAAGACTGCACCGGCGAGGAAATCACTATGGAGTGGCTCTACCACCTCGGCGTTCCCGTGGCAGACATTCCCGAGCTGGCCAAGACCGGTGCGAAAACAGTCCCCGTCATGATGCCCTACGTCACGTCGTTCTTCATGCCCCGCCAGGCAGGCGATCGTCCGAACGTTGTCCCCCAGGGTTCGAAGAATTTCGCTTTCATCGGACAGTTTGCCGAGACAACCAGAGATTGCATCTTTACGACCGAATATTCTGTGCGCACTGGCATGGAGTCGGTGTACCAGCTCACCGGGGTGGACCGGGCTGTGCCTGAGGTGTACGCGTCGACGTATGACCTCAGGTATCTGTTGAAAGCGTCGCTTTTGTTGCGAGACGGGAAGGGACCGGCCCTGTGGGCGCCGGAGTTGCTGCAGGAGCATCTCTATAAGAAGTTGCAAGAGGCAGAGCTTCCACAGCTTGCGCATGAGTATGGGCTGGTCTGAGGCCCGTACAGGTTGGTCAGGTATCGCTCGGTACAATATCCACTCAGCCAGACATTGAACTTGAATGAAGAACGAATTTTGCAGCGACCCGTTTAAGTATAGAAGCGTATGGCCCGCCTGCTAGTGATCATGTTGTATTGCCAAACCAGGCATGCCAGTGAAGCGAGGCCTTGGGCCGGGGCAAAGTGTGACAAGACCCCATGTCCGAAGACCTGGTCCGCCAAGCTGCAGGACTGTTGGTGCGTCTCTCCGGCCGATGCTCTGAGAACAACGCAGGAGGTACTTCGTAATTGGGCCTAAGCCTCCTAGATCTGCATTTCTCATAGGGGGAGCTTGCCACGCGACGGAACTGGAATATGCTGACGCGGAAGGCGCAATGGCCACGTAAACAGAATCACGCTCCGATCGAACCGATAGCGCTCTCGCTTGCTGGGATTTCTGTGCCAGCTTCTATGTGTGTTTGTCGTCGATTCAGCCTCGCGCCCGGTCGCTTGGCGCCTGGGGGAGCCGTGAGGCTGACCATGCACTGCGGATGGTCAGGCGACCCTGGCATGCGCAGGCAGCCCCTTTGAGCATTCCTTCTACTTAAGACGGGCGCATTTCAGTATTTCTTCGGCGGAAAATCATCCCAAATGCTCGTTACGCACAACACGACTTTGTTGCATTGTCTTAGCGTCCACCTCGACTGCGACAGCAAAGACAAGACGATCTAAATAATGTGCTGGCCGTCACGCCGTAGACGGAGGCAGTATGAAGAGCCGCCCGTTGATGTCATGGCTACCATGAACTATCCCCGCCCTGTATGGGTCTCAGCTCCCACCACAAACCATAAACGGAGGCATCGCGGCCACTCGGGCGGCTGGGGGTATTCTGGCGGGGGAGGGTCTTACGGGGGCGACGGCGGGGGACATCACGGCGGTGGTGACGGGGGCTGCAGTGGGGGAGGTGACGGTGGAGGAGGGGGTGGAGGGGGCGGAGGCGACGGCGGGGGTGGTTGATCGTACGATGCCTCCGGGATTTTGAGAGGCTGATATAGCACAAGGAATCGGCGACGAAGTTCTAAGCTCAAAAATAGAGAATGGCAAACACAGATTCCGCGTGCCAGCCCCGTGTTAGGAATCGTGGTTGCGATGTACGTATGTACAGCCAAGACACCGATCGGGCTGGTCACGGCGGTCCGTAGGGAGTTTTACGGAGTGCCAGTTGCTTTTGGTCCAGCCAGCAAGCGCTGCTGGTTCCAGGCCCAATATCAGCGACGGCCGTGGAGTCGTGGACGCATGGCTCTTACACAGCTGCGATGATAACACAAACTCTCACTCGACATAACTTGGCACTAATAAGACGGCACACACTTGACTTGCAACATGGGAAGCGCTGCTATCAAAGCGAGACTTACAGACAATCACGGAGCACGGAGCATCCGAAAGAAGCACTCCAGTGGGTAATGATGGCACCACCTCAGCTCATGTCGGGCCGCACGAGAGAAACAGCACCAAGCGCTTAATCACAGCCTCATCGGCCAAAGAGTAAAGAAGAAGCCGTCAATAAATAGTATCCGAAGCATCCCCAACCAGATTGAAATCGCCTCGAAGTCATCCTCCGACGTTGAACTGCTCAAGGCCCTTGACAATTGCCTCTTCAGTCTTGGCCCTCATGACTGCAATGTCCTCGGCTGATCGTCTCTTCAGCATGGCCTTATTCGCAAGCTCAAACGGCGCCAGCAAGTCGGTAAAGCTGCGCAACTTCTCTAGCACCACCATGCCCTTGATATCACTTGGCCGAATCGCCCCATGCTTCTGGAGCGCCGCATCCCAAGCGCGCGCTAGCTCCCACGCTTCGTGTTCCTCCTCATTGGCGACATCTTTGGCCAACCCGTCTCCAAAGCTCCCGGTCAAGATGGCCTTCTGCAGTTCCTCGGAGTGAATCATCCGCGTCGTGCCCTTCACGTCGTGGAACGAGGTGAAGAACTCTTCGCCCGGATGTCCGATGGCGGCCCAATCGAAGTCGAGCATCGCGGAAATCCGCTTTGATTCGGTGTCAAAGAGCATGTTGTTCATCGCTATCATCGTCAGTACTGCTTGCCAGAGCCTGGGTAGACCACCTACTAAAGTCTCTGTGAATGAGCACAAGGCTCGTCGTGTCCACTCCTGCATCACGGATGATGCTGGAAAGTCCGGACGCGACCATTCGATCCACATTGGCTCGCACTCCGTTAGCAGTCCAGCCGCTGATCACCTCGCTCGCGTCGGCCTCCTTCAGTTTCCCCTGCATGTTGAACGCCCAGGATTCTACAAAGCCTTTCCACGGGCCACCTTCCATCTCCTGCAAAGTTCCCTGACCAGAAATGATCTGTCCCCCGTTGTCGATGGTAAGTCCGCCGTGGTGTGTAACGCTAGGGGGTAACTTTACGCCCTGAGTGGCAGAGAATATGACTGCAACTTGATCGATGATTTCGAGCTTCTGCTCCATGGAAAGCGCTCTGAAATGAGCATCCAAAGGGACGCCAGACTTGTACTCCATGATCGTCCATCCAAAGCCTGCTTCGTCTTTCGACGAGGCAGAGGTGGCCGCTTTCCAGGCATAGACCGCCGGCACGAGGCCGACGTAGTCAGTGCCCAGCTGCGCTACGGCGCCGCGCGCGAGATGCATCGAAGCAACCTCGTTTTCAACGCGGTTCGTGTTGTTCATACCCTCAGCCCTCGGATTGCTCAGCCGCACAACGACGGCTTCAACCCCTTCCGCAGGAGGCATAACGGTGCATGGCTGTTGACCATGCGCCGCTCTCATAAAAGACTCCGCAGTTGCGGGTGAAGAGAGAACTGCCTTGTAGATAAAATTATTGAACGGAAAGGGGCAATTTTCGTCACACTCCAGAGGAGTAATCTCATTGCCCTGGAAATCATGGTAGCATCAGCGCTTGACGTTCGCAAACGTCGGCCCCAGGGCGGGTCATGGCTGGCAGACAAAAGTAGACGTCAGGCCGCAGGCCGTCTGTACAAACCTCCAAGGCGAACATAGAAAGGATACTTCGGACGAGGTCCAGGCGTCGGTGGAACCCTTCGTGATTCATTGTGAATAGCCTCTGCCAGTAGTAGCGCAAAACAAGGGTGTTGAAAGTATGGCTTCTCAATGCACGTAGTGTAAAGAGGGAAACGAAACGGGCCGAAGGAGGAGATGGAAATTGCTCCTTTATAGGCGGGTCCTGTCCGACCAGGCTGCCGCCACAGGCGATGCAGTCAGCTTCCAAATCGGGCCAGTGTATTACGATTAGCCCAGGCCCGAATTCGAACCAGAGTGTTGTAGGGTCGGTCATAATGCGCGTGAATGGTGGTGCTTCGTGAAAAGTACATAATACATAACCTGAATGCAAATGCCTGCGCAACTGGAAATGGGAGAAGTGACACGTCGCATTGCGCCACGACTGGTACATTGCTCTTTGTGCAAGTATGAGAGCCACCAGCGAGGCCACATGCAGGTTTGCCGCTGGGCCACGACGGCCTACCACGCAGCCAGACAGCCCCGTCAAGCTACACAGCTTGCTTGCATTCGTTCGCAGCGGCGACCGCGACTTTCAAGTCCTCGAGAAGCAGGTCCGTATCTTCGAGACCAGGCGCTATCCTGATTTGAGTCGGCCTCAGGCCAAGTCCCGCCGCCCAGTCCAGCCTCTTCTTGAAACCGCAGAAGGTGTACGGGAGAGCAAGCGTAAATGGCGCCGCGAAGTGAACTGACTTATGCACATTGAGGTTGTCGTAGAATGTCTGCGCGGCAGAAACATCCACGAGCTCGACGCTGAACAAGCAACCAAACCCGGGAGTAAAATCTGACGTCTCGGGTCTCATGAAGCGCTTATAGTGAACACCAGAGGGATTGACATAGGGGTAGTAGACTCTTTTGACAGCGCTATTGGGGTCGGCTGCACAAAGATGCAGGTACTGAACAAGTGCGGCTGCGTTGTTGTTCATCGCAGCGCAGCGACGCAAGTAGTCGCGGCTGTTTCGCTCAATAGCCTCGGCATCTTTCTCATACAACTCTGGCACGTACTTTCGATCGAACAGCCTCTTCAGATCTCTGTACTTTCGAGACGCGGGATTGACGATTGCGCATCCGGCAATGGCATCTGCGTAACCATTGAAAGATTTGGTCAGTGATGTGATCGACACGTCAGCGGTCGCTGACGTGTCGATGTTGCACCAACCGCCAATAGTGTCGTCGATGACGAGCACCACATTGTACTCGTCTGCGAGCTCTTTCAGTCTCGCGATATTTGGCGTCATGAGATTTGGATTTGTCGGGAACTCGACCCATATCGCTTGCATTGTCCGACCACTGCTCTTCTCCTCTTGAAGAAATACCTGGAGGTTATCAATATCTGCCTCCGTCCCAAGGCCAAAGAGTTTGCTCGTAGTACTGAAAGCGTCGAACATCATGAGCGTATGCAAGAAGGTCACCCCGAAAAGAGCCGTGGTGCCTTGATAGTGCTCAAACATGTACATGTGTGTCCTATATACCGAGGCCATTCCACTGGGATAAAGATAAACATCAGTCGCTGAAGGACGCGGCGCGTCGTTGTGCAAGGGTGCGCGTTTGAGACACGCAATGATGCTCTCTCGGAGCGTATCCAGTGATGGTCCATCGAAACCCGGCCTAGAGTCTGGGCACGAGAGTATCGGTATCGCCCTGAGACATTGGAGATGGGCTAGGTTGGCTTCCGCAAACCGAGATGAAATACCGACGCCGGCAAGCTTCCAGAATTCAGCCATCACTGGTTTCTTATCAAGAGGAAACAAGACGGCGAAGAAGGTGTTCTTGGCCACAAATACCCGAATGGAAATGTCAACCGTGCAGAAAGACGTTACAGCCCGATCATCTCGCCCCCTACAGGTGACGAAGTCGACACACTCTCTGGCTGACTCCAGTGACGAGAAGAGGAAACAGTCAGCTTCTCTATCATCGACAAGCTTGAGGGCCTCTGCAGCCAGCTAATTGGTGATCACTCGTCAGGCACGCCAAGTTCAGGAAGGGGACCGTCAGATCACGCACTTGAACAATATCATTGTGTGGCCTCAGTCGAGGATACCCATTCTTGAGCTGGGCCGACTCGGTGGCAAGACTGTCAGCGGAACACTCAGCCGCTGCCCAGTCCCCCATATGCATTGTGACAGAGTGACGAGGAGCAGGTGGCACAGGCTGACCCATTCCGGTTGTAATTTTGAGCGACATGGCTAAGTCTCGGGGGAGCTCAGACGAAGACAAGACAAAGGACGAACCCGTGGCGGCGGAGATCAAGCCCAAGCACTCTACCTCGACCATACGGAGTAGGGATGAAGGTGCTAGATCGAGGGATTTCATGACAAATGAACACAAACTGAGGGGTAAACGGGGAAAATCTGCGTTTGGACTGGTGTATGTGTCACAATAGCTGTGTGATGCAGACTTCCGCAACGGGTCGGGCAGGCCGAAATAGCGATGCTCACTTGCCCAGTCAGTCGTACAGGGGCGATAAGCAACTGCTCGGCTGGACCGGATCTCCGTGATAGGGCTGCTGCGATTCGGGATCTTGCGATTCGGGATCTGCGGTTACTTCTGGCAACTTAAGGAAGTAGATATGCCCCTCACATTTCACCTTCAAGCATACGCCGCTTCACGCATGAACCTCGCTGTACGTGAGGATGATAGAGGTATGTTTAGTAGCAGTGCGGCGAGATGAATGCAATGTTGGCTATTGTCGTTTGTCTCAGCGTTTTTGTGTTTCATTGATCTTACGCGGCCCAGGCTCCTTGTTCAGCTGCTATGTCTATCAAGTTCTTTGTATACCAGCGTCTTGACATGTAGACACGTAAATACATTCAGCGTCCCGACTTGTTCCGGGCTCGGATGCTAGGGAAGTCGTTGCGGGCATGCAGGACTCCGGAAACTCTGCACGATCGTCCTGCATCGTGGGTGGTCCATGATCCTATAGAAATGAGGCCGATCGCAGCACATCCTTCGACCGCTGGGATCGCGAGACCGGGAGACATTATCACGCACGTATTGTCCAATGATCTGTACAGTTTGCTGCATATATTGGTCGCTTCGTGTCATTAGGGACAAGTCGTGTGACATTGGGTCGACGCGCCTTGCCTCACTGTCGGACAACGCAGTGCCCTGACAACTACCCGGCCGTGAATCTTACGAGGGCTTGCCTCAACCCGGTCACCGATTGTGGCTGGCGGCATAGTCGCTTGTTTTGCTCAGGCACTCATCTGGCCGGTAGGCAATCCGCGCATAGATGCGGACGTAGTGATACCCCAGCTCACATATCAATGAACACGCAACGTATACGAAAAGATCTTTATGAAGAAAAGAAGCAGTCGATTACCCACTCCGCTATAGAGTCGATCCTTCTTGGCCGTAACTTCAGAGACACTGCCCCACAACGTTCAATCGAAAGAGCTACCCAGGCTGACACACTGAACTCGCCATGGCCGCAGAACACCACATCGACCTGGGGCAAATCGAGCACGCTCTGCGACGCGAGAGCGGTGTGAAGGATGCGGTTGTACTTTTGCAGCCTGGAAAGGGGACTGAGACGCGTCTTCTCTGCTTCGTAACTCTCCGTGAGAGTGACGACCAATCTGACTCCGAGCTTGATGGTGATGAAGCACTGTCTCTGGTCCACTTATGGGGAGATTACTTCGACTCAGAGACGTACAGCAACATGGCCAATGTCCAGGCTGACCTGACCGGACGAGACTTCATTGGCTGGGTTTCCGCGTACGATGGCAGTGTCATCGATGGAGCGGAGATGGACGAGTGGTTGGATGACACGATCGCGACTATACTGGACGGGGGGCATTCTGGCCATATTCTCGAGATTGGAACAGGTTCTGGGATGATTCTCTTCAATTTGGCTGGAGAACTGCAGACCTACGTCGGGTTGGAGCCTTCCGCACACGCGGTTAGCTTTGTCACCAAAAGGGTAGCGTCTACGGCTGGACTGAAGAACAAGGTCGACATGATCAGGGCGACCGCAACAGACTTGGCCCGACTTGACAAACCTGTGTCACCTGGCCTTGTCATCTTGAACTCTGTTATCCAGTATTTTCCGGGCCAGGATTACTTGTTCAGGATCATACAAGATATTGTGAAGTTGGACACAGTCGAAACCATCTTCATAGGCGACGTCCGATCCATGGCACTGCATAGGGAGTTCCTCGTGGCCAAGGCCCTACGCACCACTGGTCTGAAAGCACGCAAGGACGAAATCTGGGACATGGTGACTCAAATGGAAGAGTCAGAGCCCGAACTGCTCATTGATCCTGCCTTCTTCATAGAATTGGCAAGCCGCCTCCCCGACCGCATCGAACATGTGGAAATCCTTCCGAAGAAAATGCGTGCCGACAATGAGCTCAGTTGCTTTCGTTATGCCGCTGTCATATACGTCAAGGCCACCATGCAGCAGCCGCTTAAACTCCACAATATTGATCAAGAACAATGGACAGACTTCACAAAGCAAGGATTGACTCGCGCTTCACTGTTGGAACTCGTACGGAACCAAATCCGGTCATCGCCTGTCCCAATATGTAATATCCCGAATCGGAAGTTCAATCTGGAGCGTCATATCGTCGATCTATTGAACTCCCAGGAGCCAGACATCACCGTGGATACGAATTGGCTTCATCTTTGCATCAATCAGCTCAATGTTTGCCTTCACTCTCGGCTATTGACTTGGTTGATCTCGCCCGAGAAGTTGGCTGCCAGGTAGAGCTCAGCTGGGCTCGGCAACACTCACAGCGCGGCGGGCTCGATGCTATTTTTCATTGTTACAGTCAGGTTGAAAACAGGCGCAGAGTCTTGTTTCAGTTTCCATCTGATCGTGGCAACCGGGGACTTCTCACACTCAGTAGCCATCCGCTGAAGCACACACTGCAGCGGAAGGCGCAAAAAATGCTCCAGAGTATGCTTCAAGGGAAGCTGCCCGCCCATATAGTTCCCCAGGTGATCCTATGGGACGGTATCTTTCGCACTGATGATGGCCACCCAATCCACAAGGATCTTGCAAACCATTTCTCCGGCCGACAGGGCCACCACAGCCGAATCAGACCGGATGATTTGTTGGTCGAAGCAGAAACGCACTCCCACGCACCAGAATCTGGTGTCCCGACAGCGACTGAACACATTCCAAGCGCTTGTCATCACAGAACGACCGCGACGAGATTGGGAATGTCGGTTGACAGCAGCACCGGCACAATGTCCTCAACTAGGGTGCCGACGCCAGCCGCTACACTTGTCTGTGCGGCTTGGGTTCTAGTCGTTGGAAAGATGATGGGTTCGAACAACGTGACATTCGGCGCGGTGATTACGGAATCCTCCGTCGCAGTCAACAGTAACCGAATGGAAAGCCTGGCATCAAAAGCTGTAACCATGAGCCTCGAACTACCTAGTAACCGGAAGATCTCAGAGTATTTGGCGGCTGTTCAACAACGGGTGGTCCTCGCCACTTCAACTCGACAAAGCGGCTGGAATGAGTTGAGCGGAATCACCAGCAAAGTTCATCCAGTTGGAGGGATCTCAAGCCAGGAAGCGCTTGTCATCGAAACGCCGACGCCACTAGAAAATACCCGGGGTTGTAGTACACAACTGCGGGACCAAATGTGCGACGCACTGCTTTGTATTCACATCAGCCCTGATGCGATCACACTTGCTACTTTCTTTCGCCCAGGAGCAGTCCAATCATTCGCAGCCCAACATCTACCTGACCTAGTTGAGTTTGGGACACACCAGCTGAGGAATTGTCGCCCGGATCAAACGCTGGATGAGATTGAGATGACTTCACCGGACCATACCGAGGTGATATGGAGTTGGAACTGCTCTGTCCCACGTCCCATCGACATGTGTGTCCACGACATGATCCAAGGCACAGTACGAGCTCAGCCTCATGCTATGGCCGTATCTGCATGGGATGGGGGGCTAAGATATGAAGAACTGGACAATCTAGCTGCGACGCTAGCAACTCGAATTGTCTCGTTCGGACTCAGACCCGGGATGATAGTACCGTTGTGCTTCGAAAAGTCCATGTGGACCACGGTGGCTATGCTGGGCGTTATGAAGGCTGGAGTCGCCTTCCTGTTGCTTGATGCTCTTCTCCCTGAGCAACGTCTTCGAGAGATTGTCGCCCAAGTTAACGCCAGCCTGCTACTCTCGTCTCCGTCCAACCAGGCTCTCAGCTCGCGGCTTGAGAAGAACGCGGTTGTCTTTGTTGTCAATGTTGAATCCCTCCAATGTATCGACACACTCACACCTCGTCATCCCGCCGAGTCGTCAGGGCCCTCCTCCATCATGTATGTCATCTTCACATCTGGCAGTACAGGGACACCTAAGGGTGTCATGATAACCCATCGGAACCTCGCATCGGCAATCTATTACCAACGCGACATCCGGTATATCGACAGGGAATCTAGAGTCTTCGAGTTCTCGTCTTATAGCTTCGATGCGTGCGTCTATAACGCCATGAAGACACTTGTAGTTGGCGGGTGCCTTTGCACTCCCAGCGATGACGACCGGCGGGACAATCTTGCGCAGAGCCTCGTGTCTACCCGCGCTACTGTTCTCGAGATTACCCCATCTGCTCTCCGGCTGCTGGATCCAACGGCAATTCCTGGCCTGCAGACGCTCGTCTGTGCGGGAGAGCAGCTCAAGGCCCATGACATTGAACCGTGGCTGGGAAAAGTGCGGGTCGTGAACAGTTACGGACCTTCCGAGTGCACCCCTGCCAGTACGTTCAACGACGCTTCGACCGAGCCTCAGGAGATGACGCGCATAGGAAAGGGGTATGGGTTGGTTACCTGGATCGTAGAGCCAGACAACATCGATTGCCTAGCACCGCTCGGCTGCGTGGGGGAGCTTCTTCTCGAGGGTCCTCTCGTTGGCCCAGGGTATCTCGATGATCCTACCAGAACGGCAGCCAGTTTTGTCCGAGATCCCCAGTGGCTACTCCGGGGAGGCGGGGGCAAGCCGGGGCGGCATGGGCGTCTCTACAAGACAGGAGACTTGGTCCGGTATAACGAGGATGGAAGCCTGTCCTTCATTGGCCGGAAGGATACCCAAGTCAAGATTCGAGGACAGCGAGTCGAATTAGGAGAAATCGAATGCGCTGTGCAAAAGTATATGCCAGAAGCGACACAAGTCGTGGTCGAAGTCTTCGCACCGGACGGGAAGGCCAGTCCTGTTCTTGCCGTGTTCGTCAGGGTCGTCGACACGAGAGCGAGAATCGACAAGGCGACAATTTCCTGGGTTCCCCACGAAATGGAACGCAGCCTGGCCGAGAATCTTCCAGGTTACATGGTGCCGCACGTTGTCGTTTCTTTGCCCGAGTTCCCGATGACACCGACGGGGAAAATAGACCGCCGCGCTTTAAGGGAGCTTGGCCGGTCGCTTTCCACACAGCAAAAAGCCAAAATGCCAACAGCGGAGGCAGAACGGCACGTGTACTCGAAGGTAGAACAACAGCTGCGACTGATCTGGAGCCAGATACTCGACGTACACGAAAGGTCCATTGGCTTGGAAGATCGCTTCTTGCAGCTTGGGGGCGACTCCATCACTGCAATGCGGGTTTCGGCAGCGGCTCGCGCGGTGTCCATCAATATCCGGGCTGATGAAGTCCTTCGAGAAAAGACAATAGCAAAGCTCGCTAGAACCCTGTCGCCCTCTCATGCAGGCGTCCGAGCTACGCCTGTCGCCTCGTTTCCTTCAAGTCACACGTCGCAACAAATACCCAGCGAGGGAAGTTTGACTCTTGGCAGCGAGGTCAGCGAGGCCAAGCCTCTTCCGAGCCCTGGGAATGGCGCTCCGACCTCTGGGAATGGCGCGCTCTTCGAGCAGTCGCATCGTCAGGAAGGCTTGTGGTTCCTACATCATCTGCACCCTCAGTTGGCATGGTATGTTTTGCCGTTTGCAGTGAGATTACGAGGACCCTTGCAGCTCTCAGCCCTGCATACTGCCGTTCTCGCCCTAGAACGCCGACATGAAACCCTCCGGACGACCTTCGTAAGCATTGATGGCGCAAATCTCCAGAGGGTACATCCCTTCCAGCCAAAGGACTTGAAGGTTATAGACGTGTCGTCGACTGACGAGGAGGAGGCAATGGGGCTACTTCGAGCAGACCAGGAGACCAAGTTCAATCTAGAGACAGAGCCAGGCTGGAGGGTATCAGTTTTCCGGCGCGGCATCGACGACCATATCTTGTCCGTCGTTTTACATCACATTATCCACGATGGCTGGTCAATGGATGTCCTCTGCAAAGAGTTGGCTCGATTTTACTCCGCTGCCCTTCGTGGCCAAGACCCCCTTTCACATATCGAACCTCTCCATATCCAGTACAGAGACTACGCTGCCTGGGAAAGGGAGCAGAGCAGTGAAGAGGCACCCCATATGCGGCGACAAGTGAACTATTGGGTGACGCAGTTGGAGACAAGCTGGCCAGCCATTCTGCCTTATGACAACCCACGGCCAGCTACCTTCTCTGGTCTAGCCGACATTCTACGGTTCAAAGTCGAGGGGGAGCTCTATCAACGCTTGAGAAAATTTTGCATCGAGAGGGACGTGACACCGTTTGTGGTGTTTCTGGCTGCCTTCAGAGCAACCCATTACCGACTTACGGGCTCGAGCGATGCGACCATCGGGATTGCCAACGCTAACCGCGCCCGAGAAGAGGTCAAAAATATATTAGGGTTCTTTGTTAACATGCAATGTATTCGAACTCGGGTCGATCATGGTTCCTTCGAAGAGCTCATCCAACAGGTTCAAGAAGTGACATTGCTGTCCCTCGCCAACGCGGACGTACCCTTTGACCGGATATTGTCACAACTGCGAATAACCCGCGAAATAGGGCGCCATCCTCTGGTCCAAATTGGCTTTGCGTTGCATTCTCAGTCACAGCTTGGAAAGTTCCACTTTGAAGGAGTCGACTCACAAAGGTTGGAGTCGTCGATGGCTTCCGAGTTCGATCTGGAGCTTCACTTTTACCAAGAGGAGCATGATTTTCGTGGCGAAGTACTCTTCTCAGTCGACCTCTACAACCACGGGACCATCAGCAACATGCTGTCTGTGTTCCGTAAAGTCCTTGAGGGAGGCATGAACGAGCCCCATGTTCCATTATCGTCATTACCATTGTGCAGTGACGACGATTTGGAGCGCCTCGATGAACTTGGTCTCATTCGCGTGCATAGAACCGATTATCCGCGAGACTCGAGTGTTGTCGATGTTTTTCGCCAACAGGTCGTAGCGAGTCCTGGTCGAACGTCCGTCAAGGACGCCTCTACTCAGCTTACATATGCTGAACTAGATCGGGCATCAGATCTGGTTGCAGGGTGGCTGGCAGCAAAGTCGTTCCCGCCTGAGACTCTGATTGGCGTACTTGGAACCCGGTCCAGCTTTACAACGATTGCCTTCCTGGGCATTCTCAAGGCCAATCTTGCCTACTTGCCACTCGATGCCAAGACACCCATCGGACGATTGGAGGATATACTGTCAGTGATACAGGGCCACAAGCTCGTTCTACTCACGTCCGACACCCCACCGCCGGTTATTGCCTCGGACGACCTGGTGTTTGTTCACATACAGGATGTCCTCGTGGGCCAGGACAAGCACGACTGCGCAAGCCAGAGCCCCCCTTTGCGCTGTAAGACTTCGGCCAGGAGTCTCGCCTACGTTATGTTTACCTCGGGTTCTACTGGACGTCCGAAAGGAGTTATGGCCGAACATCGTAACATACTGCGACTGGTGAAACAGAGCAATTATATAGAACACCTTCCGGCGGCCCCAGTCATGGCACATATCTCGAGCATCGCCTTCGACATGTCAACGACGGAGATTTACTCGACCCTCGTAAACGGTGGCACATTAATTTGTGTCGACGATGCAGATGTTCTAGACTGTTCGGCGATGTCCGACATATTCCTGCGTGAGGGAGTTGGAGCTCTCATGATTACGCCGGCATTGCTCAAGCAATATCTTACTGGCTGCCCTGCCGCGCTAAGCCAACTCTCGTTGCTCCAGGTGGGGGGAGACCGGACCGAGTCGAAGGACATGCTTGCAGCGCAACAGCTCATCAAAGGCACAGTGCAGACTGGATATGGGCCAACCGAGAATACGGGCGTGAGCACGATATATACCCTGCCGAACCAGGACGCGCGCCTGTCAGTGGACGTGCCATTCGGGCGCACTGTCAGCAACTCGGGTGCCTACGTGATGGACACACAGCAGCAACTTGTTCCGCTCGGCGTGGTCGGAGAGCTGGCGGTGACGGGCGACGGCCTGGCGAGGGGATATATCGACCCCCGTGACAACGTTGACCGGTTCGTCACCGTACTGATAGGCGGTGAGGAGTGTCGAGCCTATAGGACAGGAGACCTCGCTCGCTGGCGCCCGAAAGATGGCGAACTTGAGTACCTCGGTCGATCTGACGACCAGGTGAAGATTCGAGGACATCGAGTAGAGCTGGGAGAGATCGAGTCTCTCCTTCGCAGCCAGGACTGTGTGGCTGAGGCAGTTGCCCTCTTGCAGGGAGGAAACGGGCAGGAAGCACGGCTAGTCGGCTTTTTGACATGCCGCAATAGCATGGAAGATGGCCAGGACATGGAGGAGAAGCTGTACGAGGTTTTGCGGTCCAAGTTGCCCTCGTACATGGTTCCGGAATCACTCACAATCCTGGACAAGATGCCTGTCAACCAAAATGGCAAAATTAATCGCCAGGCACTCGCGAAGCGACCTCAACAGCCCACCACGAAACGGGAACCCCTTCAGCAGCCAGCCTCAGAATCCGAGCGGCAGATGCAGGTCATCTGGGGATGCGCCCTTCGCAGAGAACGTGATACGATTGGACTGCATGACAATTTCTTCGGTCTAGGAGGCACCTCCATTTCTGCGATGATGGTCGTTAGCGAAGCCAGAAGGGTTGGCTTTTCACTCTCGATTGTAGACGTCTTGCGCCGTCCGGTACTGCATGATCTCGTCAACCGAATAACACGCAATGCTGAGCCGAATCAGCCCAGCTGCTAGACCAGACCACCGACCATTCAAGCGGGCCGCAACGGGGCCGACGCAAGGTCTTGTGACGGCGGATTTGTCGGCGGACCTGAGCGGGATATGCTTCTCGCTGTCAGGTGGCAAGTCCTTTTTCATGGCCCTTGCATCAAACGGCAAAAGAGCCCGTCAATGCCGGCCGGTTGTCGTTTACCGGGACTAGACGACTGCCTACGGACTCGTGCAGGATCGGCGGAGCGGCACAGCACCGGCCCGCGTCCGAATGCCGGTAGTCGACCCCGCCAGGCGGCAGCCCAGTGTCTCCGCTGCAGTTCCGCAAGGCCCGGCAGACTGGACGGGCTGCGGACTTGATTACGCGTACATCGAGCCGGACACGCAGCGAGTCCGAACATGAAGTCCGTCGTGCCGTGCTGGGTGAGCACTATTGAAAAGTGCCTTCGATTTACGCTCCGTGGAAACTCCCGTGGTAGCAGCGGGCAGCCAACTTAAGCTTCCGAATGTTGTAATGATGGGCGTGATACAGATGGCCACGTCCTAATCTAGCCCCCTACCCTTGTAAATCGCGGCTCCGACACGCTTTATGCCATTCGTGACATAAAGCGATGTGTTTCCCGGTATTAGCGACACGTTCCCAGCACTGCAGTCTTACTCTCGGGTAAAAGTCTTCCCCCTGCATGCAGAGAGGAGAGAAGGCTGGTCCGCAATGTTTCGTGACTGTCTGCAGCAATTACCACGATGAGGTGTTTAACTTTTGCTAGCCAATGATGCAGACCCTTCTGAGGCAGAAAGCTATAGGTGGACGACGCATTTGAATGCGGCCTCACAGATGGACACGTAGAGGCGATGCACTTGCTTGTTGACAGTGGTGCCAACGTTGCTGGCGCGGACCACGAAGAGATGGGTACCCCTGGAAGCCACCTGCGGCCAGGAGAGCCTGGCTTTACTCTATACTTGTGTCCTCCAGCGCTTGAATACTGCCACGCTGTCTGCATAACAAAACATCATCCCATGGCACTTCTGGCCACTGCTTCGATGACAGCTTTGTGCCAATCTGTCGTGAGTAAGTAAGTATACTCAATCATGGATACACTTGTCCTTTGTCAGCTGGCTCGCAGTCGTCAAACATCGTATCCCAACGTAGCTGGCACTTACACCACAAGCCCAACGGTACAGCCCACCCACAAGCCGTCAATCTTCCACTGGAGCCCAATACTGAAGCATAGCGATAGGGGCAGCGAGACGACGTAATATGCGACGAGGTTGGCCACTCCGCCGACAGATTGCTTGCCAATGCCGCGTAGTAGCCCATGGGCCGCCACACCCACGCCGTCAAAGAAGGTCGACGCTCCCGCAAGCAGCAAAGTCGAGGTGACAAGCGCGGCCACCTCTTCGTTGTTGGTAAAGATGTGTGGTAGCCGGGCTCGAAACGTGATGTAGACGACGAAGTTTACAAGGGTGCACAGCAAGGAAGCCACCACTGCCTGCAAGGATTAGCGCTCGTTATCTCAGGTTGCGTACGCAAACCTTCGGAAAAGCACGCGCCCACTCCACTCACCACTCGCGCTGCCACCTTTGCATTGTGGACTTGTCCAGCGCCAATCAAGCTGGCCACCCTGGTAGAAGCGGCAATCGACAGGGGAAAAGGGATCTGGTATGACAGAGTGGTGAGGGTAATCAGGATGCTCTGCGCTGCGAGATACTCTGTTCCAAACCGAGCCGAAATGAGAGTCATGATCTCGAAAGCTAGCCATTCTGCTTCTACCATGATCATTCCCGGTACGGCGAGACGGAACACGACTCCCATATTGTCAAACGCCCTCGTGCTAAATCCTCCCCAGCATTGAGAGCCATCGACAAGTCCGACGTAAAGGAGCAGGAGCAAAGGCAACAGTGTCCTTGTGATGGCAACTGAGATGGGGGCGCCGATAAAGCCAAGGTTGAACTTCCAGATAAGGAGCCACATCAACACAGCATTGATCGGTGCACCGACGAGAAGAACATAAGTACTTGCTCTAAACAGTCCTTGGGCCTGGACAAAACGCTTGCCAACTTCGAATGCGGCGTATCCCGGAATAGCTAGTGTTAGGATTCCAAGGTATGAGCCGCATAGACGGGCTGAATCAGGGTCGGGAACGAGGTGGATGATGATACTCTCGGAGACCAGCCACAATGTCGCTATTGGAATCGACAAGCCAAACAAGAGAAGCATCATGCGCTGGCAGTACAGCCCCACTAGCTGCTTTTCTCCAGACCCGTACGCCTGAGAACATAGAGTATCCAGGCTTGTGGTTAGGCCTTGAAATGCTGCGAAACAGGTAATTGCTGCCAACATGTTGGCCACTGTGGCAAGGGTCAGTGGCGTCATAACACCTAGGTGCAGGCATTGACACAGACTGACATGATACGGCTCCCAATTCTATCTTGCCAAGCCTGCCTGCCGCTACGACGCTCGATACGTCAATCGAATACTGCAGGAAGAATGTTACGACCAGAGGTGCAGCGTAGCTTATGAGGGTCATGGCCTCGTCACGCCACTTGCTACAGGAATCGCTTGGCCCTGATTTCTGCCCGAGCAGTACCCCGGCGGACTGCCCCGTGGCGATTGCATCTGCCGCACAGGCGCATAGCACGGGGGGATTCAAAAGGGGCGTTGACTCTGTATCGCTGCGCGGGCCGATCGTAGCTGCCTCATCGTTGGGCATCATGCTGGCCGACCGATCTGATATTATCTCTGGGTTCCGCCGAAGGCGCTCACACTGATGCTCAGGAGGCAAGTACATGCTCGATAGCACAATGTCAGCTCTCCATCGTCTTTTCCGCTAATGGTGGCGATACTTACCGCGGTGTATGGTTCGCAATACGCTGATGGTGTGGAGGAAATGCGGGCAAATCTCGGGCGTTCCTGGCGGCAATAGGCATTCGGGGGACTGAAGAATGAGCTTCAGCGTTTCTTGAGTCGTCTTCTGACAACGTGTCGCAGTTTGTTCCTTGTGAGTGGCCATCTAGGGGGTTGGGGGGGCGAAGCTGCCGCCCTGCCGCCAATCCAGCAAACGCTCCACGGTCCATTGACACGGTCACGCTGTTGTGGTTACGGAGTAACTCCTGGAAGTGGCGTGGAGACCAGCAAAAGATTTCGGCAAGGTCATCAGCATCTCATGCGATACATCTCGAAAGCTTTCCCCCCCCAGAGTATCCGAACACGCCAGGGCAAAACAGCGGGCACTGCATCCTCTGCGGCAATTACCTACATCGGACTCATGCACTGCTGCAGATCTACTTGAGACAACTCCGTAGCTGGCCGAAGATCAGCGCATAACGTTGCTCGTTCTTTCTCAGGCCGTGTTTCAGTGGAGTGGCTTGCTGACAGCCTGCAATGTCGCCAAAAAGGAAACAAAACGCAAATGAGACACCTCATGTCATTGCGAATCAACCAAGGTGACGTGGTAGGTCCTGTTGCCGGTCACTGGTGGACAGCACCATCAGGCTCACATCCAAACGGCGCACGTTTCCCACAGTTCCTTGCCGCATACACCGCAAGAACTGTCTATACGTTATGCATACGAAGCTAATCAATTCCTCCAGCTTGGATGTGAGTCTCAACGGGGTCTGATGCGGTCTAATTCCCGGATTGATGAATGTGGCCAAGCCCAATACCATTGGACGGTTGCTGCCCAATATTGTCATGTCCCAGGAAAGAGCCTGGAGCGATGCATGTTCAAGTATCCTTTCTGTGCTTACGAGTTTCTTCGTGCGAATGGGTTCGCTCTCCTCTTCTGTGGGAATTGGCAGATGTCGCCATTTATAGTGTGTCTAAAGGCCCTGTGACCGTGCCGAGATCAAGCAAAACCACGAAATGTCTCTAGTATGTTTGCCACAACGGGCGCATCTATTGAATGTGAACAAGTTGACACTAGGAGCTGTGACTGTGAAAGCGTCTGAATTCAATATGCAAGGGCCAGCTCCCCGCGAATTGGCTGGTTCTTCTTTCCATTACCAGGAATTGCCCCCGGAACCCAGGCAAGTTGCACCCCTTTCCGGAAAAGGAGGCAGTAGCTTGAACCTCCGTAGTGGAACATGCCAACTTCTTCACCTTTCGCCACGGGCTTCGGCCAACCTGTGCTAAACTTTCCTGCAATCTCACATGTCGATACATCAGCTGCGCCGAGAGAGATGAGACACATTAGACCGATCGGGTCGGGCGCTTGGATGAACAAGATGGCTCGGGTAGCGACATGGCTGCAGTAGACTTCGTGCTGATGTGTGCTCTCTTGGTCCGCGTCATCCAGCCCTGCAGCTTGCGTCTTCGCAAAGTACTTTCCCTGGATTATCCTTGCAAAAACCACATCTCCTTCCACCGGACAACTCCAGCGATGATATGACGTTGAGCTCAGGACAGCCTGGTATACTGTGCCGCCGACGAACTGGTCCGCAAGTTCGTGATGATCTAGCATCTCGGCTACTGAGTAGTTCTGGCCCTTCATCCAGAATTTATCGTATTTTTTGACGTTCATTTTCAACGCAAGAGGTATGGACTCGCACGCGTGTACCACCCATGCAGGGTTGCTAGGATAAGAGACGGGGCGGAACCGGTCAATATCCCTGAATTTGCGCGTGAAAAATTCGTCCCAAGTCCTATAGCCCCAATGGACTGGGTCCCCTGCAGGATCGCAGCTGAAGATGGCTCGAAACGAGGCCCAGGGCACAACACCGATGTTGGCGTCTTCCTCGATGACTTTCAACGCCGTGTTGCAGAGCCAACCTCCATCCTCAGTTGTGAGAACGTATTGCGACTTGGTGGTTTTTAGAACTCGTTCTCGCCAGGTGTCCAGAATGGTTTTGAGCCTTTCGTTGACATCCTCCCGTAGGAAGAACGCATATCCGCTCGGCGTACTCATCGGCCAGTCCAACAGGATGTTGAACGGCTCTCCAATAATTGCCATACGATCCTTGGTCATGTTCCAGGCTGGCGCAACCTCATTCATGACTACACTGACGAGCCGGAGCAGGTGGCGATAGTCCCGGATAAGTTTGTGCTCTGAAGGATTGCCCTTGTAGGGGTCCTTGTTCGGTATTTCATCGAGCATTGCTGAAGCCAACATGCGAATTTCGGCTTTACCCTCAATAAGGTCCTGGAGGTCCTGGACGATCGGGTCCAGTGGCGTCTTGGCTCGGCCATCGACGTCTTTGATGAAGCCTCGTAGCCAGGGAGCCAATTTGGGGGATCCATACGGCAGACCGCTGACGCGGAGAGCAGAGCAGCACGCTAATGGGCTAAAAAGATGCACCGTCATGGTGGGAAGGGTGCTGGAGAGCTTTGCGGCCGGAAAAGACGAAAGGTGGTTTTGACTTCATTTATGTACTGGACAGACCTTGCTATCCACGGCGCACGAGAACAAAGTCCATCTTCAGGCCAAGTCTTCTTCAGGATCCCTTACATATATCACCACAGTACAGGGCACCGTGGTTTTGTGCAGTTCGGCCACTGGGATACCCCGAGTGCATCCAGCGTGCCCCGCAAGGTCAGTATTAGATGCTGCAGCTGGCGGCACCTCCGTTAGACACAGATCTCGGCAATTGACACACAAACCACGAACACATGACTTGGAGGTCTCGCCGTGGAAATTCCTGGCCGGATACTACCTGCATGTCTTTCGTTGTGACAGGTTTGAGACACGCTGCATGTCCGTGCTCCAAAAGAAACCGCTCAGGTCTCGATAATACGGGCCCCCCAGGCGGAGACTCTTGAGGCTCTCCAACGGCGATCCTTCAACTAGTAAGCGCGCACTGCATGTGAAAACAGGGGCTGACTGCGGAAGAAAGGCAGGCGTGAAAGACACGTGCTAGGATCTGAGAAACTTGCACACTGCCTCGCCCCAGATCTCGCTGCCCTTGTATTTGGCCATGGCAGGGACGTTTCCCTTGGACAGGCCACCGATCGCGTCCGCGAGGGCCCCTCCCTGCCCCTCGGCTTTGATATCTTCCAGAGGGTACAGGTACGTCTTGTACATTAGCACGATGGCGCGGGATGATGGCAGCCTATACAGGTGCTGAAGTTCCGTTCGGAGGTGCGCCTAGAAGGACAAGCGCGCCAAGTGGTCAGATGTAATTCCCCTGTTCGTGGTGTGGGTCACGAACCTTGCTTATATCTACGTCAGTTTGCTGCTGCCGTGACGTTTCGTGAAATGCGTAGAGGGCGTTCTCGCCGTGGCTGAGCCTCAAGCCACCATGCACGGTGATGGCCCACTATGTTGCCGACGCGGTAAGCAAATGACATAAACCAACACGTCAAGTAATGCCATGGCCCGGCCGAAACGCACATTGTAGCGGCGGGTTAGCCGGCCGACGGCGAGCCGGTCGAACCACCTCGTCATGCTCAGCCCCAGTTTCTCCTCATACCCCGGCACAGGGGCATGAACGAAGCTGAGGGGCTTCTCCAGCAGCGGGGGCAGATCAAATCCGCTTGTGAAGCAGACGACCCATCCCTGTATCGTGTACTCGCCTCTGGTCCCGTCCGGTGGTGGCATGAGGAAAATAAAGTCCTCGTCGACGAGCGTGCCAAGGCGCTGCATCGTGGCATCCGTCGCGCTAGGAGCCCGCTGAGGGTACGTCTCCGCCGAGGCGAGGTTCTCAAGAACAGCTTCTCCCCCATCTACACGAGTCCTGAACAGCGTGGGGTAGCGCTTGGGGAGATAGAATCCCGCCAGATACTCGTAGAGTTCCCGTATTGCTGGCTCCGCCCTCGGAGTCGCTCGCATGGATGAAGTGGGGTGTTCTCGCAAGATGTCGCGGCGTAGTTGCAGGCGTTTGAGGAACTCGCTGTCAATGGTGACGAGATCGGACGTGCTGGCGTTGCTCACCCCTGTGCCCACCCATCTGTCAGAGCGCAGATCGGCACATCAAGACAATGGGTGGCTGAGTGGGAATGATCTTACCCATGGTCATATAATATCGTGGCTTATATGGTCGAAGCTTCATTGGAGGAGTGATGGCCCAGTCAAAGTCATGGCGCGGTTCGATGTTCCAGAGCGGCCCGTCACGAGCCGCGTCTTTCGGTGTGACGAGTTGCTGTTTGAGAGCCCAACGGCGTCTACTACCCCTGCCCACAAGTTAGCGCCTTTCGAGCCCTGTGAACGTGCGAAAGCAAAACTCCGTTACCAGCGACATAGGCGGCCGAGTAAGCTCCTCGCTGCGAAGGCGAAGACCACGACGCCGATGATATGAGGGATATGAAGTGCGATGGAAGCTTGAATCCCAAGTCCCATGATCATGGCTATTCAGAACGCGAAAAGGCGGCAAAAAGAGTCCTGTAAAGGTTGCGGCGTATGCGTGTCGTTGGTACTGGCGCTTGCATTAGGTGTCGGCAACTTTAGAAATCTGGCGGCATGTCCCGCCCATTATAAGAGGCTTGTCACATTAATGACACAAAAGCGCTTCTTGGAGAAAAAGGGCGAGGCTGTTGGGGCAGTCGAGCAACATGTCGGCTCAAGATCGGCTCCATCACACCGTCACTCATGCTCCCACTTCCCACATCATGGCGGAAGTCACAGACTTGACCCCTGCCGCGGAGTGCCATGACTTGAGACAGCATTCACCGATGGGAGCACAAGACACAACTAGCAAGATGGCTCCTTGAGAATACCAATGTATCGCTAGTATTTCAGTGTCAATATCGCTCACAATAACGTGCAGGGTGGCAATTTTGCTGTTGATCACGACTCAGAGCACGCCCCTTGGCGGTGTGATCTTACTGAGACTTTCGAGCTCAAAGCTGGCAGTGTTGTTGTCACAACTCCTGACGGCTCGGACAATGCATCCCGTCTTGCATGGCAGCTGCTGCTTCCGAGACCTCAGGTAGCCACAGGTCAGGATGGCCGATCCAAGCTTTACCACTATGGCCAACACTGTCGTAGCCTCATGTGAGTGACTGTCGCTTGTCATGCAGGCGCAGGTTCAAAGGTTCCGCATAGCTGAACCGCGGTGTTCTGCGCCTTGCTATGCCGGGACGGATCTGGTGCAGCGCAAGGTCCCGTCTTGTTGTGGGTTTAGCCGGTTTACCAGTTGGATAAATCCAACCACCGCCGGCAGACCTAGATGAGTCTGGTGGCTGACTATTCCATCCTCTCGTCCTCGACCACACAACTACTGTACATACAATTGGTGTAAAGATGCTTCGTCACATTCGCCACGTTCCTCGCCCCGAGGGGAGGACACCCTGGGCAAGGTCCGTTTCGAACGTGGCACCCACCACATTTAGCCCTACCCACAGGAGACCACAGCTTGTGAAGCAGCCTGCTGCTGCCACTGTGCTCGGCCAGTGGCGATCGCGATGGACAACCACAGACAGTGTGCCCCTGAGTCGCGATAGCGTGCTTGACCTGCTCTACGGCAGGACGCCGCTCATAAAAGAGCCAGGATTTCTCACTCCGGCGGAGTGCTCCAGATATGAGCAGAAACTGAGCCCACTCGTTACCCCCTACATCCACAACACCGGGCCAACCTTGCGGAAGGTAGGCATCGCGCAATTTGAGTATCAGGCTCAATCGCAAAAGGACCTTAGAACACGCAGTGATGGTAGGGATCTTGAGCATGAATGTGCTGTGGAATCTTGTTGACAGATTTGTAGAGCAGGACAAGTACTTCGAGGATGCCAAGAAGTGGGAGGACTTTCACTGCAAGCTATCTGCTGAAGAGGGACTCGATGCATGGTATCGAGTGTTTAATCGCATTGCCGGCTTCTTCCCAGACTGGGACGTCCAGATCGCTTCCGAGGCGCCGGGGCGTAGTTATTTCTCGGGTATCTTCCGCGCTCTCAACGACTCGACGCACCTGCACTGCGACTTTGCACCGTACGACAGCCATACCGAGGACTGGATCATCAACTCAGTCGAGTACCAAATCGTGTTTAACCTCTATCTAGCTCCTGTGAGAGACGGGCGGACAGTAAGTCGTTTAAGCTATTTCTCTTTACAGCTTTATCTGGTTCTTGATGGTCTGACAGGAGTCTACAGATCGTATACGACGTTCAGTGGACACAGGATGCACTCAAGCAACGCGACCCAGACAGTTACGGATATCACCATGACCTGGTATCTGGAGCGCGTAAGGTCTATTGCGAACCGACCCTCGGGGCACTCTGCATGTTCAACTCACGAAACATGCACGAGGTGGAAGCCGTGACGCCAGAGGAGATGCCGTCGCTGGGACTCAAGTATAGGCCGCGGTTGTGCCTGAGCAGCTTCATGGGTCTGTTGCCGAGTTCAAAGTCTGGCGGCAAGCCGCGGTTGATCTTTTGGTCGTAAGATGGGAGGCATGTCACTGGTCAACCTAGCTGCATAGTCTGTCACTGGTCAACCTAGCTGCATAGTCGAGCCCTAGGAACATACTGAATAAACTTTTCATTCGTCAATGCCAACTAAAAGAATCAAGCCCCATTTTGAAAGACCGCAAGGTACATTGTCTCTGTGCAGAGGGAGGCGGAGAGCGGGGTTGCCATTGGGTATAGCTCGGGGGGGGAGGGGGACGCTCCAGCCCCAGACGGCGTGCGTTGTTCATGCCATGTTCAGCTGGGTCACTGCTGAGACGGTGTCTTTGTTACCTTTTCTTTTGCCATGTACTGTGTTACATTTTCGCTGCTGCCGTGTTTCGGCTGCCGCCGTTTTGCGAGCATTGTGTTCCGGCATATCCGCGGAAGCGGTGTGACTTGTTGTCATAACATCGTCCTGCTCCGAGACACTACGTTAGTCCCTTGGATGGTGCATGTAGACGCTGACGTATCTGAGGTTTGGCATTGGAGTGCCAGCGGTCTGATGCGCCTCTCAGCGCGATGGCTCTTGACAAGGCCGGATGTCAAGCAGGATTAGGGGCGCGGGTTGGCAAAAGATCTGCCCTGCTAGGTGTGCTTGGGGCTATTTGGAACAGGGATTCGAAGGTCTGCATGGCCCACTCCAAATCAGCTTCGGCCAAGCAGCTACCACAACAAGTGTCTCTGGCACAATCAGTTTCGCAGACTGCCAATGCATTGATCAGAACTCAACGCATCTCTCCTTCCTCCGGAAGCGGATCGCAACCGTCGTCGCCTATATATCTCGTTGAGCGACGGACTTTTTGGCCCGACAACATCTCGCATTACACGGAGTGGGCATCGTCCAGGCCTTGAGTACATACACAGCTGATGGATTCCCACACTGTTATCCTGGAGAAGCCTTGGCGTTTCGAACGTCCGCCGGCGTCTGTTGATGTTGACGCCAAAACCAGCCGACGTGGCCACCAGGTTCTCGAACTCGAGAAGCAAAGACAGCCTGAGCCCAATTTGGCGTGGTCGCACAGCGATGAGGCCTCAAACGACTTCCGGTCGGACATTTTCACGAAGCCGACGCTGCCCATGCTGGATGCAATCATAAACACCACCCTCGGGGATAATGTAATGGAAGAAGATTCAACCACCAATCGCTTCCAAGAATACGTTGCCGAGCTGGTGGGCCACGACGCCTCCCTGCTGGTCATGTCGGGGACCATGGGAAACCAGGTGGCCCTCCGAACAGCTCTAACCGCGCCGCCTCACTCAATCCTTGCCGACCACAGAGGCCATATCGTCACCTTTGAGAGCGGTGGCGCGGCGGCCATGTGCGGTGCTTTGATCAGAACGGTTGTTCCGTCCAACGGTCATCACCTCACTCTCGATGATGTAAAGAGGCATGCCACCTTGACGGACACAGTCTACGACTGCCCAACCAGGATCATCAGCTTGGAGAACACGCTGTGGGGTACCGTAATGCCTCTCTCCGATATGCGCGCCATCTCCCAGTGGGCGCGATCGCAGGATCCCCCCATACACATGCATCTAGACGGAGCCCGCCTGTGGGAAGCAGTTGCCACCGGCGCCTTTACCCTGCGGGACGTTGGGGAATGCTTCGACAGCATGCAGCTGTGCTTATCAAAGGGCCTCGGGGCGCCCATTGGCAGTGTTGTGACGGGTAGTTTGGCCTTCATCAAGCGAGCCAAGTGGAGTCGCCATTATCTCGGCGGCGATATCCGTGCCGCCGGTCTCATCTCGGCGCCGGCGAGGGTAGCCATCGACGACGTCTTCCTCGGTGGCAAGCTGAGGGCAGCACAGGACAAGGCGAAGCGGGCCTCAGCCTTGTGGGTTGATCTCGGCGGGAAACTGCAAGCACCAACGGAGACGAACCAAATCTGGCTTGACCTAGATGCCTCGGGCCTGACGCATGACGACTTCTACCCTGTGGCCGGGCAATTTGATCTCAAAATGATGGACCTGATACCTGGGCGTGTTGTCCTGCACTACCAGATCACCGAGCTGGCATTCGCCCGACTCTGTAGTTTCTTCAAGGCTCTCCTGCCTAGAGAACAGCGCACTGGGACTGTCGAAAACACACTCGAGAATTAGCATACCTAGAGTCTACTATTAAGTAGTAGCTGCGTCGGCGGTAGGAGAATAAACGAGCCGGAGTTTGCTTCACCACCTGCTGCATGTGGTCCTTGTGGGCCATTGAACGCATTTGATCGCTGTTGCATCAATTTGCATGACCATGACTTCATTTTGGTCTTTCGTTCCATCTAGATGGTCTAGTAAAGTCAAGCAATATGGTGCTCACATGTCTGCTGATGTACAGCCTGCGGATTCAATGCCCTCATTCCTGCCTTCAGCATCTGCAACCGCCTCCTCCCAATCCCAGCGATAGAGCCACCAGAATTCGACCACGCTTACACTACAGGCACCGTTAGTCGACATGCTCCATAGCTCGGCAGCGCTTTCGAACCGTGACTTACATGCCCAAACCAACCGCGATGCCGGTCCAGAGCCCGTATATTTGCCAGTGGAGAAGGAAAGCCGTGCTGAAGGAGATTGGAATCGCGATCAGGTTGTATGCAACCAGGTTGAGGTAGCCGCCGAATTCCTGGTACCCGATCCCTCGCATCAGGCCGTGTGAGATGGCCGACGTGGCGTCGAAGAACTGCATGACCATGACGATGGGAAGAGCTTTAGTGATGATGCTGACGACTTCCATGTCATCGGTGAACCAATACGGGATGTGGTATCGCAGCGCAGCCGTGAGGACGGTGCACAACGTCGTGACAATCAGCCCAAGCACAACCACCTGTATCGTGAGGCATCAGCCAACTTTCCACTGCGTGGGGAATACGGGCGATAACTGACCACCACTGCCGCCATCGTTGCCGCATCGGTTGCCTTGGCACCGATCAAATTGGCAACGCGGATGGAAGCGGCGATCGATATTGCGAGGGGCACGGTCCAGGTTATTTGCGTCAGGGTCACCAAAGCACTTTGAGCGGCTAGCTGCGCCGCGCCAAACTGGGCGCACGCGATGGTGAGGATTTCGTCGGCGGCGAATTCAGCCACGTGCATGACCATGCCTGGGATTGCCAACCGCATCATTGGCTCTTTGGTGACTGTCAGAGTCCTCGCTGTGCGTGATGGCGTCTCAAACGGGATCGACGTGACTTACTCCAGTTCGAAAGAGCCTTTTTTGAGAAGCCGCCCCAGCACTGATACCCGTCTATCAGCCACAGATAGAGGAAAAGCAACAGAGCCATCAGGTTCTCCGTAAAAACGATGGCAATCGGTCCTCCGATGAAGCCCCAGCCGAGATGCCAGACCAAGGCCCACATGAGGCAGGCATTGAACGGGGCGACAAGCAAGAGGACGTAGGTCGCGGCGTTGAAGATGCCCTGGGCTTGGGCGTAGCGCTTCCCGCATTCGAAGAGAACAAAGGCCGGGACGCGAAGGATCATGATCCTCAGGTAAAGCCCTGTCAACTCTGCCAGCTCACGATCCGGGAGGATGGGTGCGAGCACATCGCCGGCCTTCCACCACAGCGCCATGAGCGGGGCAGTGCAGAGCAGTATGAAGTACACCATACGCTGCGTGTGGATGCCAACCAAGTGCTTGTTGCCGGACCCAAAAGCCTGGCCTGCCAGCGTGTCGAGGCTGTTCGCAAGGCCCTGGATAATGGTGTTGCCTATCATGTTGGTCGTGATGCTGGCCACTGATATTCCGGTATTAGCACACTCACAGCACCGTCTTGGGGCCCCTCTCCGGGCTGCGAGCGCAGGATAGGACATGGATGAGCTACCCACAGCTAACAGCGCCGAGCTCCCTCGTCCCAAGCCTGCCCACGATGAAGATACTCACGAAGTTGATGCCGCGTTGGAATACCTGCGTCATCAACAATGGCACTGACCAGGCTGCTATCGTCGTGGCCTCCTGACGCCATGTGGTTTTAAAACACCGTAGCACAGGCCGCTCATGGGGTTCGATCGAGGACGGGACTTCCTGTCTCCAGGATGAAGGCACTGTTGAAGCCTGGTTGGGTAGCAGGGGCGATGTTTCAGTGCACCTGGTGCCATTGTAGTGCACCGAGTCGTCCGTTTCATCTAGCATTGACCGTGGCATCTTGATGCCTGTGAAGGATAGATATAGGCCCAAACTCGGACACGGCCACCTGCAATACTAGGTGGCGCGTCTGTGCGACCTTTGACTCTCCATCAGCGTTGGCCGCGAATGCCTCGAGTACTCCATGTGCGTGCGTTTTACATGGTCTTTGGCCATTGCGGGACTTACGGAGAACAGGTTATACTTTGTACTCGGATGCGTCCAGGTGTTGCTGGCTTCTTTCTTTATTTTTAATCTTCTTGAAGCGGGCTTCAACGTCTTTTTAACGATCGCGCGGGCATGGCAGGCAGCAGTGCCAGCGCGAAACCGACCCTGTCTTGGAATCGGGACGGCTCGCCGGCAAGGGACCGGCCGGGGGGCTAATGAGGACGGGTGATGTTGATTTCACCGTGCGACATGGGAGACGACGGGCGTGACGGGGCCTCACAATGGCGAATGAAGAGCGATGACGGATGGCAACCTTTGAGACATGCATGAGCACGTCTTGGTTGCTCCTCGACTTTCAGTCCAGTGCTTGCTCAGAAAAGCTGAATAGCAATCCGGCCGGGCCCTCCTGCTGCGAGTGCACAGTCTGGCATCCTTTCCTCGTGCCATGCCGGCTGTCTTGGCCCCCCTCGTAGCTCTTTTTCATGCGACGCAATCGACATTTCGACGATGGCTACAGCACAGATCTATGCAATGCCACCCACTTCACGTATGGAGTAGACGTCCGCAACGAGAACTGCATGTTTTCGGTGCGTGTTTCATGCGACTGCGGGCATGATCACGTCGAAGGCATGGCTCCTCGTCCGGCATTGGCGCGTTGGGGTGACGTTTGACCCAACGGTTCCCTCATCTGTTCCCTCATCCGCCAGCCACGAAAGCGTGGAGCATATCGCGCGGGGCCTACGACAATCCCTTGTGTGCCGTCCAAGACAAGTTCCGTGTCGCAGAGTTGGAAGTGAACTGGTTCGATAGAGATCATCAGTTGGCTAATTGAACAGTCGAATCGGACAGAAGCGACTGAAGAAGACGCATAGCTAGGCCATGTTGAGGGTGGCTTAGGTGCGACTTAGGTGCCACGCAAGCACTACTTAGGCGCTGCTTAGGCTGCTCAGGCGCTACGTAGGGTAAAGCGGCGGGTGCTTGGGAAATGACTGAGAGAGGAAAGTCCAAATGTCGGGATTCAGATCGTGTACTCACCTGTGCCGGGACTAGATGGTGGCCAACGCACTCGTGTAGATTCGGCAAGGCGGCACAGCGCCGGGCCGCGTCCGAAAGCCGAGAGGGGACCCCGCCAGGCGGCGGCCCAGCGACTCCGCTACAGTTCCGCAAGGTCCGGCAGCCTAGCCGGGCTGCGGACTTGGATTACGCGTAATTCGAGCCGGGCAAGCAGCGAGTCCGAACATGAAATCCGTCGTGCCGTGTCGGGTGGGCACTATTGACGGTCGCCCTCCGCTGCCGTTCTGGGTTTCCGAACGGCGTCGGGACTTTGCTATTTTTGACACTGGAATGCGAATCCTCTCACAACTGACCATGGCCACGACCTTCTTAGTTGCGGTGCTCGGTACGATGGTTTGCCCGCGGCGGTAAACCTGTGCAATGCGATGCAACTAGAAGGCATCTCGATCGAATTCGCAAATGCCAGGTTGCGATCATGGACTTACTTAAAGGCACGTCTTTCACTGGGTATGAACGCTCTTCTCATGTCATCTGGCAACCAATCAAGCGCAACATCTCCGGGAGTCTTGGGTCCTTATAGACCTTCACATAATCCCATCAAAATGTCCAAGAAAATCGTTCTCATCACTGGTGCCAACACAGGCATCGGCTTCGAAACCGCCAAAGCCCTACTAAAATCCTCTGAGCCATACCACGTCTTCGTTGGCAGTCGCGATGCGACCAAGGGCGAACAGGCTGCTGCAGCGCTGGCGAAGGATATAGCTCAGACTACCAGCACATTTGAGACGATTCAAATCGATGTCACCAGCGACGAGTCCATCAATCAGGCCGCAAGGATTGTCAAGGCCAAGTTTGGCAGGCTAGATGTTCTTGTCAATAACGCTGGTTCGTGAACGGACCCCCTGTATTATCTGCCCCGGAATCACTAACCCCCAGCGCCAGGGGCGGCCTTTGACAGCACGTTCGACGCCGACATTGCCAAATTTCGCGACGTCTTCAAGAAGGCCTACGACGTCAACGTGTCGGGTGCTCAGGTCACCACGGCGGTTTTCACGCCGCTACTCCTCGCAGCGAGCGCTCCCCGTATCGTGTTCTTGACTTCGGGCATGTCTACCCTTCAGGGCAACGCCGAGACATTTTTTCCGCCGTGGGCGCCGAACCCAGCGGGCGGCTGGCCCAAGACGGATCTGGTGGCGACGCAGAGCTACAAAGCGTGCAAGGCGGCGCTCAACATGGTGTTCCTTACGTGGCACTGGATTCTGCGTGACGACGGGGTCAAGACCTTTTGCGTCAGTCCCGGCTTCCTGGCGACGAACCTGGGTGGGCGGCCAGAGCTTCTGAAGCAGATGGGGGCGCAGCACCCCGAGATTGGGGGCAAGCTGGTGAGGGCGGTCGTCGAGGGCGAGCGGGATGCGGACGTGGGAAAGGTCATCACCAGTGATGGGGTCCAGCCGTGGTAGGCTTCGTGTTGGCAGCGCGAGTGTAATGGCAAGATGGGCAACTGTACAGTGCATACTGCGTGTTGTGGTCGTTATCATTTAGCTGGTATCAATCTCAGATTGGGCTTCCCTCCTCACGACGCCGGCGTCGCCACTGCGATCTTCACAAACAGGACCAAGCCGTATGCTCCCATCACCACAGTTCCCTTCCTTTCGCCAGAATGTTGTCGCAGCGTCTGGCGCGCGACATTTTAGAGCTTTTGAACCATCATCAGCACCTGCACTAAAGCCCCAGCGGGGGTGTCAAGGGTCTGAACCCACCGTGCGATATCTCTGTCGGAGAGATCTTTCGCTTGTGGCGCACTGCCACGTCTCAGGAATCGGACCCCGAGCAGGACCATGTTCCCTAGCACCACCAGCGCCGACACGCCGAGGAAAAGTTGATAGAATGTGGAATACGCTGACAAGAACATTTTGCGCAACGGTTAAGGTGTATGTAGAAGAGAAGAAGATCAGAGCTGCGCCGGCGCAGACGACGTTGTTGTGATGGTGTTGGCGGGAAAAGCGAAGAATGTATTGTCGTGACTGCCATTCCATTGTTGGCTCCTCATGGAGGGTTGCCCTCAATGAGCGACGGGGTCACGGGCGCATGTCGGCGCAGCTGAACAGAGCAGGACGGGGGCGAGCAGCTGGGCCGACATGTGAGCAAGCCACTGGAGCCTCATCGATGTCACAGCCGTCACACTGAGGACAGGTTCATCTCATGGCCTGACACAGCGCGAGCGGCGGGCACAGGTGCCAGTTTGAGGCATCGGGGACCTGGCCGTGCAAGAGTCTCGGCGACATGGTGGATGCAGCAGCAGCACAGGCTCACAGTTTCCCCCAGCGTCGACCCTGTGAGGCGGGGGAACGGCCGCTGTGACTTAAGCTTCACAGTCGCTGTGGCTGCCGAAGTGAGACATTCCAGTGGCAACCAAGCGGGAGATTTGGCGTTGAGCTCACTCACTCACTCTCTCATGACCAAGTGAAAAGTCATATGATACCCAGGCTCCAGGCGAAGGGTGTTCTGGCAGCCCTAGATTGGTGGAAGGCCAATCCTTGTTGCCATGTTCGCCCGCCGCCGGTGACAAGCTGCCCGTGTTGGTAAGAGTCTCGGCAGTGGCACTGCTGCCCCCGACCGTTCGCCTCTAAACGGCTTCGTTGACAGAATGACAGCCGTCCTTGCGACCGTCTCTGGGCGCCAAGATCTTCGACAATCACTCCATGTTCCCGTGATTGGCTCCTTACGCCCTCCTCGACGATTCCATCTGGATCAAGGCCGCCCAGCTCAATAACCCAGAGGCGATACCCCACCCCGCGCATCGTCAACCCGGGGCTCCGGTCCCGGTGTGGGACACGTCCCGGGCCCTGATTGATGCCCGCACAGTGTCGGGCTTGTCTCCAACTACCGTGTCCCAGGCTCAGAACCGCTCCAAGTTGCCGCGGGATGTCCGAGCGGCGCAAGCGCCCGGCCGCAAGCGTGGACTCGCTACCAAGAATCGGCCGAATGGAGATGCCAATCATACTGGCTGTTCCGTTTCTCCGGATTTGAGACGGGCAGCTGCAGCGTCGTCGGCCTACTTTTGGGCTTATCCGCATGGAGCGGGGTGACGATTACAACGACATCATGGGAGGGCGCGGGGAGCTGATAAGAAGTGCTTCGCGCGGGTGCAGCCTGCCTCGTCCCTGCATTCATGCTGCAACATTCTTGCAACTACCAACAGGTTGCCGGCACCTTTTGTTTTCACTCGCGTAAGGGACCAATCAGTCTGATTGAATCGGGCAAAATGGCGACCAAGTCGTGGGAAGAGCGGGTGGCCGACAAGAAGAGCCGCCTCGAAAAGACCATCCCGCCGGAATGGCGCATCAAGACGCCGCCAACTGGCGACTCCTTCATGTCCTACCCCAAGGAGAGCGGAATCCTGAGCAACGGTGAACTGGCCATCACAGAGTCCAATGCGACCGATCTGGTGCGCAAGCTGGCCGATGGAGAGCTCACCTCGGTCGCGGTCACCACCGCATTCTGCAAGAGGGCCGCCCTAGCACAGCAATTAGTGAGGATTGCGATCTTTAACAAGTTGCCATGAGCGGTGTTAACACATGTCAGCTCAACTGCAACCTCGAATTCTTTCCCGACATGGCGCTTGCGCAGGCCAAAGGCCTCGACGACTACTACGCCAAGCACAAGAAGCCAATTGGGCCGCTGCACGGTCTGCCCATCTCGCTCAAGGATCAGCTTCGTATCAAGGTCCGTCTCAGCAAGTGCAAGCCAGTCATGAACACTGCTGACCCAAGATAGGGCCTCGAGTGTACCATGGGCTACGTCGCCTGGATTGGCAAGTTTGACACCGAGGATTCGGTGCTGGTCGCGCTTCTGCGCAAGGCCGGCGCCGTCTTCTACGTCAAGACCAGCGTTCCGCAAAGTCTAATGGTCTGCGAGACCCTCAACAACATCATTGGGAGAACTGTCAATCCGCGCAACAAGAACTGGTCTTGCGGAGGCAGCTCCGGCGGCGAGGGCGCCATCGTAGGATTCCGCGGCGGCGTCATTGGAGTGGGCACGGATATTGGTACCTCAGCCCTTCAGGTGTGACCAATTTGAGCCTTTCTGCTAAGACGGTAACAGGTGGCTCAATTCGCGTGCCGTCGGCTTTCAACAACCTCTTCGGCCTGCGTCCAAGCCACGGTCGCTTGCCGTATGCCAACATGGCCAACAGCATGGAGGGGCAAGAGACGATTCACAGCGTTTGCGGGCCCATGTGCCACACGATTGATGACCTTCGGCTATTCGTCACGTCCGTTTTGGCACAGATGCCATGGCAGTACGACGCCAAGGTCATTCCCATGCCGTGGCGACCGGCCGAGGAAGAGAATATCAGGCGCAAAATGGCCTCTGGGGGTCTGACTCTGGGCTTTTACTCCTGTGACGGCAACGTACTTTGCTCCAACTACCGCCAAATTGGGTCTTTACTAACAGAAATTCTCACCTAGGTACTGCCGCACCCTCCTGTCCTGCGTGCTGTAGACACGGTTGTCACCAAGGCCAAGGAAGCTGGCCACACCGTGGTGTCGTGGGAGCCGTACAAGCACCCCTACGCAGTCGACCTCGCCAACAGAATCTACGCCGCAGATGGCGGTGCCGTAAGTTCACTCGCTTCGTTTCTTCAGCTGCCTTCCTGTACGTATACTTACGCTACTGCACCGTCAGGACGTCTTCACCACCCTCAAAGAGTCCGGCGAGCCCGCCATCCCCAACTTCAAGGACCTCATCAACCCGACTTTGCCCAAGCTCGACATCAATCGCACGTGGGACGCCAACCTTGAGAAGTGGAATTACCAGAACGAGTACCTTGCGAAGCTGCGCGAGCTCGAGGAGAAGCTCGGCCGCGAGGTCGATGCCATCATCGCGCCAATCACACCCACGGCAGCTGTCCGCCACGACCGCTTCAAGTACTACGGCTACGCGACCGCCATCAACGTGCTCGACTTTACGAGCGTTGTAGTGCCCGTCACTTTCGCAGACAAGAACGTGGACGTACAGAACGCGTCTTTTGAACCGCTCACCGAGATGGACAAGACTGTTCAAGCAGAGTGTAAGTTTCTACTCGTTTCCGTGTCCGGTTCAATAAGTTGCATAGGGAACTGACTGGAGTAGATGATGCGGAAGCGTACAACGGCGCGCCTGTAGCGGTCCAGATTATTGGGCGGAGGTTGACCGAGGAAAAGACTGTCGCAATTGCCGAAGAGCTGGCGAATTTGCTCGGGACCAACAAATGAGCCGATGCGAAATTGGTCTTCAAAAATTTGGAAATAATTATCCCTGTATGATCTTCTTATACATCGCAAGCACACACGAACCGTTTTCTCCCTAGGCATCATCACATCGATGAACTTCAAGTTGTGATGAATCCCACTTGGTTGGCGTACTTGAGGACTCGCTTGTGTTGGCGCCGGTGGTGGGCTACTGGAGACAGCTGCGGGCGGGTTGTGGGGTTGTTCCGCCGGCACTGTCCAGGTGAGCAGCACCCTGTGAGACATGCGACCCCAAGGGCAGATGCTCTACACCGGTGTGGGAGAAGCCTTCTCTTCCAGCGTGATAATTGCCCGTGATGAAACAGTACGGATTGAGTGAGCTACAAAGGAGACAACCTGCGCAACCTCAACCTGGCGGCTACCGCGAGCGAGATCGAGCGTGTTTTGTAAGCCACCCAATCGCAACATGCTCAAGCCGCCATACTTGCAACGATCTAATGCTGCCTACTCCGCCAACATGCACACTGTCGTCGTATCGGCTTGGCTGCTTTGGCAACTGCAATACCAAAACATTAAGGGCAATCTTTAAAGAAGCGAGCAAGTGGTCGCATGTGAAACGGCGCATGCGGCAGAGCCATCAAGGTGCCTAATGGCCCCCCCCCCCCCCCCCCCCCCATTCCTCAACTGTCAAAGTAACAGCGCATGCAGCGCTCAGATGCCACGAGCAGATATGCGCCATTTGGTAGCTGACCCACGACATTGAGTGTTGCGATGCCGTCAATATGGTATTAGAGACACGCGACGCGGATGCTTCAAGCAGCAAGTATTAAAACCCTCCGCTGCATCTCGCTTGGCCCCTGCAACCTCGGCTCAAGCTGGACCGCAGACATTAGACGTCAAAGTATCGACCCATACCCGTCGACTGTAGCACACTACGTCTATTATGGCACTCCCAGCACGGTTCGTCTCTAGAGCGTCTCCCATGCTCCATGGGCACCGCCGATACGAGTCAAAGAGAAGGCACTCAATCTCCGCGCCACGCCAGAACGGCCTGCCATCGTGGCCACGCAATGCGGTCCCGTCACCCCACGAGATCCTCGGAGTGAAGCCTGGCGAGACGTACTCGAAGGAGCAGTTCCATCGTCTGGTGAAGCTTTACCACCCCGACATGCGCGATGCCTCGGTGGAGCGTACAATTTCCCATGCGGTCCGCCTGGAGAGATACCGCCTTGTCATTGCCGCACACGACATCCTCAGCGACCCGCAAAGGCGGCAGCTTTACGAAAGGCATCATATAGGATGGAGTTCTAGTCAGCGACCGGCGACGTCACAGAGTGCAAGTTCGTGGGATAGGCCAACGCATCATACCGAGTCGCCGAGCCCTATGCGTCAAAAGCCAATTTACACGTCCAATGCCGCCTTCGCCATGCTCCTGTTGGCGTTGGCAATGGTTGGCGCCGTGTCGCAGGTCAAGCGCCTCCGGTCCAATCGGGAGAGGCAGAGGAGACTGCAAATCGTGCTGCAAGATGCTATACTGGAGGAGCTTCAGACATGGGCCAGCATACTCGGTGGTCAATCGCGTGACGACCGCATCATGGCATTCCTGGCGAGAAGACACGGTGTGCCGGAACAACTTCAGCGATGGGGTTCGACGTATGCACCACACTTGCACGGGGAGAATGTTCAATTTGTTTCCCCTGCTGTGAAAGACTAGACCTGAACTATTAACACAAATATGAATCAAGAGGATATCGGCGTTTGTACGTAGAAGAGTCGAGCGGAATACGGCGACCTGGTGTCGCGTGCTCCAGTCTTCGTCAGTACCCAGCCGGCTTGGTGCAGTCGGTAAGATCAGCGTTCGGGTCAGACCCAGGAACCTGAGATTGTAAGCTGCGCCTCGTGCCAAAGAAGTTCGTGGACCTGAATACCTTGTGAACGACTGCGAACGGGTCCCAGTCGGCATGTGTATGCGGTGCGTACTCGATGCCGTTCATCATACCATCGACACGCTCGTCGTTCGTGCCATATAAATGCGAAAGAAAGGCGTACGCCATATCCATGCCTTCCAACGCGTCAGGACTGCATATTTGAAGAATGGGTCGTAAAGGGGCATCTGCTCACCTGCAGCCACTCCAGAACTTGACCAGATCTTCCCGTCTTGGACCCAGCGCGCAACCGGTACCCACGTCACGTTGGTCCCGTGGCTCGTCACCCAAGCCCAGCTAGCCTTGTTCGTTGTCGCCTTCTTCCCTTCCAACACACCCGCCTTGGCGAGGCTCACGGCGCCGGTGCAGACGCTGAACAGATAGTCCACCCGGTCGATGCGGCGCCTTATGAAGTCTTCAACCATCGTGTTGTTGTTCTGTTCAAGGGCGACGTTCCCGTAACCTCCAGGGATAAGCAAGACGTCGATCGCGGGCGCGTCATCGAAGGAGTGCGTCGCATCGATGGTGGGTTGGAGCATCCATCCGAAGTCCTGAGCCTCCGTCGCATCCTCAGCCTTAATGGGAGGTATGCCGCCGCTCACCGGGCCGGGCTTTTCAGCGATGACGGAAAGGGTCATCTTGTATGACCTGGAGAGCTGAGAGGTTGTTAGTGAGCCATGATTCGAATGCTTTGCCTAGGGTTGTCAAGACAAGCCTCACGCTGTAGAACATTTCCAGTGGCCCAAACACGTCGAGGGGCTCGAAGCCAGGAAAGACGACCTGTTCACGGCTTAGCATACGCGACACTAGACGCATGTCGTGATTCAGGCCTGCAACATACAACGCCAAGGGAAATCGTTCTTTTCGAATTCGCAGTCTGCTCCGCGGTGCGATCAGGCGCTCCGCCCTGCACAGTCACCAGGCCGGTAAAGGCGAGCAAGATGGAGAAGAGGATCATCGCGCCTCAATAGAATATATCGAGTTTGTCCGAAACCTTGAGTCAAAAGATGGCGGCTTGGGCATGTCTACTATCACGGAGGCAGATACATTCTTGTGGCCATCGAAGGCGGCTTATATGAGGGGGCTTGCCCTAGATCTGCATGCATCATTCCCCATCTCCGACGGCGGTGGTCGGGACATATTGATCCCCGAAGAAAGAACAACAGCGAGAGGGCCGACAGTTCAATTGATAGATGAAGGGGATATTGATGTTATCTCCGTGAAATTCGCGCTGTTCTTCACACTATTTTTTGCATGTGGTTAAATGAGGTCTTATGAGACATTGAGTTACATGGCTTGGTGGCCACGTCAGGCTCGGCAGCTGCCCCATCAAGCCCAAGTGCCGCGCAGCATACTGGAAGAAGTAATTTGCTCATACGCTCTCACTACCTCAGCGGTATCATTGTTGGCTCGAGTCTGTAAGCATGCGGGCTGTTTCCGATTATAGTTGGGTCGTGTCATCTCGATTCCCGGATCGGCACCCGAGAGTACGGAGAACGTTGATGGCCGTCGGGGGCTGAGGTGCCACTTATTTCTATCTGACTGCGGACCTCTACATCTACGGTACGGGCAATGGGCTGTGCAGATGCTCAGGCCTAGGGGTTGGAGTGTGAAGGTCTGTAGTCCGGCGAGCAGCACAGACGTACTACGCCGATGGCTCGTCTACGGGAAAGCTCGCTTTACCCTCCGCTGTTACTAGGTGGCCCGAACTAAGCCCCCTATTTGGATCTACCAAGACATAGTCAATTCATCTGATGTTAGGTGGTCCAGCCTATGCTCAGATACCTGCTTTGGTCGTTTACCGCGTCATCGGCTTGGGTCATGTGACAAAAGCTGGAAGTGGATGATGGGCAACGGCGCATTCGTCAACATCTCTGTCACTACAAGATCTGAGATGTCTGACGTTGGTGACAGGTTTGTGTAACTCAGACCTGGGGTCCCCCGGCCATCTGGAGACAGCTGCTCTACATGTTGAGAAGATGAGTTTGGTACCCGCATTGGCAGAGAGAAGACACATTCTGGATCAGGACGAAGACGAAAAAAGAAAGGCAGGTAGAAGTTGGGGCTGGCTCAAGGCAAGGGAGGTGATGGAACTAGTGATCCATCAGCTCCAACGCGGGTGTCTAGGCAAGCCCATGCAGCCGCCATAGCATGGCGCCTTGGTTAATGATGGAGGGATTGGCTATTCGAGGTGGGCAACGTTCAATATGACGAGTAGCGCCGCTGAGTATGCAACAATGCAGTACGGAGTCGCAAGTAGGTACGAAGTGAAGACCGAAGCAACGTCGCGTGCGAATGTACATCAGCGGAATATCGGAGCTGGACACATGGCTTGTTACTCGTTCAATTCGCGCGAGTGTGCGGAAGGCTGTCTAGTGCCCCTTAGTAGCGGGGGTTTCCAGTTCCCTAGGCAAACTTGTACGATGGTGAGCCCAGAACATGTCGGACCACTTCCGCCCGACCTGATCCTTATTACCGTCCGTCATTCATTAACCCGCCATCGTACACCTCAGACTGTAAAACGACCGACTGCGAGACCCCTTTACAGGGCCACGGCAGCGGCGAGGACAGCGGCCATGACGCCACCGACGGGGCCAATGTTGGCGCCAGCAGTGCTGGTGGACGCAGCAGTGGTAGTGCCCGAGGCAGAGCCGGACCGCGTGGCGGTGCCCGTGACCGAGGGGGAGGTGCCGGAGCCGCTGGCGGTGGCGGTCACAGAGGCGGAGCCGGACTCGGTGCCCGTCGCGGAGCCGGTAGCGCTTTCGGAGGCGGTGCCGGACTCAGTCGCGGTAGCCGACTCGGTGCCCGAGGCGGTGCCAGTGGCAGAGCCGGAGGCCGTCGCAGAGCCAGTGGCGGAACCCGATCCCGTCGCGGAGGCTGATCCCGAACCGGAGGCCGAGCCACTCTGGGTGGCGATTTTGGCGCAGGCAGCATTGGCGGCGGACTGGGCCTTGGCAACGTCGGCGGGACTGCACTTGCTGAGGATGCAGCCCGATACGAGGGGCAGCAGCTTCGCCTGCGCGTCAGGCTTGCAAGCGCAGGCAACGTCCTCAAGCTTGCAACCAATCTTGGGGATGGCGTCCTTGAGGCAGGGAATCTAAGGAGGCGGGCGCGGATGCGTCAGTACTTCAGCCAACCGTGCTCAATTGGGGTCCAAGAGGCGTACAGCGCAGTCGGGCTGGCCAGTGAAGTCCTGGGCGGCGACGAGGCCGGCAATGGCGAGGGTGACGAAGGTGGCCTTCATTGTGGACGGCTTCAAGCTGAGACTTGGATTGGGAATATACACGGCGTTCTTGGCACGGCTAGTTAGGCGAGAAGAGTCGAGAGATGCAAGCGGCAGCGGGATGGAAAGGGGAAAGGAGAAGGATGGGATGACAGGTCCTCCTTTATTATTTGTTGTTGGGGGCGACGGCAGCTGGAGCGCCTTGAGCGCCTCACGGGTTGTTCCCCCAACTGGGCTGCGTGGGCTGATGAGCTAGCCTCGGCGGGCACAGACCACGAAGGAAGCTCAAGACAGCTGGAGCTTCCCTGCAGGTGGCTTCAGCCTTGGTTTCGAACGGTACTGGGTACCTGAGACCAGGAGGCACCTGTACCTGCCATGAGGTGGTGCACTGCACGATGGGAAACAGGAAAGACAGCAGCCGAGCCGCCACTGGTTGGACCACGTTGTGCCTCCGCGATGCCCTTCCCCAAAGCAAGCAAAAGCAGGCTTGCGAGGGTCGCCACTGACACTCGAGTGGTAGTGAGAGGGAACAAGAGCGGCCCAGGCGCGAGGGATTGGGGGGATGGGGGCTGGCGCAGCGCCCTCGCGCGACGATCCGAATGGCTTCATCAGGGATGTCTCTGGGGCATCACTCCCGCCCGGGAAAACGTCCTCTAGCGTCCCCTTTGTACACGCTACATTAGCGGTACGGCCACGACGGCGCGGTACTTGGGCCCGTCCAGGCACGGCTGCCACAATTTCCACCCCGTCGCCCCGACACGCTGCGCGGGGTAAGATGCTGGATGGTTGGATGGAAGGGTTGGATGGCAAAATGGGGTGGCTTGCACCTGCGTCCGTGTCGCAGCCGCCGGTCCCTAACGCGCCTTGCCCAAGTTGGGACCTCCCTCTAGCTACTTCAGGCTTCGCGGGAGGCGCGTCCTTGATCCTCAGAGTCAGCCCACCCAGCCAGCGCGTCGCAAGATGTCTCGAGCTGCCATGGGCGAGGAGATCGACTACTACCGGGCAGTGGCCGATGACTTGACTGGACGCAACATCAGAGACAGGTCATGTCCGAGGGATCAGCAGGGCAAAAGAGAACGTGGTGACGGTCGGCCTTGCTTTCGGCTTGGCTGCAGAGGTTGCGGTTGAGAGTGGACGGTTGGGGGGACGCGTCGCCATTGACTTTGCAAGGACAAGCCCAGAACCGTCCAAATGTCGGCACAGCAACTTTTCATGGCCTCTGCAGCTGCATGGGTAACTTTGCCGCCACACCGATGCCGCTCGTCCCGGTTCACCACCAACCCCAGCATCTGTGGCCGTGTGCTGCGATGCTATTTCCGGCGGTTCGTGTTGGGCGGTGCGGGCGGCAAAGGCGATGCGATCCAATGCCACTGCATCTGCATGTACGGATACTTGGTCGGCAGTGCCTTGTGCGAACTTCCTGATATCGATGATCGTCTGGTTCCGACGTGCCAGGGCAGACTGCCGCTTTGATGTTCCCACATGCACCATTGAACAGGTTAGCCGGCACCCAGAGGCAATGGCCTCTCTACCAAGCGATGGCAAAACGGAGCAGCTTCCTATGAATGCAGAGTTCGCCAATCGCACAAACATCTGGAGCCCATGAACGCGTCCCGCGCAGGTTGGTTGCGCAAGTGAACTGCAGCAGTGTCGAAGGCCCCGAAGCGCGCCGGGACACACCCAACATGAGCTCGCTCAGCCGCAGTACATCTCGTAGCGCACCAATGGAGCAGGCAGACCTCATGCGCCCAGGATACTACTTGTTTTCGCGACTCGGGAAGTTGGTGATTGACATGGAGCAAGCTGGCAACGTGCCCATCTTCGTATTGCGCGGCTATGCGCACTCACGAGCCTGCACGTCGCGGGCCGCCATCCGTTGGTCCAGCCCGAACGGCCAGGTGCAAAGACCTGCTGCGTTGTGCAGCATAGCAGACTGGCTAGTATACGGAGCGCTTCAGTCGCCGCCGGCCTTGCGAAGATCGATGGGACTGGTGAATCTTTTTTCTTCTAATTCTGGTCAGTGCAGAACCCCTGAGCGTCATGTGGCACGCACATCCCCCCATCGGCCGCCGCTTCGGCCAACACGGCGAGGCCATCGTGGAATCGGCATCAACGTCCGTGTGCTGCATGATTCGCTGCGGAAAGCATGCCTTGTTGGTTGAGCCTTACATGCATTGTGGCCTGGCCGCGTCATCCCTTGCCTCACTGTCCGCTACCATGATCAGACTGTATTGATCAGTACGGGCTCGAGCGCACAGTGGTATACTGGACACCAGCGGCTCTGCAGCTCCAAGGTCGCTGCCAAAGGGCTTGGACAAATTGCCAACAACATCTATTGAAGCCGGCCTGAGGTAAACATGGATAATGAGAAAGGACGCCTCATCCACAGTGGGAGGAAGCATATATATAGTACTTACACGTTGGTGGTTCGTGCATATGGGCTAATCTAGCTATGAGTGCGGACGACAATCCCGCAGTCCTCCAGTGACTATTCCTGATGCAGCTCCGCGTTTCCAGACTTCTTTGGCCGCGGCACGAGCATCCAGCTGATCGCTGTCCCAGCGAGGAGGGCAATCAAGATTGGCTGTAGGACTTTGACGCCTACATTTGACGCGATGACACCGGTGATGACGGGGAAGAGAGAACCTCCCATCTGCGCGACGACGAAGAGGAGCGCGAGGGCCGTTGAATGGAGATGCGCCGGGAAGAGCTTTGATCCAAGCCCTATACCCTGTGGAAATCGTTAGCGGTGCGCATAGACAGAGTTCGGGCTCTATGTCGACCAACGTACGGTTGCAAAGAGCGGCCCAGTGAAGAAGCCGATGAAACTCACGGCTATCGATGCCGCGATGATGTTTGGCACTCTATCTTCTCGTCAGTAGAGCTTCCTCGACAGCGCACCAGCGCCTTGGATGGAGTCGGAAACAGACAGCCAGAACACAAGCTGTAGAGCAATGGAGATGAGCACGTAGCCAAGCACCATCCTCCGCGCGCCGAACCGGTGCGTCGGCTCCGCGAGCAGGAGCCGTCCCAAAAGGGCGCCACCGTTGAAGCCCGCGGGTACGTAGCCCATTTGAGACAGGCTCCCTTGGCGCACATCGACGAGGTACTCGACGACCCAGCCACTGGCAGTCAGGACGGCGCCGAGGTAGAAGAAGAAGAATGTGCTGAGGAGCCAGACACTTGGAAGGCGGGCCGTTTCCTTGATGAGCATCATGGCGCCTTTGTTGCGAGATATTTCTCTCGTTTCGCTCTCTTCTGTCGATGTGACATTACCGCTACCTGGTTCTGCTTCGTCGCTAGTAACCGGCGCGGCCTTCTTGAATCGGAGCGTGTCGCGGAACGCGACAAGCACCAAGGCCAAATTCGCGACGCCAATGCCCAGGGGAACCGTGTAGAACAGATACCACTTCGAGGTCGCGCCCACCGATGCCACAGCCGTGGACACGAATGGGCCGACGAGGCACCCGGCCATGTACATGGCATGAATGAAGGCGAGCCATCGATGCGCGCCCTTGACGCCGGCCACGTACGTGTTCCCGTGGGTGTCCTGATACGCCTGCCCCAGACTGGCGAACCAGAACGTGACGACAAAGAGCGCGAACGGCGGATCCCAGGCGCGCAAGGCGTGCGCGAGGATCTGGACCGCGGCGCCGAGGGCGAGCATCGCGCCGAGGTCGAGCGACTGGGAGAGATGGGTGTTTGTGAGCGCCGAGGTCAGCCATCCCGCGAACGTGGCGCCGTAGCTAGTTGGTCGTTGTCAACATTGAACTCAACGGCAACGGAGAACTTCCAAGTCGGAGGGGGTCACTCACACGCTGGACACAATGGCAGTGCTGACGGCATATTCGCGGATGAGATAGGGAATGAGGGCGCCAAGGCTCCCGTCGTTGACGCCGGCGACGAAGAAGGAGAAGCCGGCGCTGATGAGCTTGAGATATGTTGCGCGGTCGAAGCGGTCCGACCGGCTCGGCGTTGTGGGCTCATCCGTCCGCGGCGGTGGCTCCGAGTGTTTGTTGCCAGGGTGAGACAACTCAATGGCCTCAATCGGCTCAGTCACCGTGGTCGTTGTCGCCATCTTGACGCTGTCTCAACTCTCAAGACCGGCCCCACGAACAACGTGTCGGTTGGTGGTCAAGACAAAGTTCAATGTTCCATCATCATCAAAAGGCAAACACCAGCTTGCCTTGATATTGACCGCCCGACGGAGAAATAGCCACTCCACGTGAGGCCTTGGCCGGCCGCGTTTCTCCGGATGACATGGAGGGCGGGGAAGGCGGAGCCGCCGCGCGGAGCTCGGGCGACGGTGTGGCGGGCCGGTGAGCCAAAACCTCGCCGCCAAGTCGGAATATTCGCGGGCGAGCGGACGCTCTTTCGGACTCCGACACTCCCCGACAGAATCCCTGTCTGGCGGCGGGCAGGCTTGAGTTTCTGTGTGGGCTGTTTGAGGCGCTTCCGTCGCATGAATGAAGGATTCACACGCTTCGTACCTGTCATCAACTTGAAGCAACTCTATTTCTGAAACGAGCGACCACGACCCAGATGCATCTTTGCATTGAATACTACGTACGTACTTCGTAGGGAGAACGAATCAGCGGATTTTTGCTCAAAGAGCCCAGCTGTGGACAGGATGAGCCCTGCTCCAAGAAAGCACGGCTACCCTAAGCCCATCGACGCGCCATACGATATTATTCACCACCAGACCAATGGCTTCCAGCTCAAGTGATTCGATGACCCAGAATGTGGGCAGCCTGAAAAACAGGCACACAGGGTCTAGAACGATCTTGCGATTGCTTTTCTCGAGATGAGCGTCACGATGCATCGGATCTTGGCGAACCCGGCACTTGAGAAAAGCAACTCGTCTAGGGGAAGGTCGAATGCCGCGCACGGTTGCGAATTGTTTCTTCCATGACAGCATCTGATCGCGGCAGTTTGCCACGTTCTGGTTTCCCCTCAGAATCTCGTTTGCTGCCGATGATTTGCGGCCAGGGTGAACCAGATCATCGAACCCAGGATCAGCGTCCGCTCGGACGTCCTGACTCCTGAGATACATACGACGCGTGACATTCACCCAGCAAAGGAGAGGCCCCTAATCTTCTGAGGGTGTTTAAGTCTATCCCGGATTCCACTTGGTAGGTATTGAGTGTCCGGTAGAGTGGACCAATACGCAATAGCGCTTCATTCCGTGCAGCTCTATCTCGTAGACGTGAAGTGACGGCCAAGCGCTTCGCCCGTGTGGTCATCTCGCAACGGAAACCAACATGGGCCCCTGGGGACGGCTCTCCATCGTGAATCCGTGATCGACATGGTCCGGGCGACTTCAACGGTGCCGGCCTAGTACTACCTCGTACACGACGACGGTCCCAGTGCTTCCACGTGCGTTCTAGCCCGCAGTCCTCCGTATCGACTCCATCAGTTAAACGTCAGCTTTGGGTTCTTGAAGGGAATCAGCGCCAGGACCACCGCCTGCGTGTAGTACCCCGCGCGGTCCACGGCGTCGTCCGTGAGGATGCCCACCGACCCGGTGCGCTGTTTCGAGTTTGTCCTTCCGTGGATCAGGTCGTCCGCGTGGCCCAGCTCCATGCCCTCGCGTAGCAGCTTCGCCGTCTCCTCGGGGAGGTAGTACGCCGCCGTGCGCGCCTTGCCCACGCGCCCGTCCCTGCCAATGACGACGACCCACGCGAACGACTCGATGGGACCCCTGCCCGTCGTCGCTGCTGCCTTGCTGCCGTCGACCTCACCGGCGCCACCGCTTGCACTTTCGCCGCGCACGGGGGGTGCTGCCGCCGCCGCCGCCGCCGCCTCACCGTCGTGCCTCGAGTCGTCAACGCCGCCCTCGATGCCCACCCAATAGTCTGCGTCCGGCTCGGCGGCCCGCGCGTTGTTTGCCCGGTTCGTCGCGCCGTCGAGCGTCTCCTGGTCTGAAAAGGGCTGCTCCGGCACCCCCGACGGGACGCTGAGGCTGCGGATGTCGAAGCCGTCGCCGCCGGGGAACATGAGCTCGAACCCCTGCCGCGCTGCCCCGATCTTGACGGGGTTCTTGGAGGAGACAACGACCACGCGTGCCATTTTCGGTTGCGGGAACAGCAAGGGGGCGGTGGGCCAGAACGTTGTCGGCAGTTGAGAAGAGCCTTGATTGCGTCCAGATGTGAATGTGAGGGAAGATCCATGTGCAGGTGAGGGGCGCGACCGTCTATAATTTGCTAGTGCACTGGGCTCTTGCGGGGCATCCAGATATCACTTACGACTCCTGGGAACCGTTTGTTTTCTCATTCCAACTCTCACATTTTCGTCTTGTTCGTCCACGTCAATTCAACTCCTTGCCACGCCGGCCACAGCGACAGCGAGTACGAAGGCAAGGGAGCCCGGCGCAGTGTGTTCATGTTTCGGCAAACCTCGCGACCAACGTGATTGAGCAAGGTTTGTCTGCCGGCGGTGCGGAACGGACTGACATTCCAATGCCTGCCTGGGCGAAATACAGAGTAAGGAAACCCTGAATCAACGCAGACGCTGTGGCGCCATTTGAGGTCAACTCCTGCTTCCGAGCCGCGTCTCATCACCTTGACCCCGACCTGTCGGGTGCTCTGCACGACCTGACCTTCTGCGTCTTCATCGAGGCATGGTCGATCACGCTGCCTGGTGGCATCGTGCCTCTTCCGGCTGCTCGGGTTCAATGTCTTACCAAGGCACTGGGACCTCGTGCCAATCTCGGGTCTCTTCTCGTGGCTCGCGTGGTACGCCGCCGCACGGCTCCAGGAGACGTCGTGTCACAAGTTGATCACATCATGCCCTGCAGCACGGGGTATCGCGCGTCGGCTTTCCGTGAAGCGGCCGGGGTCCCCCAATATTAATCAATCTGTACCCACAAACCTGAGGCCCTGGGCCCTGGACCTAGGCCGAGAGTCTCTCTTGTCTTGTCGGCGGAGCCGATTGAGCGGAAGAGCACTGGGGGCCGATGCGATCGGGCGCGCCGACTAGGGCAGCTGCTGGCCTCTTCAGCAGTCCGCAGAGTGCCCCTGACTTATCGTCAGCCCCGACTGTGAAGGTTGCCACCCGGTCAAGGCCCAAATATCGGTACTCGTCTTGAACGGGATGTACAGCAAGGGCCCGAGCTCTGGTGTGAGGAGGGCTGCACGTTCTTGGGTTGGCGTCGTCAACGTCACGAAAAAGAAAACATCCGCCACCGAGGTCGGCGGAAGCCAACCTTACAGACGGTGAACTGGCTGAGAAAACAAAAGCCATAAACAACAACAATGACGGGGCCGAGAAAAAAAAAAGAGTGGACGGAGACGCCAGATGTTAGCCTGCTCGGGCGAGGTTTCCGGGCGACCTGTCGTCTTCCAATCTCGCTACCAACGGCTTCCCGGCAAAGCACCACGATAAACCGTTGCTGGCGGAAGCGAGTTGGGAGCTGCCAACAAGAACATTGCTGCCGATCACAAGGGAGGGGCGCAAGGAGGTCCGCAGGTGGGTGGGCCTGTCGATGCTGGGGATCAAGGGCGCTCGACTGTGGCTGCGGGCGGCACGGGACGGGTGAGACCCAGAAACCCAATCCGTGAAGCGCCATGCAGGGCTGGCTCTTTGTCCTGCCGGCCGGTTGTCGGTCGAGTGCGAGGCGTGAAGAGTCCAGTGCTGATGGCGATGTAGTTTGCTTGCGCCGGCTCGCCCCTTTGCCCCTTTGCCCCATTACACGCGGCGGTGCATCTGCTGTTCTGCGCACCGGACACAGCAAAGTGTACCTGCATGTGAAGAAGGATGCGGAGCAACCTGAGCTCACTTGCGAGTTGCCCATTTTGCTCGCCCAATTTTCGACCCGCGCATGTCATATGCGCGTCGCCGAGACGAGACGGGCCTCGTGCATCGTCCCAACCTTGGCATGCCATCACACGTGTCGGTCGACAGCTGCAGAGTCGCAACCAACCGCAGTTGCAACGGCTGCAGAAGTCATTAATAGTGCTGCGTAGCGATAGAAGAGGCACAAGCATGTCCCCCGGCTGCAGCATGGGTGGCGGCAATTTGTCATGCCCACGGCCGAGATTGCTCCTCCGACCCATGACAGGTTGAGGGGGGCCGGGGGCCGATGCGATGCCCTGGAGTATCTGCATGCTGCCGGATTCCGAATGAGGCAGGCCTTCTCTCGAGCATCAGAGTCATGCCCCAGGCGGCACAGGCAGGGTCGACCCTGGCCATCTGAAACCGCAGACCCTGTGGTGGGTTGCACTGGCTGTAGCCCGTGCCCGCTCGCCGCCCGCCGCCATTGCCCGTTGCCGCTACTCAGAGCTTCATTGCTTCTCACGCACTTGCTGGAGGCGAGCTACGCCGTCTAGCACCGCCTGGCGCGCGCTCGCCACTGCGGCTTTTCATCATGGAGACGACTGCGGCGTCCGAAGAATCGCGGCAGTTGGGGAGACTCCTGGCGCCAATTAAGGCACTACCCGATTGACTCGAAGCCCCACGGCAGTGGCGTGGATGCGGTGGATGCCAGGTCCTTAGGGCCGGCCGACGCTCCAGGAGTCCAGGGCTCTCTCGACCCGTCTCCAACACTTCCCCAGGCGCCAACGCCAGTGACCCTTCTGAGAGCCGACCGTTGACCAGGGGAGACCCCAGCCTGTGATCGTTCTTCGTTGAGGACCTTGGGGGATCTCGGCCCCTCTGTGGCGCCGTGTCTCGCCCAGACAAAGTCGCGCGGTTGGTGCAGCCTGGTCTTGGAAGACCCTAGCAGGTCCAGGAAGCGAAGTGGCCAGCACGGCGCGGCTCGAGTATCGTGCTCAGCCTTGGCAGTCTGTCGAGGTGGGAAGTTAATGAAGCTGATGCAGGCTCTGCATTATGCGAACATGAACGCCTGGGCAGCTGACGAGGCGGCCATGTCTCGACCGCCGCGTGCAAGGGGGATGCTGTCGCCGTGACACCCAACTCTCCGGGCTCGTCAAGCAAGACAGGGCAGCCCTAGGGAGAGATCTAGTTGCCTGTTCGGTGAGACATGGGCGGAGGCGCCACCCACAAGTCGACGCGCGGGGATGGCATACCGCGAAAAGGCAGCCGGGAGAGGTGCATGGGGATGGCACGGCACGCCCAGCCGACGGATCCTTCCCTTGCTCCTCGTCTTTTCTGAGCGAGGTGTCTCTCAAAAGCAAGGACAACCGTTCGCTCCCTCCACAAGCTTCGGCTCCGCCAGGTCGGATGTGATGTTTCTTTTTCGTCCTCAACGCTCAGGTCCCCCTTCAACGTCAGTCCAACTTGCTCTCTTTCCAACGCACCAATTGAGGCGGCTCGACTTATAACCAGTCCCGCCTCTGCGTTGACGCCCATGGCTTGACGCCTGGTTTCTTGATCTTGTTGCATCCGCTCCTTTACTGGGCCAGTCCATTGGCACCGCGTCGCACCAGAGAGCGCCCCAGTGCAGACCGCTCGCTGTCGCTGTATCACATTGCACCACACGTGTCTACTGATACTCGGCTGGGACATTCCAGTGTTTATCTGTCCCGACGGGGTCCTTTAACGATCGGACTTGGTCGTCGCGTCGACCTGTCGACTTTGCGCTCCTCGGCTACACGCCGATCCCGATGCTCGTTGTCGTACATCTGCGAGATTTCGAGCATCACACACAGCAAAATGGGCTCTGAGTTCGGCGTCCACGCCGACTCCAAGCCGGAGCCAACTCTCGGCCCTGTCGGCATCTTCTGGGCTTCGTGGGCATGTGTTTGGACCACCCTCCTCGTCATCGGCATGGGCTACCTCATCGCCCGCCGCAAGCTGCCCATCTTGCGTCTGCGTGGCTTGGGCATCTCGCTCGCCGCCATCACCATGCTGCATCTGTACTGGATCAGCGTCCAGCTGGGTTACGTCGTCGGCGCGCTCGCGCCGGGTGACGCCGAGTACTGGATCATGGGAATCTACCTGCCATTCGGCATCGCCCTCTTCCACGCGTCTAACAGTCGCTTCCTGCACGTCGCGCAGGCGCAGAGGAAATATGCCGAGCAGGGAGGCAGTGCTGTGGTAGTCCGGGCCGATTCAAGGCGGACACGCGGGCTGCTCGCCCGGTTCAAGCGACTCGACTATACGGCCAAGATACTCGCCGTCGTCGTCCTCGGAATGTTTGTGCAGGTGAGATGGACAGTCGGCTTCTAGAAGTGCACTCGACTAACAATGACCCAGCTGATGCTCACGATCCTCATGTACATCGTCTCCCGAAAATGGCACAGCTCATGGGGCATTCCCGGAACTGAGGTGACGGGCACGGAGATGGAGCAGAAGATGCAAATGGGCCGTGGATGGGAGTGGTGAGTCAATATTCTTCCGCTCGGACCGTTCCCTGGCTGACTGACTAGGTGGCCGTCCGTGTTCTGGCAATTCTTTTGGGCGTGGATCGTCGCCCCGGTGATCCTGTGGAAATCGAGAGGTATTCACGACACGCAGGGCTGGAGAGTACAGACAATCGGCTGCGCCGTGTCCAAGTAAGTCTCGCCTATAACCGCTTGCCACGCCGTCGCTAATGCCTGCAGTCTCCACGCGACTCCCATGTGGTTGATTGCCCTCTACGTCCCCGGCATGGAGCCCGTTAACAAATTCTTTATTCCTCCCCAATGGTAAGTACCATGGCAAACGTGATGCGGATAATCTGAGTAACACCAGCTAGGATCGCCGCCTCGATCATGTTGACGGAAGTGTTCACCGTGTTCCTCCCGTGCTGGGAGGTGATGCGGCACCAGACGCTTCGCCAGGAGACGCTTGACTCCATCGCACAATGGGAGTCGAAGAACAAGGTCTCGAGGAGGACAGAAAACAAGTCTGTTCACACAGCATCTTCAACGCGCGTCGAATCCATCATGTCGGGGTGGAAGTCGACCAACGGCTCCGTCAAGACGACCAACTCGGACGAGTCAATCCTTACCATGAGCGCCCTCGAACACGTCCTCGAGCGCAATCCCGCGCCTCTACAAGAATTCTCGGCCCTGCGCGATTTCTCCGGCGAAAACATTGCCTTTCTGACGAGCGTTTCTGAATGGAAGAGCTCCCTGCCGCCTGCAGTCCGTGACGGCGAGTCGAGAGACCCGAACACGAGGGAATTGGTGCGCGAGCGGTTCAATCGTGCTCTGCGCATATACGCTGGGTTCATCAGTACACGAGACGCCGAGTTTCCCATCAACATTTCGTCACACGATCTGAAGAAGCTGGAGAGCATCTTCGAGGCGTCGGCCCGCAAACTTTACGGCGAGAAGTGCGACGTCGACCCAGCTACGCCATTCGACTTCCCGGCGCCGCCCGTCGAGCGATCGGCCACCTCGTCGTCTGAGGATTCAGAGAAGACAGCTGCTGAGTTGATCGCCGCCGCACGAACATCAATCGCTGGAGACCGAGTGCAGTATTGGGGCGAGATTCCCGATGAGTTTGACGAGACGGTCTTTGACGATGCGGAGAAGAGCATCAAGTATCTCGTCTTGACAAACACTTGGCCCAAGTTTGTGCGCAACCGGCGGTCATCTATGGATACCATCGACCCGGAATCGCACACCGACGTGCTCCAGATGGTCAAGGAGAGGCATGGGAATTGAAAGACGAGGTTCTGAATACGCTGAGGCCTGCCGGGCATCCTATTCTGCTTGTCCATGATGAGCGCTTGTACACTATCAACGACGGCCTAATTGCCACGTAATCAATACCCCAATACAAAGACGTGTCTTACACTGCATGCCAATGGCACAACCATGATTGCAGGCGCTCGCGACGTGAAATTGACCAGTGCTCGTTGCTACCATTCGCTCCATAGCCGTGTTTGAGCCTCAAACATAATCAGCGCCACGAACAACGATTCTGCGTCAATGAGACACCCAGTTATGGCAAGTTCGTCTGCAGTCTTGTCTATCAGGATATGCCTCCCAGCCCGGAGCTCAACAAACCCCACTGACAGCCCAAGGAAGGGTCAACAATGTACAAACCATGTTCTCCCAGTTTGTGTACAAGAAGCAGCAACGAATGCTGCTCCTCACACGCCAGAATGCGCCAATTATGCAGTGATTCCAGCCACGGCTTTGTCAACGATGGAATTAAAGCTGAAATGCCGGACTCTCCAGCCGCCAGACCTGATGGCGCACGCAGCAGTTGCGCATAAGCGCCCAGCCACATGAACGGCCAGCGCACGCCAGCACACGTGCATGCCCCTCCGAGCCTCCCGGGAATGCTCCAGAAGCGTCCGCATGTCAATATCCACCCCCGGACTCGTCATGGTCGGGTCATCGGGAGGGCGCACCGGCGACACCGAGGACGGCGCCGAAAAAGCGGGGCCGCCCCGACTCATGCACAATTTTTATCTTTATCTTCACCCCGTTCCTCGCATTCGCATTCACTAAACGGTTCAGAACGCAGTTTAATAGAAAGCATTTGATGAGCACGCGCCCCCGGACAACACTCTTTGAACCACAACCCACGATACCAAACATCCACTCTTGAAGAAGGCGTACAGCTTCCACAGCCAGTCACTCCAGCCCGCCATGACCGTCACGCCCCTCGCTTTCCGACCGGCAACCGCCGAGGACGCCGCCGCCGTGCTCGCCCTCGTCCGCTCCGCCTACCGCGGCGACTCCTCCCGCGCGGGCTGGACCACCGAGGCCGACCTCGTGGCCGACGAGCGCATCGACACGGACGGCATCCTCGCCAAGATCAACCACCCGTCGGGCGTCGTCCTGGTCGCGCACGACTCCGCCGGCAAGCTCGCCGGCTGCTGCGAGCTCCTCCAAAAGGACGGCGACCTCGCCTACTTTGGCCTCTTCGCCGTGGACCCGACGCGCCAGGCCGGCGGGCTCGGGCGCAGCATCCTGGCGCACGCCGAGCAGTACGCCAAGACGGCCTGGGGCGTGCGTTGCATCGAGATGTGCGTCATCTGGACGCGCGAGGAGCTCATCTCGTGGTACGTCCGGAGGGGGTACCGCAAGACGGACAGGACGCTGCCGTTTCCGTACGCGCACCTCGTCAACGGCAAGGCGCTGCGGGATGACCTTTACTTTACCGTCCTGGATAAGGAGCTGTAGACTGGTGTGTCCGGCATGGTCTGGTCTGGTCGCAGCGGGGTGCGTGGAAGGGGAGCGATTGTCAATGCAAGGCGTCTGGGGTGGGGGGCGGTGGCATAGACGGGGCATTCATCATAGAGTCTGGTCAGCGTATCGCCTGAATTTTTTGATCCTTTGTTGATTTCATTTCCCTCTCATTCCGAGGGCTTTGTCGTCGCAAAGCCCAGCAGCGTGATCAGTGCTTCCTCGTCGGGCTTGGACAAGTCTTTTTCTCGCCACACTTTGGCCAGGCGCATGCCACTCTTGGCCATGACCCTCTGGCTGGCGACGTTTCGCTCCGTTGCCACGGATGTCACACACTCGTCCTTGACGTCGCCGTCACCTCTGACCGTGCTGGCCTCGACGCGCGCCTCCACCTCTTCCCTCGGCAGCGCCCACCACCGGCGCAGAAACGCTTGGAGGAACTCTGTCGCATAGCCCTTTCCCCAATGCTCAAACCGCAACGCGTAGCTGAGCACCGGCCAGCCCAGGTTACCGACACGGCGATGCGATCCTCCGATGCCGATCATCTCCCCGGAGTCGCGCAAGCAGATGGCCATCTCGTACGTGGCCAAATCGTCCGCGAGCTTGTCACGGAGTATCTTCCGGGTGACTTCAACGCTGGCATTAAAGACAGCGCGGCTGGACCATTGCACTACTTGGGGCTGTGTCTGAAGGACGTGCAAAGTCTCCAGGTCGCTGTCCGCCAACGGCCGGATGAGGAGTCGCGACGTTGTGATGGGCGCACGCGACTCTGTGAGAGGGTATGGGACGGTTGGAAGAGTTGTCCTGACTGTGACCCACTGCTTCTCACTCGGCTCGGGCATGGGCGAGGGCATTGCGATGAAGGGTGCATGCATTGACGGAATGTGCGGGGAATGAATGAGGCTGAAGTTGAGCGGCGATTGCAGGCGTGGCGATTGAGCTGATTGCAGCAAGGCTCTCGCGATTGGCGCAAAATGTGCCTGTACTTCGTTCTATCCCAAAGCCATACGGGTGCCTGATCGCGGATAAAAATCGCCATGGGCTTTGCTGATCTGAATCCACTATGACTGTGTGCGATCGATTGATGTGGTCGTATGATAGTAATCACTGCCTGGCAACGAACGACGGAGAAATTATATAAAATTGAAGCTCGCCTCTCACGCTGACTACCTATTTGGCCCTCACACCCACACGCATGGCAGAAGTTAGACGGCACTCTGCCAAGAGCTTGGCGATCCTAGCTCCCGCAGATACCTCCGCAACGGGGTCGATCTCCAGTATCTCATCAAAGAGTGCCAAGTATCACTCCCTAGGACGGCAGACCGCGGCTCAACACTAGTTCAGGTTAACATGCGACAAACACAGCCCCTTCTCAGATGTGATACTCACGGTCGCGCTACCGCACTTGCAGACACCATGTGTAGCGGTGCTGCTACAATAGTAACAGCTACAATCGCCAACGCCGCCACCACAGCAATCGTAGCTGATGTCACATCTCCCGCCTGCGCCAATGCAACGTTTATCGAGGCTCTCGTCTGAGGTGTCGAAAACGGCCGGCGTCGCCAATCCGAGCCCAACCATGGCAACGAACACGGTGAGTGTAGCCTTCATTCTGGATGAAGCTGGTCTGCCGCTAATATGCCTGAGAAGAGGTTGACGGTGAAGCCCAATTCAGATGTACTCCTTAACACGGAATTAATGGTTCCATACGAGCAGTATAACGGCTTCTCACGACTGCTGCAGCCTTTTAAAGAAAGTCGGCGATTTCGAGCCAGGTTGGGTGTGTTCAGGTGAGACGACATAGGGCAAGGATTTGCAGTAAGACGGCCGAACTTGGGACCGAAGAGTTTCAGTCACGCTTTCTGTTGGCTAGTTTATGACTTGGAGGTTGTATGCGTATTAATACGATATGCGTTAGCTCTGCGCTTTCTTGTAGCTGATGTCGTATCGATGTCGAACAAACGGACGTGCCACGGTTCAACCTGTCTCACCACGCCCGGATGAACGCCGAGACCTTGCCTTTAATGAACATATTATATGAAGTGGTGAGCTTTCGTGGGGGCATGGGGTAGCGAGCCATTCCTGTCTTATGCAGAGTCTCACGGTTAGGACTCGGCGTTAGAGGAAGGCAGCGCGCCAACATGAACAACCACCGCTGCACAACATGATTATCCTTTGCTATGGGCATGGAGATGTGGCGGCGGAGTCTCCCGCGTGAAGGGAAAATATTGCCTGAGCGATTTGTACATGGCTGCCAAACGCGTCCGGAACGAGTGAACATTGAGGTGGCAGTACTCAAAGTCCAGTTCAGCTTTTGCAACGACTCAAGCTCCATGACGGTCCTAATTGGCTTTATCGTCACCAATGTGATCAAGTGCGGCACATAGGGGCACGATTCTAGGGCGAGCCTCAGCCAGACTCTTCGTCCCCACTGAGTGGCCACGGTGGGACAGCGGTGATGGTGACCCTGATCATGAAGCCTCAACAAGCTCGATACGCCGTGACATACAGCTCAGCTGTCTGAGCAACACTTTACCACGTTTGTCAATAAGCGACCCAATCCTTTCCTTTGAAGATCACCAGAGGCTACGTGCATGGCCCCGTCTTCGTGGCGGCAGGAGTTGATGTTATCACGGACCGTGCCGCTGCAAAAGGATGCAAGCTTGAGGTGTTGACAGCTGAGCTGGACCCAAGGCCGCGTGTCCAGGTGACGAAGCCTCGTCCGTCTTTATGTCCGGTCCCGTGCCGAATGTTCTGTAGGAGTGGTGGCCGTTATCGATCCCAGTGGGGGGCAGCATGTGGAGTTCAAGAGCTGCTGTGGGTGCCAATAAAGATCAATTGTGGGCAGGTCGTAGAAGTGATTTAGTCGCACTGCGATGGAATCGTGACATGGGTTCCTGGTGTCGTCGTGGAGGGTGGAGTCAGGGGACTTTCATGGGTTGACGTAGCCTGACACTCCCACGAGGAGGAGTTCGTGAGGTGGGGACAGCCCACGCAACGCGTCCCAGGAACCGAAGTTAATTGAACTGTTGGCCCCGCTCGGCTGCTCTTTGTCGAAGAGTGTGTGCCCATCGTACGTTGCGCGCTGACGGGTGCATCGAATGACTTGGTAGCACTCACGATGGACTCTCGGCAGGTTCCGGTGGCATCGTAGTTGGTTGACTGCATGAGTGAAGCGTCGTAGGTCGCAGGCGGTCCGAGTGCCTTGAGATGAATGAGGATGTGCTCCTGGAAGCGAGTGGGCATATAATGTTGCACTCGCCTCACCGGCTTACTGTCGAGACAATCCAATCCCAATGGTCCCTCCTTGATCATCATTCCTTACAAGATTCCTTGACTGATTCTTCCAATTCTGCCTTGGTGGCACACATTTCAGGTCCTCGGCCATCGTCTCAGTTCAAGATGAGAGGCCTATCTCGGGCGATCTGCTTGGTGGCCGCTGCGGGCGTCGGGGCTCTCCCGGCGAATGACGCCCAGTCGACGCTTCATAAGTTGTCGAGCAGCAGCAACACCATGGTCAGAAGCATGCCAATCATTAATGCCACGCGGATTCATACCGTACACAGCTCATTTGCCACTGCTACTCTGCGTCTCAATACAACTTCTGTTTCACCCACGGTTACCTCGACGGAGACTAACAAGTTCGGATTCTCTGGAACCTCAACAGCCACATTCCACAGCGCCAGCTCAACTGTGACGCTGGCACCAAACGTTCATTGGACACAAGATACCAAGGAGGTTAAAAATGTTATCCCTCTTTCACCTGAAGAGGGATCTCAGATGTACTATGGCACTGGCGGTAAGGACCCCAGTGAAGTAGACGTGACTAACGAACCACAAGTGTGCTGATGTTCATTAGACCCATTAAAGAAGGGCCAATTTGGCCTCATCACTTACAACTTCATCTCACCTTCGGTCAATCTCGATCACAGTGACTGGATCAAGGTCGACTATGATGAGAATGAGGGCCTTAAGGTCACCTTCACTAATCAGGATGCTTTCAATCACGCCAAGAAGACCTGGCTCCCTAAAGACAAGGGCCTGATTCTGATTGTCTTCATCGATGCCTGCGAGGCATATAAAAGTGGCGAGAGATGCTACTTCAAGGCATCGAACCTCGATGTGAGTCCGGACGACATGACGATTATGGTCTCAGCCGAGCCACGCCATCCGAATGATCTCATTACTTCTGGCGAGTCCCAATGGGGTTGGTGGGATCCCTCCGAGGGGTCAAGCCTGGCAACGAATCCCTCGAAGGCTGGAAATGAGCAATGCCAGGCAGGCAATGATGGACCCACCAACGACTTCCTGAAGCACATTCACCCCGATACTACCTCGATATCCGACAACGGGGCCAATGACCGCCGCAGCATCTGGTCCTGGATCGATGACCATGTCGTTAAGCCAATCGAAAATGACGCCAAGGAAATTCTGGGAGACATGACTATCAGCGACGATTTCAACAAGAGCCTCCCATTCAAGTTTCCTGAGTCCGGCACGGGACCCTCTGCGGTGTCACCGTGGGGCGGCGATAGCATGCTTATATGGTCGATCGGCTCGAAGTCGAAGGCATCTGTGGATGTGTATTGCGTTGGCTGCGGTGTCTCGGGAGACGCCAGGATAAGCGGCAAAGTCAAGTGGACGCCCGCCACGGGCTTTACGGAGGGCGAGGCAGACCTGCATCTGGACGCGCAATTCTCGCTCAAGATCGGTGTCGACGCCCACGCTCAGTTCAGCCAAAGCTTTTCCAAGGAAGTCTTCGAGCATACCTTTAACATGACGGCATTTGGTGGTTTTTCCATCATACCTACCATAGGCGTCAACGTCACCGCCGATATCGCGGCCGCGGCCCAGGCCGACGGCAAACTTCTAGCTGGTGCCGAGATGGGTCTACAGGATGCACATGTGATCTTCGATCTCGTGGAGCCATCTAGAAACGATGTTGGGGGCTGGTGGCCATACTTCAAGCCTGTACTTCAGGCCGACGGCGACGTCATGGTCAGTGCGTCGATTGGCCTCCCGATTCGGGTTTCGTGCCAAGTTTCGATGGGTCTCATGAGCGTGGCGGCCACGGTGATCGACGAGCCGTCGGTAAACGCTACTGCTCAGGCCGCGGCGTGGGCGGAGCTCAATGGTGGCAAGGTCAATTGGGGCTTCAACGACACGGATGGCTGCACTGGTGTCCGGACGCGTCTGAGCTGGAGGAACAAGCTCCTCGCCGACGTGAAGAGTGCGATCTACAGCGGCAAGATTTTGCTCTGGGACTCATATGACCGGCCGCTGGGACCCAGCTGCATCCCGTAAGTTATTCAAGCTTCCTGCGTCAATCATCCTCTGGGTTTCTCCATATCACTGATGCTTGTACTTGTTCACACACAGATTGCCGGGGGGGAACACCATGACGGCGTCGACAACCACGGTTACAGAAGAGTACACGATCCGAATCCCGACATTGGGAATTTCCTCTCTCAGTCATTTTCCTGAGCTCCCGCCGCTTTACCCTGAGTAGCGCCTGAGCAGCCTGAGTAGCGCCTGATTAGTGCCTGAGTAGCGCCTGAGCTCGCCACCTGAGCCGCCCTCCATGTCTTAACATCGGGTGGAGCCGATTGGGCGATAAGTGTGCAAATGGATCTGCTCGCCCCGCCCGATGTCCTCGCAGAGGATTGACTGATGGCAATGTCGTCCAGGCTGGTTGTCGCGGCATGCGCGCACCTTCTCGTTGCGTCATCAAGGCGGAGAACGCATGCTCTACACGATGCATCAGCTTTACTTCTGCAGTGAGGCACTAGTTGCCAGCTATTTGCCTCGGCTCACGCCTCTGACCACAAAGCGGATCGTACCATTCCCTAGGTTCCATCACACATTTCGCAGGACCTTAGCGCCAGCTCAACAATTGGATAGCGTCGTTGACGCCCTGCCACCTTTGCTGCAGTTTACTTCTGTGTAGTCCGGCAAACTTTCAGGTCCGTCTCTTGTGCCAAACAGGGCGTCTCAGCCTCTCCATGGCGTCGAAGACGGCATCCGCCACTGAAGGTGGAGCCCCAACGCTGACGTCGGGGGCCGCTGCCACCGGGGCAACCAATCATATTCCAGCAAGGGGGCTAACATGAGACACCTCGACAGACTTTCATTGGTTGCAAATTTGAGACATAGCTGGCGAGTGTAGCTTGCTTGGCAGGCGGCCAACAGGTTTCCCGGCAAGAGGGTAAAATGGCAATGTTCGGCAGGTTGCGACAGGGTGCTGGGACCACCTACATTCCCAAGTCCCGCCAAATCCCGCTATGCTAGGCAGAAAGGAGGGCGGCATGATCTCACTGGATCATTAGGAGCGAAAGCAACAGCGCTTCCTGCCACGTCTCTGGCCACCCAGTACTGAGTTTCCGATGCACATATCACTCGACCCGACCAGTGCAAGATTGGCTGCCTTACACCCAAGAGTAGGTTTGTGACGTTTTCTTTCCCGTCCCTTCTTGCCAGAATAATCCAGAGCACAAGGCCATAAGTCCGTTCTGTCGCGGGCTCTCGGGCCATCCAGCGATTTTCGGGTTGTCCACCCTGCTGAGTCTCAACCATCATGGTCCGAGGGTCGTCATGTGCCGGCCCGCTATACCTCCCGGCACCGTAAGCATGTCTATCAGGAGTTGCAAGCAGGGCTCACCGCGACTACTGCTCACGGCGGCACATCGACAACTCTCGCCTGGGCGACCACAGCGTTGCACTTACGTATCTCAGTCCCCGTTTCCTGCAATGTAATGGCTAGCAAGCCCGAGGGTTAATGAAAACAGAGCCTGCACGTGAATGACGAGGTTGTCGAGTTTAAGCTCACTCATATGTGGCTGACCGTTGTGACCTGACTGACTATGCGTCCAAACAGTATGTCCCTGTCAGCATCTCGCCATACAAATCGTACGATTCTGGGCATGGCTGAAGACTCCCTGATTATAGGTGCGGCACGTGTACAAATTTCTGGACATGAAAAATACAACACGGAAGACCTCAACAGCGTTGACCACGCGCCGTAGCGCCAAAGGGCTACATGTCTGCAGTGCCGCCCCTACAGTCTCCAAAGCGCATTTTCCAATCCTGCCGAGGCGCCATTGCTCGAAGCATGCTGCGGCAGAGCTCCCGTAAGTACTATTTCAACGTTCAGCACAGCAATGTAGCTATGGTGTCATTAAGTTTCAGGTCGAGAGATGCTGCTGAAGGACCGGGAGGGATCCAGCGACTAGGAAGATTGAGAGATTCGTACGACGCAAGTCCAGCGGTTCGCCACCTACATTCCATATGCGTGCATTTCTAGATCATCATGCATGCTGCCCGCTGGCAACTCGTCACGGTTGAATTCATTCTTGACTTGCCTTAAATGTCCACACTTGGGCTCTCACGACTCATCGCCCAGAGATGGCGGTTCCTTTCTATGGCTCGCGCTACTCTCCAGATGATCTCAGCCAATCATTCGACATTACCGTGGGTTTGAGGGGACAGAAGCCCGACGTTTTACTGGTGGCGGGAGTAGACATCTCATGCTCCCGAGAACATTAGAAAGGAACCACAAGTCAGTGCTGGACTGCCTGTAAACTTTTACGTGCGGCCTATGCGATTCAACAACAATGCCGCAAAATAAATGCACAGAGATGATGAAGCGTCACGCCAGCACTCGATTGGGCATGCTGTTCTCGGTAAGGCCGGTCTGTCCAACCGTTCTTGTTCTCTATGGTACGGACTATTCCAACTACGTGATTGTAGAACCGCAGACCAAACATTTGACGTCCAATTCCCATTCTCGATCGCCGCAAGGGATGTTTTGCCGCAGATCAGCCACCTCCCATACCGCATGGTTTCGATCTAACCGAAGCTTTGCATCGAAAAGGCCGGCGTATGGCGCGCCATTTCCTCTTTCCTTTCTGCCCGATTCCGTTATATGTTCCGACTGATTAAGCTTGTCGTGCGCCACTTCCATGACTTCTGTTGCAATATCCGGTGTACCGGCTGGCTGTAATGTGAGGCCGTTTGTGCACTCTAACTTTGAGTAAGGCTTCTCACTCTCTTTCTCACCAGCAGCTGGCTTTGTCGTGTCGGCCTCGTTTGCTGCTATGTTTGCTTGTACGTCTGGCTGTGGGTTTACCACAGTTTGCCCCTTCGATGCCAACTCTGTCTTATGCGGCTTGTCTGTGCCCAGCTGCTCGTAGACACTCATGAGACAGGCATGCAGAAGACACTCGTAATGAAGCCATTGATCGCAACTTGGATTTGAGCAGCCAATCAATATTTTGTCCGGATTGGCAGGCATTTTGCAATAACATGTGAGATCGACAGTCTAGCACCGAAAGATTAGCCTTTTGCCATATGTAGATGGGATCCCGTAGGTCATACCGAGAGCTCAGACGTTCGACAGTCAAATGCTTGCCGCCAGTACAGCGAATCTTGCACCGCTTCATCGTCCGACTCCACCCACTGCCTGACTTGAGCGCGCATAACAACACTGACAGCCTCGATGATATCCACTGGCTCTCAGTTAGTGACGGTTCGCATTAGATAGGAGAGACAGCTGACTGTGGTTGGACGCTATTAACTCGTTTTGTCCATGGTAAGCTTGGCGTCCTGATACCAGCTTGTTGTTGTCGAGTGCCTTGGAAGGCAAGTCGTTCGGTGAGTACATCCAGCAAATACGAGCATAGACGTGGTGTTGATCCCGCGCCCTGATCTCAAGTATTTTGGCCACCCAGCAGTCGGCGAGCTGGAGCAAGCCGTGATGTTCGGATCCCCCATCGCTAGTCTTATGTTGTGCGATGGCCCGATCGGTCGCCACATAAACAAAATCTTCATTGTAGTACTTCACGCTGTTCACTGAAGGTGCTTCATTGTTATCATTCTGGTCGCCAGAGAGATGCACTGTTGGGAGTCTTACAAACAAAGCTGTTGTAGCGTGTCATGTCAGACCACCGCTTATGCGGCTCGACGATATACGCCAAGTCCATTGTGTCATGCGTCAAAAACCTTCCCTTGGGCTGGAAGGGCGATCTTTGCAATAGCTGTTGCTCGGTTTCTCGAGTGTCGCGCTTTCGCTTCCGCTTGGTCGACACTGTCACCACCGAAAAGGGACACTGGGCGCGGTTTTTGCCTTTGGCCATGCGGCGCCCTCGTCCCGCCGCTGGATTCATCGTCGAGACGATGACATGGCAATGCAGTGGAGGGTCTTGGCGCGGTTGACTGTCTTCTTGTGAAGGCATGATTGAAATGGAATCAGAAAGTGGGGCATCACTCGTCAACGGTGAGATTGATTGGATGTCGTCCATAATTATGTGGGACTTTGTTATGTTTTGAGCAAGCGCGTGAGTGAAGGCTTTGAGGGTTCTCTGCCTTCCGAGATTCTGAGCCGTGCCGGACATACTAGACTCGGCGGCCATGATGTAGAGTTTTTGTGACTATGGGCATGGGCATTGTTGACAGGGCCACAAAGGGCTCCGCGTTTAGATATGAGGACCATTAGGTGCGGAAAGTGGGCATTCTCGTGCAGCAACAGGAGTGGGAGCGACGCCAATATGTGCCAGATCACTCGAAGGTCGGTAGAGGCCTTGACTCGTAGTGGCACCAGCAACGCCTGGAAATGGATTCAGCTAGTTCCCTCGTCACAGGGGTTGATAAATGCGCTGTTCGTGTTTGAGCATCCAGTGTGGCATCCCCAGCGGCAGGCACTGAGCTGATCAGTGGCCAAAACCCTCATAAGAAGGTACCAGCTCAAATAGTGATGGCGCAATTTTTCGCGAGACCTAACGCGTATGTGCACTTTATGGCTGTATGCACACAACTCGCTGATGTGAGCTCTTATACATAGGGTTTGACGGGGGCCTCGGGTCGCGGCAGGATGGAGGGTTCGAGTGGCTCTCTGCTGGCGAAGGGACTCTGTGGCAGATGCGCCAGAAGCTCCGGCGCGCCTGCCAATCGCGCGACTTTGGGTGAGCCGGGTGAGCCATGCTGGTGTGTTCGCACGTCCTGGGTGGGCCAGGCATCTCTGCAGCGCAAGAGGAGGGGCGGCTGGCAGCCACCCTGCATGGCTGCACGCCATTGGTCATCGCGGCGCAAATGGTGCCGCGACTCCCTCGACCATCCGCGTCAAGACACGCTCACGATCCTGCCGTCGCCAACCTCATCCAGCGTGCGTCAAGCTTTCCGTTGAACGAAGCACGCCTACCCATTTTCACCGAGTGTCGCCGCATAGAGACATCCGGACATCGCCCATGCAAGCCGCCCGATGGCCCCGCCACTTCCCCGACTCTCCCAAGATCGATTCCGACGAACTTCCTCCCCCTTCTCGGTATCGATAGACACGTCTCGGGCGAATGTGCCATGCGACGAAGGGCAACCGACCGACCAACGCCCGTTTCAGCAGTATGAAGGAAATGTTGTGCGTCATGGACGGATATGACGCACCGATCGGACGATTCTCCCCATAACGCCGCAGCGGATGACCGTTGCACATTGATGCAGTGCGCGTTATGAGCTTGCCATGGACTGAGCGGTGGCTGCCGTGACCAGGGTTTGACCAGGGCTTGATCGGTGAAACGAGGCGTCGCACATGATGAGTTTGCGACCAACACTCTTCCGCCCGGCATCTGCGTGTCATGGCGGAGTCAGCTCTCTCAAGCGCTTCTACGGAGAAGCGGCTGCCTCGTCTGCTTGCTCCTTGGCCAATCATCCGGGCAAGTAGGAGGCCCAGATGCCCCCGCCCGCCTATAAATAAGCCTCTTCCCCCTGGCGGCATGTCGCGCTGTTCACCCCTCTTCCCACTTTCTTTTGTCTCCCCTCTTCTTTCCTTTTGTTGATCCTTGATGACTCTCGTGATCTCTTGACTCACGATCGCTCCGCGACTCCGGAGGTAGCTCCTCAATCAGCATGCCATTCAGCCCTTCATTGTTGGCCAAAGCGGCTCCAAGCGATGGCCTAACGCACCATGGAGTGGACAGTCTAGATCCGAGGTTCCCTCCGACCCAGCCATGCACCACCTGCCCAGATGATGGCCAGGCCGCAGAAAGCAAGGGCACGGCGGCTTGCAGCTCTTTTTTACTATTCGGCAAACTCCCACCGGAGATACGAATTCACATATGGCACATCTCGCTGCGCGAAGCCGACGGGCCAGTCTTGCTGCCCTACAGGCGGGCTTGTCTGCGACTCTTTGACGTCTCCGAACCTGACGAAGCGTATATCGCCGGTCAAAAGGTTGTGCGCGCGGACTTTGATCCACACTTGTTGGATAAAGTTCGCGTTCCAATGCATCTTGCCGCTATCTGTCGGGAATCTCGTTGCGCTGCCTTGTCCTGGATGACTCAAACGGGGATGCGTCCTTGCGCGAACCGCCAGGGCTCTGGATACGCGCGGCCGTTCGACCAAAGTCGCGATACGCTCTACATTGAACCAGACAAAGCAAGAGCCTTTGTATGTGAGTGGGAGGACCTAATATGGGACACCGGCGGAGGCCCGCTGATACGTTCAGCTATTGCCCGTCTCGCTGTGTCGGAATCCTTTCTTCGCGCCCAAGGTACCTTCCCTCCTCGCCCCACTGGCTTGGAAGATACCTCCGTCTTCGAGGATATGTTAGAGGCGGCCCCTTGCGCGAACCTGATCCTAGTTGTCGTGGATGAGCAGCCTGGATGGAGAGATAACGCCCTCAAGTTGCAACGCCGATGGGTAGCTGAAGACGCAGGCGATTACAGGCTTTCATGGGACCCCGATCGGCAGCGCTTTGAGGTTGCTGCTGGTCAAAGCAGTGGAAACATCGACGAGTACGCATGGATAAAGGCTATTTGTGAAACATGGAGTCAGTGGCTTGTCCGGCGTCGACGAAGGCCCTTGGAGGTCCGTCCTGTCTATGCAATCAGACCCAGCGCTGCCAGCTGAGAAGCACGGCCTCGCCTACAAATAGGTCATCGTGGAAGGCCGCGTCCCACGAGCCTTGAGGACATGCCCGGTGCGTCTGCTGAAGCATCCGTGTAGTTCCATCGTCGCCGGATGGCGGGAGGCAATCAGGCGTCGGAGGAGCGGTTGCCACTACCCACTCGGGACAGAGCGTGAGGCGAATTGCATTTGTCAAGTCTTGGCTTCCTTATGGGCTACAAATCGAAGGCATGTGATAGGAGGCTACGCAGCAGCCGTCAAACTCCGGAGAGCCTCAAATGCTCGCGACGCCCTCGACATCCAAATTGCCTTAAGGCTGGTGTGGTCCTGCTGCCAGGCTCGACAACCTCCAGATTCTGAATCATCCGCAACATGCGAGCCAGTTGTCGTTCATCTGCCTGTTCAGACGCCGCTGGTCGCTGCTTATACGTCGAGCGGCGACGACTGGAAACTCCACCGTATACGATAAGGTGCAGGCCATCTCTTCGTGGAAGACTACGAGAGTCTACTGTGGCATCCTCAACAACGCTGGCCCTGTAAATAAGACATATCCAGATATTGCGTGGGGTATCGAGAATCAGAGCCATCTGTTAGCGAAACTACCTCGGTGGCTTGTAGTTGGTTCCATGGGCAATTACAGGAGGCGCGTACTTAGTTGGCGCAGGGATGTTTCTAGTTCTAACAACCTGCGCAGGTGCACCTTTGGTGTTGACCATAACCGGGGGGTTGCAGTGGTGCTCCAGTGGCCTTTCACTGGACCCGGCCCCTTTCAGACGCTCCCTACAAGCAACAGACGTTGGTGACAGAGGTCGCAGCGTGTAGTATCCATCATCGGCCCGCTGAGGCATGTTGTAGTTTGGCCCAGCTGCCATTGCTGTTGTTGGTGCGGCATCGCCGTAGCTGACCTGACCTGAGCGCCCGCTTGCGTTGCTGCCTTCGTGATTCCAATTCGCCAGCTTGGACGTCGACAACGGCGGGATGCAATGAATGCCAGAGCTCGCCGGGGGTGGCTCACAAAATCGACGGCTACCGGCATGCGGCAAGCCATATTTAAAGGTGAACCCGGTCATGGGCCATGGCATATCAACCGTTACCGTGTACGTGCAGTCCTGCAATTCTACCGGCGACATATGCACTCGGTGCGAACTGGTACAAATTGGCGCCATAGCGTTGCCCAGCGGCGTAGAGTGCATTACAGGCTGGCTGTGCAGTTGGGGAATAGTGATACTCGGACACTGGGACGCTCTCGGCTCCGTGCGATGATCCCCGTCAACGAATGCCATCTTTGGCTTTGCGAGCAGAGAGAACAGCTTCAACTCGGCGTGGGTACTGACAGACGCAGCAAAGGCCGAGTCCGCCGTTTTGTGCGGCCGCTGAAAGCTTCCACCGAACCTAGGTTTTGGCGGCGGATCGTCAATCAGTTCAAGGATTTTGATAGGCTCCCTCTTATTCCTTTCGTCGACGATGATCTCTCGGCCAGCAAATGGTCTGGTTCTAAGATGACCTGTGTACCTCTCCGTGTCAGCACCGTGCCTATGGCTGTGAGAGACAAAAATCTAGACAAAATAGATGTTAAGGGGGCCTTACGCAAAGCGAGATCGAAGTTCTCCCTACCAATGAGTCGAACCCATCCGTTTGTGGACTTTTGGAACACCTCGACATGATCCACCTCACAACCACCCTCTCGAACCCAGTCCTTGAAGGCTTGCCACCTGGTGCCGAAGGGCAACTAACCTCTGGAAGTTTAGACAGCATAGGTTAAACCATATGTGCTGATAGCTTTGCACTTACCGAGCTTATGAGGAGATAATACACTCCGCTGTCGTCGCCGGAGACGACATCCCTCATGACCGTGTTCGCTGGTGACTCGTTGCGTGGCATGACGACTCAGCTGTTGTGACTCGCTTCGAGACTGGTTTTCCATTTGGCTTGGATGGTGCCTAAATTCATCCCAGTAATGGGCTGTGAAGATAAAGCTCACCTTGCGCGGAGGCCGCCGCCAGAAGGTGGTCATAGACAGGCCAGACAGGAGTCCTATATCTCGTCAGGACACGTTGTGCGCCTAGATATGGGTGGGCAGGAAAACCAGAAAGGTAGCGCAATGCACAGACTGGTTATGACCAGATATTAGTTACATCCTTAGCATGCCGGGCGAAAGCTCATCCGGCCCGTGGAAAAAAGCAATATTGTAATTTCCCTTGAGCAGTGCGGGCCATTCAGGCCACTGGCCTCTGGCCGCGCAAATGCAGTCTGCAGGTTCGTTCATCGAAACCACACCAAGAATGCTCCCTTCCCGTTCACGACTTGTCTCTGGTGTGCAATGTGCAATGTATCATCTAGATGGACACTATGTGCGCGCCATCTCTATTCAACACCCGTACGGTCGCCAAAGGGGGCTGTCACCAGTTTGCGTGGTGTATGAAACCCAGGATCCTGGTAGTCGGGACCAGGGTGATCGGCGGTGATACCTGTTCTGCACTCATCCACAGCTTACTCGCGGCGGTGCACCAGAGTACCGCTGTCTTCCGGGTCGCCAAATGGCTGGTGGCCCTGCCAAGCATGACCAACGGCCTACAGTACCGATGAGCCCTAACGCGATCCAAGCTCCGTTGTCCTGGACGCCGAAGGGCCGGCCGTTTCCAGGGTCTCCCGTGGCTCAGACTTTGGCGTCGAAAAAGCAATCTCATAGTGGCTCACTGGGTGCCAGGATTCTTCTGTAACGAGAAGCAAGCGGTGAAGTATCCGCATCCTATTGGCAGAACAGGGGAATTTACTCTTCGGTGGCGTTTCGGACATAAGCCACAATCCAACAGCCATACAGTCCACTGGTTGCCTAAGGCAAGGGCGCCGTCTCGATGCCTGAGAAATAGAATTGCGAGCGGCTTCTGAGGTCGTTCAACCGCGTCCCTTTGCGAGGTACTGATTCAGTAGACTAATCATGGCATCTCCGCGACTGTTACTCTTCGAGTTGTATTCGGTATATGTCTACGTCAGACGCCTTGAGCAAACTGAGTAAGTTGATTCCCGGTGCTCCCAACGCGCGTCTAGACTCGCCCGAGAAGGACGTTGTATGTGAGCCAAGGGGCCCTTAGGCCCTTCGCCCAAACTCAGGCCAAAGTCGCAGCTTCTGGAGATCGGCAGGGCCTTCCCCGACTTGCTGCACCGGATTTTCTGCACTGGTGGAGGCTCTATCTAACCACCTCTCTCGGCCTGATGTCGTGGCGTTGCGCTCTTGGGTTCCTGTCGCAAGGCCTTTCGCGTCCGACGCGGTACAGGCCGTTCACCTTGCTTTTGTTGCGAGCGCCTCCTTTCTGCCGACCCCCTTCGCCTGGTCGGTGAGTGATTTCCGTCTGACATTCATATCTGCGGGCCACCCCTCAGCCACACACCGAGTCTCGTAAATTACAGGCACTGGGGCGTTTCCTGTCGTGGCCGGTTTCGTGGGCGGCTTTACGACTGGCTTCGTCGTGACGACAGTTCAGTAGCTTGACTAACAGGTGTAGAATCGCCTCTAGGAATGAAATTACTCTCGACGCTCAAGCTGGGCCGCTCCCGTCGCATCTTTCGCGGGCTCTTGAACCATTAGTCCCCGGCTGCTTGGACTTCCGAGCAGCACATGGATTGCTTCTGCCACGTGTTGGATGTCGAGAACGTGCCTGCGGAGCTTGGCGATGTCGTGTTTGGGATTCTTGACCTCTTTGGAATACTGTAGACATGGCGACGCGATCCTTGTCGATAAGTTCAGGATGCTGGCAATGTTCGCAGCAACTCCCAGTCCTTCCATAGGGCCGAAAATAGTCGTCGACGCCGTTATGCGTTCGGCCGCCATCATGATCCGCAAGTTCGCACATGTGCGTGGAGACTGGCGTTAACTCACGGGGAACGATACAATACGATAATCATTTAACGTTTAGGAGCTATAGTGATAGCTGAAAGCCCCTATTGGGGCAAAGGACATCCTAGGCTGCTGATTCTAATGTACAAAGATGCTGCTGGATCAGGTTGTACGGCGGCTGGTTTCTTGCCTGTTGCCTAGGCTAGCAACCAAGAGTGGCTTGCTGCCTGAAACGCCAGCGGCCTCAACTCTCCCCTGTAAAAATTCTTCGCCTTTTCGAGCTGTTAGCAGCTTGATTGTGCGGGGTAATTTTCGCAGGCCACCCGCCACGCTTTCGCCTCTGGGGTCCTACCGGGACCCTAACTCCTCGGAGGAAGGCACGATTAAAGACATTAGGAGAGTCATCTTCAATCGCACGAAGGCGTGGTCCTGCTTGACCGCAAGTACCTTCAGAACCAAGGCGCGTGCGGTTCCCAGCAACTAGCTGCGGTCGGTTTTTCTCCTTGAAGGCAAGCCGCTCGCGGCCTGTTCCCTTCCAAAGATTTTTTCCCTCCTGCTACGCCTGGGCCGTTGCTGCCACTTGGTTCCTGGGGTGCAGACCGCGGCAGCGGTGTCGGCCGAGGCGCAAGAGAAGTCTGGCTAGCAAAACCGAGGGTTGACCTCGCCTCGCCCTCGTGCTCCCGAGCGATGTAAAGACGGTCGCCGCTCACAGAGGCTACGGGGGCGGGCAGTCCCTGGATCCCGCTGACGGTAAGGGCTTCGCATTTTAGCGCCAAAGAGCCGAAGCTGTGCTGGATGGGCGCTATTTAGGTGGTCTTCAGGCCTATGGAAGTGACGGAGATCCTTGGGCAATTCCGGATGGAGTCCGACGCCGGACAAAGCTGAGCATTGGGGGGAGACTGTAGGTACGCGGACCCAAGACATGAGGCGAATCGTCTCGACAGAGCCTACAAACATTGAGCACTAGTAGAGGACCACAATCTGCAGGAGCGTGACAGGCAAATGTAGATTGAGGTTGAGAAGCAAAGCGGGAAATTTGGGGGCAGCTGGCCGGGGTTTTGTTTACATTGCCCTGGCGAAGTGGGGCGGCCGTAATCCAGCCGCGTCGGCTGCCTGCCAGACCCCGCTCACCGGGCATGGCTGCGGTTAATTAGCGGCTACAACCGAGTAGGAATACATTTCAGTTCAGTTTAGTCAGTCCAGCTGGAGAGACGCCTGTGCTGCACCGAGTCCGCCTGCAGCCTCCGCAGGCTAAGCGACAGTGGCTTACGCGCACGGGTGCGCGGTGCGGGCCGTCTTGCCGGCCCACGGCCTGGAACGAGCCGCAAAGCTTCAGCTCCTTCCTGGTGCCTAGAAGACAGCTCCATTTGCAAGTGGGTCTCGTGATGCATTCAAGCAGCGATCAGTCACTTTGTGGCTGAGAGCACCCCTGCCATACTGCACCAGAAAGATTGGCCGTCGCTATCAGTCTGCCTCAGGCAAGCATCGGCGGGTGAGAGGCGATAGTCAATCGCCGTAATAAAGAAAGCAGGGCCGGCCGAGGTCCCTACATTGCCCTTGGGTGAAGAAGCCCCCCTTGTAAATGCGGGGCTGCTTCCATACAAAGGCACCGTGCCGCGCCATTGGCAACTGGTGCAGTATACATGGTAAAGGGCAATTGGCAACATACAAATATGCATTTTGCATGACATTACCGCCGTTTCTTTGTTCTCAATGACCGAAAGAGACAGACTTCGGGGCGATCAGTCGCTGCCGCCGATACGAGATATTCTCCTGGGTCCAGAAACCATCATCTACGATCAGTTGCCGCAGCGAGGAATAGACATCCGATTGCCTTCAGCTGGTGTCGAACATTTCAAGATGGCTGCAACTGACCAAACTTGTAGGTAAGCAGTCACCACATTGACGGCCGCCCGTTTCCAGATGAGCAGTAGCTGGTGGTACTCGGTATCGGTTGAACTTGCTCACTGTCCATTGCAGGGCTAGACCGCAATCGGTACGGCCCATGAATGCACGAGATTGTACCAGGCAGGACCTAGAGATGCCATCCACCACAATTGGTACAGGTCTTCCAAATTTCCACGTTACCCTTGAACCACGCGCAATTAGTTCCGTCCATCCAGCAGCATTGTTCTCCTTAAGCAATATTGGGCCACGCGTGCACCGCAGACCTTGGGAGCTTGCAGGATTGAAGACAGCAGAATTGCCCAGCGAAGCCAGCGAGACAGGCTCTGGCCTTGCCATCCAAATCGGTCATCGAAGCCGGCGCCAGAAAAGGATTTATCGTCATCAATTCTTTTCCGACAGCATTGGCCAAGACGAGTATCGCTTCATCGATGCATTCGTTTCCAGCCTCTCACAGACCAGACTCGCCGCGCAAGTCATCACAAAGTTCGCAGAGACGTACGAGAAAAGGGTTTCGCTTCACTCTGGGCCATTCAATGTACCGGAATGCTTGCCCACAGACGAGGAGGTTTCCGACATGCTTTCGTACACAGACTTTATAGGTCGTGCATTACAGCAACTGAGGTATATTATAATTGCTCCCGTTCGTGTTATGGCTTGTTCCGGCCTTTGGTACTCACTACCAAGAGACCGACTGCGGTCTTCAACGTGTACAGAAACGGCCTGGGGTCAAAGCGAGGTCTTGCCAGATTACCAAGGCTAAAAGTGTGTCTACAATCCAGCCCCTGAAAGGGTTTGACCTGACGTCCTGCGCAGGCCATTACCGTTAATGTGCGCTGTGACTGCTGCGGTACGATCGAAACGCCCGAATGGAGGAGTGGCCCAAACAGTGCAATGACCCTGTGTAACGCTTGTGGGCTGTATTATACAAAGGTTAAAAGGGCGCGCCAAGGGGCGCGTCAAGGCCATGCCTAGCTAGAGACTGTGGTGGTTGCCAGGGTCACTATAGGGCGAGGTCCAGAGCAAGGTAGTCGATTCGTACTTCAATGTACCATAATACCCAAGTTGATGTTTCAGCAAGCTGAGACCTAGTGAAAGTGCTCTGCGATTAGAGCGCATGTTGCCGTCGATACTCAGGAACTGCCCCGAGAGAATGAGAGTAAACAGCAGGCTTGATCAGCACGCGATACTCGACATATTCCTCCCCGTCAATGGTGATGATGGTGCTCTGCGATACCAGCCAGCCGGCGAATGGCCCTTGCGCCTTTCGTCATACTTCATGCCTCGCCATACTTTAGCATCTTGGAGTGAACTTGAACTGTGCAGGAGCCCCTGACTGGCCCGCCCCTCATCCGTTGAACGTAAGGGCATCCGACCTGCGCTCCACTCCGTCCGTTGATCAGTCGCAACGCTTGACCTGCTATGCTGATCTTCGACGCAATGCACAGCGCGTTCTCGGATGCCGCGTATCGTCTGGATCAGAGTCGTGGGCGGGAACTCCCACAAACCGGGCCCTTTTTGGAACCTGCTGACCTGGGCAAATCGATTTCTTGCTGCGTAAATGTTGGATGCTCAGATAGGTCTTAAGCAGCCCGCCTCGCTTAGGCTGGCGCGACACATATTTCCCAGGACCGGATCGAGGTGTCCCACGCTCCAATCCCATGTCCGAGGAAGCCGTCATGATGGTCGGTAGGTGCGGCTCATTCACTTCACATCGTACTGTCCAGGTTCACGGAGGCTTGCTGGCGTGCAGCTGAACGTGCGTCCATCATGTGCCATGTGTTGATGACCACTTGCGCAGGGGCGCACAAGAAGAGGCCCCAAAATTTGGGACGATTTCACAGGGTTGCAGCAATTTATAGAAGCTATTTCCGCAATGACCGCATGCGAGTACACTGCCGGGTTAGGGATTGGACGAGTCCTGAGTCGCTTAATCACATTCTTGTCAGCGGCCTGAACATGGTCGCCGGGCGGGAATATTAAGCGAACCGTGGCCGCGGCAGGGGAGGCGCATGGACAGATGAATGATGTCGTAGTGGCCGTGACAAGCTTTAAGACATGATTGAGACGGCCATGGTTAGCGTACCGCAAGAACCTGAGTGTTGGCTTGTACTCAGCTTTGCTTTGTTAGGCGGTGGGGGAGGGATTTGCTCCATGAAGGCGGCAAACCCATCATGTGACGAGACGATTCTTGAAAAACAGTAAACGCCCATTCCGCAACAGCGGGTCAGGACGAGTCGCGACCGGTGCTGGGGCTCGAAGACATTCACGTCTCAAAGTAGCTCGCCAATGTCGCTCACCGCCGGCCTGGTAGCTGCGCAAAGTTGGCTGAAGTCACTGCAGTACACTAGGTCCTCCTGTACTCTTGAGCTTCCTGGGCGAGACCAGACAGTGATGACACGATCAAGTCTACAAAATGCTTCTGGACATACATGTCGCCGACTGATGGAAGTTAGGCAAGAGAAGTGAAGCCGTTACTGGCTTCGCCATTCAGTCCGTACAGGCGATTTCCGATGGTTTCCAACGATGACATATTGTGGCTCCAGCGTCTCGTGTGCAGATTGTTCATCCCTTGCATCGAGTCCCATGTGGTCTCAATCACCGTCCAAAAGCCCGCTTAGCAGCTGCGCTACGGCGCTGCTGCGTTGCTGGCCTGGCTTACCGACATTTTCGTGTGAGTGCGCCTTGACATGCCGAGTTGAGGAGGATCCGGCGTCGGGGGACCTTGCAGCAGCGCCGCTGCGGGGACCATCGGAGTCAGTAGTTGTGTCGGCTGTGCTGTCACTATCCATCGCAGTGCAGGGCATGTACCTCCACTGCCGTAGGTTGAGTGCCTTCTCCCTGTGACTAGCTGGAAAACAACCTGATTATGCCATTGTGCGGTTGACAGTGCTGTGTCTACAGCGCCAGCGAAGACGAGGTCTAGAATAGGTCTAGACACGATCTAGAACTTAGCTCGTGTACCCTTCACCCGCTTTGCCGTCAGATGGCGACGCTTACATTCCCCAGGCTCAGCGTCGCGCGGCCACTCGCGCTAGTACCGCCATTGCCTTTCCATCAAGGTCTAGACCTCGATGTCTAATGCAGTGTCATTCGGTTTCACGAAAGTTGGCTACTTTTTCCGCTGCCATGTCTCACTAGAACTTCGTGAGGTTGCCAGCGGCTCATCCATCACGTGCATTTGCTTGATATTGCACTATATAACGCGCTTATGGCTTCACCCATCAAGTCGGCATAGCTTAACTTTGTCCACTATATATTTCAAGCTGCCGTTTCTACCCTATGGGTTTGCTATGCGGACAACTTGCCATCGGCTCACAAGCTCGACATCAAAAGTATATTGACAGCATAGTATATGTCGATAGTGAGCCTTAGAGGCAGTGATGCAGCCGGAGTGTGGCAAGGTTAGCTATCCCCGACGACCACGTCCTCTGCCGTGAGAGACAGACTAAGTAGGGTCATCGGACAGTTGCCAGGCATACGATGTCCCAATTGCAACAGCAAGGGCATTGAAGTTTGGGTAATCCCTGGAAAATGTTGTCGAGTCTGTGGGATGCCCTGTGGCTAGCTCCAGCAGTTGCCGCTTGTGCTTAGGTTGAAGTTGTGATACTAGGCCTCGTGGCCCTCGCCCGGCGGGGCGCCGATGTTAAGCACGACGGGAAGATCCACACGGCTTCCCTTTCTCGCCGTCTTCTGTAGATGCTCACCCTCGCTGACTGTTCTCGGTAGATACTGACCGAGCCAGGTAAATACTTCTCACGATGGGCTCAGCATTCTGGGAGCCGTTGGTGTTCTAACACCTTCTCTGATGGCTCAAGGCTGATGCAGGAGAGCGCGCGGCGGCACATGGAGGGTCAAGCGGTCAAGCTGGTTACTCCAAAGCCGAGCCCGCTGTCAGTCTCGGCAGGGACAACTATTATGTCGTGCGGAGGCTAGCTCAGGGCTTACCATTTTACAGATGGCCAAATGAAAATGGATGTATATGGGTCTTTGATCGAGCGGAGAATGTGTCTCTGGCGGCTGATGCTGGAAGGGTGCAATGGCTCTGCCATCAAGGGCGTCGCGGAATCGCAGATCTAGGCTATCAGGATCCGTGATATTCGCCATGATCGAGGAACTTGGACTGCCTGGTGGTGCGTCTGATGCGAGACCTAGAAAGCAAGGCGAACGAGGTTGGTTACAGCGGTCCACCGAGGTCGTCTGCCCGGTCGCGCTGACCAAAACACGCCGGCTCCAACCACTCTGCGGTTTAGCAACCAGCCCGCCTTTCGCGCCGACACCACAGTCCCAGCGTATGGCCGCCGCCTTAAAAGGTACGTGACTTACCCATACGATTGAGTGGGAGCGAACAGGACGGTCATGGCTCATGTGGCCTGTCTGGGACTTAGCCAATGTTGGATCAGGCCGAGCACACTTAGAATGAGCCCCCTGGATCTCCAACATGAGATCCATTGACACATACAATCGTACGAACAGGAGGTGAGCTACCGTCATGTCTGAAGTGGGCCAATAGGGGCCAGCCTTCCGATGACCCCGCAGCCTAATACGATACTGTACAGTAGCGTCCTGCGTTCCGGTCGGTGGCTCGCGATGTCAATGGATTAAGTAAAGCTGGATGTGAGGAAGACAGGGTGCGGTTCACCGGTTGCTTACACGGGACAACGGTGTGACCTTCGCTGCATTAGCTCCACAAATGGCCATGGGCATGCCGCGCAATTAGCTGTTCTATCGCGGCTACTTCACAATAAGACCGCATGTGATGGTAAATGTACTTGGCTATTGCGATGAAGATGCATGTCGCTGATTTGTCAAGCCGGTAGTCCCTACTTTGTAGCGAAAAATTGCTGGTTGCTCCACAATACGATTGGCGACACGGGAGGTTAATCGCGGGGTTTCCCCAACCGTACCTTCATTGACATTTGCGTAGTCCCATCACGGCGCTTTCCCACCAGGGAAAACTAAGTCCAACTTCTCATACCCAGTTCCGGCCCAGTCAGGCGGCGAATCTCAGCTTATGGTTTCCAATCTCCCACTATTTAGGGTGTCTGATGTCTCTCGTCTATCTGCTTTTCGTTCTAGCGCGTCGCAGTTCAGCCTTCACAGAGGTGATATACAATGCCCGACATGGAGCCTCACCACCTAGTAGGCCGCCATCGCGCCCCATGCTGTGTTACCGTCATACCTCCACGCAATGCATCATCCCACCGAGACGACGGATCTAACGAAGACCCTGCCACTATGCCGCGGGGCTCGTCCCATAGCGCCCCGCTGGCAATTCCCCATACGCTGGACGCGCCGCAGCCTGAGCCCAGTGCCTCCGCTTTGGAAACATCTTTGACCGGCGACCCGACCGATGTTACTCCTGGCTCCTTTCCTCGGCCAAACGATCCTAAACTACCTGGCTATGCACATTCGCCTTGGCTCGCACCTTGCTCGACATTGGAGGCTGCAGATGGCCACTCCAGCCTTGGAAGGAGACGAGGGCCGAAGCGTGGTCCATATTCAGACATGAGGCTTCGCAATCAAACTGCCTTGACTCGAAAAATCGGCTCCTGCATCAGATGCACAACGCAACGAATACGTGTAAGTCCTGAGACAGATTTGGAGATACTCACTTCGCAGAAGAACATGTGCCTAATCTGCATGCCACAGTGCAAGACCAACCCAGAGAATCCTACCGGTGCATGCATGACATGCCACAAACTTGCTGGCATATCCCGTTTCCACTTCCCTTGCATGAGATACAAGCTTACTGGCTTGAAACTGGTGCTTCGCGAACACGCCGGCAGCAATTACTTATCAGCCAACCGGAATTACCAAGGTCTGATTTCGAGACAGAGCATAGAGCCGATGCAACCAAAACTCCTTCGCATATCCGAGGGCCTAAGCAGCTCGTACATGGAGGTGTACGTGCGACGTCTCGTCAGAAATACACCGTCAACGGAGAAGCAAGCCGACCATGATAATACCAACGACTGCACGGAGTCTACAGAATATCTCTTGGCGGATGTGAACGCTACTGTCGAGGCCTATGCCAACTACATTCCTAGACTCACTGGCTCCGCTTTAAAGCAGTTTTCAGGACCACCTGATGGACTACTGCATCTGACTTATAGAATGGCATGCCAGGTTTATCGGGACCCGCAGACTCCCGCAGCTTCGTTGGGACTCCTCAGAATGACCTTTATGCTGTGGACCGCTGTTCGACTCCAGACTATGCCCACATTCGTCATGCATCAGCATAGTCCAGAGCCTGAATACCCCGTGTCTCGGATACTGAATGATCAACTGAGGCTGGCACTGATGCAATATATCCACCAGTCAATACGACCAGATCTAGTCAGCAAGCTGCAAGGGATGCTGTGCCTGAATAGGAGAAACGAATGGCTGGCTACTTACCTCGCAACATTCGTCTTGCTTCATCATCTAAGTCTCTTGATGGCACATGACAGGAGTGAGGCGGAACGTCGTGGAAACACGGTATGCTGGCTACCACTCTACAAGTCTACTGGCTAGCCGGGTTGGCTGACTTAAGTACGTTGCAGTGCTCGGCTTCGTCAATGAACTGTTACGTTCAAGGTAAGAGGGGACTCATGGCTGGATCGACTATGCGCTGAATTCGGCACAAGAAGCAAACACTCTCCTGGCGCATTTCCACTACTGTAGCAGGGGACTCTACCCCCTGACGAAAGATTGCGAAGTCCGAGCTTTACGTACAGAGGCTGGGCTGGACGACGAAAAGATCCGGTTCATATGTCAAAGCAAGGCATTGGCAAAGAAGCACGGTAATCCGCAGCCCTCCGCAAACACTTCAGATTTGCAGCATCGCAGCTTCGCATCAGTGCAAGCAAAGACAGCTACGACGATGCCAGCTAACACAGTACACTTAGAGGCCTCCTGGACGGGTTCTGAGACAACGGTGTTGAGTGACGACGGCTATTATTTCGCTAGCCAGTTATTCACGGACAATTGGAAGCCGCGCCTAGAATAGATTAGAACAGTCAAGAGCGTGGGTGCGGACGGCATACGGCCAGGAAGATTGCGTGTTAGCTTGGCCGTGGGGTCTCAACGTAATCAGACGTATTGCACTTCGCAAATTCAATTTCACTCTGGGGCTTGTCTACAAGCTATCCAGCTGCAGTTCCACCAAGTGCAGCTTGGGACCCGAATGGTGCACCTGCTGACCGGCACTCAGATACTGCAGCGCGACGGAAAGCGGGCACTGGATGGAAGTGATCAAACAACTCGATCGACCGATGGCCATGGATTTTCTCGATCGTCTTTGTGAAAGATGAAAGATCGGGTCTAGAGGTACTTCGTAGGAGTACTGGTGTCAATACAAGCAGCTCTGCAGCAGCGTTACCGGTCAATATTTTGACAGGAACGACGACAAGGAAGTTCAGAAGGTACGTTTGATTCACGTTCTTATGATTGTTGGCGGTCTTCTGACAACAGCGCCGTTCCCTTAGTGGCATGATGCCGTCCTGGTTTCGAAGTGGAATCTTCGACCCCTAACATGGGCGGAAACCAGTCCTCGGGACTGACGACCTCCTTGTGCTGCAAGCTTTCAACATCGTGTAAGACGAAGGTGTCTTCCCTTCTGAGCGACACCGCATCCAGCTCTCAGGCTGCTACCTGCTCCTGGCATTCACTGGCGCTCGACCTGCCGAGATCGTGGATATTGTCCAGAGCTTGACAAGCAGATCACCGTAGCACACGCGGTCTTGGCATAATTCTTCGGGTGCATGCTACGTCGCGCTGAAAGTCGGCTTCTTGACATCGTCCGGGTGGCATCTCGTGTTACCACCCCCATTGCTTTCTGCCGTCCAGTCCTCCCTTTCAGTGGCTGCTAGAGGTCATTTCACTTTCAGGACGCTAGTCACGCTATGACTTGGTGGGGTGCCCGTTTCTACCACGCAGGACGTTATGGGGCCAGAGGATCTGCTTATGGATGTGCAGTCCAGTGCAGCAAGCTTCTGCCGCGTCCGAAGGCAGCCAGTTGTCCAGTTGGCAGGAGTTGCAACGAACAGTTACAAGAGCTCAAATCTTACCTCACTCCACACCCGTCAGAAACTCATCCCCGCCAAAGTCGGCCTTGATTATTCTCATTTCTGGAAGACATGGCCACCCGTAGCGGCGAGGGTGCGGGTGACGGCCTCGGTGTTGGCAGGAAGTAGACAATCGCCCGTCTATTCCTCAGCCACCCTCACTGCGGATGACGCCCGTGGCAGGCTACAAGCTGCGCTGCGTCAACCAGTGCCTTACGATATCTGTCGTTTCTTGTGAACGATGATAACTGGCTCGCGCGATTTGCCGCTGTGGCATCCTCGCAAAGCAGCCTAGCTCGACCAGGGAACTTTCGGTATTCGAAGTTTTCAGCTCGACTGTTGGACGGTTAGAGACCACCCATTTGACTTCGTCGGATAGAGTCAAGGACGCTGAGATAAGCTCGATCGGGTGAGGCGGGTCTTGTTCACGCTCGTCCAGAGCGTCGATCGCAAGGTATACCGGTGACAAATGAGGGTCTTGGAGCATGTTCTGGAAGGCTTCTGATAGAGCGAAGAATGCATTTGGGTCCGTGAAGAGCTCGGCACCTCGCTGCTCGTACTTCTGAAGCAAATGAGAGCTGACTTTTGGTTGCTGAATGACCAGCAGCCAAATTAAAGATCGCAGGATGGCCGTGGCGTTATTCAACGACCTGTTTGTGCCTTGACAGAAGAAAAACGAAAGCGTTGGTGCGAGGGCAGGGGACTGGCAGGAAAGCCCGCGAATGATGCCAATCATGAGCATCGTCTTCCCCGTGCCAGCGGGTCCGTTCACCCACAGCAGTCGACGCTGCGAGCGTTCATGTCCGTCCTCGTACCAGTTTGTAAACGCCGTATACTCGTCGGTCTGAAGAATCCATTCGTACGCATCCTCCAAGAGCTCATCTTTATTGTTCTGAATTCTCTGCATATCGTGATGTGGATCAACGACACAGAGATCTCTCCGGCAGGCTGCTTCCATATCATGTCCGCGAATGGCTTTCTGCTGAATGACACTCTCTTGCAGGGTCTGATGTATGTCTCCAAGAAGGCTCTCCATTCCTTCGGCACGATCCAGAAGTTGGCTTAGAGTGTTATGCCCACGGATTTTGTTGTACTGCTCCCAATCGGCCGGAGCGCTTCTTCAACGTTGTTGACAGTCTGCAGGTCGCCATCCCAATCGTCCAAATACGCAAGGCCTCGAAGAAAGATATACCCTTCGTGTCGGTAATAACAACAGACACTCTTCATCTAATACAGGAGAAGCGCCTTGTAAAGCGCGAAGACCTTCTCCTCAAGCTGCTGTAGGACCGCCGCGTGTGTCTCGTCCTTGGTTTTGCTGTTGTCTTCCAAGAGATGCTCAGTCAAAGCGCAATACCACTCCATTCTTGAGACGACGTGAGTAATGCCGGCAAGGTTGGATTTCGTTGCCTTCGCGGGATTTAAGAGGATCTAGCTCGAGAGTCAGCTGAAGCCAGTCGACGCAACGATTTTCCATACCTGCAGCCCAACGCAAACACCGGCCCACGGCAGAGCCGCCTGCGGTATGTTTCCGATGGCAGCGTCAATGATAGGTCTTATCCCTTGAATGAACTCTACAACATTACCTACTCCCCTCGTAACTCTCGATGAGGTGGCGATCTTCGTCTGTCCCGCTTCAATCAACTTCTTCAAGACACCCTGCCGCGTACCGGGATCATCCAATCCAACCACATCGCCAGCATCTGTATCATTTCCGGTGCCCAAAACCTTGCGAAGAGTCCGGACATACGATTCGACAAGCGATACTGTGCTAATATCTTCCTTGAGGCTGTCGTACGCACAATTCCACATCTTCTGCGATGTGGAAGTGGCGAGGGTTCGCTGCTCTCCGGATCCGGTCTCCTCAGTCTTCGGCGGTACGTCGGTTTGAGGGTCAACAGACAGCGGCAATGGCGGGCCGTGGGACGATGAGGATGGTAGGTTGGCTACAATCGGGCCTCGGCCCAGCGGAGTTGCTTGATGGTTGGAGGGAAGTTGGTTGGCAGAGTGAGACGGCTCTGTTGAATCGCTGGATGGCCCTGCGCTCTGTCGTCCGCGGTTGTACACAGCTTCTGCGGTACAGTCAGCCTCAGTCGGCGCGAAGCTCCTGGAGTCTCGACGGCGACGTACTAGTAGGCAGTGTGTCGCACTGCACGTGTGCATGACTAACTGACGACCGAGTAGAAGGTCCCCAGCGAATTGGGCAACAAAAGACTCTTGATTGTTCTATCTAACGATTGACTGTAGTCGGTATTTTATACCTGTGCCGATTGAGGCAGGCATCTGAGACACGACAGGCAGAAGCCAGGTTGCCTGAAGCTATCGCCACCGATAGTAGGCAGCAGTGCTGGTAACGGTCTACGTGAATGAGCGGCTTGATATTGACATAGGATCGTGATTGCCACGGCTGCATTGCCCGCTGAGACGGTCCTTCCTAGCCATTGGACTGGCAGAGCAGCAGCTTAGTCGTGCTGGCAATGTAGTGTTCAGTAGCAATGTGCCCTGCGGCACCGCGTACGTTCGGGAGGCTGGTGGAGCCATTACAGCGCGCAGCAGATGTGTTAAGGCGCGTTGGTTCAGACGAGCTGAGTCGATGACGCCACCAGTGACATGCATGCAGTGCAGCATTGCATAGACGTTTTGCCGCACAGAGCAACGTAATCCAGAAAGAGCACAAATCTGAATGCCTGCGTCCGGATGATCGTCCGCCGGCGATACCTAGATCTCAAGTTGAGCCATCCCTGTTGGCTGTGTGTTGGGTAGAACGTAGGCTACGGATGGATGGATGGATGGATTTTATTACGCCCGGAGGGGGGTTCCCTATAGGGCCTCAACGCTACCTAATTGACAATCTGGTTCGTTTGGTACGTGGCACCCCAAGCCCAACAGATGAATCATCGCACCACTTTTGTATGCCAACCTCGTCGTTCTTACTTCCATGACAGGCCTGCTTGAAGGCCAAGTTCTCCAAGTGTTCAGCATCCTATTCTCAGCAACTGAAGCACGGTCTGCGACAGCCGAGGCTGTTTTGTTAGTATATTCGCATGTTAAAGATCCACGCCCTGGGCGACGCCGGTCGATTCCAGCTTCTTCGTCGCCATTGCAAATCTGACCGTCGCATGCACGGCCTGCATGGACGGGTCCCATTTGTCATCATCCGATGCAGCTTTGCCTCCTAGAAAGAAGGACAAATTCCCAATGTTTGTTCGTGCGCACTTGAGCAAGATTTCCCGCTGTGCCGTCCATTCCTGCACCGGAAAAGAAAGTGCTCTACCGTCTCTGTCGCTCGTCCACAATCGCACAGATCCGAATCCGTTGCTCCTATCCTGCGGAGATAGCTGTTTAGTCGAACCATGCCGGTGCGGAGCTGCGCCAGCACATCTGATTCGTCCCTTTTCAGCGAGTCGTATATCGCACGGGTATGCCTGCCCGGCAGCGCCTTGTCGATTCGTTTCGAGTACCTTCCGACGCTTTCCGGTAGTTGTTCGCGCTCGCCCTTGGGCGAGAGCTAGCCGGAGCGTCGTCGTCCTCGTCTGGTACCAGGGCACTTCCGCCTCGCATCCCCTCTCCGTGGCTCGTTTCGCTGCGGCTTTGGCCAATTGCTGCGGCGCGAACTCTTCTTCACCGCCCGGTGCCCACATAAGCCTGACAGTACAGCCTCTCTTCTGAAGTCGTTTCATCTGACCATAGATCCAACTGATAGTGCACTCTCCAGATTGCTGCTGAGGTCGTCTGATCGCTGCCACTACCGATCGGTTACCTACCGCGATTGTCACATCCTGGGCGACAAGGCTTGGTGGTACAGATCTGAGCGCTGTTGCTACCGCTTCTAGCTCTGCCGTGTACGGATTATGTTCGCTTCCAGGTCCGATGGTGAAGTAAAAAGTGGCCAGAGTGTGCCATGCTGCCAAGCGTTGTGTCGCAAACGACGCCTCCCATGCCGACAACCTCGTTCCTCTGCGACGCCGCGGTTGCTATCAGGATGTTCTGTACGTCATGCGGCGTCTGGACCCCTTCGGGGTCGTCCTCACCAAACAAAGGGATACGGTCCGTCCACGGCCGTAATGCATACTCGTTAATGACTTCCATTCGCTACGTGGACACTTTAGCCACCATCGCGGCAAGGCTTTGCATTGGCGAGAGGTACCGCTTGCTCGCTTTGTTCCTGAGTCCTGCCAGCGGATGCGTCTGCAGCAGCGTCCGCAGGTTTGCGCAGAGTCTCGTCGCAGCCTGCTTATGCCGTTCTCCAACTCCGCGGATGCCGGCCTCGGCCTCGGCCACAGCGTTTGCCACGCTCTGGAACGCTCCTGTGATGGCCTGCGCGCCAATTCGCTGCGCTTTGTTTAGCCAGCCAGATTCTTTCGCCCGACGCGTGCATCCAGACATTCGACGCATAGTCCATCGCCGGGGCGACCGTTGCCATGAACTGTCTCGCAACCCTCGGTGAGAGTAGCTTCAGCCTCCTCAAGCCCATGGTAGCGGTAAGCCCCTTCTCAGCAGCTCTGGCCATGTGTTTCTGGTACCGCAGGCCGTCGTCCATGATCAACCCCAAGTTTTTGCGCTGGCTTTGGGTTTGACTTCCTTGCCCCTGATCCAGAACGGCACGTCACTTTTCCGCGCGGCGCGGCACGTGAAGTGGACGATCGTCGTCTTGTCCACGTCAAAGGTCGCGCCACTGCGCTTCTCCCAATCGAGTGCTTCATCAATGATCGACTGAATGCCTGCCCGGTTCGCTTCCGCGGTCCGGCCGGTCACCCAAGCCGAGTAATCGTCAATAAATGCGATTGGTCCGCCTGCTGCCTTAATTCTCCGCTGCACCAGGTCAGCGTTGAAGAACAAGAACAGCACCGGCGACAATGGTGACCCCGGTGGGAGGCCAGCCTGTGGTAAGTCGCACAGTTCCGACGTGTGCCCGTTCACGACAATCGCGGCCGTCCTACCAGAGCAGAAGGCGTCGACCCATCTGGCCACCTGGTCTGGTATCCCTCTGGCTTTCATCCTTTGCAGCAATCGTTCCTTGCACACTCCGTTGTACGCGCCTTTGGCGTCGAAGCTGATCAGGCTTAGCACTTTCCGGGCTCTCCATGCCTTGTAAATTTGCTCTTGCAAGAGGAGGAGAGCTTCTTCGGCCAACCCGCGTCTTGACTGCTCATGCGGACGACGCAAAGCACCAGAGCACCCGTTCTACTGCAGGAAAGTACCGCAACGGCTCCGGATGAGGCTTGCCTGCCTCACCGGCCGAAGCGATTCGTCGTGCAGTAGGCAAGGGCTTCAAAGCCTTCGTCGAGATGACGTCGGAAAGCTCCTTCTTGCAAAGGATCTGCCCACGCCATTAAGCGACTGCCACATTCTTTCGTTCTCTTCTTTGTTTTTGTTTTGTGTATTTTCAATTGCTGGTCGCGGTCATAACCCTAAGAGTATCATATCTCTATTGATCAATAGCGGTATCGAGGTCGATATGAGTTGCGAGCCGAGTGAGTTTCACGGAAGCTGAGCATGCGACTGGGCTGTCGGTCTATCTCGGCGCGAAGGTCGTCCTTGGACTCTCTCCTACGGTTGTCGAAGAGGCATTCCAAACCGGCCTCTTGACATCTTTCGCAGGGGTCTTCGCCATCACACTACATTGTGTCGGGGTCAGCACAGTAACCGAGTGAGAAAGGGAGGGGCGGGTAAGTGAAGATAGCATATGACGGCTGTGCTGCGGCGCAAATACAGAGAACGACCACCAGGAATACACGTTGACGCGCTCGGCAAGGAGCCGCCAGGTCGGGAATGGGCTACATATGCTCTGGCTACAATTACACACTCACCTTGGCCCTTTTCTTTCGGCATCTCTGGCAGGCCATGCGGACCTGGTGCCGGCGCGGCATGGTGCTTTCAGTTGTCCTCCCTGTGGGCAGCGAAGATGTGGGTATTCACTATGTAGCTGCCACAGCTATGCGTGTCTCCGAGTTGACGGTCCATGGGGCAGACGTCATGTGTGCCGCTCAGCGCGTAATTTCTCGATAGACTTGTGACGGATAGGAGGCGACATGAGGACGCTGTGAGGTCATGGATTTTATGTGTCTTGTTCGTGTCCTGGCTGCGCGCAAGCCTGTCGCTCTGAATTGCTCTGGGTCTTCTGGCTGCCCCCAACATGTGACGACGGGCGATGGAGGGGAAGACGCGGCGCCAGCTTCTGAACTTCCGGGTGGCACAGGGGCTGTGGTGTGATCCATGATACCCCGGTGCCAGCCTACAACTGACACCACTCGCGTTGAGTTCATGGCGAACCCCGCGAGACCCTAGCAGGTACTGGCAAGTCCAGGTACGAGCTGGGGTCCGTCCCCTGGGCTCCCATCCCGTAGGCCCCTAAGGTACTTCATCGTTTCAGTGCAGGTGCATGTCAAAGTCGCAAAAGCGGCGTGATTTGTTTCTGACGAAGCCCGTTACGATAAAAATGATGAGACAACTACTCCAATCCAGGGGACTGATTTGGACCTAATTTGGGTTGCCGATACAAAGGTGACTTCCGCAATATTACGACAGAGATATCTGTTGTGTGCTGTCGTTACGATGGAAAGCGTTCGCAGTCACGACGTCGAGAGCTTCTCATCCGGAAAGGGATGGAGCGCCACTAGTATATTCGCCACGATGCATTGCTTCCTTCCTCAATCTTCTTGCATAGCATGGGTGCGGGTCGCTCCTGTCACGTCCGACTCTTCGAACCCAACTCGCGGCAGAAATCCTCCGTCGGCTACAAACAGATCGTATTGCCCGGTTTACACCAGGATCTCCATGGTGCTGTTGTTCTTCTGCGTGGCCAATTGTGTCTGGCAGTTGCTGCATTGCCAGCGTGTCTTTGCCCACCAATACTTGCGACCCGGAAGTGGCCACCATAAGATGTCCATGAATGTCTGCATGGCCTCACTACGGCCTCGCACAAGAGTTAGGACAGTCTCGCCACATCTGGGACACTCAATCCACTGTGGTTCCGGTCGCAACTCGCGAAGCTGGACAATTCGTTTTGCGTCGCTGGCGGGTAAGGGACTGCTTCCGCCCGAGGTTGCTGAAATTTGACGCGAAGAAAAGGAACTAAGCGGGTGTGAGCACCTCCGACGTCAATATACGGCCTGAGTCTTATATACTTCTGCTTGGCTTCGTTCATGGTGTATCGAGTTCAACGTAATATTGGCGTCGTTGTTTTGGCTTGGACGGATACTTTTAGGCATATTGACTAAACGCGTGCTATGGAACGGATCTAAGAGTCACTTTATATTTCCATCACATTCGAGCACAAGGGGTATGTACTCTGTCCTCGAATGCCCTTCTGTTCCTAGAGGCGGTCACGCTACCTCTGGTGCTCTGCTACTTCCCAGCTCCCAGCTTAAAGACCCGCAACGCCGGTGGCGTGCTGTAGCTTCTGTCGCTACATGTCGTCAGGGTCGGACGCTGCGGCGCCACTGAATCTGCGGTAGGCGGCTTGTTTGATCATGTGTGCCGAACACAAGGCACCGAAGCAGGCTTCGCGGTGCTCCGCCCCATGTCAGCCAGCAATTTTGCCATATGTGGCTGGCCATTCGACGGGAGCCGCTTGTCAATGTCTGTGTGGCGCAAGTATGCGCCGGCGCACCAAAAAGCACCGCTGATCCCCAGGGGCGGTAGCCATTTGGGATGTCCTTCTGCTACTGCGCGGGAAAATCCGGATGGTTGCGAAACCGTTGGCGGAATCGGACGCAGGGCATTGTCAACGGGTCCTGTCTCGGGCTCGTCAATGCAGTCGTATCGGTTTCCTAAAACGGCAAGGGAAATGGCCAAGGCCCAAGGCTCGGTTGGCACTTGGCGGCCGCCCACGTATTAGCTGGCTGGTCAATGTCTCAGCCACAAGGGGCACCACCACGACTCCGGGTGGAGAGCATACCACCCTTCAGGGCGGGACCTGTCAACTGTCTACGTCTGACCATCAGACAGCATCTGCCGCGGCCACAAAATGATGCACGCACCGCGTCGCCAATGGTTAACCAGAGCGTATAGTCATGGGGCTTATGGCGACGCAATCAAGGCTTTCGCCTCAGGGCAGACTGCCAGTGCCACGCAACAGGGTGGGGAAATCGCCCTGCAGTGAGTGGTGAGGGAAGCGCCGAGACAAGACGGCCCTTGGACACGTATACCTCTGCGTCGGCAAGGCCTCCATGTGCCGTCAGACTCGTGCTACCCGTCTTTCACTCCGATACGAAATACGCCAGCAGTACCGAGATCTTGAGTGATATCGATTTAAATTCGACCGCTTGTCACCACGGCGGTCGTGGCCTGTTGTTGGCTCGTCTAGTTGTCCTCTCGACTCGATCCATGGCGACTTTACACACTTCAATTAGGCCACAATGGCGGAAGTGGCGTCGACTGTGGACGAACGCCGGGACCCATTCCACCAACGAACCGGACCAGCAGATGCGCTGCCACGGCGATTCGGGTGTTCCAATCGATAACGACGCAAACGAATCGAATCTATCGCCATGCTCGACACACAATCAGAAGAGAAAGGAGCAGCTGAAGTACCGATGGACCATCATTCTTAGCCTATGCTTGCCTTTGAGCCTTTCTAGTCTGGATATGACCATTGTTGCCAGTGCTCTGCCATGGATAGCTGCCGACTTCAACCAGGTTCACCAGATGAACTGGATTATTTCCGCGTTTAACTTGACTTCCGCTGCATTCATACCCCTATGGGGGCAAGCACCGGAGCTTTTCGGCCGCTACTGGAGCATTCAGGCCTGCATGACACTCATCATTATTGGGAGTGCTTTTAACACCAGCGCCCCGATCGATGCATTCCCACTTCTGATAGTAGGTCGCGCCATTCAGGGCTTGGGCAGTGCAGGCATGGAGATAGTTATTCGAGCCATCGTGGCGGATAGGGTGTCTCTGGAAGAAGATGCGAAGACTTGGTCGATTTTTTCCATTGTCAGCGGTATCTCTTACGCGATCGGTCCAATCCTCGGAGGTATGCACCTCCTGCGTGCCACCAAAGCGTGTCACTACGAGAACTGACATGTCTTAGGATATTTGTCCAAGGCTAACTGGAGATGGTGCTTTGGTATCAATCTGCCACTCGGTGTGATTAGCATCCTGGTCGTCTTCATCTTTCTTCGGCAAAGGCTCGTCGGGCCACAGCCAATTCCAGGATTGGACGATACAACCCACACCGAAAGGAACAACCTTCGGAAGTTCATCAAAAGATGCCAAACGGTAGAATTCGGAGGCCAGGTGCTGTCGGTACTCGGGCTTGGGTTGCTCATTCTTGGTTTCACCTGGGCGGGTGCAACTTATAGATGGAACAGTCTGGCAGTCCTTCTACCACTTTCCCTAGGCGTTGCAACGGTGGCTGTATTCCTCACATGGGAATACTTCATGTCTAGCGGGCGTGCTCTTGCAAAGAGGTTCCCTCACAAGCGACCTATCATTTCCTGGGAAGTGTTTACGACAAAAGATATTGGACTCTTGTTTTATCTGTCTTTCTCAAGCGGTATGGCCATCTTCTCAGTAAGTTATATCCTTTTCATGACGAAGACTACACACTCACAGCCCATGCCGGTTCTTTACTTCTGTAACCTCTACTTCACCATTGTGAAGCAGCCAGGTCCAGACGACGCAGGGAAGCAGCTTCTTTTTCTCATTCCAGGAATCGGCGGTAAGCGAAACCATCCTGTGTTTTTCCTTGGCTGATCTGGTTTCCAAAATGGACAGTCGGTGTCATGGCGGCGTCTGTCATGTGCACAAAGACTCCTCGTCAGACGTGGCATCCTCTAGCACTCGGCGCTGTGTTCGAAGCTCTGGGAATCGCCCTTCTAGCGTGGGCATTCTGGATGGAGAATGATAGTGTGGGTTATGCTATGATGTCAATGATAGGACTCGGAACGGGGCTACGCCTCATGCCTGGTACCTCACACCGCGTTGCCTGCCTTACCACATGGAACACTAACTGCTGCAGTTTCGTTGCATGCAATGGCCTACTTCCCTCAAAGAAAGTCATCCATTATCTCACTTGTGGAGCTTTCGAATCCACTGGGTGGTGCTATCGGACTGACGATCATGACTACTGTGTTTAATAATGTTGTTGGAGTTGACAGTGCCAGTGATCTACTCCAGCGCCTCAATACTTCGCTTGAGGCGAGCGATACCAATTTAGCTAAGAAGGCCAAGGTATGGTCATCCGAATTCCGATTCCTGTCTACTAGTAACATGGCGCTCCAGAAAGGAATCGTCGCGGCGTATATTGGCATCTTGCCGTTCACGGTCCTGGTGAGTTTTATAACTCCTGACTTGACTTCCTCGGATTCGTAAAATACTAACTGGTGCAGCAAGTGCGTCATCTTGTCTTGCTTCCTCGGAAACGTTTATATCGACAGAAGGACTCAAGAAGGAGGTGAAAAGGTTATCTACCGTGGAAAATATCTATTGGCACGACTTCGTGGAGCGGATACTAAGGCAATAGCAAGGGAGGCGGTAGTGTTCGAGAATGCTAGAGTAGACTCTGTTAGATCACCTGCGTCTATAGTCGCCGGGTCGGAGCCTGGGGCGTAGCCGACTGGCGTCCTTTCATATCCGGACGTGAATGGCCAGCGTTCACGATCGCGCCAACCATGACACTACCAGATGCTCGACAGATGTTATACTATTTATCACATGATAGTGGACCGCCTGGCTTGGGGCTGCTGCTCTGCTGGCCGCCCGTATAACTCAGTAACACAGTAAAATTATCGTGATCTGCAACGGCCGCAGTTGGGACAGCACGTTGAGGTTCTTTTCTCTCTTTCAATTTCCCAGAAGGCGAAGGAGATGTGAGGTAATTGACTAACCTCGAACTTGTGAAAACACGAGGCGGTCGGCTGTCTGGCGTAAAGTCGCGGTCAGAATTAACTTTCGGCGCTACCTTGATCCGACGAAAAGGGCCGGCGGAAGCTATTGGCAGTGCACGACGGGGTGATCGAGCGAATGACAGAAGCGGCCGACGCATGCTGCGCCCCGGTGGTTGAGATGGCGGATCAATACGACCTGTACGAGCTACCTTCACCAGAAGAAGACACGTTGAATCCGCCCGCCTCGCTCCATCTCAGTCCTCTGTCATTCTGGTCACATCAGGACTTTCAAAACACGGAGCCGGTCGTTCACAACGTCAGAGCTAGCCATAACACTAGGTGCGATTCCATTTGATCTAGCTTCCTGCTCTGGTAAATACTTTGGTGTCGGCTCGGATAAGAGTTCAATGCCGGACAGGAAGCAGTGTTGGGAGTGCCTCCAGCGGCGCCTCGTGTGCGACCGTACCCAACCACGATGCTCTAAGTGCTTTGCACGGGGCGTGCCGTGTCCCGGATATGGCCAGAAGCCTCTGAGATGGATTACGCCCGGGAGGGCAAGATCCAAACGGAGCGACGTGTGCGCTGATAAGCCCTGCGTGAAGGAGAGCCAACTTCAGGATAAGAGTCAGAAGAAACGCCAGATGGCCGTACCAGTACCCATTGACGTGTTGGATGAAATGACCTCATTATTCGATGCTATTCAATATTGTAGGTGCTCTCAAATGCGATATCTGATGACAGTTGCCCAAGCTCATTCCCTGTTAGACAACGAGCGAATAAGTCCCGAATTGCTGGCGGCGAACATATGCGGCCCCCAAAACCCTTCTATATTCCTCACTTTACCATTCACACTCTCCCAAGTTCTGTCAAAAAGGTACTCGTCTCTTCTGCCCTCGCCCATAGAATCCTGCAGAGCAGCAAGGAACGTTCGGGGGATGACAGGGCAATTCTCTCGAACAGGCTTCAGAAGCATCGTGGCGCTGCCATTCGGGCTCTTGTGGATGCAATCCGTCAACCTATGACCCGAACAAGCGATAGTGTGATGCTATCCGTGTTGGCGTTTTCCCTTTTTGAGGTAGGATTGTTGGCTGGTATCGACTCACAACTGCTTGCTAATCGAAACTTACCAGATCCAACTGTCCCTGTCAACCAACTGGCGCCAGCACGTTGACGGCGCTGCGATCATCATCCAAGAGCGAGGTGGCTTGCCCAACCTTGACATATCGCAGCCAGTTTTGCGAAATTTTCTGCGGTATTTTGTTCTGTAAGGTTTAAGTGGCCATGAGCAAGCACGGATGTGGACAGTTCTGAAAGCGTAGACGTGATCGGTAGCACGACTGCCCCGTCCGTGGGGACGAAACGCGCCCTCCGGAACCTCGAAATTGTTCATCACCTGCCTGTTCTCTTTCAGAGTGGGCTGCAAACCTGCATTCCGTGTCCCACAGAGTTGTTGCGCATCATCATTCATATTAACGCCCAGCGAAACCGGTACCAGGAAAAGGGATGTGCCGTTGCAGCCGCTCTCACGGATCGTCTTCGACCCTCAGTCGGTCTGCAGCTTTTGCAACGGGTAAAACAGTTCTCGCCTCAAATCTGGGCAGCGGAGATCAAAATGGCAGCCGTGGACCCGGAAAATAGGCGAGCAGCAACACTTGCCGACCAGGTTGCCGACAATCCCATTCCGAGACGAGTTGCATCGTGGGACTGGCAGCGCGTGGCCAGTGTATACCAGGCGGCTGTGGCCCTCTATTGCATCTCGTCTCTCCTTGGCACAGAGGTAGCCAAGAGCATGGGATCGGTCGCTGCCACGACACATGATGAAACCCACGCTTGGCTGACTGCCATGCGTCTCAACTACTGCTCCACGCTGATGGATGACTTGGTGATTCTTGCGGCTGACTCCAAGTGTCAGCTGCGTAAACTAGTTATGTGGCCGTTTGTCATGGCGGGTATCGAGACAGACCCATTGAATGAGGTCTCCAAGGATTTCATTAAGGGCGAACTGGGATGGCTTAGCCACAACCTCGGTACTGCATCGCCAATCATCGCACGGCAGTTTCTGGAGCGACTTTGGGCGTTTCGGCTGCCGTGGCACCAGCAAGGTGATCGGATGTGGGAAGATCTATTCGACAGGCCATATATCTTCGCGCTTTGATCGCCGAAGGCAGCCCTAATCCTAAGCGCTGGCTAGTGTAGGCTTGGCCACAAGCTCGTGGAGCTTACGACATCATCAGACGAAGATAACGATAGGCGTTTAATTATACGGAAAGTTCCGCAAGAACATGGCACTGCCAGGAAGAGGTGGAAATAACATGTCTACTTATATGCCTCTTCCTCACGTAGCAGCACTGTTCACGCGGTGTCATAGCCAATACCACTGCAAATTGGACGCCTCCTGAAAACTGACGACAGGTGGGCGTACTCATGGTGCCGGCTGGCTGTAGACATAAGACTGCTTATTCTGTCAACCTATTCTTTCTTTTGTTACTACATTGTGAAGCCACTGTTCAACAACTGGTGGTGACGCCCTGCTAGCAGGCTCCCGTACTACGACGGGTAGTGGTTTTTGTTACAGTGGTATATCATTCCAATTGACGGCCTCTTGGGAACAGTGGTAATGTCACAGACACTTGTAGTTCGCTGGGGGTGCTGTGATGTCACAACAAGTGGGGTAGGCTTTGTGGCTCAGTCGTCGAACATCAGACACCAATCGCTTGGGTCGTATCAACCGGGTGCCGACCATGACGCGAGCACCGCTGATAAGTCACCTGGGATGTGGCTACGGGACCCCAAGGACGAATAAATATAAACCGTAATGTAGCATTTTTATGGGGGGGATCAACATTAACGGGCCAAACAATAAGAGCAACACTGAGCAGCACAGGCATCGACTGCCTGCTGGCCATCCGACAATGTCCGCGGCTCAGCAGAGAATATACTTCTTTGACAGACCATTCTTCAAATCATCCTATGGCATCACACCAGATGGCGCTGATGCGGGGTTAAGACAACATGTCCGCGTCCAACATTCTGCTTCTCAACCTGCTCTCTGCCTCCATGATGGTCCAGATGATTCATCTCCCATTCTCGCCGTGGCATACATCATCGGTTCGAGATCCGACTTCAAAATTGGCCTGGGTGATCCCACAAGCGCCAATACAGTACTGTGGGAAGACATGAGTCAAATCGGCCATAGCAACAGTCGTTATACTTGGTCTGCACTAGTCGGAGGGACACGGGAGCCCTATATATGGAAGAGAACACGGAGCCAAACGCCTAACGGTGTGACCGTTCGAACTTTTGCGTCACGGAACTGGAAACTGGTGGATGGGTCTAATGACGTTGTCGTGTGTTCAGCACCCATGCACCACGTGGTAAATGTGGCGTGCTTCAGATTAACAAGAATTTTGGGGGAGGTTTCGATGTAATGGTCATCATTACAATACTGGCTTTACTGGAACGGCTTCGCCGAATGTAATATAGGTACGGTGGCCATAGTATCGGGAGCAACCCACGTCATTGTAGCTTCGGTGATAATCATGATCTAGGTCAGTCGCCGCCGACATTGCAGTACTTCTTTGTAGGTTATGAAGTTTGTTTTCTTTCTCATAGTCAACATAACAATGTCTCCCTTCCAGTCATGTACGAAACCATCCCATGCTCTCCTAGCCTTGATACACCGGGAGAACGAAAACTACAGGGTATGGATGAGCGGCGATGCCACGCTGCCCTCGAACCCTATCTCCAGTCTTCGACGTAGTGGCGCTCGATCTGGCGGGGTTAGTTGTTGTTGGCCATTGTGAGCAGCAATGATCCAACTTGGTCATTCGCAGTCCTTCGTCAAGGGAAAAAGTTGTATGGATCCTGGGCCCGACCATGTAAGCAAAGCGATGCATCGTGATTGTTGAAAGTCCTGCGCTAGTCAATCAAGGCACTGAAGCGGGAGCTTGCCGTGGCTGGGAGGCAATGGTTGCGGGGCAACGACGGTGATCGGCAGCCAAGAGGTTGCTTGAAATGCCGCTGGTTTATCGGTCGAATGCGTGGGTAGCGCAGCCGGCTTCAACGTGCGCCTCTGAGCAAGTCGAGTCTAATGGGTGCTTCGCCGCCAAGCCCCTGCCGCCAAGACCACCTAGTGGCCGACAGCAACGTCATTCACTCTGGCTTAAAACAAGGGCCAGGTGCTCCAACCTCTCTGTTGCTAAATCTCCAAATAATTCGGCAATCTCAAACCGGTGCCAGAAACATCGATACCCTTCCACCACTATGCGCCCTCAAATTATTTCCCTACTGCCCCTAATGGGGCAAACTCTTGCCATCTTGCAGCCTAATCATACCACATGTGCGGGCGTCTCGGTCTACAACCCTGGCAACTTCTTCACTACGACCGGACCGTGGAGTTTGATGTCCCACGCTGGCGGAAGCCTGTACATTGCCGGTACGTGCCCATGAGCCCGACAACATTTTGACCCACGGAGTATATACTTAGGCCATGCAGGCATGCGAGGCATCGACCCCGCCACCAACGCTTTGGCCCCTGTCGGCCTCCCACGTGTGCGTCAGGCATATAGAAACATGGCTGCGCTCGCCGAGATGGTTGACGTTGACCTCGAGAACTGCGTCCGGATTGTCGTCTACACAACAGATATGTATAGGTACCGCCCGATGTGCAATCAGATACAGATCGAGCTGTGGGGGGGTGATCCCAATACTTACCCACCCCGCACGATTGTCGAGGTGGACCGTCTGAACGACGATGACATTGTGGAAGTCGAGGGCACGTTCCACGCGCCTCATCTGGGCCAGGGCGAGAAGAAATGCTGAGATGTGATCGATTCAGCCCTAGCCTGGTAATAACCACATCAAATTGGATATCTATATCCATGGACGCTTTCATGAACCGTTTCATTGCTCTCGCAGTTGTTGGGATCGTATTCATTCGCAACGTCCTCGGTGTAATCTCTCCAGCAGCTGTGGTACCGGCCTTGGTATCTATCGGGCTGCAGAACTTCTTCATTGTGGTAGCGGGGACTGCAACACTAGTGCTACTGATCCCTGCCGTTGTGGTGTTTTGGGATGGGATCTTCTGACCTTCATGGCCGTCGGGGGTCAGGGGGTTATAACAGAGGGGGGAGGTGACGTTATCTCTTGGAAATTGCTAGCCAGTCTTCATGTGTATCTGGATAAACAATTCACGCGTGTAAGAAAAACGGACCTGACACGGGGGACCGGGTACGGATGACGTGGCGCCCAATGTCACGGGAAGAGAAAGCTGATCGGCCACGACAATTTAGCTGATCCTCTCTGAGTGTGGCTTGGCAGTGTCCCGCTGGAAATTTGATGTGGGCCCTCTTGTTCTGCACCATGTTGTGAAACTGCGCTAGCAGTCGACACTGCTACGAAGAGTCTCCCGTTCCGCCTGCCGAATTTTGTCTCCCATGGACTTGACGTTCTCATAATGCTTTTGTTCTCACGCTTAACTGCATGTTTCCAGACGTCCACATCGCAAAACTGTCCTATGTCTTGTCTTTCATAAGTGTTCCAAATTTGAATTAACCTGCAATTACGACCTCTTGAAGTGAGTCGCCATGACAAAACGGCATGAGTCAGGCGGGGGATTCAAGGTCATTCTTCTTGGTGACCGTAACGTGGGAAAGGTTGGGATGCCCTTTGCTCAGGCAAATGGTATGACCACAGTGCTCACTACTTGCCAGACGCGCCTCGCGGAGTGGTGCCAGTCCGAGGTTTACGCTGAGGAGTACTCGGCTACTCATGACCCAGCCGTGTATCGTTTGTTGATGAACACGGTAATTCACCATATTGTGACCTATCCGGCGGCGGAACCCTGACCACAACTGTCTTGGTAGAACCGTGGCCCCATTCATTTCGACGTGTGGGATCTGCCGGGCGAAGTCAACTCTATTGACATTTGGAGGAAACACGTCGATGACGCGGATGCCGCGATCTTGATGTTTGACCTACAAAACCCATCAACCCTTGACAGCATCCCTCTATGGTATGGTATGGTAGTCATATCGATGAAAATTTAGTGGCTGTCTTTCCTTAACTGACACATTCCTAGACAAGCTCCCCACAGCCATCGGGACCTTTCCTGTTGCCCTATGTGGCAACAAAGTAGACCTCCCCTTCCGGAGACTTGGGCCAGCGTCAATTACTTTCCATCGAGAAAAGGGCCTCCAGTACAACGATATTTCTATTAAAACAGGCTATAATCCGATCAAACCATTTTTGTTCCTGGCAAGACGAATCATGAATGACACATCGGTGGTCAGAATCCCCTCCCTCAAATGAGGGTCAAATACTCACATGGCGAGACTGCAGGAACTGGAACAAGAGAAAGCTGAATTCGCGGAGGATCAACTTGGTCGCACCCCAGCAGTCCGACCTACTTCGGCTCCGGTCCATCAAGCTCTTGCGACCCCGCAAGGAAGCGGTCTGCAGTTCCAACACCGAAGTGATACTGGAGACGTGCCGGCCAGCGAACCGCCAAAAGCTTCCCATGTAGACGATGACTCACAACCTTCGACCCAACGAGAAGAGTTTGGCTCACCAGTTTGTCTTCCCCCGGAAACTGCCGCAGATTCCGATATTCAGCGACGTCTCAAACGGATGGTCTCAACCCTCCAGCAACATCCGCACATACGAGTTACGGAAGCAAGACTGGGTCCACCTACGCCACAGCATGAGTTGGACCAGGCAAGAGAATACGCTAATGGTATTCTACCTGATGGCGTTGAGGAGTTCTACTCCCAAGTAGGCTCGTTTACTCTCGAATGGGAGCACATGTCTCCTGAGATGACCACGGGCGATCTGCCATCAACGGGTCACATCCAAATTCTCCCCATCACCACAACTTTCGGTGACAACTGGCGCGGTATCACCTGGTTCCCTCTACCGGATCATATTAAACCACGACGTGATGATGAATGGAGGTTTACGTATCGCGGAGTATTGCCATTTGACTTCTTCATTCCTGAAGCTTGCATGTGTTTCATCCAGGCACCAGATGGGACCCTGGAGGACCATATTGCTTACCACCACTTCGGAAATAAATTCCATAGAACACGGTATACGTTTAGGGATTACATTGAGCGACTTATCGCTTCATACGGGTTCTGGTACTGGGGAGAGACTCTCTGCTCAGAGAGCAGATTCAGCGCCCAAGTGCTCTCTTTCCGAGACAACATGCCCCGGATCTTCGAGGGATATGAGGACGGGCTTTTCCAGCCATAGTGGCTCTCGGGCGATACTTGCAGAACACTAGGGTATCAGGCAGACAATGGTACAATCATATCTAACCTTCTGAACGGGAAAAAGGACAGAGAAAGAACGAAAGAGATGCTCTTCAACTTTCACGACGCTTCCTAAGCACCGGTTGAACCACAGAGAGTGGGGAAGGAATGGATAGTCACATTTCCATCATGTCCTCTCGGACGGATCCTAGAGGTACCTAAGGTTCTCTACTACATGGGTAGTAACTCAGGCTTAGCGAGTACAAACCGATTTATAAGAGCATTTGAAGAAGCTTCCAGGACTTTCTTATTTAATACTTAGATTAACTACTAAAGATCTAGCCATCTACTCTTAGGTAACGGCTATAGAATGCATCTCTCTCTAACGACTTTTGACCACCCGTGCTCTATCCGCTCACCTCTGCTTACCTCTAGGCAAGGTTGGCACGGGTGATCATGGTAGGCTCCTTACTGGTCACGTAACAAGGAACCCTACTCGACTGCCTGGCCGACTAGGGTGCCTATCCCGTGCCATCCACATACTAATGACGTTCATACCTGATGTCAGGCGTCGTTGGCCTGTTACACCTGTGTTGAGCCGGCGGCCAATGCTTGTACGCCACGCGGCGGCGACTGGTAGCTCCGCTGTGTATGGCATGGTGCTTGCCATTAGGGGGTGAGGAGGTAACTGCATGGGGCGACAGCCTGGTGTATAATATACTACAAATTCAACACTTATAGCTCTTCCCCGTTCCTGACTTGGCGAATATCGCGAACAATCTCCTGGGCAACACGCTCGCCGGACTGTATGGCGCCTTCAATGTATCCAGGATGGTCTGTCGAAGTCTCTGTCCCTGCCCAGTGCAAATTGCCGATCGGCTCATGAGGCATCGGCAGAATACCCTCCGTAGACCCAGTGACTGGGAATGCCATGTAGCCGCCACCACAGTGCTCGTCCAAATGCCACGCCTTGTCGTGCCAATCTACAGGCTGAAGCACACGGCGACCCAGATGTGGCACGAGTCGAGACAACAGGAAGTCCCGTTGTTCGCCAGCGCTCAGGTTGTTGAGCTGGTGCGCAGGAGAACCAGGAACTAGAATGCACAGATGCCCCGGCCCCCCAGGTGAGGTAGAGTCAAAGACGCCGAACGCGGGGTCGTCAAGCACCAAGATCTCCGCGCCCAATCCATCGCGCCAAAAGGGTTCCTCGTAGATGGCGAAGGCTTTATAGACGATGCCCATGCGGGTGTTTCGTTGGAGCGCCCGACGTTCGGCGGGCAATGCAGGCTCGAACTTGATATTCTTCCACATCGGCGGCGGCACAGTCACGATGACCTTGCTGGCGTGGAACTGTCGCCCTGACGCCGTGCCGACCTTGACTCCCTCGCTTTCATCCTGCGACACACTCGTCACAATCGTGTCGGTTAAGACCTCGCGGGAGAGCTCCCCGGCTAGCATAGAAGTGGCGATGCCCGTGGATTCCACAATCAGGCTGTCTTGCGCCCCGCCCGCGGTGCTCGTCATATCTATCAAGCCGCCGCATAGGGGAATCGTTTTGGCGTAGCTGTACATGGAGAAGTTGGCCAAGTCGGCGGTGGACGTGACGGCGACGAGCAGCTGGAGGAGTTGGCGCGCCAGCTGCGTCGGGGCCATGGTTTCAATGGCCTTATCCACCGTAAGCGCGACCCACCGTCGCGGAACATAGACCTTGCTCATGACTTCGACGATGGCGAGATATAACAGCGAGACGAGTGCCGACGGGGAAAAGATGGACACGGTGCGACGGTCGCGGACAATCAGCGGCAAGCCACGCGTGAGTGTCTTGTACATGGTACCGCCGGCTCTTTCGATCAGAGCAGTGAGGCGGCGATGACCGTGCCCGATCCATTGGCCTCTGAGGTCAATATGCAAGCCGAGCCTGGTGGTGGTCGATTTGGCGCGGCCGCCGATGGTTGGGCATGCCTCGAGCACGATGACGTCGATGCCCTCACGCTGTAGTTCGGAGGCGGCCGTGAGGCCCGATACGCCAGCGCCAATCACAATCACCTCTGCACGGGTGTCCTGAGCCATGGCGTGAGGAGAGGCCTGCGGCTTGAGGATGCGATGGGTAGTGTCCACGGCGATGAGAATGCGAGAAGGTGTCTCACGAGCTGTGCCGCAGACATCATCTGGGAGCGGCGACGAAAGGAATTATAAACTTCCCTCGTCGTGCAACGCTGGTGGGGCCACGAAGAATGTGCAACAGCCAGTCGTTCCCTGCCCGCTCGGCCCGGAGCCGGTAGTCCCCATTTCCCCAGCCGCTCCAGGTCCGCTGCGGGTCCGCTGCAGCGCCGCCCCCGGTCGCAGAGTCCTGCCCGAACCGGGTTCCGCGGGCCCAATGGAGACAGCTACCGGTATGGCAGCTGAAGGATATGGACCCCCTCGAGAGTCAGCGCATCAGGCGCCGGTAACAGCAGAGATGGCGGCTTGCACGCGAATCAATTCATTTAGCCGAATACGGGGGAGACTTGAAGTTTTCCTCGTCTCTCAACCTGCCAGCTCTATATCCTGTTGGACGGCCCACCCTGCCGGGTTTGGACACCATCTCGGCACAGCGGAAACGACGGGGCGAGGGATTGAGCCCAGTGCGGCTGCCATTCTTGCAGCCGCGTCTGGGTGTCCAGGGTCTACGGCTCGGCGCAAAGAACCTTCAATTGACCGTTACAAAGTGTTGTTGTATGCACGTCTATCGGGCTAATGGTGCAACCCACTGCATCTACACGCTGGGCGCTGGGTATCAATATGTCCTGTTGGGGCGTCCGGGACCACGGTTGATCAGGCGCTGGGCAATGTTGGGTGTTCAAGAGAATATAATTGTGGGTTGCAAACATTAGAGTCTCGCATCTGCTTGTGTCCCATCCCAATAAAAACAACAGAAGTGGTTCGCGAGAATGACATAAATGGCACCCGATTTATTGGCCCCCCACCGAGCGTGCTCTCACAACATCGGCCTATTTGCCGCTGTTATCGACACCTCAGAATAACAGCACGGCACATTGCCGGACCATAAGCAACGCTTGTTATGCCAAAACCGTATACTCGACAACATCAATTTTCGAAAGCAGTCATCTAAGGCTCACATGCACCATTCAGCCACGTTCTCTCGCAAAGGTTGAGGCCTTTCGAATTGACAGGAGTTGCTAGGTTTAGTACAGCGTATATTGGGGCAAGAGGAGGCCCCAGACTCTCGTCGATAATGTCCCTGCAGTAGGGCATGCTACTGTCCTAAACGGCCAGAAGCTTTGGCCATATGCTGGTGCTCGAGGCCCTGCAGCCTCTGATGTGCCTCATGAAGTTGCTCTTGGAGAAATAAGATGCGGTCAATAGCAGATCGCACTATGTCGGCCTTTGTTCTCCCTGGGACCGAAGGAGCCGTCTCATGTGCTCCTTCAGCTCCTATGGTGCTGGACCTCGGGCACGGCCTTTCTGAGATGGTAGTTGACAGCGCCTCCAATGCAGCCACAAGCTGTTTCCGACGCTCCCGCTCTGCCTCCTTGTTTTGTGACCGTTTCTTAGCCTCCCAATTTGGTTTCGATAATACGTGCTCTGCGTAGGCGATTGTCATCAATATTGTGTGCCCGACCTCCCCCATCGAGTCCTGAGATGACCTACGAATGTGATCCCCTGGACTCTCGGATGTATCGGACAACTTTGGGAGGATAGGCCTCATACTAGTTGATCGGGGCTAAAGTCGAGCGTTGTCCAATGCGACCACAGGCTGACCTCGAGGTATAGTAGTCGCCTGTTCTCGTGCTTGTGTCGCGATCACTCCGACACCTTTCTCTCGGGCGACAGTGAGCAGACGGTGAATTCCAAGGGGCGATCTCGTCGCATTGATCATCAAAGTGGGTGCGTATCCTGTTCAGGCGTGTTTCGGCGACAAAGGTGTTGCAAAACAAGCTGCGGGAATACCAAGAGGCTTTAAGGCGTAGGGCTTTCAACAGAAAACCCCCGGTGACACCCGCACTGGGATGTCGCCAAGCCGTCAAGCCAGGAAATCAGGCCGTAAAACCTCCAATTTGACACATGGTTGCAACAGCCGAGGAGACTTTCCGTACGTAGTCATTCTGTACAGCAGGAGCTGATCATTCGTGGATGGCCCTTTACCTGCTCATGCTCGCAGTTCCTCAATGTGGCTGCTCCTTGGCACGCAGGGCCTGCAACCATTCACCGCGCTCCAAGCAGGAACGTGCTCTCAAGGCCGCATACGGGCAAACCCCACGTGGGAATCGAGGTCTCGCGACTAAAAAATGCCCAGCAGACTGCCAAGAGCTGGCACCGCATGTCAAGGCTGCCAGTGCTACGCACGTGAAGATAGTGCTGCGTTGATTGGGTGGGTCCAGGGGCCTCCCGCTGCTGTGGCCCTTGGCGCGCTAACAATATGCTTGGCATTAAGGTTGATTCAACGCCGCTGTTGCGTCTGCTGCGACAGCCGCCGTCAAAGGCGAGCAGAATCACAGGCACATGGATGGACCTGGGGCCATGGCTGCTGGCTGACATTCGTGTCCTGACAGCCCATCAAGCTAATGCCAACCCCTGCACGGCTAGCCTCATGAGCACACCGATGAGCTCTTGTTGCCACGAGTAGGAAAACGCCGTACGCCACGACGCGCCGCTTCCAGAGCCATCACTCCGGATGGCCTGCGCCTGCAACCCACCATTTGCTCGCCGAGGTCACAGCCGGGCCTTTTCAGGTATAAAGGCTTTCTTCTTAAGTTTTCAGTCTTCTCCTCACCTCCTTCTCTCCTCCTGTTGCAAAATTCGTGTTATTGGGCCCTGTCGCCGCGCTCACCCCTGTTCGACAATCAACCCTGCGAGACAGCTTCAGCGACAAGAAAGCGAGTTGCTCCGCGCAAGGGGTATCGCCGCAATGCCTCTGCACCAGTTCGACTACCTCCTTGCCGTTGGCACCATCTTCGCGTTCCTCGACGCGTGGAACATCGGTGCCAACGATGTCGCAAACTCGTGGGCCAGCTCCGTCTCCTCGCGCTCTATTTCCTATCTGCAAGCCATGCTGGGCGCCTCTGTCATGGAATTTGGCGGCGCACTCGGAGTTGGTGGCCGTGTAGCCGATACTATCCGCACGAAGATTGTCGACATCAAGGCTTTCGACGAGCAGCCGGCTCTTCTGATGCTTGGCATGGTCTGTGCCGTCATGGCTTCCGCAAGCTACCTGACTATCGCTACCCGCTTTGGCATGCCTGTCTCGACTACGCACTCCATTCTCGGTGGTGTGCTTGGTATGGGTATCGGGGCCCTTGGTGGTGGAGGTGTTACATGGGTTGGCTACAAGAAGGATGGTAGCGTCGACATCAAGCAAGGCGTCGTTCAGGTCAGTGTTTCGTTGGCGTACTCTGCCTCGACCGAAGCCGTTTAGCTAATCTCTGCTATAGGTCTTCCTTGCCTGGATTATTGCGCCAGTCTTATCTGGTGCTTTTGCGGCCATCATCTTCCTCCTCACTAAATACGGCGTTCTGCTCCGGTCTAACCCTACTATGAAGGGTCTCATGCTCATCCCGATATACTTCTGGGTTACTGCCTCGCTTATTGTTATGCTTCTTATTTGGAAAGGTGGTGACTATGAGGTCAAGTTAACAGACGCGCAAATCCCCGGCGTCATCGTCGCCACAGGCGCCGCCTGGGGCCTGCTTATGGCCATCTTCCTAGTGCCGTGGGTATACCGCGTCGTCATCAAAGAGGACTGGCAGCTACGTGCCTGGCACATCTTCCAGGGCCCACTACTGCTACGTCGTGGTGAGGTGCCTCCCCCTCCCGCTGATTTCAAGGGTGTGGTCCGCAACTTTTACGAAGGCCACTTGACACGCGAGGAGCTCGATGCCCGCCGTGCCCGTGCAGCAGCGAGCCCCACAGAGGATATCGAGGGCCAGCACGAGAAGAAGGTTGTAGGATCTGAGACTTCGATCCCCGAATCGGAGGACTCTGCTCCCAAACACAAGTCTCTCGTTGGCCCCAAACCTGATGGCCCTTGGTACTCGGGTCGGTACATGTGGTGGTTCGCCAAGTGGGTTGTCCTGCGCGGTGTGGACCAGGACATAGTCAGCTCTCAGAGCCAAAAGTCCGTCATTGCGGGAGACGTCGAGGAGATCCACGCCCGCGCCCGCCACTACGACAATCGCACCGAGTTTCTATACACTTTCCTGCAGGTCATGACGGCTTCAGCTGCTTCCTTCACTCACGGCGCCAACGATGTCGCCAACGCTGTCGGTCCCTATGCTACTATCTACCAGATATGGCAGAGTGGCAAGATACCTGGCAAAAAGGCAAATGTGCCGCTTTGGGTCCTTGCCTTTGGTGGTGCAGGTATTGTCGTTGGCCTTTGGACGTATGGCTACCATATTATGCGCAACCTCGGCAACCGCGTAACACTTATGTCGCCCTCGCGTGGCTTCTCTATGGAGTTGGGATCTGTTATCACAGTCATTATGGCTACTCGTCTTGGTAAGTTCGCCACACAATTTTTCCATCTAATTTGCATTGCGCTGACTCTAGATTACAGAGCTTCCTGTGTCCACCACTCAGTGCATTACTGGCGCGATTGTCGGAGTTGGTCTCTGCAATGGTGACTGGCGTGCCATAAACTGGCGCATGGTTGCGTGGATTTACCTCGGTTGGGTCATCACTGTGCCTGTTGCAGGACTCATTTCTGGTATTCTCATGGGCTTTATCACGTATTCACCCCACTGGTAAGGCGACGGATCGTTTCGGCTTGCTTCAGCCCGACGGCTGCCAACGGGCTTCTTGTTCCGTTTGTATAAAGTAGTTGGGCGTGAATGGGAATGTCTCGATAGCATATGTTCAATTTGTGACAGCCAAAGCGAGGCTCTGACGTGTGACCACGGTCTGTGCCTCTTTTGCACCCTGATCTTCGTGCCTTGAGCTCAACATTCAGCTTCTCATGCAACTCATCTTTATACGAGTCGATCGACATTTCTTGCAGGACACCGGAGCACCGTATTCAAGCTCTAGCAAGGCACTGGCGACCGCAGTCAGAAGCATGGTTATAAGGCCAGGGTTGAAAATCGTCTCCAGCAGTTGGTAAACCATTTCCACATGACACTAGACTTGTTTCTTGAAGTAGGGTTTTCCAAGGGCATAGATGTTCAAGCCCTTGTTATGAGCCCGTCTCCGAGGCTATCGTTGTAGCGGTTGTACCGTCCGCCCTCGGAGTCTGCAAATGCACGCGGGGCGAGCTGCTGCTCTTGATGTATCCCAGCCGAAAACGGGGAGCATGGTTACGCTGCTGCCAGTCTGGGTTGCTTGGCCCGGTACTGGAGAGGCCAATCTTGTAACTCAATAGTTGCAAGAATGGTCGTAGTGTCGCTAACGATGCCGCGGAAATGCCTATGCCGGGCTCGACGGTGCTCCAAATGGCGACGTCACTCGTGGCGTCTGCCGGTTCACGGTGAGCTTGGCAAAGGTCGGGTATGTTCCTACGAGGACTGACTTACACAAAAAGTCCTCACCATCCAAAAGCGTAGGGATAAAGGTGGATCGGAAGATTGTTGCGCTACTACCGCTGCGACGAGGTCAATACTTCGCTGCAACTAGTCCCAGCAGTTGGGTCCGTGAGTTGTGAACTTACACAGCGGCGAAGCTCAGGATAGCGACGACCAGGAGTTTTGTCTTCCGCGGCATTTTGAGAGACCACACAATAAATCCCGGCATGATGCCGAAAATCCAATCCGCGGTACAGTTCAAACATGATGCCGTGTAGGTCATTACGATGATGGGTCCTTCCGGCAGACAGTTATTTGGTGCTCTGGGGTTTATTTGCCAGAAGGCAGAAACTGGCGAGCATTGGAATACAACCATGAAAAAGTATGCGAGGCCGAAGACAATGGTTAATACCATCGAGATCCGAAGAATCCATATGTGTTTGAGATCGACAGCGACGCGCAGGAGGAAGAACCCAACGGATATTTTAAGCAGACAGGTGCAGAAGATATATAGCAACTCGCACGCAAACCACCACTGGAGATGTTAATTACTTGGTTTAGCCAACACATGGACGGGGCTTGTTACCATGAGCGCCTTTCTGTTGCTGCTGAGATCCAAGGCAGCCCGGTGTTTGCCCGTCCCGTGAGCAACACCAAGAAGTTGAGTCGTTAGGTACATCAAAAATAAGACCTGGCGCACGATTAGCCACATTTTGAACGCGGCTATTGGAGTAGGGTGTAGTGAATGAACGTGCCCAAGTCACAAACATTGTGTAGTCGTCTATGCCGAAAGACCGTATTATCCACCCTCGACAGTAAATGCGAAGCCCGATGACGATGGTGGTGAGGACCATAAAGGCGACATTGACGGCAACGATTTGGCCACTTCGGTCCTCCATTACCATACGCGGGATATTTTGTGTCAATGTTGGCCAATCTCGCGGAGAATGATAGGGGGCATCGTTTGTACAAAGGATCCCGCTGATTCATGTGTGCAACATCTAAAGGGAGTGAAAAATGCAAAATAAGTAGCAAAGTTGGAACCCAGCCCTGACGACGCCGAAGCCACAGAGGCGCACTCCCTGGTGAAGTTAGCCGACGGATGCAGGCAACCTCGAATGGCGCACGGACGTACCTTTGCCGTACCTCTGCGTCTCCATTGTTATGGAAACCCTTATGCTGTCATGGCGCCCCATGTTTCACCAGTACCGGCCAAGTTTGATGATCCCGATTATCCATCATCCACAGGAAGAAGTGGCGTCTACGGGACACAGCAATGCAGTATGGCTTTATCCGCCTACCGCGGCAAACGAATTGTACTCGGTGGGCGTCATCAGCACAATGCGCTCGCTGCTGGTTCCGCGAAAGTCAAGCTGGCGGCGCCAAGGAACGCCACTGGATGCCCGAGCGAGAGGCGGAAGCATTGGGATTGATCTTCCAACCTGCCGAACGATCGGTTAACTGCAGAAGGCGCGGGGATACTTGAGTCAATTAGCGGCGGTATGATCCCCGGACAGAGCTTTGAGGGACAGGCAGATACCTGTATTAGAATTGCGGCCCCCACCACACAAAAACACCAAACTTGACGGATTGCATTTCAGGTGCATTTACCCGGCTGCAGGGTGCCGCATTGCCGTCAACTTCAAGAAACGGTCCGTGCGACAGGTTCCAGGAGGCTTGCAAGCCCAAACCAGGAGGCCTCAAAGCCCAAGTCCCGTCGTAAGATTCGGCTACGTATATTTGCGCGGTGCCGGGGTCACCGCACCGCTCGTGTGTCCCGCCTTGCGAGCTGGCGCTGGGAACACGCGCGTTCCAGCCGCTGCAAACGCGCTGCAGAAACAGCAGTGTCGCACTCGGATAATATCGTGAGCGCTCAATTGCCATCGGCGCCCGCCTTTGCTGGTCGACCTTGCGCAGCGCCTCGTGAGAGACCCATCCACGTATGGTGCTAAAGAGTGGTCCAGATAAGTCAAGTGGCGTCCGTATTTGCTGACAGGCTTGGTTAGCTCGAAGTTCGGCGAGCTGGTTCAGCAGCGCCTGCTTGATCCGATTCCATGCCGTAAAAAGGTCTTGTTGTGAGTTCTTGAGATGGCCCTTCAAGAGTGCGTGGATGCCTTCAACCCGAGAAGTGACGTTGTTGCCAAAATGAGCATGCTGGTCAACCCAGGCCTTCACGAGCTTCTCCTTGTACAAGTTAAGCCACGTCTGCTTGATGTAGCTAACCTCGTCAACGTACTCAGGCACATAGCGTCTTTCCAGCTCATCAAGCTGTCGGTTGTATGCTTCTTCGTCTATGGAATTGACGATTGCAAACCAGTACCCGAAGAATTCCGTCCATTTCTCAATGCTTTGCTCGTCACCCTCGCGGCGCACGAACGCAGGTCTGCAGTAGGCCAGTACTGCCTTATTTGCATGCCAGAGACATAGAAGGGAGATGGACCCGGGAAAGCAATGAGCTACAGCGTTCATGCAAGCAAGACAGCGATCCGTAAGGACCACAGATGGATATGAGGCGCCACACATGTCATACATGGAGCGTAGCCGATCCAATGCCCAAATGAAGTCTTCTTCGGCCTCCCCGCTAAGGAAGGCAAAGGCGATACAAAACGAGCGTTGGCAAGCGTCCACCCCAATCATGTCGAGGAGTGGCATCTTATACTTGTTCGTCTTGTAGGTGCAGTCCAGGATGAGAAGCTCCGGATATGCTTGGAGATAAGCCAATGATTCTGGGTGGGCGAATAACACTGCAGTTACTCGGCGGGCTTGGTCGAGCTGGATCCGGCTCCAGAACCCCTGACTGTCTAGCTCGTTGGCGAGGGCTTGTATCGTGCTTTGTCCTTCGCAAAGCGCTCGCTTGCTCTTCGCGATGCAGTTATATATATCTTGTTGTGTCGCCACCCCGCCAGACGACGAGTTTTGGCGCAGGTAGGTGCGGATGTCTCTCGGCGCAATACTAGCTTGCGTGAGGTCGCTAATCGTCGCCTCATCGCTTGCGGAGAGGGCGCGGAGACTTGGATGTGCTGATATATGCGGGCTGGGCTCATGATTGTGGACGGCAAACTGGGTACCGGGACGATGTTTGACGTGCCACTGGGTGCCGTCGGGATCCTGCTTCGCGTTGATTGAGAACTGACACCCGGTAATACGTGTACTGGTCTGCCGTTTCGGATCCATTGGCTTGTCACCCTTTCCCCTGTGCGCTCCTGGCCGGCCTGCGCGATCGCACGTGTACGTGACGGTAGGTCGCCCATTAGCCTTCTTCCTTGTTGATCTGCCCGTCGTAAAAGCATAGCCGCGAGGCGCTGCCCAGGCATTGATGGCGGCAAATAGGGCGTCTCGAGATTCAAATTTGCCCTCGGGAGGAACACAATCAGCAGGGAATTCCCTGGTTCTTATTTTTGGGTCCATATTGCGTTGAATGCGCTGGACAACGCGTGTTGGCCACGGTCAATATCGTAGGAATGGCATGGTGTTTGCGTCTCAGTGGGCGGGCCGAATGTTGTTCCGGATTGGAGGCACGGGGTCCGTGCCCCTTAAAGGCACGGGGGTCTACGGAGGGCGAGAGGGGACAGTGTTGCGAAACCCACTTTGGGTTTAGCGGCGGCGCTGGGCAGACATTCGAGTACTTCGGATGATCCCGACAGAAGTACCGCGGACTGGCAGCAGGTCCGCTCGACCTCCCAGTGCTGGCGCCAGGGTCCCGCAACACCTGTAATTGAAGCGATCGCGACCACGAGTGGCCAGTATCATGGCAGTATAATATACCAACAGAAAGCATTCGCCAAAGTTTCACGATACAAAGACCTGCTCGTTGGCCCCGTGAATTGTTAAAGAGCACTGCACCTTCACTACCTGGGGATGGTCGCACACTGAGGGCGAAGTTCCGCGACAGGGCATACCCTGGACCAGACCAGCTTTTTTGTCGTCAACGCGACGAACACTCAACATAACCATTGCCGTCGAAAATCACTGCTGCATCAGATTCTGCTTGTGCGTGAAGTGTGCCAACAAACCGATCCATCTCCTCCGCCCGCCAGGCAGCAATACACGAATGCATTCCTGTGCAATTGCTGGGGCATCATCACCACTCACGTCCTCTTCGCACTCGTATCATGTACGAGCACAGAGCCCAAAGGGTTACAGCGGTAATTTCGCACCTTTTCAGCAGCGAAGCAGCGCAACAACCTCCTGCTCAAAAGAGTCTAGCAAAGTTACCTACATTTGTCAAGCAACGACGTTGCAATTTAATGCCATCGATTAAAAGCAGTTCCTCCCCTGGGTATTATGTGCTCCTGTTTTTGCCTCAATTCACCATGTTCTCTTCTCCCCATACGAAATGAGCATGAGCTCTCCAAAAATCCCACCTGAACACGTCTATTGTGTTCAGGCGGGCAAGAAGCACCAAGATCTTTTCACGACGATATACGTCGATGCAAACTATAGTGGCCGTTGCGGATTAGCCAATCCATTTCGGTCCCAGCGTCGCGCCAGATCCAAGACTCCAGCGCTTCCAGGCCCTTACGATGAAGTTGTTGAAGTCGAAGACTCTCCGCCCAGGCCGGTCAGTCCAGCAAGTCAGCTTTTGCGTGAAAGGCCGAAACCTGTCACGTCTGCGGGCATTAATCGGGCACAGCTTATACCAGGGGGGATATTTGTGCCAGGCGCTGTGAGCTCACGGGCACGCGTGCCGTCATCCGATGCGTCGAGCAGTGCTCCATTCATGACCGTTGCATCTGCAACGAGCCGAGCAATCCATAACTCCAAAAGTGGCACAAAGAAGCATTCAAGGCAGAGAACGGGCTATCAATGGGTTCATATCAGCCTTTTGCTCGTGAGCCTGGAAGCTAGGTACTTCAATGGGCTTTCAGTGGAGATTCCGGAGACGGTGCTACCCCTGAAAGACACAGTCATCAAGTTTTCCTCCGCAGACCTACTGACATGGCCCTCATTCACCGACATACTCTTTGACCATCTCCGCCCGCTGCCCGATACGATCGATCCGACCAACAAAGACCTCTGGTCTATCTCATATGCCTCGAGCTTCTCAGGGAAGAAAATAGTAACAGTACCTAACACTGACAAGTATATCACGCCATCAAGCATGCTTGCATCCGGCCATTTTTCGAACAACCAGGCTGGGCAGTTGAAAGTTCTCGTTGTTCTGACATCGACAGAGGTTGTCGACAAGCAAGAGCCAGTCACCCCACTGAGGCCGGAAGAGTACTCGACACCGACGAAGGACAGCAAAAAGAGACAGGCGAAGCAAGACGACTCGAGCCCAGCATCCGAACGCAAGAAGCGCCTCAAGAAAGGAGCCGGAATAAAGAAGGAGGGCGGCAACGTGGGAGGTGATCAGATCAAGGAGGAGATCCACGTCAAGCTTGAGGAAGAGCTTGCGGCTACGGCTCCACGCCAGAGCCCGCTGCTCGATCACCTCGAGGATTCTTGGAATGTGCCCACGGAGGACACTGTAGTGGATCTCAGCGGTGCAGGCGACTCGGACTGTGATCCTGAGCTAACCACTATCGAAGAGGGAAGACACGGCGCGGGAGAGAGCGAACTGCGAGAGGCAGACGAAGGCGATTGCGAAGGAACAAGCCTTGGCCCAGAGTTCGTACGATGCCAAGCATCAAACGGACAATTCAACGCTAACCGCTATAGGTGACTTCCCAATCGCTCTCTCTAGTCTCGATGGCCGGCGGCACACAGGCATCCGACGGTATTGGATCGAGTAACCTTCCACCGGCCCACTCAACGCGGTTCAAAGGCCTCAAGACTCCTGCAACGTATGCGGTTCGATACAAGAAGAGAAGCCGATAGGAAACGTGGCTATGCACACAACCCATCAGAGCTATCGCTGTCGGCATCGTCGTCGCTTATTTTCTCAATGTCATCTCCTTGCTCGTCCTCGACACTTGTTTCAATGATCGGCTGTTCCGCTGCGCCACCGTCTCCCAGCTCATCATCGCGAGCTTGGGCTGCCCGCTCCAGCAGTGATTCCTGTCGGTCGTTAGTAGGTCTCGCCTCGCGAGCGGACGAGTGCCATACGTATTCCGCGACGCCCCCAGTCGGTGCTCGGTGATAAGACAATACAGGCTGTTGGCCGCTTTCGATGTGCCGAATGATGTGGTCCCGAAGAGCGAGGTAGAAGCGCCGGAACGGCCGCAGCTTGTCTGGATCCCGGCTCGACCCAAGAGTGACCTGATCAATATCCATTTCAGTGAGACGCTGACGACACCAATTCTTGGTCTCTGGCTCCAAACACGAATTGATATCAATGTCTGACAAGGGACGCTCCATGTCGGTCAGAACAGTTCGATCAATGGGGATACCCCAATTACACGCCTTTTGCGGGTCAGGATAATGATAGTTCATCCAGGGCTGGCCGTGCACAACGTGCGGCCGGTTCTTCTGAAGACGTATCCGATGTATGTTCCAGGCTTCCACGAAATCGAAAAGTTCTTGTCGCAGAATGTCCTCGTAGACGGCGTAGAGGGCAATTTGGTCCTCAAGCATATCACCGTCGAAATCTCCGTCTCTTGCGAGCTCTCCAAAGTACTCGACCCATTGCCGGGACGAGACGTGCAGCATTCTCTCCCACCAGCTCTCAATCTTGACATTTTCGTACTGGGGGCTGCTTTGTACGAGTCTTTGAGTCGTTTTCCTTGCTGAAACACTTGCCCATGCCACTCTATTCTCCCTTCAGACCTTAGGACAAAATTCCAGTGGGCAGCAGCGGCCAGTGGGGTTTCGCTGCCCCTGTCGGCTTGCAGAAACCACGGCCGCAAGCCGTAGGCGCCACATGCCGCCAAGTACTGCTTCAATACGCTCAGAGCAGTCGTGGCCGAATGCCCAACGTAGAACCAAATGATGTTGCAGGAATATGCGTCAATTGCTGCGTATATTTCGAAACCGTATGCTTTGAGCTTGTCGTGGCCATCAATGCACCACTGGTAGTTCGGTCCCGGACTAAGAACTGCCCTTTCTTTCTCCGAAACATCCTTTTACGGAGCTCGACTTCGTTTGGAAACATAACTTTGTACATCTGGAAAAGAGGGTCCCTCGGGACCCAAAGCTGCATTTGTTGGCGGAGATAAGGCTGAAGAAGATTCTTCCCATATCCCGAAATGGCGTTGGACCGCTGTGTCATCTCGATAATGGCCTGCTACGCCTTCTCTAGCAAAGCGAGGCGCTCTTCTTCGCTGTTGAGCCTTCGCAGCCAACGTCGATCTGGGTGAAGTCTAATTCGTTTTAGACCTCGCTTCGTGATGGGCCAACCCTGTCGTTGTAGAACGTTGATCGTCTGCTTTTCGGTCAGCCCAACCCGAAAGATCAGGTCGCGTACTGTCTCAATCAGCTCTGGAGTTTCTCTGGTCCGGGTTTGTTGGCGAGGGAGATCCCAGTCTGCAATCCGACGAGACAGGGTACTGAGATTGACTGCAACATGGAAGTGTTTGCGCAGCTTGTAGCAAATCCTGCTCCGCGAGACGCCGCTGAGATAGAGACGAGACACATAGTTGCGGTGTTGATCGATAGCACTGCGCGGACGCGCCATGGCAGAGAGCAGCGCGGAGGGGACCGCAGCTGTGTGTTGGTAAGGAGATAGTTTGGCGCTGAGGGGGTGCGGAGTGGGTATTTCTGTCCGCTGCTGCATGGACTCTGACCAGCAGCGGCCTCGTACCGAAATGAGGGCGGGACAGGCAGCTGCCCGAATGGGAACAGCCCTGGCACCGGTGCATCTCAGGGGCAGCCGGTCGACTTGCCAATGGGCTAGGCCATGCTTGGCCCGTGGTGCCGCAGCAGCTATTTACTGACCCAATTTCTCCGTACGATCCGCTGTTTACCTTCCGCCTTTCAACGGCTTGCAAAAAGCACTCGCCGGGAATCGGTGCCATGGCCCCTGCCAATAGCGACAACCTTTGTGAAAGTGAAGCCTCTGAGCCGGCTGGGGCGCCGGACACCAAACCAGTTCGCAAGGACAGAGGATCATCCCGGCCAGGCGATCACAGAAGCCCAGGCAAGGTCCCTGTAAGATTCGAACCGCTCTTCGTCATGGAGCATAACTGCTAATGTGGAGAGTCTCCTGAAGAAAAAGAAGAAGGTCAAGAGGCTTCCCCCGCTTGGTCCCATTCGCGACTTCCCATGCCGCCCCTGCGTCACACGAGCCGTCAAAGCTCCCGGCCACGAGTGTGCTTCGCAAAATAGTACGTCAGGTACTGAATGGTAAAACAAGCTGGCCTGCTAATTCTGTTTCCAGATACGGGCGCTGCCTGCTGGGACTGCGCCAAAAACGGCCACACCTGCAAGCCGGTAGGTGGCCCTCAAATGGTTTTACAGCTGCGACTGATTGGAAGGCGGCATTTAGGTACCAATTGGTGCTGTTGCGGCCGTGCGTGTCTTCTGGCAGCTCAACAAGCAGCTCAAGCTTGCACAGGAGGAGCCGGACGACGCATGGAGTCAGGCTGCGCAGCAAGCAGCACAGCAGGTGCGGGCATGTGGTCCTGGTGCAGCCGCTTCTTCTGCTGCATCGGGCCCGCTTCACGTTCTGCCCCCCGACGAGCGGAAGCTTTTGGCTCTGGAGACTATTGCCGAAGCTGCTCGTCTTTGGATTGTGAGTAGTCTGACTGCCGCTGGCTTGTTGTGCTCGTTGCCAACCCTCTTGTCAGGAACTCAACACCCCCGACGAGGATGAAGAAATTGGGTAGAATAAAAATAAATAAAAAAGACATGGCAATCACGACACGGCCGTTCAACGGATTAAAGTGTCCAAAGACGGATTCCCTCCTCGCAGTCTCCAAGTGCATCTGAACTGCCGGCTCCCTCCGGGCCTGTTCGCAAAACTGTGTCAGCGCCGGCCAGGGTACTTACGTCGGAGTACCGGGATGTACATGGATAATCGGCTAACCTGTTCTAGCCTTCCCCTCCACATGTTTGGGGGTTTGGCAACACCGACCTCTATAGCCTGCCGTACTGCGGTGGCGCCCCACATGACAGGGATCTGTCCCGGTTTACCAGCCAATCGACGGCACTGACCGGGATTTGTCCCGGCTTTCGACCTCCATCGGTACGTACCAGGGACGGCTCCTCCCGTCCCCATCCATTCCCTTCGCGGCTCCACGACACCCTTCCTTAACAGACGACCCGATCTCTGCACGACGCAAAATCCTCCCAAGGCCTTTTTCTTGCGTGCGATGTGTTCCACGCGCTTCGCCACATTCGTTGCTATCCGTGCATCTTATTTTCGCCCGCCTTCGCCTCCTCTTTCCATCTGCCCCGGCCGTGCGAGCCCCGGCCACGCTGCTAGCGAACCGCCCGCGATTTTCACTGTCTCCCCACGAGACCCGACCTTGACCATCACCCGCATCTGACCTCCCATCTCGGTACCAAAGCCACGGCGACCGTATCTCTCTCGATATGTCACCCATTGAGAACGATTCTCTTTGGGCCGAGTGGTCCTCGATTGCGCCCATTATGGATGATGCATTCCTCAGCAGTCTCTACCATCATTCGGATCGATTCTGGATACGTTAACACGGATTCGGCATATTTCATGGATGAGTCCCCCATACCGGAAATACCACCCAGCTTTAGTAAGCTTCCCTCCCCTGCTGTTCTTGGCGAGAACAGTTATCCTGCAGGCGTTGGTGATCCAATCGAATTCGCGGACGCAGTCCTCGTCTCCCAAATCAAAGGACTTGGACGGATTCAAGTTTTGCACCTCCATGTTGATATGGTCCCCTCCAACATTGACGCAAGCAGTCTTCTTTTCGTTGGGTTTAAAAGTGCCTTGGAAAGCCCCTTTGTTGCCGTCATAACCCCGGCAAGCTCTCCCAGCATGCCATTCCATGTGATCAACACCCATAATCTCTCCAGTGTCATAACATTGGACTGTCTGGGCGGAAACACCATTCCGGGTGCTAAAGGCCATAACGAGAGTGCTGAGAAGGATGGATTTGGCCTTCATGGCGGCAATGTGTGCAAGGACGTTCAAGGAGGGAGGGTGTCGTGCATTTACCATTCTTTTCTCGGGGAGTTAGACGCATCATATTTATAGAAGATGCGGAAACGAAGAGAGCCCTAATATCGCGAAGACAGGGGCCATAGAAAGCTGCCCCCGACAGTAGGCATGTGACAGTCAATAATACAAGCCGATTGTGGGGCCAAATTCGGGCAAACGTGGCGCAGAGGCAGCGCTATGGCCTGTCATCCGAGGGACACCGGAGGACCGGTGGGGCCCGAACACTGCAGGCGCTACATTTGACTTAACTCGGACTCAAGCGGGAGCGGGGAAGAATGGAGGGATCGATCTTATATTGTGTGTTACAGTATGTTCAAAAATACCGCAGAGCACAAGCTAATCGTAGAGCCAAAATCGTAGAGCCAAAATTGGGCATTCGCGGCGCATAGGCGGCGCTAAGGCTGCCGCCCAACGGAGGCCGGAGGCCCGGTTGGGGTCCGAGCACTGCGAGCGCTACGTTTGACTTAATACGGGTTCGACCAGCAACGGAGTGGATCACGGAAGACACAAGTCGTAGCAGACTAGCGCAAGGCACATGCGGCGCATAATGCCAAGTCTTTTAGTCTAATGCAACAAAGTTCCAGGCTCGCTCTACAATGTAGTCGAGGCGGTACGAGACCCAAGACGGCTTGAGAGCTAGAGTTACGAAGGGTTATTCAGCGCTGCAATTTCCCTGCAATGGAAGGTGATTTCTTGCAAGGTTACAGAGGCGGCCTCCCAGAAATTTCATGACAGCCTGTACTCAATAGTATAAAGGCGTCCATGGCCAACTCAGACATAGAGATGAGCCTCTCTCTCGTCTATTCTACACCACCTAGGTACACATCACCATGAAGACCACTACTCTACTGACCCAATTCGTCGCCGTCGGCATGCAGCTCATAAGCCATGCCTCTGCCATCTACTGTTATAGGACAGGCCATGTGATGAGTACGAATCATCTATACTGGCACTCAGGACGGGCCTGCCGAGGCTATGACGGCAATAAGGGTGCCTTTCAGGGTACCTTCGGACCTAATGAAAAAAAGTCTGCTTGTGTTAACGTTGGCGGAAACCATATCAATATGGAGGTGCAGAACTTGAATCCATCGAAGTCTTTCGACTTGCGAGACGAGGACTGTGTTAAAGAATTCCAATTCATCATCAAGGACTGCACGTCGAGGGGGTTTGATGTCAGCGCTGGAGGAGGAAATACGACGCCCTCAGCGTGGTACTTCAGGTACGACTGCAAGCTTTGGATGCTCAGCCGCCCTGTACTGACAGACTTAGGATCGATCCCAATCAAGGGAAGTGCTAGCTTATAAAGCTTGAGTCAGCACATTACAGAGACTGGAAGTGCAAAATGTATGGCCGAAGGTCACCCCGGTTGTGATGTCGGACCGGTGAGAGGGATGCACCACTAGGTCGAATACACTGTACGGAATGGCTAGGTGACAGGGCAGATCAGAGCTGCAATGCGACGCCGGTTGGACTTTGTATGCGTGGGACGTAGTGAAATTTACTTGCACACAGCCGGATGCCAGTTAGAAGCCGCTTCTTGACCATCACACGCCAGCGCAACAGTGCAGAATAGCGCGCTCAGGGCCAGTAACCGATTAGTTTCAACCAACAGGCGCCTTTTGGCCTGGCCTGCGGCGACTGCCCAAGTCCTGACGGAGTGCGAGCTGCTTGTAAGCTAGGTTCGAACGCGGGTCCCCCGGACGCCGAGAAGAAGCTTGATGTGATGGACCCCTCGCAAGGAGTTGGCTGGGGTTGGGGTTAAGAAAATCGGCGAGGAAGTTGGCCTGGGCGAGACCAAAATATGTATGGCGCAGGGGTTCATGTGTTCCAGCTCCTATGCCAATGATTGTGCAACGACAAAGATCGTAGGCATTACATGTAGGATATGTCCTGGGCAAGTCATCCAGAGATGAAGATGATGATGGCGCCGCGCCGTTCCGGCCATGATCGAAGAAGCCGTCTTCTTGGCTGTCTGATGTTTTTCATAGCTGGGTTGTTCCGATTGAGGCGGAATAATAGATACAAAACTTGACCAAGGCTTGGCTTGAGTTACGTCCCTCGCGCCTGTTTCTCTGGACGTGGCTGATCATGACAGCCGAATCACTCCGGGAGCTTCTGGAGAGATCCTGGTAAGACCCTGTTTTATTGACAAAGACTAACCCTACCATGGTGCATTGGGAATTGGGAATGCGCATTCGTAACCATGTGGATACGAGACAGGTCATCGGCTAATTAGGTGCTCACTCAATCAATTGGTCAGTCAGTCACCACTTTGCCTTTTTATGTGTGTGTCATCAGTGACCCGGTCTTTGCGCTGCACAGTTGGGGGCGGCACGGTTTTCGGTATCACTATAGGCCGTCGGGGACGGCGCGTAATTCAGTGGCTGGGGAGGACCATTGCTGACGTGCAGATGGACAACGAGCCTAGCTTGGAGATACAATACTGTTTCGAGGATAGTCGAGCTGCCGGGGGTAAGCACACCCGGAACTCTCACCCTGCGCTGTCTCTCTGGAGGTTTTGCCATGCAGGTTGCTGCCAGAAAAAGGCGCATGCTCGTCTATGTACCCTTGCTTACTGCACACTTCCCTAATGAGGTGACCAAATATACAGGACATTGGACAGCGTTCCTGGTTGTGATGGCACCAAAGAACGGTAAACTATATAATAGCTGGCGGCATCGACCGGTATCTCCCCAATCCTCATCATTATAAGTGCACCAATCTTCACATCAGCCACCATTCCTGTAGTCGGGATCTAGACCACTGCAGGAGCGGCAGGCTACCGTCGCGAGGACCGAAGTGCAATACCATGAATCGTTGCAACGTGACTCCGAAAGTGATCCACTGTGCAGCTTAATGTCCGCCTCTGCATTTCGGGTGCATGCAGCCGATGAAGCCCATCGCGTTCCATTTGATCCATTGTAAGTACTGTAGATGTTCGCGATCAAAAGGATTGTTCATCACCGCCGGCCGGCAATGGGCGAATGTTCTCTCTCCACAGACATTGCTTCATCGCCGATGCAACGGGGACACTGTGCCTTCCCCTTGAGCAGCTAAAGCGGTCAGGATCCGGAGATTCGTCCTGCGACGGACAAGAGACACCACTCTGTACCTTCTTAACGATACCGTTTCTCGCTTTCCAAGAAGAGAAACCTTGAGCTCAGCGACCAGATCGTTTCCTGCCCAGTACCAGCTGCGCGATTCATGGAGTAGGCCGAGCCATGCACTCAGTGTTCGTAGGTTGCCTCTGTTCAACCAGGGTTGTTCGTCGGGATGCACCAGTGTAGTCGCCAGGGCCTCGTACGTTCTCATCGTGAAAGCCGTTAACATGCCACGACGACCCTTCCAGCCCTGTCAGATGTGTTGTCACCCAATCCAGTTCATCGAGACAGTCAGCGAAGTGGTTGTCTCGAGCCACGTTGTTAAAGCCGTTACCAAATGGCGACCAATGGTCTATGACCGTAGACTGCGGAGAGTCGTGGTATTGGAGAGAGCTGGGATCGGTCGACGTTGGCGTCAAAAAAATCTTCTGAAAATCAAACCCGGGATCGGAGGCTGGCAACAGTGGTAGGGTCCATATACTGTCCAGTTTCGGCAGGCCATGCTGCATCCCTCTCTGTTCCCGGGCTGCAGACATGCCACCGCCAAAGACAACAGGGTCCGGGATGAAGGGGAAGTCGGCGGGGCTTACGTGAGAGCTCTCGGCAGCCATGCCGCGTGCGACTGATGCGGTTGCAGATTCAATTGCCTGCATGGCAGAACCGTCAACAGGGGCAGCGATGTTTGCCCTCGGCCGCACGGAGGCGGCTGCCGGGTTTGGTCCTGTGGCCGTGCCGGCCGCGCTACTTTTGCGGGCTCTACGCTGGACTGACGCGACGCTGGTGAAGGACTCACGGAGCTTACGGGCCCGAGACGACGGAGTTAACGTCCAGTGCAACTTCTGTTGGTGGCGAAGTAGCAGATCACGGCGAGCGAAGCATCGCGTGCACTCGGGACATTCGAATGGTTTCTCATTGGTGTGCAAGCGCTCGTGTCGTGTCAGGTGTTCCAGGCGCTTAAAACAGCGATGGCAGATCGCACAGACGTACGGCCGAGGCTTGTCGGCCGTAGGGGACGGAACGTTTTGCGACGTCTCACCTTTCAGGGTGATTCGAGACCCTGCGCGATTGTGAAAGCAGGTTAGCGAGAAATGACCGGCACAGGCAGAACCGCGACGATGGGAATTACTGCTGGCACGCTTGACCACAACCGCGTCGGCGTTGGGCAATGCGCTCACCAATGTTGGTCACGCTTAGCCAATTGGTGGTTCCAGGAGCTGGAGAGGTTGTGAGGTCTAACGTTGCAGCATCGCTCGACAACTGAAGGTCACATGATTCAGAGCCATGGCAAGTTTCAAAACCTGTCTCGCCGACATGGTGATGATGGACGGCGATCTTCGTTATTTCGTACGGGCGTTCTCCCTGTGTCATAGTGCGACGCAGGAGTGTCAGACAATTGGCTCCACAGGGATCACAGTTGGCATCGTGTAATTGATGAGAATTATCTAAGGAGCAAGAGCTCCACGAGAAGCTGCACGGCTCCCGTGCAGTTCTTATACACAAATGAAAGCTTTGCCGGTTTAGGCAGTGTGGATATGCGACAAGGAGTGATGGCCCGTGGGGTACAGTCCCCGCACTTCATTGGGCATTGCCCTGGTCAGCAGCTGGCTAGTTCGTGGGGAAGAGAACCGCACCAGCCTGGACCCTCGAAATCCGTACCGTCGCGGCAGCCGAGTTATATTCCGAAGGTTATCGCACGATTACGAAGGCAGCGGAGGCAGTACGTGTGCCATATAAACGTTTCTGATCTCGAATTCAATGGCATCATCCAGTTAGCGAAAATGGAGGCAATTCAACGTTGCTGGAGCCCGAGGAAGAGCAAGAGGTGAGATGTTGGGCCCATGGCCGCATTACATTCTTCACATGCAGGCCGCCACCGTGGGCATACATGGCAGGGGCATACGCCGTCCAAATTCTTGCGTGGCACTGGCAGCTACTGGACATGTCACTTCCTCGACGTCGTTACGTGGTGGCGGCGTCCATTTCTACCATGCAGGTCGTTATGAAGTGACGGGACTTGATTGTGGAAGTGCAGATCACTAGTGCGCTAAGGTGCTGCTGCGTCCGAAGGCGGCCCTGCGATTCCGAGGAGCAGAACACACATGCGGACTAGACAATGCATGAGCGCAAGGTGGAATGACCAGGGGCTGAACGTATTCCTGCCGTATCAGCAAGCTGCCGCGGAAAACTCAGGAAACCGTGGCTGAGAAGGCGTCGCCTGGACGTGTAGATAGCTCGCGCACCAGTTAGGGTACGCCAACTTCGCCTGAAGCACTACGTTGGGAGGCTGCCACTGGCGTTCACAAGCATTGCCCAGCTGGACCAAATCCAAGAAACACCATGTGAAGAATCGTAGGAATACTGTACTTACATGGGTGCCAGAGGCATCGGATCATTTGCCCTTGCTGCAGTGGCGACCTGCCTGCAGATGCCGCTCACCCTGCAAACTGCCAATACACCCAGAACGAGCCTAGCACAAAAGTTGCGACCAACACTCTGTAGCCACCAATGAGCGAGCCATGTCATATTGTCCACAACTGACAGAATCCGTGGCTTCGTGCGCTCGTGCGATTGTTGGGGTAGCTACCCCGCGCCACACCCCGCGTATCGCAACCCACTCTGAGTTGCGCAAAGAGCCTTGAGGAACGAAAGCTTGGGGTTGGAGGTGGCGTGCAGTATTGAAGGTGTCAAAGAATTTAGAAGGTCGAGAGCGCGATTAATTAGATTTGAAGGGTGCACGGTTGCAGGACTGACCGCGGTTTCAGGGGGTGGCTTGCATTGTGCGGAGTTCTTGGACTGCCTGGGTTACACTCGGCACTGTAGAATGTAGCATCATGTTCGCGATGTGTCGGGAAAGAGCAATGAGTACAGTAATAGGGACGAATGAAATGTAAACGAGATAAAACTGGCACACGGAATCAGGCTTGGAAATCGATCGTATAGATCGATCTCGGACCTCTGATCGATCGATTTATATCGAGCAGAGTCTCTTTTTTTTTTTTTTTTTCGATCATAGACTGTCCCAGCTGCCCCTTTAGGGGCTGCTATGCAGCGTACGACTAATAAATACGGGTAGCCCACGCTCTTCGCGTTCGGGTACACTTTCCTCCTGCAAGGAACTGCCCAGCTGCCCACCAGGTCGTCTCCCCACAGTCTAGCCACCGCTACGTTCTGATAAGCGGCCTCCATATTTACAGTCTTCCTAGGTGTTCCGTATATATGCTCCTGTCAGGCCCTTCCCGGCCCTTCTCGGCTTCTGTATGACAATAATCACTCAACGCTTACATGTATTGGAGTACTGTGGATGGCACTGCTCGGAATTGCTCCAGCAGTCCCGTTCGTATGAGCATCTTGGCTGCCTGCACCGCTAATGTCGAACTGCAGAGGATGCGTTTGATGTCCGTGCATGGATGCTTGTCTGCCCACATCTGGTGTCGCTCTTCTGTCCAGTTCCGGCATTCCAGGAGGATGTGTCGTACCGTCTGGGTCCCGTAGCCGCAGGGGCACTGGTCGGTGTCGGCTTTATTGATTCCATGGAGGTAGGTCCGGAGGCCGATTTTGCCCGTGCGCATCTGGGTGATCACCGAACTGATCGCCCGATGCGTCCCGTTGTGTGTCTCGAGTGTCCCTTTACCTGGACGAACGCCGAGTCGGTAGAGGTCACGGCCGTGTTTGGTGGTCTCCCAGGCCTGCTTCCACTCTTCCTTCATAGTTTTGCGAATGATAGGTTTGGCCGTTGCGGTAAGTACGCGGAGCGATGGCGGCTCCGGTGGTGGCTCGCCTGCGGCCCGCGCGTTGGGGTCGTGCCCGGCTGCTTCTTTGGCCGCTCGATCTGCGACTTCGTTTCCTGGCACGCCGACGTGTGCCGGGATCCATCGAAACTCTACGTGCCATCCCAGGTCTCGAAGCTTGTCGAGTGCTTTGACAGCCTCGATTAAGATGTATTGGCCGGACGGGGACTTGGGGTTCCGCATTGCCTGGATGGCGGCCTGATTGTCGGTGAATATGGCGCACTTTCCCGCTGTACTCACCGTAGTATGGATGTCAAGCGCCAGCTCCAGGGCCAGCACGAGCCCTCGGAGCTCTGCTGCATATACAGTGGATATACTTGACGTGCCCATGTACTCGGTGCGTTTTGCGCAAACATCGCTCACTCGCAGCGTGGGTGCAACTGCAGCAGCTCCAACGTGGCCGTTGATGCCGCTGCCGTCGGTGTACACGCAAATGGTTTCCAAATCCGTGGCGTCGTGGTCTTTGATGGCCTCCTCGGCAGATTCGCTGATCTGAACCGTAGGTGGTACCCACCAGGGCGGCACGACGTGTGGTTGGCGCTTTTCTAGTCGTTCGAGCGGCATATCGTACTTGTGCCTCAGGACGCTGGAGAGTTGATCTAGTGGGCTCTGCTCCTCGCGTTCTCGTCGTGTCCACTGTGCCGTGCTAAAGTCGGTGTTGGAAGCCGCCATTTCCCCGTAAAACGGGCTGGTTCGGATGCGCATGGCAGACTCCAACACGGTCTGTTCAAGCTGTTGCTGCACCGGGAGCAGATGTGCTTCCACGTCGACTGCTGCTCCCGCGGTTGTCCGAAACGCGCCCGTGATCGTTTGGGCCGCACGCCTCTGTATCTTCGCAATGGCGGAGATCATGTATGCGCCTCGGTTGATGTGGCCCTTACCGGGGACGTGCCATGCCGAGCATCCGTACAGCATCTGAGGTATGTTCATGGCCCTGTAGACATGGCGGAGATTGATGAGGCCTGTTCCCCAAGTTGAAGATGCCAGGGCCGACAAGGCGGACAGTCGTTTCGTTGCGGCTGCTTCCATCTTCTCCCGGTGATAATCCCACCGGAGTCTGCTGTCCATCTGAATGCCTAGGTATCTGCATGACGGCGAGGCCTTGACAATGGCGTGCGGAAGTCGCAAGGCGTGGGTGCAGTTCGCAGCGGGGTCCCGGGTGAAGTGTACCAGTTCGTATTTTGCTGGGGAGAATTGGGACCCGTGCTTTCTCGCCCAGTCTTGCGCCTTGCGGTGCATGATCTTCAGGGTTTTGCAATTACGTGCTGCGGAGTCGCCCACGGCGAGGATCGAGACATCGTCAATATAGCCTACGGATTCTGTCTCGGACGTGTTGCATTCTTCAACGAGATCCGCATTGTAGAATAGGTAGAGCATGGGCGAGACGGGTGATCCTTGTGGGATGCCTGTCTCAATCGAAACCGATGGCGCAGTGTACTCCTGCAGTTTGAGGGTTGTGGACCGGCCGCTAAGAAACGATGCGACCCAGCCTACTATCAGCTCGCTGACTCGACGCTTGCGGAGGTTGTGCAGTAAGCGCTCTCGTGAGACGTTATCGTAAGCGCCAGATACGTCGAGCAGGAGCTGCAGGAGCAGGGAGGCTACTTTGCCCCCCGCCCACGCCTGGTGGATCCGTTGGATTCGACATCGAATCGAACGCCAAGAAATTCGATTCGATATTCGTAAGACTTGGCATCGAACGAATCTATCGATTCGATTCCCGTTCGTAAGATGTCCATCCCTGGTTGCAGGCCACCATCGCATGAAGAGTTCTTGCGGCAACTCGTGGTGTGGGGCCATAGGCTTCAGCAGCTGACGCACAGGCCCCCAGATGAAGTGACGAGGCGCAGAGAGCACATTAAGTTTAGCCGTGCATGTCATGCACCCATCTCTGTTTACCACAGGGAATGGTAAGAGATTTTGGGTCCATCTCTGAGTCTAGACCAACGGAGCTGCTGTTACCAGGAGGACGGTCGGAAAAAGAGTAGTTTCAAATGCACCCGATTTCGGATCTGAGAAGGGCAGCCAAGACCGTCAGCAGTGCAGCACAGAGCTGGAGCAGCCATGGGATAGAGTTCGGCCAGACGGTCCAATTGAACAGAGCCATTTGCAGATCCGGACCCGTGTAAACTCTGTAGGGGGTCCTGTGTGGCGAATGACGTCATGCCGTGATCAGTTGGCGGCCCATCGCACCCGTGCTGTCCGGATTGGGCTTGGCGTTTTGCCCCATGAATACCGCCCGATAATGCGATGGGAATGTAATGTAATGTACTTTATTTACGCCCGGAGGGATTATCCCTAAAGGGCCATAACGAGAGGCTATTTGCTCATTCTGCCATAAAAGCCGTACACCTAAAGCCCAACAATTGTTTCCTTCCTTGGCCCCTGCAGCCTCATTCCGCGATCTGACTGTCCTGCCCTGAGGTCATTCCCCCCGAGTGCCCAGCGTCCCATCATCGGCAGCTGGAGCTTGGTCGGTCAGTGCGAGGCTGCGCGACTAGGATGTTACGCACTTGGTTCCTGTCCAGTTGTCCAATTCATCGCAGATCCGCCTGTTCACATGTCTGCATCCAGCCTTCCTGTTGCCATTGCAAACTTGATCGTCGTTCGGACAGCCGCCATGTCAGGCTGCCATCGCTCGCCATCCGATCCAGACTTGCCTCCCAGGAAGAAAGACAAGTTCCCCATCTTAGTCCGATTGTACCGTATCATGCCTTCTCTTTCCGAGTTCCAGCGCCTGCAGCGAAATAGGAAATGCTCGACTGTCTCCGGTGCTTGGCCGCAGCTGCATTGGTCCGTCCCTGTAGCCCTGATGCTGTGCAGGTACCTGTTGAGCCTGCACTTTCCTGTTCGTAGCTGTATCAGTATCCTGGACTCCTTGGCGTTGAGAGTGTCGTAGATGGCCCGCGTGTGCTGGCCCGGAAGCGCTGTGTCAATACGTTGCGAATACCGTCCTACCCCGATGGGTATTCTTGGCCGCTGCTGTTGCTGTTGGCCGAGCAGCAGCCTCGTTCTCGTGGCTCGTGCTTGATAGCTTGCTCTTTCCCGAACGCACCCTTCCTCCGTAGCCTCGCGGGCCGCCGCCTTGGCCACCGCACCCGGGCGGAAGCCTTCATGGCCTGCCGGCACCCAGAGCACGGACACAGGCACATCCTGCAGACGTGGCAGCCTCGCCAGTCTGTAAACCTCTTGGATTGCGCGCTGCCCGGATTGCTGTCGAGGCTGTCCCACCACTTGAACGGCTGCCCTGTTGCTGCTGACGATGACCACCTTCCTGTGCGGCAGCTTCACCGGCACGTATCGAAATGCCCATGCCATTGCCTCCAGCTCGGCCGTGTACGGGTTCAGATCCTCACGTGGGCCTAGCGTGACCGAGAATCGGGCCAACATATCTCTCTTGCCCTTTGCCGTCACATACTCCACGTAGCCCCCCATACCCACCATTCCTCGCCTCTCCGAAGAGCTCGTCGAGATCACCACGCCGCGGGCCGCTCTTGCAGCCTCCGCTGCTTCGTCTCGGTCCACGTCGCACACGACGCGGATCCGGCTCTGCCACGGTGCCATGGCAAACTCTTGTATCACCTCCAGCCGTTCTCCTGCTCCGTCCCTATACCGCATGGCCATCTTCTGCATCGGCGACGTAAACCGCTGACATATCCTCATGCTCAGCCTCGCCAGCGGGTGTTCCCTCGGAAGGGTGCGTAGGCTAGTCCACGTCTTGGCGGCAGCCCTGGTATGCCGCTGAAGCACTGGTTCAATGTTCGCCTCTGCCTCAGCCACGACCGTGGCGACGCTTCCAAACGCTCCAGTCACGGCCTGCGCTCCGACTGCTTGTGCTTGGCTTAACCAGGCCGTCTCCCTCTCCCCGCAAGCGTGTGTCCACACGTTGGAGGCGTAGTCCATGGCCGGCGCCACGGCAGCTGTGAACAGCTGTCTGGCCACCCGCGGCGACAAGCCTCGGAGTCTCTTCAACTGCATGGCGACAGATAGGCCCTTGGCAGCTGCCTCAGCGATGTGCTGTTTGTATCTGAGCTCCGCGTCCAGCACCACTCCCAGCACCTTGGCGGTGTCCTTCGGTTGAACAGTCTGTCCATCAACCACGAAGCTGCCCTGGCTGCCCCGTCTAGCCGATCTCGTGAAGTGGATAACGGCTGTCTTGTTGCTCTCGAAAGTCGCACCGCTCCGCCTGGCCCAGGCCAGGGCTCGATCGATGATGGCCTCGATCCCGGCCCGGTTCGCCGCCGCTGACTTCCCTGTCACCCAGGCCGAGTAGTCGTCCACGAAGGCGATCGCGCCCTCCGTCGTACCGATGCTCGTCTGCACAAGATCCGCGTTGAAGAAGAGGAAGAGGATTGGCGACAGCGGAGACCCCTGCGGCAAGCCCGCCTGTGGAAGCGGTTTCTGGGGGGAACGGTACCCGTTGACCTCAATGCTGGCCGTCCGTTCGGAGCAGAACGCGTCTACCCACCGAACCAGCTCCCCAGGCAGACCTCTCGCCGCTAGCCTCTGCAGCAGCCTCTCCTTGAACACGCCGTTGTATGCTCCCTTGACATCAAAGCTCACCAGGCTGAGCACCTTGCCCATCCTCCACGCTCTGTAAATGTTCTCTTGCAGGAGGAGGAGCGCTTGTTCCGCTGAGCGCCTCTTTCTCGCGCCGAAATGGTTGGCCGGCAGCAAGCCATGCGTCTCGACCGCATACGATACTCGCTCCGCCACCACCGCCTCTAGCACCTTGCCCAGCGTTGAGAGCAAGGAGATTGGTCGCCAGGCTCTCGCCGCCGTGTAGTCATCCTTGTCGGGTTTCCTTAGCGGGATGATCCTCGCGCTCCTCCACTGCTCAGGCAGCTCGCCGCTTCGGAGCGATAGTCGGAACAGGTGCAGCACGCGTTCCTTGACCACCGGCCACAGCTCTTTCCACACCATCGCCGGCAGGCCATCGTCCCCGGGCGCCTTCCACGGCTTCGCGGCCATCACCTTCCTCTCCACCTCTTCCATGGTCAGTTCCGGCCACGCCACCGGTGGTCGTTGCGACCCCTCGGGCTCGGCCTCGATTTGCGTCGGCAGCGGCGGGAAGAAGGTGCGGAGAAGCTCCTCTGCCTGATCCTGCCGGCCCATCGTCGTCGTTCCGTCCTCCTTCTTGAGAGGCGGTACCTTCTCCTCCAGGCTCGCGGATCCCCTCGTCCCCAGGTATTTGGACGCTTTCCAGATGTTGCCGTCCTCGGCCAGGAACTCTTCCCAATGCTGCCGCTTCTGCTTCCGCACAGCGTCATGGTATTCCTTGGCCGCCTCCTTGGCTTGCTTCTCCAGCTCCTGCGCTGGCGAGCCCGCCCTTCTTCGGGCCCTGGCCTGGTTCCTCCAGAACGTGTAGATCTGCCGAAGCCGGGTCAGGTCCACCGTCCACCACCGTTTCGCATATGGGCTTGGCCGTGCTCGCGGTGTTAGATCTTGTATTGCCTCGCTCACAATGCGCATGAACCGGTCAGTCTGTCCTTGCAGACCCCAGGCCGGCCAGCACACCAACTTCAGCTCCCTCGAAATCCTGTCGCGGATCGCCTTCCAGGGGGCGTTCTTGAACAGGAACCGCGGCTCGACATCCCGGCAGGGCGCGTCAATGCCAAATACCGTCTGGATGGGCCGGTGGTCTGATCCATACTCGGTCGGGTATATGGCGCATTTGACCCTCTCCTCCGCCAGCTCCTCCGTAACCAGCACCAGGTCAATCGTGCTTTCCAGCCCAGGCTTCGGTCCCTGCCACGTCTTGGTGCCGCGCGGCAGGAGGCTTTGGAGGCCATGATCATTCATGAGGTCGATGATCGGCTGGCCTTCTCCTTGTCGTCTCGTTATCGTGCCTTCGCCTCCCCATAGCACATCATGACGGTTGAAATCTCCCGCCACCACCACATCCGTTCGCTCGCCTGTGTCACTGCGAAAGCGTGAGATCAGGTTACTGACCTCTCGTACCGCTGCCAGCAAGGCCGACGCGTCGTTGCATTGCACGTAGACCGAGACCACCAGGACTTGCCTGCCCTGGAGACGGAGGACGGCCGCAGTCAGATCGGGAGACGACACCGCCACTTGCTCTGACTCCAAGTCTCGTCGCACCCAGAGCATGCTCCGGATCGGCCATCCCACCGGATTGGCGACGCTCGGCACCATCTTCGTCCAGTTGCTGTGGCTCATTGGGGCCGTCACCACCGCGCCGTCAATCAGCCGCGCGTACGGCTCTGTCAGCGAGAGGACTGCATAGCCGCTCAAGTCCGCATCGTTCATCACCCCGAGCTGCACCGTGTCCCGCTTTCGCACGTTCAATTGGAAGATGCGCAGGTCCCTATGCATTCTTCGGCGGGTTGCGTACTCGGCAGTTTGGACTGGACGACTCGTGGGGTCCGTTGCACAGGACGCACTTGGGTTCTACGGCCCGGCACTGCCCGTGACCGTGCCCCGGCTGCGCACACTTTCCGCAAGCCCTTGGCTTCTTGCACGAGAAGGCCTTGTGGCCGAGCTCCTGGCAGTTGTAGCACTGCACCGGTCCGACTCGCGGCTCAAACACGTTAGTGTAGGCAGACTCGCCGGCCAGGTCGAAATACGTGCCGTCGAGCAGTCGTTTCGCATCGCTTCCCTTGGTCACGTAAATCACCATGGACCCGTACGCCTTGCCGCAGTCTCTCTTGCTGAGCCATGAAATCTTGGCAATCGTGACGTTGTTCTCCTTGCCGAGAGCTTCGGCAGCTCCCGTCAGAACATTCCCGTCGCTGTCCAGCACCGCCGATCGATTGACGCTGTCGACTTTGACCGGGTAGAGTTGATCCCTCAGGACACGCGCCCCCGGCACCACGACCTTTTCCGCCGCCTCCTTCACCCGCCGCAATTCCGCTTCATCACGACACACTATCCTCACCCGGTTTGTGTTCCTGGGGTCCTTGATCACTGCTGCGCATCTCCACGCCTCGTGACCTTCCCTCACCTTGACTTCTGTTTCGATTGCTCGTCGGATGTTGCCTACCTGCGCCTCGACCTGGTTTTGCTCCTCAACCCTGGACGTGTCAATCGTACAGTGCAGAGTGTCGGTGGATGAGGACGTGGTGGTGCGCATCGAAGAAAGCGACCGGGGGCTCGTAGGCTGGCTCGTTGGCGGTGTTCGCACGGCGTCTGCGTAAGACGCCCGCGGACCGCTTTGCGCTTGGCTGTTTATCGTTGGGTTCACAGACGCCTGGAGGGTCTGCAGCTGTTGCCGGACCTTCTGCAGCTCTTCCTTGGTGTCGACTACCTCTTGTTCCAATTTGTGGATCAATCGCTGTTGGTTAATTGACCCATTTTCGAGATCTTGCAGTTTTCCCAGTACCTTGGATAGCAATGACCTTTCGCTTTCCTCGTCCGCGGTTTCGCTCCTGACGACGAATGTCGACCCCGGCTCGGAACCGGTAGATGAAGATCGCCTGACACGCTTGTTCGTTGCTCTCACCGCGTCTCGGGCCGCCTCATCCCCTCCCAAGCTCCCCTTCTCACTCGGCATCGCCAGACGAGATGATCGTCTTGGTGTCGCGAACCCCGCTCGCCCCGCTTGCCCCGCCAGCCCCGCCGGCCCCGCCGACTCAACGTCCCCCTCAGTGGAACCCGTCATTGTGCAAGATTAGGTTCAACACCACAGCAAAATAATCGACAGCAATCGTCCAAAGAAGGCAATCTGACTTTTCTTCTTCGTCCCACAACTGGCAATTGATCATCGCATTGGGAATTGCTACGGGGGCATGACACTTTGGCTACGGGGGCATGATCCTTACGCGGGCATGGCTTTCGTGGCATTTGATTGGGCGCGACCCAGTTTTGTTAGTGTCTCCTGGCCGACCAACCGGTCGGACCTGTACCAACGGCCCGTAGCGATCGATCGACGGGACGCGACGCGATCCAGCTAACCCATCCACGATTAGCCTCTGCGTTGCCAGTCCCTCCCCCAGCAGGCGCCTCATTACCATGTCCAGACGCGAGCTTCCATTGACTTCAAGTAGTGAATCAGGCCATCGAGACCGAAGCTCCAGCACGAGTGAACATCGCCCTCGAAAACGGCAGCGACATAGTCGACAAGGCGACTCCTCTCCGCCAATATGTCCGGACAGCCCATCGTCAGCTGATAGCCCTTTGAGTATCGGCGATTACTACGGCATTGGTGACGAAGATGCGGCAGGGAACATTTTTGCGTCCTACCCGCAAACGCTGACGACACTTCCACGTCCTCCTATATCTCAGGGAGCCCTGGAGTCGCTGTGGGAGCTCCGCTACGACCACGAAATACACCTATTGAATGATTTCCCATCCGGAGCGAGACGTTCGCAGCGGGTGAGAATACCTATACCAGGCCCTGAAGCGGTTCCAGTACCCTGCTACTCTTCAACGCAATCTACCCCAAGTTCTGCAACTGCAACGAAGGTCGAGTTCCAGTCCGCGCTGAAGTTAGTCCGCGAAGTGATTGGAGAGGGGCGAGCACTCACTGCAGAGCTTGCCCGGTCATACGAACGAGTGCGACAATGGCGAGAGAGGTGGGGTTGGTCACCACTCAGCTCAGATGCTTACGACTCGCCGCCACCATATTCTCCGCCAGCGCCGTTGACCCAGTCGCAGTCGGAGCGACTTTGCGCCAGTGGTACCCCTTCAACGCAATCATCGTCGCCTGCGCCCGAAATGATTCCAAACCCACCAATCCCGGGTGACATTGCGCCGACCGCCGAGGTTCTCTTCGACTGTGTGAACACTTTCGCAAAAGCGCATGGTTTTGGCATTGTCCGACGGCATGCCTTCTCATACAAAGGCCGAAAAGTCAGATATACCTTCCAGTGCGATCGGTTCGGAGAAAGTAGACCGGCTCGAGGGGCAGGGCTTCGCCAGCGGAAGTCCCGGAAATGCGGTTGTAAGTGGATGGTCATTGCCGAGGCGGTAGAGGAAGGCAAATGGCTCTTACGACAGCACTCCAACCCCGAACACAGCCAGCACAACCATGAGCGCAGCATGGGACCATCAGCCCATCCCTGTCATAGGCGACTCACGGCGGCAGTCAGAGCTACGGTTGAATCGACAAGCCGCCGAGTGGGAATCCGGGCTCGCGATGTACGAGCTGTTATTCAGGAACAGCATCCCGAATCTGTCTTTACACGAAAGGACATCTACAACGCCAGGTCTCGGATTAATCACGACAAAATGAATGGATATACACCTACGGCAGCGCTTATCAAGCTCTTCGACGAGAAGAAGATACCCTATCTTGTCAAGTGGGCGGAAGATAACCCGAACCGCCTTCTTGGGCTTGTCTGGACCTTTCCCTACTGCCTTCGAATGTGGAAGCGGTTTCCCGAGGTGATCAGCTTTGACAACACGTACAACACCAACCGCTTCAAGTTGCCTTTGTTCCAGGCAACAGGACAGACTTGCCTAGGTTCGGTCTTCAACGCCGCCTTCGGCCTCATAGACAATGAGAGACGCGAAGGGTTCCAGTTCCTTTCTGAGAGCATTCGGCGACTCTTGGAACAGCATTCTATTCGTCAGCCAGACGTCATACTCACTGACTTCGACGATCAGATGAAAGCTGCCCTAGATGATCAGTTCCCCGAGGTCCAGCAGCAACTCTGCATCCACCACATCAATTCCAACGTCCTCCTCAGATCGAAGCAAAAGTGGGTTTCGAATCGCGGCCATGACAGTAGCAGTTCTGGTAGTATCGATGGGGATGCGCCTCCCCCGGAGACACAGGTGGAACTGAGTCCAAGGGACCGACAGTGCATCCACGCACCAGCAGCCGACGTTATTCCTCATACCTATCGGGGTGTTCTCAGCATGTGGAAGATCGTGGTTTTCGCCGAGACCGAGGAGGCCCATGAGAAAGCATGGGCAGACCTATGTCGAGAGTTCGATGACCAGCGGGCTATTCTGCGGTATCTGCACGGAACCTACATGCCTGTCAGGGCGCAATGGGCACGGTGCTTCATCCGCAGATATCGCAACTTCGGCATCCGCGTAACGTCCGGTACAGAAGCAAGCAACAACAATGTCAAGAGTTACCTTCTCAACGGCATGAGCCACCTTCATCGGCTGGTGGAAGCGATACAGGACATGATTATGGACCAAGAGCGAGACTTCGCCCATGCTTGTGCTGAGGACGACATTCTTACTGCCCGTGATTATCAGGGTTCACGGTCGGAATATCTGGGGAATTTGCGGACAACGATATCGTCGAAAGGCCTTGACCTGATCGCCAGGCAATACCTCCTGGCACGGAGAGCAATGCCGACACGAAAGGACCCGGTTCCGGACTCTCTCGGACCTTGTGGCGATGGCTGTTCGGTTTCTGCAGAGCTTGGGATTCCTTGTCACCACACCATCCACTCAAAAATAGTGTCCGGAACATCTTTCACCAAGTGGGATGTTCATCCACGGTGGCACCTTAGGGTGTCACCCTCTCGGGATCCATACCGGCGGATTCTCGACCCTAAGATCGCCACTTCTCTCCGTGGCAGGCCGAAAAACACTCCGCAGGCTGTACCAACAGGGTTAGCGGTAGCAACAAGTACCCAATCTGATGCCCAGCCCTGTGGTCTGCCAACTAACAGGACGGCCCGTGGTCCGGTCCGTAAACAAGGTCGAGCACGAAAGAGGCAGAAGCAGCCGACGCGTGCCAGGTCTGCACTGCAAGCAGGCCAACAGGCTAGCAGCGAGGTTGAGCTATCATCTCAGCGACAGACGAGCGGCCAATCATCGACTCTTGGAGCTGGAAGAACTACGGGGGCACGTGCGAGCGGGCGTAGGACGCAACCCAGCATTCGCAGGCGAAGGAGTCAGTGGGAGTTGGTAGACAGCGACAGCGATGGAGTGGTTCTTCCATCTATAGTAGTGAAGACGTGAATATGACGATATACGACTTTTGGAGCGAATGTTGCCGAAGATATACAGTGAACACCATAGGTGATGTTCATCGTCCTACGTTGGGCCGTGTCCTCGTTACTGAAAGCTCGATCACACCGTAATTGCAGTGTTAGGGAGGCATGCTCCGTTGACCTTGGGATTTTGTACCTGTGGGTCCGCTAGAAGACCCCCAATCAAATGCCACGAAAGCCATGCCCGCGTAAGGATCATGCCCCCGTAGCCAAAGTGTCATGCCCCCGTAGCAATTCCCATCGCAGGAGAATGCGATGATCAATTGCCAGTTGTGGGACGAAGAAGAAAAGTCAGATTGCCTTCTTTGGACGATTGCTGTCGATTATTTTGCTGTGGTGTTGAACCTAATCTTGCACAATGACGGGTTCCACTGAGGGGGACGTTGAGTCGGCGGGGCCGGCGGGGCTGGCGGGGCAAGCGGGGCGAGCGGGGTTCGCGACACCAAGACGATCATCTCGTCTGGCGATGCCGAGTGAGAAGGGGAGCTTGGGAGGGGATGAGGCGGCCCGAGACGCGGTGAGAGCAACGAACAAGCGTGTCAGGCGATCTTCATCTACCGGTTCCGAGCCGGGGTCGACATTCGTCGTCAGGAGCGAAACCGCGGACGAGGAAAGCGAAAGGTCATTGCTATCCAAGGTACTGGGAAAACTGCAAGATCTCGAAAATGGGTCAATTAACCAACAGCGATTGATCCACAAATTGGAACAAGAGGTAGTCGACACCAAGGAAGAGCTGCAGAAGGTCCGGCAACAGCTGCAGACCCTCCAGGCGTCTGTGAACCCAACGATAAACAGCCAAGCGCAAAGCGGTCCGCGGGCGTCTTACGCAGACGCCGTGCGAACACCGCCAACGAGCCAGCCTACGAGCCCCCGGTCGCTTTCTTCGATGCGCACCACCACGTCCTCATCCACCGACACTCTGCACTGTACGATTGACACGTCCAGGGTTGAGGAGCAAAACCAGGTCGAGGCGCAGGTAGGCAACATCCGACGAGCAATCGAAACAGAAGTCAAGGTGAGGGAAGGTCACGAGGCGTGGAGATGCGCAGCAGTGATCAAGGACCCCAGGAACACAAACCGGGTGAGGATAGTGTGTCGTGATGAAGCGGAATTGCGGCGGGTGAAGGAGGCGGCGGAAAAGGTCGTGGTGCCGGGGGCGCGTGTCCTGAGGGATCAACTCTACCCGGTCAAAGTCGACAGCGTCAATCGATCGGCGGTGCTGGACAGCGACGGGAATGTTCTGACGGGAGCTGCCGAAGCTCTCGGCAAGGAGAACAACGTCACGATTGCCAAGATTTCATGGCTCAGCAAGAGAGACTGCGGCAAGGCGTACGGGTCCATGGTGATTTACGTGACCAAGGGAAGCGATGCGAAACGACTGCTCGACGGCACGTATTTCGACCTGGCCGGCGAGTCTGCCTACACTAACGTGTTTGAGCCGCGAGTCGGACCGGTGCAGTGCTACAACTGCCAGGAGCTCGGCCACAAGGCCTTCTCGTGCAAGAAGCCAAGGGCTTGCGGAAAGTGTGCGCAGCCGGGGCACGGTCACGGGCAGTGCCGGGCCGTAGAACCCAAGTGCGTCCTGTGCAACGGACCCCACGAGTCGTCCAGTCCAAACTGCCGAGTACGCAACCCGCCGAAGAATGCATAGGGACCTGCGCATCTTCCAATTGAACGTGCGAAAGCGGGACACGGTGCAGCTCGGGGTGATGAACGATGCGGACTTGAGCGGCTATGCAGTCCTCTCGCTGACAGAGCCGTACGCGCGGCTGATTGACGGCGCGGTGGTGACGGCCCCAATGAGCCACAGCAACTGGACGAAGATGGTGCCGAGCGTCGCCAATCCGGTGGGATGGCCGATCCGGAGCATGCTCTGGGTGCGACGAGACTTGGAGTCAGAGCAAGTGGCGGTGTCGTCTCCCGATCTGACTGCGGCCGTCCTCCGTCTCCAGGGCAGGCAAGTCCTGGTGGTCTCGGTCTACGTGCAATGCAACGACGCGTCGGCCTTGCTGGCAGCGGTACGAGAGGTCAGTAACCTGATCTCACGCTTTCGCAGTGACACAGGCGAGCGAACGGATGTGGTGGTGGCGGGAGATTTCAACCGTCATGATGTGCTATGGGGAGGCGAAGGCACGATAACGAGACGACAAGGAGAAGGCCAGCCGATCATCGACCTCATGAATGATCATGGCCTCCAAAGCCTCCTGCCGCGCGGCACCAAGACGTGGCAGGGACCGAAGCCTGGGCTGGAAAGCACGATTGACCTGGTGCTGGTTACGGAGGAGCTGGCGGAGGAGAGGGTCAAATGCGCCATATACCCGACCGAGTATGGATCAGACCACCGGCCCATCCAGACGGTATTTGGCATTGACGCGCCCTGCCGGGATGTCGAGCCGCGGTTCCTGTTCAAGAACGCCCCCTGGAAGGCGATCCGCGACAGGATTTCGAGGGAGCTGAAGTTGGTGTGCTGGCCGGCCTGGGGTCTGCAAGGACAGACTGACCGGTTCATGCGCATTGTGAGCGAGGCAATACAAGATCTAACACCGCGAGCACGGCCAAGCCCATATGCGAAACGGTGGTGGACGGTGGACCTGACCCGGCTTCGGCAGATCTACACGTTCTGGAGGAACCAGGCCAGGGCCCGAAGAAGGGCGGGCTCGCCAGCGCAGGAGCTGGAGAAGCAAGCCAAGGAGGCGGCCAAGGAATACCATGACGCTGTGCGGAAGCAGAAGCGGCAGCATTGGGAAGAGTTCCTGGCCGAGGACGGCAACATCTGGAAAGCGTCCAAATACCTGGGGACGAGGGGATCCGCGAGCCTGGAGGAGAAGGTACCGCCTCTCAAGAAGGAGGACGGAACGACGACGATGGGCCGGCAGGATCAGGCAGAGGAGCTTCTCCGCACCTTCTTCCCGCCGCTGCCGACGCAAATCGAGGCCGAGCCCGAGGGGTCGCAACGACCACCGGTGGCGTGGCCGGAACTGACCATGGAAGAGGTGGAGAGGAAGGTGATGGCCGCGAAGCCGTGGAAGGCGCCCGGGGACGATGGCCTGCCGGCGATGGTGTGGAAAGAGCTGTGGCCGGTGGTCAAGGAACGCGTGCTGCACCTGTTCCGACTATCGCTCCGAAGCGGCGAGCTGCCTGAGCAGTGGAGGAGCGCGAGGATCATCCCGCTAAGGAAACCCGACAAGGATGACTACACGGCGGCGAGAGCCTGGCGACCAATCTCCTTGCTCTCAACGCTGGGCAAGGTGCTAGAGGCGGTGGTGGCGGAGCGAGTATCGTATGCGGTCGAGACGCATGGCTTGCTGCCGGCCAACCATTTCGGCGCGAGAAAGAGGCGCTCAGCGGAACAAGCGCTCCTCCTCCTGCAAGAGAACATTTACAGAGCGTGGAGGATGGGCAAGGTGCTCAGCCTGGTGAGCTTTGATGTCAAGGGAGCATACAACGGCGTGTTCAAGGAGAGGCTGCTGCAGAGGCTAGCGGCGAGAGGTCTGCCTGGGGAGCTGGTTCGGTGGGTAGACGCGTTCTGCTCCGAACGGACGGCCAGCATTGAGGTCAACGGGTACCGTTCCCCCCAGAAACCGCTTCCACAGGCGGGCTTGCCGCAGGGGTCTCCGCTGTCGCCAATCCTCTTCCTCTTCTTCAACGCGGATCTTGTGCAGACGAGCATCGGTACGACGGAGGGCGCGATCGCCTTCGTGGACGACTACTCGGCCTGGGTGACAGGGAAGTCAGCGGCGGCGAACCGGGCCGGGATCGAGGCCATCATCGATCGAGCCCTGGCCTGGGCCAGGCGGAGCGGTGCGACTTTCGAGAGCAACAAGACAGCCGTTATCCACTTCACGAGATCGGCTAGACGGGGCAGCCAGGGCAGCTTCGTGGTTGATGGACAGACTGTTCAACCGAAGGACACCGCCAAGGTGCTGGGAGTGGTGCTGGACGCGGAGCTCAGATACAAACAGCACATCGCTGAGGCAGCTGCCAAGGGCCTATCTGTCGCCATGCAGTTGAAGAGACTCCGAGGCTTGTCGCCGCGGGTGGCCAGACAGCTGTTCACAGCTGCCGTGGCGCCGGCCATGGACTACGCCTCCAACGTGTGGACACACGCTTGCGGGGAGAGGGAGACGGCCTGGTTAAGCCAAGCACAAGCAGTCGGAGCGCAGGCCGTGACTGGAGCGTTTGGAAGCGTCGCCACGGTCGTGGCTGAGGCAGAGGCGAACATTGAACCAGTGCTTCAGCGGCATACCAGGGCTGCCGCCAAGACGTGGACTAGCCTACGCACCCTTCCGAGGGAACACCCGCTGGCGAGGCTGAGCATGAGGATATGTCAGCGGTTTACGTCGCCGATGCAGAAGATGGCCATGCGGTATAGGGACGGAGCAGGAGAACGGCTGGAGGTGATACAAGAGTTTGCCATGGCACCGTGGCAGAGCCGGATCCGCGTCGTGTGCGACGTGGACCGAGACGAAGCAGCGGAGGCTGCAAGAGCGGCCCGCGGCGTGGTGATCTCGACGAGCTCTTCGGAGAGGCGAGGAATGGTGGGTATGGGGGGCTACGTGGAGTATGTGACGGCAAAGGGCAAGAGAGATATGTTGGCCCGATTCTCGGTCACGCTAGGCCCACGTGAGGATCTGAACCCGTACACGGCCGAGCTGGAGGCAATGGCATGGGCATTTCGATACGTGCCGGTGAAGCTGCCGCACAGGAAGGTGGTCATCGTCAGCAGCAACAGGGCAGCCGTTCAAGTGGTGGGACAGCCTCGACAGCAATCCGGGCAGCGCGCAATCCAAGAGGTTTACAGACTGGCGAGGCTGCCACGTCTGCAGGATGTGCCTGTGTCCGTGCTCTGGGTGCCGGCAGGCCATGAAGGCTTCCGCCCGGGTGCGGTGGCCAAGGCGGCGGCCCGCGAGGCTACGGAGGAAGGGTGCGTTCGGGAAAGAGCAAGCTATCAAGCACGAGCCACGAGAACGAGGCTGCTGCTCGGCCAACAGCAACAGCAGCGGCCAAGAATACCCATCGGGGTAGGACGGTATTCGCAACGTATTGACACAGCGCTTCCGGGCCAGCACACGCGGGCCATCTACGACACTCTCAACGCCAAGGAGTCCAGGATACTGATACAGCTACGAACAGGAAAGTGCAGGCTCAACAGGTACCTGCACAGCATCAGGGCTACAGGGACGGACCAATGCAGCTGCGGCCAAGCACCGGAGACAGTCGAGCATTTCCTATTTCGCTGCAGGCGCTGGAACTCGGAAAGAGAAGGCATGATACGGTACAATCGGACTAAGATGGGGAACTTGTCTTTCTTCCTGGGAGGCAAGTCTGGATCGGATGGCGAGCGATGGCAGCCTGACATGGCGGCTGTCCGAACGACGATCAAGTTTGCAATGGCAACAGGAAGGCTGGATGCAGACATGTGAACAGGCGGATCTGCGATGAATTGGACAACTGGACAGGAACCAAGTGCGTAACATCCTAGTCGCGCAGCCTCGCACTGACCGACCAAGCTCCAGCTGCCGATGATGGGACGCTGGGCACTCGGGGGGAATGACCTCAGGGCAGGACAGTCAGATCGCGGAATGAGGCTGCAGGGGCCAAGGAAGGAAACAATTGTTGGGCTTTAGGTGTACGGCTTTTATGGCAGAATGAGCAAATAGCCTCTCGTTATGGCCCTTTAGGGATAATCCCTCCGGGCGTAAATAAAGTACATTACATTACATTCCCAATGCGATTTGAGGAATACACATGCCATTTTGAGTAACTCTAAGGGTTACTAATTTAAAGCAGTCCTTCGCACAGGGGGGTACAAAGCAGGCCCAAAGTGTAGCAGACCCAGTGTCGCAGACCTCGAATGCATCATCGTACGGCTGTGTCATCAGGTTCTGAAAACGTTAGGCATCAACTTGACCACGATAGAGGCCCACTCATTCGTTTCTATTCGGCGATAAGCGCCACGTCAGAGTTGTGGCGGGAGCTGCTGGCATCCGGGCTTTCGTGGGATAACTGATGGACCCAGTTAGTACTGCTCGTGGTTTTTCTATATAACTCGCACTAGATCCTGACAAACAATGCCAAGGAAGCCGGCAACATTTCCACAGCGAGGCATTCTCAGATATTTCTTTCACGGAATTATTTCGTCATGGCAACCACAGCAGACCATGCTCCAGTTCGAGACCAAGCCGAGGCCGATGCCTGGTTCCCATCTCCATTTTCTCTGACGAAGTACACCTCCTCGACAACTGATTATGATGGCGCAAGCTATCCTAATGCATACAAAGGCGGCAAATGGAAGGTTCTTCTTATTGCGACACAGGAGCGGTACCTACGGTTGGCCGGCGGCGAGTTCTTCTCGACAGGCAATCATCCAGTGGAAATGCTTCTGCCTATGATTCACCTGGATGCTGCAGGATTCGACATTGACATTGCCACGCTCTCAGGCGACCCTGTCAAGTTCGAAATGTGGGCTTTTCCTCATGAGGACGAGGCCGTGAAGCGCATTTTCGAAAAGTACAAGCAGAAAATCCGGGCCCCTCTCAACCTTCAGGATGTCTGGGGCGATGGCTTCACGAAAGACACACCATATCTCGCTGTTTTCATACCAGGTGGACACGGCGTGTTGAACGGCATACCCTTCTCCGCAACAGTCGGCAATGTTTTGCGATGGGCTCATGAGCATCAGCGGTTTTTGATCACACTCTGCCACGGCCCAGCGAGTATGCTCGCTGCGAACGTTGGCAAACCAGAGGGAAGCAAGTTTATTTATGAAGGGTACGAAGTGGACGTCTTCCCGGATTCTCTGGACAAGGCGGCCAATATCGACATTGCATACATACCCGGCAAAATGAGATGGTTTGTCGGCGAGGAGCTTCGCAAGCTTGGTATTACGCCTCGCAACAAGACTATTAGCGGCGAAACCCATAGAGACAGACTAGTCCTGACGGGTGATTCGCCGCTGGCATCGAACAACCTTGGAAAGTTGGCGGCGAACACGTTGCTGGAGGAGGTTTCGAAGTACTCGTGAGCAGTTCATGATGCTGCTAGGTTTGAATTAAGCTGGAATGGAATCGTTGTAATATTTTGCTTGGCTTGTCAAGTTACAGTAGCATTGAAGTACAGTACCTCAGAAAGCCCAAACCTTATGCCAATGGAAAAAGAGTTCATATTGCTTCATCCTTTCCAGCCGCTGGGCGGAGTTTATTGCCCGCTCTTCTTGCGGCGCGGCCGTACTTTCTAACGTTGTACGCGTGTCATATGCGCCAAGATCAACGCGGAATGTCGTGGGCAATAGTGTGTTCACAGTTGCGACAGGGGCGGGAATGTTAGGGGTGTAGTACAGAGAGCCAGCCGTGTGTCGCATAACACTGCACTCAGGTCATGTGTCCGCGGAAGCCGATGCAATAATCCGCGTACCCAGGTCGAGCGCCTGTATGCGTTGTGCTTTGACTTCGAAGCTCATACACTGGGTTGCATATATCGGAACACCGGCTTCGCTTACGGGACTCTGCACCACGGGGCAAATCCTTTCTTTGTGTATAAAGAGCAGCACACTGTCGTGCGCTTACAGATAGCTCATCAAGCTAATTCTCATTAATAACTACGATGCTAGCTGTGATCCCCCTGGAGCCGTTTGCCTGACAAAGGGCGAATGGTGCAACGGGCCGGTGACTCGTAGGTTTGGTGAGCGCCCATGCAATCGCCCACTCATGAGGCATTTATCCAATTGGGTGTCAACAGAGTTTGCCACGCAGCGCCTTCGTTTACCAGACTTCCCAAGTGGGGGTTCCTATTTCGGCTAGCGGGAACAAAAGCTCCCTCGCCCCCCACAGTCGACGAAAACGTATTAAATGGGAGACTGAAGCGAAACAACACTGGCGGTATTGGGGCATGATTTCGACACTTTCTCTGAGGCTCTTCCTCTTACCAAAATGCCGAGGTGCCTGGTCAATAGATGCAGCCTCTGTCCTCTTGAATAGCAAGTACCGACTTGACACACAACTCTCCCTGACGTGGACTGCCACGGCGTCGCCGTTGGGCGTCATGGACGAGATAGACGAATCACACACTCCGGGAGCGGCAGAAGGGTCGCTCTCAGATGCGCTTGAGACCAACACTGAAGGACGTAAGGCCCCGGAGTATTTCTTTGTGTCCGACAACAACTATAGGGGCATGCGAAGCCACGCCATGCGCGAGCATTGGAAGCAACGGCGGGATTCCCACGCAAGTGCCCGTCGGCCAAGAGTTCCGCCCCTGTCGCCAAGGCTGCTCCTACCCAAGGATGATCCAAAGAGAGTCCAAAGAACGACGGCCAATTCTAGCATCAAAGCCACTTCTTCCGCAGAGGCAGACTTCTATAGACCGTTTCTTTCGCAGCGGGCCGGAAGATATAGTCAGACAGATAAACGAGCGCACAGGATTCCCACGCCACGCAACGGCTCAGAAGAATTTCTCACCGGCTACAGTACGGTGGGTGGATTGCCGTTCCAACTTTCAGCAGCAATGGACAGGGCGTTGGTCAACACCCGCTTTGATCCGTTTGATTCATTCCCTGTGCGGCTCGAAGCACAACATCATAAACTGCTGCACCACTGTAAGATATATCCCCTCGCTGTCGGCGCCTTCTGCCACTGTCGTACTATAAACCAACACTTCCAGGGCTGGGCACTTATGCAGCCATGATGTTCGACGACGTAAAGATCAATTCATTCAATCCTGTGCGGGACATTTGGTTTCCGCTGGACATGTCTAACGCCGCGTCATTCAATCTTATTTTGGCGCACTCAGCCGCTCATATGGCGCACCTCCATCGGTATGGAAGTTCGCAAGAGGCTGTCAAGTTCAAGACAGACGCAGTATGCATCATAGCGAAATGGATGGACGATCCGAAAAGGGCGCTGAGCGATGACAATATCGCGGCAGTGGTGCGACTAGTGACCTACGAGGTTTGTACGTTTCGCCCCGTTTCCGAGGAGAGGCTAAGCAAACACAATATCCCAGAAACATTGGGGAGTCGAAAACGAGTGGCAAATCCACAGGGATGGATTACAACGTATGATTGATGCACGAGGGGGGCTTGTGTCCCTCCGTACGAACTGGAGGCTCGAGCTCACCACGTATCTGTGAGTTTTCTAATCTTGCTACTAACGGCGAATTGTCCAGTTGTTCACTAATATGGAGTCCCAGTTTCCTTCTCATGTCTCAACCTTCGTGGCTCGACAGTTCCAATAATGTCTGGCGACTATCCAAGCCCCTGTTAATATCCGACTCACAGTACAGCTTGTGTAGCGCAGAAAGTTTGCACAAGTTACGAAGCCTGTGGCTCATTTCCGTCATCCAAGACCTACGAACACTTTCTAACAGAACGCTCCCACGTTCCATTGTATTTAATGCCGGCGACTTTCCCGCAATTCGAGAAATGACGACTTTCCTGCAGAACGAATCTGATCTCCATAAGTTGGAGTCGCTCTATCAGCTGAACTGTACAGATCGCGAGTTGGAACGTCTAGCCTGTCTCTTCTTTGTGTGCGTGCTGTTACATCAGACGACTTCCCTAGTCTCGTCAACAGCCGCCCATTTGAGGACACATGGCTTCTTGGCTGAGTTCAGCAGTATGCAGTTGCTCGAACGTTCCCTGCGAGATCATCGGCAACTATGGCAAGAAAGTACCGAGGGGCTGTATAAATTGATATTTCACGAACTGGTCGACCTGCCGGAGAGGAAACACATCACAGCATATGTTCTGGGCATCACTGAGGTCCTTCGATCAATGAACCGAGAGACGCGGTCAGGGGTTGAAAGGTGCCTATTACATATATTATACCGATCCCAAGGTGGTCCGGATGCGGCTTCCTTAGAAGCTGATCTATCCCCGGACGTCCTACTGTCATCTCTTCATAGGTTCTAGGCTGCAAGCAGCACGGGGAGGCTTTAGAACTCAAGAGAACGAATTATGAAGTCTGCACGTTATTTGTAACGATCTCAACTGAGTGTTTGACAACTAGCTGGGCGACTGCCACGAGTACTCAAGCTCGGTAGAAAACAGGAATAGTGGAAAGGAGACCATGAACACGACTTTTGAAGAAGCGTCGGAGCCGGTGTGCATTCCAGTCGAGAGTTGAGCCGAGACGTACATCGGTCCAGCCAATAACATTATTTCCTGGTGATAATATTCATTATATTTATTAAAGAGAGCGACGTTTACTAGGGACGTCACGGTTGGGCTGTAAGAATCAGTACATATTGTGCAGGGCAAGACTGGCTTCATCGCTGTGGTCCGGCGCGAATGGCGACAAACAGACCGGGGGGCGCTCTGGTGTCCGTCGTGCATTCGGATTATTCGCATAGGAGGAGTGCGCATGTTGTCGTTCTAAATGGTGCTTCATTCACGCTCGAGCACGACTGTACGTAAGGCCGCTGAAGCGTCCTAATGAGTGGCTCGCGCTAGCCAACCCACAAGTCTCTTCTGCCATCCCAAGCCTGGAACGTCCCATACCAAGCGCCGGGCAACCTAATAAGTCAACACAGTCCAAACGCAATGTTGGGTATTTTGAGGACTGAGGCACGCCAGCAAGCAGCATCGAGGATGTACAAAGTCTTTATGCCATCGTGGGTATTCCAGCGAAGGTGAAGGGCGCCATCTCCAGTACATTACTGAAGCCAAGGCCACAGGTAAAAGTTGTGTCATGGCTACATGGTCCGCTGCTTTGTTAAAGCACTAACTGGTGAGACGATGATGAAGCTAGGACCAGCGAGAGGCAACGAGGTCGCGCGACGCGTCCGCTACGGCGGAGAAGGGCACGAAGGAGAACGCGAGACAAGCCCCGCAGGCGGACCTGAGGGGCTATGTAAGGTTTGTGTATCGTCACGTATAAAGATTCTTGAGCTATTGTCAGTTGTTACTTGCGGACAGCCTCGGAAGTGCGTGCCGGTGTACGGTTGTTAAGAACTATGCTTAATGCAGAAAGTCCTCGGAGTGGAGCGAGCTAATTAGTTTCAGCCCACTGCCCTGGGTACTACGGAAGGCCAAGATCCGGACGTCATCTGGGCACACAGGCCACCGCATCCTGTTTCGATTCTACTGAAAGGGCTGAAGAGACCTTTCCTGCTTTGGTAGGTAATCTGTTTGGAGTGGAGCTTTAACGGGGTCAATATCTCACCTGCAAGGCGTCACTAGAACCACTACGCTACCCCACAGGTGTCGGTTGTATTCGTCCGGCTCAATCGGTGGACAAGCTGTCAAACGGCCGCCCGACACGTAGTTTCTGTACATTCATCCCTGATAGTATGTGTTCGTTACTCTGCCTGGGGCTTGGAGATTGAAAGAAATAGTAGATCATGCTCCTTCGACGCGATTTCCGATCTCCACAGAATTGAACGGAGATTTCTCGTCGCCATGGAGCTCGGCGGGCCTCTTGTTTGAGTCGCGCTGGATTTGAGCTGTTTGGTTGAAATAGATATACCAAAACAGGCAACCCCACTCGATCCTCGGCTGATTGCCAGCCACAGCAACTCCAACGGTTCTTGGCAGTGGCTAGCACCATGGTTACCAGCAGCAGATGCTCAGGTGTCGTGGTGTTACCTCCTGAAGCAGTCTGTTATCAACCTGCCACCCCGCGATGGGAGGCGAAAACCCCAGCTCCTGGCATGGTGCACACGGAAAGAAGAACGTGGAGAAGATTTGAGGATCTCGCGGGGAAAACCGGGGATGCGAGATACTACACGCCCTAACGCCCTTACGCATCACGGAGTGGACGCTGGTCGTCGTTGATCGTTGCTGTTACACAGAGAGGGAAAATCAACACCTCGACGCGGCGTCTTGCTAACCCAAGCTCGACTGTCGCCCAAGCCGGAGGTATGTCTATACCACTGGTCAATGTCGGCTTGTACATGTGCTGCAGCCAGGAGAGGTTGTCATCTATGGACTACTTTATGCCCAACTTGTACACCACTTCACCTTGCCGTCGAGACACCTCTAGTAAGTTATGCAGGCCACGACCAGAACTTGGCGCGCGTCCTCCACTTGTTCGATGAGGTAGTCTACAGGCCGCCCGCAGGAAGAGGCGTCCAATGGACCGACGTGGTCTGTGGAGCCGCGAGTGCCGAGGTCTCGGCGTTCCGACGTAGTGAGTCTAGTCTCAGCCTCTCCGCCCGCTCTTCATGCTTGGCTTCAACCAACATTGGAAAAATAGTATACAGACAGCTATAATAAGGGACAAGTTGCCGCGTAATGATTCAACATGCTGCCTTTCTATTCCCAGCGCCTGCCCTAAGCAGAGGCTCTGTTCAACGTCATTGCATCCACTGCCATTCAGAAACAAAGGCTGCAGAGGCGCCGCAAGTCGTCATGGCTGCATCAGAGGACACGCACCCCAGAATGACCGGATGCAATTCGAATCTCAAACCAAGTGCCAGTCCGACGGGTGAGAAGGTCTCTGCAACTGCGCATGTTTATGACCCAAGCCTTTTCTCCTCTATGGATAGGGCAAAGATTTTGAGGAAGGCGAGTTGTGCCCTGCGTGTGAACGATCTGCCATGTTCAGGAATAACATGTCACTCTAGATGGACATTCACCTGATCCCAATGTTGGCATTGCTATATTTGCTTTCTTTTCTTGACCGTAGGTCATGTCTCCAGATGTGACAGACCCTGAGGCGCTGACAAGAGGAGTCAAGGGGCCAACATCGGCAACGCCAAAATCGAAGGCCTCCAGGAGGACCTCGGCATGACGGACGACCAGTACAACTGGTGCTTGACAGTCTTCTTCTTCACCTACGCCGCCTTCGAGGTCCCTAGCAATCTGCTCCTGAAACGATATCGGCCGAGCCGCTGGCTGCCGCTCATCATGGTCTGTTGGGGTATAGTTGTTACGTTAATGGGCCTCGTTCACAGCTACACAGGCTTGCTGGTCGCAAGAGTGTTCCTGGGAGTCACTGAAGCAGGATTATTTCCTGGAGTAGCTGTGAGTTAACCAGAGGGATTTCTGATTCAGAAAGACAGACTGCCTTGAATGACCGGGTCATGCTATTGTTTCCAGGTCGCTAATCAAAAGGCTGTTGCATTTATAGTACTACCTCACAATGTGGTACTGCCGGCATGAAATGCAGCTGCGCCAGGCCATGTTCTTCTCCGCTGCGTCCTTCGCTGGGGCCTTTGGTGGGCTGCTTGCCTTTGGCATCGGCAAGATGGACGGTGTTGGCGGCCTTGCGGGTTGCCGATGGATCTTTATCTTGGAGGGCATTGCAACCGTAGCGGTCGCCGCGCTCGCCTTTTTCTGCCTCTATGACTTTCCGGAGACGGCGGAGTTTTATCGGAGGAGGAGAGAGCGTTTGTCGTGCGCCGGCTTCGGTTTCAGGGACATATGGTCACGGCCACAGAGGACGGCATTGTCCCAATGGCGGTCGTGCAGACTGAAAAATTCCAGTGGGACTATGTCTGGCAGGCTTTCAAGGACTGGCAAATTTGGGTTAACATTCTAGTATATTGGGGTGTAAGTGCCATGATGAAGCAACTAACACACGTATGACGTTGTTGTTGTTGTCGCTACTCTGCTAACGTTGCGTTTTACCAGATCTCGTGTCCGTTGTACGGTTTGAGCTTGTTCCTGCCAACGATTATCAAGGCACTCGGGTACACATCCAGCACAGCACAACTCATGACCGTGCCGATATATACAGCAGCAGCCATACTCGCTGTTGTTTGTGCTTGGTGTTCAGACAAAGTGGGCAAGCGCAGTCCATTCGTGCTAGGATTCATGACCGTCATGGTCCTCGGGTTTTCCATGTGAGCTAGACTGCAAACTGGCCCGCCGCCGTCGGCGCGTATTTATTAATCATCGCCTTTAGGTGCATTGCGTCGGACAACCCAAAGGTTGTCTACGGAGGGGTCTTCCTCGCGGCCTGTGGAATGTACCCGGCCTTCCCGGGGGTTATCTCTTGGCTTTCAAACAACCTTGCTGGCGAGTACAAAAGGAGCGTCGGCATGGCGATTCACATTGGAGCTGGAAACCTCGGTGGTGTGAGTCCTATCTGCCTGTCCTGAAAGATCCAGCCAGCTGATAATCTGAACAGGCTATGGCGTCCAACTTCTACCGAAGAAAAGACGGACCGAGGTACATAATGGGTCATGCGATAGCGTTGGGTTTTGAAGTCCTGGGTATGATTGCTGCTGTTGTTCTCATTATGGGCTACCGAGCGAGCAACCGTAGTCGTGACAGGCGGTTGGCAGAAGGGACTGCCGGGCAATCGACGCGAGAGGAGCTGTCGTCGAAGGGAGACAAAGCATAAACATTTCGGTACATGTTCTGATGGAGTGCGTGGTTGGGTGGAAGTAAACTGTCGGAACAACTTGCGTTATGTGCCCACTAGAACAAACACATCGCGCTGCTGTTTCGACAACGAGAATACCGCGCATGTAAAAAGACGAATGAACGGCTTGTTGTTGACATAACAACTGGCACGGCAAGTCACCCTGCAGTTGTTGGAACTTTCTGTGCTTGGGAGAAGCAGGTGTCACTGTAACTATATCGTCGTTGTCACTAGGCTCGTCGTCGCTGGTCTCGCTGGGACCGTTCCTGAGGGATGATGAGCCGCTCTGGTGACTATATGTAACGGGCTGGGCCCGTGTGGGTCTCGGCTCCGCTCTCGACCGGGACCCACACCGGCTCCGGAGCTCCGCTCAAAAGCTCGTGTTTCTTTCTGCAACTTTCTCTTCTTTTCTTTTCTTCCTTTCCTTTCTCCTCAGCTTTAGGATACTCGTTGCAGTCGCTCAGCTAGTTGTCAACACACTCAGTTGAGACCGCTACAGGTTGGCCTACAAGCGGCGCGAGTATTTATCTGTAGGGCTGCTTGTGTCGAATGAAACGACCTAGATTGTCAATTAGGTAGCGTTTAGGCCCTATAGGGAGTCTGCACGACGCAGGGCCGGGCAACGTCAACTAATGCTGGTAGGCGCCCACGATGTTGGTCATCGCTCCATTGATTGTCAGCTGGTCGTAGTATGTATCCGTCGGGTTGCTTGCGTACCCAGGTACATGAGCGTTGCGAAGTCGCGAATTACTGTCAAGCAACGGCGTTGCTTTCACAGATCTGCAATTGCTATCGCCACGCCATGAGCCTAGTTTTTAAGCGGTTGCGGCATTGATACCTATACCAATGGCGATGTCGAAACTATTGTTGCAAGCATTTGCGTCACTCTGAAGTAAATCTGAGTCGGTGTGCCGACGTAGCGATAGAATTAGCGTTGGAAATCATGTCGAACAAATAGTGGACCTGGAGTGCCTGCGACCTCGTTTGACGGGCCGCACAAAGTCCCCATCATGCTGCTGCCCAGTAGTACCGCCGACACCGCGACGGTGGCAGCCTTTCTCCTGCCTTTCTCCATAGATGTACCCTGCACTGCGTCGACGAAGATGTTCTCAGAGAATTTTTGTTCAGGCAGTGATACTGCAATGCCCATCCAGTCTGGTCACAGAACAGTTTGTGAGGCTCCCCTAACCATCATGACTCCACTTCCAGTCGCCTAATAACCACCTTTCACATCTGACACCCAAAACCCAACTCAAGGTTTCTCTGTCATGTGTTCCTGGCCGTACATACAATCAGTGGACGCCACAGGCAGTGCTGACGGAGGGGATTGGGCAGTTTCGACATATTTGCCATGGTAGGCGATCTCAGCTGGCAAGCAGCAACAATAGGTGCTTGAGGATGCAGTGTTGACCTTGTCTGTGGCAACCCCAGTGCTCCACAATTCGCTCGCTGACATAGTTCCATACAAAAGTCCTTGCTTTTCTCGATACAGCACCTGACATAAGTCGCTGAGGCGAAGTAGCTCGTTCTCAATCGCCGCTATGTAGCCGTCTCTTCTCTCGCGATGTGTTCTGACGCGGTATTCGTGAGCTGTTATGGGTTCCTTTGAAGTACGTATGGCCATACGTGCCTTTGAGCCTGCCGATTCTGTTGTTGTCGCCGTGATGGGGCGATCTTTCGCTCAGGTTTCCGGCCGCGGCGGTTGGGCGATGTCCCTTGCTCTGGTGCTGGAGTTAGTCGGGGTGGCGAAGTACGCGTAACGAGAGCGTTCCTACCCCTACGTAGTCTATTCTGAGTGACTACGTTAAGTAATGCAGTGTCCAATACCGGAGCGTCGCTTCCTCCTAGGTAGCCTTCCCAGGCACAGTAGGGTACCATACGAGGGGTAACGGTCGGCATGAGGTGAGTAGCCATATCACCTCGTCGGTGCTGGCGGCCGCAGAAAACCAAGTGCTTTTTGCCCTGCCACGGCAGTCGTATTGGTGACCAGCTACTGAGCAATGAACGAGGCAACCCGTATGCCGAAGGTGAGGTGGGATGCCAGAAAACTAGACATGGAAGAAGTTGCTTGTCTGCGCAATGTGTCGGCCATTTTAGAACAAATTAGGGACCGATGCTTTGAGGACTTGGACGTTAGCCCTGCTAGTGCATCTTACAAGCGGCAGGCAACGGCTGAGGACATGAAGCTCCACCCGTGTGAGTCCACTAGCTCTTCCTGGATCTCAGCACGTACGCTAGCGCAGTAGCTCTTGTGGCACCCAATCCTCAAACGTATGCATCTGCACCATTGACGTGCGAATTTCGTCGTTAACGTAAGCTAGTGGACCTGGTGTCGCACTACACGTGTGGATAACTGCCAGACGACTGGGCAGAAAGGTCCCCAGCAAATTGGGCAACGAAAGTCTCTTGTTTCTTCTTTCAACGATTGACTCTAGTCAGTATTTAGAGCTGTGCCGATTGAGGCAGGCAATGGCACCTGTTTTAGCCAAGCGCAGAGACGAAATCGCAGGGCTGCCCTCGTGCAAGGGTTTTCCTTACGCCAGTTCGCTCAGGCAATTGCCATGCATGCCCCTCCGCAAATGACATGTTCCGACCATTGTCACCAGGGTGGTTAGGCAGGGCCAAAAAGAGAACCTTTCGAGCCGGGATGAGGGTCGATATTTGCAGCACCTGTCTCTGCACGCCTCGCTGCTCGGCACCTCGGCGCCCACTAAACGTTCCCGCTGCTGCGCCACAGAGCTTCTGCACAGCATTCCAGGAGATAGGAAACGATGTGTGGATGCACAGCTACTCGTTGATGGCAAACGGCGATAATCCGTCCGTATCTTCGATGATGGGGAAGTGGTTTACTCGAAGCAAATGTTCAATAACTCGCAGAAGTAAGAGCAAGGAAAAGAGTAAAGGAATACGTGCTCCGGTGGGCCATACTGAAGTAACGAGAGCCGGCCTCTCGTCAAGATGTGTTGACTTAGCGTCAGGTAGATGGATAACGATTCGGTTGCAAGGGGAGAGTAGTGTCAGTTCAGTTTGACACCATAGATCGTGCCCTCTGCCATGAAAGGGGAACTCGGCTGGGAGTTTTTCGGGTCCGGAGGATCCGTGATTTATCTGGCGCCGTTTGGTTGTGCTGACCCAATTCCACAGGCTGTGTCAGCACAGCCGGTGCCCCGCCGTTGGGCCGTCACCACTCATGCCTGTCCGTGCTCGGGCGTTCGTTCCACTGGATGAGGTTGATGCAAGCCAATCAGGTGCACTTTGCAAGTTCGGCCGGCCCCACTCATCGCGCTACAGGACGTTGCAGGACCGATTTCCGGACTTATCGCAACAGGAGCTTAAATGTTCAGCTCCTGTCGCAGGGCATTCCATCCACCTTCTCAAAGACCACTTCTCCCGACTGCGATGACAGCAAATGCTCCAAAACCTCGGCGCCGTCGCCCATCACACAATGCCCCGTGGCCGAGGGCGAGGAACCCCGCCAACTGCGTCTCCACGAGCGCCATCCCCAGGCTGAACCTCAAGGACCGCCCAAAGGCTGACCCGTCAACGCTGGGTAGCAAGCCGCTATGTTGCTGCTACGGCTGATCCTAGCTGTTTATTCGAGTGACAATCGCAGTTACCAAGGTCCGGCACAGCCTCATTAAGGCCAGCCGCGATAGAAAACATGGGGGGGGGGGTCATAATCCCTCGACTGCGCCGGTGCCGTTACGGGACCCTGAACCCCGACCAGTTCTGTCGAAATGTGACTGCCTGGGACAGCAACTAGGCTCTGAAGTGCACGAACTGCGCCCACACCAGCGGCGCGTCCATGTCCGCCACACGCACCGCCATCACCGCCTCCCGCACTGCACATGCCACCGCTTGCCCGTCCCAACTCCGCCGCCTGAGCAATGACTGATAAAACCCACCCGCTACCTCCACGCAAATCCTGTCGATCGACGGCCACAGACATCCCACCACATGCGGGAACCCTGCCACTGGAAACCGCTCACCACGTGGATCACCTCGTCCGACAGCCGCGCTGCCTTGTTCTCCGCCGTCGCATAGTAGTCCCCGTTCCCGCAATATGAGGACGGACGGCACGGCTTGAAGCCAATTGTAGAGGCCACGTCAAAAGCGACTAGGCTGATCACGTTAAGGCGCGCCTCGGTCCGGATCATCTCAAAAACTACGTGCAGACGGTGCATGGCGCGAGGCTTCAAAAATGATCAATATAGGCTGTCATCAGGGCAATTATTTTTCCCTAGTGCAGGCTATGCAGCAGGCGGATGCGGTTCTGGTAGGCAAAGAGAAGGACGGAAGCTGTGAGTCTCGCGTGGACTAGCCTCTACTATGGCGTTTCGTAAAGTAGCTGTTTTGCCTGAAATAGACACGGTGAAAATCTTGAGAGTTCCGTAAGGGCTGCTTCGAGGATCTTGCATTGGCCTGCAGAGAGCCACCTTGATGATACCAGACACCACATAGTCATACCTAGGCCCTGGCCGGTTGGGTCTTGCCTTTATACTTCAATAGGAGCTCAACTATGTCTTGGTGTCCGTGCTTGGTCGCCCATGATAACGCAGTCATGCCCTGGGCATCGACGGATTTTATATCCACTGCTTCTGTTGAGAGAAGAAGTGCGACCATTTCTGTATGTCCTGCTGCACATGCGGATATCAAGGGAGTACGGTTGCACTCATCTCTAGTATGAGGCGTAGCTCTACCTACACTGAGCAATACCTGAATAACGTTCGCATGCCCATGCCATACGGCCAGATGCAGTGGAGTTTTTCTGTGTACTGCAGACTCGTCATTTCTTCGCACGAGGAATAGCTTAACTCGTCCTAACTCGGAATCGGTTGATACTTGAAGCGGTGATCTGCCAGACCTGATCATGTCATGCTTGCTGGAGTCCATCTCAGCAATCAGGTGAAGCACTTTGCTGAAAACTTCAGGGCCGCCCTCGTATGAGTTAAAGAGACTGCCTATCTACCCCGTAGTAGACCCATCGAATAGCATGGTCATAGCTTCTTGGCCATTGATTCGAGCAGTGTATAAGGTTGATGACGACTTCGGGCCTAACGCATTACACTTCCAGTGTACGTTGACATTCTCAAGAAGAAGCCTACGGACGATAGCCTCATGGCCTCTCTTGGAAGCATATGACAGGGGTGTGTAGCCTGTAAGATCCTCGGAATCAGGTTCAGCACCCTGGTCGAGCAGCAGGTCAACAATAGAAGTATTGCCAGCCTCGGCTGCCCAAGAAAGCGGTGTTCTGTCTTCGTCGTCTCTCGAATCGAGGTTAACACCGCCTCCTCGGAGCAGTAGTTGAACTATGTTGATTGACCCGCGCTCAGCAGCTCGCGATAAGGCCGTTCGGCCTGAGAAATCCTTTTTGTCTCGATCGGCGCATCCTGGCAGAAGAGCTTGGAAGAGTTCGTCAAGCCCGAAATGAGCCAGCAAGTGCAGGACAGTTGCCCGCGGCGCGTTAGTTTCGGTGGTCTCTTTTGGAGAAGAATAGCTATAGTTGCTGAAGAGAACTTGGGCCGAGGCTTGTACAAGCTGATCACTAGCCGCGAAGTCAAATACCAGCGCTGAAACTGCTGGCTCCGTACAAGTTCGAACATAGTGGCCCCAGTTGCATGCTGCATGGGCGTAGAACGGGTAAGATCGTAAACGGCCATCTAGATCCTCACTTTTGCGGCATGGTCCGTCGCGAAAGGCTTCAAGCGAGAGGTATGATAAGCAGACGGTCGCAATCTTGGTGAGTGCGTCGGGGAGCCAACGGTCTCTCGTCCTCTCCAAGTAGTTCTGTGATGTGTAATGGGCTGGGCGGATGGTATTGCTCTTTGTGTCGACTGTGACCAGACCAGCACATACCGAAACCATGTCTTCGATTTCCGACATATTTTCCTCATCGAATTGACGTTCACCAACTTCAACCGCGAGTGCATGCTGCAGCTCAGATGTTGTGATTGGCAGTCGCGCGAAAGTTACCCATAGCAGCGTATGTTTTGCCAGCTCAGCTGCGTCTCTGGACTGGCCAGAAATCCTCTCCATAGCACCATCATAAGCCTTGGCGTACGCTTCAGAGCCTGAGACAAAGCTCTGGGAACCGACACGGAGTGCCTTTTTCGATCTCTTCTCTTTCAGGGAGTCAACATGAAGCTGCGCAAGAAGAAACCTGCCGGATCTCAGCGGTGTTTGCATTAAACAGAACAACATTGGCTCACATTTCACTGGCGGCTTGAACTATCCGTGAAACGATATCCTGCTGCAAATTGGGCTGGCATGCGGCAAATATGGTATGTCTTGAGAGCTCATTGAAAGCGAAACATTGCACATCAGCGTCGTGTGCAAAAATCTTTAGCGATATGCTGTTGCTCATTTTCTGTATGCCTTGGGTGGATCTTGAGGTCACGAGTATGTTCATCTTGAAATCGTTCTGGATGCGGAAAAGGTGGGACAGAAGATCTTCCCCTCGCCAGTCGGAAGTTGACAATTCGTCAAGAGCGTCAATGACGACAAAGATCCTGGAGTATAGGCCTGAAACTGAGCGCATATATGTTGTGATTTCACTGACTTCGAGTTGCGTATGCTCGTGCTCGTTGTTGTATTTGTTGGTCAAGTCGGCCATGGTCTTCCCTGGTTGAGGTTCGCTCTCAATGAGTTGCCTTAAGAGAGAAGACAGAATGTGGGCCAAGGTCTGCTCGTTCTGGCACCGGAAATTGCAATAAATATAGGCAAGGCCAATGCTTGAGTCTTTTCGGTGGACTGCTCCGAGGCTGTTCACAATGGTAGACGAGAGTATGGTTTTCCCAGCGCCGGGGATTCCGTGGCAGAATAGTGTCTGGCCAGGCTCCTGTAGCCATGCGTTGTACTCTGAGGAGTTCAGAAGCCACTGACCAGTTCCGTTTTGTCGCCTGCGGAAATAGTCCTGCTGTTGTTCAGAGTAGTCGGTCGAGCTGAGCCAGTTCAGAACATCCCTTTGCTCCCGAGCTTTTTGTCGCTGGTTCAGAACTGAAGGATAGGGACATTGTCGCACAGAGAGCCAGCCTTATGTCACATACGGCCCGCGCCCTGTAGTTGTTCGCGGAAGCGCGATCCTATAACGCGGGTATTAAGGTCGAGCGCCTGCATGACTGCATGGTGCTTGGACCCCGTTGGGGTCAAAGCACACCAGCAGCCTCGGCTACACGGAATTTGCACCACAAAAGCAAAAGCTTTCCTTTGTGTATAAAGAGCAGCGCACTGTCGTGCGCTTACAGACAGCTCTTCAAGATAATTCTCATCAATTGACTGCATGCCAAATATGGATGACGTGGGCACGATCGTCTGACAGTTATGAGCCCGTTTAGCGACTTGACCGCTGAGCATAACGAAACCGATCGCCTGCCCACGAATCTCGGCTAGCGCGAATCCGGAGCTACAACAACACCATGTCCACGTCCGAAGCAAGGCTTACCAAGTCGTCCGACTGGAGTGACTGGTATGAAGACTTCATCGCCAGAGCTGAAACGGCCAAAATCCTCAAATATGTCGACATTGACACGAATGGCCCAAATCTCGACGAGCCATTGCCGCCAATGACGTCAAGAGAAATGTTAGCCGAATTGAACAAGTATCGTGTCGCGAGCTGGGAGCGAGAGAGACAGCAGAATCCTGAGGCGGCGGGACCGAAGCCTGATGCAATCGTCGAACTGCCTGAGAAGCAATGGACCCAACTCACACGACTCCAGGCGGAGTATAAGGTCCAAATGGTGACTTACACCACTTCTCAGAAGGCGTACGCCGACCTTGCAGCCTGGGTACGCTCCACGGTCGATAGGACCTACCTGAACAATGCTTCCTCCAGATCCAACCTGCGCGTCATAGTTCGCGAACTAAAGTCAAGTCTTGCGCCAACTTCCAACGAAATGAAGGAAGAAGCACGGCGAAACTACCGAACCGTCCTAGGCCAAACAAAGCGGACCAAGGTGGAAGACTGGCTCGTTGCCTGGAACAAGGCCAAGCTCGAAGGCGAAAGACACAAGATTCCAGAGCTGGAGGGGGACTCCACCATCAATGATTTCCTCACGGCTGTCGCTGCCTTTGACTCGGCCTGGTCCAAGCAATATCGCGGTCTTGTCGCCAGCAACAGAAAGACCCAAAATAGAGATGGCTACACGCTTCGACAATTGGCCGAGCTCTTCGCAGAGGAAGTCCGCAACACCAGGGCGGCCAGCAAGCAATCCGAAAATGTCTTCATGGCCACCGACAGCAGCGCTCAAGCTAGCCCATGCCCGTGTGGTCTGCCTTCTCGCATGCACCGCTACAAGCCGACGGATTGTGCTGCCGTTCACATCGCAGTAAATGGGTCGTACAAAGGCGACAAGCACCACATCAAGCCAGGGCGCGTGAGACACTGCCAAGAATCCCTCAAGCAGGCTAAGTGGAAGAGCCTGATTGACGCGGTGAAGGAATCAGCGACTCCCGAGAAAGCCAATCAGCCGACTGACAAGGACGACCTGCGAAAGTACGGCAACTTCGTTGGTTTGACGCTGGGCACTGAAACACTGTCCGACGGAACCACCGACTCCGTGTTCGCCGCATTGAACCAGCAACATCCGCTCTACAACTCCACCATCCTTGATGGCGGGGCGACAACGCATGTTGTGAATTGCAGAGACCTGCTAAGCGACGCTCACGAAGCACCGGAAGCGGACTATGTCATGATTGGCGATAGCTCTCTAAAGGTACAAGCACGAGGCACGCGCATCATGCAAAACGTCTTGGACGGAGCGGATGGAAAGAACACGCGCGATCTCGTCCTCGTCAACGTGGCCTATGTTCCGAGGTTCCATACGAATATTGTCAGCGGAAAAAGGCTCAAGAAGAAGGGACTTTGGTACTGTGGACTCGATAATACGCTACGAATGGGGACATTTTGGGACAATGACGTTCTGTGTCGGCTTACAGAGATGTATGATCTCGATATAGTCGAATACAAGCCAGTTTCCCGTTCCTACCTGCAGCGTCCGCAATCACCAGTCTCTGTGTTCAACGCCTTCCAAGACGTGTTTTCCTATTTCGGAACGCCGCCCGCCCCGCATCGAAGACTGGCAATATCAAGGCAGCAGCCTCTTCCACGCTTGGACTCCTCTCACAAATGGCATCTCCGAGCCTGCCATGCAGGACCGGATGTATTGGAGCATCTGGTCCTACGGACAAAGGGAGTCCGAGTCAAGGGCCCAACAACGGTTCAGTGCAAAGCCTGCAGTCAAGGCAAGGCTCATGAGATTATCTCCCGCAGGGAATCGGCGAACAGAGCAAGACAACCGTTTTATCGGATCTTTGCTGACCTATTCGAGTTCCCTGCGGCATACAATGGACACCGCTACATCCTGCTCGTCACGGATGAATACAGCGGTATGATGTTTTCTTGGTCACTGTCCTCAAAGACGGAAACCGGAAGGATCATGATGGAATTTGAAGCCCGCATCAAGAGACACACGGGTGCATCGATATGCAAGATCAGGATCGACAATGAAAGGTCAGTCATTAACCTGCCTCTCCAAGCCATCTCTGAGTTCCAGACCTGGGCAAAGGGGGTGGGCATCGACATCGAACTTCCGCCGTCCAACACCAAAGAACCAACCGGAGGTGCCGAGCGACCAGGGGGAATCAATCAGCAACGAATGCGCTGTGCGATTGGCCAACTACCACAAGAGCTATGGCCAGAGTATTACCGCGCAGTCGTTTGGATACATAATATCCTCCCCAGACGGAAAAACGGGTGGCTATCCCCCAAGGAGACCATAGACCGATGGTTCCACCAGCACTTCCGTTGGTACAGACCACCAAATGTCGACTTCGACTCATCGAAAGACCACCGACCGGACTGGTCTGGCATCTACGCATTCGGATGCAGGGCATATCCTCTGAACCCCCGCTACAAGGCAGGACAAGACATCAAGCTATTCAAGCTTAGCCCAAGGGCGCACGTGGGATACTTGGTTGGCTATCAAGCGAGTAATCTCTATCGCATATGGGTCCCTAAGCTCAACCGGGTTATTTTGTCTCGAGACGTGCAATTCAACGAGGAAGAATTCTTCGATCCGACCAAAGAAGAAGGTCTCGAGACCGAAACCGTGATCGAGTACAGGCCAAAGTCAAAGTCTCCCGACGCACTTCCACGACAAGACTACGACTCGATCTTGACCGATTTCCTGTACGAATTCGACGAAAACGTACTAGGCATTGACCCGGAAGGTTCGAACTCGGGAGTGGAAGGGGCTGAAAGCACAACTGATGCCGAACGAACCAAAACAAGCGGAACAGCGCAGTCTCCAGCCCGAACCAGACTTCTCACACCAACCGGACCAACGACTCTCCCAACGCCGGACCCAACGCCGCAGCAACAAACAGCGAGGGACGCTTCGCCATCTGGGCGTTCGGACACACCCGGCTCAGAAACATCAACACCGAATCTTGGGCAACCCAGTGAGGGGCGCACAGCTGGACCCAGGACGACCGGTAGCACAGATACTCCAGAGGCGCAGCAGGAAGAGAGCTCACCTGTTCGTCGATCAGAGACCGGTTCAAGCAATGACCACAACGACTACCGCAATGCTGACATCTCTCCGCCCGAGCCAACAAGCCACGCTGATCAACCTGACCAAGAGCAGAAATCAGCAGCGACTGAGCAAGGGACCTTAGAGAACAGCCAAAGTAATGGTCAAAACGAATCGCACAACTTGAATCCCCAAGAGGTTATCAGGGACTCAATCGAAGTGAAGTGGCCGCCACCAAGCCGGAAACGCGCTAAACCGGACAAACGGCCACTAGATAACCGAGTAGCAGATCAGCCTGGACCGAGCGGACATTCTAGACGACACCGCCGGAAACCAGAAGAGCTGTATGGCACACAAGCGACTCGAAGGAGCGCTAGGACGCCAAAACCAAAACAGGACGGCAGCATCAACACCGTGTTAAGCACACTACTGCCACCAGACAAGCAACCCGAAGGAAGCCTCACGACGTTCCACAGCGTTTTCCTTATCGCCACCTCAAAAGCAGCGAGGGACCATCGACCCCACCGGGACGAACTAGTGCGGTTACCCAAGCGATACCAGGATCTCGAAAAGCACCCGATGGGCCAAGAATTCAAGCAAGCCATGAGGAAGGAACTTCACGACCTCCTCCAGCGAGGCACCTGGAGACTAGTTGAGCGCGAAAAAGCTCACGGGGTGCCATTGCCACTGAAGTGGGTATTTACGTACAAGTTCGATCAGGACAGCTACCTCCAGAGATGCAAAGCTCGGGTATGTGTCCGTGGAGACCTCCAAGACGAGGACGAAGGACTTGAGACATATGCCGCCACACTTGCAGCGAAGACCTTTCGAGTCATTATGGCAACTGCGGCACGATTCGATCTCGACATCCGCCAATTTGATGTCGGAAATGCATTCCTATACAGTGACCTCAGCAAAGACCAACCAATATACGTTCAGCTACCCAAGGGATACGTGGATCTCGGTTTCTTGAAGCCAGGAGAAACGCCAGCTATGGTTGCCGAACTCCAGAAGGCATTATATGGTCTCCGGGAATCCCCGTTACTATGGTACAATGAACTCGCACAGACGCTCAAGGAGGCGGGAATCAGTCGTACGAATGAGGAGCCCTGCGTCTTCACTGACGGCAAGATCCTTGTTCTCGTCTATGTTGACGACATCCTGATCCTCGCCCCACGCCAAGAGCGGAGAGCAGTGGATGACCTCGTCAGGCATCTTCAATCCAAATATGATATACGCGAAGAACCCTTCCAGTGGTACCTTGGTATGCGAATTACTAGGGACCGGGCAAATCAGAAGATCTATCTTTGCCAAGACGCGTACATCGAGAAGATCGCACGGAAGTACCAACTGGACAGCCCAAACCTCCGCGTGCCCTCGATACCAATCACAACAATTCCCCTCGCCAGATACAGTGGGAAAGCCACTAAGGACGAAGTCAAGGCGTATCAAGAGCGAGTTGGGTCATTGATGTATGTCGCGGTCATGACAAGACCAGACATAGCCCGTGCCGCTGCACAACTTGCAAGATTCTTGACAAACCCGTCACCCGAACACCGTGCAGAGGCCGACCAATGCATTCGCTACCTCTACTCGACTAGGCACCTGGCCATCGTCTATGACGGATCATATACTGGGGAGGCGCTAGTGGTTGCAAGCGACGCATCGTTCGCCGACGACATTGAGACCCGCCGATCGTCGCAGGGATACGTCATGATGCTGTTTAACGGACCTGTCGTGTGGAAGGCTGGCCTTCAGGATACAGTTACGACCTCAACAACTGAAGCAGAAATCCTGAGCCTTGAAAGAGCCGCCAAGGAGAGCTACGCGTTGGATCGACTCCTCCGAGATATCTCCGTCGACCTTGGTCCTCTGAAAATATACTGCGACAATTTGCAGTCCATCCGACTCGTGGTTGAAGAAAACCAGCGGATCACGACCAAGCTACGACACGTCGACGTGCAGAACATGTGGCTAAAGCAAGAATTTAAGAAGGGTAGGTTCCTAGTGGAGTATCTGAGGACTGATCAAATGCCAGCCGACGGCTTGACGAAAGCGCTACCGAGATCGACCTTCGAGCGCTTCCGAGGCATGTTGAACCTAATCGACATCAAAAGGCAGACGGATCTGGAAAGATGACCAACCAATGGTGATAAGGACAACAAAATAGCGTGCTAGTAATGCTGTCGCTCGCTGTGGCGCTCCAAGCAGCGTTGACCTGATCATTCAACGCTGGGGGGTGTGTCGCACAGAGAGCCAGCCTTATGTCACATACGGCCCGCGCCCTGTAGTTGTTCGCGGAAGCGCGATCCTATAACGCGGGTATTAAGGTCGAGCGCCTGCATGACTGCATGGTGCTTGGACCCCGTTGGGGTCAAAGCACACCAGCAGCCTCGGCTACACGGAATTTGCACCACAAAAGCAAAAGCTTTCCTTTGTGTATAAAGAGCAGCGCACTGTCGTGCGCTTACAGACAGCTCTTCAAGATAATTCTCATCAATTGACTGCATGCCAAATATGGATGACGTGGGCACGATCGTCTGACAGACATGGACTCGCGGTGGTGCGGTGTAGTATGGTAAGGGCGTCAAGGGCGTCGATGGACGCTGGAGAAGCGTGCTGGAGAAAAATTTGGTCCCACTACAAGACCCCTTTCGCTGGCCAGCGCACAGACCCGCCCACGCTACCGCATCGCCTCATGTCAGGCAAATGGGTGCATTAACAACAGTCAAAGCGATGGATGGCATGGTTAAGGCCTACATCCGGTCGTGCATCGTTTCGCCCTGCGCCAACGCCAAAGTAGGTCCTCCCGCTGGCCGACGAAGGTGTGGGGTTTTCTGGCGTCGTTCCGGGGATAGAACGGGTACAGTTTTTCGGATCACTCCTTGTCAGACAATTGAGTTGGCATTGTGCTAAATGATGAGAATTCTCTTGAAAAGCTGTCTGTAAGCGCAGGACAGTGCGCTTCTGTTTTATACACAAAGGAAAGGTTTGCTTTGTGTGCAGAGCCCCTGTAATTGAAGCTCGTGCTCCAATATATGCATCCAGTGTTTGAGCTTTGACCTTAACGAAGTCAAAGTACAACGCATGCAGACGCTCGACCTTAACACGCGGATTGTAGCATTGGCTTCCGCGGACAAATATTCTGAGTGCAGATGTTGTGCAACTGGCTCTCTGTGCGACAACGTCCGTATTACTGCTACGCCAGCATTGAATCCACCGAGCGGCTCACAGATCCAATCCCTGGGCGTGGCCCTCCCTACTTATCTACTACTATGGGTCATTGCTTTCCCGAGTACGTACCAGGGCGCAGGACCTCAATCAGGGGCACCCCCTGCGTAGAAAGTCTCCCCGTCCATGCGGACAATCCTTATGCACCCTCGCCGGATCGAGTCTCGACCGCCTACCAGTTCGTCGTGCATATATTTGCGTCCCGACCTTTAAGCTCGCATTTCGGTCTCTCAGGTTCCGCGTTCCTCCATGCCTTTGCGCAACCTGCGACGGCGTTGCCTTCTCCCGTGCTGGACTGTCTGTGCCCCTTGACCACCTGGTCCTTTTGGCAGCTAGCAAGGTCGTCGTCCCAGCTGATTTCAATGGACCGGGAATCCTGACGTGCCTGTTGACGGCGTAGGTGGCTGCGTCGGAAAGGGAGCATGCCTGTCTTGGGCTAATGCCCCATGACGTCAGCACGGTGAGCATCCACTGAAGCCACAAAATCAGGTAGTCCAGGACACCGCCCTACAGAAGTCTGGCCAACTCTTGTTCCCCAATGCCCAGGAGAGAACGGCGTAACCGGTGGCTGGCCCATTTAGGTGCAAGGTCAAAACAACTCTTCTAATGCTGTCCAGCTCGGAATCTTGCTTCGCATATATTTCCGGCTGCAAATGGCCTGACGCCTCCTCCAGGTCCGTATAATGGAAGGTCAACATGGCACGTACACCTGCCCCTGGTCGAATTCATCATCGCCGACACCTGCTCCTCGAAGCTTGAAGAGCTACTCTCAGCTTATGTACACGTTCACCGCGCGACAGATGCAGGGTGCTCTTGCAGCATCTCGTGCAAACTCTGACACCAGCGTCCTCTCGGCAAGTAGCCCGTCGACAAGTGGTACCCAGACGACGGACTACCAGAACATGATCTAGCGATGGGGGACGACGGAGAAACACCAACTTTCCAATACTAGTTAGTGGTGGTAACGACCATGGCCCTGCGCACCTGTTTGCGAGAGGTAGTAATTAAACGTCAGATTTGAGTTGGGGAATGTAATGTACTTTATTTACGCCCGGAGGGATTATCCCTAAAGGGCCATAACGAGAGGCTATTTGCTCATTCTGCCATAAAAGCCGTACACCTAAAGCCCAACAATTGTTTCCTTCCTTGGCCCCTGCAGCCTCATTCCGCGATCTGACTGTCCTGCCCTGAGGTCATTCCCCCCGAGTGCCCAGCGTCCCATCATCGGCAGCTGGAGCTTGGTCGGTCAGTGCGAGGCTGCGCGACTAGGATGTTACGCACTTGGTTCCTGTCCAGTTGTCCAATTCATCGCAGATCCGCCTGTTCACATGTCTGCATCCAGCCTTCCTGTTGCCATTGCAAACTTGATCGTCGTTCGGACAGCCGCCATGTCAGGCTGCCATCGCTCGCCATCCGATCCAGACTTGCCTCCCAGGAAGAAAGACAAGTTCCCCATCTTAGTCCGATTGTACCGTATCATGCCTTCTCTTTCCGAGTTCCAGCGCCTGCAGCGAAATAGGAAATGCTCGACTGTCTCCGGTGCTTGGCCGCAGCTGCATTGGTCCGTCCCTGTAGCCCTGATGCTGTGCAGGTACCTGTTGAGCCTGCACTTTCCTGTTCGTAGCTGTATCAGTATCCTGGACTCCTTGGCGTTGAGAGTGTCGTAGATGGCCCGCGTGTGCTGGCCCGGAAGCGCTGTGTCAATACGTTGCGAATACCGTCCTACCCCGATGGGTATTCTTGGCCGCTGCTGTTGCTGTTGGCCGAGCAGCAGCCTCGTTCTCGTGGCTCGTGCTTGATAGCTTGCTCTTTCCCGAACGCACCCTTCCTCCGTAGCCTCGCGGGCCGCCGCCTTGGCCACCGCACCCGGGCGGAAGCCTTCATGGCCTGCCGGCACCCAGAGCACGGACACAGGCACATCCTGCAGACGTGGCAGCCTCGCCAGTCTGTAAACCTCTTGGATTGCGCGCTGCCCGGATTGCTGTCGAGGCTGTCCCACCACTTGAACGGCTGCCCTGTTGCTGCTGACGATGACCACCTTCCTGTGCGGCAGCTTCACCGGCACGTATCGAAATGCCCATGCCATTGCCTCCAGCTCGGCCGTGTACGGGTTCAGATCCTCACGTGGGCCTAGCGTGACCGAGAATCGGGCCAACATATCTCTCTTGCCCTTTGCCGTCACATACTCCACGTAGCCCCCCATACCCACCATTCCTCGCCTCTCCGAAGAGCTCGTCGAGATCACCACGCCGCGGGCCGCTCTTGCAGCCTCCGCTGCTTCGTCTCGGTCCACGTCGCACACGACGCGGATCCGGCTCTGCCACGGTGCCATGGCAAACTCTTGTATCACCTCCAGCCGTTCTCCTGCTCCGTCCCTATACCGCATGGCCATCTTCTGCATCGGCGACGTAAACCGCTGACATATCCTCATGCTCAGCCTCGCCAGCGGGTGTTCCCTCGGAAGGGTGCGTAGGCTAGTCCACGTCTTGGCGGCAGCCCTGGTATGCCGCTGAAGCACTGGTTCAATGTTCGCCTCTGCCTCAGCCACGACCGTGGCGACGCTTCCAAACGCTCCAGTCACGGCCTGCGCTCCGACTGCTTGTGCTTGGCTTAACCAGGCCGTCTCCCTCTCCCCGCAAGCGTGTGTCCACACGTTGGAGGCGTAGTCCATGGCCGGCGCCACGGCAGCTGTGAACAGCTGTCTGGCCACCCGCGGCGACAAGCCTCGGAGTCTCTTCAACTGCATGGCGACAGATAGGCCCTTGGCAGCTGCCTCAGCGATGTGCTGTTTGTATCTGAGCTCCGCGTCCAGCACCACTCCCAGCACCTTGGCGGTGTCCTTCGGTTGAACAGTCTGTCCATCAACCACGAAGCTGCCCTGGCTGCCCCGTCTAGCCGATCTCGTGAAGTGGATAACGGCTGTCTTGTTGCTCTCGAAAGTCGCACCGCTCCGCCTGGCCCAGGCCAGGGCTCGATCGATGATGGCCTCGATCCCGGCCCGGTTCGCCGCCGCTGACTTCCCTGTCACCCAGGCCGAGTAGTCGTCCACGAAGGCGATCGCGCCCTCCGTCGTACCGATGCTCGTCTGCACAAGATCCGCGTTGAAGAAGAGGAAGAGGATTGGCGACAGCGGAGACCCCTGCGGCAAGCCCGCCTGTGGAAGCGGTTTCTGGGGGGAACGGTACCCGTTGACCTCAATGCTGGCCGTCCGTTCGGAGCAGAACGCGTCTACCCACCGAACCAGCTCCCCAGGCAGACCTCTCGCCGCTAGCCTCTGCAGCAGCCTCTCCTTGAACACGCCGTTGTATGCTCCCTTGACATCAAAGCTCACCAGGCTGAGCACCTTGCCCATCCTCCACGCTCTGTAAATGTTCTCTTGCAGGAGGAGGAGCGCTTGTTCCGCTGAGCGCCTCTTTCTCGCGCCGAAATGGTTGGCCGGCAGCAAGCCATGCGTCTCGACCGCATACGATACTCGCTCCGCCACCACCGCCTCTAGCACCTTGCCCAGCGTTGAGAGCAAGGAGATTGGTCGCCAGGCTCTCGCCGCCGTGTAGTCATCCTTGTCGGGTTTCCTTAGCGGGATGATCCTCGCGCTCCTCCACTGCTCAGGCAGCTCGCCGCTTCGGAGCGATAGTCGGAACAGGTGCAGCACGCGTTCCTTGACCACCGGCCACAGCTCTTTCCACACCATCGCCGGCAGGCCATCGTCCCCGGGCGCCTTCCACGGCTTCGCGGCCATCACCTTCCTCTCCACCTCTTCCATGGTCAGTTCCGGCCACGCCACCGGTGGTCGTTGCGACCCCTCGGGCTCGGCCTCGATTTGCGTCGGCAGCGGCGGGAAGAAGGTGCGGAGAAGCTCCTCTGCCTGATCCTGCCGGCCCATCGTCGTCGTTCCGTCCTCCTTCTTGAGAGGCGGTACCTTCTCCTCCAGGCTCGCGGATCCCCTCGTCCCCAGGTATTTGGACGCTTTCCAGATGTTGCCGTCCTCGGCCAGGAACTCTTCCCAATGCTGCCGCTTCTGCTTCCGCACAGCGTCATGGTATTCCTTGGCCGCCTCCTTGGCTTGCTTCTCCAGCTCCTGCGCTGGCGAGCCCGCCCTTCTTCGGGCCCTGGCCTGGTTCCTCCAGAACGTGTAGATCTGCCGAAGCCGGGTCAGGTCCACCGTCCACCACCGTTTCGCATATGGGCTTGGCCGTGCTCGCGGTGTTAGATCTTGTATTGCCTCGCTCACAATGCGCATGAACCGGTCAGTCTGTCCTTGCAGACCCCAGGCCGGCCAGCACACCAACTTCAGCTCCCTCGAAATCCTGTCGCGGATCGCCTTCCAGGGGGCGTTCTTGAACAGGAACCGCGGCTCGACATCCCGGCAGGGCGCGTCAATGCCAAATACCGTCTGGATGGGCCGGTGGTCTGATCCATACTCGGTCGGGTATATGGCGCATTTGACCCTCTCCTCCGCCAGCTCCTCCGTAACCAGCACCAGGTCAATCGTGCTTTCCAGCCCAGGCTTCGGTCCCTGCCACGTCTTGGTGCCGCGCGGCAGGAGGCTTTGGAGGCCATGATCATTCATGAGGTCGATGATCGGCTGGCCTTCTCCTTGTCGTCTCGTTATCGTGCCTTCGCCTCCCCATAGCACATCATGACGGTTGAAATCTCCCGCCACCACCACATCCGTTCGCTCGCCTGTGTCACTGCGAAAGCGTGAGATCAGGTTACTGACCTCTCGTACCGCTGCCAGCAAGGCCGACGCGTCGTTGCATTGCACGTAGACCGAGACCACCAGGACTTGCCTGCCCTGGAGACGGAGGACGGCCGCAGTCAGATCGGGAGACGACACCGCCACTTGCTCTGACTCCAAGTCTCGTCGCACCCAGAGCATGCTCCGGATCGGCCATCCCACCGGATTGGCGACGCTCGGCACCATCTTCGTCCAGTTGCTGTGGCTCATTGGGGCCGTCACCACCGCGCCGTCAATCAGCCGCGCGTACGGCTCTGTCAGCGAGAGGACTGCATAGCCGCTCAAGTCCGCATCGTTCATCACCCCGAGCTGCACCGTGTCCCGCTTTCGCACGTTCAATTGGAAGATGCGCAGGTCCCTATGCATTCTTCGGCGGGTTGCGTACTCGGCAGTTTGGACTGGACGACTCGTGGGGTCCGTTGCACAGGACGCACTTGGGTTCTACGGCCCGGCACTGCCCGTGACCGTGCCCCGGCTGCGCACACTTTCCGCAAGCCCTTGGCTTCTTGCACGAGAAGGCCTTGTGGCCGAGCTCCTGGCAGTTGTAGCACTGCACCGGTCCGACTCGCGGCTCAAACACGTTAGTGTAGGCAGACTCGCCGGCCAGGTCGAAATACGTGCCGTCGAGCAGTCGTTTCGCATCGCTTCCCTTGGTCACGTAAATCACCATGGACCCGTACGCCTTGCCGCAGTCTCTCTTGCTGAGCCATGAAATCTTGGCAATCGTGACGTTGTTCTCCTTGCCGAGAGCTTCGGCAGCTCCCGTCAGAACATTCCCGTCGCTGTCCAGCACCGCCGATCGATTGACGCTGTCGACTTTGACCGGGTAGAGTTGATCCCTCAGGACACGCGCCCCCGGCACCACGACCTTTTCCGCCGCCTCCTTCACCCGCCGCAATTCCGCTTCATCACGACACACTATCCTCACCCGGTTTGTGTTCCTGGGGTCCTTGATCACTGCTGCGCATCTCCACGCCTCGTGACCTTCCCTCACCTTGACTTCTGTTTCGATTGCTCGTCGGATGTTGCCTACCTGCGCCTCGACCTGGTTTTGCTCCTCAACCCTGGACGTGTCAATCGTACAGTGCAGAGTGTCGGTGGATGAGGACGTGGTGGTGCGCATCGAAGAAAGCGACCGGGGGCTCGTAGGCTGGCTCGTTGGCGGTGTTCGCACGGCGTCTGCGTAAGACGCCCGCGGACCGCTTTGCGCTTGGCTGTTTATCGTTGGGTTCACAGACGCCTGGAGGGTCTGCAGCTGTTGCCGGACCTTCTGCAGCTCTTCCTTGGTGTCGACTACCTCTTGTTCCAATTTGTGGATCAATCGCTGTTGGTTAATTGACCCATTTTCGAGATCTTGCAGTTTTCCCAGTACCTTGGATAGCAATGACCTTTCGCTTTCCTCGTCCGCGGTTTCGCTCCTGACGACGAATGTCGACCCCGGCTCGGAACCGGTAGATGAAGATCGCCTGACACGCTTGTTCGTTGCTCTCACCGCGTCTCGGGCCGCCTCATCCCCTCCCAAGCTCCCCTTCTCACTCGGCATCGCCAGACGAGATGATCGTCTTGGTGTCGCGAACCCCGCTCGCCCCGCTTGCCCCGCCAGCCCCGCCGGCCCCGCCGACTCAACGTCCCCCTCAGTGGAACCCGTCATTGTGCAAGATTAGGTTCAACACCACAGCAAAATAATCGACAGCAATCGTCCAAAGAAGGCAATCTGACTTTTCTTCTTCGTCCCACAACTGGCAATTGATCATCCTGAGTTGGGGAATTGATACAGCGGCATGACGATTTTACTACCCGGGCGTGACTCTTAGACAGGCATGACTTTTGCGACATCTGATTGGTTAAGTCCCATTTTTGTTAGTGCACCAAGATTCCATGGACGCGTTTGTTTGTACCCATTTCCACAAGCATCCCTCGCTTGGAAACGATGCGACACCATCTAATAGCTCTCATCTGATTCCACGCATGACTGGTCCCCCCGAAGGCTTGACATCGACCCGAAGCTTTGTGATAACTACCATCAATGCGTCAATCTCATCTTCGTACTACTCCATGGCACCAGTCAAGAAAACGAGCTCGAACACCTAGTCCAAGGGAGGAGCCGCGTCCTCTGAAACGACGGCGACACTCCCGCCAGAGCAACTGCAGCCCGCCAATGACCGTGGACAGTCCACAATCGTCTGTCAGTGCCGCAAGTATTGGCAAGTACTACGGACTAGGTGACGAAGATACAATCGGAAATCTTTTTGCATCTTATCCGCGCTCGTTCACAACCGTGCCGCACCCCCACGGATCGCAGGGGCTCCATGAGCCATGGTGGGAGCTCCGTTTCGATCATGAGATATATCTTTCGAATGATTTCCTGTCCGCACTACCGCGATCACAGCGAGTTAGAATCCCTATACCTGGGCCTGAAACAGATCCGTTTGCGTCCGACTCTCCGCCGCAGTCTGCTACAAGCCCTCGGTCCGCAACGGGGGCCGAGTTCAAGTCAGCCTTGACGTTAGCACGTGAGGTTATCGGCGAAGGCAAAATACTGACCACGGAGCTTGCTCGGTCATATGAACGCGTGCGCCAATGGCGAGAAAGATGGGGCTGGTCACCACTTACATCCGATGCATACGAGTCGCCGCCGCCGTACTCGCCGCCTCGAGTCCCTCGACCAAGGCTATCCACTCAGTCTCCCGAGGCATCATCGACCCCACAGCTGGCTAGACATTCTCAACCTCAGCAATCCTCGTCGCCTACCCCCGATCCTATCCCAAATCCACCAATCCCAGGCGATCCAGCGCCATCCGCCGAAGTGCTCTTCGACACGGTGAATGCCTTTGCAAAAGCCCACGGATTTGGAATTGTTCGACGGAATGCCTATTCACATAAAGGACGGAAGATCAGATACTCATTCCAATGCGATCGATTCGGAGAACCAGGGCCTACCAAAGGCGCAGGAATCCGTCAACGCAAATCCCGGAAGTGTGGTTGTAAGTGGATGATTGTTGCAGAGGCGTTAGAGGATGGAAGTGGCTCTTGCGACAGCACTCCAAGCCTGAACACAGTCAGCACAACCACGAACGCAGTATAGGGCCCTCTGCCCACCCCTCTCACAGGAGGCTCACTACGCCTATCAGGGCTACGGTTGAGTCGACAAGCCGCCGGGTTGGAATCCGGGCTCGTGATGTGCGGGCTGTCGTTGAGGAGCAGCACCCCGAGTCAGTCTTCACACAGAGGGACATCTACAACGCGAGATCTCTAATCAACAGAGATAAGCTAAATGGCTACACGCCTACTGGAGCACTTATAAAGCTCTTCGACGACAGAGAGATCCCTTACATCGTCAAATGGGCGGACAATGATCCGAATCGCCTGCTCGGACTTGTCTGGACCTTCCCCTACTGTGTTCAAATGTGGAAGCGATTTCCCGAGGTCATAAGCTTCGACAACACATACAACACCAACCGCTTCAAGCTTCCATTATTCCAAGCAACAGGGCAGACCTGTCTTGGTTCCGTCTTCAATGCTGCTTTCGGTCTGATCTACAACGAGAGACGGGAGAGTTTTCAGTTCCTCTCTGAGAGCATTCGTCAACTCTCAGAACAGCACGCTATCCGCCAACCAGATGTCATCATTACTGACTTCGACGATCAAATGAAGGCCGCCCTGGATGATCAGTTCCCTGATGCACAACAGCAGCTGTGCATCCACCATATCAATTCGAACGTCCTGCTCAAGTCGAAGCAGAAGTGGGTCAACAGGCATATCAGCAGCAGTAGTACCGACAGCAGTGACGGGGAAGACACTGGGCCACTTCCAGAGGCTGAGTTGAGCCCCAAAGACCGACGGTTGGTCAACGCACCGATAGCCGAGGCCATACCTCACAGCTATCGAGGGGTGCTCGAGATGTGGAAGCTTGTTATGTTTGCTGAGACCGAGGAGGATCACGAGAAGGCATGGAAAAATCTCTGCAGGGAGTTCGACGACCAGAGGGCTATTCTGCAGTACCTCCACAGGACATACATGCCTGTACGAGCTCAGTGGGCACGCTGTTTCATCCGAAAGTATCGCAACTTTGGCATCCGCGTCACATCTGGCACAGAGGCAAGCAACAACAACGTCAAGAGCTACCTTTTGAACGGCATGAGTCACCTCTATCGACTGGTCGAAGCAATGCAAGACATGATGAAGGACCAAGAGAGGGACTTCAAGGATGCCTGCGCAGCGGACGAGGTGCTCACCTCCCGCGACTATATCGGCCCAAGCTCGGAGTATCTAGGCGAACTTCGGACTGCAATATCATCAAAGGGCCTTGGTCTGATCAAAAACCAATACCACTTGGCTCGCAAGGCCATGCCGACTGGCAAGGATCCGTTCCCGAGGCCTCTCGGGGATTGCAACGACGACTGCTCAGTTTCGGTAGAGTTGGGCATACCTTGTTGCCACAAGGTTTACCTGAAACTAGAGTCTGCCAAACCGTTCACAAAGTGGGAGGTCCATCCCCGATGGCGGCTACGCGAGTCATCCTCGCACGATCCATACCGGCGGGTTCTCGACCCCAAGATTGCAACTGCCCTCCGCGGTAGGCCCAGAAATACGACACAGGTTGTTCCATCAAGACTAGCTATAGGAGCCGGCAGTTGGCAGCAGAACAAACCGACCAGCCAGGGCCCGTCGCGGTGTGGGCGAAGGCGGCCACCACGGACTTTGACCAAGTCGAAACCGGTTGGAATGGAGCTCGAGGCGAGCCAAGCGACCAGTAGTCGGGCCAGCGTCTCAAACCAGCGCCCGACTCGCAGCCAGCCGAGTGTGCTCGGGACGGGCAAAACTACAGGGAAAAGAGCCAGAGGAGGAAAGATGCAACCCAGCATGCTGAGGCGAAGGAGTCGGCGGGAATCGCATGAGAGCGACGAGATTCTTTCTTGTATAGAAGTGGCAGGAAAGAAGTAGATAGCTTCCTTTGAAGGCGTAATGGAATTGGCCTTATCTTTGTATCTCTGTGGAATATGTCCTTTGTTTTGATACTTGCACGCGGGATGTTCTGGACAAGCCCGGCGCATGCTGGTTTCTGTCACGAAAAGACGATGTCTGGGTGTGTTAAGCAAGCCGGCTCCACCGCCTTCACGGGGAGGTACCTATGGGTCTGGAAGAAATGGTCCAATCAGATGTTGTAAAAGTCATGCCGCTGTAAGAGTCATGCCTCTGTATCAAAACCATCATGCCGCTGTATCAATTCCCTTGAGTTGTCTCCGGTGGGGAGCCAGCTACTGCCTGGATCGTTCGCCTCATGCAGACCCCCCCTGACACCAAGGCCCCAAACGCGCGGAGACTCAAATGCAGCTTAGGTGGGCATCCTCAGTGGCCAACGCATGTGGTGCGACGGATTTCCTACACTCAAAGTAACGACAACAAGCAAGAACACCGGCTGCTACCGCGAAAGAGACAATGAAAACTAGACAGACAAAGATGGCCTTAGTAGCGAACATGTACCCAACAGGGCAGTGGGCTCAGACTGGCATTGCCATACGTATGCAGGCATAGTCGGCGGGCTTCCTGTAGAACCTCATATTCCTGTAAAATTTAAGGCATCACTTCTCTTAAGCCACTGTGAGGCTATCCACCCTGCCCGGAGAAAACGATTTAAACTTCTACCTGTGAATTTGATGTGAAGAATGCGTACATTGGAGTTTCCAAAGACAGGCAACATTTAGCGCATGTCGGCCAGGGGGCTTCCAAAATGACGCAGCGCCCCTCATCCTCGCCATTTTCGTCCCGGATCACCGCCTCGTCCGCTTCCGCCCCAATTCACCTGTGCTGCTGTCCTGATTCCCTACCACCCTCTTCCCATATACTGGCATCAGCTGAATACCCGCGACAAGTACAAGACGTGAGTCCGACACCACTACCGCAGTGCCCTTTGCCTAACCCTGGTGATTGGAAGCGCATTGCCCCTCAAAACGTGGCCGGTACATCGTTCATGACCGCCACGACCACTCCTTTCTCTGCTGACCCCAGCTCAGAATGAGTGGCACAGATCAATGCTCACTGCATCTCAGCGGACCTCAAGACATCCCGGAAGCGTGGTTCGATGAGCAACTCAAACGTTATCGCAGCAGCAATGACATCCTCCAAGACTTTATCTTTAAGGAAGTCGAGGTACTTAAGGCGTATTACGGCCGCCAAGTCCGCCCACAAGATGCAGCTCGTGCTATCACAGGCCCTATTACAAGCACGTCCATTCCTTTTGGGGGAACCTCTTCAGACGACATTGTCCCGCTCACGCAGCTATGGAGGCTACTCAAAGATGCACTTGTCGAATGGCCATCAGGTCGCACGCCAGATCTCGTTCTTCTCCTCGCTGCCATTGCGAGGAGAGATGACCGAATCCACCGAGGCGAGGCTCTCGATGATGACGAACAGCCGATGACAATGGACTTGTCTTCCATACCTGACCATGATTTGGTCCGAAGCATACTGGATGGAACCGGGACAGATTGTCAGACGGTGTAATGGTGTGGAATCCAGGCATCGTGCGAGGGACGCATACATTAAGCAGCAAGATGCTGAGGCACAGTTGGTCGCAGCGGGGCTGTTCGAGTGGAGGCGTGCGTTCTGGTACCTGATCAAGACACTGGAAAGGGTGGCAAGTCGCAATGACAATACTATAGCATCCGGGGATAACACAGCGGAGTTGCTGCTTCAAGCGGACTTCCATATCCCGGCTGTCGCCTGCTGGATTAAGCACAACGGACGCAAGCTGTATGACGAGATTGCCAAAGACAAGCTCGGGGTTTGGGACGAGAGGGATGTCCCAGTGGAGGCTTGGCACTTTGACCACCCTACGGAGCGTTGGTCATTTTGGGCGGGACGACTGAGTGAATTTGTGACAGACCAGCATGACAACATTGTCAAAGGCGCGGCGCGCCACGCTGTAAAGAATATGGAGGCCATTGCAGGAGCATCTCGCCGGTACAATGCGCGGCATGACGAAGGAGACGGAACTTGTATCATTTGTCCAACTATGACGGACCATCCAAGGGCAGACTAGGACTTTCAGGCGGGAAGGCCAGCGGCGAGTTCAATTCACCATGACGTCCTGAGTGTCTTGCGGTGCCGTAGCTGCATGCCAGAAACTCAGCGCTACCCACCAATCAATCCATACCAATCAAGGAAGTCAAGTTTCAATCAAGCCGAGCTCACGTCTCCCAGTCAATCAATCAATCTTCCAAACCCCTTCGATTGAATCCGATTGACATAAATCCTTGATTATGTAATATACATAGTAGCCAATCAGAATCAGGGATTTAACTCAAATAGGAAGTAAGGAAGACAAATACTGCCATATTTAGATTAGCCCTGTTCTCCCTTTCATGCTGTAGGGTAGCTCCATCGCGTAAGCTGGGAAGGGATTGTTGCGCCCGACGCGTGTTACGCTCACCGCTACTCGTGATCCTTCCACCTACGTGGGAACGCGTCGTCACGATCCACGCCTCCGAGTACATTCTTTCGGCTTTCCGATGGCGTTGACGATTTTTGGATCTCGTCGTACAGCTAGCCTGGCCGCTCAATTCAATGCGTCCAGTGATTCATCGACATCCGACAGCTTCGACGGCCTGCCCATTGCGACCTGGCGGGGTCGACGATTCGTCCAAGATGAGCTTCTCTGGAAGAAGGGTTCGCGGGCGCCAAAGACTTGGATAAAAGATCATGGAGTCTTCGTGAGGGAAATCAAGAGAGGCAATGCGTCTGGTATTGGACCTGATCATCATTATGTGATGCAACGTGCTGACCATGGCTCAGCCGAAAGGCTGTGGGTTTGCAGCATCTGCGACGAGCGACGCAAACTACAGCACGAACGCAACCTCTGGTGCTATGAGCCATCTCCAAAACAGGCACCGAATATTCCCCCCCGATGGGCCATTGACCAGCTCCGATTGTGAGGATGCTCGGCCTCGCAAGCGACCGAGGACCTCCCCAATACCGAAGACACAATCGACGAAGGTGCAGGAGCTCGCCTGTGGCTTCATCGTTAATACGGACCAACCTTTCGGCGTCTTCGACGACCGTTATCTCCGAGAACTCTTGCAGCAGTTTGATCAAGACCTGTTTTCACAAATTCCATGGTCCCGGAGCAGCCAGCGAAGGCAGCTCGAGGTGGTGTTTGACAGCAAAAAGTGCCTCGTGCAACAGTCATTGCGCGAAGCCATAACGAAAATACATGTTGCCTTTGACCTTTGGACGTCCCCGAATCGATATGCAATTGTCGCTGTGTCAGGACACTTTCTCGACAAGGAAGGGCGTCAACAGCAACGGCTGCTGGCGCTTACTCGCCAGCCTGGGCCTCATGCTGGTGAGAACATCGCACACACCCTTCGGAGGGTCGTGGAAGATTGGCAGATCGAAGACATGATCGGAACTTTGGTTTCTGATAATGCGACGAACAACGATACCTGTGCGGATCACTTCTTCCGCGCCATTGAACCTGCTTTGACGCAGGGCGACCGTGTGGAGCGGCGCATGAGATGTTACGGCCACATACTCAACCTTGTCGGCAGAGCTTTCCTATATGGCGAAGACGGCGAGACTTTTGAGCAAGAAAGTCAGCGTCTACTCGACGCCGACCTCATTGAAGACGACCTGCGACACTGGAGACATCGTGGCCCCGTCGGCAGGCTGCGCAACATCATCAAGTTCATTCGAGCGTCGCCTCAACGAAGCGAGCGATTCCAGACACTGGCTAGTGAAGCCGATGATCAGGACGCCTGGCTGATCCACCAAGAATCGAGCAGAGAGTTGCAGCTGATCCTTAGCAATGAGACTCGGTGGAACTCTACATACCTAATGATCGAAAGAGCGCTCAGGAAGCAGGGACATCTCCAGACCTTCTTGATAGAGAACCAGATGGAGGAAGACGCATCAAAGCGGCTGCCCGCTGAAGACGTTCTGCATCCCGAAGACTGGCGTCTTCTCGTTGAGCTCAAGGAGATCCTTGCCCCACTTTACTTCCAAACGATGAGATGTCAAGGCTGGGGCCAGAGAGGAAGCCATGGAAACGTCTGGGAGATAATGACCGGAATGGAGTATCTTCTTGATCAACTGGAGGACTGGAAAGCCTACTTTGATGATCCGGCTGGCGGGGCGGTCGAGCAATACCGGGCTCTTCAACTCTACGATAGGTCAAGCCGGCGGAAAGGGCCTCAAGCAACACAGCCTGCCCCGATGAAGGGTGCGGAGGAACCATCGATGGACCACCTTCCACTCCATACAAGAGCCGACTTCATGTCAGGCCGAGCCGACCGACTTGCCTCGCTCCGCGAGGACTCGAAATGTTACATTCGTCTTTCCATAACCAACGCTTGGCAGAAGCTAAATGAGTATTATACCAAGCTGGGCAGTTCGCCGTTGTTTGCCGCTGCGGTAATTCTTCATCCAGGACGCAGCATCCGCTGGCTCGAAGATCGCTGGAGCAGCGACGAGCAGCAGGGCTGGCTTCGTGATGCGAAGGATGGTCTGGAGAGGTTTTGGACGGCCTGGTACCGCAACAACAGCGCAGAACCTGGCGCAGAGGGGTCACTGAATTATCCAGCGATCCCACGCCGCACCAACTATTCTGCCGGCCCGAGGCGGGAGGAGTCCGCATATGAGCAGTGGCTCAATAGCAGGACGGAACGACTTGCAGACGAGAGCACGGAGCTCGAGCGATATTTTCGCCTTGAGCTGCCTGTGCCAATAGACGACCCTATTCAATGGTGGATGGACCGCAGATTGTCATTCCCAACGCTGAGTCAACTGGCTCTGGATGTCTTCGCTATTCCGGCGATGGCCGCCGATTGCGAGAGAGCCTTCAGTCTTGCCAAGCTTACTTTGACAAGTCAGCGGCTCTCAATGGAGCCATCAACGCTAGAGAAAGTTCAATGTCTCAAGAACTGGGTTCGACGGGATGCAGTCACGTTGGGTGGACTCTACTTCAACAATCGCGGAGCAATTGGCGAGGAGTAGTGTAGGATGGACCATGAACGTACCTTAGCTAGGATGCACTCTCAAGTTGAATCAATCCAGCCAAGTCAATCAAGCCGAGGCCGAGCGATGTGTCAATCATCCAATCGAGACCCCCCAGAATTGACTTGATTGAATTGAGAGCAGCGCTGCAGAAACTGGATGTTGCCGTATCAAGTCGTGCAACCGTGTGCCCCTCGAGCGCATGGCCGGCTTCCGGCGAGATTGCCCTGATCAGTTGTAAAGTAGAGGCTCTGTCCTATCTGCCCGTGCTTCGTTTCCGTGAATAGCTTCCTGATTTTGCCCGGGCATATATCTTACCGACGTCGCCAAGTACAGGATTGCTGTGCTGTTTCGGAGAACTTATACAGCCAGTCTAGCGGACTAAGTCCCTTCGTCGCTGTCCAGAATGGAGCTCGGTGCCTAGTGCACAAGATGCTCGTAGCTGGCTGACCGCCGTGCGCAGTCAGAGCCCTGACGTAGCTCGCTCAATTTCCGTGTTGAAGGGCAGCGGCTGCCGCAGAGATTCGTATATGAAGGGAGCTAATCTTGCGCAATGCTTCCCCGTCTCCCACTGTGGGCAGTTCTGTCTGCCACATGGCCTGTACAGTGTCCAGCGGATATGTCGCGTCAGAGTCGTTGGTCACTTGTGGGTTCTTGTACCATTCGAGGACGTCCTCCCAATGGTGGACCAGCTCCTGATTTGTGGCAGTGGTGGTAAAGATTTGGGACACGAGACGACCGATGGCGTCTTGGATCTGTTGGTTGATGTGATTGCCAGCGGGCGAGCGACACGGGGTATTATCGCTGCCCAGCGTGTCCATTCCATATCTAGAAGTAGAGGCATGCTGCCGTCCCTGGGTTCGCTGGCAACAGTTTTGTACCTGGCGTTTCCCAACATCCCACGAGTAACGGGAAAGTGGATGATTGTCTTCTGTTCCATCATTGACTGAAACTGTGTCAAGCACAGCAGGGTTGGGTCGTGCGACAACCTCACGCCAAAGACAGAACATGATTCGCTGGCCATAAGACAAGATGAAGGCGGATTTGGCTCGCTGATCCCTGGCTTGAGCGGCGCGCTTGTGGTCACGGAAGGCCTGCGCGTCGGCACCATCGAACGGATGAGAGACCTTGTAAGACTCGATCTCATTTTGGAGCAGCTGATACTCGCGGCTTTCCTTCCAACGAGCAGCAAATTCGTCCGGGGTGCGAGGAACGTGATTCTCGAAACCGGGACGAATGAGGAGTTCTAGAGGAGAGGTCAAGGACGTAAGGAAGTCCGGATCCGTTTGACTTATGGGGTATTCGAAGCCCATGTCGACAAAGAACTGCTTGGCCCTTGCAGTTGGCCCGAAGTAGATCTGACGATCCTCTTACAAGACGGTGACCTTGTCAAAAAGGCTATAAGCGCTCTGTCAGACAATTGGCTCCACAGGGATCACAGTTGGCATCGTGTTAATTGATGAGAATTATCTTGAAGAGCTATCTGCAAGCGCACGACAGTGCGCTGCTCTTTATACACAAAGGAAATATTTGCTTTGTGGTGCAAAGTCCCTGTAATTGAAGCTGGTGTGCAAATATATGCAACCAGTGTTTGAGCTTTGACCTCAACCGAAGTCAAAGCACAACGCGTGCAGGCGCTCGACCTTAACACACGGATTATAGCATCGGCTTCCGCGGGCAAATATTCTCAGTGCAGATATGCAATATGAAGCTTGCTCTATATGCGACACAGGGCCGACTTTGACTGCGGGGATGAGTTTCGGGGGGTGTGGATGAGGTCACGGAAGTTCACCTTTTGCCGCCATGGGGTGCTATTCCCGCACCTCCGACCCGGCAGTACGTAGTCCACAAGATGGCCACTGGGGAACTGTACCCGTTTTCTTCGATTATCCATCGCGCAGTTCTGGTCGGAGTGCCGGTCCGATTCCCGCATGCGGCTTAAAGGCGCGATACCGCTTGGACGATTCCCGTGTTACGACTTGAACGAGTAAAGCTTGGGTCTCTCATGCCAGCTGATCATGGACATCGCCCCCTCGATGAAGCTGTCCAATCCGCGGACCATGCGTTCCGTGCGACGCTGCTCGTGACCGATTCGACTGGCATCTAGATGTCCCATGACGGTGCCAGAAAGTTCCCGCAGGAAGCGCATTGCTGCATCGTCTAGACCTTGGCGAGGCTTGGCATCCATAACGCATAAGACACCAATATCGATTCCGCGACGAGTGCGCAGGGGAATGCCGGCGTAAAACCGACAGTGTGGCCAGTAGCGCTGAACAAAAGGTTGGTCTGCCAAATGACTTTCATTCAATAGGTTATTGAAGACGGATACTGGTAGCAAGACGTCACCGCTGACGCAGGCAGGCCCTGTTCGCTCCGCGACGTGTTTTGGCGAAGGACATATAACATGCTCGCAAATTCCGAACGGTCTAGACTCTGCAGTGCCACATAACCAAAGGTGTTGCTGCTGCTCCAAAACCTCGGCGGGCAGCAGTGAAGAGGTTGGTATAGCTTCTGCGATGAAGTATTGACTACTGCTGTCAAAGAGGGAGACTAGAGCGCGTGATGCGCCCAAACGTAGGCTAGCGAGTTGCGTGAGGGCCGTGAGGGTCGGATCCGAAGATGCGCGAGGATGTAGCTGGCTAGCAGATGCCCGAGCCTTGCTCGTATTAAACGACGGGGGAAAGTAGCTGGTGGATCTAGCCGTCAGTGTTACTATGTCCGGTGACTTCGCAATTTTGGTGTTAAGTCTTCAAACCGGAATATCTCCCGCTCGCGGACCAGTCTCCCGCCTATTACGCCGCAACCGTTCTGCACTCGGCGATTCGTTGGGACTTCCTCCGCCGAGTGTATCGCGAGAGACCAGAATGGATTGAGAAAGCACAACAGCTCTTCAGTGCCATCTGGCAGGAATACAAAGTGCTGCCTATTCAGTTCGAACGGAACCCATTCGACGATGTACGGCGAGGAAAGCGAGCCAAGGAGGCAGAAGAGGCAGTGGATACCGTCTCCTCGTACGTGGACAGCTTCAAATCGACAGCGATGTAAATTTCCAGGCATAGCAAGAGTGATGAGCTTGATCGGTGGCTCCAACTTGCCGATCCTGTTGAGAAGGGTTGCAATCATTCTTATATTGGTTCAACAAAAGATTTGACTATCCTCGCCTTACGCGTATGGCCATGGATACTCTCCGTGCCGCCCATGGGCGCTGAATGCGAGAGGGTCTTTTCCTCGTGTGGCAATATGGTCTCGGCGAAACGCTGTCGACTACAAGCCGAAACAATCGCTATCACACAAACCGTACGATCATGGCTACGGGCAGGACTATAGGATGATTACGATGGACTGCTGAAGGACCTCGTGGCAGCAGAGCTCAACGAGAGGTAATACAACAGGCGCCCATCTGCGGCACGACCTGGTCATTGAGGATCTTCAATCATTAAATCATTATCATTTCATTCTCAGTCCTACAATGATCATTATCATTGCTACATCGCTTATTAATCAATCATTTCCTCTCATTGTCTAAGTGATAATGATTGATAATGATTCATGCGCCACTCTGGTTGCGATAATGTCGTAGAAGATGAGCGTGCAGACCTGGGTGATTCTGGAAATAGCGTCATCTCTCCAAACGCTCAAGAACTCGCCCCGGTCCTGTATTGCCCGGAAGATGGTGGATGAGCTTGTAGCTGTGACCAGAACTGCTGACCCCAACTGTGAACGGCATCCACAAGAGTGGACAGGATGGCATAAATCGGGTGCTTCTGCAGGCTGGGGAGGCTGTAGCACGGGTCTCGACACAAGATTGCAGCTGTCCACACACCCGCGAGCATCAGATCGCCTTCCTGAAATGTATTATCGAAATGAAAGCACGGTACCTCGGCGCACTACGTATTAACGTGAAGGAGGTTTGTAAGCGATTGCCGCATTCTATGCTTTTCTACGTCGGTGCCGACACACTCAAGGCGTAGCTGCTTCTGCCGAAACCTCATGGAGTTGTTGACAAGGGATGTAAGCCGCGTGTGAAGTGTATCCAGCGTGGCAAGTTCGCGACTGGGCCCGTACTGAGCGATTCTCTCGGCACGCAAAACAATGTTTTCCACTTGCTCGAGGCAATCCACTTCCGCATCCCAAGGTGTGCCAGATGGCGCAAAGACAGCGGCTAGGGCCACCAGTTCCAGTTGTTCCTTTGTCGGTTTCTGCCACATCGTGGAGAAGAGGAGACGAGAAGAATGTTACTCAGATTGTTTCGTTTGGCGGCAGCCTATGTTAGAGACTGGTCATCTGGACCAGTTTCAATCACGTAGAGAAGGTAGTATTGGGGTAGACGCGTCACTCGATTGGTGCGCCGTGAGAGTCCGCAGCCGACAAGAGCGGTGCATGAAAGGCATGAGCCAAATGGTCTTCGCGGCCCACTGCATCCCGCAATTGACACCTTCACCCAACGCCACGGATGCCTTGCTTTTTCAAGTTTCAAGTCTAGCATCGGCAGGTTTTCGTTCCGCCACAGCATCCAATCCGGGCCGAGATACCAACAGCAGGTAACTTCTGCACATCCATGCCCTGGCTCTGCCGGTGCTAGCTCCGGCGGGGTTTGTCCAATGAGCTGCAAGTCACAGATATGCACCAGCCATCCTGTGAGCCAGGATCACTCGGTTGGCATGAACGCTCATCGATCGGCATGTCGTCAACCGTCCCCATCATGGCAAGTCAAAATATTGCAGAGTCTTGTACGCAGCCGTCGGCCAGGGACCTCGTCCCGATTGAAGAGTAGAAGTCACAATGAGACACCAGTAAGACATAATAAACCGTAGCATGGACCTCTCCACCAGGAGCAACGCGTGGGGTAGATGAAGGGCAAATGCCGAGATATACTTTAACTAGTCTCCTGGGGCACATCCGAATCAGTGGCCTTTTATATTAGTAAGGTGTTGGTATTGCCTTCTGGTAATTACCTGACATGAGCTGCTGTCGAAGAGACGCCGGAATCGCTTCGTTGTCTGATTTACGAAAACGCCTGTCACACTCTTCGCAGCCCTCAGTGGCGGTAGGTTGGTACCACTGGCGTCGCAGCGAAAGAGCTACACGGCATCCCGCATCAATAGTTTAAGCCTCTGGTGTCTAAACCCTCTGCAGTCTGCTCGGTCGAAGCAGACACTGACCGACGTCCCACTTCGGCTTCCTGGCAATGGTCAATTCAATTTATGGGCATTGACCAACATAGACTGCTGAGGCCACTGATGAAAGGTAAACAGACGTCTGTAGTTGCACCGTTGAGCGATTCGCCGTTGCATGGCTGTGCCTGTACTTATGGTAATGCGACAAAGGGATGGCCGACACGGACCCGTCTTCGGCACTGCGGCTGACACGCGCACTGCCAGCCACAATCACAATGCTGTATGTGACCCAAAAAGAAAATAATGCGCCGCTCGGCTTTGAGGTTGCGTGACGCCCAGTGGCACCCCATTGTTTGCAGTAAAACCATGCGCGGCCACCTGCACACCCTTCCAGGTTCTCGAGTATACTGATCCCACGTCCGCAGTTAAATTTAACGTGCCCAGCCGCAGCTGTAGCGTCTTTGGCTTTTGGTGGTAATCGCCCTGCGCTGTTTCTCTCGAGTCCCAGCACAGTACCCGCCCACGTTGTATCACCTATTCCATCCCGCCTCCCCATGGATGGTTACGCATCTCCTCCGTCAAAGGATGGCCTTGCCACAACCTTGCTCCTTGATGTCGCTGCGCCTTGTCCTTTGCTCTCCTTCTCAACCTTCTGTTACGGAGCATATGCCCTCTGCAAGACATGCTTCTGCTGTTTCAATTGGGCTTTCGATTCTTCAATGAAGACTGCGGCCTCCAAGGGGTCCGGTGTTGGTTAGTAGAACAACCACCTGTTGGTACTCAAATTAAGCTAAGAGACCTACAGGAGGAACTGGCTCTTGATGTATCCGCTATCCCGGCAATGGCAGCTGATTGCGATAGAACCTTCTGTTTTGCCAAACTCACTTTAACTAGTCAGCACTCAATAAACAGGTCCACACTAGAGAAGTGCAACGTCTCAAGAATTGGACTCGACGGGATACTGTCACGCTGGGCGGACTCTACTTCAACAACGGTGGAGCAAGTGGTGAGCAGTAGCGCAGGAACGGATCCTCAACATTTTGGCTCTCCCAAAGCACTTTCAAGTTGAATCAATCTAACTAAGGCAGTCAAGTTGCGGTCGAGGAGTTTGTTAATCATCCAATCGAGGCCTCCACCTAGAATTTACTTGATTGATCGAGAGCAGCGCTGATTATTGCTATCCCTCCCTTGTTGGGTAGAACGCAGCGAGATGCTAAAACACGGCACAGAAGTGAGCCAAGTACCGAACGCCGCAGGGTGCTTACAAGCGAAGCGGCGTGCACGGCAGACCCTGAGAGCACTCTGGACGGTTAGAAGATCCCAATAGCCACGCAGAGAAGAGGCAAAATCTGCAAGACCCATGATGGGCAAATCGCAAGGAGGAGGCCCACGGATATGTGTCTCAAAGCCGATTTCCGGAGATATGAAGTAAAACCATGTGTCGAAACACTTTAATGTTACCTAAGACTGAAGAGTCTACGTCCCCCTGTGCGGCGACGAGCGCCCGGGCCATGTGTGACCATCTGCTCCCTGCTTCAAGGCCCTGGGAAATGATGGACTCTTAGCAAAATGGATGGCCCAGTCATTTTTCTGAGGCGGCATACCTCTCAGACGATCCGCAGACGATGAAAAGGTTCTGATCACGCAATGGCCAAGGACGTGGGCGTTCGCGCGGAGCTAGTCCAAACTTTTATTCGCGATGGAGGGCAGATATTGTGTCGAGATGGATCGGGCCTCACCGCCAGGTTCGCCCCACAATTGCAGGTCCCTGGTTCTCAACCTGGCCTTTAATTTCAGTATCGCCACTGCATTGGTCTGTGCTTGCATTGGATGCGTGAAGCGAACCGCGCTGTAAACCCCGGCTTTGGAAGTTGTACGCCGCTGAGGCGGTCCTTAAAATGGTCAATGCAGCCATGTTTGTCGGTGTCGAGCTCATTCCCTCCGCTGCCATCGCAATTTCGACGCTTAGGCGTGATCTAACAAGTGCCATACTCTCGAGAGCCCCTCGTCGTCTTCTGCGAACCAGTCCATGACTAGTGCGCACCCATACGACCACTACACCGTTCATCTCAGCGAATACTGACTGATGCCGTTGATGCGCGAAAATATTCACGCAGAATCTTATTACTGTCATAGCCCCTGGTGCTGACAGTGGCAGACTAGGTGGCGTCGGTCGGTGTATCGATTTGCCTTAAACATGAAGTACTCGAGCAGATTGGGAAGAGATTCGCAGGGACTAATTGACAGAGGCAATGTGTCAATATTATGCTACTGCTGTCTACTAACGGTAGCCATAATTATGCAGCCTGCCACGTTGCAGATGCTTGCGTCATGGAGTCGGTATAAACTGCAACCCTCAATTCAATCACTACACGGAACATCCACCTCTTCCGACTCACAGAGGACCTCCCGCCCGTCACCAGTTACCTATGCATCCATGCCGAGCAACATGATGTTTACGACGACTGACAGTACAACTCCCAAAGCCTTGTGGGTAGACAAGCGTGTACAGCACTCGGATTTCTTGCCATTACCATTAGATTACTGACGGCGGGACACTATACAAACTGATGTTACTGTATAGATCACATGCAGTCTCTGTATACGACTGTACGGGGCAAATTGACAGCCAGGGCAGCCGATGCACACCTAAATCTGCGATCTGCCCCACGGTTTGGCTGGGGTTCAGACTGCTGTGCGAAGTCGTCGTCCCACATATTCAGCTGTGGTCCGGCAAACGGTGTGTGAATGACACCGCCACTACAGGCCGGTCGCCTAGGGCGGCCGCGTGGTGCCGTGCCCACCTCGCCAATCCTGCTTCGTCAGTGGCACAACTTGAACTGATGTCGCAGCCTCGCCTACTGCTCGTGAATTGCAGGGCTCTTGCTTTGATCTGGTAGTGGTTAATACTCCTCAGTCCTCGGGAAGGACGGCTCGAAAACTGTATGAGCCGGCAGAAGGCCATGGTCCGCGACTTTGCAGTTCCACAATGACAGCCCGCGCCACTTGTGTTCAGCTCTTGGGTATGTGTGCTGTCAATATCAAGCCGCTCATTCACGTAGACCGTTACCAGCACTGCTGCCTACAATCGGTGGCGATAGCTTCAGGCAACCTGGCTTCTGCCTGTCGTGTCTCAGATGCCTGCCTCAATCGGCACAGGTATAAAATACCGACTACAGTCAATCGTTAGATAGAAGAATCAAGAGTCTTTTGTTGCCCAATTCGCTGGGGACCTTCTACTCGGTCGTCAGTTAGTCATGCACACGTGCAGTGCGACATGTGCCAAATACTAGCTCCGCTGCTGTCGTTCCAGCGTACGCTATTGCATTGACAAATTTGGGCGCCATATAGTCCACTGCTGGGGGGTGGTGTGAGAAGAGGGTGGCTTCCCAATGCGCAGAACGCTTTAGAGCCCTAGGGAGGGCCTGGTTTGGGCTTGGGCTTGGGGCGAGAAACCGCCCTCCGTGCGGAAAGCTTGCAGTGGGTGACAAGAGTAGACGGGCCGGTGTGGTGCAGCATTGACCGAGTGCATTGAAGATAACTGCAGGCAGTCGATTGTTGTGTGAGGAGTGCACGATATCCTGAAGCTTCTTAGAAAACGTTTGCGTCTGAGGCGTAGCACCTGCCTGCCGTCAGCTGCACTCGTGGTGGGGCGGGCTGACCAGTGTGCGACGATAGGTCATGGTTGCACCCTGCTGCAACAGAGCTAGAAGTGGTCTTTGTTGGCTAGGTAAGTCGGACGGCTTTGCAGTGGCCAGTGCGATAAGGACCATTGCGGGGTGGCTGCAACAACAAAACAGCCGTGTTCCAGCACCAGGCAGTTGCTCATTCCCTAATTACATGTTGACATATTACTTAAAGGCGCTGGACAGCCAACACTGCCCGTCATTTCCCGCTGCTCCTTAAATACACCCTCACACCACACAATAACTTTACGAGTACCAATAAGCTAATGCCCATGCAAGAAGTGCCGAGCCTTTCGTGAGCCGTTCTCTATCGCCCTCATGCTCTACACGATTATCGTGTGATCCAGTTTCACAATTCGAAGCTGACCTGCTAACCAGCCCACATCGCGTCTCTGGATGGGCCGCTAAACCGCCTCGCAAATATACGGGCGTGAGCTTTTGACTACACGGGCGTGAACAGCATCAGGGCTGTGGAGACGGATCAATGCAGCTGCGGCCAAGCAGCGGAGAAAGTTGAGCATTTCCTCTTTCGGTGCAGACGGTGCGGAGAGGGAAGGCATGATACGATGCAAGCGGACCAAGATCGGAAACTTGTCTTTCTTCCTGGGAGGCAAGTCTGGGTCGGATGGCGAGAGATGGAAGCCCGACATGGCTGCTGTCCGAACGACGATTAAGTTCGCAATGGCAACAGGAAGGCTAGAGACAGACAGATGAACAGGAACAGGCGAACCTGCGATGAATGGGACTAGTGGACTGGTGTCAGGGCGTAACATCCTAGCCGCGCAACCTCGCACTGACCGACCGAGTTAGCTCCAGCTGCCGAGGATGGGATGCTGGGCACCCTGAGGGGATGACCTCAGGGAGGGACTGTCAGTTCGCGCAATGAGGCTGCAGGTGCAAAGGAAGGAAACATATATCGGGCTTTAGGTGTACGGCCTTAGGGTAGAATGAGCAAATAGCGCACCATTATGGCCCTTTAGGGATAACCCCTCCGGGCGTAAATAAAGTACATTACATTGCATTGCCTTTTTCTTTTCCTTTTTGCATGGCCGATCGAAGAATTTTGCCAGTGGCAGAATGCCTAGTTACGAAGTCAATTGGGACCATGCAACGATTTTTGGTGGGCTGTTGAGAGCTCACCTGCGATGCGTGTCCTGACGATTGTTAAGTAGTCGCACTAACGTGAACAAGAGACGGTTCCGCCCAACTAAGCCCACTTTCTCTCGGTGCTGCCATGGGGGATGAGCCAGCATGACGCCGTGGTCCCAAGCAGGCGTGGCATGTAACAGCTCAATCATATCAGCCATGGCCCTAGCGATGAGAGCTATGACATGAGGAAGACAGTTGGCGAACGTGCTTGTGGGGATCCTGTGCAGCACCTAAGCTTATACGTAGGCTGCGCTGATCAGGCAGCAGCGGCCCTTCACATCTGCAGACGCAGCGGGCAGCCAGACTGGAGGGCCATCGGGGTAAGTACCAACGTACACACGGCCATACACACACATGTGGCACAGTGATATCGCTGCATTGGGCTTCAATGAGTGAAATGGATGGGTCAAAATGATCTTGTTTGTTGTTGCGTTGAATCACTGGCGCTTAGGGTCTCATCCGAGGGTACGTAGAATTACCGACTACAGTCACCCATTAGAGAAGAACCGAGCATTCCTTTGCCCAAGTTCATCCTACTCAGTTGTGTTTCAGTTGCGGTCACATCGACACAGAAGACAGTCGAGCCCACAATGCCTCGCGAGAGCATTGAGACTCTCAATGCGTACCAGTTACCAAAGGTGCCAGTCCAGCCATACAAGGTGGGGTGGCAGCCTGGCATTTCTAAACCGGATCTTCCTTCTGATCGCGACATCCACTTACTTCCAGAAAACCACGATGCGCCAGGGTTGGCGGCGTCCTAGATACACAACAGCCAGAAGGCGAATGCGTTTGTGGTGGACTTTGCATGCGCGTTTCGTCATCCGTCCGGAGTCAAGAAGGGAGCCGATTGTCTTGTCATACCATTTCTTGGTGCCCACCTGAGTCTGTATTGCCTCGTCCGCTACAGTAAAGATTGGCAGGAGCGAACCTCCGGGGCGACAAGACACTGTGACAAGACTTACTTTTGCCTGTGTCGCGATGGACACCCAAGCCGTGCGAGGGTCTCCCGGGCGCCCCGCTTTAAGGCCCAGGTAGAGTGCAGAACCAGTCATGTTTCAGAAGTGACATGCCACTAAAATGATCTGCGCCTAGTCAGGTGGCTTTCTTTACAAGCCTGCCTGCTCGAAGAGGACAAGGAGCGTGGACCTATGCCTATGGCTGGTCCAATCACTGAAATGGCGATCTTGGGGACCAGCCGTCCAGCGATGGATCGGGCCAACTCTCAGGTGCCTCCGGCATGCCCGGTTTTGGACTGACCTTTAATTTCAGCTTCACCGTGGCGTTGGTGTGTCTACATTGAAGGAGTGAAGCAAACCGCGCTACAAGCCCTGCCCTTGAGGTTGTACAGCGGTCCGTTGGTCGTGGGACTTCTCAATGTGCATTGACACAGTTCATTGCGGGCCTGCTCGTTAGTGTCGAACACAATCCCTCCCCTGCCATCTTCCACATCTGGCCGCTTGGGCGTGATATAACAAGTGCCATACCCATGAGAGCCCCCGAGCCCCTCCTTCTCTACGAATCAGTCCACGGCTGGTGCACGCCCACTCGCCATTCGTCTCATCGAATACTGATTGACGCCGTTGACGTGAGGCACTAACTACGAAGGATACCAGCACGGTAAGCTTAGGCCGTTCGGCACGCCAGAGCGCGACTGAAATAGCACCAGAAGCTGAAGGCTGCGTAGCCTGAATCAACTATGACCACGGAGCAACCATATTCGCATATTATATTTCTGACAGGACTATTGCCTGGGCGGGTTAAGAAACCCATGCTGAGCGGGAGGCTGCAAGACGAGACTTTTCAGACACTAGTAACCCGCATGCTAAGGCTTGGCTGGGAGTGTTCGGCTCTGCAATTCAGGTTACGGATGGAAAATGAGAGTTTTGATGCCGTGGCTGGCGACGACGAAGAGGTGGAAAGCGCTAAGAGGCGATTCACCGATATCATGTCAGCCCGAGATAACGGCGTGTCTCAGAGTGTGTGTTGGATATATGTCACGGCCAGAGCTGACAAGTGTGGCGGAGCATGTTACGAGCGTTGCGAGCGTTTCTGTCTAGATCAGTTACGGAATGGAGAACACAAATCGAACATCTCCATTTAGTCGTCGACAAGTGCCATTTTTTATCGATCTCCTTCCACGTTAGTGCAGCATGTTCTCTGCATTGTGGCAGGGCTGCAGATATGACTCCGGGCCCTCAGGCGCATGTGAAGAATACATTCCGTCCGTGAGGCCGGGACATCAGTATGGGAGCACGAACAGAAACTACTGCATTGCCGTGCCATGCGAGCCCCGATAAACCGCTTGGAGCTTGGTGACTGTGGCGCCTTGTGTCCGGACAGCGACATGGATCTGATTCAATGTCAATGAAGAGAATCAGAACCGAGTTTACCTCTGCCAGGCCTACCAAGGCGGGAAGATCAAGGATCACGCGAAAACTGCCGGTGGTTTCTACAAGTGCTGGCGAGGATAAGGAACATACGCCTGATAGCATGTATGGAGAGCCGAACTATAGATTGATCGCTTCACACAGCTGATCGCTCAGGACGATTCGCCGATTTAAGAAGAATTTAAAGGCCAAGCGACGGATGAGCCACGGGACTCGAGCACTGCTGCCTGGCCAGATGACCAAAATGTGAGGCGAATCCCTCGCAGAAGACTACGGGGAACGGGAGGTAAGAAAAACAAGCGAGAGACGCTAATAAGACCACTAGAACATGACTCAGGGCTCATCCAATCCTGAACCCGGCACTGTTCTCGCATGTGGGGCATCGTGGATCTGCCTTCTCTTAAACTGCTGCAACCCTGGGAAGTTAATCCAAATCTTCAGGCCATCTTGAGCGCCGCCGCACAAGTCGTCATCACACAGGGCACATCACGGACGTACGTGCAGCTGCACTCCAGCAAGCTTCGCTGAACCTGAACCATACGAACCATGCCCGCGAAGTGAATGAGGCACACCTATCGACCATCATGACTGCTTCCTCGAACATGGAATCGGAGCGCGGGACACCTCAATCCGATCCTGGGCAACATGAGTTGCGCCCGTCTTACCGAGGCAGGCTGCTTCAAACCTGTCCGAACGCGCAGCATTTACGCAGCAAGCATTCGCCTTCCCCAGGCCAGCAAGTTCCAAAAAGGGTCCGGTTCGTGGGAGTTCCCGCACACGACTCTGCCCCTGGCGACACGCGGCTTATCCGAGGACCCACCGAGCATTGCGTCGAAGATCAGCATAGCAGGCCAAGCGTTGCCACTGATGAACAGACGGAGTGGAGCGCAGGTCGGGTGCCCTTACGTTTAATGGATGAGGGGCGGGCCAGCCAGGGGCCTCTGCACAGGTCGGGTGTACTCCAAAATGCTAAAGTATGGCGAGGCATGAAGTATGAGCGAAAGACGCAGGGGCCATTTGCCGGTCGGCTGGTATCGCAGGGCACGATCATCACCATTGACGGAGAGGAATATGTTGAGTACCGCGTGTTGATCAAGCCTGTTTTTGACTCTCATTATCTCTTCAGGGGCGGTTCGTGAGTCTCGCTGCCAATAAATACGCCGTGAAGCAGCTGGCTTCGTTATGCTGGTATCGGTGGTTCCTGGACGCTCCAAGAGCTGGCGCCAGAACAAGGTCCTGGAGGTTGAACTTCAGCTGCTACGGAAGACGCAGATTGGCGCTGTTTCTACAACTTCCTCGCCATTCTCAACACCTACTGGTAAGGTAGCCGTTACAACTGGATCCCAGTTTCCGGCGGCATCAAGGTCAATGGCGGTGTGCTTTCTCAAACTTGCCAGCTAACTTGCACCTGCTTAGGATTCGACGACAACCACTTCAACGCGAGCGGAAGTTCTGTGATGGCAAGCCCAGAAGTATCCCCACTATCCTCAAACACCGACTGCCCACCTTTTCCGGGGATTGGCCAACATAGAGGGTTGTGAGGCGGGCAAAAGTCAGTGACGATTGTCCACTTCTTGCCGCACTCCAACGCTGCGGAGGCTGTCTGTTTCGTCATGAACTGGTGACGCAGCATCCCAAGTGGCTTTGCGGTCATCAAGCATGGCTTCCACAAATAAGTCCAAGGGGCTGGGGTTGGGGTTGGCTGTGGGTTCCAGTAGCGATTGCCCCCTCCAGAGCTGGACATGGCCATAAGTGGCCTTGCATGGGCTTTCTGCAGAAGGCGAGGGCCGCCAGGAACCGGCAGACGCAGCTTGTGGGACTTCCATGACGTTTTCTCTGTGGTGTGAGGGTAGTTGGGGGAATGGCGGCGGTTGTCCACAGGGTGGCGATCAACTCAACGTCAATCCCGAGGTTGTCAACCAGATTGACGTCAATCAACTCAACCCAACTCAACGGAGCTTGTTCTTACTAATCAACCAACTCAATATCCTCATAATATTGAGTTGAGTTGCGTTGATGAGTTGATTGGAACTGACTGAACCCGATTTCCCAGGGCCTGGTGCCGGGTAGCTGCGGGCCTGGATCGCGAAGTCGGTGCATGTTAGTGGGTACTTTGGTAGCACCAAAATCTGCAGTTAGTTTATGTATTGCAGAACATGCCTTAACGTGTCACTGTCATCACGCGTCAACGCGTCGCGACATGCTCGTCGCTCACTCTGCTGCTAACATCCACCGGCCTGGCCTCCCTCCACGGCCCGCTTCTACAGCGCTTACTTGCCTAGGCTCAACATAACCCAACGTTCATCTTTGGGACAATGTCTTTCGCTATTGCTTCTCCGTTATCGCTGGCCCCACCGTCACCAGCTCCATCAACACCAGAGCCGTCAACGCCAGCCGGGGCCCGTGCCAGCTGCCAGACGAAGACCGACTGTTCCGCCACTTCCGCCGCTACACGTGGTCCCCACGAAGCAAAAATACAAAATCCTGGGTATGGGAGTACGGCTTCGATATCGAGAAGGATTCAGAGCGGCGTTAGGTTTGCAGATTGTGCATCCAAAGAGACGCGCCGAAGCCCGGTAATGTACTTGCATTTCGCATTCAGAGCGCTGAACGATATCTCTGGGACCAGCATAAGATTCAAGACCCGTCTGGAAGAAGTTCTGCACCGGCTTCTTGAAGAAGCCGTCGAAAGGATACCGGTCGATAGATAACAAAGGTTTTCAACCTCGATTTGGCCGCACCCCGACACCGAGCAATAGCAAATCGCTTTATCAAGAGCTTCGATAGGCATATCTTCCAGCGTCTGGTTGTCCAATGGCTTGTCGAGAGCAATATGTCCTTCCGAGAATCCGAGAATCAGAGGCCGCGAGCCACTTTTGGGTACCTCAGCCCATCTGTTGTGCGCCGACGCTCGCGTCGGTAGTGGGCCGAGGGGATGGTCAACCAGTCAACGCAACCTCAACCAAACTCAACACAGGGGCGAGGTTGATCAACTCAACGGAGGAAAAGCTTATTAAGCCGTCAACTCACTCAATCGAAGGCTGAGGTTGAATTGATTGCGTTGATCGCCACCCTGGTTGTCCACTTCAAGCCAATATCGGGCCGCTACTACCACCCCTCCCCCACCGCGTGGCTGGTCAGCTTTGGCCTTGCTTGACCTCCTGCAAAGCCATCAGAACTCATCTGGAACCGGACGATGCAGTTAAGTAGGGAGCTTGTGGCCTTCAAGCATGGCTTCTAGAAATGCGAGTACCGCGCGGCAAGCTTTAGCAGTGGGGATTATTGTAGTTTCCCGTGGTTGTGTGGCTGAGGTCATGGAAGTTCTCTTATTGCCGCCGTGTGGTGCTATTTCCACCCTCGACCGGGCTGCAGGTACAGTACTGTAGTCTACAATATGGCCGCTTGCGAGCTGACGCCCCCTGCCTGCATCAGGACAGGAGACTGGTTTGTGTCTTTCGATGTCAATGGCGTTTCAAGTCTCTCCAACTGGACAGCTGGCCGCCTTCGGACGCGGCAGCAGTTTACCGCACTAGATCTGCACATCCAGAATCAGGTCCTGTGACTCCATAAAGTCCTGCATAGAAATGGACACACCTCCACGTAGGGATGTCGAGAAGGTGACACGACCTGTAGCAGCCAATGACACGCACAGACTGGACGGCAGGAAGCGATAGACGCTGCAGACGAGATGTGACCTGACGACGTCAAGAACCCGACTTTCAGCTGCGGCGTAGCGTGCATCTGAAGAATGTGCCACGGCCGCGTGTGCTGCAGTGATCTGCTTGTCAAGCTTTGGACAATGTCCGCTATTGCCATAGTCGACAGTTAGACGGCACAAACCCCGGCGCTGCGTCTCGGCACAGGCTCCACGTCAGCGAGCGGCATGTCTGGAACCGGACGACGCCGTCCACATGAAGGAATTGGACGAATAAATGGCATCTTGTCCGTCTTCGCGCCCTGCATGGCGGCCTTCGTCCGGGTTGAATGTTGATGGCCCAGACGGACGATGTGGCCACCACCATTCCGCAATGATCTGCGCGGCAGAACTGGCCGTCGCCATGCAACCACGTTGCGAAGCTGACACGTACTGAAGCTGCCACACGCGACGCAAGAACTGGACGAAGTGCTTCCCCCCTACTTCGCAATGATCTGCACGGCAAGCTCTGGCTGCCGCTACGTACCAATGTCGGGAAAAAACCGACATGTACCGTAGCTGCCAACACGGAGCAGAAGAATTGGTCGGCGCACGCCTCTGCCCTTGGTGGTCTTCATGTGCAGGCATCGGACGAAGCGGGTCCCGGCCGCCGCACCCACTTCCATGTTTCACGTCACTAATCGACCACGTCAGGGAGCGGACGAAGTGAGATGCAGGCAAATTGTCACACACTTAGGTAGGAAAACCGTGGGCAAAGGAATGCTTAATTTCTATCTGATACTGGCATGAAGCTGCTGTTCTTATACCTGTGCCATTGAGGCCGTGACATGACTCACTGTAGGCAACGGCGTCGTGCCTGCAGGCTGCACCTGTGCAGCCTGAAGCCATACCCGGTTGTTGGCCTTGACACCTGAGGCTCGTTCTTGCAACACTTGGGGCGGTTGACTGTCTTCTTGTGAAGGCATGACTGAAATGGAATCAGAAAGTGGGGCATCACTCGGTAGCGGTGAGATTGATTGGATGTCATCCATCATTATGTGGGACTTTGTTGCGGTTGAGCAAGCGCGTGAGTGAAGGCTTTTAGGCTTTTCTACCTTTCCGAAATTCTGAGCCGTGCGGGACATACTTGGCTCGGCGACCATGATGAAGTAGAGTTTTTGTGACTATGGGCATTGTTGACAGGGCCACAAAGGGCTCCGCGTTTAGATATGAGGACCATTAGGTGCGAAAAGTGAGCATTCTCGTGCAGCAACAGGAGTGGGATCGACGCCAATATGTGCCAGATCATTGGAAGGTCGGTAGAGGCCTTGCCTTATAGTGGCACCAGCAGCGCCTGGAAATGGATTCAGCCAGTTCCCTCGTCACAAAGATTGATAAGTGCGCTGTTCGTGTTTGAGCATCCAGTGTGGCATCCTCAGCGGCCAGCACTGAGCTGATCAGTGGCCAAAACCCTCAGACGTCGGTGTGGAGGGGAGCACCTGTCGCGCGAAAAGAAGGTACCAGCTCAGATAGTGATGGCGGAGTTTTTCGCGAGACGTAACGCGTACATGCACTTTGTGGCTGTATGCACACAACTCGCTGATGTGAGCTCTTATACATTGGGTCTGACGGGGGCCTCGGGTCGCGGAAGGATGGAGTGTTCGAGTGGCGCTCTGCTGGCGAAGGGACTATGAGAATATTTGGCGACTGGAGAACAGAGGAAGGAATGTGCTTGCGGTCAGTTCCTTTTGTGGCCTGCTGGGGGGTTCCAGAGCTGGGTCTCGCCCTCTGGCGCGCCATGCTGCCATTATCCAATTGGCCTAGTGACACACCTGCGGATTCATTGGTCGTACCGTTATTTCTGCAGGCCTAGTATCAATTGCAGAAGATGCGTTGACAAGCGTTCGTCGACAGACAAATCTGCGGAAGTCATAGCGATGTTGCCGGGACTGGGAGATCGGGCCCAGAAAGACGATGAACCTTATGTCGGATTATCCTCGAGGGCACAACCACCAGTTGGTTTGTTCAACACTCACACTGATATACCAGAGGACCGTCGCGCCGTGATCCCGTCAGGGGATGCGCTCTGGTCTTTGCCTCTGGATGACGATTTCGCGTACGTGGATCACAGATTCATGCTTAACGGCGTTGAATTGCTGACTCCTGCCTAGATCTGGCGAAATGTATTCGTCCGTGCGGGATCGCGGGATCTTTGCACCTTCGGTCGATCTATTTTGGCCAACAAGCAGCTTGCTTCCTTCAACAACGCAGCGCTGGCTCAACCTGTGGCTTTCACTCAGTCGCTTCTTTCAGCTATTGGCATGCCTTGGGGGATCTTTCACCAGGATCAAGGGATGTATGTCGTTGATTTCTATACCAAGGGTGGGAGCATTGGACAGTACCAGTCACTGCTTGTGGTGATTCCCCACTACGACTTCGTGTTCGCCGTCCTTACAACCGGATCAGAATCTAGACTCTGTTAGGACGCATTCGAGACAATTCGGAAGCATCTGATACCCGCGCTGCATAGACTAAGTTGGCGTCAAGCGAAGGCGACATTGTCAGGCCTCTACACCGGCCAAAACGGCAACCACAGCCTCGCAATTTCGAGAGATGAGCTGTGCCGTTTATCTCATTACACTGCACCATGCTGGCTTCGCGCATGAACTCGACTATCGCCTAAAGGAAGCGGGCTTCGGTGATGCACACGTGCCATCTTGGTCATCCGCTCCATTAGCCAAGAGACTCGCCATGAGAAAGCAGCTAGCCTTCGTCCACCTCCCATCCCCACCCAAGCAGTCTCCTTTCTCGCTATAGCAGCGAAGGTCTGTTTCATTTCCGACCGCTAGCTTACTCTCTCATTCCCTGCTAGTAATGCAACTTCCGCTCGTTTCCTGCAATGGTCCAGGTCTTCCCGCATTCGTGTAAGAACTCCCGTCTGAGTGTTGAGATTTTCTCAACACATTGGAAATCGCCTAACAGCGCCGCAAATTCCGTAGCGTCCAGGAGGCATTGCTCTACGCCTTCCATGCTGACCTTACGGCGGTGGACAGCGTTATGGCGGATGTTAGCTACAGACCGAAGAAGGATGTCCAGCGGTTTCGTCGGATTGATCCTGGCGGGGAGGAGATCTTTGATCGCCCGCAACTCGGTAATGAAGCGATTCAACTCCAACGATTCGGCGTGGTCCCATTGATGCTTCCGGAGCACCTGGCGGTCCAGCGCTTTGACTGCGAACGCATAACAAGAACGCTCCAGGATGTGCTGTAAACGAGTCAAAACGCGCGTGCTGGTACGTCGCGTTGAGGCAGAGAGTGTTGACTGTGACGAGTCTTCATGTTTTGAGACAGGACGAGGGCCTCGTGCTACGTGGCCGACGGCCGGACCCATTAACCCGATGCTCTCTCTTTGGGAAGCAAGAGACTCGACGAACTCCTCTCTTGACTCTGCGTGATTGCTGGGGCAGGGATTATTCGTTGGCGATGGTCCAGCAACGTCGGTAAGAATACATGGAGGTTTGGCAGCTTTGATTCTGTTGGCGCTGGCCGCCTCGGGTTTGGAAGGGACTTGTGCTTCCTTAACGTCGTCTTTGAACGGTGTTATCGACAAGAGTGGCCGTGTGCTTCTGGCCGATCTTCCTCCCTCCATGGTTGATTCTCCCGACGGACTGAGCAATACGCTAGATGGATTTATTTCGCCCAACCACTACTTCAGCTGATTAGCATTGCCATCATCTCGCATCACATAGTCGTTCAGTGCTAAATGTGTAACTCACTGAGAGTTTTGACGTCCGATAATCAAAAGCCCATTGCCAGTGCAGCGCGCCCTCACCCTCGGCGGCGTTTGCACACACATGGTCGACTGTTGCACGCCCTACAACGCTAACGACATTGATAATATCCACTAGAGTGCTGTTAGCCACCGCGAGGCAACTCAAACACATACGATGGTCACTGGTGTTAGCTGTCACTCACTGTGATTAGATGCTATTAGCTCGTTTTGGCTGTAGCCCGCCACCTGCTCGGGTACCGGCCTTTGATCAGCAGCACTCTTGGGAGGCAGGTCATCCGCAGAGTACATCCAGTAGACGCGCGCATAGACATGGTGCTCGTCCAACGCTCTGATCTCAAGAACCCTTGCCACCCAGAGTCCTTTGAGGCCAGCCCTGTCCGATTGATCTGGATCTTCATTCGCACGCTTTTGCCGCTCGACCGTCGTGTCATTGGCGACGTAAACGAAATCGTCGCTATAGTACTTGACGTTATTGACTACACTCCGTTAGTTGTGTTTGATACTTGAGGGGGACTACATTCGGGGAAACTGACGAAAAAAACTCTTGTACCGTGTCATGTCGAGCCATCCCTTCAGTGGTTCGATGCGGTATGACACATCCATCCTCTGCGTGCGGGAGTCTCCGCTGGGCCCAAATGGCCATTCTTGTGGCCGCGTCTGCACCAATCCTTTCTCACCCTGTGTGACGTTGCGCTTACGTTTCTTGCCAGTCACTTGACTGTGAATGAGTGGTAGGATGTCGCTCACGGTGAAAGGACAAGGAGCATAGGTGTCCACGTTCGGTGAAGGGGAGTGTCCTTTTGCGGGCATGGTTGGTGCGGCCCCGTGATAGAACACGTCTGAATCTGTCACACTTAAGTCGCCGGTGGCCACGTACTCGTGTCCGGACCCGCGTCGCCTCTTTGGTTCGCGATGTACGTGCGGGATTGGATTGTTATTTTTCTGTCACCCTCAAGAAACCCATACGATGGACAGGGGGCACGTGACCGGGTGGCTATTTGTGGGTACTGGGTGGGTTAACCTGTGACCTGTTAACGCCAGGGTGATTTAATGGGCGACAAGTACGGCGGGAGGCTTGGTGGTGCCCGCCACCACAATGCGTCCACTAGTGCTCGTCATCGAGTATAGAGTATACCCCTCCCATTATGAGGGAATTCGCCGTCTGTGCAAGACGTCTCCGAACAAGGGTGGGGGGGGAGCAGAGCCTCTTCTCTCGACCGCCGCTTCGCTCCGTCGGGCCGTGACGGTGTTTTCTCGCCCTGTCACTCTCGAGATTCGGCGCGCCACGCAACGTGGCCTCGCGTCTGCCGCGTCCATGCAAGCAAGGCGCACTTCCGGGAGCCGCCCTGGTACGTACCCCTTTTGGGGGAGGGGGGCGGCTTGGGAGGCGACTGCTTTCTTGTTCGTCTTACCTATTTCTTCTTCCCTTGTCTTCTTCCTTTCTTTCGCGGCGGCGCATGTCGCGATGACAGAGCCGCCTACTTTTGCAGGGCCCAAGCACCGTGGCGCCTGCCGGTCCCCTGTAGTCAAGCCTTAACGCTCCGCGGCAACAGTGTTCTAAGGATGCGCACGCAGCCACAGGGTGGGACAGGTGGTAAGTCAATCGCTTTGCCAGTCTAGTAGCATAGTCCGTACAGGTTCTGGCGGGTCTCTCAGAGGCGAGATCTCGCCACGGAGAATTTGCCGACTACCACGAGCGTTTCAATCACGACGACGCACGTCTTGACTGCTCATGCAGACGATGCAAAGCGCCAGAGCACCTTTCTACTGCAGGAAGATACCGCCACGGCTCCGGATGAGGCTTGCTCCTCCCTCACTGGCCGAAGCGATTCACCATGCAGTAGGCAAGGGCTTTAAGCCTTCGTCGAGATGACGTCGGAAAGCTCCTTCTTCCAAAGGATCTGTCCACGCCATTAGGCGACTGCCATTCGTTTTCTTTCTCTCTTTGTTTGCCCCCGCGTTGTTTCGAATTTTGGTCTATGGTCAAGCGAAGGGCGTTGACCCGCCCTGCGCTTGGCCGAGGCCCTCCACTCTGGCTGCGAGGCGCAGCCGGAGAGGAAACGCCGTCCCAGACTCATCGTAAACGATGAGCATAGACTGCGACAGGCAGTCGCGTGCAACTCCGAATCCCGCTGACGGGTGCGAGGCTCCGACCAGACATCCCAACAAGCAGTACTGATTGATAAGGCCCGTACTGAAAACTGATTGATTAACCCTTACTTTACTGATACTGATTGATTAGCTTATCAGTAAGTGCCAAGAGATGAAGTAGTTGTGATCCCAGGGCGATCATCGTGCCTCCCGCTTGATAGCAGTCACCCCTGGCGAAGTACATGCACCTCACGAATAAGGTCGTTGTCGCACATAGAGCAAACTTCATATTGCATAACATCTGCACTGAGAATATTTGCCCGCGGAAGCCGATGCTATAATCCGTGTGTTAAGGCCGAGCGCCTGCACGCATTGTGCTTTGACTTTGGTTGAGGTCAAAGCTCAAACACTGGTTGCATATATTTGCACACCAGCTTCAATTACAGGGACTTTGCACCACAAAGCAAATATTTCCTTTGTGTATAAAGAGCAGCGCACTGTCGTGCGCTTGCAGATAGCTCTTCAAGATAATTCTCATCAATTAACACGATGCCAACTGTGATCCCTGTGGAGCCAATTGTCTGACATTAATATGCGTCCTGAGCTTTACTCGTCAACACAGTTCGAGTCCAGTGACAATCGGTCCGCCGCGATGTCTTCGCCCGTCTTTGTCCCACCCGCTGTCACATGTACAACGTCGCCTAGTCGGGGCTAGGATTTCTCCGGCCCGTCAACCCTCGGGAAGCTGCCCTCCGCAGTCACGGGCACAGTCGCGTCAACCTTCCTCCAGCCGCCCACCCCCTTGCCCTCGAATGCAGCCCTCTGAATCTGGAAGACATTGTCCATCAACCACAGCAACCGCCGCTCCTCCCCCTTGTGCAATATCGCCTACGCCGACCCGACGATCTTGTCAAGTGTCAAACTCACAACCGCCACAGAGGCCCCCAGCGCAAGCAACACTAACATGCCCTTCATGTCAAAGTTGCGCACGCCCGTCACGCCTCTGACGCGCTGCGCCTGACAGTCGTCCTGCACCGCCCAGTCATCGCCAACGTCGACAAAGTACTGCTGCACCTCCTCGAGCGCGGGTCCCGTCACAAACTCGACCATGCCGCGCTGCACCATGGCTTACCCGGTAGAGAACCACCGCCCTACTTCGCGCCGCCACTGGTTGACAGGCAGCTTAGCGTACTGACTACCGTCGAGGACGCTGCGCGCGGCATCTATGGGCTTGCTAAGCTTCCACGCAATGTCAAAAAGGCTCGTTTCGAGCAGCGCCGCGCGCAGGCGGACCCAGGTGCTGTTCTGCCGTGGACTCAATGCCATCTTCTGCGACAAGGCGACCTGGTCAACGGCAAGGGTAAAGTTGGCGCACTGATCTACAGCGGCGCCAGGCAGGCTGCGATTGCACCGCTGGTGTACCTCCTCGCAGGCCATGATGCGCACGAAGTGGAAAGGCTCCCACAGCTCCACTGGGCCGTCGCTTGTGTTAGCTAGGGTGGACTCATTAAAGCTGTTGGATTTCAGGAACCACATGTCGTAAACGGGCGCGTAGTATCGCAGATAATCGGTGATGAGGAAGAAGAGGGAGATCTTAGCGTCGGTACGGTCGAACATGGTGGAGTTAGGTTTTCTGCAAGGGTCGAGTTAGCTTCAATGTGTATGAACCTTTGTGCCCGAAGAGCAGTTGCTCCCATGAGATCTGTCCCGTGGCTCGCAAAGGGAAGATATAAATACCATGTAACTTTGAGACCCGGGGTAGGGTCGTACTCAAACGACCTAGAGGGGCTCAGGAGTCAGAGCTTTATACAGCGAAAGACGGTACTGAGACGGGGTGTTGATACGCAAGGCGGTAGTCTCCGACCCGGAACCGGTTAATGACCCCGTATTCAAATGTGTAATTTGTTCCCAGTATGTAGTTGTGGCCGTAGTAATACTCGAACTGGTACCCAAGTGCCAGGGCTTCGGATTTGTTGTAGAATGCATGCGTGCCTTCCAGAGGCGCACATGTGGCAATCCTCCGGTACTCGATGGTGTCTTTCGGCTCGGCGTTCACGCCCAGGTGGTCATTGGAGTTGATGAAGCTGCTATCCATGACGACAGGCGTCGTGTTGGGCTTAATGCACAGCGCATTCTCGAGGACTGGGCAGCCGCCGTTGCGGGCGGTCCAGTTCAGCCGCGGCACCGGAAGCGGCCACATAGAGCTGGGTCCGGATCCTGGCTGTAGCATGGCCGCTCGTACGTGGCCGCCTCCTCCAGGCGGTTTCCGTAGTAGACCTGCCATACCGACGCCTTCTCCGAATTTCGCGTAAGGTTCGCCGTCACAGGGTAGACGACGCCGCAGAGCCCGCTGCCCACGAGGTAGTTATTCCCCGACGACGTCCAGATGTAGGACACAAAGAGCTGGGCCGCCGACCACGCGACCAAGGAAGCAAGGGAGGAGAACACCAGGACGAACGATCGCGCAGCCGTCCTGGTTGTCCCGAGGAGACGGTACCACGCCCCGGCGAGACTGAGCAAGGATGTTGTCTGCACACACAGACTGGAAAAGAGTGAATGAACTTGTTCATCTTAAGCTACAGAAAGTAGTGGAAGGCTGCGTCTCATATAGACGAAGCTGGCAAGTGTCGACAGCGTCACAGAACCTTCTAGAAGCATCCGTCCAACACAATTGTCTGGCATCATAGTAATTGATGAGAATTATCTTGAAGAGCTATCTGTAAGCGCACGACAGTGCGCTGCTCTTTATACACAAAGGAAATATTTGCTTTGTGGTGCAAAGTCCCTGTAACTGAAGCTGGTGTGCCAATATATGCAACTAGTGTTTGAGCTTTGAACTCAACCGAAGTCCAAGCACAACGCGTGCAGGCGCTCGACCTTAACACACGGATTATAGCATCAGCTTCCGCGGGCAAATATTCTCAGTGCAGATGCTATGCAATATGAAGCTTGCTCTATGTGCGACAGTGAGGTACCTTCCGTGACGGACAGGTACTTGAGCATACGTGGCCCCACTCTGTAAGTCGTGTGCCCTTGGAGCCCAAGCTGATTTTACCCCACCGCCGCGGAAGCAGTCCGAAAACCTAGTAGGTCTGGTGCAGCTTTGCTTTGCCCCTTCTGGCGTCAGCAGCGGCACAGTCAAATAGGCAGACGACGATCCCTGACTACGGATGCTCCCGCGTTAGTAAATCTTGACTCTGAGAGGCAAATCATGCAGGCAGCAAGGGTGTGACGACCTCGGTACTGTCCGCAAAGTGCAACACTCGCCAACATATGATCGTGCCAGAACTTGTAAACAGCTGTGGATAAATCGAGGCTAAGGACGAAAGGTCTGCGTTCGGAGCCGCTGCGGGGAGCCGCGGAGCGCAGGTGGGAATCCCATGTGAAATGCCAACGTACGACGCCTGGTACCTGCATAGATGGCATGGTCGGTCAAGATAAAGACGTGTGCCAAAAGCATCAGAGGGCGTTCGAATCTCATCAGCACGGCGCTACGAAGACGTATAGCTGTGCCTACACACCCTCCTGGAAGAACTAGGACGTATTATTGGCATCAGGCTGCCACGACTGCGCAACTGTCTTCGCAGACTAAGTACAGCGCAGCGTGGTATGTGCCGCAGTGGGCAAGCTACAGAGGTGATAGGGCATGGTCTGTTCCAATGCATCGATGTAGACATGTGGGGACGGAAACACCTCGTAGCGTGCGGAAGGGGCCACAGCTGCGTGGGATAAGGATCGGCGTGAACCGTGCTATGTGCAGTCGTTGTGGCAATGGCAGATTTACCATAAGGAAGACGCGACACAGACCTGCGTCCCAGAACACCCGTATTTTTAGTGCAGCCATATGTAGTAGCACAATCAATCTCGACTTTGGAAGGTCGTGGCCCAGTTGGTCGAAGTGGTATGTCGAACACTTGTAAAACTTGGCCTTCAAGCACCAGGCATGGAATCAACAGCAGCTTGGCGGCGGCGCGTAGAGGTTCGGCGGATTTGTTGCACGACTTGGGCTTTCATTGAGTGGGATTGCCCGTCACCAAACTAAATGATTTTAGGCGAAGGTTTAATACTACATTCCTCTACGTTGGATAGAGTAAAGCAATCCACACCAAAAGGTGGCTTGGACGAGCATGATTTGGCCACCTCTAGGTACATCTCCGCGGCAGAGGAGCAACCTAGTTCGCATTGGCTAATTGAAAGGCTAATAGAAACTGGTCTAGCATAACTATTGGACCCTATTGGACGCCCGACTGCATGGCTTATTGTCATCCTGGCATCATTTCGACAAGTTGCCGTACATCACACATCACCCCCGCCTTTGCACATTATACCCCGGCGCTAACCGCCAAACAATATGTTGCTTCTGGATCAAACTGAGATCAAAGTGGGATTTATAAGACTGGAAAGTGCTAGAAGCCTTCACCCCTTCAATAGCTAATGAGTGCAACACTTCGTTGAGCTCATCTCGATCTTTATCTATACCTCAATGACACATGATCGTACCCACGGTGTGTGGGACTGTCAATGCCGCCATGCAATCACTCCCATGGACCTGATAACAAAGCCAGGCGGACCGTTGCAAAGTTCTGAAGGAACGTGTAAAACTACAATTTAACCTGCCTGACTCACAGATCGGCCACTTGGAGGGCGTCACGTACCGACAGTGGTTTGAATCAAGCACAACGTCAGTTCCCAGATACAAAGACTTCTTCGCCGACACCCTATTCTCATGGACTTCGTGCCTGACCAACAGGGAGAGCTGTCTAGCAATGACTCGTTTTTGGTTGCTTTCGACACGCCACCACTGGGGAACTCTGGTCTACCCAATACAGTACATACCACGCTCGAGAGAAAATGGAAAACTTGCTCCAGTCACCGCCGCGTGGGCCAAAGAAAGGGCCATATGTGGATATTGTTCTTCGCAAGCAAACAGCTGAAACACGGAGAATCGGCTCATGCATCAGATGCGCAATGCAGCGGATACGTGTTAGTATGACCATGATGGGATTAATGGCTTGCAACATCATTTACGACGTCAACAGCTAACAGTTTGCACTAGTGCAACAGCGACCCCGAAGACCCCACGGGCAAATGTCTGACGTGTGAGAAACTACTAGGGTCGTCGAGGCGCCCATTCCCTTGTCTGAGATACAAGCTGGCCCACCTTCAGTTGGTCGACCCTGCCCAGCTTCGAGATTTTGACTGGCTCCGGGCCCAAAAGTGGGCAGCATTATATCCAGAAACAAATGCAGTAGACTGCTGGCAGAGCTCTGCTCGCGTTTTCCACAGCCTCAGTGAGAGGTGCATCGAATTACCTGTCTGGAAGTTTGCGGCCAATTCTCAATATCGCTACGACTTGGCTGTAGACTGGGGCTTACTGCGCACCACTCACACTGGGCTGAACAGCACGACAGATACGCTAGCGGACCTTCAAGCCATTGAGCAAGTTTGGGTCAATCACATTTTTGGTATCGCTGGCGATGTACTGAAGCGATATTCCGGTCCGCCTGATGAGCTCCTGGGTCGCACCTATCGCATGTCATGCCGGATGTACCAAGATCCAACAGCTTCGGCGGAATATTTGGGGCTACTTCGCCTGACATTCAAATTGTGGACCGCTGTACGACTTTCCACAGCACCTCTTTATGTTGCAAACGCAGGACACTATGCTATTGACGATATCGCGTGCGACTCTCCTCCAAAGCACACGCCAAAGATCGCTATTCCACCATGTTTGAATGCCCAGTTACGGTTTGCCTTGATGCATCATATCCAAGGGACAATTAGGCGCAAACTCCTGGGCAGGCTGCAAGCTACGATGGTGAGGAATAGCAAGACCGGATGGCTTGCTATTTTTCTTGTGACAGTTGCTCTGCTGCATAACATAACCCTTCTCCTACGCGACGATGCAATCGACATCCTCCGCCGGGAACAGAATGCAAGTAGTTTTTCCTATACCTTACCTGGTTCTGACGGACTTGCCCTCCTCAGGACGATGCTCCACTTGCAGCCAAGAATAGGGCTAATAATAGCAGCTCTGTACCTCTATTGACGATGGCAAGGTGCTCAACGACGGTGAGAGTCAGATCAACACGTCAATAGTCTGTGTACAAACGTAAACTGATACCTAGTACTAGAGGCCAACATTTTGCTCGCCCATTTTCATTACTGCTCCAGACGTCACTTCTCATGGGCGGAAGACTGCAGCGACAGGTACCTCCGAGCGGCAATGACTTTAAACGATGAGCAAATTGAGTTCGTTCATTACTGCAGAGGCTTTGCAAAAGATCAGGGTGAGTCGTCTTGTGTATCTCCGGTCACCCTTAGATCCGTCTCCCCTTTCTCGCTCTCTATTAGCTTCCATACAAAATTCAGCATCACATATTGGCGCATGATGCTCAAGTGTTGATAGAAATCCAGTGGAGGCGCATCCGGGACGGTACTATGTACAAAAGCGACTACTACTACATAAGCCAGCTGTTTGAGAAGGATTGGTATCCGAGGGCGGTAGGGCCGTAGCGGGGTTATGAGGACATGTCAAGGTACAGACTTGTGGATAGTTGCACATGACCCGGTCGTTGCCTACAATGTCCCAGTTGCCTGAGGCGCCAGCACACATGTGATCCTACCTGCAGACAGAAATCAAGTGCTCTCCTGACACTGGGCCCTACTTTACCGCTAGTCTTGGCGCTTCGCACACCGCGGCACACTGGCCGACTCGGCCGGGGTGCCTGATGCGCTCTGATGCCTGGTGCAGCAATTGTAGCAGCAGGGTCAGGACTGTGCACCATATCAGCCGATTTGGGCCTTGGGCAGACATGCTTCACTAGTCTGAATCACGCGTGGTGAGATTCCCATGCATAGGACTACCCAAAGCAGACTCATTGGAAAGACGAAACGAGGCCTCTTTTTCCGCGTCTTCGGGCATTCCTAACACCGTGGATTGGTGATGAGTAGGAAATGGCTGAACGAGTTGCGTCAAGTCCGGCTCTTTGGCTCTGAGCTGACGGAGCCTAGCCGCCCTTGGTCCATTGGTATTCGAGTTGTCGCACAACCTAACCAGGCTCGGGCCGTATATCATACTTACTCAGCAAGGTTGTGCATGGAAGTCGGATACTATAATACGCATGTTAAGGTCGAGCGTCCGCTTGCGCGGTGCTCTGGGCGCTCGTTGAGGTCAAAGCTCAAGCACGGGCTGTGTCAGGCATCGCCGACAGCCTCATTTCCAAGGATTGTGCACCACAAAGCAGGTCTTTTCTTTGTCTATAAAGAGCCGCGCTTTGACGTGCATCTAGCTCGAGCTCTTCAAGATAATTCTTATCAATTGACTGATACCAAATATGGACCCAGTGGACCCAATTGTCTGACACATGTTGATGGCCAATCTCGACTTCGGTCGTGGACGACTATCAGGATGAACCCGGCGGCTGGACAGAGACTTTACGCTATCACATGCCGGAAACAACTGCATGGATTGCGGACGTACGAGCAGAGGTACATTATAAAATTATACGTACGTAATCGATGCAGCTACGCACGGAAGCCCACCTTCCCATTCCACAACTCCGCCGCAGCGCTGTACACCACCCTCTCCAAATATTCCTTCCTCGCGCCAATAATAAGCATCGTGAATGGCACGAGTGAAAGGCGTCGCTGCACTGATCGGCCGCGACCGTGGTTTTTGTTCGGTTATGTCAACGACCGGTTCTCCTCCTCGCATAACATCTAAGTCGCTATTATTCAACACGAGGAGTGGGCCTACACTTTTGCTGTAGTGGTTAGCTGACACTCCTCTTCCCCACCCTCCTCCCCCCCAAAACACTACTCGCAATACAACGTCGGCCAAGATTAAGACACCTGTTAGCTCCTGCTAGGGTCTCGAGCCGATTATTTGCTCGATTAATTGCATCCCATACAGCATTGTGCAGTAATATGCTGCAATATCTGTAGAGTGCGTCCGTCGCCACGTCCCTGGTCAAACGGGCAGGCTTTGTGTCAGGTTCCCTGACGATTCATGGGCCTAGACTTCCGCAATTTAATCCGCCTCCCATGCTAATTAGTTGGCAGCTATAAAAGAGCCAGCGTCGCCTTATAGAACAGGAACAAACGGACACAGACACACGACCATCTACCAGTAACCTCCTTGCCCTGAGTAATACAATGCTCCTACACTCTGCCCTTCCTATCCTAATTGCCACCGTGGCAATAGCTCTCCCAAGTCCTGGAAAGGAACCTGTGGATACAACATTGAACAGCCCACGCTGCCTACCCCCCAGCTGCTGTTACGATGTAAGTCGAATTCATGAGTTAGAATTTATGCGGCGTTGCGGAATGGCTGACAACATAACACTGGTAAAGTGGAGTGGCAATTGTCCTTATTGGCATGTAAGTCTCTATTTCCTGCAAGACCGGTACGTTACCTATTTTTAAGTCTAATATTAACCATGTACGGTATGTAGGACCAGTGCGGCGGATGCGCTTGTTGCTGATGCGCTGGCCGTATGAGCTAAGTCTCCGGTCGGTGTAGGACCTACATGACAATGGTTGTCAGTGCAAAGCTGCTCGTTCATGCAAAATCTACATGGCACTGCTCCCATACACACGGCGAGATTTGCTTTGGGCGACAGCCCTTGACTACAACGTCTCAGATGCCTGCTGCCGGTATCAGGCTGGAGGTCAATGCTACGGACAGAGATCCCGACCGCAGTCAGTCACTAGGTAGAATAGTCAACCACGTTCATTCATCCACTCAGGGACCCTCTACCCCGTCACCAGGTAGTTCTGAACCACGCAGTGCGATGCAATGTCGTCTCGACCCAAGAATTATGAAATGTCAGACAATTGGCTTCACGGGGATTACAGCTAGCATCGTGCTTATTGATGAGAATTATCCTCGAGAGCTAGTGGTACGTGCACGATAGTGCGCAGCTCTTTATACGCGCAGGCAAGTTTTGCTTTGTGGTGCAATGCCCTTGTAATCACGGCTGCTGATACGGTATATGCAACCAGCGTTTGACTTTTGACCTCAACGAAGTCAAAGCATAATGCATGCAGGCGCTCGGCCATAATACGCAGAATATAGCATCGACTTCCGCGGACAACAATTCTAATCGCAGATGATATGCAGCATAGGTCTGGCTCCCTGTGCGACGCATTTCGAAGGTGATACGGAGTCAAAGTGAACTAAGCGTGCTGAAACCACTCCCGAGGGCGTTTGCCGATTCCCCATCTCAGGGTGGTCATCGATATATATCGATTCGTATCGTCGATCGATATCGTATCGACCCGTATCGATATCGCATCCATATCGACGATATCGATTTTCAGCGCTGTCTAGGCTTTGCCAGCCATTTCGCTACGCGGCGCCACACGAATATCACAATTTCGGCGTCAATCACAGCAATTTCAGGTTGCCAGGGACAACCTGCTCACACTAGATCAGGATGTTCAATTCTTACTGTACGGTGTAAGTAGTCGGCTCAATTGATGTACAGGCCCGTACTTGTATAGCGGGTAGGGACCTCACCTCCGAGAACACTTTCGGCAACCACAGTGCTTATCTCAAAACACAGATGAACAGGTCCTTGAGAATCGAATCGACGATATCGATATCGTATCGTATCGTATTGACCGTATCGATGACCACCCTGCCCCATCTCGCCGGATGTCAACATCAAGCCGCTCATTCACATCAACCAGACAGTACAGTCCAGTGTGCAATTCAGGTCACTGATCATAACACGATTGTTACATCTACGAAACGACTCACTCATTCATTCGCACAAACAGCTCAATTGGAGCCAACCACAGCTTGCAATCACGTATAACAAGCTGGACGCCAATCCGACGGTAGTTAGAAATGGAAGTCTTTCTTTGCCCAAATGTACTGGAGACCCTCTGCCCGGTCGTCAGTCAGTTATGCACGTGTGCAGTGCGACGTTACAAATAGCCATGCACCCGCCAGCCGCACACGCCGTGGGATGCGTTGACAGCACAACATCAGTCGCAGCCAGCAGGGCTGTACAACACGAGGGCCCACGAAGACCCGCGAATCACAGGATCGGTGGGCCCGAAGGCTCACTTGACCGCCCCTGTCGATTGGGCCGCGGGCTTCTGACGATTTTGCGACACCACGAGGGCCTCGAAGTCAGCGCTGCAATCAATTCAAGTATCAATTCAAGTATATCAAGTAAGTCAAGTAAGTTAGACCACCCCATTGTATTAAGTAAGTAAGTTTGTGTCGCCGTCAACTTGAAATACTTGAAATAACGAAGTCATTGTAACATTTTCCCGCCCAGCAGCGGTCGCAAGGTCTACGGGGTTTGTTTCGATACGATACGATACGATACGATACGATACGATAAATATTTAACGTCCAGGAGCTATTGTGATAGCTGAAAGCCCCTATTGGAGCAAAGGACGTGCTGGGCTAGCTAAGGTACAGGAAGATCCCGCCTCTCTATCCAGCATCTCAAAGGCACGAAGGCGCTGTGGTCGGCGAAGGGGCATTCCCGTCAGCGGGAAAGACCCCGCCCAGCCCAGAATTCTCTTGCACAGGTAGACATAATCAGGTTCCAGGCCCAAAAGCCCAGGAGCCGTGTCTTCTTCCATCGCCAGTAGCTACGACGGCAGCTGCGCAGCCGCGGGGAAAATCTCTCTAGGGGCGAAAAACCCACGGCAGCTAGGACGCTGTTGTCTGGATGGAAGCTCGTCCCGATCCAGGGTCATCGCTGAGAGCTCTGCATCATGTGACCCAGCGATTTGTCTCTCATTGTAGTATTTGCAAAGCCCGGCGATGGCACCGGCGGCAGCCGAAGCTGCTGAAGAAGTGTTGTCTCTGGGCAACCGGTGTTGCAGAGGTCGGTCGGGGCGGCTTTTGGTAGCCGCTGTGAGCGGTGGCATCAAAATGACGCGTCGGGGGTTCGGGGGCGTTTTAGGCCCAAAAGGTTGTAGGCTGTAGAAGCCAAAGTCGGGGGGCGCATCAAGGCCCAAGGGTCGCGGTGAGAAGCCGGCCGTCAGGCTGGAAGCACCAGTGTTATCTGGGCGGCAGATGCTGCAGATGCTGTCGGAGCGGTAGCGAGCCGCGAAGGTAGTTGAGATCGCATGGTCCCAAGTGGTCGAAGGGCAGTCTTGCCCGAAAGGTCGCGAGCGGCGGTGAGCCAGACGAGCAGACAATGCTACGTCCGAGCGGCCGAGGCTGTGGCGAAAGGCGCGAGCGCAAAGGCTCTGATGGTGACGACGAGCACCGCGATCGAAGGTGAACTCTCCAATTCCCTTCGTCGAGGCAGCTGTTAGGGCCACGATGGGCGCCGAGCTGCAGGTGCTGTCAATTGGCCTGTGGAAAACCCATGGCTTAGCGAGACGCTAACAGCGCCAGGCAAGCAGAAATTTTTACAGGGGAGAGTTGTACGGGGTTTGTTTCGGGATCCCAACATGGCTGTACAGGGTAATGTTTTGATGTGTGCCAAGTTGGGACGCAGCAGGAATGCTACGCGCGCTTGGTGTAACACATATGGTTACTGGATTCGCGTTGTACTCTGGGGCGCTTCTTGCCATTCATGCCCTGCGCAACACCACGCGCCATGGCGGCCGGACAACAGTCGTTGGATTCGCTTTTGCGAAGTCATAGCAAACGTAAAACACTGAGGCAGCAACTCGATTCTGCTTCTATCAACGCCGAACCTGGGAAGGCAATGCCTGAGGATTTACCTACTGTCAACATTGGCTGCCAAAAGTATGTCCTGGAGGAGCATCTCTAACAAGAACCGCAAAGGCCGGCGAAGCTGGATTCAAGGCTACGGTCTCTTCCTCACGGAAATTAGCCCCGATTTTAAGGCGCTGCAGACTTACTGGGCTTGCTCCAAATGCGATGAGAAGGGCGTGAGTTCGCTCTTCGTCGCGACGAACACGACGTCGCCGACCGAGCACCTCAGAAGGTACACGACGCGACACTGGCGCGATAATTTCGTTCGAAAGTTCATGACTCACACATCTCAGATCGCATATGATCACTCAGTCAGCGACTCCTCGGATCGGCGTCGAAAGTACGCAGGAAGCTCCCTACCCGCGTCCTAAGCGACCGCGTCTCGAGCGTCCCATAGCGAGGTCGAATGTCAACAAAGCTAGGGAACTGACGGTCGGTTGGATCATCACTGCCGATCTTCCATTTACAGCACCGTCGAACAACTACTGTAACGGCTTCAACTGAGTGTGTTGACAACTAGCTGAGCGACTGCAACGAGTATCCTAAAGCTAAGGAGAAAGGAAAGGAAGACAGAAAAGTAGAGCAAGTTGCAGAAAGGAACACGAGCTTTTGAGCGGAGCTCCGGAGCTGGTGTGGATCCCGGTCGAGAGCGGAGCCGTGACCTACACCGGCCCAGCCCGTTACACTCTCTGTGCATGGTGGGACTAGCAGCACGTTGGCCGCGTGAGTGCCTCCCTACTTGCTTGCGTCGTTGCTCCCGCCGCTGCTGCCACTTGGTGGAGTATACGTCGAAGCCCCATGGCCGTTGTTGTAGTACGTGCTACCATTGGGGTTGGAGTAGTAGTATGAGCCGTTGCTGCAGTGAGGAGTTAACGGACCTGCCTTTAAGATGAGCCAGCGACGGATACCGCGTACGAATTGGAGTAGTGGTAGGAGTTCGAGTTAGAGGCGCCACTACCGTAGTCCCGGGCGCAGTAGTGGTTGCCCTGTGAAGACGCCAGTGAGTGAGTGACAGCAACGGTTATCAGACGCGGAGGCTATATCGTACTTGGCTATTGGAACCTGAGCTCTTGTACGAGTAAGGCATATTGTAGTGTTGAGGAAGACACTCAGCAATTGCAGAAACGCAGAGAGTTGATGGGAACACGGTGCTTCGTTGGGCGGATACGGGCGCCTAAATAAATACCCCGCTCGAAGGACCGTGATGCTGGCGTGGCGCACAACATTTGAGACAGGTCCTTCACACCTATTGGAGGGGCACAGTGTCCCCGCTCAGCATGCAGTAAGCCGACCTCCACAGACCGCCATGTCACTCGGCAGCGAATCATGGACGGGCAGCGGCATGTCCTCAGGGATATCCATGAGCGACGGAGCGCCACAACACCGCAATTCATGCCGTCAAGTGCCGCATGGGTGCGTACGGAATTCGGATGCAAGAACAGGTTGACCACTTTGGATGCGTGTTTTGAACCTTCGTTAAGGTCAAAGCTCAAACACGGGCTGTAACAGGCATCGCCAACAGCCTCGCTACAAGGATTCTGCACCACAAAGCAGGCCCCTCCTTTACGTATAAGGAACCGTGCACTGAAGTGCATCTAGCTCGGGTTCTTTAAGATAACTCTCATCGGTTGACTGGTGCCAACGATGGACCGATGGACCCAATTGTCTGACACTCTGGCATGGTATATTGGCCTTGGTTACTCAACGCACTAGCCCGGATCGGGTTTGGTGCCGTTCTCTTGCCGTTCTCCTGTCCCACATAACCTCGCCACCCCTCCCACCTGTCCCTTTCACTGTCCATTTGTTCCTGTCTTCAATCCAAACTCTTGCTTGGAATAAAAACAGCAAGTTCACACATCACCGAACAATGCCATCGACCACCAATATACCCACGCCGAGCCAATGGTACGACCGTTACCGCCGATGCGAGGATGGCTACTCGCACGAAGGAAAGTTGGAACTGATCACTTGGGTATCAACGACTGATGGGAACCGCATGGGATGGGGCAATTGCCTGGCTTCCGAATCCGACGAAATGAAAGAAAAATTCGAGAAGGAATTCAATTCCAACGAGGAGAAGATGTACAAGTACTGGCCAAGGGGTTTCCGGTGGACCTGTTGCGGAACGGAGGGAGACCAGCGGTTCGGATGTGACCATCACGGAAACGGAAGCACGCCCTGTAGCTGCGATTTTTGCAAGGTTAGTAATTTTACCCCCTTTTTTCGACTCGCAATAAAGTCATTGGCTTATCCGAAGCATAGATGGGCAAACCAATTCCGGACTCCATCCACAAAAGCCGGACAGAATCTGCTGCCGGAAATGGTCTGAGACTTTCCAGAGGTCCGGACCCGAGGAGCCTCAATAGGAGCCACGGCGAGATAGCGGAAATCATGCGCTTGGCTCTGGGGATGCCTTAAAATTGTACATCACCCCTTGCAGTTTACAGCGTGGTGCAAAGAGTGCAAGTAGTGCAATCAGCTGCAGGCTGCGACTCGGCGCCGCCCTAGGGCCCTCGCGCAAGCGGTCGGACGCAGGGATGGACTTCTTACGAATCTATCGAATCGAACGCCAGACTCGAACGAATAGAGCCTCTGTAGATTCGATTTCCTTTTTTTTTTTTTTTTTTTTTTTTTTTCATAGACTGACCCAGCCGCCATTATGAAGCAGCTATGCAGCGTTCAGCTATAATACACGTGTTCCCACTCCTTACATCCAGATACAAGTCGCTCCATCCAGAGCTGCTTTCTCCTTCCGCTCTGAGCAGTTACACCATGCAGATAGCTATAATGATTATCACTCGGCTCAACTTGTACAAGCGCCTCATAAACGCCTGCCTCCCACTTGACTGGTTGAATAAGAAATTGCCGCGATCCTAGGACACTTTGTAGTTCGCGAACCATGTCCAACGATGTCGTGAAAGGCAGTGCTTCCCATCGCAAGAAGAACCACTGACTACACAAGCGACGCTCCTTCAGAGGGACACAGTCGGAGTGTTGTAACGGAGCCTAGGTAGGATCCTAAGGTTTGCTGTTGCTTAGGAGGTAAGCTAGGTTTGACGAGCAGTAAACGATTCACAAGAGTCCGTTAAGAAGCTTTGAAGACTTCTCATTCAGATGAATGCTTAGATTGATCACTGAAGATCTGGCTATCTACTCTGGGTAATGACTGTAGTATATATATCCGTCCAGCTCTTCATTGATCTTGCCCGATCACTTGGATCACCGTGATCCTCGTGAGCCTGGCTCACCTGGATCACCGTGCTCTTCGTGATCCTTGGGTGCACGTGCTTGTTCACGTGACCCCTCTTGACCTTTCCTGGGATTCTGCCTGTCGTATGCACGACAGGGGTCCTGCTGGCTTCCCTTTGGTCCATTCGTTGGGCGGCCTGCCTTGCGGCCGTCCTTGGTTTGTAACAAGTGTGTGCAGCAAGAACAGGAGGGAAGCCTAAATTCCGTCTCCGTTGAGATGGTAGGGGTTGTGATGCTCATGCCCACGACGTGGTGTGACAATCCACGCGCGAGGGAGTAACAGTCCGCCGAGGCCTAGAAAGCGTATGAGTGAAGTTCTTTAGCCGAGGGAGCCTACTAGCTCGCCTGTCATTGCTGCATCCGCCAAGTCAAATTGACGACCACCCTGCCACCAGAATGCCATTGCTCCGCATTTGGAAGTAGGGGTTTGTATGTGTTTCAGAAGTCGCAAGTAGTGAAGGATGGACATACTCGTTTTTGACATTGGTTGTTCTGTCGAGGCAAACAAAATGCTCATGTCTGGTCGCGCCGAAGGGTATGCATGCGTGTGTCGCCTTTCAGTACGGAGTAGTGTGTCATGTGTTATGGACTGTAGGCGCAGTGAAATGAATTCCTGCTCTGGTGAAACTGCCTGAATATGAGTGTCGTCATGGAAGGTGAAGCGGGGTCTTCAGGGAGGTCGATAGGGCCGGATGTTAGTCCGGCCGCCCCGTCATTAGCATGTACTTAGGCGCAGCCATCTCAAGGAAGACACTCACGACCAGCCAGGACGCGCTCGGCAGAGAGCCACTTAACACGTTCCATGATGATTCGAAATGTGATGGGATAAGCCAGTGCGTGCCCTTCGTATCGCCCACTGCGCCATGGCATTATGGGGAGCTGGCTGAGAGCACGTCGATAAATTGAGCGTCTGCGTGCGGGTAGTCAATGAAATCGATTGATGCTGACAATTGAACGCCTACCAGTCCTCGCAAGGCATTAATCATAATTTTCCGCTCCGACATTGCTTGATACAGGTCAATGGGCTCGGTTATCACGGCTAGGAGCGGGAATTGGTACTGGGGGATTCTGGGACCATATCCACCAGATGACTCTCCGATCGCTAATCCCTCTTGTCGTACTGCACGTGTGCATGACTAACTGACGACCGGGCAGAAGGTCCCCAGCGAATTGGGCAACAAAAGACTCTTGATTCTTCTATCTAACGATTGACTGTAGTCGGTATTTTATACCTGTGCCGATTGAGGCAGGCATCTGAGACACGACAGGCAGAAGCCAGGTTGCCTGAAGCTATCGCCACCGATAGTAGGCAGCAGTGCTGGTAACGGTCTACGTGAATGAGCGGCTTGATATTGACACCTCTCGATCGAAGGGACATCTGCTAGGCCCACTGCGGTTCGCTTCGACAGTCTGATGTGCTAGACGGGTGCGGTTCCACCCTTGTCCAATCTGTTGCAAGAACGAGCCTCAGGTGTCAAGGCCAACAACCGGGTATGGCTTCAGGCTGCACAGGCGCAGCCTGCAGGCACGACGCCGTTGCCTACAGTGAGTCATGTCACGGCCTCAATGGCACAGGTATAAGAACAGCAGCTTCATGCCAGTATCAGATAGAAATTAAGCATTCCTTTGCCCACGGTTTTCCTACCTAAGTGTGTGACACAATCCCTCCCCACGCTTGATAGCAGGTTTTGACCAAGGATGCGCAGACATCTGCACGGAGATTCACCAGCGCTCATCATATGTCAACTCAATCAAGCCATCATCCCAATCAAATCAATCAAATCGTTGAACGAGGTCTGTCAATCAAATCAATTCGTTCATGTCGACAAGTTGAAATAGTTGATATATGTGCGTGCCACGTTTGATGTCCTGGAAGTCTGTGTGTGTGTGTGTGTGTGTGTTATTTAACGTCTTGCGGGTATTCCCTATCGGGACAAAAGACGTGCTGAGCTAGGTGCTATATGTCCTGGAAGTCTGTGTGTGTGTGTGTTATTATTTAACGTCCGGGAAGCTATTAAGCTAAAGCCCCTATCGGGGCAAAGGACGTGCTAGGCTGATGAGAGTCTATCTACAATTGGCATCAGCTCCAAACCGCTGTGCTTCGCCAAGTTCCTGCCCGTTGGTCCAGGTAAGCAGTCACTGAGTTGTGGCTGCCTCAGGCACCAATGGCTCTCATTTCGGCCGCCCCGCAGTTCGCACCGACGCGTCCTCATTTCAAAACAAACACCATCTAGCATCTCATCGGCTCAAGGCGCTCTTTCGTCGGAGCCTCGCACCCGTCCGCGGGATGTAGAGTTGCATGCGACGTTGCGTCGCTGTCGTCACCCATCTTTCTGATGGGCCTGGGAAGGCTTTTCCTGACCGGCTGCGTGCGCAGCCAGAGCGGAGGGCCTCGGCCGGGTGAAGGGCGGTGCGACGCCCTTTACTCGACCGTGATCAGAAATTGAGAAACACGAAACAGAAAACAAAAAGGGAGAAAGGGAGTGTTGTTCGCCTAATGGCGCGGACAGATCCTTTGGAAGAAGGAGCTTTCCGACGTCATTTCGACGAAGGCTTTGAAGCCCTTGCCTACTGCGTGGTGTACCGCTTCGGCCGGTGAGGGTGACAGCCTCATCCGGAGCCGTGGCGGTACCTTCCTGCAGTAGAATGGGTGCTCTGGTGCTTTGCGTCGTCCGCATGAGCAGTCAAGACGCGCGTCGTCATGATTGAATCGCTCGTGGTAGTCGGCGAAGTCTCCGTGGCGAGATCTCGCCGCAAGGAGGCTGTGGAGCGTTGCCCTTGGGAGCTCCAGCTCTGGAGGGCAGCTTGTGGTTGCTTCGAGGTTCAGAGTCTTGTATGACTCTGGCGCTTCAGTCGACCACCAAGCTTTGAAGGCGTCTCTCGGTTGCTGCCTCGCAAGTCGGCGCAGGTGGGCCAGAGATGGCATGGCTTCTGGTGGTTCAGGCTGCAGACAGCCCGCTTTGGCGAGGCCGTCAGCCTCCTCATTGCCCGGTATGTTGGTGTGTCCTGGTATCCAGCGGACCTGCACGTTTCCGTGCGAGGTCACCAGTTCCTGGAACTTGGTGAACTTGTCCTGCGACGAGTCGGGTGGGTTACCTCGCAGACAACTAGCTACAGCGAGATTGTCGGTACAAACCACGACGTTGCTTGTTGTGTCGCCCAGGCGAAGGGCGGCCCGGAGGCCCTCTAGGGCGCCGGTTGCCTCAGCGTCGAAGACTTCGGATGGACCCAAGCGGCCCGATCCTTGGACTAGAGATTGCTTATCCCGGTGTACTGCGAAGCCGAATCCCACGGCGCCGTTTGGAAGTTGCGACCCGTCGGAGTAGACGATGAGCGTGGCTGCGGCGGCGGTTCTAAGCCATTCGAGGAAGTCACCAGCGGTTTCGGCTTTGTTTGCAGTCTGAAGAGGGCTGGCTTCTGTGTCGGAGTAGCGGCGCGGCAGGAGCGCCGGGCGATGGCACTTCGGGAGGAGTTGGTCGGTGCGTTGTAGCCTCGACTGAAACGTTGGCTTGACACGTCGGGTCGAGCTGGGGTTCCGAGTGTGTCGCGCTCGAGGCGGTTTCCGCGAGGCCCGTCTAACAAGGGGATGGCGCCCGTCGAGAGACTTCAGACGTGCCGAGAAACGGATCTGCTGCGCGGCGAGTGCGATAGACGCAGGCGGCGTGCCAGCTTCGCGGTGCATGGCTGGGATCGGGGTCGTCTTCCAGACAGGAAGGGCAGCTCGAACGGCGTGTCTCAGGACTTTGTCCAGACGTAGCACGAGGTGCTTTACTTGCGTGGACACGATGCGATTCGGGTTTGCAACGCTAGGCGCCACCTCTCCGGGATACCACGCCTCTGCGCCGTAGAATAAGGTCGGCTCGACACATGCCTTGACTGCTCTGCGGACGGCGCTTGGAAGAGGGCCGTGCTTGGTGTTTGCGATGCCTTTGAGGAGGTTGGCTACTCGCCTGGCTTTGGCGGACCACTCGTCCACGTGGAATTTGAAGGAGAGCCTGCGGTCGAGCCAGAGCCCGAGCCAGCGCATTGCGTTTCCAGGGACGATCTCGGTGGCGCCTTGGAATATGGAGGGCCGGGAGGGGCTTTTCTTCCGAGAGAAGTGCATCACCTCGGTTTTGTCCGGGTCGAAAGTGACGCCGTTGGCGGCACCCCAAACCAGGAGTTCTTCCATGTCTCGGGACGCGAGAGCAGTCGTTTCTTCGAGCGTTCGCCCGGTGCGCAGCATTGCCGTGTCATCTGCGTAGCCGAAACGACCTTCCGAGTTCCCGAGGCGGTAGATAGGGGCGATGTACAGAGCGAAGAGGATTGGCGATGCAGGTGAGCCTTGTGCGAGGCCGCATCGAAGAGGCGACGCTGGCGTTGTGACGTCCTGGAATCGGATTGCGGCCGAGCGGTCCTGCATGAAGGAGCCGGCCCATCTGACGAGATGCGGTGGCCACCCTTGTTGCCGGAGTCGGAGGATAAGTCGATTACGCATGACGGTGTCGAAAGCTCCTTGTACATCCATTGTGACTAGCGTAGCGACTTGGCCATTGGCTAGAGCTGTTTCGATATCGTGCACGAGGGCGGCGACTAGGTCGACCGCGGATCTCTTTGGAAGGGCGCCAATCTGCTGTGGGTGCAGGATACCGTATCGTATCGAGGCCCAAGCCAAGCGGCGAGCGATAAGCCTCTCCAGTCCTTTGCCAAGACATGAGAGCAGTGATATTGGCCTCCAGGCCCGTGTCTTGGAAAGATCACGCTTGCCTGGCTTTTCGATCATGACCACTTCGGCCTCCTTGAACCTCAGAGGGTGATAGCCAAGGGACAGGCACCCTTGATACAGGAGTTGGATGTGGCAGCGTAGAGCGGGCCATGCCGTTCGGAGCAGACGTACCGTGATGTTGTCCGATCCTGGCGACGTGTTGCCTGTGCGCAGCAGAGCGTCCTGGACTTCCTCAATGGGGACATTGGGCGAGAAGGGGATGGGTAGGGTGTCTTCTGACGGCGTCCAGGGGTCGGAGATGTCGTCGTCTGCAGTTCTGCGCTCGAGAGTAGCGTGTCGTAGGGCCTCGGCCTTGCCGATTTGGGTTTCAATGATTGTTTCGCCGACCTGTAGAGGGGGAGGTCGGAACACCCCGGGTCGCTTCAGCCATCGCGTGATCTTAAAAACGTCTTTGTCGCTTCGCACGCCATCAATCAGTTCGCGCCAGTATGCGCGCTTCGCGCGTCGCACCACCCGTCGCAGGTCGCGGCGAGCGAGCTGTACGTCGCGGTTGAAGCCGAGTGGGAATGCTCGTCTGACGCAGCGGAGCTCTGCGACAGATGCTGCGCATTCCTCGTTCCACCACGGGGCCTTCCGTGGCCTACGTTGAGATCGCCGGCCAGCCGCGCGAGCTGCGGATTGTATGAGGTCTATAATGGCATCCGCGAGCCGGTCAAGATCTGCGACCGTCGTTGCTGCCTGGGGAATAATTGTGGCCCCCGATACAACCAGCTCCGTGAACCGCTTCAGTTCCTCGTCGCTTGCGAGAAGAATCTTTCCAGGCGGGAGCGTTGCCGGCTTGAGAGCCGGGAGAGAGATGCTGAGGGTAAAGTGGTCCGAGCTCGTGGCAAGGTGATCCTCCACCGTCGCCTCGGCTAGGGGAATATTTGAGAAGGCCAGGTCAATGGTATTGCCGTGGGCGTTCGTGGGCGTGTTGATCGGATTGAGGAGATCTAAATCGTTTTCTGCGGCCCATTCTGCGATGATGCCGCCGTGGCCGCGGGAGGGGCCAATCTGCCACGTGTGATGTCTCGCGTTGAAGTCGCCTGCGATAATACATTGACTGGGAATCGGCCATGCGAACAGGACTTCGAGGGCAGTGTCCACGTTCGGTTCCCGATATACGTTTACCAGAGTGACGCCATTGACCACGAGCCAGAGAATGTCTCGGGAGAGGGCGGGACGTTGCTGGTCCGCCAAGAGTCTTGCACCCCGGCGAATATATGTCATGACGCGCGGTCGGGTGTCGATGTCTTCCCAGGTGCTGACCGGTGAGTAGGTGTCGTACGCCGGGTGTGTCTTGGTGAGGCAGCGGGAGTCACGGACTTGCGTCCAGGGCTCCTGTAGTAGTATGACCTCGTATCGTTCTGCATCAGCAAGGGCAAGTGCGCAATCGTGCGAGGGGCCATTCTTGCCGACATTGGCTTGAAAGACCCGGAAGAGTCGCTTGTCACGGTGCTGTCGTCTAGGTCGTCTGTTCATAGAGGCCGGTCTGGGGAGTCAAGGCGGCGCTTCTTTGGCGAAGTGGTTGGCTGAGGGCTGGAGGTGCGGATCTCAGGAGCCGGAGTTCCGAGGAGGCACGTGGAGGAGAGCGACGGCGTGGGCGTGGAGACCGAGGGAGCTGGGCTCAGCGAGGATCTCGCTGGCGAGGGGCTTGCGGGTGGTGCTCGGCCATTCCCAACGTACTCATTCGGTTCTTGAGACATCTCGATGCTCTGCCTCACGGGCGGAGAATTACTTCTTTCGCTGCGTGCCGACGAGGCTCGAAGGAGTACCGAATCGGCGGAGTTCATGGGCGTAGCTGAAGTGGGTTTGATGGGGCTGGCCGCTGCTGGTGTGTTTTGCCTACCGCTGGAGGAGCTTGCAGAGCTTGGAGTCGGCGATGCTTGACTGTTCGGGGCAGCTGGAGCTGCCGGAGAGGCGGAGGGTGTTTCGCTAGGGCGTGATGCACTATTTTCCCTCTCGGGCTCCGGTGTGATTGCGTCGCTTGTCGTCGGTGTGCTCCGGCTGGACGCGGAGGTAGTGTCGCTCGCTGTCGCTGAGTCGGATTCGAGGCTCGTGGACTGATCCCGCGGTGGAGATTCTGGTTTTGCTGTAAACTGCTTGAACAGTCGTTTGCCCATGATTTGGACAAGTTTCTTCTCGGGCCTGTTGAGGCTGTGGAATGCTCCGTTCACCTTCTTGGGGCGAGCCGGGCACTGGGGAAAGTCAACCGCGTGCGGCCCGTGGCAGTTGGCGCATTGCTGTGTGGCTGTACAGGTCTCCTGGGCGTGGCCAGTCTTGCCGCAGTTCTTGCAGCGTGCCTGGCGTCCGCAGCTGTAGCGTGAATGGTAGTCCCAACAATCATCACATTGCTTCGGCGGGTTGGTCTTGACGATGAGTCTCGCATAGCTCGTCGTGTCGAAAAGGCGCCAGTAGTGCTTGACCTCCTTGGCAAAGGATATGATCAGGGTCCGGGTCGGGCGCTGATCCGAGTCCTGTTTCGCAGTGATCACCCTCTCCGGGGTTTGGCCGGTTTGCGTGGCGACCTCGTCTCGGATCGCCTTCTCTTCGTCGATGGCTTCGCCAAAGATGTTATTGAAGCGGCGTGGGCAGCCTTGGACCGCATACGTGTACCACTCCTGTCGCTTGTCAACGATCTGTGCAGAGATGTCAGGGGCCCACTCGGCCTGCCGTTCAGTCAGAAGATCCCTGGTTGCCAAGTCAGCGGCGCGGATGGCCCATCCGGTTTTGCAAGGGTGGGCTTCCGGGATACGGCTCCGGGCGATGCCGAGCTTGTCGGCGATGTGGGTCCGGACGGCGAAACTTCGAGACATGTCGGCGGTATGGCCGAGGCGGAGGCGGGCGAAGACCCGGAAGTCGTCTGTCAGTGGAGGCAGCGGTTTGCGTTGCCCCTGACGACGCGGGGGCAACTGTTGTTGCCATTGATTTTGCGGAGCTGCGCTGACAGGGTCTGCGGTGGTCCCCGCAGCAGCTGGGGCTGGGCGTCTGGCGCCGACGGCAGCTGCGTAGGAGGGCTTCATCGGAGGGAGGTTGGTGTGCGCGCCGGCGAGTACGTCGGTCCAGTACTGCAGGAAGCTGCTGGAAAAGTTCTGGGCGAATTGAAGTGCGGGTCCAGAAGTGAATTGTTTCGCCGTGTCGTCGAATGAGGAGCAGAAGGCTCTGAACACGGCTAGTTTGGCGCTATAGACCTCGTTTTGGGCGACAACGAGCTTGTCGGCGGCATTGGTGATTGAGACGGGACCGTCACCGGGCTGCGGGTCAGGTTCACTAGAGTCGAAATGGACAGCGCGCTGAGCTCCTTCCGTGGCTGCAGCGTAGGAGACCGCGTGAAGCGGCGATGACGGCGTGTATGCCGTCCGTAGCGCAGAGCGCGAGACGCCGATCTCGCCTTCACGGGTGGCGGGGCTGTTGCGCAGAAGGGCGGCACGCGCTCCTCTGGCTAGGCCGGAGGGGGTCCTGGGACCCAGATCGAAAGGATCATCATTATGAGGCGGGCTGGACGAGGCCGATGCCATCGCCGCCGCCGCCGCCGGCTGCGCAGGGCGCAGGATGGGCGGATTACGGGTGTACTTGTTAAGGGATAAGGTGTGTATTGGGCTACTGTCTTAACAGTTGCATGCCAAGAAAGTAAAAATGCAGGGAAGGATCCGCCAGTGCCCTGCATGGTCTAGATGCCGACCCTGGACGGATATCTGGGTGGGTGGGCCGAGGCACTCAATGTGGCTATTCGGACCCGTGGTCAGACTGATCAAGACTCGACGGCAGTTGAACTGACATGCCCATTCCCTCCAAACAAGTGACCAGAAGGCCGGAACAAGACATCCACTCCGTGATATGTCCCTTTCGCCGTCGGACGCAAAACGATGCGCATCAGACTATTGGTTGTACGCTCCGAAGCTGGGGGTACAGAGAAGAAGTTCAGCATCGCGATGATTGTGCGATAACTTGTTTACGTGCCTTGAGGCCATGAACAAACTGTTCACAGTGGAGTCAAGTACCAGCTTTATTTTACTTATATTAGATCTCATATGGTCAACTATGGATGTAATGGACGAGACCAAATTGCTCGTAATTGATGAGCAGGTCGTGGCGTGAACTCAGCACGTAGCCGTCGAGCCGTATCGGTGGTATGCTCCGAACTCATCGCAATCCCTACCACGCGAACGCGCTGTCTGGGTTACCGGTATAAGTGCACTTCTCCTTGGATTCGCCATCCAGCCCTTCTTGGTGAGCACATAGACGGAGCCGAGGCAGTTAAAATCGGTCTCGTCTGGACAAACGAGGCGGAAATTGTTTGGATCTAGGCCATGACATCTTGCAAAAGGTCTCAATGTTCATACTACTGCTTTGTGTTCCAGGTGTCACAATCAAAGTCGACGACCAAGCCACGGAAGTCGGGCATCTTGAGAGCGTTTTGGAGGACGTCACTGTTGGCGACTGGGCTAATGCTCCTACAGTGGTTGCTATCATGGCGAAAGCACGCAGGGGCACGGCAGGCAAGACAAGCGACCCCTTCAAGTGCCTTAGAAGGAGGTTAGTCGATGTAAATTGATAGGGCAAAGAAGGCTATGGCAAGGCAACTAGTTGCGGCTTCCCTCCCTCAGAAGCCTCGCGTACGGTGGGGTGATACGGCATAAGCGGAACGCTGTGAATACAAAATGAGGCAGTGAAGGCCCTACCTTTTTGTGCTATCCATACTCCAAACAAAACACCTGGGTAAAGAGCTATGCGCAGGGAGACTGCGACAAGCAAGCAGTCCCGTACTAATAACCGACACAAGGCGGCTGAACTTTCGCCACGGAAATCGGTATCTTGCCCTTCTCACTGACTCTCCCGTATCACCTTGCTTCTCACTGCGTGGGAGCGTATTTTTTAGCGGCGCTGTGGACGGATCATCCTGGGCAATTATTGAATGCAGCAAATCATCTATAGCTTCGGATGGGTCGCTCGAGCGCGACTCTGTGTGGCTAAGCTCAGGGTGGGTATGGTCCTCCGAGCCGTGCATGGTCTGTTCCCCCCTTTCATGGTCTTGCCAAAACACCGTCTGAGCGTGCTCCCAACAACCGGAAGTTGGAGCTACCTTGGTACTGTTTTTCTCCTTGTTGAAGCCGAAATCAAGATAGAAGTCAGCGCCGGATCCCGGGTAAGAGTAGTTGGAGTCGAAGTTGGAGTGAAGGACGGAATCAAGTTCAGAATCCAGATCTGATTCCGAGTTGGTTTCAGCGCCCCCATCCGGTTGGTAAAACGGACTGTCGGACCACTGGACGTGGCCGGTAGTAGTGATATGGCTCGCATTGCTATCGACCCGGTTGGCTGCTTGCTCCTGGGTTCGCTCGGCGTCGGCGAGCTCCAGCATTAAGCAGTCAAGCAGATTAGCGTGACCGACAAGCAGACGGAGGTTCCAATCAGATTGTGACGCCTCGTTGGACAGTTTGGCCCGGGCTGTATGAGCCAGATGGTAAGCTTGAGCGATGCGCATTGCTGGCGTTGAATCAGGGAAAGCCACATTTAGTTCTCCAGCCGACCCTTTCGTGCGTGACCCGTAGCAGCCACAGCGGATACAGTGGGTGGGACTCGAGCGTGCGAAAGACGCCGCCGGCTGTTATTGCCAAAGGGAGGACTTTCTGTGGGAATGTAGCGGTGGTGATTTCGTCGAGGCTCCTTGAGTCTTTCGTTTTCTTCCAAAGAGATCCGGGCGGTTGCTTGGACTGCGCGGCAAAAACCGAGAACTGCCGCGAGCAAATCCGTGCGCTTCAGGGGTCCTTATGGGCTTGATAATTCTGGTCAAATTATTATGGCCATTCCTTTTGACGGCGTAGGCAGTGGCTGACCAGTGTGGTGCCGCCGCAGTGGAGGTGGCACCAGTGAACAGCCCACCACGCGACAGTCCGTGCACTACTTCGCGGACATACACAAGGGTAGATTCGTGCACGAAAGCCTCAAGCAGGGTCAAAGTCTAGCCCACCATGAGCGCGACTAGAAGTGCGGACCCTGTTGCCTGGGTCGGGGTGTTACGGATTACCTACACACCGAAGACCTCTGGGAAATGCGGCGTGGTGGCCACTCGGTGGGTTGCAAAATGTCAATCACAAGCCTGAAAGCTGGAACCAGGGTCGGCAGGTGCGGGGCGTCTTTCCTGGGTCTAGACCGCCGCTGGACCCGGTGCTGGTCCTCGAACGATTTTGGGCGGAGGTGGAACCACAAACCAAGGTACGCATTTGCCCCGCGAAGGGCAGATCTAGATCTCAACGAGAGGCGTGGTGGACGCCGTTGTATGGCGGGTTCTGACGTGTCGTGCCTAGAATATAAATCGTCAATACAGTTCAAGATTTGCCGCAACAAGAATCCATTCGAGCTTCATATACCGCCGGAACTTGGCGTTGCTATACTTGATCCCACTTTTCCGTACTTGCCATGGATTTTGACTGGAGCATGTGGCCCACGATGGGATGCTATGGCAGCGAGTTCGACTCAGGCCTTGTATGTCTCTCCGACCCAGAACAGCCAGCATTCAGATACGCTAACACAAACCGCAGATGCTGGACGCTGCCTACGGCGTCTCCACAACGCCACCCACAACCCCTTCCGACTTGAAAGGGCTGCACAGCATCTATGACCCATGCATGGAGAGCTCATGCCCACCTTACACGAGTGATGCCCAAGGAATGTCGACAAAGGAGCTCCTGGTTGAGTGGCTGGATGGCTTCGCATGTCCATCTGAGCTCCCTCTGTCACCCGAGTCAACACCACCGTCGGACGAATCTGCAGTAGCGGACATCTCGGGCGGCGAATGGCGTCATTGTACCAAACTGGATGCGAGCAGAAGTTTAGAGGATAACTGGCAGAGTACTGGCGAAGACAGCATCATCTGTCGGATACCCAGCCCCTGTTCCGACTTGGCGGCAGACCATGACGCCTCTCGTCGAGGTGATGGCAATACCACAAACCGAGCAAAAGTCCTCACCACAACACCTGTAGCTGTATCGGATGGCCCAGGCAGCTCCGACGACGGTTGTATCCCGAGCACCCCCTCGACGAGAGCAACAGACACCCACAGCGATTCAATTCGCAAACCTTTGAAACATCAAAACAGCAGCCGTGCCAGCCACAATTTGGTTGAGAGGAAGTATCGGAATGGCCTCAATGAAAAGTTCACAGAGCTCATTGCAGCACTGGACATAGCAAAGACCCCTGGCGAATACCTTGGTGCTAGCGCTGAGAGGAAAGTGCTCAGCAAAGGTACCGTGTTGAAAATGGCGAAACAGAAGCTCCTAGCCATCCAGGCGCATAATCGCTCCTTGGATAAGGAAGTGCAGAGGCTGAGAAGGCTTTTGTATGCTAGACAAGCGGCGACTGCTATCTAGAGCACGGTTAGGCTGAATCAAGTTTGCCAACTGCTTGTAGATTAGCTACGAAATAAACGAACGCGTTTCTCCGTGGGGCATCGTGCCAATATCCAACGCAAAAGGAGCCTGGTCAGCTCGGCGTCCGAGATTCTCGATGGCCAAAATACCGTGGCTATGTAGGATGACCGAATGCGCTGTTCGATTACACAGGGTTTCGGGTAGGGCCCATCAACGTCGAGGTCTGGGAAATGCCTGATCATGCCGCGATGTATTGCATCAAACCAGCAGTTGACTTAAGGTGCAATAGCCACTGTCCGCTAGGCTGATGTAGGGGGACGATAGATAGATGGCTTGTAGACGAGCGAGAAAGGACCAGGTGGCGAATGTTCACTTGCAATGGGCGACAAATGTCATCATCAGCGCAAGCCGAGTGCCCCGTCAAGACAGGTGCAAGAACAGTCCCATTTGGACTTCACCTACTGCCCTTAATTCCGCAGCAAGCAGAAAAAGATCGCGGCTGAGTGCTATGAACGCGGAAACTCCGAAAGTCTCGGTGTCACAGTGAAGGCATCATGAACGCTCGATCACGTAGACCGTTCATGGTATCACTGCTTTTTCATGGTGGGAATAACTTCACGCAACTCTGCTTCTGCCTGCCATGTCTCAGATGCCTACGACCAACAGCATCAACCAGTACAGGTATAAATTGCCAACCACAGTCGCTCATTAGATAGAAAGCAAGCATTCCTTTGCCCACGGTTTTCCTACCCAAGTGTGTGACACTCGGTAGCTAAAAGGCCCGCAGGCACAACGAGAAACCCATGCGTGCAAACGGCGCTCTTTATTCGCTGGCATGACATGCGCCCCAAACCACACCACCCAGCTACTGCCGAATGCAAAGCAGAATCCTCGAGCAACAGCTCTAACTCCGGCGTTAGATGTACCTTTGGCGGCAATGCTGTTGCCATCGAAATGCCTTCTGCTGGCTTGATTTCATTGCAGCCAGGTTGGCAAGAAAAGTGGTCGGGGCGGGGCGATGTGCGGGATTATTGGTTCCTGGCCGGGAGCTCACGTCTCATTGATCAACCTTCTGAAGTGGGGCTGACATCACGCCACCCCGCGGAAATGTTTTCCAGATACCACAGCCTGTAAGGCTATTTCTGCCGCCTCTGGATAACAGCTTTCCATCGCGGATACTCCGTGGCCCCAACTGTCCCTGAGACCACTCGCGACACCGGATGCGCCGAGCTCCCTTGCGGTACGACACGTTATGGATATCTTACATCGATTCGTTGGTAGTGAGCTACACACCGACATTGATGTCCAAGGGACTGTAATCACCCTTCGTTCGATAGACCATATGTTGCACAAGTCGGCTAACGGCTCAGGACGCCTTGGTGGACAACGACCACGACTTCGAGACATTCGACATCCTTGACATCCCAGCGTCACTTCCCCAAAGTCTCAGGGAGCGTCTCGCGGCGATTAACGAATGCGCAGCGACCTGTCACTCTCGCACAAACACTGTTATTCCCGCCATCGATCCAATACCTTCGCCGACAGTTCAGAAGAGCCCAAAGCTCTTGTCGGTGGCATGTCCGTGGAGCGACGTGAAAGACTGGCTCGATTACACTTGGGATGATTGGGCCGATGCTAGTCTCATCAATGATGCACATGCCCACGAGATTGTGCAACAGAATCAGGAGGCCGCACTGTGCCGTCCGTCGACTCCATCCCTATGGGCAGAATTGCCATTCGACTTGACGACCCCCGATACTTTGTCGCCACCCAACATTTTCCTGTCCAGGGCTGCGTCTATTTCGACCCCGTACACAAGCTCTGCTGGGTCTGAACCAGCCCACGGCTCGACCTACATGATAACCGAGCCTGAGCGCCAGGGCGAGGTCTCTGGTCCTTCCTACCAGCTTCATAACATAACGGAAACGGCAGAGGAGCCTCAGCAACCGGTGTCACATCGTCTCAACCCCCTAGGTTCAAGAAGTCCATCTGTGCTCATCGATGGGGCCAACAACCTTCCCTCCACGAAGAAGCGGGGCTCTAGCGCGGTCCAGGACAGCGAAAGTGAGGATCCAGACCCACGGCAAGCTCGACTCCGGAGGAGGGTGGACCATAGCAAAGTTGAACAGCGCTACCGTACCAAACTCAAGGACGGGATCCGCGAGTTAGGGGAGTGCATTCCTGCGCTCCAAAGCGGTGTTGGCAAGGACCGGCCAAGCGACGATGCGAATGCGGCGAACTCGTTTGCACCGACCTCAAATCCAAGCAAAGGACTCATTTTAGCAAAAGCGAAGGAGTATATTCGCGACCTGGAGAAGAAGGTACAGACACTCGAACAGGATGCCACCATCATGAGAAGGCAGATCCGGCAACTCACCCAAGCAGCTAGCGCAGACGTGGGCCAAGACGGTGCACGGGCTGCAAGCCGCGATGGGCATTTGAGCAAGCTGATGCTTGCCTACCTTGCCGGGATTATGACAACTGAAGCGGCCTTCAGTGCCCAGCAAGGCAACGACAGGCCGGACGGCAAAGGCCTCTTCGCAGTGCCAATGCCGTTTCTGGAAGGATTCTCACGTTCGCTCTACAGTCTCCGTCTCATCAAGCATGCATCATCTTTCGATGCTTTTCTTCTGCTCTTGAAGGTACTCCTACTCTTTGGGGTAGTAATTTACCTCGCCCAAACGGTTTTGTTCTCCATGACACAGCAGATAGGGGTGGGGCAGTTGCGGCAAATTGACAAACGCGGCAAAGGCTATGCCAACGCCGGGCCTCCTGCCCTCCGGCGGCTCGCCTTTCAAACGGCTGTTCAGACAATATGGGTCCCCGACGGGCTACCTGGAGGGTTAGCCACGGTCTTTTTCGGCGTCTGCAAACTCGGATTAAAGATCGTTGGCTTTGAACGGATCACCGTCGGTAACCGCGTTGATACTTTTGAAGACCCAGATGCGGCGCGAATCAAAGCCTGCGACGTTTTGTTAGATGCTCAGCTTGCAGGAGGCGATAACAAACTCAGCAGTACCCGACTACTTGTAACGCTAATGGCAGCCGCGTCATTACCGGAGACGCCATACCGCAGGATGATGATGGCATTACATGTTCACCTCCTCGCAAGGGGCGTAACTACGATGCTCCCATCCTGTCAACGCAGCATCTGGCAGTTCTCAAATCTATTGGCAGGCCGTCAGTGGAACAAGGCACGATCCCCGAAGGGACAAAATCTGCAGCAGGAATTGCCGGAGCATCTGCAAAACCTCTTGTTACGTGAGCCCGCAGAGGTGTTTTCGGCCAGAGTGGTGCAACTGCTGCACGATATTGTATGGCAGTCGCCGCCCATGTTCTCGTCCGCAGGCATCATGTGCAGCGTCTCCGGCGACCCGTCCATACAGTCACCACTCGATGCGCTAGCGGCCCTGTGGGCATTTGCTTCCATACACCAAGTGCTGGCAGACTACCTGGAGACTGGCGGCGAAGGCTGTCTAGGTCGGGCGAACATTGCGAACGATTTACAATCTGCAATCAACATTGCACCTCCCGGCTCTGTCGCCTTGGCCTACGGGCTGGTAGCGCGTGCTGTTTTGGTGGATGATAATCCGTCATCTCATATCCGCATCGCGCTTCGCACGGTGGACGCGCTACCAGCCCACCTAGGCTTCGAAGGCGGAATGCAGTACGAGGCCACGCATGGCATTGGCACATACCCTGAGGCGCAAGCAGCGTTGCAGACCGAGTTTATATTGCCTCTCCAGTGCGCCATTGCTATTGCCCTTTCCCACCACCGCGACTTCAACAAGGCTGGCCCCAGTCTGTTGAGGTGTGTCAGTCATCCAATTCGCGACGTTCGACTCCTTGGCTTCCTGTCTCTGTATCGATGCCTGGATGTAATTTCCAAGCGTGAAACTGTTGTGGTACGATGTACGGAGCTCCTGGAACAGATGGCCGGACTGCTCCGGCGCTTGACGACCTGCGACAGTGCTGGCACAATAGGCCTTGGGCCAGGGGTAGAACAGGCTGCAGCGGAGCTCTGCTTGCGCGTATTTGAGTGGCTTGCTGGCACCGGTCACGTGGATGAGGGGTACATGACCATTTGAGGGCCTGTGTGGGAGTTCCGAGAGTCACGTGGATTGCTTGTTCTCCGCGGCCTGTTTGAGATGGGACGCGAGGTCAGCTCCTCGTGCACCGAGAAGTGTTGCTCATATTCCTGGCGTCCTGCCATGACTCTTTCTAGCTTCGATCTGCATGTCGTCCTGCCCATTTACCTTTGTGACTTTAGTATCACCGCGCTAAAGCGACGCAATTAGCGTATTGATATCCGTGCTCTGCACACAGCCATGGTATGGATGTTGTCAGCGTTGCTCCGACGTGATCGTTGAAGGCGCCAAGCCGGGCCAGCCTGCGCCTGGTGACCCGTCGAGGTTTATACTAACTCCGCCTGTCTAGGTACCCCGGGTCGTTCGCCCTCCGAACAGCCAGCGGAAACCGCTGGGCCACGGTCCGATCGGCGGCGCTACCGTTCCCGACTGGTTGACGATCGCTCTGGCAACCCTCATACTCCTACGCTTCTGCGTTATTGCACCTGTGGCTCGGATTGCCGACTCAAATGTTCCCACACGCTATCCGGCCGAAGCCTGGGCTTCTGTTGACGCTCTGCACCACCCGGCGGAGTCTATACAACCCGACATTTCCGTGAAGCAAGCATTCGTCTACGGCCGTTGGATGCAAGCCCTCGAAAAGGAGACGCTCGCCGCAGCGGCCACCGTCCATCATAGCCTATTTGACGGAATACGGGACTGCGACCCCCCTCTTGCCACTGATGAAAACATCGATGCGCCCAACTTTGCAGCCCAGTCGCGGTCAAACCTTCCAGCAGTCCATTCACTAGTTACTGCCTGGAATTGCTCCGCAGCTTTTATTGAATCTGACGACAGCCTTGTCGGTAATCAAATCCCGCAGGCAGACGTCAAGTCGCGTTGGAACATCCAGCTACGACCGCACTCTACCATGGTAGATGTCCTCCCTTCACCCAATAAGGTTCTGGTCGCCGATGCGATAGCGCTTTCCCTGTTCTACGACCAAGACACCAATATTGGAGCGGCTTGGGACGCGCATGCTGCGACACTTGCTGGCGAGCAGCGGCGGTGGCTTGTGTACAAGCACGGTGATGCCGTTCCCGAGCGCACTATTGTCAGGATATTGTATCGGCCAGCCGCGACGATAGACAAGGTGATAATTTTGGCCGTCTATACCTGGGCAGTGGTCTATGCTGTGGCAGGTGTTAGAAGGGCGAAGTATTACGATAAGAAGTTGACACTTCTTGCTGTCGTAACGGTGGAGGTAATGAAAAGACTATTCTTCCCGCGGTGCGGCAACGGTCGCTCATGCTAACGTTGCGACACAGGTGTCAATGGCTTCATTCTTAGCCCGTGTCATCTGCTCGTGTGTCGGTGTGAATACTCCTGGCGTACCTCCATTCGTATATCCGCTAGTCCCGCTGATGCAGTGTCTCCGGAACGCGTAAGGCAACCAAAGCCGTTACATGAAGCCTGCGGCTGCTGACTTATTTGCAGTATACGCCTTATCGACGACATGGACAACAAGCAAATCCGCATTGACGTCGCCAATCGTATCTCACGACCAATAATATGGCACGGACGGATACTCATTCTGGAATCTCTCCAAAGTCTCCTCATATTTCTAGTACTGTCTACTGTCATGCCAAGCGGGCTGTCATCGTTTTGTCACGTCGCAGCTGTGTCTCTTATTGTTGACATGGCGATATTTCTGAGCATCCTTGCTCCGTCCGTCGGCCTGAACTTGAGAGCCCCAGGCCTTCAAGAGTCTTTCGGTACTATCCAACGCCCGTCGTCGCAACGACCTGGAACTGGAATTTTACAGTTAAGAACACGAAACGCGGACCCCGTTTTGAAGGGCTTCATAACGATGGGTGCCCTCGTCATGGCCCTCTCTTTGTTTTTAGCCTGCCATTTTCTTGACGATTTGCCGGCGCTCCGGGATTACGTGCTTCAACCTGCGCATTGGGCCGGCTTTCCGAGGGCAGCTACACAGCTGCTGGGAAGCTATCACCGCCCCCGGGATGCCGGCTATTCATTGAAATGGCTTCAGATGCAGGATCCAGATACGCTTAATGAGCTTCTTCAACTTGCGAGACCGAATTCCGCCGAGGCGCTCATCGGACTGCACACTCCGGTGGTTGTCATCACTAATCCTGCCGATAGGAACGTTACAGCAGCACCGGGTGCCTGGAGTATCGCACGCATGGCAGCTACTGCATACAGCCACCGGTGGACTTTATTTTTGCTCTTTCCGCCTTTCTTCTTCGGTTTTGCGGCTTTTATGGGACATGATGCCCAAAGTGATTGCCACACAGACCGGCATTCTGCATCTTCTCTAGTGAGGAACCTTGCCCAAGAGCATACACTAGATATATTCATGCTGGGATCATGCTCCCGACGATTTCTGGTATCCGTCGGGTACGATCGCCAAATTCGACTCTGGGATCTTCGACATCCTGATGAGCCCAGTCAACGTCTTCTGCCAGACCCTCAACACCCCATCGGCTGGCCCATCAACTTCGTGTCATTGGATCACCAAGCGAGATGGCTCGCCATTTGCTCCAAGGACAACCGAATAGTTCTCTGGGACTGCCAATTGCAGAGATTTGATAACTCGTTTCGTGCAGAGTCAGACGGTTGTATAGTATCATGCTTATTCGTAACGACTCCAACCCTCAGGCATCCATTTGAGGCTGAAACGAAATTGTTAGTCGTCTTTGAGACTGGCTGGATGACGGTATTAAGTGTGACGGATGGCAGTATGGACTCGGTCCGTATCTGTACGGAGCCGGTGCAGTCTGTAAATGTCATCTCGGACTTACGTACCACACCACGCCTAATCATCTTAACAAAGGCAAGTTCCGCACTTGTTTCGACTTATCGAGGGGGCTCGTGGTTCACTCAACCGATCAAGGTCTCGGACAATGTTGTAGGATCAGGCGCAATAGGGGAGAAGCACTTCTCTCCAATCACATCGCTTAGAGGCGTGGTATTCGTGTATGGCGAGGAGAAAAACAAGCTGCACCTGATAAACAAGCTTTCAGGTACGTTAAGGAACTATGGACAGGCGTTACAGTGACTAGACGCTCACAGCTTAGGGTCATTGATCTACACGCTCCGGACCGCGACCTTTTCGCCGGCGTCTCTGCGGACGTTTCACCCGCCACCAAAGCAATGCGTCTACTGTGGCTCAACAGCTGTGACATCATTTTCGATTGCATACACCGACATTTACACTCGCGAATTGACCATGCACACTGTGAGCCCTCCCGTTAACGGCCAACGCCGGGTCGGCCAGATATGTCTCCGACCGGAGCGGGACCTTAGCGATCGGCGATGCCTGGGGCTTGCGAATAGTGTTGAATCGAAATGCTCTGTTCCGAACCCGGGGACCTGGGAAGCGACCGGCGCAAATGGGATCGCCGGCGTACGACAAGCCTCGCCACTGGGGACAGCTACAACCACATCGCATGAAGCCCGCCCGGTGACCTTCACCAAGTTTATATTTAATGGAAGGGGGTACGGCCGGCAACCGCAACGCGCAGCACAGGAGTGTTGGGAAGCGTGGACAATGTCTGCCGACGGCCTAACATCTTCTCACAGGGTGGCAACTCGGTTGCCGGCTACGAAGACTGGGCCTCCATGCAAAGTCGCGCAGAACGCTGTCGCGGTTGCCCTGGCAAATGTTGTGGTGCTGATCCAATTCGGAAGTCAGCTGCGAGATGATGAGGAGGAGCTGCATTCCAAGCCGACACATGGTAAACTCTCCAGGCGAAGTAGCAAGTTCGGGCGTCCATTTGGAAGCTAGAACCATGCAGGCGCGCTTAGCCATACATTTTGTTTGCGTGTAAGATTCTGTCAGCCTCCTGTGCGAAGCAGCAAATGCAACTGTGCCGTATTCATATAACTAGCCTAGGGTCCAATATCGATATATCTGCGCTTCTAGAGACGCCTTCGAACACCATTTCACTAATCAGCCTACCCGTTGCAGGTGCGTTGTGAATACCCCAGCAACTGTGCCCTGTCGCCAAAAGGAGCCCTTCAACCCATGTTGGACCAACAAGCGGGTTCCCGGCAGGTAGGTCCACCGTTGGGAGATAACATGCTCTCCGGCCAATAACTGTCCCACCGCCCAATTCATCAGATATGCCAACTAGGGCGTCTTCTATGAGCTGGCATGCTTCGCGGTCTACTTCCACTTCATCTGTGCTGGGTGGCAGAGGGACTCGATCATCTCCGGACCCAGCTATGTACACCTCATTATTAGGTCGCGAATATACCTCCGGGCAGAGAAGTCTCTCGGATGCTTCGCCCGAGGCGGGTGCCGCGTAGTTGCAAGAAGCCGGTATCTCCGTGAAAAGGCAGTAGGCAGATATAGGTCGGCTAGGCTTGATTGTTACGCTGTGCGCCCGTAGAGCGTTCATGGGCACGAACGGAAACAACTGAGGAGTCCATGGTCCGGCGGCGACAATGACATAATCGGCAGGTATAGACTCGATGTCTCCCATACCCCTCTTTGTATAGCGCACGGAACGGACTTTCTGAGGAGTTTGTGTGTCGGCCGCCGCGGTGCTCGTATTTTCCACATAGTCGATAGATTCAACGCCCCCAAACACAATCTTGACGCCTTTGTCCGCAGCGAGCTTTGCCATCATCAGCGTGAACTGGTAAGGATGCACTTGTGCCGTTTCCTCCTTGGGAGCGATATCTTCATATTGTTGAATGCAACCCTGCCGGAACCAGTCCAGATCTTCAGGAATACTCGCTGCCGAAATCTTGCTGGCCTCTCGACTTACTTCCCTGGTCTTCCCTAGAGGAACCCAGTTTGCAAGTTGCTCCATCACCCGGGACAGAGGCGCCATACCGCCAGAATCGTTCCGGTTACCATCGTGGACTGTAATCTTGCCGCATCTGATCCGGCGATAACCCCATGAGCGAGTACCATCGTGTGCGGCGGCTAACTCGGCGTGTAGTGAGTAGCTCAGTGAAACGAGACAGGACGGATACGCCCATTGAGCTAAGAGCCCGCCTGCCTTTCCAGAGGCTCCGCCGGCGAGACGTGTTTTCTCGATTAGCGTGATGGAATGCTTCTCAGGCGAATACGCTGGGTGGCGCGTTAGATAGTAGGCCGTAGTGCAACCGATAATCCCACCACCTTCCGAAGTTAATTAGCTTTTCAGCACTTCCAAACGGATAGGAGCGCTGACCGATTATAACGATGCTGATCTTGCCATCGGCAGTTGCTGCGTCGTCTGCAAGCGCGGTTACCATTGCCGAGCGCTATTATTGTCTCGCCGAGCGTTGTTCTAGTCTTGTCGAGCGTTACGGTAGTCGCGACAGCATGACGAGATGTGGAATGGGTCGAGAGCGGGATTGAGGGATCGCGCCGCAATGTTTCTCTCGCGTGCGGAGGGGTGGGGGTCTTGAAGGCTCGGCTAAAGGTTTCGCCGTCGGTTTTAATAGGCTGGAAACGCAACGAACCACAGCAAGAAGATTGACCAGCCAACCGACGCGGTATCCTCGCCGCTGTCGGACCTTGCGGTTCAGTTCGCCCTTTGACACGCACTCTTTATTCGCAGCCGTTCAGACTCTGAAGAATCTCTCGTGGAGAGTGAGGCTTATGACTTTGCCAGACCTTCCAGGGGGCTGGACCAAGGAAGCATACGGCTATCGGTGAGACAATCGGCCCACTTTGTGTGGTCACGCCACCACTGGTGGCCGGCGAATCAGGCTTACCAAAAGCAAGTACTGCTGTCAGCCGAAATCATGTGAGGTACCTCCACCGCGACCAACCAGCCTCGAACTTTGAGAGGTTGAAACCGACTCAAATTCTCAGATTTACAGGCATTTTGAAGTTTGGGTTCTTTCCAGTAACGGCCGCGTAAGAGTATGTCAGAGACGTTGCGACCGAACGTGCGGGGGAGCCAGCAGATGTCGGCTAGAGACCCCATACAGTGACATTTTGCGGACTAGCTTGGTTCGCTAATTCTGGCCCCACGGGTCGAACCATGTTGACTAGCGATGGGTCCACGTAGCAGCTATAGCTCGCCGCTAGTTCACATGCTCTTGAATCGATCACTGCCACTGTGAAACAGAGGAAATATATGGCAGGCTTGCCACCGAACAAGCGCGTCGGACGCGCATCAATCGCAACGGCCCCTAGCGATCTCCACCAACCAAGCCATCTTATTCGAGCGCGATACAGGAACACTTGTTCATTGCTGGACAACTTGATAAGCCAATTTTTGCCGTTACTCATCGCTGCCTCCTCGGGACCGACGCTCATAGCTGCGGCCATGCACAAACGTGTGAGAGATGTTTTATGGTGCTCATCCGGCCACACATCTTCCTGTAACATGGAGGTCACGGGCACTGGAGCACGCCCCCTCCAGTTTCGGTCCGATTCAATGCCTGCAAATCCTCATAGTTCGGAATCGAATCATCAAAATCTTGGCGGCAAAACCACGAAGCGATACATCCTACACACTTTACTTGGTCATTTGGCGAGAGGTCTATCTGAGTCATCGAGCGCCAACCAAATTATAGCCCTATCCTGCAATATCGAGAGCCCACCAGTGGTGTACTACGGGATGCTGAAGAGAGTTCTGGGGCCTTGTTTGGTGGACAGCTATGCCTCGACATCATGGGCGACGGCGTCAGTGTAGCGGCCTTCACTGCTAAGCTCAACATCCATGTGGTCTGTAAGCGTCCGTACCAGGGGCACTGCCTCGGCTGTCGGGAACAGGACAGCGAAATAGAGTACTGGGCCATTCTTCCCGTTTCTACTGGCCTTTGCAAGGGGCGGCACCATTTCCCTTTCTCTACTCTACTCAAGGGTCATCTTCCAGCTTCTCTTGATACCCCTGTCCTTTCAATATCTTATAGGTTCGAAGTGCAAGCCGTAGCGAGGCGGCCAAGCTCTACTTCCTGGTATAGGTTGAAGCTGACGCGCACAATCCCTGTCAAACGTTCCATATTTGAGCCACTCTACCCACGCCACTCACTTCGAGTTTCGCCATCAAATATCAGAGCCAACGTGAAATACAGCACTTTCGTCTACCCTACAGCGGCCAGCAAGCTGACTCTGAAGCTCGACGGCAAAACATCCTTCCCTGCATTTTTACTTTCTTGGCATGCAACTGTTAAGACAGTAGCCCAATACACACCTTATCCCTTAACAAGTACACCCGTAATCCGCCCATCCTGCGCCCTGCGCAGCCGGCGGCGGCGGCGGCGATGGCATCGGCCTCGTCCAGCCCGCCTCATAACGATGATCCTTTCGATCTGGGTCCCAGGACCCCCTCCGGCCTAGCCAGAGGAGCGCGTGTCGCCCTTCTGCGCAACAGCCCCGCCACCCGTGAGGGCGAGATCGGCGTCTCGCGCTCTGCGCTACGGACGGCATACATGCCGTCATCGCCGCTTCACGCGGTCTCCTACGCTGCAGCCACGGAAGGAGCTCAGCGCGCTGTCCATTTCGACTCTACCGAACCCGACCCGCAGCCCGGCGACGGCCCCGTCTCAATCACCAATGCCGCCGACAAGCTCGTTGTCGCCCAGAACGAGGTCTATAGCGCCAAGCTAACCGTGTTCAGAGCATTCTGCTCCTCATTCGACGACACAGCGAAACAGTTCACTTCTGGACCCGCACTTCAATTCGCCCAGAAGTTTTCCAGCAGCTTCCTGCAGTACTGGACCGACGTACTCGCCGGCGCGCACACCAACCTCCCTCCGATGAAGCCCTCCTACGCAGCTGCCGTCGGCGCCAGACGCCCAGCCCCAGCTGCTGCGGGGACCACCGCAGACCCTGTCAGCGCAGCTCCGCAAAATCAATGGCAACAACAGTTGCCCCCGCGTCGTCAGGGGCAACGCAAACCGCTGCCTCCACTGACAGACGACTTCCGGGTCTTCGCCCGCCTCCGCCTCGGCCATACCGCCGACATGTCTCGAAGTTTCGCCGTCCGGACCCACATCGCCGACAAGCTCGGCATCGCCCGGAGCCGTATCCCGGAAGCCCACCCTTGCAAAACCGGATGGGCCATCCGCGCCGCTGACTTGGCAACCAGGGATCTTCTGACTGAACGGCAGGCCGAGTGGGCTCCTGACATCTCCGCACAGATCGTTGAAAAGCGACAGGAGTGGTACACGTATGTGGTCCAAGGCTGCCCACGCCGCTTCAATAACATCTTTGGCGAAGCCATCGACGACGAGAAGGCGATCCGAGACGAGGTCGCCACGCAAACCGGCCAAACCCCGGAGAGGGTGATGACTGGGAAACAGGACTCGGAGCAGCGCCCGACCCGGACCCTGTTCATATCCTTTGCCAAGGAGGTCAAGCACTACTGGCGCCTTTTCGACACGACGAGCTATGCGAGACTCATCGTCAAGACCAACCCGCCGAAGCAATGTGACAATTGCTGGGACTACCATTCACGCTACAGCTGCGGACGCCAGGCACGCTGCAAGAACTGCGGCAAGACTGGCCACGCCCAGGAGACCTGTACAGCCACACAGCAATGCGCCAACTGCCACGGGCCGCACGCGGTTGACTTTCCCCAGTGCCCGGCTCGCCCCAAGAAGGTGAACGGAGCATTCCGCAGCCTCAATAGGCCCGAGAAGAAACTTGTCCAAATCATGGGCAAACGACTGTTCAAGCAGTTTACAGCGAAACCAGCATCTCCACCGCGGGATCAGTCCACGAGCCTCGAATCCGACTCAGCGACAGCGAGTGACACTACCTCCCCGTCCAGCCGGAGCACACCGACGACAAGCGACGCAAGCACACCGGAGCCTACGATGCAAAATGTTTCACCACGCCCTAGCGAGACACCCGCTGCCTCCAACAGTCAAGCATCGCCGACTCCAAGCACTGAAAGCTCCTCCAACGGTAGGCAAAACACTGCAGCATCGGCCAGCCCCATCAAACCTACTTCAGCTACGCCCATGAACTCCGCCGATCCGGTACTCCGTCGAGCCTCGTCGGTACGCAGCGAAAGAAGTAATTCTCCGCCCGTGAGACAGAGCATCGAGATGTCTGAAGAACCGAACGAGTACGTTGGGAATGGCCTAGCACCACCCGCAAGCCCCTCGCCATCGGCGAGATCCTCGCTGAGCCCAGTTCCCTCGGTCTCCACGCCCACGCCGTCGCTCTCCTCTACGTGCCTCCTCGGAACTCCGGCTCCTGAGGTCCGCACCTCCAGCCCCCAGCCAGCCATTTCACCAAAGAAGCGCCGCCTTGCCTCCCCAGACCCGCCTCTATGAATAGACGACCTAGACGACAACATCGTGATAAGCGGCTCTTCCGGGTCTTCCAAGCCAATGTTGGCAAGAATGGCCCCTCGCACGACTGCGCGCTCGCGCTCGCCGACGCGGAACGATATGAGGTCATACTACTACAGGAGCCCTGGACGCAAGTCCGCGACTCCCGCTGCCTTACCAAGACACACCCTGCCTACGACACCTACTCACCGGTCAGTACCTGGGAAGGCAACGACACCCGACCGCGCGTCATGACATATATTCGCCGGGGCTCCAGACTCTTAGCCGACCAGCAACGTCCCGCTCTCTCGAGAGACATCCTTTGGCTTGCGGTCAACGGCGTAACGGTGGTGAACATCTATCGGGAGCCGCATGTTGACACTGCCCTTGAAATTCTGTTTGCATGGTCGATACCCAGCCAGTGTATCATCGCAGGCGACTTCAACGCGCGGCATCATATGTGGCAGCTCGGCCACTCTCACGGTCATGGCAATAGCATTGCGTCCTGGGCCTCCGAGAACGAGCTCTCGCTCCTCAACCCGATTGACACCCCAACCAATGCCCATGGCAATACAATCGACCTCGCCTTCTCAAACATTGCTCTCGCCCAGGCGTCTGTAGAAGACCACCTGGCGACAAGCTCCGACCACTTCACCCTAAGCATTTCTCTTCCCGCTCTGACACCAGCAAAGCTACCCAAGGGCAAGATCCTGCTAGCCACGGACGACGAGTTGAAGCGCTACATAGAAAACATAGAAGCCGGGATCGCGAACATCCCTGCTGCCGCATCGACCCCGGGCGACCTCGACTTGCTCGCGAATGCGATCATCGACCTGATGCAAACAGCCGCCCGCGCCGCGGGCAGACAATCACAGCGGTGGCCGTCAGGAGCTCCTTGGTGGAACGAGGAGTGCATAGCCGCCGTGGCCGAGCTCCGGTGTGTGAGGCGCGCCTTCCCCTTGGGCTTCAACCACGAGGTACAAATCGCCCGCCGCGAACTGAGAACCGTTGTCCGAAGAGCCAAAAGGACGTACTGGCGTAACCTCATCAACGGAGTCCAGGAGGGCAAGGATATCTTCAAAGTCACGCGCTGGCTTAAAAGCCCGGGTGTGTTCCGCCCCCCACCGCTGCAAGTGGGCGAGACGATCGTCGAGACTCAGACTGGCAAGGCCGAAGCTCTGCGGCAGGCCACCCTTGAGCGGAGGACGGCCGCCGACGATATTCCCGACCCGTGGATACCCGTGGATGTCACCACGCACATTCCCTTCCAAGCAGATATACCGATCGCAGAGGTCCAAGACTCTCTGCTCCGAACAGGCAATACCTCACCCGGAGCCGACAACATCACGGTGCGCCTACTTCGGACGGCATGGCCTGCCATCGGCAAACACGTCCAGCGCCTGTACCAGGGCTGCCTCACGATAGGCTATCACCCTCGGAGATTCAAGGAAGCAGAAGTCGTCATGATCGAGAAGCCCGGCAAGCGGGACCTCTCCAAGCCCCGCGCCTGGAGACCGATATCTCTGCTCTCCTGCCTCGGTAAAGGGCTTGAGAGGCTCATTGCTCGCCGGCTCGCCTGGGCTTCGATTCACTATGGCGTCCTGCAGCCCCAACAGATTGGTGCGCTCCCAAAACGGTCAGCAGTCGACCTGGTCGCCGCTCTCATACACGACATCGAAGTAGCTCTGTCCCGCGGCATGGTCGCCACATTGGTCACTATGGACGTGCAGGGCGCCTTCGATACCGTCCTGCGTAACAGGCTGATCCTGCGTCTGCGTCAACAAGGATGGCCGCTGAACCTTGTGAAATGGGCCGCTTCCTTCATGCAAGCCCGCTCAGCAGCCGTACGATTCCAGGATATTGCAACGCCGCCGTCCCCGCTCGAATGTGGCCTGGCCCAAGGATCTCCCGCCTCTCCCATTCTCTTCGCCCTATATATTGCCCCAATCTACCGCCTGGGAAACTCTGGTGGTCGCTTTGGGTACGCGGACGATACGGCAATGCTACGGGTAGGGGGCTCGCTAGAGGAAACAACTGCTCTCGCATCTCGAGACATGCAGGAGCTCCTGGCATGGGGCGCCTCGAATGGCGTCACATTCGACCCCGACAAGACCGAGATAATGCACTTCTCCCGCAAGAAGGACCCAGCCCGGCCGTCAATATTCCAAAGTGACACGGAGATCGTCCCGGCCGACTCGATGCGCTGGCTGGGTCTCTGGCTTGACCGAAAGCTGTCGTTCAACACCCACGTCGACGAGTGGACAGCCAAAGCCCGGCGTATAGCTAACCATCTCAAGGCCCTCGCAAACACCAGACAAGGGCCCCTCCCCAGCGCCGTCCGAAGAGCCGTCAAGGCGTGTATCGAACCGACTTTGTTCTACGGAGTAGAAGCATGGTATCCCGGACAAATGGCCCCTGGCACCGGGAACGCGACCCGCCTTGTGTCCACGCAGATCAAACACCTCGTCGATCGCTTCGACGCGGTTCTGCGACACGCCATCCGAGCAGCTCTTCCCATCTGGAAGACCACGCCCATCCCTGCCCTCCATCGAGAAGCTGGTATTCCACCGGCGTCCGTCCTGCTCGAGTCTCGAAGGATCCGTTTCTCGGCGCGCCTGAAGTCCTTGGACGTACGACACCCTCTCGTGGCGAGGACCTCCCCGAAGCCCGCCCGGGCATACCACAGCTCGATCAAACGCAAGTTTCTCATCGAGCGACGGAGCCAGAAGACCAGACTCGAGCGAACCGACGCACTTCTCCCGAACTGCGCCCGCCCGGCCTTGCTACCGCGGCAATACTCCGACGCTGAAGCCAGCCCGCTCCAGACCGCAACCAAAGCCGACACTGCCGAAGGATTCCTCGAATGGCTCAAAAGCGCCGCGGTCGGAAAACTTATCGTATACTCCGACGGATCGCAACTGCCGAGCGGGGCCGTAGGCTATGGATTTACGGTCCAGCGGAAGGAGCAACCCATAGCCCACGGCTCTGGCCGACTAGGGCCTGCCGAGGTGTTCGATGCAGAGGCAGTCGGGGCCCTGGACGGCCTACAAGCCGCCATAGCTGCTGCCACCAGCACGACAAGCATCGTAGTATGCATCGACAATCTTGCAGTGGCCACCTGCTTGCGCGGGAACCCAGCCGACTCGTCGCAGGACGCTTTTACCAAGTTCCAGGACCTGGCGAAAGCACACGGAGACGTCGAGGTCCGCTGGATCCCAGGACATGCCGGCATACCAGGCAATGAGGAGGCCGACGGCCTTGCCAAAGCTGGATGTCTGCTGCCTGAGCCGCCCGGAGCCGTACCATCACTGGCTCACCTGCGCCGACTGGCCCGTCAACAGCCCAGAGATGCCTTCAAAGCATGGTGGACGACCGAAGCCCCAGAGTCGTACAGGCCACTGCACCTCGAGGTGACCACAAGCTGCCCACCAGAACTCATGCTCCCCCGAGCAACGCTCCACAGCCTCCTCGCGGCGAGATCTCGCCACGGAGACTTTGCCGACTACCACGAGCGTTTCAATCACGACGACGCACGTCTTGACTGCTCATGCGGACGTCGCAAAGCGCCAGAGCACCCATTCTACTGCAGGAAGATACCGCCACGGCTCCGGATGAGGCTTGCACCCTCACCGGCCGAAGCGATTCACCATGCAGTAGGCAAGGGCTTCGAAGCCTTCGTCGCGATGACGTCGGAAAGCTCCTTCTTCCAAAGGATCTGTCAACGCCATTAGACGACTGCCGTTCCCTTTCGTTTTTCGTTTCGTTTTTGTTTCGTGTTTTGTGTTTTGTGCTTTCTGATTGCTGGTCGCGGTCGAACGAAGGGCGCTGCAACGCCCCTCACTCGGCCGAGGCCCTCCAATCCAGCTGCAAGTTGCGGCCGGAGAGGAAACGCCTTCCCAGACTCATCGCATTTGATGAGCATAGATTGCGACAGAAAGTCGCTTGCACCTCCACATCCCGCTGACGGGTGCGAGGCTCCGACGAAAGAGCGCCTTTGAGCCGGTGAGATGCTAGATGGTGTTTGTTTTGAAACGAGGACGCGTTGGAGATTACGGGGCGGTGGGGAATCGGTCGCTGGCGCCTCAGGCAGCAAGCCAGTTTTGGCTGCTAACCTAGACAACAGCCAAGAAACCAGCCGCCATACAACCTGATCCCGCAGCATCTTTGTACATTAGACTCAGCAGCCTAGCACGTCCTTTGCCCCAATAGGGGCTTTCTGCTATTAGTATAGCTCCCGGACGTTAAATAATTATCGTATCGTATCGTATTGAAGCTCGACGGCCTCATGACTCACAATCACCAGCTGAGGATAGTCGAGCTGCGAAAAGTTACGTGCGTAACTTGGAAGCTGCTCCAAACCACCAAGACGATCGCTCCCGCATGCAAGAATCACGCTGCCTATGCACAATCGGTGGCAAAAGCGGACGGGCAGTGCATAAGGGGTACGGTTCGCACACAGACCAGTATCATTGGTGAGAAGAAATTATATGGTGGTTGGAAGTCGGATTACTCGGCAAATGGCACTGCCAATATGGAGTTTGATTTCTACATCGGCCAGCACGTTGCTGATAACCGGACCGACAATGAAAGGAGGCAGCAGTACGCCTGCAGCCTGAAGACCATCGACGGCACCGACGTTTCGCACTCTTTACAGGTGGAAATCATGATGTCCAATGAGCACGCACCTGAAGAATCACCTCAGTTAGCGGTTCATGGAGGCAGTTGCAACATGTTTAAGATGTGCTTCGCAGTTGTCGTTGCGGAATCTCCAGGCACAGGCGCTAGTTGGGATAACGAGCCACTGCCCGTGTACGCGGGCTTGCCGCCGAGACCCCCCGAGTACACATGAGTTCACGACAGGCTTGGGGCAGCTGTGTACTGCTGCATACCAGCGAATGATTTTGCGGTTGGGTGGGGGGGTCTCTCTAGCACGTACAACTCATAACAGCAATCTACCTACCAGCATCAAACCAAAGACATGATAATGTGGGTCCAATACGCGTCGTCATCTCGTGCCTAACTGGCAGGGCCGTAAATATAATGTAGCCGGACTATAGAGAACCAAAAAATCCAGGTTGTCAATATAATATGTGTCAGCCATTTATTGGTGAAACTCTCTGGCATACGTCGCCGCTACTCGATGGGGCCCAAGACATATTAGGTCGGTTTTCACAAAAAGTGATATGAACGAGTAATATTACAGCTTCAGCAATCCTGGCGGTTAGGGACAGTAGGTCTGACAACAAGGAATTATCTCATTGACAGGGGCTAACAGTAACGTTCTCGCAGTTAGACGGCATATTTGCGTTATGCCAGCTCACATCACCGCTAAAGGATTCGAGGCTGGACCAATAGCGAGAGTAATTTTCTCCACTCTATCCTGTACCCAAGACTAATCTTTCAAGTTAGTAATCAAGAACCCCACTACTGCCTACTGAGGTCTAGATTTGGGCTACATGTCGACCGGCGCAGTTAGTTCCCGCGTCTTGCAAAATGGTGTCCTTTTCCGTTGAGGCTGACGCCGTGTATATAATTGGTTCGATCAACTGGGGCAGAGAGGCTCCTGCACTTTTACACCACCAGTCATAGTACACGGCAACTCGACAGTAGTGAGTGCCATGCTCACTGAGGTACAAGAGCCCCAAGAACGTGACGAAGGCAGTCTCACGAGGTTCTCACATGTGTTACAGGCGTAAGACACCGCGTTCAGTAGTCATCGCATAAACGGAATCTTTTGTCGTTCGTGGATGGTCTCTAGCCAGTCGCCGGCTATACTTGTACTAGCCTTGAGACGGCGGGACATTGAATGGCCCAGTCGCAGTCATCTCTGCAATTTCCATGCTAAGTTCAGATCCCAATATGCCATGGCAAGAAAGGAGCAGGCAGCTAATGGTCCAGACTCTTCCGAGAATTCGCTCATAATGAATCCCGATTTCGTACAGTACTACGTCCTCTCCTCGAGCATTCAAAAAGAAACGCTCAATAGTAAGAGCCCCCGCCTGGATAATAATAAGTTCAGTCAGTGTGGCTAAATTTTCCGCAAATATTGTGACCTAATGTGTTGGTGGCGTAGCAAGGCAACAAATATATCGCTCCAAGGCTGAGGAATGCACCAATCCGTGCAAGATTGGAGGGCAGTGCTCGATGACGTATGTCAAGAGGCCAGAGATTGTTATAGTCGTACTCTCCAAGTGGCTATCTTTGGATTAGGGCTTGAGTGCCGACGATATGCTGTTTGTGTCACGGGCCGTGCCCGGAGATGTGGATCCGGCTTTGCCGGCCCCGCAGTCCCGGACCCCTGTCGCTCTGCCAACCGGAATTTGGCAGACCCTGAGTACAAGGTCGCAGCCCCAGGCTGCGAGCTTCCCTTCCTTCTCCTTTTCTCCTTAGCTTTAGATAGACAACACGAAGGCACCTGCTTGTTGAACAAACTCCAGACCAGCCCCTTACAGTTTGACACTCACCAGGTGAATGTTCTGGTAAAAAAGCTGTTCCCAGAATTCTTGGATAGTGGTAATTGTCCAGACATTGTTAAAGAGGTGACAGAGAGACTGTGAATTGATTAGTGCTGCCTGTGGGTCAGAGCCGACCATGGCACCTTCTGATCTGATATCCCGCCAGCCGCAAGAATCAGATTCCAAATGGCAAGCTGCAACTCCGCTTTAACGCCAAGCGCCAATGCCATACTGGCCTCAAGCAGCAGCCTCCAAAAGGCCAATAGCAGGGAACCCTGATGTGGATGTAAATGTAAAACTGTCAATGCCGTTGATGCTGAAAGAAAGCTAGCGAAGAGGTGTAGTCCCAACGCATATGACCCTCTTTCCATGATATTCCGCCAGTTGCCTAGGAGCCAACGTCCTAACTTGTGGTTAGGACAAGCATGCAACCCAACAATACTCAGAAGCAGCCTTATTTCCCAGGCGCATTCAATGGTATTACGCCAGAACGCCATCTCTGAAGTGTTAAGGCGGATGCCGTCAACTTTGGGTTGTGTGTGTGCGGCGACGACTAGTTGACTGTGATTGCGAGAGAATTTAGCGCTGCTGGGGAGACCGGGGTTGGTCGAGGCTGCTGCCGTTATGTACGCTGTCACTACGAGTGTGTTGTCATTGCGTGGCGTGATTGCAGGGTCATGGCAGCCGCGAATCCTTCCACCCACAAACACTATTTATTACCCGTCAAATTATGTATGTACGATAAGGGTTAAGTGCGACCATGGCCTGAGGAGCCATCTGCAGCCAAGGGATCTTGAGGCGCCGTTACTTCCCGCAATACGGCGCGATGCGGCCAAGGCCTCCCAAGACTACCGGCTTGGCCATTTGTCCAGTTACGCTATTGCCAACTAATAATGCCCTCGAGAGGCAAGAAGAGATCAATTCAGTTCAAGGTATGTGCGAATACTGGTTAATCGAGTCTAGGGAGTAGGCGGTGGATAAGCGTGGGCGCATATGCACATAAGCAACTGCAGTCTCGCAGGCCTCGGCGACCCTCCGTACAATGCGGGATGCAATGACAGATTGCTCCACGGAAACAGGCCGCTATGGGAGCCTGACGAATGCACGTAATGCTTTGCCAGGCTACTACATGTCACCACGAGCGCAAGTCTGCGGCTCGTTTCTAGTTGTCCGGTTGAGGCATTACCTGACGAACAATGACCCTGAAAGGCGAACCTGCTTGGGCCACGTTGGTGCAACTAGAGAGTAAGCAACGGGAACGCATGTGTGCATATCTGCTGCGGTGCTCACGGCGGCTGGGGCGCACAAAGCGAGGTGCCAAACATGTGATGACCCGATGAGGGGTATTCGTGAACACGGTGGCGTCATCATACGTTGAGTGAGGGGGGGCCAAGCCGGCCCCTTGGGGCTTTCTTGACCAGTAGTGTTTGCTGAGTGCAAGGTACACAGGCAAGCGCGGGCAAACTCTCCCCAAACATTCTAATGGAACATATGTGCTGGGGGCATGCTAAAGAGCGCCAGTACCGGCCAAGCTATCAAATTGGGTAACGACGTCGAGAGGTGGCCGAATATTAAAGTGCACTCCAATTCCTCTCCGTTACCGCGCAGTTACTCTCCTTTGGCATAATCACTAATCTACTAGATTCGCCTGCCACCATGCCGGCAAAGGATATCGATGCCGGGGTTTCCAATGCTCCCGAGGAGCTGTTTCATACTATCCTTACGATAGTCGACTGGCAGAAGGATTCCTCTGGTAGCACTCGCCACTACTTTGTACTCGGAACCCATGGCACATTGGAGGCAGCTAAGGCCTACAGTGGGGTCGCCCTGCAACAAATCGGCTTTGGTATGGACGAATTCGAGCGATTCGATGTGCGCCCTGGCTCTTGTTCCCCGGAGGAGAATTGGAGCCACGACGAGGGCGTTACTGCATTTGCCCGCACACCTGCTGGACAGGAGTTCACGATGCGCATTAATACGACGCCCAACAATGAATCCTTCACTGTCCGCAACGATGGACAAGTTCAGCTCCCCAATAGCGCCAGATTTCTGCATTATGTCTTGCAAACCATTATCGACTACAACGTCGATCGTAGCGGCGCAGCGCAAACAGCGGAGATAGAAGGATCATATGTGCACCGTGCGGACGCATGGGCTGCAGCACGGCAGTGCCTCGACAAGACGCAATTTGCCGAGTACGACTCCCGCGGTGAACAGGAGTTCCTTGAGGAGTGGCCATTTGATGACGACGTGGCTGTTCATGCTGTTGCTGAGACGGGCCAAAATTATTTTATTGCCGTAAAGACACCGCCTCATGCGGATGGCGGGCATAAAGCAAAGTTGAAGCAGCTCGTCAAATAGCGCGATATACACGCTGCAAACGGGTGTTTCTTAGCATTTAGTTCTAGTAGTCTCATCGCGAGTTTCCGCCAGTTAAAACTTGATAAGCTTCTATTAGAATAAACTAATGTCTATAAAATATCTTTCAAATTTACGACATTATCATCCTCGTTCGATTCCTAGCAAGCAACCGCTATCTCTCTGGGTATGCCAGCGGATGCCAATGCCCACATCAGCCTCGCGCGGTTTAATGTTCCAGCTAGGGAACCACTAAAAGGTTTCAATACATGGAATCTAACTACGTACGGATTCTGATAAGGCTACCGGGCCACTTGGACTTGCGATGACAGAGGCTCTCCATGGCAAAAGCTTGGACTTCTGTAGCTGCCAATTGCGACCCACGTCTTGTGCGGGACCATAATGCACTTTACACCTTCCTGTGGCGTGCAACGTAGCACACCCCCGAGGTCCAGCTTTCCCGTCGAAATGCCCGATAGCCCTAAAGAGCTGATGTTTAGCTGAGGAGCAGTGGCACCATGATACCCCTCATCTAGCTCCCACAAGAAACTGTGCCGCGCGCCACCCCGCCCTCTGGGGGCTCCACGCAAGGCCCGGACCGTGGTGGGGTCAATGTCTGTTAGGTAGACGCCAGGGTGAAACGTAATTGGCGCTAAAAACGACGAGAGGCTGGGTGGCTTCAAGTGTGGCGGTGCATCCAGGGCGTAGGGTTGTTGACCAACGCCCCCGTCCGAAAGGATCCCACAGGACACACATCACAAGCAATGAAATCACCAGTTCTTGCCAATCATTTGACTACAGTGACCCCCTCGGGTAATCGGTGAAAGCAGCGCGTGTCCAACAATGTCAACTGTCCACTGGTCGTACCAGTCTACCGCACCACTGGTTTGCCACTCCCTGACATGGCCTGATTAAAGTCTGATGACGGGCCGCGTTCTAGATTTGCACGTTGCAGTCATTCGTGATACAGATCGTATTAGCAGACTTGGAGTCGCCCTACCAGATGCTTCACCACAGCTCTCGAAAGCCAAATATCTTACATTGGGCCCCCTTCTTCCCATGGCAAATATTCAGGATTCGCAGCACGTCAACATCATTCCACAATCTGTTTTGAAACCAACCGACATGTCAGTTATGCCAAGGCTTGATACCGCTGTGGCCGCTGCCAGCGTGGTAGGCATGGCCGATCAAGTGATGGAGGGAATACGCGACAACAACAATCATCGGCCCGACGACGCGCATGCCCACTATGTCAAAGCTGCAATTGCCGGTGCTATTGCTATCGGCGCTTATGAAATGCTCAAGCGTGATGAAGCCCAGGGCAAGAAGCAAAGCCATGGCGGGATCAACACTCAGCCGTGCGACGACGCCAATCACGGACACCATACCCATCATCACGGACACTCGCACCAGCACGATGGTCACTCGAACGACATTATTGCGGAGACGTTGGGGGCTTATGCCTTGGGAAGGCAGATGATGGGCCACAGTGACCATCACATTCTGAAGATGGTCGCTGAGGGACTTGGGGTAGCTGGGTTGGCTAGAGAGGTAGATAGAGAACTGGTCAAACACTAATACCTTCATTTGTCGCTTTCGTACTACAGCCTCTACCATGCTCATAAGCACTCACTTGGATATAGCCATAACTCTGCCCTGTTTCCAGTGTCGCTGCGGAAATGCGTTTCTGTGGCAGTGGATGTGTACAGCTGACGAGTACATTTGCCAGTCTATATCCTTTTACGAAATGAAATTGTCTCCGAGATATATATGATTGCGAGCAGTTGTGTCTCCGTGGGGTGTAAGACACAGAACCACGATGAAGCCGAGAGTGAAGAATGAGCCATCCAATTGTTGATGTCTGTGCCCTTCTCAAATTCGGCTGGAGAGTGAGCCTTTGCCAATACGCAAGCTTCCCCCGTACTTTGCACGGACCACCTCTGTGCCGGGATGGAGTCTTACTCTCATCGGGCAAGGCCTATGCCCCAGGCGCGTGACATGAGATCAAGGGCTTCCTTCCGTCATCCAGCTAAACCCATCATCAGCATCATTCATAGACTGCAATTCACACTCTTCAAACCCAGAAGGGTGCGCGGCATTGGGCTAAAAGTCTGTGGCTGCATACGATGCCCGCGTTGCCCAACCAAGTTAACCCTGGTCGATTGGTCACGGTCAATGGGGGATTCCATGCTTGTTTCTGTCCTGGAACTACTACTGCCACTTGCCTAGAGTAGTTTTCCGCTGTTAAAACACCTTCACTTACTCGCTTCCCTGCGTGCACCTACACATTGACTCGAGTACACCCCTCCATCACTTATAACTCTGCCGACCGGTGTCGTAGAGAGAACGGCTGGCCTTTGCCACCACCAGGCCAACTACTATCGCAGACAGATGCCTAGGCGTACGTAGTGATCTACACAATAGACATAGGGCCATCTTATGCTCGAAGACGAGGTCTTGGAATATGAGTGCTAAATTGCCATGCCTGACAGCACTTGAGTCGCCGTGCCACAATGGTAGCGTTGTGATTGTACTACCGCACGCCGAAATTACGGGCAAGCACCAAGAGCAGGTAGACAGAACGTAAGTCTTAAGTTTCATATGCGCTGCCATACAGTGAGTTTGCTCGCAGGCGGCTCAGCCTACCAGATCCTCATGAGACTTCAATACGCCGTTCCTGACGCGCCACGTTGTCCTTGGACAACCGTATGTGCAGAATACCGCCGTCAAGGTGGGCAGAGACATTCCCTGGTTCAATGCTCGCCGGGAGGGCAAAGGTGCGAGAAAACTTCCCGACATTCCGCTCTCGCATCAAAAAGTTTGCCTTCTTCTTCTCGCGTTCCTGGGCGCTCTCTTGGACGTGGCATACCTGCGTGGGTTTATCGTCTGCAGCCAGTTCCTGATTCTGGATAGCGGTCGCGGGCTCTTCCGTGCCTCTCTCCCCAGTTGCGGTCGCAGTGGTAAACTTATCAGGCATGGAATGCATTGGGTCGTAAGAACGTTGAACCCATCCACTGACGGATAAAGACATAGGCCCGTTGACCTCGATAGAAATATTGTTTTTGGACACGCCAGCGAGCTCGCCGTAAATATCGATGCAGTCATCTAGCTCGACCACGTCGAAATTTGGAAAGAATGTCCCCAGGCAATCTTTGTCAGGATGGTGGCTGTTTATCCCAAACTGATCGGCATATTTGTGTATGTCGTGCAGCAAGTGTACAAGGGGTGCGAGTGAAGGATTCGAGCTGATTGTCTTTGTCGTGAACTCCATAGTGGGTTGTAACTTGCATATCAAGGTGCAAAGTTAGACACAACGAAAAAGGGGCCAATTTATATTGATCGCTTGTGAGTACCGTTGTTGTGTATTAGTTTCACCTTCCGTAATCAGGCTTGGGGTGGTGCGATGCTGACCTGCAGAAGCTATCACGCCATGAATCGTGGCAAAATGGCGCCACAAAGGAGGTGTGTCGGCTAACGATCTGTGGCACTAAATTGCCTTTCAAGATTCTGTTACTTGCATGGACAGCAATTCCCACCATTGAATGATACATTCCACAAGCTTTTGACAGGCCGAAAGATGGAATCCATTTGCGCCAACCATTAAAATGGACAGACTCTATTAATACGCACCCAACTCTCAATTCGTACGCACCCCCCCACATTTGGCCACACACCAGCCACACAATATCGGCCGATGTCGCGGCCGTGAGCAATTTCGCCAGCGCCGAGAGCATGCCCAGTGACGACGATTCAAGCAGGGTCCGTTTTCAAGCCACCTTCAACCTCGCCCAAGAGCTCGCAAAGTTGAACACTCTATTAACCTCCAACTGGTCAAGGATCGCTAAAACTTCGTTCGACAGCGAGATCTTCTGGACGTTGTAGCGTAGCAGTCATCGGCCTGCAACTGTCCCCGTCGTCGCCGCCGAGCCACCAGCACGGGGAATACGAGGCATGGAGTGGCTTCTTTGATATGTAGTTTAGCGGTCTGAGTGCATCTACACCAGTCCACAAGCTCGTAAAGCAGCTGACATATGGTGGGACTACGCGCACACGTGTTTTCATTTATGGTTGTGGTCGGACGTCCTGGAGATATTATTTGTAGCGCAATGAAGAGGTGGGCGATATCGGAGGCATTGTGGCTAAATGTGGGGGGGGTGCGTACGAATTGAGAGTTGGGTGCGTATTAATAGAGTCTGTCTTAAAATGTAGCGTGGACGCACATCTGATACAAAGGGTACCAATCCCTTACCCAACTTTGAACGATTTGTCGTATCGCTGAGCATGGAGTCCGGGGAGGACTCGCGTTGAGAAGACGAAAGACAACGCGGCCTTACCGATTGTGCTTTGGGGGGGAATGCCCAACGAGGGCCTCACTAGCTTGTTGAAATATCGACACGAGTGTCAGGTACCACAGCCCTGTCTTCAGCTGTCGAGCGGTGCCAGCCAACAGGGCCGAGGGGTCCATCCTCAATATCAGTTAACGGAACTGGTTATAAATGAGTTACATGATCATTTTGAATTGTATGATGTAGTACAGTTTTTATAAACCATGAGCTCCAAGCGAAAATAGTAGTCTTGAAGGGGGCCTCATTGTACAAGTCTGGATGGTCCAACAGCCCCTGGACCTACGGGTAGGTCGCTGCACTGCTGCAGCTCTCTGCGTCTGGAGTCGGGCAAGTCCAAGTCAGCCGACCCAGCCTGCAATGGAAAAAAGATCGTCTTGTACATATTCGTCATGCAGGGCTGCAAGTCCGGCATCAGCAGACTCGGCCAATTTGGAAGAGCTCCGCTCCAACAGCTTTGTGGAATGCCCTCGAAAGGATGATCTAGTTTGTGGAATGAGTGCTCAAACTCGGTTGGTGACCCCCATTTGTGAAGAATATCCTCTGTCGTTTCATTTTGCTGCAAGTGACTGTGCTGACGTTCTTCTAGATACTCAGTTGGAATCTTGCCAAACGCAATAATGTCATCAGCTTCGCCTGCTCCCTTGCTCTCATCGGAACCTTCTGATGAACCCTTGGCACCTGCTTCACCTGACTCACCAGTTCCCTTGAAGCGCACATTGGGTTACCATCCCCCTGATCGAGCCGGCAAGCGCGCTAAAGTTAAGGGCCGCACAAACAAGAGGACTTGGAACGAGGCGCGTGACCCCGACGAAGAGAGAGGAGAGAAAGCTCGAGATAGCTCATACCACGAAATCTGGTACGGCAAGCACTGCGACTCCTCGAAAAGCCCAACTCCGTAACAACAAATCTGAGCCGAGCCCGCAAGCACCTACGTGACTTGCATGGTATCCGAGTTGTAGAGCAGGTCGAAGGGTCAGATCTAAAGAAACAGCAGCATGGCACCATCACGGATATGTTTGGAAGGCAGGAGGAACGTCAGGCCAATCGGGACCTTGATGAAGAAAAGCACCTGGTAAACGCTGTTAACATTCCTGCATTCGAGGAAGCACTCACCGGCTTCTTGCGGTTCGCAACATCGCCCACACATTCATCGAATACCATGAGTTTCATGCCGTTATACTCTCCTGCAACTACATGGCTCGGGACGTTCTCTTACGCAGCCGCAGGGCGGTCCCGAAGCTTCTCGAAAACACCTTCGCCCTACACAAACATGGCCTTGTTGAGAAGCTTCATAATTCTCTCTCATCAGTGGTCCACTTCACCATCGATATGTGGACCTCATCGGAACAGAAGGCGGCATACCAGGCAATTGTGGGCCATTTTGTCGATGCGGAGACAAGAGAAGTCGCCCAAGCGTTGTTGTCATTGCGCGAGTTCAAAGGAAGCCACAGCGGGGAGCTGCAAGCCAAGGTTTTCCTAGAAGTAGTCGAAGAATACGGGCTCGGCGAGAAAGTTGGCTATTTCACGATGGATAATCACGATGCTAACGATACTATGCTGGAAGATATTGCAAAAGGCATTGAGGGCTTAGACCCGGTTGCCAGGAGGCTACGCTGCAGTGGCCACATCATGAACCTCATCGTTCAAGCCTTCCTTTCTCGGAGCAAGGCAAAGAAGATCCAAGAGGATGAACAAGAGGGGATTGATGAGGCATATGAGAGTCTGTGCAAGCAATTGGAGACAGCAAGGGCTAAAATTACGAAAGCACAAGCTACAGAGGAGTGGCGGCGACTGATACATGGGCACCCAGGTGCCCAAAATATGTCAGCACACCACCATTGCTGGCCTAGCCCCTGTGAATTCGCGCGCTCGCGTCACCCTTGGAGTCAATCACACTAGACGGAAATATGGACCGACCAGGGTTCCCTGCCGACGCCCTGCCGCCTGAAGCCACCTACGAGTCCCGCGAAGCTCTTTTCGGGCAATCAATGCGTGGGCTAAGCCTCGTGGATATGCATTTACCACGGGAAAATCACTGAAGACTCCAAATGGTCGCGTTAAAGTTATCTTCGCCTGTGACCGAAACAAGCAGCCGCCAAGCGCCTCGATCGAGCGAACGCGTCGTACATCAAGCCGAAGAACTGGTTGCAAATTCTCGATATGGGCTAAGCAGTCGCGAGACGGGTGTACATGGGTGCTGAGCCATCGCCCTGATCCAGAGTGCGCCAAGCATAACCACTCACCGAGTGATGACCCGTCTGCACACCCTGCACACCGCCGACTCGAGAAGAAAGACGCGGCGATCATATCAGATCTCTCGATGTCTGGCGCCGCTCCTCGAGAAATACGGAACTATTTGTCGAACCATTCGGATACCCTCGCGACACAACGAGACATATACAACCGAATTGCGACCACACGGCGGGACATTAGTGAGGGCCAAAGCAGCATCCAGGCGCTGGTGGACCAGTTATACGACGAAGGGTTCTGGTGCCGGGTCAAGCTGGACTCGGACAACCGCCTAACAGCCATATTCTTTGCCCATCCCGACTCTGTTGCTTACTTGCAATGCAATCCAGACGTGTTATTGTTGGACTGCACGTACAAAACCAACAAGCATGCCAGGCCAGACATCCCAACAAGCAGTACTGATTGATAAGACCCATACTGAAAACTGATTGATTAGCTCTCATCTTACTGATACTGATTGATTAGCTTATCAGTAAGTGCCAAGAGATGACGTAGTTGTGATCCCAAGGCGATCATCGTGCCTCCCGCTTGATAGCGGTCACCCGTCGCGAAGTACATGCACCTCACGAATAAGGTCGTTCTTGTTCCAACTCCCAAGACACTCTGACATCTCAATGGTGTCCACACCGAGGCGTGCACGGTCAAACGAGATGGTGCGTCGAGCACCTGAGAACACACGTTCGGCCTTGTCCGACATGGGCGCAATCGAAAGTACATTCATCGCCATCTTGTGCAACCGTGGATATTCCAGCCGCTGCTCCTCCCTGGTCCACCACGCGAGGGGACTCACTGTGATCTTGCATGGAGAACCGTTAATGAACTTGTCCAGCTCATCCTCGCCGTTGTCCGCTTCCGTAACATCGAGAGACTGCGCCAGCCTATCGTATACTGTCATATGCATCTCCCGAGCCGCCACCGGGGGAGTCTCAACAGGAAGGTCCTTGTACTGACTCCACATCTGCCTGGCTTTGTTGATCGCTCCACCATGCCAATCGGCGTGCCAGTTCTGTCGGAGGTATTTCAGCCTTTTTGATGGATGGGGAAGTAATGCCGCGGAATACACAGGCGTTTCATCGGTCTTGAAGTAGTACTTGTCAAGCACAAACCAGCCCATGTGGATCGAGTGGATGAGATGATGATTGCTCCTGTACGTTTTCTGCTAGTAGTTAGCCCTGCCCATGCTTCAAATGTCAATTGGGCATTACCTTGGCATCTTCAAAATGCTTCAGCAAGATGTCCATATGATAGAGTAGCTGATCCAACGACGACCACGACTTCTGCTGTGCAAGTGTCGCTTGCCAAAAGGGCTGGAGGAAGTGTGCAGTTAATTCGAGGACATCCCAATCATCCTGTGTGAGACTGTCGTCGCCCAGGGTCTTGTGGTGCTCTTGTTGGAACACCATGAGCTTGTCTTTCTTTTCGAGCGCAGTCCGAAGGAGCATGTACCACGAATTCCACCTCGTCACATTGTCAATGCCGAGTGCACAACCTGTCAGGCGCTGCCAAGCATCGCTGTGCACTGTGGAGCTCCGTATGAACACGGCGATATTATGCAGCTTACCAAGGGGTCCTATGGATCGCCACCCGGACTTGTCCTCAGGCGTTTTTCGCTGTTTACCCTTGCCGTTCCTTTCCTGCAGCTGCGCCTGGAGAGACTCAACAACGTTAGCCTCCATGTTGTCGTCCGCTTCTTCAATCGCCGCACTGAGTGCCTCCTTGCTGGAGGCGAAGAGGAACGCCTGGAGGCAAAGATTGATGATATGGCCTCCGCACCGAACCCGGCGCTCGACGGGGTCTATCCGGATGCCAAATTCGTCCTCCAAGACCGTCGACAAGGCGCGGAGGCAAGCATCATTGGAGGTAGCATTATCTGACGTGAAGTAGCCAATGTTGCTTGCGATATCGAAGTACCGTATTGTGTCCAGCAGGTGCCTCGACATTGTCTCGCCAGTGTGATTGTCTTGTATGTTCGGCAGGCCCAAAAGAGCCTCTCGGAGCTCAAATTGCTCATCGACCCATTGCCCACAGATCCCGAGAAAAGCCTTGCGATGTGGTGATGACCATAGATCGATGCTGAAGTGGATTTGTGACTGCGCTGTCTGCAGCTGAGCCTTGACTTTCTCGCGATGGACCAAGTATGACCGCTCAATATGAGCCAATACCGTAGTGCCGGATTGGATAAGGACCTCTTCAGCTCGAGGGTTGATTGCGCAAAGAAGTGCTTGGTATTCCGGCCAGGAGACACAGTTGAGCGGCAGGCGGCGACGTTGGATCAGCTGGATTTGAGCTTCGTAGAAGGCAATGACTATGGGCGCCGAACCACTTTGCTACGGACGCCGCGTTATTGGCGCCGTGTGGCTGAGTCGGCTCCTCAGCCACACTCCTCCCACGATAAAACGTATCGTATCGTCCGCAAATTGCCTGCTGAGAGTAGTAGAATTGAGAATTAGAATTGATGAATGTATCAGGTGAGAATTGAGGGGCCGATCTGGGTGACAGAGTACAGTACGGGGCTCAGAGCAGTTTTCATCCTTCGTTATTTGAGATTCTGTCGAGTGTAGGGTGGTGATCCATCATGGTGGATGCTGAAGTGGACGCGTCGGTGGGTGGGGGCTACCCCGCGACGCCAAAACGACGCGTGGGGCGGCCCACGACCAACGCTCGCGATGCGGCGAGACAGTTTGAAGAGAAGGAGCTGGCGGTGAAGCGCGTGACTCGACCAGCGACACGGGCAGTTGCGAACGACAATGGAAACGGACAGACGATTGTCGTGAGGACAGCAGCAACCAGCGGCGGCGATGGAAAAGCGATGCTCCAGCGCGTTCTGGAGCTGCTGGACGCGTCGCGCACCGAAATGAAAGAGATGAGACAAATCATCACGGAACAGTTCGAAACCATCAAGAAACAGCAAAATTTGATTGAAGAGCTTCAGCAGCAAGGAAAAGACACGAAACGCGAGGTTCATGATGCAAGAGAGGAACTGCGCGATGCCAAGGAGCAGTTGAAGCAGGCAGTCGAGCAACTTGAAGCAATCACGACACGCGTCGCGGAGTCCCCACAGCCATCGTACGCGGATGTTGCGCGCTCCCCTCCGTCCTCGCAACCAAGCAACATCAGGACCCTTTCAACTGGCAATACAACGCCGTCTAGCTTCACAGACACCTTCTACTGCACTATCGATACCTCGCGTGTGGGAGATGGCGAAAACGACCAGGTTACGGCTGGGGCCATTCGCAGCTTGGCCGGGGAGGAGATCAGGGCCGAGCAAGGCCAGCCCAACTGGCGCTGCCGGGCCGTGATCAAGGATTCTAAGAAACCCAACCGCGTCAAGATTGCTTGCCGAGACGAAGCAGAGCAGAACATGGTGAAACGCATTGTGGAAGCCAAGCTGCCACAAGGTGCCAGAGTGCTCAGAGACGAGCTCTACCCCGTCAAGGTCGACCATGTCAACCGAACAGCCGTCTTGGACGACTCGGGCGACATCCGGCTGGGGGCTGCAGAGGCAATTGGGAAGGAAAATGACACGCAGATCGCCAAGATTGCGTGGCTGAGCAAACGCGACGTCCCGAAGGCGTATGGCTCAATGGTGGTGTATCTATCCAAGGGGTCAGACGCCCAGAGGCTTCTTTCGGAGGGCTTCTTTTACGCCGGAGGAGAGTCGGGGTATACCGGAGTCTTCGAACGTCGCCCTCGTCCCGACCAGTGCTACAACTGCCAGCAGATCGGCCACAAAGCTTTCCAGTGCAACAGGAGCCAAACTTGCGGCAAGTGTGCAAAAGAGGGACATCACCACAACGCTTGCAGTGAGACAATCTACAAGTGCGTGTTGTGTGGTGGACCCCACGAGTCATTCAGCCGAAACTGCAGGAAGCTTTACCCATCTCCAAATGAGTAACACGCTTCGAGTGATCCAGCACAATGTGGCAAAGCAAGGCCCGATTCAGGATAGTCTGATGAACGACAGTGAACTTGAGAATGCAGCGGTGCTGGCTATTCAGGAACCGCAAGCAAGGATAGTCAAGGGTCGCCTACTGACGACTCCAATGGGGCACAGCAAGTGGACGAAGATGGTGCCCCCCACGTACGCTAAGGGGAGATGGGCGATTCGAAGCATGTTGTGGGTCAGAAACGATCTGGATGCGGAGCAGGTGCCGGTCGAGTCTCCGGACATGACTGCGGCGCTGTTGCGGCTGCCGGATCGTCTGGTCTTGATATTCTCTGTCTATGTACAGGGGAGTGAAGAGCAGGCGCTTCGGGAGTCGTGTGATACACTGCGGCGGGTTATCACCGACACCAGGCGGAATGCAGGTAGAGTCGTAGATGTGGTGATTGCGGGCGACTTCAACCGCCATGACCAGCTGTGGGGAGGAGAAGATGTTGTGCCAGAGCGATACGGGGAGGCAGATCGGATCATTGCGCTGATGAACGAGTTTGCACTCAGTAGCCTGCTGCAACGGGGCACGAAGACGTGGCACAGGGGTGTGCACGAGTCGACAATTGATCTGATACTGGTGTCGGAGGACTTGGCAGGCTCGGTCATCTCCTGCAAGACCCTGGCCTCGAACCACGGATCGGACCACGAAGTCATCGACACGGTATTTGACACATCAGTCCCGGAGCGAAAGATGCCCGAGCGGCTGCTCTTCAAGAACGCGCCCTGGAACGATATCAATAAGCGAGTAGCCGCGGCCCTAGGAAAGGACCCGATCGAAGGCACGGTTCAACACCAGACGGACAGGCTCATGTCGGTAGTGTTGGAGGCGATGCATGCCCTCACACCCAAGGCGAAATCATGCCCCCATGCGAAGCGTTGGTGGACACAAGATTTGACACAGCTGCGACAAATACACACGTATTGGAGGAACCGCGCGAGGGCGTCGAGACGCGGAGGACAGATCTCGGAGCATCTCGAGCGTACGGCTTGAGGAGCTGCGAAGCAATATCATGACGCCATCCGACAACAGAAGAAGAAACACTGGAACGAATTCCTAGCGGACAATGACAATATATGGCAAGCGGCGAAATACCTCAAGTCGGGAGATGTCTCAGCGTTTGGCAAAGTCCCACACCTTCACCGGAGCGATGGCTCAAGGACTACGAACGTGAAGGAGCAAGCCGAGATACTGCTAACCACCTTCTTCCCTCCGCTACCGGAGATCATCGAGGAGGAGGCGATAGGCCACAGCGCGGCGCGGCAGTGCCCATGCCAGACATCACCCCGGCTGAGATTGAGCGACAGCTCTTCGCAGCAAAGTCATGGAAGGCGCCCGGCGGCGACGGACTGCCCGTTGTGGTTTGGAAGCGGCTCTGGCCCAGTGTCAAGCACCAGGTGGTTGCGCTGTTCCGTGCGTCGCTTGAACAAGGGACCCTGCCCGAGCAGTGGAGGCACGCCAAGATCATTCCCCTGAAAAAGCCAGACAAGCCCGACTATGCAGTAGCAAAGGCGTGGAGGCCGATCTCGCTGCTGTCGACACTAGGCAAAGTCCTGGAGTCGGTGGTTGCGGAGAGGATCTCTCACGCGGTCGAGACATACGGTCTGTTGCCGACGAACCACTTCGGGGCACGCAAACAACGGTCCGCTGAACAAGCCTTGATGCTGCTACAAGAACAAATCTACGCCGCCTGGCGCGGTCGGCGCATCTTGAGCTTGGTTAGCTTTGACGTGAAAGGAGCGTATAACGGAGTGTGCAAGGCCAGACTCATCCAGCGCATGAGGGCCAGAGGCCTCCCGGAGGGTTTGCTGCGATGGGTGGAGGCATTCTGCTCCAACCGCACGGCCACGTTACAGGTTAACGGGCAGTCAACAGATGCGCGGATCCTTCCACAAGCAGGCCTGCCGCAGGGCTCTCCACTGTCGCCGATTCTTTTTCTCTTCTTCAACGCTGATCTCGTGCAGCAGCAAATTGATTGCCACGGAGGCTCTGTTGCGTTTGTGGACGACTACACAGCCTGGGTTACTGGCCCGACGGCGCAGAGCAACCGTGCAGGGATCGAGGCTATCATCAATCGAGCGCTGGACTGGGAACGACGCAGTGGAGCAACGTTCGAAGCAGAAAAGACGTCCATAATCCACTTCACCCGCAAGGCATTCAAGTTCGACACTCACGCATTCGCCATCAAAGGTCAGATCGTCGAACCGAAAAGACACGTCAAAGTGTTAGGGATGATCATGGATTCCAGCCTTAAGTACAAGGAGCATATGGCGCGAGCATCCGCCAAGGGCCTGGAGTCGGCCATGGAGCTCCAGCGGCTTCGTGGCCTCTCACCAGCCACAGCGCGACAGCTGTTCACGGCTATGGTCGCGCCAATCGTAGATTATGCCTCCAATGTATGGATGCATGCGTGCCGATACAACCGGGCCGGCCCGATCAATCGAGTGCAGAGGGCTGGGGCGCAGGCAATCGTCGGGACGTTCATGACCGTTGCCACCAGTATAGCTGAAGCAGAAGCACACATCCCAAGCGCCCAGGAGCGTTTTTGGAGACGAGCCGTCAAGATGTGGACCGACATGCATACTCTGCCTACGACAAATCCACTGCGTAACGCGACGAAGAGCATCCGAAAGTTCAAGCCGTTCTGTCGGTCTCCCTTCTACGAGCTGGCGACAGCACTCAACGACATTCCGGTCGACGAACTGGAGACGATCAATCCTTTCTCTTTGGCTCCGTGGGCCGAACGGATCCGGACGATCACTGACGACGATGACGCAGCGACAGGCACAGAAGCGGGCGCGGATGGGGTTATGCATGTAGCAGTGAGCAGCTCAGCCCGTAATGGTCTTGTAGGGTCTGGTGCGGTGATCGAACTGTCTCCTACAAGTGGACAAGGAGCGGGACTTGAACGCCACTCCTTCACCCTTGGCCTGAGGACGGAACAGAACCCGTTCTCCGGAGAGTTAGCGGCCATTGCGCAGGCGCTCAGGTGTTTACCGGAGATAAGAAATCGGAGCGTGGAAGTATTGACAAGCAACAAGGCAGCCGTCCTGACCCTTCGAAACCCACGACAGCAATCAGGCCAGCAGTATGTCGACTCGATACACGAGACCATTGGCGTCTTGAGAGACCAGGGAAACGCAGTGACAGTTACGTGGGTGCCCGTCAGCAGCGAGCATGGGCTCCTGAAACTAGCCAAGGACGAGGCACGGGAGGCCACGCGCGAGGACGCGACTCCCGCAGCCAAGTTCCCTAGAGCACGATCAACGACACTGGGCATCGCAAGGGCAAAACAGCGGGCGGACAACAAGATCCCCAGCAACTTCGGGGATTACACCAAGAGAATAGACGGAGCACTACCTGGAAAACATACCCGCCAACTGTATGATCAATTAACATGGAAAGAGGCCAACGTGCTGGCACAGCTCAGGACAGGCATGGCGCGACTCAACGACTACCTGTACCGCATCAAAGCAGCAGCGTCGCAACAGTGCGCTTGCGGACACGCCCGAGAAACAGTAGATCACTTTCTCTTTCGATGCACCAGATGGACAGCATTTCGCACGGAGATGATGCAATGCACAGACACACAGCGAGGGAACATTTCGTTCTTCCTGGGAGGCAAGCAACGATCGGACAATGAGAACTGGGTACCAGACATGGAAGCAGTGCGCTCCACGATCCGTTATGCGTTAGCAACAGGGCGATTGGAGAACACGCGACATTGATGGGTCCTCGCCGGACCAGCCATTCACTACTAACCCCTCGCACATCACCCGTGCATCCAACAACAGGCGCCGCTTCAGCCGCCGTAGATAGGACTCTGAACACTTGAAGAATCGCCTTCAAGCTTGCTTGTTAATAAAATCACACACGGGAACAGGGCGTCATGACGAACAGGAAAGACAAAGAGATGGAGATGGAGAAGGTATGGGCTATTTTGAGACTTCGTCAAATTTGGAAGCGAACATGTAATTAAGCAGATAGTTGCTCTATTGGCCAGCTGGTCACCGGGCGTAATCAACTAGTGAGTGAGTGAGTGTACCATAAGATTAGAGTAACTTTTATCCTTATTATTATTGTTATTGTATTCTCCCGACTCGGCCAGGTGGAGGCTGACACCACCCTTTGACCCGCCGGGGTCAAATTGAGTTGCATTGCAGCTCGTCGTCTTGTTCGATAGTGGCCTCGCAAGGCCTAATTGATGACGCACCGGACGTCCCGCTGACGGGCAACAGGTTGAGCAAAGGAGCGCCTTTGAGCCGATGAAATGCTGGATGGTGGATTGTTCACGTTCTGTGGAAGGGGCAGATGACGTCGGCGCCTCGGCGCTCATTTCATTTCGCGCCCTTGGGCCGCCCCGCCTGTCTGTATCGATAAGCAGATGGTAGGCTTCTGGTAGCTCAGCACGTCTTGTGCCCCGTCTCGGGGACCTGAGCAACCTAAAGGGTCGCTCGACGCAAAAATACTTGTCCAAATTACGCCGTTCGACTTACAGCATGGACGGCCTGCCCAATTTGCTGAATACCTGGCCGCGCTCTGGCAACCGCCGCCCTCGTGGATCAGCCCTGACCGACGGATACCCATCCGCCAAGAACTCTAGCCATTCTACAAACTCGCAAATTCATGTCAACTCCGCAACGCCGTCACAACACTGCGCCGAGCGTCAACATGGCCTCGTCCCAACCGGTGAGGTTGATGCGTTTGGCTTATTGGCCACCCGCTTCGACGCCGACTCCTTCAGATAAACCTGGATCAGCCGGCAGTCACAGCCGCCATGGTTCGTAAGCATGTTCTTGAGAAGATACGTCTCCGCCTTCAGCTCTGATACCGCCCCCGATAGCCTAAAGTGGTCTCGCTCGAGATACTCGTGCTGGGAGTTGAGCTTGTCTTCTTCTTGCCGCCTTCGCGAGCGGCACCTGTCGGCGGCGAGACGGTTCTTTTCACGGAGGCGTAGTGCCTTCGAGTCGTCTGAACCAGAAGCCCTGGCGTCGCTTTTGCTGCTAGTCCGTCGCCTGGCCTTGGAGCCTGCATCCGCCTGGCACTGGACTTGCGGCCTGAGAGGGGTTCATGAAGGTCAGCTCTGAAGCGCTTGTACGGACCAGAGGCAACATTTTAGAACGTACTGGGTATTGTATCGGAAACATGTAGGCGTGAACTCGGCGACCCCTGACGGAGGCTCTGGCTCGGGGCGGAGAAATAGGGCCGTGGCAGACTGGACCGGGTCCGGAGGGCCTCCGGCGGGAAAGACGGCGGGAAAGGCCGGGGGAAGGAAGATGCTGTGGCTGAAGACTACAATGTGAGGTGACGGGGGAAGCAGTGGCTGGGAGGGCACGGACCACTATGCGATCCGAGTTTCCCAAGAGGGCGGAAGAACGTCTGTTCGTTCCTCAAGGCACTCCCCCGCCCACAAGAACTTCAGGCTTAAACAATAGAATCAACAGTTCTGGCCTCATCGTTGACTACGGGAACCCCATCGCGATTCTAGTGCTGCATCGTGAATCTAACAATATTGCCCAGAACAAAATGTCGGGTCACACGGCCAGCCTGTGTGGGGAATCAGGCCATTTTCGGGTCGTCAATTTCCCATTCGGTAAAATGGTGGCTGCAGACCACTTCAGCCTCAGGCAACTATCCAGGGCGGTCACCGATCCACGAAAGCCCAGCCGCCACCGGGGAATATCCCTGTTGCCCTACAAATGCGGCCTTCTACCATGGTTGTCCATCCATACCCACACACGCAACACCAAGGCAATGCTCAAATGTACTGGCTTGCGATCAGCATGCCATGGGTCAAGTTGAATGCTTTGTGTCAGGCGAATGCCCCGCTCGCACAGCGCGCACATACAGGTCAAGCCGGGCCTATGAGTGTGCCCTGGAACCGCTTAGGGCGACCATTATCTATAAGGGCAGGGAATGTCTAAGCACAAGCCCGACCCATGCATCCCTCGTGGTCACCTTTCGCGATTGTCGGCCTGGCGAACTTGGCAGGCGAACTTGCGTTTGCCGAAGTACCGTCTTTCGCACGACCTTGAGCGGCCATTATCGCGCAGATGCAGTTGCTGGACTCGTTCGGGCGCCACGTTTCGCTGCTTTGCGATGGCATAGCAAGTTGCAAAGCTACCAGCTTTGCCCGGCACTGGCTAATACGGCGTCTAGTCATCCGAGATCATACGACCATGCAATGACGACCAGGAAACCACGAGCATATCCGAAGATGCACAGGCCACGTCTTCCTCAGGACCGCCCGATCGGGACGAAACGCACGAGAACAGGGCACATATCGATGCTGCCCTGAGAATGTTGAAACAGTTGGAAACCTGCCTACGGCAGATGACTGATATACAGATGGATAAAGTAAGAGACAGCCGTCTCAATTTAAAGGCGTAAGTCTCTTCGGGGTCAGGACGACGCTTCGATGCATGCTTGACTGGCTGCGGCAAATCTTGCAAGTGGAGTATCGGAGCGCGATGAATGCCCCAGTTGTCTCCACGACTGAGCCCACCCCAAAGGAGGGTTAAAAGGAAGCAAGGCACCATGCAGAAGGGCACTACCACTCGGCTTCGTTCATCTGGCAATTTCGTCATGGTCGTGGGTCGACGATCGAACAATATGCCGAACCGGAGCCCAGATGAAAATCGGTGTGTAGGTCCATGTTTGGAAAAGCCAGTGTGGCGCTGGCTATGATTGGGTTGAAATTTGGACCGCGTTTGTGCCGCCAAGCACGGCGACTCATGGGCTGGGGTAGACTACGAGCTTGGTACTTGGGCCTGTGGAGTCACCGAGTGGCTGTGATATGTGGCATACTTTATGAACTGAACACAGAGAACTAGGTTTTTAACTGCCCCAGACGTAGACTGCAACGATCCTGCGATGGCCTGAGGCCCTTAATGCGGCAGCATGCATGGCACAGACAACATCATCCGGCCATGGCATGACTTGTCACAGGGAATTGCGCGACCCTACTGCGCTAATGCAGTGGCGCCAATGCAGTGCGCAGACCGAGACGCATCTATGAGACAAAGTTCGACGAAGCAGACGCCACAATGCCTCAGCCGCGGATGCCTGCATGGAAGTGTTGCAGCACGGTTGCCGGCTGTCGAGAATACTGTATGGCGGATTACTCGCTGGCATAACATCGCTCTCCAAGCCTGTACGTGCAGGGAAAGAAGTTTCCCCTCTCCTGGTCTCCCACACTGCATACTCTAGGGTATGTGGAGAACACTGGATGCTGCCTTCAACTCCGACAAACGACATGAGTTGCATTCTACATATGGTTCATTAAGCCAAGCTGAATTTTGCCCCTGACGGCACACCGACTGGCTGCGATACACGCCAGCCTAATCTTGCGGTCTTCTACCCGTCTGTATACTGTGTCACGAGCAGGGCAACAAGGGATCATCGACCACCGCCATGCAGTGACAACCAGGTCGGCAGTTTCAGCACGAGCGGCAAGAGAATTCATACCGAGAGAACAACAGCCATCGTTACGGCCGCTTTTTCCACTCAGAGCGAACACTGACTTATGCAGGCCACGAATTCATCCTACTCTGCTATGCCTCGTGAGCCCACAACGACCGAAGCAAGCAGCCTGCTCATTAAGGAGTCTGTATTCCTGTCAAAAGGTTACGAGGCGTCTGGTCGTCCGTCGCTACCGTCTATTGCTGAGGTTGTCTCCAGCACGGGGCCTGTCCAGTGTCCGCGTCTCCTCGCGCATACTGGCCCTCCTCATCCACTTGTCCCAGGCTTCCGCCATTTACCCCAAGTTACTGACCAACATCCTTCGCCGCCCGCCAAATCGGCGATCGACCACCACCATTATGCGAATCCATGGGACATCGTGTCACTGAAAGGCGTCCCTGAACAGCCGCCGACTCCGCCTCGTTCTCAACTTGTCCTCCGCCCATTTGAACCCGGCCAAGGTCCACTTCCAGTCATACCCTCCTTGGGTGAAGACCCAGTCCCGGCTGTACCCGGCCATCGCAATCCTCGTGGTCCACCTGTGCACCGCGAAGGTGCAGACTACACCCACCAAGCGAGATACGACCCGCCATTAGAAAGGTATTTCGAGATGAGAACATACCATGACTCCCTGAGACGTGTTCGTACCATTACCTTAATGACGACAGGTCAGCATGCTAAAATGTGCAGATTGGGTCTGCGACGCATACCATCTTCAACTTCGCTGAAACCCACAGCCAAACCGCAAGGGGGCAACAGAGCTCGCTGCCCGCCACCCAACGATTGCCAACAGAACAAGAAGTGGCGGATATGCTCGCACACGTTGACCAGATCAAGACCTCTGTCGAACTAGTTCACGGCGTAGTTCAAAAGTATGTTCAGAGGGAACGAGCGTACGAGCGAACCAATATCGAGACAAAGTATGCACAAAGCCACGAGGTTCCCACGTATTGCAATGGGCCAAATTCACGAGAGTCTGTGCAGTGCGAAGCAAAGAAAAGGCGAGGCGTATGTGCCACCACCCGTCCCTCTGTAGACTATATCTAACCGAGCCACGGTCGTTGCTGACGAATGCCTCGCAGCGAGCCGCTCAGCCAGGACGGTGCCACAGCTGCAACAGGACCGACACACCCGAGTGGAGGAGTGGCCCTGCTGGGCCTAGGACGCTTTGCAATGCCTGTGGCCTGCACTATGCGAAGCTTGAACGGAAGAAGCGACGGGAGGCACTATCCAGACAGGCGGGACCGAAGGACCGGGTATGGCGGAATACGACAGGGCGGAATCAGCTCATAATACGCGGACCACTTGTCGCGCCGTGACAATCCATGAGCCTCATTTCTTCCCCGATCCATTTGTTTCCGGACCATCGCAAGGACCTCCAAGCCATTGACCGTCAAGCTGCCGGATGGGCCCCTTTATGTGTGGGGATGGATTGAACTTCCACGAGCACCATATCTAGCTGAAATGGCTCCTGGACAGTCTGTTCGCCGCATGGAAGAAGCTGCTCAGCAAGAAGGCGATGATCGAGAAAAGAAGGTGCCCCAATTCTTCAGCGACCCTCGTGAAGAAGTGTGGCAAATGCGAGGAAGGGGTGGGAAGCGGTTCATCTGGAATTGTGTGCATCGCACAGGCGAAGATAGAGGCTGCGACTTGCGAAGAGATGTACGCGGTCGAGCAGTTCAGTTGGCGGCCAGGTGAGGCAAAGGATACGCACAACAGGCGGCTAGCGGCCGGTGATGCACTGCAAGCGAGTTGCGCCATCCAAATGTTGTTCATAGACCTTTTCCAGGATGCGAATGGGGACTTCCAGGAAGTGAAAGAAGTCCGCCCAGGTGGCGATTTTGTTCACGCTGATGGACTCGGCAGGGGAGTTGGAGGTGCAAGAAGCGGACTGCTTCTTCAAGCAGTTGATTCGTGGTATCCTGTATGTCCAAGAGATGGGTGTGACGCATCGTGACCTCAACCCGGAGAACCCCCTGCTTGGCAGGCAAGGCACATTGAAGATAAGTGACTTCGGGAATAGTGAATGGTTCCAAATCGCGTGAGAGTAAAGTGTCCGCATGGTCTCGAAAGCCTGCAGCTCGAGGCTATGCATGGCTTCGGAGGTCATTATCCATGATGAGTTTGATGGCCCCGCTGTTGGCACATGGGCTTGCGGCATCATTTACATGGCCCTGCGTACCGGCTGTCTTCTTTGGCAAATAGTACGGAAAGAGAAGGTTTTGCCCCGATTGAGGCACTTTGTCGAGTAAATCCTGCTCCAACCTTCTGTCGCCACTCTCGGATCGGAACTCCCCACGTGCCAGCTGACAAGCAATGAGCCGTTTCGGTCTTCAAGATCTTCCAGCATGGACGGCGATCAGGGTGTACCCCGGATCTCGGTTCAAGAGCACAAGCAGGGCGGGAAAATGGAGGTTGGGTAAATCAAGCGCGTTATCTGAACTCTGGTCTCGATTGTCGACGCCGCCGTCAGCATCTCGCCGATCCGCGCCTAGCTGCACCTTGGCTAGTCTATTACGACGCTGAGTCTCTGCAGGTGAAATCGGAGAATAGATATCGAGCCGGAAAGGCGCGGCATCGCTGATTCTGTTGGTAGTTGGTACGACGACCTGTGATGCCATTCCGCTCTGAGCTGAGAGGTTTGCGTCGTCGACTTCTGGATCTGGTTGTCCTTTCCCTCTTCCCTTGTTATTGCCGTTACCGTTACCGTTGCCTTTCGTTGCCGTTGCCATCGCCGCTCCCGTTGTCCTCGGCGCGTGAGACGATGGGCATCCGTCTACTCTGGAACCCGTCGTGAGTCTTTCAACCCTCCATTTCCGGTCAAGAGAGACATAATGGATCATTTTCGCTGGGAAGTCCAGACTGTGGCTCAGTGTTAAGGTTTGAAAGTACTTGAATGCCATGAAAGCCAAAGACGCACAGCGACATTAGCCGAGCATGTCCCAGGTGGGGCAGCGAAGCTCGGCTACATCCATCAAGTGAAGCAATGACAGCTGCAGAAAGCGATACCCATGCCTTCGGCAAAAATGACAGACAGCTCAAAAGGTCCGTACAATGGTTCGCCAAGGATAAAGGGGGGAAAAGATTGTTACTGTACAAGGCAGCCGAACCTCCGGTGAGCTAAGTTGGCATTAATATACACTCTAAAATCGTCTCCAGAAGTTCGCTGTTCTTTTAACGGTTTAGAAATGTACCTGTCGCACTGCACGTGTGCATGACTAACTGACGACCGAGTAGAAGGTCCCCAGCGAATTGGGCAACAAAAGACTCTTGATTCTTCTATCTAATGATTGACTTTAGTCGGTGATTTATACCCGTGCTGATTGAGGCAGGCATCTGAGACACGGCAGGCAGAAGCCGGGTTGCCTGAAGCTATCGCCACCGATGGCAGGCAGCAGGTGTTGTTAACGTCCTACGTGAATGAGCGAATTGATATTGACAGTACCCGTCCATCTGCGCTTGCAAGCACTTTTCTCTATCCCCTACCATTGCATTCGCAGTCAGTGCAATAATAGGCATCTTATCCGTTCCCATGCTTCGTTCATATGCGCGTATCATGGCAGTGGCCTCTAGTCCTCCCTTTATTGATGGTTAGAAGTTATTTGAGGATACCACAGATAGTACATACCAGAATAGGCATTTGGATGTTCATTAGAATTACATCAAACTTCTTGTCCTCGATAGCCTCCACGGCTTCTACCCCGTTTCCTACTACCGTGACATTGTGGTGTTTCTCGAGAATCTTGACCGTAAGCCTCTGATTGATCGTATTGTCTTCAGCGAGGAGAATATCCAGCATCTTTGTGCCCTTGGTGAAACTCCGCACTGTCCTGCTCGCCGGACCGGAGGACATGCTGGTACTAAAGTGACACGTTGGCGAAGTGCTGTAGTGCACGGCAGATGCCTGATTCAAAATGGCCGCGAGATTGCCGATATGCCCAAGCGCGGGAAGAAAGCAGCTCGAGAATACTTAAAATCGTCCGAAGCCAAACCCTGGCGCTGGATCGATGCGTCGACCGGCAGAGTTTATCTATTCTTCGGCGGGGAAATGCTTGGTTAAGGCTCGGCCTGAAGTCATTTATCTAGTACTGACCCTACTCGCTGGCTCATGTGGTACCATTTGCAACTTGCAAGCAAATGGTTGACGTTCATATTCTGAAACTGCTTGTAAGTGGCATCTAGCCCTAATAGGCCACCTACATGCGGGGACCGGGGGACGGGGCGGGCGGCTGATATGTAGGCGTCCCCCCTTGGATATTTGCGCGCCTGAGGTGGCGGTACATAGGTTATTACCCGACTACGCCAGAATTTTCATCAACAAAACCCGTAAGACATGAGATTTTGGAAGCTGGGAATAATGTAAATATCACCCCACAGACTCCTGCGCTTGCGAAGGTTTGGCTGCAGTCTCTGTCCGCTGGTTTGCGGGCCCCGTCCCAATGGGGCTGGGGGGGGGGGCCTTCGAAGCTTCAAATGGCCGCTCATGGCTGCATTTGTTTGTAACCAGGTTGCAAAATACAGCCAGCTCTCTCACTGCCTTAATGCTGCCAGAACAATGTCTAACTGTCTGTCACTGCTCTATTGGGGGTCAGACTTGCCGCGACTCAGGACATGGGTACTGCCAGCGAGGGGCGTGCCTCGTACCTCGCCATCCGATGTGGCCGTGGCTTGCGTGCAATTTTGCGGTAAGACAAAAGGGAAGGATGCTGACACAGCAATACCAACGCCGGTCCTGTGTTATCAACTGCGTAGCACTTACAATATTATCATGCACCAACAAATGCGCCGCCAAGCCCACCCAGTCGCAAGACGACTTTGGCTCTTCTCGGGAAGCGCAAACTGTTTCTAGCACAAGTGAGCCCCATGCGCTCGGCAAACTTACAATTACAGTGCGCAAATCGAAGGCACCTGTGGTGGACGGTTGTAAAAGACGCCCCACGCTGGGAGCCGTAGTGAAACAGCCTCACCGTCAGCCACTTGGCTGGCCGCTGGGCTTCCATCTTCCTCACACCTCTCCTATTAATTAGGGTCATTTGAGGCACATGGCCGCTACTGGCTATGCCTCCGCACCCCTGCCCGCCACCGCCAACCGGCACCACAAGCTCATCTGGGGTCTCACAGCAACAGCACGGACATGGAATGGCGCCATACGACACCCGGACAATACTGATACAGACCGTCGAGGCTGGTGGTTTTCAGACAGAGTACAATCACATCTGACCTGGACTGCCGGTCGGCCCGACCGCCAATTGACGCTTGCGAGTCGATAAACGTTTCCAGTCGACGAGGCGGGCGACCTTGCGTCATTGTACAATTGACAGAAACTTTTCTCTTGTTGTCGTTCTGCAGTGGCCAATAGCCTGTCATGCTCCACATCGATAAACGCCGTCTCTATCAGTATCTTTCACGCCGGACACGGGGCGCCGCACTTTCCGTGTCTTCGGGAAGCACAAATACAGCACGTGGTGGCAGCGAATTCATGCTACCTGCACTTGGAGGCCGGATATGTGGAATTGTACCCAGCAGGCCGGTGGCGTACCACAATCTCAGCACCATGGCGCATGAAGTGGCTATATAAGCTTCCCAGCCTGGCGCACAAGCGGGAGCGCCGCCATCTTCTCACCTGCCCGCCACAACCATCGTCGTCGCTGCCCTTTCGTCTTATACCCTTCTCCCTTATCTTCACGGTTAAATCGGGTAGCACACAATTCTCGTCACACGCCCGACCATGCCCAACCATGCCCAACCACTCCCAACCAAGTCATTGCCTGTCTCATGGTCTCCCAGAGCAGAGAAAATCGTTACTCCCCGGCGTGGAATCGCTAGGACTGCAGATCCAATCCTAAGCCCCCACCACGTTGCCACGCCACCGCTAGAGTGCGATGAAATGCTTCCAATACCGCACGCCGAGAACCGGTTACCCGCCTCTGCCCTGCCCGCCAAGGGTTCCCGCCACGTTCCTCGGGCCTCTCGTCTGCTATCCTCGCTGCCACAGGTACCTTCCGCGGAGGAAACACCATTCGTCGCTCACGCCACCCGTTATCGAGTTTATGCCTCTGACGAAGACCCATCGTTCTCGGCAAGGGACTTCTCCGACCTTGAAGGGACTGATTCGGACAGCGAGCCGGCCCAAATGTCGGCCGTGACGCAATCCTGCCACACGGCTCGTGTCGCCACCGTGACCTTTCTTGGGCGCCCATCCATCGTCGAGCTGTCACCAAGGCGGTTGCCGCCTGGCTCAGCTAGCTCTACCAGCCTGGACAGCCCGAGACGGCATTCGGTAGACATCGTGCGCGCGCGACAGAGCCAGCTCTGCTCTGCGCGCAGTCGGTCTCCTCGGCCTCCGCATTGCTGCCACCTCTCCAGCCCCAGACCATGCAGAAGAAGAGACGGACGATTCTCGCTATCGATCCATTCGCGGCCGAGGCAGCGGAGTCCATAGAGGCGCCCGAAACGCTAATGCCGATCCTGGCAAAACCCCTCCGGGTTGTGAAGAGGTGTCAGACAATTGGCTCCACAGGGATCACAGTTGGCATCGTGTAATTGATGAGAATTATCTTGAAGAGCTATCTGCAAGCGCACGACAGTGCGCTGCTCTTTATACACAAAGGAAATATTTGCTTTGTGGTGCAAAGTCCCTGTAATTGAAGCTGGTGTGCAAATATATGCAACCAGTGTTTGAGCTTTGACCTCAACCGAAGTCAAAGCACAACGCGTGCAGGCGCTCGACCTTAACACACGGATTATAGCATCGGCTTCCGCGGGCAAATATTCTCAGTGCAGATGTTATGCAATATGAAGCTTGCTCTATGTGCGACAAGAGGCGAAGCCAGCCCGCCCTTTAGCAAGCTGAAACGGAGCCTCACGGAAGTTCTCGCGACAGGTGTCGCCGATCGCATATCTGGGCGGGAAGGACGGCGTGCCATCCTCAGGCGCCGTCCCTCCCATGACCCAAGCACGCACAAGCTACCAGGGCATTAACGGCGGGCGCAAGGAGGAATGCCAGGGCCAGGTTGAGAATACGACACCATTTATCCCACAGCGCACACAAGACTCAGTTCTGGGTGTGGGCTGTCCATCAGGCGACCGTGGACCTGTACAGCATGAGCGTGACGGCAGCGCCACCCAAAACGCAACTTTACATTTGCGCCTGTATTGTCTGTCGCAGTGTGGCTTGCCAACCAGCCACCCAGTCATCTGCCAACGACTCAGGCTTCTCCACGACGCCGAAGCGCATAGTCATGAGTGTGAGTACGATGATGCCATGGCTCACTTCACTTCTACCAAGAAACGCAAACCGGCCCCGGGCGGAACCGCATCAGCGACGCCCGTGTCATTGCTCCCAGCCTCCGCGAGCACGCCATCAAGCGACTGCTTCCTAGCCCCTACGAAACGTCGACAAAGAAATCACGGTCGTTTCCTACTCCTACACCCATCATTGCTGCATGCCAGACAACGGGACTGCCTCATAAGAAGGAGTCGAAGGTGATGTGGACTTGGCCACCACACCGCGGTTAGACGGGACACATCCGGTCCTGGGCCGTCCAAAAGAATCAACCTCCGACCCGTGTCGGCCACATCGTATCCGTCAATTGCCCAGAAAATATCAAGAGACCAAGTAAAACAGCAAAGAAGGAGAATAAGAGAAAGGCCATCTCAAGACTAAACCAAATGCGCTGGAATTTGTTAGAAGTCCTGTTACGTCCCCTGTTCGTCGCCTCATGCCATAAAGGACTACTCTGTCCACTTCGCAAAGCCTCATGCGCTGTATTGAAGCTGCGTTGAAGATGGCTTCGAGTATCACCGGCACCGCAAAGCCACACGCTGAATAGCCACCAACACTACCTTCTTTAATTTGCAAACTTGCTCGTCTCCGTATTTTGTATCCCTCGTTCAATATGGGGGATCGGTGAGACGCAGAATGTACTCGACCAAGCACTCAAACCCGACCAGAGTTGAGTGTTCTGAGGGAAGGGTGTTAGGACCGGTCAGAAGAAAGAGGTTCGGAAAGGCGACAAACACAAACGCTGCATAGATGTGGTCAGTGATACTTCGCACTTCGTGCTGCCTGTATCGCATTGGGAGATCAGAGTGCGTCCCCCATGTACGCGGACGGAATGACTCTCGTTTCTGCCACATCTCGATAATACAACATCATTTCGCCCCTTGGTGATGCGTTAAACATTTTGTGACTTGAAGTCTTTGGTGAGGACTATAACATCCGTTCGCACTGTCTCGCTGCTGTCTGTACGGCCTTCGTCCGGGCCCACGACAGTCAAGAATTCTGAGTGCACAATTGACACGCTGGGTTGATGCAAGACCTCAAGGTATCCGTGGTTTAGAATTGGGCGCTGGCCACACAACGTTCGAGACAAGTATTCGTAGTGCCTCTGGCGGCGAGGTGCGCCGCTTGTATAGTTCCATAAACCTTGCATCAGTCTCTGGAGCGGGTTACCAACCGCCGTTGGTCCCGAAAGCCACTAACGCCAAGTCCAGTTTCGCGGCCTGTCTGTAGGCCCATATTCGATGGGATATCGAAGGCAATGACTATGGGCGCTGAACAATCTTGCTACGGACGCCCGGTTATTAGACCGTGTGGCTGGATGTGTCCCTCAGACACGTTCTACCGCATGTGGTTAGAATCGCTAGAGTCTTCTGGGAACTGCGTGATCCAACTTGTGCAGTAGTATGGTGCTGGCCGTGGACTTGTGGAACCACTGATGACCTGGGGTCTAGGCGTCAAACCGACCGAACTCGCATTAAGCAAGGTGCAGAACAGCGTCCAGCCAGCTGCCTGACCCCCTCTGGGTCTATTGCATACTGATGTGCTCGTTTTCCCTTTCCACGGCTTACATCATACCTGGACATTGATACGATCCTGACACCTATTCTTACTGGATTCTGACGCATACGACGCCGTCGAGGTGGTGGGCCGCTCACCGGGGCCACGACTTTGGCGATTCCGAGGAGGCTCAGGCCCCCAATCATCCGACAGGTCCTTGTCAATATCAAGCCGCTCACTCACGTAGAACTCAACAGCACTTGCTGCCTGCCATCGGTGGCGATAGCTTAGGCAAACCGACTTCTGCCTGCCACGTCTCAGATGCCTGCCTCAATTGGATCGGTATAGATTACCAACCTCAATTCTGTCATTAAATAGAAATTGCAAGTGTCTTTCGTTGCCCAAACTCACTGGGGACATTCTGCCCGGTCGTCTGTCAGTTATGCACACATGCAGTGCGACACGACCTCTACAGGGCTTTGCCAACAGGGAACGGTTCCAGTGTTTGCGAACGAAAGGGCCTCGTCTTTTAGTAGACGGCCAGGCCAGGGCGGGTGCTCCATTGCTGTTATGTTTTCAGGGCAGCAAATCAAGCCTTCCTTGCCACAGCATCAATGGCGTCGCTACGTCTGTTCGTCGACGCCACCTCGGCTCAAGACCTTGTAATGGCGCAGACGCCGCGTTTCAGCCACTTCTTGGGGTTTCGGGTAAATACAGTCCGCTGTCACATTTTTTTTCTCAAGTATTTTTTTGGTCCCTCGATCATGCTCGCTGGAATGCGGATGGCCTGTTGGTTGGCAGTCCATCGTCGTCCTCTTCTCCAGCTAAGTAAATGCTGCAGAGCCTGGGCACGGGTGCATCAGTGGTTCGTCGTGATCCCAACATGGTCCGCGCTAGCAGCTGGTCTGTATGCCAGCCGCGGAAAATTATGAACGGGACCAGAGGACCAACGCAAGCCACTGTTGCAACCGCTGGTCCGTGTACGCAGTAGCGCTGATGACCGCCGGATAGGTGGCTGTACTAGGCAGACCATAACCGCGTCCGTTGGCTTGTTTTCTTCATTCGCACCTTGTACTTCGTCGTCCTGTGCTGTTTCAGCTCCCTTTTCGGCTCCCTTCTCCGCACCCTGCCGACGCTACGCCGTGGAAGCGCGACTCATTACTCTTTTCCCCGACCGAGTCTTTTTGGCCATGCTGTGCTTTTGTCTCGCCTCCGACACCAGCAACCGTCTTTTATCGAGCATCATCCGCTCTGACTTGCTTCAGAATCTGAAGACGGCTGCCTGCATACGGCCCGGAATAACCCCGCGGCGAGGTCATGATGCATCTCTTGGGTCGGCATTGGCGGATCGACACACTCATCAATACACTGCAGAGCCGGGTGCCTGTTGTCATCCCACGGAAGAAGGAGGAAGGCAACGGCAACGGCAACGGCAACGGCAACGGCAACGGCAACGGCAACGGCAACGGCAACGGCAACGGCAATGGAGGTGGGAATGAGCAATCTGATCCGGGAGACAGTCACACAGAACTCATGGTTCAATCCGTAGAGTCATCTCAGGCTGTGATATCGCCGACAAAGTCAATGAGCAGTCTGCCCTCTCCACCTCAGACGACTACATTCGAGTTATCCTCCCCGGCCAGCTTCCCTACTCCCGATCCAGCGTCGTCGAAAGTTTCGCAACCAGGGGCTTCTGCGCTGTCGCATCCGCTCGGGGGGAGCCAGAGTGCAGCAGATCCGCAATTCTGGCTGTTTACACTAACACAACAGCCTGCAAGCCAGGCATCAATGGTTTCGATTACGAAGAATGCAGCTCCTCTGCCCTCCGTCACATCACAATATATGGAACCAAGCGCATTGGCCTCGCTAGCATTCACACCGACAACCAACATCCCTTCAATAGAACCGTCGCCGCCTTCAAGTAGTAGTGGACACTCAAGCAGTAGCCGTACCGTGCCGATCGTAACGGGGACGATTGGTATTCCCCCTTGAGCTGCCCTACTCTTAAATCTGCCAACGCTAACTTTTCCGTAGCTGGCCTATTATTTGTGGCCGTCCTAATCTTTTTGGCATGGAAGTGCCGAAGACGCAGTTTCCGCGACCGTGTCGCCGGCCGTTTACGAAGAGCAAGACTCCCAATTCACTGCAGTCAGCACCATACTGCGCAGGGTGATCCTCCCATGACCGAGTCCCTTCTTCGCAATGCGGCAGAAATAGGAACCAACGGGGACACCGGCAACGTGGCTCCCCCGCCATATCGAGACTTCCGCAGTACCGAGAGCCTACAACATTCAACCCAGTCATCCGTTATGCGGCCGAGTCCCGTCGTACGCTCGCCTGTCATCCGGCACACAGCCTTCGAAGATGGTTTCGTACGCCTAGTCAAGGGCGCGACAACACCAGTGATATACGCGAGCCTGTTACCGAGGACTTCACACAGCGCCAAACGAGTATCCGGGGCACACGATACACCTGAACTAGTCGAAAACAACAGTATCGTGCCTCTATGGCTTGTCCCTGGCACCACTAGGTCGATGCTGTTACCGTCTGAAACGGCATCGATGGCGACGGGTCAACGCCAAAGTGTCGCATCTCACGAGTCAAGGACCGTACGCTGGAGTGGTGGCGGTCGGTACACGAACCATTCTGGCTGGTCAGAGTGGTTCAGAGGGTCCAGATACGAGACGAGGACGCGTGATAGTGTAGGCAGTGAAGGAGGCGTGAGCATCGCCAGTAGCGGGGTGCTGACTCCAGCCTTCTCCGACTGGCCCATATTACCAGCGACGCCGAGGATGGCGTCTAGTGCCCGGGAATGGAGGGACAGGGTATAGTAGACAAAAGGCCGATAGGGTTCCTACAGTAATAGCTAACTTTCAGGGCCCTCCGTTACAGCAACCTAATCATACGGAGGAAGGCTGACAGCGACTATATGATATTATGAGCATAATCGCAAATGTCGGTAACGACCGCAGGCATGAGGTCGTAGTACGCTATCAGTTCCCCATAGTATTCCTTGTCGGATGCACCTGAAGAGCGCCAACACCTTTGCCACGCCGCCCTTGTCAATAAATCTCTGTACTTCGATGGCTCAAACGTCAGATGTTGCCAGAAGAATCTCCACCGTGCTCTCACCCAAGCCACCCAAGCCAACTGGAAAGACCGCAACTATATCTGGCGTGAGGGGTTGCCATCGCCAGGGTCATTATCGCCCAAGGTTGGTTTCATACTGTAACGCCACTCGGAGAGTTCGCTTTAGCTCTTGTTGCAAGAAAACGGAGGGAAAGCAGTTAGTAGGGTTAACGAGTAGAGATAAATAGAGCACATGGGACATGGGCGATCTAGGAGTAGGGAGCAAGCTGGCCATGGCGCGCCAGCCGCCGACGCGTTTGGCTAGCGTGGTAGATAAATAGTTGTTCAACATTGACAAGCTAACATCTGGATGCCCTGACATTCTCTCCCGTTCTTACCAACTTGGACAGTCCTTTTTGCATAGAGAAGACCGTAATTGCCCTTGTAGTGGATGGTGTCTCGTGCACTCTGATGCCGCGATATCTCCTAACGCCATTGGGAGCCCGGCGACTATACAGCGGCCTTTAAGACCTCTTCAACATGCAGGTTTGAACTTGTATGAGAGAACTTTGTGTTAAACGCACTGTTCGCTTATGTTGCCAGGTTCGCTGGCCGGATTTTGTTCGGAACGGAATCGGCACATCGATGCGTTCGTGGTGTGTTGCGCGCAACACACTCATCCATCTAAAAATAAAGACTCGGAAATTTCACGGATTACGGTTGTGCAGATAGAAGAAGATACAATGTCGAACATTCTCGTCTGCTTGATTTTGCGCATGCCAGAATCATGACTATGAAGTAGGTGAACCTCTGATACTGTAGGAAGAACGGGGCCTGAACAAGCAATATTGCTCTCCCACCGTGCTTTAACTCAGCACTGTTCCCAATGTACACTGGTTGCCACGTGTGTGCAGGACAGCATCGCGGTTCTCCGACAAGGACGGGACGATTGTCATGCGCCCATATCATGGCTATCACGCAGACTTACATGACATCGGTAAATTGTTTCACCGCGCCGCTGCCAGGGGTCTCCAGGGGCTATATAAAGGAAAACTTTGTGCGAAGATAGGAAAGGGCTCCTCAGAGATCAATACAGTCACTCTGGCGCCCTTATGCTGCTCAACACTCCTTGCTGCTAACCCCACCATGACAACGATGCATCTAAAGCATTATAGGATTACGAAGCCCTCATCAGGCTGGGGTTTAGGGCCGCGAAGTGTAGGCACAGTCAAGGACATGGCCTTTTACCAGTGCAATCACCTTATTGCTAGTCTTTGTCAGTCATGAACTGCCTAGCGGAGATCAACTTCGTGTCAGGATGGTGGATACGCTTGCGGTTCTGAAAGGTGGCGGTTTCAATTACACTGGACAAGTTATCAGTGTTTCATGTGAAGTAGTGAAACGAACCGGGGCTACAGGAAACACCGTTTTATTCTCGTGTGGCAGGACTATGCTGGTATGGGACATTCTAAGTGCAGATCGCCCACCGCAATTTCCTTCTCAATTGTGTCGCTCGACGGGATTCCACTGACAGGGCGTACAAATTTGAGACCCGCACCAGGCCTACCTCCGTCAATAGTAATCGCACGTCAAGTTTCAGAATAGGACCTATCTCTTCGGAAGGTTACTGCCGATAGCCACGTTTCGGGAACTGTACGAGAAGCAATGGTGGCGTCGGATGTTACACGGCAACAGCGCTGCGCAACAATTCGTTTGCTTCACTGGAAAGCTTGGCTTTGGAGAAGTAAGTTGCCGAACTGGTCCGTGCAACGGACGTCATCTCCCTGCTATACCGGGGAGCCATTAGTGTACGTTCTGGGAAAACTTGCCTATATTATGAGCTCCCCACACGGGCTCTATCTTTGCAGGCGACCTTTCTTGTCTTGGTGTCTGGATGTTAGCGGACAAGACTCGCAAAGGAATGCTTGCTTCCTAGGACCGGACGTTCTCGACCCAGCAAGAACCACGGCGATGACCGAGATCGTGACGACAGCACTTCGGTTTATAGAAGAGAGCAGGTACTAGAAACGGAAATCCCTGTGACTTTTGCAACGGTCAGGGGCCAGAAACCGTGGAAAGTTCGCTCGCGTGGTATGAAAGGGAACGGGCCGCCTGGCCTGGCAGGGAATGGCCCTCCTGGTCTGCAAGGCAATGGACCTCCCGGTCTGCAAGGAGACGGCCCTCCTGGTCTGCAGGGGAAAGACCCGCCTGGTCGCGCAGAGGATGGCAAGAGCCCTTCCACAGCAATAACGACGTCAACGGCCTTAAGTCTGTCGAATATGGTGGTAAATGAGACCTCTTCCCATCGGACAACGACGTTAAACTTACGACGTAAAGACTACTAGGACTATCTCCGCGACAACGTCTTTAACTACCTTTACTTCCGCACAAACTTCGTCTTCTACCTCTATTTCCACGTCAGTATCCGTAACCACCTCAGGGAAAACTTCTCTAACACATACATCCCCCGACAGTAGTCCAGTCCCAGTATTGGCTCCAGCAATTACTATCTCGAGCGGGTCACAGACGATGTCACTGCCACCAACTACAACAATGTCTCGGCTCAAATCAAGCATGACAACGTCGAGGAGAGAGCTGGAGACGACGACTTCGTACTCATACGAAAGGCAGTCTACCACTACTTTTCTATCTGTAATCAGTACCTCAGGAGTTGTATTGTCGCACAAACCGCCCACAATGAACACGACGACACAAGTCGTCTTCAGGGGACCCCCCGGAGGAAGTGGATCTACTGGTGTCGCATCTCCAACCGCAACAACGGCAACAGTCATCCAAGACGCAGAAAACATGAACCATGGCGGCGTGGGAATTCTACCGAGCGGCGTGAAGGCGGGAATAGTAGCCGGGGCAATCAGTAAGTAGCACAGTTCTGCGACAGTATCTGACTGACGGATGTTTTAGCCGGGATCGCTGTGTTAGCTCTGTTGGTTCTGCTCTATTGCAAGCGACGCAAAAGTGATACGGAGAAGTTACCTCCCTCTGTTATATCCTCCTTTTCCCACTCCATAACAGACAAACTCCGATCTCCAATGTGGATCGTGAGAGTACCGGGGCCAAATGAAAAGCAAAGGCCATTTAGACGAATCCAAGAGCAATATGGCGGTAACATCTCGTTCGACCATCGAGAAACGTTTTCAAAGCCCAAGCTTGCCTCACAGTATCGAAGAAGTTTTCGCAAGTCACTGACAAGGCAAAACTCGCTTGTCATAAACCCATTGGGCTTGAATCCTACCGTTGGAGTTTCGACACCAAAGGACTTCGGATCCTCCCCGGGTGCCCAACAGCAGTCAGGGTCAGTGCTCAATGCCAACTCGCTCCATCCTTTCCGAACGGACAGCAATGTAGATGGAATACCGCCGGTCCTGCCAAGATACTCCATGTTTGCCACGGCCCGCCTGTCGGTAAGCCCTTGGGCATCAGGGACGCGTCAGCGGCACGAAGATCTCGATAACAGCGCAATACAACCAGCCTAGAGATCCATATCAACGGATGTTGGACCCCAAAATTGCCACATCTCTCCGCGGCAGGCCTAAAAATATCGCGCAGGCGATTCCAGCACGGCTGTCTAATGAGGCTAACAGCCAGCCCAAGAGACGTATTGTCCCACCATTTGACAACTAGCTGAGCGACTGCACGAGTATCCTAAAGCCAAGGAGAAAGGAAAGAAAGAGAGTAGTGCGGGCAGGATCAGCTAAAGTTTGGCTGGCAGCATTGTGTTACCCAACCCAGGAGGTCCTGAAAAACAGCGGCGAAACAGTGTCGGCTGTTTGCGCGGCCCGTTTGTCACTGGCGTTGTCAATAACGGCAAGGATACGGGCGACGGGTTCTATGTGCGGTAGATTGAGAAGAACATGTCGGGAACAATCATGCTTTACCAACGTGCGCTTGAGTCTCGTGGTGCCTGAAGCTGTCAGAGGACGGCTTCGCGAGAAGGTGTGTTGATGGAAGTATCACACGGTAAGAGCCTGGAAACGGGACAGTGCCTGTCTCTATTTCTCACACCCGGAAAGACTTACATCTCCAATGTGTCGTCATGTCATCATCATCAGTCACCAGTGTCTACCGGGTGCAGAGAGTGAGCAATGAAAAAGAATTAATGGCCATCAATTGTTGACGGAACATGAGTGCCATTGAAACCAGACACACCTCGATTTCGGTGCAGTTGAAACGAGGACGAATATTGTCCCGAAAGTAACGGCGCTGGCTTCGGCAGGGACCGCTGCGAGACTCTAGTGCAAATGGCGTCATTGCGGTGGCCACTGACGCAACAGTAGCGTCGACCCTACTTAAGAATCGCAGATCGGAAGCAGCAATACACCACTCCTCGTAGTACCACAGTTTGAACGTTTATGCGCCTGGAGTGGCCGACGCTTGATGGACCCAGTCATTTACCTCATTCGCCACGCTGAGGCGGAACACAACGTGTCCAAGGACTTTTCGCAACGCGACCCGCCCCTGACGTCTCTCGGCATTGCCCAGGCATCATCTCTGGGGAAAATCTTTCCAGATCTCGGATCAGTTGCCATCGTGCTGTCTTCACCACTTAGACGCGCTTTGCAAACTACCCTAGCTGGATTTTCACACATTATCGCTCCGGACGGCATTGGCAACCGCCATATTGATGGCACCGGAACGGTGATCATCGATCTCGACTTGCAAGAAAGCAGCGATTTACCATGCGATACCGGATCTGATCGGGCTACGTTGGAGCAAGCCTTTCCTCAACTGGACTTCAGCGCGTTCGAAGACAGTTGGTTTGTCAAAAGCGGCTTTTATGCAGCCGACGAGACCAGTGTCGCCTCAAGGGCTAAAGTTTGTCGCGAGAAATTATGGAACATTGTTGTCTCCTTGCAACAGGAGATGGCGAAACCTGAAACGCAAAGGGCAGTTATAGTCGTCACGCATGGAGTCTTCATGAAGTATCTGTCACAAGATATGAGCATTGATCTCCCAAAGGCAGGGTGGAAGGCCTTTAACGTCCGTAAAGGCGTTGACGGGCAGGTTGTGCTGTCCCCTGTCTACCAGAAATAGTTACATCCGAGCTCAATGCCAATCGCATGTTCGCGAAAAGCGGTCCAGAGCAAGTAGCCGGCAAGAAACCGGCATTGACAGTATCAATCTGATACGACACCGTACCATGGTAAGCCAAGGACTGCTCCCATAATGTAACGGTCTCAACTCAGTGTATTGACAACTAGCTGAGCGACTGCAACGAGTATCCTAAAGCTAAGGAGAAAGGAAAGAAGAAAAGAAAAGAAGAGAAAGTTGCAGAAAGAAACACGAGCTTTTGAGCGGAGCTCCGGAGCCGGTGTGGGTCCGGTCGAGAGCGGAGCCGAGACCCACACGGGCCCAGCCCGTTACAACTGAGTACGTACTCGGCGGCTTAGCAAACAGCGATGAAGCACGACTGTACTCCAGATACACCTACACCGACATCTCCGCGAGCTTCTTTACTGCGGCTCGCGAGCGATTCAGTGGCCACTCTAATATTGAGTTTCGAACCCTTGATATTACTGAAGACCCAGTTCAGCAAGGTTTTGAGGCGTCATCCTTTGACTTGGTTGTAGCTGGCGACGTTTTGCACGCAACTCCGTCGCTGAAAGAGACCTTATCCAATGTCCGAAAGCTCCTCACACAGCATGGCCAACTGTTTCTTCTGGAACTGTGCCCAAAAATTAGGACGATCAATTTGTAAGTGCCATGTCTTTGTAATTCTGTCTCTGGTCGTGCTTTCGGATTGCCTGGATTGAATACTTACAGTGGCTTGACATGCAGCATTATGGGCATCATGCCTGGATGGTGGCTCGGGGTTCCCGACGGTAGAGTCAACGAGCCATATCTACCGCCAGACCAATGGAACGTTGTCTTGAGAGATGCCGGATTCTCTGGGGTCGATGCAGCTGAATACGACATGCCACAACCTTATCACGTAAACGCTTTTATGGTTTCTCGGCGGGTAGAAACTGCGCAACAGTCAGTCTCTGATCCGAGTCTCCTCATGGGGTACGGCCCGAACACGTTTTGTCGTCGTCTCAAAGTGCTCCATCGATCAGGTGACGAGAAGCGCGCTAGCATGACGAAAATGCTCTCCATCCTCGCAGAAGCCGGCTTTGATATTGTCTTGCAAGACGTGGAACGGTGCCGGGAAAACAGTCCCAAAGACGTGGACTTTTACGTTTCGGCCGTCGAGCTCGAGACACCCTACTTCGAGACCCTCTCTGAATCAAAGCTTGCTGCCTTTCAAGGGCTTATCGCCGGGCTAGGTGGGACTAGAATGCTTTGGCTCACACCCGCAGCGCAGGAGGGTATTAATGATTCAAGCAACCCTGCATTCGGACTATCATTGGGTCTGATGCGTACCTTACGCGCCGAACAGCAGTTGCGCATCAGTACATTGGAGATGGACCGCATCGACGAAATCAGTTTCCGGTCTGTAGCGAATATTCTGGACAAGCTCGCATACGATCAGCACGTCCATTCCATATCTGCGGAGGTTGTAGCACCTACAGGGTATGAGGATCATGAGTTCGTACTCAAAAGTGGAGTGATCAATGTCGCCAGATATTACCCAGTAAATCTGGAGCAAGAGTTGGTCAAGAGAATACATAAACCGAAAGCTTTGACCCTTGAGGCTGGGCGCATCGGCTTGCTGCAGACGCTCAGATGGGTAGCATGCCCGACAAGGGGTCCAGGCCACGGTGAGGTAGTAGTGAAGACGCAATGTGCCGGATTGAATTTTAAAGTAGGTCGCCCCTTTTCAATCTCATATCTCAGCCCTCCCCCGCACACCCCCCGCGGGGATATCGCGCCATATGTCCCCCCATGTGGAGAGGAAAAATAGTGTGCACAGATGTGAGCTGACTGAATGTAGGATGTGTTACTCTGCATAGGCGTTTTGGAGGCGCGGGACGCTGGTATTGGGCTGGAGGGCTCTGGAGTTGTTACTGAAGTGGGCAACGGGGTCGACGACTTTAAAACCGGCGACCGTGTCATGTTTTTGGCAAACAACTGCTTTTCCCCAGTTGACGATTCCAGCGAAGCGATGCGTGAAAATCCCAGTCTCGGTGTCATGGGAGCAAGCGGCTACGATGCCTTGCGTCTACGCGACAGTCACCCACAGTCTTCTGGACATTGGGGACCTGCGGCCGGGTCAGTCGATCCTGATACACTCCGCGTGTGGCGGCATCGGCCTTGCTGCTCTAAATATTTGTCGAAGTGTTGGAGATTTGGAGGTAAGAAGCACATCGGTCGCAAGCCCTGATTCAGGATCTGATTTTCTGTCATTATAACTTGTGCTAACCATTGTACGGCACAGATTTATGCAACTGTTGGGAGCAATGATAAAGTGAAATTTCTGATGGAAGAATTCGACCTACCCCGCCACCACATCTTCAACTCCCGAGACACCTCGTTCCTCGCCGACATTCGAGCGGCTACTGGTGGCCGTGGTGTTGACCTCGTCCTCAACAGTCTCTCGGGCGAGTTATTACACGCATCCTGGCTGTGCGTAGCTCCGTTTGGGAAGATGCTCGAGATTGGCAAGAGAGATTTCCTCGGAAAAGCCCAGTTGGACATGGACCTCTTTGAAGCAAACCGCAGCTTCATAGGTATCGACCTCGCCAAATTTGATTCGGATATGTGCAACCGGTATGTCTTCCGACTCTCCAACCCAAGCAAGCTCTCGAGTTTTGGGATAGGGACCACCAGCTGAAGTTTCCTCTGCAGACTACTGAAGCGGACAGTGAACATGCTAAGCTCCGGCGTCATAAAGCCAATAGAGCCACGTAAAGTTTTCACAGCTGCGGACGTTGAATCCGCCTTCCGCTACATGCAAAAAGGAGCACATCTCGGCAAGATTGTCGTTACCATACCCGAGAACGGTTCCAACCTTCCTTCAACCCCGAGACCGCCACACGCAGCTTTCAATCCGTTCGCTACTTACCTGCTCGTCGGCGGGCTAGGCGGTTTAGGTCGTGCGGTCGCGACTTGGATGGTCGAGAGAGGTGCCCGCCATCTTCAGTTCTTTTCGCGCTCGGCTGGAGACACGACCAGTGACCAGGCATTTTTCCGCGAACTTCGGTGTCAAGGGTGCACGGTCCTGGTAACCAAAGGTAGCGTCACGGATATGGACGATGTTGCACGCGCGATGGCCTCCCATGCACAAGACAGGCCCATCCGAGGAGTGTTACAGCTGTCTATGGTGCTGTGTGACAAGGACTTTGGCGACATGGATGTGCTTGACTGGGAAACCGCGGTAAAGCCCAAGGTACAAGGAACCTGGAATCTACATTTGGCAGCGCCTAAGGACCTCGCTATATTCTTCGCAACTGGCTCCATTAGCGGATCATTTGGCCTACCTGGCCAGGCAAACTACGCCGCCGGTAACACGTATCTCACGGCATTATTCCAGTACCGCCGAGCGCTAGGCCTACCGGCCACGATTCTACACCTCGGTCCGATAGAAGATATTGGTTATCTCACGGAGAACAGACGAAAGGCCCATGCTCTACGTGCAGCTGGCAACTCCTTTTTGAGTATCCGGGAACTTCTGGAAGCTTTGAACTGGGCTCTACTTCCCCGGCATTCTCGCGACTCGGAATACCAACTTACCATCGGCTTGCAGTGCGCTACACCGGTGTCGAACCCTGGTCGCGTCATTGGAGGAAAGGATGCCCGTATGGCAGTTTATCATGCCCAGGTGTCGTCGCGCAGTGTCAGCGAGACCGAAGCAGAGAATGGGCTGGACAAACTCCGGGACTTCCTTGCCTCATTCAAAGAGCAGCCTGAACTGGTCGATGATCCGGCTTCACTGGAACGGATAGTCCAGGAGGTAGGTATTAGGATTTACACGCTCATGCAGCGTCCACTCGAGGAAATTGACGTTGGCGTATCCCTAATGTCACTTGGCATTGATTCGCTGGCATCCATCGAGATACGTAATTGGATCCGGCGGGACTTTGGAGGACTCGAATTCAGTACCTTGGAAATCCTCAACTCCGGATGCATAGGTGACTTGGCACAGCTTATCATGGATGCCTTGAAAGCTGAGGTGAAATCCAAAGGGAGGACAGGGCAGGACAAATACTTGGCAATGAAAGCGCCATGAATCAGTGGGGATCAGACCAGATTACCTGTGCAAGGACAGGAGTTAGGTGTTGTGTGCATGCGGCCCTTGGAATCTAGGATAACGGTGCACAGCATTCATTAGATGGTTACGGCATGGCATGGCATGGATTTATTTCGCCCGGAGGGAAGTCCCTATAGTGCCTCAACTGTCACACACTTAGGTAGGAAAACCGTGGGCAAAGGAATGCTTAATTTCTATCTGATACTGGCATGAAGCTGCTGTTCTTATACCTGTGCCATTGAGGCCGTAGACATGACTCACTGTAGGCAACGGCGTCGTGCCTGCAGGCTGCACCTGTGCAGCCTGAAGCCATACCCGGTTGTTGGCCTTGACACCTGAGGCTCGTTCTTGCAACATCAACGCTACCTGATTGACAATCTGGTTCGCTTGGTACGTGACACTTCAAGCCCCAGAGGTAGAATCGTCACACGCTTATAAGCCAACCTCGTCGCTTGACCCCATGACAGGCCTGGTTGAAGGCCAGGTTCTCCAATTGTTCAGCATCCTATTCTCAGCAGCTGAAAAGATATGGCAGAAGGTGAAGAAGAGCTTTCCGGTGAAGGCAGAGGCCGTGACGCAACCCCCAGGAAAGAGACTTAGTTAGTTAGTTAGTGTATTTTCCGTCCAGCGGCCGTGAGGCCGCTCAGGTCCCTTTTGGGCACAGGACGTGCTGGGCTAGTGGGTCTGTCCTACGTTATCGATACAGGATCTAGTGGGTCTCTCAGAGATTACCTCCTCGCATCCCCTCTCCTCCCCCTCGCGAAAAGTAAACAAACCACCATCCAGCATTTCATCGGCTCAGAGGCGCTCCAATTCGTGCTCGGTGCCCGTCAGCGGGTCGTCCAAGCGCGGCATCCAAGTGCCGTGTTCTACTGGCCTCGAGAGAGGCCGTCGTCGGAGGCTGCGAGAACAGCCTCAATTGACCCGGGCGGGCAAAGGGTGGTTGCACACCCTCCGCCTGGACGGGTCGCAGTTGTGAGAAGCAACAAAAGAAAGAGAAAGAGAAAGAGAGGACACCATCCGCCTAGTGGCGAGGACACGCCCATTCGAAGAACGAGCTTGCCTTCGCCAGCTGGACGAACTTGTCGAAGTCTCTGCCTATTGCACGATTGACTGCCGCAATTGGTGAGGGTGCCAGCCTCATCCGATGTCGCGGCAGGATCTTTCGGCAATAGAAGAGATGACTTGGTTCTTTTCGTCGGCCACACGAGCATAATAGCCGCGCATCGTCGTGGTTGAATCTCACGTGGTAGTCGGCAAAGTCTCCGTGACGGGACCTTGCCGCAAGCAGGTGGTGGAGCAGTGGTCGTGGGAGCTCTATCTCTGGCGGGCAGCCGGTAGTAGGCTTGAGATGCAGTGGCTTGTACTGGTCGGGTGCAGAGGCGTCCCACCAGGCTTCAAAAGCGTCTCTGGACTGCTGCCGGGCAATCCTGCGCAAATGAGCGAGTGTTGGGAGAGCGTCTGCGGGTTCGGGCAAGGAGGTGGCCGCCTTCGCCAAGGCGTCCGCCTGCTCGTTGCCTGCAATGTTGGTGTGGCCGGGGATCCAGCGGACCTCTGTGGCGCCATGCGTCGTGGCCAGAGCCTGAAACTCGAGGAAGGCTTCCTGAGAAGAGTTCGCGGGCGTGCCTCTCAGGCAGTTTGCGACGGCGAGATTATCGAGGCACACAAAGATGCGTCGTGGGCTAGGGAGGTTCAGTGCAGCACGCAACCCCTCGAGGGCACCCTTGGCTTCTGCATCGAAAACCTCGGCTGGGCCAAGGCGACCGTTGCCACTCGTCAAGGTGAGTCCATTGCGATGAATCACATAACCGTACCCAGCGGCCTTCTCCGTGGAGAGGGATCCGTCTGAGTAGACGATGAGCGTCTCACGAGGGATAGACCGGAGCCATTCCAGGAATTCTTTTGCAGACTCGTCTTTGAACGCGGTCTGTAGGGGCGTCGCGTGGTCGTCGAAGCGGCGGGGGAGGAGCAGTGGTCGTTTGCTACGAGGTAGCAGCTGATCGCTGCGTCTGAGTCTAGTCCGGAAAGCCTCGCGAGGCATCTGGTACTTCAGCTTGATTGACCTATGGATGGTCGGCGGCTTCGGCTGCAGTGTGCGTTTTGCCAGCGGGTGTGCCTCATCCACACGCTTAAGGCGGGCTGCGAAGCGCATCCGGCGAGTTTCGAGCAACTGGGCGATCGGCGGGATGCCACTCTCACGATGCAGTGCGGCGACAGGCGTCGTCCTCCAGACTGGCAGGACGGCACGCATAGAGTTGTGAAGCGACTTGTTCATCTTCCGCAGCAGCTGCTGGATTCTAGAGGAGCCCTCTTTCCTGGGCTGGCTCCAGCGAGGGCTGCTCAATCCAGGGTACCAGGCCTCGGCGCCGTGGAGCAGCACTGGCTCGACACAGGCTCGGACGGCTCTTTGTATAGCGCTTGGGAGGGGGCCGTGTTTGGTGTTTGCAAGTCCGCGGAGATGGTGCGCCACGGCCTGCGCCTTGGCAGTCCATTTCTCGACATGGGTCTTAAACGTCAGGGTGCTGTCAAGCCAGATACCTAGCCAGCGCATCGCCTTTTCCGGGCGTCTCACGCCCTCGTGGAAGATAGGCGGCGACACCCTGGGTTTGGTTCGGCAGAAGTGCATGACCTCGGTTTTTGCAGGGTCGAAGCTTACTCCGTTGGCGGCGCCCCATGTTACGAGCTCGCTGACATGGCGCGACGCCCTGTTGGCCGTCATCTCTAGCGAGTTTCCTACGCATAGGATACCGGTGTCGTCGGCATAGCCGAATCGACCCTTCGGATTGCCCAGGCGATAGATCGGCTCTGTATAGAGCAAGAAGAGGATGGGCGAGACGGGTGAACCCTGCGGCAGCCCGCACTGCAGTGGGGAACTGGGTGTGGTAATGTCCTGATATCGCACGCACGCTGAGCGGTCTGACATGAACGAGCCAGCCCATCGTGCGAGGTGATCGGGCCATCCCTGCTGGCGCAGACGGAGGATCAGTCTGTTGCGGAGGACGGTATCAAAAGCCCCCTGAATGTCCATTGTCACCAGTGTGGCGACCAGTCCGCGCGCGAATGCTTCTTCGATGTCGTGCACGAGAGCAGCCACGAGGTCGACAGCGGATCTCTTCGGTAGGGCTCCAGCTTGTTGCGGATGGAGCACACCATAGTGGATGGACGCCCACGCTAGACGGCGTGCGATGAGCCTCTCAAGACCCTTGCCTAGGCAGGAGAGCAGCGAGATTGGTCGCCAGGCGCGCGGTGTCGACAAATTCCGACGACCCGGCTTCGCTATCATGACCACTTCCGCCTCCCTGAATGGTTGCGGATGGTGGCCTAGTCGGAGGCAGCCCTCGTAGAGGCGACGGACATGTTCGCCGATGATATGCCAGGCGGCTTTGAGCATATTGACAGTGATGTTGTCGGAGCCGGGGGATGTGTTTCCCGTGCGGATGGTCGCGTCCTGCACCTCGGCCAGTGATAGATCCTGGGAGAATGGTATCGCTTTAGTCGGGGCGACTGGGACCCACGGGTCGGCAATGTCGTCTTCTGAGGTTCGCCTTTCCAGCGTGGCTCGTCGGAGGGCATTGGCTTTGTCGAGCTGCGTTTCGTGTACCACGCCATCCACCTCGAGGGGTGGTGGTTGGAAGGCACCTGGCGACTTCAACCATCGGACGGCTTTAAACACAGATGAACTGTCGTTGAAGCTGTCGATGAGATTGCGCCAGTATAGCCGTTTAGCTTGGCGGACAACCCTCTGGAAGTCCTTCTTGGCGAGCTGAACATCCCGACAAAATCCAAGGGGATAGACTCTTCTGATCGCGCGGTATTCCGCTGCGGCCAGGCGGCATTCCTCGGTCCACCATGGGGCGCTGCGCCCTTGCTTTCGAACGGGGCGACCGGCCACCTTCGCCGCCGCTTGGAGGAGGCGCACCAGGGCGGATGCAAGAGCATCAAGGTCGTCGGTGGTTGTCGTCGGGGCTGGGATATCCACTGACCCATACTGGACGAGATCTACGAACCGCTTGATCTCGTCTTCCGTCGTGACGCGGACTTTTCCGGGTGGTATTGGCGCTACGCCCACCTCCGGGAGCGCTATGCTGAGCGTGAAGTGGTCGGAACTAGTGGCCAGATGGTCCTCCACGACTGCCTCGGACAGTGGTACATTCGAGAAGGCAAGGTCTATGGTATTTCCATGCGGGTTTGTAGGCACGTCGGTCGGGTTGAGCAGGCTGAGACGAGACTCTGATGCCCAGTGAGCGATGTCGTCGCCCCGGCCATCGAGACGACCGGTCTGCCAGCTGTAGTGTTTAGCGTTGAAGTCTCCCGCGACCAAGCACCTGCTCGGCGGGCTCCAGGCGAGGAGTATGTCGAGAGCCCCGTCGAAATCAGGCTGTCGGTAGCAGTTGACTATCGTCGTATTGTTGATGGTGAGCCAGAGAATGTCACGAGTTGTCGCGGGACGTCGTTGGTCGGCCGTTAGGCCGGGGCGTCGCCGGACGTATGTCATGACTCTTGGGCGGGTAGTATTATTGGTCCAGCTATCGACTGGGGAAAAGGTATCATATGCTGGGTGAGTTTTGGTGAGACAGCAGCCATATTTAGCCTCTGTCCATGGCTCTTGCAGCAGGACAACGTCGTATTGCTCAGAGTCTGCAAGGGCGAGGGCGCAGTCGTGTGCTGGTGGGATCTTTCCCACGTTCGCTTGGAAGATTCGCAGATTCTTCTTGCCGTTTTGTGGAGCACGGGTATGCCTCGTCATGGGTCATGCGCGATGGGGTCGATGCGTCGCTTCTTAGAAGGAGAGGCAGGCCCGCTCGCTGGCCGAGGAGTCGTATCCACGATGATGTATGGTGGGGTTATAGTCATGGTTGGGCTGAGAGTCGAGGTCTCGCTCCCAGCTCTTGAAGTGTTGGCTTCAGGCTCGATTTGGCTGTCGTTGGGCTGGGGAGCGCTGGGGGGCGAGCTGCCGGGCATGCTGCCGGGCGTGCTGCCGGGCGTGCTACCGGGCGTGCTACCGGGCGTGCTACCAGAAGCAGAAGGGCTAGCGCGGTCGTTCGTCTCAGGAGCGCTCAATGGCGCCGGTCTGGGTGAGGGGTTCACGGTCTGAGGCGATCCTCCGTCCGGTTGGGAGAGCGCGAGAGCGCGTTCGCCTGAGCCTTGCCTTGCCTTAGCTGGGCCGATAGCTGGGCACCCATTTCTCGGACGCGGGTTTTCTCTTCCTTGGTCAATCGGCGGAAAGCGCCATGGGATCGTATGGGACGTGCCGGGCATTTCAGAAAATCTGCGGCATGCGGTCCGAGGCAGTTGCCGCACTGCTCCGGCGCTACGCAAGAGGAGTCGTCGTGTCCGGCCTTTCCGCATCGCTTGCATGTCGGTCGGCGGTCACAGCTATGTCGGGCGTGGAAATCCCAACATTTGTCGCATTGGCTGGGCACGGTCGGTTTGTCAATGTATCGGGCCAGTCTGCTGGAGCCAAATAGCCTCCAGGGTTTCTGGGTGGGCTCGAGGAAAGACACTATGAGCGTCTTGTTTGGAAGGTCATTTGAGTCGTGTCTGCTCGGGCGAATGCTGACGGGTGTCAGCCCGGTTTGGCAGGCAATTTCGTCCTTGACTGCTGTGTCGTAGTCGGCTTCATTGCCCTGCAGGTCGGTGAGTCTGCGAGGGCAACTGGATACGACGTAGGTGTACCATTTCTTGCTGACTTCGACGGATTTCGCGCCCAGGTCTTCCGCCCATTCGGACTGGCGCTGAACGATGAGATCTCTGGTGGTAGCGTCCGCGGTGCGAATAGCCCAGCCCGAGTTTACGGGAAAGGCTGCCGGAATTTGGTGGAGGTCGATGCCGGCTTTCGCGGCGATGTGGGTCCGGATCGCGTACGATTCGCAGTTCCTCGCCGGTGCTTCGGCGTCGAGTCGTACGAAGACCCGGAGGTCCTCTTTCGGTGGGGCGGGGATTGGTCGTCCCTGGAGACGTATGTCGGCTGTTTGTTGTGGTGCGGGCAGCGGGGCCTCAGCAATGGGAGTGGCGTGGACCCCAGGGGGCTGGCGAGGGCTGCGCCCAGCGACGACGCTGCTGTACGTCGGCGCCGTCGCGGGGGGCAGTATGGAGAGAGACTGGCGCCAAAAGTCGAGGAAGCTGGTGGCGAATTGGTTCGCGAAGGTGTGCTCAATCCCGGACGTGAATTGCTTCGCGGCCTGGTCAAATGATTCGCAGAATGCGTGGAAGACTGCTAATTTGGCGTTATAGGCATCCGTTTGCTCTTGGGCGACCCTGTTGGCGCCTTCGACGATGGAGACGGGCTCCAGAATGGGTTCCAGCGAAGGCCTGTACGACGCGTATGCGGGCTGTGCCCCTTCCGTAGCAGCAGAGTGGGAGAGTCGGAGTAAAGGCGAAGATGGCGTCCGGGCCGGTCGCCGGGGCGCCGGCGAGACACCGATCGGCCGGTCCACAACCGGAGAACTATTTCGGAGCTGGGCGGCACGGGCCCGGTCGGCGAGAGTTAGGGGGATATGATTGTCCAGATCGAAGGGATCTGAGCCGGCATGCGAGCCCATGGCAGTTGCCATGGCCGCTGCCAGAGCCAGCGCAGCGCGCGGCTCGAGGTGTTGGTGGTGCAGTTGTTAGTCAATTTGCTGTAAAATACGCTACTTTCTTAACAATTGCATGCCAAGAAAGTATGATGACAAAGGAAGGTGCCGAAGGCCTGCCCAATTCCTGTCAATTGGTGCAGGGTAGCGGCAGATAGTGGGTGCCTCAGGCGCCAACGGCAATCATTTCGGACGCCCCGCAGTCTCGCCAGCATCTCATTCAGAACAAATCACAAGGCAGTTCCCCGACTCCTCGAAGTCCCGATTGTGCTGAACCCAGAAGCATTGTTGCGTCCCACTTTGGGCATTAAGCGGCTGCGGACCCGTCCCCCGACTGGGTTCGCGCCTGCCCCGTGGGGGAGCTCGCTGCGTGTTACCACTGTTCGACTGCGCTCACTATCGATGAGAACCGCGAAGTATACCCGGAAGACTTCGGCGCGGATCTTCACACATCGACGAAGTAAACGAAAGCAGCGAGCGGGATAGCGACGCGATGGACGCCAATTGTGAATGCGGCCTCGAGGAATGCGGCGAGTGTCAGCTATATTCAGCCGCGGCAGATGCCTCGTCCGAAGCGCCTCAGTACTGCGTGCAACAGAGTCTCCAAGAGCGTCAGGGAGCTGCTTCCGTTTTCCTGTGTCCTCCTCTGCAGTGGGCATATGCTGGGGGCTTGCCGCATTCTTGCCGTGGCTGTGGATTTGTTCACTAGTCAACATGATTGACACAAAGTAAATCAGGACCGGCTCGGATACCGTCACCAGCGAGGTGCCTATGGGAATGGCACACCATGGCATGCGAAGTGTACAGGTGATAGCAAGGGTTGGCTCGAACATGGTTTAACAGCCCAGACAACGTAGATTGCGGTAGTGCAAGGCCGGAACGCTCGACGGGGTAGAGTTCAGGTGTGCCGTTGGCGTGACGAGTCCGACTGGAAGCAATTACGCATGCTGTAGCTTATCGTGTAAGCCCCGAAACACCTCGCCGTGGAGCAATCTCATGATAGTTTCAACTCCGTAGCCCGCCTATTGAACATTAAGAAGTACTGGCCCCGGCTGACGCTTTCAACTTTCTGGCCACCCAGTCCGACGCCGACTCCTTCAGATAGTCCTGGATTAATCGGCAGTCACAGCTGCCATGTGCCATGAGCATGTTCTTGAGAAGACACGTCTCTGCCATCTGGTCCGACAGCGCCTCCAATAGCCTTCGATGCTCCTGTTCGAGAATCTCGTGCTTGGCCTTGAGCTTGTCCTCCTCTTGCCGCCTCCGCGAGCGGCACTTGTAGGCGGCGATACGATTTTTTTCGCGGACGCGTAGCGTCTTCGCGTGCTCTGCACCAGAAGCCTCGGCGTCGCCCCTGGTGCCGGGTCGGCGCCTGGACTTGGTGCCTGCATCTGATTGGGATACTGCCGTGGCGACGGCGGCCGGCTGGGTCTTTCTTGAGCGCCCACGCTTGTTGATTGTGGTCGGCTTGGTCTCCGGTGAGAGCGGCTCAGAGGGCCGGGTGGCGTCGATAGCCCCGTTTTGCGCCAGGACACTGCTATTGCTACTGGGCGATGAGCGATCCATAGGACTGGTGTCCATCTGGGTGCGGAACAGATCGGAAAATTGTGTCCCATTGTTGCTGCGCTCGTCCATAGCATTCCTGCCGGCGTCTAGGTCAGCCATGGGCCCGTCTAGACATGTCAAGTAGTCGTTGCCACCGAACACGTCCGTGGACAACGGCAAGCTGTCCTGCTCCTTCATCATCGAGCCATTATCCGGCGACCCGCCATTCCATTGGCAGCCAAGTTGGTTAAATGAAATTGACTTGTCGCTGCCATGGGGAGGTACGTCCAAAGGATCACTTGGTGCCAGTAGTGTCGAGTTCATACCGACTAATGTAAGTGCCCTGTGAGTCGGGGAGCTCTAAACACGACGCTGCCCGTCATGTACCACTGGGAGAAACGTCATATATAACACGCTCAAAAGCATTAACAACCGGCGGAAAAAGAACCTGACCTGGCGGGTCGCAGAGTGTCGTCAAACCAACGAGCTGTCACCCAGGGAGCATGTGCTGCAAGGTGCTGAGTTAAAGCGGGCGCGATCTCGATTGCAGCACGTTGAGGTTGAACGTCTGGGGATGGGATGACGCAAAGGCGAGATGTTGGGTGGTCGTCCCAAACGCATTGACAACGGGCGAAATTGACGCGCAACGCGCGCCCCATCATATGTGGAGAGGCTGGAGACTAGCGCTTGACATGTTCCCAGGTACCCCTACTGCCGGAGCAAAGCGTCCGGACAGTAGCCTTTGTGCCTCCACAACAGCCATCTGTTGCGTTTCGATATGGCCGCATTGAAACTTCGACTACTCTCAAACACAACCCTTATGTGTGTCCACTTTCCTGACGTATGTCCTCTTTCCTGAAATGTGTCTGTTATGTGCAAATACTGTAACTTGCTAGTTCATCTCACCGGCTGCGTTCGTAATATGGAGAACTGAATGGGTCGGATCGAAGTCTTCCCGCAAGGTCGGTCATATACCGTTGCAAACGCTCGCCTGGATGTACTGTGGAGGATATCCAGAAAACAGACACCCGCGATCTAGAAGCTGCAGCTCGGATGGTGAGTGTCATATGGATGACTGGTTCATGGCGGCGATATAGAAAAGGGAAATGCGAAGATAAAAACTCCATACATCTGTTATCCATGAATCAAATGCACAGGCACGTTGTCCTACTGCTATACGGCCCCATCTCAAGGACAAGCGAAAACATTACTGATACCGCTTCGAATATCTCCAACGAGCCGTAGTGTCGACCCGTCTGTCACATTGAGCTTGCTTCTCTCTCTTTCATCTGCGAATAACATTCCTGGCTGTTACATTGAAACACAGCGCGCACCTTGGTGCATGCGGCACTGCTTTCACTGCCAGTGTGTGTGCTTTGGCAGACAACTCGAAACTGGAAGTCTCTGTATCGATCCTGGCGGACCCAGTGGCACCAGAAATTTTATTTTGGTTCGTATGCCAAGTGTCACTCCCCGGCTGCCGTTATCGAAGCATTCTACATTCACGTCCCTCTAGTCTTGGCCGACCGCTGACTCCAATCAGTCCATCGATTGACTCGATTTGGCCCATATTGCTTTGGTTGGTCTCTTGTGCTCCGGCAAAGCTTTCAGGCGAGAACTGACTGCAGGAATACGCAGGAATTTAGACATCCTGTCGGCATACGCTGACGGATAGTGCGTACCAAGCGTTCAATAGTCTGCGCATTGCGACACTGTTTGTTCTGAACCTGTGTCGACGAAACTTCCCGCCGACGGGCTCTGTCCCTCGACGACATAGCTCAGTAAGTGTTAGAGTGCCTTGCAACCTACTATTCGCTTACAGGGAGCATCCGCAGTAGTTCATTGGTGGAGGTTTTGAGCCGACGAGAGGTATCAGTTGAAGCATCAAATACGCCCTCTGCGTTAAGCAGCTGGACAAATTCCATCACGCCGTCCCTCGTTTTCTCATGGACCATTTTGAGTTCGTCAACCTTTTTCTCCAGCCTTGAAATGATTGCATCTTTGCGCTGACGGTACGCTCGTTGCGCAATCCTTATCTGTGTTCGTCGGCGCTCAGTAGCTGTCTGATCCTTTGTATGGATCTGCGGCCGACCTCTGAGCCGCTTCCCCTCGTCATGATGCTCTGTATTGTCGCCTCGTCTCGGATCCCGTCCATGAACAGAGCTGCTTGTGGGCTTGGCCTCCCGGATAGGGGTTGTATGAACATGTGCAGTGTCGGTGCCTTCATGCGGCACAACGGGTTGCTGGTCGAAGTTGGATTCCGAGGCACAACACTGCACGTCGCCGATGCACGGAAAGCCGCCGGTTGACAGGTCGTCGACAGGACAAGAGAGCGTATTCGTACCGACGGCTATAGCGTCGACATCGCTAGTGACTAGTCGGTCCGTTTGTTCGTTCAGTAGAATGGAACCACGATCGTCCAGAGATGGCAGAACTGCCGGCGAGGGTGCCAGAAGTGCTGTCGCAACCCCCGAGGGGTAGAGGGAGATGTGTTCGTGCGCATATGTATCATCAACAGCCTTGCATTGCGACGTCAGGGTACCTTGGAACCCTAAAATGAGCGGAGGTGCAGCTTGGGAAGTGTGAGTCGTGGTGCACTGACCGTGTACTCCAAGCTTACGGTGGCAGAATTGACTACACTGATGGATCGCTGGGAAATAAAGGCTGTGTGACACGGGCAAGTAGTCGCTGGGGCTGAGATCTGGAATAAGGACGTTATCCCGACAGCTTGCGCGAAATGTGTTGGCGTCTTGAGTTAGCTGTCGACGGACGCAAGAACTGTGAGGGTTAGGCTGGCTCTGCTCTACTCTGGCTGCCCAGCAGAACCTGAGAGAAAACTCTTCCCAGGCTCACCACGAAGGATTGGCGACGGCAGCGACGCGAGGTCGCTTGCAATTCTACAACTTGCGGACGCGTGCGAGGCTCCGACGAAAGAGCATCGTTGAGCCGTTGATGTGAGGGTAGCAATCATTACGCAGGTCCGGGCAAGGAGGTGGCCGCCTTCGCTAAGGCGTCCGCCTGCTCGCTGGCTAGAGCCTGGAACTCGAGGAACACTTCCTGAGACGAGTCCGCGGGCATGCCTCTCAGGCAAGTTGCGACCGCGAGATTATCGAGGCACACAAAGATGTGTCGTGGGCTAGGGAGGCTCAGACAGCACGCAAGCCTTCAAGGGCACCCTTGGCTTCGGCGTCGAAGACCTCGGCTGGTCCTAGGCGACCGCTGCCACTCGTCAAGGTAAGCCCATTGCGGTGCATCACATAACCATAGCCGGCGGCCTTCTCCATCGAGACGGACCTGCCTGAGTAAACGACGAACGTCTCATGTGGGATTGACTGCAGCCATATACGCGGAGCTTGCGCTTACCCGCCGAGATGAGGATGCCGGCGATGCCCAGCAACACAAATGATGCAATGAAGGGGTTTCAGACAATAGGCTACACAGGGATCACAGCTGGCATCGTGCTAATTGATGAGAATTATCTTGAAGAGCTAGCTGTAGATGCACGACAGTGCGCCGTTCAAAGCACAAAGGGCTGCAGTCCGCAAGGAAGACATCGGCAACTTGCTCGCGACGAAAGCCGCAAGCGGTTTGCAAGCGGTGGAGCGTCGGTGCCGTGGCGGTGATGCACCAACTGCCTGAGTAGAACCGACAGCGATCGCGAAAATTGGCCCCATTGTGATTCGGGCGCGGAGGTACGGGGCGATGATGGAGCGGACCATTGACGCGGGTGGTTGTCTGCTTGGGGATGAACCTGCTGCGTTTCCTCGCCCCGAACAACAATAGCTTTTAGTTGCGGTTTCTTAGATACGGTCCTGGGTATCGTCATGAGGCGCTGCAAACGCGTCCTGCGACAGCAGTAGCGATATGACGCGTGACTATCCAGCGCTAATCTCTCCTATGATCAAGGCAATATTGTTTTACCGGTAAAACTTCCCCCCTTTTGACGTTGACGCGGTACTCGCCGATTACCATACCCACGTCTTCCATAGTGAGCACCGGCCTGTTCTGGGTGCCGACCTGATTGCCGCCGCCGTAGCCTGGCCTCTGCATGCCCGTGGGTGCTCTGCCGGCTGAGCGCCGGCCTGGTGCCCGTGAACGGATAACCGTGCGGCGGTGCCAAGTAAGCTCATGGAGTTGCCGGCATTGCTCGCGCTGCGGATGCGGTTGTGCAGGAACAACATCGGTGGCGACGTCAGCGACGAACTTTTGAGTCGCGAGGGCGAGGAGCCGCGCGATCCGCTGGTCCGTCTGCGGTGCCGGCGTCAATCCTGCGCAGGAAGTCACGCAGCGACGCAGTCTCCTGTAACGATACCCGAGACTCAAGGCTGGCGGGTGAAGCCACAGGCGTGAGCTTCGACTGCGGCGGCTGCGGTAACCGCTGGGGCGGCTGCGGTTGGTCGTTGACCGGAAGCGTCACCTGGGAGTCAGCATTTGCCGGCGCACTGCTCACCAACATGACTTGCGGTGGGTGTTGGTGCTCAAGCGTGGATGGGTTCACTGACGGTGAGTGGGTCAATGGTTTTGGACGCTGACGATGGAGACACCTTCAACACAGGAGCCAGGGGAACTGTGTTTGGCATTAAACCTCTCAGAGGCAGATCGACCCTATGATCTGACCATGATGACGCGGGCAAATAAACAGGTTCTCGACCTCGCAACGGGCCAGTTCGGTATGATACCGTGGTAAATGGGAGGAGGGACGGAGGAATACGGCGTGCTCCATCTCGGCAGGTGATGGATGGTGTTTGACGAGAGCCTTTGTCTGGGCTGAGCATGGGCCCTGCACAGATCTGGTTGGAAGCTCATGTGCCAGATGAGGCGACGCACATGATAACGAATCGTTACGTGTAGCGGGGACACAAGTTTGCCACCGCTTCCCACATGTCGCGCAACCGGATTTGTTCGTTCCCGTGTATCTGTCCCTGTACAAATATTGTATGCGGGTATTCCTACGTCCCGTGACGGTACGAAGCACAAACGCCTAATGCACTCATTGCAACGATGTTTCTCCGTGGACCATATCCAGGAAGCTACGGGTATAAGACGCCGTGCGCCAATGCAATCAGACCCAGGGTATACCTCAGACCAAACTCTCCATTCCCGACGCCACGGTGCTATTCAAATACTCTGGCGCTCCGAGGCAGACCGCGTATGTCGGAGGACGCCATTCAGGGGCTTCTGTGTTGGCAACCCCACATCGCCGTCGCAGGGTGTAGGAAGCCACTTGAGCAGCTTCTGCATGAGCAATTGTCGATTGACCGGTTTGGCCAGGTAATCGTTGATGCCCTTCTCTAAGCAACGTTCCATGTCCCCCCTGAGCGCGTAGGCAGTCAAGGCGATGATAGGTATGCGCGAGCCGCTGTTGCGTATCTGCACCGTCGCCTCGTAGCCATTCATCACTGGCATGCTGATGTCCATGAGACACAAGTCGAAGGCATCGGGAGAATTAGCAAGCGTCGAGACGGCTTCAGCACCATTCGAGACGACGGTGATGTGTTGGAAGCCGAAGGCGTGCAGCATCCCGACCAAGACCTTTTGGTTGATGATGTTGTCTTCGGCGGCAAGGAGTCGTGTCTGTGAGGCGATTCTTAGCAAACGCGATAATGGTGCCGCGAGATTATTTCCTTGCGGTATTTGCTGTCGCAATAACTCTCCTTCGGGCTCAGTGCTAGTCTGTTGCGGCCCATCGACTCGATCTAACTTTACGGTGAACCAAAAGATACTTCCGGGCTGCTCGGGATTGGGTTTGTATCCAATACCCCCGCCCATCAGTTGAACAAGGGACTTGGAGATGGACAAGCCAAGACCTGTTCCCTGGCGACGCTTCTGATGTGTAGCGTCGAGTTGCGTAAAGGGTTGGAAAAGTTTCAGTTCCGATTCGCCGCGAACGCCCTGTCCCGTGTCGACGACCTCGGTCATGATGGTGTGTGTCGTGGTATCTTGTGCTTGTAGAGACACGCGCACAATGATGTAACCCCGTTCGGTGAACTTGCCAGCGTTGCCGACAATGTTTTCGAGAATCTGGCGACAGCGCAAGGCGTCCCCTTCCGCCCACTTTGGCAGGTCCGTGGCTAGATCCGTCTTGAGGGATACGCCTGGTTGTACCGTCGTTTGGAAGCTGCGCACGACCGACGTTACCACTCGCGCTACTTCGAATTTTTCGTTTGTGATGGAGAAGCTCCCAGCCGCAAGCTTGGAGTAGTCGAGAATGTCGTTGATGACCTGCAAGAGAACGCGCCCCGACTCTTCAATGATGTTGGCCGTCTCGAGCTGCTCCTCGGTCAGGTCGCTATGTAGAAGAAGCGAGCAGGCAGAGAGCATGCCGTGCATAGGTGTCCGGATCTCGTGACTGATGTTGGCGAGGAAGTCGTTTTTCAACTTGGTGCTCTCCTCGTAGGCGGCGATGAGCCGCATCTCGGCCTCTTTGCGCTCTGTGAGGTTGCGGGTGACTTTGCCGAAGCCTACGTGGATACCGTTCCGGTAGACGACCGTGATGATGACGTTGGCCCAGAAGCGGCTGCCGTCTTTGCGGTACCGCCAGCCTTCTTCCTCGACGTGGCCCTCGCGCAGGCAGTTCTCGAGTTCTCGCTCGGGTTTATGGGACTTGAGGTCCTCCTCGTCATAGAAGATGGAGAAGTGCTTGCCGATAATTTCATCCTTCGTGTAGCCCGTGTTCAGCTTCGCCCCAATATTCCAAGTCATGATGTTACCGCGCGTGTCGAGCATGAAGATGGCATAGTCCTTGACGGCCTCGACGAGGATGCGCGACGCCTCATCGATGGGCAGCCAGCTCTGACGGATACCGCCGTCAGTAATGGTAATGTGCACCTCAGATTTCTCCTACTCGAAGATAAGGCAGAGCAGGCAGTTGTCTCTGTGGATCGGGGTGATGCGCGCGGTCCAGGGGACGCCATTCGGGTCGGTATACGCTGCATGGCAGAGGCGAAGGTTGCGAGTCGAGACGGCGGTTTCGATGGCGAACGCGATGGGTATACGGTCGAATCGCTCCGTCGGCGACCCGCGGTAAAGAGCGTCAACGAGGTCCTCGCCGACAATCTGCTCCCGAGAGCAGCGCCACGCCCTGAGCAAGCCGGCCGAAGCCCTCTCCACGCGGTACGACGGCGACACGACCAGCGTCGGCTCGGGCGAATAGTCGAGAATCTCGCTCATGGCGAACCCAAAGGCGATGAGTACATAGAGAAGCGGAGCGGCAAGGGAGTCATCTAGGCAGCGTTCGCCTCGTCCTCTCCACGCAGCGAGCAGGTTCCAGGGCGTGTGCTGCCATGCGCCTCCAGGACTGGAGGGGCCACCGCACATGGGGTATTCAGCCGCAGGAGGGGACCGGAAGGGGGGCTCCGCTGGGGCTGAGAGGTGGTGGTCTCGAGCGTCCGAGGCGTGACGCCAGAAGTATTTTCTCTTCTTTCCGGTCCAGCACCCACAACGAGGGCTGAGCGCGACTGTGTCTGAGGTCACGTTCCGCCCGCTGTGGCATGATGCTTGCGGGGTGCGGCGATGCAGGATCTCTCTGGAGGTCCAACCATGGTGGAGGTGGTGGCGAAATGCGATGAATTGCGGCGTGCTCACTCTAATCCAGGTATCACACCTGCTTGCCGGACTTTGGCTGCCAAGCCGCCCCCCGGAGCGACTGCAGAGAGGTATCCAGGGGGATCTGCATTCCGAGTTGGGAAGGTCAACCCCCCGAAGACAGAAAATTGGGGGCGGAAGCTCAACGGCCCCTGCCAAGCCGAGCTTCACCGTTTGGCTACATGGCACCTTTCAGGGACTGCCGGCATCTGTCTTGCGTCCCATTCACTGTACGGTTTGGCCTTGTATTGTACCCAGCAGGCCTCTCAACTCGGTTAGCAGACATTTGACGGCCGTCTCATGGGAGAAGTCGCCGCTTTGGTCATATACACCAACCACGCACGACTGAGGATATCAACGACCCCTTCTGATTTATCGCCTATTAGTGCCCGCTGCCCCGAGGATTGGTATTCCTGGTTGAGTTCTCCTGATACTAAGACATGGATGATTCGTTGATTGTCATCGGTGTTCTTCTTCAATTGCTGTATTTCAGCTCGTAATTCGCTTCGATTCCCGTCGTTCCCGATCGTACAGACAGGCTTCATCGGCATCCGTACACCCTTGATAACGCAAATTGCCATCGCACTGCACTTAAGGTCATTCTGATGTTCAGGATACATCGAAAAGACAGGAGTACGCCGTTTGAGTGCGAGCGGAGTGTTTTGGGGATATACCTTTGCTCGCTTCTTGCGACATCGCTGACGAGCCAGTCGTACCAGATTTCGAGGCATCACCCCTGGGCAACTTTCGAGATTGTGGCGCTTATAGCATAGTATTGTGACAGACACTGCGGTGATTGACGCTGCACGTCTTGCTCATGGGCAACGACTGAAACGATGTGTTGGAGCGGATAAGATGTACGGAGACGCGAACGGATGCTCGAGGTGAGTTAGAGCAGGCAGCGCCGCTGCTTTTCGTCGTGCTGTTCCGAGATTGCCGGAGGCCGCTTGTGAGGTCTACGCTCATGCAGCAGCGCTCAATGCGATGCGAAGCTCCAGTGTGGAATGAAAGAGATCGATCACACTCAGCTTCTTCGCGTTAGTGGGTTGTAGAATGGTAATGCGCCGGAGCAGGTAATCCGGCACACAGGGTGTTCCGTTTGCATGGCGGCATAGAGTTCACGGAATTCATCAATGCAACCCCGAGTGCGTCTGCTCACACCACAGGTGTACATTCAAACTTCATAAACGAGCTGCCCCAGCACAAACCGGTGCTGCGAGTAATGGCGTGGGGGCGGTTTTCGCATGTCTCCAATACATTTTGTCGGGGGCGACTGTCTCCTTTTTGGTGTTGTGACTGCTTTGAGAGATATTGTCAACATAGTCTGTTCACACTGTCAGAATTAGCTCCTTCGAGCAGCAATAATATCCGCAGCGTTTGCGAGAAGTTCGGCAGCCACAACTGTGTCGGGCGTAAATGCCGCTGCACTTGTCCCATCGCCCAGAGCGCAAGTGTGGCAAAGTGGACACCAACAGCGACGAAATTGCTCAGGGTTGTGGCATGATTAGACGTGCATGTCAAAGGATTTGCCCACTTCCGGACCAATTCCCCTCAGATCGAGGCCAGTGCCTAACTGCGGCGCCGGTGGAGACGTCATTAGTTCAAGTCAGTTGTTAAAATTATCGTCAACACATTCAAGGGGAAACCCTGCTCTCGCGCGGACGAGACATGCAATTTGCAACAGCGAGTATCTCCAAAACAACGCCACAGCATGGATAAGGAGGCCCTGCACGATGCCCGAAGCCTTCGTTATTTCGCTTCACGGGCGTTCACCGGGTCCCTGCTTGACTCCATGGGCAGGCCGGATCTCCGGGGCCCCTTGTCGCTGCTGAACAAGCCACCCAGCCCATGTTTTCGCAATTACCCTTCATCCATGCGTACTCGTCGACATTACCCCCCCTTTTGACCAGCAGCCACCTCAAAGCGCTGCCGAGCGAGGTCCCACGATGGAGGAAGAAGCATGCAAATTGCGACCGTCTTGACCCCAGTGCCTGGCAGCATTCTGTGATCCGTCGCCATCTGCATTTGAATGCAGTCCAAGCCTTGGCAGGTATGCAAATGCACCCTGGAATCATGTTGGGCAGACCGCCATTTCCACACAGAAGGATTCCCGGGAGGAGAAATACAAAATCCTCAGGGACGCTCAGGAACGTCAAGGTGACGGCGATAGTCTGAAAGGCCTTTATAGCGTTGTGTGCGCTGTCATTATTGTCGCGAGTCTGTCACCAGCCTAACCCCACCCCTACCCTGCTCACATAAATGACATACCCAGCCCACGATTGTCGACCGCTGCCTCCCAGTCCCTTTTGGCCGTCCACCCCGAAGGATATCCAACAGCAGCCCCGTCGGTACAGCCGGGAGCACCATCGGTGGGATCCTCACCACGAAGCCAACCCCAACGGCAACATCACCTTTTGCGCTCATACCCGTCACCTCCCGAAACATCTTACCGCCCTCTATGCCTCACCGTGAGCCCGAGTCTCCTGTGCTGAGCCACCAGCCCTTGAGTACCATGGGCGGCTCCAATGCGCCTCCTAAGACGCCTCAGGACGCGGAGGTTGCCGAGGCGCTCGACATTGCCCGCGAGAATCCGGACGGCGCCTCTGATCCGATGGTCAGCAAGATCCTGGAGTACGCGTTGTCACAGATCTGGTGCAAGGTCAAAACCTGGCCAGACTGCTACGTCATGGCCCGAGATGAATTCGCAGTCTTCAACTACTTCCAGCACCGGTTCATCGGCGACAAGGATGCCGTAGCCGCTAGGAAACGTTACTGGGACAACCTCCTGGCTTAGATGGGCTGCCTTACGACGACACGACATGACTTTATGGCTTCCATGCCTACCACGCCTTCTCACACCCCGTTTGCCAGACGTTTCTCGGGCATTTCTCAAGAAGACTCGTCTTATTGCAGCCGGCCGCGCAAGGGGAGAAGCCGTGGTTCCACGTCGCAATGTGCGTGTATCCGCCGTCAGCAACTGCTCCTTAATATAGCTTAAATATAAATGTTATACGGCAAATCCCAGCGTGCAGTCTTTCGCACCGATCCCCCTGCACCGGCGACTCAACGCACTCGAACAGACCCACGGCAGAGACGCGCATACAGCCACCTTGCCTCGCATCGAACAATGGAGCACAACAGGCGCTATCCCAGTACAACGGCGGCCACATGTCAACTCAATAGCATGAAAACCAACGTAACTGCGGACACAGGAGCCGAAAACCTGTTTTGCTGTTTTGAAACGTCATCTGAGGCCCCTTGTGTCTATGCGCATGACTGGCAGTGCTACCTCCAAAGGTCCGCTTAAAAGCTGATGCTCGTCTCTTCCTTTCTGTTACCCCTATTTTGAAAACTTTTCATTGCAGTCGCTCGACTAGTTATGAACACATTCCGTTGAGACCAGTTAGAGCGAGACGCAAGGGGACACGAGGGGCGGCTGAATACGAGGGGCGACCGAGCAAAACCTGTATTAAAATGCGAGCAGATCATGATGTTCTCGTCATGGGATCTGAACTGTAGGATATCCAGGTCAGACTATGTAGACTCCTGCCGCCGCATGCTCCCAGAGAAGCCTGGAGCGCTTCGTGCTCTCCCAGCGTCAGAATACCAGCCAGCGGGTTGCAAGCGCATTTCGCAAGTCCCACGCATACAAAGCCCAAGCCCAACCTCGCCGCCACGCAGCTCTGGTCTTCCAACTATGGGGAGTCGGTACGGAAACCCTCAAACGTGAGTAGCGCCGGTTTGAGAATGTCGCGCGTCATTACGTACTTGGCTCGCTTCGTCACATCTTCCTCCTTTGGACCACTACGGCCGAAGTCCATGCTGATCATAGACGACGCATCTTTCCAGTGTTATGTAGTGCTGTTATACCTTCCCTCTTACTCGCCCGACCTCAACCCGATCGAGGAGTTCTTTGAGAACTGAAGACCTAGATTAGGCAAGTGTGAAAGTATCAAAATGACTTTGTCAAGGACGGCTCCATCTCCTTCCTTAGTACCGGGAGTTGTTTGTACATATCCAAGCCGACTCCTTACCCACATCTGGTTCCGGTGCTCTGGAGCACCTCCGAAGACTGTGTGCCGATCATCATGTCGTAGCCGCCACTTGCTCGCCCCTCCGGGCTCGGCCGACGGCGGGGCGACTAGTACTAATAACGTGAAGTCTTCTTAGAGGAGCCATTTGCGATGCGGTCGATGGCCAAGCCACCGATTATGCTCTCCGCAATATGCCTCCCTCGATTTCAATCCTCCCCCTTATTAACGAGCGTGTCTGCCGCACCCACGGCGGCCCTAATGGCGAGAATTGACCGATCCGGGTTGTGCCGCGCCCGGACTGCCTCCACCAAGTCTGCCGCCGCTGCGGCCGTTGCCGCTTCGGCAAATCCGTTCCCGCTAGACCCTCCCGCGCCCGAGTGTTGGCGACGGTGGTGGTGGTGGTGGCGTTGGCGCGAATGTTGGCCGTGATGGTGACGGTCGAGCTTCTCGCGCCCGTCTGCCGACCTCAACCTTGTCGGCCTCGCGTCAGGGTCTCGATCATATGTGTAGTGCCCCCTCGTCAGTGCGCTCAAGGTGGTTTCCTTCTCGACGGCTGTGGTGTTCTCGGCGGCTGCCGCGCTCATGGTTGTGGTGCCTCTGCTCGGATCTAGGCATCAGGGCGGACTTGGCAAATATCTCCGGCCTCGTGCACGCCGCCCTGCTCGAGAGCGTGGACAAACCCGTCGCGGCCTGTGCTGCGATGTCGAGTATTCGTGACGGCGAGGCATGGCGGTCGTGAAACGGGGCCGGTTACGTCGAGCTTGGACTTGCCCACTATAAGCACGGATAGGAGGTGGAGGAGTCGACCGTTGGCAACCCTCAAAGTCAATTCACAGGGCGGTCGGAGACAAGGTTCGAAACAATCAAGGGTCTGTGGCGACGGGCCCGCTTCAGGGACACGAGAAGGCAGGTCTATATACGCTATAAAGGACTTGGCTCTGGGTTAGAATGTGATCTCAGGCCTCGACATACCCTCGCCACAGCGCAAGACTTGCGAGTTGGTGATTGATGCCTTTTCGTTCGCCGGCTCGCCCTGCAGCTCCAGAACAAGCGCGACACATGACGTTGCGCCGTATCCGTACCTCGCGTCCTATCGCAGGTTTGCTGTGCTGTTCATGCACAATGACGTATGTGTCGTTTGCACCAGCGGCCGCGTTGCAATATGGCACGGGTCAAAGGGGTCAGCCAGCTTTCGGTTGTCCCATTCACGCCCGCGCCAGTGGTGCAGAGGCACAGCGCCGCAGAGGCACAGCGCCGCAGAGGCACAGCGCCGCAGAGGCACAGCGCCGCAGAGGCACAGCGCCGCAACACGTCACAACGACGACATGTCGCCGCAGCTTGTGGTGCGAGGCGCCTCGGTACGGTGTCTGCCAGAAAGCAACGACTGGATGCGAGGCTGCTCCCGCATCTAAACCCTTTGGAGTAATTTGTGTTGATCAGACGAAAACCCCGGTATCGAGGACACACTCGCACAGAGGGCGCCGAGTTCCTGGTGCTGGTGCAGCGGTTGTACGGGGAGCTCGGCCTGGCGCAGACGGTCCGCACGCGAGCTATCAATACTGTGTCCAGCGCTGATAGTAGGGTGAGGCCGGTATTCTACCAAACATAGCTTCGACGGCCTGCGCTAGGGAACATTAACTGGTCAATCGCCAATCGGTTTCCTGCTCCAGGTTCGGTGTCGATGGCGGGGGCTCATAGATGATCTGGACGACCCTCGACAACATGAGCAGAGTTGCCGCATAGCGGACGGCATGGGTGAGAGCGATTTGAAAGTGGCAGGTCTGGGACACAATGCTTCAGCCCAAAGGCGCCTGTCAGAGCACGCTGATTGGGTGACTGAGTTGGGAGGCAGCCAGGTGGCACTCCCTCATGCACCTACCATTTCTTCCTTGTGCCCTGCGCTGCTGTGCCGCCGTCAAGCAAGTGTGGACTCCTTGTGCAACCCCGGCAGTATCTAACAGAGAGGTAACCTCCGTTCATATTTACTAATGTACAGCGTCGTCAAGGCGACGGCGTGTTATCCGCAGCTTAACATCGGTTAAAGCATGTTTGCTGGTGTCCCCGTAGCGATGCTCGCAATGGCGCATTTGTCGCCCAAGAATTGGAAAGTCGGGTCGCTCGTGGGTTTCCCACTTCCATCACGAAAGGTATTCATGCAGTGAATGAGAGCTCAAGTGGTACAGAGCTCGACAATCATGTCTCTGATGCTTCCAGTATCCAGTAGCTGCCTCGCAATGCACAGCCCCGTCCGCGAAGCCAGCCTCGGCCCCAGCGACCAACCTGGCCCTTCGTCGCCTATGCCGACTGCAACCCGAGTCAGTCGTACGATTGCAGCCCGCCCGTCTGCATCAACTATGTCATGGAATGGAAGGTGACCTTCAATAACAAGAAGGTTCAAGTGCATACCGAAGAGAACCTTGCGGTGGCGCCGAGCGAGTTCTGGAGTTCATGGCAGAGGGCACGATCTATGGTGTTAAATGGAATTGAGACTGCTCTCTACCCGCGGCTCAGATCCATCTACCTGACGCTAAGTCAGCAAATCTTGAGAGGCCAGCTCTCGTTACTTCACTACGGCACACCAGGGCACGTAATCCTTTCCCTGCACCTACTTCTGCAAGTCATTGAACTTTTGCTTCGAGTAAACCACTTCCCCATCATCGAAGATACGGACGGATGTGCGCCGTTTGCCATCCACGAGTAGCTGTGCATCCACACATCGTCTCCTATCCCCTGGAATGCCGTGCAAAGGCCCTCTAGCTAAGTCAGCATGGGATCATTTCCGATGGACCGGTCACCCACTGAAACACGATGCCATTGACTGGCGCCAATTTGAGGTTTCGGGATATAGTAAGCCTAAGTATATTCTGATATCTCTGCAGGCCGCATCTCCAGGCGATGTGCAAAGCTCTGCCTTTAGCTACGCATCCTAGGCGCGAGAGCTGAAAAGACAGAGAAGGGCGTGAAGATCCCAAATGCCGACGCGACGCAAACGCGGGTGAATGAAGATATGGCGCCCGGCAGGTGGATGCCCGCATCCACGGCAATACCGGAAGGACGGTCCAAGTTCGGGAAGTGGAGCGACAACACTTGAACATCTCGACTTCGTCGATATGTGACGCACCACCAAGAAACGAAACGAAATCTCGTTCAGTTGAAGCTCAGTTCAGGTTTGAAGAATGCAGAACACCTCAATCCATTTAAAGTGTTGGTTGAGGAATTCATCAACAGCGGTACGGCAGGTTCCGTTTGCCGTGGGAGAGTACATGAGTTCTAGCCCGTTTCAAGGCTGCAACCAACTGGCGAAAGACGGTCACAAGGCTTCACCATTGGAACTTGACAACAACCCATCCATTGCTTGGGGGTTCGTTCTCTCACAGCACAAGTACATGCCTCGTCTCGCATCAGCGCAATGGTTGTATGCTGGTTGGCGCCCAGCTTGCCGTGACATCGTCAGGTGATCGTTGAGATGCAGCCACTGGATTGAGGTACAGTGGTTCCAGTGCTCCAGCCAGAGGCGCTGACGAATTTACTAAGGTCAGGGCTCTTGCGGGCCATCCAATCCGTCAGAGACGCTGGGCTTGTTAGCCGTGAAATGCCAGCCATGAACGCAAACCCTGCGCCAGCCAATTATGCCGTGGTGACTCTGACCGATACTTGTCGGGTTTGACCACAGGTTCAGAGCAGACCAGACGTATTCGACTGCCACGCGCCACCACAATGGGCCGAGCTCTCGTCGGGCCGTCCCGCCCTGGCGCCATTGCGGGGCCAACACCAGGCACGGGGCCCACGAGAGTGGCCAAAATTCGGCCTGCTCCTTTTGCGATTTGGCCACGTCACTGGAGCAATTGGATTCGCGTCGTGTTGTAGAGCGCCGAGTATCCTGAGGTTGCTGCGCCGCGGAGTTTCAAGTGATGCAGAGACGAACCAATCAACTTGGACTCAGTGTGACGCGTCAATCGCCATGCTGACTCTGTGTGCAGGTGCATCAGCACAACTCTGGCTCCATGACCTATCGTACCGCTCTCTCTGTGCATCCCTCCCTGTGAGAGTCGCAGTATCGCCGTGCTCCATCCTCAGCCCTGGCGGTGGCATAGCCCCCCGATGGAACACGAACAGGCAGCGCAACAGAGCCGATGAAGTACCCATTGCACTCACCTGCTCGCCGGCCGCAGTCGCACTAACAAGGCTGATGCTGCAAGTTTGGAGGCGTCATTTGCGTCGTTGTCCGAGGTCGATGTCGGCGGAGAGGGCAGACATGTCGTCGGCGATTCCACTCTGTTGCGCCTGCGGATCGCCTGCATGACACCTGTGTGCTTCTCGGGCTTGTGGTTAAGGTGCGGTATTTGGCCGACAAATACTGGATGATGCATTGTCGCTACGTATCGTACTTCCGTGCTGATGGTCAGAGGCTACAAAGTACGGAACTCCATTGCCAGGCCATTTATCTCCTGGCGAAAGTTGCCCGCTCGCCTCAATGGCGTTTGGCATGACAGGCGAATATTTGGGAGCCGAGCACACTGCACAAAAGTCATCTATTTGGACCAACTGCGAGCGAGCACTTACGCTGACCATCGGAATAATGGCTTCAGAACGCCCGTTAGAACGGATGTTCGACAAGTTGAATCGACATTTCGCAGCCCAGGCAGGAGCGCTGCACGCCTCCCATGCAGGGCATCGCCTTTTTCACGGCCACGCCCTGCACCACCAGTGAACCTATTCAAGATGTCTACTCCTGTAACTAACGGCCTTCGTCCAGCTGCAAACAAAAATGCAGCAGAATGCTATAACGATAAGCGAGACGGCAATGAGTGGCCCTAGAATAGAAAAGACCGTGAAGCCGTACGATGCAGCCTGAAAGGCGTCATTGCGGCCAAGAGGCTCTGTTGCGAGCCCGGCCTGCAATGCGGTCAAGACAATAACAATGTAGTGCGACGCACTAGCCAGCCAGGCAAAGTTGTCACGAAGTAACTGCCATAATGATTCCAGCGGCGCACGTAGCCTCGCAGCGGGGTCTGCGTGAAGGCGTACATCTTGTTCAGACGGCTCAGACGCAGCTCGCCGTACTAGAAACGGGGGCCAACATGTGCATAGATGTGCTCCGTATCCAGCTGCTCGACGCACGTCCTCCATGCGGGCCATGAGAGCTCCGGCAGAAGTAGATGTTTGTCCTGATGATGCAGAAGTTGCTCTCGTGGGAGATGACCGCTGCGTAGGAGAAAAGGAAGCCAAGCGCGCGCCATCGGAGGCTTTGGCACTCGCACTTTTTTGTGCTGACGACAACATTCCCGTCACATCTGCAGCCACCTCTGCAGCAGAGATATCTGGCCCAGAAGCTGGGTTCTAGGAGGAAGCGCGGGATCGGCTTGAGGAACATCTGACCCGTCGTCCAGTCGTGATGCATGTCCATCCGCTCCGCGACAAAGATCTCCCGACCTAGCAAGAGCTGGCTGTGCAACACCCGGGGCGGCAGGGCAAGCCCGCGACCCAGACACAGTCTTGGATGCTGCTAACCCGCTCGAGGTCGAGCTCCCTCTCAACACAGGCCGCGATGTGCCGACCAACAGCGGCCAGGTCACCGGACTCTTTGCGGTACGATGCGGGTAACAGCGACAGGAGCTGGTGGGGATCGCGTCGGGACGCGTCTGCTTCGCGATCGTTGTCGTGCTCGGGGAGCCGAATGTAGAATGGAGGTACCTATTAGTCGATGCGCTAGCCGAGACGGGCCAGACGGATTGTACGACGAGCGCATACCAACCACTGGCGGCTTCTCATTTCACATCCACATTGCTGATTGTCAGCCATCGTCTGTTGACGTAAGAGCTGCTCCTGTGACTATAGCGGCGTCGGCGTGATGGACACGCAGAACCGTTCGTCTCAGAATTTGCTGTTGCCATTCCGCGGCGAGAGTAGAGGCATTATGACTGGGTATGAGCACAAAACACAACTCCGCACCGGGCTGGTAGCTGTAGAGATGGCGGCGAGACGCTGCAGCAACGGAGTGTCGCGGCACATTGTGTCCAAGCATCTGTTGGACGACAACGAAAGATGGAACTGCAAGGCGTTGCATCTGGACCAAGGAAGACCGCTTACATCATCACCCGACGACCCTTGCGCTTGGTGCCCTCGTTTCTAGGGGGCGACAGCGAGCTCTGCTGCCTCCGCTCGGAGCGTCGTCCGCCCTCTGCAGAGCGAGGAATTTGCTGAGCAAGGTGTCATGTCCAGAAACGTCTGGCTGCCGGATGAGTGCATCGTGTCGCCGGAGCTAGTAGACCCGCGATTGGTAACGCGAACCTTGCAGAAGCGCCGTGGCGCCGCGGCGGGCTGGACACCAAGGTGATGTGGAGCGTGCCGTGCAGACTCACAGTGCAGCAAATATCGATCCTTATGCGTATCCGGGCACTGCCCAACCACCGTGGCAACAACGGCGGGAATACATCGCATTCCGGGGGGCCGCGGGGCGGCTGGCGGGTCGGGTTGGCCTGGGGGAGAGCGGTTTGTGCGCGGCTGCCATGGGTAGGTCCTTGCCCCCCCTCGCCAAGGTGCCATCCAAGCAGAGGTCGCCGTCGTGATGCGGTGCACCACAACGGCTGGTTCCAGCGGAAGCGATCGCTACCAATCACCCCGCCAACAGGGAGGGATATGGACCCGCACAGCCGGCTCCCAGGGTTTGGTCAGCTCCGTCCGGCGACATTGCAACTTCATCCACAGCTCACGACGCTGTGGTGGATGACGTTGCCAAAATACCCTCTCCATTCTGGTACAGATCGGAGCGGCCTTGCGTTTTCGTGGCCAAAATTTACAATCATCTCTTTCCAAACCTATGGAACTGGCTCGTCAATGTGCCCGTGTTAGCGTCGAGGGCGAGACTCATCATCGTTCGGGCCTTGAGAACTGTTGTCGCACTGCACGTGTGCATGACTAACTGACGACCGAGTAGAAGGTCCCCAGCGAATTGGGCAACAAAAGACTCTCTTGATTCTTCTATCTAACGATTGACTGTAGTCGGTATTTTATACCTGTGCCGATTGAGGCAGGCATCTGAGACACGACAGGCAGAAGCCAGGTTGCCTGAAGCTATCGCCACCGATAGTAGGCAGCAGTGCTGGTAACGGTCTACGTGAATGAGCGGCTTGACATTGACAACTGTCTGGCCAGTTTAAGCATATAGGGCCAGGTCCCGACACCATGCGCGCTTCAAACTGGATAGAAAGGGTGAAGAGGACTGTCAGGAGCCGTGATGAAATCCCATCGACGCAGTCTCCAGCACTGCCTACTAGTACGTCGCCGTCGAGATTCCAGGAGCTTGGCGGCGACTGAGGCTGACTGTACCGCAGAAGCTGGGTACACCCCCGGACGGCAAAGCGCAGGCCCATCCAGCAATTCAACAGAGCCGTCTCACTCTGCCAACCAACTTCCCTCCAACCACCAAGCAACTCCGCCGGGCCGAGACCCGATTGTAGCCAACCTACCATCCCCATCGTCCCACGGCCCGCCATTGCCGCTGTCAGTTGACCCTCAAACTGATGTACTACCGGAGACCGAATCCGGAGAGCAGCAAACCCAGGGCACATCCACATCGCAGAAGATGTGGAATTGTGCGTACGACAGCCTCAAGGAAGATAGTAGCACAGTATCGCTTGTCGAATCGTATGTCCGGACTCTTCGCAGGGTTTTGGGCACCGGAAATGATACAGATGCTGGCGATGTGGTTGGATTGGATGATCCCGATACGCGGCAGGGCGTCTTGAAGAAGTTGGTTGAAGCGGGACAGACGAAGATCGCCACCTCATCGAGAGTTGCGAGGGGAGTAGGTAATGTTGTAGAGTTCATTCAAGGGGTAAAACTTATCATTGACGCTGCCATCGGAAACATACCGCAGGCGGCTCTGCCGTGGGCCGGTGTTTGCGTTGGGCTGCAGGTATGGAAAATCGTTGCGACGACTTGCTCCAGCTGACTCTCGAACTAGATCCTCTTAAATCCTGCGAAGGCAACGAAATCCAACCTTGCCGGCATTACCCACGTCGACTCAAGAATGGAGTGGTATTGCGCTTTGACTGAGCACCTCTTGGAAGACAACAGCGTCAAAACCAAGGACGAGACACACACGGCGGTCCTACGGCAGCTTGAGGAGAAGGTCTTCGCGCTTTACAAGGCGCTTCTCCTGTATCAGATGAAAAGTGTCTGTTGTTATTACCGACACCAAGGGTATATTTTCTTCGAGCCCTTGCGTATTTGGACGATTGGGATGGCGACCTGCAGACTGTCAATGACGTTGAAGAAGCGCTCCGGGCCGATTGGGAGCAGTACAGCAAAATCCGTGGGCATAACACTCTGAGCCAAGTTCTGGATCGTGCCGAAGGAATGGAGAGCCTGCTTGGAGACATACATCAGACCCTGCAAGAGTTTGTCATTCAGCAGAAGGCCATTCGCGGACATGATATGGAAGCAGCCTGCCGGAGAGATCTGTGTGTCGTTGATCCACATCACGATATGCAGAGAATTCAGAACAATAGAGATGAGCTCTTGGAGGATGCGTACGAATGGATTCCTCAGACCGACGAGTATACGGCGTTTACAAAGTGGTACGAGGACGGACATGAACGCTCACAGCGTCGACTGCTGTGGGTAAACGGATCCGCTGGCCCGGGGAAGACGATGCTCATGATTGGCATCATTCGCGAGCTTTCCCGCCAGTCCGCTGTCCTCGCACCAACGCTTTCGTTTTTTTTTCTGTCAAGGCACAAACAGGTCCCTGAATAACGCCACGGCCGTCCTGCGATCGTTAATTTGGCTGCTGGTCATTCAGCAGCCAAAACTCAGCTCTCACTTGCTTCAGAAGTACGAGCAGCGAGGTGCCGAGCTCTTCACGGACCCAAACGCGTTCTTCGCTCTATCAGAGGCCTTCCAGAACATGCTCCAAGACCCTCAATTGTCACCGGTATACCTTGCGATCGACGCTCTGGACGAGTGTGAGCAAGACCTGCCTCACCTGATCGAGCTTATCTCAGCGTCCTTGACTCTATCCGACAAAGTCAAATGGGTGGTCTCTAGCCGCCCAACAGTCGAGCTGAAAACTTCGAATGATGCAAATTCCCTGGTCGAGCTAGATGCTCAGAGGCTTAAAGAACCGGTCAACGTATACATCTGCCACAAGCTCGCCAAGCTAAGGAGCAGGAAAGGATATACTGACGCGATCTTGGCTCAAGTTTCAGAACAACTCCATCAACGAGCAGAAAACACTTTCCTCTGGGTGGCTCTTGTCTGCAAAAAGCTCGAGTCGGAGTATGGATGGCACGCCGTCAACATCATCAAACAGATGCCTCCCGGTCTGCCAAAACTTTATGAGCATATGATGAGTAAACTCGAGGGAACAATGGACCAGGAGTATTGCAGAAGTGTCCTGGCGGCTGTTGCTCTTGCTTACCGGCCGCTTTCCCTTCCTGAACTTCGCGTTTTGGGCTGGTCTCGAACCGGAGATTGACCCCAAGACCATTGCCGAGGAATGCGGTTCGTTTCTAACAGTTAAGGAAGGAACGGTCTATTTGATCCATCAAAGCGCCCAAGACTTCTTAACGAACGACTGGATTAAGCCAGCCGGAACTGCAAAGAGACATACAGATATTGCCAGCCGCTCTATTGAAGCAATGTCGTCAGTTCTGCAACGAAACATGTACAGGCTCGACTACTGCTCTAAGCCGCACGAGAAGATACCTACCTAGCCAGACCGGATCGCTCCAATTGGACACTCCTGTGTCTTCTGGGCCGACCATCTCTTCGAGAGCGGCGGGGTCTCCGATAGCAGGAGAGGGTTCGCCAACGACGCAGCAGTGTTTTCTTTTCTCAAGAGCATGTCCTCTACTGGCTTGAGAGCTTGTCCCTCTTGGGAGCAGTTCCTGAAGGGCTGCGGTCAATACAAAAGCTTCTACATGGAAGACGCCGAGAAGGTTATCCGCAGTCACAGATCGATCATAGATCGAGCTCCGTTGCAGGCGTATGGCTCCGCACTCGTATTCAGTCCAATGTCAAGCGAGATTCGGAAAACGCAGTGGGCGAAAAGGCTGTCCTTTATTGCGATGAGTATAGACACTAGACAATACCCGGACGCGCACCAGCAGACGCTCGAGGGCCACAGCGGAGCGGTCAACGCCGTCGCCTTCTCGCCCGACGGTAGATATCTCACGACCAATTTTAGATCGCTCCGGCTCTCACCCACATCGGCCCCACCAGATCAGCGTCTTGATAAGCACCCTACAGTTCAATCATTGTATGTCGATAACGAGTGGATAACTATAGGTGGAAAGAAATGTTTATGGCTTCCCAGCGATTACAGGTCTCCAGCAGTAGCTGTGCATGGGAATAAGATCGTCTTGGGCCGTTGGTCTGGCGGGCTGACCTTTTTGGAAGCCAAAGTTGCATGAGTTACTGCGATGTGTTGATAGAATCGAGCCTCTTGTTTGGTGTGCCTTGTTTGCATAACAGGGGGCTGGGGATAGCTGGCAGTGTACTGTCAAAACATCCCACACGCGTTTGCCAATCTGACCGCACCAACGCCAGTCGTAACTTGCATCTGAAGTGTCGTCTGCTTTGCGAACTAACGTTCAACGCCATTTCGACTTTTGAATTTCGTAGAGTACCGCACCTGAAGCGACCCTTGGGATCGCCTCGGGTATTGTTCCGTGTGCCGTCAATGGATTTCTGTCCACGAAGGCTGAAGCGCTTCCTTTAGCTTGATGATCAAGTCGTCTTCATCGGATGTGAATTTACTCTGCACGCCACTATGCCGCCTCTTTGAAGCGAAGCGGCATGAGTTGCGCCTTGCAGGACCCTCGTCGGATTTCCGGAGCTTGGCCTACAATGTTTGGTGCATAGGTCTCAGTCAAACTGCAACTGAAGCGTCGCCACGCCATCGACCATAATGCGTCTAAGGAGGATATTCTCTAATGCCCACTCCCCAAACTCCGCAACTTTGGAGACATCATCCGCATCCTTGTCTGTAGAAGGTGATGCAGCCGGTGCGGGTAACGTCTTTCTTGGCGGTTCCACTGCACGGCGCTTGTGCGGGCGTTGCATCGCGTCTGAGTCCTAGGTCCAGCGATCGGCATGGCGCTGTGTTTGGCCGGACAAAACACTAGATGATACATCATCGCTGTGTGTCGCACTTCTGTACCGATGGCCGGAGGTTCTGAAATAGGGAAGCTTACCTTATCGTCAGGCCATTCTTCTCCACACGAAGCTGCCCGCTTGTCTCAAGGCAGTTGGACAACGCTCCTTTCCAGCTGCCGTCGCCAATGAGAGGCCACTGGTGCGCCGTCGAGCGCACAGTCATACATCTCATCGCCCAATGCCTCCGAAGAGCAGATTCTCTGATTCGAGCCACATGAACCAGATACCTCCCACGGTGCATCAGTTTCCCCTCGATGGTAAGTTGTGAGGGCAGGATCGATCCGGCAGAGGTGCAACTGTAGTCATGCGACGCATTGCTCCCGTGAAATGTGTGCGATGTAGGCGGGGTTGTCGGTGATGCTGTTGGCGAGACATGAGACTGGCTATTTGTGGAGGCTGAGCATTTCGCATCAGCAACGTTGTGCCCGTCGCAAATCTGCTCCGCCGGCGATGCGAGCAGAGAGAAGTCCTTGTCCTCACGCGTCCAATCACCAGCCGGTAGGACCTCGATGGCTTCTGTAGTCTTATTAGCCTCCATCCAGTCGGCACGGGCTTTCCAGGATAGCTTACCAGGACTACTCCTGCTCGGCTGTTCTTTGTTGGAAGAATTGATGAGCTTCTCCAGAAGTGTAAGTGTGTTGTCCGCTTCCGATGCACCTAGACCGATGCTGGGTCTTCCATCTTGCCCGGCAGTGACACCTAGACTCAACTCGGGGTCAAGAGACATGCGACATGGCTTGTTGGAGGACAGTCCAGAAACAGCGACTGCGGGTAAGTTAGTTTGCACGGCACACGCCTCATCGTATGGTCCTCTCGGAAGCGTTTTCCTCCTGTGCTTTCTAGATGCGATGTGGCGTGACCATCGTGAGGAGTGGCTGGCAAACTGGTTCCAAGATATCTTATGTGCCATTTTACGGGATCAAACAATCGTACCTGTAACCCCCAACGTGGGGCACCCTTGCTCCGTTCTTCATCCCGTCCTTCTTGAGGTCCGTCACAGGTTAGGCCGCATTGCCCACCACCCATAGTGAAGTGGTACTACCGTATCTATCTGTCGGTGAATAATCTGGTCACAAATGCAGAGACAACCTCATGAAGTATATCTGGTGCTCCCACACGAGACTCTGCAGGTGACGGCTCCGCTAAGGCTTTCTGACTTGTCACCTTTCGCTGAGAGTCTCCGAAACATAGCCCAGCTGCCTCTAGGCCTACGCTCTGAAGAACATTTCACGGTGACCGTAACTGGTTGATGTTCACCTTGGCTCGAATCAACGAGTGTACCGCTGCAGTTGCGATTATTCTGACATTTTAACGCACATTAAAATCGTCTCCAAAAGCTGATTTTGTTGCAACGGCTTCGACAAGTACTCATCCATCTGCCCTTGCATGCACTTCTCCCGGTCGCCAATCATTGCATGCGCCGTCAATGCAATGATAGGCGTCTTGCGGGCTCCTATACTCTTTTCATAGTCGCGAATCATGGTGGTGGCTTCAAATCCTCCCTTTGACACTGTCAGAGGGTGTCTGAACAGTTTAGGAACGGCTCTTACCATAATTGGCATCTGAATATCCATCAGAATCACGTCAAACTTCTTCTCCTTGACGGCCTCCACAGCCTCCAACCCGTTCCCAGCCACCGTAACAGTATGTCCATATTTCTGCAAGATCTTGACGGCAAGCCTCTGGTTGATAGTGTTATCCTCGGCCAGGAGGATCTCCAGCCTCCTGGTATTCTCGGCAATAGCTGGCGTGGCCCTGTTTTCAAGCGCAGGGATCATGCTGGTACCCAAGTCGACCAGCTGGCATGGCGTCGTCATGTATGAGGTGATCCCCAGTTCCAGACAGGTTTTCAGGTTGACGTGAACCACTGGTGCCAATAAAACAACGGGCAAGTCTTTGAACTCGTCCAATGCCCGGAAACTCCGCGCGGTATCAATCGAGTCAACAAGGATGGCGTCGCAGTCGTCAGGCATTGCACTGCAGGTCCTCATGTGAGAAAGCACAGACGAATTCCTGAGACTCAAAATAACTGGCCGCAAGCCGAGCTCCTTGAGCATTGCTTCGATTTCTGTGGCCGTGTCAGGGAGCGCCCTGTCAATAAAAAGGACCCGATGGCCGTGATAGGGCTGCAACTGTTTCTGAATGAACTCGGTAGCACCAGAGGCGAGTCTCACTTTGCAGGTGAAGCAGAACCGGCTTCCTTTGCCAGCTTCACTGCTAACAGAAATGTCCCCTCCCATAAGGTTAACGAGCCTTTTGGAGATCGAGAGGCCGAGACCTGTACCGCCAAACTTACGTGTCATGGAGCCATCGGCCTGCTGAAATGTCCCAAAAATGTGGTCCAATTTGTCGTCTGCAATGCCAATCCCTGTATCCTCGACCACAAACTCGAGACCGTATTCACCGGACTCGAGTTGAGATAACCCCGCATCTTCCCTAATGGTAAGGCTGACCTGTCCATGCTCGGTGAACTTGATAGCATTGCCCACCAGGTTCATGATGATTTGCCTAAGGCGGAATGAGTCACCGACGACGTAATCCGGAATGGAGCTGTCGACCCTAAACGTAAGGTCCAGATATTTCTCGTTGGCTTTCACGGCTAGCGTTTTTAGCGCGTTGAAAACTGTCCCCCGAAGCGTATATGGTATCTCCTCCAGCACCATCCTCCTGGCTTCAATTTTTGACAGGTCCAGAATGTCGTCGATGATGGTCAGAAGACTATTTGCTAGGCTCTTGACGATGTTGAGCATCTCCCGCTGGTACTGCGTCAAATCTGTGTCAAGCGCTAGCTGAGTCATGCCAATTATGCCGTTCATCGGTGTCCGAATTTCGTGAGACATATTCGCCAAGAACTCCGACTTGGTTTTGTTCGCCAACTCGGCCGCTGCACGGGCTTGAGTGTTCCTCTGGATGCTGTCTTTGAGGTTGGAAATCATCTGGTTGATCTTGCGCTTCAGTTCATCCATCTCGCCAGATGCCTCCACATCCACAAGCTTGCTAAAATCGCCGTCGGTTGCCAGATTGGTGATGTCAGAAAATGCTCGCACTTGGGTTGTCTGTATATGGTTAACAACGACTGAAGATAGATCAGAATCTCTCGTGGCATCCAGGTTACCTACTAGATTGCTGGCCATTGTGTTGACATCGGTGGTAATCTCTTTCCAACGTCCATCGAGACCAACGACGTCCGCCTGAGCTCCCATCTTTCCGCCGAGCCCCACATCTTTTGCAACTCGTTGGACCTCATAGCAGAAGCTTGAGAGGCGTCCGACCATGTTGTTAATCGTCTCCTTCAACACCTGGATCTCCCCATTGGCTTCGACCTCTATTGTTTGGCTCATGTCTCCGTTGGCGATGGCCTGAGTGACCGTAGATATGCTTCTCACCTGAACGGTGAGATTCGACGCCATGGTATTGACATTCTCCGTCAAGTCTTTCCACTTTCCCTCCAGGTTCGAGACTTGCGCCTGCCCGCCGAGGGTGCCTTCAGTTCCAACCTCGCGGGCCACCTTGCTTACCTCAGAAGCGAAGGTTCCCAAGCGATCCACCATCTGGTTGATCGTGTTCTTCAACTCGAGAATCTCTCCCTTGGCTTCCACACTGATCTTCTTAGTAAGGTCCCCCTTTGCTACCGCAGTAGTTACTTTGGCGATTTCGCGTACTTGTGTAGTCAGGTTCATGGCCATGTAGTTGACGTTCTCCGTGAGGTTCCGCCACGTTCCCTGGACGTCATGTACCGTGGCTTGACCGCCAAGGCGGCCTTCCGTACCCACTTCTTTGGCGATCTTTGTTACTTCTCGAGCAAACTGCTGGAGTTGGTCCACCATGGAGTTAATGGTAGATTTGAGATCGAATATCTCTCCCCTACAGTCGACTTGAACTTTCTGCGTGAGATCGCCTTTGGCCACGGCTGTCGTTACGTTTATGATGTCACGAACCTGCGTCGTCAAGTTGTCGGCCATGGCGTTGACGTTGACGGTCAGATCGTTCCACATGCCCTGTACTCCAGCCACGTCGGCCTGCCCGCCAAGGATGCCCTCGGTGCCAACGTCTCTAGCCACACGAGTGACTTCAGAAGCAAATGTTCGTAGTTGGCCGACCATAGTGTTGATTGTTTGCTGCAGTTCAAATATCTCGCCCTTTGCTGGCCTTTCAATCTTCTTGGTAAGATCGCCATGGGCTACTGCGGTTGTAACCGAGGCAATCTCGCGGACTAATCCAGACGATCAGATGACTATGTGTCAAGATGTAAACGCGCTCCACGTACCCTGATCAGTGAGATTCTGCGCCATAACGTTTACTTGTGCAGGGGATTAGCTATACAGCCCGGCGATAGAAGACCAGGTGAGGTCTTACCGTTGTCCGTGAGCTCCTTCCACGTTCCGTCAACACCGTCAATGATGGCCTGCCCGCCTAGTAACCCTTCAGTCCCGACTTCACGGGCAACCCGGGATACCTCGCTCGCAAATATTTGCAGTTTATCCATCATGGCATTAATCGTGCGTTTGAACGTGTGTATTTCCGGATCCAGTTCATCGGCGTTCATATGCACTTTCATGGTCAAGTCGCCACGGGCAACCGCAGTGACAATCTGGCCTATTTCACGAAGCGCTTTCTGGAAGGCCTCATTGGCCTTTTGATGCTTTAGCAGCTCCCTTTCAAGAGCTACAAAGGCCGTTGGTTCATGAGAGAGAATCACCCCTTCTGGCGATTGCAACTTCGTGGGAAGCCGGGTGTCTGGGTCGATAATCTCCTGATGTTGGCCCTGAAAGGGCCCAGACCCGCCTCTTGTGGTTTCTTGTCGTGTACTGACCGCCTCTTGTTCTGCTTTACGACGTTTAGGTGGTCGGCAGCCGGTGTCTGCTCCGTCGCCACGGATGTGGCTGAGGCTGGTGTTGGCATTGCGAGGGCCATTGTCGGAGTCTCGCAGAGCATCGTGCAAGCCAAGTAGAACATCGGATGACGCTGATATGCTGTCCACAAATGCGGGCTCTTGGAGGTTGCTCATTCGAATAGCCAAGACTTGCAGTTCCATTTGCAGCCTCTCCTTCGCGTGACTCTTGCTACCCGGCAGGGTAATTCCGCGTCCAGCCCACTCAGCCAACGCAAGAGATCCTGTGCTGCCGGAAGCAAGAGATGCAACAACGTCCGCAACAGCGTTCAAAACTGCGTCCTCTGTCATTGTAAAATCGTCGCCGAAGAGTCGGGAGACAGTGAGTTGGTTGATAGGGAGAGGGGTAGGTGGTGATGTGGATGGGTATCAATAGTGGATTAAGGTGGTGTCAATCGCGGGATGGTGAAGCCCGGGACGGTACGAAATTGATGAGCAAAAAATGAAAGTCGTGGCAATGGGCTGAATCAAGTTGCGGGCGGTGGCTTGGGCCTGGGCGGGCCTATTGACAGGATCAGGCGGCGTTCCAATGTGACGGTTACGTCCAGCGGTGAGACATGTGGCTGACACCTACGCGATGTTGATAACGTTCAAAGGGCAGCAACTGGCCGCGCATAGAACTTGGTCTACCGCATAGTTCTACGAACTTGAAAGCCACTGTCTGGCCGAATTGGTTGACAGGCAGTGGCTCGCTGAAGTATGTCAATAGATTTTGACATGGTACACCGAAAATTCCTTTTGCTGGTATGCCCAGTATCATTGATGCCGCCACACAAATCAAGACGATAGAAACTGCCATTAGTGGCGTCGGAATGGGGTGACCACGCTTGCGAGAATGGGCTCAGCCATTCGCCACGCAGTCAGCGGAAAGGCATAGCACGCTGATCATGGCGAGTATGAGTGGACGTCAGAAAACGACAAGCATGCGTCCGCTATGCACCAAAGGCTGACAGTGTGACGGGTGGTTGCACCCCAAGCTAGAAGGGTAGACTCAACCCACTGGAAGCGCAAGCCACGCCATGCACCTCCGGAGTACTCTGGGACCTGGAGTGGTGTTATTGGGCTGGTAGAACTTAACCGCCATTCGCACGCCTGGCCCGTCACGATTGCTGGCGTCTGAGGCAGGGGCCTGGCTGCGCAAGAAGTGGAGGGGCCGGGAAGTGCGCGGGACAGAGCGGGCGGAGAAGGACAGGGAGTAACTCGAGTACCTTGTTTGGCTGCCGGATGCGTGTGTCAAGCCGGTTCTCGACCCAGTTGACACAAACCGCACGCCAAACGCGCTGCCTCAGATATGATGGGTAGCGACCGGCCTCGGCAGCTCGATGCCGTTCCATGCCGCCCGGGGTGCATTCTTCGTGTTCTACAGAGAACGCATTCAGTAAGGCAGTCTCATCGTACACCTCATCCATCAAAACTTGGATATGCCCGTCGTCGGGCTCGTATAACGAAGAGCTCACTCCCGACCGCCCCGGCCGCGCCATACTCGGACACGGGCACACGGTGTGACCTTCGTGGTGTCACAATAGAGGAGCAGCTCGCCATAGAGCTGGTGGCAGGGGAAAATGCCTGTACAATCACTAAACCCGCCGAGCGTGGCTCAGGCCATTTGACAAGATGCGATACTGTTCTATCGTACACTTTGCTTGTCATGGCTCGACGAACCATGTGGACCGGTCCAACAGCGGCTTGATTTTGCAGATACAAGTCGGTCAACTGCTGAGACAAGACCAGCTGACGGTGCGACAGGTGTCGGAATTGCTCCTGGCCGGCTCCCACGTATCCTACCTGTCGGCCTGCTCGACGGCGGGGAACAAGGCGGCCCGCTCAGACGAGGCGATGCACGTGGTGACTGGGCTCCAGGCGGCAGGCTTCCCGCATGGGGTGGGATATTTGTGGCCGTCGATCGACAGGATTTGCGCGAAGGTGGCACGCGAGGTTTACTAGTAGTTTGGGCGGTCGGCGGGACCGACCTATTGGGAGGGCAAGGTGTGGCATGTGTGGTGCCGGATGCGGTACTGGCGGTGCATCAGTGCGACAATTTGCAGTGTAGCTGGCCAAGCACCTGTGAAACAAATGGCGGCAACGCACCGGGTTGCGGCACACAGACGATGCAGGAACAGCGGGTTCACGGCAAACGGTCGGGACAACTTCATCTAGTACGCAAGGAACCCAGCGGGGCGAGCTGGGTGAGCCAGGCATCTCTACAGCGCAGAGGGAGGGCCGGTTGGCAGCCACGTTGGATGGCTGCATTTCATTGGTCTCGCCTCACAAACGGGGTCGCGCCTCCGTCAACCATCGGCGTCAAGCCACGCTCACGATCTTGCCCTCGCCAACCTCACCCCAGAGCGCGTCAACAAAGCTCGTGGAAGCTTCCCGTTGAACGTACGAAGCATGTTGGCTCAAGTTGAGTGAGGGTCGCCACGGGGAGATATTTGGGCGTCGCCCATTGCAAGCGCTCGATGGTCCCGCCGCTTGCCCGACTCGACCAATGTCGATTCAGTCGAACGTCATGCCCCTTCTCGGTATCGACAGACACTACTCGGGCGATTGCGCCGCATGGCGAGGGACGACTGACTGGCCAACGCGCTGCCAGCAATATGGAGGACACGTCGTGCGTCACGGGCTCATATAACGCTCCGATCGGACGATTCCCGCCATATCGCTGCAGCGGATGACCGTCGCATCCACATACACCCGTGGTGCAGTACGCGTCATGAGCTTCTCATTGGGTGATGCCGGTCAGCTTGGACACAGAGGTGACTGTGATGATCAGGGTTGGACCAGGATTTGATCGGTGACACGAGGTGTTGCACAACATGACTTGTGGCCAACGCTCCTCCGCCCGGCATCTGCATTTCATGGCGGAGACAGCTCTCAACATGGCTTGGGCTGGCTTTCGCTCTTACGGAGCAGCGGCTACTTTGTCAACTCAGGATGGGGTATGGAATGAGCCGAAGTGCATTTGCTAACTCTGCTCAAGTTCCTTATTGACTACGAATCGAGGGGATGTGATAGGAGGCTACGCAGCAGCCGTCAAACTCCGGAGAGCCTCAAATGCTGGCGCGACGCCCTCGACATCCAAATTGCCTCAGGGCTGGTGTGCTCCTGCTGCCAGGCTCGACAACCTCCAGATCCTGAATCATCCGCAACATGCGAGCCAGTTGTCGTTCATCTGCCTGTCCAGACGCCACAGGCCGGTGCTTATACGTCAAGCGGCGACGATTGGAAACTCCGCCGTATACGATATGGTGCAGGCCATCTCTTCGTGGGAGACTACGACGGGCGAACCTCTGTTGAAAGTATGCTCTCGCAGCTTTCAATGCGGTGTCGTCTAGGGGCGTGATGTGCTCCAACTTCTCTTGACGCATCATATCCGGGTCATCGGCTGCCGTTGCAGTGCTGGTGGGCGCGAACACGGCGGACACCATTTCGTTCTCCACTGCTGCAACGGCGGTATCGTCGACCGTCATTTTGAGCCCCCCTGGAGATTGCTGCTATTGAATCGCAGCTCACAGTCGATCTTCATGTTCTGCTGCCGGGCTTTGACCGTCGAGCCGAATCGCGGGAACACATGTTGCTGAGGATGGGTCCATGTTCGTGACTTTGGCTGTGATCGGGCTCGAACACCGGTGATGACCGTGTTTGGGATGGTGATGAAGGAAGGGAAAGGCACGAGGAGCGACGAAGAAGCGGGGGAACGGAGCTGGGAGAGAATGCTGGATGATGCCTTGACTCTGTTGGAGGAGGCTCGGACTATCAGCTGACCCTGGCTGCATCAACGAGCGGTGCTGTGTGTGCATCTTTGGAGCCGCCGAGCCGATCATTGGGCAAGGGCGTCCGCGACAAGGAAGAAGGCTGCCAGGGCAGGGGCTCAGCATTGGCAATTTCGAGCGCCAGGCCATGTACGAGATATGTTGGAGGTGCAGGCCAGTAATGGGGTTGTCAGTTTTGAGCACGGGAGGGACCGCGGTACCTTCACAACATGACCGACCCTGTCTCAGCTGGCTCTTGGGGATCTCAACGAGGCGTGGCGTGCCACACGACAACTCTGGGCGCCACTTCCTGTTCCTACTCCGTAGCCAGCTGCGGAGAAGTCCACCCACCGATACCATGCGTGTGCCTTGGCTTGTTGGCTGCCACAATATCTAAAGACGGAGGCGAGTTACACAAGAGGACAAAGGTCAATGTTCATTCGTTCTAGATGGAGCTCAGTCGATAATGATAGGGTCTTCCGCCGAGCCCGAGCCACCATGAAAAACCGACTTCCTCCTTGTCAAATCCTGGACCCATTCATCACAAGGCATGTGGACATGAAAGTCGACTCGCTTGCTCCACGAACACGTCTCGGACAAGTCGACATAGACAACTGTCCCGCCGTGAGCAGATACAGCACTCGCAAAAGTGCTGGCGAGTCGCCTTGGACCGTGAACCCGAAGGCTTGTTCCAAGAACGAGAAGAAAATCAGGCGGTGCGGCCACATCCTTGGCGATGATGCTTCCAATTGCCTCACCGTTCCGATGCTGCCCGTTTAGCAACACAATGTCTGGTAAGAGGTGACCGATATGGCTGCGCCTTTTCCCAGCACTTACTCTTGCCTGGCAAGAGGCGGCGCAGGATGGGCATGGCACAGATTCTCCAGCCGTGATGAACGCTTCATAGTCTGCCCAATTACTGAAGAGGCTGCAGCAAGAAGGGCAGCGAAGGTGACGCAGGGAGCCATGGAGCGGGATACAGTTGTATCCGGAGTCAACCCCCACGGACAGTCCTGTCCCTTCCTCAAGCATGTCAATATTCTGCGTGTAGCATCGAAGAAGTTGGCCTCGGATGCGCAAAGTGTCGAGCAGACGATGTGTCTCCGTCGGCCCCGCGATGAGGGCTTTCTGACGAAGCTCCCACGCGACTTTGAGCAGACGAGCACGCCCTTCTGGGGAATTTGCGGCGCCTTCGGTGAAGACCTCTCCCTTCCTGTAGAGGCCATTGTTCGACCGGAAGTCCTGAGTAAGTCAGACGCGTCCCAGCCTTTCCAACTGCATGCCTACCGGAATCTGCGCGGCTGTACTGACGCCAGCACCCAGCAAAACCACGACCTTCTTTGCTCGCGCGAGGCAGTCTGCGACACTCTGGAGGCCGTCTTCGTCGCTCGGATCGTGTATCGTTTGGTGCATTGTCGCTGGAGTTCTTCCGGTCGTCTGGCTTATCCGGATGATGAGTTGCCACCGATGGGTAGGATCAAGAGCAGTGAAAGAGAAGGATTTCGAGGAGGGGTCGCAGGGCGACTACCCGGCTTTATACCTGGCGATCAACTTGCCCGACGGCGCGTCACCTGCGTCGGACGAGGGCATCCTGCCACTTCATGCGGGGGAAGTCCGCTCGGAGGGTGTGTCACCAGCAATCTGGTCCCAGTCATGCTTGACAGCTACGTCACCAACGGCGGACACGGTGAAATAGAGACGTAGAGCTCATTGGCGTGTCAACTTCGGCTGCCGACAAGGAAGACGCTCCTACCACAACGACCAGCATCACCGCGCGGACATACAGCAAGAGGAGCATATGAGGCTGCTTTGTGTGTATCTCTCTTCCCGGACAATGCCGACAAGTACGTGTCACTCTCTCTTCCCCTCTCGGTTGCGATGAGTGTTGTTGACTATGACGCGACAACGAGACCGTGCAGCTTCTCTGTCCAGTCGAACACGTTGTCGTGCTTGAACCCGCGGGATACAAACAGGCGATTAAAGAGGTGACGAAGGTACGCATAGCGTGGCCTGTCTTCGAAGCCCAGCGAGCGAACGTACCCAAGATATGTGGCAAATTCCTCTGGTAATCCCTCGCACAGGCTGCTTGGTGAAGTTTTTGTCTTCATGTCTTTGATCAAATCGTCCTTCTCTTCCTCGCTTGCCGCTTTGCAGCCTTGCCAAGGCAGGGAACCACGAATGAAGTACAAGAGGACGTATCCAAGTGACTCCAAGTCATCACACCACGACTGCTCTGAGACGACCATAAGAAAACTGCGGGATGCTGTAGTTCGATGGATACTCACTGCGTTTGTTGTGGTTGTTGATGCTGGCGTATCGAAGGGTGCGGCCGTGACTGCGCCCCTCTGAAGCCAGGCCGGAGAACTCCTGCGCTAGACCAAAGTCAATCGTATATAGCACGTTCCCTCGCCTCCCGACGCCCATCAGAAAATTGTCCGGCTTGATGTCATGATGCAAGTATTGCTTGTCGTGGATGTACTTGATCCGCGAGATGGCCTGGTCAGCGACGAGAAGTACTGTCTTGAGCGAGAACCGACGGCCGCAGAAGTTGAACAAGTCTTCGAGTGAGGGCCCGAGAAGTTCCTGGACCAACACATAGTAGTCATCCTGCTGTCCGTACCAAAAAACTTGTGGTATGCCGGGCCCTCCTGCGAGTGCTCTGTAGATGCTTGCTTCGTCTTCGAGGATCCTTGGGTCGTCACGCCTGTGCACAAGCTTTATCGCGACCTCTTCATTCGACAAGATGTCATCGCCTGCCCGAGTTAGTCCAGCGTGAACAGGAGCCACTTGGAGGGGCCGGCGGCGATACCGTCATAGACAAGACCGAACCCGCCCTCGCCAAGTTTAGACTTGATTTGATACCTTCCATTGACGACTATGGGCTGTACGCAATAAGATACTGGATTCCGCGCGTTTTTTGTCTCAGGCTGTGCTTCATACCTTCATCTTGCTGCTCGCGAAAGGTGGCGACACACGGCGGCTGTGGAGGGAGTCAATGGTGGATCAGCTGGAGTCAGGGGAGGCGGGATGTGCCGGCGACCCGGCCCACTATTTATCCGGAGCCGCTGATGCCACCTGATGCCACCTGATGCTGCCCCGCGTTACCACGCGTTCCACTGGGTACATCACGCATAGCACTCCTGCCACCTATGTGCACGGTCGGCCCAACATTAGGTACAAGTGCTCACCTCGCTTGCCTCCCATGATGGTACGGCTCATGAGACGATAACACCCTCCTACATGCAGGCCGGGCGACTAACGGCTGGCCTGCAGTTGTCCGAGTTACGAGGCGGTCTGACTCCGCGTCCAAGCAATCGGCCGGACAGCGCGTCCCGACCCAATCATTGTCGCCTCACATGACAGCCCCTGCGCATGTTAAAACGAGGCTGTCTGTCCCGACCAAGGCTTACCGATGGCTCAAATCAATCACACTCCTGCACTGCATTCGCCCATGGCGGGCGCGTACAAGCGCAAGCGGCACACGGACCTTCCCACCGAAACCAGCCCTCCGGCGAAGAGGTGCAAGTTCACGAGAAGGCACAGAGCGACACCGTTTGCCCCGTCATTTTGGGACAACCTCTCGAAGGTGTCCCTTACATCTCTTGCCCTGCGAGAGATTGACCGGCGGAACGAAGAGCGGCAACACTTGCCGATTCCTGCAGTCTCCGGAGAAGTGGTTTCCAAGGACATCGCTCGCTTCGCAAGACACGGCGGGCCTGATCTTCGCCATCTCCGAGGAGTAAGTGCCCGTTGTCAGCGTGAAGCGTGATCTAACAGGTTCTAGTTTCAAGCCCCGCAACCCATTGCCGTTATGTCGTCAACTCCATCCTCTACGAAACCCCGCAGTCGACAGACGGAGTCAACGGGAGCGACTAGCGTTACCCCGAGAAGCAGGAAATCGTCCGCGTACGATAAGAACTTTGAAGCACACCTTGCCGAAAATGGTGTGTATATGAACAATCGTCGATCGAAGCCGAACAACGCGAAGGACATCCAGAATGAACTGGCCAAAGAAAGAGCATCGTTGTCCCCATCCAAGTTTTCCGATGGAGCTTTTGAGGCTTTTCAGCGGCAAAATGAGGATGCGGTCTTCGAGGCTGATGTAATGGCGACACTAGTGCCTCGACTGTGCGGCACATCGGACATCCGCAGCAAACAAAATGTTCTCTTTACGGAGCTCAAGCCCATCACGGATGACAGCGCGGTGAAACCGAAGCCGGACTTCTTTGACGGAGCACGTCTGCTAGAAGACCTCAGCGGGGAACTCAGAGCGGATGAGGATCTCCGCCTGATGGTCATACCAACGAAGCACTCTAGCGTCCCCGTGGCTCCGAATTTCTTCTTGGAAGCCAAAGGGCCAGACGGTAGTTCGGCCATGGCCCAGAGACAAGCGTGTTACGACGGAGCGTATGGGGTCCGCGCTATACACACTTTACAAAACTACGGGGAGACTGAGCCAAGATACGATGGCAATGCGTACACATTCAGTTCAACATATCATGACGGCCTGCTCAAGCTCTACACGCATCATGTCACAGCGCCAGCCAGTGCTGAAGGGCGGCCGGAGTACCACATGACCCAGCTTGACACCTGGGGAATGACCGGTAACATTGACTCCTTTCGGCGAGGCGCCACCGCCTTCAGGAACGCCCGAGAAATGGCAGAACGATATCGTGGCGCCTTTATTCAGGCCGCAAACACAAGAGCAGCTCCGGCGACTACAGTGGACAATGCAGGCGTCACTGCGGCACACGAAGAGACCTCAGCATCTGCGCAGCTCGAAGCTTTGGAACCAGCAGACCCCTCAGAGCGTGGTGCTTGGCAGGATGCCGACAATGTGCTTCAGCAGCTAATCGCCGACGGCGAAGGTGAGCGTCCTCCAGGCGAAGCCGAGACAACCGCCATGCCCCGGTACCTGCGGGCGGAGGAAGACTCGCAAAACCTGAGCCAGGACTCGGGACCTCGGGACCATGATGACCCATCATTGAGTTTCGCGTCCAGTTTCACGTCTTTCGACACTGAGACCCTGCGTTCTAAGCGTCCCAGGCAGTCACTCAGTCCACCTACCAGGTCTAAGAGGACTCCCCCTTTGACTGAGGCGAAGAAAGGCGAGCACCGACGACAGCGATCATCTAAGTAGCGACGTCATTGGGCTCATTCACATTTTGCAAGCGGATTATTTGGCCTCCAGGCACAGCTCATCGGTACCATCTTCGAGCGTGACGAAGACGGGTGGACGGCGGCGGTGGCGATGATCAGTAACGGGACCGCAATCGGGTCTGGGGCCGGGGATTCTCTTTCACGGCGTCACGGTTCACACCTCGGCGGCGGGCTCTCAATCCTTCAGGGCATCTCTGTAGCCTCTCTTCATGACATGCCGATGGCCCAGTTGTCTACATAGCACGAATCAACCCTTAGATGATGGTGTTGTCCTTCGGGTCACTCACCACGCCTCACAGGTCTGTGTTGGTGGTAGCCTCCGTCACGGTGCTGTGGGCGCCCCAGTCTGGCCCGCAGCCGCATCATCATATCTCGCACTCGCTCGAGTATGTACTTCTTTAGGTTTCTGCGCTGCTGTGTCTCTTGTTGGCGAGCATATTCGACAGGGAGTTGCTACGGGGGCATGACACTTTGGCTACGGGGGCATGATCCTAACGCGGGCATGATTTTCGTGGCATTTGATTGGGCGCGACCCAGTTTTGTTAGTGTCTCCTGGCCGACCAACCGGTCGGACCTGTACCAACGGCCCGTAGCGATCGATCGACGGGACGCGACGCGATCCAGCTAACCCATCCACGATTAGCCTCTGCGTTGCCAGTCCCTCCCCCAGCAGGCGCCTCATTACCATGTCCAGACGCGAGCTTCCATTGACTTCAAGTAGTGAATCAGGCCATCGAGACCGAAGCTCCAGCACGAGTGAACATCGCCCTCGAAAACGGCAGCGACATAGTCGACAAGGCGACTCCTCTCCGCCAATATGTCCGGACAGCCCATCGTCAGCTGATAGCCCTTTGAGCATCGGCGATTACAACGGCATTGGTGACGAAGTGATGTGATGTGATGTGATATTATTTAACGTCCGGGAAGCTATTTAGCTAAAGCCCCTATCGGGGCAAAGGACGTGCTAGGCTGATGAGAGTCTATCTACATTTGGCATCAGCTCCAAACCGTTGTGCTTCGCCAAGTTCCTGCCCGCTGGTCCAGGTTAGCAGTCACTGAGTTGTGGCTGCCTCAGGCACCAATGGCGCTCATTTCGGCCGCCCGCAGTTTTCGCCAACGCGTCCTCATTTCAAAATAAACACCATCTAGCATCTCATCGGCTCAAGGCGCTCTTTCGTCGGAGCCTCGCACCCGTCCGCGGGATGTAGAGTTGCATGCGACGTTGCGTCGCTGTCGTCACCCATCTTTCTGATGGGTCTGGGAAGGCTTTTCCTCACCGGCTGCGTGCACAGCCAGAGCGGAAGGCCTCGGCCGGGTGAAGGGCGGTCCCACGCCCTTCGCTCGACCGTGACCAGCAGTTGAAAACATACAAAAACAAAACAAAAAGGAAGAAAGGGAGTGTTGTTCGCCTAATGGCGCGGGCAGATCCTTTGGAAGAAGGAGCTTTCCGACGTCATCTCGACGAAGGCTTTGAAGCCCTTGCCTACTGCATGGTGTATCGCGTCGGCCGGTGAGGGTGCCAGCCTCATCCGGAGCCGTGGCGGTACCAGACATCCCAGTAATGAATATATATTCATTCTTAAGGGCATATTCATTCTTAAGCTTATGCATAAGAATAAGAATATAGGGGTTGGCAATGAATACATAATTCTTATATTCTTAAGGATCTGGACCACCGCACCGCGCCGCACCGCGTCTCACAGGGCGTCCTCATCATCCTTACTTACACCCACGTGTTTCAAGTTGATTGCTCCGAACGAAGGCTCCAGAAAGATTTTAATAAGTTGTAACTACTAAGCAGCCCACCCGAATTCTCCCGCGCCATGTCCGCTACAACATGGAAAGGACGCAATCGAAAACGTAGAGCGACAGATCTCAGCCATGGACGTCAACATGCCCTCACTGCCCCAATTCAATTCCCCCTCAATCTCTTCCTCCGTACTTCCCTCGGACAGAATAAGTGGAGCTTTTATATTCTTAATAATTCATAAGCTTAAGAATGGATATGAATATAACGGCATGGTTATGAATACATAAGAATATGGCAAAATTATGTATTTATTCATTACTGGGATGTCTGGGCGGTACCTTCCTGCAGTAGAATGGGTGCTCTGGTGCTTTGCGTCGTCCGCATGAGCAGTCAAGACGCGCGTCGTCATAATTGAAACGCTCGTGGTAGTCGGCGAAGTCTCCATGGCGAGATCTCGCCGCAAGGAGGCTGTGGAGCGTTGCCCTTGGGAGCGCCAGCTCTGGAGGACAGCTTGTGGCTGCCTCGAGGTTCAGAGCCTTGTATGACTCTGCTGCTTCCGTCGACCACCAAGCTTTGAAGGCATCTCTCGATTGCTGCCTCGCAAGTCGACGCAGGTGGGCCAGCGATGGCATGGCTCCGGGTGGTTCAGGCTGCAAACAACCTGCTTTGGCGAGGCCGTCGGCCTCCTCATTGCCTGGTATGTCGGTATGTCCTGGTATCCGGCGGACCTGCACGTTTCCGTGCAAGGTTGCCAGTTCTTGGAACTTGGTGAACTTGTCCTGCGAAGAGTCGGCTGGGTCGCCTCGCAGACAGCTGGCAACAGCGAGATTGTCGGTGCAGACCACGAACTACTCGTGGGTGAGTCGTTGGCAACATATTGAGTCCCGAGTACCCTGCACGGGAGCTGGAGCATGGGCAGTTCCTTTCCTTGCCTGCGGGCCGTTCCTAACCCAGGTCGCCGTTCCGGGCCAGGCGCTGGCCCTGGTCCGGGTCCTGGTTCTTGGGGCCCGTCGTCACGGGGCCGGCCATCTGCCGTGCCACAGAAGGAGCCACCGAGCGCACTGGTGATTTAGTACTTCAAGCGGCGTGGATGCAATGTGCGCAGCTTCAATATCTGGCACAGTGCTGGTGTCATATTTGAGCCTTTAGCCCTTGCCTGTGCTTGCGGTTCAACCTCTTGCGCATGCAACGCCGTACTCACGCACAGTCAGGGCTCCCCTGCTTGGATGTCGGAGCGCTCGCAGGACAGCTTAAATCCGGCCGGGTGGCGTCCGCCCCTGACACAGGTGTTGCGAAGGCCCTGGGCCGTTGGATACTGTATTCCGCCATGTAGAGACGCAGCAGTCTGCTATGAGCCCGAGTGGAAGGGGCCCTCCAGCAAGGGAACCCTGTTATCCGTTCAACATCTTTCGTCGCAATCCTTGGCCGCAGTTCCAGTCCAGCATACCTACCTGCGTCCAACTCCTTGGCGAGCCAGCGGGCCAGAGACTGCGTCACAGACCGGAAAATTACTTTCACTTCGTCGGCTGCAACCTTCGAGCCCTTTTAGCGGTGAGTATTGGCCACGACGGTCAAAGGGCGCTTCGAAACTGATGCTAGAACTAAGAACGACTCCAGCATGAGGTACTCGGGCACCGGCATCGTTGCCAGACCACAGTCCTCTCGGGTTTAGATCAGGAGGCATTTATTCTACCTGCATGCCCTTTGGCATCAATAACCCCCTCGCTCCTTTTCAGCTTATCGAGGTTTAAGTATTGTAACTATCCTTATTCTGACCTCTAAGTGGCCTCGGCCTTGCCGTCCTATGATACAGCGTTTTCACTACTTATCCGTGCTAGTTATTTACTTCCCCAGCTTTTTGTTTCTTTGTCTTCTTTAGGTTCTAACTTGATGTGGTATTACTGATGCCTATGGAATCAGTATGGCCTGAAGTCCTGGTGGCTATCTAACAAAAACGCCTCATCATCAGCATGGCCTGTCAAGACCTAGAAATCTCCATAGGTAGTGGCCGCCCTAACGATATTCACGCCTCAACGAAAGCCAAAACCTCCTTCACGAAGCTTTCAGGATTCTCTTCTGCGAGGTAGTGGCCACTGTCCTTCACAGTCCCAACCTTGACGTTCTCATACATCTCCTTTGCCATGCCCTCCGCCTCAGAGGCAATAAAACTATGATCGCCCGATAGAATCATAGCGCGCACTTTCACCTTCCCGTTCTGTTTCAGCGATTCCCGGTTGTGCTTTCCATCTTCGGTAAACGCCCGATAGCTAAGGAAGGCACATCGCAAAGCATCGGGCACCTGGTATTGCATTGTGTAGAAGTCCAAGACCTCGGGAGTGAAAACTGCCGAATTCTGCGTCAATCGATCGTAGAAGTGCTTCAAATATATCCTCTCTCTGCCCTGCACGAGCGCCACCGAGAATTCGGGATTGTGGCTTTGGAAATCAAAGTGCCAGAGGGTCTGCGTGTGTTTGATTTTGTCGAATAGTGTGGTTCCCGGGAGAGGGCATTCCCCCCAGATTACGCTGGCGACATGGTCTGGGAATTGAGTGACATAGGCGTGGGCAATAGTGCCGCCAATATCATGCCCGACAACGTGCACCTTCTCTGCGACTCCAATATGCTTAGTGAGCAGTTGGAAGATATCACTCGCGAGTTCTTTCTTGGTGTAGCCGGTATCACCCAAGGGATGGGAAGAGAAGCCATGTCCTCTATAATCTGGGGCGATGACGTGGTATCCAGCTTGAGCGAGTGGTTCGATAACGAAGCGGAATTGATAAGAGCTCTGAGGAAAGCCGTGGATTAGAAGGATCGTTCCTTTCTTCTCCTGCGAGGGTAGGCATTCTTGGTAGTACAGCCTGACTTCCGGGTCCTCTCGACTAAGATGTGTTTGACGATGCATCGTCTTGACAGAGTTGTTGAAGGGCATGGAGGTCAGATTCAAGATATTTTTTGGCTTTTTCTGAAGGTAGATTCGAGTTTGTATTTCGGAAGAGTATCAGACTGTGGAAGAATTTTTTGAGGGGATGGGATCCAAATATAGTTATACCACAGTACTCACACAACAACCCCCCGAGTCCACCCCGCGAGGACTTTAAATATGGTTCAGGTCAGGTTCCAAACCCCGGGCCGTCAGATCTCCAGAAGCTTGCGGAGTGCGATCAGTAGCGCGGCTGTTCAAAGCTCAAACAGTCTTACTAATTAGCCACTTAACCGTTTTACCAATTAATCGCTTAACCACTTAACCGTCTTCTAATGCCCTCATAACTCACGAGTACGCCCAGGAAAATCGGCAGAGCTGTTAAACGCTTAATTTAATAACGCTGGGGCGGTCAGCCACATTTCGCCTCCGCAAAGCCACATCTGAGTCAAACCTAGTCAAAGCTTAACCCCCGCAGCCATCTGGGAATAACCCGGCGCTGCCTTGGTACCAGGGAAAGCGTATATGGCCGCCGGCTTTCTATAAAAACTGACTCCAGGTCCATCTCCCCAGACCTCACGATTTCTGAAGTAAACTGGTCGCCGGGAAAAAAAAACCGTATCATATACAGCCAATATGGGTTTCCAAGCATGGCGGAGTGTTCCTGGGAAGCTATTGCTCCTGATTCTCAACCTTTTTACCGCCACGGCTTTGATTTTTGAAGGTTATAATCAAGGTGCGTATTGACGCTCATTCACAACATGGTTACATGTTACCAAGCTGATAGTCATGGTAGGTGTGATGGGTGGTGTCAGTGGTACATCAGATTTCATTGAAGTCACTCAGATTGGTTCAGACGGGGTGATCACCAACGCGACCAAGCAAGGGTAAGTCATACGAACCAAATTTACTTCTTGCCATCTGACCATTTTCTAGAGGACTTGTTTCCGTTTACTATTTCGGCTCCATGTTTGGATGTTTCATTGCGGGATGGTTCGGTGACAAGTACGGTCGAAAGAAGGGCGTCTGGCTCGGCGCTCTCTTTGGCATACTCGGAGGATCTCTCATGGCTGCAAGCCAGAACGCGAACATGTTCATCTGCGCTCGAGTTATTGCTGGCATTGGAATTGGTTTCATCAACACGATTGTGCCGCCATGGATCTCGGAACTTGCAACGGCTCATAACAGAGGCTCAAATTTTGCTCTGATCTTCACCTCTAACTGTGAGTGTCTTCTCCTTCCAGCTGGGCTTCCCAGTAGCTTATCGTTCTAGATATCGGTATCATCATTGCCTACTGGCTCAACTATGGTGTTCAGAACACTTCAAATGTGTCCTTCAAATGGAGGTTCCCGTGTGTTATCCTCCCCAATTTTTGCAAGACCATAGCTGACACATACAGACTGGCTTTCATGACAGCACCCCTCATCCTCATCGGCACTACTGTGGTGTTCTTGCCAGAATCGCCGCGTTGGCTCATTGCTAACAACCGCCGAGAAGAGGCTGTTGACGTTCTAGCAAAGGTTCGTGGCGATCTCCATCACAACGATCCTGCTCTTGTGGCGGAGGTTGAGCAGCTCGAGGCCGTTGTGGCGGCATCTCATCACAAGCGCAACCGCATTTGGAATATTGCCTTTGGCCGCTATTCCGGTCGTCTGCACCTCGGTCGTCGTGCCTGGATGAGTTTCTTCACGCAGCAGATGTTGATGTGGAGCGGGATTATGGCCATTACTACCTACTCAGGGCAACTCTTCCACCAGGCTGGTTTCACTGCATCCAAATCTGCATGGATGTCCGGTTTCTGCAACACATTGTGTGGTGTTTTCGGAACCCTGGCAGCTGTAAGTAACCCTTAGCTACGTGCCAAGGAATGTGCATTTTGTACTAAAATATCACAGACCCTTGTCATTGATCGCTTCGGTCGAATCAAGAGTATGTTGACGGGATTTTCGTGCCAGGGAGTTGTTCTCTTCATGTGCGCCGCTTTTCTCAAAGTTTCCAAGGACACAGATGATGTCTCCAAAGCTGAGAAACTCGGTGTCGCCTCTGCCACCATGTTGTTCGTCTTCTTATGGATCTTCACCATGGTAAGCCACCCTTAGTATGTGTGCAAACCATTTTCTAACACGTCATAGTTTATCATTGTGCCCTGCTTTTTATATGCAACAGAAATTTGGCCACAAGAGGTTCGGGCTCAAGGGTACGCCTTTGCAATATTTGGATGGTAAGTCATGCTATAATATACAGAAACGGTCGATAGAGTGTACTGACGACGATTCTCAGGTCTGTGGGCTCTGGCCTTACAACTTTGCTCATCCCCATCATGTTGGCAAATATAGGATACGGAACTTTCATCCTTTTTGCCTGTTTCAATATCAGTGAGTACCTTACTGCCATTCTTACTTAGCCATATACTAATAATGATCTGTCAGTTGCAATACCTGCAGTGTATTTCATCTACCCTGAGACCAATGGCCGCTCTCTTGAAGAAATGAACTTGCTTTTCGCTTCCCCTTCGCTCCTGGTTAGTGCCAACAAGCGAGAGTACGATAGGATGCTCAACGAGGCTGGGGGTAACGTCGCTGTTGCCGAACGTCGCCTGTTTGATAGTGCCGATGCAGAAACCAAGGAGATTGATGACAGGGCCGACTTTTTGAGTACTAGCGAAAAGGAAATGACAGGGTACTCCAAGGCCAAGGTATTGACCTCGGAGAAGTAGAGGGCTGGTGGGATAAATTTGTGAGACGGTAGGAGTTTTCTATGTGTTCATTTGTAATCTTTTAATACAGAGAGAATTAAATTCGGAGAAAAACGTCGTCTAACTTAATTACTATATTTATATATTAAATACCTTAGTAGCTTATATATTTTCTTTAAGTAGCCTAGGTATGCGTTTTGTCTAAAAGGTCAGTCTTGTACACGTAATTGATATCCTAGGAAGCGCATTTGGCGTACGTCGGACGCTGTCCGTTGCACACCGGGTTAGTTTCCTGAGCAAAGCCCGATGGTGGCACGGCTAACACTCTTGCCTCACTTGCCGCCACAGCGGCCGGTGGCCCACGGCAACAAGCGAGATTAGCAGCGGCAGCTCAGGCGCTTAAGAGCTCCTGGAGCTCTCTTTTTCTTGTTCTCTTTCCCTTTTCTTATTCAGCTTTGGATATTCGTTACAATCGCCTAGCCAGTTGTCAATATACTCGATTACAAAAAGTGGACAGAGCATTGGGCATAGGCTCTTAAGCAAGGTTTCATACCTTTGTCTTACGCCTTTGACATGCTAAACACGCAGATTTAGTAACGCGCTTCCGCAAAGTAGAGGCGGAGATTTAGTAGGGATCGTCTTGCGTTCCTTACGCTTTACAGGAAGCAGTCTCCGCTTCTTCTGGCCGGATTCATCCGATTTAGCGCGCTTTCTCTTGTTTAACATATTGGAGCTATTGGAGGCTGGGGCACGGGTTACCTTAGCCAAGTTCTCCACTTTGATCCAAGGTTGCTATTGTTGAAGGGGCACGGGCGGTGCCTCGTAGTCAATGCCAGCCGGTTTTCCCCAATCAAGACAATGCGACCGGGGTTGCGGTGCACGCAATCTCCCCATGGCCCGAGCGCTGGGACGTTCAGAAACAGCTGAACAATCGAAATGCGCTTTCATTGGGCGTGCGGCGGCTCTGCCAGAGTCGAATTATTGGGCCCCACTATGGAGGGGTCACAGCATTAATCAATATCTCAATCTGAGTCGCGTACCGCGTCATGGACCCCGCGTGCATGTCGCGTAAAGTGTTCATAGCCATCGCCGTGACATGTGCTTGAGGGTGAACAGGCCCTGGCAACCTACTACAACGTCCACGACAATGCATCCATTCATCCATCTCCCAAAGTTCCCCGTCGTCATCTGCAAAACGTGCGGCTATGCCTGCGTCGCAGATAAAGTCGCCGGCCGCCTGCTAGCGCGGCATCGGAACCTGCCAGTCGCGGGACGGCGCGCTGTGGAGCACACCGTCAAGAGCATTCCCGACATTATCCACCAACGAGACGAACTGGGCAGACTAGAAGTCCCACCTCCAGCCATACGGGCGATCCCGCATCTTGCCCCACCGAAGACTGATGGGCTACGATGGCGAAAATGTCCGTTTGTTTCGCGCCGTCTCCAAAAGGTCCGGGCGCACTGTCGCTCGGCGCACGACTGGCAAAACCCACGAAGCAGGAGGAGGCCAACTCGCAACGAATATGCGCATCCGGACAAGCCGCGGAAAGAGGGTGTCAGATGCCAACGCATTTTCGTATCCGGATCGGGGAGCGGTTGGTTTGAAGTAGGACGAACGGCAGGCGACTGATACACTGGCGCCCGGGCGCGTTTTTCTCCACAAGGCCAGCGGCCACCACAGCCAACCGTGAATGCTGCAGCAACACAACCAGAGTCGCCGACGCAAAGAAATAGCAGATTACCCAACCGAAGACTCTATGTTTTGACAAAGGTACAACGGTCTGTGCTATCAGCCACCGAGTACAAGGCTTCTTGCTCTCGGCTGTTCCCTCTATCCTCTGCAATATCTCTTTCACATCCCTTCTCGCGTTCGCTAGGAGGTTGTCTCCCATCTCCTTTACGACCTGGGCCTCCACCCGTTCGTCTTCTGCTTTGCTCCAATCTAAATATGCCATCATCTCTTCTTTTGTCCAGCTTCTTCGCCCTGTCGAGGTAACGCAGAGCGCAGGCATTTGTTTGTAGTCCAAACACCATTCATAGCTCTGTTTGTCGTATCTTTGTGGAAGACCCATCGCCTTGCGATATTGTTGGTTGGTCTTTATACTACCTGTGGGCTGTGCGTCATACCATGCCTGTCGTGACGTAATGTATCTTGCATAGATAGCTTCTGGGGCATCATAGCGCACTGCAGGTTGCAACTTGTCGTCCTCCGACCTTGACGGCTCTTCAACAGGAAGTGGTTCGGCAGTGTCGCGAACAGGATCTGACGAGGTACCAACAGAACCCTCTCTGTCGGCGGACGGGCAAGGATTGGCAGCCATCCGAGGTGGTGATGGAGACACTGCTGTTTGGCATGTGCGCCGCGGAGGGAGATCTCACAGACTGATCCAGTCCGCGAAGAATCTCCAGGTGCATCGATAGATCCACCACTGAGGAAGGTGGTTCAGCCGATGCGGTTCGGGCAGGCACTGGGTGGTCCGTAGCTGGCTCGACAGTCGAATTCACCTTCTGTGCAAGTGGTGCCGGTATATCCTTGAATCTCAGTGGACAGGCCTTGGACGTCATGATATGGCCAATTGCATGACACCTGCTACACCTTGTCGTCTGCCCTCAATCACCTCGAATGCGGAAGGCCATTCTTCTTGAAGGAAGAGAATCGGATCACAAGCAGCGACTGGCGTGTGCTCCAGGCGCTGCGCAGTATCTTGCTAGACTTTCAGCTTGTGGTTAAAGCGCTGGAGGGCGATGGACAGGGGAAACACCGAAAAGAATGTCAAGATGAGGTTGAGCCTCCTCTGTCCGGTAAAGTGATTTCATGGTCGCGTCAGGACGATCATGTTCTCATACGTCGTGTGGTGTTCCGGTGATTTCCACAACTGCCCCACGTTTTCTGTTCAGAGGCAAATAGTGACTGGACAAAGCATTGACTGCGACCGTACTTTGGACAATGACGCAAAGCAATTGTAATTTATAGCTCGGAGTCCGCGTGTGACCTTTCGCTTCTCCACGTCGGGGGAGGAAATCGGGCGGGAGCTTATTTAACTACTAGCGAGAGTAGATATCGCGATAAGAAAGGGTCTCTTTTATTTTAAGGCGCTCAAAGATAAAGTAGCTAGTGCTATATTTATATATAAAGCTAACCCCAGCTCAACTATAACGCAGCCCTAATATCTTTACCTAGCCCCGGATGGATATGCCTTCCCCGTTCGCGCCTTTGTTCATGCAAAAATGCCCCTTTCAACGAATTAATTGGAATTAACTAGCTGACTAAACTACGAATCAGATTCTGCATCGATTGATGCTATTCTGGAGTAGCCACTGCACGAGCGAAACTACTGCGTGTGCCCGGACAGAACCTGCCATGTACTTTGATCTAGTTCCCTTAACGTTGCCGCTACGGCGGACGGGCCAATTTCGAAAGGAGGACTCGGTTCTCTGATCTTTTTAGGCATCGGAGCATTCCCGTCACGCATGTAGCCAGTCAGGATTTTCTCGCATAAGCAGACTCCTCGGCATCTGAGCGTAAGAAGTTATCCCTTCTCCCGTGGGGAAAGCTCTGCTCCGCTTTGTGGCAGAATTTTATGAGTCTTGTCTCGAGACCAACAGGAACATGGATAACAGCTCGAGCTGTATAGGAACGGGTCTCAGGACAGCCAATGTCACCGAGGCCGACCTGAGGTGACTTTGGTAGTTGGAGAATCGGACCAGGTACATCATACCCACCTCAGTCGAATCAGGCGTCTTTTGTTATCTGATTCACAAAGGACCTTCCACCAGATTGTCAGCAAGGTTTGCATCAGCGCCTTACCATCTTGGTGTGCATCGGCAAGCTGGGCTTGGACGCCTAGATCATTCTGTTCCAGGACCAGCCGCCTAGACAACTGTGTCCTGGCTAAAACTGGCTCTGCACAGTTTTGTGGTGGCCATAGCATACGCATGATACGGCTAGTCTTGGCCCTCTGGGAACTCACGACGCTAGACAGCAGCCGGTTCTGGGCTGGGGCACAGCCGGACTCGGACTTGGTCTCGGCAATGACGCACGGCCATCCATGGCACATTCGTTTCGAATCCATATTGAAGCGCCGTTTGGCGTTAAAGATTGAGATCTGCAAGACGTCCGGCCTATTCTGCCTGAAGAACATACTGTACAGCTTCCTCGACTTATTCATGTACTGGAAACAATACGTCCAGAAATGATGATGGGCTTCTCCGTGCTAAACTGCGGAATATCTCCGAGAATCTCCGAAGTTCCTTCGCGTGCAGCTTTACAACTAGCCTCATCTTTCCAGGTAAAAAGAGCCAACACATTGAACTGCGGCTGGCCTCCATCGCGCGCGGCGTCAAACTCGACAACTTCGCACTTCAACAAGCCTGCGGATCTCCAGTGTCTTTCTACCAGAGGGATGTGGTGATCGATATAGTACTTCATGTCAAATGTTGCGCCATCGCGGCGCGGGTACAGGACCGTCGATACATAAGACATGTTGAGAGTTCGTGTAGATAATACGCCCTTGAGCCGCTTTCGGGGAGATTCTGTCTCGCTTTTATGTTGACACTTAGAGATGGCGCGTAATTTTAACGACTAGTATAGTACATGGCAGAAGTGAAGTAAGTTAACTGGCATCGGCGCGGCGGGTGGTCGGCTCACCTTAATGTATGGAAGTGAGCCCACCGACATCGGAGCGTAAGGCTCTGTTGTTGAGGTGACTCAAGGCAGAACATTCCGTCACGGATTTACGTACAAGAGTTCGTGACACGCCATCGGAAACGTCACAAGGACAACAGCGGGGACGACCCGGCTTAAAGGCTGCGCCGGCTTACGAGGGTTTTTGTTTGCAAAAGCCGGAGCTAACTAGTTCACGGTAGCACTCCGCGGGTCAAGGGCATCGGATACCCCCACCCACCCAATATCCGGCGAGCTCGACCAAGGCTTACACTCACTCACTAGTTGATTACGCCCAGTGGCCGGCTAGCCAATAGAGCACCTATCTGCTTAATTACATCTTCGTTCCAAAATTTGACGAAGTCTCAAAATAGCCCGTACCTTCTCCACCTCCAGCTGTTTGTCTTTCTCGTTCGTCATGAAGCCCTGTTCCCGTGTGTGTTTTTATTAACAAGCAAGCTTGAAGGCGATTCTTCAAGTGTTCAGAGTCCTATCTACGGCGGCTGAAGCGGTGCCTGTTGTTGGATGCACGGGTGATGTGCGAGGGGTTAGTAGTGAATGGCTGGTCCGGCGAGGCCCCATCAATTTTGCGTGTTCTCCAATCGCCCTGTTGCTAACGCATAACGGATCGTGGCCCGCACTGCTTCCATGTCTGGTGCCCAGTTGTCATTGTCCGATCGTTGCTTGCCTCCCAGGTAGAACGAAATGTTCCCTCGCTGTGTGTCTGTGCATTGTATCATCTCCGTGCGAAATGCTGTCCATCTGGTGCATCAAAAAAGAAAGTGATCTACTGTTTCTCAGGCGTGTCCGCAAGCGTACTGTTGCGACGCTGCTGCTTTGATGCGGTACAGGTAGTCGTTGAGTCGCACCATGCCTGTCCTGAGCTGTGCCAGCACATTGGCCTCCTTCCATGTCAATTGGTCATACAGTTGGCGAGTGTGTTTCCCTGGTAGTGCTCCGTCGATTCTCTTGGTGAAATCGCCGACGTTGCTCGAGATTTTATTGTCAGCACGCTGTTTCGCCCTGGCAATGCCTAGTGTTGTCGACCGTGTTCTGGGAAACTTCGCTGCGGGAGTCGCGCCCTCGCGCGTGGCGTCCCGTGCCTCGTCCTTGGCCAGTCTGAGGAGTTCATGTTCACTGCTGACGGACACCCATGTAACTGTCACCGCGTTTCCCTGGTCTCTCAGGGCGCCGATGGTCTCGTGTATCGAGTCGACATACTGCTGGCCTGATTGTTGTCGTGGGTTTCGAAGGGTAAGAACGGCTGCCTTGTTGCTTGTCAATACTTCCACGCTCCGATTTCTCATCTCCGGTAAACACCTGAGCACTTGCGCAATGGCCGCTAACTCTCCGGAGAACGGGTTCTGTTCCGTCCTCAGGCCAAGGATGAAGGAGTGGCGTTCAAGTCCCGCTCCTTGTTCACTTGTAGGAGACAGTTCGATCACCGCACCAGACCCTACAAGACCATTACGGGCTGAGCTGCTCACTGCTACATGCATAACCCCGTCCGCGCCCGCTTCTGTGCCTGTCGCTGCGTCATCGTCGTCAGTGATCGTCCGGATCCGTTCGGCCCACGGAGCCAAAGAGAAAGGATTGATCGTCTCCAGTTCGTCGACCGGAATGTCGTTGAGTGCTGTCGCCAGCTCGTAGAAGGGAGACCGACAGAACGGCTTGAACTTTCGGATGCTCTTCGTCGCGTTACGCAGTGGATTTGTCGTAGGCAGAGTATGCATGTCGGTCCACATCTTGACGGCTCGTCTCCAAAAACGCTCCTGGGCGCTTGGGATGTGTGCTTCTGCTTCAGCTATACTGGTGGCAACGGTCATGAACGTCTCGACGATTGCCTGCGCCCCAGCCCTCTGCACTCGATTGATCGGGCCGGCCCGGTTGTATCGGCACGCCTGCATCCATACATTGGAGGCATAATCTACGATTGGCGCGACCATAGCCGTGAACAGCTGTCTCGCCGTGGCTGGTGTGAGGCCACGAAGCCGCTGGAGCTCCGTGGCTCTCCAAGCCCTTGGCGGATGCTCGCGCCATATGCTCCTTGTACTTCAGGCTGGAATCCATGATCATCCCTAACACTTTGACGTGTCTTTTTGGATGGACGATCTGACCTTTGATGACGAATGCGTGAGTATCGAACTTGAAAGCCTTGCGAGTGAAGTGGATGATGGACGTCTTCTTGGCCTCGAACGTTGCTCCGCTACGTCGCTCCCAGTCCAGTGTATCTTGGTAAGAACGGCCGATACGTCGATAGCATATTCGCAACTCATCAAGCCACACAGGCACAAAAGAAGCCATCAATCTACCCAACGATTGCTGGAGATTGTGGGCTTTCCTGGGAATGGACAGTCGGCTCCATGACATCGAGGCCGAAGCAACGGGGACATGCAGGTGGATATCTCGGCACCACGTGTATATGCGCTGGGCTTCTTGTGACCGGGCCTTGCTCTGGATCTCGCAGGATTATAAGGCACAACTCTTATGCCTCGCGTACCACTCGCTGTTGCGGTTATACCATATAGCTCGGCGAAATGTTTGGACGCCCAGTCGTCCAAAATATTGATATTGCGCACTCGGCCATCTCGAGAACAGTAGTACTTTTTGCCTTATCTTCAATCGCTCGCAACCATTCATTATGGTTATGAACGTCATGTGGCTTGTACTAGCATAGTTAAGCTATGAGCCTCATCACGAAATGGCACGGGCCAGTAGCACATATGACGCCAAGGTTGTAAATCCTTTATACACGCTATAGCGTATAATGTTGATGTGCATTGTACGTTGCGTTCTGGTCTTCCAATCACTCCCAATGATTCTCCTCAGTGAGTATAAGTGTTCTTTAGACTTTCCCGCTCACTAGATCCAATGCCCATTTGGCTGTCAAGAAATGTGTCAAACGATCCAAACTCCCTGTCAATCGCTCGGAACATGCGTCGCAGCAGCTCGGCACGAAGCTCCACCGCACCACGGATCTGATCGGGCGATGCCGCCAGATTAGCCGCCACCATTTGACAGGACTTGTTCGTGGAGGGCTGCAAGAAGACGTTGGCGGATTTATAGTTGAGAAAACGGTTCGAATTGGGATTGTCACAATCTGGCTGGAGATATCGATTCGATGCAACGAAGTCTGCTTCTATCACCTCGTCCAATACACCCAGGGTCTTTAGAAGCAATGCTATACCAACGCCGGTCCGGTCTCGCCCTCCGGTGCAGTGGATCAGAATGTTGGACGATGAAGGCAGTCGGAGCAGCTTCTGGAAAAATGGTCGGTAGCCGCTTAGTTTGGCCATGTGGTCGTGGGTGCCATAGCTAGAGACAAGGTACAGCATGCGATAGTATGGCCCGTGTTTAGTAACCTCGACTTGATTGAGCATTGGCTCAGGCAAGCCAGCGTTTTGGATCAACTGCATGATTTTCGCGTCGCCGATATCGTCGCCGCTTGAGCTACCGATGATTGGACTGTTGACATACTCGGTTCCGAGCGGAAGACGGTCTGGGTCCTCCTTGGCTTCTTTTGGTCCCCGGAAGTCGATAATAGTATTGATACCGAGACTTTGCAGCCTTGCGATGTCACTTGGGCTGATCTGCGATAGGTTGGCGCTTCGGTAGATGCGGCCGCCAACTACGCGCTTGCCGTCGGTTGTCGGATAACCACCAATCTCACGGGTGTTAAGCGTGCCCTCCATGTGGATGACATGATTGACAGTCATTAAGTCCTGGGCGTCTGCAGTCAACAAGACTGAGTAAAGGAGTGGGTGTGATGGGGGTATACTACCAACGGCCACACTGAACCCCCGAACCCCCTATTTTTCGTTGTCGGTACGAGATATAGAGGTGTTTTGGTCCGCGCACGAAAAGTTCGTGCAACTGCTCGTATAGTGCTTGCCATAAGTCGAAATGGTAACCCAGCGTATTTCATCAATTTATCGCTGCCACTTTGATGTTGGCTCTCGGCAGAATTTCAGCATCATATGCTGATGCCTGATTTCGGGGGACGTTGCGGAAAACGAGCCCGGTTCGGAAATCCGGTCAAATGGGACGGACCAAAGTGTGGCTTACAAAAGTCCCAGTTAGCCGAGGCAACGCCAACCCTGGTCGCTTGTGAGCAGGTGACGCCGGCACGCACACCCAGGTGCTCTATAATTCTTTGAAAGGGGGAGAATCAGATGTGCTCACTCAGCTCTGAACGGGGATGGTGCGATCAAAATAGGTGCAGCGGAGTCGAGCTTGTGCGACTGTGGACAAGCACCAGAGACGGCGGAACACTTTTTATTTAGGTGCAAAAGTTGGACAGAACAACGACGGATCCTGGTTGCGTGCTAGAGAACAAAGATTGGCGTGCCTTCTTTCTTTCTGGGCGGCAAGGCTGCGTCGGGTCATGACAGGTGGGAACCAGACATGCGGGCCGTACATGCCACCATCAAATTTGCAATTGCGACAAAAAGGCTGGCATCAACCAGCGTCACTCCGGTCACCAGACCATAACATACTAGTATGCTAACAAAACAACATCGGCTATGGCAGACCGCGCTTCAATTGCTGAGAAGCGGATGCTGAAAACTTGGAGAACCTGGCCTCCTAGCAGGCCTGTTATGGGATCGAACGACGAGGTTGGCCCATAAGCCGCGCGAGGACTAGTGTGACTCGCTGTACACACCAGTATCAGAATCAGGTGAATGTTTACAATTGCCATAGCCCATCTGAATTCTCCAGCCTTCCTTAAACTTCAGCTCACCGCTCGCATGATCACAACTATACTGTCCGCAGCCACAGGCTTGAGAAAGATGATACTCGCCGTCGCCGGTGCGATGAAGTGGCTATAGGCTTGTTAGTGTGCCGTCGAGTAATTAGAAAATAAACTTTCAAGCACAGGCGGAACATACATCTCCTACCCACTCCGCGATAGTTGCACAACCAGGCGCAATATCATAGTCATTGTCATTACAAACCTATAGAAATGTTAACTCTTGCCTCTTTCATGTAGAAGCTCTACACAGCTTACATAGATAGCAGAAGTATTGCCGCAAGTAACTCTGTTGCATTTCTTGGCCTTGACTTTGCATTGACCTTGTTTTTTAAGATCTTCCCAGTATTCATGGAGGTTATCGGGATCAATGCCGCCCTAGAAGAAGGCTTAGTAAAGGCTATGATTTTTGTCCACGCGGTAGTGATGTGCACGAACAATATATTTGCCCTTATCTTTTAACGCACAAGAAGGATGGGCAACTGGGGTGGCTCCAACGGCTTTAGGCTCGTCTCGGGGCTCTAAAGGCGCATTCGGAAGAGCGTTCGCCATGGCTAGAGTAGCGATAAGGAGTGCAGTTGCGGTTTTCATGGTGAAAGGTCGTTTGTTGATATAGTGCTCTGGTATCAATGTGCTTATTCAGCTGTCTTGACTCTGAATTGTTGGGAATGAGCAACGAATGGTAACATGGGGAAGCAATGTCGGATCTTATACCCTTTGCCTGGCGAGTCTTTCTTTTTTGGGTTCCGACTTGCCAGTGGACATCAGCACATCGTCGACGATCGTGACGTCGACGTCGGTATGCTGTTGATGTTTGAAGGATTCTACCGTGTCGTGAGACTCGTCTATCACACCTTTTCTAAGAAGGAAGTATCCGAGCGAGTCAGTACGTCATAACTTGACAGGCGTTGACGAGCGTAAGCGCGGCATACCGTTTGGGGTTGTGATTTACCGCCGAAATTGTGCATCTGTGGAGTACCCATCCACTGAACGAGAGTTCCACGGTGAGATTGCACTGTGTCAGCGCCACGAAGGATTCTGCATGTGCGGTCAACCAATAACCGAATACCGTTTCGTCGCGGAATCCATGGTAAAATCCTCTGGTCGTGCGACTCCAAGGGCTGCTAACCTGGGCTCGCCAGATGAGAGCGCCGTTTCTCGGTGGCAAGCATTCGTACAATCTTAGTGCAGGTCGAAGACACACTGCATTGCCTCAGAGGATGTGGGTTGCCGGTAGCTTCTTTGCCGGCCTATGCCTGTGCTCATGCTCCCAAACATTTTAGAACAGCTGCCAGCAAGGCCGACGCGTCGTTGCATTGCACGTAGACCGAGACCACCAGGACTTGCCTGCCCTGGAGACGGAGGACGGCCGCAGTCAGATCGGGAGACGACACCGCCACTTGCTCTGACTCCAAGTCTCGTCGCACCCAGAGCATACTCCGGATCGGCCATCCCACTGGATTGGCGACGTTCGGCACCATCTTCGTCCAGTTGCTGTGGCTCGTTGGGGCCGTCACCACCGCGCCGTCAATCAGTCGCGCGTACGGCTCTGTCAGTGGGAGGACTGCATAGTCCCTCAAGTCCGCATCGTTCATCACCCCGAGCTGCACCGTGTCCAGCTTGCGCACGTTCAGCCGGAGGATGCGCAGGTCCCTATGCATTGTTTGGCGGGTTGCGTACTCGGCAGTTTGGACTGGACGACTCGTGGGGTCCGTTGCACAGGACGCACTTGGGTTCTACGGCCCGGCACTGCCCGTGACCGTGCCCGGCTGCGCACACCTTCCGCAAGTCCTTGGCTTCTTGCACGAGAAGGCCTTGTGGCCAAACTCCTGGTAGTTGTAACACTGCATCGGTCCGACGCGCCGCTCAAACACGTTAGTGTAGACTGACTCGCCGGCCAGGTCGAAATACGTGCCGTCGAGCAGTCTTTTCGCATCAATTCCCTTGGTCACGTAGATCACCATGGACCCGTAGGCCTTGCCGCAGACTTTCTTGCTGAGCCATGAAATCTTGGCAATCGTGACGTTGTTCTCCTTGCCGAGAGTCTCGGCAGCTCCCGTCAGCACATTTCCGTCGCTGTCTAGCACCGCCGATCGATTGACGCTGTCGACTTTGTAGAGTTGGACACGCGCCCCCGGCACCACGACCTTTTCCTCCGCCGCCTCCGTCACCCGCCGCAATTCCGCCTCATCGCGACACACTATCTTCACCCAGTGTGGGTTTTCGGGGTCCTTGATCACTGCTGCGCACCTCCACTCCTCGTAACCTTCACTCACCTTGACTTCCGTTTCGATTGCTCGTCGGATGTTGCCTACCTGCTCCTGGACGTGGTTTTGATGCTCGACCCTGGACGTGTCTACCGTACAGTGCAGAGTGTCGGTGAAGGACGACGCGGTGGTGCGCATTGACGAAAGTGGCCGTGTGCCCGTGGGCTGGTTCAGTGGTGATGTTGGTCCTGCGTCCGCCTCAGACGCCCGCGGGCTGCTTTGCAACTGCCTGTGTCCCGTCGCGTTCCCAGGCGCCTGGGATTTCTACAGCTGTTGCCGGACTCTTTGCAGGTCTTCCTTGATGTCGACTACCTCTTGCTCCAATTTATAGACCATCCCTGTTGCTTAATGGACGCACCCTCGAGTTCTTTCAATTACCCCAGTGCATTGAATAGCCATGCCCAAGTCCGGGTTTGCGTACCCGTTGTTCCAAGCTCATCATTAAGCTGTGTCGAAATGAAGGGCGTAACTGAAAAGGCATCATTAAGCTAACAGGGCTTAGTCAAGAGGGGAGCTAGCCGGCGTGGCCCGCAGATGCGACTCATTTGTTGCTCCGTAGAGGCCCGCCCGTTCGGAGGGTGAAGCATTTTGAATACGAAAGGTTCTGGTTGCGAAGGAATTGTGTAACCTTAATGGGAAGTAGCCGAGAATCCTCGTTTGTGAAGGAGTTGCGGGCCCTTGTCGTGGAGAAATCGATGATCCTTGTCGCGAAGGTTACGGCTGGCATTGGCGCTGATATTTGCTGAGCAGGCGTCAATGCAGATTATTCATCAAGCGAACGGTGAAGCAACCAACACTCATCAGGGCGCGCCCCATTTCCGCCCCTGTCATTCAGAGGAATACTCGACGTCCGTGGAAAAAGTAAGATTGGGTTCTTGGTGTTTCCCTGCCCATGTGGGTCCCGGGGCCGTGCACTTAGCCACTTTGCGTTCCGAGTGGCAACAGCGATGTAGGCTCGTACTTTAGTGGGCGTAGAGGCGCCCTTTCTGTGACGCAAATGACGCGATGGAAATGTGATGGAGAACGGGCGGCGGCGGCGGCGGCGATGTGCTTCCTGCACGTAATATAAAAAGGCTTCGATGTTGCCATTGTCTACTGACTCTCTAGAGGAGTATTCTTTATTCACCTGACTTCATCTTGCCACTCGTTACAATATGGCGGATACCGCCTTACAATTCGGTCTCGCGACCATAGGCGATGCACCTCGTGTGCAAAAAATGGTTCAATCTGCATTTCGTGCATCTGACGATCGGCAAGGATGGACAGCGGACATGGAACTAGGCGCTCGATTCCGCATCGAAATTGAGCAAGTCATGGCCACGATCACAAAGCCTGGCAGTGTTATCCTCCTTGCAACGATGGCTGACACACTTGTCGCCTCGGTCGAAGTTGTCAACCGCGGCAATGGTCATAGTCGCTTATCCATGCTTTCGGTGGATGAACGGCATCAATGCGGCGGCGTGGGCCGGCAAATTCTCACGTATGCTGAAGAATACTCGGCGCGGAATTGGGGTGCAACGACCATGGAGTTGAATGCACTTTCCACGCGCCACAAACTTATTTCATGGTATCAGCGTCGCGGCTATAGAACGACGGGCCAAACGTCACCGTTTCCCCGCGACGACTTTAGCGACTTGGACTTGCCTGAGGATCTGTGCTTCATCGAGATGGAGAAGACCTTGGGGTGACCCTTGTTTTGGCAACAGATTCCGCGCAACATGTGCGAGGCCGGACTGACGCTGTCAATACTCAACGCGCGAAGGACGCGCAACCTTGCTGTTTTCTTCATCGCTCTCCAGGTTACTGAATGATTCTGGTGGGAACGCCGCGGAAATTTGTTAGGGACTTCTCCATTGACTGCTTTGTCAGGCAGGTCCGTTGTTGAAAGAGGAAGGTGACTAGGCTGTGGCGCATTATGAGCGCTGCTTTGAATCCTTCGAGCTGTATGATTCCAAGGCTCGAGTAGTCGGCTTAGAATAAGCCGCGCGCAACGCCTGTTAATCGGCTTACGCGACATGGGCGATAGTCTCCGCAGCTACACCATTGGTTCGACCATGCGACAACGCGGGGAAAGTGAGTCCGTGAATTAGATTAGAAATTGTTGTGGTTTGGAAGCCCTGGCTTTGGAACGCGCCAACTTGTCACGACTATTAAATAGACGCACGTTCGCAGCTTCAGTTGAATAATTCAAACCATTCTTGCGCGCAACTCGTAACACAAAATGAAATATCTCGCAACCATTATTTTCGCCGGAATCGCCGTCGCGGCTGCCGTTCCGGCTCCCGCAGACGACATGGTAGGAGGGTATCACTGCGTTGCGACGATGTGTCCCTGCTGATGTTGGTATTCCCGGATAGGTAGAGAAAAGGTGCCACGCAAAGGACCAATACTGCACTGCCAACTCCATCTGCTGCTCTGGGGTGTGCATCGGCGCCAACAACCGCTTTGGAGGCTACTGCAAGTAGGTGCCTCAAGCCTGGTTAGCATTTGCTGCACGATGGTCTAAGGCACGTCTGCGTCTTGGGGACTAGAGCATACACAGACAAGCGTCTCATGCCCGGCATGGCAACGACGGGCTGCTTATACAGGCAGAAGTTGAGGGCCAATTTCACGTTGTGAGGCTCAGCGGCAGTTCCGACAGTTGTTCAAATCTTGGACACGAGCCGCTACTACGACGGTGAATATTGCGTATGCAGTAGGTCGTCACGACTTGTTCGCTCATTGACCACTCGCGCTGCTGCAATTCCCAGTTTCCTAGACTGATACAAATGGTGACGCACACATTCCGCTTCAGAGCATTGTCCCTTGTTGGAGCCGTGACCTCACTTGCTGCAATTTCGTACAATGTTCCATCTCCGGCCAAGGCCAGCATAGGGACTTGTGCATGCGGCCGGCTCTGCCGTGGTGTGGAAGGCTGTGATCAATTGGCCATACAGTATCCCGTGCGCCCTTGCGCACCGAAAGTGCGGAGACAGACGGGACAGATGCGCTCCGTAAACCTCGGCCAAGGAGAAGCAAACGCGCTCAATTCTACCAAATCGGTACAATAGTCTTGGCAAGTCCACAGCTATTGAAGCGTGTGATGAAATGACAAGGGAATTGGCAGAAGTTTGAAGGGGGTATTCGCATTACATAGCCACTGCCGGGCAGGTTGAGCTAACCCGGCTTGCTTGTTCCAGTAAGACCTTGACAACTTCCTCGTATCCCTCTTCAGCCGTATGCGACAACGGCGTCCGGCCAGCTTTGTCTGCCAAGTCAGCCTTGATCTCCGGTTGTTCAAGTAAAATCTTGACGACGTTTGCATGCCCATTTTTGGCTGCATAATAGAGAGCATTCAAGCCAAATTTGTCACAGACGCTCGCACGAACGGGCATATCGGCAAGTAAGAGCCGAACGACCGCCTCGCATCCGTTCTCAGCCGCATGGAATAAAGGTGTCCAGCCACTTTTATCAGTCGAGTCCGCCCTGACGTCCTCTCGTTCGAGTAGGACCTTGACAACATCCGCGTCCCCCCGTTTAGCCGCATAGGACAACGGCGTCCGGCCGTCTGCGTCCGGTAAGTCTGCTTGGACTTCCTCTCGGTCTAGTAAGATATTCACAACTTCCACGTGTCCAAATCCAGCCGCACGAGACAGCGGCGTCCGGCCATAGCAGTCCACGGGGTCCGCCTTGACGTCGTCTCGTTCCAGCAAGAACTTGACGACATCCAAGCATCCCCCTTCGGCTGCAACGGAGAGCGGCGTCCAGCCATTTGGATGCCTAGGGTCTGCTTCGACATTCCGCCGGTCTAGCAAAAGCTTGACGATTTCGAAATACCCATATGCAGCCGCATAAAATAATGGCGTCCCGCCATCTTCGTCCGCTATATCCGCTTCGATGTCTGGTCGGGCCAGTAAGGCATCGACAACTTCTAGATGCCCTCTTTCTGAGGCATAAAACAAAGGATTCCGATTGTAGTCGTCGATAGCACCCACCTGGACACCTTTTTGGGCCAGTATGACACGAAGGACCGCCTCATTCCCGTTCTCTGCTGCATGTGATAGCGGCGAGCGGCCGCAAATGTCCCTAACGTCCACATTGACATCTTGTCGAGCGACCAAGACCTGGACAACCTCCAAGTGCCCGCCCACCGCCGCACATATTAATGGCGTTCGACGTGCGGCGTCCGTAGAATCGGCTTCGATGGCTTTGACGCCTAGTAATAGAATAACAACCGCAACGTGTCCCTTGCCAGCCGCATAGGATAGCGGGGTCCAGTGGAAAGAGCTCCTAGAGTTCGCATTGACGTCTTGTCGACCCAGCAAGATCCTGACAACGCTCCCGTGTCCACCTTCGGCGGCATAGGATAACGGTGTCCGGAGCTTGTCGTCGTGCGAGTCCGCCTCCACGTCGCGTCGGTTTAGTAACACCTCGACAACTTCATGATATCCGCCTTCGGCAGCATAGGATAATGGGGTACGTCCTAAATGGTCCTTTGGGTTTGGTGCAATGTTCTGTTTTGCAAGGATGGACAGCAGCGACTGTAGTTGATTTCCCGTTGCGAGATAATGCAAAATCGACTGCCCCTTCGCGTCCGTGTTCGCGATGTGGCGGGGAGTTAGTAGAGATGAGAAGCCAGGAGCCGTCTTGAGGAAGGTCAACAGGTCCAGGGGCGTGAAGTATTCAAAAAGTAGCAAGACAACATCGGGCGGAATCGGTAGCATGTTCGTTTGCATTGCGCCGACGCGTCGATGGGTGGCGTATGCCGGTTAGATTCTGAATTCGCGATGCGATTAACTGGGAAAGCGCGTCGCCAATATACGTGTTGCTGGGTATGGAGAAACATGAAGCGGAAAGGTGGGTTGGAAACCGAACGCAGTATGTGCCACGGACTTGCAATGCAATGCGGCGGTCAAGATCTCGAGCGCCAAGGCTCATTTGACTGTTGGTCCTGCGGGCCGGTCGGTAAAGGGTTGCTCATGAGTCACGGCACCAGTACACCCTCCGGCGCCTTGCCTTGCTGACTACTCTGACCCATGTTGCTGACTGTTGGGTCCGTGAGGAATTACACACCTCTGCGGGGGCCTCGTTGCCATTGGAGCAACTCGGCCATGGACGTGAAATGGCGGTGTTGAATAAACACCAGAATGGATGCCGCCGAGACCCAGTGCCAATGAGCAAAAGAGTTGTACGGGAACCGAGCAGTTTTCCAGGGGACTTTTGCTCCTTAAATAATTGTAATCGATCTTACACGCGCCGCCAGCCTTGACCATTGCGGAGCCGCGAAATATTACTTTGGTACCATGTCGTGCTGCCTAAGGCTGACGCTGACCAGCCGCAAGGGGAGCCTATATCAACCGCACCCACTCCCGTGTGTGCGGCTCGTCAAGCTAAAAGATTGACACCGTTTGTACATACTTCACGGCACAGGGCTTGATCAACTACTGCGCCGTGGAAGGCGCGCAGAAGCCGTCGACTGCCGACGAGAGTGTCGCGGGGCCCGGCACATCGACGCATACCCTGCCGCCCTCGTCCAAGGAGGAGACGCAGCTGCTCGAAGGTCTCAGGAGGATCCGAAAGCGGCGGTGCGTGACCTTGACGACCATCAGGCTGCCAAGCCGACACAACAGGACGATGCTCGTCGCAACGATTCGTTCCTTCTCAGGATGCAGCCATGGGATTGATCGGGGACTGCAATGGACGAATCGTCTACATAACCTGGGAGCGAGGCAATACGATATACTCACACTGGACTTCGAGTCGTTCCCGATGCCAGAGAGCGCGACGCGTCGAGGTATGCACTCCACCATTTTTGCATATGGCTCAGTCATGCTGGCAGCGCTGGAGCGCACGGGGCTGGCCAACGACACGCTGGTGCTGTTCCTGAGCGACAACAAGCCGCCCTTTGTCAACTACTTTAAGACGACGCTGTACGACGCGGGTTTATGTCTGCCGTTCCTGATGTGTGCACTGGGGGCTAGTAGAACCTCCGACGTTGTGAACCCCAACCTCGTCTCGTGGATCGACGTGCTGCCAACGATGCTGGCCCGGGCGGGTCGTGAAGGGCGGCGGCCACCGGAGGGTCTGTAGGTCCGCGCAAGGGGCGCAACATGCTGCCCATCGCGGAGAAGGGGCGGTGGTGCCCGGTTGGGATTGCGTCTTTGGATCGCACTGGCCGACGCGGTACGTGCGTACGCGCAGGTGGAAGTACCACCGCAACGTGTGCTGGCGCCTCGACTTCCCTCTTTGGCATGGTCCTACACGCGTCGCTGTCGTTTGACGCGATGCGCAACTCTGCACATGCCGCGCTGCCCATCACCAACGGGTGCAACGGCACCACCAAAGAGGTGAATGGCGTCAGCAAACATGAAGAGAAGACGGCGGCACCCACAAGCAGACAGCCGGCGATGATCGGCAAGCGCACCCTCAAGAGCAACATCCGCCGCCGGCCGAGGAGCGCAACCTGGCGGACGAGCCGGCGCACGCCGAGACGCAGAAAGAGATGAGGCTCGCGGTCGAGGCGTGGCAGTACGAGACGCACGATCTGTGGTTGTGGAAGGACGGCATGTCGGTGCAGCGCTTCCGCGAGTTTGACTACGAGCGCGAGGGGCTGCGCTTCCTGACCGGTTGGACTTTGATGTCGATAGCCCCGGGACGGAGGGGGTGAAGACGATACGTTTGCATGAGACGTAATTGAGAACCATGCGGCTGGAACCTTGTAGATTAATGTATGAATGACACAGCTGTGCAAAGCCACGACCGGCGTTGCTTATCTTCAATTCTCCTGAGTTAACGTGCCTGGTGTGGGCACTACAGTGTATGATAAGAGCACAGGTGATACAAGAGGCAACGTTGTCGGGACAGAATATGTACGCATCCCCCTGTTTCATCCCTCAAGGCTCCTTAACTGCAAACGACGTCGCGCAGTAAAGGGCAAAGTCAAATATCCTCGCGAACCAGCCCCGAGACCAATAGCTCATCTCGACATTATGCGGCGCCCCGACCAACAGCACTTCTTCGACCCTCGGACTGGCTGTGAAGACACTCACGATCTCCTGAAGATGTTCTCTGCTCCCTTTCCAGATCCGGTCGCGTTCCGCGAGGCCCACCATCACCCTCACTTGCACTCTGGGGGCCCAATCGCTCCTCCACCGGGGTACCCAAACCTGGCTAGCTGTCTCAATGTCACCAGCCGGTGGATGCTGTCGCAGACTGCCGGTGAGGTGGAAGATATCGGCATCGGCTGCCCATGATGGCAACATCAAATCTTGCAACGTTTCTGCGTTCCCTTCCCCGCGCCGCTGTCTCGCTCGGAAGGCGAGAATGTCCGGGTGCGATTGCGACCCCATACCCGAGAACGAGATGCCGCCGAGGGGATATTCAGGATTAGGGTCGTCGGCGTGAAGCGTTGCGGCGATGATGGCACTTGGCGTTCCCAGGCTATGGCAGTGCAATACGATACAGACACATCCGCTAGACGCCCCAAAACGTGCCCATAGTGCCGGTAAGATATGGCGGTGTAACCGGCGTGCATTTTGCTCTGCGAATGTCGAGTCCTGTGGAATAGGTCCAACGGGCGATGAGCCTCCATAGCCAGGTCGATCGATCGCGACCAATGGGACGTTCGACGCATCGCTCAATTTCCTGGCAGAGTGTTCCTGGTCACTGTCAAAGTATTGGGCAGAATAGCCAGCGCCATGAATAGCAACGAGAAGGGGACGTCTGTTATCGCCGGAAGTACAGGTTGATGGAATATTCGCAATGCCTGCGACAGTCGCATCGTCTGTGAGGCCCAGGATAAATGACTCCATCTCGAGTGCATGTGGCCGCCGTTGCCAGACAAAGTCACGACCTTACGAACGACTCTATATACTCCCCCAACTACGAGGGCCATTCCGTGAAGAACGCAGCTGATTCAAGCACTTTCTTGCGTTGGACTGACTCTGTTATCATGATTGAGACTTTTGCTCAGAGTTGATGAAAGGCGTTGCGCCGGGTCGTCCCGCGGCCTCCGAGCCGATAGCGCCGAACTCGACGTGGGTTTGCTTCAAGATTCAGATTTCGGCCGCCTTGAGGCTCGGACATCGACAATTGCGATCGGAGATCGAATAATAAAAGAGCTTGAGATGGTAGCCTTCAAACAGAGGTCCAGAATATGTCGAGGCATTGCAACACACTCATGGGGGAGCCTTCCGCGCTGCGCGTACACATTGTGCAGTTATCATCCGAACTTGAAGTTTTCCCATCAAGCCCCCTCTCTGCCAAAGAGAACTACTATTTACCCACGCGCATATCTCTATTGCCCACGCCGCGCACAGTATACAAGCCCATCGCCGGGCCGCCGCAGCCCAGCAGCCCGCGCTGCCTTCAATTGCTGCTGCAGCCGCGCAGCCGCGATGGCTTTAACTGCCCGCTGCAGCCCGCGATGCTTTCAATTGCTGCTAGCCCGCTGCGGTGCTAGCCTGTTAGCCTGCTGGGTTGCTGGCCTGCTGGGTTGCTGGCTTGCTGCGACCGCGGATGTAAGCCGTGTGACTATGACTGTATGGAGCTCCGGTTTGTATGGGCGGGCGTGGGCAAATTGAGATATGCGCGTGGGTAAATAGTAGTTCTCCTGCCAAAACTTATCACCCAAACCCGAGTTCCATATTCTTCGTTCATACACAGCAATTGACTCAAAGGAATTGAGTGAGACCATGTCGCAAATAATGTCAGTGTCTTCCGGCGCTCATCGGTGCGTTATCCATTTCTTGACGGTTTCGTGCGTGACTGGAAGCCACGTATCTCGGTATTTAGAATTTTAGATAGACAAGAAGCGCTCGAAATCAGGACACTCCACAAGTCGAAATGGCAGGGAGCCAGCCACAATGAACCGCACGTATATGGCTTCAAGTCTGTCGGGGTCGAACGAGTCTCCAGGTTGATCCTTGAGACGGCGGCGTTTTCGGGGATTATCCTCAGCCCAAAGACGAGCCTGCTCGAGGATAGTCCAGATGCTTGTCACCTTCGCGGACCGTGGAGCGCGTTTTGGCAGACCGTGTCCTTCAGGAGGAGGGTCCGTTAGGTGCTTTGCGGGAGCTGCTGTTCCGCCAGAACAGGAATATGTCTTGTCACAGTGCTTGCAACGCCATTCCTCCTTCCCAGTCCGCTGGTTGTAATACCGCGTCTCCCTGTCCTCGTCCGGCATATGAGATAAGACCCATGACGTTCTCGGCTTGGCGCAGGAGGTTATCGAACCCGGGCGAAGTCGCGACGATTGCCATTGTGAGGTTTGCTCTCGTCCTGGTCACAATTTGGCTGGCTGATTAGATCCGAAGCGTCATCCGATATTGACGAGGCATCTCGTTTTCTCTGGACAAAGGCAAGCCGCTGCTGAAGCATTGAGGCTGTGCGTGACAGTCTCCACTAAGCATATCGCCATTTAGCAGAGCGACTGCAACGAGTATCCAGAATTTAAGGAGGAAAGGTAGGACAGCCATGAAGAACAGGGGGAAATGAAGCTCGGAGAAATCCTAAGCTACTGCGGTTCTCAATGCTGGACGTGATTGGTTAGTCGAGGGTGCAAGCTGAGACATTCTGGTCAGCCGTGATGTGATGTGATGTGATATTATTTAACGTCCGGGAATGTCGCACAGAGAGCCAGCCTTATGTCACATACGGCCCGCGCCCTGTAGTTGTTCGCGGAAGCGCGATCCTATAACGCGGGTATTAAGGTCGAGCGCCTGCATGACTGCATGGTGCTTGGACCCCGTTGGGGTCAAAGCACACCAGCAGCCTCGGCTACACGGAATTTGCACCACAAAAGCAAAAGCTTTCCTTTGTGTATAAAGAGCAGCGCACTGTCGTGCGCTTACAGACAGCTCTTCAAGATAATTCTCATCAATTGACTGCATGCCAAATATGGATGACGTGGGCACGATCGTCTGACAGTTATGAGCCCGTTTAGCGACTTGACCGCTGAGCATAACGAAACCGATCGCCTGCCCACGAATCTCGGCTAGCGCGAATCCGGAGCTACAACAACACCATGTCCACGTCCGAAGCAAGGCTTACCAAGTCGTCCGACTGGAGTGACTGGTATGAAGACTTCATCGCCAGAGCTGAAACGGCCAAAATCCTCAAATATGTCGACATTGACACGAATGGCCCAAATCTCGACGAGCCATTGCCGCCAATGACGTCAAGAGAAATGTTAGCCGAATTGAACAAGTATCGTGTCGCGAGCTGGGAGCGAGAGAGACAGCAGAATCCTGAGGCGGCGGGACCGAAGCCTGATGCAATCGTCGAACTGCCTGAGAAGCAATGGACCCAACTCACACGACTCCAGGCGGAGTATAAGGTCCAAATGGTGACTTACACCACTTCTCAGAAGGCGTACGCCGACCTTGCAGCCTGGGTACGCTCCACGGTCGATAGGACCTACCTGAACAATGCTTCCTCCAGATCCAACCTGCGCGTCATAGTTCGCGAACTAAAGTCAAGTCTTGCGCCAACTTCCAACGAAATGAAGGAAGAAGCACGGCGAAACTACCGAACCGTCCTAGGCCAAACAAAGCGGACCAAGGTGGAAGACTGGCTCGTTGCCTGGAACAAGGCCAAGCTCGAAGGCGAAAGACACAAGATTCCAGAGCTGGAGGGGGACTCCACCATCAATGATTTCCTCACGGCTGTCGCTGCCTTTGACTCGGCCTGGTCCAAGCAATATCGCGGTCTTGTCGCCAGCAACAGAAAGACCCAAAATAGAGATGGCTACACGCTTCGACAATTGGCCGAGCTCTTCGCAGAGGAAGTCCGCAACACCAGGGCGGCCAGCAAGCAATCCGAAAATGTCTTCATGGCCACCGACAGCAGCGCTCAAGCTAGCCCATGCCCGTGTGGTCTGCCTTCTCGCATGCACCGCTACAAGCCGACGGATTGTGCTGCCGTTCACATCGCAGTAAATGGGTCGTACAAAGGCGACAAGCACCACATCAAGCCAGGGCGCGTGAGACACTGCCAAGAATCCCTCAAGCAGGCTAAGTGGAAGAGCCTGATTGACGCGGTGAAGGAATCAGCGACTCCCGAGAAAGCCAATCAGCCGACTGACAAGGACGACCTGCGAAAGTACGGCAACTTCGTTGGTTTGACGCTGGGCACTGAAACACTGTCCGACGGAACCACCGACTCCGTGTTCGCCGCATTGAACCAGCAACATCCGCTCTACAACTCCACCATCCTTGATGGCGGGGCGACAACGCATGTTGTGAATTGCAGAGACCTGCTAAGCGACGCTCACGAAGCACCGGAAGCGGACTATGTCATGATTGGCGATAGCTCTCTAAAGGTACAAGCACGAGGCACGCGCATCATGCAAAACGTCTTGGACGGAGCGGATGGAAAGAACACGCGCGATCTCGTCCTCGTCAACGTGGCCTATGTTCCGAGGTTCCATACGAATATTGTCAGCGGAAAAAGGCTCAAGAAGAAGGGACTTTGGTACTGTGGACTCGATAATACGCTACGAATGGGGACATTTTGGGACAATGACGTTCTGTGTCGGCTTACAGAGATGTATGATCTCGATATAGTCGAATACAAGCCAGTTTCCCGTTCCTACCTGCAGCGTCCGCAATCACCAGTCTCTGTGTTCAACGCCTTCCAAGACGTGTTTTCCTATTTCGGAACGCCGCCCGCCCCGCATCGAAGACTGGCAATATCAAGGCAGCAGCCTCTTCCACGCTTGGACTCCTCTCACAAATGGCATCTCCGAGCCTGCCATGCAGGACCGGATGTATTGGAGCATCTGGTCCTACGGACAAAGGGAGTCCGAGTCAAGGGCCCAACAACGGTTCAGTGCAAAGCCTGCAGTCAAGGCAAGGCTCATGAGATTATCTCCCGCAGGGAATCGGCGAACAGAGCAAGACAACCGTTTTATCGGATCTTTGCTGACCTATTCGAGTTCCCTGCGGCATACAATGGACACCGCTACATCCTGCTCGTCACGGATGAATACAGCGGTATGATGTTTTCTTGGTCACTGTCCTCAAAGACGGAAACCGGAAGGATCATGATGGAATTTGAAGCCCGCATCAAGAGACACACGGGTGCATCGATATGCAAGATCAGGATCGACAATGAAAGGTCAGTCATTAACCTGCCTCTCCAAGCCATCTCTGAGTTCCAGACCTGGGCAAAGGGGGTGGGCATCGACATCGAACTTCCGCCGTCCAACACCAAAGAACCAACCGGAGGTGCCGAGCGACCAGGGGGAATCAATCAGCAACGAATGCGCTGTGCGATTGGCCAACTACCACAAGAGCTATGGCCAGAGTATTACCGCGCAGTCGTTTGGATACATAATATCCTCCCCAGACGGAAAAACGGGTGGCTATCCCCCAAGGAGACCATAGACCGATGGTTCCACCAGCACTTCCGTTGGTACAGACCACCAAATGTCGACTTCGACTCATCGAAAGACCACCGACCGGACTGGTCTGGCATCTACGCATTCGGATGCAGGGCATATCCTCTGAACCCCCGCTACAAGGCAGGACAAGACATCAAGCTATTCAAGCTTAGCCCAAGGGCGCACGTGGGATACTTGGTTGGCTATCAAGCGAGTAATCTCTATCGCATATGGGTCCCTAAGCTCAACCGGGTTATTTTGTCTCGAGACGTGCAATTCAACGAGGAAGAATTCTTCGATCCGACCAAAGAAGAAGGTCTCGAGACCGAAACCGTGATCGAGTACAGGCCAAAGTCAAAGTCTCCCGACGCACTTCCACGACAAGACTACGACTCGATCTTGACCGATTTCCTGTACGAATTCGACGAAAACGTACTAGGCATTGACCCGGAAGGTTCGAACTCGGGAGTGGAAGGGGCTGAAAGCACAACTGATGCCGAACGAACCAAAACAAGCGGAACAGCGCAGTCTCCAGCCCGAACCAGACTTCTCACACCAACCGGACCAACGACTCTCCCAACGCCGGACCCAACGCCGCAGCAACAAACAGCGAGGGACGCTTCGCCATCTGGGCGTTCGGACACACCCGGCTCAGAAACATCAACACCGAATCTTGGGCAACCCAGTGAGGGGCGCACAGCTGGACCCAGGACGACCGGTAGCACAGATACTCCAGAGGCGCAGCAGGAAGAGAGCTCACCTGTTCGTCGATCAGAGACCGGTTCAAGCAATGACCACAACGACTACCGCAATGCTGACATCTCTCCGCCCGAGCCAACAAGCCACGCTGATCAACCTGACCAAGAGCAGAAATCAGCAGCGACTGAGCAAGGGACCTTAGAGAACAGCCAAAGTAATGGTCAAAACGAATCGCACAACTTGAATCCCCAAGAGGTTATCAGGGACTCAATCGAAGTGAAGTGGCCGCCACCAAGCCGGAAACGCGCTAAACCGGACAAACGGCCACTAGATAACCGAGTAGCAGATCAGCCTGGACCGAGCGGACATTCTAGACGACACCGCCGGAAACCAGAAGAGCTGTATGGCACACAAGCGACTCGAAGGAGCGCTAGGACGCCAAAACCAAAACAGGACGGCAGCATCAACACCGTGTTAAGCACACTACTGCCACCAGACAAGCAACCCGAAGGAAGCCTCACGACGTTCCACAGCGTTTTCCTTATCGCCACCTCAAAAGCAGCGAGGGACCATCGACCCCACCGGGACGAACTAGTGCGGTTACCCAAGCGATACCAGGATCTCGAAAAGCACCCGATGGGCCAAGAATTCAAGCAAGCCATGAGGAAGGAACTTCACGACCTCCTCCAGCGAGGCACCTGGAGACTAGTTGAGCGCGAAAAAGCTCACGGGGTGCCATTGCCACTGAAGTGGGTATTTACGTACAAGTTCGATCAGGACAGCTACCTCCAGAGATGCAAAGCTCGGGTATGTGTCCGTGGAGACCTCCAAGACGAGGACGAAGGACTTGAGACATATGCCGCCACACTTGCAGCGAAGACCTTTCGAGTCATTATGGCAACTGCGGCACGATTCGATCTCGACATCCGCCAATTTGATGTCGGAAATGCATTCCTATACAGTGACCTCAGCAAAGACCAACCAATATACGTTCAGCTACCCAAGGGATACGTGGATCTCGGTTTCTTGAAGCCAGGAGAAACGCCAGCTATGGTTGCCGAACTCCAGAAGGCATTATATGGTCTCCGGGAATCCCCGTTACTATGGTACAATGAACTCGCACAGACGCTCAAGGAGGCGGGAATCAGTCGTACGAATGAGGAGCCCTGCGTCTTCACTGACGGCAAGATCCTTGTTCTCGTCTATGTTGACGACATCCTGATCCTCGCCCCACGCCAAGAGCGGAGAGCAGTGGATGACCTCGTCAGGCATCTTCAATCCAAATATGATATACGCGAAGAACCCTTCCAGTGGTACCTTGGTATGCGAATTACTAGGGACCGGGCAAATCAGAAGATCTATCTTTGCCAAGACGCGTACATCGAGAAGATCGCACGGAAGTACCAACTGGACAGCCCAAACCTCCGCGTGCCCTCGATACCAATCACAACAATTCCCCTCGCCAGATACAGTGGGAAAGCCACTAAGGACGAAGTCAAGGCGTATCAAGAGCGAGTTGGGTCATTGATGTATGTCGCGGTCATGACAAGACCAGACATAGCCCGTGCCGCTGCACAACTTGCAAGATTCTTGACAAACCCGTCACCCGAACACCGTGCAGAGGCCGACCAATGCATTCGCTACCTCTACTCGACTAGGCACCTGGCCATCGTCTATGACGGATCATATACTGGGGAGGCGCTAGTGGTTGCAAGCGACGCATCGTTCGCCGACGACATTGAGACCCGCCGATCGTCGCAGGGATACGTCATGATGCTGTTTAACGGACCTGTCGTGTGGAAGGCTGGCCTTCAGGATACAGTTACGACCTCAACAACTGAAGCAGAAATCCTGAGCCTTGAAAGAGCCGCCAAGGAGAGCTACGCGTTGGATCGACTCCTCCGAGATATCTCCGTCGACCTTGGTCCTCTGAAAATATACTGCGACAATTTGCAGTCCATCCGACTCGTGGTTGAAGAAAACCAGCGGATCACGACCAAGCTACGACACGTCGACGTGCAGAACATGTGGCTAAAGCAAGAATTTAAGAAGGGTAGGTTCCTAGTGGAGTATCTGAGGACTGATCAAATGCCAGCCGACGGCTTGACGAAAGCGCTACCGAGATCGACCTTCGAGCGCTTCCGAGGCATGTTGAACCTAATCGACATCAAAAGGCAGACGGATCTGGAAAGATGACCAACCAATGGTGATAAGGACAACAAAATAGCGTGCTAGTAATGCTGTCGCTCGCTGTGGCGCTCCAAGCAGCGTTGACCTGATCATTCAACGCTGGGGGGTGTGTCGCACAGAGAGCCAGCCTTATGTCACATACGGCCCGCGCCCTGTAGTTGTTCGCGGAAGCGCGATCCTATAACGCGGGTATTAAGGTCGAGCGCCTGCATGACTGCATGGTGCTTGGACCCCGTTGGGGTCAAAGCACACCAGCAGCCTCGGCTACACGGAATTTGCACCACAAAAGCAAAAGCTTTCCTTTGTGTATAAAGAGCAGCGCACTGTCGTGCGCTTACAGACAGCTCTTCAAGATAATTCTCATCAATTGACTGCATGCCAAATATGGATGACGTGGGCACGATCGTCTGACAGGGAAGCTATTAAGCTAAAGCCCCTATCGGGGCAAAGGACGTGCTAGGCTGATGGGAGTTTATCTACAATTGGCATCAGCTCCAAACCGCTGTGCTTCGCCAAGTTCCTGCCCGCTGGTCCAGGTTAGCAGTCACTGAATTGTGGCTGCCTCAGGCACCAATGGCGCTCATTTCGGCTGCCCCGCAGTTTTCGCCAACGCGTCCTCATTTCAAAACAAACACCATCTAGCATCTCATCGGCTCAAGGCGCTCTTTCGTCGGAGCCTCGCACCCGTCCGCGGGATGTAGAGTCGCACGCGACGTTGCGTCGCTGTCGTCACCCATCTTTCTGATGAGCCTGGGAAGGCTTTTCCTCACCGGCTGCGTCTCGCAGCCAGAGTGGAGGGCCTCAGCCGAGCTGAGGGCGGGCCAACGCCCTTCGCTCGACCGTGACCAGAATGGAAGAAACACAAAAACACAAAAACAAAAAGGAAAGAGAGAGGGTGCTGGTCGCCTAATGGCGCGGACAGATCCTTTGGAAGAAGGAGCTTTCCGACGTCATCTCGACGAAGGCTTTGAAGCCCTTGCCTACTGCATGGTGTATCGCTTCGGCCGGTGAGGGTGCGAGCCTCATCCGGAGCCGTGGCGGTACCTTCCTGCAGTAGAACGGGTGCTCTGGTGCTTTGCGTCGTCCGCATGAGCAGTCAAGACGCGCGTCGTCATGATTGAAACGCTCGTGGTAGTCGGCGAAGTCTCCATGGCGAGATCTCGCCGCAAGGAGGCTATGGAGCGTTGCCCTGGGGAGCGCCAACTCTGGAGGGCAGCTTGTGGTTGCCTCGAGGTTCAGAGTCTTGTATGACTCTGGCGCTTCAGCTGACCACCAAGCTTTGAAGACATCTCTCGATTGCTGCCTCGCAAGTCGGCGCAGGTGGGCCGAGAAGGTCAGGAAGACGGAAAGTTTTCGTGCGGCGAAGTGATCAGCCAGGCAGCTGCGAGGGTACCATAGCAACTAGGGCCGAGCATTTGCCCGCCCTAAAAAGGAAGTAGTGACCTCGCCTGCTGCAGCCGGGCCGCGAGGGTCCCCAGTCAAGTCAAGGCTCCAATCGAGCGGCACGACGGATTCAACACGGCGTGGCGGCAATCCACGACATGTGCCCTGAACCCGACAACATGGGTCCCAGTTTGGAGGAACCTCCTCACCCCGAACGCATCGCTAACACCTTGACTGGAGCCACACCCTCGTCCACGGCGCAAATCTGGCGACAACTCTAGAGAGTATTAATGTTACTGTCATAGTCCGGCATTGATACCACGAAGCTAAACAATGCCATTCACTCTCATGCGCTCAGGCTTGCATTGGACCGCCAAGCGTCCCGCTCTTGGAGCCCCCTCAGTCCAACCCACCCCACCACCACCACCCCGACCAGTTCAGGCGATGCAGAACACGGCGTTTAGGTACATGAGCTGATTAGACATCGATTGAGAGTATGCTACGTATACAGAACCAGCAGTCGAAATGGGTCATCGACCTTCCCAAGCCCTGTGGCAAACTATGACAGGCACGGCGCCACGTGCTCACTGCTGACCACCGCTAGGACGGCTTTCCAACACTGCACTGTTCGCTGCGCCTTCCCCCGTAAGTAGGCACAACCGAGCAGCAGGGCTTTCGGCCACCCGATCTGGCTGGCCTGTACCGGCGCCAACTGACCATTCCACCCCTCTGCAGCTCCCACCCTACCACAGGTGCTCACATCGAGGCTGCGCCACGTTAGGCGGCGGGTGGTGTGCTTTGACAAATCATGACGTCGGCTGAGTCCTGTGGACGGGCCTTACATGCTTCGTTCATGCTGCCGCGTCAGGTCCCGATTGCCAAACAGCTCCTGCGAGCACAAATACTTCCTACCTGCTAGCAATTGCCTGCCTCAATGCTCGCCCTTTTCCACTCCTCCAGGGTCGTCAATGCCTATAAATCCCTTCCCTGCCATCGCGAGCGCCCTCACCTTCCCTTCTCCTAACCCTCCACTTGCCTTCGAATTATGGCCCGCACCTTTATACCCCACAAACAAAATAACATCGTGATACCACCAAAACTCAACCTTATTTTGTGATACCCCAGAGACAGAGCTTGCCACTGGTCTCGCTTCTCTCACCCTCACCACTTTTCCCGTTTGCCCGACCGTTGGCACTCGTCACTCTCCCAGGCAAGGTGCTCACCCGATCTTGCTGGATTTCGCAATTGGAAGTAAATAATAAAGAAAGGAAAAATAATAAAAGAGACAGACAGCATGGCTGCGACCGTCAACAAACCCACCGACATCAAGCAGAAGGAGGCCGACATCAATCGCAAGGTCCAAATCTACGGCATGGTCAGCGCCTTTTCCCGGGGCAAGGTCCCTTCAGTACGCCTTGGCCCGCCATTGGTATCTGGAGCTTGAAGCCTAACAGCGCCACAGAATGACCAGATCGATGTCGCCCTCAACAGCTTCCTCCAGTCCCGCGCCCTGTCTCGCCCATCGGACGAGCTCTCTGAGGACGGCAAGACGCTCGTCAAGGACACTCGCGAAGTCGTTGAGCTTGCCAAGGAGCTGCTGCTGTCGAAGAACCAAGGAAATTTGATCCAGGACTTCATCTGGCAGACATGGCAGTATGATGCAAGGAGCGTCCAGGGTCCCGTGGCCCCTATCGGCAGTGACATGGCCAAGCGCGATGGCGATGAGGCCCTTCAGGGCCTGAGAACGCTCGGAACACTGCTCATCACTAATGGCCAGTTCCGCAAGCTTCGTAAGCCTGCATGCACTGAGAGAGTTGGGTTCGCCTTGTCTGCTAACATCGCACAGTCAGCGACTTCACTATGCTCTTCCGCGACATGATTGGAGATGCCGCGACCACTGCCGCCTCCCGCGTTCGTCCCGACGAGGAAAAGCTCGCGCAGATTGACAGGCCTGCCGCCGACAACACCTGGCACGAGACCCCCGACTTCTCCAAGGAGAACTTCCGGAAGCAAGCCAAGGGCCTCTATGGCGGAAACGGCGGGGACTATGCCAACGATGTGGGCAATGCCGGCGCCGTTGCCTCTCGAGATCAGCCTGCGGGGAAGGCTGAGGGACAAAATACCACCGTTACAGCCGGCAAGCGCAAGATCGACCAAAACGTCGACCGAAACGTCGGCCAGGATACTCAAGACAGGATCAAGCAGCGCGACGTGGAATACCGCCGCCGTGCCAAGGAGTACTTGGACAAGAAGGTGCCTGAGGAGCGCAAAGACCAAATCATCTTCCGCCTCAAGAAAATGATTCTCGAATGCCAGCAGCACCCCGACTTCTCGCCGGCAATCCAGACGTTGCTCCGGCTTGCCGAATCGTACGGGAAGCATGGCAGCACTCTCGGCGAGGACTCTGCCGGCTCTGCCAAACAAGCCCGTTCCGGCCTCAAGGCCGCCGAGGATGACCTTCGCACCCTCATCGAGCGTTTTGCCAACGGCACGTCGACCTCGGACCTGTGGGCGTCCATTAGCCAGGTCTACAAGGATGCAGACAAGGATCAGGAACTGCGCAATTGGTTCAAGAACATGGACAACTACATTCGTCGCTGCCTTCTCGAGCAAGGGTACATTTTGGACGAGTCGTCCACCGAGGAGTGGAACCGCCTTTATGAGCACGGCCGTTACTTGCTTCGCGAAAAGTATCGCAGCCACACGGATCGTGTCATTGATGAGACAAAGCTTCTCACCGATCAGTTCGACAAGGACCCGCAGAACAAGGCTTTTCGTGAGTCGGTGCAGAGGCTCTTCAACCACCTGGGCCAGGACGAGGCCGGCAAGTCCGTCTTCAAGCCTCACCTCGTCAAGGACCTGACTGAGGTGATCCTACCCGCTATGCTGGCCAATATTAACTACATCCCCATCCCGCGCATCGAGTTCGTGGACCCGCAGTTCGACGTGGTCATCGAGAACTTGGTTCTGGAGAGCGACAACTTCATGCCAAATGTGTTTGAGGTGGCGAGCGAGCATTACTTCCGCATGGGCCGCAAGAAGATTGCCAACAAGCACCACAACACCGTGGATGTCAAGGTGGCCGGTGTGCAGATGGACCTGCGCGACGTCAGCTTCCATGTCAAGCGTAAGAAGGGCCTCCCTGCCATCTCGGACACTGGCGTGGCAGATATTCTACTGCCAGGCAACGGCCTGTCGTTTCGCATGAAGGTGTCGACTGCCCACAAGTGGGACTCTCAGAACTACTTCCAGGTCGACAAAGTGGATGTCGACTTCAAGGGACTCAGAATCAAAGTCAAGAAGTCTAGCCACAAGCTGCTCTTCGGCATCGTGAAACCACTTGCGCTCAGAGTGCTCCGCAAACCAATCCAGAAGGCCGTGGAGAAGGCCATCAAGGAGCAGTGCAACCGAGCCGACCTGGAGCTCTATCAGATCAAAATTGAGGCGGACCGAGCGGCCCAGCACAGGGACAACAAAGCCGAGAAGAAGGCCAACTTTTACACTCACTACTACCAGGCAGCTCAGAAGCGCTACTTGGACGGCAAGCAGACGACCAAGGAGGTGGCAGATGACAAGAGGGTCAACGTGGCCATGACGATGGAGGACAGCCTTTTGCCCAATGTCAAGCTGCCTGGCCCCGTGAGCTCCAAGGCGTGCGAGTACAAGGAACTGGCCCGCAAGGGCGAGAAGTGGGAGAGTCCCGTCTTCTCGATTGGTAGCGCCAAGAAGAGTTCCAACATTCCGCCTGCGCCGCCGATTGTGAGCAGGTCGCAGCCTACCATGACAACGCGTGGGGCCGGCGCTGGACTGGCCCCAGGCACTACGGGCGCAGGTGGCGCGACCTTTTTGGCGGCCACTGACGGGCCTACCAATGCTGCGGCCAACGGCGCCAAAACAGGTTTCGGTGGCGTCACCAACGGAAATACCAATGGCAAGGCCGCGCCAGCAATAAAACTGCACGATGATGACGAGGCCATCGCGACAGGCGGGAAAAACGTCACCAGCCTTGGCCTCGGCGCACACTAAATGCGTGGCGACAAGTCGACGTTGATGGGAGGCACGGGCGGAATGGCGGCGGTGTCGCGCGGATGTTATGCCCAATCAGTCGCTTGTGAAGTGACGATGGCTGAGGTGCTGTTGTAGCGATACCCGAGGAGTGAGTGAGACTCTCTGTACTAGAAAGGGACGACAGCCAGTTTCCTATGTCCAGTTAAGTGTATGTATCCGAACCCGTTGTGTCGCACTGAAAGGCTGCACCGCGTCCCACACACGATATACTCAGTGTGGTTGGGCAGCGAAAGTCGAGAAGAGCGGACGATGTGGCGTTGACTTTTGCACCTTATTAGTACTTGACATTACGTATGCCGGTTGTGTCCGACAACAGAGAGCGGAAATTCCCTTCGCAACGCCGAAAACTCTTGCGACAGAGCGTCGCAAAATAATGCTCAGGAACGTCGGGCCTGATCCATTGGGTGAACATCAACTTGATCCACAATCGTTGCGGCGCAGTTAGTCCATTGAGAAACGAACATTTGGCTGAGCCGGCGGAAATGTTGATGGCAACCAAATACACATGGTAACCAAATAACGTATAAGGTCATTCAACTGGGTTTCTGGAGAGCAAGTACGGTAAGAAATCTGGACGTAGTTGAAGTGGATCTATGTCATTCTTCATGCCCTATGGTAGGTAATGCGCCCGCGTTGCGCGAGAATACGCCAGTTCGACCACGGCTGAAAATTCAATCTGAACTTGGTGGCTGACAATTATTTCACTGGCGGCGACTAAGCCTGTCTTTTTGGATTGCTTTGTTTGACCAGTCATGTCTTATCACGGCATCCTCTGTCGTTGGCCGTCTCGTCCTGGAAACATGACAAGTCGACCTGGAGCACAGGAGCGAACTCAGCATTAAATGAAGGCAGGTCGGTACATCGACGGTAAGCCGCTCGATAATGTTCAGCTAACAACCAATTTATCTCCGCCTCCGGCGGGCCGAGTACTGAGTAAAAGTCCAGTAGGGCGAAGCAGAGGACCTAGTGTCCGGGGTCAGTTGCTACGGTGTGCTGGTGGCATGCCCTGGGCAGCCGCCTCCGGCGAGCACGCCGGATGCTGCTTGAAAGAGCAGTAGGACGAAGCAGCAGACCTTCTCGTGGTGTCCGGTGTCAGTAGCTGCGGTGCGCAGCGGTTGGTGTTGAGGGCGGCGTTGTGTGGTGCGGGGTCGTCGCGATGTTCGCGTCGGCTTGGCTCGCAAACAAATCCCGCAGCTCGGCTGATGCCTGCGCATCGTCAGTGAAGCGAACAAGCTGCAAGAGGGAAATCGCGTACGAAAACCATCCGACTCGGAACCGTTCTGGCAACGAGACAGGACACCCTCGAATCAGTCCGGCTCTGGGTGGTCGGCATGTGAGGTGGCCCAAGGGGTTGAAGCATTGCCGGCCCGAGGGCTCGGGACAAGCCTAAGTGCTCTATTCGGCCGGGACAAAATGACACTGACGGGAGCAGGAGGTTGTCGGATCTGTTAAGGAAGCAACCACAGAAAGCCCGAACCACCCGCGTATGCGCCGGACGTACGGCGCGAGAAGCAAAGCCCGTCACCGACGATGCGCCCCCGAGGACATATCGACCGAACATCATATGGCGGAACCTGGTTAGGTTAGTGGACGGAGTGCAGGCGGCTGTGCCGGCGTGGCAGTCGCACGGCGTCTCCGGTCTGCAAGACATGGTCGGCCGCGTCTCGGAGACGAGTCGCGGTAACGGGAAGCCGGTCCCGGGGTCGCGCCCGGGGTAGCCGGTGGGCCGTAGCGCTGTGGCATGACCAGAGGCAAGTCTGAGGAGTGGTCTCTACTCGCACTAGGGCCGGCACGGTCACCGTGCTGTGGTGTCGCCGCTGCTCCAAGACGACACCGAGACCGCGGAGGTGCCACAGTGGCTCGAGAGGACGGATGCGCATGTCGGTCGGCTCAGAGACGGGAAAGACGCCCGTTGCGGCCGGCTTAAGGTGCAAACTTGGATTACACGACCGCATGGCCCGTACCGGATACGGGGCGGTACCGTTACAGCTCTTGGCCGGGCTGTTGTACTCCTGTGGGAAGGTCTCCAGAAGGAGCATCAGGTTGACGGGGTCGTTAAGGCTTAGCCACGGCCGGCCGGGCGGCTTCCCGGGAAGGAGTAGGTTTTTCAAGGTTCTTCCCCCCACTGCCAACGAGAATCGAAGAGGAAGGGCTGCGTCCACAACGGAGGGCAGTAGCCATGCCGGCTCTGACTCTGGAAGAGGTCGAAGTCAAAGTCATGGCGGCGAAGCCGTGGAAAGCAGCCGGAACGGATGGCCTCCCGGCGATGGTGTGGAGACAGCTCTGGCCCGTAGTGAAGCGCCGCGTTCTGGCGCTCTTCCAGGCGTCGCTCCGGGATGGCGTCGTGCCCGATCAGTGGCGGACAGCAAAGATTATCCCGCTCAAAAAGCCCGAAAAAGGAGACTACACAGAAGCGAAGGCGTGGCGACCCATATCCCTCTTGTCAACGCTGGGCAAAATCTTGGAAGCGGTCGTCGCAGAACGCATATCGTACGTGGTGGAGACCTATGGCCTACTACCCGCGAACCATTTCGGTGCGCGAAAGCGACGGTCGGCCGAGCAAGGCCTCCTCCTCTTGCAAGAGCAAATTTACAAGGCATGGAGAGCCCGGAAAGTGCTAAGCCTGATCAGCTTTGACGTCAAAGGCGCGTACAATGGTGTGTGCAAGGAACGATTGCTGGAACGGATGAAAGCCAGAGGGATACCAGACCAGGTAGTCAGGTGGGTCGACGCCTTCTGCACCGCTAGGACGGCCACGGTCGTCGTGAATGGGCACACGTCGGAACTGCGCGACTTACTACAAGCTGGTCTCCCACAAGGGTCGCCCTTGTCGCCGGTTCTGTTCCTGTTCTTCAACGCAGACCTGGTGCAGCGGAGAATTAAGGCGGCAGGCGGATCCATCGCGTTCATTGACGATTATTCGGCTTGGGTGACCGGTCGCACTGCGGAGGCGAATCGGACCGGCATCCAGTCGATCATTGATGAAGCAATCGATTGGGAGAAGCGCAGTGGCGCGACCTTTGAGGTGGACAAGACGACGATCGTCCACTTTACGCGCGGCACTGCGCGAAATGACGGGTCATTCTGGATCAAGGGCACGGAGGTCAAACCCAAGGCCAGCGCAAAGATTCTGGGGGCATGGGAGGCGTCGTTTGCGACACAACGCTTGGCGGCATGGGCCACACTCTTGCCACTTTTTCCGTCACCATCGGACCTGGAAGCGAACAAAATCCGTACACGGCAGAGCTAGAAGCGGTAGCGACAGCGCTCAGATCTATACCACCAAGCCTTGTCGCCCAGGATGTGACAATCGCGGTAGGTAACCGATCGGTAGTGGCAGCGATCAGACGACCTCAGCAGCAATCTGGACAGTGCACTATCAGTGGGATCTACGATCAGATGAAACGACTTCAGAAGAGAGGCTGTACTGTCAGGCTTAGGTACGTACCGGCCAGCGAAGAGGAGCTCGCATCGCGGCAATTGGCCAAGGCCGCAGCGAAACGAGCCACGGAAAGGGGATGCGAGGCGGAAGTGCCCTGGTACCAGGCGAGGACGACGACGCTCCGGCTAGCTCTCGCCCGAGAACGAACGCGCGAACAACTACCGGAAGGCGTCGGAAGGTACTCGAAACGAATCGACAAGGCGCTGCCGGGCAGGCATACCCGTGCGATATACGACTCGCTGAAAAGGGAAGAATCAGATGTGCTGGCGCAGCTCCGCACCGGCATGGTTCGACTAAACAGCTATCTCCGCAGGATAGGAGCGACAGATTCGGCCCTGTGCGATTGCGGACAAGCGACAGAGACGGTAGAACACTTTCTCTTCCGGTGCAAGAATTGGACGGCACAGCGGGAAATCTTGTTTAAGTGCGCACGAACAAAGATTGGGAATTTGTCTTTCTTCTTGGGAGGCAAAGCTGCGTCGGATGACGACAGATGGGAACCAGACATGCAGGCCGTGCGTGCGACGATCAGATTTGCAATTGCGACGAAAAGGCTGGAATCGACCGGCGTCGCCCAGGGCGTGGATCTTTAACATGCGAATATACTAACAAAACAGCCTCGGCTGTGGCAGACCGTGCTTCAGTTGCTGAGAATAGGATGCTGAACACTTGAAGAACTTGGCCTTCAAGCAGGCCTGTCATGGAATCAAGAGCGACGAGGTTGGCTTACAAAAGTGGTGCGATGATTCATCTGTTGGGCTTGGGGTGCCACGTACCAAACGAATCAGATTGTCAATCAGGTAGCGTCAAGGCCCTATAGGGACTCCCCTCCGGGCGTAATAAAATCCATCCATCCGTAGGAGTGAGGAACTATGGGGCAAAGGCTTGACGGACCGGCCGAATCGTCGGCGTCCGCAGATCGTTTCTGACCGCACGTCATTTTCATGCCGCCGTTTTGTGGCATATGGGCCCTGGCATTGAGAATGGGTCAGTGGCGGTATCAACAGTGGAAAGTGGGAAAAGGAGAGAACAGTCGTCCGGCGACTGCTTTTCAGCATGGCCGCGAGTGGCGGCCGGGAACAAGAGTTATTCCGTGGCCGAAATCGCTAACGGTACGGACGGCCAAAAAGAAAGTAGCGAACGGCCCCGGGACCCCAAGAAAACTCTCATCAACATGCGCGCAACAACGGCTGCTGTTCTGCAGACCCTGCCGTCGACAGCAATCAGAGGTACTCCGCCATGTTGTTTAGCATCGATGACATTGGTGAACACCGTTGCGGCGCAGGCCGTTCCACCGGGAACGCCAGCAAGCTGTGTCCCACCCATAACCAAAGCGGTGCAAGCGGTAGGCGACTCCGTCGTGCAGCTATGACCGGCGCCGCCTAGACATACATTCCGATCGACTCGTGCAGTGAGTCGGTCTCATGCGAATTCTACAAAGAGCCGTAAGGGCAGGTAACATGGCCGGAAGAGCCAGAGGGAGCGGGAGTCTGGCAATGGTGTCCTGAAATGCGTGCAGAGCGCGTAGTGCCAACATGTACAAATGACCTCTGGTCAAAACCCTTGCATTCTGTCCTGCTATACCGCGGCCTGTGCAGAGTAAAACGCTACAGGAACAGTCGTGGATGACCGCAAGTGTACTGTTTTAGCACAATCCAGTGATTCCAGACGCCGGCTACTTACCGATTTTGGCGCTATTAGCCATGGCTGCAGATTGTTGCTTTTCAGTTGCACGCTGAACCTTCGTCTCCGCTGTTGTAATGCCCACCGAGCAGAAATGAAGCAGGTTTTACTTTGTCGTCGGTTCCTACTCCAATTCCGTCCAGGTCTTCCTGCAGCAAGGCAGCCATGGTTCGTGTCTTCCTCTCCGATTCTGTATCGCGCATTGCGCCTCACCGCCTCATCGCGAACCGAACGCCAGCTGTGGTCGTATTTTACGGCAATACGACATCTCCCCATAAGATTAATGCTTGTATACCGATAAAGTAGTTTAGTTAAATGGACGTGCAGCCAGCTAGCAAGCAGACGAACCCAGTGTGGTAAAGCGACGGTGGCAACGCGGATGAATTGCCCGTTTAAATGCAATGAAGTAGTTGCCATACTTGTGGCGCATGACTGAGGCTGTCAGCAACTCCTGGGACGGCCTGGGGTCCCCCATGCATTCGTCACCCTCGTCATTGCCTATACCAGCTGCAACGCCATTGAATGCGCTGATCTTCGTGTTCCCTCATCAACCTGGTCCAGGAGCAGGGGTTTGGGAATTGGCATTTTCAGTCAGGGACGGACGTGATGAGCTCCACCATCACCAAACCCATCGTCAAAGTCGAATTTAGATTTCGGTTGACGGCCAATGGTGACTGCACTGTACTGTGTTACGAGAAGTGCCACGATACTCTGCTGCGGTGCTGTACTGTGACCATCACTGCGCATTGTCTGTGGGGTTACAGGTTGGCAGATTCATCCGGCAGTGGCCTATCGGCTGGCCCCGTGGCACACAATTGTATAGACTGAATTGTTCCGCGGGATTCTGTGTTGTTGAGAGCCTAACGTGGCGTCACGAGGGCGACTGGCCGCAATGGCCGATATTCGTGACCACTTGCGCACTCACTGGGCCCAGGACCTGGCAATGCCGCGAGCGGTTAGGCTTGGCGGACGGTACGGCCGATACTGGTCTGCGGGCTGTTGCCTGGGCCTTGTACAGTGAGCTACGTCGGTATGGATTTCGCCACGTCAATCCCGCCATTTGTCGGCGTCGCTCTTGTTGCAACCAACATGAGCGGGAAACGCGGCAGAAGGCTCCAGCCTGTGTGCTCATCTTGGCAGGGCATTCACACCTTGTGTGTACCTTCGGTCGGGCTTCTGGGATACGAAAACAAATTGCTTGAAAAGTCCATCCGAGGGAGGTTTCAGGGCGCAGCATTGCGGGCGCCTGATGTAACAAAACGCCCTGTGTCGCATATTGTCAGACAATTGGCTCCACAGGGATCACAGTTGGCATCGTGCTAATTGATGAGAATTATGTTGAAGAGCTATCTGTAAGTCCACAACAGTGCGCTGCCCTTTATACACAAAGGAAAGATTTGCTTTGTGGTGCAGAGTCCCTGTAATTGAAGCTGGTGTTCCGATATATGCAACCAGTGTTTGAGCTTTGACCTCAACGAGGGTCCAAAACAACGCATGCAGACGCTCGACCTTAACATGCGTGTTATAGTATCCGGCTTCCACGCACAATCTTGCTGAGTAAGTATGGTGTACGGCCCAAGCCTGGCTGTTTGTCGACACATATCGATGTTTTCGGTTGAGGATGATTCTTCGCCCTTCAAAGTGATGCCATATCATGTGTCATGTCGTCATGCCATGGACCACGATGATGGCGCCATCTCAGGCCGACTTGAAGTCTTTCTATTTATGGGTCAATCCTGACACTCGTGCGCTCATTTGCACTCAGTACGGATGCAGACATGCGCTCTGCGTCAAAACGCGCATTATGGAATGAGTCGCCGTTTATGACTTCAGTTTATAGAACCTGCCCCTACGCGTGTAGTGACGCCAAATGACAGCGCAGAGGATCGTTGAGCAGATGCATAAGCCTAAAAGAACGACGTACGAGGAGGCTGTCCGCCCCCCGGGGTCATCCTCATAGACCTTCAGGCTATGTATCCCCCAGTAAGCATCTCTGAACTCTGCTGGATGCATACGTACGAATTCCACGCACGTTCGCGCCTTTGGGCCACATAGCGAATCTTCATGCCAGACACTACCAGCCCAGCCTCCACAAAAAGCAGTATTGATGATTAAGGTCTGGTTTTGTATATATGAGTCGATGTCGCATGCGCCCGAAAAGCTCGCTAAAGGTAAGCCCCAGGTAGCTGGGGCCGGCCGTCCGTATGCGATGTCGGAGGGTATTGATCGGCGGCGGAGGAACCACACCTTGATAGCCTTGCTTGTCCACTCTACTGCATAGATTCCCCCGCCCTCGTTATTGAAGATACTGCCGTAAGCATTCGATTGATTTGCAATGATTTTGCATCCGATGTTTTTGTGTTGGTCGGGAGCATACACGTAGCAATTATATGTGTCCACCGTACCAGTGAAGTCGCCTCCGTGTATAATTTCGCAGCCTTCGCGAGTATGGAGCGCAATATTGTTGTGATTTTGAGCATTCACTCCTTCGATGATGTCAAGTTCTCCCATTTCGGGCCAGGGCCGATGTGATGCCATTGTCCAGCTGTAAGTGTTAAATTCGTAAGTACACTTCCATAATGCTCTAGATAACTTGTTCCAAATGACCATCCCCGAAGTAGGACATCCAACGTGCATGGGTGGCCATGTTACTGGTGGAACTCACAAAGCAGGCCATGCACCACAGATCGGGGCCGGCATGTGATACACATCCAGCAGAAATAAGCCATGGTTGTAGGACTTCTTCGATTCTATTCGAACGCTCTGTCTTCCACGACCGTGGGACACATTTAGATTGTCCACACCAATGTAGACGTGGGTGTCGGAGGCTTCAATGAGTCCATTCGCTCTTGCTGTGGCCTCCGAAGTGTAGTCAACGTAGCCTTCAGTTGGATCATCCCCCTAAGCTCCTCTTCGATTAGTTGAAGTTCGCGGGACTCTGACATGGTGGTTTATCAGCTGGTGGTTGAGTAGGGTGAGGCAGGTCCCGTACCGTGAAAAAGTTGAACTTGTCGAAAAACGAAGAAGGGGAATAAACGTCTGTCAGTTGATATACTGCGCAGCATCTTGGACTGCTTCCCAATGCAAGAAACAGCAAAACCGCCAAGGAAAACGTTCTCATACTGGTGACCGCGTCGCGCGCAGACAGACTTCCACCGGAATGAGTACTGAGGAGAGGAAACGGAAACAACGAAATATTTGGCCTGGGCGTCGGAGAGCAGATGAGGAGCCCTCTCTCTCATTGTTTATTACTTCTTTGTTCATTTTCCGCGAAATTGCTTGTCTTAGAATTCTCGTAAGTCGCACCGCCAGGATGAGACATTAGACGACTCAAACTGTGAGACAGTCCCACAAACGGCAGTGCTCAAATCCTGTCAATATCAAGCCGCTCATTCACATAGACCATTACCAGCACTGCTGCCTACCATCGGTGGCGATAGCTTCAGGCAACCTGGCTTCTGCCTGTCGTGTCTCAGATGCCTGCCTCAATCGGCACAGGTATAAAATACCGACTACAGTCAATCGTTAGATAGAAGAATCAAGAGTCTTTTGTTGCCCAATTCGCTGGGGGCCTTCTGCCCGGTCGTCAGTTAGTCATGCACACGTGCAGTGCGACAAATCCTCCTCAGCGTCGTGGAGAATTTCCCTGAAATTTCCATCGGCAGCAGAACCCACCGCGTGGAAGGGGCTCGAGGCAGATAAGTAATGGCCCGTGTCCAAGCCACTTCTAGGCCGCTTCAATTGTCGGATAAACTAGCAGCAACATGGCGAAAGTGTCAACCACGGCTACGATCCAGAATCCTGGGCTGGTCTCTCGCTCGACAAAGTCGCGCTCGAACAGAAGTCGACATGAGCCAAGTCGCTCCAAACCCGTCATCGTCACCGTCAATGGCGACGACGATATGTTTTCGTTGAATCGGAGGCAGAAGCTCGCTCTAGGCTTGACACCAATGGCAACTCTTATTCCAGCAATACTGACTTGCTATTATTGGTGGCTGCAGCACTCCTTTCTTTCAGCGCCGGGAGCTGTCGATGCTGATATCAATGTGAGCCTGCGGCGGTACTATCTCCTCTTTAATATAATGACGAACGGTGTGTTTCAAGTCATCACACGAAGTGGTCCCGCATGATGCTGATTTGTAGTCCCCGACTATTTTAAAAAACTTTTGGATGCCTTGGCTATATCAAAAGGCGCTTGGAGACCTCGCCTGTTGCTACAGGGCCAGGGTGTCCCAGCTGTTGACGTGGCAGTTGTCTGCTGCAAGGAAGAGCTCTCCGTGATAATGGACACAGTCAAGGCAGCACTTTGCACGGACTATCCAAGTGACCGACTGCGAATAATTGTCTCGGACGACGGGGCGCAACAATGTGTTGAGGAAGGCGTTCGCTTGCTGAAGGAACAGTATCCCGGAATGCAGTTGTTCTACACAGCACGTACCAAAACTTCGGAAAATAGTCACAAGGCAGGGAACCTCAACCATGTACTCGAATACACCGCCAAGTTGCCAGGGAGCCATGCGCAGTTCATTGCAGGACTAGATGCCGATATGATCCCGGAGCGGAGATGGCTTAGAGCCCAACTACCACATCTGCTCATGGATACTCGAATGGCGTTCACTTGTCCTCCACCATGCTTCTATAACGTCCCGACGGATGACCCTATCTCACAATCGCTTTTCGCATTCCACAGGTTCGAAGAAATTGTGAAGGACTCGGCAGGCATTGCCTGGTGCACAGGGTCTGGATGGGTGATGCGTCGCGCTGCGCTGGCCGAAATAGGGGGTTTTCCGACGGAATCCCTCACTGAGGATCTTCTTTGTGGCAAACTTATGCTGGGCAGAGGTGCGTCAACGCCCAAACACACTACAGCGTACTAAGAACCTCCAGGTTGGAGATCGGCTTATGTGCAGGAGGCGCTACAGTGGGGTTTGGTACCGGACACGTACCACGGGCATATCCGGCAACGAACTCGCTGGGTGAGTGGTCATCACCAATTTCAAACTTCAATATTAACCTCAGTACTCTATACAGAGCACTGGCGGGGTCCAGGCAGGCCTCAAAATGAAGTTATGCCTCTTCGGTGACCTTTCGCGACATCTCAACTATTGGCAACGAGCATACAGTTTCTGGTATCTCTTCCAGAATGCATCAGCCACCTTGAAAACACTAGAAGTGCTGCATTCCATGCTGATGCTCATTTTTGGGTGGCCCATGGTCGCCTTCGTTGACAAGCATCAACTCCAACATCTTGTCAGAGTTGCTGCTCTGGGTCATACCTTTGGCTTTATCCGGCAGTGCCTAGTTGCGTATGTCAATGGGTATGCGGCAAGTTGCCGAGAGATTCTCTGCCTTTACTTTATGAACACGTGTAAGTCATCCAGTGAGGCTTCGACGGGCCCGGCTAAGCTAGGCGACCGATAGACTTTGCTCTAGATCACTGGCGCACGTTTGTGCTCCCAAAATGGTTAGGTGGCCGTCCGAATGCATTTTCTGCGAAGTTTCCATCTACTGGGAGTTTGCCCGACGAACTTCACGAGAGGAACGATGACCTAAGAGCCCCCCTTCGTAAACGACTGAAGTCAATCTTATTGAAAGATGGCGCGGCTTTTCACCTGGCTGTGTCCTTGATGTTTGTTTCTGGTTTCCTTCGAAACATTTCAAGGGCATACATCTTACATCCCGGCGATATGGAAGGATTCCTTCTCTATCTGCTTCCCAGGGCCTTCTGGGTTGCCGGAACATGGCCTGCTTACACTGCGGCATATTTGCGACCTTTCTGGTACGCTGTATTTCCCCCCACGATGCAGGACCGCGAGCATCTTCTTGACCGAGACGCGACCGGTGTTGCCTACCCGAAAGACGTATCCAAGCTCCCGAAGTCGCCCATCCGCGGCTTCGGCCTGGAGCTAGTCAACTCGATTTCTGCCTTTTGGGCCATGGTTTTACTATTCGGAAGTTGGTGGTGGGTTCAGGAAATCACAGCTGATTCTGGTTAAAGAGTTGCGCCAGTGGCTGCGCTGGATTAGACGCTGGTCCAGGCTTTCAGGTTTGTATCGCATCGGAGCTGAATTGGGGCGGGGACTTGTCTTTGTATCCGTTGGATTGTAGCGTCCCCGGAATTCAAGGCTTAATTTCGGGTTAGGGTTGGGCCTTGCGGTCGTCGTTGGAAGTCCTCAACGAGCGCGTTGCGTGCTGCAAAGATAGCTTTTGACTACGTATCACGATATCTATTCAGTAGATGAGTCTGGCATAATCCCTTTGACCGTTGGCAGCTGACACAAAGCCCGTGTATTTCGGCTCGTTCCGCCACCTATACGACACCAGGTCAACCAAAAAACCCCATCCACCAAGCTTACATCCTTGCACAACGTTACACCGATGTAGCTGACCGGGCTTGTAGCCCATCTGTGAGCGTCAAAACAGCGATGGCATACTGGTCAGTTTGGAGGAGTCAATTGTATTGACGGTTGCTGGTGCACTTTTCCAGGACCCTGGCCACCGTGTTCCAGGGTCCACGTGTCATGTGTCTACCGCCGGGTGTACGGGCCGATGGTGGGCGTAACCACTGATGTAACGCGGGGTTCTGCTGGTTGCAGTCCGAATGCGGGCTTAGCAGGGCAATGGTTGCTTCTCGCGATATGCTGCCATTGGCTGCATGCTTTTGGGCGGGTGGTTCGATGTTGTATCCGCAAACCACTAATTATCGCGTGTCTGCCCAAGAGCAGCTGGTCCGACTTCTTACAAGCTTCACTCTCATCAAGTTTGCACAGAATAAATCTAGTTTCAATTACCGCGAGAGCTGAATGACTAATGAAGTACCAGTAGCACATGCAGCTGTCGCCTGGAGCATCGCCGTCAGATACTTAAGAGCGTAGCTTGCTTGGGCAGAAGTATTGGCAACACGTGTCAGGATTTCCACGGCGACATCGAGAACGGCAATTCCTCTGGGGACCAGAATGCCATCTATGACAATATGTCTGAGAGCAGAAAATGAGCCACCGTCCACCGCAGCAATATACACTAAGCTCGCTATTCAGCGAGTGCCGCTAATTGCTCATCCAGAAACGCAACAATCTGTCCGGTATCGCCATGTGACACTGCGGTCGCCACTGCATCTCGCAACGACCTCGCTACTCTCCTGTAGCTAGCTACTGCGTCTAAAATGGAGAGGGTTTCTCCGTGCTTCACGGCATGCGGAGTGCGATACCCATGCGAACCGCCCTCTTGTAGCTGCGGCTGCAATAGCTTCTCAGCCCGCAGGCAAGTCCACACACAAAGGCCCTTGCAGACGTCTCGCAGGATGGACGGCGCCAGGTCAATGAGGGAATGCGTCTTGGCCTCCTTGCCGTGCAGCCGAATCTGGGCCAACCACCAAGACATGTCTGCGACCTGGTCAACAGCCCGCAAAGACTCGTACTCCACCCGGTGGTACACGGCCTCAGACAAAATGCTGGCTGCATTCTGGAAGCCATACTGGTCGACGAAGTTCTCAATTTGCATATAACAGTTGATCTCCAAGAGCCACGCCACCGCTCGATGTAGATCTGCAAGATGATTTACCGACCTGACACGAGGAGAGTGCCTACTTTCGACGGAATCCACTGGGCTGTGTTGCGGTTTCGGCAGCTGTCCTGCGCAGTGGTTCTGGCGCCAGTCCGCCAGCTCGTCGTACAGTGGACCTACATCTTCCGCCTTGATCCCTCGCTGTCTCGTCGTGACCGTGCACAGCCGCTGCAAGATTCTTCGCGCAATGACTGCCAGAGCGAGAATGGCATCCAGGTAGCTTGCACTCTGCGTCCGCAGCAAGTCTGGCGGCGCGTCGACGTCGCTGTCCGCTATGCGAGATGCCGTCTGGTAGTCCATGTTGCTGAAGGCGTCGAGGCCGTACACGTGCCAAAAAAGGAGTGTTCGCCGATCGTTGGCTCGTGTCGGCGCGGTAGGGTCATCGGGAGCTTGTAGCATAGTGCCGGTTGCGCACGACCGCAGCATCATCAGCACAAGCGAGTCGTGCGTCAAGAAGAGATTCTCCAGGTGTTCGTCAAGTGAGGAGCGTCCGGCATCGCTGTATTTAAAATGGAGCATGATGGCCAATGCTTCGAGATCATCGAGACGGGTTGGCGCTTGGCCGGCTGGCCGTTTCTGGGCCTCGAAGAAGGCGTCCCTGAACTTGCCGGCCAACCTTTGCTGCACGTTCCACTTGTCGGCTGCCTCGATGTATGGCATGCCACGACACGCAACGGCAAATATCAGGCAGGGACTGCATCTTCCCGCGCGATAGTCGTCCCAGAATGCGTCCTCCAGAAGGACAGGCATGCACAACGCTGCGAGGTCAAAGTAGGCGTGCAGAGCGGCGTTGAACGTCGCCAAGCTTAGATCGCAGCCGAGCCATGGCTCGTGTAGAGCTGCGTGGTACTCTCCAGTAGGCTCTGTGAGAGGCTGGACAGCAGGCGGTTGTGGGGAATGTAGTTGAGCGGAAAGAGTTGCTGATGGGCCGGCAGAAGCCGGAACTGCTGGATTCGCCATGAAGATTTGGTCCAGGAACAAACCTGCATCCAAGCTCAATTCGAGAGGGTTTCTCAGAACTGAGAGATCGGGCGCCGAGTCGTTTAGTAGCCTAACAGTTTCTGCATCAGGCGGCGATGGAAACAATGGAGCCTTGGCGTGTGTCGGGTGGTATCGCAAGTCGTCGTCGCTGAGCACATCTTGCGTTGAGGAACGCGTGCCTGGTCTATCATCGTACTGCGTGACTCGTTCGCGGGGTACAATTGCCTGTCGCCGCTTATTGCGGATGCGAACATCGTCGGAGTCGTCGAGAGAGCACGTCAGTTGGCGCAGCGAACACTGTGAGCATCCTTCGTTGCCTCGACCTATGCGCAGCGCGCGGTCGCACTTGATCTTGCGTCGGTGGCAGAAGTCGCACGACTCTCTCTCCACGCCTCTCTTAAGCTGCATTTCCTCGCGAAGTCGCCGCTGAGTGTTTTGACACCGTATTGTAGCTCCACGTTCGGTGCCGAGAGTCGCCGCGGTCATTCACATGTTGAGCAGGCGGTGCGGTAAATTCGCGAAGGGCATGACGGCCCTCGTCTTTCAGAATCGCCGCGGGATTTGGCTGGGTTCTCCACGCCGTGCCCGCTGTGGCGCACGACGCCATATATTACTGGCTGCTTGTAGGGCCCACAAGCCAAGGTCTTGGACGTCGCACGGGACATTCACGGCGACAACACGGCGCTTACGCACTCAGTCGTGGAGAAGCTCTCAGGCAATCCCCAATGCCGCAGGCATATAACCTCTTCGCTTTGCGATGAAGTGAGAATGGTGTGGGACGTCTTATGGTCTGCTGATAACAGAGCTCGCTTCGACGAATACATATAATGAACGCCACCGGGCTCAACTCGACGGACCACATCGGCGCCCTTCCTTTTACGCCCATATACGGACCCAATGCTTTCTTCCTCTCCATCTTCACTATTCTCCTTGTTGTACAAATTGTCCTTACGTACTTCTTCTGGAGATCCTACGGCTATGCAATTGGCATGCTCGGTGGGCTGCTGCTCGAGCTGCTCGGGTACGCGGCGAAGCTCATGCTCTCGCAGGACCGCAGGAACAAGAATGGATACATCATGTAAGCCGAACAGGGATGGACCGCCAACAGTGGTCTCGGTGGTGAACGAGGAGTTTGGGGGGCTGACGAGAGACATTCACCTTCCCTTCGCGCGCAGGTACATCATCGGCTTAACTCTCGGTCCTACCTTCTTGTCGGCGTCGCTGTATCTCGGACTGAAGACGTTTCAACAACACTATAGTTTCACACGCTTCTGGCACATTGGGCCCAAGTTGTTTGCCGCGCTGTTCATTCTGGGAGATTTCATTTCTCTCGCTTTTATTGGAGTCGGGGGTTCCCTGGCTGCAATATATGCCGAGGATCCAATTGGCGTGAACCTCATGATCGCTGGGCTGGCCACACAGGTCCTCTTCACAGCGTTATTCTGTGTAGTCCTCGCCATAGTCTTTCGGAAAACGCGCTGGAAACTGAGACATGACAAAACTCGATTCTTCATGTTAGGTAAGTTTGCTTTGGGGGGTACTTCGCTACTATTTGCTGCGTGGGTCGTGCTGACTGACCACCGCAGGAGGGTCAGTTGCAGCCGTTTGTCTCTTGATTCGCTCCATTTGGAGAGTTGTCGAGCTCAGCGAAGGATTCAACGGTCCTCTCACCTCCAAGGAGGGCGTCTTCATCGCTTTGGACAGCATACCGATGGTCATCATGTCTGTGCTAATTACATTATTGCATCCTCATTTCTGGTTCCGCGAGAGCCGGCATAGCATATCGAGAGTAAGAGACGGATTTTGGATTGTATGTAGAGAGTAATAAAATGGACTTAAGTCATTCCATCTTAACGTCGCTGAAGCTGGGGCTGGGTGCCCGTCGCAGACGACGGTCGCGTGCGAGAGCAGAGTTGCATAGACTCGGGGGTTTGGCTTTGTATGCGTTGGGCTTGGCGAATTTCGCGTGCACGCAGCCAAATCCAGGCCAAAAACCGCTTCTTGGCCGTCCCACGCCAGCGCAACGCCCAGAACAGCGACTCAGGGCCTATGACTGAGTGCCAACGGCAGGCGCCTGTTTGGCGCAGCCTGCCTGCGTTCGCCGTCCTGGCCGAGTGCGAGCAGCTTGTAAGCCAGGGTTCACGGTAGGTCCTCTACCATTCATTGGCGTGCACGGGTGCAGCTCATTTACCTCAGGCGGTCGCCAGTCGGTGCCAGCCACTGTTGTGTCTCCGTTGCAAGTGCCCGCTCGCAACCGTGACAGTCGGCGGCGTCCCCATGCGGGTCGCTTCGTTGGACGTCGGCTCAGGCACGGAAATTCGGCTTATCGTCCTGAGCACATCATGAGCATATCCGACCGGAAGAATTCCACTGGGAAGCGTCTTGGCGTTGCGTGCTTCTACAATGGGAGGCGTCAGTCGCGACGGGGCTGATGGCTGCCGCGCCAATCTGACCGTTTATGCCTCTTCCGTCTGCGAATATGTGGAGGGTTGCCTACTAATACTGTCCCAATTGTCTTTCGAATCACGCCGCAATACCATCATGCGGGGTCCCCTTCCGCGGCGTCGGGCCAATGAGGCTGCCAGGCTTGTGCTCGGGCCCCTGGGGACGTGCTGGCATTGCGCCGCAATACCAAACCAGTACCCTGGGCCCTGAAATGTGCAGGACGAGGACCCTTGGGGCGCGGCTTGCAGAAGAAGCAAAAAAACACCAGAGGAGGGCGCCCGACCCGCGAGAGCCTGCCGGAGTGGCGCGTCGACCGTTGCGAGGAGTGCGGTTTCTGCCTGCGGCCCGGGAAAAAGGAGCTGAAGAGGCATCTCGACGCGAGCACAGGCCGCGGGGCGCGGAGCTTCGGGCGCTGATGGAACTACTAGAGAGCCACGATGTCTGGACGGCCGGCGAGGAGCCGCTGGCAGGTCGGTGGCCCACCCGGGCCGTGCCGGACTGCGGGTCCATGACGGGTTCCGAGGCGTGGGAGGCGATGGCTTCGTGACACGGAACCTAAAGCGGGTGGAGAGGCATGATGTCAATATCAAGCCGCTCATTCACGTAGGACGTTAAGAGTACTTGCTGCCTGCCACCGGTGGCGATAGCTTCAGGCAAACCAGCTTCTGCCTGAGTCTTTTGTTGCGCAATTCGCTAGTGACATTCTGCCCGGTCGTCAGTTAGTCATGCACATGTGCAGTGCGACACGGGTCGTGCCGATAATGGGTCCGGGAGGTCACATGGCGATCGTGTGGGTAGCCTCACGGCGGCAAGCGCTGGACCAAGACGACGGTGAGTGCAGGATACACCAAAGAATCGTGGCCCGCGGCCGTATGGCTCGCGCGAGGGGAGTCGTCCTGCCGACCCGGAGGGACAATCTCGCCGAGGTTCCCGTAATGCTTTCTCCAAACGTATTGTGGGTTTGAGAACCTCCGGAGCACCGCAAGCGCCAATACAACAACGGGCCGCGCCGCAACACCGGCTCGGCGGCAATCACGGCGGAGGCATGGGTACGCGCTATTATCACCACGCAGTCGCGCCGCGAGAGGCCAACTTCTTCCCGGATCTAGTTCTGGGCGCCGTCCTTGCCTCCACCTTGAACTTCTTGAACTAGGCATCGCTTACGCTCGCGGTCGGCCATTGAAGAGGCTCCAGCGGAGCGGAGGAGGCAAATGGTGCGGCCGCCCGCCGGTGGTGCCCCGCCACCAAACCGCCACCACAGTGCACTTTGCACTGCCGGACACCACAATCGCGCACAAGCTGATGCGAACCCAACTCCTGATGGTGCCGTGCACACCGACATCGTTGGCGGGGATGCAACAGCCGGTAACATCCTGATTGGTGAGAATGACAGTGCCTGGATCATTGATTTTCGCGGCGATTACACGTTAGGGTAGGTTGAGGAGAAGGCCGGGACTCGGGACGGTGGCATGCCAGGATTGGCAAGAGCTATGGACAGCCTCTCGTATCCACGTGTACGAACGCTCTCGGTCGCTTCCAGGTGTTCATCAGGCATCACAATCGAAATCTTTCGCTGATTGCCAATTGGTCCAGTCCCGCGCATGCCGAAGAGCTGGTCCTGCCAAATTCGCGGCGATATCGACGCTCCGAGTTTAATATGTAGTCCGGGGTTGCCGGGCAACGACATACCAAGGACAACGCAAACGCCACCAAGCCACGTTGACCTCAGCCAACCACTGTGATGTCATGCAGCTTCCCCTCGAGGACCTTTTTACACCATACAACTACGCGAATTCATTGCAAGGATGGCAAAAACGACTACCGCGCGCCCGCCTCCGCCCTCAATTCGCAAGAGGACGCGGCAGCCATATCGCTCTCAGCAAAAGTCGAAGCCAGCGGGTAGCGCTGCCGAGGGCAACCGACATCCGGTAAACAGCGACAACAGAGACAATCTAGCAGAGGATGAGTAAGTGCCAAGGCCAGTACATGCGGTCGTCGTATGCTCACGCCTGGCAGGTTCATTGTGGAGAAGATCAGGGACCATGCCGTTGCTGAAGATGCACGTATTGACCCGCTGGAGTTTTGATGCTCGGAGTTGCTAAATACCCGAAGGGTTCCCTTACGTTTTGGGTCAAATGGGCCGGCTGGAACAGAGTATCTGACATGACCTGGGAACCAGAGGATCATCTAAGGTGAGCAGCAATCCACGCCGTTACTTGAAGCATGAGCTAAGCTGTTATGCGCGACAGCAAGTGTTCCGTACTGCAAGAATATTTTGATCAGATTGGCGGTCGCGACAAAGCGATTGCAGGAAGAGCGGTCCAAGCCAAAAAGGATGATGCAGGTACCAGCGGCTCGCTCTCACCGACAACAGGACGGCGGGACAACAACTCGGTAACTGGGACAACAAATTGGGAGCCTCCTCCAGGCTCTTGGGAATACGATATCAAGGCAATCACAGGCTTAGAGGATGACAGCGGCGGCAAGCTAACGGTATACCTCGATTGGAAGAACGAGCGCAAAACCAAGCACGACACATCGGTCATTTACAAGAAATGCCCCCAGATGGTAGGCTGCCAGGATAGTTACAAGAGATGACATGGTTCTGACAACACCAGATGCTCCAGTTCTACGAGAGGCACGTGAAAATCATTCGCAACGCTGTCGCAGGCCTGGAAGGGCACTCATGAGGTCGAACTCTGGAACGAACCGGGGCGGTAACACGGTGGTGGTAGATGGACATTACGAGGCTTGCTACTAAGATGTCGTTGGGTTTGATGCCGAAATGACCAGCAATGACTGACAGCATGTGCCTAACCACTTCTACTTGTAAGATTGAAACATGTCAGCACTGTACAGCTTGCGCACCCATCGGTGAGTCCGCGGGGCAATCCGGCAACTGGCTGAAAAACATCATCGGAATTTTGGCATGGTCATGTTCAACGACAACGCCGCCAGAACAAATAGGCGCCGACCATTAACGGAGCGCGTGGTACTGTGTGAAGCCTTCCTGTTCCAGGTCTAACTTCAGGGCCTATATTCCCCATCGTAAATGACCGACGGCTTTGCATCCGGCACTTAGCAGGCTTGTTACGCGTTCAGAGTCAGGATACGGTGACGACGCGGTTGGAGGGTCATCCTTGACAGGTCACGCTCTGGCAGCCTTTACCGATTCTCCTGACTACAATTGAGCGAGCTTTACGTGTGCACATGTCCCAGGCCTGGATTGCGTTGGGAGGAACGTCTGAGCAGGTAAAGTTCCTCGCCAAGCTTTAGAGAGCCGCCTTGACCTGCCTAGTTGCTTGAATGGTACAGGATGCATGCGATGCTCATCAGCGATGTCGACGGCAAGGTTGTGTAGAAGACTGAGTGTAAAGGTCTATGCCAGCCCAGAGTCGATAAGTCTTGCTATGTTTCCATGATGGCATCCGGTACGATTAAGCGTTGGCAAGTACCGACACGTGGCTGATGTGTTTCTCATCCAATTTCCCTATCCTTGATCGGCCTATGTCCATACAGTATAGTTACGTCACGGCCTTGGCCGCATGTGCTTTCCTTTGAGGGAACGAGTTCCGAATTGTTGCAAGAACGAGCCTCAGGTGTCAAGGCCAACAACCGGGTATGGCTTCAGGCTGCACAGGTGCAGCCTGCAGGCACGACGCCGTTGCCTACAGTGAGTCATGTCTACGGCCTCAATGGCACAGGTATAAGAACAACAGCTTCATGCCAGTATCAGATAGAAATTAAGCATTCCTTTGCCCACGGTTTTCTTACCTAAGTGTGTGACACGAATCAATTGGTGCGCGTTGCTTGGCTCATTGACTGCAGGAAGAAGTCGTCCCGCGCACCTCATGACCCTTTTTGGGCCGGCGATGGCATGGATTGTGAGTCGGAGCGACGGCACTGGCCTCCGAGCAGCTAGTGATCCCCAGGAGCAACAAAGTCGTCGCCTGTGTTATGGGTCTCATGTTGGTCCGATGCGACTCGTCGCACACTCCTAGCCACGATTTGGCGAGCAATTCCGCTCGTCAATTTGTGCGTACCATTGCGCAAGTTGCGAAGTCAGATGGTACATCGCTTGGATCGACACTGCGGCCGCCCGCTAAGTGGCTCGAAGGCTCCACTACCTTCCTTGGTATATGATCTGTCGGAATGGGTGATCACAATGTGTGCAAAATCGGGTGTGTGCTTATTGTGTGTCTGTGTGAGCCACACTGCCTGCCCATGTACTTCCAGCTCATGCAATCACCTGAATCCATATCCTTGTACCGGGTTCACCCCCTTTGTGCAACCTCACTCCCTGACAACACTTAGGCACAAATGGACGGCATTGATAGATTGACGCCCATGTGCAATTAAAACGCGCTAAAGTATGCGGCAATCGGATACAAGGATAATTGGTTGGTGGTGGTTGGGCGTAGGGTAGAGCATCGACTCCCCCGCCCACAAGAACTTCAGGTTCAAGCACTAGAATCAACAGTTCTGGCCTCATCGTTGACTACGGGAACCCCATCGTGATTCGAGTGCTGCATCGTCAATCTAACAGGCATCGTTACGCGGTGCATATGCAATACGCGGGGTTATGCTGACAGTGATAGATTGACGCCCATGTGCAATTAAAACGGCGCTAAAGTATGCGGCAATCGGATACAAGGATAATTGGTTGGTGGTGGTTGGGCGTAGGGTAGAGCATCGACTCCCCCGCCCACAAGAACTTCAGGTTCAAGCAATAGAATCAACAGTTCTGGCCTCATCGTTGACTACGGGAACCCCATCGTGATTCGAGTGCTGCATCGTCAATCTAACTGATAGATTGACGCCCATGTGCAATTAAAACGGCGCTAAAGTATGCGGCAATCGGATACAAGGATAATTGGTTGGTGGTGGTTGGGCGTAGGGTAGAGCATCGACTCCCCCGCCCACAAGAACTTCAGGTTCAAGCAATAGAATCAACAGTTCTGGCCTCATCGTTGACTACGGGAACCCCATCGTGATTCGAGTGCTGCGTCGTCAATCTAACAATTAAGAGTCTCAATCCGCTTTCGAGCCGACTGCGCTTTGCGAGACGATACGCGATGTCGAACAATAATCCCTCATCCCAGAAGGTGCTCCTGCAGACCTTCGAGGACTGGGGACGATGGGACGAAGAATTCCAGACGAAGGCCACAAGCCTGCAGCTTTGGGACTTTATTGACCCGCAGAGTGATGAGACACCGATGGACAAGCCTGAGCGCCCCAATGTTGGCGACTACTACAGGCGGATCCCACCAAGGACGTCCGACCCGGAGTCCCAGGCGGGAAGGCAGACCCGCCACAGTGGGCAGTCTAGCCAAACCCAAAGGCAGTCATCGCCCAGCGAGCCAATAATCTCGTTACCGGAAGCGACGTACACCAATCTTCGTGCCCGTTCAGTTGCGGAGCTCACGACCGATGACAAGTCAACATTCATGTTTGAATGGAGAGTCTACGAGCAAGACTACCGAGAGTACAAGGAGCAGGAAGCAAGATGTGAAAAGCTGAAGGCATGGGTGACAGATACAGTAGACTACGGCCTGCGCCAGAGCTCCTGCCTACCCATGTGGGACCTGCGGACCTGGTACACCAACCTGAAGACCAGTGTGGGAGCCACTGAACGAGAGCAGCAGACGGCTGCAAGACGCAAGTATCAGGCGGCTACCACGCCACTCACAAAGTTCCCCAAGGATTTTGCTGCGTGGATCACGGCTTGGGAAATGGCGACCAACCATGCTCTTGTCAGGAAGACTGGTGGTGTCGAGGACCCAAACGTGTGGTTCGAAGACCTGACCAAAGCAATCCAGCCCATCCTCCCAAGCTGGGTCGCTATTTATGCTGGCATCTACAAGGAGAAGCTTGAGGAGAAGACCCTGGCTATCGGTGAAGTTGCCAAAGACCTACGAAAGGAGGCCGAAAGGAGAAACCTTCTTGGGTCGCGAGAGAAGAACGTGAAGGTGACACGGGGCGTTTTCGGTCCCACCTTCGCTGGTGAACCTGCGCCAACGACTCAACAAGATGAAGAGCAGGAAGCAGGCGCCTTTCAGCAAAGCCAGGGTTCGAGCAGTGGACAGAAGCGCAAAGCCAACGCTGCGACGACTACCAGAAGAAAGCGCGCCGCCACTGTAACCGAAATTACGAAAGCGTGCGGGGCCTGTGACGGCAACCACCAATTGGCCAATTGCTTCTATGCTTTCCCTGAAAGTGCACCCGACTTCTTCAAAGGAAGGAAGGTGAAACGGGACGCATTTGAGCATCGGCTCAGGACGGACCCAACCCTCAAGGACGAGATCTACCGAATCAAGAAAGCTGCTCAATTTGAAGAGTCAGCCTGACTCGGGCGAGGTATTGGGAAGTGCAACACGGCGTTCGTCATTGCAGCATTCAGCGCGGCGCCGCACGCCACCCAATACCTACTGAAAGAATCCGCCCTGTTGGATTCAGGAGCTACCATTCATGTGTTCAACGACATCACCCGCTTTGAAAAGTATCGCCCGGCGGAGCCTGGTGATTACATCCACGCTGGGCAGCAACGAGTCCCGATCCAAGGATACGGAAATGTCGTCATCCTTACACGAGGGCCCCTAGGAGCACGACCAATCCTGCTTCGGGACGTTGCTCTCTGTAAGGATTTTCCATGCAACCTAGTATCACTTCGGCAGTTACAGAAGCGAGGATACTGGTGGGATAATCGACCCCAGTTCAACTGCATTCGGTCACACAGCAACACCGTCATTTGTCAACTGGTGGACCGGCTTGATCAGTTCGTCATTGAGGAGCCGCAAGCATGCCAGGGCGCTGCATTCACCGCCCACAGACACCGTTACAACACCTGGACAGAGCGTAGACCAGCTCCAGTCGACGCACGACAGTGGCACTTGCGCCTTGGTCATCCGGGACCACAAGCATTAGAACACCTCGTCAACGCATCTCAGGGGGTGAGGATCAAAGGTATCACTACAGTCCAGTGTGATGATTGCGCTGTCGCAAAAATAAAGCGGCAGATCCGCAGACAACCTCGCGATACAGGCAATAGACCCGGCGAAAGACTGGCTATTGACTTTCACGACCTACCAAGGGATTCAGACGGGAGAAGCAGTGTCATGCTGGTCACCGACCGATGGTCCGGTTTTATCTGGGACTACTATCTGGTGGAAAGAAGGACTGGCACAATTATTGCGGTCCTCAAGCACCTCTTCGGTTTGCTTGACCGCCAATATCAGATTAAACCACGAGTCATCGAATGCGACAACGAAATACCGGCAGACAAGGGACCTGTGTTCGCCTATCTATCTACACAGCACGTTCGTTTGGAGCCGTCATCGCCATATACACCTGCACAGAACGGTGGAGCGGAAATCTCAGGACACCTCATCAAGGTTAAAGCCAGGGCCATGCGCACAAGCGCCCGTCTACCTGAATACCTATGGGTTGAGGTATACCGAGCAGCTACCTACCTATACAACCGCACACCGAAGTATATGCATAACTGGCGAACGCCTTACGACAAATTCCACACTTACGTTGCCCAGAGGGATGGGATCGTGGTGGAAAGCCGAAAACCACAGCAAGCGCATCTCCGAGTCTACGGTTGCAAAGCTTATGCGATGAAGCCAGATGCCCAACGTCACTTGGCTACGAAACATAAGCTGGACCCGCGAGCATGGATCGGGTACCTGGTGGGGTATCAGTCCACGAATATCTACCGCATCTGGATTCCTCAAACAGGCAACGTTATCCTGACGAGAGATGTCATATTCAACGAAGACGAACGGTTTGACGGGAACCTAAATCGGCTCCGAGATGATCTACTACATATTGGTCGCGATGAGCTAACGAAACTACTCAACCAGGTGGAGATACCCGAGCCCGAACGGACCGCAATGACGGAAGAAGACCAAAACGGTGCCTTTATACCCCAAATGAATTGGGAGGGCATTCATGGGGAAGACGAGGATGTCGAGAACCCACTCAGTTGGGTCGACCCCGCTGTCCATGAAGTGGCAAGAGACACGGGAGCTGAACAGTCGGAGGTTGGACTTGATCACCCAACTGGTACCGACGAAGGCTCTGGAATTTCCGGGGTAGCGGAAGCCGATCGGCGATTACCAGAAGGCGGCACGGAAGACCAGCCAGAAGGCGGCACCGATGACCAAGCCAAGAATTCTGAGGACCAGACTCGGCCGTACCCAACCCCTGTGTCACTTCCACCTACGGCACTTCTGGCTATGGCGATTCGGGAGGGATCGGGCGATCCATTGGAAGAGTGTTTCAAGCTCTGGGACGCCCAAGAACCCATTGAGGTGTGGAAAGCAGCCTTTGTCGCTGGGCGCCAAGCCACCCCGATGGGAACGTTCAATGGAAAGACAATTGACAAAGCGAAGTTCCAGCGACTGCTGAAAAACCCGAGGAGCCTGCACCGAAGAGACATGCCTCCTCTGCCGCGAAGTCATTTAGAGCTGGCGAAGCACCCCATGGGCACCCTCTTCGAAGAAGCAGAAGCAGAGCATCTTCGCAGCCACCAAGAGATGCAATCTTGGTTCGAACTATCGCGACAAGATCCGCAAGTCAGAGGGAAGCAGATCCTTGACTGTATGTGGGTCTACGTCTACAAGTTCGACAAACACGGACGGTTCAACAAGTGCAAAGCACGTCTGGTTGTGCGAGGAGATCAGCAGATCAAGTCCATCCACGAAGAGACCTATGCCGCGACTCTTGCTGGACGGTCCTTCAGGACATTGATGGCGATCGCCGCACGCTTTGACCTAGAGCTGATCCAATACGATGCCGTCAATGCGTTCGTAAACGCAAGGCTTAAGAAAGACATATTTATGCGCATGCCACCAGGCTATCGGAAACCAGGAACTATCCTGAAGCTCCAGAAAGCGCTGTACGGCCTAAGAGAGTCGCCGCTACTGTGGCAGAAAGACCTCACGGCCACACTGACAGGGCTTGGATTTGATACCGTTCCCCACGAACCCTGCTGTATGACCAAGGGAGGCATCATCATCTTCTACTATGTGGATGATATTGTCCTGGCGTACAGAAAGGAGAGAGAGAGCGAGATCCAAAGCACCATGAAAGAACTGCAGAAGCGGTATAAATTGACTGGGGGAAAACCACTTCAGTGGTTCCTCGGCATTGAAGTTATAAGAGACAGAGAGAAGAAGCTCATCTGGCTGTCCCAATCCGATTACTTTGACAAGATCGCTAACCTCGTTGATCGAACAGATCGTCGACACGAGACGCCGATGCGTCGAGAAGAGCTGCTGCCGTACGAGGAGCGGACCGGCCTCTCGTCCATCCGGAAATACCAGCGAAAGATCGGATCGATTTTATACGCCGCAGTGATTACTCGGCCGGACGTGGCATTCGCAGCTGCAAGGCTAGCCAGATTTAACGCCAATCCAGGACCCGAACATCATGCAGCAGCAGACCGAGTGCTCCTGTATCTCAGGGCTACAAAAGCACTGGCACTGCAATTCGGCGGAGCTGATACATTCGTCGTCGCAAGCGACGCGTCATTCGCCGACAATACTTTGGACCGTAAGAGCTCGCAAGCATACGTGATGCAGCTCTTTGGCGGGACCATTGGATGGAGGTCCAATAAACAATCGACAGTCACCACTTCAACCACAGAAGCCGAACTACTTGCTCTCGCACAAGCAGCCAAGGAGTCTATGTTCATTTCCCGCCTTATCAAGGAACTTGGTATTCAGTTGGACGAGCAATTGATACGGATACAATGCGATAATCAACAAACCATCCAGCTGGTTAACAAGGATCTCAACAAGCTCCAAACAAAGCTGAGGCATGTCGACATCCACAACCACTGGTTGAGGCAGGAAGCACAAAGGAAAAGCATCAAGGTGGAATACAAGCCAACAACAGACATGATCGCAGATGGCCTGACGAAGCCCATGAGTGGGCCAGCCTTCCAGCAATTCGTGAAACAAGTTGGACTTACCAATATCTCTCACTACCTGGAAAGGAGACGACTCAACGACATGACTGAGGAGGATCTCCTCCAAGAAATGAGCAAGCTGGATCTGGGCGGGAACATGGCAGTTTCTGCCTGCGCGGCCTCAACTGGGGGGGTGTGATAGATTGACGCCCATGTGCAATTAAAACGGCGCTAAAGTATGCGGCAATCGGATACAAGGATAATTGGTTGGTGGTGGTTGGGCGTAGGGTAGAGCATCGACTCCCCCGCCCACAAGAACTTCAGGTTCAAGCAATAGAATCAACAGTTCTGGCCTCATCGTTGACTACGGGAACCCCATCGTGATTCGAGTGCTGCATCGTCAATCTAACAATATTTACTGACTGCCTCTACAACGATGTAGTTGTCGATCGAGACACGGCTGCTGTTAGCGCCCCGCATCTCCGCATCTGCAGCGGCCAGTACTACTGTGTTGGCACGCTTGCCTTAAATGACAAGCACGCCTCAGTAGGGAGTGCCGACCATCGCGAACCATTGGTTCGCGCGGTTTGACGGAACATGCCCGACGGATCGAGATCGCTCCGCTTCACCCGCACAGGATTGCAGAGAACTGTGGGCTCGCAAGTTCCGCTTTTCCTTCGGCTGGTCCACTTGCAAGGCCGGGAGGTTGGGTATAAAGTAGCGCGCCCAATTCCGCTGTCATGGCACCCAGTGAGAGTTGCCCAAAATTGACCAGTCTGGATGGGCAGCTGCGTCCTCAACTGACCATGGACGGATGTGGAGATGCCGCTGCCAAACCTAATAGCACATGCATTCTCCACCGTCTCGTTGGCGGGTCGGAGTCCATTGAAAAGTAAGACTGGGACACCCTCCGTTATTCACGGTAAAGCGCACTTCGTTTGACGTGCTGTACAGTAGTAGAGAGCAACCTACTCCAAGCATTCAAAGCCGTCCCGACGTCAACGAACGCAGGCAAAAGAGCCGTCAATCTCAGGCTGCTTTTCGGGATTGTCGCAAAAAGCGCACTAGAGAGCTAGAGGCGTGGATAGGCATCCAACAAGCGGACGCCAGGGACGTCCAATTCGCTCACCGTGCGATCGTCGAGGAATGTGTGATGCTCCGCTACAGGGTCTCGCTGCTCGAGCGCATGCTCTTGGAAAACGGTACCTAGAACAAATCCCAGTTGCGTCCACAACCATTCTCACAGATTTAATGGCAGGCATTGACGTCGAGAGAGAGATTAATGGAAGCTCGGGACGCAGCTCTCAGTCAAAGGCTTCACAGCTGCCGCTGGTGCAACGCGCTAGCCCGGGTTGTCGGGATTAGAGGGTGGTCTTGACCGCACCACGATTCGCATTCACTTTTATACCCCTGAAAGCCCATCGGCAACGAGTATGACATAGCGCCTGTCGCGGGAAGCTTCGACCTAGACGAGATTGTGTTGTCATCCAATGGACGCAGCACGAAAACCGCCGCAAGGGACTGTGGGTCCATTGCGATATGATTGACTCATGCCAGGTCGTACATGACCATTGGTGTCATAATTTGGTGGTCAAGATGTCGCCACGGCCGGAAACTCCCAGCCCAGACCATGCGGCGCCGCCCTTTTTTGCCCCGTTGTCAGACGAGAACGGAATAACATGGTCGAGCCGATGGTAGGGGAGCCGCAGCGGCAATGTTCGAGATAGAGAGACAAATACAAAGGTCGCCTTCACATGGAGGAACACAGACCACACCCTCGTCATTTGCACCGCAGGAGATTCTTCAAGAGGGCGTGCATTCGTTCAAGAAGGCCCGGACACCGGCATAGACCGTTGCAGACAGATCTCGAGGGACTGCTAGACGGATTCCGCAGCTCAAAACTCAACTCGTGATCCCATGGTCAAGCCGGCGGATGGTGTTGGGCGAAAGCCCCGAAGTGATCTGTGAACTCCTCTCTGTAGCTAAGATGAACAACTTCATTACTCTTTTCCAGTCTGTGTGTGCAGACGACAGATGAGCAACGCCAACAGGGAGAAGCTGGCAGTTTGCTCAGTACTGCACCTTCAAAATCCAGCCGCCGCAACCCAGTAAGTGGCCGGCGGTGGTCGGCACCTCGTAAATCGCGATGTCGCCCTGGTTAGCGGCAGGGACATGGCTCACCACCAATGTAGCATGGGAGGAGGGACGCGCAAAAGTTCGGAAGGCCCACTTTTTGGGGTTGGCCGGACCTTCCCCTCCGACAGACACATTAGTTCGCGGTAGCTAAGCTTTTCACCTGTCGTCGTCAAAAGGCCCCAATGACGTGGAGGTAGTCCTGGCTCGTGGTCGCTTTCGACCCAGAGCTCCTTCCATCACCTCCCCGACCTTCTCGAACGCTGCACTCGGCCATCTGTTCTTGTTGTAAACCGCAATATGGGGGACACGAGCACATGCCTTCGCGCCGTCTCCCGCTAGCAGCTGACAGCCCAGCCCGGTCGGCGCTTCAGCCAAGGCGGAATACAAGGCCTTTGAGAGAAAGTCTTCGATCAACACGTCTCAATCTGCCTTGAACCGTTGAACGGACGCCTGGTCGACAGCTGCCTGCTTCAGTATCAGCGCCTGCAGCCGGTTGTCACATCTCGCAGTCCACAGTTGTGGAAATGCGCATACGATGCCACTGGTCGATCTGGACCTAAGAATAAGGTCTGAGGCAGGGTGAACACGCTGACCGTATCTCGTGGATTACATACCACTACCGCCGCTACCCTCACTGGGTTAGATACTACGATGGCGCCGAAGAAGGGCCAGGGCGATGGAAAAGGACATTCCTCAGACTTGCTGGTTCCGGTCTTTATTATTGCGTCCGTGGTCGCCATCCTAGGGTAAGCTAGGCCGCGGGGACCGCACCTGCTCAGGGAGCTGGGCTCAGCCTTCTGCGCTGCTGGCTAACGCTGTACTGTAGGATTATCTTCTGCGCCAGACATTTTTACGCAAATGTTCGCATTGCAGCCAGGAGCAACGGCGAAAACCACAGACCCGCGGTTGTCGAGCAAATACAGCAGCCTATGCGGCAACAAAACAGGACAGCATTGTCTGCAAACGACGTCAACGAGCAATTTCCTGTGATGAAATATAAGCACTGGATATCGGTGTACGCTGTGGGAAGACTGGCCACTACTGCCAGTAGATCCATCCCGAAGTTGGAACCTAGTCGCAAGGACCGTTCCATGCCGAGCCCGGTCAAGGCGGCCCACTGGATGAAGGAGAGTCCGTGCTCGGGACCCATTGGTGCTTTGACACCTAAGATGGCCATGATCAAAGACGGGAAATATGAGGCGGACCTCCACGTCGGGATAGAACGACAACCCCCTGAAAACCAGTGGCCTAGCACAGGGAAGGGCTTGCAGCAGATGGCCGTTGTCAGAGAGGGTCAAGGGCAGAACGAGCCAATTCTTCCTAGGCGACAAGCCAGCGAGCCGGGCGGCCCCTGCTCAATTTGCCTTGATCCTCTGGATTGCGAAGACTATATACGGGCATTGGCATGCGGTCATGTATTCCACGTTGCATGTGTCGACGCATGGTTGATCAGCCGCCGTGCATGCTGCCCACTTTGCAAGGCAGAGTACCACTCCCGCACTCATCGACGAAGCGCCAATAACTTTGATGCGTCGGGATATACCAATCTGGGATTACACACCGACCACTTCAACCTTCCCCGTCGGCTGCGGGCCGCATTGCTGCGAAGCGAAGGCGGCAGCTCGCAGCCTTCGCGCTAAGCAGGCGCCTGAATGACTGAGCAGCTTTCCTGAGGCCAGCCTGTGCGAGGCTGGCTTGGCGGCCTCCCTGAACCCTCCAGAAACTGTACGCCAACAGCGACGGCGCAAATTACACGTTGTCGCAGCAGGGTATGCATGTCGGTCCACATTTTGACGGCTCGTCTCCAAAAACGCTCCTGGGCGCTTGGGATGTGTGCTTCTGTTTCAGCTACTCAGGGAGACCAGGTTGTGGGAGCTCCGTTGTGTTCTGCGCAGGCATTGTGTCCGTAGCTGGTGAAAGCCGCCCGTTTTGCGGCTGTTGCTTCAAAAACGTGGGTTGGCTCGTGATGTTGTTTCCCCCGGCGACGGACTGTTGATCACCAACTAGTCACAGGGCATCCCGCATTCAGGGCAAAATTTGCCAGGTATTGCCCAGATCTCAATGCCCTTATTGCTGCAGTTGGGACATCGGACACCTGGCAACTGAGCGATGACCTTGCTTAGTCTTTCCTCACATAGTGGGCCTCTGCAGGTAGCTCACCTTGGCTGATTTCGCTTCCATCTCTTCTTTCTGGCTTGAGTCGGACACTATCTTTGGGCCGTACACCCGCGGCTTTGGGTCTATGAGCGAATGGCAAACCGTCAATGTACTGGCCACTACTGAGAAGGAGACACTCGAACCTAGAATTGTAGGGCCATTGCCTATGTATGTGGCAAGCAGGAGGACAAAACAGAATGTTACCATGAGAAAAGCTCGGAAGCATGAGTTATTAGCGACGCAGCATCCCAACCCCATTCAACATCAGGCGGTTCTGGTGAGCCCTGGCTTCGGAAATGGCACAAAGCACCAACCAACTACTGTAAACACGACCGCCAACAAAAAAAAAAAGGCAAGACAAGACATCGAACAAGCCTGGACCGCCTCACAAAAAGCAAGTGCTAGTTAGCACCGGCCAGTGGGGATCAAAGACAGGAAAATGACAGCCAAATCAGAAGGCTTAGCCATAATCTAGCACACTCAACTAACGACGGGGAAGCAATGCTTATGTAACTCTACTTAATGCTCCCGTACACCGCCTGGACCTTAAATCCCCTAGTGCCCAACAATAGACCACCCCTCATCAAACTCAGCATTGCAACCGTCCACAAGTATGGGTTCGCATGCGGCATCAGATGGCGGGGCGAAGTCAGCGGAGACATCTGGACTGCAGGTCGGTTATAGTACCACAGACTTCTTGTCATGGTTCCGCAAACCAGCAATGCTAAGCACACCGATCGGGAACATGGAGAGACTTGAAGGGAAAGATCGCTCCGAATGCTGCTGCAGAGTGAGGTGAGAGCCGATGCAGTTGGTTCCGATTATAGTCCGAGGTGTCATCATATTATCCTTCGCTTGCAATGCTACCCGGACCTGAAGCACCACACCGGAGTACATGCTCCGCAAGATGATCGCCGGGGTGCATGGGGGGAAGGGCCACGCGTTACTCACAGTTTTCCATTTGCAGTGAAGTGAGCAATTCTCCTCAAACTCCAATGGGCACCGCAGAGTATACGGGTGCATTTGCCGCTTTCCAGGCGTCAACTTGAACTTTAAAATTGCAGGCTTATTTCAACCTTTCTGCGCCTTGATCAAATTTTAACAGACCTAATCGGCAAATGGGCATCGATCGAGAAGCTTTTTTGGGTACTGGGGCCTCGGCACAACCTGCAGGCTTATGGACAGACACACCTGGCTGTGGCCTGACCATACGCTGCCTCGGACATGATGGCCGGGTCAGCGCATTACGTCCTGTTTCAGCGATCATCCGTAGGGGGCTCTGTCCGCCCTCCCAGTATGGGGCGGCTCGGCCATTCCTTAACTGGCCCATCGCCGGCCTACCCACGGTCACTGTATGTGCAAAGCACCAAGCGCGGACAATATCAGAAGGTACAATGTTGCATTGCCCTAACAAACAGTACGATCTGCCTCGACTGCCGTCCCATTCCGGCTCCTGTTGCATTCCCGCCCGCTGGTGCCCCCTTATGCAATTCGCCCATAGGCGAGAACCTACCTGGGGCGCCGCGTGGCCGCACCTCACCGGTAGCTAGCCGTGGCGCAGTTTGGGCCACCGCCGCCATCGCCAGCGCCGTGTCACGAGACCCCGGTACTACAAGCGCGTGCAATTGAGCCCGACACAGACGAAGATCGCTGATATGCTGGCGACACCATGCGGCAGAGGCGCTGTTATAGAGCGTCCTCGCTCTAGGGCGGCGGAAAGTGAGTGTTAAGCACAGGTGCTGCGTTCTTCATTTGAGCCAAGGCAAATCATTAGCGCTGCCGTCGTCATAACCAGGCCGCCACCCCAGAATACGCTTAGACAGTACTATGCTGTGTGTCTCTCTCACTTTCCCAGGCGATCACTCTCTCTAGGAAGGTTCTAGCAAGGTCACGGGTTGGGCGCCACAGTGTGGCAATGGGCCAATTGTTGGCGAAGCCAGAGTGGCACGTGTCACGATAGCCGCGATAGTATCGCTCGTACTAGACAGTATGGTCAGAACCGGTACTGGCCATCAAGGCAAAATCTTCCCGAGAGGAAGCCAGCCGTTCGTTATAGGTTCCGAAATAGCAGAGATGCAATGGTATTATGTATGTCTACCGCTAATAGCTCCTCAAAGCGAAGATTCATTCCCCCCTAGTTTTGCAAAACCTCTTGTACAAGGGACCGTAACTTCAAGCGGTACCCGGAACGCTTGCCATATTACTTCAGCGCTGCCATCTCCGCCATCACCGGGGCGCTAGTCTTCCTCTGTCCTGCGAGAGGAGTACCTCTATCGCAATCGGGACGCAAAGTCGCTTACTCGACACGGGTATACCCTAGTACGTATTCTTTCGCGATAGCCTCGCACAGCCGAGTTCGAATACCAGAGATCTTGCGATGGAGGCACTTCTGAGTCGGACCAGTTTGACAGCACCGGGGGTACGTTCTGGCCCATCGGTCAGGGCTTGAGGGCTTCGAACATGCGCTAGACTGCTCTGCGCCACTTCGTTTCCACTTCACCTCTTTAGTGCAAAGCGAGATCATGGAAGATATAAGGTGCCTTACAGTAACCTTAGGATTGGTCTCACCATCGTAGGACGGCAATCCTTGCACGAGCGTATTAGGTGGAAGGCTGCTTCGAAGAGATAAACTTAAAGCCCGGCAGGGACCGCTGGCACTGAAGGCATCGCCGGACGGAATTGTGATGTATGGCGTGACATCTTATGTGATTCAGCAACTGTCGTTCGGCTTTAAATGCGCCTAACGAATAAGAGGGCCATGAGGCAATGTAAATAGAACACCGCCACTCCAGGTGCGGTGTTTTGGTAGTAGCGCACTAGTCGCCGTAGTCGGTGCGCTCGTCCGTCGTAATTGTCGCAGTGGTGTGTCAGGTGGATTAGTATCACAATGCGTCGGGGTGCCGACGGGTAGAAGTGGGAACTTCAGCGAAAGTGAGCCCGATTCTGACGTGCCGGCGTCGAAGATGCAGATGTGTGATGGCATCGTGGCGGGGAAAGCTAGGGAAACCAGTTGGAATAACATACAAGAACATACCTGCAAGTCGACGAGGAAGACGAAGCATGATCAGAGAGCATACATATCCAGTACGTGGTAATTTGCAAAAGGAAGAGCAGTGAGTGAAAAGCCGTGAACTAGGATCCCTGACTGTTGAACGTATGGTTCTAGAATGTTCTGTGACTCTGTCGACATTTGCCAGCTTCGTCTATGTGAGCTGCAGCCTTCCACTCCTTTCTGTAGCTAGAGATGAAAACATGTGAGAAAGGTGCTTAGTGCTGTGCTCGTACTCTTTTTCGCAGGTGGAGATTGAATACTAGATCGCACCCTGCATCTACAGTATAGTGCTCTGATTTGTGATGCCTTTTCATCCTGTCACGTTGCAGAGCCAACCCGCACCCGAGCTCGCACCCCACCTTCTCACGATAACGAGCCTGTCTCGTTGTCCACGTGCTCACTTTTCAACGTTATGGCCTGTTGTGTTGTGGTGTTTTAGCCACGCCTCGCCAGCGAAGATGGTTTCGCAGCAAGGAATGTGTGCCTTCTTCCGATGACTTCTGTGGCCACCTGCTGTGTAGAGTTGTCCACAAATGCAGAGCACGGGATCCATGATAGCAAGCTCCGATCTCGTATCCTTGGTCAGGAGGAGACTCGCAAGTCCTGACGGCGTCGCTGGTCGCGCAAGGGGCTTGAGATTACGTGGGCTTGAGTGAGCGTTACATGGGCGTGGCGCGGAAGCGGGAGCGTTGCGTGGAAGGGAAAGCGTTGCGTTGCCTGGGAGATGCGGGTCCAAGCCACTTCGCGCGCCTTGGGCTATGGCCAGTCGGCTACAGCGGGTGATAAGCGCCTGTTTAGTGCGCCGTATGCCACCACCCGCCAGCACGCGGAAAGCCATGACACTGATGGGAGTCCTAGAGCCGGCGAGACGAACATCCCTAAAACTTCTAGTTGTGGACGAGTTCGCAAGATGAGCTTGGCCGCAAATGCGGGGTCCGTGGTGGGGCCGCGGGGTAGCCTGACGTCGACAGGGCGTCGCGTCGTGAAGCGGAAAATCGACGATTCGGGTGAATGAATCGAGTCGGAACGGCCGGTATGAGACGCGTACAACTGCGAAAGCGACGCTGGCGCTCGCGGCGTAACCGCCAGTAGTAGAGCCCGCCCAGTAAAGATTGTTGCGTTTCTGTCCCATGCAACGTCCCGCATCTCGTCGTATGCAAATTCGCTCTCATTGTACGCTGTACTGGGGAAAGCACGTCGCTCATAGTCGACAACGTTCCCGTGGACAGCACCGGCACCGTCCCCTGTATCAGGCTGAACAACACTGGGCTCATCAGCAGGCCGTGTTAGTTGCCATATTCGTGGTGATGCTGGCATAGGTCTTTATCCTCCTGAGTGTCTGTCACAAACGGGATGCCGTACGTGTGAACAGCCTGTCTCCTGCTTGTCTCCAGGTCGCGTCGCTCTTGACGCCGCTCGGCGCACTTATATAGAGTAACTTGTAGCTGAAAAAAAGGCCCCCAGATTCGGAATGACTTGCGCTTTGCCCGTTCAATGCGCGAAATTTCACAGCACTCACAAGTGCGAGGCCACGGCAGGCCATCATTCAGGCACCTTCGGATGTTAACAATGCTTGACGAACGGCTGCTGCGCAAGGCGGCATTTGACCCAGAGGTGCCTGTACAGACCATAACCGCGTCCCTCACAACAACGGCAATTGGTAGCCTCAAGATGACGTCCAAAGGGGTGACTGAGTCGGATCTTTATGGTGAGCGTTGAGGCATTGGTTAACATGCCTCAGTAACGATTGTTTGCTTCGTCCTGCCGCAACCTCCCACGGCTTGTACGTACACCTGCATGCTTCATGCTGTTGGAATGACCTAGTGGTTGGCAACTAAGACGTTTGATCTGTGTCATGACAAATTCGCGTCCGTTTTCTGGTGCAAATGGTGGGTGGATAGGATGAGACGTGTACACTGTCAACTGTCCTCCGTGATTCATGGACGTGATAGCATAATTCCTGTTGTCGAGCTCGGTACCTTTCCATACGACTGAAGACGCTGTATCGCATTTTGCACGTCAGCACGGATCTGCTGGATCAATCGCACATCGGCGTTCCCGATTATCACCACAACCAGGAGAGCATGTACAACGAAGCAAGGGAGACCCAGAGCCAATGCCATGGACGTATGATATAACAGCAGAAACCTGTTTCTACAAGTACGCCTTTTGACGGACAACCGCCTGCCGCTTGGACGAACCACTCAGGAGCGCGACTAGACCGAGACGCAGCCATTTCCTTCTGCTATTGGCAATTGCTAGACGGGCCGAACCACTTTGCTACACGGGCCGCGTTACACGGGCCGTGTGGCTGAACTCCCAAATCGGGCAGTCGTACATTCCAGCGGGGGGCCGGCCTGCCTCCTGCCTGATGGCTGCTCCTGTGGCAGTAATGAATAGTTATCTGCTCCCAGCCGTTTGATTAACCGCCATCTGTAACTATCGTAGCAATTAAATTTCATCGTCGACACCAACGAGACAACTGCCTTTGCCGGTGCCGAACTGATAGAGCAGACAGCTCCTATTGCCAGCTCGGCACCCACCACAGCGACTCCAGCGACATGACTATCGCGGCTCTCGCACCGCACGCCGCGTTTGACCCTGAGCCTCACTACGGCGATGGCGACGACAACGCCTTGTACAATCTGTTTGCGACATGGCCAGAGAACTATTTCAGCAGCCTTCCTAAGCCGGTAATCGAGGAATTGATGAGCCCTATTGGGAATTGCGGCAGTCACAAATCTCCCTAGACGACTGGTTCCGCGGCCGTGGCGCACGGCGGTTGTTCACTTCGTTCATTCCTGGTCCCGACAATCTTGAGAGAGCCCGCATACGAGAGCAGGTAAAGCAGGCAAATTTAGACGATGTGGAGCAGCGCAGGAGAACACCGGTCTATTTTCGATCTGCCTTAGATTTTGCCCAAGAGCAAGCCAAGTTGGACAAAGCAGTCGCGCTCGAACTGGCCCATCATTGCCCGACGCTTGCTGTGGAGCGGGTTGCTTTGGGCGCCAAAGACTCGTTATTAGCGGCCGTGCCAACATCACCGTTGACACCGCCAACGCCGCAGGAGGAATACGAGGAGTGGGATGGTCTATCCGACACGGGGTCTCCCAGTCAAGATGCCTTGATACCTATCCCCAACCCGCCAATTCCTGGCCCTGCCGCGGTATCGATCGAGGCCCTGCAATCCCACGTCAACGAATTCGCGAAAGAGAATGGATTTGGCATTATCAGGCGCAACGGTTCCGGCAGTCGAGTGCGGAAGACCAGATATGTATTCCAGTGCGATCGATATGGCGAGCCCCGTACATCAGGTGGCGCAGGTCTCCGCCAAAGGCGGTCGCGCAAGTGTGGTTGTAAGTGGAAAGTTATTGCCGAGGCCCTGGAACAGAACGACTACATGTGGACTCTGCGGGCGTTTGCCGACCCTCAGCACAGCCAACACAACCACGACCGTAGCATGAGTCTCTCGGCGCACCCAGTCCACCGGCGACTTACTGGCTCTGTCAAAGCAACAATTGAAGCGACAAGCCGACGGGTTGGGATCAGGGCGCGCGATGTGCGTGGCATCGTTCAACAAAAGCATCTCGGAACGCACTACACGAGAAAGGACATATACAACGCCCGGGCACTCTTGCGTCGTGAAAAGCTCGGAGGATTGAGTCCGACGGCCGCCTTGATCAAGCTGTTTGACGAGAGGAGCATTCCATACATCGTCAAGTGGTCGACGACGGAGCCCGACCGCCTTGTTGGTCTGCTGTGGACCTTCCCATATTGTCTCCGAATGTGGAAGCGATTTCCGGAAACAATGAGCTTCGACAACACGTACAATACAAACCGCTTCAAGCTGCCGCTCTTCCAGGTGACCGGGCAGACCTGCCTGAAGTCCGTCTACAACGCCGCATTCGGTTTGATTGACAACGAGAGACGGGAAGGGTTCCAATTCCTCGCGGAAGGGGCCAGAGAAATAACCGAGAGGCATGGGATTCCGCCACCAGATGTTGTTATCACCGACTACGATCAGGCAATGAAGGACGCACTGGATAGCCAGTATCCTGACAGCCAGCAACAGCTATGCATCCACCATATCAACGCAAACGTTCTTCTCAATGCGAAACGGAAGTGGAAGGACGCAAAGGGAGATGACGAAAGCGACGGTGGTGGTAGCTCTGGCAGTGAACAGACGCGGGTAGCGTTGACTCCGAGGGATATGGAAGCTGTGCTCGCGGCTGGGAGACAGGAGGGCCCCGTGCCCAAGAGAAACGAGGCTGCGCCTGTGCCGCACAACTACCGTGGTGTCCTCGAGCTGTAGAAGTTTGTTGCGTTTGCCGAGACAAAAGAAGGGCACGAAAAGGCCTGGGCGCGGCTATGTGACGAGTTCAAGGAACAGCAAGGCATACTCATGTACCTTTACAGGACATACCTGCCCATACGAGCGCAGTGGGCACAATGCTTTATCAAGAAGTACCGCAATTTCGGGGTTCGGGTGACTTCTGGCACCGAGGCCAGCAACAACAATGTCATGAGTTACCTGCTCAATGGGATGAGCAACTTGTACTCGCTGGTCGAGGCCATCGAGGCTATGCTGAGTGATCAGGAGCGAGATTTCGTTGATGCCTGTGCGCAAGACGAGGTGCTGACCTCTGGTATGTATGCTGGGTCCGGTTCAGAGTATCTGGGAGAGCTTCGCACCGTGATGTCAGAGCCGGGACTCAAGCTTGTTACCAAAGAACACCGTCGCGCTTTGAGATCGATACCAAGCAGGTCACGACCTTGGCAAGATCCGATCGGGGATTGCAGCCACAATTGTTCGGTCTCGTGGCAGCTGGGGATTCCTTGCTGCCATACAATCTACAATAAGTTAGAAGCCGGTACGCCCTTGACGAAATGGGACGTTCACCCTCGGTGGCACCTTAGGGAGCCAATTTCGCACAATCCATACCGGCGAATCCTCGACCCGAAGATCGCAACATGTCTCCGAGGCCGACCGAAGAATGCAGCACAGACTGTCCCTATGAGCATGGAGATTCGGCCACCGAGCCATACCGGAGCAACAGTGGGCAGAAGTATGGCAGGCAGGAAGCCCACTCGCAAGTCAGTCGTACTTGGGTCCGGCAAGCAGACAGGCGTGAGGCAATCTGGCTGCAGGAGGCAACCGAGCGTACGGAGACAACGGTCAGAATGGGAGACTGTCTCGGATGAAGACAAGGAGGAGGCTCTGCTGAAGCGCAGACAGCAGAGCTCACGTCAGCGGCTAGCCAGTTCAGGGACTCCGGCCCCTTCAGGTTCTGGAGAAGACAATCGCGAGGATTGTATCCATGTGCGGCCATAGCGTGGACATGATAGGGTATTCGCGAGAAATTATTAATTAACTAGTTAGTTCGCTTAAGGTGGCGTGTTATCCATTTGAGAAGCCAGCTTGAACCGATCCAAGTCGGTCTGGCCCTTCGTGTGTCCTTTCGCACCCCGTCCAACAGGAAATTCCGGGTGTGGCTAGAGTGCCAGATGGAATGTACGACTGCCCGATTGGGAGTTCAGCCACACGGCCCGTGTAACGCGGCCCGTGTAGCAAAGTGGTTCGGCCCGTCTAGCAATTGCCTTCTGATGGCCCCTTGTAGGACCACCTGCAGCCGTTCGGGGTGTGACAGGCCGCAGCAAGTAGGAACCATGGGCACTGACCCATGGACAGCCACAAGGCGCCTAGACGCGTATGGTCTCATGCATCAAATTATACCCTTAATTTCTGCGCAATCTGGCAGGTGAGAGACTCGGAAGTTCTAACTGTCATGCTCGCTTGGCAGGCGTACGGTGGTGGCGATCGACACACTCCCAGGGCGGTGGATTCGAGGCAAAATGTCTAGGCTTCGGTCCACGACCCAGAATTCGCGTCTCACCCATACCTCGCCCTCAGGGTAGAAACGATGCAACAAGGGACACGTGCATAGGCGCACTGGCTTGGACGCCTCATAGCTGACGCTAGGACAAGATGGCTCTTCTATCCCTGTGCGGGCACCGATGTGTCTCGTTAGAGCATCCTTGAGTACAAGCTGATGCTTGAGACATATGCGGCGTGGGCGACCCCTGGCTGTTACAGTACTGACAAGCTACATGCCAATTTGGTCATGTTCCATCTGTCTTTACCAGAGATGGAGTCTCGCTGCAAGTGGCAGCCCGCAGAGGTAGTGCCTTAGACAAGCTGACGATTAAGATCCACGCTCACAAAATCCGATCACTGCCTTGTCCACCTCTGGGTATGATCCTGCACGGAGCGCAATATTCCCTGGCCAGTATCTAGTCATTTTGCGCGATAAATCGAAGAATGATGTCGCAAAATTGGGAGGGGTTTTCTTCGGCAATGTAGTGTCCGCTTTCCGTGACCTCAGCAACTGTGAAAGTGCCTGATTCATGTACTTCGGCTAGCATTCGTTCCGCCGTCTCCTTGTGGCGACTTTTTGCGCCACTGAGGCCCAGCGCCCTCACCTTACACTTCCCGTGTGATGCAACCCATTCGAGATTCTCCTCTGCGTCCTTGGCGAATGCTCGATATAAGCTGAATGCGCAACGAAGCGCTCCAGGGCGGCCATACATCTTGGCATAGTAGTCCAAGTCTGGTTCGGCGATGGCCGAGGCGTTGTAGGAGAGCTTGACAAAAAAGTGGTTCAGGTATGTCATCTCTCGTCCGGCGACAAGTGCCTCGGGAAGATCTATGACAGAATGGAACAGGAAGTGAAACTGTTGTATTCCATGCGTCGATCGATCTTCGTCATAGACGCTTGTGCCAGGAAGCGGACACTCGCCCCAGATGACCGACTGGGTGCGCTCCGGGTATCGTGCAGCGAAGGCGTATGCTATCATTCCTCCGATGTCATGCCCCACTAGATGTACCGGCTCATAAATCGCGAGATAATCGAGTAAGCGTAGGATGTCGGCGGCCATGGTTGCCTTGGTGAAGCCTGTTTCTGGCTTAGAAGACAATCCTGCGCCACGGTAGTCTGGCGCAATTACGCGGTACCTATTAAAGCTTCAGTCATTGGATTCACGGCACAGTCAAGACGGCATACCCCGCAGATGACAGCGGACTGATGACTTTCCGATATTGATATGAGGTCTGAGGGAAGCCATGCAGAAGAATGATAGTGCCTAATTCTGCGTGCTGCGGACGCCGCTCTGCAAAAGCGAGACGCACATCATTGGCGAGCGCAGCTACATACTGTGGGCAGTCCATGGTACAATGGTTACTAGCGATTCTCCGTCGGGTGCTTAACTCGTAAAGAAAGGTAGAGCTTCAAAATGTACGGATGTCAAGTACACATGCAGCGCACCGACGGTTGGGTCCAGAGACGGGGGGATATGGAATATATGGTGTATGGAATTCACGACGTTACAAATAATCCGGCATGCGGTTGATTTGTAAGAAGACCGGATGATGTTTGCTCTGCATAATTAGCATACTCCCCGGCGATGTGGACATGTGGAGTTCTCGAATCGTGTCTGCGAAGAAGGAAAGATTGTCGAAGTGTCGTCATGATTCGCTGCACTAACCCCTAACGGGATAGAGCACCGTTAGATAATTATCTGCCCTTGTACATCGCCCCGCCGGATGATCTTGCGGACTGCTCTTCCCTGATCACCAGCCGGGCCCAAGGGCGCGAGCGCTTTCACGTCCCATCTTCGTCGTCAATGGTGTAACGTATGTAACGGGCTAGGCCTGGGTTGTTCTGGCGGTCGCTCTAATGATTGCTGCATCGACCAGGAACCGCGGGGAGTGCCGATCAACCCCCCAAAAGGCTACAGCCCTCTCCCTCCAGGGTTTCTTTCAGTAAGGGGCTACAGCAACAAGTCGCCATAGAAACTATGGGCAATGGATTCGATTCCTCGCGCAGCCCCCCACCTCATAAAAAGTTTACGTTGCGATTCGTGCCTGCTTGAACAGTTGTGGATATATTCCACCAGACAGATACTGACAAGGAAGCAGCCTTTCTCATGATCGAGTTTAAGGGAGTTCATAGTCATTCTGTGGGTGTTCCCTGCAGTGCTGCGTTGGGAGCCTCGCAGGCCCAATACTGGCTACGCCCAACTTCTTCGACAGCAGATCCCGCTATATGCCAAGCGTCAGCCTTCATGGGTCGAGGCAAGCGTGGCGCATCGTCGTTGCTTTCTTGCTTAGAGGCTCTTCTTGCATGACCATACATGTTGCTTCTTTGCCCAGAAGCCATGTCTTAGGACGACCCATAAGACTCTGCGAGTCTGCCTAGCCTGCTAATATTACCCCGCTGTCGTCTTAGGGCGTACGTGGCATGAGGCGTGAGGTTTGCCATCGGGCTGTTTATGGCGCTTAATAAAAGTCCCCCGGGGCGTCATGGAGTCCTGTCCATTATTCTGTCCAATTCCTACACTACGTCACAGTTCGGCTCCATCGCCTTCAACTAGCAGCGTCTCAAATGGACGTGAATTCCACCAAGAAAGTGGGCGTTTTTACCCAGTCTACGCCCAAAATCAACGCTAGACTGTTGACGGAGGGCGGTATGCCTAGGTCGGACATTGAGGTTGAGACTAGTAATCACGCGATTACTCTCCCGAGCAATGTCGATAACACCCAGTCCCAGAAAGCGGTAGCAGTTACCATTGCAGATATGGTGCAAGGCGTTACATCGATGATGGGCGACCAGTTGAAACAGTGTGAGCAAGGAATGGTTGGGAGTGCGCAGAACGGCAGTTAAATTGCAGCGCAAGGAGTGGATTGTTGCGAGCCTTCCCGGAGCGAACGGGTGTACTGTGTCGGGCATGAACGAGACATTGGTGAATAGACTGAAAAGCGGATACGAGACAGGTGTTTCTCCAAGAAAATCGAATTGAAGTTCGTACCCGGGAAACGAATTGTAAAGGCAAAGACATACCAAAGCGCGGCTACGCAGCTGGCTGTAGACGTTTATGATCGCACAAAAATGTCAAGCCAGGGGATTGCCTTCCGGACTCTGAGGTGGGACCAGAACGATGGTGACCAAAATACATCTCTCCCACAAGAGATGTCACGGACAGAAGAGTAGACAAGCATGGCCGGCTGCAGGTAGTACTATTGAGTCGTCCCCGAAAGTGTTCTGGTGACCTTGTATTATTCGGCGAAAATATGGCATGAGGCTCTGCACGCGTGTTTAAGTCGCCAGCGAGCGACCTTGCCAAGATGTGTCAGCACGGGACAGCTTGTGCAGGGTGAGACGGAGAAGTTACCGCCTCTGCTGAGGCGCCGACCTGCCTGTAGCTTCGGATGCTAGCATCGCCGAGATGCAACGAACCCGGGCGGGATCTTTTCCTACGGCCAGGACCCTAGGAACTCCTTCGGGGTAGAAGACACGACCTCCTTTCTACTCGTGGCGACACCAAGTAGCGCACCGCGTATCCGAATTTGTGCAGCACAGCCTCGTTCTCCTGCAGACTCGGCTGCGTGGAGGTCCATCTAGCCACTAGCTCCGACCACTTCACACTCAGCATAGCGCTTCCTGGACCGTACACTTCTTCCTACCTAAGATGTACGGCATGTACCTTACGCCCAGGAGACATCGCCAACGCTATATTGATTGGCACGCTACGGTACATCGTAGTACCCCGTACCAGGTTCCTCTGCCCCCTGCCCTACAGGACCGCAGTAACCGCCGCAGCTTTCAGGCAGGCATGGCCTTGGCGCGACCCGTTTCATCTTAGCATAATACAGCCCACAAGCGTTGCACAGAGTCATTGCACCGTTTGGGCCACTCCTCCATTCGGGCGTTTCGAGCGTACCGCAGCAGTCACAGGGCGCATCAAGGGCAGTGACCTGTGCAGGATGTCAGTTGATATTTTTCCGACGATAAGCGGTAGACACACTCTTGACTTTCGTAATGTGGCAAGGCCTTTCTTCGACCTCATGCCGGCTTTGTACTCGTTGAAAATCACACTTGACTCGCTACAGTGAGTGCCGGCGCAGTCTAGAACACGAAGGGGCAGCTGTACCTCTGTTGTTGTAATGCACAGCCTATAAGGTCTGCGTATGAAAGAACGCAGGAAACCTCCTCTTTTGTGGGCAAGCGTTCCGGTTCATTAAGTGGCCCGAACCGAGGAGAAGCCCTTTTCTCGTGCGTCTCTGCGAACTGAGCAATGAGTTGCGCGGCGCGTCTGATTTGTGAGAGACTCGATAGGTATGCGTCAATGTAGTGGTATTCGTCTTGGTCAATGTTGCGAGAGAAGAAATGATGACGGTGAATCCTTTTCTGCTGCCGACTTCGATGGCTGATTTTAAAGTCATGGCCAGGCCCTCTCTCCCTGTCTTTTCTGGACAGTTCCGCCATTTGCAATTGTGTAAGCTCCCATGGTCTGCGGTGCATGCGCGGATCTTTGATACTCAAGGAGAACCATGCTGCCGGTAGGCCCGGACTAGTTTCGCTTGGTTTAAGGGCAACCTGGAAATTTGGAAGACCTGTAACGGATGCGGTGAATCGCAGGGCTGGATTCTGGCTGTGGTGAATTCGGGAATTAATGGGCTGAACTGGTGGGTGGCTAGCCCCGCAATGGACAGTGAGCCAACACTATCGAGTACCAACTGAGACCGCTCATCTGGAAATGGGCGACTGTCAATGCGGTGACGACTTACCTACCAGTTAACCCAGTTGCGGCCGTTTTGAGATGCGAAACACCAGCTAAAGCCAACGACTTGTCTATCCCTCGCTGGGGCAGCTGATTGTGGACGACGGTCTCTGAACCCAGAATAATATCCCGTATCGGCGGGAGAGACTGACCGCCCGACTGTCTGTCTCTATCCCTCATGGAGGAAAAGTACATGGTGTTGGATCATGTCACAGTCTGCCAATTGAGGTTTACGATTCGTACTGCACAAGGTGCCGTAGCTGTGCAGTACGGGGCCTTTGTATTGGAAACAACCCCGCATTTACGAAGGCTGCTTCCAGTCCTACCGTGATTGACAATCGTTGCTTTTTACCAGCCGAGGCTTCCCTGAGGCATGCTGAAATTGACGGCTAATCTTATGAGTCTCTAGTGCAGGGATGCTACCAGCCACAAGGTGACTGATCCTTGCATGGATGCATCACGAGACACCACTTGCATGCGTGGCCTATCCTCAAGGCAACCAAAAAGAAGCGGTAGTGTGACGCCTCATTTACGTTCGTGGGCAACGGCAGGTCGGCCCGCACCGCCGGACGTGTGCCACCATTGCGTGGCTTGCGCATGTTCGGGTAAGATCGGTGGAGCTCAGGCGTCTCCAACTCCATCAAGCGATGGGCATGCACCCCGGTAAATTGCCAGTACTAGCGCCATCAGACACAGGTACGGAGCTAAAAAGGTGGCAGTATGGGGCGTCCTTAATGGGGGGCCACTCGCCTAGGAGCCGGCGTTGACGCAATGATTCAGCCATGCCCTGTTCCTAAACTGTCCGAGGGCTACTGATGCTCTGCGAGATAGAATGGGCAGTTGGCGAGGTTTTCTAGCAGCGTCTCTCTCGCTCACTTCACGCATTGACTAGGCTTGTTAGACATCCCTTCACGTCCTTCCAGGTTCGCGAACGGCTTCTGTGGCACTGCAAACTGGTTGTCCCCGCGTCAATAACTGCGGCGGGTCTCAGGCCGCCAATTTTAGTCGATTTTAGTCAAGCGCCTTTGCCAACGCCACTCGCCGACGGAAAATTGCCAGAGAAGTATTGCCACAAAAGCCCCCGAGATGGCTTTACAAATTTAGAAGAGCAAAGCACAAAGGGACTAAGCAACGTTGGCGCGGGCATCCGTCTACGCGCTTTTCAGGTTCTTTGGCTCTGCCTCAAGGCCTGCCCCAACGCGACCAATTCCGCCCATTTCACGTTCATTAATATACCCAAGAACTAGAACTGTATCAACGGTGCGAATGCATCAATCGAGCCTCCGATTATCCAGCCGCGAACAACTGTCTGCTTGCAAGGGTAGGAGTTCGTCGGTGGATCTGAAGCGGCTGATTGTGGCCGAATCAGCCATAGTGCGGCCCTGACGGTCACAGAGGTGCTGTTAAGAATATGGAGAGCGATGCCCCACTGCGCCTGACGCCATCATGGCCGTCACCGCTCACTTGCTTGACCGTCAGGGGCCCCAACAGAGGGATTGTCGTGGGCCTCAGTGGGTTGGTCGTGCAGTGCTGCATTCAGCGACGACGCTGCTGTACGTCGACATCGTCACGGGCAGCAATATGGAGAGAGACTGGCGCCAAAGTCGAGGAAGCTGGTAGCAAATTGGTTCGTGAAGGTATGCTCAATTCCGGTGGTGAATTGCTTCGCAGAATGCTTGGAAGACTGCTAATTTGGCGTTAGAAGCATCCGTTTGCTGTCGTGCGACCCTGTTGGCCCCTTCTACGATAGGGACGGGCTCCAGATTGGGTTCTAGCGAGGGCCTAAACGGCGCGAATGCAGACTGTGGGGCGCCCCCGTAGCGGCAGAGTTGGAGAGTCGGAGCAAAGGCGAAGATGGCGTCCGGGCCGGTCGCCGTGACGCGGGCGAGACACCGATCGGCCGGTCCACAACTGGAGGACTATTTCGGAGCTGGGCAGCACGGGCCTGGTCGGCGAAAGTTAGGGGAGCATGATTATCCAGATTACAAGGGTCTGAGCTGGCATGCGAGCACATGGCAGTGCCATGGTGTGTAGGCCGGACCTCGCCGCTCACTTTCGCCCAGATACAGCGACAGTAGCGCTTCGGGCCTGCTCTGGCGCCGGAATGTCTGCCGCAGAGCCTGGACGACGGGCCTGGGCATAGCCCTACAATACGTTGGCACGTAGCGGCTGACCAGCGCGGATTGCCTTCTGGACAGCCGCTGCTGCCTTGCCGCGATCAAGGTCCTGGATTCGCTTGCTCTTGATGCTGCCAATGCGCGCAGTTTCGAGCCAAGCACTTCGCTCTTTCGGTGATGCATGTTCTACAGCTGCTCCTCGCGTCCAAATGAGTGGTGTTACCGGCGTACCATTCAGAATGAGACAACCAGAAATGTGTTCAAGTTCGCCACACAGGCTGTCGCCTGCCATTGCCCGCAGCATCGGCGAAGCTTCTTGAAGTGAGCAATAAACGTTCAGTGGCCGAATCGAGTGGCCCTCCCATCGGCTCATTACAGCAGGTATTACGATTTACTCGCTGACCTTGGCAATGTCGCTGCCTCTTCTGTGTAAAGAGGGTGACTTAGTAGGCGTAGATTTTTAAGTCGATAGTCGCGGAAAGACGTCGCGAAGGCAGGAGAGGGTTACAGCACATCATGCAGACACACAGACATCCTTAGCCTGTGTACTAATTCCTCTTGTTCCTTTCATGAGCACCCAACTCGCTGTGTTCCCCTTGGGGATAGTCCCATTTTCCGGCCATTCAGTTCAATCTGGAGCAGACCAGCACCAAGTGCGCAAGATATGAACGTCTGTTCTGTTCCACTGCTGTTGCTCACTCGCGGTGTCCTGAGATCTTATTACATTCGAGCCGCGAGGCAGCGGGGAACGAAATGCCACTGTCGTTTCAGCGACACAGCCGTTGAAGTTCATCTCTTATATCCACGGTACAATGTATTGAGATAGCCTGTTACGCAATGGTACTTTGAGTTCTCGATCTGTCGAAGCGATGACCAGTTCGATGCGATTGTCGAAACACCCATAACGTAAATGACAGCTCAAGTCTCTCCATGATCGCCCTGAAGGTCTACGCAGAATGGTGCGTTTCTGTAGTAGATAATAAGACCAGTGCGACGCCGCTTCCTGCAACACGATGCCGTGGAAGATGCTCTTCCACGGTTTTTCTTCCCGGTGGACCAAACATCTAGCGATGCATCCCCGCCATGGATGGATAACCCAAAACGCCTCTTGGCGCGACACTTCCGACGGAAGAGAGGTGTGTATTCGAATCGCCTATTCGAGCCTGCGGGCTGAACACTGACCTCGACTGGGTGGCAAACCATGTCTCTCTCGTCGCACCCAGTCAGATCGGATTTAGTTACAACTTCTGGATTATTTTCCACCCGCGGTGACTGCTCAGACGTGTCGTCGAATATCGTTGTCTCTTCGCCGCTCCCAAGCCAGCGCAATTTGCGGCCGTCTTGTGACACTTGAAATTTGGTGCTGATTTCTCGTACAGCGAGTCGCACGAAGCTGAGAGTCACACTGAGTAAGTGCAGCTGCGCCATGTTGTACAGCAAACTGAGGTGGATCCACCCATCCGAATCCGAGTACGTTTTTGGCGCCCCTCGAAGTTGGCCTGCGCACAAATCCGGGACTTCTATCCCGAGGTGCCGAATATATGCAATGTTTGCTGAGGGAATCTGGGAGCGATCAGGGTCAAGGTCACTGGTTCTGGTTGGCCGCTGCTCAGGGACGATCTCGCTGTTGACGTCGTCATGAACACCATTCTCGCTAGAAGTGGACATGAATTGTGTCTGCTCATGACACGAGGCGCTCTCTTCACCCAAACCAACTGCTCGCAATTGTATGGGTAGTACTGTCGCTTCTCTTGGTGGCTCGGCAGCCGCGGTGTCGTATGTTCGAGGATCCTGACTCGCCTCAGCCGTGCTATTAGTGGCATCAGCTGCCACGGCGTCGCAGCTAATAATCGGGATCGGCGCTGTTGTCGCATGTATTGTATGCCTGCAGCCGATTTTGCCTGGGAAAAGCTCTTCGAGACGCTGAACTACCATCCTCTTTCTCTTCTTGTTCGATGTTGTCGCACGCCGAAAGTCCGACCAGTTTGGAGCGACACCCCTGAGCTGTCTTTGAGGCGAGTCGGCACGCATTGATCCCGAGGCATATGCGGAGTCGGTGAGTGGTGTGAGATTCCGAACCGAGTTCGCCGACTGTCGCAGGGAAACCAATTTCGAGCCTAGACCAAGGGCCATGTCCCGGCTGGTTGAATTATTGAGTCCTAATGTGGACGAGGAATCACATCTGCCCACACTAGCAGCGAAGTCTTGCAGCATAGCAGCCAGTTGTTGCTTCTTTTGAGTCGGGAGGTCGTAAACTTTCAATTCGAAAAGTTCTCTCGTTCCGAAAATGTCAGGCCCTCGTTGCCTGCATCTCTTCAGTTCTCCCTTCAATTGACGAATTTGTAATGTCAAATCATCGATGACATCTCGATACTTATCAGTACTGCTGCTCTGAGTAAGTGCAAGCGTTGGTGGAGCAACACGGAACTGTAGATTTTCGTGCATGGTTCCACGTTCGTCCACGTCAATGCTTTCTGTGATTGTCATGTGTGCGTAGGGGAATCCAGCCGGATGAATGCCATGTCCTCTGTGCTGGGACCCCGCGTGTCGTAGGTGATTACATCGTGACGCCAAGGGAATGGTAACATTCGTGCAGCGTCCTACCAAGAAGTGCGACGGTCTGAGGAGCTGAGGCTGGACTTGCAAATGCCTGATGACGTCGGTGGCTGACGAGGAACGGTCTGGACAATGCTCTCGGAATATCTCGGCTTCGACGAATAGTGAAAACTCATCAGCGAATGAAGCCTCCAAGGCGGGAATATGGCACAGATGTCCTTCGATCATCCCAAGATGGAGCAGGTATTGTGATAATGGATGGAAACTTTTGCGGGCAGAGTTAGGTTCGATGGGTATCGCCGACATATGGGCGTGCGGCCGTTGTCGTGCGTTTTGAACTTCTGCTACCACGCGTTGACAAGAGAAGAATTCGGTCTGCCCCAGCGACGCCGCGACGATGGCAAAGAATCGCACGGAAGCCTGCCGCAGGGTCTGCTGTATGTCAGACGCAGGGGACTCCGCAGGCTACTCTCGCGTGCTGGAAAACGGAAGTTGACAAGGTCGTCCCGTTCAGCTGACCCGTTGAGGCAATTCCATTTCGAGACGCTCAAATAAGAACGCGGTCCCAGCTTGTCGTGTCCTTCGACACTTCTTCCCGCCATACACAATCGTCGTGCTGGTCTTTCTAGTGTGCACACTGGCTTGCATCGACTGTTTTTTCGACGGCGGTGCATGAGTCGCCATTCGACATCGGCGTCGGCCGGAGCCTCGCGTCTGACGCCAGCCCTTGCAGAACACGCGACGCAGCACGGACGTGCTCCTGATGTGCTCAGGTTGAGAAGCCGATTTTCGTGCATCTCAAGCCAAGGCCCGTTTTACGCCGACTGTCACGCTTGAGGTTTAGGGCACTTCCAGAGGCGGGACACTGGCTGGCAGCGAGCGGCGCCCCCACGGGGTTCACCGGCCGCACAGACTCAGGTTAGACCGGGCGCGCGACATCTTCCGGACCTTCACCATGGTCCACCCGGAGGTTGGGGCTACACTTTCAAACCTAGGGTACAAGCAGCTCGCGCTCGGTCAGGATGTGGGCGGACCAGGCGCACCAGGCCAACCAGGCGGCTGCCTTCGGGATGTTGGGACTGGTCGGTCATTGCGATGAGCTCGCTGTTCAGCGCGTTGCGCTGGCGTGTGGCGGCCGCGAGTCGGCTTTTGGCTGGGATTCGTACGGGTGCAAGTGCATTTCACTGAAGTAAAACGCATCGAAGCCAAACCCTCACCTCCAGTGCACCTCTGATCTACCTTCTCTTTTCAATGAGTCATATTGCAAGCGGGTGTGCGTGCCCGTTGAGTACCTGCCGACACCATCCAGCAGTCGATCGCGCGGTCGCCCCTGTGCGAATGCCAGCCGCAGCTTTGTCGACCTCACTTATTATGTCGCTTTACCCGTATGGTCGTGTTCTGTGGCTTGCTGTGCCGCTGCTGTCGCTTGTGCTTTCAACGACTGCCTGTCTTCGTTCACCGGCTCTCTCGTGAGGCCACAGCATAGCCGCTGATCTGGAGGTGCTTTACACGATCGTATATGCGACGAACGGTGCATTGCCCAGATTGGCGGCCAGGCCGCCTGATTGCTGCCACCACTGATCGGTTGCCTGATATGACCGTCACATTCCGAGAGGTTAGGTGTGATGGTATCGATTCCAGTGCCTTAGTGTAACGGCTTCCACTGAGTGTGCTCACAACTAGCTGAGCGACTGCAACGAATATCCTAAGGCTAAGAAGAGAGGAAGGATATAAAGAAACGAAGAGAAAGTTGCAGATAGAAACACGAGGTTTGGAGCGGAGCTCCCGGAGCTGCTGTGGATCCCGCTCGAGAGCGGAGCCGAGACCCATGCAGGCCCTGCGAGTGAGAGCCGTGCCTTGCCTTGCCTTGTATAGTTATCGCCGGGGGAGCGCGAAGCGCTCCAGGCCTCCCTGGGGCCATGCGGCGGCAGGAGTCTACCTAGTTCGGCCTAGATATCCTACAGTTCAAATCCAATGACGAGAGTATCATGTCTTGCCGTTCCCGTGGGCTCCTCCATTTGAGCTCGTGTCCGGCGGTGTCTTTGTTACTTGGAAGACGTCGAAACATCTTCTATCATGCGCCCTAGAGGATAGGGGAAACAACAGAAAGGAGATATAGAAGTAGGGGGTGGAGCATTGTGTTCTGCTATGCCGTCTATATGGACAGATGTCCTCGACTCCTCGTAGAAGCGTGTCACCTGCAAGCACGATGCGAAGTCTGTGGGACTTGCCATGAGGCACGACCAGTACTCTTTCGTAGTAGCAGGCGCTGGTTCGAACTTGGCCACTGTGGGCGAAATTTCTGGGCCTTTTTGCAATGGACGGGGCGGTCCGGCGTCTTCATCTTCCCGCATGTGCAGTTCTGGTAGTTTGTGTGTCCCATCCGGCGGTGGTACCATTCGAAATCCCCGTGAACGGACTTCGCCGACAGCAGCGAGTGTAGAGTTCGCCTGGGAAGGCAAAGCTCAGGGGGGCATGCGAGCTTCGCCGTCGTCAGACCATGTTCTCGGTATCTCTTCACCTTTGTCATCTCATGCTCCCACCAGCGTGAGAACTGCTCATTCACTTTGGCACGCGCGAGACATCGTACTCCCGCCAGGGTGGGCGATTTGTTCGAGTCTAGTGGGAGGGTGGCTCCCTCTTTCGCAAGGCGGTCAGCCTCCTCGTTCCCTTCGATTCCCTAATGACCAGGTCGCCAGCGAACCTCGACGCTGGCTGTGGCTGCATAGTCTTGGAATTCGAGGAAAGCTGCCTGCGAGCTTTCAGCCGCTTCTCCCAGAAGTCCTCGCATGACTGCAGTGTTGCCAAGGTAAACGTGTATGCGATGGCCAGGGCTGGCGCTCAGCGCCTGTCGCAAGCCATTGAGCCCCCTTCTATCTCGCCGTCGAAAAGTTCAGCGACGCCTGAGCGCCCTTTCCCCTAGCCTGTCTTTCGTCTTCCCTGATAAATCGCATACTACCGCCGACCCGAGTGAGAGCCAGCTGGCCACCAGGCGTAATCAACTAGCGAGTGTAGTGCAGCATCACAAGCAAAACAGTTATGAATGAGTGTAGCAGTTTCACTATTCCTGTTTTGATGATACCCGGGGTCGACTATACGCTTCGGGAGCCATAACTCGGTGACAAAGCTGGCGATAAATCGAAAGGACCAACCACTTCGACTGTTACCCTGTCTCGTACTCGGGGTATCATGGTTCGGATCCATTGCAAGCAGTCTTCGCTCTGGACGATGCGACACAACGTCTCCAGGGTCAATATATCGAACCAGAAGCACAACGCTCGCAACTGTGACGTGCTCCAAAAGTCCTTTTGTATAAGGATCGTTGCCAATCTCCTGTCCTGGGCCGCCGGAAACAGTCTCGGAAACCTGTATTTGAACACCTGTTGCCACGTACGCTGTTCTTCTACCGGCCTGTCATCCACCGTGGACAATGTATTCCACACGTATAGTCGTGTTAGTACGTCCTCTTCCTCGCTGTGGTAGCCAAAGACGCGGCTAAAGAAAGGCCAGGGTGCGCCGCACCTGTCCTCCATGCAGCTACGGTTCCGCAACCAAACGTAGAACACTCCCTGGTGCTCATTGTTTGGCTCTGATCTCACAAGGCGCGAGCCTGCGGCTTCGAGGAAGGTGCTTAATTTCCATTCCATTTCGCCGATGGAAGTGGAACAGAAAGACTCGACAGGGCCGAACCAAGCCGGTCCGTACAAATCCATGAACGTCTTCGCAACTAGTCGGTGGCGCAATGCGCACTTCCAGGCATCCACGGTCAATAAAGCTCCCGCGACCTGGCCCGTGACGGGGCGATGTTGAATATCAATGGCGATGGTGCCGTACGTGGGCTCCATGGGAGGTAGCTACTTGGATGGCACACCGGATAAACTGAAGCTTCGTGTATCAAACTACCCGTGTCTATTGTAGGCCGTGAGGAGTTGTGAATGAGAGCGAGTGTCCGATTTTCCGGGTAGCAATGGCGAAGCAGGGTAAGGATTATGGTTGAGTAGACAGAAAACCGGCAATGTCGAGCGGTAATTCCGAGAGATAGCTCTTGCGCTCGCTTACGAAAAGCTAGCATTGCAGTCGAGGCGACTCATGGAGCGATCCGGAGTCACGCAAGCGGAGAAATCAATGCAAGAGCTGGAAACGAATGCCAAACTCGCAGGTGCGAAGGTTCACTATCAAGTGCAAGCGAAGCGGACACATTGTGTGGCGAAGGGGCAGAAATATCGCCAGGGACTTGGCTGGCTTTCACATTGCCCGAAGTGGCATGCAATATACAAGGCATGAGACGACTGCATTCCTAAGCTTGAAATGACCCCGTCCGAGCGTCTTCGTTTCCCGCGGCTGTTCCAAAGAAGATGCGTGTCTTAGACAGCGGAGCGGGGTCGATGCGATTTTCTGCTCAGACCGCTCCGGTGCTGGACTGTGCTTGTGTGGGCTGGGATGGCTGGCAAGGCTGGGTGAGGTTGCTTGCCGAATGGCTTTGCTTTCATGAAACATTCGCATTCCACTCTCTAGCAAAAGCTGGCGTGTGCGTTCCATCTGTTCACATATTCATTCTGCGTTTCTTATCGAGTTATCTATTTCGCTGGCTCAGTTGGATTCGTTCCAGACGGCCAGGGGTTTCTTGGTCAGTTCGTTGGCGAGACCCGCGCACGTGAGCGGGTTGTCGGACGCTTGAATAGCTCATACCCCTTCCGCCGGGCCATACGTGGCAATAGCCACAAAGAGAAGTTAGCTAAAACAGAGAATTGGTTGATGCACCAATCATCAGTATGATCCCATCGAAGCCGAACAGAGGGCTGCAGGTTGACAACAGCAGTCCAGCGGTTTGGATGAAAGCGTCAGGGCCATCAAATACAGTATGGTGTGTCTCCAGTTCTGGTAGACCGTGCGGAACAGGGTGGCGATCAACTCAACGTCAATCCCGAGGTTGTCAACCAGATTGACGTCAATCAACTCAACCCAACTCAACGGAGCTTGTTCTTACTAATCAACCAACTCAATATCCTCATAATATTGAGTTGAGTTGCGTTGATGAGTTGATTGGAACTGACTGAACCCGATTTCCCAGGGCCCGGTGCCGGGTAGCTGCGGGCCTGGATCGCGGAGTCGGTGCATGTTAGTGGGTACTTTGGTAGCACCAAAATCTGCAGTTAGTTTATGTATTGCAGAACATGCCTTAACGTGTCACTGTCATCACGCGTCAACGCGTCGCGACATGCTCGTCGCTCACCCTGCTGCTAACATCCACCGGCCTGGCCTCCCTCCATGGCCCGCTTCTACAGCGCTTACTTGCCTAGGCTCAACATAACCCAACGTTCATCTTTGTGACAATGTCTTTCGCTATAGCTTCTCCGTTATCGCTGGCCCCACTGTCACCAGCTCCATCAACACCAGAGCCGTCAACGCCAGCCGGGGCCCGTGCCAGCTGCCAGACGAAGACCGACTGTTCCGCCACTTCCGCCGCTACACGTGGTCCCCACGAAGCAAAAATACAAAATCCTGGGTATGGGAGTACGGCTTCGATATCGAGAAGGATTCAGAGCGGCGTTAGGTTTGCAGATTGTGCATCCAAAGAGACGCGTCGAAGCCCGGTAATGAACTTGCATTTCGCACTCAGAGCGCTGAACGATATCTCTGGGACCAGCATAAGATTCAAGACCCGTCTGGAAGAAGTTCTGCACCGGCTTCTTGAAGAAGCCGTGGAAAGGATACCGGTCGATAGATAACAAAGGTTTTCAACCTCGATTTGGCCGCACCCCGACACCGAGCAATAGCAAATCGCTTTATCAAGAGCTTCGATAGGCATATCTTCCAGCGTCTGGTTGTCCAATGGCTTGTCGAGAGCAATATGTCCTTCCGAGAAGCCGAGAATCAGAGGCCGCGAGCCACTTTTGGGTACCTCAGCCCATCTGTTGTGCGCCGACGCTCGCGTCGGTAGTGGGCTGTCAGACAATTGGCTCCACAGGATCACAGTTGGCATCGTGTTAAGTGATGAGAATTATCTTGAAGAGCTATCTGCAAGCGCACGACAGTGCGCTGCTCTTTATACACAAAGCAAATATTTGCTTTGTGGTGCAAAGTCCCTGTAATTGAAGCTGGGGTGCAAATATATGCAACCAGTGTTTGAGCTTCGACCTCAACCGAAGTCAAAGCACAACGCGTGCAGGCGCTCGACCTTAACACACGGATTATAGCATCGGCTTCCGCGGGCAAATATTCTCAGTGCAGATGTTATGCAATATGAAGTTTGCTCTATGTGCGACATGGGCCGAGGGGATGGTCAACCAGTCAACGCAACCTCAACCAAACTCAACACAGGGGCGAGGTTGATCAACTCAACGGAGGAAAAGCTTATTAAGCCGTCAACTCACTCAATCGAAGGCTGAGGTTGAATTGATTGCGTTGATCGCCACCCTGGTGCGGAACGCCTGCGATTCCTCCCTGGAGCTGAATTATCGCGGTCGAGCATACGTCAGTGCCTCTGTTCGCACCGAACTTCCCAATGAAGAGCAAGGACAGAACTCACGATGCGATGCCTATCGCTTCCGATGTAGCACCCTTAACCCGTAGTCCTTAGGCATGTAGCATTGAGCTACGCTCACCCAGCTTGTGGCATACAGTGTGTCGCGCAGACCCAAGCGCCACAGCCATGAGCTCTTGCCCAACAAAATGTTTGCAGGATTAAGTCTGCTTCTAGCAAAAGTCGTACAAGCCTTTCGCGTCTACCTGCTCGCCAATTATGGCTCTGTCGCACTGCACGAGTGCATGACTAACTGACGACCGGGCAGAAGGTCCCCAGCGAATTGGGCAACAAAAGACTCTTGATTCTTCTATCTAACGATTGACTGTAGTCGGTATTTTATACCTGTGCCGATTGAGGCAGGCATCTGAGACACGACAGGCAGAAGCCAGGTTGCCTGAAGCTATCGCCACCGATGGTAGGCAGCAGTGCTGGTAACGGTCTACGTGAATGAGCGGCTTGATATTGACACCTCCCATACCCACTCTGCCGTCCTTCTGTTCCCCAAGCATCCTGACATGTTCTACCCGTCAAGAAGCCAACCCGGAGAGGCGGATGCCTGCAATTATTGCGGAGCTGAGTTCCCTCGGTCAGGGGCTGCTGACCCGTCGCAATCCTCGCGGGCTGGTGTTGCCGCAAGATTGCTGACGGACCGAGACTGGAACGAACGAATTCGCCATTTAACAGAGATCCATAAATTCGGGATGTGTGCAGCTGGCAAGATGTATTATCGAGCAGACCATTTTAAGCAGCATTTGAGGAGATTCCGTAAGTTGACGAATGGAAATTGGAGAAGGTTGTGTGCATCTGGCCATCGAAATAGCGTAGCCAGTTAAGTATGATATGCGGATGCATAATTTGTTGGCCCACTGATCAGCCGGCTGCAAAAACTCGCAAGAGGAGTAGGAAGGTTCGCAATTCTTTCCCAAAGAGGATATTTTTGCTTGATCGCATGGACATGTCATGGCTCTTTCGTCGCCTGCTCAATCAATCGAATACCGACGACACGCCGCTTGCAATACAAAACCCTTGTCCGGCGTAGGCTAAAGGTTTTGCCAAGGAACCCTACCTGCTGCTGAACTTCCGTCGTTGCTCAGTATGGGCATGCTAGGAATACAGTTCAGTTCAGATATGTTCAGTGCAGCTACACGCATGTCTTACTCCTCACTTACCAAATATTCGATCGCCGTGGAGAAAACCCAATAGATGCTAGCCGAGATTGATAACACTCAACGCCTTTTGTTGTAAGAGCATGGAAGCGCATGGCAAAGTCGTGCGGTACCACATGTAACAGATGCTAACGTAACAGATGCTAACACATCCGTGTTCGAGAGTGCCGATTTATCGACAACTCTCAGCTAGGAAACTCGAGTGTTCATCAGGAATGCTGCACCGTATGTTCCGCGTTGCGTTTCAACGCAGGAGAAGAGTCGCAGTCATTCCATTCTGCATGCGTCTCTTTAATGGCGTCTTGCTGCTGCCGTACAAAAGATCTTGTCTGAGAATCCAACTGCCGAAGGGTCTGAATAATGAAGTCCGTCCCCGAGCGTCCCATTTCAGGAAACGTCGAAGTGACGGTTGCATCCGCCGCGAGTATGTGGGTTGCGTTTGACATCTGCGCACTGAGTTGAAAGTTCACGTCAGGGCGTGGTGAGGGCGAGCGGCAGCCATGCAGAATGGGAGGGTCCTGCCTTCTCCTGTCTGTGCTGCGGCGCCCGCGCAGCAGCCGCAGTTGATCATAAGCACCCCAGGGAATGAGGTTCAGCAGGCGTGTTCTAGATCCGAAATCGTCTCACTAGCGCCGTGTTACAGTAATAGTGCTGCTGACGTGCATCATCCAATTCGGAGCTGAACCTCCCATCTCACCCTACCTCAACCAACTGCCTTCACCTTCCTGCTTGCCTTTGATCAAAATATCTTTGTCTCAAAATCTATTGGGTTCAAAGAGAACAGCGCCGCTTGATTTGTCTTTTTTTTTTTTTTTTTTTTTTTTTTTTTAGGTCTGCCTGACCACAGGCTTGCTGACTGCCGACTGTGAGGGAGGGCGGTGCAAGTGCAAATTTTACAGCTGAAAAAGGCCCTCCGTCTTTGCCAATGTAGCTCGGTGCTCCACTGTTCGGCGACTGCAGTCTAGACCTTGGGGCCATCATGTTCCAGAACAGTCCTCCGCTCTGTGCCAATCAGAGTAACTCCCTTCCCCAAGGCGGCCTCTCTCGATGACTGGCGAGCATCGTACTTCCTCTGTGTCGCGACAAAATTGTGAGAGCCAAAATGTATATACGTACCTCCACTACATGCGTCTCATAGCCTAGATTGAACCCGCGCACCTCTTTTTTTGTCATTTTTTCTTCTCGCTTCATCTACAAATGTACTCGTCAAATCGACAAGTCTCAATCCGACTCCCCCGTCCCAGCCGCCGCCTCCTTAATTTCACCAAACAGACTTTGGCCCAAGTCGGTCTCTCCAAACACCACATTGCTCTCATTCGCTCGAAAGCAAGCCAGCCATAACGGGACGGTCCATTTGACGAGTTGCCAGCAGCAAGGCAGACACCAGGCGCGGCTTGTCGAGGCCAAGAAAAGACTTCCCGGCAGCGGAAGAAGATTTGGTCTCACCGTGGACACGGGGTTAGTGACATCCAACTCAACTCTCACAAATGCTTCATAAACACCTGCTCTCCACGCGACCGGTTGGACAGAGAAATCCTGGTCATCCAGGCACTGTTGCAGCTCTTTGGTCAGGTCCAGAGGCGTAAGTGTTCGCGATGACAACCATCGCAAAAAGTACCAACGACTGCATAAACGGCGCTGCCTCAATGGCATAGGTATAAGAACAACAACGCTTCATGCCAGTATCAGATAGAAATTAAGCATTCCTTTGCCCACGGTTTTCCTACCTAGGTGTGTGACAGCGGCAGCCCTGGAACCAAGTGTAGATAGGCACAGCCTCACGGAGCATTTGCTCCGCCCAGCCCCCAGTCGTCGTCCGCCGCAACTGCATGTTTCAGCAGATTGGTGAGGGGTTCAGCTCAGTCATTCTGGACCGATCTAGAATCAGATCATTCCCACCGAGGGAGCGAGGCCTCGCAGGTCTTGCAATGGTGCTCTCGTCTTGGTTCAGACGATTATTGCCACACTGCCACTTCCAAGTAAATACCATGCAGAGTCGTACAACAAGCGCCGAACATTACGCTAGTCAAATGCCATGAGCAACTGACTTCCTCACAGCGGACTTCGCCACTATCTCGGCGATTCGTTAAGTTCATATCTCCGGACCGGACGCTATTTTGAACACACTTCGGGAGTTGGACTTGCGGGCGAGGTTATGCGTGCGCCAGCAGCAAGACGCTATAGAAGCGACCCATACCCGTTGGAATAGCTCAACTGCTTACCGCAAATCGATGCCGAGCAAAGGCGCATCACACCGGATGGATGAGCGTCTCGGCTATTGGGGGATCGAAGCTTCTCACGTTGGACCATGTGTCTTCCGCGTTGCGGTCATCCGATAGAAAAGTGAATCAATATCGATGTTGAGACACGTACCCATCAATAGTTTCGGACAAGTAACTCTTGCTGGTCGCAAAAAAAAGGGAGCCTGAGCTCCAGCATTGGCGGCGCTCATATATTCCCAACCTTCTGTCCATCTGTCCACAAGTCTTGAGCGCTAGTGTTGGCATGATCAAGCTCCTATCGTTCGTTTTATTGCAATGAGGATCACACGATCCACAAGATGGGCATTCTGTTGAATGTTGCTGTGTTTTCTAGTGCTGCCAGGCGGTGCGCAACATACTCCCTCAGCATGTCGGAGAAATGCCTTCATCCGTGACAGCATGAAATCAGGCCACCGGCCGCCGTTGCGTCCGTACGTGACGTTTTCCAGAGCCGTCTAGCCCTGTAATGCCTTGCAACCAAGCCCTCCGTACTGCAAGTATATTATGCCCATATTAGGCTCGTCGTTCACGGAGGTTGTCAATATCCTTGCACACCAACGGTGGTTATAGACAGTACAACTACTAATTGTCTGGAGGCTTATTAACAATGCAGATCGGGCTACAGCAGCAAAGCGTTGAAATGCTGCCCGGAAATCTCCGTCATTGGATCTTCAATACTTGCTTCTTACCAAATCGCACCGACACCGGCTGTCGTCGCTCCCATCTAGAGGACTCTGGAGGCGGCGCAAGCCACCAAAGCCGCAGCGAGTAGAGGTCGGTAAAGCACTCAACCATTTACGGCACTTCAGCCTAAGATGCAGCCAATCACTTCTTATGTGTCTGTTCAGTATCGGCGCCAATTCTGCTGAAGCCTTCAGCAGACCCATATCTACCAGCGGTACAGGGAACGAGGTCGACCCAAAGCTTGAAATAGTCGTCGCCCTCCCATGCATTTGCAGTATACTTCATTGCATTTAACTATCACAGCTAATGCGCCGAAAGTGCGATAATTCGAAAACAGTCTAGCAACATCTACGAATTCCATCCCAATCAATAGGGTCGTCGCTGAGTTCAATATCTTCGGGGTTCGCGCCCAGGCCATCGCTCCTCTATATGCCCCCTGGGAACCTCGGTTCCCGGAGCCCCCTCCCCAATCCGCAACCACCCTCTCGAGGCCTAAGTCGAAACATACATGTCCCGTAAAATCTCATTTCTTGGCTTCAAGAGTTGACGAATTGTTCGGTTCTAACGCAATAGTAATAATACAACAATCCCCTAGACTGTCGTCTCAGTCCATCCCGTTGAACGGCTCGAATCTAGTTTGCGTCGAATGTTTGACTTTCATTTCGGGCGGCACGGCTCGAAGACAAGACGGGTTGGAATATACACTCCTGATTCAACAGTGCACACTTAGCACACTTTCTATAGGGACTGTCCAAGTAACCGCTGCAGCGGATCTAGCGAAAACATGTCGTCAGTGATGTGCGCCAACGTGACTTGGCCGTAGGACCAACCTTTCGTTTTCGGCAGAAACGGCAGGCCATAGGGGTTCGCCGAGGCGCCATCTTGCCTATCGCTGCTAGTTTACCCGGATGCGCGAGTGACTGGTATACGACTAACGCAGAGACGGGTCGAGAAGTGATGCTTGCGCCGTTCGGGTGGTTTCGAGTATCCGGCTCTGAATGATGCGATTGGGTCAATTGCCAGTGGAGATCGGAAGGCTGTACAACAGGCCCGTGGCAGCGGTTGTCGCTAGCTTGCTGTGTGGAAAATCCGGACATAGAGTATTGTGGGTCAGACAAACCGATCCGGCTCGGGTTCATGTAAGGTGTAGAGAAGCATGGGTTAGCCAGTGACGGATTACAGCTGTCATCGACGGCAGCCGACGAGCTGTAGTAACCATCATGGCTATTGTCATACCCATAGCCACGTCCCCCACGTTGTATTGCCGACGGTGCTGCTGGGGAGGCCATCTCTGTGACGCTGTGCGTCACGGAGGCATAGTTTGAAGCTGCATGGATAGCTGTGGCTCGGTTTTCCTCAATGGAGAGATGCCACTGTTGGCTTCCTTCGTTGAAGGAGAATGTGGAGAAAATGGGCTGGCATAGCGGTTGATGCATGGTCCACACGCAGTTCTGTTCCGGAGTGTCGTAGCGATATTTGCCGAATCACGCTCTGTGGCCATTCGACGGAGTTTAACGGTTGATAACTTTCCTCCTCGCCTTGTTGTCAATACGAAACATGGGACAAGCTGCTTCCGATTCTCGCGTTCACTTGCGGACAGGATTTGTATGACGCGCTTCGGGGTTTGAAGAGGACAAATTGCAGGTTTCGTTTGAGGGTTTGTTGCCATTGAGGCGAGAACATTCTAGGAGACCAGGAATGCGGCATCGACGTGCTGGAACGTGGATTTGGTGGTGGTGGTCACACAGGCAATTTCCTTGGCAGTCGTGTGCCTGTCGTTTATTAAACGAAGCCAGAAATTGGTCCGTGCACGATATCGTCATTAAACAACACGATTTGTTGAGTTCCTACCGCTGCCTAACCTGCATTGTAGTTGGCAACGCAGCACGAACTATTCTCCTTGCTTTGTCTTCGCGGGCACCTTTCTGCGGTTGTCTTGTAGGGCATTGTTCGGGAGTGATTCCGTCTATGTTCCGAAATCGATGCTTTTTGCTGCGGGACTCCGTCCTTCGTCGATCTCGACCACTGAGTCAACGTCGGACTCCTCCAGTACGTATCCCTTGCCACATTTGTTGCTGCAGTCAGTTCTGTGGTTGCCTGCCTCGCAACAGAGCAGAGGTGACCACGATAGTCCGACCACGATGAGGATGCTTACCCCAAGTGGCAGCCCCTGGGCGGCAGTTTTGGGATGGCAATTTTGGGGTCTCGCCGTCCGCGTGTCGCGTGTCTCCTGCGTTTCTTCTAGGAGATCGCGCCGTGGTCTACACATTCGTAACGAGATAGTAGAAGCTGAAGAAGAAGGGGGTGTTTCTTGCGCGCTGCCGTCCGTCCCTACGTCGCCGGCACGGTAAACGGAGTCTATACCATCAAGTCCTGCGCATTGCCGTGCCACGTCTGTCAATTCCATCAGCTGCAGTCCCAATTAGATCTAATCAGGTTGTCGGACACGTCACTTCCTGCATTGTTTCCACTAGACTGAGGTAGCTCTATTATTCGCATGGCCAAATCCACGGGATGACCAATTGCCTGCACAATGTATTGTGTCTGTTCTGAGTCTGTTCTGAGAACGAGAATGCAGGTTGCAGTATTGTGTTGTACGCGCGAGAGACAAGGCTGCCGGCATATTCTGTATGTGCTCAACTCACTGAACAGCGGACCAAGCCCCAACCCTGGCCTGCGTGCAGTCGCAATGGGCACAGTCATCTGACAGCCGATTCAGATATTTTACCCTCTGCTGACACCAGAACCGTGTCTGCCAACACGGGACGAGGGAAGCCAGAAATGGCTATATTGCCAGTATCGCGGGTACGCCCCGACTTTATCGGCCCATTTGGACCATCTCTTAGTCAGTTGTGTTGCGCGTTCCTCGGTCGTGGCAAAAACAAGAGGCCAAACCAGCCGGAATCTGATCGACTGAAGGTAAACGGCCACAAAAGGCTCTCACCAGCGCAATACGCCAATAATGGCCCTTTGATGCCTTATTTTCGCCAACTTGGCACGGTACTCTACCCACACGGTCGCGCCCTCGCGGTGGAACATACGAAGGCGGCGACAGCCGCCTGGTCGTTCCCGAGTGTTCAACTACCACCTCTCGTCCACCACAAACATAGGCTGTCGCCGCGACACAAAACCATCGCGTGTGTCGCTCAGTAATCCGCCATCCTGTATCAACGTTTCCGCAATATCTCGGGTGCAGTCACTGCCAGCCGCCCTGTACAACTTGTCAATTCGGTCGCGTCGCAGCGTTCGCCGCCAATGGCTGACAAGGCCTTGCGAACAAGTCCAAGCTTGGCGAACTCTGGCGGACCTATTACACGCGGGGTAAATTTCGCGATGCGATTGGGCTAGGAGAGGGAACAGCCCCGTTCCCGAATAGAACGCTTGAGAAGGGTCTGGTCTGTTCTGGTCTGCGCAAGGATAAATTACACTCTCAAAGTGGATCATGTGTCGGCCCACAAAGATGCCATTCACGGCAAGCCTTTCAACACAACATTAAAATTGTCAGCCTACCATCAAACGCTGTTCCACGAGCTTCACGGATGACGTCAGCGTTGCCTCGCGTTCAAGTTTTCGCATCAACCGGCCAACGCCGACTATAACAACCTCACTCGTGCGAGATTCCCGTTGATCTAGAGGACCATGGCCATTCCTATATCAAGCGCTTGGCTGTAGACCCTCTGTCAGCCAGCCTTGGTTGGATCTCAAATATGGATGATGAATTTGTGGAGGTGAATACCACCCGCGGCAAGCTGCTCATCTCACAAAGCCTGCTGCCCTCCACCCCCGAGGAGCTAGAAAGGATCTACCCGGAGCGTGTGGAGGCCCTCAATGATCGCCATGGCCGCAGCATCCAATCGACGCAACGACGCCGCGGCCTCGCCAACGATAGAGACACAGAGCCATGGCCAGTGGCGACTTCAGGCAGCATCCCGACCCAGTCGCAGACAAACGGATCGTTTCTGCTATCTGTCTCCAGCCCACAATGTGGTCTGGCTCCTCCTGCTCACTCGACGCACACAGACAAGCCGACAGCAAAATCCTTCAGGTAACACTCCAATTAGACATGAAGTGAAGTAACCCAACCAAGAGGTGGATCTATGGCTAACTGAGCGCTTCATAGCGTCGTCGCTACCCACCCAACGACTTTGCCCCAAAACCTGCTGTGACTGAAGGTCGGTGCGCCGTGTTGCCAGCCAAGTCAGTTGCTCCTCTACAAAGCGGCATATTGACGACGCGAAACCTCGCAGAAGACGGGGCGCAATCAGTTGCGTCCCCCGCCCCCCGCGGGCCGCAGCGGCCGCCGCTACTTCAACCCGTTCATGGCCTCGGAGATGACCGTACCGCCTCGGCTATGCCTTCACTTGCAGCGCTAGACGCACGTCTTCGCAACCAAAACCATGAGCGCTTGAGTGTTGTTAATGACAAGAATGAGCCATATTAATAGACATCCTTCGACGGCAAGATCGCCCCGCCTGATTCGGCAGACGTTGTGGCCTTTACGCAACTGAGTCGAATAGCTGGCTATGCGTGGCTAGCGATGCTGAATGTCATTCTATTAGACTAGAAGTAGGCTGTTCAATTGCAATCAAATTCGCAATACGCACATTAGGAGGCTATGTTGCTCATTTACATCTTCTTCTGAGGCACGAAAGACGCGCAGCTAGACTTCAGCGCTAGCATGTGGCCTTTCGTTACGACGTGTAAAGTCCCTAATTTGCGAGGGATTCGTATAATAAGCCTGTCTCCATCTCAACATGCCCAATTGCGTTGCATCGCGAAACCACCTCGTGTCTTGCCTCAACTAGTTTTTGCGGCTGACCTTGCAGGACGATTCTAGGAGTCTCTTGTCCGGAGAATACCTGGGGGACAAAGGTTTGGCATGAGCGACTTGGTTCAGATTAGGACCCGTGATGTGACGGAGTTGGAGAGGCGTCGAGTCCTGGAGGCCCTTTTTCCTGTGATTTGCGGCGACGAACATCAGAACGTTGACTTTGCTGTGGAAACGCAGCGTACGTTAGTATCCAAGAAGATGGGCCCACCACTAGTGCATCTGGATCTCGATGGCCTGGATGTTACTCTTGCGCCGGTGAACAAATGGCAATCGGCCGGGGCTTGTCGGCAGAGGGCTTGGTAACTTGCATGGACTTGTTTCCCGGGCACTGCAGACCGGTTTCCTTAACTGTGGCGTTTGACCCGAGCTTTTATGTACACGGCCGTGATCCCTTTGGCGCTATTAACGGGATTGTGACTCTCATGTAGAGCTTAGCTGCTGCCCGGGTTTTTGTACCAAAGGCTACCTCGCTTTACGGGAGATAGGATAAGGGCTGAACAAGTTTAAGAGAAGGCTCTAGTAGCTACTTGTGCGGGACCGTTTCACCACCGACAGCTCATCTTCCCGTGCTGCGATGCCTCCATCCCGTGCCTAGGCACAGAGTCATGAGACGCGGCCGGAAGTCGCAATCGGCGGTGTATGCGCAGCCAATCAATCACATGGCAGGGCCGGGTTATCTGCAGTCGCCGTTGCCGCGGCTCCTCCGAGGGCCGCAGGCTGTAGCTCGACAGTAGTTCGAGCGCTTCCTTTAGTTCGTCGCTCTTCACGCGGCGCGGGTCGGCCCGCAAGTGCGCCTCCACCACGACGGCTTGGTGGCCCGATAGGTCCCGACAATGCGGCGCACGACGACACGGTGATAGAGTCATACGAGAACGTATCGGGCCCCATGCAGCGCAGCAAGGCCAGGACAGGATTTGTGTGCATACAAAGACACGTGATTGCGCTTGGGCGCGTGGAGTCCGTTATATTATATCCGGAGACGAGATGAAGACGGACGGACAGAGTGTAGGTAGAACGAACAGGAGTCGCTTGTATCGACTTTACTTTACTGCTTGCAACCACTCCGTTTTTTTGTTCCTTTTTTTGTTTTCCCTTTTTTCTTTTGTTGCCAGTGACCAGGGGCTCAATATCGCAAGGTCAGCAAGCCCGGTCGACACTTACGCATACGGTCCACATATGCCCATGCGCAACAGCGAAGACGGCATTGGTATTCGTCGTCGTATGCGATCCATGGATACTCCAATAAAATCGCCTCGAGCGAATGCCACACCCTCGAAATAGCAGCCGTGTATCGCGCCGCGACACGCTCCAAAGGTCAATTGGAAAGCCAAGTTGCCAAAGTCTAAGCGCGATGCACGGACCGTAGTGACCCTATCTACATTGAGCCACTCGTTTACGTAGGACTTTACACTCTGCCCTTGCTGCCTACCATTGGAGGCGATAAACTGTCACGCCTCAGATGTCTGCCCGGATTGTATCGGTATAGATGGCCAGTCTCAATTCCGGCATGGGAGGAAATGCAAGTGTCTTGAGAAGTTCGCCCCTCTTCCCACTTCTACTTTGTTTCGTGACGCGTTTGGTTCGCTAAGTTGGGTCAGCACCGGATTCAATGCAGGACCGGATTCAACGCAAGACAGGACACCATGGAATACCACGCGGTTCCTACCTTGAGCCGAGCACCGGAGTCGAAAGTGGCACCGATACAAAACAGCTCCTCGCCGAAATGCCGAGCCCTAATCGGGGACCTTCTCCCGGTGCAAATATAGAATATCACGGGTTTTTGCTGCTATTAAATGCCCATGAGAGGTCCAAAAATAGTTGTAGGCCACCTGGCGTGCCTTGAATGTCCATGACAACCGCGATTATGGCTCCTTTTCCTTGTCCCGGACTGTGATCCAGTCAACTCTTTCCATAGCTGCACTCATTTGTGCCTTGATTGTAAAACACAGCCAATGCTCTAGCTGCTTCAACGCTGCCAGAGCGGCGTCTATCTCCATATCATCACTGGTTCGGGTGTCGCGATCTTGTGTCGCTCCGTGTTGGTCGGGTTGCTCGCGAGGATGCCAGGCTCGTGCATCTGCATTGGCGGTGCCTTGCGAACTTCGGCCTTGCGACGAAACGAACTGTGACTGGGTCTGTGTCAATACGATCACTTACGTTCCTGCGTAAGTAACCCTGCTTACAGTGCTGTTGTCCAGCAACGAAATGCGGCGGCCTGACGAGTCCCGAGCTTCCATGCCTGGTAAGCCGAGTAACAGGCTCAAAAATCGTGATTTGCGTGACAAAACGGGAATGAAGTTGGCGATCGAATGCGATTCCGTTATGCCAGGCCGGCCCGGCTTGAGCCAGCGAGGCGGGGTCGCGACACTATTTTGGCAGGCTTATGAATGGTGCTGCACTTGTTTAAATATACTGTGCTGCTTGACGGCTATTGTGAGATGCAGAACGTGACCTGTCAATATCAAGCCGCTCATTCCCGTAGACCGTTACCAGCACTGCTGCCTACTATCGGTGCCGATAGCTTCAGGCAACCTGGCTTCTGCCTGCCGTGTCTCAGATGCCTGCCTCAATCGGCACAGGTATAAAATACCGACTACAGTCAATCTAATCGTTAGATAGAAGAATCAAGAGTCTTTTGTTGCCCAATTCGCTGGGGGCCTTCTACTCGGTCGTCAGTTCGTTATGCACACGTGCAGTGCGGCAAGTACCATTACTTTGGCCACATGTCTGAAGGACAGCGTCGCGACGGCCTCTCCTGCAGGTCTGGTGGCCCGATGCTACGACCTTTATGTACCAGTTACCGATCGTTTTAATGAAGCGAGAAGCGTATATATATGTACTTGGGATAATATGCCATGAGTCTGCTCTTATTTGACTTACCTAAATGGCCATAATCTTCCAGTTCCATCTGCTGTTAACAGATCTACTACCCACGCAAAAGTTGCTCCTCCAAGTCCAACAAACGCTGGTGAATGTGCGAGCTAGGGACGCGCGAAATTAAGGTCTAGTTCGCGACAAGAGTCGTGTTAGTGCGGTAGCATTGACGGCGTCGACAACCTAAGCAGTGGTGCCTTCATACCTGCATCGGGGTACATAGCAGAAGGTCAAGGATCTGGCACTTGGTGTGTTGGCATAATGAATGTGAGTAGGCCCGGCATCGTTCATGTAACGAGGCGGGGCCGTGAGTCACTGCACCATTCATCCTGAACTAAACTTCAGTTTTGGTTTCTGTTGTTTACTGGTCTCTCATGAGTACTGTCAGAGTCGGTGTGACCTCCATTCATCTATGACTGCAACGCCGCGACCATGGCCTTCGGCGGCTTTCCAACATGACGTCATTCGCGTCCACCCAGCAACCACCACCGCCACTCATGTCTCGCCTGATCCAATTCGCCGCCGAGATGGTATCCTTGTCGCCGCATTGTGGGATGCTGGTGATGCCAAAGTGCTGGATGCATTGCACCCTGCTACTTACCCATGGCGTCGCGCTAGGTCAAGCCGGCCCGTGCTGCAATATCAAACTCTCCAGCTGAGAATGTCACCCGCTGACTTGCCCCACTACCTCACAACCGGCGTTGGGCTGCTCATTTCAGACTCAAGCTTGGCCTTCCTTCATTGAAAGAGCCATCACCCATCAATCAATCATCACTCACAATTTGGCTTGTACGAATTGTTGGCTCGAAGTTTGACATGGAAAATCTGACCCTACAAAGGCCCTTACAACCGCTGTGGAGGGTTGTAGAGTTTACATGCCCTAACAACAGCGATGCGGAACTCATAATCACGTACCAAAGCAAGTTCTTTATTATCCGTTCAACGTCGGCCAGTTTCTCCGACTCACCTCAAGTAAAGGAACAATACCTTCGTTTATTACATGCTGCCAAAAACCTGAAGATGGACGGCTATACTGTCGAAGACTTTTACAATTGGGCAATCGAACCATTGCTATCTGTGCTCAGGAACATACCGATGCGGACAGGCTGCTGGTTTCTGGACGACTACCTCTTCCCGGAATATTTTGTATACGAGCTTCAAGCCAGAGCCGGACAAGCGGTCGCAGTCCCGTTAGAAAGCAGCCCAAGAAGGGATACGAAATGTCAATTCGGTGTCACTTTGCCTGATGAGGTCTGCTCGCCGTGGCCGAGCTTTACTCCGTTCCAAGTTCGCCTCTGCCGCCCCTGTCCTTCGACTACGGCTGCGTTTCCCCTTGAGACGCCTGGCAAAGCTGTACTCAGGGACGGAACGGTGGTGTTTGTCAAACTCACGCGTCGCGGCGACAAAGACAGTCTGCTGCGAGAGTTGGATACTTATACAAAACTTAGGAATGCACCACTCGACGACACATTGCTTGTCCCACGACTGAAAGGACTAGTTCGAGACGGCATCGGGACGGTTTATGGGCTTCTCTTGACGTACATCGACTGCGGTCACCAGACGCTTACTCGGGCCGTGCCTGACACGCCTCGATACTTGCGGGAGAAGTGGGCAACGCAAATCCAGCACACAGTACGGAAGCTCCACAGCATGGGTATAGTCTGGGGGGACGTGAAGCCGGACAATGTGTTGATAGATGGTAACCAGAACGCTTGGATTGTGGACTTTGGGGGTGGGTACACAAATGGCTGGGTACCCAGCGACTTAGCCGAAACGGTCGAAGGTGATCTTGGTGGCCTCCAAATCCTGGCCAGGTTGCTCGACGTGGAGTTGAAGTGAGGGCCGTTCTGAACCTGTACCGATTATATGTCTAATTTTGCACAACTCAGCTCAATAAAATGCAACTTCTAGGTAGACTTCGAGAGTCTGCCCGTGGCCAAGCTCGGTTCTGCCCACAGTGCCGGTGAGAGGAGAGTAGTAGACCGAACGTTCCCACGTTCAGGGAGAACGGGGACCAGCAGGCAGCCACGGATATGTCTGCTGCTTACTTGGTTGGGACTTGGCCAAGGTCATGATGACGTCTCTCAACAATAGATTAATTACGGTCGGGCCAGGCCTCACGCCCGTTTGTTGCGAAGTCCGCTTTGTAATGTGCCCTTGTCAGAGGGTTCGTAAAATTCCCCGCTCAGAGCTATGCCTCGTGCTGTGGGCAGCTACATGACTCTGAAGCTTTACAAGGCGGTCCAAAACGTGAAGATGAGCCCTCACAACGATTCAAAGCAGCCCAGGGGTATCGAGCAGCCTCTTGCGGATGTACGACACTATACAGAGCAAAGGAACCCTTTGCATCGGCAACTCAAGGCATTACGAGAACCTCTCCGCGGTTCAAATTAGCCCTTTACTAATGCAAGGACTCAGAAAAGGAAGTATTTTGACTGGGGCGATTTTTCACTCTCTCAGATGGAAAAGGAATCCAACAGTGGTGTGATGAAGGCATTCAACGGAGCACTGCTATCAACAGTCTACGTGAACGAGCGACTTGATAATATTGACAGGAGCACTCGTGATTATTACATCGTCGTTGCTCCTTCCAACAATATAGTAGTTTTCCAATCTGCCCACGTATTGCAATCATTTAAAGTCATCCCGCGTCCAATCGTAATAGGAGTCATCATAGGGTTCGATTACCTTGTTAAATCTTGAATGTCCTCTTCCATGCCTGTTCGATATTGTTTGTCCCGGAAAGAGCAAGAAAGTCCCTTCACCGAGATCTGTTTTACTTGATGGTGATGCGGCGCGACCCGTGCCTCTTCGCCTTGGGTACGGCAATACTCAGGATGCCGTCCTTGAAGCTCGCGCTGACGGCGTCCTGATCAATGCTGCCGGGGAAGTTGAATGTGCGGGAGAATTCCCCCACGCTACGCTCGGAAAGCCAGTACTTGGCCGTGTCGGCGGGCTCTTTGGTGGCTACATCCGTCTTCTTGTCGACGACCTCAGCGCCGGAGCTCGTGGCGGCGTCGGCGCCCTCGTTTTTCACACTGGCTTGATGCGACTGGCTGGTCCGCTCGTTTCCACCCTCCGTGATGGCCTTGCTTTGCGCTGCGTCCTCCAGCAATCCAGTAGGTGGGGTGCCGGCAGTGTAGGCCCGCTCGACGCGGCCGCGCACGACCATGGTTTGCGGCTCGGTGAACTCGATCTGGACCTGGTTCTTGCTCATGCCCGGGAGCTCGCCGTGGAGCTCATAGCATTCACCGGTCTCTCGGACGTCGAACTTGGGCTGCCAGACAGGCAGCGCCGAGCGCCGATGATGTCCGTTTCCGTTGACGGGGCGCGAGTAGGTGTCGAACTCGTCGAGGAGCCGGAAGAGGGGGGCGAAGGACGCGTCGGGGTTGTAGAAGTTGCGGGAGAAGAAGGCCATTGTGCGGGTTTGTGTGGGCTTGTTTGGCTGAATGGCAGTAACTCGCTTCAGGTTGCACAACGCTCTTCGTGGCAGAGTCGATTTGCAAACTTGCATCGGGGGCGTATAGCTGCCTGTTGAGTGATGCTTCCCGCATGGTCATGAAGAAAAACGAATGTACGCGCGATAACCTCCCCCTTATATGTTGGGGTGGAGATCCAGTGAGACCCTCTGGAACATTCTCGGGGAGTTACTTGTAGGCGAGCACACCCGATTGAAGTCAGTCGAACATTCGAGACTTTGATGAGTATATCAGATCGAAGACATGACGAGAAAATTACAGCCTCCTGGGACAGCTACAGCATCGTGTGGTGTGATCCGACGTGTTGTGGCCAATGCAGGCGCGTTGTAGAATCTTCCAGCGCCTTTACAGGCACCAGCCCCGCCCGCCACTTCTCACTCGGGCACTGTCACGACAGCTGATGCTTACCGAGAATGTAGCCACTGTTGAATAGTGGATGTCGCCACTGCTGGCCATACCCCCTGTACATTCGAGCCTCCATGGCGCGTGCCAACTAGCACCATTTCGCCCAAATGATTCGCGGTTGGCTACCATCCACGTCGCTCCTGCTCCATCATTGCTTCACACGAAACAAAGTCCCGGAGCTCCCCTGATGTCTCCGGAATACTGGGACGTCGCAGCGACGAGCCTGGTTGCTCCGAGGCAGCTTTCGAGGACCCGCGGCGCCGGAAGTGCCGAGACGCCTGTGCACAGTGGACTTGGATAAAGCCATCTGGCTTGGAGGTGGGTGATAGAAGGAAGGGATGACAATCCTCCTGCGGGGTACGATCGGGGATCACACGAAGGTTCCAGAATCGCGAACATCAACCGGCTCCAATACTGTGGCATCAAGTGCGAGCCGCACTGGTTTTCGTCAGCGACTCAATGATCTCGACTCAATTGTCGGTATCTGCTTTTCGTTCACGCCAAGTCTCAACATCCCCTTTTTGTATGAGCAAATATGTCGCTGGCACAGCACGTAACTCAGGACGAAGGCTTTGATCATAATCAGCTCCGACAAGGAGATGAGCACGCTAGTATCGCGAACGGTCAAGTGCCATTAGCGACCCCGGTGCACACCCCGGTGCAGGTTTCCGGTAGAACGCAATGGCATCGCATGAGTTTTGCACCGGCCAAATCAGTCTACAGGGACGATCATATTGCTGCTTATAAGGTGTCCAGCATCAAGCGATGCGGTAAGTTCTCGCGCGATAACTCTGGTCCCACTGGCTTACTCACTGACAACTGTGCAGCCCAGGTAGTGACTGCAATTTTAGCCTGCTGGCTTTCTTCTGGCATCGTCTTTGGCTTCGCGGCTCTCAAGCCTGTGCTAGTCGCCGAGGGGGTTTATCGCGAGCTCTGCGACTTCAACACGACAGCACCCCGCTACGAACACGTCAGCCACGAAATACCCTGTGGTGCGCAGGATCTGGCATTGAATTTCTTTTTCATCGTAGCGTCTGTTACTGCCAACGTGGCGTCGCTCCTAGCCGGTTCCGCGCTCGATAGATTTGGTCGACGAACCTGTTGGGTTGTGGCTTGCGCGTCGTTGACCCTCGGCAGTGTCTTGATGGGAGCCTCGTTCGCCATTCCAGACATGGATGGGTATCTTCTAGCGAATGTGCTGCTGTCACTAGGTGGCACGTTCATTTTTGTCTCCTCCTTCCAACTTGCGAACGCCTTCCCGAAACACTCAGGAATGATTGTCGCCATGGTCACAGGGGCTTTTGATGCTTCTGCCGCGGTCTTTCTCATCTATCGCATGGTCTTCGAAGCAACTGCTGGCCGCCTCACGCTCCAAAAATTCTTCTTCGGTTATACTGCTGCGCCCGCTTTCATCGCCATCGCCGAGTTTGCTTATATGCCGCGCGTCTCCTATCACACGATCAACGAGCTGGAACGAAAGATTGGCAGAGCCCAAGATGACAGCGGAGACATTCACGGATCTGATCAAGACATATCCGACACGGAGGAATTAGCAAGAATACATGGCGCTCGCGCGCATCAGCGGATGGCCAAGTTGAGCCAGCTCGAGAACATTGCTGGCGACGACGAACAACGCGAACAACGGCGACGTACGAAGGAGACCCGACAGGCGGCAAGTGGCGTGTGGGGTGTCTTACACGGTACTCCTTCCCGCAAGCAGATACTCAGCCCCTGGTTTCTGCTCATGCTACTGCTGACCGCTTTTCAGATGTTGAGAATGAACTTTTTCATCGCCACCATACGTGCACAGTACCGATACATGCTGCGCTCCGAACTCCTTGCTGCGGGCGTAAATCGCTTTCTTGACGTCGCATTACCAGTTGGAGGCGTAGTATCAACGCCAGTCATCGGCCTATTGCTCAACAACCTCAGCGTATCCATGGTATTTGCCTGTATCACTATCTTCATCGTCGCCATTGGTGTTCTCAACTGTCTACCACTTGTCTGGGCAGGGTACGCCACCGTCGTTGTTTTCGTCGTATTCCGGCCGCTTTATTATTCCGCGATTTCGTAAGTTCGCCAGACACAGCACACCAAGGTATGCATTCTGACACGCTATAGCGACTATATAACTAAGGTTTTTGGCTTTGATACCTTCGGACGTATCTATGGAACGGTCGTATGCTTTTCAGGCATAACCAACCTCGCCCAACCCGCCCTTGACGTCCTTACGCATGAGGTCTTCGTGGGGAATCCGATTCCCGTCAACATCGCACTTGCAGCAGGAGGGGTAGTCCTTGGTACAGCTTTGACCATCTTTGTTGCAGTTATGGGTCGGAAGTTTGCGGATGAGGAAGAATCCTGGTTTGGTGGTTCCGACGAGCAGGAGCGGCTTTTGCCTGGCAACCAAGCTATTGGGTACAGAAGTACGTGCCAACATACTTAATTACAGGAGGTTCAACGAGGCGTGGATCACGGTTCTGTGGGGCCCACAGCAACCGAATGGGTATGCTACGGATGACATTGGTTCGAGGTGCGGACCTTTGTGCTAGTTCTATCGGTGCCGCGTCGAGAGTTAGACGCATGGCGGCAATGCCAGAGCGAAGGGTGACGGGTCGCACGAAGAGCAGAATGCGCACTCGTTCGCGACCTCCCTCACAATAGATCACATTTCGGCTGGTTAAGGTGTTCATCACCATGTGTTGCAGCCTTAGCCGTGCCTCGGCGGCCAGAAGTACGCGAACCCCAGGTTCGAAATGATCCGGGCATGGCGTCGGGCGTACCAGCAGTACTTGTACGGTTATGCAGCACAATCGGCTGGTTTGTGATGTGTGACGACAGACAGCCAATTATGGCGGTGGACACCCAGAATCGGGTTGTGGGAAAAAGAAGGGAATGGTAATGGTAATGGTAATGTATTACGCCCGGGGGGGGTCACCCATAGGGCCTCAACGCTGCATCTATTTACATTCCCATACGCTCGATTCTTTACACCCAAAGCCCCACATTGTCGTCCTATCATCATTTTGTGCTCGTCGTTTTTTGTCTCTTGACTCTGTGCTTAAAACTTTTCTTAAACCCTTCGATCTGTTCTTCGTAGCTTGACCTGTCCTTTCAGAATTCTGGAGCCTGTCCGATGCCGCACAGGCCACTCTCCTCCGCCGCCTTTGACGAAGAGCCCATCTGCCCATAGCCGTTCGATGGAGCTAACCTAACCATGTAGGTAGAGGGATGGCGCTGAAAAGAAATGTTGAGACAGAAGGGTATGCTGTCAGTATTGTATGTCGATGGTCGCAAATTGGCCCGCAGGCCACAATTTCGTCTCGTCGTCTCATAGTCCTGTCGTCATTCGCGTGCCCAATGGCCGGACCCATCAACGGCTCCGCCTATGGCTTCGTTCCCACTGTCCGTGACATCACCCACGGCCCAGCAGCATGGTCGTGACTAGCTTTCGAAATGAAGTCGAACTCTCCAAAGTCCTTCATTCGTGCTTGTTAGCGCCTAGTCAAGGCCTACCAAGCCAAAGCATGGTCGCTTGGCCTGCAATTACCCCGCTTCTCTAACAAGCTGGTAACAGCTGCAAGAAGAGCGGGGTTTTTACAGGGGAGAGTTCAAGAAGGGAATGGCTACGGGGGCATGACACTTTGGCTACGGGGGCATGATCCTTACGCGGGCATGGCTTTCGTGGCATTTGATTGGGCGCGACCCAGTTTTGTTAGTGTCTCCTGGCCGACCAACCGGTCGGACCTGTACCAACGGCCCGTAGCGATCGATCGACGGGACGCGACGCGATCCAGCTAACCCATCCACGATTAGCCTCTGCGTTGCCAGTCCCTCCCCCAGCAGGCGCCTCATTACCATGTCCAGACGCGAGCTTCCATTGACTTCAAGTAGTGAATCAGGCCATCGAGACCGAAGCTCCAGCACGAGTGAACATCGCCCTCGAAAACGGCAGCGACATAGTCGACAAGGCGACTCCTCTCCGCCAATATGTCCGGACAGCCCATCGTCAGCTGATAGCCCTTTGAGTATCGGCGATTACTACGGCATTGGTGACGAAGATGCGGCAGGGAACATTTTTGCGTCCTACCCGCAAACGCTGACGACACTTCCACGTCCTCCTATATCTCAGGGAGCCCTGGAGTCGCTGTGGGAGCTCCGCTACGACCACGAAATACACCTATTGAATGATTTCCCATCCGGAGCGAGACGTTCGCAGCGGGTGAGAATACCTATACCAGGCCCTGAAGCGGTTCCAGTACCCTGCTACTCTTCAACGCAATCTACCCCAAGTTCTGCAACTGCAACGAAGGTCGAGTTCCAGTCCGCGCTGAAGTTAGTCCGCGAAGTGATTGGAGAGGGACGAGCACTCACTGCAGAGCTTGCCCGGTCATACGAACGAGTGCGACAATGGCGAGAGAGGTGGGGTTGGTCACCACTCAGCTCAGATGCTTACGACTCGCCGCCACCATATTCTCCGCCAGCGCCGTTGACCCAGTCGCAGTCGGAGCGACTTTGCGCCAGTGGTACCCCTTCAACGCAATCATCGTCGCCTGCGCCCGAAATGATTCCAAACCCACCAATCCCGGGTGACATTGCGCCGACCGCCGAGGTTCTCTTCGACTGTGTGAACACTTTCGCAAAAGCGCATGGTTTTGGCATTGTCCGACGGCATGCCTTCTCATACAAAGGCCGAAAAGTCAGATATACCTTCCAGTGCGATCGGTTCGGAGAAAGTAGACCGGCTCGAGGGGCAGGGCTTCGCCAGCGGAAGTCCCGGAAATGCGGTTGTAAGTGGATGGTCATTGCCGAGGCGGTAGAGGAAGGCAAATGGCTCTTACGACAGCACTCCAACCCCGAACACAGCCAGCACAACCATGAGCGCAGCATGGGACCATCAGCCCATCCCTGTCATAGGCGACTCACGGCGGCAGTCAGAGCTACGGTTGAATCGACAAGCCGCCGAGTGGGAATCCGGGCTCGCGATGTACGAGCTGTTATTCAGGAACAGCATCCCGAATCTGTCTTTACACGAAAGGACATCTACAACGCCAGGTCTCGGATTAATCACGACAAAATGAATGGATATACACCTACGGCAGCGCTTATCAAGCTCTTCGACGAGAAGAAGATACCCTATCTTATCAAGTGGGCGGAAGATAACCCGAACCGCCTTCTTGGGCTTGTCTGGACCTTTCCCTACTGCCTTCGAATGTGGAAGCGGTTTCCCGAGGTGATCAGCTTTGACAACACGTACAACACCAACCGCTTCAAGTTGCCTTTGTTCCAGGCAACAGGACAGACTTGCCTAGGTTCGGTCTTCAACGCCGCCTTCGGCCTCATAGACAATGAGAGACGCGAAGGGTTCCAGTTCCTTTCTGAGAGCATTCGGCGACTCTTGGAACAGCATTCTATTCGTCAGCCAGACGTCATACTCACTGACTTCGACGATCAGATGAAAGCTGCCCTAGATGATCAGTTCCCCGAGGTCCAGCAGCAACTCTGCATCCACCACATCAATTCCAACGTCCTCCTCAGATCGAAGCAAAAGTGGGTTTCGAATCGCGGCCATGACAGTAGCAGTTCTGGTAGTATCGATGGGGATGCGCCTCCCCCGGAGACACAGGTGGAACTGAGTCCAAGGGACCGACAGTGCATCCACGCACCAGCAGCCGACGTTATTCCTCATACCTATCGGGGTGTTCTCAGCATGTGGAAGATCGTGGTTTTCGCCGAGACCGAGGAGGCCCATGAGAAAGCATGGGCAGACCTATGTCGAGAGTTCGATGACCAGTGGGCTATTCTGCGGTATCTGCACGGAACCTACATGCCTGTCAGGGCGCAATGGGCACGGTGCTTCATCCGCAGATATCGCAACTTCGGCATCCGCGTAACGTCCGGTACAGAAGCAAGCAACAACAATGTCAAGAGCTACCTTCTCAACGGCATGAGCCACCTTCATCGGCTGGTGGAAGCGATACAGGACATGATTATGGACCAAGAGCGAGACTTCGCCCATGCTTGTGCTGAGGACGACATTCTTACTGCCCGTGATTATCAGGGTTCACGGTCGGAATATCTGGGGAATTTGCGGACAACGATATCGTCGAAAGGCCTTGACCTGATCGCCAGGCAATACCTCCTGGCACGGAGAGCAATGCCGACACGAAAGGACCCGGTTCCGGACTCTCTCGGACCTTGTGGCGATGGCTGTTCGGTTTCTGCAGAGCTTGGGATTCCTTGTCACCACACCATCCACTCAAAAATAGTGTCCGGAACATCTTTCACCAAGTGGGAGGTTCATCCACGGTGGCACCTTAGGGTGTCACCCTCTCGGGATCCATACCGGCGGATTCTCGACCCTAAGATCGCCACTTCTCTCCGTGGCAGGCCGAAAAACACTCCGCAGGCTGTACCAACAGGGTTAGCGGTAGCAACAAGTACCCAATCTGATGCCCAGCCCTGTGGTCTGCCAACTAACAGGACGGCCCGTGGTCCGGTCCGTAAACAAGGTCGAGCACGAAAGAGGCAGAAGCAGCCGACGCGTGCCAGGTCTGCACTGCAAGCAGGCCAACAGGCTAGCAGCGAGGTTGAGCTATCATCTCAGCGACAGACAAGCGGCCAATCATCGACTCTTGGAGCTGGAAGAACTACGGGGGCACGTGCGAGCGGGCGTAGGACGCAACCCAGCATTCGCAGGCGAAGGAGTCAGTGGGAGTTGGTAGACAGCGACAGCGATGGAGTGGTTCTTCCATCTATAGTAGTGAAGACGTGAATATGACGATATACGACTTTTGGAGCGAATGTTGCCGAAGATATACAGTGAACACCATAGGTGATGTTCATCGTCCTACGTTGGGCCGTGTCCTCGTTACTGAAAGCTCGATCACACCGTAATTGCAGTGTTAGGGAGGCATGCTCCGTTGACCTTGGGATTTTGTACCTGTGGGTCCGCTAGAAGACCCCCAATCAAATGCCACGAAAGTCATGCCCGCGTAAGGATCATGCCCCCGTAGCCAAAGTGTCATGCCCCCGTAGCAATTCCCAAATAATGGATGATCAATTGCCAGTTGTGGGACGAAGAAGAAAAGTCAGATTGCCTTCTTTGGACGATTGCTGTCGATTATTTTGCTGTGGTGTTGAACCTAATCTTGCACAATGACGGGTTCCACTGAGGGGGACGTTGAGTCGGCGGGGCCGGCGGGGCTGGCGGGGCAAGCGGGGCGAGCGGGGTTCGCGACACCAAGACGATCATCTCGTCTGGCGATGCCGAGTGAGAAGGGGAGCTTGGGAGGGGATGAGGCGGCCCGAGACGCGGTGAGAGCAACGAACAAGCGTGTCAGGCGATCTTCATCTACCGGTTCCGAGCCGGGGTCGACATTCGTCGTCAGGAGCGAAACCGCGGACGAGGAAAGCGAAAGGTCATTGCTATCCAAGGTACTGGGAAAACTGCAAGATCTCGAAAATGGGTCAATTAACCAACAGCGATTGATCCACAAATTGGAACAAGAGGTAGTCGACACCAAGGAAGAGCTGCAGAAGGTCCGGCAACAGCTGCAGACCCTCCAGGCGTCTGTGAACCCAACGATAAACAGCCAAGCGCAAAGCGGTCCGCGGGCGTCTTACGCAGACGCCGTGCGAACACCGCCAACGAGCCAGCCTACGAGCCCCCGGTCGCTTTCTTCGATGCGCACCACCACGTCCTCATCCACCGACACTCTGCACTGTACGATTGACACGTCCAGGGTTGAGGAGCAAAACCAGGTCGAGGCGCAGGTAGGCAACATCCGACGAGCAATCGAAACAGAAGTCAAGGTGAGGGAAGGTCACGAGGCGTGGAGATGCGCAGCAGTGATCAAGGACCCCAGGAACACAAACCGGGTGAGGATAGTGTGTCGTGATGAAGCGGAATTGCGGCGGGTGAAGGAGGCGGCGGAAAAGGTCGTGGTGCCGGGGGCGCGTGTCCTGAGGGATCAACTCTACCCGGTCAAAGTCGACAGCGTCAATCGATCGGCGGTGCTGGACAGCGACGGGAATGTTCTGACGGGAGCTGCCGAAGCTCTCGGCAAGGAGAACAACGTCACGATTGCCAAGATTTCATGGCTCAGCAAGAGAGACTGCGGCAAGGCGTACGGGTCCATGGTGATTTACGTGACCAAGGGAAGCGATGCGAAACGACTGCTCGACGGCACGTATTTCGACCTGGCCGGCGAGTCTGCCTACACTAACGTGTTTGAGCCGCGAGTCGGACCGGTGCAGTGCTACAACTGCCAGGAGCTCGGCCACAAGGCCTTCTCGTGCAAGAAGCCAAGGGCTTGCGGAAAGTGTGCGCAGCCGGGGCACGGTCACGGGCAGTGCCGGGCCGTAGAACCCAAGTGCGTCCTGTGCAACGGACCCCACGAGTCGTCCAGTCCAAACTGCCGAGTACGCAACCCGCCGAAGAATGCATAGGGACCTGCGCATCTTCCAATTGAACGTGCGAAAGCGGGACACGGTGCAGCTCGGGGTGATGAACGATGCGGACTTGAGCGGCTATGCAGTCCTCTCGCTGACAGAGCCGTACGCGCGGCTGATTGACGGCGCGGTGGTGACGGCCCCAATGAGCCACAGCAACTGGACGAAGATGGTGCCGAGCGTCGCCAATCCGGTGGGATGGCCGATCCGGAGCATGCTCTGGGTGCGACGAGACTTGGAGTCAGAGCAAGTGGCGGTGTCGTCTCCCGATCTGACTGCGGCCGTCCTCCGTCTCCAGGGCAGGCAAGTCCTGGTGGTCTCGGTCTACGTGCAATGCAACGACGCGTCGGCCTTGCTGGCAGCGGTACGAGAGGTCAGTAACCTGATCTCACGCTTTCGCAGTGACACAGGCGAGCGAACGGATGTGGTGGTGGCGGGAGATTTCAACCGTCATGATGTGCTATGGGGAGGCGAAGGCACGATAACGAGACGACAAGGAGAAGGCCAGCCGATCATCGACCTCATGAATGATCATGGCCTCCAAAGCCTCCTGCCGCGCGGCACCAAGACGTGGCAGGGACCGAAGCCTGGGCTGGAAAGCACGATTGACCTGGTGCTGGTTACGGAGGAGCTGGCGGAGGAGAGGGTCAAATGCGCCATATACCCGACCGAGTATGGATCAGACCACCGGCCCATCCAGACGGTATTTGGCATTGACGCGCCCTGCCGGGATGTCGAGCCGCGGTTCCTGTTCAAGAACGCCCCCTGGAAGGCGATCCGCGACAGGATTTCGAGGGAGCTGAAGTTGGTGTGCTGGCCGGCCTGGGGTCTGCAAGGACAGACTGACCGGTTCATGCGCATTGTGAGCGAGGCAATACAAGATCTAACACCGCGAGCACGGCCAAGCCCATATGCGAAACGGTGGTGGACGGTGGACCTGACCCGGCTTCGGCAGATCTACACGTTCTGGAGGAACCAGGCCAGGGCCCGAAGAAGGGCGGGCTCGCCAGCGCAGGAGCTGGAGAAGCAAGCCAAGGAGGCGGCCAAGGAATACCATGACGCTGTGCGGAAGCAGAAGCGGCAGCATTGGGAAGAGTTCCTGGCCGAGGACGGCAACATCTGGAAAGCGTCCAAATACCTGGGGACGAGGGGATCCGCGAGCCTGGAGGAGAAGGTACCGCCTCTCAAGAAGGAGGACGGAACGACGACGATGGGCCGGCAGGATCAGGCAGAGGAGCTTCTCCGCACCTTCTTCCCGCCGCTGCCGACGCAAATCGAGGCCGAGCCCGAGGGGTCGCAACGACCACCGGTGGCGTGGCCGGAACTGACCATGGAAGAGGTGGAGAGGAAGGTGATGGCCGCGAAGCCGTGGAAGGCGCCCGGGGACGATGGCCTGCCGGCGATGGTGTGGAAAGAGCTGTGGCCGGTGGTCAAGGAACGCGTGCTGCACCTGTTCCGACTATCGCTCCGAAGCGGCGAGCTGCCTGAGCAGTGGAGGAGCGCGAGGATCATCCCGCTAAGGAAACCCGACAAGGATGACTACACGGCGGCGAGAGCCTGGCGACCAATCTCCTTGCTCTCAACGCTGGGCAAGGTGCTAGAGGCGGTGGTGGCGGAGCGAGTATCGTATGCGGTCGAGACGCATGGCTTGCTGCCGGCCAACCATTTCGGCGCGAGAAAGAGGCGCTCAGCGGAACAAGCGCTCCTCCTCCTGCAAGAGAACATTTACAGAGCGTGGAGGATGGGCAAGGTGCTCAGCCTGGTGAGCTTTGATGTCAAGGGAGCATACAACGGCGTGTTCAAGGAGAGGCTGCTGCAGAGGCTAGCGGCGAGAGGTCTGCCTGGGGAGCTGGTTCGGTGGGTAGACGCGTTCTGCTCCGAACGGACGGCCAGCATTGAGGTCAACGGGTACCGTTCCCCCCAGAAACCGCTTCCACAGGCGGGCTTGCCGCAGGGGTCTCCGCTGTCGCCAATCCTCTTCCTCTTCTTCAACGCGGATCTTGTGCAGACGAGCATCGGTACGACGGAGGGCGCGATCGCCTTCGTGGACGACTACTCGGCCTGGGTGACAGGGAAGTCAGCGGCGGCGAACCGGGCCGGGATCGAGGCCATCATCGATCGAGCCCTGGCCTGGGCCAGGCGGAGCGGTGCGACTTTCGAGAGCAACAAGACAGCCGTTATCCACTTCACGAGATCGGCTAGACGGGGCAGCCAGGGCAGCTTCGTGGTTGATGGACAGACTGTTCAACCGAAGGACACCGCCAAGGTGCTGGGAGTGGTGCTGGACGCGGAGCTCAGATACAAACAGCACATCGCTGAGGCAGCTGCCAAGGGCCTATCTGTCGCCATGCAGTTGAAGAGACTCCGAGGCTTGTCGCCGCGGGTGGCCAGACAGCTGTTCACAGCTGCCGTGGCGCCGGCCATGGACTACGCCTCCAACGTGTGGACACACGCTTGCGGGGAGAGGGAGACGGCCTGGTTAAGCCAAGCACAAGCAGTCGGAGCGCAGGCCGTGACTGGAGCGTTTGGAAGCGTCGCCACGGTCGTGGCTGAGGCAGAGGCGAACATTGAACCAGTGCTTCAGCGGCATACCAGGGCTGCCGCCAAGACGTGGACTAGCCTACGCACCCTTCCGAGGGAACACCCGCTGGCGAGGCTGAGCATGAGGATATGTCAGCGGTTTACGTCGCCGATGCAGAAGATGGCCATGCGGTATAGGGACGGAGCAGGAGAACGGCTGGAGGTGATACAAGAGTTTGCCATGGCACCGTGGCAGAGCCGGATCCGCGTCGTGTGCGACGTGGACCGAGACGAAGCAGCGGAGGCTGCAAGAGCGGCCCGCGGCGTGGTGATCTCGACGAGCTCTTCGGAGAGGCGAGGAATGGTGGGTATGGGGGGCTACGTGGAGTATGTGACGGCAAAGGGCAAGAGAGATATGTTGGCCCGATTCTCGGTCACGCTAGGCCCACGTGAGGATCTGAACCCGTACACGGCCGAGCTGGAGGCAATGGCATGGGCATTTCGATACGTGCCGGTGAAGCTGCCGCACAGGAAGGTGGTCATCGTCAGCAGCAACAGGGCAGCCGTTCAAGTGGTGGGACAGCCTCGACAGCAATCCGGGCAGCGCGCAATCCAAGAGGTTTACAGACTGGCGAGGCTGCCACGTCTGCAGGATGTGCCTGTGTCCGTGCTCTGGGTGCCGGCAGGCCATGAAGGCTTCCGCCCGGGTGCGGTGGCCAAGGCGGCGGCCCGCGAGGCTACGGAGGAAGGGTGCGTTCGGGAAAGAGCAAGCTATCAAGCACGAGCCACGAGAACGAGGCTGCTGCTCGGCCAACAGCAACAGCAGCGGCCAAGAATACCCATCGGGGTAGGACGGTATTCGCAACGTATTGACACAGCGCTTCCGGGCCAGCACACGCGGGCCATCTACGACACTCTCAACGCCAAGGAGTCCAGGATACTGATACAGCTACGAACAGGAAAGTGCAGGCTCAACAGGTACCTGCACAGCATCAGGGCTACAGGGACGGACCAATGCAGCTGCGGCCAAGCACCGGAGACAGTCGAGCATTTCCTATTTCGCTGCAGGCGCTGGAACTCGGAAAGAGAAGGCATGATACGGTACAATCGGACTAAGATGGGGAACTTGTCTTTCTTCCTGGGAGGCAAGTCTGGATCGGATGGCGAGCGATGGCAGCCTGACATGGCGGCTGTCCGAACGACGATCAAGTTTGCAATGGCAACAGGAAGGCTGGATGCAGACATGTGAACAGGCGGATCTGCGATGAATTGGACAACTGGACAGGAACCAAGTGCGTAACATCCTAGTCGCGCAGCCTCGCACTGACCGACCAAGCTCCAGCTGCCGATGATGGGACGCTGGGCACTCGGGGGGAATGACCTCAGGGCAGGACAGTCAGATCGCGGAATGAGGCTGCAGGGGCCAAGGAAGGAAACAATTGTTGGGCTTTAGGTGTACGGCTTTTATGGCAGAATGAGCAAATAGCCTCTCGTTATGGCCCTTTAGGGATAATCCCTCCGGGCGTAAATAAAGTACATTACATTACATTCCCAAATAATAATCATCATCATCATCATCATCATCATCATCATCATCATGTCCTCCTTCGGCTGGCATGACAGGCGAAAAGTCCATTAGTCTGCGGCTTGTCCTTCATTTAGCACACGAAATTCCATTCAGTCTTGTAGTACTCCTCCACGAGCAGCTCTATGAATTCAGATTCGCCTAGAATGTCGCCAGACGATTCCTCGCACAAAAGTCCTGGACTCGTTCTAGCGACCACTCCATCGCCGCAATTACTTGACTTATGCCCCTGAGCTCTTCCTTGGTGGGTTGGCCGGTGTGTGGCGCCAGCTGTTTTCCAACGCCGTGTTTGTACGTGTCCGCAAATGTGTATAAACAATGAGACGATTCTTTGATCTATGTATTGTAAGTGCCTAGTCTGCTCGGCTCGACCGTACGGAAGGTCAGTACCAGTGCCAGCAGCTGCAGATTGAGCAGGTTCTCAATTGGAAGTTTGCGCTGCGATGAGTCCGTTGAGCGTCGCGGGTGCTTGGCCTGCCGAGCGCTCCGACGGCGAGCGTGATGTCCCATGCTTACTGAAGGGCATAAGTCATACAAAGACCGCGGAGACTAAACTGGTGGCGAATGCATGCGCCGTGTCAACGATGTGAAAATGGCTTGATATGCCAAACATGTATACGTAAATGGTGCGGCTGAATTAGCATCCGCTGGGTTTTGATGAGCGACCCACCGTCCACAGTGGATGTTTACCAAGCTTGACGGGGCAAGTTTTGTTGAAGACATGATATAAACATTCAAGAAAATGCTTCGAGTCCCGTGACCAGTGTTTTACGGTTGTAGCCTCGCGTGGTGCCAGATATGAAACCGCAATGACCCTTGACACTGTCCGTACGGTAACGGTGAAGCCGTGGTTCTCACCGTGCATGCGGACACTGTCTCAGCACCTTAGGCTTCGAATATCCTGTCCCAGTCTCAGAGACGTATCTCATAGCATGTGTTCCATGAGTCGCTCATTCTAGAGCAACATGTGAATCACCTCTCTGGACAATGTCTTGGGCGGTAGTTTGCTTGCTGGGCCTCTCATAAATTCCACGGCGGGATCGATATCCGTCAGGTGACCCAAGAGACGATAGGTTAAGGCCAAAAAGTATGTGATGGCTTCGCGTGTCCGTGTCATCCGAGGAATACTGGCCCTTTCCGCCCCATGGCCAGCGCAGCTCGAAGAGCCAATGCACCATTTGTGGTGCCACACGCATGTAGTTGACTAGCAAATTCAGCACCGGTCTCCGAGACATTTTGACAACATCAGAAACAGCGTCACATATGTCTGGGTGGGACACACAACACGGTTCGAAAGGACTACAGCATGTGTCTAGCCGTCCACCGTAATGGTGACAAAAACGAGTACTGCTTTCACTGTTCATTTCATCACCACGGGCCAAGTCCTCGGTGCCAAGGCAGCAGCATCTTCGAGCACGATGCTGTTGCTAAGCAACAGACTTAAATTCTCATCCGATTCAGTGTCAGCTGAGACACGGCAACTGTATTTGCCGCCGTAGCGGTGTAGGATCTCCACAACGCCTATGACGTACTAAGCCAGCGTCCTGCGAGACAAGTTTGTAGGCCCAACCAGCTGTTGGATGCTGATACTTGTAGACGTGGATCCCACAACAGGAACATGAGCTTCGCAAACGTATAAAAACATTTATCGGCCGTGTCATGCACTGCGTCCCGTTCATCATCATTCTTCTCATCCTTGTTCCTGTCCTTGTTCCTCTCTCTCTGAATTCCCGCGATCACTACACTGCGCCAGCCTCCAGCCGTCGACCATCATGGCGGCCAAATGGGAGTACGCCACTGATCCGCTACTGGTTCATGCGACAAAAGCAATCCTTGATCAATGGGGCGCGGACGGGTGGGAGCTTGTGACTGTTGTAGCCGGTTCGACCGCGGAGCAACTGGTGGCGTATTTGAAGCGGCCTAAGAATTGACGGACGATGCCACCATGGAAGTTGATGAGCCGGACTGTGGACGGGACAAAAAAGCACTTTTTCAACCCTCTAAACGAGACGGATATTCAAGGAGGCCGCCTCACTTTCGCCTGCTGTCATATCGAACATGGAGGATCCATGCGGAGTCAGGGTCATTTGATGGCTGAAGAGTGAATACACGACGCGGTTCTGGCTACACTGGAGACTTTAGCACTGCCAAATCAGCAAAGTAAGCCGCTGGCTGCTGCCAGCTCCGTACGTTTACCAAGTGTCCGGACAAAAATGAGATTCTGAAAGTGGTACCTCTACGGCGAAGCGTCCCGCGCACGTGGCCTTACGCCCCGGACCCATTTTGCATTAAGGCCTACAGAGCTACATCCCTTGTCTACAAACATCCGGCCGGTAAACAGGGATACAAGAAACTCTCGCGATTGTCTAAAAGCGGGAAGAACCACCTCAACCCGAGCTGCCAATACATCTGGTTCAACGACGCTCTAGACTAACACACTCCGTCGCCCTCCCATCGCTCGGTCATATCTCACCACCCTGCGCACCAAGCGATTTCGCTTGTTTGGCCAGATCGTAAGGTAAAGTCTTGTCACCAAAGACGAACCTCCCAGTATCGTCGGCCAGTTTCCGAACCCAGAGCTCTGTGTCTATGACGAGCGCATCCCAGCAGCATTCAAAAGGCCAGGCCTTACACTTACTCGCGTCAAACCACGCAGTGTTATACCCAGGAACAAGTAGTCCCGTGAACCCACTTTCGTCCAACCTCAATAGTACCTCGTAGACGCCTTCGTCTGTCAATGCAGCACAGTAGCGAAATGCACGGTTCGCCAACCGCTCCCGCAAAACGCAGAGCATCTTCGAAGGCAAAGCCCCGACGGATGAAACCCATCGAAGACAATACCACTCTCGGCATAAAGCTGCTTGCTTCAGCGGCTCACAGGCCGGATGCTTACAACACGAAGTGCCAAAGCACGCAGTTGTAATCACTTTCGCATTTATGCCCTCAGGATTGGGCGAGCGGTTGCATGCTGAATTCGGAGGGGTGGAGCTGCCTGTCTCCAGGCCGGACCCTGCCATGATGCCTCCAAAACAGGCAAATGCGTCAATGACCCATTCATCCGCGATGAAACAGTGAAAGGATGCCTTATGGCCGTCGCCGTTGCCTCGAGAATCCCAAAGGGTGCGATAACGCTAACACCATGGCCCCATAGCCGCCAAGAATGCATATCTCTCGACACGGTCACCTCGTTCGCGAGAAAATAGTGAAAGATACTCACTTTTTGTTGATATAATACCCTCAGTCTTGGCATATCTCGTGGCCGCTGCCCGGCAGCGTGTCAGTTCAAGAACTTCAACGAGGCGAGTTCAAGGGATGGTCACCGTTCAGCTCCCCTTCGGTCTCCCGACTAAGTTGGGAAAGGTCTTCACAAGATCAAGTTTGCTCCCGGCCAAATAAAAAAACCCAAAAAAAAGGGGGGGCGGGGGCTGTCAGCTCTTGTCTCAGCCTGGTGACTTCGTTATGTGAGGGCTCTTCACAGTTGCTTTGTCTTGCCAATCACTAGTTGCAAGCAAGATGCAAGACAACCTGCATCATTTCTCTCCAATGTTTTGCTTCCTTCAGCCGCTCTCGCGTTTACTGACAATCTGTTCCGTTCTGCTCCGCAGTCGCAGGACTCGCACGGGATGAATACTACTGTCTATTTTCGCCATCTCCTTTTTGCGAAAAGCCACCCCCCTGCCAGTTTCGGCCTCTGTTGTTGGCTGCCGTCTGTTTCACCGGCCGCTCCATCCTTTTTCACCGAAAAAGGACCATCGTTCAGCGCCCGGAACACGGACACGGCCGAGCGGACTGCCCCACTCGCCGCGGAACGGTCCGATAGGTTCGGGCGGCTCGCTACTTGATACGCGAAATGAGAAGGGGCGCAGGTATTTTTTTCCTTTCTGTGCACAGGGGAGGCAACCCGTTCGCGGGTTGCGCAAAGAAGCCTTGAGGAACGAAATTGGCGACGGCGAAAATAGAAGCCAAGCAGTATGAGAGAACTCGCATGCAAGAAGGCGGTTTGCACGCGGCATTTGTGCCCAGTGGTCCTCTTGTTACGATCAAATGGCCATGCATTAGTGGTGTCTCTGATGCCGAGGGTTGCGGGGTATGCTGCATCGCTGCTACTGATGGGCCTTATCACCACATGCTACGTGTCGCAAAAGCAACAAGGGGTTCACAGTTTCGAGCGACGCAACATCATTTAAGTATGGACGTCTACGGTTAGGGGATGAGGTTTAAATTTCAGCATCTTTCCACTTTCGATGTTCCCGGATCGCTGCTTACCCAAACAGACCATGGCAACGTCGACAATTCCGTTTCGTTTCTTCTGCAATGAGGGCACGAAGCAATTCATTTATGTTCACGACATCCCAGTTGACCTGGTAAGTCGCGCCAGCGTGGCTGGCAAAGATCCGATTTACGGCGATTACTTCTTCAAAACTGTGGCGCTTGTGTTGAAAGAACGAGAGCAGATATGCCGAAATGCTTCCAATTCCTTCTGCGATAACTGCGGCCTAGTGGCGGACACCGTCCTTCAAAGTGCAATCTCTTGGCTGCACAGGGTGGGTGAGCCGTCTATTGGAGTCTGGGTCAATCCGGTGTGTGGGAAAGGAGAGTGCGAGATGGCAATACGACAGTTACTGCAAGATATTATGAGGGATATCGGGGCGGATTTTCAGAGAGGGGCAGCTCAAACTATTGCATCGAACTTGCGGCATGCAAAATTTGTAGCAAGACGGTAAGATGCAAGAGGTGCGGGCGATTTTTAACGGTGGCATACTGCGGACAAGAGCATCAAAAGGCGGATTAGAAGGTTCATAAGAAAACCTGCAAGCGCTATTCATAGTCTCAATGGCTGGTCGGGGAGTTTTGTATCTTGTTTGGCATCCACAATTCTCGAGGGTATTTCGCAAGCGGTTCTAATATTTACTGGGAGGATTGCGCGTGCGATGCGGGCGTGGCAAGGGCGACGTTTGACCTTGGTTGGGACTGAGAGTAGTCGCAGCGCGGTCAGATACCGGTCCTTGGTCTCCCGCGGACTCATCGGGGTCTGGCTGGGAATGGTCGGAAAGCTCCTCAGAGCCGCCAGGGGCATCGCTATATTCGGTAGCATCACTATAAGTGGTGGCATCGCCATCCTCGTCGCCATCGTCCTCCTCATCGTCATCTCAAGCTGCCACTATGGTGGAAGTTGTTGGGGAATGTCGCGGTCTCTTCGACGGGGTCTCGTCGGGTCGGCGCTAGAGAATGAGGATGTGCCGAACTAGATGCGGGTGGAGTGGGCGGAATGCAAGTTGATGGTGCCGGGCTGGCCTTTCGTTTCCTGGTAGATGTAAACCTGGCCAGGGCCTCGTCATGGTCGGAGGACTTGGTGGCCGAACGGCTGGGCGTCGTCGGCAGTAACGGTGCTGTTGATGCTTGGCCTGACTTGACCCTGTCGGGAAAGGACCAAGTGTCGGGAACAACAATGAAGACATAGTCCTGCTCCAGATCTGGTGCACGCGTCATGGAGTGTCAGACAACTGGCTCCACAGGGATCACAGTTGGCATCGTGTTAATTGATGAGAATTATCTTGAAGAGCTATCTGCAAGCGCACGACAGTGCGCTGCTCTTTATACACAAAGGAAATATTTGCTTTGTGGTGCAAAGTCCCTGCAATTGAAGCTGGTGTGCAAATATATGCAACCAGTGTTTGAGCTTTGACCTCAACCGAAGTCAAAGCACATCGCGTGCAGGCGCTCGACCTTAACACACGGATTATAGCATCGGTTTCCGCAGGCAAATCTTCTCAGTGCAGATGTTATGCAACATGAGGTTTGCTCTATGTGCGACAGGGATGCATTCAAAGGGGCGACCCTCCCCTTCCAGACGACTGGCATCACACTTTGATCCCTTCGCCATCTGCATTCGAGTGTGGCCAAAGCCATGTCGACGAAGTCCGCCAAATGTCAATGCCCTGAGCAATTGCGAGTCGAGCCAAATGTAATGGGTATGAGAGCGGCAAGTACGAGGAGCGCGACAGAGAGATCGGAGTTACGAGGTACTAGTCGAAATAACTAGCCGAGCAAGACGCGGTCCTGTACATCTATTCGGTATGGGTATTGCCCTCCTTTGTCGAGTTGTCTCCGTTCTGATCGATCCTCCAGATGGAATTGGAACAGGACTGACCCTCGAGATGGCTTTGAGGAGTGCAGAAACGTGTGCTCTGCGAGGGGTCAAAAGCTCCCGACATCTTCGAGTTGATGGATTTCTGGAGGTTCTACAAGGACCAATCAACTGGAAATCTTGGTAAACATGCCAGTGTCAATTCCCTCCCGGCTCCCGCGAAACAATTCGACGCCGCCTTTAAGCGTCTCACGGGACGGAGGTCAGAGATGAGAAGATCGCAGGGGTCAACCATGTATGTGTACTCGTCATGCCACCGTACGCGGGAACAAAGCAAGACTGCCGTTGCCGTAGGTTTATCAGCCGAACAGGCAAGGCCCACGTGCCGTGCTTTGGTCGGCGACATATCCGATGTCGTTGTACTGAGCGGATAAGTTGCAGTCGCCTAGGGAAGCGTCATATATGATGCAGTCCTGATGAAACAGATCCATTGGCTCGGACTTGGTTCCAAGGGACTTCCACATCCAGGCACAGCACTCCAGGTGTCAGCGGAGAATGAACCGGACCCAGCGTTGCTTAATGCAGACCGTCCAAGGGAACGCGCCATGCCTACGATGGCCTTTCCCAAGCGCGAATACGCCCTGAATTTCCAATGTCACAAAGGCGGCAAGGCATCGCCGAGCCCTCACGTAGTCATGCAGGTCACTCCGCCATGATAGATCCGCGGCGCGTGTGTAACAGGCCCGCATGGTCCTGTCGTGCTTTGGGTTTGTGTCCAGGCGGGCGCTGCTGCATGTGGTCCAGGCTCTCTAGGGACTGGATGCTCCCACTCCGTAACATGCGCCAATGACGGAGCTGACCTCACATGTACGAGTTCGATCAGGTCCAGGACAATCCTGTACGCGAAGCACCAGCCATGTCAGGCAGATAAAGTGCTGCCCCTGATGGGTCCTCGACATGCGTACTGGCGGAGTGGTGGCATACGCGCACTAAACACGCGCTTATCACCCGCTGTAGCTCACGGGCCATAGCCCAAGGCGCACGAAGTGGCCTGGACCCGCTTCTCCCAGGGAACGCAAGGTTTTCCCTTCCACGCAACGCTTTCCCTTCCACGCAACGCTTTCCCTTCCGCGCAACATTCTCCTTCCGCGCAACGCCCACGCAACGCTCATTCAAGCCCACGTAATCTCAAGCCCCTCGCGCGACCAGCGACGCCGTCCAGGACTTGCGAGTCTCCTCCTGACCAAGGATACGAGATCGGAGCTTGCTATCATGGGACCCGTGCTCTGCATTTGTGGGCAACTCTACACAGCAAGTGGCCACAGAGTCATCGGAAGAAGGCACACGTTCGTTGTTGCGCAACTCTCTTCGTTGGCGAGGCGTGGCTGAAAGACCACAACACAACAGGCCATAACGGTGAAAAAGTGAGCACGTGGACAAAGAGAAAGGCTCGTTATCGTGAGAAGGTAGAGTGTGAGCTCGGGTGCGGGTTGGCTCTCCAACGTGACAGGATGAAAAGACATCACAAATCAGAGCACTATAGATGCACCGAGTGCGATCGAATATTCATCTCCACCGGCAAGAAAGAGCACGAGCACAGCACTAAGCACGTTTCTTACATGCTGGTTCCTTCACTTGACCGGGAGCACGCAGGTGCTGCGGCGGCGGCAAACACCATATAAAACTGGCCCAGGTCAAGGAGACGCAAAAATCCAACTTGCGTCCTCGCAGACACGAATCGTTAGTCTCATCTTAATAAAGAGACGAGCAAGAAATACTTTCGTGCATAGTCCAGGGATATCAGATACCCCACAGCTGGATCACAGCGGCGCATACCGCCAGGCATTGAAGATCACATGGGAGCCCAATAGATCGAATGTGCCAGGCTATCGACTCTCGATAAACTTTATCTTCAGAACTACATTGCGCAGAACTGTTCCAGTAAACAGCAGTATGCCACAATGCTTCGTACTGGTCGCGCTGCTTGAGCACACGTCCAGAACAGCTTGCTGCGTCAGTACCCTGCAGAACAGACAACGACACAATAAATGCTCGCAGTCGGCCGTGTGCTGCCCTTTTGCACGGCCGCGTGCCAATAGGTTGCAGCCATGATGCGTGCGGCTGTTTTCGCAATCGAGATCGGTGGTGTATCGAGGACGAAGGCGCGGCCACCCTCCGCGAGAGCTAGTAGCATTTCGCAAACTTCGATGCCTCTTTTTCCTACCACGACGGATGAGGTTTAGGTACAGCGCGGCAGTACGTAGGCAGCTGATGGACCGAGAAAGACCGCATCGCAAAAGTTGGGTGTGGGCAATACGAACGTACCCCATCGGCTCAGGTCAAGACGTCAACGACCTGGCGGCACGGCAGCACTCTCCAAGTCGCCACAAAGGAAGGCCACAGACAAATTGTGCAACTTTTGGAGCCGTGACAGCCCGCACTTGCTGTAATTACGGACAATGTTCCATCCCCAGCCGAGGACAGGAAAGGGAGTTTGTGTATGTGGCCGGCTGTGCGGTGGTGTGGAGGCTGTGAGCAATCGGCCAAATCCCGTGCGCCCTTGCGCACCGAAGGTGCGCAGACAGATACTGTATTGTAGGCTCCATAAGACCGGCTAAGGAGAAGCATGAATTGGCCCATGTGGTACAGTTGTCCGGTAGAGACTTTTCATTCCACACCGGCATTGCCATAGAGCCGGGGCGAGTTGTGGCATTGTGGAAACACGCGCCCAGTTCTGTATGGACATGGAGTAAGTGGACAGCCTACCAGACCCAGTCGCCGCTTTCTGGGCGTCGTTGAGCGGTGTCTCCCGCTGCCTTGTCTTCCTGTTCCTGACAAGCAGACCACACCATTGACCTGTGGTCAGGTGTGGTCAATCTGGCCTGCGCAATCAGAAAGAAGAATATGGATATGGGGCTGCATCCAGATGGGGGGCAGCATGGCACTCCGTGCCTTGCGTAGACAGCGTCGTCCAACTCGTGTCATGCTCGCTGATTGGGATTCGCGTATGGTGTGCCAGGGCCACGTGCTGTGCGAACGTTGGGGGTACGCCGACAGTTTCGACATCAGATTACTCTTTCAAGAGCGTGCGATAGTTGCTTGCATCCCATTTCGTCCGCTCTCTGACGTGGTCGATCACTAGTCCATCAGTGAAGTGGAAGATGTAAGTGGATGCGGGGGTGGGGGACCGTCTTCGTCTGATGCCTGAGGTGCAGACCACCAAGGGCAGGGGACATGCGCCGACCAAGTCCCTGCGCCGACCAATTCTTTCTGCGTCGTGTTGGCAGCTACAGTACATGTCGGTTTCTCGACATTGCTACGTAGCGGCAGCCAGAACGCGCCGTGCAGATCATTGCGACGCAGGGGGAAACGGCTTCTAGTTCTTGCGTCACGTGTGGCAGCTTCAGTACATGTCAGCTTCTCACCGTCGTGCAGGGTGACGACTAGTTCTGCTATGTAGCGCACTGCGAAGTCGCGGCGGCCGGGTCGTCCGCCTGGGCCATCGATAGTTAGATCCGGACGAAGGTCGCCATGCGGCGGAAGACGGACACAAGATGCCATGGGTGCTGGTTCGTCCAATTCCTTCATATGCACGCCGTCGTCCTTTTCAGATAGCCGCTGTTGATGTGGAGGACTTGGCGTGCGTCCATGCTGTAACCGTTCTCCACAACAGCAATCTTGGCCTCCAACAGTGGGCTCCGCAGACTCCACCCAACGCGGTCAATAAGTCGCCAGGCGTAAGAATCCATGTCACCGCTGATCTGCACATCCAAATTCGCACGTCAGGAAATGGGCAACTAAAGCCCCGCATCAGTGATTTGCACCAGGATTCAGACGACGCAACTGAAAGTTGCACGCAACGCAGGAGATCGATACTTGACTGCAGCAAATTGCCGACACGATGTTTCGGACGCAAACTGGGCACCAAGAAATGGGATCAAGAAATGGTGACACAAGACAGTTCACATCCGGATAGACGAAATAGTCATGCGACGTTGACCACAAAGGCGTTCCCCTTGTGGGTGTCGGCGATATAGGGCACCGCAAGCCTGTCGCATCGTGGCATTCAAGAACAAGTGGACATTGAGTCGGTCATGTTCTCGGAAGCCATTATGGACCTGCATCTGTACTGCATCATGCCCAACACATCAGCCTTCTTTGCATGAGGAAAAATGGGTTGGACGGCACCTGCGGCGTCGTCCACACAGTTGCTGGAGGAAATTTGTCGCTGGAGGAAACGGTCGGTGGAAACCTGTCATCTAGCGGGGCTGAAGGTGGAACAGCCCTCATTGTACAGTCGTCCCTGTGGGTTAATTTGCTTGCCCAGTCGTGTCTCAGTGTATCACGGTAGCGGTAGCGTCTGACGTGGCGGTCTCGTCTAGAACACAAAAAACCGACCTGGAGCACAGGAGCCAAGTGGACTTGAAAACTACGACATAGCCGAGAAATCTCCCAGGCAGAAGTGTGGAATTGTAACAGGCCATTAAGACACAATATCGGAGAGAATGGATAATATCCAATCCAGTTCAAACGGATCAAGAATGTACGTTGACAGCGCTCATCATAAGTCACATCAATGTTGGACTTGAAGTTGATATCATTGACAGGTTCCAGAGGATCTATAATGACACTTTGCAATTCTGCGCCCTTTCTGACGCCGTTTGCGGTATAACAAGCCGCAAACGTTGCAGAGACTTCTCATGCCGTCCGGCCCCAGCCGCCACTGAGGCGTGCTTGTTGCGGCGCACGCTTTACATGACTGATCAGTGTCCGAATCCTATAAAATAGTTTCGTCAATGCTAGCAGTCTCGATGTGTGACATTGCTGCATACCTTTCGACGGGGGCGACCGTGCGTTAAGTGTCGTAGGCAATCTTTCCCTGAGGCACTGCCAAGATGTCCGGCCCAAGTAGCTTTACGATTGCCATCTCTCACATGATGACCCTTTCTCTCACTGCTAGTGAATGTTTGAAGGCTGAAAAGCCTGTCTAGTTGGTGGTTGATATTGTAGCAGAGTGATCTTATAGCCCACAATTCGTCGTCGGTGATCGTTCCAAGGAGTGGATCTGTAAAGCTGCCAAAGTCCTCCAACAAGGTAATAAGATCCACGGCAGTCTGTTTGATCTTTGACGTATCAGTTTGACCGATGCGCCAATAGTGGGGAGGGTAGGAGCGCCTCACCTTCTCAAGACATTGTCCCTGTTGCAGTGTACTTGAGACGAGGTTGGGGCTTGCCCAACGCCAAGCGGGATCCGCATCTACCGTTACGGACATGGACTGCCGTTGTAGTGCACAGACGGCTCATGCCAAATGGACTGTTCGCCGGTAGGTGCATAGATGAAGAGACGCACCAACTTTTCCGATCGCCCAGACTGCGATGGATCTCGGGCCGAACATACCGACAGAGACTGGGAGCACCGTCCGCGTATCCTGGCCACAGCACGGCTATAGATTATGGGCAACTGTGGGGTGGCAAAGTTTCATGCGGAGGCGCTATATCAAGCTTCGGAGGTTGAGCTTCTTTTGCCCTATGCCTTGAAAGAGGCTAGGCTGAGGAACGCCACCGGAGCTTTTGCTCCGCACTCCGCGGAAGTCGACCGCGGGTACCTCATGGCCAAGCTTGCGAAATCTAGTAGCCAGGAAACGAGCAGCGAGCACGGCTTCCCCTTATTACCACTACGATGTAGCAGAGTTCATCGAGCTCTAAGGATTAGCTGTTATCTGGGACGCAGGCTGGGCATGACAATAATGATCGGACGGAAATGGGCATCAAGAAATAGTGTGACAGGGCAATTGATACCCTTCTTGACATGGCACCGGATGGATAAACCGGTGATGCGACATTGACCACAAAGGCGTTCCGCTTCTGGCAGTCGACGACGAATGGATACCTGTCGGGACTTGTGGCCTACGCAGTGGCCGTTGCTGAAGCGAGCGCAAGGCGCTGCTGGTGGTGATGGTGAAGGCGTGCCGTACTATACGGCCATCCGTGCTTGATACGCCGCATTTCACTCGCGGCGGAGCGGACGATCATTTCCTTGACATGAGAATATCCAGATGAGCCACGTGCTACAATGGATTCGCCAACAATTGGGTCATTACCACACTGTGGCGTCCAATTCGTGACCCTGCTCGAACCTTCCTGGAGAGGGTGAGCTACGGGAGGGGTGGGACACATACGACAGCACACGCTCGCGGCCTGGCCAGTGACGTCGGCAGCGTCAACAATCTGCTTCGACTCAATGAACACAGCACTTATGCTTCGCACTCCCTCTCCGCCGACCAGTCGTCGCTATTTGACAGATCTAAGTGACGGCATATAGCACTGTACTAACAATTACAAGCTAGTTTGTGTCTTCAATTGTTCCGGGAGCTATACTAACTGCATACCGAAGCCAGCTTAGCCACTGAGCAAGTGGTGGTCCGGGCTATTATCAAACTTCTTCCCTCTGGCTAGTTCATCATTCGCTCTTGCCCTCTGGCTGCAACGGCTCCGTACGTGAAGAAATACGAGCCCGACCCCGCTCTGGCGTTCACACGTCGTCCGCTGCCGTATAATGTATATATTCGTACATCCCCACGGCATTCCGCTCAATGGACCCGAACCCCCTTCATCTAATTCTCGGACACACGGCACAGACAGCGAACGAGTCCGCCCGTTTCCAAGAACGAGAAAGGGGGGCGACGTTACCCCAGGCACATCATATCATACCGCCCAACGTAAAGGAGACGAGACAGGCACAGGCAAAACATGTCTTCCCAAATCCCGCCTAACGAGCCTGCTGGTGGAGAACGTGAAGGCACTGGTCGCCGCCGGAGCTCCGTCACTCATTTTGCCCTCTTCAACCCCTTCCAGTGTGGGCCATCGAATGACTTCTCATTCGCCGGGCCCGTTCATTATCCACAGATACGCCGTATTTCTACCACTGCGATCGGTCTGTCAGGTACTTCGCCTACAGGCCCAGCCGTCTTTGGCATGCGCCGAGGCAGCGTGTCTAGCAACTCTGATTCATCTCATGAAAGTACTATCGAGGGACACGAATTGTCGGAAGAAACAACTCAATCAACTTCTACTACACCTTTCGTACGCCGCATGAGTCTCGGCCAGTCTCCGATCGCGGGATGCCGTCTGGAGCGAGATCCTCGCAATGGTGAGTACCCCCACAGCTCCTATGTCACCCGGAAGAATACCGGCATTTGCAAAGGGTCAGGGCTTGACCGTCTCGGCCTGTGTTCACCGACGCGGCGGCAAGCCATGACATAGTTACCCTCTCCGGCGCTTCTCACGGGGACGCACCCGCGGTATCCATGAGCCTCGCCTGACTGTCACGTCTCGCGCAGATCAGGGAACCTTCAACTGGTCAGAACAGCTTAGGTCTCGGGCCCAGAGCTTGGCCGCCGGTGGTCGTCGCTCTTCGATTGACTCCCGGCGCCCGCATGGGGTCTTCCACCACAGTCGCGCCCAGTCTGTACCCGATACCGGTCGGACGTCCGCTCAGACAGCGTCTGCCAAAACGACAGAGGAGCCTCGAAAGCCAGATTCTTTCCAGGAGAGGATACTGAAGGGCGATTTCTACATGGACTGATATGGGCGATTTGTCACATGGCTGATAACCACTCTACGCCAGAGGAACACCATAGCAGAGACATGGTCAGTTCCTGCCTTGTTGCTGAAAAGTACATTTGATAGTCCTGGCTGAGTTATCGCCCCGTTACCTCTTGCTATACTAATACGCGGCCATTGAGGTTTTACCGCACACTTTCATTACATAGAACAATCAAGGATCTGCGATGGCCGATCTTCAACCCCGTCACATGTAATGCATCCGGTCCGCGAGACATCATCATTCTGCCTTCCAGGGCACGGGAAACCCTCACGGACTGCGGGAGGACATTTACAAGTACAGGCATGCTTAATTCCTATAATGATTAATTCGGATCTGTGCTAGTCAAATGACTTCTGTTGGCGCGGGCTGTTCCAGACCAGCCGGCGCAGCGAGGACAGTCATCCAGGACTTCCCTGCATCTCACCTCCAATGCGATGACCCCTAGCCACAGTTGTGCGCCTCGTCGATGTGGGTGCGTGCGGATTTCGCCCTAGACAGAGACTGAAAGCGGAGCCGTTCACTCTCCACACATCTCTTGGTAGTACTGTAGTCAGAGTTCGATTGAGTTTTTTTCGCTGTTACGTCGTCCTGTTGTGACAGCAGACCATGGGTACAGACTGCAGCTCCAGTGCACGTGTTCCTGTGATAGAGCTTAGGTGTAGCTCCATTTCTCTGCTAAGGGTATTTGAGAGGAAGCAACAATGATCTCGATAAACATGATGCGTTTCTGGAGCGCATGGAATTGGCGTATAGTGCGGCATGGTGAAGCGAGCCACGGACTAATTACGATGAGAGCGTTCTGCCACAGTTGCCCTGGCCGAGTCCGATCTGCCACTGCGGGCCATAGCTTTTTCGAGTGGTTGGGGAAGGGGCGACGCTCGTTATCAGGAACAGGGCTGAATCATGCTGGAGCCTTTCTGTCATGTTAAAGGCGATAGGAAACAAGTAACTGAGCCCAGCTAGCAATATTACCCCATCCTGGCGGAGGAAAAATGTTTTCTCTGTGCCCTACTGTGGTCTAATAATGCCTACGAGGATACCTAGAGTAGCAGATTGCATGTTGTCGTGGCCCCAACAGGGTCGGCCATAACGCAGTCGCACACCACGTCCAATTCCCAGAGCAACTCTTGAAGAGAGTGACAGTTCCAGGCTTTGTAGGTGGCTTCATCATCGATACCCAGGCGTCTGCGGTCGGAGTATTTGATGCGAACCCCATGTAAAGCCGCTTGTTGGGCAAGGTGCTTTCTGAGGTGCCCATACCAGACATGCCCAGGACCGTCCTAGGCGGATCCCTAGCCAGGGCTGCGTTGTTCCGTAGCGTCTCATTGTGGAAATCCTCGTATGCATAGAGCAAACTTTGCACGGTGGCTAGAAGTAAGGTAATGAACAATTTCAAGGTCGATTCGCCTGCCCTGCTAGGGATGTTCCTTGGAGGTGGGCTGTTGCAGTGAGCAGCGCTGCTGCGCTTCATCCGCTCAACGGCAGATGATCTGGAACCAGGGGCCACCGAGAGGACGATGCGGCAGCTGTGGAGCAGGAGCTGAAGGAACTTGCTCTCGAACGGCTGAAAATGAGCGATGCCCAGAGATACGATGCATGCATCAATTTGCCTACCGCCATGCATCAGGGTCGGAACTTTCGTAATCAGTTCATCGTATGCGGCTGCGACTAGCATCTGTTGTCTGTGCGTTAGTTAACCTGACACAATACTGGGACTACCATTAAAAGACACGTGCCGTGAGGTCACAGCTGCCAACACGTTTGAACTCCTTTGCATATATCGTCACCGCTCGGTCGCCAAAGCCAATGACCAACAGTCTCAGTTTGGTAGCAGCTCGATCGGAGGGCATTTCGTCTCTTCGTAGGTCTATCTCTGTAAGGTGCTTCTGTGCCGACGTCGGACACCGGCACGGGAGATGTTCGGAGGCTGGCAACAAGAGTTTGTTAAAAGGCGCCGGTGGCAAACGCTAGTGTGCTGTGGAGATTGATGTTGAAAGAATATAGTGGGACTCCATGTCCCCGTGTTGTCAGCCCATCACAGATTGTTGGATTCTTCCTCCTCCTGGAGAGCAGTCCCTGACACTAAATTGACAGTTTTGCTACCTGGACGGGCCTAGAGTGCCTAATGTGCCCCTAGTCCAACAACAAACGCGCTATCGGACTGAAAATGTACCCGCGGCAACGGACGGACAGAAGACATCAGAGGCCTCCGACCGGTTCTCTCGTTCTGTCGATGGCGACGTACGAGAAGATATGTCGTTCGTATTCAAATAATATACAATATCTCGCGAGCGTAAGGACTGGGCATTCGTTAAATATATGCCTCTGGTGTGCTGGGAACCCATCTTTAACAGGCCAGGCCCGTATATGCCTGGGTTCGAACTTGGCCAGGTCCGCATATCTGCTCTCACCTTCTTTCCCTTCTCCTCAAACCAGATTACTCCTAGTAGCCAGTTGTCAAAACAGTCAGTTGAGGCCGTTTTATACCATTGACGCCGAGGGGTGAATTTAGATCATGTAAACCTTGATGCGCTGGCTTTTTACGGTGACCACCTCCATTACTACGGAGGATATCCACAATGTGATAATACCTCTCGAAGATGAGCTACAAGCCACGTCTAGTCTCATCCCTCCTCAATAATCGGAGGCAAGGTCGTTGGGGACAAGCCCATACTGCTGTGGAACAAAACCTTTTTGCGCTTGCGATACTCTCTTCGTCCTGTTAGGCCTATTGCCATGGCGAAGCTGCCTTGTCCGCCTTGTCCTGGATTTCGGATCAGGCCTTGCACATGAAAATGTGTCTTTAGCGCGGCGGTAGGCATCTCAGTCTGAGAAACATTCGGCGATGCTACGGCTGGAGAAGGCGAGAAGTTGGGTCCGATACTGGTATCGACGGCATGTATGACGGGCAGATTACCTAGGCGGGTTGTCAGCCTGCCGCTTACTTACGTGGATGCCTCTACGCAGACCGGCAGAGGAATCACCAGGGACTTCCATCGATCCAACGGGCATCTTGGTGCAGGCGTCGGCCTCTTGTTCACCATTGTGCCGGACTTGGAAGCCAGCCTCGGCGTCGGATAGGCTCAAGCCTAACTCATGTTTCATCGTTGACATTTTGTCAGGCCCCTATCGACTATAGGGGTGTTGCTGCATCTGGGCTATTCGAACGATATTCTGCCGAGATTGTGACAGCGCGCGTGAACCGATGCAAAATGCTGGAGCTCGCTGATATTGCGGGACACTGCGGCGAGCAGATTGAAGGAGCGGTTGTCGTCGGACGGGTCACAAAAAAGGTCAAACAATGCGGAGTCTCGTTTGTCTTTACTTACGTATCTTTAGAAGCTTGGTACGGACAGCATTCTAGCTGATCGCGTGTCCGTACCAATCTGAGAATTCTGACGGGCTCAGACAGATTTGAAGGCTGCCTAAGACGACTGAGTTCACGCTGTCGTGGCGACAGTACTCGATCCTGGTGTGTGACTGTGGGCGCAAAACGCTCGAACATGCCCGTTTGTGCAGTTGAATGGCTCACCCCGGACGCATCGAACAAAACTAATGCTGCAGAGGGCAAGCTGGATGATCATTTCCGGAGAGAAAAGGCTGCCGCCACAGTTTTGGTGCCTTATGCTGACTGGTGGTGGGGATGATTATTGCCTTGGCCATTAGGGACCATTAGGAGCACAACTTGCAGACCTTGCCCGAGCAGTGGTCCGGTGGATAGCCAGGCCCACCATACTTCCTCATACTTCTGCCTCCCACTCGTCGCCCCAATCCGGAGCTCCGGATGACCGGGATAGCCCTTCAAAGTGGCGGTTCTCTTGGTAGGAGAGCATGGTTCAATTGGTCGTATTTATGCAATGGTCGAGACGCTTCAGTCACATAGGGCGCAATGCTAGAGCCCTGTGGTGGAGGCCTACTTACCTTCAAATCAATCCGAAGCCGCTCGCTGATAAAGTACCAAATAGCGCTGCTGCTGCTTACCTATAGTGGCGATAACTGTGGCAATCCGACTACTGCTTGTCATTTCTCGTCTGCTCACTCGGTGACAGTCCTCACATCGCTACATATAAGCAAGGGCTTCCGATGTCCGATCCGCAGGGAAACTCCTACCCGATCATACATAATGTATGGCAATGTAATGTAATGTACTTTATTTACGCCCGGAGGGGTTATCCCTAGAGGGCCATACCGGTGCGCTGTTTGCTCATACTACCCTGAAGGCCGTACACCTAAAGCCCAACACTGGTTTTCTTTCCTGGCACCTGCAGCCTCATTCCGCGAACCGACAGCCCTGCCCTGAGGTCATTCCCCCAGGGTGCCCAGCGTCCCATCCTCGGCAGCTGGGGCTCGGTCGTTCAGTGCGAGGCTGCGCGGCTAAGATGTTGCGCGCTGACACCAGTCCTCTAGTCCAATTTATCGCTGGTTCGCCTGTTCCTGTTCATCTGTGTGCCTCTAGCCTTCCTGTTGCCATTGCAAATTTAATCATCGTTCGGACAGCAGGGCGACTGATACATGGGCATCTGGGTGCCCAAAAAACATGTCAGCGCACCAACCTTTACTGGCTTGGCCGCTGTAACTTAGCGCATTTGCGTCCCCACGATGCCAGACACAGAACCGCCCAGGCCGCTCTGATGACGCCCTCCCGCCAGAAACCCGCGAGTCCCGCGAAGCTCTCTTAACGGCGATCCAATGACTGGGCTAAATCTCGTGGATATGGAGTGCCATGGGAATATCACTGAGGACTAAATAGCCAGGTTCAAGTTATGTTCGCTTATGATCGAAGCAAGCAGCCGTCGAGCGTTTCTCACATGGACCAAGCATTCGCGAGACTGGGTGCTGAGCCCATCGTCTGGATCCAAAATGTGGTAAGCACAACCACCCACCGACGCGCAACCTGACGAATGGTGCTGCACTTGGTGTGCTCCGCCACGAGATTCAGGCAGGGGGCCCTGAAAATACAGTGGTCAAGCCAGTGAAGGTAGGCGCGCTGACATGTTTTTTTGGGACAGGTGCCCTGTCGCCATTGCTTCACAATGAATGACATTTGGAACCAACGGTATGCCAAGGTCATTTCCACCTCAACGCAACATCGATACACTGTCGCACGGCCGGATTTACTAGGTGAATATCGGCAATGCCGCCCCTCTCTTTGACGACTAATTTAGGACGGCGGACTCCAACCACCTTCTCGTCAACAAATAAACCAACGGCACCGATCGCCGGCCATCTTGTTCAATAACGGCCACGGTAGACAATCAGTAGAAATTTGCCTCTTGACGCGCTCATTAGTCACTCCGGTGGCGACCACGGCGATCCGCATGGCATGGGCAATAACGGGAGCTGTTAAGGCTATGCGAGCGGAGTCAGGCGGACTGTCGAAGGCTGTTACCCATGAGCTCGACAGGTTCGGGAGCATGTGGCTGCGAAAGAGACCGCACGCTTGACTATCGTGGTCGCAGGAAAGCAACACCAGGTCGAACTTTGGCAGGAGGACTGCATCACGTTTTGCGAAGTCAGCGACGAGTGCCTGCTCATACTCGTATGCGAGCGTTTGCACATCTCCCAGGTGCGCCGGGTCGATGGTCCGTATTATAGGCCGCTTGTCAGCGGGAAGCTTCTCCAACAGCTCCCTTTTAAGAAGCGCGTAGTTCGAATCTGAATGGTCTAAGGGGACAGCGCGCTCGTCCGTGAAGAAAATCGACCAATTGTGGATCTCGATCTCATCATCAGGGTTCGCCGAGGCATGCGAGAGAAGCGCAGTGGCGAGGACCTTGGGCAGAGCGTCTCCGGAGACGGCGACATTGAATCTCCTGCGTCGGGTAAAACTGACGATCTGCGCGTCGTAGATATAGGATCGTAACGCCCCTGCCAGAGCATTGTCGTCGGGGAATGTGTAGACGCTTGGCTCCGAAACGGGCATTACTAGGGTTTTGATGCTTTCGCAGCTTGTTTTGGCAATAGGCACGCATAAATGCCCAACTCGCATAGTGGACAGCACTGGCCAGGACGTTGATGTTTGGTCATGCAGGGTTCTTGGAGACAAATGTGGGCAAGAGCACCTTGATATGTGAGACTTATCAGGTATCAGTTGATGGTGGCGAACCATTGCAACCAATATTAATAGCGTGGGATAATTAGCTTTCGTATTCCCAGCACGGCTAGCTGAGGTTGCGGATCACAGGCATCATTGCAGATCATGCGTCCGGAAACATTCTAATCTTATTCCGGTCTGTCCTTCGTGCAGAGCGCCTTAGCAGTAGGTGGTTGCAATCGTCACGGCGCCATTGACCCGAACAAGACATCTCGGCTCCGCTCTCGACTGGATCCGCACCGGTTCCAAAGCTCCTTTATAGCTCGCGTTCTTTTTTTAAAGTTTTCTTCCTTGTCCTTTCCTGTTCCCTTTTTTGCTCCTTCGCTCGAGGATACTCGTTGCAGTCGCCCAACCAGTTGCTATACACTTAGTTAAGACCACTACGGGCTGTCCAGCGATGTCCGACACAGGTCGCGTTTGTGCTTTGACCTCAATGAGGGCCCAAGATACCCCGCATGCTGACGCCCGCTGACGCTCGACCTCAACACGCGTTCCGCAGTACCACTTCCGTTTAGAACTGTGCTGAGTATGTAGGGTATGCCTCCAAAGCCTGGCTGGCTGTGAGACAGTTATACATCGTTAAAGGCATGACAGCAGGACATCAGAGGATATTCGGGGATTGCCCACCCCTTTCTGACTTCGACCGCGTTGCCGCAGTAGCACCTGCAGAAGCGTCGTATCGTCTTTGCCTTTGTCGGCGTGATGACTACGGAGATGCCTGCCTGTCGAGTCACTGGCTGATACGTGGGGTGCGTAGAATGTGCAAGTAACTAGCCTCTGCAAATTGTCCGGTCGATAATACTCACGCTTTGGGTCAGTGCAGAACGGGCATGAATTGCCCAGCGAGTTGTGAACCCAAGCATGCTTGACCAGGTCGTTTTTACGCTTGAAGCTTCGCGGGCAATCCTTGGCCGTACAGTGAAATGGACGCGTGGACGAACGTACAACAGCGTGGGAGTCGAGAAGGGCTTGCGTCTCAAATGCTCGGCCCGTGCAGCCATGAAAGCTGCAAATGAAGGCAAGGCCAAGCGACTCTGTACCGCTGGCAGCGCTATCTAGAGTCGGTGTTGTCGGGAGGGGCGCACCATTGGACCTTATGGCGTTGGCGGGACTATGGAGGGGATTGGCCTGATCAATTGCGGTGGCTTCAGCTATTCGGGAAGGGCTGCGACTGAATACCGAATCTGGACCCGGGCTCGGCGACGGTTCGATTCTCGGACGGAAAGCCTCCAAAGGGGGTGTCCCCTCCCGTGTGCCTGAAGCGCACGCCATGACTGTGTCATGGTCTGGAAACAACGCGAGTACCTGGCTATCGTTTCTCCGGGGGGGACTTGATGCAAGCTCTGTACTGTAGGTGAGAAAGAGCTCGCGAGAAGGCGGCTGCTGGGCTGACAATGGCGAGTGATGCACATTTGTAGGACTGTACTGATGAACTCGATGGCTGCGCCGAAATTGGGACTCGCCTGTAGTTACGGGTGGAGCTCGGTGGGCCAGAAGCCCCTGTTTCGTACTTCCCAGCTGCGGCTGCATGACTGCACGCCGGAAACGATTATTAGCTGGTAGAGGCTATTCTGTGCAAGTGAGCATGCTGGCCGCTGTGGGGCTAAACCTCCTAACCAACAACTCATTCACTTGATTGAATGCCTACAGATCGTCATGTCACCCCCTCCTGGTATGGATACGCCTTGCTTTTTCTCAGCTGGTGCACGATGGTGGGTTCGGGGCCACCGCCGCTGGATCTTCCACACACCTTCATTGGTCGATGCCACTGGCGGTAATTTCTTGACACCGTCGCTGTGAGGGGTGTGACGCGGAACTGAGTCTGGCTTGCGGCCCTCATCCCCTCCGACGAGCCGTGATACCCCTGGAATAGCCCTACCCCAGACTGAAACGTCTCGCTGACAATCAACAGGCGAGATTGTGTCTTGGACTCGAGAAAGTATACACGATGATCCCACAGCATACCCCTCGTCATGGAAACGGTCACTGCCGGTGGGTAGAGCTCGTATATTCACTTGAGACCTGATTTGGGATATACTGTACTTCATGATTCTTAGCTTCATAAGCAGGCCCAGATCGGACAGATTACGATGATGACCCGGCCCATCCACGTGCCTGTAGACGCCTTCAATTACCAGTTACCCTTCGTGGACCTACGGTGCTTCTGTCCTGATGGAACTTAGTAAGTAGTCCTGGATTGGCTCTCACCATCAAACACACATCTTTAATGGCTCCCCAGGGGGAGGGATATACAGACCCCGGTTACATGGCAATTCCCCACTTCTAACCTGCCACGCCTCCTCAGTTTCAATGCCCCGACTTGCTCTAGACCAACCATCACCTCTCCTTCCGTCGCCTCCCTCTCTGCGCGAGGCAGAACCTTGTCATCTTGCACCCTTACCATCCGTCCAGAGTTAGTGACGACGGTGAAGGCGGTGCCTCAATCTCCCACAGTGACCAATCCAAGTCGCGACGCGGGGTGTCATTCGCCTCCGCACGCGGAAAACTGAGACCGCTATTGTTGCTGACCGTATGGCGTTCTGGGCACTGAAGCGAGCTCTGACGTGTTGATCAGACTACGCGCGCCGGTTTTTGAGCCACAACAAAGCAAGAGGCGTTTCCGATCCCCGGCGGATATGCGGATATCCATACAATTGATAGATTGCCTGAACAGTTGGGGCTCGATTCGCGTCGGCATTTCGCCGCCTGGGTCTATCTTGACCGGCCTTGGCCATTACAGGATCGCGCATCATCATCGACATCGGGGGCCCACCCACCCTAACTTACGGGTGAAACATGAACCGCGCTGCTGGTACGAAGAATGCTCGCACCCACCCACTGGAAGGCGCCATGACGTTAGCGCAAGACAGCTCGGCGAGTTCATTGCTGATATTTACATATCCTATTCGACGAGTTGCAACGTCGCGTCCCATTCCCAGACTTTGAAACAAGACCGGCAAGGCGGTGATGGCCGACAGCTTGTGGAACCTGCGCCATCAAAACTAATAGAACAATTGCGCGACGACAGATGGCGAAAAGACCATGATTAGGCGGAGTGGCGACGGGCCGTTGCGGTGGCTGCTAAGTTCCCGAACAAGGCTGCTGTTCCAAATGACAAACAAGCGACCGATCTACAGCTACTATAGTGACTGCGGTGATCGTACCTCTGGCATCCTCCCCGAGACCCCGGTTCTTGGGTCACTAGCTGTTACTACTGCAGGTGGGATGAAAAAGTAACTTGCGGACGGCAGGCGGCCCCTTCCCCCATGTCTTACACTTGGCGTCGTGGAATATGTGGGGTGGTGCGGCATTTTGGCCTATCAGAGCCACCCACATCTGGGGCAGCCAGACCGGTCAGAAAAGCAAGGTCTCCTACTTCCAACCAAGACTTGTTTATTTCATGTTGATTCCGCCCTTTCGTCTGGCCTTGCCGTAGAAGCCTACCCCGTTCTTGTTTTGAGAGCTTGATCGTCAGCTTTCACTGCTAAACAGTCAACCATCGTTGCCGTGCACCGTCCGAAATCGATTGTCTCGCCGCCGCATCTGCAGGGTTGCGGACAACACGTTGCACTTTATCTGGTGCTGCGCTGGACTGTGCAAAGTCAGCAGTCTCCTACAGAAAGGTCAGAAAGGAATCCGGACGGGTGCAGGGCTGGTAACGGAGGTACTGGTTGGGAGTTCCTGTCCAACACCAGTCAATTCTCCTACAGGTGCTCGCCCATGGTCGACGACGGATGGCATCAGGCCAAGCGGCGCAAGTCCGTGGCGCCGTCGCGGAGCAGCGAGTTTGCGAGCACAGCCCACATGCAGAAGCCGCAGCTCGACCGCCGTCATATATCTGGAGTGAAGCAAACTGCAATGTTAGATCAGTGTCAGCAATGGGCGCCTCTGCCTTTACAACCGCCTGCCCTATGGCATCTGTCTCACCGGCAAGGGCAAACGACTGAGCATGACCCCGCCTCAATCAAAACCCAGGAAGCATTAGAAACGCGCCGGTGGGAGTCGTCGCTACCTTCACCCTCTCCCTCCGACGGTATCAGCGCCGCTCCCCTTCCTTCTTCTCCAATCATGAGGTAGACACGAGACCTAACTTGTCCAGATGCCTCGGCGTTGCCCGGACCAGGTGAGTAGCCTGCGTTGCGCCTCGCACGCCTTGATTGTGTTGGCTCTGCAAGATTTAATGGCCCATGACGGCTCTCTCGTACCCTGCGCCACCCATTACCTGGTCACCTGTCCGTGGAGATAACCAAACGGCCCGAAACTTGCCCATCGCCAAGCATTCGGCTGACCCTCTGCTTTTCAGTGTTTTGCAACGAATACATTTCCCTCCCTGCCGATACGCCTGCAGGACCTTTGCCAAACCAATGGCCCGGATCAAGCAGAGTACGAGCGCGGGCGTTTCCAGTGCCCACAAACGTTTTGCCGGGACTATTTGGCCCACAGACGAGAGAAGAGCGCGGCTGCGGCTCTATGGGTGCCCCGATGCTCACAAGCCCGTTCAAAGACTGTTTGGGTTCATTCGGGAAGGGCAATCAACTCAGCTTTGCCCGGCCTCAAGGTGGCAAAATCAATGGGTATATCAAGTTCAATTGGCCCAAAAGCAAGCAGGACCTGTGTGCGTCAGTACAGGATCTGGCACCAGGACGAGCCACTGCCGTAACTTCCGTCACGTCTATTGCACATACCAGCACGCCGTTGTCGGTGGTACCTTCATCCTCAATATCGGACCGTGCGGTGGTTTCCGCCGCCGTCGCTGGGCCTGCGCTTGGAGTTGACACCAATGCTCACCCAAATACGTGGAAAAATCTCCCGGCTGCTGGCTTCCAAACCATTGTGACGCTTCCTAGCACTAGTGGCGGGTTTGAGCCCGTTAACGTGACTGTGGACTCTCCCCGTAGGGTCCCTGAATTATTTGGGTACGACGCAAAGATGGACACGACAGATAGAAAGCTGTGGACCTTCTGTATGTCCCTCAAACCCTGCCACACTCATGTACTAGCTAGGCTTGCTGAGGCTGTGCTCTGCAGATATTAGGAACTGGTGCCCTGGCAGGAGCGTGCTCGTGGAGACAAATCTGTGGCTGAAAGACTTTGCTCGGATGCACAAGAGCGATGGTGTCCGGGCTGCTATTCAAAGTCTTGCCGGGATCTACATCTATGACTACCTACCTGTTGATTCGGTGAGGGATCGAGTCAATCAGAGGTTCTTTGAAGCCGAATCATGCTATAGCAGGCTCCTGGCTGATCCCACTACCGCCAAGAATTCTGTCCAGGCGAGCGAGGCGATAACAATTGCGGCTCTTCTATCTATGCAAGATGTGAGTTGTTGCCCTTTCTGTAATAATTTCGATTCGATATTAACCACCGTGACAACTCAGGTCGTGCTGACAGAGCGTCGGCTAAAAGGGCGACGCGACCCCCGATGGCTGTCGGGCTTTCAACAGGCGGAATTCTTCCTTCAATCCACAGACCAGGGTTCGCGATTCTGGGCACCTTCGAACATCCAGCTGTCGTCACTGCACATTTCACAATCTGTTGTAGTGGGTCGAGCTTTGGTATTGGCGCAGCCAATGGCGCCCTTGCCAAAGATACCTGATCCCGAAGTGGACGCGAACCGGTTCGGCTGGTTGCTGTATGGATCTGAACAGGACGTCTTTGAGATCCATGGGGGGTGTGGATTCTCGAGGAAGTTGTTGCATTTGATGGGCCAAATCACCTACTGCGCTGCGCGCCTGGAGCAGGACCGAGAGAATGTTGTCGTACCCATCACTGCAGAGTATTTACTGAAAGAGTTGCTTCAAATGAGGCAATGGAGTAGTGAATCTGGGGACTGGGAGGCTGCAAAAGCTGGCGTTTCAGTGTCAGACCGCTGGTGCAACGCGCCGCAGGGTTACAAAATCAGCTCCTCCGCGGATATGACCGACGTAACGGCCGAAGCTTGGAGACTAGCGGCGATACTCTACCTCAAATGCCGGGTGCTGAGGTGTGTCTCAGTTGGTACAAAATTGCTTCTCTGCTCTAACTCTTCCGTACTAGGCTTCCCCGGAATCACCCGGATGTCGTGTCGACTCTGACGGTCCTAGCGACGTGTGTTCGAGTGATGCCAACATCTGGCTTCCAGTTCACAGCGCAAGCACCTCTATTCCCGGTCTTTCTGCTCGGATTGTTGGCGACATGCCACCACCACAAGGCAGTATCGCAGACCTGGTTTGATGAGGTTGTTTCGACACCAGTCAGGAGTGTATGCCTTCCCCCACTCCCCGGTCCAGATAATATGCTGACTTGGTCGTTTCAGAGCGTCCCTCCTCTGTACGAAGCACTCCAACGCATCTGGCTCTGGATCGGTGTGGAAATTGAGCTGCCTACAGGCGGAGATGTCAACAAACTTGCCATACATGATCGAATCCCCTGGTGGGAGCAGCTTGTCAAACAGGTTACTATGCGCGAGAAAGAGTTCCTATGCTTGACATGACGCCCGGCTGACGGAGGCTCCATGATGGGATTATCTACCATGGGTGTATGGTGTGTACCATGGGTGTATGAATCAGTATGATACAGTACTACTATGGCCTCAATCTCCAGGTCCGAACATGGACTCGACAATTGTACTTTTGGGGTGTGCACGCAGCACTGGTGCATTGTTTAGGCCATTATCAGCTTGGCTCATGTTGTCCGGCAAGAGACCGGGCTGTGGCGTTGTTTACGTCATGTGGAAAAGCCAGAACGGTGGAACAGCCAGAATCGGTCGCGAACGGAGAGAACCGCCGCGACGCCAACCGCACGGCTGGATGAGGATCCATACTGTAGCAGGCAGAAAGATGGACGACGTTTGAGCGCCGTTACTGGACGGCGGATATCGAGGCGGCACCTCGTGTCGTACCAATTGCGACAAGGCGGCCGGAACGGAGCGGCCCTGTCGCCGCTTGGTGAGCTCAATCGTGCCAACGGAGCGCTCGCCATCTGGGTAGTCTCGTGCTTTGTTTACAAGGATGAGCCAACGTGTGCGAGTGAAGACCAGGCCTCAAGCGATATTGAATGATGTCGTTGTGCCAGACGCAGTGAAACGATAACAATACAATATCGTAACCCTATATTTGGGTTCGACTAGATCTGTGCGCCCCTAACTACCACGGTAGGAACATCCGGCAGGGTGCCTACAAAAGGGGAGCATTGCCTAGGCCGCACTGCCCGGCTCCGCTGCCATGAGGCGATGTCGCAGCCTTTAGAACACACTCGTGGAGCCATATTTAGAGCAGATGATATGAGGCTCGCTTGACTTTATTGCTGGAAATGCAACAAGCCACTCGGACATCGTTGCGGCCATCATTACTCTTATTGCGCGTCAATGTCCTCTTCGCAATCCGAGAGGGATTTTCTGGACGCGTGCATCTTGAAAGCCTGCCATTCTCCTACCCCTACCTGAAGAAGGTCCTTCAGCAGCGAATTTATCATCCTGAATAATGCTCATGACTCTTCAGTGGCTTGCAAACCTGCCAGTGGCTATTCTATCGCCTCACTGGCGTATCACTTGTTCCCTGCTGCTCTGACTATCCCATTTTCTCATTGGGTCTCTCACATTTGATCTTCTACACTGGCTAGCCCACAGATCACACAAGTCGCGACTCCGAGCCCTTGGCTGGCTGGCCCGAGCGCACATGGTCCACCTCCAATACTTCGATCGCAACTTGAGATTCAACAACACGTATTGTTTACGGAATCTTCTTCTACACGTGCCTTTTGAGGCCCTCTGCCAGATTGTTGGCTGCATTTTTAGCTGGAAGCTTAGTCGCATCCTCATACCAATAGCAGGCGAGTTAGGCCGTCGAGAGCTGATTTTGGTCGTGTTCCTTCAGATTGGTCGGTCATGCGTGGTTGCTATGAACGCCGGGCGAGATTCCAATCACATCACCTATTCGCGATTGCCTAAAGATCCGAACCTCTTGTTCGTGGGCCCTCAATATCAGTAGCAGCTGCATTATAAACGGGTGTTGCCGAGCGTTCTGCTTCGGGACTTCTCCAAGCACAATTGTGTCGCCGTATCAAACATGTGGCCAAAGTCGTTCCCGTACCCGGAGCGGCGTCCCCTCGACGTGGCGTGGAGGACCTACGACTGTGTAATTGTCGGAGGTAAGCGGGTCAATAGCACTACTGGTTTGTTATCCCGCTGGCCATCTGGCTGACACACCCTCCAGGAGGAACCGCTGGGTGCGTCCTGGCGTCACGGCTCTCTGAAGACCTATCTGTCTGGGTGCTGGTTCTCGGGAAGGGGTACGTGCGCGACCATGCACTATCGCGCATTCCAACACTCAGCCAAGACTTCTCCCGAAACGACCTGCAAGTGGTAAAATTCAGGGCTGAGCCGGTCAGCGAAATGCCAACGGATGGCGGTCGCCGAAATGTCAAAGAAGGCATTGTTCTCTACGGATGCGATGGCCTGGGCGGCGCATCCCGCATCAATGGCATGATGCTGACTCGAGGATGGGTTGGCGAGTACCAGGCCTGGGCGGATGATCTTGGCCTCGATGAATGGGGGTGGAAAGACGTTGAGCCCTGTATGCCGCCGACCTACAATATAGAAGCTAGAGGAGCAGCAAGGTCAAGTCGTGAGTCGACCCCAGCAACCACACGTGTTTGGCTATCAAAAGTAACCAATGATGTCAGCTGGGATCCCATTGCGGCCATTCACCAAGCATTTCGCGTTCTACTCACAGTATGTGCCGCTAATGCCACTGACTGGATAATGCACGATCAGGATTGCAAGCCTATAAACACCCCAGCCGGCCAGGTGCTGACGACTTGCAGTATGGAGCGAGCCATGGCGTCACTAAATTTGGTAAAAAACGAAGATATCAACACCTCTACCACGACTGCCCAGGGCTCCTACCATACCCACACAGCGGTTGATGTCTCCGGGCAGCGCCACACGGCGTACCATGGGTACTTGAACAAAACAGATTGCACTTGCGCGGCAGGATCGCCTCTCTATCTGTACTGGGGCAGCTGTCACGAATGTATGCATCGACACCGAGCCCGACGGTAGGCTCTCCACAAGAGGCGTCTTCTTCAAGGCCGTGGATGGCAGCACTGGGTCACTTGAGGTATACGTCAAAGCTCGACGCGAAATCATTCTTTGCGCTGGGGCTCTGCGGTCTCCGCAGATTTTGATGCTCAGGTACGGTCCCAATGTACGAACCTCACACTGAATGTGCTTGCAACTCGCCGAATTTAACGTGTTCTTCTAGTGGTATTGGGCCGAAAGACCAGCTTGAGCGGCATAATATTCCCGTTCTCCGTGACAACCCACACGTCGGGGGTCATCTCACCGATCATGTTGCTGGTCCAGCTGTGGTTATATCTGGAACACCGGTAACTGGCCTATGACCATGCCTCGACCCAACCACCACCACCCAAGACGCGAAAGGAAACATTGGCCCTTGTCCGGGACGAATGTAACCGTGTTGATGGAATTTGAATGATGACCACCTTAAGTTAGGAAGATGAGACGCGGGATTAGAGAACTGAAGAAGCAGATACCGGACTAGAGGCTGCAGAGCGATACGATATGCCTGCAAAGCGACGTCACAAAACGCAGAACTACGTCATTCAGGGACAGGAAGGCCACATCGAGACTACAACCCCAAAAGTCGCAAGGCCACCACAGTTCTTTCTTGTCTGCGCCGGTCTCCGACACGTACCGCTCGAGGGCTTCGACGCGGTGTTGACCGTCCATGAGCTCAACCGGGCGGTTGACCGATAGTGTAACGGTCTCAACTAAGTGTGTTGACAACTAGCTGAGCGACTGCAACGAGTATCCTAAAGCTGGAGAGGAAAGAAACAAAGGAGAAAAACCGGGAAAGGGGCGCGAGCTCCAGAGCTCCGCTCAGGAGCTCGTGTGGGTCCAGGTCGAGAGCGACTGCCGAGACCCGCCACGGGCCTAGCCCGTTACAATTATTCAGTCCGGAAGCCGACGAACAACACCGACTGTTCCTGGTCGTCAAATCTCAGAGGAGGAAAATGTCCCATCTTTGTTGTGTGTGACGCGGCCATGGTTTGGCCCTTTTTGGCTTTGGTGAAATCTATCATCGCGAAAGGAGGCGACTCACTAACGTCGACCGCCGTTCCGACCTCATAATCTCCCGTACTGACGTAGTACGTGACGGTGGGATCTGTGACGTCTTTGCGCTGCCATGAGGAGAGGGAACATCAATAATCTTGGCCAGAACGTTGCTGCCACGGAGCAAAATGTAACTTTGTGTCTCGCCAGACCTGTTCAATATCGTGACCGAGTAGCCTGCAGTTGACATTTTGAAGTAGAATGGCTTGACTCTCCGATGTATGAGGTTAGGGCTGGACAAGTCCAGTCGTGTTGAACCCTCAAGAGAGACCCACAAATTTCGCTTCCAAGCTCTTCGTGGAGCAACCTGGCCAATAGCTGGGGCCTCCTAGCCCACAGGGACTTTAGGTACTGCCGGCCACTCTGCCCACAGAGCATGACGGTGCAACAAGAAGCCAGACCTGCGGTAAATGCGCAGAGGAAGGTCACCACCACAGTGCTTACAGTGAGATTGCCTGCAAGCGCGTATTACATAGTGGGCCCCACGAACCATTCAGCCGAAAGGTACCATGCGCTCCTCCGTCATGACAACGTCGGTCCGACCAATCGAGCTCACAGCGTCCGCAATTCAGGAAACGTCGCTCTTTGGAGGGCAGGCGAAATTCTGCGTTGGTTAGGGTGCCCGCACTACGTGGAAGTAAATCATGCCATGTTTACAGTGCGAATTTGACCGGCCGAGGTCCGCAAAACACCGTATTTGTCATGCTGTTATCACCATGTCCGTGATCACGTGCGACAGTTGACGGCATGGTTGACGGCACCGTCAACGATGAAGGACTTTGGCATTACCAAGCGACTTACCGCATCGTAACTCGTTTTCTCGGTAAGGTCACAGCCGGACATATCTCGACCGAAATCAGCCCAAATGTCTTGCCACTGCCGCGGACAACGGGCCAATGTGAGCATATTTGAGCGGCGAAGCACATTTAATCCGTCCCCCAGTTGCTCTTGGGACGTCCGGTCGGATAACCTTCCTCTCCTCTAGTGCGATGGGGAGCAGCTCTTTGAAGTGAGTGCAGAGACAGACCAGAATTACCCCCTGCAAACACCCGAGAGCGAGTCGGGGGACGACGAGCTTCGAGCTGAAGTTGAACGACTTGAACGGCGGAACGAGGAGAATGAGATACTACTCGATGCTCTGTCATCTCCGGACAACGCAAACGCGTACGACATAGTTGCACGCGGACTCATGGATGGCGTCACGACACGTCAGTCCATCGTCAGCCAGATCACTGGGCGCAGCAATGCCGAGTTAGGGGCTGAGGTGACCGAGGGTCGGGCGGCATTCGCCTTGGGCGTGCCGCCGCGAGATTCAGAAGTGGTGGCGATTGATCCCGCGCACCTTGGTGGCAGTTTGTTGCAGCCTCAGTGGTTGCCGAACGCTGACGAGAGAGTATCCTCTGGGACGCGCGACAATCGATCGGGAATACCGCGACGGAGAACTCATACCAACAGCAATGATGCCTGGCTTGACGCGTCGACGACAAGGACAAGGAAGACTCTTCTACCGCCAGGTGCTAGCACACGCTGTTACGCATGGATACCGAGACCTGGTGAGGGTGGTAGTGGTTGGAGTGCGGAAGGTGGAGAAGGGAATGCCCAGAATGATCGGATGCCTACAGAGGGCTAGTCCAGGCAAGGGCAGATATATATTTAGGGTCCTTGCTTTGCGAGCCTGCAAGCCATTCTCTATGTCTCATACTGTCCCCAAATTAGATCCTTATATTAAGCTCAATCGTATAGTGTAGAGGCGCTTCCGGTGGCAGCATCTCGAATTTCACCGAGCAGAACTTTCCCCAGGTTTGTCTCTCCAAGGGTAACGCCGTCATCAGATGAACGGAAGCAAGACAGCCAAACCGGCAAGTTCTCCTTGATTCCTATCCAACAACAAGACAAATTCCAGGTTCTGCTCCTGGCAGCATCAAAAAATGCAGATTGTACCAGAGGTAACAGGGACGATGACAGAACGAACGGACTGTCTTCACTCGGCTCAACTTGCACAAGCGCCTCATAAACGCCTGCCTCCCATTTCACTGGTTGAATATGAAAGTGTCGTGACCCCAGGACACTTTGTAGTTCGCGAAGCATGTCCAACGATGTCGAGAAAGGCAATGCGTCCCACCGCAAGAAGAACCACTGCCTGCACAGGCGACGCTCCTTCAGAGGGACACAGTCGGAGTGCCCGCAGCATGAACACGATGGAATCCTGGATTCCGTCTCCGTTGAGGTGGTAGAGGTTGTGATGCTCATTCCCACGACGCGGTGGGGCAATCCACGCCCGAGGGAGTAACAGTCCGCCCAAGCCTAGAGAGCGTATGAGTGAAGTTCTTTAGTCGAGGAAGCGTACTAGCTAGCCTGTCTTTGCTGCATCCGTCAAGCTCGAATTAATGAGCACCTTGCCACTAGAATTCCACTACTCCGCATTTAAAAGAGGGTTTGTACATGTTTTAACAGTCGCAGGTAGTGAGACCATAGACATACTCGTTCTTGGCATTGGTTGTTTCTGTCGAGGCAAACAGAATCACGTTTGATCGTGCCGCAGGGTAACCATGCGTGTGTCGCCTTTCAGGAAGGAGTAAGGTGACATTCGTTATGGACTGTACGTGCAGGGAACTGTATTCCTACTCTGGCGAAGCTGCCTGAATTTATGTGCCGCCATGCAAGGTGAAGCGGGGTCTTCAGGGAGGTTGACAGGACCGGATCAACATCCAGCCGGCCCGTTATTAGCACGAACTTACGCGCAGCCATGTCCAGAAAAACACTTATGACCAGCGAGGACGCACTAGGAACAAAGCCACTTACGCGTCACATGATGATTCGAAACATGATGGAATGGCCAGTGCCCTTCACATCGCCCACTGCGTCGTCGGCATCATGGCAGCCGGCTAAGAGCACATCAAGATATTGAGCATCCATCTACATGCGGGGACAATGGCATCAATTGACGCCGACAATTGAACGCCGATCACCCCTCGCAAAGCAACAATCTTAATTTTCAGCTCCGCCTTCAGTTCATTCAGGTCAATGGGCTCGGTCGTGACGGCTGGGAGTGGGCCCTGCCCGATGGCTCTGCAAATCCTCGATCGCCAATCCATGCACGTTTGGCAGACCTCTCGACTCCAACAGGTACCAGCTAGGCCCAGTGCGGTTCGCTTCGGCAGTCAGGCACGCTAGACGGGGTGCGAAGCCTCAGGTCCTTCCCGCCATCAAAATATAGGTCCGCCGACCATTTACAGGCGCAATAGTCTTATCGCACAGAGGTCTGTGTGATAACTGCAGGCGTTTGCATGCTTGGTCTTTACAATATATTATTCCTAAATCAGATCATTCAGATGCCCGTAGTCGCCACTGAAATCTGTCTTTGCTGCAGGCAAAGCTACTGTATAGTACCAACGACAATGTGGTCGATGGGTTTGTCGCGCTTCGCGCTAGGGCGTTTGCCGCCGATTCCGACGATAAGTCCGAGACGTACGGTAGAGAGCTGTAGATGCCGTAGTCATGCGTACCTCGGCTTTAGCGAGACACTACTCGCGGCAATGTGGCCAGCAGTTATTCCAAGCGTATACGTGTTCTTATCATTGTGGGCTAAACTCGGGATTCATTGTGTTCCTCATCGCGAAAGGCCACAGCAACAGAAAACTCAGTGGTGACAGAGCACCTTCAGCCAATCGTGTGGTCTCGGGGGTGGGCATATTCGATGCTGCGGCTTGGACCAGTCATACTCCTAGCACAGTCATGGCAGACACACAACATCCTAGTCGATCGGCCCGCCACATTACATGCAGCGGATCACGTTTTGCACCCCGGCTTGCGGCGCTTTTCGGTGAGCACGGCCCGGGCCGCTTCGAGCTTTTTCACATGCCACAAACATGTACAGTAGGGTCCGTATTGAGTGTCATTATTTTCACTCATTGTAGATTTACAGTGCGTCCAATGTTGGCTGAAAGCGGGGTCGTGCCGCGTTCTGTTTTGAGCCCCTCTTGTATGCTTCCTGATTGCCCTTGGACTTAGAACAGCTGAAAATGCGTCGTGCCAGACGACGAGAGACCAACAAAAAGCGGCAAGAGAGGGAGAGGCCTTGCATACATCCATAACAGCTCCGTGAGATGGCATTACTCAAAATCGGCGAATTACTGATCAAAACTCGAGGGCCTCCATGTTTACAGATACATCCGGCTTTGGCGAAAATAAAGCCAGCCCCACCAACAGCCCAAACGCAGACTATGTTCCCCAATTTCATTGATCGGAAAACGGGATACTCAAAACGGACCCTAGTTTACGTGTAGTAGCCCACGAATCCACCAGTGATGCGGCTCCACTTCGGAGCCCCTGTGTATAGGAAAGCGGCTCGATCCACACCCGCAATCACAATCGTCATCGCACAGCTGGGCCAGGATACGATTTGTGGCCGATTGGCTCACCGTTCTCCAGGTCTAGCAGCATGCACGAAAACCTGATTTCAAATCGCTTCGCCATTTACGAGCACAGGGAGACGACGGGCCATTGTTCTTTCTCGCAACGGTCTGAAACAGTCTAACGCTTAGCGCCTAGAAGCGAGACAGGGTCGTAATGGTTGTCCGACATTTATATTACGACTCGCCCGACCCCACCTTGTGTCCGTCTGAAAATGAAATCTCAGGCCAGGTACATATGCGACTCAGCTCTGCGCGGCTACACTGCTGATTGTTGCTCCCATCGTCCCATCAGCAATCTTGCATCATCTAAAGCGCTCTACTCATGGCCTCTGGAGCGAATAAATTTTGGCTACGCATCCCGAATACCCGACTCCAATTGCCAGCAGAGGCCTGAATGGTTCGAGTGGATGTGCAGCACGCTTACCTATAGCGCCGAGCAATTAGAGACGTCTCAATGCACGCAAGCAGACGGAGCGGGCGTTTACCTCCGATCCACTGCAGGGAGGAGACAACCATATACCTCCAGTGTTCGATACGCGGTAAACGCTATCCCTACAATGAATACGGAAAGTATGGACCAGCGAGGGGTTTCTTTCACCGAAGAATTTGGGACGACCAACTCCATTCCCTATATTCCAGATCATGCCACTAGACCTGATCATCTGGGGGGCCTTTTTGCCAAAGGTGTCGGACAAATCGAGTCTCCTCCCAAGTTGAAATTCAGCAACTCTTCATTGGTGGAATATAGAAGACCAACGCGCGGACCATTCCTGGATATTGAGCTTCGCCAACAAACAGCTGAGACACGACGAATTGGCTCCTGTATTCGGTGCAAGATGCAGCGCATTCGTGTAAGTAATCCATGGCAAAAATATTTAGCTTGGGTCAGTTTGTGTGCAAGCACTAGCGAACGTCTGATGTGGTATGTTCCAGTGCAAGGCCGACCCGAACGAACCAGAGGGCACCTGCCTGAGTTGTTGTCAATTGCTGAACTCACCGTCTCGACCAAGCTTTCCATGCATGAGGCATAGACTTTCAGATCTCATGTTCATTAAAACTCTCCCCGCGGATAAAAAAGTCTGGATGCGACAGTGGAGCGATATGTTCACAACAGCGATAAAGGCTCGAGACACGACTAAAACCAGACTTATACGAATATCTGAAGGATTTAGTACCAAATTCTTCGAAGTACTAATTGTGGACGCTTTGTCTGGTCGACGACTGGACATCACAGTATCCGCTGCAGACTATGTCAAGCATTGCTGGACCTTTCCCTCAGCGTTCACTCTGGTGGACCCAGGACTGACAGAAGCGGCGCTTGCAAGATATGTCCCACAGATCATTGGTCATATTCTGTTGAGATTTACGGGATCGTCGGATGGCATGCTGCGCATGACCTACCGATTGGCTTGCAACGTGCTCGAGGACCCTTCGACGCCGAAAGAGTCTGCCCAGTTGCTCGGCGTAGTATTGCGAACTTGGACTTCTATTCGCCTGCTCACTCTGCCTGCTTTCGTTGTCGATGAACAAAACCCTGAGTTAAGGCAAAAGAAGGACCTCATTCCCGTTCCACCTGCAGTAAGTGCCCAACTGAGGCTCATACTAATTCACTACGTACAAAAGACTTTGAGGGAGGAACTCATGGGAAGGCTTCAGAATATGATGAAGGGGAATCGGAAAGAGAACTGGCTGGTTGTCTACCTCACCACTTTTGTCTTGCTGCACAACACCGCCCTTCTCACAGCCTGTAAGGATGACACGGTCTCCAATCACAAAGTTGAGGTATTGTAACTCGGTATGGCGGTAGTCCACGTTAAAGGCTTACTTTTTACCTTCAAAGGCCTCTGTATCGGAGTTCGATGTCAGTGAGACCTATCATGGTGAGGCAGCAGAGCCGCGGCTTTATCCCCTGACGTCAGCTAACTGGCATTGCCAGAGGCGAACATTCTCCTTGGTCATTTTCATTACTTCAGTAGAGGCCTATTTCCGGTGATGGACAACTTCCAGGAACAAACACTACGCAGAGTAGCCGGGTTAGACGAAAAGCAGACACAAGTCATCCTTCACTGCGCCAACCTTGCCGATGTTCATGGTAAAGTTTTAAACCCTCTTACTGGAATTAAAATATGGCAGTTAACCAGATTCTTCAGAACATGAGTGGGACAAGCTTGATGAGCATGATCTTCCGAACAGTTACTTTTTCATAAGTCAGCTTTTCGAGGTGAGCTGGAAGCCACGATCTGTGAAGTACGGTTGAGAGGCACCATGATAGGGCAAACATCGGTCGAGGCCCCATCTTGAACCATCAAGAACGAATGAGGCATTGCCCAGCAACAACATAAGTAGGGTGTCAAAGAGGAGGAGGGGGGGCGGGTGGCATTTACCTCTCGTTTTCGTACTTTTGTGCACGGCCAACATCGTTGCATTTCAGATTGGGAATTGATACAGCGGCATGATGGTTTTGATACAGAGGCATGACTCTTACAGCGGCATGACTTTTACAACATCTGATTGGACCATTTCTTCCAGACCCATAGGTACCTCCCCGTGAAGGCGGTGGAGCCGGCTTGCTTAACACACCCAGACATCGTCTTTTCGTGACAGAAACCAGCATGCGCCGGGCTTGTCCAGAACATCCCGCGTGCAAGTATCAAAACAAAGGACATATTCCACAGAGATACAAAGATAAGGCCAATTCCATTACGCCTTCAAAGGAAGCTATCTACTTCTTTCCTGCCACTTCTATACAAGAAAGAATCTCGTCGCTCTCATGCGATTCCCGCCGACTCCTTCGCCTCAGCATGCTGGGTTGCATCTTTCCTCCTCTGGCTCTTTTCCCTGTAGTTTTGCCCGTCCCGAGCACACTCGGCTGGCTGCGAGTCGGGCGCTGGTTTGAGACGCTGGCCCGACTACTGGTCGCTTGGCTCGCCTCGAGCTCCATTCCAACCGGTTTCGACTTGGTCAAAGTCCGTGGTGGCCGCCTTCGCCCACACCGCGACGGGCCCTGGCTGGTCGGTTTGTTCTGCTGCCAACTGCCGGCTCCTATAGCTAGTCTTGATGGAACAACCTGTGTCGTATTTCTGGGCCTACCGCGGAGGGCAGTTGCAATCTTGGGGTCGAGAACCCGCCGGTATGGATCGTGCGAGGATGACTCGCGTAGCCGCCATCGGGGATGGACCTCCCACTTTGTGAACGGTTTGGCAGACTCTAGTTTCAGGTAAACCTTGTGGCAACAAGGTATGCCCAACTCTACCGAAACTGAGCAGTCGTCGTTGCAATCCCCGAGAGGCCTCGGGAACGGATCCTTGCCAGTCGGCATGGCCTTGCGAGCCAAGTGGTATTGGTTTTTGATCAGACCAAGGCCCTTTGATGATATTGCAGTCCGAAGTTCGCCTAGATACTCCGAGCTTGGGCCGATATAGTCGCGGGAGGTGAGCACCTCGTCCGCTGCGCAGGCATCCTTGAAGTCCCTCTCTTGGTCCTTCATCATGTCTTGCATTGCTTCGACCAGTCGATAGAGGTGACTCATGCCGTTCAAAAGGTAGCTCTTGACGTTGTTGTTGCTTGCCTCTGTGCCAGATGTGACGCGGATGCCAAAGTTGCGATACTTTCGGATGAAACAGCGTGCCCACTGAGCTCGTACAGGCATGTATGTCCTGTGGAGGTACTGCAGAATAGCCCTCTGGTCGTCGAACTCCCTGCAGAGATTTTTCCATGCCTTCTCGTGATCCTCCTCGGTCTCAGCAAACATAACAAGCTTCCACATCTCGAGCACCCCTCGATAGCTGTGAGGTATGGCCTCGGCTATCGGTGCGTTGACCAACCGTCGGTCTTTGGGGCTCAACTCAGCCTCTGGAAGTGGCCCAGTGTCTTCCCCGTCACTGCTGTCGGTACTACTGCTGCTGATATGCCCGTTGACCCACTTCTGCTTCGACTTGAGCAGGACGTTCGAATTGATATGGTGGATGCACAGCTGCTGTTGTGCATCAGGGAACTGATCATCCAGGGCGGCCTTCATTTGATCGTCGAAGTCGGTAATGATGACATCTGGTTGGCGGATAGCGTGCTGTTCTGAGAGTTGACGAATGCTCTCAGAGAGGAACTGAAAACCCTCCCGTCTCTCGTTGTCGATCAGACCGAAAGCAGCATTGAAGACGGAACCAAGACAGGTCTGCCCTGTTGCTTGGAATAATGGAAGCTTGAAGCGGTTGGTGTTGTATGTGTTGTCGAAGCTTATGACCTCGGGAAATCGCTTCCACATTTGAACACAGTAGGGGAAGGTCCAGACAAGTCCGAGCAGGCGATTCGGATCATTGTCCGCCCATTTGACGATGTAAGGGATCTCTCTGTCGTCGAAGAGCTTTATAAGTGCTCCAGTAGGCGTGTAGCCATTTAGCTTATCTCTGTTGATTAGAGATCTCGCGTTGTAGATGTCCCTCTGTGTGAAGACTGACTCGGGGTGCTGCTCCTCAACGACAGCCCGCACATCACGAGCCCGGATTCCAACCCGGCGGCTTGTCGACTCAACCGTAGCCCTGATAGGCGTAGTGAGCCTCCTGTGAGAGGGGTGGGCAGAGGGCCCTATACTGCGTTCGTGGTTGTGCTGACTGTGTTCAGGCTTGGAGTGCTGTCGCAAGAGCCACTTCCATCCTCTAACGCCTCTGCAACAATCATCCACTTACAACCACACTTCCGGGATTTGCGTTGACGGATTCCTGCGCCTTTGGTAGGCCCTGGTTCTCCGAATCGATCGCATTGGAATGAGTATCTGATCTTCCGTCCTTTATGTGAATAGGCATTCCGTCGAACAATTCCAAATCCGTGGGCTTTTGCAAAGGCATTCACCGTGTCGAAGAGCACTTCGGCGGATGGCGCTGGATCGCCTGGGATTGGTGGATTTGGGATAGGATCGGGGGTAGGCGACGAGGATTGCTGAGGTTGAGAATGTCTAGCCAGCTGTGGGGTCGATGATGCCTCGGGAGACTGAGTGGATAGCCTTGGTCGAGGGACTCGAGGCGGCGAGTACGGCGGCGGCGACTCGTATGCATCGGATGTAAGTGGTGACCAGCCCCATCTTTCTCGCCATTGGCGCACGCGTTCATATGACCGAGCAAGCTCCGTGGTCAGTATTTTGCCTTCGCCGATAACCTCACGTGCTAACGTCAAGGCTGACTTGAACTCGGCCCCCGTTGCGGACCGAGGGCTTGTAGCAGACTGCGGCGGAGAGTCGGACGCGAACGGATCTGTTTCAGGCCCAGGTATAGGGATTCTAACTCGCTGTGATCGCGGTAGTGCGGACAGGAAATCATTCGAAAGATATATCTCATGATCGAAACGGAGCTCCCACCATGGCTCATGGAGCCCCTGCGATCCGTGGGGGTGCGGCACGGTTGTGAACGAGCGCGGATAAGATGCAAAAAGATTTCCGATTGTATCTTCGTCACCTAGTCCGTAGTACTTGCCAATACTTGCGGCACTGACAGACGATTGTGGACTGTCCACGGTCATTGGCGGGCTGCAGTTGCTCTGGCGGGAGTGTCGCCGTCGTTTCAGAGGACGCGGCTCCTCCCTTGGACTAGGTGTTCGAGCTCGTTTTCTTGACTGGTGCCATGGAGTAGTACGAAGATGAGATTGACGCATTGATGGTAGTTATCACAAAGCTTCGGGTCGATGTCAAGCCTTGGGGGGGACCAGTCATGCGTGGAATCAGATGAGAGCTATTAGATGGTGTCGCATCGTCTCCAAGCGAGGGATGCTTGTGGAAATGGGTACAAACAAACGCGTCCATGGAATCTTGGTGCACTAACAAAAATGGGACTTAACCAATCAGATGTCGCAAAAGTCATGCCTGTCTAAGAGTCACGCCCGGGTAGTAAAATCGTCATGCCGCTGTATCAATTCCCTCTAAATATGCTCGACGAAAGGTTGGCCAGACATCTCTAAATGCGGGCGAGTCTATCCAGCGCGGCCAACATGCCCCATTCTGCATCACCGCATCCACAAGATGCGTAGTTATGGCGCTTTCTGTCCTCCGGAACGGTTTGCAGTTCGTAAAGTCAATGAGCCAGAGCTGGGTGCGGCCATTCCGGTCGCAACCCAGCATAAAGTCTACACCGGCGGCGTCAATACCGCAGGCCCAGTGTAGAGCACCTAGAGCTGATCCCATGGAGCTGGCAAGGCAGCAGACGTCAACCCGCTCATCGTATAGTTGATCGATGTAGGCAGGACGATCTCGAAGCTCAGTCTGCCATCTGTCGGAAAGCGGCCGTAGGTCACCCATCTGTACTTTCGCCAGGAATTGTGGATCTACTGTGCTGCCAAAGGCGCGATCCCCGACAAATTTGGATATATGTCGCTTAACAAGGTATTTGACATGAGATTTGTTGAACGGCCGGATATATTCCATTGTATAGGCAGCGCTGTTCTTGGGCAAGTGCTGGATGTTTTGGAATATGTCATGATGCTCAGAGGCCTGAACATCGGAGTGGAACTGGAAGCAGCGCGGCACGAAGGGAAGAAGAACATCAAGTCCGCGATCAAACAACTCACGGCGAATAGCCGTGAAAGTTGAGGAAACATCTTGATGTGTTGTATATTCTTGATGAAGGAGTAGTGTATCTCGACCGACTTTGATGACCCGGGCCGAGGATGTGGGAGGTGTTGTAAAGACCCAGGAGGTGGCAGTCCTGGCCAGAAGTTGGGCTCGGGGAGCAGGAACCAGCGGAGAGGTCCACCAGTATCGCCCGAAAAAGGACGAAAAGGATGGGAATTTCAGCCAGTGATGGCTCGATGTTGGGGCTGTGACGGGCCGTTCGGTCCCGCTATAGCCAGAGCAGGGCAGCACGAGACTCTTGGCGGGGGATGGATGCATTGTCGCAAACCTCTTGTCGACACTTGGTAATATAGGGAACATGCCGTGGCTCTGAAACATCGAGCCTGTGGGTCCGTCTCCATCAGTGTCCATGTTTACGCCGGAAGAGGGGATAATAAGTAGTAACACAGAACGGACCTAGAATTATCGCGGCAGCCGGCTGAGAGGACCATCATCCCACGGAGATCGAGACCATGGAATTAAGCCACGAAAGATGTTCAGGCCACACATGGGCATGCCACGGCGACATCAGCGGCTGCGGGTGGGGGAACAATGACATCAAGTTCCGTCGAATGGCCCTGCAACGCCTGGCCTGCTCCGACCTTGCCCGCCTTGCGAACGGTCAAGCCAACATGCGTCGTATTAAGAAGAGACTCCTCGCCCGAAAAAAGTGGCATCGGAACTTGCATGTCGACCGACAATAAACGTAGCGCTGATGTCCTCGTGCATGCAGATTGAGGGGCGTTTGGTACCTCAGCCACGACGCATGCGGACGAGCCATCGAGGCTCTGTCACTTGCGGAAGATATGACACAGCGTAGTCATTGGTCACTACATAGTTTTCGTCGCAATTTCTTGCTTGGCCCATTCTAGGCAGTTTGCACGCGACGATTGGAGAAGCCACCTAGCAGGGACCAATTGCCTGACATCTCCGGCAGCCGTGTACGAGTATCTCACGACTTTTCTGGTGTTTCCTGGATGTGGTCCAGCTGGACAGTGGTTGTGGGCGACTGTGGCATTGTGCCAATCCCCCAACCGGGTGCTTCGAGCGAAATTTGACGTGTCACAACTAGTGTGCGTACAGGGCGAAGACGGGCGTCCCTGCGACGCCTCATCAGCCATGGTCTCTGTTGGTAATACCACCGGAATGAATTTTCGCCATTTCGGCCCCATGCTCAGCCCGAATTGAGTTTATGCATTGTGATTGAATCAGCAAGATGTCCGCTGTCCACCTCGGATCGGGACAGCTAGAACAGGCTTTGGCACGAGCAACAAGCGGCCTCAGAGTCGTATAGATCGAGATCACAAAGATGTGTATTCACCCAGGCTAAAGCCTGGTTAACTTTTTTTGCAGCTGAACGACGGTTTTGAACCTTGTCGGAACAAGAATTGCCAGCCACGGCATCGAAGCTGTTGACCAAATTACTAAAGCTCATGAACGACGCAGTGGGTTTCCGCGATGCTTGACACTGTCGAGGCTTGGGCTACACTTCGGGCGCGGGTCGCCTCGGAGGACCTGCGGCCGAGACCCAGACGTGTCCGAGTGGACAGGGGAGTGCTGGTAGGAGAGGTCTGTGACGGTGCTAAGATCACCGCGCACCGGGCCACCTTGCGGTTCTTCTCTGTGCTGTCCGCGCCGCCCGTCCGCTACGGCCGTAATGCTCCGGGGAGTGGTGACATGGCGTTCTTGCATGGTTTTGCGACGCTTCGCAAGCTTGCCGTCTTCCAGGTCCGGGTCCGCTCTCGAATACACAAGGCAACTGTTGTACCGGAATCGGTTGGTGTATGTTTCTATGGGAGTTGTTTCTATGGGAGTGTGTCGGCTGCGGTGCCACTCTAAATCCTTGACCAACTCCCGCGTTTACGAGTTGGGAGGTGCCAAGCACCCCGCCCCGCGGTGGCCGTGGTGTACATGCCCGTAATAAGAGACTTTGGGACCGCTCCGGAGACATTCGTCGAGATCGGTTGAAATCTACAGTCTTGTTTTCCCCACAAACAATTTTGGCATTTGCGCTCCACTGTGTTCTGGAAGCCGCTGCATCGAATCTGCACAAGCGTTACCTATGACCCCCTAGGTATTAAATGCCGTGAGACACAGCTCTCCTTTCGCTGTCTGCAGTACATCATGGTGACCCGATGCACAGAGATTTTAACACCCTCACAGATCTCTCCTACCAGCACTTTGCCTTGATATGTGGCCTTTTGAGAACTTGGTGAATGCCAGGTTGATTGTGCTCTGGGCTTCGAGTGCTTTAAACATGACATTTTGCTACTTCCCCCCCCCCCCCCCCCCCCCCCCCCCCCCCCCCTTTTCCCCCATGCCTCCCTCGATCTCCAGCCGCTCGATATGTCGTGTTTCACGCCGATGGAAGCTGCCTATCGAAAGGCTTGCTACTATCATGATATATGATAGTTCGTCCCCAATTGGCAAGGCCATATTCCTCGGGGCTTATCATGATGCCCGGAAAGCCGGTTTGGCCGAGCAGAACATCAAGGGAGGCTGGCGGGGTCAGATCTATGGCAAGTCAATCTAGCCAAGCTGTCGATGAACCGCTTCGTCCTTGCTGACGCGGAAACACCACAAACGCCGCCACAACGCATAAGAAGCATCGGCTCGCTGAGAGCGATGCCTTCAGAAGGCCGAGACGATCACACGACGTCAGGCCCCTCAATGTTGGTTTATTCCAGAACCGGGAAGTCAATCGTACAATGCACCGCTTGTTCTCCAGCCACGGGGAGCCAAAAGCCTAATACACGATTCAGCAAGATTGAGCAAGTTATGGAGACTATATTGAGGGCATTATGAGTCTTGGAGCCGGTTGCCAGAGCCACATTGACCGCCTAGGAGTAGTTTGAGCCTCTCTGCATTGAATGGCAGCTCAAATAGCTCGCAACACCAAAATTGACCAATTTTACCTCTTTTTGCGCCCGCAATTGCGACGTCCGTAGGTCGCACACATCATCGTGAGGGTGGCCAAAAGTGGGTGTGGCCACCAAACAAAAAAAAAAAAAAAAAAAAAAACAGGATGGGGGCCCCGGGCCCCCCGGGGGGAGGCTGACTGCACAGCAACTTTTGCTGTTCATGGTGGGACTGTGGCGCAAATTCTGGGGCATTCCTTGCCACAGCAGTCCTGGCATGGCGGCCAAGCAAGCACGCTTTGTTTGACGATGCCAGCTCAGACCCTGTAATGGCGCAGAAGTCGCGTTTCAGCCACTTGTCTGGATGTTGGGTAAAGTTCACTGCCAAAATCCGTCCCTCGATCATGCTCGCTGGTTCTGGGAATGGCTTCTATTGGGTCGGCGGGGCGTCATTGTGTTCTTCCGCAGCCAACAAAATGCCGCGGAGCCTGGGCATGGGCGCCCCTTCCTGATGTCGAAATGGGCTGTCCACCGCAGTTGGTCTGCATACTCGCCGCCTACAATCATGAATCGGAGCAAGGGAGCAACGCAAGCCACTGTCACAGCCGCCGGTCCATGTACGGAGTAGCGCTGATGCAGCCGATAGGAGGCTGTATTAGGCAGATAAGAACCGCGCCCCGTGGCTTATATTCTTTATTTCGCACTTGGTACTTCGTCGTTCCGTTTCAGCTCCCAATTCAGCTCCCTTTTCACCAACCCGCCGACGCTACGCCACGGAAGCGCCACCTCATTGCTCTCGCCCCCGACCGTGTTCTTCGACATCCTCCAGCCGTCCTTCGTCGCGCATCACTAGCCTTCAGTTGCTTCAGAATCGGCAGGCTGCTGCCTGCCTATGGCCCTGAAATCCCCCAGGCGATGTTATTATGCATCTCTTTGGTCAAGAGTGGAGGGTCGACACAATCATCAGTGGATTGCTGAGCGGGGTGCCTGCTGTCCTCCCACGCAACAAAGAGAAAGGTAGCGGCAACGGCAACGGCAACCAATGGAAGTGGGGATGAGCAACCAGATCCAGAAGACAGTCACACAGAGCTCCTGGACCAGTCCGCAGAGACATCACAACCCACTGATGCCGACAGTCGATGGCGGTCGCCTGCCTGTACAGGTTCGAGCGAGATTCATTTCGAAGCCTTGCGATCATCCTGGGCGACGCTGACCCTCGCCCGTCCCGCTCATCCACAATGTCAGACATCACAACTTCGACAGCTCCTGGCGTTGTTAGCCCGCTTCGACAGGACCCTGGTGAGCGCAGCACACGAGACAGATCCCCGCGCCCGCCTCTGGCATTTATGGCCCTTTGCCTGCTACTTCGTCGTGGTACGTTCTGTTAATGGCTGACCTGGCACTCATTGCAGCGGCCGAAATCAACATCAACGTTAAGACGGTTGCCGAATCTTCTTCGAGAGAGCCCGACAAGACGCGACCACATGTCTGCGCAGCTTGCCAGCGCTCCTTTGCCCGCCTGGAGCACCTGAACAGACACGAGCGCACGCACACCCAGGAAAAACCCTTCGAGTGTCCTGAGTGTGCGCGTTGCTTCAGCCGCCGCGACCTGCTGCGACGCCACCAGCAGAAGCTACACCGGACGACAACGCCGTCTCGATCCTGTCACCACCGTGAGTCCGCCACCCGCGTCGCGTCTGGCCAGTGTAGATTGCGCAACGATAGCGCTGCCGCCGTCACGGCTGGAGCCAACTCGGCGGCCGCCTGCATGTGGCCGAGGTTAAACAGCATCACCCATGTTGATGGTGCTGCCATGCAGATGTTTGCATCTGGAAATGCCTCAGCCGCCGCACGAGGCACGGCTGCCCAGAGCTGCCGCCCGAGCCTCATCAGCTTCCCGATTCACTCGGACCAGGGAGAGACGCAGCACGGTCTGCCGAAACTGGATAGTCCAAGGACGGTGCCATCGTTGGCAGCCTTCGACCCCGGGTTCAACTTCGAGGACATATTCTTCTCGCCTGCGTGGACCATCGATTTCAACTCCATGCAATACGACGACTCCGGAGGTCTATAGTCATGGAACAATGGTCCCTACTTGGTATCTAAATGGACGATGTGGCTCGAGGCAGCCCTTCGATGCCGGCCTCTACTAGGTTCGCCGACTGAGATGACACACCGGAAGGCTGGCACGAGCAGTGTAACGGTCTCAACTGAGTGTCTTGAACTAGCTGAGCGACTGCAACGAGTATCCCAAAGCTAAGGAGAAAGGAAAGAAAGAAAAGAATGGAAGAGAAAGTTGCAGAAAGAAACACGAGCTTTTGAGCGGAGCTCCGGAGCTGGTGTGGATCCCGGTCGAGAGCGGAGCCGAGACCCACACGGGCCCAGCCCGTTACAAGCAGTGTGCCAAGCGGCGGTGGGGGTGCCGGCAGCGAGCATATCGGGCCAGATATGGCGTGAGCAGCTTGAAATGGATTGAAGAGGCAGAGCGATCAAAAGCCACGACTCAAACAGCTGCGGTGTTCTTCGACGGGCTGGTCAAGCCGACTGAATCGTGGTAGAGCAGTCTTCCAAATGTAAACAAGAACCCACGGATCGTGCTGCTGGGCGGCCAAGGCAGGATTTCGACAAGCTTCGTTGCTCTTTTGGGTGGCAGTCAGAACAGCAGTGACAAACGGCGGCAATTCGGGAAAAAAGCGGCAAAAGCGTCGGTTGACAGGAAGGAGAGGAGGCCAAACGGCCGACGTCTCGGCTGCTGGGCATGGGACCCGCAAGACTGAGGGCTGACTCGTCCATTCCTTGGCGCATACGTGTGCTTATGGGGTCGTCGCCAACTCGGACCGGCAATTCTCTAATGCCGCAATCCTCTCCTTCAAGGTATCATTTTCGTCCAGTAATCCTCTATTTCTCTTCTCAAGTTCGTGAATATACTCGGTCGCTTCGCTGAACACCTCAGCCAAGGTCAATTTAGCGCGCCACCAGATCGACTTGGGAAAGTGGGTGACCACCACTTACCATTGCCTTGGTCGCTTTATGTGCCGGCATTGGTCTATGTAGCTCATCGCGTTCGTCCGCTGCAACCACTTCTACTGTGCGCAGTCGTGCATGTAATTTACAATAATACATACAAATTGGTCCCGTACACGATGTCGTGTCCCTCTGTACTTTCATCAAAATACACGTTTTTCGTCCGTGCACGCGGCACATCCCTCCCCCCACCAAATTGCCACCGCCGTTCCTTTTGCCTGTTCCGTTCAGATGGGCCTGGAGCTGAAGCGACTGGGCGACAGACTTGAGGTCATCACCGCGCGCCCAACCCTTACCCCGCCGCGATCTTTCGCCGAGATGGCGCGGTCGCCGCACCCGTCCCAACCCGCAACTGGGACGCACAGCAAGGCAGCGACTGGCCCTCTCGCGGGTTCGCCCTATTTCACGATCGACACGTCGCGAGTGGAAGAAGCGAATAGAGACCATGTGCAAATGGGGGCAGTCCGCCAAGCCATCGAAGGCAAGATGAGGGGAGGACGGTCAGGCAATCCGGCGGTGCGCGGTGGTCGTGAGGGACGCTCGAGTCGCGGAGGGCATCGAGGTCGTTTGCAGCAACGAAAACGAACTGACGCAAGTCAAGGAGGCTGCACAGAGGACAGCCTTCGTGGGTGCGAGAGTCATGAGGGATTAGCTCTACCCTGTGAAGGTGGACAATGCGAACAAGAGCATGGTGCTGGACACAGAAAGGAACGTGCTCCCCGTGGCTGTCGAGGCACTTGGTGCGGTGAACGGCGTTCAGCATCGCCAAGATGTCTTGGCTGAGCAACAAACAACCGGGAAAGGCCTACGGGTCGATGGTGATCTACGTCACGAAGGAAGACGACGCAAGACAGCTCCTGGACAGCCACTACTTTGGCCTAGCCGGCAAATCGGCTGTCACGAACGTGTTTGAGCGACGCGGGGGCCCGTGCAATGCTACAACTGCGATGCTATAGGCCACAAGTCGTTCCAGTGCAAGAACTCGCAACTTTGCGGGAGATGTGCGGTGCCTGGACATCAACGCAAGGAATGCCCAGCGGCGGAGCCGAGATGCGTGCCATGCGGTGGGCCGCTCGAGTCGCTGAGCCGGAACTGTCGTATGCGGAACACACGCAGCAACGATGAGTAAGACCTTGAGCATCCTACAGCTTAATGCACGAAAGCGAGAACCGGTTCAGCAAAGCTTGATAAATGACGATACACTTAAAGACTTCAGCGTGCTGGCGGTCTCCAAGCCGTAGGCGAGGCTGGTGGACGACAGGGTGGTCACGAGCCCGATGTGGCACAACAACTGGACGAAGATGATACCGACGCAGAAACACGATGCTCTCTGCTGATTCGAAGCATGCTCTGGGGGCGAAACGACATTGAGGCGGAACAACTGCCGATACCATCGGCGGACCTCACAGCGGCAGTGCTTTGACTGCCGGAGGGAGACGTCCTGATTGTGTCGATAGACGTGCAAGGAAAGAGCGTTCAGATGCTGAACTCAACCACGAAGTTTATTGCACGACCTTCTTCAATCATTTCGTGGGGCTACAGAGAGACGCATGGATGTGGTTCTGGCGGGGGACTTCAATCGCCACGACCTCTTTGAACTGGACACGACGTCTCGGCTAGGAGACAAGGTGAGGCCGAACCCATCACTTCTGGGGGGAACGGAATAGGTGAGGCCGCGTCGTCCAAGAGTATCCAAGGGTCAGGGATGTCGTCATCAGCGGTTCTTCACTCCAGAGTTGCTCGCCGCAGAGCTTCCGCCTTGTCAGCCTGAGTCTCGACGATCGACTCACCCACTTGTAGTGGTGGGGGCCGGAAGACACCGGGCTCTTCAGCCAGCGGGTGATCTTGAAAATATCCTTATCCTCTTGGACACCGTCGATGAGGTTACGCCAGTATGTTCTTTTCGCGGACGGACGACGTGCCTCATTTCGAGCCGGGCAAGTTGTACCTAGTAGCCCTGGCCAGCTGGTTTTCGCCAATCAAGACAATGCGACCGGGGTTGCGATGCACGCAATATCATCCATGGCCCTAGCGCTGGGACGTTCAAAAACAGCTGGACAATCGAAACGCGCAGTCATTGGGCGTGCCGCGCTAAGGCCTACCTGAGGCTGAGCAGGCCCTGAACTCCTACTACACCGACCACGACAATGGATCCAATCATACATCTCCCAAGGTTCCCCGTCGTCATCTGCAAAACGTCCGGCTATGCCTGCTTCGCAGATGAGACTGCCAACCAACTGCTGGCGCGGCACCGAAACCTGCGGTCATTATCCGCGATGAGACGAACTGGGCAGGCTAGAAGTTCCACCTCGGGCTGAAGCTCGGAACAAGAGTAATTATACTATTACCAACACTGCCAAAATTACCCATGGGCTTGCAATATCCAGTGGATGTGCAGACTTTGAGGAATCCCTTGTCGCACCACGCAAACTTAAGCTTAACAGTTCTTAAGAGGAATGGTAGCCTAGAATTGCTTCTAGCAGATGAACTTATATATCTTCTTCCACGTGGCCCATGTGGCCCGCTCATCCTTCTCCCGCGCTGCCAAGATGGGCAAGTTGAAACTCTTCCGCCCCGTATCCACGTCCATGTCACATAGTCTGACGTACGTTGTCTTGTATATAAGTTTGTGTGTGACGTAGAAAAGAACGATTATAGGCGCGCCCATGTATTTCAGGAAGAAGTTCTGCGCCACACTGCTTCTCGTCCTGTTTTCCAGGCTGATTGGAAAGGCAGCGATCCAAAACTGAGCAATGAGAATAAAGATATTCAGCCCCAGTCCAATATAGGAACCCGTGATGCCAACTTGCGAATTGCATGGGATTGAGTTGAGGCTTCGCCCGCGGTACGCCCAGGCCTGGCGAAAGCGAATGTGACACAGGCAGATTGACGCCCATGTAAACACAAATGAAAGACCCGAAATAGCGAGCAGCCAGTCGAAAACGTCCTTTCGCCGCTCAATGTTGGCAAGGTAAGCGAGTAGACCGAGCGCCGCGGCCATCCCAATGGCAAACAGTGGTCTGCCCTTCCTGTCAACATAACCCAAGACTTTCGGGGCTTGGTGGAGCTTGGCCAAGGCGACCAGTGTTCTTGAGGATCCGAAAACTGCCGAGTTGCCCACAGACAAGAGAGAGATAAGGATCACAGAGTTCATAATGGACGGAAGAACCTGTATGCCGGCATCCTGAATTGCAATGACGAAGGGCGATGCGTTCGCGTCCGCGCTGCTCGTAGCGCCAATGAGCCGTCGGTCGTCGTAGCGGACCAGGAGGCCAACGAGCGTCAGCGCAATGATATAGAACAGCGTGATTCGCCAAAACACTTGCTTTATTGCCGTTGGTAGCGATTTCCGTGGGTTCTCGGTTTCTGCGGCTGCCAGACCGATGAGCTCTGTGCCGCCAAAGGCGAATGCAGCTGTGACAAGCACGCTACACAGGCCCTTGAAACCATTATTAAAAGCGCCTGGATCCTGCCACATCTCGCCTCCAATGTAGCCGTGGTCGGGTGTACCCCCGCAGTTGAGTACAATTCCAAGCAGTCTAGCAGATCAGGTTAGTTTGAGCTCGATCACGCTCCGAGAAGGCCATCCTACATAAATCCGATAATGGCGGTGACCTTAATAATAGAAAAGGTAAACTCGGCCTCGCCATAGCCCTTGACACCAAAGAGGTTTATCACTATGATTGCGAATAGAAAGATAGTCACAAAGGCTGCAGTGGGCAGCTGGTCAGTCCAATATTGGATGGTCAAAGATGCTGCGACAACCTCCAGTGGCAGAATGACAAGCCACTGTAATGCGTATCTGTGATACAAACATGTCAGCATTGTATCCAGAATCCAAAAGGCTACCCTCAGGACATACTGCCAGCCAATCGCAAAGCCCCATGAAGGATCCAGGAACCGTGTGGCCCATGAGGAGAATGAACCCGCAATGGGAAAGCTGACGGCCAGCTCACCAAGCGCCTGGCATGTGCAATATAGCATGGTACCGGCAATGGAAAATGCTATCAATACGGATGCAGGCCCTCCGGCATGCAGTGCATTCCCCGATGCGACGAAGAGACCTGTGCCTATACACCCTCCTATCGCAATCATCTGCAGATGCCGTCCCTTCAGCCTTCGTGCCAGCCCAAGGTCAGCAGACTCAACTGCTGCAAGATGCAAGTTGTAGTATGGGCCGTAACTTCGCGAGGTGGTTGGTGCGCCATGGACAGGATTATTGTGGTTAACAGAAGAGAAGCCCGAGTCGGCCACAGCCGTAAAGCTACGGAAAAATCGCTCCAAACGTGGTGAGCGCCTGCCCTCGTAATCAGGCTCTTCCATACTGTAGGCCCCTTGGCGAACTTGGCGAACTCTTGATGAGGTTTTTCGACATTCGGGTCCGTATCGGCAAACAGTCTTGTCGTTGGAACCCATTCAATGATAAACCTTCGTAGCTCGTCGATAAGTAGCGACCCTGTCAGTTTCGAAGTAACAAACGAGTTTCTGCCGATCGTGTCGATATTTATTGCAAGGACATGTGCAAATTGTACGTCGACTGCACGGGCTCGCCCCTGATACACCGTCAGGGCCTTAAGCACTGTAGCAATCTACAAGAATGTCGGATACAGGCTTGTCGACAGCAGGACATGCTTGGGACAAGACGCCGACTAAGAAACCTGGCCACGCCAACCCCATATGTTAGTAGGCATAACAAAGCCTGTACCTGGATACTGTACCTGGGGGGTGCGTACTTGTACGCTCCGAGCCGGGAAGCCCTCTGATGTGAGAAATCGCGTACACTGAGCTCAGAGGGCTCATAACATATGGGTGGTCTCTGATACGCTCCTACATACCGCCCCCCAATTGACACACAGAACACAAAGAGGTTTTGGTCTACCGGACTACCTGCTCATTTCTCGATAGCAAGAGAAAACGTGGGGGCTCTTTCTGATGTTTATAGCAATGATGTATTGTATTCGCCCAAATCGGCTTGCAAGTCAGTAACATGCTTGATGTCCGTCGGCGAGCTCCCTCATACCTGCGCATTGCTGCGGGTTTCGGAACAAGCCTGAAGCCAAAATGGTCCCACTTTGTCCTTGGGTTGAAGCCATGTGGCGCGGTGATTGATGTTTGATTGGCGGAGCGAAGGGCCTGTTGCTCGTCGCCGAACGGTGGTCGCCGAACCAAGATAACAGCCACTTGCTATGGATATCTATACAAGCCTGGAGTAATTGCACAGCGAGCCGTGCAGTGGGGCTCCTTCAGGCTGCTGTAGTCACAACGGCAGGCTGGATATGAGCGCCATGATTTTGAAACATCTCGTCTCTCATCCAATGCGAGAACGGATGTCTGTCAGACAATCGGTCCACACGGATCACAGTTGGCATCGTGTCAATTGATGAGAATTATCTTGCTTTCTAGCGGCAATTACGCTCCTCCACCACTTTCCCTAGGCGTCCTCCGTAGTTGCTGAATACCTAAGGAAGGTTATGTTTTTCAATACGCAAGAGGCTCTTAATTGTCCACCAGTCAATCTGTGTACGGGCCCCTGCTGCCTCTGCTAGCAGTCGAGCAAATTGTTCGTTTGCCTGATTTTTCATCCCTTCCTGGTACCTGGGAGGACTTTTCCGGGGCAGTGAAGATTCTCCACTTGAGAACCTATGTAAGTCGTTTATGGGCTCCGTCGGGTTCGCTCCTGCACCTGTGATGTTGCTCTTTTGTAAAGCAAGGTCTCTGCATATAAGCATCGATGGTATCCGGATTGTCAGCTGCGAGGACTGTCAGAATTGCGTCGATGACAGAGGTTCTGCGGCGTATATACTGCCTGTACCTGAGAGAATGCTGCAGCTGACCCGATACCAAGCTGCCTGGTGATGTAGGAGAGACGCCCTCTGATCCAGGTGCGTTCCGCTCCGGTCAGATAGTCCTGCATCACTACAAACGTCAAGACCCACATCAGGAAATAGCCCGAAAGACTCTTCTCGACAGCGAGACCTGCGTATGTGCGGTCAGAAGAACTTTGGGCCTTTTCACGAAAGAGGTCGGCTTGTCTTGGTCGCCAACCCAATTGACAAGGTACTGATGCAATGATGTCGTGGATAATCTCGGTGCATGCTCTCGTGGCGATTGCATATTCCGTCGTAGTGCGGTAATCCGCGGGAAAGCTTAACCAGGAAGCGCAACGCGTGCTAGTAGACGATAGGTTAAGGCGCGAACAACGGGCCATGTACAACACATTCGCAACCCATGATGTGGCGTAAAGGTCAACCTTCCCTGGGAAAACATCTGCATTGATGTAGTCGCCCTGGGCGACATTTTTAACCCAAGTGATCGTGGTTCCTCGGAAATAGGCAGGCAAATTTGTGAACCATCGTTCGAACTCGTCGTCAAGCGCCTTGCATTCGTGGAGTAGGGCTAACACCTGTTTCATGCCTTCCGGATGAGATGCAGCAGCAATTAGCAGCTTGTCTGCCTCTGCTGAAAGTTGCGAGGAGCGGATACTAAGACGCTCGCAATGCGATGCGTGGTCGTCGTAAACTGGACACAACGCCAGGTCAGGTGCTTTGCCAGTCATCCAAGAATGAATTATCTAGCGACGGAAGGTTGGTTAGCAGTCGACCTGAGTAACCGGAGCTTAATGCATTGAGACGTACAGAAAAGGTTCGAACGGCGATATAAAGATCAAAACCTGTTTTCGACCGTAGCTGCCGCAACCCCCTGTGTTTCACAAGCTGTGAAGCTCCCTGAAGATGGGAATCCCAACACGATAAACCCGGTTTTACAGCAGCAATGTCCTCAAAGACGCCTAGGAGAAGCGTCGAAGCTAGCGTTTCATCTTCGAAGGCAGTTGCGGGGTCCCGAAGTGCCACAGCCGTCGCGGCAAGCGCTTCTGTGTAACGCAGATGCGATCCTCTGCGTAGTGAGGTGTGCGCTTCAGGGTGGCAGTTTTGGTAAGCAGCTGCAGCGCATGCCTCGAAAATGAGCTTGAAATGAGGCGCAGCTTGTCGCTGCGTCGAAAGCAGGAAATCTATGAATTCAAAGAATCCTCGAACAATTCGGTGATTAGGCGCTTTGACGAATCTAGACACGAAGAAAGACGACGAGATTTCTTCGAGACACAATTTCGGCGAACGAAATAGTTCCAGATGCTGTGTGTTCTCTGTCGCCCGTCGAACACGGCTCGCGGCAAGTGGTGGCTGTTCTGGATCCGTCGAACCAGTCATTGGAGAGCCTGTAGTACGGCACTTCTCATTCTTTGGTCCTGGGTCAGTAGACGACGGAACCTTGTAGCCTGGGCATTTCTTCATGCGCTTGATGCATTGGCCGCAGCTCGGATGGCCGCCGTCACACTGCAAGTGAGTGAGCGTCTAGTGTGGTGCTACAAAGCCGGAGACCTACCTTAATCTTGCGAAGCCGACACAGGTGGCATCCGCGGGATGGGCGTCCGTGGTATGCCATAACTTGTTAGTAGCGTGCAACTGTTGCGCCTTGTTTGAGCCTAGATCGGACAGTTGAAAATCATGGGCTGAAGCACGAGCGAGTTTTGTACTAGGTAAGGTTTAAGCCAATAAATGACGCCTGCAACGTTCGGGGGGCCATTTATCGTCAAGGAACGAGTCTCAGAAATGGCCGCGAAAGAGGGTAAAGTACAGTAGAGAAGCGAACTCGACAGTGTTTCCCGGGGAGTGAAGTCACCACTTCCGGAAGCCTCGTAGTCTTCTGCGCAAAATGGAGTTTCGCGGCAACCGGAGGCGCTTCCCGAGCCAGCATGGAGCGCAGTGCCGGACGGGATGAGGGGGCGCCGACTGGGTCATGGTCTGTGATGTGTCACAAAGCCACATGGCCAGCATCCAGGTTCAAAGCGGTACCGCAAATTGTTGGTCTCGACAAGTAATGTGGGCCTGGGCAACACAGGTGGTGCCCGTCGTGGTGGCGTTCCTGCCCGCCCTCTGATCGCCGACTTTTCCCGCCACTCGGCGACCACTTCCCAGTGAAAATCCCAGTACAGTTCTTCGCGATGAAAGTGGCCTGACGGCTTGCACAACTCACACGTGGTGTCGAGGCTCCGTCTCTTTCAATCTAATGTAGGATGCCTCAACCGTCAATGCAGGTACGCCGAATACCTCAACAACATGCGTTGTTGCCCCGGAGAGAAGGGGGGGGCGGGGCGGGGGCGGGGGCATTTGACTACCAAAGCTGTTACTGTCCAGCACCAGGTCTTTTAACTGGCAAAAGGAATGTACTGTAGCCTTCATTACCCAAGCCATCTAGGTGCACGGTAACGGCCGTGCCAAAAAAAAATGGCATAACTTGCGAGGTCGCAGCCTCTTCGTCTGTCTCAACAAATACCACCAGCCACCTTCTGGCCTCACCTTCGGCGTTCACCACTCTACTACCCGACAATCAAGTTACACACGTCGCTTGGGGCTGTCGCGCGCGCCACCTTCAACCTGCGAACTCGGCTATCTGTGCTCGCCTTCAGGGCGGCAGTGAACAAGTCACAGACGGGCGTATGCTCAAACGGTGAACCGACACAGTGCACGACTGATTACGTGCCGTGGGGCCTTCGCTTGGACTGACAGATCACAACCATGGCGAGAGCTGACCACCCCGCGAATCCCAAACTACAGCAGATGGCGACTTTGGCACGTATTCGGGAAAATCAGAGAAGATCGCGTGCTCGAAGGAAGGAATACCTGCAGTATCTGGAGAAGCAACTGCGGACTTGTCATCTCCAGGGTGTTGAGGCCTCAGCTGAGGTCCAAGTAGCCGCAAGAAAAGTCGCCGAAGAAAACAGCCGACTGCGAGAGCTGCTCAACTTGCATGGCTTCCCCCACGATTACATAGAGGATTTTCTTCGGGCTTGGCAAACCTCCAGTTTGGACGCCTGGAGTCCGGGTCTTTGCTCTAAAGGCGTGAGCTCGGCGGTTCAAGATCTGCAGCAACGTCTATTACCACGATCCGCAGCGGGCGCCGAACAGGCTAAGTCCCTGCACATGGAAATGGGCAACCCCCTGTTTTGGGCACCCATGATCGGTGCCCAACCCCAACACATGTAAAAATTGGCATGTGTATTTCACAGTCAATTGGGATGAGATACACCAAGTCTGACATCAACCGCGCACTTGAGGCAGTCGCAAACGGCAGATCAGTCAAGAAGGCGTCCCGCGATTGGGGCGTTCCGAGGGCGACTCTTTATAACGGCATGCACGGCCACGAATGCAGAAAAGATGCGTTTTCTTCTCTTCAGAGGCTTTCCCAGACGCAAGAGAATCAACTTACCGAGAGGATTCTCATCTAGGACGCCATGGGGCTGCCCCCCACCCTCTCGCAGATCCGGCAGTTCGCACAGCGCATGCTTGCCGTCAAAGGAGACCACACACAGCTCGGGAAACACTGGATGCAAGCTTTTTTGAGGCGCAATCCTGCAGTCCGGACGCAGAAGTGCCATCACAGAGATTCTGCGCGTGTCAATGGCGCGTCTACCGAGGTAATTCTTGGTTCAACAATTTCTTCCTTCCCGAGATTCAGGCCATTAAGCCCGAGAACAGGTACAACATGGATGAAGCAGGCGTCATGGAAGGACTTGGGGAGAATGGACTGGTCGTCGGTAATGCTGAAAAACGATCTGTCCAAAAGGAAATGCCTGGTTCTCGCATCTGGACGTCGTTCATCGAGTGCGTGTCCCCCACGGGGCACCTTCTTGCCTCCTCTCGTCATTTTCAACCGGAAATCAGTCCAGCAACAATGGTTTCCACAAGATCTCAGCCTTTTCAGCGACTGGCAATTCGCTGCGACAAAGAACGGATGGACTTCCGACCAGACTGCGGTGGAATGGCTCGAAAAGATGTTCATCCCGAGGACGCAGCCACCCGACCCTTCGGAGCGAAGATTGCTCGTGTTGGACGGCCACGGGAGCCATGAGACAGTTGACTTCATGTATCTATGCTATCAGCATAAGACCCATCTTCTTTTCTGCCTCCTCATACCTCTCATGAGTTGCAACCGCTGGACTTATCCATCTTCTTCCCTCTGAAGCACTACTACCGCAAGCAGGTCGGATTTCTCAACCTCTTGACCGGTTCGAGCCCGGTCGGCAAGCAAAACTTTCTTTCCTGCTACAGAGAGCTCGCGAGCAAGCGCTCACCACGCCCAACATCAAGGGCGGCTGGAAAGCGACGGGTTTGTGGCCAGTGTCGGTGGCGAAGCCACTTTTGAGCCCTCTCCTGCTGGAGAACAGTAACAAGCGGAAGAAGGATGCGAAAAAGGCTCAGAATGCATTTGGAAACCCTTTTTCCACCTACGAATGGCAATCAGATGCATCGCAGATTGCGTGGTCGACTCCGAGATTGTATCGTACTGCACGTTGGTGGCGAGTAAATGGCGATTGTATTGATGGTTGTTAAAACGGACGGGATTTTTGGGAGGTGCCCAAAACAGGGGGGGGGAGGGGGAGGCCCCATTTCTACGGACTTATATGAATTATGTATTCATTTGTACCTTCTATATTCTTATTCGTATGGATGAGCTTTGGAATGAATACGCCCTTTTGAATGAATATATATCATTACTGGGATGTCTGCTTTGAATGAACAGTTTTGCCAGCTAGCGCCAGTTCCCACAAGACTTTGGTTGTACTTCGATGACCCCCGATTTCCATATCAGATCTTTTCAACCTTTTGGAATCGTACAAAAGAAGTCAACTTCGCTGAGCGCGGCCGCTGAATTGAGACAGGCGGTACCTGGCATGCAGCAGCGTTGACGATGGGAGCCCAGCAGCAATCAATGAAACACAGAAAATAGTCTTGTAGGCTTCGCCGGATGTACGCTTGTTGGGGTCATTGTGGACGGGTTGGAAGTGAATAAAGCAACCTTCCTGCGCGGCGTCCGCGTGTACTATCAGAAGGTCAGGACGCTGGAGTCCGTGCAACGGACGGATGCGTCAAAATACGGCCATCTCATTTCCGAATATGCAACCCCTAGAACATGTACACGCAGGAATTCCGTCTCCCGGCTCTCCTAGGTGCGGAAAAAAAATCTGGCCGACAACCGAGTTCCGGCCCGACACTGGCCAGGCTTGCGGCGTGAGCGATATGACCCATTGGCTGAGTGGCGAGTCGTCGCACTACCGAACCAACAGTCCGCCCGATTTTGCGCCCGTCGTATGATTCCAGCTCCTGGTGACAGGTCGCTGGCCTGGTGACTGTGGCGCGGCCGTTGCGACCAGCGGCTGCCTCGAGACCGTGGGTTAGCGCCACTGGACTCTGCAAACTTAATGCAAGGCATGCGATGGCCGATGACACTTGACGTTTCATCAATTAGCCCGCATTTTCACAGTGCCTCTGCGACTCTTACTCCGCTGTCGCGAATCCAACGAGTCGACTCGGCACAGTTTCATAAATACGCCAGTCTCAGCATACGCAGATGCGTACAGAGCAATACGAGAGCTTTGAGCGGAGCGCATGGTAGTTTATGTATGATTGGTGTGGTGGACGTGCCTGAGCAGTTAACATGTTTTCGCTATTGCACCCTCGCAAAAAGAGGCGTCAACCTCCATAAAGCTCCATAGTCGCGAAAGGCAATTGCCATCAGAGCAGCGAACAAGATTGGAGGATATAAGTTGCATTGATCTTTGACTTAACCCTAGGCGTAACTCTGCACCACGTTCACGTCAACCAAGTCAAAGTCGACTCGTCATTACTATTTCTTTGGGAATCTCGGAATCTCGGGCTCTGTACGGCCACGCAAAATGCAGACCAGAGCAGCATTCTTGCTACTGTCATCAGCGTCACTCATTGAATGGGGGGCCGCAAGGGACTGTACTACAGACGAAATCAGTAGCATGGATGTTGATTCCTGTACATGCGCCGGACAGCTCTCGGGGTGCTCTTCAAGTTGTAAAGTCTGCAGCGGCAGTTTTACTTCGACAAAATGGATTCGCAACTGCGCGCCACATGGGTGTGCGGATGACCAATACGACTGCAAGGGCTGTGGTGTTTGGTTTCACACTCTCTGCGACTGCCTCCAGCATAAGTCAACATGCCCAAGCAGCGAACAGGTACAGCGAAAAGGTCCACCGGTCTGGGTACTGCTGAAGAATAACGGGCCGGGTGATGATCTCGTTACTACGACTGAACTACTTCCAGGAATCGTGGATATGCGGCAAAGGCACGACGAAGGCTGGATTTTCGCACAGGAAAATTATAAACCGGCCTCGCAGGCATTGTTTCTAAACTCGGTGCGGGCAAGAGATATGGAGCAAGTCCACATCCATCTTTGTTGATTTTTGCATCGGAAGCCACCCACGGATACTGCCGTCTGAATGCCGTGATCAAAAGTCGCGGGGCCTTTCTCTTGCGGTTCTTTCTATGCAGTGTTAGCACATCGCTGGCGCCACGCCCAGGTACTCGTGGAACCAAAGCTTAGGGATGAGACATCAGATGTATTGTGCCTTGGACAAAACCTTGCTGGCCGCGGCAGGTTGAGAGCTTGGCGTGGGTTAGTGCCTGCGGCGAGCCTGAGAGTTACGATCTGGTCCACATGAGGTCGTGCTCGGTTGCTGGCCCGCGAGTACCATGCAACTGCTGCGGGTGAACGATCCGGCGATCCCGATTGCTCATCGGTCGTTCCAAGGCGAAAAGCGTCCGATGAAAACCTGCTTGAGGGCTGCGTTTGTCCACTGAGTCACGGTGCCCGGGGGTTGAAGGTGTGGCGGAGCCATGACGAAACTTGTTAGTGGCGTTGGACCTCGAGGAGCTACCTCGAAAGTAATTCTTGACGCCACATTCTCTGTAGTGGGCGACCACTCCAGCTTCAGATGTTCGAACTTCGTCTAGCCCAGCCCACCCCGCGCTGGAGCATTGGAGTAGCCGCCTGCCATTTATACAAATTTAAGCGTCTAGTCGGCCGGGACGTTGAGTCTTGCGAGATATGTTTATATCGGTCACTGGAAAACCTGAAGATGGAAATGTTGCTTTGTGGCCCAGTTGTCGAGTGATGAGTTTTGTGAACGGACACAACTGTGGCTGCGACTGCCAGTTACATGACAAAGGCAGACGAAGGCCCAGCAAATTAGGCAAAAGATTCTTACATTTTCTATCTAATGACTGACTTGAGGTTGATGACTTATACCGATCCGATTGAAGCAGGCATCTGAGACATGGCAGGCCGACGGCGGGTTGCCTGAAGCTATCGCCACCGATGGCAGGCAGCGGGTGCTGCTAACGGTCTACGTGAATGAGGAGCTTGATATTGACAGCAAGCATCGTGTGTTGCTTCCTCCCGGTGGAATTGAGAGATTATGGCGGGTATTCCATGAATAACCGGCTCGACGTCGGGCAGTCGGATGCCGCTGTGCAGGTTCGACATTGGTCCAGTAGCACTGCTGACAAGATTTCTGTGGCTTGCGACACCGCACTGGGGGTGACAGCCTTGAACTACCGTCCGAGATGTCACACCGGTTGCACCAATAGATTTTGTGCTAGATACTAGTGATTGAGTGATGACGCTTGGGGCCCACACTATCTTGTGTGTTAAATGGCTGGGGGAGGACTCGCCCACATGAACAGTCCGTCTGATAATAAGCCGAAGCGAGCTCTTGCCATCATCAGAACACCCTACTTTTTTTTTTTTTTTTGTTCTTTTAGCTCGACAGAAACTCACGTTCGCCAACGAAACACCAATTGAACTCTGGCCAAATTCAATCGTTAGTGTGCCTTTGTCTCTTTTAAAACTAAGAGTCAATGAGCTGGCGATTGTGAGTCCAGTGTCGAAATTTATGATTTTGTCTGCACTAGAGCAGATAGCTTTGTGATAAGTGGGAAATCATTTTTGCGACCAGCGATGACTGGTAGCCACTTTGTGTATTCCGATCAAGGGTGACCGCTCACACACAACGCTTTTGCAGCTATAAGCAGACTCCTCCGCTCTGCGGCATTCAGCTGCTTCTGAGACTTTGGTACGGAGCCTTCGTGGCGATCTATAACATCGATGGAGACAGGATCGGCTTCCTGTTCCTGTTGCGACCACACGGACTGTGTCCCCTTAAAGGAACATGGCTTCTGCAGTCATTGGTTCTTTTTGCGATGGATCGCATATCCTTCAGCTATGCCATTGGACATGATTCGGGAGCTGCGGAGTCATTTGGGGGAGCGGAAATTCAGCTTCCAACCCGTTATTTGGAGAACGGGTATCTATGAGGCGCTTTTGTGGATCGAGCCTGGTGAGGGTGAGAATGTCTTGGGCATGGCACCTTTGCTTAAACCCTTTGCACAGTCGTCGTTCTTTGATTCTGCGAGAAGTGCAGCCTGGCAGTTGCCTTGCTGTTGGGACGCTGTGAAGTGGAATGTGCCGCTTTGGCTGGCTTGTTTTCGTTCATCTGACGACAATGTTATACTTGGAGACACAGACTTGGGCAAACGTTTGCTTGACGAAATTGAACAAGCTGCCGAGGGGATGGAACGATCAGTGGAGATGTAGGACGAGCGTCGTTGGATGTTATTTCCAAAACAATTGTCGTACCGTACCAGTCATTTTCATATACCTCTTACGCTAACAAATGGTCGCATGCCCTCGTCACAGAAGGCTGAAATGATGGCATCAGCTGCGCACCAGCCGTCCTGTAACGGTCTCAACTAAATGTGTTGACAACTAGCTGAGCGACTGCAACGAGTATCCTAAAGCCAAGGAGAAAGGAAAGGAAGAAAGAAAAGAAGAGAAAGTTGCAGAAAGGAACACGAGCTTTTGAGCGGCGTCCGGAGCTGGTGTGGATCCCGGTCGAGAGTGGAGTCGAGACCCGCACGGGCCCAGCCCGTTACACGTTCTTCCTTTTCACCAATGCGATGCATGATGCCGAAGCGGCTACTTCGACAGTGTTCGCCCTTACCATGCAATGATGTGCGGGCTATGTCTGCTTAGCTTGAATAGGTGAAACAGGGCGGACTAACAGGGGCATGATCGCAGTGAGTAAGATACTTGGTCGCCGTCTTTTGCACGTGCCATGGGGACTGGGCAAGGGGACGGTATAGACTCGGGCATTGAGAGGATTCTCGTCAACAGGCGACTGGTTATTGCGGCGGTAGCAACTCAGACGCCGCCTAAGCTCATCGGATGGCCCACGAGGCGACCTAGTGTTAGTTCCGAGGTTTTGGGGTTTTGCCGCGTTTGGCGGTCACAGTATGTATACAGTCGAGCGTATGTTTATTGTATGTCTGTCTAAGCCACAATATCTGTTCATGTACTTCCAGTTCATGCGATCACCTGAGTCCGTATCCTCATGCCAAGTTCACTCCCTTTGTGCAACCTCACTCTCTGACACTACCACTAACGCAGTGCATCGTGTGAGGAGCGGTCGTGCGCCTTGCCAAACGGCCGCAAGGCAGGTCGCCTGACAAATTGACCAAAGGGAAGGCGGCAAGCCCCTGTCGTGCATACGATAGGCAGAACCCCAGGAAGAGTGTCGCACAGAGAGCCAGTTGCACAACATCTGCACTCAGAATATCTGTCCGCGGAAGCCAATGCTATAATCTGCGTGTTAAGGTCGAGCGCATGCATGCGTTGTGCTTTGACTTCGTTGAGTTCAAAGCTCAAACACTGGCTGCATATATCGCAACACCAGCTGCAATTACAGGAACTCTGCACCACAAAGCGAAGCCTTCCTTTGTGTATAGCGAGCAGCGCACCGCCGTGCACGTACAGATAGCTCTTCAAGTTAATTATCATCAATGACTACGATGTCAGCTGTGATCCCTGTGGACCCAATTGTCTGACAGGAGATGTACTTACGAATTTGACACTTACAGCTTGACAATGGCATCACATCGGCCGGTTTCATCCGCAACAAAGTTACCAGCGCTCTAGCTTCGGCTGATGTTGGAGTTTACAGCTTCACCGGCTCTGATGGGTTTCGGTTAGTTCTGCATCACTCCCATACGTCAAGGGATACAGGCAAGAATTTGACGTACCGACAACAAAGACCGCAACGGCCTGCCTTCCGCTTCCTCCCAAGACCCTGATAGTATAGTCCTCCGATCCGCAATGATGGTCAAACTTGTTGGGTCCAACGTAGTGGACGTCCCAAGAAAACGTCAGTCCGTCTCCGGGTCCGTAACCGACGATCCGGTATTTAACAGACCCCGAGGTGCCGGCACCCACATGAGGCGACTTGCAGCGCCACATACCACTCTCACCGGCGCGGATTTCGCCAGGCGGTTGCGACTCGGCTGTGCCGTTCATCCATTCGCCTTGCTCCAGATTCAAGGACTGAGGGACAATACTAAGTTCTTCATTGGTGTGGTTGAGTACCACAACGATGAGCTCCCTGCCTGCCATCTTCACAGGTTTCACCTGCCGAAATTCCACGACCTGGCGCCTGACGGAGGTCTCGTCAGCTAATAACTGATTCGGAGTCGCCACCACATGCGCCTCTTTTCTCTCATGAAACCAAACTCTTGGGTCCGTTAGATGGCGACATGGGGTGAGGCCTCGACCCTGCGATCAGTTTACTGTACAGAGACACATTTCAGTCTAGCCCCACGCCACATTACAGACACAAAGTCCCACGCCACACGTGACGCCGCTGGGACACAGGCTGAATTTTCGTGTATTGGGCCAACGGGCGTTGACCTAAGAATACGTGGGCCAAATACGTCGAGACTTCAGCCAATGTGACGATGGGTTAGCTCATAGAGAATAGCGGAAGCTTAGCCGAAGCGTCACAGGTAAATAGCCGCACTTTCCTCTAGAGACGCACAGGAACCTGATGTGCAATACGCAGCGATCAACTGAAGTCTGTCGGTTCAGTATATATGCAGCGACAGTCATTGCGCACATAATCACGAGCGTTTTGAGGGGTTTACCAATGACGCGGTCGACAGACTCAACTACTGATCCTACTCCCAAGCCCTCTGATGGCGCCAGGTGGATCTCGGTAGTGGTGGTAGCTGGGGTTTTATTTCTTATAGTCGTATGCCTTTTTTGTTGGTGCTGGTACGCAGAGTTCCTCTTTGATCGCCACAAATGTAATGTTGTCTACTACGGAGCTAATGGGCATATAGGTATAAAGTGAGAACTCAGGGCCCAGAAGGTCATCCTAGAACTTTGGGGCGCCACGAGAATGGTACGGACTGGCATAGAGTCAAAGAGCTCGACAAGGCAGCCGCTAGCCGAGTGTACGGTGAATGGAAAGCCGAAACGGACGATGCTACCAGGTCCACCCAACTCTATCGTGGGTTTGTCGTCTGGTATTAAACAGCTCTTATGACAATCCTGAAAATGAGCATGGCGCTAACTGGCGGCCTAAGTGTCGTTTGTTTAGAAATGTTTGGCGATGTTGATTTAATCCGGCCACTAATATGTGGCCACATCTTTCACTCGGAGTGCCTCGCAAAATGGTTTCAAGGGAGACACGACGCTTGTCCGCTTTGCGAAGCATGCTGCATCAAATCGTCGGTCAATACATTTATGGAAAAGGAAATTCAAGTGCCTGGAAGAACGCATTCAAGACTCGGCGCTTTTTGGGCTGCTTGCGGAGCCTCTGGAATGAAATAGGCAATTACTAGGCAGGCATGAAGAATTCCTACGCAGGCATGACCCTTACGCAGGCATGACTGAAAACCCCTGAGGCGTCCTCGAGTGATCTCAAGGACTTCTATTGCTATCGCAATCAGAAAGTGGTGCTGTTGTGGGCCAGTTCGCAAGATGAGCTTGGCCGCAAGTGCGGGGACAGTGGTGGAGCCGCGGGGTAGCCTGACGCCAACGGGGCGTCGGGTCGTGAAGCGGAAAATCGACGATTCGGGAAATGAATCGAGTCGAAACGGCCGATATGCGACGCGGACGACCGCAAAAGCTACGCCGGCGAAGGAGAGCGGTTGCACGACCGATGCGAGGAATGAAATCAGCGATGGCGGCGACGGAGCGGCGACGCTTAAGCACGTGTCGCAGCTTCTTGGTGATTGCCGCGCCGAGTTCGCGGGGTTCAAGCAAATGATCCGCAGCCAGAGCGAACTTATCCGCACCCAGCAAGAGACTATCCAAGACCTGAAGGAGGCGTCTGAGGAGCAGCAAAGGCTCATCCGAGACCTGACGCTCGCATTGGAGGACAACAGACAGCGTATGGGCCAGGAGCTGAAGCAATTGCACGACAAACTTGACGTCGCCGCCGCTCAGGCACCCGCTACCCCGCCGCGATTGTTTGCCGAGGTAGCGCGGTCGCCACGGTCAGGCCTGCCCGCAACGGCAATGCCCAGCAAGCGGTTAAATGCCCCGTCCGCCGGCAGCTTCTTTTGCACAATCGACACGTCGCGAGTGGATGAAGCGAACAGAGACCAGGTCCAAGTAGGAGCAGTCCGGCATGCCGTAGAGGCGGTGTCAGACAATTGGCTCCACAGGGATCACAGTTGGCATCGTGTAATTGATGACAATTATCTTGAGGAGTCCAAAACTCCTCTCTGTCCTTCTCCGTCGTGCATTTCTTATACACAAATGAAAGGTTTTGCTTCTTTAGGCAGTTGTAGCTGCCTGGGAGGCAGCTACAGCCACTGTAGGCAGGGTGAGACAAGCGCCCTGTACGAGTTGGGGATGCTCTCTGTGCGACAGTCGGAGATGAGAGCCAAGGACGGACAGACAACATGGCGGTGCGCGGCGGTCGTGAGGGACGCTCGGGCTGCGGAGCGCATCAAGGTAATCTGCAGAGATGAAGACGAACTGAAGCAAGTCAAGGAGGCTGCGCAGAAGACAGCCGTCGTCGGCGCGCGAGTCATGCGTGACCAGCTCTATCCAGTGAAAGTGGACAATGCGAACAGGAGCCGCGTGCTAGATGCAGAAGGGAATGTGCTGCCGGGAGCGGCCGAAGCTCTCGGGGCGGAAAACAATGTCAACATCGCCAAGGTGTCTTGGCTGAGCAACAAAGAATCGGGGAAAGCCTATGGCTCGATGGTAGTCTACGTCACTAAGAAGAGTGACGCGAGGCGGCTCGTCGACGGCCATTACTTCGACCTGGCCGGCGAGTCGGCTACCACGAACGTTTTTGAGCGACGCACCGGACCCGTGCAGTGTTACAACTGCCAGAACATTGGGCACAAATCGTTCCAATGCAAGAGCGCGCAAGTCTGCGGGAGGTGTGCAATGCCGGGACATCAGCGTAAGGAGTGCCGGGCGGTGGAGCCGAGATGTGTACCGTGTGGTGGGCCGCACGAGTCGCTTGGCCGAAACTGTCGTATGCGGAACACACGCAGCGATGAGTAAGACCTTGAGCATCTTACAACTTAATGTGGGGAAGCGAGAACCGGTTCAGCAAAGCTTGATGAATGACGATACACTCAAGGACTATGGAGTGCTGGCGGTGTCCGAGCCGTATGCAAGGCTGGTGGACGACAAAGTTGTTACGAGCCCGATGTGGCACAACAACTGGACGAAGATGGTACCCACAAAGAGGCACGATGCGCTCTGGCCGATCCGAAGCATGCTTTGGGTGCGGAGCGACATCGAGGCAGAACAGCTGTCGGTTGCATCAGCGGACCTCACGGCAGCGGTGCTTCGGCTGCCGGAGAGAGACGTCTTGGTCGTATCGGTGTATGTGCAAGGAAAAGACGCGGAGATGCTGGTATCTGCCATGGAAATGCTGCATGGCCTAATTCGATCATTCCGCGACGGCACAGGCAGACGCACAGATGTGGTGCTGGTAGGGGACTTTAATCGACACGACCTACTTTGGACTGGGGACGATGTTTCGGTCATGAGGCAGGGCGAAGCCGAACCCATCGTCGACCTGATGAACGAGCATGGCCTCTGCAGCCTTCTCCCGAGGGGCACAAGAACATGGCAGGGACAGGATCAGGAAAGCACCATCGACCTAGTGTTGACGACGTCGGAGCTGGCGGACGAAATGGTGGCATGTGTCCCGCACCCGACGGATCACGGGTCGGACCATCGGGCGATCCGGACAACCTTCGACGTGGCGATACCCGAGCGAGTGGCGACACCAAGGCTCTTGTTCAAGAACGCTCCTTGGAACCTCATAAGAGCAAGAGTGGATGAGGGTCTCCAACCGCTCCCCAAGGCGGTGGATGTGCAGACACAAGCGGACCAGCTCATGCGCGTTGTGTCAGAGGCGATCCACGATCTTACGCCCCAAGCACAGTCATCGCCGTATGCCAAACGCTGGTGGAGTGGAGATTTGACACGACTGCGCCGGGCCCATACGTTCTGGCGGAATCAAGCCAGGGCGCAACGGCGGGCGAGGCTGCCGTGCGCGGACTTGGAACGACGAGCGAAGGAAGCAGCAAAGGAATATCACGACGCCATACGGCAACAGAGGAGGGCACACTGGGGCGACTTCCTTGCCGAGGATGCCAACATTTGGAAGGCCGCTAGGTATCTGGAGCCTGGAAAGGACACCATGAGCGACAGGGTGCCGCCACTGAAGAAGGCCGATGGAACAAGGACCAGAAATAGGCCGGAACAAGCAGAACAGCTACTCGACACGTTCTTTCCCCCATTGTCGGCGAGAATTGAAGAGGAAGGATTGCGCCCACAACGGAGAGCAGTAGCCATGCCGGCTTTGACTCTGGGAGAGGTCGAGGTCAAAGTTATGGCAGCGAAGCCGTGGAAAGCAGCCGGAACTGATGGCCTCCCGGCGATGGTGTGGAGGCAGCTCTGGCCCACAGTGAAGCACCGTGTTCTGGCGCTCTTCCGGGCGTCGCTCCGAGAGGGCGTGGTGCCTCATCAGTGGCGGACAGCAAAGATTATCCCGCTAAAGAAGCCGGAAAAAGGAGACTACACAGAGGCGAAGGCGTGGCGACCGATATCACTTCTGTCGACACTGGGTAAAATCCTGGAAGCGGTCGTCGCAGAACGCATATCGTACGTGGTGGAGACCTATGGCCTGCTACCCGCGAACCATTTCGGTGCGCGAAAGCGACGGTCGGCCGAGCAAGCTCTCCTCCTCTTGCAAGAGCAAATTTACAAGGCATGGAGAGCCCGGAAAGTACTAAGCTTAGTCACTTTCGATGTCAAAGGCGCGTATAACGGAGTATGCAAGGAACGACTGCTCCAGAGGATGAGGGCTAGAGGGCTGCCAGACAAGCTGGTGAGATGGGTCGACGCATTCTGCTCCTCGCGAACGGCGTCGATACCGACGTACCGTTCTGGATCAATGGCACGGAAGTCAAGCCCAAGACCAGCGCAAAAATCCTGGGATTGATCATGGACGACGGTCTGCGGTACCAAAAGCACATGGCCAGAGCTGCCGAGAAGGGGCTCACCGCCGCCATGAGCTTGAAGAGGCTAAAGATGCTCTCACCAACGGTAGCAAGACAGCTGTTCATGGCGAAGGTCGCTCCGGCTATGGACTATGCTTCTAATGTCTGGATGCACGCTCGTAGGGCGAAGGAAACGGGCTGGCTGAACAAAGCGCAGCGGATCGGTGCGCAGGCGGTCATCGGAGCGTTCCGAACCGTGGCCACCGCTGTGGCCGAGGCGGAGGCCAGCATTCCGACTATAGAGGAACGACACCGGCAGGCCGCGACGAGGCTCTGCGTGGACCTGCGGACCCTTCCGCAGACGCATCCGCTGGCAGCGCTGAGGAACAAGGCGAGCAGGCGATACCTCTCGCCAATGCAAGGCATCGCCTCAGTGGTGGCCAAGGCTTCCACGGAGCGAATGGAAGTCATTGGCGCGTTCGCTTTGCGACCATGGGCCAAACGTATCCATGTATCGGCGGAGATGGACCTCGCAGGAACGGTCCAACCACCAAATCCACAAGGAATCATCATAACAACAGCAAGCTCCCAGAAGGACGGCAGAGTGGGGATGGGAGGCGTGGTCTGCGATACAACGCATGGTGACACGGGCCGCATCCTCGCCACCTACTCTGTCGCTCTCGGACCTGACAGTGAACAAAACCCATACACGGCGGAACTCGCAGCGATAGAAGCAGCACTGAGAAACGTACCACCTGGCCTTGTCTCTCGAGACGTGACGGTCGTCACGAGCAACCGCTCGGCGGCGATTGCGATCAGGCGACCACGGCAACAATCCGGACAATGCACTATTCGTCAGATATACGATCGTGCAAAACGCCTTCAGAAGAATGGCTGTTGTGTCAGGTTTATGTGGCTGCCGGCAAAGGATGAACAATGTGCGCTGAGGCCACTGGCCAAAGCGGCAGCGCGGCGAGCCACTGAGCGGGAGTGTGTCGTGGAGACACCTCCGTACCAAGCGAAGTCTACAACACTCCGGCTGGCGCTCGCCCAAGAACGACCGCGCGAACAGCTCCCGGATAGCGTTGGAAAGTATTCGAAACGCATCGATAAGGCGCTGCCGGGCAGGCATACCCGTGCGTTATACGAGGCGCTGAAAAGGAGAGAATCAGACGTCCTCGCTCAGCTTCGGACGGGGATGATGCGGCTGAACAGTTATCTTCGCAAGATAGGTGCAGCGGAATCGGACATGTGCGACTGTGGACAAGCACCAGAGACGACAGAGCATTTTCTGTTCCGGTGCAAGAAGTGGTCAGGACAACGGGAAATTCTCTTTACATGCTCACGAACAAAGATTGGCAACCTTTCTTTCTTTCTGGGAGGCAAAGATACGTCGGATGACGACAAGTGGGAACCGGACATGCGGGCTGTGCGTGCGACGATCAGATTCGCGATTGCGACGAAAAGGCTGGCAACAAGCCGTGTCACAAGCCGTGCCACTCAGGACGTTCATCTTTAACATGCGACTATACTAACAAAACAGCCTCGACATTGGCAGACCACGCTTCAGTTGCTGAGAATAGGATGCTGAACACTTGAAGAACTTGGCCTTCAAGCAGGCCTATCATGAGATCAAGGACGACGAGGTTGGCTTTAAAATATTGCGACGATGTATACGTGGGGCTTGGGGAGTCACGTACGAAACGAACCAGATTGTTAATTAGGCAGCGTCGAGGCCCTATAGGAACTTCCCTCCGGGCGTAATAAATCCATACCATGCCATGCCATGCAGGCATGACTTTCGACAGCTCCTGATTGGTCAGCTTCTCTTTGTCAGTGCACTCCAACCCTGCCAGCAGCCTTCCATGTACTCTGATTCCTGTACGAATTGAAAACGGAGAAGCTCTCACAGATGCACCCACTTGCTACTCGACAGATTCAGTTGTCGAATCCAACCCTGCTTCAAGATGGCTGTCCATTACGACGCGGCGAGGATGGAAATGCAGGTTGATGTTTTGGACCCCTGCTGAGACCAACACTCAACACAAGCTGTATCAGGTCGCCCGCTTCATCGTGCCGCAAAGGAAGCGTTGTGTTGCATACAAGTAGACCCTTCTTTCGTTCTACGGTAGAGTGAGATGTCCACTGATCCAAGTTCACATTTGTGCGCGCGACAAATTAATGTGCCGACCAAGGGCCCATCATGAGCACTGGTTCAGTGAGCAGCCAACGACGTAACTATCAGTCTGGCCCTCGAAAGCGACAGCGGCCAAATCAATGCGACAGGTCACGACCATCTTCGTCTAACAGCTCACAGACGAGCATTGGCCGGCACTATGGCATCGGGGACGACGGGCCCTCTACAATATTTTCGCCTCGGAGCCTGAACTGTTCACGTCAGCTCCACGACCACATGGCTCGCGTGGACTGAACGAACCACTATGGGAGCTGCGGTTTGATTACGAGATCCAGCTATCAAACGATTTCCCAGTGCGAGGATGACAGCCGCAGTGCGTAAGGGCGCCTGTACCAGGGCCTGGAATCGACCAACTCTCTCGCAGCTGTCCGCCGCGAGCGGCACCGGAGGAACCCTCTCCAACAAGGCCTCGGTTTCAATCTGCCCTCAGCCTAGTGCGCGAGATGGTTGGAACAGACCGGAGGCTTACTCTCGAGCTCGTTCGGTCTTATGATCGAGTCTGCCAGTGGCGTGAGAGATGGGGTTACTCACCGCCCGGTTCAGATCCATTCGAGTAGTAAAGATGCAGGATCTCCATTTGAGAGCGATGGGTTGATACTAACCGTATCCTGTACTCTGTGTTGAATACTAGGTTTCGCATTGACAGGCATGGGTTGACGGCATCACCTGGCCTGTTAAGAGTGTTTGCTTCACCGCCTTGGCCCCGATGTACCTGTGGGTCAACGATAAAGTTGAACGGATCGCAGGCTATCATGCCTGCGTAAGGGCCGTGCCTGCGTAGCAATTCTTCATGCCTGCCTAGTAATTTCCCCAAATAAATCTGGGCTTTGTGATTTGATTTGATTGGACGGCGAAGGAGAGATTTGATTTGATTTGATTTGGATAAATTTGATTTGATTTGATTTGATTTGATTATGATTTATCTATTTGCAAGTCTGACAGCGACAGCCCATGCGCAATTGCTCCTTGCAAAGATTGCATGAAGTCACGAATCGGCGAAGATCGCCGAAATTCTTCTTCGAGAAGCAAAGTCCGCATGGAATGAGATTCCCAAAGACTAATACAATGGTGGCATTTAGCTGTTAGCCATTGTGTGCAAGGGGCCCTTGATAGGTCTGCGGGTCACTGGAGCGCTCACTTGTCCTACTATGGCTGATGATCGATCCCCCGGAAAGCGGGCGTGCCAGCCTCGCGAGGTTTTTCTGGCTTTCTGTGAGATTCCAGGCACATCGGCTTCGGAGGAGCGCGACTAGCACATCTACAAACACGAGCTTCTGGTGCAACATCAGCCAAGCAGGCGCCCATTGTTTGCCAGTCCAGCATCTGATGATGTATCATCTAAAAGTATGCGTGTTGTTTGATTTCCAACTTCCGATTTAGCAACTCGACTGACGTCACCGAATCCACGCTAATTTATCCAATACAAGGTGTACCTATGTCCATTTGGCCACTTTGAGTTTGTCTGCGAAAGCAAAGAGTGACTCGAAAGGCAAAAGACTTATGAGATTTTCAATGCCCGAGTCCTCTGACCCAGTACTTGTTATCTGTTCGTATCCTTTGCGTTGCTATGTTGTCCAGCTCCCGGCGACATATAGCTCTGCGCTACCAGCTGCCTATTCTGACAAAGTTGCGAATGAGAATGGCTGAAAAGGCACACCCGAGAAGGCTGCAAACTTAGAGAACGACTCGACCCATGTCAGCCTGAGAGAGTGCAGCATAGCACTGGTACCCTCCATGCACACCAACAGAGCGATCGCTGTGTGGCTGGTCAATGTCCGTTAAGTAGCGGTGGAGTTGCTGGCTCAGCTTACTCAGGATAAACCATACATAAAATAAGACGACCACCATAAACACACCGAGAAGACCATCCATCTTCACGGCTTGACCAAGTGTCATGTTCCACAGTACCACTGTTAGTTGCTGATGGGCCAGCGATAGAGCCCAGAGACGCAAATAAGATGCCGTATGGGCTACGCAATTTAGGCAAAATTCTATAGAACGATGTAAGAACTCGGGTTCTCCGTCATTAAGACATGTCTTTAGCGTACCAATAGTGTTGATGGCTTGGCGAATCATAACGTCACCAAATTCGAACCGCTCATGATCTTCGCCAGCTTTAGTGACGTCTCTCGAACAGACCCCACCAGTTTCGCGATTGTCGCAGCTTTCATTTCCGTGTACCGAAGTTCCATGCTCATCAGGTCGACCTAGAGCAGTACTGGAGGCGCCGATGCCGCGATTGCCATTTATGCAGCCTCGACGGTGAACCCAATAGAGATAAAATGGCCGTACAAAGAGCAGAACCGGGATTTGTGCAAAAGCCAGGATAACAAGAAAAACCTGGACGTATTCTTGCCCCGCGTATAGACGGCCATCAAGATCTCCGGGCTTAAGAAACATGTAAATGAGCATGTTCAGAAGACTTGGAGGTTGAACGTCGGTGCCAAGCCAATCCACTGACCACTTGTACACGATGCAGAGTACAAGATAACCGAAAATGGCCTGGAAAAATATCATCCTTGGAAGGAAGCTACCCCAGATATCAATGTGCTTCTTGAAAAACATGGCGTTGACCAAGGCGAGACAAAGTGAGTAGGTCATATGACACCAGCCGAGGATTATACTCATCTTCATCTTGTAGCTGTTGCTGAACAAAATATTGTTTTCTGCTCGATGCCACGCCCAGTCTACACCAATTGGGTAGCGGTAATTATGGTCGTTTAATGTTGCAGGTGCAGACCCTTCTTTCTGCCACCCCTTCAGTGATTTGAACGACCAAGCACTGTCAAACAGAGTTATCGGCTTTGAGAAGATCTCATTGTACATGAGGCCAGAAAATATGGAAAATATTGCCATGGCCAGCAAAATATATCGGCCGTAGAAGAGTATGGCGAACGGTTCGAATCTAATCCTTGCCAGAGGCTTTTCCCAGTAAATTATGGTCAACGCTGCAAGGAGCATAATAATAGCGTGCCCAAGATCGCCGAACATGACGGCAAAGAGAAATGGTAATGTGACGATAGTAGGGACGGTCGGGTTTATCTCTTGATAGGTAGCCGTCCCGTACGCAGCGACCAAGGCCTGGAAGCCCTCGGTATATTTGCTGGTCTTTACATACGTGGGGGGCTTATTGTCGGATCGGATCTCGATGATAACCGGTGTAGAGGAAGTACGCCTCTGTGCGGCGCTCTGGAGGGCAGACGTAATAAGATGCAAATTGTTCCTGGGGCACCACGCTTCGGCAAAGAATATCTGACCTGTACGTGGGAAAGAGAACTGATTCAAAGCCGTATAAACAGCCTTTTCTCTTTCAATAAGCGCGGCCCACGTAGGCAGAAGGTGCGAAATGTGATCGAGCTCCGCCGCAAGGTTCGCCTTGGTGCTATGAAGAACACTCCGGATATCATCTAGGCTGTCATTTGCTTGGTTGATCTGCGCGCACCGGAGTGCATGAGTTTCGCGAACATCGTAGACTCTGGCTCCCATGGATTCCGATATCTTCCGGACCCTGGCAAGGTTATCTTTTCCTTGAGCGACAACGAAAAAAGCACTCCTCTCCATGAAGCCTTCATGCGCAGCGTCCATCGATGCCGCTGAAATCTCCGATTGTTCCATGTACAAATTACCACGAAGAGTTCGCCATAGGATACGCTCGAGGACGATTACTCGATGCCTGGAGATGGCACCAGCGACGAAGCCGGTGCTCACAGCGTACAGCGATGTTCCGACTTCAAGATCCACACCGTCTTGCTCCACGTCAGAGAGTAACGGTACTTCGGCACCGTTCCTCGATGTTGTGCTGTTGAGGTGCTGAAAGAAGCCGTTAGCTTTTTTAAGCACCCAGCACCATTCGGCGAGGCTGCATTCACGCGACTTGAGAGTCTCGCAATTGTCGCTTAAAATAGATACATGCCGCTCAAGCTCCCCAGTCCGCTCGACAAGATCGTCAATTTCCGTGGGTGACGACCGTGGAAGCGTCGTAGGGTCAGCATAGCGTTTGGGAGCTTCAATCCCAGTCCTCTCAATTTGCTCAAAGAAATATTCTGTACTCGGTTAGGCTGAACGACCTGCCCCAGAATATGACTTACGCAATTGTCGTTGGACACCGTGAAGACGTCGAATTTGCAGCGTAAACGGCCGCTGCGAGGTAATGACTTGCTCGTTGAGCTGGTTACAATAAGCCAGTCTATACGTATTAAGAAGATGATCGGAGACTAACATCGCAGAACTGGCACGATCCAAGATCTCCAAGAGCCATAACAACCTCCCGGCGAGTTTCGGTGGTCATATACAGCCGCACCAGGGTCATTTCCGCTGATCTGAACGAAGCATCCTGTGCTGGGGTCATGGTGTCGCATCTGACGTATATGCCACTTGACCCTAAAATCGTCTTGCTGCTAGAGCCACGCCAGCGACGAAATTCTTATAAATCTGCCTTCAGCGCACGGTGTAGGGGTAGGGGCCGCTCGACACTGGCCTTCGAAGTTAGCGCTTCTAGTGGCGGCCCGTTATGGCTGAATGGCGATACCATGGCGTGATGGGGCTGGAACGCCACATAAGCGGACCTCAATACAACAGACGCTGCGAAGCGCTTATTTGGATGGCGTCACCTTCCGCATGGGTCTCTCTGCTCCGTCCGCACCCAATGTCAGTCGTGAGACCGAGAAACAGGTTTTGACGGCCAAGTTCCTTGTCGCTGCGGTAGCATTATCGACTTGGCCTCCACATCTGTTATGCCTTGAGTTGGTACAAGTGCCCGCCCGAATGAAGCAGTCGATTTCATCTGTTATCAACAATGTACCACAGGTTAATGCAGAATGAAGAAATGCGCCCGGCCTGGATATTTCCTGGGTTAGTGTCGGAGGCGGGATTATTGGAGCCGAGCTTTTGTCTAAGGACGCCGGCATAAAATAAACTCGCGACCATGGACAAAACATCGAATGTTTACCAACTCGATTTGTAGCGCCAGCCACACGGCCCGCGGAAGACGGCCCCGGTATGCCTATGACAAATGGGTACGGTTCTGTTGGCCGAGCGGCAGCAGCTGGTTGTACAACCCGCAGTATGCAGTTGCTAGTGCGATTATTTCATAGTTGAAAAGAAAGAACACAATCGGTAACTCCGGCGGTGACTTGCGGACAAAACCCACTTTCAGCCGGTTGCTTTATTCTCAGAAGCCCTTTGAAGTCTTCGTTGCTTGGTCATTTTACATCAATGTACAGCCACAGCTAGACTGATACTAACCCTTCATCTTCAGAATCCAAGGCATGAGTCCGAACATCAGCATGTCAAAAACGTACAATGCCCTAGCGGCTCCATCCAAACCTGCCTCTGCATCCTCATCTGCAGCGATCCTCTCTCGTGCCAATCCATGTCCAATGAGTTCCATGCAGAACATCATTCCCAAAGCCAGTATTCCGACCACGAGTGTCACAGTATGATCGGCGGGGATACTGTAATGAGTACCCAACCACTTTGCCCAAATAATGATGGCAATGAACATGAATGGTGCCTCAAACACTTTCGCCTTATATGGTGGCAAACGCCATCGCGGTATTATATAGAGCTCGCGAACGACACCAGCGAAGCAGCCTGTAGCAAATACGACGGCAGAATAAACAAAGGCGAGGCGAAATAAAGCCGTGTGAGGAACGTGTATGCCTTCCCAGGTGATGTAAGTATTAATCACCATGTCTTTGAAAATGGCACTCTCGTACGCATGGGAACGTGTGACTCGAAATTTGGGTATGGTTGGCCCGTACCGGGCACGAAAAGACAGTGCATCAAATGTGAAGTTCTGCAATTTTGCTTGGACAACGCACGGCTGTTAGTTGTTGCCTGCAAGGCGACGGATTATATTCTAGGTGGTTCCCATAAAATTGGTGGTAATTGTCCAACTGATTGAGTGGTTTCTCGTGTTATCGGTCTAGACCCCTTTCGATGCGCTGATGAACAGCCCATTGTATGGCCAGCAAACTCAATATCGCACACTGCATTTGAGATAGCTGGCACCCTTATTCGCAAGGTAGACTGACACAAATTAGCCACAGCTGTTCAGACTCGACTGCGGGGATATGCAGCTGGCGCTGACTCGCTGCCTCACACAGAATGGCGACTTTGTAAAGCTCGCATCACAAGCCTATTTCGCTGAAAGCTATGGTCAGACTTGCAGGCTCGTCCATGCCAATACATACACTATTGAAGAGGCTGACGGCAGTTTGGCTGGTAATTTGTTCACGCGAAATGTGCGCAATTCGACGACAACGCGAACCCGGGGTCGGCCTGTCAGCATTCGGCAATATTGAACACCAACACGTGCTGCCACTCGAAATCAGTTCCCCGACGACACCTGAAATCGTGTTACTTGCTTCCACTAGTCCCTCTCTGGGGTTTCATCAGCGTCATATAAGACATGGCGAATTCAAGCCGTCTCTTGAATTCTTATTGAGTGACCTGCTAGGTGCCCGTCATTGGTTTGTAGCACGCACTATACGTTAATGCCTAGCTCAGTGGCCCCTCCGAAGGTGGCCTGGGGCGCCGATGTTGGGTGATTACAACTGGTCACAGTTTGTCTCGAAGCCGCACCGCCGATGCCGCAGTGGCATGCACTACGACTCGTCGCCAGTAGTGTTTCCCATACGGGAAGTTCTGACCAGGACAGGTAAGGTTTCGTGTATTTCAACCTCGCCAACATCCAAAAAAGAAAAAAAAAAAAAATATAATAGGCAGACCGTAGTCAGAGCTTCTGCAATCGAGTGTCTAGACTCTTTCCCAGCACCGAATCAATGTGAGCTTTGGCCACAGCGGCCAGAGACGCATTTAAGGTTGATGGCAGGCCCTTTCCAACCACAATGCGCGGCGGCGATATCCGCTTGGCGTGTCGCATCCCGCTAATAGTCAAGCACCCAACCGGCACTGCCAGTTCTGTTTTTGCCTGAAGTGCACGGCCAAAACCATGATAACATTTGAACAGCCGCTAATGACTTAATGAAAGCGAGAATAGTTCAAGCTAAGGGGTGTCTTGGGCCGCTGTATCCCTAATCACCACAAAGCCCAATGCAACCGTCCGAATTGCGGGAGCCGGAAGCCTCTATTGGCCAACTTGCTTCTGCTCTCCCTAGAGTTTGCTGGCTTGAAGCTTCGGTCAGCTCATGTTCCTCCAGCAAGCCACCAACCCCAGCCCTGTCTCCTGATCACGAGTGGACAAGCGCCACCGGCGTGCTTCGTCAAAAATATCGTCAAATGCAGTTCGCGGCTAATTGGCAGGCAGACGATTCCTAACGCAGTGATCCGAGCGTAGTGTGAGGTCGTCAAGGCCCCATGTGCGTAGTCGACGTGGCTTCCAGAGCCACCAACATGGATCCCCCGGCTTTGGTCTGCCAACAGAAGGCAACATGTCCTCTACCTCCGATGCTATTCCGATGTAGCGTCTAAACTACTCGGGCGGCTCAGAACACATTCCATAGTCAATGTATCACTCTCCTAGCCTTATCCTGTGACCTTACGTCCCACCGCAAACCTCCAGCCAGAGAGGCTGTCAATATCAAGCCGCTCATTCACGTAGACCGTTACCAGCACTGCTGCCTACTATCGGTGGCGATAGCTTCAGGCAACCTGGCTTCTGCCTGCCGTGTCTCAGATGCCTGCCTCAATCGGCACAGGTATAAAATACCGACTACAGTCAATCGTTAGATAGAAGAATCAAGAGTCTTTTGTTGCCCAATTCGCTGGGGACCTTCTGCCCGGTCGTCAGTTAGTCATGCACACGTGCAGTGCGACAGTTATGAGCCCGGTTTGCATGACCTAATTGAGCACCACAGAACCGTTGCACAACAGCATGCCACAGTGATCAGAAGCGCTGATCAGACGGACGTGACACCAATTAGGCAGATCCTTCCACTACGCAATCGCCCACGGAAATGCCCGCTACTGACCTCGAAGTCTCTTCCCGGATTGTCCTCAAAGGACCCGGTAATTGGGACGTGTGGATTAGCATAGTCCGCAAGTTCGCAAAGACCCAGGATGTCTGGGAGCATGTCGACCCTGGCCTGGCCGACAAGGCGGAACTGACTCCACCAGCTGAGCCAGCCGCAAGCGAAGCCAAGGCAGGCGCTGCTAGCATGAACGAGCTAATCGGAGACGATTTACGCAAGTACGAGATACTCCAAGCCCGTTATCGCAGCCAACTTCAAGTCTACAAAGACAAAAAGAAGGCACTCGTCACGCTGCAAGAGCACATCGTCAAGACAGTTGGCAGCTACTATAACATCATCGCCAAGGAGGATGATGTCGCTAAAGAACTCATGATCCTGAAGAACCGGATCAAGCCAACCGACTGGGCTCGTGAGACCGAAGTCACGGACCGGTATTATGCCACACTAAAGGCAGCAAATCGAACCAAGGTTGAGGAATGGGTGTCTAAATGGCAGGTCGTACTGAACGAGGCCAAGAACCTCGATCTGCCTGACGTGAAAGGGCTACGACCCACACGACACTTCCTCAAAGCCGTCGGCTCAATCGACCCGACCTTTTCCAGATATTGGATCAATCGTATGGAGGGAGAAGCAATGATCAGTTCGGACGACGAATGGCAAAGGACATTCCCGGACGGCATCAAGATTAGCGAAATCTTCGAACGGTCATACCGGACCACCTCCGACATCTCAGGCCCCAAGGGTGCATTCGCCACCTTCCAAGACGAGGGCGAGGGGAAGACACCAAAGCCAAATAGCGGAAGCCCAGGCAGAAAACCACCATGCCTCTGTGGCCGCAGGCACCTGTACTCAGAATGCTATTACCTCTCTGACTCGATACGACCGGCAGGATGGTCTCCGGACGGCAAAGTCCAGGAAGAAATCGATCAGAAACTCAAGGACCCTATCATCAAGGGCAAAGTCGAACGATCCATCAGCAATCGAAGGGCGGCGGATCAGCAGTCTCAACAAGAAAACAAGCAAGAGAACAAGACAGATTGCAAAGGCACTGCCTTTGCCGGAGCAATGACCAGCACGCCAGCGGTCGGCCCGCGGATCCAATCGAGCTTCTCGACAGCAGCTGTTTATCCACTGCGCGACTCCTTTATTCTGGACTCTGGATCCGACTTTCACATCTGCAACAACTCCGAACGCTTCGTCGAGGGAACATACAAGCCTTGCGACGAGCTCGAAGGAGCGTTCGCCGGAGACACGCACCTCGAGATCCTCGGGCACGGTGACGTTCTCATCCGAATCGGAACAAAGGATACGTTCAAGCTTCAGAACGTAGCATACATCCCAACATTCCACACAAACGTTGCGTCCCTGGACCGCTTCGTCCAACGAGGATACAACTGGAACCCAGCAACGGGCGCCGTCTCGAAAGACGGAAAGACGATATTTCGCACAGAAAGGCGATATCGCCAGCCTGTCATCGAATTCAATCAAGTCGATTACGAATCGCAGACACCGCAGGCAGCTGCCTTCACGTCATCTGCGCAGCCGAGACCCAAGTCCGCCGCAGAAGCCATGCTATGGCACAAACGCCTAGGTCATCTCGGAGCTGAAGCGCTTGAGCACCTAGTACAGCAGACAACCGGAGCGAAGATCAAAGGTCCACTCAAAATCGAGTGCAAAGACTGCGCCGTCTCAAAGGCAAAACGTATTGTCTCAAGACGAAGCCCGCAAACGAAAGCACCCCGCCCATTCTGGCGCATTTACATTGACATCTTTGCCATGAGCAATGGATACAACGGAATGAGAAGCGCCATGCTCATCAGAGATGAATATACATCTATGATCTACATCTACCTCTTGAAGGATGCAACCACGGAGAGCGTCCTTGGAATCTGCCAGGCTTTTGAAGCCTACGTCCAACGGCAATTCAGCACATCCATATGCATTATCCATCGAGATAACGATCGAGCACTTCAGGCGGAATACTTGGCCTGGATTAAGTTAAAGGGCATCGAAGACGAGCCCACCGCACCCGACACACCGGCACAAAACGGTCCTGCCGAGCGATCTGGGGGGGTAGTAGGCAGCCAATCTCGCACCATGCAGGTTGGTGCCAACCTTCCAGACGAACTATGGCCCGAGACCTGGAAGACGGCGGTATACTTGCATAACAGATCGCCGCAGCAGGCCTACAACTGGAAGACGCCATTCGAGCGGCTGCACCAGTGGTTACGCGAGAACAACCGCGACACGGGGTACCTTCAGACGCAGCCGGATATCACCCACCTGAAGGCGTACGGATGCCGCGCCTATCCGCTGACGAGAGAAGCCCTGAAGAAAAAGCAGAAGAAACAATTGAAGACCCACCCCCATGCTGAGGTCGGGTATCTGGTCGGATACGATTCCACCAACATCTTCAGGATCTGGATCCCAGAAAGACAGGAAGTGCGACGAGTTCGTGATGTAACTTTCGACGAAACCTGTTGCTATGATCCAAAGGATCATCAGCCCCAATCTCCACCTGCTGTTGAGCCGCTTCAGGTTCAGCTTCCCGCGCACATCGAAAGCGACTCGGAGCTCGACGAAAACGAAGTTCTCGGGTTACAGGCACATAGCGAGTCCGGCGCGGAAGACGACGACTGGTCGACACGATCAGCTTCAGTTGAGTCGACAGTATGGGTTGGAGGCAGGCCCATTAACGAAGAGGACACAGCCGCAGAGCTTCGCGAATGCGAAGAGCAAGTCGCAAGCCAGACGGGGTATCCCACACCGGACGAGAGTCAGAGAGGCTCTCAGCACCTGCATGATAACCACGATCGATCCGAAACATGTGAGAACGACCAGCCCAGACGCAAGTCAGCGCGTCAAAGAAAGCAAACCGAGCGAGCTCGCGAAGCCGCCGCTGGTTCATTCACAGTATACAGAAGCAGCTTCTTCACAGGCCGTGAGCAGAAACTGCACCGCAAAAGCCTTCCTCCAGAACCAAGAAACTACCAGGAGCTTACCAACCACCGGTTCGAGCAAGACTTCAGGGAAGCCATGGAGATTGAGTGGACAAGCGTCAACAAGCGTGGAACGGTTCAACCGATCCCAAGGGACCAGGCAACTGGCCAAGTCCTGCCACTCACTTGGGTGTTCAAATACAAGTTTGACAAACACGGGTACCTCCAGAAGTTCAAAGGACGGATCTGCGTTCGAGGCGATCTGCAGCAGCCAGGATCCAAGGATACCTACGCAGCCACCCTCGCAGGACGTTCATTCCGAATCCTAATGGCAATCACTGCCAAATTTGACCTAGAAACGAGACAGCTCGATGCGATCAACGCATTCACCAACAGTGTACTTGACGAAGACGTCTACGTACAATTTCCGGACGGCTACCGTCGCCGCGGATGGGTTCTCAAACTGCTACGAGCATTGTACGGACTCAGACGCTCACCTCTGCTATGGCAGAAAGATTTGACTGCAGCTTTTGAGAAGCTTGGTCTCAGACAGAGCCATGAAGAACCATGTCTCTTCACCAATAATTGGCTCACCGTCTTTTTCTTTGTTGACGACATCGTTCTCCTGCATCGCGCCAAGCATCAACGTGCCGCCGATGAATTCATCATCAAGCTCAAAGCCCAATACGAAATGAAGGACCTTGGAGAACTCAAGTGGTTCCTGGGCATCCGCGTCCTGAGAAACAGAGCAGCTCGCAAGCTGTGGCTCTGCCAGGACTCGTACATCGAGAAAATTGTCAACCAATACGGTATCGCTAAGCGCGATCACCTCAAGGGTAATTTGTTCCCCTCAAATGAACTCCAGCCTCGGGAGGACCAGGCAACGCCAAATCAGGTCCACCGCTATCAGCAGAAGGTCGGCTCCGTCAATTATGTCGCGGTCATCACAAGGCCAGACATCGCCAAGCCGGTCTCCAAATTGGCAGAACATCTGCTTAACCCATCCGAAAAGCACGATCACCTAGCAGACCGACTGATGGAGTACCTTTGGTCGACTCGTTACCTCGCTATTCAATTCAGCGGGAACGGATCCACGGATCTGATCAAGGTCAACCACAGTAGCGTTCCACGAGAACTTCGCATCGCGTCAGATGCAGCATTCGCAGACGATCCCGAGACTCGAAAGTCATCACAGGGACATGTCATCACATTGTTCGGCGGACCAGTCAGCTGGAAGGCCAGCAAACAAAACACGGTCACAACCTCGTCCACCGAAGCAGAGCTCCTGGCCTTCACAAGCACGGCTAAGGAAGCCATAGCCATGCAACGTCTGTTCCAACAGATCAACCTCACGTTGAATCATCCACTCCAAATTGAATGCGACAACCAGCAAACGATCAGACTAGTCACAGCCGATCTCCCACGGCTGAAAACACAGCTCAAACATGTTGATGTCCACAATTGCTGGGCAAGACAGGCATATCAGCAGAACCAATTTCACGTCTCCTATACACCGTCCACGGAGATGGTTGCGGACGGACTCACGAAGGTCTTGCCAGATCAAAAGTTCAAACGATTCGTTGAACAACTCGCACTCGTTGACATTCAGAGTGTCCTCGAAACACAGACCGAATCAGACAGCGACTAAGGTCGCAGAACACACTCTCTCGCGCCTTGATTCTCTCTTAGATTTACAGTTTGAACAAGTTCAACCTGGGGGGGTATGTCAATATCAAGCCGCTCATTCACGTAGACCGTTACCAGCACTGCTGCCTACTATCGGTGGCGATAGCTTCAGGCAACCTGGCTTCTGCCTGCCGTGTCTCAGATGCCTGCCTCAATCGGCACAGGTATAAAATACCGACTACAGTCAATCGTTAGATAGAAGAATCAAGAGTCTTTTGTTGCCCAATTCGCTGGGGACCTTCTGCCCGGTCGTCAGTTAGTCATGCACACGTGCAGTGCGACAGAGGCTAATCGTACCGCGCTCGCCTATCGCCTGCTTAAATGCACAACAGCCGCGATGGCATCCGAAATCCTGTATTTGCCGGACGGGCAGACGTTTAATGTCAGTCCCGTTTTTGCCGGTGTCCGCTTCCACAGCCAAGCGTACAATATATACAGCCATCCGTTCCCCGCCGGTTGGACCGTCGTGCTGCATACCGAGGACACTGTCACGACCAAACAGGAAATTAAGATCCTCGATGGCGACAGCAACTCGGCACATGAGACTACCGCGATCAACATCAGCACCACACCCAAGAGGTGCTGCGGTCACAGTGACGGTCAAGAAAATCGCTCTACTTCCACCCGGCAATTCACCCGCCCGACGCTCGACTGTGATAGCCTTTTCATCTCGTCCTTCGCCAACCCGCCCAGTGCAGAGTTCAAGCCTGCATCCAGCCCAACACGTCACATCGCTATGATGCTTTGGGTTACACTCTATTGGTACTTTCACCAGCCCGATCCAACGGACATGGGTCAGTCGCGCAACACCGCGGTAGGCAAGAAGCCACGCTGCAATTGGAGGGTCATTATCCGACGCGACGGGATCTTGCGCGGTCGCAATATCATACCTAAGCTCGAGCGCATGGGCCTCATCGCAGCATTGGACTCTTCTGTTGGCACCTGCCATGGTGATGCTAGCGGTGGTTTCGCCCGCATGTTCGTCTCGAAGCGCATGTTCTGGCAGATTCCAGGCCGCCTCTTTCTCTTTATCCTCGAACCAATACGCGGCCAGACACACTATGGCAACTCTTCCTATTCCGCTACTCCCAGTTCCAGCCGCCCTTCCTCTCCAGATCGCACCAGTCCTTTACATGAAGCCGGTCCCATGACGCCGTCGGCCCAGAGCCAAAATTTCCTTGATCCGGACAGTCCTGGCGCCAAAAGCACTTGCGCACCATTACTGGTACCTCCAGCCTTTCCTGTGACAGCCTACTACTCCACCTCCTACCTGCCGACCTACTACCCACCTGCGCCGTTACAATATATTTTCACGAACGGCACTTGCCATCCGCTGCGTCCGAAGCCGCCACACATGGGCGAGATCTTCTACACCCGCTATGTCCCCAGTGTGGGCCAGTATCTGTCATTTCGCGTGGCTTCATTGTCGCCGTTACCCGTCCCATACCTCGGCCCAGTGTGCACCGGCAGCGACTACATAACGCCAGAGGAGCGGCATCTGATGACACTCAGTGATACAGAGCTACTGAGTAGCTGGCACTCGAAGCGGCGCGTGTGCGGGGAATGGGCCGACTATGGGCCTCAGCAGCTCAATGTCGCGCTGCGGTCACAACATTCGTTTCCCGCCATAGGCATGTGGGGCGGTGTGCCATTCGGCTACTTTGAAATCTATTGGGTCAAGGAGGGCAAATTACGGCGAACAATGTCTAGCAGTCGCAACAATACCGGTGATTGGGATCGCGGGTTGCATGTGATGATGGGCCAGGAATGGGCCGAACGCGATGTAGCCCAGTGGTTGTCTGGGCTTCTGCATTGGTGTTGGATGGCGGATAGCCGGACTATGAACCTACATATCGAGGCATCAATGAACAGCCAGAGGTGAGCAACCTGAGAAGCGACAGGGCCAGTTTAACAGGTCACAGGACACTGAAGCGTCTGAACGATCTCGGTTTCGCTAGGGAGAGGCGTATCGCCTTTTCGTATAAACAACCTTGCGCTCTGCGATTGCGGAGAGAGATGTGGGAAGGGCCAGCGTTGTAGGCCGCCATCAAGGGAATGGTAGGGTTACCGAATACAATCATTGCCCGGACTTATTGTCGTGAAGAAATGACGGCAATAAACAAATGTAGTTGCGGTATATCACTATACGACGCCTTCGCAAGCTCGGCTGAAGGCAGACATCCAAGGGTCCTTGGACGTCTATCTGATTGGTATGACTCGCAGCAACACCTGCCACTAGCATGGGATTTGCATTGATATGTAGGCGAGTGACATGGTCGAAGGGCAACCAGGTAACTAGATTACCAAATCACACTGAATCTGAGTTCCCCACTTTGCTCACCCGCCTCTGGTCGCCTTGGTGCTGAAGAAGCATGTGTCGACGCACTAACTTTACTCATGTCGATCTGGGCCCTCGCCTCGTATTGTGCTGACGTCGTTCTTGAACGCGCCTATACTGACTTCAGAGCAGCGTGCTCCGAGTCACCGGTTAATGCCCTTGTAAACCAAGTGACAATCTGGAAGAAAAGCAAGTGACAATCTGGAAGAAAAGGACACATATAACCCGGCACTGCTGTACCACCAGCCTGACTAGCGACTGAAACCCATCAAAGTACCGACCCGCGCGATACGTGCACCTGCTCGCTAGCAGCCACGTGCCCTTTCACAGCAAGAAAGCTATCTGGACTGACAGAAATTGAATCAATGCCGCAACCGACCAGGAACCTGGCGAACTCTGGATGGTCGCTCGGTGCCTGTCCGCAGATGCCAACCTTGCACCCTTTCGCTCGAGCAACCGAAATGGCTTCCCTGATCATCCATTTAACCGCCTCGTCTTGCTCATTGAACAGGTCGGCCAGCTCTCCAGAGTCGCGATCTACGCCCAGAGTCAGCTGTGTCAGATCATTGGATCCGATAGAGAAACCGTCGAAGTGCTCTGCAAATTGTGCGGCTAGGATCACATTGGACGGCACTTCGCACATGACGTACACCTTCAGACCTCTCTCTCCGCGCTTGAGTCCGTTCTCCGCCATGACCTCCAGAACCTTCTTGGCTTCAACAGTAGTGCGGCAGAAAGGAATCATCACGACGGCGTTCGTGAATCCCATCTCGTCGCGCAACTGCTTGATGGCGCGACACTCGAGCGCGAAGCCATCCCTGTAGCGCGGCGAGTAGTAGCGCGACGCACCGCGGAAGCCAATCATAGGATTCTCTTCGTTTGGCTCGAACTCGACGCCACCAATCAGCCCGGCATACTCATTTGTTTTGAAATCGCTCATGCGGATGATAGCTGGCATGGGATAGACTGCCGCACACAGGGCTGCGAAGCCGTGCGATAGCTTGTCCACAAAATAATCAGGCTTCCTTTCGTATCCGGCTGCCAAGCGACCAATTTCTTCTTTGGCTTGAACATCTTTCAGTCGGTCGAAGTGGACGAGCGCCAAGGGATGGACTCGGATTGCGTTGGTAACAACGAACTCCATCCGGGCTAGGCCGATGCCATCGGCTGGGAGTCGCCACCAACGAAAAGCGGCTGCTGGGTTGGCAAGATTGATCATGACATTAGTCCGGGTTTCCGGTAGTCGAGTCAAATCCATGGTCTCGGTCTCTATATTGGCAATTCCCTCGTACACGAAGCCACGATCGCCTTCGGCGCAAGAAACCGTGACGTCCTGCCTGCTGTGGAGTACGTACGTGGCATTACCACAGCCCACGATGGCCGGTAACCCTAGCTCACGGCTGACGATGGCGGCGTGCGAAGTACGTCCGCCATGGTCAGTGATAATCGCCGCGGCTCTCTTCATGACGGGCACCCAATCCGGATCGGTTGCTCCCGTCACGAGAATGGAGTTGTCGACGAACTTGCTCAAGTCCTTAGTCGATTCGATTAGGCAGAGTTGGCCTGAGATGGCCGCGTCGCCGACGGAATGGCCAGCGACCAGAACGCGGCCCGCGTTGCTAACTTTGTATGTCTTGAGCATAGCTGGGGCGCGACGCGATTGTACTGTCTCCGGCCGAGCTTGGACGATAAACAGCTCGTCCATGATGCCATCTTTGGCCCATTCTATGTCCATTGGGAAGCCGTAATGCTGCTCAATCGTGCATGCCCAGCGTGCCAACCGGAGAATTTCCCGGTCGTTCAACACAAATGTGTCTTGTTCTGCCCTCGAGGTGGGCACGTTGCGAGTCGGTGTTTCCGCATTACCGTATACAAGCTTGAGTGCCTTCTCTCCACACTTCTTTTCAAGTATGGGAACTAGGTCTGCTTGTCGCAGCAGCGGCTTAAAGACCTGGTATTCGTCTGGGTTAACGGTACCCTGTACGACATTCTCGCCGAGCCCCCATGCTGCATTGATGAGCACGATCTTGTCGAAGCCCGTTTCAGTGTCGATGGAGAACATGACGCCAGAGCCGCCCACGTCGGATCGAACCATTCGTTGCACTCCAATGGAGAGCGCAACGTTCATGTGATCGAATCCTTTGGCCTGGCGATAGCTAATGGCTCGGTCGGTGAAAAGAGAGGCATAGCACTGTCGGCAGGCATCCATGAGTGCATCTTCGCCCGATATATTCAAATAGCTCTCCTGTTGACCTGCAAAGCTTGCATCTGGAAGATCCTCGGCTGTAGCACTCGAGCGAACGGCAACGCTCAGATTGTCCACCCCAGCATCGGCTGAGAGCCTGCGGTACGCGTCTTTGATGGCCGTGGCAGCATCAGTGGGCCACGTACCACCTAAAAACAGACGGCGCACCATGTTGCCAGTTTCGGCGAGACTGAGCCTCCCCTGTTGCCAATCCGTGACCAGTGTGGCAATCTTGTCCCTGATGCCGTTGCTTTCCACATAGTGCCAGTATGCGTACGAGGTCGTTGCAAACCCAGGTGGTACAGGGACCCCTTTAGCCCAGAGAGTGCTGATCATCTCGCCGAGAGAGGAGTTCTTTCCGCCAACCAGAGCCCCATCGTTGCGCGTCAGTTGCGCAAAGCCGCGAACAAATTGGCCAGCTGATGCGGCGTCGGTTTTCGCTCCTTGGATCGGCGCCATCTGCGTCCAGACTGTATAGCAGCGGCCAGATGAATGTTCGAATATCGAGGAGCTTCACACAACCAATTTGCTATGGGCAAGCTCACGTTACGAAAAGCGTATTTGGAGATTGGAGGCACGGAAATCAGATTTATGGCGTTTGAAAGCATGAGCTGAACCCGTGCTGCACTACCATCGAGGCGTCATACACACACTATGCAAAAAATGCTTTCACAAAAGTAGGGAACCAACTTTATGACATCATACAACAGCTGATGGTCGTCTCACGCCACCTCTGCTCATGGAGAGGGTTCAGCCAGCTTGCTTACCGGTGCTGAAGCCACAACAAGCCAGGAATGGTTTGTATAGTTTCGACCAACTTGTAACGGTGGTACTAAAGACCCGGCTGACATACAGTACATTGTTACTTTTATTCAGGGACTTTTGTCGTAGACGTTATGTGACGCACCCGGCCGTCAAAATGGCCCTAGTCATAGCGCGTACCAGTGCTGTATCCGAAATACGAAAGCACCAGTCCAAGATGTCGCGATCACTACACCCCCTACGATGCGCTGCACCGCAATTGCATTTGAGAAAGGAATAGCGTAGAACCCATGGCGCACTTGGAATAAGTACTTTGCGTCGTTGAATGAGGGAGCTTGACTGTCTTGATGCATCAAGTGGCGTTCCTCAAATAGCCTTGGTCAATTTTAAAATGTGCAATCATGTAAGCCGGGGCATTACCGGCGCAACCGACACATATCCCACCGAAACTACTGAGCACTTCGCACTTCGGCGCAACACCATATTGCGTCCTAGTTCTCTTGGAGGCGGTCAAGGGTATGTCGAAGAGTCTTGGCAGACTCCTTAATGCTAGCCTCCTCTTTCGAAGACATCGGCGGCTTGATGGTTCTGGTGATCCCGGTCCTACCAAGAGCCGCAGGCATGCTGAAGCAGCACCCAAATTCAGGCTGGAAATGGCTGACCGGGCGAACATTCCGTTTGTCCAGGAGGATCGAGGAGCAGATGTTACATACAACCGAACCGAGGCCGAATGGACACGATCCCTTCGCTCGTATGATCTCTTTGGATCGGTTCCTGCATGCATTCTCAAGTTCAGAGCGATCCAGCGACTTCTCGGGTGGGTCGAATTCGTGAAAGGGCATGGAGCCAACTGTGGCGGCTGACCATGCTACTACTTGGGCGTCGCCTTCTACCCCTAGGATGTAGATGCCTATCGAATTTGCCGCAACCTAGCCAGGTCAGGATCTTCAGTTTCAAGCGATGTGAGGGCCATATGTGACAGAGAAGGCGTACCTCTAGTCTGTTAGCGACGAACCCGCGAAGGCGTACGGAGTCAAGAAATGTGCCGGACCCTACGACCTGAGACACTGGAAGCCCGGATAATCTCTGGGCAAGAGAGGTGAGAAGGTCAACTGGGTTGGAAACCATGACCAGGATGCTGTCTGCTTTGAATGGCACTATTGCGTCTATGACGCTTCGGATAATCGAGACGTTGCGATGGATTTGTTCGACCCTAGTTTGGCCTTGACACACTTTGTGAGATTGTGCTATGCTCGAGTGGTAACTTCACGGCAACCATACCTAGAGTATACTTGGAACCGGCAGTGATGATTACGATATCGCATTGTCCCGCTTCTCGGTGTGTCGCCGGTCGCACCCGTGTTTGGCTGCCATGTCCATATGACACGTCAGAGAGGTCGCGAACCTGGCCATCCCTCCTCTCGATATCCTCGTCCACAAGGAGGAGCTCGCCGGCCAGGCACTGGAGGATGAGAGCATAGGCGATTGCACCGCCAACTTGTCCCACGCCAACAATGGCAATGTGGTGATTTCGAGAACTGCTTGCAGGCCACATTTTGGGTGGCTGTATTGTCGCGTGGTTTTGCGAGACGACGTGTACGACTTGTCTTTCACAGTTTTCGAAGTGAGGGATGTGCAGTTCTGGCCGAAAGATTCACGGCAACAACTGATCCCACGGCGGTGTAACAGTGACCGCATGAAAGTTAGCGCACATTCCAGTAGCTCAAATGTCGCGTGATAGCCCAGGTCGGTGTCTGTGCCTGAGGGATAGCTGACAATTCAGCTGCGGCTGCGAAACACAGCCACAAAGTCAAAACTCGCATGACAAGAGCCCCCTCTCGCCACATGTGGTCATTGGCGCCGCCTGCTCTCGTTCCTTGAGGCACAATGCCAAATGGTAGAGAGATGGAAAATGGGTAGGAGTCAACGGTAGCGGCCGACAACGTCAACTCCGAGAATACTTCGCTGAATGTCACCACGGCCCCTTAAGTGCACTCGTACCCCAACATGATAACCTTCCGGTTGCCTGATTGTCGAGGACTCTGCGACGTGTGCGTTTCAGAATGTTTGGTTGTTTCATAACCCCCGGCATTACCAGAGGCTGCCTGTAGGAGCCCACCAGACATGCCCACTGAAGTATCTGACCGTTCTTTTGCGTTATGCTATGGAAGTTATGAGCGCATACGTCAAAGCCCTATTGACCTGCATCCAGCTTTGTGCCTCGGGGTTCATGTTTTCAACCTTGCGCCTGCAAGTTTGCCAAGACGTCGTCAAACTGAGTAGTTGACAAGTGCTGCATGTCTCTCAGATCATCTTCATCTCGAAATGGCAAAGCTTCCTGAATTTCTTTCTTGTCGTCTCGTGAGAGATCATTGTCAGCTTCCTCGAGAGCAGGAACTCCATAAATAAGCAGCAGTTGATCATTTACATTAATCTATATGTGCAGGTTTCGTCGGGATCCAGCGAAGGGATCGAAACTCATCGAGAACCCTACAGTACTCAATCAGGTTACTCACTGCTCAAGTATCGACCGGGAAATGAAAGGGTGCCTGACTTTGTTGGGAACAAGGGCTGCTTTGGAAGTCGCGCATTGCTAGGTCCAGAATAGCTAGGATTCTTCGTGCATATAATTAAGCTCGCATTGCCCTTCAACTGCAAAAGTCGCTGATATTTCTCAAGCTTCTTGGGGATAACGTCAAATATGACAAGTGACTGTCTCGGCCTGTCGTCGTGATGGCGTATAGGCCCTCGCCAACAACGGTGGCAGCCGGCAAATGCCGCACTCCAAGAGTTTTGGTTTCATAGTCCTATGGCCCTAAGGAGTACCGCATGTTGGCTTGATCAACAAACGCCATGAGCTTGTCTCCGCTAGCAGTTGGTAGTACTTTCTTGGGAAGCACAAGCAGTCTGGCAGAGTCGTCATGGTGTTCATTTGAAATGCCGCCCACAATCGGTTTTTGCGGTGTTGGCCGCAGTATGATGTAGCTGTTGCGCAATGTCGTCGACCACTTGGGGATCCGCGATGCCTACACGGCCACGAAACAAAAACGAAATGCGACCCAACTCAAGAATGCGGAATTGGGTAGTGGATGTCTGCGACGTGTTTCCTGCAGACATCGCGAGCTCAATGTTCTTCTCGGTCTTGGTCGGTTGGTCAGCCATTTCGCTGATACGAGTAGGGAAAGGAGTCCTCGCGATGGAGGGTCCCTGGGACCTGGGACTCTTATGAACAGGCACTCCATGCAGCAATCAATTTTATGCGAATCATACGGTTTTTCGTTCTCTCAGCTGGTGGCTTCGTTCTCCATCAATCAGAACCTCAGCAATCACACCACGTCGGACAATTGGAGCCGAGTGTGTTCCGCACACATTAGCGGTAGACAGGGTAATACGTTAGCAGGGAGAGCACCATCGCGCCATATGCCAGGACTTTTATTACATACCATCTGTACGACCCGCTTACAGTGCGCATTTTCATTGCATATATGCATACACGCCTGCAAAGTTCATGTGCTGGTCGTACTAGGGCCCCTGGGATACATAGTTTGCACCAATGAGAGGTATCGTCCATCAAGACCCAGGAGTTGAGACAAGCCGACTAGAATATATGACCGCAAGGGGAGTGACTAATAGGTATGCATTTTGGAGTGTTTCCGAGCAGATGCCACTAAGAAAGAGTTGTCAATGGGGTTTATTACGACAGAATATTGCTTCTGGAATGCTGTGTTGCTGTGGAGCAACTTCTAGTTCCCCTTGCGCCGAAGGCTTGGTCAGCCGCTCCATCGAACTTGACAACGGAGGATCAGTCATGAGTAGTCGATTGGTCTACGTTTCAATTCTCTCTTTGATAATGGGTAGGCGAGACACAACGGCTGCTCGGTCAGCGTAAAGCAGGCGTAAAAGACAATGGCTAGCTCACCGGAGCGAGAAATACCACTCGGGATCACTACTTAAATCCAGGCACTACCTGGGGAAGAGGTCGAAGTATCAGAAGTGGTGGTGACAGGCAGAATTTGCGCATCAGAGATGTAAAATCAGCTGGGAAAGAGTGTCTGTTGGTCAATCACCGGCCGCACGGTATGCTAGCTATGTTCAGGTCTACGATTGCTGTCACACAAGGTAGAGAAGGTCTACTAAAATGCACAGCGGGTGGTCTCGCGCGTTACTTAAACTCACAGGCCCGTCCTGCCTTATGTCCCCGTCAACCTGTGTTTGAACCCGCTCACAATCCTGCATATCCATTGGTGCCAAGTGCATCATTCGCCATGCTTGGATGCTGTGATTGAACGGGTAGCCGGGAGGGATCCGAAGAGGTGTTGGCTGTTGACTGCAGCGAGCGCGGATCCAGCTGGCAACATGTGGCCGAAGCGGAAGTGGCCATCGACGCGCTTGCCTCATACGTTGTTAGACCTCAGGGTGTGGGAGTTCTGAACCAACACGAGTGCTGGCAGAGTCCCATTTCCCGCCGCGGGGACTGTAATCGTGGTCCCTGGACATAGACCGTCCAGAAGGCTGAGTGCAGCTCCCCGGAACAAGTCGAAACATGAGCAAGTCTGCTGTCATCCAAACCCTCTTTGGCATCAATCGTGCAGTCGTGGCGGGGTGGCGTCTTCAGCGTCTGCCCGGCTTGCGGGAGCGCTGGCATGTCCATCCCTGCCTTCTTAGATCTGAACCAGCAACCTCTCAGCGACTATGTCCCCGTATTCTGTGTTTCTGGCAGAATGTGAAGTATTTCTATGAGTCGCATAGCTGCAAGGACTTGCCAAAACCAGAAAGTCATGACGACATGAAATGCTGACGAGTTGACACTCGTAGTATGGCGCCACCGAGGCGATGCTATGTCCAGTGGAGTGACTGTCGATCAAATGATGCCGGATTGACTGCCATCGAACACATGCGCCACCAAAATAACTATGGTACCACGACCTGCGTGCGAATAACTCGTAAATCCATGCTGTTACTAGTATGGGTATTTTCTTTCATATCATACATCGCCGTGAATTCCGTCAAGCATACTTTTCAGTACCTCCGCAGACTTGGCCAATTTGGCTGCCTCATCTGCAGCAAGTGGAAACTGAACTATACTTGCTATTCCGTCCCTTCCGAGGACCACCGGTAAACTGAAAAAGCATCTGAATGCCGGTTGGAAATGGCTAACAGGAACGAGAGTACGCTTGTCCAAAAGAATCGACGAGCATATTCGCGATGCTATCGAGCCAATGCCGAAAGCTGTTGAGCCCTTAGCCAGGATGATATCCCTTGACCGGCGCTTACATTCACCCTCGAGCTCACTGTAGTCGATATCGGCGCCAAATGGGAGGGCTTGGCAAAATGGGACACCGCCGACAGTGGCCTCCGCCCATGCAACAATCTGGGGATCACCATGGACGCCTAATACATATACATCCACGGACTTCGCTGCGACCTGATAGAAGTTAAGAAGCATGAACAAAGTTTCTTCGGGGATATACGGTCGTACCCCGATCTTGTCCGCCACGAGACCTCGCAGCCGGACTGAGTCTAGCAACGTGCCGGAGCCGAGAACTTGCGCGATCGGAAGACCGGAGATTTCTTGAGCAAGAGACGTGAGCAAGTCGACGGGATTGGCGACAACCACGAGTATGGTGTTCGGTCGAAACGGCTTCATTGCGCTGATCGCGCCTCGCACCATCGATATGCTCCGGTACATGTTTCGCGTAGTTTGGATGTCCTCGTACATGTTTTCGAGGCTGGCCTGGTCTAAACACCATTTCTTGAGCCTGCGCAGTCCTCATCTCAGGAGCTGGCCTGATTTTGGGTGTGAGCATCTACCTATTGTATATCTTGAACCAGCTGTGATGATTGCAATGTCAGACTGGCCTGCTTCTTGGTGCGTGGCCGAGCGTACGCGTGTGGCACTACTGCACCCAAGGGCGGCATCGGATAGGTCGCGGACCTGGGCATCTCTCAAATCCTCATTGATGTCCACAAGAAGCAGCTCACTTGGTATTGAGTCTAGGAGAAGAGCAAAGGCTGTGGCAGCGCCGACGCGGCCGACGCCGACGATGGCGATGCGAGTATCCCACTCCATGTTGCCCTATAAAGTGTCTGACAGTCAAATGTTCTAGCACACGACACCTTATACTTGTTTCCGCAGTATCTAAGAGATTGCTGGTGGATTGGAGGCGTTGGCGTGATCCTGGATATTGACTTTGTGGCGTTGCGTTCACAGCTGCGGCTGACTTGGCTTGACACCATTTCACCCCGCCTTCCAAGCCCAAAGGTGATGATACGCCCGGTTTGCAAAGGCAGTTTAGGCAAGGAATAACCCTGGCTACAACCTACGTTCTGCGAGTACACCTTAGGTCCCGGCACTGTCTGGGTAGAGTAGCGAGTTGATAAACAGGAGCCTCTGCATCCGATATTTCGACCGCACATCCACAGCGCTAAACCCCATTCCAGGCTCCACTTGGAGAATTTTATGCGTCGCTCAGGCCCCATGAGCATGGTAGGGCAGCCAGTACGACAGATGTGGGACTCACACTCTACGATAAAACTCGTCAGCTTTATCGGATCTCTACTCGTCTTGGCAGTCATTCTTATCGCGTACGTATATTTTGGTCAATTTGGTGGTCAGGCTCCCGCAGCTAACATCATTGAAGATGTACCTACTCCAAAATTGCAAGAGTAACTGAGCTTGACGAACCCGAGGATCTACTTGATGAAGCTTCCTCAAGCAGCTCATACTCTGAAACGAGAGAGATAGGTCACTTGGACGCTGTGGCTCCACCCGTAGCATACAAGCAAACGGGATTGGGCGCGAGAAACAAACAACTATGCGGATATTCTACCTTTGCCGAAGACGCACAATTATGGTACGCTCATGCGGCAGATCCAATCAAAAGATGCATTTCCGGATCTAATACTCCTTGTGGCTTTCAGCGGTATTTGCAAAGAGGTATTTCACGACGATAACGACGTCCGCCTCCTACCGTGCGGCCATGTATATCATTCCAAATGTCTAATTCCATGGCATCTCAAGCACAACCGCACCTGCCCTCTGTGCAAATCTCACTACCTTCCGGAAGATTGACGTGGTAGGGAAGCTTATAGAAGTAATGGGATTGAGCCGTGCCTAAGACAGGTGATCCACCAATGGCCCCTGACTGAGCTTTCAGGTAGCCCGGAGAGATGAGATCGGGCTGGTAGTCTTGACTGGGCTTGTCGACTCCAATCAGGCGAGATAGTGGATATCCAGTAACCCTGACTTAGATTGACGGTCTCACAGATAAGGCGCGCGGAAGCTGCTATTCAAAGCGCCCGAACGCAGTCAAGCTCCTCGCCGTGGCACAACACAGTAGAAAGCGGCCCAGTGTCCGGACTAGCGTCAGGTACGTTAGCTGTTCGTTTGTCTATGTTGTCTTCAGAATGTAAAGGCACCCGTGTTGCGACAGCCCTGTCGATGGTCGGCAACGCACCCCTTGTCTTGTTTCTCCAGGTGTTCCAGCATTTCCAACTTGGACTCGTCCTCTTTCGGGTACACGTTGGATTCGGACTTTTCTTTCTCACGCATGGATTGACAGGGGTTTCGACTGCTCCTTCAGTGCCTTGGTATTTCGTCGTGTTCGAGGGTTGGGACGTGAGTAGCAACCAGGGAGTGACCCCTAGCATTACTCTTCTTCCTGCCGTCCGGTCATGTCTCGGCCGCGGCGGAGGAGCGGCCTGTCCTGGCGATGGGTGCTTGTGCGGGCGGTTCGTACTTCTGCGCGGTGTTTGGAGGGTTAGCAATGGTCAAAATGCAAGTCGCCTCCCCCCCCAGAACAAGATGACGGTACTGATATGCGGACATTGCTCCGCGACATTCCTTGCACATTGGGCGAGGAAAGACTACGGTGAAGCGGCTCAGGCTCTCCCGGGACTGTATGTTTCCACTCCGCAACACGCGCCAATGACGGAGCTGATCTCGCATGTACGGGTTCGGCCGGGTCCAGGACATGCCTTCTCGCGAAGCACCGGCCATGTTAGGCAGATAATGTGCTGCCTCTAATGGGTCCTGAACAGGCGTGCTGGCGGGGGCGCATACGGCGCACTAAACAGGTGCCTGTCACCCGCTGAAGCTCACGGGTCACAGCCCAAGGCGCATGAAGTGGCTTGGACTCGCATCTCCCGGGCAACGCAACGCTCCCCCTTCCACGCAACGCTTTCCCTTCCGCGCAACATTTTCCCTTCCGTGCAACGCTCCCCCTTCCGCGCCACGCCCACGCAACGCTCATTCAAGCCCACATACTCTCAAGCCCTTCGCGTGACCAGCGACGCCGTTCAGCACTTGCGAGTCTCCTCCCGACCACGGATACGAGATCGGAGCTTGCTATCATGGGACCCGTGCTCTGCATTTGTGGGCGACTCTACACAGCAAGTGGCCGCAGACGTCATCGGAAGAAGGCACACATTCGTTGCTGCGAAACTATCTTCGTTGGCGCGGCGTGGCTAAGCACCACAACACAACAGGCCATAACGGTGAAAAAGTGAGCATATGGACAAAGTGACAGGCTCGTTATCATGAGAAAGTAGAGTGCGAGCTCGAGTGCGGGTCGGCTCTCCAACGTGACATGATGAAAAGATACCACAAATCAGAGCACTATAGGTGCGCCGAGTGCGATCGAATATTCATCTCCACCGGCAAGAAAGAGCACGAGCACAGCACTAAGCACCTTTCTTACATGGTGGTTCCTTCGCTTGACCGGGAGCACGCAGGCGCTGTTGCGGCGACATCGACACAGAGGACATACGAGCCCAGAATGCCGCGCGAGAGCATTGAGACTGCCCAAATGCGCAACAAATGTGGTTCCCTGATTCAAGATTTGCTTCGAGAATGCCGGAACTCAAAAAGTCCCCAGCCCAGCCACACAAGGTGGGATGATAGCCTGGCACTCCTAAACCGGATCTTCCCTCCTGATCGCGACATACCGATCGCGCGATCAGGCCCATATTAACGATGGCCGACGACGCAGATGTTTGGTATACTACAGACGACGACATAGAGAAGGCAATTGATTGGGGGGCCTAACCACTTTACTCCGGGGGCCGTCTTAGGGGGGGCGTGTGGCTGACCTTCCAAATCGGGTAGTTGAACATTCCTTCGTCATTGCCATGTGTCTTGCCCCTTCCAGTAGATGGCTGGGTGTCGTTCCGTGGCAGCTCGGGAATCCTTGCTGCCATACAATCTACAACAAACTGGAAGCGGGCTTGCACTTGACGAAATGGGACGTTCACCCTCGATGGCACCTTAGGGGGCCAACTTCGCACAATCCCTACCGCCGAATTCTCGACCCTAAGATCGCAGCATGTCTCCGAGGCCGGCCGAAGAATGCAATACAGCCCGTTCCTGAGAGCATGCAAGTTCGGCTCGCCAGCCGTAGTCGGGCAGCAGTGGGCAAGACTGGGTCAGACACAGGGCCCTCTCGCGAGTCAGCTATCCTTGGACCGGGTAAGCAGACAGGCGTGCGCCAAGCCGGTTACAGGAGGCAAGCTAGCATACGGAGGCGGCGGTCAGACTGGGAGACGATCTCTGATGAACGGAGGCGTGGGGCTCGACCAAGCGGAGACGGCAAAGCTCCCCTAGGCAGCCTGCCATTTCAACGCCCTCAGGCCCCAGCAGGTTCTGGTAGCAAAGAAAAGCGCGAGGACTGTATCCATGTGCGGACATAGTTTGGGTAGAGAAAGGACGAGTGATCTAGACCCTAAGGGCCACCAATGGCCGCAAGCAAGTGCTGTAAACGTTCTACGTGCATAAGCAGCTTGATATTGACAGGTGCCGAGTCCGAGTCTATTTGTGGATAAATGCAAGAACTAAGGGCTTCTCTGCGGCAAGCCTTTCATCCCGTGACTTTCTCCTCACGTATTCCACTGCTATAGAACTCTAGGGATAAAAGATCTGGTCAGGACCCTTGCCCGAGAAGTCATTGTGTGGCTGCAGACAACATATGGAATGTTCAACTACCCGATTTGGAAGGTCAGCCACACGGCCCCCGGAAGACGGCCCCCGTAGTAAAGTGGTTAGGCCCCCCAATCAATTGCCATAGAGAAAGCCATGGACCAAGACTTCATCTTGCACAAACCCACGGTGGTGAGATCACTTCGATTGAGACAACGGGGCCGTGGACTGGACCACTTCTTAGAGACTCTAAACAATCATTTTGGCGATGGTACGGTGGACGTACAAGGGTCAAGTACCCCAAAGAAAGCCGCCGTCCCCTTTCCTGTCTACGAAGTTATTGACCGAATCAGAAAGGGACGGACAATCCGGCAGGACGACTTCCGATAAACCTGCTGAACTTGAAGTGTCTTGGACAAGCCCCGGCTCCTGCATTCCTCAATCTGCGTCGGTTCGATGTCCTTCCGGCAATCAGTTCCTTTGGACAGGAAGAAGCCGAGGGCCTATTTCGACGTTGTCAGGCTCAGCACCAGTCCCGACAGTTGTCAAATCTCCACAGCACGTAGCCATCGTAAGTCAAAACGTACGATTTCTTGATGTCCGGTACGTGCGCAAACGAGAATGAGATTCGATGAGACAGGAGGTTTGAAATCCGCTAGCTACCTAGAAGGTATCCTGAAAGGCCGGAGAGAAGCGGCCAGAAGTAAGGTCGCCTTCTTTGTTCCACCACTCCAAGACTCGGCCTAGCTTGAGGAGCTAGGGTACAGCTAGGCTTGAAATGTAGGACATTTGGACACCGGCCGCTGCCGCGGCGGTAAACACTGCATGTAGGTCGTCACGACTTGTCCGCTCGTTGACTACTCGCGCTGCTGCAATGCCCCGCTTCCTGAACTGATACATATGTTGACGCACACATTCCACTTCAAACCATTGTCCCTTGCCGGAGCCGTGACAGACCGCACTTGCTGTAATTTCGTACAATATTCCGTCTCCGGCCAAGGACAGCATAGGGACTTGTGAATGTGGCCGGCTCTGCCGTGGTGTGGAAGGCTGTGAGCAATCTGCCATATCCCGTGCGCCCTTGCGCACCGAAAGTGCGGAGACAGATAGGCTCCATAATCCCCGGCCAAGGAGAAGCATGAATTGGCCCATGTGGTACAGTTGTCCGGTAGAGACTTTTCATTCCACGCCGGCATTGCCATGGAGCCGGGGCGAGTTGTGGCATTGTGGAAACACGCGCCCAGTTCTGTATGGACATGGAGTAAGTGGACAGTTGACCGGACCCAGACGCCGCTTTTTGGGCGTCGTTGAGCGGTATCTCCCGCTACCTTGTCTTCCGGTTCCTGACAAGCAGACCACCACATTGAAGTGTGGTCAGGTGTGGTCAATCTGACTCGCGCAAACAGAAAGAAGAATTTGGATATGGGGCTGCATTCAGATGAGGTGGCAGCGTGACACTCCTTGCCATGCGTAGAGAGCCTAGTCCAACTCGTGTCATGCTGCTCATGATTTGGATTCGCGTATGGTGTGCTAGGGCCATGTGCTGTGCGACGCTGCGGGTACGCCGTCCAGTTTTCCACCTTGCAGAGCACTCTTTCAAGAGCGTGCAATTGTCCTGTTCTTCACGTGGCAGTTACCCGATCGTTGGCTTCTTGTCACGCCGTTTGCCCGCATCTCACTTCGCCCGCTTTCTGACGTGGTCGTTTAGTGGCGTGAAACATGTAAGTGGATGCAGCGGCGGGGACCCGCTTCGTCCGATGCCTGACATGCAGACCACCAAGGGCAGGGACGTGCGCCGACCAATTCTCCTGCGTCGTGTTGGCAGCTACAGTACATGTCGGTTTCTCGACATTGTTACGTAGCGGCAGCCAGAGCTTGCCGTGCAGATCATTGCGAAGTAGGGGGAAACCGCTTCGTCCAGTTCTTGCGTCGCGCGTGGCAGCTACAGTACATGTCAGCTTCTAAACGTGGTTGCATGGTGACGGCCAGTTCTGCCGTGCAGATCATCGCGGAGTGGCGGCAGCCGCATCGTCCGCCTGGGCCATCGACATTCAGATCCGGACGAAGGTCGCCATGCGGGACGCGAGGACGGACAAGATGCCATGGGTGCTGGTTCGTCCAATTCCTTCACGTGGAACGCGTCGTCCGGTTCCAGGTGTGCCGCTCGCTGATGTGGAGCCTGTGCCGAGACGAAGTCGCAGGGGTTTGTGCCAAAGTGTCGTCTGTGGCAATGGCGGACATTGTGCAAAACTTGACACGCAGATCACCGTAGCACACGCGGTCTTGGCACATTCTTTGGGTGCACGCTACGTCGCAGCTAAAGTCGGTTTCCTGATGTCGTCTGTTGGCAGCTCGTGCTGCCGCGTCCGTCGCTTCCTGCCGTCCAGTCTCTGCTTGTCGTCGGCTGCTACTGGTCATGTCACTTTCTCGACGTCGTTACGTGGAGGTGTGTCCATTTCTATGCAGGACGTTATGGGGGCACAGGACCTGGTTCTGGATGTGCAGATCTAGTGCGGTAAGCTGCTGACGCGTCCGAAGGCGGCCACGCGATTCCCAGGAGCCGAACACGCATGCGGGCACAAGTTCAGAGTAGGGACAGCAACGTCATCATGGTGCGCACTTAGCCATTACTGTACGTTTGCTTTACGGTACTTACGGTAGCACACCGTCTTCTGGACCTGTCTGTTTATCCAATTACAGTTATTGCCAGGGCCGGTCTGACCCAGATATAGTATGTACAGTAGAGTGCGAGGATACGGCGTTCGTTCTGATGTGTCCAGAAATTGGTCTAAGACGGGGTGTTGGTGGAGGTAGTCGTATGTGGACAACGGCTCGCCCATGGCGCCTTTGCGGTTCTTAGGATTGTACGAGACGCAAGGCCAGAGTGGTCCACGGCAACAAGCCGCCACAGCGGCGAATGGATGCGATGCCCCGCGCGACAAAATCACGTCTGTTGCGGCCACTTGTCCAGTTGGAGAGATTTGCAATGGCAATGACACTGAAGGGCAGAAACCAGCCTTCTTTCTAGTGGGCAAAAGGCGACTCAGTTCCCCAGTGGCCATCTTGTCGACTACCTACTGCGGGGTCGGGGGCGCGGGACTTGACGTCATCCACACACCCCAGAAACTCATCCCCGGAGCTTAAGCCGGCCCCGAAAATATCTGGAAGCCATGCTTAAAGGCAACAATCTCCCTGCGTCATTGTTGTATCGTCCATTCCCTGGTGAGCTCTGATGGGTTTGGCAGAAGGTCATGCAACGCCAAAACTGACCACCTGAAGCCCCGGGGGAGGGGTGGCAATAGCGGCCCAATGTTGGCAGGAAGTGGACTATCGCTCGTTATTCTCCCCGCCACCCCCACACGACACAGAAGCCGTCAAGGATGGCCACGAGCTCTGTCGGGCAGTTCCTGACGATCTTCGTCGTTCACGTGAAGCCCATGCAAGGCCACTTGTGGCCATCTGTACCCGTGGAGTGGGCAACTGTTACTGCCACCAACGGCCTCCCCCAACCCCTTGACTTCAATTTGTGTAAGCCATGCTTGACGGCCGCAAAGCTCCTTACGCTGCTGCGTCGTCCATTGTCCAGGTCCTGACGATCTGCCAGCTTTACGAGACGCCATACAAGGCCAATCCCTGAAACCCGCAGCCATGAGGCTAAGAGGGAGAATAGCGGCCCCATGGCGGCAACAAGCGGATAATCGCTAGTGATGGCCCGTTGATACAGCTATGAGCGAAACCGGCTTCCTCCTGCATACTCTCTTTTGTAATCTCTCAAGAGCATTGACCATCACTAATGATGGGAGAAAAGTGGAGCTACCTTGCGGATGTGTAATGAGGGACATGAGAGGCGGTAGCCGTAGCTTAGCCGTCGTTGGTGCTAAGTGGGCCTCACTCGTCACCGTCACAATAGCCCTCTTCTGACTCTGTCAACCTTGCCTTGGGAATTACCCTCGACGCCATCAGCACACGCTGCTCCCATAATGGCGCCAAATCTTGCCGATTCCCAACATCAGCTGATTAGTGACATGATCCTCAGTAAGTCGGAAGGTGACAAATCACTCAAGGACGAAGAGATAGCCCACGCAGCCAACTGTTCCACCCGGACCGTACGCCATATTCGATCGAATCTGCTCCTCTTCGGATCGACCAAAGCGCCGCCGAATGGCAGTGGCCGACCGAAATCCATATCTCCTCCCATGCTGACTGCCTTGCTGGACAAGCTTGGGTCCGATCCCTGCATGCGTCTGCAAGACATGGCCTCGTTCCTCAACGACGAGTTCGAAGCAGACGTGACACGCTTCAGCGTCAGCAGAGCCTTGAAAGGCGCTGGGTGGTCGAGAAAGTCAACACAAAACGTCGCCAACGAACGCAATGCAAGACTGCGAGATGAATACATGCACGAGATTTCCAACATGAGGTCTGATCAGATGGTGTTTATTGACGAAACTGGGGTGGACAGGAGTATCGGGACCAGGAGCAAAGGCTGGGCTCCTCGAGGACGCAGACCACGGCAAGTGAAACGTTTCCATCGAGGCCGACGGGTGCAGATCCTTCCAGCGTATGCCCAGGATGGCGTGGTCCATTTCCAAGCGTATACGGGGTCAACTGATACCCAGATGTTCGAGGACTTCATCGAGCAACTCCTGCCCTACTGCGGAAAATGGCCCAGTCCGAAGTCCGTGCTGATTATGGATAATGCATCTTTCCATCACTCCGAGAGGCTGCAACAGATGTGCGACAGCGCTGGGGCCGTGTTACTATACCTTCCCCCTTACTCGCCCGACCTCAACCCGATCGAGGAATTCTTTGGGGAACTGAAGACCTACATCAGGCAAGTTTGGGAGGATCAAATTGACTTTGTGCGGGCCGACTTCATCTCCTTCCTTGAGGAATGTGTCGAGGTTGTCGGTCGCCGCAAAGCAAGCGCAGAGGGTCACTTTCGCCGTGCTGGAATCTCCGTTGAAGAACCGCCAGAATAAATTCTCGGCCCTAACACGTGTACTAGCCGAAAGATAAACACTACGAACGTCTAGAGTTACATACACTCCTCCAGAAACACCTGGACATCTCGAACGAAGCGACGTGCTACGCCCTCCGACACACCGTTGTCGATGTAAAACTGTGCATCCTTGTCCTCATGTACAAGCTCCAGGTCGAGGCTCCTGGCCAAGGTCAGGTCACGAGCCAGCTCGTAAGCCTTCTTTTGGTCCTTGCTCCTCACTTTAGAACAATGCCATTTACAGTATTCCTCCACTGCCTCATCCCGCAGGCCAGGAATACTGAGCAACAAAGAACGCGAAGCAGACGAATTCTGCACATGAGAGATCGGTTGCTCCGGATGTTGCTTCGCATCTTGATGCGATGGGACGTAGTTGTTGATCACCATGGGATGTCGCCCTTCAGGAGACGGAGACACTCTCCGTTTCCTCTTACGATCGGCTGCCTGCTGCTCTTCGGCATACAGCTGTTCGCGTATATTGTCCGGGATGTCGCCATGTCCCTGCAATGTGTTACCTTCCTGCACAAACGTCACGAGGCTCTTCAGGTGATGCGTCATAGGTTTGTAGTGTTTGCGGCCATTGGGATCTAACCAGCAGTACGGTCCACGGTCACACGGCGGTCCTGGGCAACGGGAGACTTGGTAGACATGCCTAAACGGCGATGGCTCACCCAGCGACGCTTGTTCCGCATCGAGCCTAACGTCAGCCTCCGCAAGCTGCGCGGCAGTGGCGCCACGCCCTGCGGTACGGGCCGTCTTGCTGCTCTCCACGAACTTGAACGAGGCGTCAACCTTCAGCTTCTTCCCGATGCGAAGAAGGTGGCTCCACGCTTGTAGCTGTCGTTCGACAGCCGACCAATCGATGTCAAGCTCTGGGAAACTCTTCGTTATGTCTGAATCGCTCGTTCACGGACACGACGATTGTTGTTGAATCAGGTCTACTGGGCTTGGCCGTCGTTTTCGCGATCTCGTGGATCTTTGCGGACAGTTCCTCATCCCAGAACTCGCTCGGTGCCACCACGAGGTTCTCTTCGGTATGCACGCGAACCTTCCTGTTATTGAAGGCCACCTTCCATTCCATGACATAGCTGATGCAGACAGGCGGGGTGCAATCGTACGACTGGCTTGGGGCCAAGTCGGCATATGCGACGAAGGGCAAGGTTGGCCGCTGGGGCCGGAGCTGGCTTCACGGCCGGGGCTGGGCATTGCGAGGGAGCTGCTGGGAACTGGAAGCATCAGAGAATTGACTGTCGGGCTCTGCATCACATGAGTTCTCATTCACTGCATGCATGTCTTTCTTGATGGAAGAGAGAAACCCGCGAGCGAGCCGACTTTCCAAACATTGGACGATGTGCCATTGCAAGCACCCTTTCGGCGACATCAGCAAACATGCTCTAGCCCCTGTCAAGTTGTGGATAACACGCCGTGCCCTTAATGACGCCGTGTATCGATAGTAAATACTACTGGAGGTTACCATTCTGTTAGGCAGGGTCGTAGTTCCAGCAGGAGTCCCCACTTGCTTGACGGCGGCACAGCAGGGCAGGGCACGGGGCAGGGCATGGGGTAAGGCACCAGGGAGAAACGGTCGGTGCATGAGGGAGGGCCCCCTGGCTGCCGCCGACTCAGTCACCCAATCAGCGCGCTGTAACTGGCACCGTTGAGCTGGTACACAGCGTCCCAGGCCTGCAGCTGTTCACAACGCACCCAATCATCCCGTCCGCTGTGAGGCTGCCGTCGTCCTCAGCTGGAAACTGTCGCTCACCAACAGATGACGAACGATGGTGTCGGCTGCTCAATCGTTTGACCCTTTCTATTCCCCGGTTTGCGGCATTTCCTGCCATGCCCGAGACAGCCTCGGAGACATGGCTGCAGCGAGCGACTCTGCTTGAACGAGTTGGAAGGCGTCAAGCCGTCGAAGAAACGTCGAACAAGGGACCGTCGAGGACGCTGCCTAGCTGTGAAGCGGTGGTCCCGAAATTTTGATAATTACACTGCAAGTAGCCACAGCATTGGATCGTCACAGCGGCAAACTTTTGCAACTGTTGCCTATGTGTGGCTGCTTCTGTGGCTGAAGACAGTGCGATTATGAATTTTGTCAATCCAGTTTGACGTCTGGAGTGTTGTGTGCATTGCGCCGCGTCCCCTCTCCACGGCAGCACCTCCTATCTACAATGAGTTCCCCTTCTTGCACAGCTGTGAGGGAACCGCAGTCCTCTTTGTCACTCGCATTGCGACGCTGTCGACTTCCATTCGGCGAAACGAAGAGTCGAACACGTCACGGTCGTGGGAGCGGTGAGGGGCAGCGGTGGAATTATCAGGACAAGGGTGGGGAAACAAAAGAGCAATGTGAGTGAGACACTAAGACCAAAGATGCATGGCCTTAGTGACCGTGCTAGGGGCTTCCAAAGCCCAGCTCAGGGAGCCGTGGCGTTGAGACGGCGGCGCGGAAGGAAGAACCTTCGGAACCGCTCCGCTCCTCAGGCATTTCCTGGGCCCACATCGTCTCGTTGAAGGCTCGTTCCAGGCAACAGCGGGGCTCAACAACAGCCATCTTTGCCACCTCAAGGCCTTGTTCCCAGCATCTCAGGAACTCTCTCAAGATTCAGTCCTGAATGACAGAAGGCGATGAATCGCTCACGGACCAAGAAGCAGCCAAATTATCCCGCCGATCCTCCTGCACTGCATCTCGCACTCTCGATCGAATGTTCTCGTCGTCGGGTCCATGTCGTTATCGAGATGTGATCCCCGAGACAGGAACGTCCTTGACCAGTCGCTTGCTGCACGGTTCCGGGAATCGCAATAAAATAATACCGATTGGCGTCCTGAATGTGCAGTCCATCTGCGCAATATGCAGGAAGGCTGCGCTATGGCCAGCAGCCGCCCAGCCGCACCATAACCCCGCTCGCGGGTTTTTCGGAGTCGTGATTGAGTGACATCGTTCAGTTATTACTTCCCATCCTAAATGCGCCCCGTCCCGCCGCCCAAAGCCCTCAGCGATGACGATACTAGACGATCCGAGCCTCTACACCATAGGATGGATTGCTGCCCTTCCGATCGAGCGCGCTGCGGCTACCGCCTTACTCGACGAGCGGCACAAAGCCCCTGAAGGATTCGAGCAGCACCAATTTGACACGAATGCATATACATGGGGCCGAATTGGCGACCACAATATAGTCATAGCCTCGCTTCCTGCCGGAGTTTATGGAACGACATCAGCAGCGACGACTGCGTCGGGCCTCCTGTCGTCTCTGCCCCAAATTAAAATCGGGCTGCTGGTAGGAATTGGCGGAGCAGTTGCGCGGCCAGACCAAGGTTGCGATATCCGGCTTGGCGATGTTGTCGTTAGCCAACCCGATGGAACCGAAGGGGGTGTTGTCCAATACGACCTAGGGAAGGCTACGTTGCATGACTCATGGGAGCGGAAAGGCTCTCTCAACATGCCTCCTCCAGTTCTCCTCCATGCGCTGGCGAGCTTGCAGTCCGAGCACGAGATTTCGCCGTCGAAAGTTCCCGACCTACTCCACGGCATGTGGACCGCCAATCCTCAGATGAAGAAGCCTAAAAAGCATGCCCCTGCTTATGTCCATCAGGGCTTCGAGAACGACCGGCTCTTCATGTCGACATACGACCATGCTGGCGACGGTACTTGCAGCATGTGCGACGTATCCAAAGAAGTCCAGCGCAGTCAACGCGATACAACTGATCCAGACATTCATTATGGAGTCATTGCTTCTGGAAATAGCCTCATCAAAGATGCCGCCACCCGCGACAAGATTGCAGGCGGTCTTGGGAAGGAGTGCATCTGTTTTGAGATGGAGGCCGCTGGTCTTATGAATCACTTTCCCTGCCTTGTGATTAGGGGAATCTGCGACTATGCTGATTCGCACAAGAACGATCGGTGGCAGCGGTATGCCTCTGCCACTGCAGCTGCATACGCGAAGGAGCTTTTAGCATTCGTCCCAGCCAAGCAACTTCAGGCAACCCAGCGTGCTGTTGACATTAGATCGAGTTAGTTGGCCCGTTAGAGAATGTTTCGCTGCATCGCCTAACGCATCGCAAGTCTGTGAACAGGTGAAGAATATTCAATCCGACACGGCCAAGGTGAAGGAGGGAGTGCAAGACGTACGGTGAGGCCCCATCTCCAACTACTACCTCTGCCATATAATCTGATGTATATATGGCCAGGGCCGCCATTTTCGATATTGATCAGAAGACAGTCCTTGCACGACTCGAAGATGGGGTTGCGGCGGGAGCCTCCTTCGACTCTCACGCTGAAGAACACAACCCGAGCTGTCTGCAAAATACCCGAGTGGAGCTTCTACAAGGCATATCAACATGGGCTAATGATGCCAGCTCCGAAGCGATCTTCTGGCTTAACGGCATGGCAGGGACAGGCAAGTCCACTGTGTCCCGTACTCTCGCCCAGTCGTTTGCCTCCCAAAATCACCTAGGTGCCAGCTTCTTCTTCAAGAGAGGAGAGGCTGATCGAGGGAGCATGTCGAAGTTGTTCTCCACAATTGCGGCCGATCTGGCGAGAAGGCAACCCGCAACGGCTCATCACATCAAAAGTGCAATCGATAACGACCCCACGATCTTGAGAAAGACACTGCGGGAGCAGTTTGACAAGCTAATTTGGGATCCAATATTGATGATTTCGCTGGGTGTACAGAGAACGGAGCCAATTGTCATCATTATCGACGCATTAGATGAGTGCGATCGAGAGGATGACATAAGGCTCATGATTCGTCTCTTCTCTCGCGCTGTGACGCTGCAGTCTATACAGCTCAAAATCTTCCTGACCAGCCGACCGGATCTGCCAGTTCGACTTGGGTTCAAAGCCATCGACGGCAAGTTCCGGGCCATGATTCTCCACGAGATACCGGAGCCCGTGGTCGAACGCGATATACATGTTTTCCTGGAGCATGAGTTGGCAAGGATGAGAAACGATTACAATACTCTGGTGGAGAAAGACCAGCAGCTTGCCGCAAACTGGCCTGGCTCGTCCAAGGTCAAGACCCTAGTGAGAATGGCAATCCCGCTCTTTATTTTTGCCGCCACCACATGCCGTTTTCTCGCTGATGAAAGGCTTGGAACGCCTAAGAAACAACTGGAGCAGCTCCTAGATTCAGGCTCGGCAGCCAACATATCACAACTAAGTGCAACATACCTGCCCGTTTTGAATAGGCAGATTGCGGGTTTGACCGCTAAGCAAAGCGTGGAGAAGATCCAAGAGTTTCGAAGCATTGTCGGCTCCATTATTGTTCTTGCCAGTCCCTTATCAGCATCTGCCCTGGCGCGGATTCTTGACCTTTCAGAAGATACCGTTGAGGGCAGGCTGAGACTGCTTCACTCCGTCCTTAGTGTCCCCTTATCGGCAGAGGAACCCGTCAGAATGTTCCATTTATCGTTCCGCGACTTCTTGCTGGACCCCCAGCTGCGGGCAGAAAACAGATTCTGGGTAGACGAGAACGCCACTCACCAGTTGATGGCAGTTCACTGTCTGCGTTTAATGGGGTGCCTCCGAGGGGATATCTGCGATATCAAAGACCCTGGTACGACTCGATCGGATATCGACCGACGCAAAGTGGATGCCTGCCTTCCATCTGAGGTACGGTATGCCTGCCTGTACTGGGTCTATCACCTTGAGGGCGCAGGGTTTTATGATGGTGACTCTGGGCAAGTGTACAGCTTTCTGCAGTGTCACTTCCTTCACTGGCTAGAGTCATTGAGCCTTCTAGGGAGAGCTCGGGAAAGTGTGCATCTTATCGAGGCGTTGCAATCGCTATATAAGGTCCGTGAAACCACAGGGTATCCCAGGGACGCAGTGTACTGACTCCGAACTAGACTCGAGGTGACAAACAACTGTCCGAATTCCTCGACGACGCCATGCGTTTCATTCTCGCCAACACTTACGCTATCGACAATACGCCACTCCAGATATATTCCTCTCTCCTTATTTTTTCGCCAAACAGGAGCAAAATACGTGCTACTTTCAGAAGCGAGATCCCGCGATGGATATCTCTACAGCCAAAGGTAAATGACAATTGGGGGTTATGCATGCAGACGCTCGAGGGCCATGGCCGCTTCGTCACCTCGGTAGCCTTCTCGCCCGATTCGACACTCGTGGCATCGGGCTCCGGCGACGCGACGATCCGGCTCTGGCGCGTGGCCACAGGCGAGTGCGTGCAGACGCTCAAGGGCCATGACGACTCCGTCACCTCGGTAGCCTTCTCGCCCGGTTCGACGCTCGTGGCGTCGGGCTCCTACGACCAGACGATCCGGCTCTGGCGCGTGGCCACGGGCCACTGCGTGCAGACGCTCGAGGGCCATGACGACTCGGTCAGGTCGGTAGCCTTCTCGGCTGATTCGACGCTCGTGGCGTCGGGCTCCGACGACGAGACGATCCGGCTCTGGCGCGTGGCCACGGGCCACTGCGTGCGGACGCTCAAGGGCCATGGCCACTCGGTCACCTCGGTAGCCCTCTCGGCCGATTCGACGCTCGTGGCGTCGGGCTCCTACGACCAGACGATCCGGCTCTGGCGCGTGGCCACGGGCCACTGCGTGCAGACGCTCGAGGGCCATGGCCACTGGGTCACCTCGGTAGCCCTCTCGGCCGATTCGACGCTCGTGGCGTCGGGCTCCTACGACCAGACGATCCGGCTCTGGCGCGTGGCCACGGGCCACTGCGTGCAGACGCTCGAGGGCCATGGCCACTGGGTCACCTCGGTAGCCCTCTCGGCCGATTCGACGCTCGTGGCGTCGGGCTCCTACGATGGGACAATCCGGCTCTGGCGCGGGGCCACGGGCCACTGCGTGCAGACGCTCGAGGGCCATGGCCACTGGGTCACCTCGGTAGCCCTCTCGGCCGATTCGACGCTCGTGGCGTCGGGCTCCTACGACCAGACGATCCGGCTCTGGCGCGTGGCCACGGGCCACTGCGTGCGGGCGCTCGAGGGCCATGACGACTCGGTCAGGTCGGTAGCCCTCTCGGCCGATTCGACGCTCGTGGCGTCGGGCTCCTACGACGGGACAATCCGGCTCTGGTGCGTGGCCACGGGCCACTGCATGCGGACGCTCGTGGGCCATGACGACTCGGTCAGGTCGGTAGCCTTCTCGGCCGATTCGACGCTCGTGGCGTCGGGCTCCGACGACGAGACGATCCGGCTTTGGTGCGTGGCCACAGGCGAATGCGTGCAGACGCTCGTGGACCATGACGAGTCGGTCATGTCGGTAGCCTTCTCGGCCGATTCGACGCTCGTGGCGTCGGGCTCCGACGACGAGACGATCCGGCTCTGGCGCGTGGCCACGGGCCACTGCATGCGGACGCTCGTGGGCCATGGCCACTCGGTCAGGTCGGTAGCCTTCTCGGCCGATTCGACGCTCGTGGCGTCGGGCTCCTACGACCAGACGATCCGGCTCTGGCGCGTGGCCACGGGCCACTGCATGCAGACGCTCGTGGGCCATGACGACTCGGTCATGTCGGTAGCCCTCTCGGCCGATTCGACGCTCGTGGCGTCGGGCTCCGACGACGGGACGATCCGGCTCTGGTGCGTGGCCACGGGCGACTGCGTGCAGACACTCATTGTGGGGTTTGCTTCGTGTCGCCTGTCTTTTGACTACGGCGGCTTACTTTTGCTGACCGATCGTGGTACAATACAAGTAGAGACATCGGAACATTCCCCCTCTGAGCCCGTCGCCAATGCAACGGCTGCTGTTTACCCCCTATTCGGCATCAGCGAAGACGGGGCCTGGATCACATGGGTTGGAAAGAAGTTGTTCTGGCTGCCCAAAGAATACCGGCCCTCCGCATCTGCGGTATCTGGGTCCACCGTCGCGATTGGCTGTGCAAAAGGGCTAATACTTATCGGACTTTCGCATCAAGCCCTCCCAGAGGAACTCACCGATCACGGAGGTTAAAAAGCCAAGCATATTAATAATCACGACTTTGTGACAGAAGGTAGGAAGTTGACAGAGTCAGACAACGCCCATTGTGATGGTGACAACAGAGGCCCACACAATCGGCTAAGCTCCGGCTAATACCTGTCATGTCCCTCGTTTCTCATCCGGAAGGTAGACCCATTTTTCTCACATCATTGGTGATGGTCAATGCTCATGAGAGACCACAAAAGAGAGTGTGAAGGAGGAAGCCGGTTTCGCTCATAGCTGTAACCCAGATCCTTCAATCTCTTCAGGAAGCCACGCTCGAAGGCCGCAACTTCCTCACGTGCCGCGTCGTCCAGTCTCTGAGGATCTCCGCCAGCTGAAAAGCCAAATACGGACCACCTGCAGCTGCGTGCGTGTGACGGGAGGAAGCAGACCATCGCCACCGACTCGTTCACCTCACCGAACGCCTCTGTGCTCACTCCCAAGCTCTCTCAGCCACCCTTTGGAAGTCGACTTTGAAACGACAGGTTGCCATTGCGAGGGGTGCGGCTGTCGTCCAGGCAAGCAGCAGGGCGCCCCGGCGGCCGATTGGGCAATCATTGTCATTCTAAAGCCAGCGCTCACACAGCGTGCAGCGGCCGCACCGCCTGTGCGCTTGGCGAATCCAACTGAGTATACTCAAGCATCTGCTCCAGTTGTGTACGAAATCGATCTGGTGCACGCTAGTAGGATTGTACAGTGCGTCGAACAGCACCTCATGTGTTCTATGGCCCCCGTCAGTTCGACGGAGGAGGCGTCGAGGTACCTGCGTAGAGAGCGCAAGGCCACACGATGCATCGAGGCCATGCACACAGCTCCCGACCCCCGTCGTAAACCGGTTCGGCCCCGCAATCAATTAGCAAGCCAAGATTCTTAATTGTCAAGGTACCATGTTCCAAGCTTTAAGGACTGCGGGAGACTGGCTGCCTGGCTGGCGAGGTCGCTCCGTCGATTTCCATATTCCATTCGATAAATAGCAGAAGCCAAGGCATAAGTCCAAACACCATCAAGTCAAACAAATACAGCGCCCTGGCTGCTGTAGCGCATCTCTCATGCTCACGGTCAGCTGATGAATTTCGCTCTCCCACAAGTGTATTTCCTGTCAACTCCGCAGAAGTCATTAAACCCAGTCCCAGTAACCCAACTGCCAGCCGCACCCTCGTTTTCGCTGGGATTTTGTACCGGTGAATCAGCCATCTCGCCCAAACGATAACAGCGACAAACATGACGGGTGCCTCAATAATCTCGGCGCTAGATGAGCGTAATTGGAACTTCGGAATAACATAGAGTTGCCGGACGATGCCGAAGACGAAGCCTGTAGAGAAGACAACACCGAAATACGTGCAGGCGAGGCGAATTGTAGTCGTGAAGGCAACAGTATCGAGAATATCAGCGGCAGCGTTTGCTTTCGTCATGGTCTTCCAGAGTATTCCTGTTCGATGCTAGTCGGGATGTCGCACATAGAGCAAGCTTCATATTGCATAACATCTGCACTGAGAATATTTGCCCGCGGAAGCCGATGCTATAATCCGTGTGTTAAGGTCGAGCGCCTGCACGCGTTGTGCTTTGACTTCGGTTGAGGTCAAAGCTCAAACACTGGTTGCATATATTTGCACACCAGCTTCAATTACAGGGACTTTGCACCACAAAGCAAATATTTCCTTTGTGTATAAAGAGCAGCGCACTGTCGTGCGCTTGCAGATAGCTCTTCAAGATAATTCTCATCAATTACACGATGCCAACTGTGATCCCTGTGGAGCCAATTGTCTGACACGGGATTCGGGGTTCGACTTGAAGTCTTATCTAAATGGCACACGAGCTTTTATGAGGTTATGAAGACCGAAAGAAGGGTCGAGTAGGACGCACTCAGGCTGAAGGCAAAGCAGAAATCGCGCCACCAGCCCGCGACGTGGTCGAATGGTTGTATTGTCTCGATGGGCTGAGTTCAGCGACCCTGGTTGTTTCAGTTCATTGGTTGATCGCTCGGGATGGTTCCAGGCCCCCTTTGTCAGTGGGCCCATCGAATAAAGATGTCCGTTGGGCAGCCACCAAAAAGTGGTGGGTCACGCCACAGGTCACTTGTACTTGTTTGGTGGGTGTAATGTTGCAGGCCAGGTTGTCGAATTAAATTTACAATTTACATCTATCTAATAGCGCCTCTCGTGGAGAGGTTTAGATAGTCTCTACGGGGACGTGGATGACGGCGTGGTGTGGCGGGTATGAAGTTACAGTTGTGGCAGGTTACGGAGTCTCCCGCGCCAAATGCTTCCGCTCAGCAGGAGGTAGAACCGTGGAGCGGGCCCGATCCAGCAGAAGCCAGTGCATCAGGTCCGCGAGCACGCATCTGCGGTGCTGCTTGCTGCGCAGCCTTACTGCATGCATCGTCCGGGCCTTCCTTGGCAAGCTTGAGCTGCTTGTTGAGCTGCCAGGAGACACGCAAGGCGACAACACCTATTGGTGCCCGCGAATGCAATCAGTTCACGGATGTTCCACCCATTCTTAGACCACCTACCAGCTTGTGCTCCAGGGTCGGCCCCATTGCCGTTGGCAGAGGGACAGGGGTCCGGGGCTGGGGACCGGCACAGCCGGATCCACATCTCTGGGCATGGCCCGTGACAAAATAGGAGCTTGACGAGGCCTGTCGTGCTGCCGCTGCTCCTCAACCTTTGACCGTCCTCTCTCTAGTGCACTGTCGGGCATTTCGACGGGGGAATTGGCTAGGTCTCGGAAGTGTGCTAAGTTGCGCCAGAGGTGCAAGTTGCATTATCGGCTCCGCGGAATGCGCTGAGCACAATTTGCCAACTGGGAAACTGCGCCCGCCCACATTTTTGCGATAAAAAGCTCAGGTCAACGCAAGGCCAATTAATCCCCTTATCATTTCAGCACTCATGAGTTAGATAAATTGTTTTTTTTCCGAACAACAGTAAAGCGCTTTAAGGATGACAATAAACATATTTTAAGTAATACAGATAGCGGAACATTTTGATGAATAGAACAATTTACACAATGCTTGCACCGTATATTTAGGCCCTTTGGGCCTCGATTACTGTGTAATTCGTTGCTTATCGAACTAAGTTCTATCGCTCAAAATTCTTTATTGTACAGATCCATTGTTTGGTAGCGATAATTCACCTCGTCTGATTAGCTCGTCTACAGAACCGAGTACGGCACATGTTACAGAATCGAAGGGTGACGCGTGAGCCATAATGCGCCCCGCCTGTTGCATTCGGAGCTTTAAGTTCGGCACAAATAGTCTACTCGAACTCAACAGCAGCTGCAGCTAATGTGCCGGAGCCATAAACAGCGGAGGGCCAATGTGGACGTAGGCACAAGAGTCCGCCGGCATGCGTAGAGAGCAGGCATCAATTCGCTAGGACTCGAACGAGACTAATATACTCTATCAGTAGATTTGAAGACTAGTGGAAATTAGCAGTAGGACTACGAACTACATGCTGAGAAACCCCTTTCGCAGTGCGAACCTTGCGCTATTCGACGAGCTTCGCCAGCTTTGCTTTACGACCACCATCCGCATGTGGCGGTATTTTCACGGCGACGAAAGTATTTTGACCCGTCTCAGCAACCGCATGCACAGCCACATCGTCATCAAAGGGCCACTCGTCAAGGAACTCCTCTTCGCCGCGGGAGTCGTACTCGACGAATTGCGTCTTGTCGATACATTGACGTGCTGCCGCCCATGCGTCCGCACGATGCACATATGCTCCTTCTATCTCAGCTGTTTGAGCTGCGCCGGTGCGGTCGACGTTGTAGTCTATGGTGGTTTGCAAGACATAATGCAGAAATCTGGCGCCATCAGGGAGCTGTACATCTCCATCGCGGCGGACAGCGAGGGATTCATTGTTGGCCGTCGTATCGATGCGCATGGTAAATTCCTGTCCAGCGGGTGTGCGGGCAACCACCGTAACGCCCTCTCCGCGGCTCCAAGTTGCCGCCGAACAAAGGGCGGAACGTACGTCGAATTGCTCGAAGTCGTCGGTGTTAAACCCGATTTGTTGCAGGGCGACTGCGCTGTACGCCTTAGCGGCCTCCAGTGTACCATGCGTTCCGAGTACGAAGTAGTGGCGGGTGCCACCAGACGCATCCTTCCGCCAGTCGACTATGGTAAGGATCGTATGGAAAAGATCCTCGGGAGCATTTGAGATCCCGGCGTCGTTCTTCTTCGCTGGCATGGTGACAGACGGGTCTTGGGTGGTCAGGGATAATGCGAAGTCCAGAATAGATGTGTGGCATCCGAGACCGAGGGGATCGATTTAATCTTTGGCCGCCACTGGACGCAGTCATCCCCTGTGACAACTCTGCTACTTACATTCTATTATCACGCCACCGGAACCTTCGAACAGTCACGGCAGTTGGGCACAGTATGCGCATACCTGACCAATAGACTTGTAGTCCAGAAGCCTCAGCGAACAGTCGAGGCCTCGGCCAGCCTAACGCGTGATGACGCCACTGAATTTACGACCCCACCTCTCCCCCTCCCGAGCGGGCCATCCACAACGGCTGAAAACGAGTCTGACCTCCCCCCTTGCACCTTTGTCGTGATGGCCAGGGGGGCGCAGGTCGAGTCTAGGAGCCATATACTCGATGCACATTTTATTTTGTAGAACCTTTGTGGGTGGGGCATTGGCTGGAGCGTAACATGCTCCGACTCATCAGATCCCTTGCATACGCGTGACACCTCAGGCCATGGTCGGCACCTAGCACCTTGCTGCGGTTCGACAGGCATGGTGTTATGGGCGTAAGAAGTTTAGCTGGCGCGGCGACCTTGCAACCACGCCACCATTCAAGGTTTAGCACACACATGGTGACACGGTGTACATAACAGCAGCCTCGTTCAAACCTCCACGTTCCCAGCACCGCCAATATTTCGCGCAATCTTAGTCAACCTGCCATTGCCGCACGCACGAGCCGAATTTGTCGCCATCGCATGCCCATTCCGAGATGGCGTTCTGGCGTAACATCATTGAATGTGCCTGGGAAACCAGGCTGCTCATGGGCATTGCGGGATTGAGTACTTGTGCAACACACAACAGTGCAAGACATAGGTTCGCAGAGACTTGGCGGAACGTTGCGAACGAAGCGCGGTATGCGTTGGGGCTACACCTCCTTGCAAGCGTTCTATCAGTACCGATGGTGATGAAAGTTCTACGTTTACACCCAAAACAAGGTGTCCTGCCGTGGTCTTTCTGGAACCTGCTGCTCGAAGCCAGTATGACACTGAGGCTTGGCGTTAAAGCGGAGTTCCAGCTTGCCATCTGGAATTTAATTCTTGCCGCTGGCGGGATATCTGATCAGAAGGTACCAGATTCCGCTATTCTGCCCACAGGCACCGCTAATCGATTCACAGTCTCCCTGTCACCTTTTCAAGAATGTCTGGGCGATTACCACTGTCCGAGAGTTATGGGAACAAATCCTCTATCAGAACATCCAACAGGCGGGCGCCCAACTGCACATCCATTGTGGTCAAGTGCTAATGCAGAAATAGCCGCTCCAAATGTACGACCGTAGCGATCGTTGGTCTCTTGGCATAATTCATCGAGCCCTTTCACCCAACATTGTACACATTGCTGTAGTCATCGGCCTTGGAGCAGTATACTATTTGATTCAATACGTCACCAGTTCATTTACTCCCGAGATTTGCGGATATGTAGCCGCAGCATTCGAATTTGTCATGTTACAGGTAGGAGCTCTCGCCATTGAGCGCGTCTTCCTGGATGCACGAGGAGAGGACGTGATTCTGTACGAAGTCGGGCTCCATTACGAGACAATCCTCGGAAGAATCTGGACCATAGGCTGCCTATTGCTTTCTTGCCATGGCATGTTGGGATCCGAACTTGGCCGAGAAATTGCAGAGATGGCCGCGACTGGACCTTTTAATACCCGGCACAATCACAAGGCGCCAGTATAAACCTATTCGGCGACTGCGTAGTAAGGCACCATTTTGGGCAATAAAAGACTCTCGGTTCTTTCCATCCAATGACTGACTAAAGTCGGCGTATTGCTTGCTAAGGCCTGTGCAAGCCTCATGGGCTGCCGCCTTCTTGTTCTCCGGTTCTTGTGCCTCAGTTACGTACACAAGCTAAAGTACCACTCATGAATGTGTCAAGATGATTCGTGCCGTGGCTGCGGTGTGCAACTCCACGAGCCCATGCCTCAAGTGATCATAGCATTGGGCATAACGTTACACTAAGATGCAAATAGCGAAGCACGCAGCGTTGCGAGACGTAGAACTTGTCGTTTCGACCCACATACGGCGCAAATCGTGGTCTTAGTAGCCAAAAGCGCGGACGTCGTGGTTATGAAGTAGATAGATTACTTTTAGCGAGGCATAAAATTGATGCGCCCTATCGGCCAACCTTGAATCCTTCAGCATCGATATCGACTGCAGTACCGCAAGACGTCGTCTAACCCGAGATTTTCTTATTACCAGCACTTGGCGTTTCATAGTTGCCCAGCAGCAGACTTCCTATCATCCCGGAGCATCAGGAGTGCTGAGGCTGGCTACTGCACCACACCTCTTTTGTGGAACTAGACCCTACTTGCCTGAGATAACCCTTTTTGAGTAGGTCCAATGTAGGCAGCGGATGGTCACCGCAGCACACTCACCAGTGCGAAACTCACAAACCGTGTATGAGCAAGCTTCATCTTGTTATTCTCTGCTGGGTTTGCTGTGTCCGGCCACGTTCAATCTACGGACCTGCTGGGAAGGCAGAAGCGGATGACTCGCACGAGCATGCATACTAGGAGGGAACAGGCGAGGCACTACTATTTGTACCCATATTATCATGCCTTCGACTTAAGTAGCTAGATTGCCGTTATTAATTGCACCCTCTGCAAGTCATTGCTGGTATATACGGCTGTCCCAATAACTGCACCCCACGCATCTGAGCTCGCCCTGAACAAATTGTACTTAGGAGGGCTCGGAGGCGAGGCGGTGTAAACGGGCAGTGGCTCGTTATCCCAGCTGGCGCCTGTACATGGAGACTCCGCGACGACGACTGCAAAGGACATCTTGAACAACTTGCAAGTGCCTCCGTGGACCGCCAATTGAGGCGACCCTTCAGGTGCGCGTTCGTTAGACATCATGATCTCAACTTTTAGAGAATGCGAAATCTCGGTCCCTTCGGTCGTCCTCATACTGCAGGCGTACTGCTGCTCCTTTTCATGGTTGGGCCTGTTATCACCGACATGCTGACCAATGTAGAAATCAAACTCCATGTCGACGGTACCGTTTGCCCTGTAGTCCGACTTCCAACCACCGTATAATTTCTTCTCACCAATGACACGGGTATCTGTGCGAAGCGTACCCTTTATGCACTGTCCGCCCACTGTTGCCACAGACTGTGCAAATGCAGTGTGGCTCTTGCAGGCGGGAGCGATCGTCTTGATGGATTCAACCAGCTTCCAAGTCACGCACGTAGGCTTTTGCAGCTCGACTATCCTCAGCTGGTGATTGTGGGTCATGAGGCCGTCGAGCTTTAGAGTCAGCTTGTTGACCGCTGTCGGGTAGACGACTGTGCTGTAATACACATCGGCTCTGATACTCGATGGAGAGACTTGAAGCGAGTGACGCGGATAGAGTGGCTCAAACAGGGCGCGTTTGACAGGGATTGTGCGCGTGAGCTTCAACTTATAACAGGAACTGGAGTTTGTCCGTCTCGCTATGGCTTGCGCTTCAAACTGGTAAGATATGCAAAGGACAGGAGCATCCAGAGAAGCCGGAAGATGACCCTTGAGTAGAGTGGAGAAGGGAAAGTGGTGCCTCCCCTGGCAAAGACCAACAGAACCCAAGAGGATGGCCCAGGACACTAGTTCGCTATCCTGTTCCCGGCAGCCGAGGCAGTGCCCCTGATACGGGCGCTTACAGACCACATGAATGCTAAGTTTAGCAGTGAAGTCTGCCACATTGACACTGTCGTGGAGGACGTCGAGGCATAGCTGTCCACCGAACAAGGCCCCAGAACTCTCTTCAGCAGTCCCGTAGTACACCACGGGCGGGCTCTCGATATTGCAGGATAGGGCCACAGTATGGTGGGCACTCGATGAGTCAGATCGACTTTTCGCCTCGTCGGTGGAATGGCCAAATAAACTGTGTAGGCTGTGGCGCTTCTTGGTTTTGCCGCCAAGATTCTGATGCTTCGATTCGGAGTTATGATGATTTACAGGCATTGAACCGGGTCCAAAATGGAGGGTGCGTGCGCCAGTGTCTATCGCCTCGACTTTATGACAGGAAAATGTGTGGCCGGATGAGCACCATAGAACGTCACTCATCCGTTTGTACTTGGCGACGGCAATGACCGGGCGTCCTGAGCAGGCAGCTATGTGTAACGACAGAACTTGGCTTCTCAAGTTGTCCAGCAATGAACAGGGTTCCTGCTCTGTAGCCGAATCAGATGGTTTGATGGTTGGCAGTCACTGGGGCGTGTTAGATTGATACCCGACCGATGCGTTGGTTCGATGGCAATCCCGCCATATATTCCCCTTGTGCTCTCTCATTGGCATCATTGGCACCGCTAATAAAAGAGCATGGGGGCCACCAGCGAGCTGTGTGTGCGTCGTGGCTCCACCGCTAGCCAAGTGGTTCGAGATGTGGCACGACAGTATTAGCGAGCCAGCCTAGTCTGCAAAGGGACACTGTTTGCAATCTCCAGCTGTGACTTCCTAGCTCCTCCGCAAGATCTGTCGCAACATCTCTGGCATAGTATTACGCGGCCGCTATTTGAAGAAATCCAACTACAAAATAACCTGTAAAGACGATAATTTGAATCGGGTTCATAACTTCTCGAGGCTGGTTGTCGCGGTGCAGCCTATTACATGGTCATTTAGTTCCGAGAGCACTATTTGCGTGTTCTAGGCCCGATCCACCTTCTGCCCGTGGTGGCGTGACTGTCCAGGTGGCCCGACCGTCCAGACCGATACCAGATGTTACCTTGGTCCAGCCTTTGTTAGACCTGGCTAGACCATGCGAAATGGTGGACTGCCTCGCTGTCCAGGAGAGATCCCGAGTCGGAACGGCTGCTTGTGTACTGAGTGAGCGTCATCGCCTCGAAGGGTGGTCTGGACAGCAAGATCCGACAAGGGCGACATGACTGCGCTCGTGGCCGAGTCATCAGGTGGCCAGCCAAGTCTGACGGCGGCGAAACCTTTAGCCGAGCCTCCGGGAGCCCCACCCTCCTCACGCGACAGGGGCGCCTCGGCGCGGCGCCTCAAATCCCGCTCCTGAACCCAGTCAACATCCTGTCGCGCTGTCGCGACCACCGTAGCGCTCAGCAAGACAACAATAGCTCTCAGCAATGGCAGCCGCATTTGCTGACGGCGCCGCGAGTGCCGATGACAAGGTCACCATCGTTATAATCGGTCAGCTCTCCTCCCCGTTTGGCGGTCTGGGAAGCTAATACGAACTTCAAAGGTGGTGGGATTATTGGCTGCACTACGGCCTACTACCTCACCCGCCATCCAGCGTATTCGCCCGAGAAGCATTCAATTACGCTAATCGAGAAAACACGCCTCGCCGGCGGAGCATCTGGAAAGGCAGGCGGGCTTCTAGCTCAATGGGCGTATCCGTCGTGTCTAGTTTCGCTGAGCTACTCGCTACACGCCGAGTTGGCCGCCGCACACGATGGTACCCGCTCATGGGGATATCGCCGGATCAGATGCGGCAAGATTACCGTCCAGGATCATAATCGGAATGATTCTGGCGGTATGGCACCGCTGTCCAGGGTGATGGAGCAACTTGCAAACTGGGTTCCTTTAGGGAAGACCAAAGAGGTAAGTCGAGAGGCCAACAAGATTTCAGCAGCGAGTATTCCTGAGGATCTCGACTGGTTCCGACGGGATTGCATTCACCAATATGAAGATATCGCTCCGAATGAGGAAACGGCACAAGTGCATCCCTACCAGTTCACGCTTATGATGGCGAAGCTTGCTGCGGATAAGGGCGTTAAGATCGTGTTTGGGGGCGTTGATTCCATTGAGTATGTGGAGGATACGAGCATCACAACGGCCGACACACAAACGCCTCAGAAAGTGCGTTCCGTGCACTATACCAAGAGGGGAACGAGAGACAAAGAGTCCATATCTGCCGATTTTGTCATTGTCGCCGCCGGGCCATGGACTCCCCAGTTGTTTCCGTTCGTGCCCATGAACGCTCTACGGGCGCACAGCGTAACAATCAAGCCTAGCCGACCTATATCTGCCTACTGTCTTTTCACGGAGATACCCGCTCCATACAACTTCTCGGCAGCCGCCTCGGGCGCAACCCCCGAGGTCAAACTCTGCCCGGAGGTATACTCACGCCCTAATAACGAGGTTTACATTGCCGGATCCGGAGATGATCGAGTTCCTCTGCCGCTAAGCACAGATGAAGTGGAGGTAGACCGCGAAGCATGTCAGCAGATTGAAGACGCGCTGGTTGGTGTGTCGGATGAATTGCGCTGTGGAACAGTAACCGGCCGGAGAGCATGCTATCTCCCAACTGTGGACCTACCAGCCGGGAACCCGCTTGTGGGTCCCACATGGATTCAAGGGCTCGTTTTGGCAACAGGGCACAGCTGCTGGGGGATCCATAACGCACCGGCAACGGGCAAGTTGGTCAGTGAAATGGTGTTTGAAGGCACACCTAAAAGCGCAGATATATCGATATTGGACCCTAGACTGGTTATCTGAATATGGCATAGCAGTATCAGTTGCTTTGGGCGCGAGGCTGACAGGTTCACGAAAACGGAGCATGCAGGTGAAGCCGACAGAGGGTTGCTAGCTTCCGAACGGCCGCCCTGACTTGCTCCTTCGACCTGAGAGTTTGCCGTGTGTCGGCTTGGCCTGCACCTCCTCCTCGTCATCACGCAGCTGCGTCCCGACCTGAATCAGCACAACAACATTTGCCAGCGCGACCGCGACCGCATTCTGCGCGACCTTACAAAGAGGGCCAGTCTTCGTCGCCGGCAATTGAGTTGCCACTCGATGAGAAGATGTGACGCCCTCGGCGGTCATTGTCCACGCCTCCCAACTCTCCTGCGCTGCGCGCTGCGGTTTCGGCTCATGCTTCCTCCTTTCAATTATAGACCCAGCGGAGGTCACTGGGCGGGCTTCATGCGATGTGGTTGTCACTGCCCCCAGCGGCGACGTTTGTCTCACGCCTGCGATCCCGTTCGCGCCAGTCGCTTCCCAGCTTCCTGGGTTCGGAACCGAGCATTTCGATTCAACACCATTCGCAAGCCCCAAGCATCGCCGGTCGCCGACGTCACGCTCCGGTCTGAGACATATCTGGCCGACCCGCCGTTGGCCGTTAGCGGGAGGGCTGACAGTGTGCATGGTCAATTCGCGGCCGTGAATGTTGGTGTATGCTATCGAAAAAGACGTCACAGCTGTTGAGCCGCAGTAGACGCATTGCTTCGGTGGCGGGTGAAACGTCCGCAGAGACGACGGCAAAAATGTCGCGGTCCGAAGCGTGTAGATCAATGAGCCTGAAGTCTGAGCGCCTATTCACTCTAATCGTCCATGGATGCTCCAACGTACCTGAAAGCTTGTTCACAAGATGTAATTCATTTCTCTCTTTGCCGTACACGAATACCACGCCTCTGAGAGAGGTGATTGGAGAGTAATACTTCTCCACTATTGCACTTGCGCCAACAGCATTGTCCGAGACTGTGACCGGTTGAGTGGACCACGAGCCCCCTCGATAGGTCGAAACAAGCGCCGCACTCGCCTTTGTTAAGATGACCAGTCGTGGTGTGGTACGCCTGTCCGAGATAGCATGTACAGACCGCACCGGCTCTGTACAGACACGGACCGAGTCCGTGTTGCCATCCGCCACGCTGAATACCGTCATCCAACCAGTCTCGAAGACGACGAGCAGTTTCGTTTCAGCCGCAAATGGATGCCTGAGGGTAGGGGCCGTAATGAATAAGCATGATACAATACAACCGTCAGACTCCACGCGGAACGATTTATCAAATCGCTGTGATTGGCAGTTCCAGAGAGCCATTTGGTTGTCTTTGGAGCCAATGGCGAGCCATCTCGCTTGGTGATCCAGTGCCACCAAGGTAATGGGCCAGCCGACGGGATGTAGAGGGTCTGGCAGAATAGGCTTGCTGGGATCATCGGGATGTTGAAGGTCCCAGAGTCGAATTTGCCGATCGTACCCGACAGATACGAGAAATCTTCGGGAGCATGATCCTAGCATGAAGATGTCTAATGCATGCTCCTGGGCAAGATGTCTCACCAGAGATGATGAAGAATGCCGGTCAGTGTCCCAACCATTTTGGGCATCCCGTCTCAAAAAGGCCGCAACAGCAAACAGGAAAGGAGTGAAGAGTGAGAATAACGTCCATCTGTGGCTATAAGCGGTAGCCGTCGTGCGTGCGACACTCCAGGCACCAGGGGCTGCTGGAAAGGTCCTATCAGCAGGATTGGTCATGACGACCAACGAAGGTTGTAGCGATATGAACGCCTTGATGGAATTCGGTCTCGCAAGTCGGAGAAGCTCTCTAAGCGTATCTGGTTCCTGCATCTGAAGCCACTTCAACGAAAGGCCCGCTTCCTGGGAGTGGTGAGAGTTTCCCAAGAACTGTGTAGCTGCCGTTGGAAAGGCGGTCCAACGAGCAGGGTGCCAACTGTAGTTCCGCAGCAACGCCAAATCGTCGACAAATTGGCAGACTAAATACAAACAGAGCCCCATGACGAGGGCACCCATCGTTATGAAGCCATTTCGAACGGATTTCGCCGATTTTGTTCGGGACTGTGCGCTTTCTGCTCCAGGTCGTCGGGAGGACGGGCGACGAATGGCACTGAATGACTCTTGGAGACCAAGAGTCCTCGAGTCCATAGTGAGGAACGGAGAGAGGACGATATGGAACATCGCCATGTCGACAACAAGAGACACAGCTGCGAATTGACAAAATGATGAAAGTCCGCTTGGCGCGATATTCGACAGCACTAGGAATATAAGGACACTTTGCAGATATTCCAGGATGCGTGTCCGTCCCTGCCGTAGTATTGGTCGTGAGATACGATTGGCGAGGTTAAGGCGGATTTGCTCCTTGTCCATGTCATGGATAAGGCGTACACTGCACGGAAGTCAGCAGCCGCACACTTCATCTAAAGGTGCAATGATTCCTTACGCGTTCCGGAGACAGTGCATCAGCGGGACAAGTGTATGTACTGCTGGAGGTACGCCAAGTGTATTCACGCCGACACACGAGCAGACAACATGGGCTAAGAAGGAAGCTGTTGACACCTGGGACGCAACGTTAGCATGAGTTGCCGCTATCGCATCCTGGAATGAACAGTCTTTTCATTACCTCCACTGTTATGGCAGCAAAGAAAGCCAACTTGTTGTCGAGATATCTGGTGCCTCTAACACCTGCAACGGCATAGACCGCTGCCAATGTATACAAGGCCGCAATTATCACCTGGTCTATCGACGCGGCCGGTCGATACAGTATTCTGACAATGGTGCGCCCAGGGACGGCATCACCGTCCCTGTGCACAAGCCACCGTTCCTGCTCGCCAGCAAGTGTGGCAGCATGCTCGTTCCACGTTGCCCCAATATCGGTGTCTTCATTGTAGATCAGCGACTGTGCTAGCGCATCGGCGACCAGACCCCTATTGGGCGAGGGGAGGAAATCCACCATGGTAGACTGCGGTCGGAGCTTGATGTCCCAATGCGACACGTAGTTCGCGTGTTGAGTTATAGTACCGATGAGGTTGTCGTCAGATTCAATATAACCTGCGGAGCAGTTCCAGGCAGTCACCAGGGAATGCACTGCTGGAAGATTTGGCCGCAATTGGGCTGCCAAATCAGGCGCAACAGTGCGTCCATCAGCGGCAAGGGGGCGGTTGCAGTCCTGTATTTTGTCAAACAGGCTGCGATGGACGACGGCCGCCGCGGCGAGGGTTTCCTTTTCAAGAGCTTGCATCCAACGACCGTAGACCAACGCTTGTTTCATGGAAATGTCGGGTTGTATAGATTCCGTGGTCTGGTACAGAGCGTCAACAGAAGCCCACGCGTCGGCCGGATGATGAAGAACATTCGAGTCGGCGATACGGGCGATAGGTGCGACAACACAGAAGCGGAGGAGGATGAGGGTTGCCAAGGCAATCATCAACCGGTCGCGAACGGGAGCGCCGTTAGCGCCATGGCTCAGCGGTTCCCGCTGGTCGTTCGCAGAGCGAACCAAGCGGGATACCTAGACAAGTAGAGTCAGTATACACCTCGAAGAGTCACCCGGGCCAGCCCTGCCCGTCGCCGCGCTTTGAAAGATCGGGTCGGAGCAACATCAAGTGCATCCTTACCATAGCGGTTTGCAGGGTGCAGATTCGAATAAACACAGTCGTGTCGCCTTAGGCGTGGTAATGATTTCCATCAGAGGTAAATTAGTAATGCGACATGCAGATCGAAGCACAGAGTCCACGGCAACGCGGGAGGAGGTCTGAGCAGCGTTCTAGGCGGACGCCCGTCCACATGAAGGCTGGCCTCTACTGCCTTAAAATGGCCGCGGAAGACCAGCAGTCCACGTGACTTCCACAACTCTGGGACCAACCTCTCAAGTTGTAATGTACCCCTCATCCACGTGACGGGTGCCAGCAAGCCACTCAAATACACGCACACAGAGATCAGCTGCAACCTCTTCTGCGCCTGGCCCAAGGCCCATTGCGCCAGCATTGTCGCAGGTCGTCCAGCGTCGAAGCAGTCCAGCCATCTGCTCCAGGAGCTCCGTACACCTCACCGCAACAGTGCGATGTTTGAAAATTACTTCCAGGCATCGATACAGCGACAGGAAGCCAAGGAGTCGAAGGTCGCGCATCGGATGACTGAGACACCTCAATAGACTGGACCTGGCCTTGGTGAAGTCGCGATGGTGGGAAAGAGCAATAGCGACGGCACACTGTAAAGGCAAAATAAACTCCGCGTGGAACGCTGATTGCGCCTGCATGCCATTCTCGAAGCCCAAATGGGCTGGCAGCGCGTCCACCGCGCGAATTGCGTTGCCGATATGAGATGACGGATTATTATCCACCAAAACAGCACGTGCTACCAGCCCGTAGGCCAAGGCGACAGAGTCGGGAGGGGCAATATCGGTTGCAGATCGTAAATCATTTGCAATGCCCGCCTGGCCCAGACCGCCTTCGCCGCCAGCCTCGAGGTAGTTCATCAGCAATTTGTGTACTGACGTAATCGCCGACAACGCCGCTAGCGCATCGATTGGTGACTGTATGAAGGGGTCGCCGGGCACGCTGCACACCATACCTGCAGACGAGAACGTTGAAAGAGACTGCCATACTAGATCTTGAAGCAGCTGCATCATTTTGTCCGTAAACACCTCTTCCGGCTCACGTGACAAGAGGTTGTGCAGGTGCTCCGGCAACTGTAGACGCTGGCCCTCGAGGGCTCGTGCCTTGTTCCATTGGCTGCCTGCCAATAGCCTCGCGAACTGCCGGATGCTGAGTTGACAGAATGGCAACACCCTGGCCAAGCCCCATGCGAGAAGGTGAATATGTAAGGCCATCATCATCCTGCGGTATGGCGTCTCCGGCAACGATACGGATGCCACTAGCGTCACAAGTAGCCGGGTATTGGTGACCTGGCTATCGCCTCCCGCGAGTTGGGCGTCTAACAAAACGTCGCAGGCTTTGATGCGGGCCGCACCTGTGTCTCCCGAGGTATCAGCGTGGCTACTGAGAGCGACTCGGCCGAAGACAACGCGATTTATCCCGAGCTTGCAGAGGCTAAAAATAGCCGCGGCTAACCCTCTCAATAGCCCGTCGGGGACCTTTATTGTCTGAACAGCCGTTTGAAAGGCGAGCCGCCGAAGAGCCTGCGGCCCCGCGGCAGCACAGCCCCTGCCACGCTTGTCAAATTGTTGCAACGGCCTGGGCACTGTTTTCTGTTCCGTGGCGAACAGAGACACCTGGATGATGCAACCGACTAACCCAAAGAGTAGGACTGCTTTCATAACCAGGAGGAAGGCATCGGAGGATGATGTATGCTTGATGAGACCGAGACGGTAGAGTGAGCGTGAGAATCCCTCTAGGAGGGGCATTGGCACTGCGAAAAGGCCTCTGCCGTCCGGTATGTCGTTGCCTTGCTGGCCGGTGAAGGCCGCTTCAGTGGTCATAATGCCGGCAAGACAGGCAAGCATCAGCTTGCTCAAATGCCTACCGCGGCTGGCAGCTCGTGCTCCGTCTTGGCTCAGTTCTGGGCTAGCTGCTTGGGTGAGTTGCCGGATCTGTCCTCTCATAATGGATGTCTCCTGTTCCAGTATCTGTACTTTCTGCTCCAGATCGCGAATATACTCCTTCGCTTTTGTCAAGATGAGTCCCTTGCTTGGATTCGGGGCTGGTGCGCGGGGTTTCGCCTCATGCGTCTCGTCGCTTGGCCCATCGCTGCCGACGCCATTTTGGAGCGCAGGAATGCACTCCCCTAGCTCGCGGATCCCGTCCTTGAGCTTGGCACGATAGCGCTGTTCGACCTTGGTATGGTCCAACCTCCTCCGGAGTCGAGCCTGTTGGGGGTCTGGCGCCTCACAGTCGCTGTCTTGTACCGCGCTAGAGTCCCGCTTCTTGATCACGGCAGTGTTGTGGAGTCTGTCGATGACCACAGGTGGACTTGTTGAACTTGGTGAGTGGGAGTGATACGATACTGGCCGCTGAGCCTCCTCTGCCGTTTCCGTAGTGTCGTGAAGCTTGTGGAAAGCACCAGAGCTGTCGCCCTGCCGCTCAGACTCGGCTATCGTGTAGGTCGAGCCATGGGCTGGTTCAGACCCGACATAGCTTGTGTTCGGCGTCGAAGCAGACCCGGAAAGTGAAATGTTAGGCGGTGACAAAGTATCAGGGCTGTCGAAGTCGAATGGCAATCCTGCCCATAGCGATGGAGTTGACGGGTGGCATAAAGAAGCCTTCTGCTCCAGTTGCACCGCTTTGGGGGGGGGTACATCATTGATGTGGCCACTGTCAGGCCAGTCATCCCAAGTGTAATCGAGCCAGTCCTTCAAGTCGCTCCACTGAGATGCTACCGGTTCGATCTCTGGGGTTTTCTTGGGAGGCGCGGGATGGATAGTGGAAACAACCGTGTTCACACTCGAGTGACGGGTCGCCGCGCATTCGTTAATTGCCACGAGACGCTCCCTCAAAGTCGGTGGGAGCGACGCGGGGATGTCAAGGAAGTCGAACGGCTCGAAATTGTGGTCGTCCACCAAGGCGTCCTGATTCGTTAGCCCACGAGTACAGGATATCGCCAGTTGGACGAGGGGTGATTACAAGCCCTTGGACGTCCATATCGGTGCGCCGGTCACCACCAAGGACTTGATTCACGATATCCATAACGTCTCGTACCGTAAGGGAGCTCGGCGCATCCGACGTCGCACGCGGCTAGGAGTAGTTGCCGCCACGGATCTCTGCGATGAGAAATCTGTTGAATCTGTTGAATACCTCACGGGGCCATCGCAACCTGGAAATAGTTTTGCTGGGTGGCGTGATGTCGGGTCACTGGACGAACTGTGGCCAATGAGATGCGGGCTTCTCGGGCCAAGCGAGACCCCCGCACACTACTTCCGCTTTCACATTCTCACTATGGCGGGTCGACTGATACATGGGATCCGGGTGCCCACGCAGAATGGGCACCTGGGTGCCCAAAACATGTCAGCGCACCAACCTTTACTGACTTGGCCGCTGTGACTTAGCGCATTGGCGTCCCCCACGACGCCCATTACAGTACACCGAACCGCCCCGGCCGCTCTGATGACGCCCTTCCGCCTGAAGCCAGCTGCGAGTCCCGCGCAGCTCTCTTAACGGCGATCCAACGACTGGACTAAATCTCATGGATATGGTTTGCCATGGGAATATCACTGAAGACTAAATAGCCTTGTTTAAGTTATGTTCGCTTGTGATCGAAGCAAGCGGCCGTCGAGCGTTTCTCGCATGGGCCAAGCATTCGCAAGACTAGGTGCTGAGCCCATGGTCTGGATCCAGAACGTGCTAAGCACAATCACCCACCAAGGCGATGACCCGTCTGCACACCCTACGCGTTGCCGACTCGGCGAGAAGATGCGTCAATCATTTCCAATATTTTTATTTACATCGGGCTTTAAGCTATTTGTTTGTACCCAGATCGTTGACAGAGAGTGAATGACTGCAACCTGAAAAATGGTGCTGCACCTGGCGTACACCGCCGCTAGGATTCGGGCAGAGGGCACTGAAAATACAGTGGTCAAGCCAATGAAGGTTGGTGCGCTGATATGTTTTGGGCACCCAGGTGCCCATGTATCAGTCGCCGTATGGCGGTCGTGACTGACCTGCCGTCAACAACCCGAACCACATGCAAAAAGGGCATCTCTCTGGCGACAATATTGCCGTTAGAGTTACACTTGTCGCTGGAGAGTATTGTTGCGCTGCATCCGGTAGTAGCTCGGTGGCGTGGCGTCCCTCATGGCGCTTGATGGGCAAGCAATAAAGCGCCCTTGCTACTTTGTTCCTCTTCTCTAACCACCGCGAATTTTGCAGGTGAAGTCCTTACCAATCTTAGGGCCTTGCGGAGTGTTCTTGCTACTCTTCCCCAACGCCAATACCAACAATTATTTAGTGTCCGCAACTTTAAACCCAAGGCCGCTACTGTGGCCAAGGACGTGCTAGGCTGACGAACTTAACTTAACGTACAAGGAAGAATGTTGGGGATCGACTGTTTGTCGAAGGGCTTAACAGATGGTCCAGGTTAGTAGCAATCGTGGCTGCCTCAGACGCCAACCATAGTGAATTCCACCACCCCACCGTCCACAGCTGGCATTTGAACGGCTCAACGGCGCCCTCATCGCACCGTCCGCGGTGTCAGACAATTGGGTCCACTGGGTCCATCTTTGGTATCAGTCGTTTGATGAGAATTATCTTGAAGAGCTCGAGCTAGACGCACGTCAAAGCGCGGCTCTTTATAGACAAAGAAGAGACCTGCTTTGTGGTGCAGAATGAGGCTGTCGGCGATGCCTGGCACACCCGCGTTTGAGCTTTGACCTCAACGAGGGTCCAAAACAGCACGCATGCAGACGCTCGACCTTAACATGCGTGTTATAGTATCCGGCTTCCATGCACAACCTTGCTGAGTCAGTATGGTATACGGCCCGAGCCTGGCTGTTTGTGCGACACGCGGGTTATAGAGTTGCATGCGCAACCTCGCGTCGCTGTCGTCGCCCATCCTTTACGATGAGCCTGGAAAGGGTTCCCGCTCCGGCTGCACCTTGCACCGGGGTGGAAGGGCGCAGGCGGATGAGAGCCGTAGGGGGTACCTTTAATCCGACCTTCCGACCGTGACCGGCAACTGATGAACGAAACAGCGCGAGAAGGGGCTGGCTAGACGGCGCAGGTTCATCATCAGGGTAAGCCGAGTGCCAGTCGTGACAGGGTACTGTAACCACCGGATTCGGACTTCGCATACTGTGGTACATTGCGCGAAGCTGGCTGAGCCGAGCTGAGCAGGCCCCGTCGCATTGACAACGTTTCATGAAGCCTCAAGTAGGTGCCATAACACCGCGTTCTATAGTGCCTGGTATAAGTGGATGACGGATTGACGCAGATTTGTGTGAAACTTGTTGGAGCTCCCCCTAGGACAGTGTCAAGCGTACACACGAAAGCCTTGAAGCGAAGGCAAGCTAGATTCTTGCATCTACATGATGCTTGCCACTTGTCGAGCGTACAAGAGTGTTCCCAACCTCTGCACCTCATTTTTCAGCGAGCAATTTTCCACCTGAAGAACTTGAAGTTGTTTGCTCGCCATACTCAACACATTACCTTTGCTGAGCACTTTCCTCCCACTGCTTAAACCACAGTAATCTCCATGCGCGTTTGCTATCCCCAGCGCCGCAATGAGCTCCGTGAACTTGTCGTTCAGACCATTGCGATATTTCCTCTCAACCAGATTGTGGCTGGCGCGACTGCAGCCTTGATCCTTCAATGGCTTGCTCTTAGAATCGTGGCAAACTAATGTCCGAGTGTCTCCTTTCGCAGACGAGGAGCGAAGGCGAATGCTCGGCATGCGACTGTCGTTGGAACTGCCTGGGCTGTCTGATACATCTACGGCGGTCGCGCAGTAGTATTCAACCCCGTCTGGAGTACGGGTATGTTGTCGGCAAGAGGTGACAGGGTCGCTCAGCAAGTCGGAACTGGGACTGGATACCGGGCAGGTGATGCAGCCTTCGCCGATATCTTCCGGGACGTCGTCTGAATTGCGGTTCGCGCTCAATTTGGTACCATGGCGCCATTTGCTGCCCACCGTCTCGGCTCGTACAGCTCCGTCCGGTGGTGGGGGTGAGTCGGGTGACAGAGGGACCTCAGGCGGAGATGCGAAGCCTTCCAACCAGTCGGCCAAGAGCTCGCCTGTCGTCGTTCCTTGCGCATCGCTCGCGTAAGGTCGGCATTGGCTTTCCGAATATGGACCACATATGCTGTGCAGCACATTCAAGTCGGTGGTGGTTGTGGGTGGCGTTGTGGAGGCGCCGTAGACAGCGTCCAGCATCTGCGTTCGTGTTAGAGTATCCGAACGGTGGCTGTTCTGGATCGGAGAGACATACAAGCCCTAAATCGAACTCGCTGTCATTGCATCCCGTGGCGGGCCACCTGCTCCAGTCAAAATCCATGACGGTTGCGGACTAGTGGGATCGAGCGAGCGTAGGAATGCCAATCGTGACGGTATATGAAGCTCGAACCAATCCTCGTCGCGGCAAATCTTGGGCTGGATTTACAATTTATATCCTAGACACGACACGTCAAAGCTCGTCAAACAACAGCATCTCGCAGGTCGATCTCCCGCCAAGGAGACCACCCCTGCAGCTGCTCCGTGATCTAGATCTTCCCTTCCTATGGCACCCGCAGTACCCTAGCTTGTGGTTCCACCTGCTGCGAAGATCGTTCGTTCGACAGCCACAACCCTAGCGGCGGTCTGGACCCAGGCTACCCGCCCCCGCACCTACTGGGTCTGGTTCCAGCCCTCAGACCTGCGTTTGGTAACCAACCCGTCCACAACGCCGAAGGTCTAGTGCGGGACCAGTGATAGGCGACGTCCCGACCCGGACGACAGGTTCCGCGCGTCGCACTGTGGTGGGGTAGACTGGACCCTGCTCGAGGCATTTGTGCACAAATCCACGCTTGGGTGTGTCCGCGGACCAGGTGCATGGACAGTCGCGTGGTGGGCTGTTAGGTGGTGCTACCTCCACGGCAGGGGCGCCATAATGTTCAATCGATGTTTATTGACCTGGCATGACCCACAATGATGACGCACTGCCGACGGCCGTTAAAAGGAATCGCCACGAGAATTGGACCACGGATTATCACGCCTATCAGGACTTCAGAAGCGCACGGGCTTGCTCGCAGCAGTTCTCGTGATTTTGTCGCGCTCTCCAAGCAACGGTCCTCCTTTTGGCAGTAAACAGCTGCGGCGCTTTGCGCAGGCTCGAATCCCTCTCCCGTGGCCGCCCCGGCTGTTACTGGCAACACGCGAAAAGGACTACGGAGAAACGTGGCTTTTCCCGGTCGAAACGCCAGCAATGCACATCGCTCAAGCTTACCATCTGGCTCACACAGCTCGGGCCAAGTTGTCTAACGAGGCATCACAATCTGATTGGAATCTCCGTCTGCTCGTCGGTCACGCTAATCTTCTCGACCACTTAATGCTTGAGCTCGCCGGCGCCGAGCAAGCCCATGAGCAGCTAGACTATCGAGTCAATAACAATGCTAGCCACTTCACCAGTACAGGCCACATCCAGTGGGCTGACAGCCTGTTTGACCAACCGGATGGAGGGTCTGAAACGGACTCGGACTCAGATCTGGACTCTGAGCCCGATTCCGACCTTGACTTGAACTTCGAATCCGACTACGCTTACCCGAGATCCAATTGCGGCTTCGACACTGACTTGAGCGACGATAAGGAGAACGACAGTACCAGACTAGCTGAATCTCCTGGGAGTTGGGAGTCTAGTCAGGCGGCGTTTGAGCATGACGATGAAGGTGATCAGGCCATGCATGGCTCAGAGGAACATACCCACCTTGAGCCCACCCGCCCACGGTCGCGCTCGAGCGCACCAACCGAAATCATAGAGAGTAAGCTGCATGAAGTAACTGTACAGGACGAGCTGTCCACAGGACCACTCGAGAATATAATGCTATGCAGTGAGAAGCAAGCGGGACAAGGGGAGTCAGTGGAAGGGCAAGATACTACTTTTCGCGGCGAAAGCTCGGTGCAGTCGCTATACTCATTGCCAATGCACTCAGTTGAGACCGTTATATTTATCTTCAGACGTCGACAACTTCCATCGTAGTGTTTGACTTGTGCGAATTGTTGAGGTGATACAGAGTGCTATGACCCGCAGAACTACTTGCCGGTCCTTTAAAGCCACAGGCATTGCGCGTTCCCCTACCGATTGTCTAGTGCAAGGAATCGAGCAACGAAGTTCCTCTATGCTCACGCATAGTTCCCAGCCATACTTTCTTCCCACAAGAAGAGGAGTAGAGGCCCAGAAAAGGGAGATAGCGGAAAGGGAGCGTATGCCACCTAAACAGTTTGTCCGGATGAGTTGGTTAATCGCCACGCTGATTTCAAGCAAAGTCTTGGTCTGTTGCCGCCATTGCCACAGTATGCTGCATATGTTAGTAACAATTAATTGCAGCCTGCTTGCATTCATTCACCATTCCAAATGGTACTTAGCGGATAGATGTACTGAAGTCCCAAGGGCTCAAGAGCCTGATCAAAAAGCCGCCAGCAGAGGAACGCATATTTATTCGCCAGCCTGTCCGGTCGTGCAAAAGAAAGGAGCCTGGCCCGGGTTTAAGGATTGATGTCGCGCAAATCTGCCACACGGCGCTTGCGCCAATGCTGCCACAGCACACATGTGGCTGATTGGACTGTATGACTGAAGTGGACACACAAGCCGTCTCGTCTGTGCGCCTATCCTGACCTTGTCGTTGGTATGCTTTCCTAACACAGGGGGGAACATGGGTTGCGCGTCAACCACCCTTCTGCATTTTGCCTATAGTGGCGGGTATACGTTAACCCTCCGCAGGGACTCTGTTGTCAGCGAGAGCAGGCTTGAGCACGCCGCGCATACCCAACCGGAGCATCACAATGCTGTCTATTGTGCCCCGTTATAGCGACAACACGGTGTTGGGGGATGCCCCACAGCGTCATAACGATGGTACTTGAGTGACGCCATTATTTACCCCTTGCTCATGGCCTCGAGGCTCCTGAACGGTCCCGCCACATCGCTCTGTTAACTTCTCGTATTTCCCGTCTGGCTTCGGACCATAAAAGCCCGTACTTCCGGCGAGCATACTTTGTTCCGATGGTGAAAGCAAGACATCACACAAGTGATGTCCCGTTCAGGCCTACAATGGCCCACTGTTAGGACAGATTCGGTTTGGAGGTGGAAAGGGGGCTTGGGTTTCCGTTGGGGGAGACTGAGTGTGAGGATCCCTCACGCCAAGATTAAGCTTAGCAATGCGTTTCGAACCGAAAGTAGTATAGGTCATATCTAGATACAAGATGTAGATGCCGAAGCGCAAGGAGGCAAGAGGAACGCAGCAAGGGCGAAGAACGGGTATCACGTGCTTGACCACGTGATGGCTTTGGCGAGCATCAACTTCGTGAACCGTGACATTTTGGGCAAGTTACATTCAACTGCCGTCGGGGTTTCGTCGATCTGCCCCAGTGGCCCCGAAATAGCCATATCGGTGCATCGGCCCACCCGCCCAGACAACGCTCCAGGGCTCGGCGCCCAGACCGTCCGGCTCAAGGCCCCTGGGGCCCACAGAACGGACAGGGCAGCCCGGCGGGGTGGTGGCACCACGCGCTGAAACCGCGGTCGAGGCCCGAGCTGACCTTTCCTAAAGCGTCGACATGGCCTCTCGTGTTCGACGCTGCACATAAGGCAGGCGGCCCAACTTCCGACGAGGATGCCCTTCAATACAATTGCTGGCTCGTGCAGCCCACAGATTTGGCTCAAACAGCGGTTCGCACAGTGCGTCGTGACTATCTGAGGAATTCTGGGTTCTATTCCCTTCAAATGCCGCTGTCCTCGTCAGAGCCCTCAGAGGGGGCGAAGGACCTCATCCAAGGTTCCGGAAACCGCGGCCAAGAACACAATCCCGCGCCGCACAGGACATCAAGCCGGACAATGCGCCCAGCTCTGCGCTCTTCCACCTCTCAACCCAATAGTCCACGTCCATGCCACAACACAAAAACAGTGAGATTTGATCTCCATCTTGAGCACGTCCGGCTCTTTCTGAAGTCCGACCATCCGCAAGCAGTGGGCACGCAACGCAACGGCTTATTGGAGGCCTACAGCGGTAGCGTACCTCCTGGAGCTGGGAAGCCGTGCGAGCAACAATACGGAATTGCCGGGCCCGGTGACCCTCCCATGGGACCTAGTCGTTGCACATATGCGCACAATCCTTCACCTGTCCGGCTCGAACGTGTTACGCTGTGCAGGGCTACCCGAACTATGAAGGGCTCAGTCGCCGTTGAAAACCTGGCATTCGAAAAGCAGGTTTCCTGTCGCTTCACTCTGGACGGCTGGAACACCTTTTCCGATGTCTCCGCCATGTACTCCAGACCAATCTGTCAGCAACCCACGACATCATGTCACGACAGGTTCGGGTTCTCGATAAGGCTTCCCAGTCAGGTGAAGCACGATGGAGCGAGGGTATCTCTGTGCATCCTCTATCGCGTCAACGGCCACGAGTTCTGGGACAACAACAACTCAGCCAATTTCTGCGTCGACTTCGGACCGAATGGGGCGTCGTACACCAACGTAGATGAAGTCTCTTGTCCATCCCTAAGCGCCCCATGCCTCGGCCTCTCAGTCTCTCGCACGCCGCCGATGCGGAACTTACCTTCCTGCGACCAGGGCGACGCACGTCCCACCTCTCGCACAAGCAATCTCGCAAGCCGGTACAGCTTCACTGCGTCACTACGTGCTTTGGCTGAATCACATAAGAACAATCGAAAGGATGATCTCAGTTATTCGACTTCTGCGCTTGTTGCGCGCAGGACTGAGCGCAACACATCTCGACGCGACTCCGGTCTTCCCACTGTTCACCCCACAGAGATGCCATGGAACCTACCCATGTGTGGCCCTACACTACATCTCAGTTGTCCCTTGGCGGACGGCGCTGGCCGACTTTTGGCTTTGCCACAGGGCTTATTGGCTTCGTAGGTCTAACCAATAGACTACGCTACAGGTATGGAAACTAGGCTTTAGGACGATTTGTAGGGGCCAGATGGTGGCCGGATAGATAAGCTGTTGTGGGCGAAGCCTTTTCTATGCAAGAGGTAATCCTTAGTCGAGGTCGAAAGGAAGCATCTTAGTCAATCCCAAGAGCAACCGATGAATGACTTTGTGCTTCACGCTAGCTTGACGTTAAGCCATGCTCCGCAGATTCAACACGTTAAACAAGTGTATTCGGGGTGGCCAACGCATTAAAATGGAACAACAACAGCGGTGCGTCTCATTCAAACACGTGTCTTTGCATGCGAGGCGCCCGTATGGACGCAGATCCCCTTCGCAGATCGTGGGCAGCCGCTGCCCAGCCGGTGGCTGGTTGCATTCCCGCCATGCTCTTAGCCCTCAGCAACGGCACCCCCTGACTCCCTAAAATACCTTGATAGCGTACTGCAGTCCCGGCTGGTCTTCGCCCATTCCACCTCCCAGTACTTCTCATGGGTGGTCTGACCTACCATCCATTTTACGGTGCGGCCTAGGTCAGCCCGAGAAACTCTGCACATGTCGGTTTATATCAATTGGACGTGGACTAACAGTCCTCGTTCGTCTTTCAATGCCTCAATTCTCGGCTGAAACGCTGCCACTACGCGGATGGCAGTTGATCTATCGGGCAAGTACCAGTCATCTGGCCATATTTGACTGTTACGCATCCCATGAACCACCGAATGAGTCCTTTTGGCATCGTAGCCAATTCGCTCGCGATGACCCAACCCCGCCAAAGGACCACGACCGGGGAGCATGCATTAGGAATCCAAGGCGGTGCAATGACTATTCTGGTCGTTGTCTGCATGCCCGAGTTTTTATTATTATATCACCGAGGCAAGCAGGCCGCTCGGTGGCTTCACGTACTGATGGCGATAAAGCTACAGATACTGCTTGGACCATGCTGTCGCGGAGGTACATATAGCTCAAGACACAGAAGCCGCTATGAAGGCAAATAGAGATACAGGTCCATAACGTGAAGACTGGAGCACAGCTGCTCGGTGCAGTCATGCATACAGTATAGCAGCAATTCTATCTGGTATGTTTATTGGCTGATTGTCATCATGGACCGCCGCCTGACCTGCAATATTGTCATCTGCCTCGAGATTTTGGAAGGATCGGACATGATGCGCCAATTTCCGCGTTTTCACATACTCCACTCAAAATGTATCGCTGCGTGGCTTCCAGACAACACAGCGCCAGCCGACTGTGTCTCTATACTTCAAGTAATGCCTGGGCACTAGCGCAGGTGGACGGATGTTGTGCTCAACGCATATATTATGGCTGCACTTGCCGATCGCGGTGCCTTATGAGCAAAAATGTGTAAATTTAAGCAGCTCAAATCTATTCAAGCATGTCAATGTGTCTTGTGGCAACAAGGAATGACTTGCGGAAGTTTCTTACATAATTGACATATCATACGATAGAAAACAAAGTAGCCGTTCTGCGCACTACCATGACGCCTGCCAGCCACATTGAGAAAGTGCGACAAACGCCTCAGGAGAAGAAACTCGAGCCGGGCTACTGTAATAGATCGGCTGCTGGCCTGGCCGTAGTTCGGTAGAGCAAGAGTACACCTTTATGCGTACTGTGTGACATAGACCCCGTGCAGGGGGACTTATGGACTCTGGGCAGGTTTCCGACTATCGACAACCATGCACTTCAGTCAGCACTTCATCAGCGCAAGGGCCTCTCAAGAGCATAACGCCAGTGATGTGCATCGGATGATGGTTAATACAGGTAGTCGCCTGCTTCAACAAATATGGCCATGGATCGTATTTCCACCATGCATGGGTGGGAGGTGCCCCGAGAGCGCAGTGGTGCCACCACCTGTCAGTGTGACGTGCGATTTCTCGTGGCGGGCCATGACGGCCTGGAACAATGGCCCGCTACGCTAGTTGGTCTGGCCCACCCGCAGCGGTACAGATTGGCGCAGGCAACCGTTGGAGCGCCACCTGATGTGATATTAGGGAGCTCATCCGACACTTGCGAGCGCTGAATATAAATATTATGTGGCCTGCGCAAGGCCAAGTAGGTCGAGTAGCAAATGAGCAGCACCGCAGAACAATTGCCATGCGACCACCACCATTATCAAATCAGGCACATGACTCTCATAACTAATGCCGATACAATCAAGACTTCAATTACCCTTGACGTACCTTGTCCAATCGGCATTCGGCTGATGCGCGGCACGCAGTCACGTAACAACCGGCCTTGTGGAGCTCTTATCACTGGCGTGGACAAGCAGAAGTCCTTTATTTCCTGTTATCTCCCTGGTTGGCATCGCATCGAAACCGGAACGTCGCTTGCCGAAGCCAACGGCTAGCATCCGGTCCTTACTTCCTTAAAGCCCACAAAACGCTGTCTGTCTGAGTAACCCCACAGGTCGATCAGCAATGTCAGCAACAGCATTTGTTGTGATTGTTCGGTGTCTCCGGTGCGCCGGCCAGACAGAATTAACGTCAACTGATGACATATCGTTACACGGTTACGTTGAAATTGGATTCAACCTTTTTTATTGCACAAATTGCGCGCAGGTGACTGGCTACCCGGTCGATAAGTGCTGCAGCAGAACAAGAACAAGGCAATTGCTAGACGGGCCGAACCACTTTGCTATGGAGGCCGCGTTACGGGGGCTGTGTGGCTGAACTTCCAAATCGGGCAGTCGTGCCACGCGCGATACCCCTTCCACTGGATGGCTGGCTTTCGTTCCGGTGCTTCCTCCCAGCCATCCATTAGTGGCTCAAGGAATCAACGGGTTGTCGACCGTAATCTATCGGCATCGTATTCGAAGCATTGTCATCGGCGCAAACGCCTGCCATACGAGGTCTTTTTTCCCAGGAGAAATCCAGTTCAGCCGTCCGCAATCCTAGTGGCAGCGTTATGGCCGCCACCGCTCTCACACCCAAGGCTGTGTTTGACCCGACCTTCACTACGGCAATGGCGACGACAACGCCTTGTACAACCTATTTGTAACATGGCCAGAGAACTATTTCAGCAGCCTTCCTAAGCCACACGGTAATCGCGGAGTCGATGAGCCCTATTGGGAATCGCGGTGGTCACGAATCTTCCTGGACGACTGCTTCCGCGGTCGCGGGACGCGGCGGCTGTTCACCGCTGTAGTTCCAGGCCCGGACAAGCTTGAGAGAGAGCGCTTGCGCGAACAGGCATACTCAGACAATATCGAGCAACGCACGAAAAGCACAGTCTCTTTCCGGTCCGCACTACATTTCGCCCAAGAGCAAGCCAAGTTCGACAATTTACTAGCTCTGGAATTGGTTCAGTAATGCCCGACGCTTGCCACGCCTCAAGCTGCGCCAGGCGGCCGTAACCCAACATCAGCGACCTTATTGCCGAGGTCACCGTCAGCGCTGCCACGGCCGCCGTCACCAACCTGGCAGCAAGAGGAGTAGAGGAATGGGACGGTCTATCAGACAAGGGATCTAGCAGCCACTGTGCCTCGAAACGTATCGCCAATCCGCCAATCCCTGGCCCTGCCCCGATGCCCTTGCAATCCCATGTCAACATATTCGCGAAAGAAAACGGCTTTGGTGTTGCCAGGCGCAACTGCTCCGGCAGTCAAGTGCGGAAGACCAGATACATGTTTCAGTGCGATCGCTAAGGCGAGCCTCGTACATCACGGGGTGCAGGTCTCCACAAAAGGCGGTCGCGGAAGTGCGGGTGCAAGTGGAAGGTTGTCGCGGAGGCCCTGGAACAGAACGGCTACATGTGATTGTCACCCACCGAGCCCAGGTTGATTGGATTCTTTGTCGTGTTCCAAATAAGCGCATGGCTGTAGGGTATGAACAATGGTACAAATGCACTCTCACGTCGAAAACTCCCTTCATTACCTACTTGTTCTTCAAAAGCCCAGTCGAATGACCTGCCATGACCTGCCTCGCGGTGTATTGGTTCGCGGCAGTCGCGATTCTCCCGTCCGCATTCAGGCAGATGAAGTGGACACTTGTGGCGCAGTAAGCGCAACAGGCACAAGCTCAGTTGGCGCTGCTCCAGGGGAATGAAATCCTTCATAATGCCAAAATGCATTCAATGAGCGAAGATATTCTGGTCTCCTGGTGGAAGTCTGAAGGGTAGGGCATCGCTTTCGACAGCCACCTGTCGAAGGATGCGGCTTGCCGCCAGTCGGCGGGCCCACCACTCTGCGATCGCAACTTGTGTTTTGCCGAGGATTGCCTCTACCAGAATGGGTACCTTAAGGTAGAGATCTTCTTACGCAATTTTTCTTCCTTATTTTCACTTACTACTAGGAAAATATCTCGGGCGTTATTTTCTCATATTTGCACCCCAGAGTGCTGATGGAACGCCAGGGAAGCGGTCAAGGCTGTGTAGTGCACACGGCAATAGGCCTGGAGCAGCGTGATGCCATGAGACCTCAACTCCACATCGGCTACAAGAAAAGGCATTTACCTGGTTGCGACGTTGATAAGAGAGACAAAAAGCATTGAAGGCTTTAAACGCACTTACATATTGGATGCGCTCTTTGGCCGAACCACTGCCGGTTATTGTACCTCGGCGTCGCCGACGTGCTGACGGTCACTTCGTTGCATCCTTGGCACGCAGAAAGCCCGGCCATCGATCTTGGCAACAGACACCGCAAGGTACGGTACAGAACTTAGAGGATAAAATCTTTCAACTGTAAGATTGAGTTCCATACGTTCGAGCTGATGGCGAAGTAAATCTCTTTGTCCAGTGCCGGCCCGTCTGGAAGGGGTCCGTAGTATCCGGTACTGGAATGGACGCCTCTCAGCTCACATAGTTCCGATACTCGTGACTGCTGCGTCCGCGCCGGCGACATCATGTGAACCGTCGCTGCTTTTGCCCAACGGTTTACTGATTTTGCGATATGCAGATTCGGTGTGCTGCAGGTCATGGAATCGTTGAGGCTTTCGCACTGCCCGTGACGACAACCTTCCTCCCACCTCAAACCAACGCGTGTTTCCACTCGATGTGCGCCATGTCACCGGCGTCCTAACAATCATTCCAATCGCCTTTAATCGGAGCTCAAAAAAGGCGCGCGGCAGCAGATCGATAATGGCTGGTAACCTCGATATTCAGCTTTGCTGCGGACTGAGGGTCGCGATCGGCCTGTCGAACGGAACGAGCCGGACGAAACAACGTCCCGCTGCGAAACGCCGAGACTTTGATGGTATTGAAAAACGCACAACATGGACTGTGCGCCCATGATTAAAGCCGATAAAATATCCTGTCAGCTTGAATAGACATATTCTTTATGTAATATACGGCCACGCTTATTTCTGCGACCATACGAAACGAGCCTCCCGTGACAGCCTACCTGTGCCGTTGCACTATTGTGGCGCCGGAAATATGCTATGCAGGTAGGCAGGTACCTGAAAATGTCTCCTGGGCGCCGCCTCTGCAATACGTGAGAGATCTGCCAGTCCCATGTTTATTGAATGATCTGCGGTATAGTATACATATAATTGATCGACAGCGGCCGAGACCTTCGGGCCTGGGAGGCCTGACCAGGATCAGCGGACAGCTGTCCGGTTTCGCCATACAAAAGGCAGTCGCCGCCCGTCGCCGTTGCATTGCCCCAACACCATGTTTCGTGACGAGCATCCTCAAACTAAATAGCAAAGTGTACGGCAAAATTACGCTGGGGCACGTTGCAGAAGAAGACACGCGGCCGTAGCTCGGGAGCGAGGACGGCGGAACTGAAGGGTATGAGTGAGGATCAGATCCGGCGGCCTGGTCGTTGGAATCAAGAGCAGATGGTCGGCTGCTATTTGAACTCGCTGCCTCGCAAGTTCATGCGCGCGATGGCCGGCCACCCGCCGCAGATCGGATGCTTCGAGATACGCCGTGCCGGTGTGACGCCTCCGGAGGTCCTCCTTTTGATGATCTGGCCTGAGCTAGACCGTTGGCGGGGCCGCTTCGGTCCGGGAACCGAGCAGGAGAACGATTTGGCGGTGATGGACTCGAGAAAACTTCTTTTCTATCTGCGCAAGGTTGTGTTGCATGATTCGGTTATTTTGATGAAGAAATACCCCGGCAGCCCTGTGTGGAACCACCCTGTCTTCCGGCATCCGGCTTACGCGCCGTTCGCCCAGCAGCTATCGGACTTCATCCTCGAAGAGGAGCGGCCAAGCCAGCTGGCCGTTTTAATCCAAGCGATGCCGGTCGTTGCCGACTACCTTCAGTCCGTCGACGCGCGGAACGAAGCCAGGACTTCTGAGCTTAGGACAGAGCTGACGGAGCAGCTCCGAGCTACAGAAGAACGTCTTGCAGTGGCCCAATCGCCACTCTTTTCCAGCGGTTTCAATTTACAACTTGCAGCCGCGACTCCCACCCCTGCCACCACGGCTGCGGTAGCGGTGGACGCCGTTGGACAGGTTGGGCTAGGCGACGGAAGCCGATTTGTCTCGACGCAATCGAGCATCATCGACAGCCGTGCCACGAGTCCCAGAGCGACATATAATAGTTAAACCAGAGCCATGCCACAGTATCAAATGTGCCGAGCAGTAAAAACTGGTTCGAGGCACTCTGGAGTGAGTGGACGGATAGCCTTCGCGGCGGGCCAGCCGTTGCCGACCTCGACAGCAGATGGGGCAGCCGGTGGCGTGCCGGCCGGCAAAATGAATTGTAATGGTATTCGCTGCGGCTCGAGGTCATTAGGGACTTCGCAAAGTTGCGGAGGCTCACAGGTGTAGTGAAGAGGCAGCGATGCACGTGGTCAATTTTCAACAGCAACAAACCGGCTGCTCGCTTGACTTATTTTGTAAACAGCTTCGGGCGAATACAAAGGCCCAGATTGAACGATCAAAGTAGAAACGCGTCATTTTGGATCCCCTTTGGCCCCTGCAAGTGAACGAGCTCGTGCTGTCGTAGCAGCACTCCAAGCAGCGGGATTTGGATCGGGCGGTCGGCCGCCGGCCGACCGTAGAGAAGGGTGGATATTGGAAGCCGCTGAGGGCACGGACGCTAAATTGCGGTGTTATGACGCTCAGCCGCTGAATCAGCCACCAAAACGCCCCCCGTGGATATCCTACTGATCTCATCTCCAGTGATAGGTACAAACATGCGTAGGCGAAACGAGCCCAAAAAGCAAAACTTGGAGAGCTGGTGCAGGTGGAAGGGGGGCTGAATGTGCCTTGATGGCCAGGGTCCTTGTGTGCCTTATATACCCCACCTTGCTCATCCCGCACTGGACTGTTTTTGCCTCCTGCTTTCACGTCGCGGAGCTGGGTTCTGCTCGAGATTCTCACAGGCACACTTATCTTCCTATTCCGTGGAGTGCCACAACTCGACTTCAGCAACGGTAGAGGCAGGTGATAGGTAGGTATGCGTTACTATGGTATGTCGTGGCACCTGCCTGGCCGCGGGAAACACAGTGTCCGTCCTTGGCGCGCCCAAATATGCGCTGGCGGCAAGGGCCTTTTGCCTTAGCCCTGCCTGACAGGATTCATTCTAACTCGTGTCCCACAGTGGCTGTTGTTTGTCAGGCTGGGACCCAGCCAAATCACGGCTTGACGATACGCTCGCGAATCACCCACACACCGATCATTGACGGTCTCGACACATTGCCAAACAGAATCATACAATAGTCTGGTCAACGTGAGCCTTAGAAGAGCTTAGACATTCGAAGCCATTCTATGAACCTCCAAACGCCCAGCGCTGCTGGTAACAAGAGACCCAGGCCTAGCGTGGCTTCGGGTCACTTGGCCACCAGTACTAATAACTGCTGCAAGAATGAGCGGCACATCGAGGGGCGAAGACTTGCCCGGGGTCGGCCGAGGCTTGATACCATGGACAGCACTGCTGCAGACCGGCGGCGGACGCAGATAAGACTGGCGCAGAGAGCCTATCGCCATCGCAAGGAAACTGCGTTTTCAGCTTTGGAGAAAAGGATCGTCGACCTCGAAGCAGCACAAAGGAGACTGGGCGAGAACGTCCGTGAACTCCGTGAGCTACTCAAAGTGGAGGGGGTGCTTGACACTATTCCGTACGCCGCTTGCCTACTCACCTCTCTTACTACAACTCTGGCTGCATTGGCGGCTGCACAGGATGAATCAGCAGGAAACAGCCCACTCGCGCCTTCTTGTTCGCCGGAGCCAGTTGATTTATGCTCTACTGAGTATGAAACTGGCCAAACCGCTCCTGAATATTTCAGTACAGAAAGGCGTCAACTTGTCAGCCTACCCGAAACACCATACTCGCAGCCCGATCGTCTCAATACCATGTCAGCCGTCGAGTTGGCCATGTCAAGCTCGACCAATATTGAGCTTGTGGGCCAACCAGCATTGCCCAACAAATCCTCTTTCCGAGGTTGTATGGAGACGGTGGGCACAATCGACAACGACTATTCCCCCTGTATACCGCCTACCTCGTCGATATCCTCTGGCTTGTGCGAGCCTCATCGCAGCTCCAATTTCGAGTGCTACCACTCGCAAGACTCCTATTGGACTATATATCTTCAACCAGCAACTCACCGCTAAAGTTCCGGGGCTCGGGACATTGCTTTACCTGCATCGCTGCTCATCCAGCCGCAGCATCGTTCCTCCGCAACTTGAGCAATCTATTGCAACAGACTCATCTTCAACACTTCCAATGCTACTCATATTTATCGACCTTTTTTTTTTGGGTTGGGGGGGGATACGCTGGTACTTGTAACGGGCTGGGCCCGTGTGGGTCTCGGCTCCGCTCTCGACCGGGATCCACACCAGCTCCGGGCACCGCTCAAAAGCTCCTGTTCCTTTCTGCAACTTTCTCTTCTTTTTTTTTCTTTCCTTTCTCGTTAGCTTTAGGATACTCGTTGCAGTCGCTCAGCTAGTTGTCAACATATTAGGTGAGACCGTTACAAGTGGTAAATCGAAGTAGACACATGTTGGCATCTGCTTTTGCCTCGCGCCTAGTGCCGCAGTTGATGGTCTCACAGACTCGGCTAATGACATGATGATTAAAACTCCGTCCAGTGTGCCGAACTCGGAAGACGTCCTCGCGCCGACTGTCAATACAGGTAATGGCGATACGGATTCTGTAACCGACCTATTGCGGCTCGAACACGGATTCATGAAGATATACTTGCGCAAGCGTATCACGCAAGATGGGGGAGGCAGTGTGATGGGGGGCTGAAAATGTCAGGAATCCTGGCAAATCCAAGCTCGGCGGTATGGGGCGCCAAGGTGTTGTGTACTGTGCTTGTGCGGAAGGCATTCGACGGGTTTTGGACGAACTTTGGCTGATATGGTGGCATTGGACCGGCGGGACTACTTCCCTTTGACATTCCAGACATCGAGTCCGCCGTTGGCTGCTTGTACATGGCTTGAAATACCAGTCTAGAGAGACTGCCGATGAGACCACAGGCGTCTGAGAACGCGTATGATACGAAAGTCGCAGGCATCGGCAATGAGAAGAGACTGTTCCCCGAATCTGTATGCATCAGTTTAAACACTTGCATGCTCATTCCGGACGATCCAGAGCTACCCAATAGCTATGCTTCCACCATTAGGACAAGGCGAGAGTGCTGTGATAGCAAAGCCAGGCAACAACATGAATGAAGACCATTTCTCGAACATGAGATTATAAGTTCGAATTGCCCCGCTCTTGTTACCTGTGCCAGTCGAGACGCGATGCGCCTGTCGCCAGCTCCTCGATCTGCCTTGTCGGCAATGCTGGGACTCTCGCTCCCGGCATACCTGCCACAGGCCACCGTCTTGCAAGCGGTGTGCCTGGTGCGGCCATGTTGCCTAAGTCTGGGTGGGCCTCGGAGCCTGGCGCCTGCGAGTCCGTTGCGGGGTTGTTGTGGCCTGGTCCTGGCACAGCCAAGTCCGACCCACTTCCAAGGCCCAACACTCGTCCACGGTCCAACACTCGTCCACCGTCCAACACTCGTCCACCGTCCAACACTCGTCCACCGTCCAACACTCGTCCACCGTCCAACACTCGTCCACGGCGGAACGCACTCAGTCCCTCGGTTCCGCCCCACGACTGGTTGCACCTGCACTCTCCTTCTGACCAGACTCAGATAGATTGACATCCAAGATGTCTCTGTCTCTTGTCTCCTGCATCTGCGGCGCTCTTTACAAAGCAAGTACGTATCGAAAACATCGACAAAAAATGCACTTCCGCTGCTGCGGATCTGTCTACTTTGGCGCGAAGTGGTTGCATCACCATGCGACCACTGCCCATGTCGGTGAAAAACTTTGTCTTGGCCCAGAGAGGGGACACCGGTCGAAAGTTCACTATAGGGATCGAGTACCATGTGAACTGGGCTGTGGCTCAACTCTCGAACGCAACAGAATGCCCAAGCATCGCAAATTGCACCACTACAAATGCACAACATGCCACAGAGCATTTATCCTACACGGCAGGAGACAACACGAGTACGGCTCTGGGCATGCCCAGTTTGTGGAGGTGAACTTGCGAGACCGGGCGCAACCAGCACCAGCCCCCCGCCTGGGGGACTCGGGGCAACTTACAACCAGCAGCTCTGTAACGTCGAGGGAGAGCATCGACAGCACTGAGATGCGCCGGAAGTATGATGGTCTCATTCGCACCTTACTCCGTGAGTGTCGGACCATCCCAATCGCCACCTTACCTGGCGAAACAAGGTGGAGCGAGGGGCTTCGGCTCCTCTCTCAGATACTTCCGGAGGACCGCGAGATACCGATTGCACGAATAGGTGCCATATCCGACACGGCCGACGGCGTGGAAGTCTGGTACGCTACACAGGAAGAAATAAGGTCCCTCGTCCACCAAGGCTTCGTTTTCCGCAAGCCCACTGTCATACGACCACGTCAGCCAATATGGGGACAGGATCTTGATTCGTTCTTGGAGGCCCTGAACGATGATTTCGCGGGTAGCGTCGTTGATGTACAAGATCCAAGTGCAACAGACAAAAACGCCGTCCCAATGCCTGTCGATGCTGTCATCAAGCGAATCAAAGAGGGATCAGACATTCGCGCCGGACGATTACCTTTAAACCTGCTGGACCTGACATGCTCCGGACAAGACGTACCGACTCCCGCCTTCCTCCAAATGCCTCGCTTCCGTGTTCTCCCGACAATTTGTACACGCCTTGGGACAAAGTTCAGTGGCAAACGTGTCGCCGGGAAGCGGGGCCACGGTACGGCCAGAGAATTGGACCTGGAGCGTTCCCTGACCTTTTCGATGTTTGCCCAGCGAGGATCGTTTACCGGGTTCCATGTCGATTGCCCCGACGGAACTTGGGTATGTAATCAGTTGGGTCTACAGCTTTGGATTTTCGCTACCAGCAGAGGCGAAGGCGACATGGCCACGTTCGCAGACGAAGGCGACGACTGGGTCCCAAAGAAGGTGGCTGCTATCGTATTGGAGCCCGGTGATACCCTCATCATGCCTCCAGGGGAGATTGTTCCGCATGCTGTTCTCACGCTGGAAGACTCTCACATGGGTGGTGGCATGTTCATGGACGCACACCGCATCGTGGACTCAGCTCAGAAACTTCTCTGGATAGCGACACACCCTGAGGTTACGAACGAAGCAATTCCTCTCCAGTTGCTCAGCGGATGGGAGCACCTACGCGACCTGCTCCTGGCCAAGAATCAGTCCGTGGCCGATCACGCTAAGTTCGACGAGATCACGGAGCTCTTGCGAAAGACTCTTAGTTGCCAATGTCGCGGGCCGTGTCGAAAGAGATGCTCCGGTTGTCGATGCTCGTTGTCGGTGGCGCAAGATAGGAGATGTACTATCTGGTGCCATCATCCTGCACCGAGAAGGAAGGCAAACCCTTGACAGAGGTAAACGCGACGCCAGGTTGAGGTTGACGGACCAGATGTACACGCATGACTACTATTTTCCAACCCTTGCTATCACCTGTACACTTGGCATGCGATGGCCTGCAAGTCCCATAGGCACCTCACTGGTGACGGTATCCGAGCCGGTCCTGTTTTACTTTGTGTCAATTCATGTTGACTAGTGAACAACTCCACAGCCACGGCAAGAATGCGGCAAGCCCCCAGCATATTCCCGCAGCAGAGGAGGACACAGAAGGATGGAAGCAGCTCCCTGACGCTCTTGGAGTCTCTGTTGCACGTAGTACAGAGGGGCTTGTTGTACTGGACGTATTGCAGGCACTGTCAAGGCCAAATTCTCCTTCGGCACCAGATCAGATGTCCCGCTTCCTCTCTTCGCAGTCGTCCCTCAGTTCATAGTAGAAATCCGCATCAGACCCGTCATACGACCACGCGGACGAGGTATCTGCCGCGGCGGGATATAGCCGACACTCGCATTCTGGACCCTCGAGGCCGCATTCACAATTGGCGTCCATCGCGTCGCTATCCCGCTCGCTGTTTCCGTCTACCTCGTCGATGTCTGAAAGATCCGCGTCGAAGTCTTCCGGGTATACTTCGCGGTCCTCATCGATGGTGAGCGCGATCAAACGGTAGTACCATGCAGGGAGCTCCGATCCGGGGCGGGCGCGAACTCCCCCCCCCCCCCCCGGGTCGGGCGACGGAGTCCGCAGCCGCTTCACGCCCAAAGTGGGGCGCAACACTGGTCAGACCTTTGCGTTCGGAGTGCAGCACAATCGGAACTTCGAGGAGTCGGGGAGCTGCCTTGGTGCTTTGTTCTGAATGAGATGCTGGCGAAACTGCTGGGCGGCCGAAATGATTGCCGTTGGCGCCTGAGTCAGCTGCCATCGGCTGCTACCCTGGACCAACTGACTAGAAATCTGGCAGGCGTTCGGCCAGTTCATCCTTCCCTGCATTTTTACTTTCTTGGCATGCAACTGTTAAGAAAGTAGCCCAATACACACCTTATTCCTTAACAAGTACACCGTAATCCGCCCATCCTGCGCTCTGCGCAGCCGGCGGCGGCGGCGGCGATGGCATCAGCCTCGTCCAGCCCGCCTCATTATCATGTTCCTTTCGATCTGGGTCCCAGGACCCCCTCCGGCTTAGCCAGAGGAGCGCGTGTCGCACTTCTGCGCAACAGCCCCGCCACCCGTGAGGGCGAGATTGGCGTCTCGCGCTCTGCGCCACGGTCGGCACACACGCCGTCATCACCGCTTCACGCGGTCTCCTACGCTGCAGCCACGGAAGGAGCTCAGCGCGATGTCCATTTCGACTCTAGCGAAGCCGACCTGCAGCCCGGCGACGGCCCCGTCTCAATCGCCAACGCCGCCGACAAGCTCGTTGTCGCCCAGAACGAGGTGTATAGCGCCAAACTAGCCGTGTTCAGGGCCTTCTGCTCCTCATTCGACGACACGGCGAAACAGTTCACTTCTGGACCCGCACTTCAATTCGCCCAGAAGTTTTCCAGCAGCTTCCTGCAGTACTGGACCGACGTACTTGCCGGCACGCACACCAACCTCCCTCCGACGAAGCCCTCCTACGCAGCTGCCGTCGGCGCCAGACGTCCAGCCCCAGCTGCTGCGGGGACCACCGCAGACCCTGTCAGCGCAGCTCCGCAGAATCAATGGCATCAACAGTTGCCCCCGCGTCGTCAGGGGCAACGCAAACCGCTGCCCCCACCGACAGACGACTTCCGGGTCTTCGCCCGCCTCGGCGCCGGTCAGACCGCCGACATATCTCGAAGTTTCGCCGTCCGGACCCACATCGCCGACAAGCTCGGCATCGCCCGGAGCCGTATCCCGGAAGCCCACCCTTGCAAAACCGGATGGGCCATCCGCGCCGCTGACTTGGCAACCAGGGATCTTCTGACTGAACGACAGGCCGAGTGGGGTCCTGACATCTCCGCACAGATCGTTGAAAAGCGACAGGTGTGGTACACGTATGCGGTCCAAGGCTGCCCACGCCGCTTCAATAACATCTTTGGCGAAGCCATCGACGACGAGAAGGCGATCCGAGACGAGGTCGCCACGCAAACTGGCCAAACCCCGGAGAGGGTGATAACTGCGAAGCAGGACTCGGATCAGCGCCCGACCCGGACCCTCATCATATCCTTTGCCAAGGAGGTCAAACACTACTGGCGCCTTTTCGACACGACGAGCTATGCGAGACTCATCGTCAAGACCATCCCGCCGAAGCAATGTGATAATTGCTGGGACTACCATTCACGCTACAGCTGCGGACGCCAGGCACGCTGCAAGAACTGCGGCAAGACTGGCCACGCCCAGGACACCTGTACAGCCACACAGCAATGCGCCAACTGCCACGGGCCGCACGCGGTTGACTTTCCCCAGTGCCCGGCTCGCCCCAAGAAGGTGAACGGAGCATTCCACAGCCTCAATAGGCCCGAGAAGAAACTTGTCCAAATCATGGGCAAACGACTGTTCAAGCAGTTTACAGCGAAACCAGCATCTCCACCGCGGGATCAGTCCACGAGCCTCGAATCCGACTCAGCGACAGCGAGTGACACTACCTCCCCGTCCAGCCGGAGCACACCGACGACAAGCGACGCAAGCACACCGGAGCCTACGATGCAAAATGTTGCACCACGCCCTAGCGAGACACCCGCTGCCTCCAACAGTCAAGCATCGCCGACTCCAAGCACTGAAAGCTCCTCCAACGGCAGGCAAAACACTGCAGCATCGGCCAGCCCCATCAAACCCACTTCAGCTACGCCCATGAACTCCGCCGATCCGGTACTCCGTCGAGCCTCGTCGGTACGCAGCGAAAGAAGTAATTCTCCGCCCGTGAGACAGAGCATCGAGATGTCTGAAGAACCGAACGAGTACGTTGGGAATGGCCTAGCACCACCCGCAAGCCCCTCACCATCGGTGAGATCCTCGCTGAGCCCAGTTCCCTCGGTCTCCACGCCCACGCCGTCGCTCTCCTCTACGTGCCTCCTCGGAACTCCGGCTCCTGAGGTCCGCACCTCCAGCCCCCAGCCAGCCATTTCACCAAAGAAGCGCCGCCTTGCCTCCCCAGACCCGCCTCTATGAATAGACGACCTAGACGACAACATCGTGATAAGCGGCTCTTCCGGGTCTTCCAAGCCAATGTTGGCAAGAATGGCCCCTCGCACGACTGCGCGCTCGCGCTCGCCGACGCGGAACGATATGAGGTCATACTACTACAGGAGCCCTGGACGCAAGTCCGCGACTCCCGCTGCCTTACCAAGACACACCCTGCCTACGACACCTACTCACCGGTCAGTACCTGGGAAGGCAACGACACCCGACCGCGCGTCATGACATATATTCGCCGGGGCTCCAGACTCTTAGCCGACCAGCAACGTCCCGCTCTCTCGAGAGACATCCTTTGGCTTGCGGCCAACGGCGTAACGGTGGTGAACATCTATCGGGAGCCGCATGTTGACACTGCCCTTGAAATTCTGTTTGCATGGTCGATACCCAGCCAGTGTATCATCGCAGGCGACTTCAACGCGCGGCATCATATGTGGCAGCTCGGCCACTCTCACGGTCATGGCAACAGCATTGCGTCCTGGGCCTCCGAGAACGAGCTCTCGCTCCTCAACCCGATTGACACCCCAACCAATGCCCATGGCAATACGATCGACCTCGCCTTCTCAAACATTGCTCTCGCCCAGGCGTCTGTAGAAGACCACCTGGCGACAAGCTCCGACCACTTCACCCTAAGCATTTCTCTTCCCGCCCTGACACCAGCAAAGCTACCCAAGGGCAAGATCCTGCTAGCCACGGACGACGAGTTGAAGCGCTACATAGAAAACATAGAAGCCGGGATCGCGACCATCCCTGCTGCCGCATCGACCCCGGGCGACCTCGACTTGCTCGCGAATGCGATCATCGACCTGATGCAAACAGCCGCCCGTGCCGCGGGCAGACAATCCCAGCGGCGGTCGTCAGGAGCTCCTTGGTGGAACGAGGAGTGCATAGCCGCCGTGGCCGAGCTCCGGTGTGTGAGGCGCGCCTTCCCCCTGGGCTTCAATTACGAGGTACAAACCGCCCGCCGCGAACTAAGAGCCGTTGTCCGAAGAGCCAAAAGGACGTACTGGCGCAATCTCATCAACGGAGTCCAGGAGGGCAAGGATATCTTCAAAGTCACGCGCTGGCTGAAAAGTCCAGGCGTGTTCCGCCCCCCACCGCTGCAAGTGGGCGAGACGATCGTCGAGACTCAGACTGGCAAGGCCGAAGCTCTGCGACAGGCCACCCTTGAGCGGAGGACGGCCGCCGACGATATTTCCGACCCATGGATACCCGTGGATGTTACCACGCACATTCCAATCCAAGCAGATGTACCGATCGAAGAGGTCCAAGACTCCTTGCTCCGCACAGGCAATACCTCACCCGGAGCCGACAACATCACGGTGCGCCTACTTCAGACGGCATGGCCTGTCATCGGCAAACACGTCCAGCGCCTGTACCAAGGCTGCCTCACGATAGGCTATCACCCTCGGAGATTCAAGGAAGCAGAAGTCGTCATGATTGAGAAGCCCGGCAAACGGGACCTCTCCAAGCCCCGCGCCTGGAGACCGATATCTTTGCTGTCCTGCCTCGGCAAAGGGCTTGAGAAGCTCATTGCTCGCCGGCTTGCCTGGGCCTCGATCCATTATGGCGTCCTGCAGCCCCAACAGATTGGTGCGCTCCCAAAACGATCAGCAGTAGACCTGGTCGCCGCCCTCATACACGATATCGAAGTAACTCTGTCACGCGGTATGGTCGCCACATTGGTCACTATGGACGTACAGGGCGCCTTCGACACCGTCATGCGCAACAGGCTCATACTGCGTCTGCGTCAACAAGGCTGGCCACTGAACCTTGTGAAATGGGCCGCCTCCTTCATGCAAGCCCGCTCAGCAGCCGTACGGTTCCAGGATATCACAACGCCGCCGTCCCCGCTCGAATGTGGCCTGGCCCAAGGATCTCCCGCGTCTCCCATCCTTTTTGCACTGTATATCGCCCCAATCTACCGCTTGGGAAATTCTAGCGGTCGCTTTGGATACGCAGATGATACAGCAATGCTACGGGTAGGGTGCTCGCTAGAAGAAACGACTGCTCTCGCATCTCGAGACATGCGGGAGCTCCTGGCGTGGGGCGCCTCGAATGGCGTCACATTCGACCCTGACAAGACCGAGATAATGCACTTCTCCCGCAAGAAGGACCCCGCCCGGCCGTCAATATTCCAAAATGACACAGAGATCGTCCCGGTCGACTCGATGCGCTGGCTGGGCCTCTGGCTTGACCGAAAGCTGTCGTTCAAAACCCACGTCGACGAGTGGACAGCCAAAGCCCGGCGGATAGCAAACCATCTTAAGGCCCTCGCAAACACCAGACAAGGGCCCCTCCCCAGCGCCGTCCGAAGAGCCATCAAGGCTTGTATCGAACCGACCTTGTTCTACGGAGTAGAAGCATGGTATCCCGGACAAATGGCCCCTAGCACCGGGAACGCGACCCGCCTTGTGTCCACGCAGATCAAGCACCTCGTCGATCGCTTCGACGCGGTTCTGCGACACGCCATCCGAGCAGCTCTCCCCATCTGGAAGACCACGCCCATCCCTGCCCTCCATCGAGAAGCTGGTATTCCACCCGCGTCCATCCTGCTCGAGTCTCAAAGGATCCGTTTCTCGGCGCGCCTGAAGTCCTTGGACGTACGACACCCTCTCGTGGCGAGGACCTCCCCGAAGCCCGCCCGGGCATACCACAGCTCGATCAAACGCAAGTTTCTCGTCGAGCGACGGAGACAGAAGACCAGACTCGAGCGTACCGACGCACTCCTACCGGACTGCGCCCGCCCGGTCCTGCTACCGCGACAATACTCCGATTCTGAAGCCAGCCCGCTCCAGACCGCACCGAAAGCCGAAACTGCCGACGGATTCCTCGAATGGCTCAAAAGCGCCGCGACCGGAAAACTCATCGTATACTCCGACGGATCGCAATTGCCGAGCGGGGCCGTAGGTTACGGATTTACGGTCCATCGGAACGAGCAACCCATAACCAACGGCTCCGGCCGACTAAGGCCCGCCGAGGTGTTCGACGCAGAGGCAGTCGGGGCCCTGGAGGGCCTACAAGCCGCCATAGCCGCTGCCACCAACACGACGACAAGCATCGTAGTATGCACCGACAACCTTGCAGTGGCCACCTGCTTGCGCGGGAACCCAGCCGACTCCTCGCAGGACGCATTTACCAAGTTCCAGGACCTGGCGAAAGCACACGGAGACGTCGAGGTCCGCTGGATCCCAGGACATGCCGGCATACCAGGCAATGAGGAGGCCGACGGCCTCGCGAAAGCTGGTTGCCTGCTGCCTGAGCCGCCCGGAGCCGTACCATCACTGGCGCACCTGCGCCGACTGGCCCGACAGCAGCCTAGAGATGCCTTCAAAGCATGGTGGACGACCGAAGCCCCAGAGTCGTACAGGCCTCTGCACCTCGAGGTGACCACAAGCTGCCCACCAGAACTCATGCTCCCCAGTGGCAACGCTCCACAGTGTCCTCGCGGCGAGATCTCGCCACGGAGACTTTGCCGACTACCACGAGCGTTTCAATCATGACGACGCATGTCTTGACTGCTCATGCGGACGACGCAAAGCGCCAGAGCACCCATTCTACTGCAGGAAGATACCGCCACGGCTCCGGATGAGGCTCGCACCCTCACCGGCCGAAGCGATACGTCGTGCAGTAGGCAAGGGCTTCAAAGCCTTCGTCGAGATGACGTCGGAAAGCTCCTTCTTCCAAAGGATCTGTCCGCGCCATTAGGCGATTGTCATTCGCTTTCATTTTTCGTTTTGTTTTTGTTTTGTGTTTTTCGATTGCTGGTCGCGGTCGAGCGAATGGCGCTGCCACGCCCCTCACTCGGCCGAGGCCCTCCACTCCGGCTGCGAGACGCAGCCGGTGAGGAAAAGCCTTCCCAGGCTCATCAGAAAGATGAGCATAGACTGCGACAGAAAGTCGCTTGCACCACCACATCCCGCGGACGGGTGCGAGGCTCCGACGAAAGAGCGCCTTTGAGCCGGTGAGATGATAGATGGTGTTTGTTTTGAAATGAGGACGCGTCGGGGATGGTGGGGCGGCGGGGAATCAGTCGCAGGCGCGTGTGTGTGTGTGTGTGTGTGTGTGTGTGTGTGTGTGTGTGTTCATTTAACGTCTTGCGGGTATTCCCTATCGGGACAAAAGACGTGCTGAGCTAGGCGCAATTCACAGTACTGCATACTCTCCTAACATAGGCCACCGGCTGTAGACTTATTCGGTCCCTTGGGATTCTCCATCAATCCGCGTTGCGACGGGCCTTGCTACCAGGACGCGGCTCCTCACATAGGCCTGAAGACCACCGTAAATAGCGTCCATCCAGCATAGCTTCGGCTCTGTGGCGCTAAAATGCGAGGCCCTTCCCCGTCAGCGGGATCCAGGCGCTGCCCGTCCTCGCGGCCTCGGTGAGCAATGACCGTCTTTACAAAGCTCAGGACCACGAGTGCAAGGCGAGGTCAACCCTCGGTTTTGCTAGCCAGAATTCTCTTGCACCTCGGCCGACACCGCTGCCGCGGTCTGCACCCCAGGAACCAGGTGGCAGAAACGGCCCAGGCGCAGCGGGAGGGAAAAACCTTCCGAAGGGATCAGAGGCCGACGAGCGGCTTGCCTTCAAGGAGAAAAACCGACCGCAGCTAGCTGCTGGGAACCGCACGCACCTTGGTTCTGAAGGTACGTGCGGTCAAGCAGGACCACGCCTTCGTGCGGTTGAAGATGAACTCTCCTAAGGTCTTCAATCATGCCTCCCTCCGAAGAGTTAGGGTCCCGGTAGGACCCCAGAGGCGAAAGCGTGGCGGGTGGCCTGCAAAAATTACCCCGCACAATCAGGCTGCTAACAGCTCGAAAACGCGAAGAATTTTTACAGGGGAGAGTTGTCAGTCGCAGGCGCCTCAGGCAACAAGCCAGTTTTGGCTGCTAACCTAGACAACAGGCAAGAAACCAGCCGCCATACAACCTGATCCAGCAGCATCTTTGTACATTAGAATCAGCAGCCTAGCACGTCCTTTGCCCCAATAGGGGCTTCCAGCTATTACTATAGCTCCCGGACGTTAAATAATTATCGTATCGTATCGTATCGTATCGGCAGGCGTTCGGCGCCTTCCTCTATCATCACACGTTCTTGGCATGATATTCTGAGTGTCTAGGCAGCGGATCTTGTTGCATCTGGACTGATGGAAGCCCCGGCAGGAGCGGCCGCCAACGCTTGCAGATTGGCAGAAACGTACCCTCAATATTGCGGTTCTGATGGTTGAGCCCCGCAACAGCCATGATATTCTCGACTTCGAAGGAATGGCACGGGGAGCCCGGCTTTGCAGGAAGTCGATCGGTTTGTACGTGCTTGCCATCACGGTGCCAGCATTGCCGATATCCGAATTCTCGACGTGAGACCGCTTACAATATTAGCGAGGAAGTGGTGGCCTTCAAGCGTGACTTCCGGAAGAGGATGTGGAAGCACCTGGGCTAGAAACGGGTCATCACTGGCGGGTTGTCCGCTTGTTGCCGCCATAGGGCCGCTATTCTCCCGCTTCCCCTTCATGGCTGCGGGTTTCAGGTATTGGCCTTGCATGAGCGTCTCGCAAAGCTGGGAAATCTTCAGGAACCAGACGACGAGCAGCGCAGGGAGCTTTGCGGTTATCAAGCATGGCTGCCAAAGATGGAAGTCCGGGTGGTGGGGTGAGGTTTGCTGTGGGTGCAGGGGCGGTTGCCCAACCCACGCCTACAGACGGCCACAAGTGGCCTTGAATGATCGTTTCGTAAACGATACGGATCGTCGGGAATTGGCCGATGCAGCTTTGTGGCCTGCCATGACCGGTTCTGGTGTGGGGGTGACAGGAGAATGAGGGGTGATTGTCCACTTCCTGCCAAGTTGGGTCCGCTATGACCACCCCCTCCCCGGCCGCTTCGGGTGGTCAGTTGTGGCCTTGCATGACCTCCTTCTGTACGTCATCAGAACCTCATCAGGAACTGGACGATGCAGGTACGCAGAGAGCTTGTGGCCTTCCAGCATGGCTTCCAGAAATGGGAATATCAGGGCCAGCTTTAGCTCCGGGGATGAGTTTCTGGGGGGTGTGGATGAGGTCACGGAACTTCACCTTTTGCCGCCATGGGGTGCTATTCCCGCACACCGGACCCGGCAGTAGGTAGCCGACGAGACGGACACTGGGGAACTGTACAGGAGGGTCCGTTTTGAGTGTCCCTTTTCCGATCAATAAAATCGGAGAGCAAAGCCTGTGTGTTTGGGCTGTTGGTGGGGCTGGTTTTTTCCTCCGCCGAAGCTGGATGTATCTGTACCCATGGACTCCCTCAACTTTTGGTCGGCAATTCGCCGGATTTGAGTTATGCTATCTTGCGGAGCTCTTATGGCTGTTTGCAAGGCCAGTCCATGTCATCCTGAGTTTCTTTGGTCTCTCTTCGTCTGGCACGACGCATTTCTAGCTGTTGTAAGTCTAAGGGCAATTGGCGAGGAAACAAGAGGGGCTCAAACAGAAGCCGACACGACCCCACTTTCAGCCAACATTGGACGCATTGTAAATTTACATTGAGTAAAAACAGTGACACTCAATACGGACCCTACTGTAACCCTTTGCCCACTAAAAAGAAGGCTGGTTTCTGCCTTTGCCTTTCAGTGTCATTTCCGGTTGCATTCTCTCCAGCTGGACAAGTGGCCGCAACAGGCGTGATTTTGCCGCGAGGGCCATCGCATCCATTTGCCGCTATCGCGGCTTGTTGCCGCGAACTATTCTGGCCTTGGTTCTCTTACGTTCATAAGAGCCGCAAAGACGTCATGGGCGAGGCTATGTCCACATACGACTACCTCCATCACCACCCCGTCTTAGACCAGCTTCTGGACACATCAAAAGAACGCCGTATCCTCGTCTTTACAGTACCTGGGCCATACCGGCCGTGGCAATAACTGTAACTGGGTAAACGAACAGGCCCAGAACATGGTGTGGTTACCGTAAATCCGTAATGCAAATGTACAGTAACTGCTAAGTGCTCACCATTGTGACGTTGCTGGCCCTACTCTGGACTTGCGTCCACATGCGTGTTCCTCCGAATCGCGTAGTCACTATCAGACGCGGCAGCAGCTTATCGAACTAGATCTGCACATCCAGAATCAGGCCCTGTGGCCCCATAACGTCTTGCATAGAAATGGACACACCTCCACGCAATGACGTCGAGAAAGTGACTTGACCTGTAGCAGCCGACGACAAGCAGAGACTGGACGGCAGGAAGTGACGGACGCGGCAGCTCGAACGCGGCAGCAGGAGATGCCACCAGACAACGTCAGGAAACCGACTTTAGCTGCGACGTAGCGTGTACCCGAAGAATGTGGCAAGACCGCGTGTGCTACGGTGATCTGCTTGTCAAGCTTTGCACCATGCCCGCCACTGCCATAGTCGACAGTTAGACGGCACAAACCCCTGCGACTGCGTCTCGGCACAGGCTCCATCAGCGAGCGGCATGTCTAGAACCAGACGACACCGTCCACATGAAGGAATTGGACGAACCAGCACCCTTGTCCGTCTTCGCGCCCTGCATGGCGGCCTTCGTCCGGGTCTGAATGTTGATGGCCCAGGTGGACGATGCGGCCACATCCACCCCGCAATGATCTGCACGACGGGAATGGCCGTCACCATGCAACCACGTTGCGAAGCTGACATGTACTGTAGCTGCCCCACGCGACGCAAGAACTGACGAAGTGACTTCCCCTAACTTCGCAATGATCTGCACGGCAAGCTCTGGCTGCCGGTACGAAACAATTTCCAGAAACCGACATGTACTGTAGCTGCCAACCCGACGCAGAAGAATTGGTCGGCGCACCTCCCTGCCCTTGGTGGTCTGCATGTCAGGCATCGGACGAAGCGGGTCCCGGCCGCCGCATCCGCTTAATGTTCCACGTCACTGATCGAACACGTCAGGGAGCGGACGAAGTGAGATGCAAGCAAAGGCGCGCCAAAAAGCAATCGGTCGGTGGGTAACCACCACGTGAAGAACAGGACAATCGTATGCTCCTGAAAGAGTAATCTGCATGTCGAAATCTGGACGGCGTACCCGCAGCGTCGCACAGCACATGGCCCTGGCACACCATACGCGAAACCAAATCAGCGAGCAGCATGACACGAGTTGGACAACGCTCTTTACGCATGCCACGAAGTGTCACGCTGCCACCTCATCTGGATGCAGCCCTATACCCATATTCTTCTTTCTGATTGCGCGAGCCAGATTGACCACACCTGACCACACTTCAATGGTGTGGTCTGCTTGTCAGGAACCGGAAGACAAGGTAGCGGGAGACACCGCTCAACGACGCCCAGAAAGCGGCGTCTGGGTCTGGTCGACTGTCCACTTACTCCATGTCCATACAGAACTGGGCGCGTGCTTGCACAATGCCACAACTCGCCCCAGCTCTATGGCAACGCCGGTGTGGAATGAAAAGTCTCTACCGGACAGTTGTGCATGGGGCCGATTCATGCTTCTCCTTGGCCGGGGATTATGGAGCCTAGGGCACGGGATATGGCCGATTGCTCACAGCCTCCCACACCACGGCAGAGACGGCCACATTCACAAGTCCCTATGCTGTACTTGGCCGGAGATGGAACATTGTACGAGATTACAGCAAGTGCGGGCTGTCACGGCTCCGGTAAGGACAATAATTTGAAGTGCTGTACAGTACTGTAAAATGTGTGCGTCAACACATCAGTTCAGGACCGGGCATTGCAGCAGCGCGAGTAGTCGATGAGCGGACAAGTCGCCACGACCGACACCTACAGCCAGAGGGCTGAGAGTATGTGTGATTGAATGAGCGTTGCGTGCGGATTGGAGTCTAGGAAGAAACCGGGCGGTTCAAGCAGAGCATGTTAAGGCTCTTTGCTCCATGTTCCAGCGCGGTCGAAGGGCCAGGCTTGCGTCATTTTGAGATTGGTGAGATGAGGAGGGTGGTTCGTGCCAGGATCCCCGCACCACATGTGGTCCGAGACTACGTACGAACTCCCCCACCACCGAGTCCAAGAGACCACCCACGACCACCACCCCGGAACGGCTAGTGGTAACTGTGGCCCCGCTGGAGAGCGCCGGAGCTCCCTGGAGAGCACTCCTGCCTACCAACAATGTCGTTCCAGACGCCCATCCAAGCGCGCACCAATTTCTCGGGTGTGTCCAGCTCTGAGAGGCAGGTACGAGTATCAGCTCCAGTGGGACCCGCTCCAGGCCGAAACCCCAGGGGATACATCGTCCATGACACTGGGACGAGGATTAGCCAGTTTGATGACGAGATAATTTGAAAATCGCCTTTCCGGATGGATCAACGGGTTTGAGATTTCCACTGTTAATCGAGTATATAGCAGCACCAGTGCAACATCGAGGACCCACACCATTGAGCTTGATCGGGCGATAATCGACTGGTACGGAGTGGATGAAAATGACACTGTTGATATGCGCTATGTCGTGACGAGTATTATGCGAGTTTTGTGTCATCGTACGACACCTCCTTCCTCTGTAACTCCCCTATATCTGTTGAAGCACCGCTTCAACACTGCATATAAGTTTGGTTTATAGGGGAGACTTGGAGACAAGAGACACTCTTGGCCCGTCTTCCAGTCATTTAGTCAGCACCGGTACGTAGAAGAGGTGCGAATGGTAGAGTAAGCGAGACTCCTCGCTCGCGGAGACGGCAGAGCTCCCAGATGCAACCTGGCATTGCAGCACCCTCAGTTCTGTCAAGTTCTGGTAGTACGTATAACCGCGGGGATTGTATCCACGTGCGGATGTAATTTGGGTAACGCAAAGACGGAGTGTCCTGGACCGTCAAAATACCCTGTCTGGCGCTCCGAGTGCCATCCAGTTCTGAGTCCGAATGTATTTGCGGGTAGAGGCGATTACTAGGGGCCAATCAAACGATTAATACGGAGTACAATTCAAGTTCCCCAAATACGATACATATAACTTAACCACTCGTTAACACAAACGCTGTTCCAGCCTCGACGGGGCAGACGGCGACGGCGACCATGTCGAGCGACGTCAAACACCCAGCAAATCATTGCTTGGGCTTGTCCTTCTTCCCGGTCAGGGCGTTGAGGGCGCTGCCGAGGCCGAGCCCCTCGAGGATCTTGTTGAGCCCCAGGCCGCCGAGCAGGCCGTGGACGAGCCCGCCAAGGCCCAGGGGGCTCAGGAGCTTGCCGACAAGGCCCAGCACGCCGTTGAGCAGCAGGCCGACGGCGGCGAGGATCTGGAAGAGCGGCTCCGAGAGCAGGCCCCAGAGGGGGTTGAGCTCCTTCTTGGCGTGGGGCATGCCGTCGATCTTGCGCTTGGCGTTGTCGATGGTCTGGGTGACGGTTCCGGTGAGCTGTGACGTGGTGTGTTAGCGGTGATCTGCATAGAAAGACACTCGAGCGAGCGCATGCCAACTGCGAGCAGCGGCACACGTCGTCGATCATTAGTGGCGAAGAGAATACATACCTCCTTGAGCACGTCGGCCAGGTGGTGCTCCTCCGGGCTGGCGTCCTTGGTCGCCGACTTGTACTTGGCCTGGCGTTGGATGCGGCCGTCCGGGTCCATGCCGCGGATCATGCCGTTGGTCTCGGTCAGGATCTTGCCGCCCTCCTCGATGAGCGGCTTGACCTCGCGCACCAGCTGCTCCTCGTCGAGGTCCTCCTTGTCCGTCTTCTCAGCCGCGTCGACCTTGCTGGTGATCAGGCTCAGGATGGGGCGGATCTTCTCGAGCGACTGCTCGATGGCGCCGGCGAGCTGGCCCGCCAGCTTCTGATCCTTCTCGGCCTGCTCTCGCTTCTGCTTGTCCTCCTCGGACTCGCCGGGGATGTCCTCGAGCAGCGTGACGTGGCCGACGGTGTTGCCCTTGGAGTTGACCACGTCGCCGTCGTCGTCGACCTCCTTGCCGGAGCAGATGCTGATATCGCCGCTCGTCAGCTTGCCGATGATGTGGCCGTCGTCATCGAGCACGTTGCCCTCGCGGTTGACCTTGCGGCCCGCGAGGGGGTCGCGGCGCTTCTCGACCTCGGGCTCCTCCCAGCGCTCGGCCTTGCCCACCACGTTACCGTTCTTGTCGACGACATCGCCGTCCTCGTCGACGGAGCGCCCGTACAGCGTCTTGGGGTCGCCAGACGTCAGCCGCCCGACGACCTCGCCCGACGAGGTCACGACCTTGCCGTCCTTGGCGACGGTGCAGCCCTTGAGCTCGGCAAACGGCCCCTCCTTGGAGCCCTCGCGCTCGCCCTCGGGCACCAGCTCGGCCTTGCCGATCTTGTCGCCCGACTCGCTCATGATGTTACCCTCCTTGTCGCACATGCGGCCGACGAGCGAGGCGACGTTGCCCTCGATGACGCGGCCGAAGACGGTGCCGTTGGAGTCGACCACGTTGCCGGCCTTGTTGACGCGCTTGCCGGCCAGCAGCGAGCGGTCGACGACCTGCTCGGGCTCCTCCTCGGGCTCGTCCCAGGCCTCGGCCTTGCCGACCACGTTGCCGCGGCGGTCGAGGATGTCGCCGTCCTCGTCCACCTTGCTGCCCTTGAGGCGCTTGGGGTCGCCCTCGACGACAGTGCCGACCTGGCGGCCCTCGGAGGTGACGCGCCCGTCGGCCTCGACGACGGCGTCGGGGAAGTTCTGGAAGGGCGCGAACGACTTGTTCGAGCTCTCGCGCTCGCTGTCAGGGATGGGCTCCGCCTTGCCGACGATCTTGCCCGAATCGTTCCAGATGTTGCCATCTTCGTCGGCCGTCTTGCCCTGAAGCTTCTTGGCGTCGCCCTCGGACAGTCGTCCGATGATGTCGCCCTTGTCGTCGACGAGGTTGCCGGCCTTGTTGACCTTGGTGCCCTTGAGGACGGAGAAGTCGATGGGCGCCTCCTCGGCAGCCTCCTCGGCCTTTTCGCCGGCTTCCTCTCCGGCCTCCTCGGCCTTCTCAGCGGCTTCCTCGCCGGCCTCGCCGACCTTGTCTTGGGCAGCTTCGCCGGCCTCCTCACCTTCCTTGGTGACGCCTTCGGCCTGCTCGCCGACGCCCTCAGCGGCATCCTTGGCGCCCTCTCCCTCCGGGAGGTCGTCGCCGGGCTTGTCACCCTCGGGAACGTCTCCAGCGTCCTTGCCAGCGTCCTCGCCCTTGTCCGTGATGTCCTTGCCAGCCTCCTGGGCCTCGTCTGTGGGCTCCTTGGCCTTGTCCGCCGTGTCCTCTGCAGTGTCTTTTGCCTGCTCAGCCGTGTCTTCAGTGGTATCCTTTGCCTCCTCCGCGGTGTCCTTGGCCTGCTCGGTCTTGTCGCCTGCAACCTTCGAGGCGTCCTCGGTAGTGCCCTCTGCGGACCCGTCGATGGGCTTGGGGGCCTGCTCGGTCAGGTCGTCCTGGCCGACCTTCTCGGCGGGGGTATCATCTCCATGGACGGTCTCCTTCTCCTCCTTGGTCTTTTTGCCAGCGGACGCGGCGTCAGCTGGGGGGGCCTCCTTGTCTTGGAGCTGGACGGGGGGAGGCACCTTGTCGTCGACGGACTCTGCTGTCTTGCCGGCGTCGTCCTTGACGGGCTCCGTGGCCTTGCTGGCGTCGTCCTTGGCAGACTCGGACGGGGTGTCGTCGTCGCCGCCGCTCGACGGCTTCTTCTTCTCAGCATTATCGCCACCCTTGCCGCCGGAGAGCTGATTGTACGCGTTAGCGAGGTCCCTGTTGAGGGCGAAGGCAGTCTTGACGGGTCTGCGTACACTGCTCACGGTCTGGGCGGCGCCCTTGGCCTTGCCGAGGACGTTCCAGCCGCCGGTGGTCTCCTTGGCCTCCTCGGTGGCCTGGGTGGTGTACTCGCTGTCGAGCGAGGCCTTTACGAGGACGTCGCCCGACTCGTTGATGACGTCTCCCTCAGCGGTCACGCAGCTGCCGACCAGACTCTGCAGATCCTTGGAGTCGGAGAGCTTGCCGATGGCCTTGTCCGACTCGTCGACGATCTCGCCCTTCTTGTTGACGACGCCGGCGGCGGCGGACCGGGGCACGGCCTTCGGGTCGGCGCCCGCGGTCTCGGGGGCGGCTGAAATGGGGGGTTAGAGTCTAGACTTTACGGGATGGGCCGAGACATTGGCAGGGCCAACTTACAGACTTGGGGCTGCTTCTCCTCGGCCAGGGTCGGGGCCTGGGTCTCGGCCTCCTTGTTCTTTGTGATCGGCATGATTGGCGATTCAAACTTTTGTCATTAGAGTATTGATTCACACTCTTTATTCGTGCACACTTCGTTCGGGCCGCCACGCCCGCCGCTCACCGATTTATATGTCCACATGCCGGCGACGGCAAACAAGTTTTTGGGGGTCCCCATCCATCCACGGACACAAACATGTCGTGGCATCGGAGCGCAAACGTCAGATTACCGTCTATTCCTCCCACGCCCGGCAGCCCGGCAGCCCGGTTTTTCCAAGGACAAGCCACACTGGCTCAGCTTGAAGCGAAGTGGATGGCGCGCGAAACTGCGCCAACGCGCGTCACTGTGGCCCCCGGCCATCATCGCGCGGCATAGGGCATCTCACGGTGACGCAATGGCAACGGCACCGAAGGGGGAGCACCAGCCACTCGCTAACTCCATCGTGATGCTGTGGCTGAGGCGTCGCAGCGGGACAGGACAATTGCAGGCCAAGCGGGCGAGCGAGGAGGGATTGCTGGGAAACCCTCAAACTCCGGCGCCGCGTCGATGGCCTAGGCGCCTTTGTGTCATACCGCAAGCATTGCACAGGCTGATGTCCTGCCGCCCTGGCGGTGGTTGGTGGTTGCCGCTCGGAGCTTGGTTTTCATACACCGATCGATCACTCGCCATGGTGCCTATCCTCGGCTCGAGAATTGTTTAGCGTGTGCTCGAGGTGTGTGGGAAAGCTTCAACTTACCGTGTGGACGTTGAACAGAACGTCGCAATGAGACGGGCACTCTGCTTCAAACTCCCCGCTGAAACAATCTGAACGGGCCTGATGTCTTTTGCGTCAGGAGTGGCTTGTTCTTCGTTTTGCTGACGGCCCAAGCGAACCGTCTTGCCCCGGGTAGCACTCCGTAGGGGTACGGACCCCGTGTTGGTTCTGCTCACCTGGGACGGAGCAAACGGTCCGTCGGCGCCGCAAAGTGTTGTCTGCCCCATAGCTGGCAACGCTGGCTGTACCCCACCAGTCCCGGACGGCGCTGCGGGATGTTTCTCCATCACCTTGCCCGGAGCCCTTCCGTATAGACCGCGACCGCCAATGCTGAAAGGCTGGTTCCAATCGTTGCCAAACTCGTCTCGAGTTTGCATCACCCTTCCCGGCAACCCGTCGCGGCTTCCCCCGGACGGGTTTCTCGCCCAAAGTACCGGGCGACTGGCCCCAGCACCTTCGACCACCCAGGATCACTCAATCGAGCACCTTCTGCACCGTGCTGCTCAGATCTCGTTTCGATGGCTCGATAACACTCCGCCGTTCCAGTACGGCTCTTCGAGATTCCCCTCTGTGCATACGTCATGGCTGACCAGCACGGGATCTTTCTCCGCCTGGTTTGAGTGTCGGCGTGTATAAGCTCACCAACCCAACCCGTACAAGCGGGATATCTGTCATAATCCTCACAAGTAGACTGCGCTTCGTCAAGTACTTCGATATGTACTCAATAGTCATGGTCTCAGGTGCTGTCAATATCAAGCCGCTCATTCACGTAGACCGTTACCAGCACTGCTGCCTACTATCGGTGGCGATAGCTTCAGTGTCAGACAATTGGCTCCACAGGGATCACAGTTGGCATCGTGTAATTGATGAGAATTATCTTGAAGAGCTATCTGCAAGCGCACGACAGTGCGCTGCTCTTTATACACAAAGGAAATATTTGCTTTGTGGTGCAAAGTCCCTGTAATTGAAGCTGGTGTGCAAATATATGCAACCAGTGTTTGAGCTTTGACCTCAACCGAAGTCAAAGCACAACGCGTGCAGGCGCTCGACCTTAACACACGGATTATAGCATCGGCTTCCGCGGGCAAATATTCTCAGTGCAGATGTTATGCAATATGAAGCTTGCTCTATGTGCGACATTCAGGCAACCTGGCTTCTGCCTGTCGTGTCTCAGATGCCTGCCTCAATCGGCACAGGTATAAAATACCGACTACAGTCAATCGTTAGATAGAAGAATCAAGAGTCTTTTGTTGCCCAATTCGCTGGGGACCTTCTACTCGGTCGTCAGTTAGTCATGCACACGTGCAGTGCGACACGCCGCCCCATTGGCTGTCGAGCTGGCTGGATGCGAGTGACCTTTCGCTGTCGAGGGGTCGCAGGTCAAAAGCACCTGTCGCACTGCACGTGTGCATGACTAACTGACGACCGAGTAGAAGGTCCCCAGCGAATTGGGCAACAAAAGACTCTTGATTCTTCTATCTAACGATTGACTGTAGTCGGTATTTTATACCTGTGCCGATTGAGGCAGGCATCTGAGACACGACAGGCAGAAGCCAGGTTGCCTGAAGCTATCGCCACTGATAGTAGGCAGCAGTGCTGGTAACGGTCTACGTGAATGAGCGGCTTGATATTGACACGGCGCGCCTCCGTTAGATAGTTGTTTAGTTATGAAGGAGCCAGAGAGTCTTCCGGCGTCTACCGACACTTTCGGAAACGATCTATCCATGAGCTGTATAGACGGCACCATGGCCGACCTGCACGCCAGTGCCACAAACGACTGCTGCAACAGTGGCATGCAGTTTCCTGATCCCTTCTATTTCCGAATGACCAGCAGTTCCATGAGCAATCCATCGTCCGATGGCATCAACAGTAACCTGTCGGGAGACGTGGCCTTCTTCACCACCGCATCCCCCGAGTCGCTATCGCCCAAGACCAAACCAAGCACAGTCAAGAAGCGTGGCCGCCCACGAAAGGCTCGGCCTGCCTCTACCACCGCTGCCATATCGACGGCCGACCTCACCACAGGGTCCAAGCGCCGGACCAGCACCAAGAGCGAAACCGAGACTTCTGGTGGGGATGACCCAAGGACGGTCCGTGTCCGCGAAAAGAACCGTATGCTGCCGACAAGTGCCGCTCGCGGAGGCGGCAAGAGGAGGACAAGCTGAAATCAAGGCACGACGACCTAGAACAGGAGCACCGCAGGCTATCAGAGGCGTTATCCGAGCTGATGGCAGAGACGTATCTTCTCAAGAACATGTTGATGGAGCATGGCAGCTGCGAGTGCCGACTGATCCAGGATTATCTGAAGGAGTCAGCTGCGGAGTGGGTGACCAAAAGGTTGAAACCATCAGCATCACCTGTCCGGACGAGATCATGATGATATTCCAATGGTCGGCGCCCGGGCTAAGCGGGCTATGACATGGTCGAGATTGCAAAGCGGGTAGGTGTTGTGGGGAAGTTGGCTATGGCCAGCTGTTATTTTGTTACAATTTTCCTCATGGCCAGTCCAGGAGGCGATGGCTGTCCCGGTCTGGTCGCGCTCCTGAACGCTTCGTCCAAGGCAGGTGGTTGTCAGTCGAAACGTGAAACGAACGGCGGGTGGAGCGAACGTACATATGAGTACGTGCTGCGCATGCGGTCTGGCCGCAGCGGATGTCGGGTGGAGACGCCATGGGAGTCGGGTCGAGGAGAGAAAAAGTTTTGGAGGAAGTGTTTTAGCTCTCGTGGACCATCGACGGCACATTGAACGATATCCAGGGCGATCCAAAGGTTCGGTTCAGGTGCGGTACTGTACAAAACGGAAGGGTAGGGAAGAGCTTTGAATAAATTTAGCGTACCAGTGTGAAGTTGATAAGACAAGCATCAAGTCATGCAGCCAGCACTTCCAAGGGTATCTATTCGCGCACGCCACTTGGCCGGCATCGCAATAGCATCCAAGGCCTTCCCAGGCTGCTTATCTACCTCGTCGGGTACCTCGTTGTTGCACGCGCTGTGTCGTCGGCTGCCCTAGGTCGCAGAGCAGCCATGGCAGGGCGTCGAATCCCTGTCTATTAGAGCGTAGGCTGGCTGGGGCGAAGATTTACGTGCATCTTGGTTGCAACGACTACGGCGGCGAAGTCCAAACTTAACACCGGACTATCATGTAGTGCCAGATGTTCGGATTCAAGGTGTGGGTCTTTCGGGGATTCTCTCTGGGCGTGATATACAGCATTAGCAATGGTCCCACGAGATTTGGCGCCGGGAGACACCGCAATGCATAACACGCCGTGCCTACGAGGCCCTTTTCGAAGCGAGGCTGGATCTTCAGAGTGGTCCCAACAGTATGGGTGGTTCGTGACCTGAGGTCGGATGTGTCCGGTGGCGACCGTACCTGGACTGAAAACGTGAACTGCTTGGTTTGCGGTTCTATCATCCCGTAGGCCGTGTTCGGTTAAATACCTGGCTTCGACGTCGTCTCTTCTCGCGTCACATGCTCTCCTGTTCTGGAAGGTCCCCGAGGGGATAATGTCTATGCAGTGGTTCGTGGCCGCGAATAAAGAAATGTGATCAAAATTCACGAGCATGCACTGGAGCAGGAAGGGCCTGGCGCCTCCCGAACGGTGAGATGTTCGACGCCCAGAGCGCGACCTAGATGCCACCAATGTAGCCGCTGTACTCCCGGGCTGTCCTATCTCTCTCAATAAATTATTGTGCTAGAAGGATACTTCATTCTTCGTCAATTTGCTGCCGGCCACATAACCTTTCACGCCAATGTTTTTCTTCTCTCTGCGACTTGTCGGGCATCGCTAAGCAGTTTTGGGCCATCTCCTGCAGTTCTTTGAAGCTAGTCGTATCTCCGAACGACCGATCGTCGTGGATCTTCAAGACTCGCGGGAAGCGCAGAGTGTAGTACGCAGTATTCGCCGGCTTGTCGAAGCCAGCACCCACAAGTTCAACTATATATGGATGTGTAAACAGCTCAACTGGACGTAGTCGCTGAGCTGACTCCAAGACGATATCAAAATTCGGTGTGGACATGGCGAAAGGCATTCGAGTGAAGTACCCTTGTCGGTTTAGGAGCACAAGAGACAGAGACATTTTGGATGTAAATCTATCAGACTCTGGTCAGAAGCAGAGTCCAGGCAGGTGCAGTCAGTCGTGTTGGCAAAACCGAGGATCTGAGGGCGTTTCGCCGTGGAACAGGGTCGGATGTGGCCGAGTGTTGGACGGTGGACGAGTGTTGGACCGCAGAAGTGGGTCGGACTTGGTCGTGCCATTGGATGGAGGACCAGGCCACAACAACCCCGCAACGGATTCGCAGGCGCCAGGCGCCAGACTCCAAGGCCCACCCAGGCTTCGTCAACATGGACGCACCAGGCACGCCGCTTGCAAGACGGTGGCCTGTGGCAGGTATGCCGGGAGTGAGAGTCCTCGCACTTGTGGACAAGGCAGATCCAGGAGCTGGCAACAGGCCTTTACGATGATACAGGATCACATCAATGTCTCATGCGAGAAACTTTGATAGAGACAAAACGTGGGATTCGGCCCCCCTTGTGTCATATACGGCCAGCATGAGCAAGCTATCTCTCCTGAGTTGCCAGTGGATGAAGCTGTCAAACTTGTGCAGATTTTGGTTCTCGTGGACGACACTAGGAGATGGGGCCTAGAATGATGGCCGCACACATTCGAGCTCCCTCGAGGACATGAAGATAGTAGTTGACACAATGACGTACCGTCTCTGTATTGTTGAACTCTCTTGTAATGTCAAGCTGCCAAGTTTCCCTATGGATCGAACCTGGCTTCCACGTGTCCCTTCTCTGTATAGGCCCTCCAACTATCTGGCGCTGGATCGATGTGAAGATAAAACTGCCTCCTAGTGAGGTTGCTGACGAGCTGACCATATGTAATCGGGTCGCCTGGTGGGGGCAACTTGTCGAACAGGTTAATAACCGCGAGGAAGAGATGCTACTGTATGCGTGACATGATGCCTAGCTAATGGTACTATATCTCCCCACGTACGATGGAACATTTGCCACCGGTGTAGCTGTAGTGGTAATACCCACAAGGCCCCTTGGCGCGCCGTTTGCTTGCATCTCACTTCGCCCGCTCCCTGACGTGGTCTATCAGTGACGTGGAACATGTAAGTGGATGCGGCGGCGGGGAACCGCTTCGTCCGATGCCTGACATGCAGACCAAGGGCAGGGACGTACGCCGACCAATTCTTCTGCGTCGTGTTGGCAGCTACAGTATATGTATGTTTCTCGGCATTGTTACGTAGCGGCAGCCAGAGCTTGCCGTGCAGATCATTGCGAAGTGTGGGAAACCACTTCGTGTGGCAGTACTTGTCAGTTTCTCAACGTGGTTGCATGGTGACGACCAGTTCTGCGGAATGGCGGCGGCCGCATCGTCCGCCGGGGCCCTCGACATTCAGATCCGGGCGAAGGTCACCAATCCGGAGTCGAAGATGGACAAGATGCCATGGGTACTGGTTCAATTCCTTCATGTGGACGGCGTCATCTAATTCCAGACATGCCGCTCGCTGATGTGGAGCCTGTGCCGAGACGCAGTCGCAGGGGTTTGTGCCGTCTAACTGTCGACTATGGCAACGACGGACATTGTCTAAAGCTTGACAAGTAGATCACCGTAGCAGTCGTGGTATTGGCACATTCTTCGGGTGCACGCTACATCGCAGCTATAGTCGGTTTCCTGACGTCGTCTGCTCGCATTTTGTACTGCCGTGTCCGTCGCTTCCTGTCATCCAGTCTCTGCTTGTCGTTAGCTGCTACAGGTCATGTCACTTTATCCGGCGTCGTTACGTGGACGTGTGTCCATTCCTATGCAAGACGTTATGGGGGCCACAGGACCTGATGCAGCATGGGGAGATCTAGTGCGGAAGCTGCTGCCGCGTCCGAAGGTGACCACGCGATTCCGAGGAACACGCATGTGGACGCAAGTGCAAAGTAGGGACAGCAACGTCACAATGGTGAGCACTTAGCCGTTACTGCACGTTTGCATTAAGGGACTTACGGACTTACGGTATCCACGCCATCTTGTGGACCGTTTATCCAAGTACAGTTATTGCCAGGGCCGGTACAGTATGGCCCAGGTACAGTAGAGACGAGAATACGGCGTTCGTTATGATGTGTCCAGGAAAAACTGGTCCAAGACGGAGTGGTGATGGAGGTAGTCGTATATGGACATGGGCTCGCCCATTACGCCTTTGTGGCTCTTAAGATCGTAAGAGACCCAAGGCCAGAATGGTTCACGACAACAAGCTGCCGTAGCGGATAATGGATGCGATGCCCCCGCGGGGCAAAACCACGTCTGTTGCGGCCACTTGTCCAGCTGGAAAGATTGCAACCGGCAATGACACTGAAAGGCAGAACCAGCCTTCTTTCTAGTGGGGAAAGGGCGAGTCAGTTCCCCAGTGGCCATTTTGTCGACTACCTACTACCGCGTCCGGGGTGCGGGAATTGACGACACCTGTCGCACTGCACGTGTGCATGACTAACTGACGACCGGGCTGAAGGTCCCCAGCGAATTGGGCAACAAAAGACTCTTGCATTTCTATCTAATGATTGACTTGAGGTTGGTAACTTATACTGACCCAATTGATGCAGGCATCTGAGACATGGCAGGCAGAAGCCGGGTTGCCTGAAGCTATCGCCACCGATGGCAGGCAGCAGGGGTTGTTAACGTCCTATGTGAATGAGCGGCTTGATATTGACAGCATACGCCATTGCAGCTCTACTTCGGCTTGTAAAGTGCAACTAGATATGTATACATTGATATCACTACCCCGACACCTCGCGGGATCAGTGAGCTGAGGGCTCGTCGATTCCGCGGTTGCCATGTGGTTTGGGAACACTGGTAAAATAGTTCTCAGGCCATGTCGCAATAGATTGTACAGGGCGTTCTAGTCGCCGTCACCGTCGTGAGGCTCGGGACCAAACAAAGCACAGTGGGAGGGCGCCGCGTTTGTCGTGTCGCTGCTGCTGCGGTCTCTGAAATGGCGTCTACTGTGGAAGGCTCCTTACTTCGCTGGCGACAGCGAAGTTAATTGCTACGATACGGACGGCCATGCGATTGGAATACCGTCGTGTTTTAGTGACTTATACGGATGGCTGGGAGAACGCACAGGAACGACGACCAGCCATCTCTTGGAAGAGGCACAAGATGCATGGCAGTGACAATGGAATGTTCGACTGCCCGATTTGGAGGGTTAGCCACACGGCCCCCCGAGGACGGCCCCAGTAGTGAAGTGGTTCGGCCTGCGTATCTATTACCTTTAATGAATGACGTGCCACTCTGGCAAGAAACTATCAGCTTCAACTGGCTCTCCTGTGGCAGATGGTTAGAAAAGAACCCCAATTCGAAGATCGCAGAAGGAATAGCTCACTAACTCCACTGTTGAGGCTCATGTTGTTCTAGTCAAGAGCGGCCGCCGCCCACGATCCCCTTGGTTACCAACGACAGAGGGTCTTTGAGATAACCCCGAAGAATCTGCGGGACCCGGCACACCCGCTATCCGTAGGAACAAAAATCGGCCCTAGTCAGCTGGACAAGCTCTCCAGTCCCCAGCGGTCCGAATCATGCGCCTCTGCGCACCATGGCCAACGGCTGCAGGCCACACACGGCACCGCGACACTAGTCTTTGGGACTCTCACTCGATACAGCCTTTGCCTCTCGAAGAAGACTTTCAGCGATCTTCGCCAATTTATGATGATCCCATCTTTGCGAGCAGTAACTGCGCATGCGCCGTTGCTGATATCTTGACATATGAGGGATTGTCGTGCTTGAAAGCCATCTTTTGTTTCCTTTACCCGCGGAATTTTCCCAAGCATCTAGCTCGTCATCAGCGCGAACTTTCAAATCCACACAGGTATTTCGTAGATAGTCGGCCTTTCTTTTACACAAATTGTTATGTATCTTGTCATTGGCTTGTTCAATATGTCGGACGATTTCGCTGGGGCGTCTGAAAACCTCGTGACAAGCCACACAATCTTCAGGCCCTTCGTCAATATCTGCTATGTTGTCAGTTCCGAGCCACATTGTAGAGGGGACAATGGACATACGAACTAAGAAATGTCGGCGAAGTGCTTGTCTGGACCAAAAGGCTGGCTGTTTCTCACAATGTGGGTGGGGACAAATACGCGGGAGGTGAGACTGCTTATTTCGCCTTCTGCCCACAGCCAGTGATACGTTATCTAAAGCGTCCTGGGAGCCATCGTCTGTCGCTCTTGCGTGTCGGCGGCACCTTTCGGCCTCGGCGAGGTGGTAGCGCTCTTGAGACTGCATTTCAGTCAGCTTTGCTTGTGATCGAGTCGTCAGGTGCCAACCTTGCATTCTTCCAGGTGACAGTCCAGTGCATCATCCGTTCGAAAACGTGCTTGACATGAGCATTCTGTCTCCTTGTAGACATCGTCCATTCTATCATCGTAGATTGATCTTAGAGCACTGCGAAGGCGCGCGAGGAAATCCAGTTCCCGTCTGCCCCCTGAGCATTGACCCTCAGACCGAGAAAAGCAGGGTTGGCAGCCGCGTGGGCACGATCGCCCCACCTGGCCTGATGGTACGCAACCGGTAGCATTCATTCCGTGGCCCTGCGTGTTGGCCCCGGGCGCCGGTCTTACCTCACCAGGCGACGCACAACCGCGTGGCGCAGCTGAGGGGCTTCGAGTCTTTTGCGCGACTGTTGTTCTCCAAGGCTGTGAGATCCCGTTTATCACGCTACAATCCAGTGTGTTTATTGCTTCCTCACTCACCCGCTCTCAATCATCCATGTGGAATGTGTTCTTAGACTTGAGGCCTCGTGTGGTCTCATGTCACCACTAGACTGCCGAGCATCGACTTCTGCGCAGAACGGGTGTAGGTTTGGCCAGCGGCAGAGGTAGAATTCGTAGCATGGCCACTGCTTCATTGACTTGTCATGTGCATGTCGCAGCGGCGAGTCCGATACTTAGTGACTGTGGCACACAGCGGAAAAATTACCCCAACTTGAGAAAAATGGCCGTGGATATACTATCAATTCCTGAAATGTCTGCCGAGCCTGAACGGCTCTTCTCTGGGGCGAAGATCATCATCAAGGATCGTCGAAATCGACTGGGGAGGGATGTGATTGAAGCGCTAGAATGTTTTGTAACGGCTGGGCCCGTGTGGGTCTCGGCTCCGCTCTCGACCGGGATCCACACCAGCTTCGGAGCTCCGCTCAAAAGCTCGTGTTTCTTTCTGCAACTTTCACTTCTTTTCTTTTCTTCCTTTCCTTTCTCCTTAGCTTTAGGATGCTCGTTGCAGTCGCTCAGCTAGTTGTCAACACACTAAGTTGAGACCGTTACATGTTTGAAGTCATGGCTTAGGCTGCATATTGCTAGTGAATAAAGTAACGGTACCTTTCATGTGGGTTATTGAATTATATCGTCACGTGCAATATACGATATATATTGGCAATATGTCGAGTCTTTGACAATATGATACAATATGGACCAACCTCATGTTGCGCAATACAATATGGCTCTGCCCCATATCGCGTAATACAATATAGCACTCTTGACAATACAATAATATTGCGAGGGGTCCCATATTGCCAATATACGTATTGTTTGTACTATTAGCAACACTGAGTGCTGTTAATGTGCTACGTGAATGAGCGGCTTGACATTGACACAAGACCTTGCTTGACTGTGTCAACGAGTTCGAGTAAAATGCGCATTCGGCGATAGTCTTACGGAAACAGGACCAAAGGCTTGACTTAATTAGACGAAGCTTTGTGAAATAGAATGCGGGAATATCCTATGATAATCTCTACTTGTGATACAACGGTGAGGTGGTCGATAATTGTCGAGGCAGCGCAGTGTATGTATCACGGGCTGTGGCTGGCATAAGTCCGGCCACTAGTTAATTCTGGCACGTCTCGAGGTAAGCATGAGAGATACAAAATGGATTCTTCTCCAACAAGAGTCGTCTGTTTACCTGTTCAGCGCAGTTCGTCTGTTAAAATTGGCAATGTTAGTCTATCACCAATGGACCAAACATCCAGTGTGGTGGGATACGCACGATGCAACTGGCTATTTCGAAGGCGTCGCCAGAGCAATCCACGGCACAATTACGGAACTGCGGGGGTTAGCCGCGATGAAACGGCAAGGTTGCTCACGACTTGTATTATACCAAGCGTACTTACACCGTCATAGTTCTGCAGTAATAAGACCGTAAGTGATCAGCTGGACTGCACGGATATACATGGAACCCACGGAAGACGAGGTACCAATGAATCAGCGCGCCGGCACTAGCCGCGACAAATGCTTGTTTTCATGACTTACTGCGATGGCTGTTCCAGCGAGAGCTGCGAAGAGGATTGTTTTGATGTTCATGCTGACAGTCTGCTGGGGATCTTGGTGGAGCGGTGGAAAGTTTTGGACGATAGTATCAGCGTCGTGCCTCAGCGTATTTAAGCTCGGTCCCAGAACATTGTGAGAGCCAAATAAGTCAATGCCCAGTATGGTGAGTTGTTTCAAGCTGAGATGGCCTGTTCCTGCTCACCGACCGATGCAAGTCTCAGTCATAAATGAGAATCAATTTCAAACATGAGTCATAATCCATGGGCAATTGATAGGCAGGCCGGACCTTCTTTTTGCTTTTAGCTGTCTTGCTCAGTCGTGTCTCATTCCGCAGCGCAACATGTAACGGGCTGTGCCCGTGTGGGTCTCGGCATTCGCTCTCGACCTGGACCCACACGAGCCTCTGAGCTCCGCTCAAAAGCTCGTATTCCTTTCTGCAACTTTCTCTTGTTTTCCTTCTTTCTTTCCTTTCTCCTTAGCTTGATGATACCCGTTGCAGTCGCTCAGCTAGTTGTCAACACACTCAGTTGAGACCGTTGCACTTAAGGATGTGGCAACTGACACGTCATAAAACAGTTAAAACTTTGAGACCCTTAATATCCTAGAGTAAAAGAAGAGAATTCTGGCTAGCAAATCCGAGGGTTGACCTCGCTTTGCACTTATGGTCCAGAGCTTTGTAAATCAGATCCCGTGGGAAACTGGCATCAGTGTGGCAACGCCGTTGAACAGAAACCGCTCGAACCTCGACATGGATGCAAGCGTGGCGTTTCAGATGCAGCAGCGGTCGATGAGGCGCATTGGACACGATCGTCTGACAAATACCTATCGACCAAGGGCGAGTGGCACGGTCAGACTTGGGCCCGCTCCGACTCCCATAATGATTCAAATTTGAGGGAGCCTACATTGAATCCGAAGGCTGCGATAGGTCGCTAGTTGCCCTCCAGCAATCCCAATCGTTGAATTATCTGCGCATTTCCCAGCTGCAGACAGAACCTAACCCTCATATCTGTCTGTCAGACAATTGGCTCCACAGGGATCACAGTTGGCATCGTACTAATTGATGAGAATTATCTTGAAGAGCTATCTGTAAGCGCACGACAGTGCGCTGCTCTTTATACACAAAGGAAATATTTGCTTTGTGGTGCAAAATCCATGTAATTGAAGCTGGTGTGCAAATATATGCAACCAGTGTTTGAGCTTTGACCTCAACGAAGCCAAAGCACAACGCATGCAGGCGCTCGACCTTAATACACGGATTATAGCATCGGCTTCCGCGGACGAATATACTGAGTGCAGATGTTGTGCAACTGGCTCTCTGTGCGACACTGTCCCGTTACACATTCCTCTTCTGTGCCAATCACGATGCAATTACTTCCACCCACATTGCCTTCTCGCCTTTTGCTCAACTGACAAGACACCCCCCCCCCCCCCGCCGGGGCTCCGTCGATGACCCGTGTCGGAGCTTCTGTCTGAGACAAAAGGACATCCCCTGCCATAATCGCAGGAATACTCCACAACACAAAAACGTAGCCAATGGGTAAGCGGGCGGCCTCTCCGGGCCATGGCCGCCCACATTCAGACGAACATCATCTACATATGAAGGACGTGCCGTCTGGTCTCTGCATCGCTGTCATATCCTCCCTATTATCACACTCATCGACGCCGCCTCGCTCGCGCCACCTATTTTGACCCACAGTACATCAGCCCTGGCCCTCCAATCTTACCATGCCGCAAGCTAACGGCCACCGTAGGCTCCAAGGGCACCATGCACATGTACCAAACCCTCTCATTGTTCGCCCTCACTCTCGCGGTGTCGGCCCAGAGCGAATGGCAAAGTAATTTCGCCGCCCTCAATGCCTGTCACAACATAGTACCAGACGCTGATTTACGAAGTCTGCGAGACATACAGAAGGTGCCTTCGCGATTGCAAGAATGGAGATTTCACCATTTATTTCACAAGGGGTGATGCTTTTCTTGCTTGCAACCCTAACGCTTAAGCGCATAGCACAGGCGGTAGTGATTTTACCTCAGCAGGCAGCCAGCGAACCCCGACATAGACAACAATATGTGGTTGCCCAAATATACAATAGCTACATGGAACCATAAACCGGCCGGAACACCTTGTGCGTTTTGCGGGGAACGGGGTAATTGCAAGCAAGCCGTCAAGACGTGAGCTCGCCATTCCAGTACACAACCCACTCATGTGATATTCGGTGTCAGCAGTCTCTTACTCGTGCGCCGTGCTATGTCTGCTACGTCTAGCTCTGCTCTAATCTTTTGTGTCACCTCGTACGTGGATCGCCACCTCTCGCGGTCTTTTCGCTCCATACGCTTCGCCTCGGTGAGTATTGGCATGCCATCAAAATGACTCACAGATTCTGACAGCATAGACCCCGCCAGGTCTCTAAGATCTCAGCCGGTTCGGCTCGGCCAGACTTGGAGCAACGAGTCAAAGAAGCCGACAAAGACTACCATGACGCCATCAGGAAGCAAAATACATCACACTGGGACGAGTTTGTTGCCGAGGACGTGAATATCTGGAAGGCGGCGAAGTATCTCAAACCTGGCAAGGACAGGGCCGACGGCAAGGAGCCGCCTCTGAGGCGAGCAGGTAGCTCTACGACGGGAGGCAAGGCAGAGCAGACAGAAGAGCGGTTTGTCACGTTCTTTCTGCCACTACCGGCGAGGAGAGAAGCCGACTGGGATCTACCACAGCGACCACCAGTGTTATGCCTGAGTTGACCCTGGCAGAGATCAAGGAAAAGGTCATGACGGCAAAGCTGTGGAAAGCGTCTGGGTAGGACAACCTACCAGCATTTGTGTGGAAACAGCTTTGGCACGTCGTTAAGTAACGAGTGTGGGCTCTTTTCGTTTCGTCGATTCGAGATGGGGTCGTGCCTCATTAGTGGCGTCACTGGCGTACAGAACAAAGATCATCCTGCTAATGAAGCCAGAGAAAGGAAACTAACAGTAGCCAAGGCGTGGCGGCATATCTCGCTCTTGTCGACCCTAGGGAAGATCTTGGAAGCAGTGGTCGCGGAACGCATCAACTACGCAGTAGAGGCCTACCCGCTTCTTCCTGCCAACAACTTCGGGGCGAGGAAACGACTGTCGGCCGACCAGGCGCTGATGCTCCTGCGAAAGCAGGTATATAAGGCCTAGTGGATGGGCAAAGTGCTCAGCCTGATTAGCTTCGACGTGAAAGGCGCCTACTACGGGGTGTACAAGGAACGACTACCAGAGCGGCTACGGGCCCGAGGGATACCCGAGCGGTTGGTAAGATGGATCGGTGCCTTCTGCGGACGGCATGCATCGTAGTGAACAGACATACGTCACAGAGGCAGGAGCTACCCCAAGCGGGCTATCCCCGAGGTTCACCGCTGTCACATATTTTGTTTCAGACATGTGACGACAACATAGAGAAGGACGCCTGGGCGAACCTATGTGGGGCAGAGGGTGTGGCGGAAGGACTGTCACGCTGCGTGTATATTCAGTAGTTTCTTGCGGATCTGATCAAGCCTAGCATCGACCCCGGTGGCATCGGGCAGTCACCTTGTGACAAACGTGCACATTTATTGCTGACGATGATACAAGAACTTAGACGAGACGGCATGGTCTTGCATTCGCACTAGGATATGGGGAAAACTGCCTGGGCAGAAAACCCGTATCGAGACCCGGGCACCATATTGAAGCATGACAGCATGGTTCGCGTCCAGTAGACGAGACTCGGCGCATATCACCATTCTCGCTAGCCCCTATCACCGGATGGACGCCTATAGTTCAGGAAACTGCTCAAGTTAACAATGTTCTGTTGTCCGTACGCGCAAACTTACAGGATTTGCCTTTTCCGCCCAGCAAATCGGGTCCAGAACGTGGGAGAGGGTCGTGATGATGCCGCCTCTATCGTTCTTAGAGGCCTGGGTGTGAAGGCACGACCACATCGTGCACGCGACGTTGGAGCCATCATGGCCCGCGTCAAATTGGTCTAGCAGTTTGTTTGTGCATGACTGCCAGTCCTTCTCCTCTTGGGGTGTGACCTTGGGGGCGGTGCCTGATTTGAACTAGAGAGTTCACGTCAGCATACTAGCTCTTAAAGTCGCATTGGGAAACGATGGGTTTGGAGAATTACCGGCCAGAAACGGATGGGCCAGCATGCCGGGCTGATGGCATTCGAGACCAATGTGATGCCGCCACCGCGGCTGTACTTGGTGGCCTGGACGTGCAGGCAGTCCCAAAGCTTGCAGGCGGCCTTGGACCCGTCATCTCCTTCGTCTATTGTGTCCATGAAAGTGTTCATGCATCGCTGCCAGTCCTTTTCCTCATCTGGGGAGACTTTGACGGCGCCGACGGCGCCTACGAGGAGAATGACCACCGGTGCGAGCCTCATGGTGTCCTAGTCGGCACAGTGAATATGGCTAAGGGACAGAACTCACACCACTGTGAGCGCTAAGGATGTATATGGTAGTTACTTAGGAAAGTAAGATTGCAGGGTGTGAAGGCTTGGGCCCGCGCTTTGCCTTTCGGGGTTTTGAACTCTTTAAGTAGTCGGCGTGGCATGGGCTCCCTTGTGACTTAACATAATCCAAATTCAGGCATCGGTCATAGCCGATCCTGCGCAGTAAGCCTCCTCACGCGTCAGAGCGAAGCCTGCGGTGAAGCCATGACAGTTGTCCCTCGGCACAGATCGAAGCTACGACCGAGTGAAACAGCGACTGCAGGCGTTCACAGTCTTGACTTTAGGTCTCTTCGAGCCGCCTGTTTCATACAATTAGGTGCGGGACGGCTCGCAAGCAAGACAGTATTTCACAGCTCCGTAGTTCATATTTCGGCACCTCTCATTGGACACATGTGCGGACCGTATCGCTGTCCTCCTACCCCGCAACGTCCGTGTCTTATAGGATATGCTGTCCGATTGGAGTTCGCGATCCGGTCAAGCAGTGGCACTTGAGGCTGCAGCTATCGTCACGGTCGCGTCCCGCTGCCTGACCCCGACCCCTCTCCTGCTAGAGCCATCGCCACTGTGTTGGCACGGACGGGGAAGAATTGAAACGGTAATGATGATCCAAAGTTGTCAGCTGATCCTAGACAAGGTTTGGCCTTTCTGCCGAAGAGTAAGCACTGATCACCACTGTCGCTATTATGGCTACTTTGCGTACGCACTTCGAGTCTAGAATCGGCAGCGGCTCATCAATCCCAGACTGAAAACGCATGAAACCAGAGATTCAGTGCATGAATCTCCTCAGTGCCACGCAGTAGAAGCCGCGAAGCTACACCGGTGGCCGAGCCAAGCATCTTCAGTAAAACAACGTGCAGCTTACAACCCAAACGCCGATCAGTCAGCTACGCCGGGGTAACACGCGCTTTGCAGTATCATGCGGCCTACCAAGTCCATAGAACTTCAGACACGGCAGTTCTCTTGGCGGTGTAATCCATCCACTACTCTCTGCTGTCGAGGTCTGGCGCACATGCTGTGTCACTTGACCGTTAAGAAGTGGCCATCTGTCCACTGAGTGACTCAGAAGCGGGCAAGAAACGTCGACCTGTGAGTCTGGACTAGTCGTCATGCCAGACCAGGACTAATACCTACACTCAACTGGCGCATCGGCGCAAATGGGAAGGACCGCCGCTGAGGTCGGCCGGCACAGATGTGTTCAGGTATAAAAAGGAACGCGCTGGCAGGCGTTGGGTACTCATTAAAATCATTGACTCGATCTTCCTGGGTATTTTCTCACAAACTTTCCACTGGCCTTCTCAGAACTCTCAAGCTTCCAGGACGATGCTTATTCCAGCGTCTGTCTTGCTGGTCTACGCGACGGTCTGTCTTGCCGAGCGGGCAGGCTGGTCCAGTCGCAACCAGAACAACCTCACTCCTTCACGGGCGTCTTTCACGTTCTCGATTGACGACATTGTCCCAACCCTTGATCAAGTCAGCGGCAAGTCAAAGTGTTGCCCTTCCGGCACCGGATTCGATGGCAACAAATGCGTCCTGAACACTCCTGCCTGTGCCTATGGCACTGAAATGGTCGGTGACAAGTGTGTGCAGCGTGCCAAACCAATCTGCGATCACGATGCATTCTTCAAGGACGGCTACTGCGAGGCGCAACATGAGGCCAAGTGCCCTCCAGGAACAGCCCTGAAAGGGGGTCATTGCATCGACGAGCGCGGTCCTACGTGTGCGAATGGGTACATCGTCGACGGACAGGTCTGTAGGTCAGAGACGCCTCCAGCCTGTCCTGATGGGGAGCATTTCAACGGCAGGACGTGCGCCCTCAACAAAGGGCCCACTTGCACGAATGGCGCCCGTGTCAGTCAAGGCTCTTGCGTCAGCAACGAACTGCCTGCATGTCCTGATGGGTCCGGTTTTGATGCTTCCAAGAAACGATGTATTGCACACAGTCTGCCATCCTGCACCGAGGGGGCAGCTCTCCAGAACAAGCAATGCGTCCTGCGTCAGAAGCCGTCTTGCCCCCAAGATTTCGTCTACCATTCTGCATCAACCTCTTGCATCACAAGAAGCAAGCCTCAGTGCCCTGATGGCACGACTGTCCTAAATCAACGGTGCGTTCTTGCCAAGGAACCGTCCTGCAAGGGACCCTATGCCCTCTCCGTCGACCACATCACCGGCACTTCTCGTTGTTGTCCCACGGGCATGGCATGGGATGGGCAGGTTTGCAGCACAGAGGCTCAAGAGAAAATCTGCCCTGACAAGAAGCCACCCGTCAACGGGTACTGTGTCAATCATTCGAATCCCCTACCGGAATGCCCACCGGGCTTCAAGCTAGACGCAACCCGCTGCGTAAGCGGCCAACCTCCCAAGTGCCCACGGAGCACCCACCGGAAAGGAGATGTATGCATCACGCCTGAAAAGCCGCGGTGTCCGGGCGACGCCATCGTCCATGGGGATGAGTGTATAGTGCGAACCGGTCCCGTTTGTCCCAAGGGCTCATCCCTACGTCTGGACAGCTGCGTGGTCGACGCCGAACCAACCTGCCTGGGTCCCTACAGTTGGAATGGGAAAGAGTGTGTGTCACATGACAAGCCTCGCTGCGACCAGGGCACGCGCGACATAGACGATTGTGTCAGCGGAAAGAAACCCATATGCCATGGCGAAGCCTCTTTCAACGGTGTTCAGTGCATTTCAAGGGAAGAAGTTCCCCAATGCCCCGAGGGATCCGTCCTCAATAAGGCAGGAGACTGTCTAACCCGCGTGCTTCCAACTTGTCCATCGCCGTCGATCCTTCGCAATGGAGCTTGCGTCGTTGGCACTGCTAGATGCCCGAAAGGCTTCATTATCGGCGAAACCGGATGTGAGTCATTGAATGCTCCGCGATGTCCGCACGACTTCGTACTCGTCAGGGGGGCTTGCGTTTCGGCTCACGAGGAGGAATGTCCGCTGGGATACATCATGGAACATGGCCAATGTATCTCTGTCGAGGGACCCAAGTGCGCGCCTGGCTTCGCATTCAACGGGACTACCTGTGTCAGTTACAATCCTAAGTGTCCGCCGGGGACGTTCCTCGATGATGGCAACTGTATGTCACCAATCGATCCCCAGTGTCAACGCGGCTTTTCATTCAATGGAAGGAAGTGCATCAGCTCAGAGAGGCCCCGTTGCCCAGACGGCGCAAGATTCGACACAGCTTCGCAAGAATGTGTTTCCGATGCTCGACCTCATTGCAGAGATGGCGAAGTCTACAGTGGCGACCGCTGTATTCTGGCGGCTGGGGATTGCTTTGCGTTTGAGTACTGCCCAACCAGACAGCATGGACAGGATTGTTGGGCGAGCGCGGATGGTATCCAATGCGATGCCTTTGGAGTGAGTGGTAACAGGACATGGAACAGTCGAAGAAACCCCAATCGTGACAATGGTGACAAGATCGGCCGAAGGTCATGGGCCGTACGAGACCACGGCTCTGATCCAAGGGGAGAGTATGGCGGGCGCGGCCCGTGGAATCGACGAGGGCCCGGCGGAGCAGGCCGGGTCTCGGACCCTGGTGGCGGGGAGGATCAGGGGGCCGACATTCCTGGTGGCACACAGGACCCCGCCCGGGGGAAGTCTCACAGGAACGAGCCTCGCACATGGAATCCAAGAGAAGCGGCGGGCGAGGAACCAGTCGCTTCTAGTCGTGTACGAGACTGGGATGAGCGCGTTGCTGGTCGCCGAGATGCTAATTTGGAGGGCGACTCCTTTCTCCGACCGAGAGAGTGGGGCCAGCGAGCTGTAGAAGCAAGGGACGGCAGCAATGCAGCAGCTGGCCATGATACTTCCGGCCATCAGCGGGGCTGGGGTACGCGAAGCCCCCAGGCGACTACTGACGATGAAGCTCCTCAGCCCAAACCCTGGTCTGCCCGCGGTGGAAGCCGTGTTGCCAAGGACGACACACAAAGCTCGAGGGAGTGGAGTGCTCGGAGCAGGTGGGAAAGGAGTCAGACCCCAGGGGATCATTCCCGAGCTTGGAATCCCCGGAGCGCCGCACCAGCTGATGTCAGATCACACCGCTCAGGTGTGTGGGATTCTCGAAATGGACCTGGCCTTGGGCAGGATCGGCGTATTTAGGGCGGGATCGGGCAGCGACTGACTTCTTTGCAAGGGCTAGCCAGGTAGCATCGTTCTCTGCGAGACGTCTTGACAATCTCACGCATACAAGCGAGGCGCGTTTCGCCCTCTGTCCATTTGAGTGGTGATGATAGTGGTCTGTGGGCTTGTCTCCGAGGCGAGCGGCGACGTTGCAGCCAGCCGTGCCGCTTAGGTCTTCAACCATCCTCCCAGGTTAGGTCTCCAGGTGATGATAGATCTCGGTGATAATGGATCTTGTTTGCACACGTAGATAGAGAAAGGACAAATGGTTATTGTTAGTATCGCTATCTACAGGTAAGGAGTACCGTCGACTTGTCGGACCAGTGGTATACGGTAAGATCAGTCGCGGCGTCCACGTCCGCGTTGATATAATTACGAAATCTCCAGCCAATGCACAACCACATATGAAGTAGTATCCAAGCTAGAGTGACTCAAGAGACTTTCTCGTTTGAATGGGCGAAACTGAGATGTCGAAGACAGTCTCAATAGCCCGGTGGTCCGACCCGTGTTCTGTGCTGAGCGGAGTGCATTTCACCACCGCGCCAGCCAACTCCTCCGAGGCCAAGACCAGGTCGATCGTTGACTCGTAGCTTCCACGTTGCCAAGTCTTGGTGCCCCGCTGGAGAAGGTTGCTGAAAACGAATTCGTTCATAAGGTCAATGATCTCATCCAGTGTGGATAACAGACCGACCGTCTGACAGACCGACTGAGTCCGTCTGGCAGACCGCAGACCGACAGACCGGCCATTCTCGTCAGACCGTCAGACCGGCCAAGCCGGTCGGTCTGGGATGGTCTGAGTCGGTCTGGGTGCCGTAAATGGGGGCCGTCTTAGCGCCGCCATTGGTCCGCTACAGAGGACTATGGGGCATGGTTGCATTCCAACCACTGTACCGACGCGAAAATGGTGCTCATGAAAATACTCGAGGATTTCAGTGTTTCTCTAGTATGTAGCCTCCATCCAGATTTGTCCATTGCCCAGAGTGCCGAGTTGTGCTCGCATGAGATTCTGCAGGTCGGCGGGCACCAGATCACGTTACCCTCGCTGGGGTGGTTGTCGTGATCCTTTTAACGCAGCCCTGAAGAAGTCGCAGAGTCGAGCAAATGCATCTTCAGCTATCTGATAGTGGAAGACAATGCGCCCTTCCATGAGATCCATAAGCTTGATGTTATATTTCCAAGCCATGGAGTAGAATCCTGATGGTGTCAGTCCCGATGCTTCGAGATCAAGCCAGACCATGTTTGTCTCTGTGGGCATTTGAAGCTTGCCACCAAGGTCTTCCCACAGAGACGAGGCAGTAGTCGCCATATCTTGTGCGGCTTTTAACTTGCCACCAAAAAAAACATCCTCGATGGCTGCCTTCGCTGGCGCGGCAATCACACCAGAAGCTCGCGTGCAACCGCCAAACAGCTTCCTGCTCCATTTTGCTCGCCTGATAAAAGTGCCGCTTCCAGTTACGACGCTGCCGATGGGCGCTCCAATTCCTTTGGATAAGCACAGCTGCATACTATCGAAACATTGCCCGATCTCTCGAAGAGTGCAGGCTCCTGAGGCGACCACTTCCCAGATACGAGCCCCGTCCAGATGCATGTGAATCGGTGGATTCTGAGCGCGAGCCCACTTTGAGATTGCACGCATCTCGGAAAGTGGCATAATGGTTCCTCCGAGCGTGTTTTCCAAACTTATCACCCTGGTAGGGCAATCATACACTGTAGTGGTCGTGGTGCTGTTCTTCTTGATGTCTTCCAAGGTAAGATGGTGACCGTTCGACGGGACAACGGTTTTAATCAGGGCGCCACAGACAACGGAGGCGCCTCCGCCTTCGAGTGTCACGATGTGTCCTCGATGGTCGGCAAGGACAGAGTAAGGCGGCGTAGTAAGAGCACTTCGGAGAGCGACCTGATTTCCCATTGTCCCTGATATAACGAGAAGTGAAGCTTCGTGTCCAACCAAGCCGGCAACATACTCCTGAAACATATTTGTCGTATGATCTTCTTCCATGTCGTCGTCGCCAAGCGTTGTATTAATGATAGCCTCCAGCATCGGTAGCGTAGGCTTGGTGGAAGTGTCCGATCGAAAGTCGTTGGAAACCTCACCGGCATGAGACCATGCCAGCTTGGACACATATCCCCGCTGCGATGCATCGAGCTTTTCAGCGAGCCGTGATGAGGTTTCGACGGTGTGTTCGCTCTGAATTTGCCTTGACCGGCAAAAAGCCCCTAATTTTTGGACCCTACTGGCTTGCTGGGCAAGGGACGTGCATGTAGTGGGAGGAAGAAATCCGACCCTGGCCAGGTACTCGATGTTCCGCCTAACAGCTACCCTCAAACGGATAGGCGTATCGCCATTCTTGGGCCAACGTTGTACTGCCTGGCTGTCGCTTTGTTCGTGTGCGTTAATGAGCAAGTGCGACACCGGCCATAATGGATGTGTTTCCATGGCCTCGTCCAAGTCTCGATGGACGGCAGCGAGCCAGTCCGTAGCGCCAAGGGCCTTGAGCTCATACCCCAAACCTCCGATGATGGCCCAGATACCTCCCCATGTCATACCATCCATTATCGGTGTGACGGTATCGGGCAGTAAATCGGGATTTACTGCTGCGCCGACAATCGCTGCTGCTGTGGTCGTTGCGTCAGATAGGGGCAGCCACTCGTCCGCCTCTTCGCTGTTGTAAGCGCCGACCCTAAGGCAAGCTGCCACTACTCGCCATATGTAATCATCGGCATTTGCAACCCCTTCTGTAGGGGTACCGATGATAAAACCAGGGCTTATGATGTGGATGCGACTTGATGCGGTGGAATTGCGCAACGAGGCTCGATGAACCAGAGTCTCAGCGACAAGCTTAGTCTGGCTGTACGGTATGGCGCCGGTTTCTGAGAGTTTCTTGGCCAGATCTTCGTCGTTTTCGACTTGAGTGTCGAATTTCTGGCGGCTAGAAACGTAAACGAATCTGGCATACGGCGATGTTAAAGTGAGTAGCAGCAGTTCCACAGTCGAACCGACATTGATGGTTTCCAATGCGTCGTAGCTCTTGGTGAAGTGCACTGCAGCGCCATTATGCACAACAACATCGACAGTTGTTCGATCTCGCAGACGGGTCCAGTTCTTTTGGTCAAGTCCTAGACGTGGCAATGACAGATCGCCGCACCATACTTCGAGCTTCTCAGCGTGTAAGTCGGTCCACCAAAGAGCCCTCCTGGCCGCCTCAACGGTGCGTCTCCGGGCATCGTCAGCGCTCTCACCGCGCACAAGTGCAATCACATGGCCGACACGACCATGTTCCAGCAGCTGGCGCAGAATCTGTGTGCCAACGTAGCCGTTCGCGCCAGTGAGCAAGGCAGTTATTCGGGAGCCTAGATTGAGAGGGGTTTCGATGTTGGTGCAATAGCCTACCTCCGCCGAATCAAGGATTTTCTGCTGATGTTTGGCGATCCTCGAGTCATGGCGTGCTATCTCAGCAATGATGTCAACTTTGGGGCTTTTCGTGTCAGTGTTGCCGTCCGACACAAGGCGAGCCAGGCTCCGTATAGTTGTCGATTTGTCCAGCAGAAGGTCTAAACCAATTCTCACTTGGAAGTTGTCGGAAATGAAGTGTACGAGAGTCATAATGTTGACCGAGTCGAGACCTGTAGCGTGCAAGAGCGCGTTGTTAAACGCCAAGCAACCGCGCTTCAGGTCGCCAATTGGTTCCGTCCTGCGTCCAAACTGCAAACATGCTGGGAGCATAGAGCACACCTTCTGGGCCAGTGCATACGCCGGCTGTTCCGACTCGTATATCAGAGTGCCACAATCCGTGACCGTGGATGTTTGCAGAGAGAGATCCATCGGTTGTTCTGATCCTGCAATAAATTGTGCTCCAATTTTGCGCAGTTCGTTGCGATCGATCTTTCCAGTTGCTGTCACAGGGAACGCATTTACTGACAGCAGGAGTGTCGGCACCATATAATTGGGTAGTCGCTTCAGCATCTCTTCCTTCGCCTGCGTGGCAATGGGAAGGATCCTGGGATCGAAATCTGGTGGCGTGTTGGCATCGCGCCTGTCATCATCAGTTTGGACAAACGCGACCAGTGTCGGCCTGCGGTCCTGTTGTTGATCCACGATAACTTCTGTAACTACTGGTCCCGGCTGCTCCAGATACGCCTGCAAGTGGGTTTCGATTTCTCCAAGCTCGACGCGCTGTCCACGGATCTTGACCTGTGTATCTTTTCGACCTACAAATGAAAGACTCCCGTCAGGATGATAACGTACCAGGTCTCCCGTCTTGTAGAGGCGACCACGTCGTCCGGGATGGTACACGGAGCCTCGCAGTAACCACTGTGGGTCATTGATGAATGCAGCTGCCGTCTTGGCCATGTCGTTCAGATAGCCGCGGCCAACGAGGGGACCCTCAAGCAGCAGCTCACCAATGAACCCCGGTGGTAGGAGCTCATCGTGGTCGTCGGGATTCACAACCCAAGTCACTAGTCCAGCCCCGGTTCCAATTCGGGTAGCATCCTCTGGGCACATTGCGGCAGCGTTGAGAACACTGATATGGCACTCCGCTGGCCCATAGGCGTTGATCACGTGGGCTTTGCCCCACCATCGCTCGACGTCTTTCGCTGAAACCGGCTCCCCAGCAAGAATGATGGTTTTTAGATCTGGCAGCGCTGTTGGATCTAACAGTCCCGCGATCGTCGGGGTCACATCAACCATTGTAGCTCGCATGTCTGCCATGACCTCGATCAGGTTTTCTTTACGATCGTTCTCGGAGGGGATACACAGGCATCCTCCGGATACGAACGTGGCGAACGCATTGTGGACTGCAATGTCGAAGGCATATGAAGCGAAATCGAAGACCCTGGAGCCGCTGGTGAAACCGAAAAGCTCTAGCTGGTACTTCAGGCTGGAACAAAAGTTTTCGTGTGTCAGGACAACGCCTTTGGGAGTCCCAGAACTACCAGACGTAAAAACTGCAAACATGGGTGCTGAAGATTGTTGTTCGTCGGACCCTTGGTGGAAGGTGTGATAAGGAGCCGCGGACAAATTCGGGCCAACTTGGATAACCCTCCGCGCCAGCTGTGAGCTTAAGCCCGCGCTAGCAACGGATGATAGCAGTATGCCAGAGTCTGTCTGCTCCAACATTGTTCGCAATCGTTTGTCTGGAAGGGTTGGATCCAGCAGCACGAACCCGCTGCCTGCTTTAAGTACTCCCATCATGGCGACCGGCGCCCACATTGACTTTTCGAAGCATAACGGTACCAGAACGTCTTTTCCAACCCCTGCTTCAACGAGCTGGCATGCTAGCTTAGTTGCAAGTTGACTCAGCTCCCGGTAAGTCAACACGCCGTCCCATGCGTATACAGCTGGCGCGTCGGGTTGAGCTTGGACCATTTCCTCAACCATGTGGTGGACACATCGCGTAATTGGTATCGGAACAGTTTTATTCCATGTCCATATTGTTTCAAGCTCTGTCGGGGTGTAAAGGACAATGTCTGCCAACTTCAGTTCAGAGTTTGCATCTCCGAGCTGGTACATGACGAGTTCGAGTCTTTCAAGCAGTTGTAGCGTCTGCTGCGGCTCCATCCTTTTGGGGTTGAATCTTGCCGCTGCCGTGATCTTATCTGTGCCGACATTCATCTCGAGCACAACAGGGTAGAAGTCGGTTTGCAGGACTTGGTTATCGTCCAAGTCCTGTGTAGGGTCGCACTCAGGCGACATGAGGAGCATTTTATGAGACGTATAGACTTTGCCATTGCCGAGTGGCTCCTTGAAGAAATGGTGAGTGATGCGTTCGGTAGGCATCGTTTCCGTGACATCCCGTTGTACCTTCCAAAGGAAACTGGAAATTCCCTGGTTGCCTGCCAAATTGATGCTGATTGGGAGTGCCGTGATTGTTGCAGTAGCCGCTGCCATGGTTTTCGTGTCGTCCGTAGCTGGGTGAAGCACCGAGACGCCTAACATGACATCTGTGGAGCGAATCATGCGCCCGGCTATGATGGCCCAGGCGGCATAGGCCAACGTCGACGTTGTGATACTTGAAGGACCTTCCTGGGGCCGTGGAAATGAGTGTTTCATCACCAATTCCTCCACTCGTTGCGTCGGTGGCGGGGCGTCCATCTTGGGTACCCAGTTACGCTTCAACAGGGATTTTTTCTGTGAGTCTCCCAATTCCTGTCCTTCAAAAAGGCGATTTGAATTGGATGATTCTGCACCCAAATGCATTGGGGACTGCTGTATTCCGACGCACTTTGTCCGGGTTCAGCCTTGTCTCGATATACAGTGTGAGTGCATACATTCGCGGAGGGACCGTGTTTTATAGGAGAGGTCACATGCTGGGTCTCCAGGGTTCGAGCAGTAAAGCTGGAATCTCGGTCCTGGAGAGATCTTCTCCTTTGTTAGGAGGTAGCGTCAGCAAAAAGCATACTGAGCACAACTTTTGATACGAGACAGACATCGGGCGCGGGCTTAAGGCTGACGTGTCCTAGGTTTGACGGGGCATGACCTCCGTTCGTTCACTACGTACAACTGTTGCAGAAGAAAGAAGCAGATTACCCTGCACACCCCCAGAGGGCACAGCTCCCGGCGAAATAAATGACGAAATCTGAATCCTGGTGCTTAAGACAGAGCTGACAAGACACGGCAGAGACTACTTACGAGAAACACAGCTGACAGAGATTTTTGGCTGCGTAAGTCAGAGCTGACAGGAGACACGGTCGGAGTTAATTGCATATTTGAAACACGGCTCATAGACTCCAGCGAACCATGCCGTGGCGGACAGCTGGCTCTGCCACGGGCGAACACGGACGGAGTTAGTTGCATAATTGAAACACGGCTCATAGACTCCAGCGAACCATGCCGTGGCGGACAACCACTGGCTCCGCCACGGATTTTAATGGGTGCGATTGATGTCGTCGCGTTGGAGGAGCTGCGGTCTGCGCTCTTGTCGCACAGAAGGCAGCCACAAGCCGTGTAACTGTCGAATAGCGGGTCAGCCCAGTGTAGCTGCGGCTGCCTGCTAGGCAGCCGCCACTGCCTAAACCAGCAGTTTTCCTTTGTGTACTGTACCAGAGCTGCACGGGGCTGTTCAGCTTCAACGAAGCTTTAAGCTCCTCAGGATGAATCTCATTAATTGACTGCTGCCATGAATGGACCCCAGTGCGCAAGGCAGCTTCAAGTCGCGCGGGGCGGTGAGGTGGCCATGGGAGTCGAACTGGGAAGATGCGGAGATCAAGCGCACTCGGGCTCGGAGAGCTCTGGTCCGGGTCCGCAAGCAAAGGTGCATCGCCCCTACGCATAATGTACACGCTGTCGCCGCGTTACAGTACTGTACAAGCCCGCATTGATTCGTTGTCCGCGGTGACCTCCGGCAGTTTCGCCAGAACCTGGACGCGGGGATGTCCTCATCACGAAGTTGCGATATGGGCATGAGCTGGAAAGGCCGGCGAGCAGCGGGGGCAACTTTGGACCACACGCCTTTCGAGCTTCACAGTGCAAGTCCTGCAGCCTTTCGTCCTGCAAGCCTACGCGCTTCACACCCCTTGACCTGCGAGCTTCACACCTCTCGTCCCGAAAGCCGATTTTGCTTCACGCCACATGTCCTGCAAGCCTGCATGCTTCACACCACACATCCTGCAAGCTCTACACCACACGTCCTACAAGCCTTCACGCTTCACACCATACGTTCTGCAAGCTTCACAACACACATCCTACAAGCCTTCATGCTTCACACCATACGTTATGCTAGCCAACATACTTCACACCACACGTCGTTTGATCCTGCATGCTTCACACCATACGACCTACGAGCAATACACCACACATCCTGCAAGGCTTCATGCTTCACTCACTCATTCTGGAAGCCTGCGCAGACGATGAGAAGAAGGTGTCGCTCAGAACGATAGCTCGATACACGAGAGAGTGATCCAGAAATGGTTCCAGTGCTCGGCAGTTGCTGCCTAATACTATACTGTACCTCCGGATCTCACTAAACGTTTCATTTCTCCATTTTCGGATCACAGGGCTATCCAGTAGCCCCGTGCCGTAGCATGAACGACGTCTCAGCCCGAGAAGACTCCTCCTGCAGTGCGGTACTGTAGACTGAGGCATCCTGAAAGCAATCGGTCCTGCATTGTATTTTAGTCGTTCCAGCGCTATGATAAGCATGCACCAAAGGTCATTGACCGATCATCACAATACAATAAAAGCCAGAGTCGCTCTCGAATGGTATTGTCTAGGCAGCGACAGTGAAGTGCATCCTCCCGCTTCTCTCCCTTCATCTTAGGGACCAAGTCGTCACTCCTTCCTGAGACAATTGGAAAAGTGGTACGACTGCTCGGCCTGCACCCGTGATGGACACATCAAAGAGAAAGGGTGAGAGTTATGTACAGCTATGCGAGTCGTCTTGTGGTCTCCGGTCGAGAACAAGCTGTCGTCAACAGAGCATCAGGTGAGCACGTTACAATCATCCCCTGCGGCCATCCAGGGCTGACCAAGCATTGTTAGCGCCTCCAGCAGCCTTGTCTGTAGGACCTCAATGTCGAAGGCCGCCTCGGCTCAGAGCATGCACGATCCCATTCACACGGACAAGGAACCCAACTATTGGCACAACTTGAAGGCGAATATCAAAGCACGATCCGGGAGAACTACAACCGTCTTAGTTGCCTCGGTCGATCATGCGTGTACTCTCCGCTTTCGATCACGTATCATGAAACTCTTCACCGCTGACCGTAAAGGTTGGTTGCGAAGAAACCGAGCTCTCCTCGAATCCGATCGGCGCGCCCGACCCAAGCGAGGCCAGGTCATGGCTAAGTCCAATATGGCAGACTGGAACAAGCGGCGGTTGTTGAACAACGAATGCGAGAAGTCGCTGGACAAGTTCAGACATCTACCGAGTTCACTTTATGTTCGTGCGACCTTGGCTCAATGGCAGAGCCATGCCAGATAGGCCCAGCTAGTCGCGAAGACAAAGACTTCACGGCTCTGCCCGACTATAGCCCGTCACTCAACACGCTCTGCCACCGGACCAACTGTCTGAAGGTGGACTGGAATGGTCGGCCACTTGACCTAGGAGACGACCCGCATGGCTACCTACTGCATCCGGAAGAAATCACGCTGGCCTCTACCCTTCGCCTCGATTGTGCGACATATCTCACGAGCAAGCGCCGCATCTTTCAGCGGAGGCTGGAGTGCCTGCGTATTGGCAAAGAGTTCCGTAAGACGGACGCACAGAAGGCCTGCAAAATTGATGTCAACAAGGCTTCGAAGATGTGGACAGCATTCATGACCGTGGGTTGGTTAGACGTGTCATTCATGCGCCAATTCCTGTGAACAGTTTTGCACTCCGAAATGGCCTGCTTGTACATGTTTGCTCCGACTCCGTCGGTGGCAATGTATTTCCTTCTGTCGACCAGCATCGTCGCCGACGCCCTCCTGTGAGGCCCTGGCAACACCCAGTTTTGGCTACACTTTGACAACACCCTCTTCTCATCCTGCAGACACAACCTTGTGGCAACACTCGCGTCCAGGCTGCTGGCGACACCGCCTTCTCCTGGCGACACCACCTTGTGATTTTCGTCCCTTGGCGACACCATCTGTGACAATGCCCTCTTCTGGTCCCTGGAGACACTACCCTTTCCCTTTCCCTGGCGACACCTCTGGCGACACCCACTTCTGGCGACACCTTCTTCTCGCCGCCTCCCGACATCCTTTTGTGATAATACCACTTCGATGTCCCCTGTTGACACATACTCCTGGACACCCTCTTTTGTCCCCTGGCGACACCACCTCTCGACAACACCACCTTCTCGGACCCTGGCAACACCCTCTTCCCACGACACCCTCTTCCCACGACACCCTCTTCCCACGACACCCTCTTCCCACGACACCCTCTTCCCACGACACCCTCTTCCCACGACACCCTCGTCGCACAAGAACCACACCACTTTGCTGAGCACACCACTTCGCTGCACACCAATTTGGTCAGCCTCCACGCGCGGCTTGCAGAGCCAAATCCAACATCGCGTCGGAGTTGGCACCATGTCCGGAGTGTGTAATGGCCTTCTCCTTTGATGGCGCCCCGCGGCGGAGCCATAGCCACTGTTGAGACCTGCCTTCCCTTGCGTGGCACAAAGCCGGAATCTGACGAAGTAATGCAGGTGACCTGAGCTACCATGTTGTTGCCGGATTTTGCCCCTTTGCATTGACTTTGCCCTCGGTCGTTGGGCAGCCGAGTTTTCGTGTAAGCTGATAGACGCCACTGGTGAGATTTCGCCGGCATCGCGCTTTAACGCAACGCTAGCCTTTCTAGAACCAAGGCATCGAGGCCGAGAAACAATTGCCGATACAGTACTTACTGTACAGTACAGTATTGAAACCATGTCTATGGCCACAACTTTTGGACTCGCAAAGGCATCCTTTTCCGGTTTTAAAAGGCCTTGCTGACAGGCGCAGCAGTGCTGGCGGTCAGGAACTTTGAACTTTGACTTAGAACTTTGATCCAAAACTTTGATCCAAAACTTTGGACTTTGAGCCGGAACTTTGACGTGAGTGATTGTGCGTGGGGTCCGCAATGACAAGCGTTGTCCGCCATTGCGACCGAACTTCAATAGGTACTGGTAGAACCAGCCTGGCTACGCCACTTTCTGACTATTGTACCTCGTACCAACTTTGAGACGAAAGACTTTTAACGAGCGACTGTGGTTGGCAATTTATACCTGTACTGGTTGATGCTGTTGGTCGTAGGCATCTGAGACATGGCAGGCAGAAGCAGAGTTGCGTGAAGTTATTCCCACCATGAAAAAGCGGTGATACCATGAACGGTCTACGTGATCGAGCGTTCATGATGCCTTCACTGTGACATCTACGAGTGGAAAGCCACAGCAGCGGAAGGCGCTCAATGGCAGCATGCTCCCCATACGGTGACCCTTTGTTTTGTACAGACTATCCTATGCGCGTTAAGCAAGCCTTATGTGAACCAACGGAGCCGTCGGGCCCTTCGCCAGGGTTCTGGCCGGCATCTCCGGCCCCCTGAAGCCCGGCAGGGTCCTCTCTGGCTTGCTGGACAGGTTTGTCCGCACCGGCGAAGACTCTGTCCAGCCAGTCTTCATTGCCTTACGCCGTGGCGTTGCAGACTTACATTGCTGCTGCTGCCCTTCCCGCATCGGATACGATACTGGCCTTTCACCTTGCTTTTTACTTGCCGGCACCCTCACCAGGCCGTTTCCTTGTGAGTCTCGCCAATCACAGGCACTGCGGCGTTCCCATGGCGGTCAGCTTCGCGGCCACCTTGCGACTGGCTTTACGGTGATAATGGGAGGTCCACTGCCGAGGGGCCATGCAGCTGTAGCTGCAGCCGCCACAGCCTGCGGGAGAATATGATCACGCCTGAGGGGGAGTTTTGGGGGGGAATTGCCGTCTCTGAATTCGCATATTTTATGATAGTGGGATGGGTTTCAAGGACGACGTTGCAATAGCTTGACGTCGCCAGTCGACCTGGACATCCTAGCCTCCACCAGGACACAGTCCAACTAGGCCGCCGGAATCCGACCAGGGTGGACTTTAGTGTCCCAAGTCCCAATCTCTCAATCATTACGGACGGATCTGCCCAGTCAGCAACGAATCAATAGCCGCTGTCCTAACATCGTTTGCCAACGTTTCCGCTTTGGAATATGGATCGAGACAGCAAGCAGGGAACCCCGTACTTACTGCCGGGAAGGGGTAACTGGCTGCAGGCAATATTTCCTATGCGATATGGTCTCGGCTTCACGCTCGAGTGCTCAGGCTAACCGAGAGAAGGAAATTTGATGGTGCTGCACATAGATGACTGTACCACATGAGTCCCAGATGGAACAGTGACAAATTAGTCTCACTGATATGGAAGCTATTCTCTAGCAAGAGCTCTTGATCCCATGGTTTCCTATGCCTACGCTGAACTGCTCATATCACTAATACCTTGTACCTGACGCAGAGACCATTCCATCGCGGCAATTCCCAGACTTATCTCCTCAAGCTCCTGTTTGGTGGGTTGTTGGAGGTGCGGGACATGTGAGTCGCCTGCTGTCGGGGTGTAGCCGGCCGCAACGGTGAAAACGCAACGGGAAGATTCTTTGAGCTAAGGTCTGTAAGCATGGTTGTACGGGGCTGCTGCGCATACGTACAAGCGTAAGCAGCTGCCAATAAAGCTGGCTTTCGTACTGGTCGTCTCGTATCTTCCGCAGCGTCCGGTGGATGAACCGAGCTTCCTGCTTGCGACGGCGCTGTGTCATGGCTACTGGGTTGTACAGCAACTAGGGAAGTTCGAATGCCGACGAAGGCGATGTGTCAATGACGTAAAATGGCCTGATGTTCCCCACCATATATATTAACTGGGGGAGCTGAGGCCTATTCGAAGTCTTGAACTTATGATTCAGCAGTCCGGAGTGGTTTTTGCGTCGCGCAGCGGTTTTGGCCGCCGGGGGGGGGGGAGGGGGACAATCACGTCTTAAGTGGAGCAGGTGGTCCCTTCGGGGGGTTCGGGGAAATTTGGACGTGTCCTCAGGCAGAAACACCACCCATGTTGCTTCAAACTGTTCCATACAGGTTCCGCTGTCTCCAATTAGGGGACAATTAGTACATTAAGATAGCGGCCTACGTTATGGGTAGAGGAGTGAAGGCCAAGCAATATGCCGGGCTTGTCTTACCTTTCAGCCAGTCCATAGGTAAATATTCTTGGGTTGTACCCACTTTCAAGGAGGTGCAAATCCGGGACAATGTCTTACAATCGCATCTCCGCGGAGTTAAGGGACTGGCACGGTTCAGCGAGTATTTTGAAGTACCATTAGCTCGTTGGGCCGTGTTCCCCTTACAGTCACACCGTACGCCAGCTGGAAGCGTATTCAGCCCCAAACTGTAGCTCCCGGACGTTAAATTATAATCGTATCATATCGTAGCGTGACCCGCGTCGCTGCCGACGTGGGCTGTGGCCTGTGGAGGCAACGATACGTGGGTAAAGTCCACTATGTGCGGCGCGGGTACGTCAAGGTCCTCAAATTATTCCCATGCTAGTAGGCTGCCAATAACAGTCCGCAAAGAAAACATCGGTAAGAAAGATCACATCAGCCAGCTTTTAGGGCTTTTGGAAACAAACGCGAAATAAGCAGGGCGTGGCACGAGTAATAAGTTATAACCGTCAGTCCGTGTCGTCCGAGTCCATAGGGCTGCGGGGGCTGGGGGATCTGGTGTGCTACGGCGGTGGATGTGGTGGGCTGACGCGCTCGATTCCGCACCCGCTGTGAGGCTCATGGCGCCCCAGTGTTGTCCGTGCATCCACCACCACCACCAGTGGAGACCTTCCCTTGTCCCAGTCAGGGAGGTCGGGGAACGTCGACCTCAACACGCTTGCCCTCCCGCTCCTCGGCGCGGTGCAGGACAGCGACCTGGACCACACGTCGTGGAGGAATTTCTCCGCGTCGTCACTGGTGGGCGGCGAGGTATCGCATTTGCACTCTACCTCGGCGCCTTGGGAGTGGTAGTGCGACGACTCGGCCAACCGCACCCGGATGGCTGTTGCTGGTTCCCAGTCGCGCGCGTAGGAACACGTCCGTCGCGCGACCGCATCACGTATCTGGGCGGGCCACACGTCGAAGGCCGACTTGGAGGCGTTGACGCCGCCATCCGTCAGCGGCTCACGGAGCATCGCCATCGCTCCGCACTCGACGTGGTGGTTGAGACAGGACCCCCCTCCCCGCGCAGTCGAGCGACAACCGGGCGCGCCAGCGGCCCCGGCCCCTGACGTCCAGGACCTAAACATGGCTGCGTCGGCAAACGTGGGCCGCCAACAGTCCCAGATGGTCTTCGTGGGCGCGACCGCACGCTCTACCGCGTTGAATATGTTTGCCGTGAGCAGTGAAAAGAGTACGTGATGGCCCCACGAGCTCGGGCTCCGGTCATAGTACTCAGTTTGCAGCTTGCAGAGCAGGTGGTGGAACGGTCCCGAGATTGGGTCGGGATACACCCTTCTGCGGCCGTCAATGCGGCTGCCGGTGGGGGCAGACCACTCAAGGGCTAACCCGACCAAGACCGGCCTGATCCCGGCCGCCCAGCACAGATCGTAGACGGACATGACGATGTCGTCCTCGGATTCGATCCCCAACATGCCAACTAGGGGACCCCGGACACCGAGCGGAGCTCTGGCGCCCAACTGCACCCGCCCCTTGTCAATGTCGCTCATTACCTCTTGGACCGCGGGGTCGTCGATGAATGCCCGAATGCCGGTGGCGACTGTGCGAGAGTTGTTGTTCCCTTTTTTCATCACCATCGCGATGTGTGACAAGATTCCCCCGACCTGCCAGTCCTTGACGTGATCGAGCCAGGCCACGACGGCTGTCCGCATCATGGGATATCCTGTGCATCCGGGGTTTTGGAACTCACCCCCTCGGGAGGCGCAGGGTCCGTATCCGCCACAATTGCACCAGTTGTTGTCCGCCTCGGCGCGCTCGCGCAACATCTCGGCGCGCTGTTCAGGAGTCCTAGTACATTTGTGTGGCGTCATCGTGTTGTACTCTAGTAACGACATGCCGCCCCCAGTCCAGCGTACCAGGGAAATAATCCCTACAGCCGCGAGATCGGTTGACGTCGGGCCCCCGGTCAGGATCATGATCGGGGTTAACACGGGGTCTGGATCAAAGACAATGTCCATGTTTGCGGTTCACTAGCCCCAACAGTCGATATCCTTGTTGTGTATCAAAAAGTGCCGATTTTTGCCTGAATATATGAATTTAGTGCTTGGTTGCGGTCTGTTTCAACGAGGTAGGTACTAGGTAGGCACAGAGGTCGAATACGTTTCGCAGGTACTCTTCTTTTTGCTCTCGTAAAAGTCTATAGACAGAGGGAACTCAGGGAAAGGAAATCTATCCTGAGGGAAGAGAGACCCTCCTCATATAGACGAGTTCCTCGATTGTCCACGGCTTCTCTTTCCTCGTTCCTCTTCCCTCGTCTTCACATTCTTTTCCCTTTTGTCTTCAGGAGACTCGCTTATCACTACCCCTCATTTCCGAGTACGTATAAGCACGTAGACCCTCGAGTAGAGCTGTTGCCTCGTGATGTGGACGAACTCTCCTTAGTTCTATGCAGTTTCATCACTCAAGCCAAGGGGGATTTCTTTTTTTGGGGTGGCTGCCGGCTCGGCATAGGTTCTTGCGTTCGTCACTTGCTGATATGTCTCACTTGCTGGCGTGTCTTACTTGCTGGAATGTCTCACTTGCTGGCATGTCTGAGATATTGGCCGACCTCTCAGCTGCGAGTCTCCCGTCAGACACACCTGTGCGAAGGTTTGAAACAGTCCAATTTGAAGCAGATCCCGGCGCTTGAACTACGTGAAGTCTCTCATGCAAGGCGTGGGTGCTCTCCAAGGCAGCCCTCATCCAGGAGTAGACATTGTGTAGGGCCGCGAGCGACGAGAGATGGTTTGGCTTTGTCAAGCCACGAGATCGCCACGGCGACGTCTCGTTGATAGGCAAGGAATCTATCTGGTTGATGGCCTCGTCGTTGACATGTCTGAGCAGAAGCGCTGCGTGGGCCTCCATGAGCAATTGCAGTCCTTGTAAATTGGCCGCATCTAAGGGATCAGTGGACGAGAGTTTGTCCCGTCGGCAGCTGTGACGCCCAACGCGTCAGACCGTGATACCTGTCATGTCGCGTACTTCCGGCAGTCACAGATGTCTTGTCGATCGCCGCCTGCTGCCGCCGCCACGAATGTCCGTGCCGACATCACCAAACTGCCTTTTCACGCCTGTTCTACTGACCCGACGATGTCTTCCGTGACAGGGCCACTCGAGCTTAGATAACCCTTTACAGGATAACTGCAATAATAACGAAGTCGGTCTGCAAATCCGTTCGAAACGGGTTCGCGGGAGGACGAAGACAGCGATATTAGATTAGACCGAGGCGAGAGCTGAGAGCAATGCTATTCTCAAGACCAGTGGATTCAACTATCACAAAGGCCGGGTACCCAATTACTTCTACCTAGGCGGTGCCCGTACTCAAGGACTCGTAAGTCGGCATCGTCCAGGCTTCGTAACGTCAGCTCAAGGACGACTTGGTGTCCCGTAATACGATGATAAATGCTACATGGGGTTCTAACCACTCAATCTATAAAGTCATTGAAGCTTCAGGGACGAGACCGGGAGGAACCTACATGAACCGTCGCGGCGATGGGGTGCTTCGTCCGCATTGCAAAGCCGGAGAGATCTGAGGATTCCCGTGAGGCCTCTCCGTTCCGTGGTTGTAATGCCGTGCCTGTCGCGCAAATGTGTTGTGACGCGTGAGCCATTGACGCAGAGCGCATGTTTGCATTCGTGTCGAGTGCAGATGAGCGCACGGGTCTCAGGGTCGACCCAGCAAAGGAAATACTTGCCATCATCGGGGTTCATGGCATGGCAAGATATGACAGGGTATCTCTTTGAAGGGCGAAGACAAGAACCATCCTCAACCGACAACATCGATATGTCAAGGACAGTTTTGCCACAGGCACGGTATGTGAAGTGGCAGCCCCTGCCAGGGGAATCAATGAATCAATTACCCCAATTTTGTTGCCTATTTCGGGGATCTAGTGGCACAGTAGCCGGTTGATCCCGGATGGTCCCGTGCAGGGTCCCGGGGATCAGTGACAAGGGTGACTGCCACATCCCGACCCGTACCCCTGACTGTGCTCGGACGAAAAGTGCGTGTTTCCGGAAAACACGAGATACCCTTAATACAGTAGGTGGAGCAGTGGTCGTGGGAGCTCTAGCTCTGGTGGGCAGCTGGTGGTAGGCTTGAGATGCAGTGGCTTGTACTGGTCGGGTGCAGAGGCGTCCCACCAGGCTTCAAAAGCGTCTCTGGACTGCTGCCGGGCAGTCATGCGCAAATGAGCGAGTGTTGGGGAGCATCTGCAGGTTCGGGCAAGGAGGTGGCCGCCTTCGCTACAGCGTCCGCCTGCTCGTTGCCTGCAATGTTGGCATGGCCGGGGATCCAACGGACCTCCCCGGCGCCATGCGTCGTGGAAAGAGCCTGGAACTCGGAGTGGCTGGCAGGCGACCGGTCTTTGGCCGGTGTGGGGTGCGGAGCCACCTCTGAGCTCTCTTCAGCTGGAGAACAGCTAAAAACCGAAAATCACTGAGCCAGCCAGCCAGCTTCATTTAAAGGCCTGCACCGTGATTGCGTGCAGTTCCCTGGCGGCTGATTGACGTGGGGTTGTGACGTATAACATACACGTAGATCAACAAATACTGCTCTAGGTCCTTAGTTGACCGCAGATGCAGGATCCTTCGTGGCGCCGACCCGCTGAAATCTCACCATGGACCCTCTCATACAGTGGAGAGATATCCACTGGTAGTCAATCACAACCTTAAAGGGAATGCCGCGCTTACGCTTGCCTACAGCATGCTGACTTATGACGTATTGAGTCGATTCGGTATTCCTTTCTTAGAACAACTTTTAGCGGCTCCTGGCGACTGCTTTGACAGTATCCTCGACGATCAACAATGTACCCGACGTCACTATGTTCAACGATGCGCTGATGTCAACCGACAAGTCTGCAATATCTCTTCCAGGACTCAACAATAAACAGAAACAGTCTATAAGGCAAGCGGGTATAAGAGCTGACACTCCTTCCGCATGTCAGAGCTGGTTGCTCATCCTCATGAATTCAGGCTCAAGAAAAATACATCAGCACGTTGATTCCAAAACGCTATCTCAACACGCTTATTTCTCACCATGAAGACCGCAACCGCACTCCTTATTGTTACTCTAGCCGTGGCAAATGCTCTTCCAAATGCAGCTGTGGAATCCCGAGACGAGCCTAGAGCCGTTGGAGCCACCCCAGTTGACCATCCTTCATGTGCACTCAAGGATAAGGGCAAATACATTGTTCGTACACCTGATTATCATGCAGGCGAAATCCAAGGTGGTATTACTAATACTTGTTGAAGGGCGGCATTGATCCAGATAACCTCCATGAATATTGGGAGGATCTTAAAAAGCAGGGCCAATGCAAGATAAAGGCCAAGAAATGCAACAGAGTTACCTGCGGAAATACTTCTGCCATTTATGTAAGATTTGCAGAGTTGCTCCATGAAGGGGGCGACAGAGGTAACATGTCCACAGGTCTGTAACGACAACGACTATGATATTGCGCCTGGTTGCGCAACGATCGCGGAGTGGGTAGGAGACGTAAGTTCTGCCTATGGTTGAAAGTTGCGTTTCTAATTACTCGATGGGAAACTGACAAGCGTGTAGCCACTTCATCGCACCGGCGACGGCGAGTACCATCTTTCTCAAGCCTGTGGCTGCGGACAGTATAGCTGTGACCATGCGAGTGGCGAACTGAAGTTTAAGGAAGGGTGGCGTATTCAGATGGGCTACGGCAATTGTAAACATTCTCCTGATTCCGATACTGGTGTGTACAGCGAGTCACACTAGTCGTGTACTTGGGCACATGGTACAATCGCCGGGTGGCCAAGTTGGGATAGCAGAGACCCAGGGTAGAGATAGGGTCCTGGTCGGTTTTCAATCCTCACATTGGCTGTATAGTCTTCAAAGTCAATGTGAACCGTATGAACAACGATCTCAAATGGCATACTCCAAGATTACTTCCTTCCTGTTGACAATCACTGCCTATCGTTGATCTTCAGAGAGTGGGTCGTCTGCAGAAACCGGTAGGTAAGAAACTGCTGCCACATACGCTGTTCTTGTACCGGCCTTTGTCTGCTGTTACCACCGCATTTGCAGCCGCGTAGACGCGATTACAAGTTCCCCTCGTTGGCTCGAAGACGCGGTCAAGCCAAGATTATGGGAGGTTATTAATGCCGGCCATGCAACCGAGCTCATGCAGCCAAACGTAAGACACACTGTGATGCTCTTCCGCGCTGTACGTGCTCGTGTTAATCTGGCAACTATGTGCGCTTTTAATCCCTAACAGTAACCTGGAAATTAGGTACGCGACAAGTCCGACACCAGACCAGCTATTTTCACTTCGTTGCCTCGGGCGTATTACATTCTTCAACGAGATCCGCATTGTAGAGTAGGTAGAGCATGCGTGAAACGGGCGATCCTTACGGAATGCCTGGCTCAACCAGAACCGCTGTCGCAGTGTAATCCTGCAGTTTGAGACAGTGTGGATAACAGACCGACCGATCCAGACCGAACCCTTCGGTCTGTCGGTCTGGGTTCGTCGAGGCTCCCGGTCTGTCGGTCTTGGTCCGTCTGGCTTCATCAGCCCAGTCGGTCTAGGTCTGACAGTCCGATCTCGAGATTCTACCGTGCTATGAGACGGGCTGGCTGTCAAACACTTGGATCGACATCATGCAAGATTCTGCCAATTGCACAATGCAATTTGGATAGTAGCTGCCAATTGAGGAGAATCATACGAAAGTCTCCATTGAGCGGATCACACAACTGTGTGGCTCTTGTGTGGAAACGAAGACTTTGGTATGCCGAGCAGCTCGAGGCGGCAACATGTAGTTCGCCGATTTGGCGCGACGCTGCTGGTACATGATTAAGCTACGAATGGTCAAGTGCATGACACGCGCAGTTTGCGGCAATTGAAACCAAAGTCTTCGGCCTGCAAATTCGAGATTTGAGCTATCAGGAAGCACAAGTTGGCCTTCAGAGGGCGTTGACAATTCACAACCTATCTTTGTGTCCCAACTAATGCCGGGTAGGGTAGCGCACAGGGTGCTATGGCGCAGAACGCGGCTCACCAACCAGTCAGAAACGCAGGCGGATCGCTGGAATTGGCCCGCAACGCGCGGCCTGCAGTCTGTCCGCAGGGCCTAATCCACGACTCTGGGCAATGGACAAGTCTGGATGGAGGCTACATTTTAGAGAAACACTGAAATCCTCGAGTATTTTCATGAGCACCATTTTCGCGTCGGTACAGTAGTTGGAATGCAACCATGCCCCATAGTCCTCTGTAGCGGACCAATGGCGGCGCTAAGACGGCCCCCATTTATGGCACCCAGACCGACTCAGACCATCCCAGACCGACCGGCTTGGCCGGTCTGTCGGTCTGCGGTCTGCCAGACGGACTCAGTCGGTCTGTCAGACGGTCGGTCTTGACGAAATGGACGTTCACCCTCGTTGGCACCTTAGAGAGCCAACCTCGCACAATCCCTACCGCCGAATTCTCGACCCTAAGATCGCAGCATGTCTCCGAGGCCGTCCGAAAAATGCGACACAGCCTGTCCCAGATAGCATGGAAATTCGGCCGTCCAGCCGTAGTCGAGCAGCAGTGGGCAAGGCTAGTCCAGGCAGAAAGCGCGCTCGCAAGTCTCGTAACCTTGGGCCGGGCAAGCAGACAGGTGTGCGACAAGCTGGCTGCCGGAGGCAACCTAGCTTACGAAGACGACGGTCAGAATGGGAAACCATCTCTGATGAAGAGAGGCAGGAACGTCAGAAGAAACGGAGACGGCAGAGTTCCAGGGTGCAGCCTGCCGTCGCAGCGCCCCCAGTACTATCAAGGTCTGAAAGCGAGCAAAATCGCGGGGATTGTATTCATGTGCGAATGTAATTAGGGCGACGACAGAAGACGGCCTTGTTCTGGTGGATGCTGAAAATCGCCCGTCCATGGGACTGGCCTTCCGTGTGCCAGCCGGATCTGAACCAAACTCCAGATCTTTGCAGGTGGACGCGATTACCATAGACGTCACGCGTAAGGGCCGTGATGGCTCTAGTTTACCTTCTGCAATACGCAATGTTACGGCAAGTCCAATTATACAAGAGCGCTATAGCACCTCTGCCGAAGAATAAATGCGTGGCTGAAGAACAACAGCTGGAATGTTCAGCTACCCGATTTGGAGACTCAGCCACACGGCCCCCAGAAGACGGCCCCCGTAGTAAAGTGGTTCGGCCCGTATATCAATTGCCCCAGGAATATCGGGTGGTGCAGCAACCCCGGCTACGATTTCACGCACAACCAGAGCAATGCTGTACTTTGCCTGCCTAACTCACCAACGTTCCCGCCGAAGAACCGTTGGAAGTGCCAATAAGTACAGAGCGCCCTTGAATCTGCATGGCAGCAATACAATCGCGGCACTTTGTCTCTGGGTAAAAGTCGTTCTACGAGTCCTCAATATCATCATCGGAGGCGGTGGCGGGTGCGGGTTAAATTGTTTGTCACACACTTAGGTAGGAAAACCGTGGGCAAAGGAATGCTTGATTCTCTATCTGATACTGGCACGAATCTGTTGCTCTTATACCTGTGTCATTGAGGCCATGGCCATGACTCATTGTAGGCAACAGAGTCGTGCCTACAGGCGGCACTTGTGCAGCCTGAAGCCATTCGCAGCTGTTGGCCTTGACACCTGAGGCTCGTTCTTGCAACATACCCCCCCAGATTGAACTGTATTTAATCTGTAGATCGATTTCGTCACTCCCACTTGTCAAGGATCTCTGATTCCCCGTTGCCCTTCTTAGTCAGTATGGGACACCTTGTCTCGCGGTGCATCGACTAGGTGCCTGACGTCAACAAGGCCTAGTTGCTTGACAAAATGGTCGAATCTCTGCCTTGGTAATGCCTTCGTGAGGCCATCGGCAAGCATTTCGGCTGTGGGTGTATATGCCACCTTGAAGCGGCCTTCTTGGTACGCTTGTCTCGCCCAGCAGTTGTGTATGTCAGCATGCTTCAGTGCGGTCTTGATGCGAGGGGCGTCGAGGTTCCCAAGCGGCACAACGTCTGGTAGCGGAATCCCATGCCTCTCGGTCAGTTCTCTGACCGCTTCAGTGAGGAATTGGAACCCCTCACGACGCTCGTTATCGATCAAACCGAATGCGGCGTTGTAGACAGATTTCAGGCACGTTTGCCCCGTTACCAGGAAGAGCGGTAGCTTGAAGCGGTTTGTATTGTACGAGTTGTCGAAGCTCATTATTTCCGGGAAGCGCTTCCACATTCGGAGACAATACGGAAAGGCGAATAGGAGGCCAACGAGGCGATCAGGCTCTGTCTCCGACCACTTGACGATATATGGAACGCCTCTCTCGTCAAACAGCTTGATCAAGGCGGCTGTCGGAACCAATCCGCCAAGCTTTTCGCGGCGCAAGAGTGTCCTAGCGTTGTATATGTTCTTTCTTGTGTAGTGCGTTCCGAAATGCTTTTCTTGAACGATGCCACGGACATCACGCGCCCTTATTCCCACCCATCGGCTGGTCGCTTCAATGGTGGCCTTGACAGAGTCCGTAAGTCTCCGATGGACTGGATGCGCTGACAGACTCATGGTACGGTCGTGGTTGTGTTGGCTGTGCTGAGGGTCGGCAAACGCCCGCAGCGTCCACCTGTAGTCGTTCTGTTCCAGGGCCTCCGCAATGATCTTCCACTTACAGCCGTACTTGCGCGACCGCCTTTGGCGGAGACCTGCGCCTCTTGATGTGCATGGCTCGCCGTATCGATCACACTGGAACCCATATCTGGTCTTCCGCACTCGGCTGCCGGAACCGTTGTGCCTGACAACACCAAATCCATGTTCTTTCGCGAATTCGTTGACGGAGGATTGAAGCGCATCGACCGATACCATGGCAGGGCCAGGGATTGGCGGGTTGGGGATGGGTATCGAGGCGTGAGTCATATTCGCGCTGCGGTGTCTTGCTGTGCGGTGTCTTGCTGTGCCGTGTCTTGCTGTGCCGTGTCTTACTTCGGGTCTGTTATGCTCCGCTATGGTTGTTGGCGAGCGAAGTCGTGGAAAGTACCATCGGCGCCTCGTCGGGCTTTAAATGAGGCGGAAAATGTATGATGAACCTATATCTCAGACTGGAGTAGCCAAAGACCACCCTCGGAGAGCCAGGATACTCAGACTTGCAGATCCCAATGCAGCCCTGGTGAGACACAATGATTAATCTATTATCCACAACATAAAGGCTATTAAAGCAGTGCCATCCTGCCTAGAGGTTATCCTTACTCCTCCATCAACATGGTATTTATTAACTAGATAATATTTGTAGTTACTGTGCTCTCTACTATTTTCACCTTTCTTATCTACTTTTGAACTCACTACAACCAATATGAGAGCCTCAAACGCCCTTATCGTCTTCGCCGGAGCCGCTATGGCTATGGTTGCAGGAAATCAAATTATTGCAACGCGGCAGTTACCAATACCGGATTGTAACGGCGAGTGTGGCCAAGACCGTTGTAATTGGATGGTTAATTGTCTTGATCCTACAGATGAGAATCCTATGGGCGGTGGATGTATCATGGAATCTAGATGTGAAGAATAAGGCGCCTGCATGGCGGTGTACTGTGGATTACCAGCTGTTCAAGCTTACAGTCGTTGTATGGAGTTATCCACTGCAGTTTAAGCACGGCCAGCCGAAAGCGGCTTCTAGTTAGGTGTATGAGAATATAGTGTAGGACTGCTACTTTACAGTGCGAGACATCAACGGTACTGTACCTAGGTAAAACTGGCGTGCTTTGCTCAGCGATTTGCTTGCTCACAGTATTTCTTTTAGAGCCGTCCCAATCGAGTCCGTTGACAAAAAGTGGAGCGGTCGTGAGTCGTGACTTTGCGAAGAGATGAGGAAGCATCTAAAACATCCCAATTGGTACGCCGGGAGGAGTGCAAGGCGGAGAGTCCTCCGTGTCAGATCCAGAGCAGTCGGTGAGGAAGATCGAATTGTGACAGGACACGTTTCCTTCGGCTGCTTTTGGTCATTGGTGTTTGCAAGACATTGGGACTGGCTTGCGACTCGCTCGTGCTGTACCTACCATGACCCCCATAAAAATGCTAGGGTTAGCCCACTTGGAATGTCCAGAAAAAGCAACCCCCAGCTTAGTATGTAGGTTTTACATATGGGGCGGCATCAAGGCCTGTTCCAGGAAAATCCAGCTTCAGTTACTCCGTGGCTGGGGAGTTAGGAATCGACATCTACATCGTCAACGTTCCCGGCGTCAACGACCAGAAACTGAAGGACCTCTTTGCCGAGCTGCCAGAGAAATGCGTCGTCCTATTGGAGGACATAGACGCAATTGGGATGAAGCGGTTCCCAGACAGCGACGATTCTGAAGACGAGTCGGCAATATCGCGAAAGGGGGTTACGATGTCTGGCCTCTTAAACACACTCGATGGTGTGGCATCACAAGAAGGGCGGATTCTCATCATGACAACGAATCACGTCGGGAACCTTGATGACGCGCTCATTCGTCCCGGTCGTGTTGACAAGAAGGCCGAGTTTCAGTTCGCCGATGCAAACATGATTGCCCAGCTGTTTCGATTTATATATCGTGGCAATGGAGGAGCAAGCAGCGACGCGGAAAAGGATGACGGGATAAACCACCTGGCTGCAGAATTCACCTTGAAAGTACCAGAGCTGGAATTCAGCCCGGCCCATATCATGTCTTTTCTGCTACAACACCGACAGTCACCTTTGGCAGCCCTACGTCACGCTGAGAAATGGGTCGCGGCTTCACTCACCGAAAAGAGAGCCAAGCAAACACGGACGATATCCAGAGCACATTCCAATAAGGAGTGCCATGGTTCCTCCCAACTGCCGTCGCCCGCAACACGAAGCGTAGCGTCTGAGAGCAATGGCCCACATGAGCCTTCGTCCTGCGGAGCGTTGCGAGTTCCACCTTGTTCACCTGCAAATTGGTCGACGGATAGCGGCGAGTCTCTGCTTGGAACCCCATCCACACCAAACGAGAGTCAACGTTATCCGGGGGAGAAGCCAATCTGGCAGCAGACTGTTGAAGAAGCTGGACTCGAGGCCCTTCGATTTTCTGCGGGTACTGTTCCTCGTCGTTTGGCATCTGTGCCGCCGGACCGTCAGTTGCAAGCCACCAAGCTGAATACATCCAACGGGATGCAGTGGGGCCTTGCGCCGGAAGTAGAAACCACAACCACAGGAGTGATTCCATTGATTTGGCAAGGCAAAGACGCTCATTTGGCTAGGCATATTTCATCGCCGCCTCGAGGTGTTGCTGCGTCACAGGAATGGACCAGCCTCACTCCAATGCCCCGCTGAAGCGATGGTCGCGAAGGATGGCTCTGTTGGTGACTCGGATGCTCACGCAGTATGACGTTTCTTAGGGTTGTGCACTGCGGTTTGGAGAAGCTGGTGGCTGCTTTCCTTCGTGGGGCAATGAACTACGCCACTAAGCGCGACCAAGTAGGAAAATATACGCTCCTTGTCTTTCTACAGCGTATCATATGACTGGCGACACATCTTCAATGATGTCTCTGGCGTCAAGAAGAGGATGATGAGCAGAGTCACCGGGATAGCACTTTGAGCACCGCATTAAAATAAACGTGGTTGCCAGCACCCTTGCAGAGGCTGGTGAAAGGCGCAGGCTTCAGGGGCTGACAGGGGCTAGCGGTATCAGCCACCTGTCGACTGCTGCACCCGGGCGCTGGTAACACCCCACCGCCCAGCCGACTCAGTGCCAGCAACCACAGTAGGCCTGTGGCCGCGGTTGCCAGCAAACGCAAATGTTACGGTTGCCAGCGACCCAGCGCTACCAGCCACTGATGTGGAGGTGTTGTCGGTACCTCACGGGGACCAGTCACCTGAAGGCGCTTGTTTCTGGTTGCGAGGGGCTGCTGGTCACACCCTTTCACGGGGCGCTGGTAACCGCCGTGGCGCATACGGTTCAGTGGCCAGTAACCCCTATCCCACCGATGACCAGTCGCCGGTAAACTATATCCCATCGTTGCAGGCGCTTTCCAGGTATCCGGCTTCTGCAGAAGCTGGAACGTGAGCTGATATTGAGACTCGGGACGTGCTTTCTTTGTTCTAGGCTGACAGGACGACCTGATGACTTGCTCCACTATGAGGGTAGTAGATCGGTGTCCTCCGTGCCCAGCAAGCTGCCGAGACGGTCGCCGTGAAGAGTGCGTTAGATTTCGATGGCAAAGTGTCAGCACTCGCCGTGGCTCACGTAGCCCCTTCAACAGGGGCATTCTCTTCGTGCGGTTGAGGCCTCGTCAGCGCCACGGTGTTGGTCGCGTCGCTGCGCATTTGCTTGCCGTTGCCTGGTAGCCAGAATAGGCGCCTAGCTGACCCTCTCACCATCTCGCTTGCTTCACACCATCTTGCTGCCCACCATCACATCCCGCCCCTTCCGCTGCGCACTGTGCCAGGGAGGAGCTACTGGCACAGCAGTGCTTAAACCGCTACGGGACACTTATTTGCCGCTTCCCAGCCTTCAAGAAAAGTCTGGTGCTTTCTTGGGCAAAGACTGTTTCCCATTCCTTGAGTTGGGTGAGAGTCTGACGAGCAACGTGAAAGTTGGTGACTGGGATTTCCTCAGCTCGAGCCTTGGGGTAGGCAGAGACGACAACGTTCACTTCTACCTGGACATAGTTATCTACATGAAAAAAGCACACCGCGGAGGTAAACTGGTGAACGCATCACGAGTTGTAGGCGTATACTCTAGGATTCATTCGAGGTGTGAAGAGGCTCCTGATCCAGCAGCGGCGCGTCAAACAGTGCGGTAAGCTTCTGCGACCTTTACTGTGGCGTCACTTTTGGCTAACATTCCAAAGGAGTCTATTTGATTCTAAATTTTTGTTATATATCCCGCAATTCGAAGACAACGAAGGGGTCTGGGTGTCCAGAGACCAATGCGTACTCGATGCACCTCTCGACTACGAAGACAAATACCCGCTATTAGCTACGTACCAGGCCGCTTTCACCAACGCAAATCTCAACACCCCCTCTCAATTTTTCGGCATCACACTTGCAGTTGAGACTTTCAGCTGGGAACACCTTGTAGATGAGTTGAGATACCTAAAGTATACAGACAGATGCGACTTTGATCGCGTCCGTGTGCAATACGAACGGCTTGACCAACATCGAGGCAAGTGGGCTGCGACGGACATCAACTTGAGGACTTTGAGGTGAGATATCAGATTTGCATCTAGTACGTCACCACGTTAACGGCTATGAGCAGGGGCGCCTTTGAATCTGAGGCTCTGATCTTCGTCCAAGAAAACCATGGTGATTATTTGTGGGTCAAGCCCTCCGAGTGTCTCTGGTCCACCGCGACCGATATTCGAAACAGGATCACCTTGAACAACTACTACGATGATGTCTTGGAAGATTTCTTCGTGACAGCACTTGGGGTGTCTAGAGTCACCATTGACATGATATACGACGAGCTATATACAGCTGACAGGGCCAACGTCACACTGGAGCACGTCAAGAGTTCATTGGGCATCCTTTGCACGCTTCTGGAGACGGAGAAGCTCAAGCCAACGCAAACACCAGCCAAGCTCCTCGAAAGGCCTATTCTGCCTGTCAGGTATGCAAGTGGTGACGTGCGTCTTGTTTCTGCCGAAGTCGAATTCGCTATTGTCGACCGGCGACCGCTTGAAAATCTCTTTCGAGATAGAGTCAGGTTGCTCGATTTTACCCTTGTCGAAATCGTGAGGCTCGAACCATTGTTGAGATGGATGAACCTGGGCGACAGATACTTGTCGAAAGCTGTCAGGCACAACTCTGTTGTAAATCCAGAGTTAACATGGCTGGTTTCAGACCCTGTCCGGGACATCAAACGGAAAGCACACGCGCTGACACGGTAGGCAGTATGACTCTCTGAGTGTCCCCAGGTCACTGACTGCCTTACCAGAATCGCGACGCATCTCAGGAGTCCTCGCGCCCGCAGCTCTGATCAAGTTCAGACATTCTACGCTCTTCTGTTGAAAGCTAAGACATGGGAAACCAATGGAATTTCCGCGACGCTTATTCTGCCCCAGGACGGCCTCCATACCACTGTTGAGTTGGAGCAGGGCGAGGTCTACATCGATGACAAGGGCGATATCCTCAACATTTACGTGCCACGGGACGAAGAATCGCAAGATGTCTGCTTCGGTTCAGCTCTCCCGGAAAAGCTTGTGGAGTGGATGGCAACAGATCCCACTACGCTGCAGATCGAGGGCAGCATGGCCGAGTCTATGGTCAAAGTTGTCACGGGCGTTTTAGGGACAAGATCGCCGTCGGCAATGCAGCGTATTCTTGACATGCAGGGCATCGTCGATATCGACCTTGCCATCGAAACGCCTGATGTTGCTTTGGAGCAGACTGACCAAAGCCGTACTGGTACGGCCATCGAAGAACCAAACAGGCCGCAGCATCAGGAAGAATCGATCACTTTCTCTATTAGGAGCCGCAGCTACTCCACGTCATCATCGACTCTCGCGAATGAGTTTGCCATGAATACACCAGCGCCGTCCTCCACAAGTGGGTCCAGAGCGCCCCACGACACCGGCGTCCCCAACGGCCATGAGAGTAGCTTCATCCACGACACATACATCGAGATCCAGTCCCACCACCATCGCCACCGGGAGACCCCCTATCGCCCTCCCTCCACGATCGGTACGAGTGGGAGCAACTGCTACCGCGAGCTACTCCAACACATCGTTGCCTGCGCTCGAGCCACTGCCATGCCACGGTACGGCGTTGCTAGCCTGTCAACGCCCGCCATCCCGCCCGTTCCAGCACTACAAGCTATTTCTGGGGACACACACGGTGATTGGCTGAGGCGTGAGTCCGCGACGTCGATTGAGCGAGACTGTAAGGTGGGAGCCGCGGGCGAGTTATTCGTTTATGAGCTATTGAGTTCGCTTCTGGAAGATTTTGGACCACAGTGCTGGCAAAGCACAATGCGACGGCTCGTGACGGGTCCAGCTGGCCACGCAGACCATGCGAACATTGAGCCTTGGACTGGTGCAGCTCAAGACGAGACCACAGACATCGTATACAGGGACATAAACGGTGCATTCACACGCCTCCTGATCGACAACGAATATCTCGATGCAGGTACGTGGACAGACCGGCAAGGCGTGCACTACTATATCGAGGTGAAGAGTACATTTGGGCCGTGTACGGTGCCATTTTTCATGAGTGATCGGCAGTATAACTTCGTAGGTCATGTTTCGGCATTGTGCGAACCTTAGCGCTTCGTTTAGCACTGACGAAATCCAGATGACTGAGCTCACAACGGAGAACTCGGTATACCTAATTTTCCGCGTGTTTAGCATGACTAGCGACGCTGTCGGGGCTCGGATCTATGCCGACCCGGACAGAATGAGGCGGGAAGGACAGTTAAAATTCACTGCTAATAGATGGGCTGTAGCACCTACTCCTAGACTAGGTGGGTTATAGTGAAGTTGACAGGTCGCTTTGTGTTGGAGCTTTATTATAGCTTCGCCGGATCGGATCTTAGCATAAGGCAAATGAAGCAAGCTCAGGCAACCGCAAAATGACGTCGAAGGCACCGCGTCTGGGCCTGTGACGCGCACAAAAGGTAGCGGACCTTTTTAAAGCAGCAAATTAAGATGGCCGGTTTTGGTGTCTTCCCTACAGGCTGTACCTGTTTAAGGTGACGCACGGAATTCCTGACCCGAGGACACTTGCCCCAGTAAAATTTACCACGAGGCCCTTCGAGTGTGGACATTGCCCAGGCGGTCTCCCGTATGGGTCCGAGCCATAACCGATCGAGATGACAGCGGGGCTTTGAGTAGTCAATATAGTTAAACTACTCGGTTAAGTCTTCCGGATCTTCTCCGACATATTCTTCGGCTCGTTCGCGGCTTGTTTGTTGCTCTAAGGCGTAGGCTGCTCTGTCGGGTATCTCGACCGCACTACTCTGCAACAAGCCGGCTGCTGCGGCCATGTCTTGAGCACCATGTGATGAACCGGGGGATCCTTGACGGCCATAGAAAGAAAGTGGAGACGGCAGTTCCTCCAACATGGCGGCATTGAGAGCATCCGTAGCCAAGGGCGGCCATTGAATTCCGGCCAGCAGCTCATCGGACCCGCGCTCAACTTCTAGGTCGGGAGTTCCGACCGCCCGAATCCAATGCCCGTTAACAAGTACTTCGACCGGCGATTGTGCTGGGCAGCCTGAGTTTGACGGATCAATGGATGCTGGGTTGGCCAGATCATGGACAGCTCCAATCGCATAGCCGTTAACACGGACTTCGGCTGGCAAATGCCTTTGGTTGCGTGAATTTGAAGTATCGGTAGACGTTGGCCTGGCTACATTGCGCCCGAAAAGGCCTTCGAGGTATTCCCTACCTATGTCACTCGCTGGAATCTCAGAGAGAAAAGTGACGTGTCCACAGCTCCGGGCGGATTCGTCGCCTGCGTTGTTTTGCGTCACTGATGAAGGGTCGCCGTTAAGAATTGTGTATCTACCAGCGGCTGCCTCGACCACCGCGTGGACGTCGTTGGGTTGTGGTGCCGACATGTGGCCAATTTCGTTGGCGTCAAACCGCGCAGATGTCAGCGTAGCCCCTGTGCGACGATCATTTTCGAGGAGCGGCGCAGGAGGAAACCTGACCCATCTTTAGCAAGGTCCAATTCAGACCGTTGGTCTAGTTGCCCAGTTGCGCCCCATATCTCCAACGCTTACCTCTCAGACGATCCAAGACGACCATTGGGGACTGTCTGCCCGATTGGTGAAGCTGGAGCCATTCCGACGCCCTCATTGGACTTATCTGAATCCATTCCTCACAATGACGCGACCTCCAGGCTGGATAAGGACCGGGTTTTGTCGTTGGTGACTAGTGTTTTGCAACGACGAAGCGAAACCAACTACGATGGTGGCTTGAAGCGAGGAAGACACTGTGTCCAAACCAAGACAGAGGGAAGTAGGAATGAACTGTTGATGGTTCTGATGAATAGGTAGCATACCAGGACACAGTTCCGTCCTGGTTAGGGCGAGGGACTTATATTAACTCTCTTCCAAGGTTGAGGAGCTGTGGACATGTCACATCATGCTGCACGGTCATCGATTCAAGCTTGAACGTCGATATACCCGCACGCGGCATGCCGCCCACTCCATGCTGCTCATGCGAGCCGCCGCAAGGGCGAGCAGCATTTGTGATGACTTGGTTGGTTGGCAACCAGCCAACCAAGAAAGGCAGTACCGTGCAAATCGCCGATCAGCATAGATGAATGATGAATGTCTGATCAATCCCCGAGGTCCCTACTGTTAATTGGTGCGGCAAGGTGTCTTGCACCTTAATTTGGAGTGCACCGCATCGAGTGTGCACCTGCACTCATGGTGGTGCAATTGAGGTTTTACCGTGCGTCTGCACTTGCAAATGCGCTGAGCATTGCGAGGTTCACCCTGCGCAGGGTCTAAAGCATGTGATGCGACGCCGATTGGACGGACTTCGTTCCTCCATGCAAGGTTGGACAGACTCAATTTCCCCGCTATTGACACTATGACGCGGCCATGGTGCCTCATCGCTCTGGAACGAGAACAGAACACATCACGATAATACACTTGGGCAACTGCCCTCGCACTCATTCTTCTACCGTGACGCCGTTTATGCCGGTATCCCACCGTACGTCTGACAACATTTAGGATCCGCCACTGTGCATGTATTCGAGAACTGTGCAGGTATCAACGTCAGTCAAGTTGTTATTTTGGCATGGCGCCGAGACAACTGCGCACCCAGGTGCGCAAAAGCGAGCACCAACGCCACTTCGGTACCGAGCCGTTTCCCACCAGGTATCCTTGTCGGCCACAGCCAGTGGAATGTGGCGACTTCACGTTAAGCAACAGCCTCGGCTGCAAGTTGACCTCAGACCTCTCCCTTGCCTTTGCACCGGCCGCAAATGAAACCTTGATCGTTGTAGCCGGTGCCTTTGCAAGCAGTGCACTCGGCCATCTTCAGAAGAATGGGGCGTGAGTTGCTTTTTCGGTTTTCTACGTGGTGTCAATATTATTTGAGTATGCGAAAGAGGAGGAAACCAGGTCGTACCGGATTTAGGATCAAGTCAGGTTGAGAAAGGCCACGCCTGCTCGTTGCGCAAATTATGCTGTGTCGGGCATCAATTTATTGTGGTGCTAGGCCCGCTCGGTGTCACAAGGTGCAGCAAGGGTATGGAAAAATATATTTCCGACCACCCATTTTGCCGGAACGCCTCGACCCCTCGCTGACTCGACCATGCACGCCACAGGACAAGCCAACCTGAAGATAACCCCTCTTCTTCCCTACGACGATTTACATCGCGACTCATGGAGAATCTAGAACATGTCACGCCCTGGAGACTTCATGCAGTGTCGGAGGCGGTGACAGACACTAATGTGCATGAGTTTTTTGAACAGCATGGCCTCTATTACGCGGAGGACCCTGCGGCCGGAGAGGCACTTGCCGCGCTGGATCAGAATGACCAGTTCAATAGCACTGACGGGTTTGGAGTATTTCTTGATCGGCTTCTTTCGAATTCGGTAAGTGAATAAGACTGATAGAGCATGCACTACTGACTGGAGACAGTGCATCCGACTAATTCTCGAACCGTACCTTGACCACGAAAATCCACAAGTCTGTTTGCCTTTCAGTGCCGACCCTGGGCATATATTTGCCTTTTCGACGGCGCCAGAGACCACCAGACGCGTAATCGTGTACATATGGGGTGCCGGATCGAGTGCTGAGTTTTATGCAAAATCTCACACTAAGGAGCTTAAGGGCGTCCAAGCCTCCAATGGTTTGCTCGAAATTGCAGAGGCTTCGTTGAAGAGGAATGGCTGCAGCGCAATACGTATTCAGTTGGATAAAGGTGGAATGTACGCCTTCTCCCAGTTTGCATTGTTGTACCGTTATCTGATAGGCATCCAGCGCAATCCTCCATCCCAGACTTGCCTTTCAAATACGACAAGGATTTACAAACGCATACGGTTTGGAGATACCGGGACGTAGGGCCGAGGGCCTTCATCGGTAGACTCAAGAGAGTTATGGTCCACGAAACGGGATGGTCTGACAGTGAACAGCTGCTGAATTGCCTGGTCCGGTATCGACGTGCGGTCCAGTTCAGGCATGACACCACCAGTGGGTTCGAGTATCGTCGCCAAGTCGTTGGCAGGAATATGAGACTGTGGCCAGAGGGGAGTGTACATTGGGTTACTGACTGCATTTTGGTTCGTGCCGTATGAAATATCAGGCCAAATTGGAGCTTGGTCAAGTGGTTGGTAGGCGCCACGTTGAGTCCCGGTGGTGCTGGGTTCTGCAACCTCGCAGAAGTTTGGTGGCGCAAGCAAGGTCCCTCCGTGGTCTTTGGCTTCGCCTACAGGAAGACTTTGGCCACCAGTTGTCACTCGTTTCAACCTTTTAACGCGCCTCGAGTTCGTGCTGTGTGAGTCACTGGCCCGCTTCTGCGAACCATTGGCCCGCTTCTGCGAACCATTGGCCCGCTTCTGCGATGCGATGGCGGCAAGCAATTTCCGCTTGGACAGTGTCCGCAAGCGTTTTTTCTGCGACACGATGTCTTTATTGCTTCGCGTCGGCTCTTTCATCGCACATTTGTGTTGCCAAAACTGATTTGCACGGGAAAAGGTTCTCTTGCAATAACGGCAATACTCGCTGCACGGACAGTCTAGGTATGGTTGGTCACCGTTGGTCACCATGGTTATGTAAATGAAGAAGGGATTACACACGTATTCCATAGTGGCGGGAGAGCTCTTGCTCTCGTACAAAAGACTTCGAGCAGCCCTCATCCGGACAATTCCAATGGTCGTCAGTGAAATCTGAAGTCTCACATTCACTAGCAACGTTGCTTGTGTCGTGTGCATCATCGCTACAGCTGTGGTGCGGCCACTGGTGGAGGAGTAGTGTTTGCAGTCTGACGAACAATCTCGAGATCTCAACCTGCGTAGTCCGAGTTAGACGGCACATTACAGCGGGTAGGTGGCCGTTCTGTCGTACCTGGAATTTCAGAGTATGCTGGCGGAGCGCGTCATGATTTTGAAAATGCTCTGAGCATACGATGCATTGATCTCTGGAACTTTCCATGATGTTGACAATTGCAGTACACTTGGGTTGAACGAGTGTGAAGAATTCGACTGTTGCTTTGGTCACTTCCCCGCACCGTCCCGAGGTGCGCAGTTTAAGGCACCAGGAGTGCGCAGTCCTGAGCACCAGGGGTGCGCAGTTCACGCACGTGGAGTGCGCAGTTCTGAGCACCCCTGGTGCGCAATTGTTAAGCACTTGGAGTGCGTAGTCCTAAGGACAGGCTGTGCCCAGTTTGGAACACCCGCAGTGCATGCGACGTGCGGCTGCCCGTTGCTGCTGCACCAGGGTGTTCACGCACTCTGGTGTCTAAGTACGGTGCATGGGATGCATGTGACGTGTCAGTACGGTACTGGGTTCGAGCCGCAGCACCAGGCAAAGTCAAGGCACAGATAGATTTCGCGATGGAAAAGCGCACAGATTTTAGCACTCGTTAGAATCGCCTCAAGCCCCGAAAGGCGAAACATTCAGTTCCGGCAGATATATAAACATGGCGACACGAGTTGAGATCTGTCATCCTATTCAGCTTCACCGGTTTCGAATACCTATCTTCTCTTTTAAAGAAGATTCAGCAAGGCACAATTGACTCAGCAACGTACACTTGAGTTCACGCTTTCGTTTCGTTCACGAGAGGACTAATCGTTTCGCAGGTACAGCCACGATGGCACAATGCAGCTCTTGCAACGGAACGGGAAAGGAGAGGTGCGGGAACTGCGGCGGGACTGGGGCCACTAGCAGCGAACCATACACCTGCTTTAGCTGTGGGGCAAGTGGTCAAACCACCTGCACCTCTTGCAGAGGCACCGGCACGAAATGATGAATTGAGGCCAGGGGTTGGGCGAACGGAACTGATGGGCACTACTCTTTTTTCTCACCCTAGAGGGTGTGTTTTTTTAATGAGGGTTACCATCTCAGGTCCGAGCGGTACGAACTACTGACGACATCTGTTCATGTCGGACATGTTTCAGTGACTTGTCGGAAAATTGTTTTGCCTAGCCGAACTCACTTTGCTCGTGGCGCCAACGAGCCCTCCTGATTTTCTTGAACCATTGATCCCCCAACCGCGGTGATGAATTCGGCGTCGCAAAGTCCTCCGCAATTGTCCTCTTTAGCAATCAATTCTCAGAGCCGCCAAACGGATCCTTGGGTACATCTCCTGGCCGGCGCGTAAGCTCACGAAACCCATTTTACCAAGAGAGAGCTGACATGGTTCAGGAGCGGCGGAATCGTGACCTCGATCGTCACGTCCCCTCTCGACGTGTTACGAACTCGGCTGCAATCTGACCTGTATCGATCTTCACCTCGGCCGTCAGTGGCGAACCGCGTGCCCTGGTCGCCGTTTGGCAGCCCTCTCCGTCATGTTTACGAGACGTTCGATACGATCGGCACCATAAGAAAGACAGAAGGTTGGCGTGGCTTGTTCCGTGGCCTGGGCCCGAGCCTTGCGGGTGTGGTCCCTGCGGCTGCCGTAAAGTATTACGTTTACGGTAACTGCAAGCATCTGGCGGCCAGATATCTGGGCTTTGCGGAGGACGAATCCTTCATACATGCACAAGCGGCTGTTGCTGCGGGCATTGCCACGGCAACTGCGACAAATCCAATTTGGCTCGTGAAGACTCGACTCCAGCTGGACAGAGCCAACGGCTCAACCGCCTTGCGCCAGTATCGTGGGAGCTTAGACTGCATACAGCAAGTGCTGAAGGCTGAGGGCGTGGCAGGCTTCTACCGAGGGCTCAGCGCAAGTTATTTAGGCACGGTAGAGACCGTTATTCACCTTGTGCTTTACGAACGTCTCAAAATATTCTTTCGGAGCCGTCGATCTCGCCGTGGAACGACAACTTCAAGCGAAGATGAACTTATGAATTGGGCCAGTACATCTGGCGCGGCTGGTTGCGCAAAGGTTGCAGCGGTGCTAGCCACATACCCTCATGAAGTACACCATCCCGCACCAGTTGTTGACCTCAAGCTTACGCCCGTGCTAGGTTGTACGAACACGATTGCGCCAGACCCCGGCACAGAGCGTGAACCGGGGATATACTGGTCTTATCGAGTGCTTCCGATCGATATTGAAGCGCGAGGGCTGGCGAGGCCTTTACGGTGGCCTCACGCCACATTTAGTGCGGTCGATTCCGTCGGCTGTACTTACGCTGGGAGTGTATGAATTCGTGCTAAGGCTGGCCGGAATGCAGAATTGATGGTCACAGCAATCCCACACCTGTTCCACTTCCTTATGGCAAATGCGTCTGGATTCAGCAGAATGAAGGGTACGGAATGTACTGCGCAGGATAGATCAGGAAATCCAGCCAGCGCTGGTGGTGGGCCTCTCACGCTCTAGTTGTACAATCGCACAAGCGAAATATGCCTCTGTGTCGAGCTGCATTGCCGCCTAAGGGCTTATCGCGTCGACTGCGCCTCTTGCCTCCGTTTCAGCATGCGGCTCGAGTTGGTCAACCGTTCCGCTGCACCCTCTCTATTGCCCGACAAATGCGCTGCAGTGACAGCGCCGCCAGATATTGCAGTCACAGTTGTCCAGACTCGCGTGCTGTAACATGAACCGGGTTCGACGAGCATCATGCTGCGCAGATCACATTGGCGGAAGTCACGTGATAGGTCTGGAACTATCTGATCTGGACTTTAACACCAGTGATCGCTACCCAGAGGAAAAACACCATCACCAGCGAGTACGGCGGGTGCGTGACGACTATTGGGAAACGCTGGCGCGCAAGCAGGGTTTCACCGAAGCCGATCCCGCGGGCGAAAAGCGACCAGGCTCCCAAAGCCGGGCCATGGCCGAGCCTACAAACACGCACTTGCCGTCCTCACCCCGCACAGAAGTTGCCTTGAGTACAGCCACCACAGCGCCATCGCAGCCTGATGCACCACGATCCCAGGTTGCAGGCACGACTGCAGCTCCACCAAAGAACACAGCAGCGACGCCCGGCTCGGTCGCGGCTTCGACGTATTCTAGCGGAGCCTACCCAAGGAATTGGAGCAGCACCGGTAATGGAACGTCAAGTCGGCAGATCACTGGCCCGCTGTACCACCCGGCCATGGACATGATCTCGACCGCGCAAGAAGCTCGGGTGCCGCCACCTGACCTTGTCGGGGTCAGTGGATGTTCCAGTTGCCAGCGCGACACACCGTACGACCACATGCAAACAGATTGGCCGCGCCGTCCAGAGCAGCCACCGTCCCCTGGCACGAATGAGCAGCAGCCTGCTGGCTCTGGCGACCGCATCGCCGCTGCCGGCCGTCCGCACATCTTGGCATACACGACTGCCTCAATTGCTGCTACGCAGCCGCTCGTGTCCCCGCCGCGCCCTCCACAAGCGTTGAGCGAGAACCCGTATTCGCAGTCTCTTCAGTCACACTACTATACCAATCAGCCCATGTGGTCACAGGCTCTGGGCCATAGTACTGGGACTTACGCAACCCAGTACGAGTCGGCATACCGAGCTCAGTCGCCTGCCTTTCACGTCCAGCAGCCAAGAGCTGGCCAAGACGAACCTACCGTGTCCTTTAGCAGGCAGCACGGCTCCGGTTACGGCATGTACTTGGTGAACCAGACCCCTAGGGGCTACACACCGCACACAGGGCCAGATTAAGGGTCGCAGACTCCATTGGCTCGGCGAATGTATGAGAATTGCTATGGGCGGACAGCGCTCAGTACCAGGCAACGCTACGGAAGATGAGTCTTGACGCCCGTGCTCGAACTGGGCGGACACGCCAGCGCCCTCCGTACCTCTTGGCGAGATTGCTTGCATTCTCTGAAAATTTATGCTGAGGGGCTTTGAGTTGCCTCGGCCATGTCAGAGTGTATGGGCACTGCCTTCCACAATGATGCGACGTCTTACCGCCGTGTCAAGTCTGTCTGCCAGTGCGCCGCTCACACTGAGTTCCTCGCTAGACCCTACAGTGTGTGGCTGGTGCTGACAGAGAGATTTGCTATAAGTCTGTATTTCAGCACCGCGACGCATTCACCCTCGGATGCGCTGCCTTGCAACACCCCAGTTGGCCCGTATAAGGCTGCACGATTCCCCCCAACGGCACATACCTGGACAGACTGTGGCGAATGTCGGCACCCTCGTACGAAACAACATTACAGACGTTTTGCCAATCTCTGCGGATCCCGAGGCATTGGACGGCCAGCTACTGACAGGTTGTTTGAAGCTATGTTCGTCGACAACGTTCTTGGTGCAATTTCTGCGTAACCCACATACATCACTTTCTATACAAGGAGGTACTTGTCTGGCATGCAGGATTGTTATCCTATAGTATGACTTGGGGAAATCTTGTCATAGTTCACGCTGGCCTAGAAGCGGCCGTAGCCTCCAACAGACGCTTGAACCCCCCGGCCGCACTTCGGTTTGCGACAAACGCCGGATGGCGGACGACTGGGCGGTAATGTGCACGGCCATGGACGATGTGAACAATGGCGGTCGCATTCATGGCCGGGGCCTTCCACGTCCCATCTGTGGACGGAAATGCTACCCATCCGTCTACCCAAGTGCCTTGGGACGGGTCCCTTGCTTATTACGTCGCTACGAAGCCCAACAAAACAAGTATGTTTTGCAACACTCGACCCACTTTTGCCGATGTCGGTGATGGCCGAGCTCCTAGAATACTACAGAAAAGAGAGTATGGGAGGAAACCGGTTTCGCTCATAGCTGTAGTGTCGTAGGGTATTGATTGACTCCACTTCATGCTCGGTTTTCGTCGCTGTCGGCGTTTTTTGTTCGACGTACACGGCTCGCCTACTTGGCGCTGATTTAGCTTTGCGTGCGACCTGGGGTCATTCGTGATTCGAAGTGCCCAAGCGGTTCGCAAGCTACGATGCACTCCGACGTCGTCTTACCGCACGTTACCGAAACGAGCACTACTGTACCGGTAGGCGACGCTGGAACTGCGTACATCCCATCGTGCTTTCACGTTGCGGGCGGTAGTCGCAGAGTAGTGAAGCCGAAGCCTGGCTTGTGCCCACCACCAGTTAGTTGCTCATCGAGTAGTAGTAGTGTATTTTCCGTCCAGCGACCTCTAGGTCGCTCAGGTCCCCGAGACGGGGCACAGGACGTGCTGAGCTGCTGGAAGTCCAGAATCTGCTTATCGATACAGACAGGTGGGGCGGCCCACACAACGCGAAACGAAATGAGCGCCAACCCGCGCGTCATCTGCCCCTTCCACAGAACGTAAACAATCCATCATCCAGCATTTTATCGGCTCGAAGGCGCTCCTTTGCTCTTCAACTTGTTGCCCGTCAGCGGGACGTCCAAGTATGACGGTGTCGTCTTCCAATCTGCCTCATGGGCCACGGTCGAACGAGATACAGCGCTGCGAGGCAGCAGAAAAATGACCCGGGCGGGCAAAGGGTGGTGTCAGCACCCTCCGCCTGGCCGTGTCGGAGTGAGAGTACGCAAACAAAGGAAAAGGGAGGGAGGGATGCGGTGCAGCCGCCTAATGGCGCGGGCAGATCGTCCCGAAGAACGAGCTTGCCTTCGCTATTTTGACGAACTGGTCGAATTCTCTGCCTATTGCCCGGTTGACCGACGCACTCGGTGAGGGAGCCAGCCTCATCCGATGTTGCGGCGGAACCTTCCGGCAATAGAAGAGATGCTTCGGTTCTTTCCGTCGGCCACACGAGCACGTCAGCCGTGCTTCGTCGTGGTTGAGCCGTTCGTGGTAATCAGCGAAATCCCCATGATGGGTCCTTGCTGCGAGCAGGTGGTGGAGAAGAGGTCGGTTGATAGTAAGTTCTGGTGGGCAACCAGTTGTGGCGTCGAGCTTGAGGTCTTTATACTGTTTAGGTGCAGATACTTCCCACCAGGCTTTAAAAGCGTCTTTAGGTCGCCGCCGAGCGACCTTACGCAGATATGCCAGCGTCGGGAGAGCGTCTGCAGGTTCGGGTTGAAGGGTACCGGCCCTTGCTAAGGCATCGGCCTGTTCGTTGCCTGGGATATTGGTGTGTCCCGGGATCCAATGGATCTCGGTGGCACCATGTTCTGCAGCGAGGGCCTGGAATTCCAAGAACTCACGCTGCGAGGAGTCTGCAGGCATGCCTCGAAGACACGTCGCGACTGCGAGGTTGTCGAGGCACACGACTATTCGTGCCGGTGGCGGAAGGCCGAGAGCGGCACGCAGCCCTTCGAGAGCGCCTTTGGCTTCAGCATCGAAGACTTCGGCGGGCCCAAGGCGGCCATTCCCGCTGAGGACTGTAAGTTCATCCATGTGTATGGCATAACCGTATCCTGCAGCTCCCTCCGTCGAGAGGGACCCATCTGAGTAGACAACCGTGTGCGGAGCGACTGACTGCAGCCAGCTGCAGAACTCTGTTGCGGACTCATCTTTTGAAGCAGTTTGCAGAGGCGTGTGCTGCCCGCTAAATCTCCGAGGGAGCAGATCTGGCCTCGGGCATATCGGGAGAAGCTCGTCAGTGCGACGCAGCCTGGTCCGGAAAGGTCGGCGATGAAGCTGATATTTGAGTTTGATGGCCTTGTTGATGGCGGGAGCCTGAAAGGGCTTCGTGCGCGTTACGAGTGGATGCCTTTCGTCAAGAGATTTGAGGCGCGCTGCAAAGCGCGTTCGACAAGCGTCGAGCAGCTGGGAAACCGGTGGTATGCCTGCCTCCCTATGTCTGGCAACCAGTGGCGTTGTCTTCCATACCGGAAGGATGGCCCGAATAGCAGTGTAGAGGGACTTGTCCATCCGTCGGATGAGGTGCCGTATCCTTGACGGCCCTTCTTTTGTCGGCTGGTGCCATCGCGGACAGGTCATGCCGGGGTACCACGCTTCTGCTCCAAAGAACAGTTGAGGCTCGATGCACGCCCGGACGGCTCTTCGAACGGCGCTCGGCAGCGGCCCACGGTTCGTGTTCGTCAGGCCCTTCAGGTGGTAGGCCACTGCGTGCGCCTTGGCTGTCCACTTCTCGATATGAGTCTTGAAGGTCAGGGTCCTGTCAAGCCAGATGCCTAGCCAGCGCATGGCTGCCTCTGGCCGTTTGTCCATTTCGGCATGGAAGACCGGAGGTGCACTGCTCGGGCGAGCCCGTGAGAAGTGCATAACCTCGGTCTTGTTGGGATCGAACGTTATCGCATTCGCGGTACCCCACGTGATGAGGCGGCGCACATGGGCTGAGGCTTTGCGCGCCGTCTCGTCCAGAGAGTCGCCTACGCATAGAAATGCGGTGTCGTCTGCATAACCAAAGAGACTCTTCGGGTTGCTTAAGCGGTAAATAGGCTCTGTGTAGAGCAGGAACAGAATGGGGGAGGCCGGAGACCCCTGTGGCAGTCCGCACTGCAGAGGCGAAGATTGTGTCGTCACGTCCTGATAGCGGACACGTGCCGCTCGGTCATGCATGAAAGAGCCCGCCCAACGAGCGACGTTCGGGGGCCATCCCTGCTGCCGAAGACGGAGAATGAGTTTGTTACGGAGGACCGTGTCGAAGGCTCCTTCGACGTCCATTGTCACGAGTGTGGCGACTTGCTTACGCGCGAAGGCCTCCTCGATGTCGTGCACCAATGCCGCCACGAGATCAACAGCGGATCGTTTCGGCAGTGCTCCGGCTTGTTGGGAGTGCAATACGCCGTAGTGGACCGATGCCCACGCTAGGCGGCGTGCAATGAGCCGCTCAAGGCCTTTGCCAAGGCAGGAGAGGAGAGAGATAGGACGCCATGCACGGGGCTCAGACAAGTTCCGTCGCCCTGGCTTGGTAATCATAACCACTTCTGCTTCTCTGAAAGATTTAGGATGGTGGCCGATGTCGAGACAGCCTTGGTACAGCCTGTGGACCAGGCTCCCAATGGCGTGCCAGACGGCTCGGAGCATTTTGACCGTGATGTTATCAGACCCCGGGGAAGTGTTGCCGGTGCGCAGGGTTGCATCTCGAACCTCTTCAAGGGAGATGTGCTGAGCGAAGGGAATTGTTCTCGCTGGGTCCACGGGGACCCACGGGTCCGTTATGTCGTCCTGCGAGGTACGACGTTCCAGGGTTGCACGTCGAAGGGCATTGGCCTTGTCCACTTGGGTCTCATAGACTGTGTCGCCCACTTGCAGGGGCGGTGGTTGGAAGGGACCGGGTGATCGCAGCCAACGGACCGCCTTGAAGACGGACGCACTGTCTTTGAAGCTGTCAATCAGGTCTCGCCAGTAGCGACGCTTGACCCGACGCAGGACCTTCTGGAAGGCTCGTTTGGCGAGCTGCACTTCTTTGTTGTGACCGAGGGGGTGAATTCTCCTCATCGCACGGTACTCCACTGCGGCCAGGGCACATTCCTCCGTCCACCACGGTGCGCTGCGCGCACCTTTGCGGGCCGGCCTACCTGCGGCCTTGGCGGCGGACTGAAGTAGGTTAGTCAGTGTTGAGGCAAGTGAATCTAGGTCTTGAGGGGAGTCGGTTGCAGGCTGGATTGCCGCGGCACCCGTTTCCACCATCTCGACAAAGCGCTTCATTTCCTCTTCGGAAGTGAGCCGGATTTTTCCGGTCGGCGGAGGTGCTGCTGACAGCTCAGGCAGGCTAATACTGAGCGTGAAGTGATCGGAACTGGTGGCGAGATGATCTTCCACTACGGCGTCGGCTAAGGCGATATTGGAAAAGGCAAGGTCAATCGCGTTGCCGTGGGGGTTTGTCGGGACGTCGGCCGGGTTTAGCAGGCTCAAACCATTGGCTGACGCCCACTCGGCTACGGCTTCGCCGCGGCCGTCCATGCGGCCGGATTGCCAGCTGTGGTGTTTAGCGTTGAAGTCGCCGGCTACCAGACACTTGTCCGGGGCCGGCCATTGGAACAGTATATCGAGTGCCGCGTCGTAGAACGGTTGGCGGTAAACATTGACGATAGTTATGTTGTTGATCGTGAGCCAGAGGATGTCCCGACTTGTTGCAGGCCTGTTCTGGTCCACCATCAGTCTAGAGCTGCGGCGAACGTAGGTCATGACTCTAGGTCGGGTGCTGTTATTTCCCCAGCTGTCAACCGGGGAGAAGGTGTCGTAGGCGGGATGCGTCTTGGTAAGGCATCGGTCGCCCTGTGTCGTTGTCCATGGCTCCTGGAGAAGGACCACGTCGTATCTTTCGGAATCGGCGAGAGCAAGAGCGCAGTCGTGTGCGGGCGGTATCTTGCCCACATTCGCCTGGAAGACTCGCAGGGTCTTAGTGCCGGGTTGAGTTGTGCGGCGGTACCTCGTCATGCAGACGGGGAATCCAGAGCAAGGCGACGCTTCTTCGCAGGAGAAGCAGATCTGAGTCGGTGGCCTATGGCTTGGGGATTGGGGGGCGGCGCCATGGCGAATGGCGGCGGGGTGACAGTTCTGGTGGGACTGAGGGTCGAGGTAATGCTGCCACGACGTGGCGTGCTGTCCCAGGCCGGGCCGGGCCGGTCCCCGCTTGAGGGTGCTCGCACGCTCGTGGGCCGGCTTGCGTCTGTTTCAAGGTGGCGTACGTTGCCCTGTTCGGGGGTCGCGGCCGCTTCGTTGGCACCCGCTGTTGAAGAGCCTGTCTGCGTTCCGGGTTGATCTGACCGTTCTACGCTCTCGTACTGTGCTTTTCGCTGCGCAGAGAGCTGCGCGCCTAGCTCTCGGACACGGGATCTCTCCTCTCTCGTCAGTCGACGAAGGGTGCCGTGCGATCGCCTGGGACGCGCAGGGCATTTTGCGAAATCTGCGGCGTGCGGCCCGAGGCAGTTCGCGCACTGCTCGAGGGCCACGCAGGTCTCGGCGGCGTGACCGCGCCGGCCGCATCGCTTACAAGACGATTGTCTATCGCATGTGTGCCGGGAGTGAAAGTCCCAGCACTTGTCGCACTGATTAGGCGTGCTAGATCTTTCAATGTGCCGGGCAAGACGACTGGTTCCGAAGAGCCTCCAGGGCCTCTGCGTCGGCTCGAGAAACGACACAATCAACGTCCCAGTGCGAGGTGCGTCTGGGATTTTCTTAACGTGTCGCACACTTACGGGCGTAAGACCAGTCTGGCAGACGATCTCGTCCTTGATGGCGGCCTCACTGTCCACTTCGCGCCCTTGCAGGTCGGTGAGAATGACAGGACATAACGCCACGAGGTACGTGTACCACCTCTGGCTGATCTCTACATTTGTCGCACCTAGGTCCTCGGACCATTCTGACTGTCGTTGGACGATTAGGTCTCGGATGGTTGCGTTGGTCGGACGGATGGCCCATCCGGAGTTCACTTTGAAGGCGGCAGGTATTTGGTGGAGGTCAACGCGGACTTTGGCGGCGATGTGGGCCCGAATGGCGTAGCTATTCTGGTCCCTCGCCGGCGCTTCGGCGGGAAGTCGGACGAAGACCCGGAGGTCTTCTTTTGGTGGGGCGGGGCCGGGTCGTCCCTGGAAACGGGAAATTGGCTGTTGTGATTCTTGTTGTTGCGGGGTCGCGGCGGCCGTGGGAGCGTGCCCCCCAAGCTGCACTCGTGCGGTACCGCCCGCAACGACGCTGCTATACGTTGGCGTAGATGCGGGTTCGAGGCCGGAGAGTGTCGCCGTCCAGAAGTCGAGGAACCTGTTAGAAAAGTATTGCGCAAACTTGTGTTCAAGTCCAGATGTGAATTGCTTCGCAGTCTGCTCGAAGGATTCGCCGAATGCTCGAAACACCGCCATCTTGGCCTGGTGAGAATCTCTTTCCTCCGCGACGAATCTATTGACAGCTGCCATGACGGATGCCGGTGGTAGCGTTTCAGATTCGGCGGTGCCGGACCGGTTCGAGATGGGTCCGCGCCGCCCCTCCTCCGTAGCGGCGGCGTTGGAGAGCCTGACTAGAGGCGACGACGGCGTTGCCGCCGGTCGCCGGGGGGTTGATGTGAGGCCAATGGGCCGGGTCACAATAGAAGAGCATCCTTGGAGCTGAGTTGCACGAGCCAAGCGAGCAAGATTAGGCGGAGTGTGAACACCCAGATCAAAGGGATCTGAGCTGGCATGCGAGCTCGTGGCAGATGCCATGGCCGCAGCCGGAGCCAGCGCGGAGCGCTGCTGCAGAAATTGACGTGCAAATGTTAAGCGAAAGTGTTAGAATAGCGCCACTTTCTTAACAGCTGCATGCAAAGAAAGCGTGATGACAGAGGAAGGTGAGTTGCTCATCGACTTAGTTAGTTAGTTAGTGTGTTTTCCGTCCAGCGGCCGTGAGGCCGCTCAGGTCCCTATGGGGCACAGGACGTGCTGAGCTAGTGGGTCTATCCTACGTTATCGATACAGGTTCTGGTGGGTCACTCAGAGATTACCTCCTCGGATCCCCCCTCTTCCCTATCGCGAAAAGTAAACAAACCACCATCCAGCATTTCATCGGCTCAGAGGCGCTCCGATTCGTGCTCGGTGCCCGTCAGCGGGTCGTCCAAGCGCGGCATCCAAGTGCCGTGTTCTGTAGGCCTCGAAAGAAGCCATCGTCGGAGGCTGCAAGAGCGGCCTCAATTGACCCGGGCGGGCAAAGGGTGGTGCGACACCCTCCGCCTACACGGGCAAAGAATATGTATCGAACATGCAAAAGTACAAAGGAAAGAGAGAAGGGAGGGTGGAGCGGCTTGCCTAGTAGCGAGGACGCGCCCATTCGAAGAACGAGCTTGCCTTCGCCAGCTTGACGAACTTGTCGAAGTCTCTGCCTATTGCACGATTGACTGCCGCAGTCGGTGAGGGGGCCAGCCTCATCCGATGTCGCGGCAGGATCTTTCGGCAATAGAAGAGATGACTCGGTTCTTTTCGTCGGCCACATGAACATGTTAGCCGCGCGTCGTCGTGGTTGAATCTCTCGTGGTAGTCGGCAAAGTCTCCGTGACGAGACCGTGCCGCGAGCAGGTGGTGGAGCAGTGGTCGTGGGAGCTCTAGCTCTGGTGGGCAGCCGATGGCAGGCTTGAGATGCAGTGGCTTGTATTGGTCGGGTGCAGAGGCGTCCCACCAGGCTTCAAAAGCGTCTCTGGGCTGCTGCCGGGCAGTCCTGCGCAAGTGAGCGAGTGTCGGGAGAGCGTCTGCGGGTTTGGGCAAGGAGGTGGCCGCCTTCGCTAAGGCGTCCGCCTGCTCGTTGCCCGCAATGTTGGTGTGGCCAGGGATCCAGCGGACCTCGACGGCGCCATGCGCCGTGGCCAGAGCCTGAAACTCGAGGAACACTTCCTGAGAAGAGTCCGCGGGCATGCCTCCCAGGCAGGTTGCGACCCCGAGATTATCGAGGCACACAAAGATGCGTCGTGGGCTAGGGAGGTTCAGTGCAGCACGCAATCCCTCAAGGGCGCCCTTGGCTTCGGCGTCGAAGACCTCCGCTGGGCCAAGGCGGCCGTTGCCAGTCGTCAAGGTATGTCCGTCGCGATGGATTACATAGCCGTACCCAGCGGCCTTCTCCTTGGAGAGGGATCCGTCTGAGTAGACGATGAGCGTCTCACGAGGGATAGACCGGAGCCATTCCAGGAAGTCTTTTGCAGACTCGTCTTTCGACGCGGTCTGTAGGGTCGTCGCGTGCTCGTCGAAACGGCGGGGCAGGAGCAGTGGTCGCGTGCTGCGAGGTAGCAGCTGATCGCTGCGTCTGAGTCTAGTCCGGAAAGCCTCGCGAGGCATCTGGTACTTCAGCTTGATCGACCTATGGATGGTCGGCGGCTTCGGCTGCAGTGTGCGTTTGGCCAGCGGGTGTGCCTCATCCACACGCTTAAGGCGGGCTGCGAAGCGCATCCGGCGAGTTTCGAGCAACTGGGCGATCGGCGGGATGCCACTCTCACGATGCAGCGCGGCGATAGGCGTCGTCCTCCAGACTGGCAGAACGGCACGCATAGAGTTGTGAAGCGACTTGTTCATCTTCCGCAGCAGCTGCTGGATTCCGGAGGAGCCCTCCTTCGTGGGCTGGCTCCAGCGAGGGGCTCGCAATCCAGGGTACCAGGCCTCGGCGCCGTGGAGCAGCACTGGCTCGACACAGGCTCGGACGGCTCTTTGCATAGCGCTCGGGAGTGGGCCATGTTTGGTGTTGGCGAGCCCTCGCAAGTGGTGTGCCACGGCTTGCGCCTTGGCTGTCCATTTCTCGACGTGGGTCTTGAACGTCAGAGTGCTGTCGAGCCAAATGCCTAGCCAGCGCATCGCTTTTTCCGGGCGTCTCTCGCCCTCGTGGAAGATAGGCGGCGACACCCTGGGTTTGGTTCGGCAGAAGTGCATGACCTCAGTTTTTGCAGAGTCGAAGCTTATTCCGTTGGCGGCGCCCCATGTTACGAGCTCGCTGACATAGCGCGACGCCCTGTCGGCCGTCGACTCCAGCGAGTTTCCTAGGCATAGGATACCGGTGTCGTCGGCATAGCCGAACCGACCCTTCGGATTGCCCAGGCGATAGATCGGCTCTGTATAGAGCAAGAAGAGGATGGGCGAGACGGGCGAACCCTGCGGCAGCCCGCACTGGAGCGGGGAACTGGGTGTGGTAATATCCTGATATCGCACGCACGCCGAGCGGTCTGACATAAACGAGCCAGCCCACCGTGCGAGATGCTCAGGCCATCCCTGTTGACGGAGGCGGAGGATCAGTCGGTTGCGGAGGACGGTGTCAAAAGCCCCCTGGATGTCCATTGTCACCAGCGTGGCGACCAGTCCGCGAGCGAATGCTTCTTCGATGTCGTGCACGAGAGCAGCCACGAGGTCAACAGCGGATCTCTTCGGCAGGGCTCCAGCTTGTTGCGGATGGAGCACACCATAGTGGATGGACGCCCACGCTAGACGGCGTGCGATGAGCCTCTCAAGACCCTTGCCTAGGCAGGAGAGCAGCGAGATTGGTCGCCAGGCGCGCGGTGTCGACAAATTCCGACGACCCGGCTTCGCTATCATGACCACTTCCGCCTCCCTGAATGGTTGAGGATGGTGGCCTAGTCGGAGGCAGCCCTCGTAGAGGCGACGGACATGTTCGCCGATGATATGCCAGGCGGCTTTGAGCATATTGACAGTGATGTTGTCGGAGCCGGGGGATGTGTTTCCCGTGCGGATGGTCGCGTCCTGCACCTCGGCCAGTGATACATCCTGGGAGAATGGTATCGCTCTAGTCGCGGCGACTGGGACCCACGGGTCGGCTATGTCGTCTTCTGAGGTTCGCCTTTCCAGCGTGGCTCGTCGGAGGGCATTGGCTTTGTCGAGCTGCGTTTCGTGTACCACGCCATCCACCTCGAGGGGTGGTGGTTGGAAGGCACCTGGCGACTTCAACCATCGGACGGCTTTAAACACAGATGAACTGTCGTTAAAGCTGTCGATGAGATTGCGCCAGTATCGCCGTTTAGCTTGGCGGACAACCCTCTGGAAGTCTTTCTTGGCGAGCTGAACTTCGCGGCAAAATCCAAGGGGATAGACTCTTCTGATCGCGCGGTATTCCGCTGCGGCCAGGCGGCATTCCTCGGTCCACCATGGGGCGCTGCACCCTTGCTTTCGAACGGGGCGACCGGCCACCTTCGCCGCCGTTTGGAGGAGGCGCACCAGGGCGGATGCAAGAGCATCAAGGTCATCGGTAGTTGAAGTCGGGGCTGGGATATCCACTGACCCATACTGGACGAGATCTACGAACCGCTTGATCTCGTCTTCCGTCGTGACGCGGACTTTTCCAGGTGGTATTGGCGCTACGCCCACCTCCGGGAGCGCTATGCTGAGCGTGAAGTGGTCGGAACTAGTGGCCAGATGGTCCTCCACGACTGCCTCGGACAGTGGTACATTCGAGAAGGCAAGGTCTATGGTATTTCCATGCGGGTTTGTAGGCACGTCGGTCGGGTTGAGCAGGCTGAGACTCGACTCTGATGCCCAGTGAGCGATGTCGTCGCCCCGGCCATCGAGACGACCGGTCTGCCAGCTGTAGTGTTTAGCGTTGAAGTCTCCCGCGACCAAGCACCTGCTCGGCGGGCTCCAGGCAAGGAGTATGTCAAGAGCCCCGTCGAAATCAGGCTGTCGGTAGCAGTTGACTATCGTCGTATTGTTGATGGTGAGCCAGAGAATGTCACGAGTTGTCGCGGGACGCCGTTGGTCGGCCGTTAGGCCGGGGCGTCGCCGGACGTATGTCATGACTCGTGGGCGGGTAGTATTGTTGGTCCAGCTATCGACTGGAGAAAAGGTATCATATGCTGGGTGAGTTTTAGTGAGACAGCGGCCATATTTAGCTTCTGTCCAGGGCTCTTGCAGCAGGACAACGTCGTATTGCTCAGAGTCCGCAAGGGCAAGGGCGCAGTCGTGTGCTGGTGGGATCTTGCCCACGTTCGCTTGGAAGATTCGTAGAGTCTTCTTGCCGTCTTGTCGAGCACGGGTATGCCTCGTCATGGGTCATGCGCGATGGGGTCGATGCGTCGCTTCTTGGAGGGGGAGGCAGGTCTGCTCGCGGGCCGAGGAGTCGTGTCCACGATGATAAATGGCGGGGTTATAGTCATGGTTGGGCTGAGAGTCGAGGTCTCGCTCTCAGCTCTTGAAGTGTTGGCTTCAGGCTCGATTTGGCTGTCGTTGGGCTGGGGAGCGCTGGGGGGCGTGCTGCCGGGCATGCTGCTGGGCGTGCTGCCGGGCGTGCTACCGGGCGTGCTACCAGGAGCAGAAGGGCTGGGGCGGTCGTTCGCCTCAGGTGCGCTCAATGGCGCCGGTCCGGGTGAGGGGTTCACGGTCTGAGGCGATCCTCCGTCCGGTGGAGGGAGCGCGTCCGCCTGAGCCGTGCCTTGCCTTAGCTGGGCGGATAGCTGGGCGCCCATTTCTCGGACGCGGGTTTTCTCTTCCTTGGTCAATCGGCGGAAGGCGCCATGGGATCGTATGGGACGAGCCGGGCATTTCAGGAAATCTGCGGCATGCGGTCCGAGGCAGTTGCCGCACTGCTCCGGCGCTGCGCAAGAGGAGTCGTCGTGTCCGACCTTGCCGCATCGCTTGCAGGACGGTCGGCGGTCGCAGCTATGTCGGGCGTGGAAGTCCCAGCATTTGTCGCATTGGCGGGGCGCTACGGGTTTGTCGATGTATCGGGCCAGCCTGCTAGAGCCGAAAAGCCGCCAGGGTTTCTGCGTGGGTTTGAGGAAAGACACGAGGAGTGTCTTGACAGGAAGATCGTTTGAGTCGTGACGACTAGGGCGGATGTTGACGGCCGTCTGGCCGGTTTGGCAGGTAATTTCGCTTTTGAGGGCTTCGTCGTAGTCGGCTTCGTTGCCTTGGACATCAGTGAGCCTGCGAGGACAATTGGATACGACGTAGGTGTACCATTTCTTGCTGACTTCAACGGATTTCGCGCCGAGAACGTCAGCCCATTCGGACTGGCGCTGGACGATGAGGTCTCTAATGGTTGCATCCGCGGTGCGAATAGCCCAGCCCGAGTTTACGGGGAAGGCTGCCGGGATTTGGTGGAGGTCGATGCCGACTTTCGCGGCGATGTGGGTCCGGATCGCGTACGATTCGAGCTTCCTCGCCGGTGCTTCGGCGTCAAGTCGCACAAAGACCCGGAGGTCCTCTTTCGGTGGGGCGGGGATTGGTCGTCCCTGGAGACGTATTTCAGCTGTTTGTTGTGGTGCAGATGGCGGGGCCTCTGCAGAGGGGGTGGTGGCGTGGCCCGCAGGGGCCTGGAGAGGACTGTGACCGGCAGCAACGCTGCTGTACGTCGGCGCCGTCACGGGCGGCAGTATCGAGAGAGACTGGCGCCAGAAATCGAGGAAGCTGGTGGCGAATTGGTTCGCGAAGGTATGCTCAATTCCAGAAGTGAACTGCTTCGCGGCCTGGTCGAATGATTCGCAGAATGCATGGAAGACTGCTAATTTGGCGTTGTAGGCATCCGTTTGCTCTTTTGCGACCCGGTTGGCGCCTTCGACGATGGAGATAGGCTCCAGAATGGGTTCTAGCGAGGGCCTATACGGCGCGAAAGCAGGCTGCGCACCCTCCGTAGCAGCAGAGTTGGAGAGTCGGAGTAGAGGCGAAGATGGCGTCTGGGCCAATCGCCGTGGCGCCGGCGAGACACCGATCGGCCGGTCCACGACCGGAGAACTGTTTCGGAGCTGGGCAGCACGGGCCCGATCGGCAAAAGTTAGGGGAATGTGATTATCCAGATCAAAGGGATCTGAGCCGGCATGCGAGCCCGTGGCAGTTGCCATGGCCGCTGCCAAAGCCAGCGCAGAGCGCGGCTCGCAGAGTTGGTGGCACAACTGTTAATCAAATTGGTATAGAATGCGCTACTTTCTTAACACTTGCATGCCAAGAAAGTATGATGACAAAGGAAGGTGAGTTGCTCATCGACACGGGTGAAAAGAGTCCGTACAGGGTAGGGGAGCTCCCGCTCGGGCCTCATGCACGCCATCAGAAATAACTCTGTGATTCGAACTGAGTACTGTAGGATGAAGCTTGCAGAGAGTTTGGGGAACTGGGTAGCGAACACGAAGAACGGGAGCGATTTCTGGCTCCCTCTGTCTGTCACACAGCCCTGTATCCTGAGTGGTGTGAAGCATGCAGGACAAGTGACGTGAAGTAAAGTGGCTTGCAAGACTTGTGGTGTGAAGCCAAATCGGCTCCCAGGACGTGTGGTGTGAAGCTCGCAGGATGAATGGTGTGAAGCATGCAGGCTTGCAGGCTTGCAGGACGTGTGGTGTGAAGCAAAGTCGGCTTCCACGTCGAGTGGTGTGAGGCTTGCAGCATGTGTGGTGTGAAGCTCGCAGGACAAGTGGTGTGAAGCATGAAGGCTTGCAGGACGAGTGGTGTGAAGCAAAATCGGCTTACAGGACGTGTGGTGTGAAGCTCGCAGGACGAGTGGTGTGAAGCCTGCAGGCTCGCAGGATGTGTGGTGGGAAGCAACATCGGCTCGCAGGACGTGTGGTGTGAATCTCGTAGGACAAGTGGTGTGAAGCTTGTGGGCTTGCAGGACATGTGGTGTGAAGCATGTAGGATCGCAGGACATGTGGTGTGAAGCAAAATCGGCTTACAGGACGTGTGGTGTGAAGCTCGCAGGACGAGTGGTGTGAAGCCTGCAGGCTCGCAGGATGTGTGGTGGGAAGCAAAATCGGCTCGCAGGACGTGTGGTGTGAATCTCGCAGGACAAGTGGTGTGAGGCATGTAGGCTTGCAGGACATGTGGTGTGAAGCAAAATCGGCTTACAGGACGTGTGGTGTGAAGCCTGCAGGCTTGCAGGATGTGTGTTGTGAAGCTCGCAGGACATGTGGTGTGAAGCATGAAGCCTTGCAGGCCGGCTTGCAGGACATGTGGTGTGAAGCACGGGATGCGAATGGGGGCAGAGGAATGCGAAGGAGGCAAAGAAGGATTGCAGCCGCTTCTGGATCGCCGTGAACGCCGACTTGTTACACATTGCCCAGGACCAGGGGTAAAACAAAGGTGGGCACATGGGTGCAGACAAGGATCCGTGTCCCCTGTCATTCAGCCCTCCAGCAGCTTCTTTGCTTCACACCATCAACTTTCACCCCGCAACTCTCCACACCATCGCACCGGGCATCCATGTTGACGCTTGCCTGCAACGCTGACAGCCTCGTCTGATCGCCGACAATGGCTCTTCTGAGTCGGCGGGAGTCAATCCGCAACTTGGCCGTCCACCCTTCCATCGTAGAAGCCCGCAGCAGTGTGTCGAGGAGCCGAAACTTGCGTCACATGAGAATTGGGTAGAAACGGCCGCGGAAGGGTCTAGGACCGACCCCCCAGACCCTCTATGTCCAGTCTGTTCTCTCATCTTCTCCCGTCGCGCACCTCCACTGTGCTTCGCTCTCAGTCTGCGAAGAAGCAGCGTTGAACAGTAAGTAATTGGCCAGTCACGACAGCATCTACTAGGAACATTTGCTGTTCGTAGTGTCCTTTATCGAGGCACTGTGGTCTAAAGTTGTAATCTATAACTCACCACGTCTTTCAATGTATGGCATTTATCCGTGGCCTTACTGACGATGCATGCCCACCTAGGGAAGGCAGATCTTGACTGTAGCAGTCGGTCACGATTAATCTACCGAGCGACGATGACGTCCGAAGAGCACCGAGAGAAGCCTTCCCGCAACCTTGCGACCAACTCGCGTAGCAACTCCATTTCTACCCGACCGGTTATGAGCTACGGCACGTCGTTGACCACATAAAGAAGAGTACGCTGGCTCATTGGACTCTAAAGAGGGCCGCAAACGTGCTAGCTGTACTCTCGGACACCAGCTTTGCCGGTGTGGTTCTACTATCCCAGTGGACAAAATTCGTTGCTGCAGCCCGCACCCATCTCTGGGTAGCGGCGCGCGTGGCAAAGTTCCAGATCAAAGTTCAAAGTTCACACCTTATCACGTGACTGATGAAAACGGCTCGCACACTATGATGCTCGTTGGACAAGTCCATGTATTTCCGCATGTTGAAGCGTATGAGAATATTGGACGGGGAGAGATAAAGAGTCGCAGTCGACGACAAGCAACTGCACGACGCCGCGATGCGCACTTGGCCGACACTCTAAAGACGCATATTTCGCTTGTGTACTTGGCGATGTCAATGCCATCCCGCAGGTCGGGAAAACTAGGTGACAGCGAAGGCGGAACGGAGGCATCCTCGCAAGCGAAAGCTAAATTGCTCTACATATCTCTTTCATCCTGCCGCATTGGGACATCGATGCTGCGCAGCTACGGAAGGCGAATGAAACACTTCCATTTCCCAAGGGATCTTTGCACTTGAACTAGGCTAGAAACCCATGCCATGGGCCACCCGTTCGTGACTCAGGCGTTCTTCCATGTTTCGAAACGGAGGGAGATGAGTACAAGATGATTGGGTGCATGACAGATTTGTGTCTTTGGGCGATACATCGGGGTGAGACTCCACCATGTGGAAAAGAAAGTCCGTATACCCCTGGAATGGTTTCGAACAATGCGGGCACGTCTTGCTGTTGCCGTCGGGAATGATAGATCTGCACTCTAGTCAGTAATCGAATTCCCGAACGAGGCGCGGACGCAGGGACATTGGGTCGACCATACAATGGCACTGGAAATTGTCCTGTGCCTCGGGTATGTAACACAGATTCGTTCTCTGGCCTGGGTACCGAGCTGAAAACCATCATGGTCAGAAATTGTAGGGGGTTTGCGGTGAGGGTCACAATTACAAAAGCATCTGGCGACCCTCTTCCTGATTGCCCATCCATGGTTCCCAACAGTCACAGGGTTGATCACCCAGAATGCCACAATCGGTGTTGTCATTTTCTACACCAGCCTGCTGACCGACCCCTGTGTATCCCTGCGGCACGGGAGCTCCATGCCTGGAATCGGGCGCCGGTTGCTGGACCTGGACCAAAGCACGAGCCGCATGACTTTGGGCTCCAGCGTAATGGTCTGCTTGGTAAGTTTGCCCCCCAGGAGCGACACGATGGTGCCTTGTCGGGTCTTTCAAGCCACGCGAAGAGTCCCAAAGGTTGTTCAAATATGCACTTCGGTGGTTGATCACTGGGACGGCGGGTTGTTGCGAATGCGTCATGCAACCACTGATTTGAAACGCGGCCTTTTGTGACAGGTTTTGCGTTGACTGCAGTGATCGCGTGTTCATTTTGGTCGTCAGTTTGTATTATCTGTTGCAGTGCTCAGTGACGAGGGAGGTTCCGGGGTAATGGGGCGAGTCCTACACTACAGTAAAAGAGGGAAACTACGAAGTAACCAGGCCTGCACTACAGTAATAGACGCAGAGCCAGCCCCGAAGCCAGACCATCACATGCTGTGGTTGATAATGTAAGGTCTAGCGATGCTGGTGTGATGAGGTGCTGCAACTGTTACCGCCTATGTGCGCATCGTTAGAGCGTATGCTCTTTCGTCCCGTTACAAGCCCGCATTGATTCGTTGTTTCCGGTGACCTCTGGCAGTTTCACCAGAACCAAGACGCGGGGATCCCTCATCACGAAGCTGAGATGGGCATAAGCTGGAATGGCCGGCGAGCAGGGGAGACAACTTTGCGCCGCATGTTCTGCGAGCTTCACACCACTCGTCCAGGAAGCCGATTTAGCTGCACACAACATATCCGGCAAGCCTGCATGCTTCACACCACACATCCTGCAAGCCTACATGCTTCACACCACACGTCCTGTGAGCTTCACACCACACATTCTGGAAGCCGATTTTGCTTCACACCACTCGTCCTGCGAGCTTCACACCACTCGTTCTGGAAGCCAATTTCGCTTCACACCACGCGTCATGCAAGCCTACATGCTTCACACCACACAATCTGCAAGCCTGCATGCTTCACACCACTCATTCTGTGAGCTTCACACAACATATCCGGCAAGCCTGCAGGCTTCACACCACACATCCTGGAGGCCCATTTTGCTTCACACCACTCGTCCTGCGAGATTCACACCACACACTCTGCAAGCCGATTTTGCTTCAGACCGCTTGTCCTGCAAGCTTGCATGCTTCACACCACTCATCCTGCGAGCTTCATATCACTCGTCCTGGACGCCGATTTGGCTGCACACCATACATCCTGCAAGCCAACATGCTGCACACCACGCGTCGTGCAAGCCGACTTGCTTCACACCACACGTCCTGCAAGCCCATTCTGTTTCACACCACGCGTCCTGCGAGCTTAACACCACACGTCCTGCGAGCTTAACACCACACGTCCTGCAATCCGACTTTGCTCCACACCACTTGTCCTGGAAGCCGATTTCGCTTCAAACCACAAGTCCTGCAAGCCTGCATGCCTCACACCACACGTTCTGCGAGCTTCACACCACATGCCCTGCAAGGTCAGCATAGAGAGCCAGAGTCAGTTCTGGATATCTTGTCACATGGTAAGGTGTCCCCGCCACGGTGCATTACGCGACCATCTGCCAACACCCTCTTACCGTCCCCTGCCGAAACCACTTTGCGGGCGGCTTCCTTCTTGGCGTGCAGCTCTGACAGGGCGTCGGCGTTTTGATGACGGCGCCCTCCTTTGAGGCACTGGCAACACCCAATTTTTTTGACAACACCCTCTTCTCATTCCCTGCAGACACAACCTTGGAGCAACACTCGCGTCCAGGCTGCTGACGACACCGCCTTCTCCTGGTGACTCCACCTTGTGATGGCACCGTCTTTTCGTCCCTTGGCGACACCATCTTTCACAACGCCCTCTTCTGGTCCTTGGAGACACTACCCTTTCCCTTTCCCTGGCGACACCCACCTCTGGCGACACCTTCTTCTCGCCGCCTCCTGACACCCATCTGTGATAACACCAATTCGATGTCCCCTGTTGACACCTACTCCTGGCGACACCCCTGGCGACACCACCTCTCGTCAACACCACTTTCTCGGACCCTGGCAACACCCTCTTCGCACGACACCCTCTTCGCACGACACCCTCTTCCCACGACACCCTCTTTGCACGACACCCTCTTCGCACGACACCCTCTTCCCACGACACCCTCTTCGCACGACACCCTCTTCGCACGACACCCTCTTCGCACGACACCCTCTTCGCACGACACCCTCTTCGGACAAGAAGCACACCACTTTGCTGAGCATCCACGCGCTGCTTGCACAGCCAAATCCAGCATCATGACGGATTTGACACCAGGCCCCGGAGAGTGGGGTGGCCTTCTACTTCGATGGCGCCCCGCGGCAGAGCCGTAGCCACTGTTGAGACCCGCCTCACCTTGCGTGGCACAAAGCCAGAATCTGACGAAGTGATGCAGTTGGCCTAAGCCACTATCTTGTTGCCGGATTTTGCCCCTTGGCATTGACTTTGCCCTCGGTCGTTGGGCAGCCGAGTTTTCACGTAAGCTGATAGACGTCACTGGTGAGATTTCGCCGGCATCGCGCTTTGACGCAATGCGAGCCTTTCTAGAACCAAGATATCGAGGCCGACAAATAATTGCAGATACAGTACTGTACAGTATCGAAACCATGCCTACGGTGACAAGTTTTGGATTCGCAAAGGCATTCTTGTCCGGTTTGAAAAGGCCTTGCTGACAGGCGTTTGCAGCAGTCTTGTGACGGCGGTCGGGAACTTCGAACTTTGAACTAGAACTTTGATCTAGAACTTTGAACTTAAACCGGAACTTTGACCCCAGTGATTGTACCCATAAATGCGTGGGGTCTGCAATGACAAGCGTTGTGCACCATTGCGACCGAACTTCAATAGGTACTGGTAGAACCAGCCTGGCTACGCCACTTTCTGACTATTGTACCTCGTACCATCTTTGAGACGGTAGACTCCTGTAAGGCAGTATAGTACAGATAGGTCATAAACGGCCAGTTCCAAATCCAGCACCAAAACCTGTGAATAATATTCGTACCCCTTCGGCGCTAGGCATCTTGGTCTCTCCTCGCTACTTGCGGCCTGTCAATGAGATCAGTAAGGGAGGTACTCAGGCCATTGAATGCAGAATGAGTTGCAATATTCACGCTCTGTGTAGCGTTCTTGAGTGCGCCGCCAACGTCGAGAACTCCCTAATGAAGAAGAGCTGGTGGTCACGCATTTTCCGATCACTGAAATGGCTTGACATGGTGCTGGCAGCCGGTCTCATTCCATTCCTGGTTGGTCGCCATCTGGTATACAAGAAGAGCAGTTTGGCCGTATTGGCCCTTTTATTTACCCGCAAAAAACGGACGACGCCAAAGACGTTGACAGAAATACTCGGCGCATACTATTGTGAAATTTTCAAAGGATATCTAAGAGACGACTGTACTGAAAAGGCACCGGGGGTGTTTTATGTAAAAAACGAACACATTCTTTTATACACCAGTATTATTAGCAGCGAACTCAAGGAGAAAGAGGGAGATGAGCTTGTGCCTAGATTTCTGCACGACTGGAGCCGACTATGCGCGGCGTGGTGATCTCAACGAGTTCTTCAGAGAGGCGAGGAATGGTCGGTATGGGGGGTTACGTGGAGTATGTGACGGCAAAAGGCAAGAGAGATGTGTTGGCCCGGTTCTCGGTCACGCTGGGGCCGCGTGAGGATGTGAACCCGTACATGGCCGAGCTGGAGGCAATGGCATGGGCATTTCGCTATGGGCCGGTGAAGCTGCCGCACAGGAACGTGGTCATCGTCAGCAGCTGCAGGGCAGCCGTTCAAGTGGTAGGGCAACCTGGACAGCAATCCGGACAACGGGCAGTCCAAGACGTGTACAGACAGGCGAGGCTGCCGCATCTGCAAGACGTGCTGGTGTCCGTTCTGTGGGTGCCGGCAGGACATGAGGGCTTCCGGCCGTGTGCGGCGGCCGAGGCAGCGGCCCGCGAGGCTACGGAGGACGGGTGCGTTCGGGAAAAAGCAAGGTATCAAGCACGATCTACGAGAACCAGGCTGCTGCTCGGCCAACAGCAACAGCAGTGGCAAAGAATACCCATCGGGGTAGGACGGTATTCGCAACGTATTGACACAGCGCTTCCGGGCCAGCACACGCGGGCCATCTACGACGCTCTGAACGCCAAGGAGTCCAGGATACTGATACAGCTACGAACAGGAAAGTGCAGGCTCAACAGATACCTGCACAGCATCAGGGCTGTGGGGACGGACCAATGCAGCTGCGGTCAAGCAGCAGAGACAGTCGAGCATTTCCTCTTTCGATGCAGACGATGGAATTCGGAGAGAGAAGGCATGATACGATACAAGCGTACCAAGATGGGGAACTTGTCTTTCTTCCTGGGAGGCAAGTCCGGATCGGATGGCGAGGAATGGAAGCCCGACATGGCTGCTGTCCGAACGACGATTAAATTTGCAATGGCAACAGGAAGGCTAGAGGCAGACTGATGAGACTGATGAACAGGAACAGGCGAACCTGCGACAAATTGGACTGGTGGACTGTGGTCAGCGCGTAACATCTTAGCCGCGCAGCCTCGCGCTGACCGACCGAGCTCCAGCTGCCGTGGATGGGACGCTGGGCACCCTGGGGGAATAACCTCAGGGCAGGACTGTCAGTTCGCGGAATGAGGCTGCAGGGGCCAAGGAAGGAAACCATTGTTGGGCTTTAGGTGTACGGCCTTTACGTTAGAATGAGCAGATAGCGCACCGTTCTGGCCCTTTAGGGATAACCCCTCCGGGCGTAAATAAAGTACATTACATTACATTCCCTTATACAAATTGAAGGCTTTGCTCGTATAGGCAGCAAGTGGCTCCGGCTAGGCAGCTGGAGCTACTGTAGGTAGGTTGGCAATGCAGCACGCCTGGTTGCTGATCTCAGCTGAGGGTTTGCTTTTGCTCTCGTCGAACTTATCGTCAGGGGAATATTTTGCGGCAGACGCGCTTGGAGACTCTCAATGTAAGCATGCCGGAAGTTCAGTCTTCAGGGCTTCAATTTGCCGGGTGCTCCTGTTGGTATTGGCGTCCTTAACAAAATTCTTGATGGTATCCCTAGCCGTGTCACCGGCGGAGTTGGTGGTATTCTTGACAGTGTTCATTGTTGGAGGCTGTGACTGAGAAGTCCGTGCACGTTTATGTGCTTGTTTGTGGGGCGAGTGAGATTGATGTCGGGGTGACGAAGAAAAGGGGACGTTTCAGGATTTATACACAGGATATTCCAATTGATATCAGGCCACCACATGAGGCCACCGGCGGTTGTCACGGAAGAATCTTCGCGTACCTGCTCATTGTTGAGCGCCACCAAGGAGAGATTGTCACATGCCGCATTCAGACGCGCTACAAGTCACCCACACCGATTTATGTTGGGGGGAATGTTGCAGGTGGGGTTTTCAGGTCATGACGTAAATCAATGTGGAACTCGCTGGTGGCGTACATGATAAAGCGTCTGGGGCGCAGTTGCCATAATGGCAGACCTCAACGCGAGTCCGAAGCAGCAAATAACCAAGAGCGTTGATCAAGTGGAAGGCGGCATCTGGCAGCACAGAAAACGGAGTACACTGATACACAGCCAACGAATATCCGGGCAACATTTGTCGTGGCTAGTTGCACAGCCTACTAATGGGACGAGTGGGGCAGGACGGGAGCACCCTATGAGACCCGTCTTGTGGTTCCACAATGACTGAACTGTGCTCAAGAGGCCAATACGCTCTGCCCGCTGTCAGAGAACTGCAGAGACCAGGTTCTTAGCGCAGATCTTGGGCTCGGTGACGAAAAAAGATCCAATTCGTCCACTCCAGCAGATCGTTTGCGAAGCAGCACAGTATGTCACTTCCCTACCATTCCTTCTTGTTGGAACCGACAAGAGTGTTCGCAGTCTGCACGCTAACTGTGCGCTACTTACAGAACGCCACTGGCAAGAGCTGGAATGGCGGGCTAGTTATGAGGAAGACTATTTCGTCATAATCCAGATGTTCGACGAAAACTGGCAGCCTCGGCCAGTGCCAGCGCTGCCGGCAGATTATGGAATCGATTTGCGTCTAGATATAATCCGGAATAATACAGTAGTCCTCGGCATGATATTTGATCTGATTCAGTGATTGCTTGATAATCATCTGATATCGGAGACTGACTTAACTGTTACGTCCTTCCCGTTTGTATCAGTGTCATCACGTTGTACTTGACCCACACCGGTGACCGGGAGCCGCCTCCTTGAACCAGGCCCACAACATTTGAACGAAGCCGTGGCTCAATACATTATGCTCGGTATCACTCCGATGCACCATTTCACACTACCGCGCACTCCGACTACAGTAGACCACGGTGGGTGTTAGGCATTTGCAAGTGTTTTACCAGTCAACTCTGTGCTCGGTCTGTAAGTCGTTCCGTCCTGCTCTCAAGCCAATGCTCATACACGGCAAAAGGTGCAAACCCGATAGAGACGGTCTCCACTGGCCTCGATCTCGAGTCACACCGAAAGGCTGAGGCACGCCCGGAATGATATTCGGCAACTTAAGTAAGCCGGGAGCTATTGACTTTTCTGCGAAATATGGGATCAGGTCAATGCTATGCTCAATGCAAGCAACGCAACGGCAAAGCCTACACCGTCCTGAATACCGCATAGAAGCAGCGGTACGCCAGCAGCCTCGTCGCTGAGCGAAGCACTTGTGTTTTGGTTGACAGCAGCAATCTCCTTTGCCCATGTTGGACCAAAAGCCATGTAGTTTAATCCCTTTTCGTGCGGTCGAGAGTGTATGAAAACAGATGCCATGTTGATAGCTGATGAAACACATTGTCCCAGCTGCCCAGCAGATACGCCTCACGTGACGAAGCGAAGTAGGCCCTTGCAGAAGGGAATTTTCCTTCTTCAGGATCCACGCGCTAGCGACGTGATGGTCAAGCTGGTCTAGTCAAGGCGTTGAGAGCTGTCTATTGGAGAAGATAATTGGCACTAAAATTGCGGGGAATGGAACAACGCTGGTGATCGTGGCTCTGGGGCCGGTGGCTGGGCTGTGGATCGGCTAAAATCGTGGCCTTTGAGCCTGACTTCCAAAAGGGGAGGTTGAAGGATGTAACGGGCTGGGCCCGTGGCGGGTCTTGGCAGTCGCTCTCGATCTGGACCCACACGAGCTCCAGAGCTCCGCTCAGGAGCTCGCGCCCCTTTCCCGAGTTTTTCTCTTTTCTTTCTTTCCTCTCCAGCTTCAGGATACTCGTTGCAGTCGCTCAGCTAGTTGTCAACACACTCAGTTGAGACCGTTACAAAGGAATCTAGGTTAACCACGGAACATCACTCGCGATTGTCCGTTTCATGCCGCTGTGGGCCTGCCCTTGCATCACTCTCAAGCGGTCAGTATTGGCCTTGCACGGGTTTTACGTGCCACTCGAAGGGTTACCGGCCAGGGGTTGGCTACAGGGGACCTGTGAGGAATTAGTGGCAGTGCCAATATTCTGCTTCTCAGAGCATCGCGTCGGGGCCAACGACAGGTGAGCCAATTCGAAGGGCTTCACGTACAGCTGCCACGTCTACTGGACGATGCGACAGCCGAGCAGGTTGTGGCCTGGGAGTGGGACTCCCGACAATGGATATCAAGGCCGCGGTGATTGTCCACTTCTTGCCGCAACCCAACGCTGCGAGGGCTGTCTGATTCGTCAAGAACTGGCAACGCAGCAGCGCAAAGAGCTTTGCGGCCATCACGCAGGACTTCCACAAGTTGAAGTCCAAGGGGAGCGGGTGGCTGTCGATGTCAGTAGCGGTTGCCCACTTCCCAGCGACAGATGGCTACAAGTGGCCTTGCATGAGCTTTACGTATTTCCTGACCCACGCAGCTTGTGGCCTCTTTGGATGTGTGGTGTGGAGTGGCTGGGGGAATGGCGGGAGACTGTCCACTTCCTGCCAACATGGGACCGCTATCACCACCCCTCCCTTGCCGCTTCGGGTGGTCAGTTTGGCCTTGCATGACCTTCTTCTGTGTGTCATCAGAGCTCATAAGCAATTGGACGATGCAGGTACGCAGGGAGCTTGTGGCCTTCCAGCACGGCTTCCAGAATTGGGAATATCAGGGCCGGCTTTGGCTGCGGGGACGAGTTTGGGGAATGTGGATGAGGTCACGGAAGTTCACCTTTTGCCGCCATGGGATGCTATTTCCGCATCCCTAACCGACCGGCCTGCAGGCACTGTAGTTGGAAAGATGGCCACTTGGGAGCTGACCCGCCCTTTGCCCACAGCAGGACAGAAGGCTGGTTTTTGCCTTTCGGTGTCACTGGCGTTGCAAATATCTCCAACTGGACAACTGGCAGCCTTCGGACGCGGCAGCAGCATACCGCACAAGATCTGCACATCAGAATCAGGTCCTGTGACCGCATAACGTCCTACAAGGTAAAATTGAACCCCCCCACCTCGTAACGACGTCGAGAAAGGGACATGACCTGTAGCAGCCAACGACAAGCAGGTATTGGACGGCAGGAACCGACGGACGCGGCGGCACGAGATTCCACCGGACGACGTCAAGGAACCGACTTTCAGCTGCGACGTAGCGTGCACCGGGAGAATGTGCCAAGACCGCGTGTGCTACGGTGATCTGCTTGTCAAGCTTTGCACAATATTCTCCATTGCCATACTCGACAGTTAGACGGCACAAACCCCTGCGACTGCGTCTCGGCACAGGCTCCACATCAGCGAGCGGCATGTCTGGAACCGGACGACGCCGTCCACATGAAGGAATTGGACGATCCAGCACCCTTGTCCGTCTTCGTGCCCTGCATGGCAGCCTTCGTCCGGGTCTGAATATTGATGGCCTAGGCGGACGATGCGGCCACCGCCACTCCGCAATGATCTGCACGGCGGAAATGGCCGTCACCCATGCAACCAAGTTGCGAAGCTGACATGTACTGTAGCTGCCACACGCGACGCAAGAACTGACGAAGTGGTTTCCCCTAACTTCGCCATGATCTGCACGGCAAGCTCTGGCTGCCGCTACGTACCAATGTCGAGAAACCGACATGTACCGTAGCTGCCAACACGACGCAGAAGAATTGGTCGGCGCACGACCCTGCCCTTGGTGGTCTGCATGTCAGGCATCGGACGAAGCGGGTCCCCGCCGCCACATCGACTTACATGTTCCACGTCACTGATCGACCACGTCAGGGAGCGGACGAAGTGAGTTGCTGGCAAACGGCGCGACAAGAAGCCAACGATCGGTGGGTAACTGCGGCGTGAAGATCAGGACAATCGCGCGCTCTTGAAAGAGTAATCTGCATGTCGAAAACTGGACGGCGTACCGGCAGCGTCGCACAGCACATGGCCCTGGCTTACCATACGCGAATCCAAATCAGCGAGCAGCATGACACATTTGGACGACGCTATCTACGCATGGCACGGAGTATCATGCTACCACCTCATCTGGATGCAGTCCCATATCCAAATTCTTCGTTCTGATTGCGCGGGCCAGATTGACCACACCTGACCACACTTCAATGGTGTGGTCTGCTTGTCAGAAACCGGAAGACAAGGTAGCAGGAAACACCGCTCAACGACGCCCAGAAAGCGGCGTCTGGCTCTGGTCAACTGCCCACTTACGCCATGTCGATACAGAACTGGGCGCGTGTTTCCACAATGCCACAACTCGCCCCGGCTCCATGGCAACGCCGGTGTGGAATGAAAGGTCTCTGCCGCACAACGGTACAGCTGTGAGCGAAACCGGTTTCCTCCCCCATACTCTCTCTTCTATAGTATTCTAGGAGCTCGGCCATCACCGACACCGGCAAAAGTGGGTCGAGTGTTGCAAAAAGAAAGTGTGTGCAGGAGGACGGCGGTTTCGCTCACAGCTGTACCACATGGGCCAATTCATGCTTCTCCTTGGCCGGGGTTATGGTGCCTATCTGTCTCCGCACTTGTGCGCCAGGACGCACGGGATATGGCCAACTGCTCACAGCCTTCCACACCCACGGCAGAGCCAGCCACATCCACAAGTCCCTATGCTGTCCTTGGCCGGAGATGAACATTGTACGAAATACAGCAAGTGCAGGCTGTCACGGCTCCAAAAGGGACAATTTGTGTGTGGCTCCTTTGTGGCGACTTGGAGAGAGCTGCCGTACCGCCAGGTCGTTGACGCAATGACGTCTTGACCTGAGCCGATGGGATACATTCGCATTGCCCACGCCCAACTTTTGCGTGCGGTCTTTCTCGGTCCATCAGCTGCCTACGTACTGCCGCACTGTACCTAAACCTCACCCGTCGTGATCGGAAAAACAGGCATCGAAATTTGCGAATTGATACTAGTAGCTCTGGCGGAGCGTGACCGCGCCTCCGTCCTCGATACACCACCGATCTCGATTGCGAAAACAACCGCACGCATCATGGCTGCAACCAACACACACACAAAACAACCGATAACAAAGCGAACGGCCTAATCAGCAACAGTCATGCGTTGGCTACAGCCAGGATCAATTCGTGACACGAGGCAAACGTAGCCTTGCGCACCGGCCTAAATCCGACGCTGACCGTTGTCCTGTGCCTGTCCATTTTCAGGGTGGACCACTGCACGCCAACGCACGGAAAGTGTCGCACTGCACGTGTGCATGACTAACTCACGACCGGGCAGAAGGTCCCCAGTGAATTTGGGCAACAAAAGACTCTTGATTCTGCTATCTAATGATTGACTTTACTTTGACATTATTTCTGTGCTCTTACATATCAAATCCACCTCACTGCTTTTTACATATATTAACCCAATGTAGACGCGTACGTAGGGCATTAAAAGTATGTAGCTCCAGTGGATTGCGGAACTCGCAAACGTGACGGCCGATTGTCGAATGCAAGGAAAGCGCTCGGATGGCCAAAATTACCTCACTGACCAGCAGATGCTTCATCCACCTTCAGAATAGTTGCTTACGTGGTATATATGCTGCTTTGTATTCATAGGCGGCCATTAGGGACAACCGGCGAGTTTAGTCCTGTCCATGAGATTCTGTCTTGACCATAAACTTTAGTGGGGCTATTTCGGTGCGAAGCTGGTGAAGAATCAAACGGACCAACTATTTCGATCGTCACCCTTTCTAGTACCCGATCCATCAAGGTTCCAACCCATTGCAAGCAATCTTCGCTTTGTACGACTCGACACATCGTCTCCAAGGTCAGCATATCAAACCAAAAACACAAAGCTCGCAGTTGTGATATGCTCCAAAATTCCTTCCGCATGAGAATCGATGCCAATCTCCTGTCCTGTGGAAGCGGAAATAGACCGGGAAATCTGTACTTGAACACCTGCTGCCACGTATGCTGGGACTCTAGCGGCAGGTCATCCGCCGTGCCCAGTGTATTCCAAACGTATAGACGTGTCAGCATGCTCTCTGCCTCGCTGTCGTAGCCAAAAACGCTGGCGAAGAATGGCCACGGCAGATCGCGTCTGGTCTCTATGCAGGTGAGGTCGCGCAGCCAAATATAAAACGCTCCCTGGCTTTCAGTGTTTGGCTCTAGTTCCACGAGGTAAGAGCCTACGGCTTCGAGGAAGGTGCTCAAGTTCCGCTCCATTTGCTCGATGGAAGAAGAACAGAAAGCCTCTACAGGACCAAACCATGCCGCCCCATAAGAATCCATGAACATCCTCGCGGCTAGTCGGTGGCGTAATGCGCATTTCCAAGCATCCACGGTCAGTAAAGCTCCCGCAACCCGGCCCGCAGTGGGAGGATGCTCAACATCAATGGCGATGCTGCCGCACATACGCTCCATGGGGCGCAGATTATAATTTCACTGAACCGTATGGACAGAGATTTGTGCTTCAGACGAAGCGAGCTGCGCCTATGGCGGCCCGTTAGGGGTTTTCAATGAGAAACCACTTTCGATGTTCTTTCCCGGCTAGCGATGTTGAAGTAGGCAGAAGATCGTGGATATCGCGGTTTATCCTCGCATGCCATTGCGGTGACGGTTTTTGCGATTGCAGGAGTACCTTATGTAGCGACAAAGGTAATCCATAAGGCGTATCGGAGTCACGCGAGTAGAGAAGTCATAGCGAGTCCCGGGAAAACAACAACAGTTAAGTGCAGCGAAATGGAAGCATTGGCCTCCGAGGGCGTAGAAGTATTTGCCGAGTCCTCGGGTTCATTTATGCATCACCACCTGGCATTCAATGCATAATGCCCTTGCATTCCTGAAGGGTGAAGTGAAACACAACACTACACTCCGCCCTCTGGCGGCAGACGATGGCGCGTGCGTTCCATCAACGCGCCGCCAGTTTTGTTCTGCATTCTTCCTCTGAGTGGATGTCGATTAGGCCGCCCCGTAGAAGCCGCGACGATGCCCAGCGGTCGGCCTCGGAATTCCTCGGCCGTTTCGTGTGCTGAAGCCAATGCGTCGTCTCGGTATACCCAGGGTACAAAGTTCCTCGGCCTTCTCGCCACAGTTGTCGCACTCTAACGCACAGGTTCCTGAGTCAGTAGATCTCCTCGAGATGTACCTCCGCCAGGGTCGGCGTCGCCGCATGGACGACGCACCCGATGGATGCTGGTGAACATGGATTGTTTGGAGGCGGATTTGCCAGGACTGTTGCTGGACGTGTCTCACGCGGCTGTCCTAGGCAGGAGCGGGGATTTCGGAATGTACCGTCTTGGATGTGAAGGCTGCCGGGCATAGTTCGAAAGCACAGCAAAAAGTTCAAACTCGGCGGTGCGACGCAGGCAATGTAAAGTCAAGATAACTTCTTGTGCGAGGGTAAGCTTGCGTTTTATTCTCTCCGACGTCGTCTCTTCCCGCACGTTATCGAGACGGGCACTACTGTACCTGTAGGCGACGCCGGAACTGCGTAGACCGCATCGTCCTTTGACGTTGGGGGCGGTGGTGGCAGACGTAGTGAAGCCGAAGCCTGGCTTATGCCGGCCACCGCCAGTTCGTTGCTCATCGACACGGGTGAAAAAGCGCACGTGCAGGGTAGTGGGAGTTCTTGCTCGGGCGTAATGGATGCCATCACTAGTAACTCTGTGCTTCGAAGTGCGTGCGATGAAACTTGCAGAGAGTTCGGGGGAACTGGGTAGCGAGCACGAAGAACCAGAGCCATTTCTGGATCTCCATCCCTTACGCAGCCCTTGTAGCCTGAGTGGTGTGAAGCATGTAGACTTGCAGGATGAGTGGTGTGAGGCACAATCGGCTTCCAGGACATGTGGTGTGAAGCTCGCAGGACGTGTGGTGTGAAGCATGCAGACTTGCAGGACGAGTGGTGTGAAGGTCGCAAGATCTGTGGTGTGAAGCATGGAGGCGTGCAGGATGAGTGGTGTGCAGCCAAATTGGCTTGCAGGATGAGTGGTGTGAAGCATGTAGGCTTGCAGGATGTGTGGTGTGAAGCTCGCAGGATGAGTGGTGTGAAGCATGTTGGCTTGCAGGACGGGTGGTGTACAGCTTGCAGGACGAGTGGTGTGAAGCAAAATCGGCTCCCAGGACGCGTGGTGTGAAGCTCGCAGGGTGAGTGGTGTGAAGCATGTTGGCTTGCAGGACGGGTGGTGTACAGCTTGCAGGACGAGTGGTGTGAAGCAAAATCGGCTCCCAGGACGCGTGGTGTGAAGCTCGCAGGGTGAGTGGTGTGAAGCATGCAGGCTTCCAAGACGAGTGGTGTGAAGCTCGCGGGGTGAGTTGTGGGGAGTATACAGGCTTGCAGGAGGAGTGGTGTGAAGCTTGCAGGACGCGTGGTGCAAATTTGCCCCGGCTGCTCGCCGGCCTTTCCAGCTCATGCCCATATCGCAGCTTCGTGATTAGGGACCCCCGCGTCCAGGTTCTGGCGAGACTGCCGGAGGTCACCGGGGACAACGAATGAATACGGGCTGGTACAGTAACGGGACGAAACGTCAACTGCACAGAGCAGCCGCTCTTACTGTACGATGCGCACATAGGCGGTAACAGTTGCAGCACCTCTCAAAGTGCCTTTCTGGTAGTGCCAACTAGATCGATCTACCATCAAGTACATCATATCCAACCCTATCGCCTCCCTAGCTCCGCGGAAAGCTGTTCATCGCTGTTGCAGACGGCGTTGATCGATGCGAGCGCCAGACGCGTCGAGACGAAGCGTTCAAGGTCCCACCGCCTGGATTCCCTGGCATGGTGTTCAACGTAAAGTCGGTCTTCCAACTCAAGTTGCAGTACAGTAACCGTAGGGCGGGCCCGGCAGGCGTTGCACTCATCCTGGCTTCCCCCTCCGCCCCGGAACGGGATGCGAATGAGGGTCGAGGAATGCGGGAGGAGGCAAAGAAGGATTGCAGCCGTTTCTGGATCGCCGTAACGGCGACTTGTTGCACATTGCCCAGGACAAGGGGTAAGACCAGGGTGGTACAGGGGTGCCGACAAGGGTCTGTGTCCCCTGCCATTCAGCCCACCCACCCGCTACTTTGCTTCACACCATCAACCTTCACCCCCCGGTTCTCCACACCATCGTACTAGACACCCCTGTCCACGCTTGCCTGCAACGCTGACAGCCTCGTCTGAGCGCCGACAATGGCTCATTCTGGGGGAGGTCCTGCAGTCGGCGGGAGAGTCAATCCGCAACTTGGCCGTCCATCCTCCATCGTGGAAGGCGCTGCAGTGTGTCGAGGAGCCGAAACTTGCGTCACATGAGAATTAGAACGGCCGCGGAAGGGTCTAGGACCGACGCCCCAGACCCTCTCTGTCCAGTCTGTTCTCTCACCTTCTCCCGTCGCGCACCGGTACCGTATTTCACCTCAGTCTGCGAAGAAGCAACGTTGAACAGTAAGTAACTGGCCAGCCACGACAGCATCTACCACCAACATTCGCTGTTCGCATCGTCCTGCATCAAGGCACTGCGATCTGTCCGATACCGTCACATTCTGAACAAAGCGCCGTCCGAATTGTGCCCTTCATCGATTCTTAAAGCCCGGCGCAGTATTGTATGCAGAATGCCGACCAAGCTGCCGATCGAAGTGTTAAGCTTGCCATTCGCCATGACTTTCGCCGTATGGCATTTAGCCGAAGCCTCACTGACGGTTCGTACTTAGCTAGGGAAAGCACCATCCGCAGTCTCCAGATACCCTCACGAGCTTGCCACCAAGATCGTGGACAGCCGGTCACGATTGAGCCACTCAGCGACGATTACTTATACAAAGGCTATCCAGAGAGGGCTTGCCGCAACCTTGCCTTCATTCGCGAAGCTACTACACCTCCACGCCGACGCACTGTATGCTGCGGCATGCCGTTGCCCCTATAACGAAGAGTACGTTGGTCCCTTGAACTAGGACGAAGAGCCGTGCGGCCTGCACTCATCTCATCTCTGAGCGGCGACCACTGGAGTCAAAGTTCAGATCAGAGTTCAAAGTTTCGGTCGCTATCACGTGACTCTCGAAAACGTGTCGTAGCACACCATGATGCCGTCGAGCGGGTTCATGTTAGACCACTGAAGCGTATTCGTTGGGAACTCGACCGGCATGCTGAAGCGGAGTCAAGAGGCGCAGTCCGGGGACGAGCAACTATACAACGACGCGATGACCCATAGGCAGATTGCACGATACAGACGCACATTTGTCCGTGCGATCTGTCACCGCACTGCGGACTTTCTATGCTATCTTCTGGGCTAAGTTCCAAAGGCAATCTGCGACAATGCAGTCTTCCTGAATGCCGTGTCACCCTGTGCTGCGGATCATTACAAGCCAGGGACGACGTACGGCTCGGCAATCGACTACCACTGGTCGTCCATTATGAGACACTCAATCTCTACTTACGGCGTGTCGTCCTCATCAAATGCGGACATCCGGTAATCTCTGACAAACTGCATGTCCCGAAGCAGACTGGCAACAATATTTCAGGGTAGTCGTTTCCCTGTGGAGTATGATACAGTACCATGCAACGTTGTGTAATCCGTTTCGCCTGCCGTTTGACCTGGGCAAATACATCTGAGTCGGCAATGCTGCCAATGTCAGAGCAGCTGGACGCTTCGCGCTTTCTACTGAGGAGCCGAACGAAAGACTTTACCATAGACTCCGCGATAGATGTTTGTCGGTCGACAATCAATGGGCCAGTGCAATAGCGGCATCGTCATTGTCGGTCTCAGACACAGTTCGGGGTGTGCTGAGGTGGGGCTAGTTCTGGCGCCATCATTGAGCAACCACAGAGTGAAGTGAAAACACTTCGGAAAAATTGTTCTGTAGCCTAAACAGTATGATCTTGACCATTCCACCACCCTGCAGCCTATATTCACATTGTGACTGCGTCGCAGGGACGAGGTCTCGCGGCTCCGGCACCTCGAGATGGCGCGATATTTTCCCTCGCATCACATTGTGCAAAGTGCTTCACCATCGGTGCCGGTGGTCGCGGTTGTAATGAAGTTGAAGATGTCTGATTAGTGGGCACTAGCAGTTGCAGATGCCGACGTAGATGGAAACCTTTGTCGCAGTGGAAGGAGTCTCCGCCCGGGCTGAGACGTCGTCGATGCTATGTCGCCGGGCTACCGGGTAGCCCTGTGGTCCGGAACTGGAGCAAGGAAACCGTCCAGAGAGAGCCTGGAGGAATTGGGCAGCGACTGCAGAGCACTGAAGCCATTTCTGGATCACTCTCTTGTGTATTGGCGTGGCGATCAGTAACTGAACGACACTCTCTTCTCGTCCACTGGCCAGGCTTGCAGGATTAATGGTATATTGGTCGCAGATCCTGTGGTGTAAAGCATGCAGGCTTGCAGAATGTGTGGTGTGAAGCTTGCAGGATGTGTGGTGTGAAGACTGCAGAATGTGTGGTGTGAAACAAGTTGGTTTGAAGGAAGTGTGGTAGGAAGCATATAGGCTTGCAGGACGTGTGGTGTGAAGCAAAACCAGCTTCCAGGACGAGTGGTGTGAAGCTCGCAGTACAGTGGTGTGAAGCAAAATCAGCTTGCAGATGTGTGATTCGAAGCTCGCAGGGTGAGTGGTGTGAAGCATGCAGGCTTCCAAGACGAGTGGTGTGAAGCTCGCGGGATGTGTGGTGTGAAGCATGTAAGATTGCAGGAGGCGTAAATCGGCTTGCAGGACGTGTGGTGTACGCTTCCAGGATATGTGGTGTGAAGCTCGCACGACGAGTGGTGTGAAGCATGCAGGGTTCCCAAACGTGTGGTGTGACGCATGCAGGACAAGTAGTGTTAAGCCTCAGGATGTGTGATACGAGGAGAATTATCCAGAAACGGCTCCAGCTCACTACTCGCTGCCTTCTCCCCCATCACCAAATTTTGTTCTGTGCTTCCATTAGCCAATCAGTGGGACTGCCGTTGTCAAGTCACGGTAGCCGCTCCGTAAAACAGTGTCGTGTCTTCTCGTCTCAGCAAATCCATTAGTGTTGGCGGCGGCCTGAGTGCCATGCGATACGGTCGAGGCTACAGTTGCTCTAGATCGCTCTACCGTGAGCCTCTACAACGCTTTCAACATCTCTTTCTTTGGTAGCTATAAGCATGTGCACGGGCGCGGAGTGTTCGAATCCGGCGGGCATACCCAGTGTGGGTGGGAGTCTCAACCTGTCGGTACAGACTACGAGCATCCGCAGCCTCACCTTTGTTGACATGCTCGACCTTGAGGCGCAGAAGCAAAAGGGAGCCAGGTACGCGTCTCCCCGAGCTTATCGGCCTGCGCCGTGACTGAACAATATAGGCAGCGGCGGGAGAAATGAGCCTGGGGATAAGAGAGAATTTATGCGAAATTTCGCATGCAATCACGAGGATGCCCAACTACCATTTTTTACGTCAGCATCGCGCACGTCAACGTTGAGCGGCAGATGCTATCGATGCGAACAGGCCCATTCAGATCATGATGGCCCACAGAAGTGTACATACAGCGGACGACCACGACGGCCGTCAGCCTCAGGCAGAGCAGTCGACTGCACCATGGCTTTACACAATGCCTCGAGTTGCTGTTCACTGCTGCGGCGCGCTCTCAGTGCCCGAGTGCGCTCATCAAGCGTTCCGCATCTTCCCAGTACGACTGGCCCCATGGCACCTCACTGCCCCGCGCGCATGTTCTCATCCTTTCTGCCTGTCTCCAGACAGCAACTTGAAACTGCCTTGCGCACTGGATCCATTCTTGGCAACAGTCAACTAATGAGATTTATCCTGAGGAGCGACAAGCTCCGTTGAAGCTGGACGGCCCGGTGCAGCTCTTGTACACAAAAGGAAAACTGCTGGTGTAGGCAGTGGCGGCTGCCTAGCAGGCAGCCGCAGCTGCACTGGGCTGACCCGCTGTACGACAGTTACACGACCTGTGGCTTCCTTCTGTGCGACAAGAACGTAGACCGCAGCTCCTCCAACGCGTCGACATCAATCGCACCCATTAAAACAAGGGCATGAACTTCCTGTTCCATACTTTGACGGGGCTCCACGTGGCGCTGTTTTGCTTTCAAGTCAGGGTCTTCGTTCGGCGCGATCGCAAGGAGTTCATCGTCAACTGCGAACGGCCATTGCTCCCAGTTGAATGACGGGAATGCGTCGCCAGACGTGGGCAGCTGATCCAGGCTGTGCTGAGCATCCCAGTCCGCTAGTATCTGATCCAAAAAGTTACCATGGTCATCATTCTGCCCAAAGTCGACGAAGAAGGCAGCTTGCCAGAGCTCGGTTGAGCCTTCCAGATCTTCTCTGGCATAGTCTTCGATTTGTTCGTGGCTTTGGTGCTCTAAGCCGTAGGCTTCTCTGTCGGATACCTCCCCAACACTAAGCTGTAGCAAGCGGGCTACCGCGGCCACGTCTTGGGCAACATGTGGTGAACCTGGAAAAGGTTGACGGCCGTGGACGGGGAGTGCAGGCGGCAGTTCCTCCAGCATGGCAGCATCGGGAGCACGTGCAGCCAAGGACGATTCAGAACCTTGAGTTCTGGCAAGAAGTTCACGGAACTCATATTGAGCTTCTGGGACGGCCGTCCGAAGGTCATGGCCGTTAACGGCTACTTCGGCCGGCAATTGTACTTCGTCGCCTGAGAATGACGTATCAATGGATGCTGACCTGGCCAGATCACGGACAGGCCCAATCGTGTTGCGGTTGGCCAGTGCGCCAGCCGGAGATCGTCTTTGGTTGTGTGAAGTTGCCGTATTGGTAGACATTGGACTGACTGGATTATGCGAAAAAAGGCTTGCGAGGTAGTCTGTGCTGATATCCTCGCTGAAATCTCGGAAAGAATAGTGATGTGTCTAGATCTCTGGGCGAATCCGTTGTCTATGCTGGTTTGCGTCTCAAATGAGTGTTCGCCGTTGAAAATTGGGTAAGTACCAGTAGCTGCCTCGGCCCGGGCATGGACAACGTCGGGTTGCGGTGCCGACAGGTGGGCCATTTCGTCGAGTCGAACACGTCTTTAGCAGGCGCCAATTCAAACAGTTAGTCTCGTTGTCCCGTTGCGCTCTGTCAGACAATCGTGCCCAGGTCATCCACATTTGGCATGCAGTCAATTGATGAGAATTATCTTGAGGGCTTCCAACTCCAATATTGCAAGCCATTGTGCATCTCTTATACCCAAAGGAAAAGGTTTTGCTTGTTTAGGCAGTAGCAGTTGCCTGGACAGGCCACTGCCACCACTGAAGGCAGGTGAGACATGCGACACGCTCCTTATCACGGAAGCCTACCTGTCCGACGATTGGGGACCGTTCGCTCTGGACTTGGGGAAGCCAGAGCCATCCCGATGCCCTCATCGGACTTATCCGACTCCATTCCTCACAATGACGCGATCTCCAGGCTGGAGGAGTAGTACCGGGTTTTTCGCGTTGATGACTGGTGTCAGGCAACGACGAGGCAAAATCGATCTCAATGGTATGGTGACTTGTAGTGAGATAGAAACTGCACACGAGCCAAGGACGGAGGGACGTTGCAGTTCAACCATTGATGGTTGTGATGGATAGGTGGAATCCAGAACACAGTTCCACGCGGGCGAGGGCTTTTATTGACTTTGACCCCCTTCCCAGGCCGAGGAGTTGATGGACAATGCTGCACAGTAATCGATTTAGGATAGATCAATGTCAACAGACCGCCAGGTCAGTCAAAGTTAATTAATCCTTGAATCATTAATCAATCGTTGAATCCTACTCCCTATTCAGTAATTAATCTGAGTCCTTGGCCCAATTCAGACCAATTGAGCATCTTGACAGAGAGATCGATCCTAAACATCTTTTTCAAGTCAATCCATAGGGCTGAAATGGTAGGGTGGAAAGCTCATCACACCGTGGAACACTGTACAGTTGGTGATGTGGTGCTCGATTGACTCCTGCCGTCAACTACGTGGCGAGGGGGTATGGCGTGGTACACCGTTGCTATCAGCAACGATGCCGTTGCCGGCCCAGACCACCATATCCATTGATCTGTTGAGATATCAGGACTGATAGGCTCCGGACAGGTGTGTCACGTACCGGACATGTCCTGCCTCACGATGCCGAAGGCAAAGCACCTCGATGGGTTCATCTGAGCTCCGGCGTAGCCTGGAGCTAAACCACTTGAGCTGAACGCCATGAGTCCCAGTGATGCGCCAACGAGTAGTGGGCCAAGTCGCGGTCCAAAGAGCGCGGCCTGCCGAGGGTCCAATCCCACCCCATACGCGAGATAGAGCATAACAAAGGACGAGAAAACCTCGTTCAAAAAGACTTGCCCGATGCTGATCTCCGCAAAATCCACAAAGCAGCCACCACCACTGAGCCTATTATGGACGTTAGACTTCGCGCGGGCTATAGCGATATCGGCTACATACCTGATGGATTTCTCCCGTCCCCATACTCCAGCCAGAAGTCCGCCAGCAACAGCAGCACCCAAGGTTTGGCCACACATGTACAGGACTCCTGGTTATTTGTTAGCTAGGTCAATACTTATCCAAGGAAATCACACCTCTTGAGACAGGGCACATGCCAACGAGAACAGAAAAAAAGGTGATCATTGGATTGATATGGCCTCCTGAAGCTGGAGCAGTGGCGTACATAAACAAGGGCAACAGTACTGCCCCAGAGACTCCAATGTAAGCGCCCAAAACGTTCGTGTTGTAGCTGTGTAATGTTGCTGCAATTTGGCCAGATGTGAACACAAGACCGGCACTAGCCACAGATTCAATGACCTGTGGTAATGGACTAAGTTAAGCACAACGTGAACGTGGAGTTACTTGACCGGAAAACCATACCGCCGATTTCCAGATTGAAGGCTGCCCCCAGCCGTCCGCAAAGTAGGACCTGTCTTTGTACCAAGGAAGGAAACCAGCCACCGATGGCCTCGCGAACGGCACAAAGGACCCGTTAAATGCGGCAATCTGCAACCCTTGGTCCATGAAAGTGGCAGTGTCTGACTCCTTCCGCCCACTCATCTGAGGTTCAGTCGTCTTGTATTTTCGAGAACCCATCATGTGGGGGGTAGGCAAATTAGGATGGTGAAGGTGCACATACTGTTAAATATATGGGAGCATGCAGCTTATCAATGCAATTGCGGACCGCCATATGCAAGTAGGTTGGGTTTTACCGTCGTGAGTGTGGAGTGAGCAAGTGCGGCACATGCAACGAACCGTCTTTCATTTTGGCTGAGTGAATACCGCCTGCACAGACTACATGAGGTTAGATGATGACAAATTAGCTGAGTCATTGCGGCGGCTGATACATAGACGCCCGGGCGCCCACCAAGGAACCGGAACTTGCATCTTAACAAACGGCTACATAGACGTTATGGAAGTGGTTAGATTGCTCGAATAATGTCTGAGGAGCAACAACAAGGCCTTATTGCAACCAAGGCATGAAATCAGACAAAGTGATCGTGACCCATGCTTTTCAGCCTGCAAATCGTTGCCTGCAGCTACAGAGTACACGATCATCGTTTGACAGCCTTCCCCAGCGAGGATGAAACCTCACCTGACGAAGCCAAGCCCAGAGTACCCAAGGAGCTTCTCCAAATTTCTGGTCTCTGGTCTAAAAATTGCTCCTCCCACCTTGACGGCCCATTTGCCTACATCACCAACCCCAAATCTCGACAGCAATGTGTCACTATGCGCGATGTTGCAGACATGTGCGGCGATTGTGATGTTGGTGCTATGGTCCCTGTGTCCGAAGGTCGCGAGTCATGCAGACTGGCAGGCGCGCTGTTCTGTTGTTAGTTTTCGGGGGGATTTCAGACAATAGTATAGCGTGCCTTCCCCGCCCAGGCGCCCTTGTATCAGCGCCCCTGTATCAGCCGCCAGTCATTGCCCCTTGTCTCGTGAAGCTCAGGATTTAGCTGCAAATCGTGTGCTGCGCTCTTGTACGTCATTGTGCCGGCAACGCTAAATTGGCATTGTGCAATAAAGTCCACAACAAATGTGGCCGAGTACAGGCTTGCGGGCTGAGTTTGCTTTCGCACTAGTCCCCGGGCTAAACGGCCAAACGTGACAGCGTAGGCTTTGGTTTCGTTAAGATGAAACCCAAGACATCACTGTTCCTGATGTCGCGCAAATTTGTTTCGCCGCCACCACATGTCGAACCTTTTGAGATCTAGCTAAACCTTGCCGTGGCTCTGTAGTGTTGCTAAGTGTATTCTGCACACTGCACCGCATATGTACCATACCGTTCATAGTGACACAGCAACGAAACGGCATGCTTTCGTCGAGGGCAGCCCTTGCATGCAAGATGACCTTCAGGGATAGCCACGAATACACGAGAGGTCTGCCCTCGGACACCGCTCATAATGCTTTGGCGGCACCGCTTACCCCGCGCGGCTCTGGGGCCCAACGATCGCGCTCAATTCTGAAGAACATTTTATTGCTCTGCGTTCAGATTTCTGCCGCCATTGCTTGCTACTTGACAGACTGTTCGGACCGAATCGTAAAGCGACAAGGGCACGGCGGCAAGAGACCATTGAGGCGAAAGCCGAGGGAAAAAAAACGAGCGAAGTGGGCGGCTGCATGTCGTTTCTCGCTCTTGCCCTTAATGCTTCATGTCATGGAGGTCAGGATGACCTGACAAACGCTGACTAAAATTCTTGAACGGACACAACATGATCCGGTTCCCCCGGGAAGGGGGGGGCGGGGAGCGGGGGACAGAGGCATGGCATGCCTGGGATACTTGAAATTCCTGCGCCAACCATACGCTTGTCATCAAAGGGTCAGCCGCCATGCTTGACTGTCAGTGCAGGGTTGTACTTGGACTCGGATTGCACAGTCAGAATTGGTAAGCTATGGTGGGCGGAGGAATCCTGGCCGAATTAGGTTCAGCTACGACGGTTTAAGTGGCGCAGTTTTTTTGGAGTTCGTCGATAATGCATCGCGCAGTGTAATTACTGGAAACGTTACCTATATCAGACAAAACACGGCGTCGAAAGGACTCATGCTACCTCGCACCTAGGTTCATGTGTTTCCCCGAACTCCGGCTGCAACCCCGCATTTGCGGAGACCGTCGGTACGAGTTTGCTACAGCGAAAGCAGCCATTGGCCCTTGAGTTGACTGAAACGGTCTGATCAACGCCCTCAGACAAGCACAGTCAACCAGTGTCTTCAGCTGATGACAAGCTCCCCTTCCGCGTTTTCTGTGTCTTCGAGAGTGGCCAGAAATGTCGCCGGTAGGATCTCACACTCCTTCCTCATTGGCGGTAAAACCGGCCAAGCGCCAGCCTTTAAAACGAGCTAGCGGTCGTTAAGCCGGACGCTAGCTGCCTCCACTGAAATGACCTCACATTTTACGCTTCCGCTTTTTCGGCCGGGGCACGACGGTCTTCCATACTAGTTTCTCCTGTAAATCGGATCGATCCATGCCAGGTGTTATGCAGCGTCTTCATGCCTTCGATATTCCAATCAATTACGACAGCCGCGACGACCATGACTTGGTTGTAACGCCTACCACGACAACAGGAATTTGAGACACAGTATAATGAAGCGACGTACACGAGAAGTAGCAGTGCAAGTGTCACGCTGAAAAATAAGTCGGGTGGCGACGACTTTTCGGAGACGCGCTGTCCCAGTGGAAACAGCAACTCGTGCGACCCGGGCGCAAATTAGGAGGAGGGCACAGAATCGAGCTGCGTACGTGATTTTGATCTCTGGTATCATAGCTTGTCAAGCGGCATTGGCGATCGAGACCGGGCCGTCACCAGACTGCGGGTCGGGTTCGCTAGAGTCGAAATGGACAGCGCGCTGAGCTCCTTCCGTGGCTGCAGCGTAGGAGACCGCGTGAAGCGGCGATGACGGCGTGCAGCCGTCCGTAGCGCAGGGCGCGAGACGCCATTCTCGCCCTTACGGGGGGCGTGCGACACGCGCTCCTCTGGCTAGGCCGCAAAGGGTCCTGGGACCTAGATCGAAGGGATCATTATCGTGAAGCGAGCTGGACGAGGCCGATGCCATCATCGCCGCCGCCACCGGCTGCGCAGAGCGCAGTTCGGGCGGATTACGGTTTACTTGGTAAGGAATAAGGTGTGTATTGGGCTCCTTTCTTAACAGTGGCATGCCGAGAAAGTGGGAATGCAGGGAGGGATGTCAGCTCGGCGCGATTGGTGCCGGTGCCTGAGGCAGCCACAACTCAGTGGACTTGGTGAAGCACAGTGTTTTGGAGCTGATGTCAATTTTAGATAGACTCTCATCAGCCTAGCACGTCCTTTGCCCCAATAGGGGCTTTAGCTTAATAGCTTCCCGGACGTTAAATAATATCACATCATATCACATGCGCGTTGCAATACCTTCGTAATCACCTGAATAGGTTCATGGAGATATATTCCCTCCACCATTAGCTGCGTATTATTCCAAGTTCGGGAGAATAACTAATCGCTGACCACTAACGTTTCCTTCCCTCAGGAGGTCCCACGCCACCTGTACCTGTGACAGATCGCCAACAACCCGGACTGGAAAAAGCCTCAGCTTTCCAGTCTGGACTGCATTTTCCAAATACTGCCACCACACCCACTTTGTAAATTCCTGGTTCCTGGGGTCGAGGTAATCGTCTATAAACTGTGCAAAGCGACAGCTTACGCCTGGCGGAAGCGTCACGCCTGGCCTCAGACCCATCGTAGAGAGGAATGACCCTCCGCCTTGGGCTGCCAATACCTGGCCAATCACAACTTGATCCCCTGCTGTATCGGCAGCTGCGAGAACTTGCTTGTAAGGTCCCAATGCGATCAGGGTCTGTGCCACTTCAGGAGACTTGCGGTTCACGAAGTGCGCCGCACCGAATGATCGGACCATATCTGCATTCCTTTCGGATGCAACGCCCACAACGCTGTACCCAGCTTCAGTAGCCAACTGCGTCGCATATGCCCCAAAGGACGAAGATGCACCCCAAATAAGAATATTTTGGAACTTCTCCTGGGACGTTGACCCCTTTGCTGGTTTGTCAAGTTGAAGATGGAGAAAAAGTGCGCTAGCAGCACCATACAGATTCGAGATGGAGCTGGCAGTGTCGAAAGCCAAGTCGCCAATCTTAGACCTAGGTGTCAGTCCATGAGCCCATCGAGCGAAAGACAATCGCTAACCTTGGCTGTGAGTTCCTGTGTGGTCAAAGCATATTTTTGATAAGCTCCAAATTTGGCATCGTTCCGGACTGTACCACCACTATTTGTAACCACACGGTCACCTGGCTTGAATCTTGTTACGCCATCGCCGACACTGACGACGGTTCCCGCGAATGATACTGCGTATCCTGAGGCTCAGCGCTGGTTCAACGGTCTTATTAAGAAGAATCAACTGACGTCCGATAATTGTGGGATAGGTCAGGGCGAATGGGAGTAATCCTTGCTGGATCTTGTACTCTGCTGGCTGCACAGCAACAGCCATAACCTGAAACATACGCTCCGTCAGCGGCCGTTCACTATTCGTTCTCTCTGAACTCCAAGATTTGGTATGCTAGGAATAGTCGTTGGGTTCTCCAAATCCCCGTTTGTTGGACCATGCAGTGGACACGTACCTTGACTAAAAGTTCATACTTCCCTGGTAGAGGCGTTTCTGCGGGTCGTACTTCTACCGACTGTCCAACATTTGGAAGCCAGGCTGCTGTATTCTGAAGTGGCTCCATCGTAACGTTTGGATCAATAGTCATAGTTGCCGAGTCAGCTGTGGACGAGGGGTTGAGGCTATTTATTAAAGCCTGTCAAAGTGGGGGCGGCTGTTACATGGGCGCCAAGGCGCCCAAATATCCTGGCGCGCCTGGGCGCCCACCGAAGAACCGGTACTTAAACCTTAACAATACAAACGTTTATGGGAGTTGTCAGATTGCTCGAATGACGAGTAGTGAGGAGGAAAAAAAAGGCGTTCTTACAACCAAGGCATGAAATTAGATAGGGAAATTGTGACCTATGCTTTCTGGCGTGCACATTGTTGCCTGCAGCGACGGAGTTCACGATCATCATTTGGCGGGCCTTGCCCACCACATGCGAGACCGCAGATGACGAACACAAGCATAGAGCACGCTCGCAGCTTGTTCAAATTTCTTGTTTCTGGTTTCAAAATGCTCCTTCCATTTTGACTGCTCATTTGCGTACGACACCAACCCCATGTCTCGACAACTATGTTATCACTACGGCGATGTTGCAGACATGAAGTGGTGGTGGTGTTAGTGCCATGGTATCTGTTGTCCGAAAGGCTCCGAGTCATGTAGACTGGCAGACGGACTGATGTGTTGTCAGTTTTGCGGGGGATTTCAGCCAATAGTATGGCGTGCTTTCCTCGTCGGCGCCCCGGGGCGCCAGGATATTTGCGCGCAGGGGTATCAGCCGCCCAAAGTGGGGCCGGCGGCAGGATTCTTTGTCCGTGAGGTCTAATCGGCTTACTCAGTGCCGCCACAATTTTGTCAGCTGAGAGTAACTCAGTTTGACCCACGATGGCACTTGTGCAGGCAATTGTGAATGCTTCGTCATTGAAACTGAAGTTTTTATTGGTCTCCTCTTGAGATGCTTGCTGTTCTTGAGGATTGTGTATTTATCCTCATTTTTACGTTGTTTTGTGCGTCGGTGTGCATCAATTAGCGGTGTGTGCGATATCCTTCACCACATTGCATAGCCTCCATGGGCCTGTTGTCGCACATAGAGCAAGCTTCATATTGCATAACATCTGCACTGAGAATATTTGCCCGCGGAAGCCGATGCTATAATCCGTGTGTTAAGGTCGAGCGCCTGCACGCGTTGTGCTTTGACTTCGGTTGAGGTCAAAGCTCAAACACTGGTTGCATATATTTGCACACTAGCTTCAATTACAGGGACTTTGCACCACAAAGCAAATATTTCCTTTGTGTATAAAGAGCAGCGCACTGTCGTGCGCTTGCAGATAGCTCTTCAAGATAATTCTCATCAATTAACACGATGCCAACTGTAATCCCTGTGGAGCCAATTGTCTGACACCTGTAGCAGGTAGGTTCGGCGCACACGCACGTACCATCCAGGTACCCTTTCCGCCACTCGAACAGCTCACAGCGGCTGATACATGGGCGCACTGGCGCCTGTGAGAAAAGGACGATACTATGGCTAGAATTTCCCTAAATCTGGGGCTAGAATTCCACTAAACCTGACAACAGAACAGCGCATCTGCCAGCTTGCATGATTCAGCGCGTTTCGGACAACAGGGACCACAACACGAACATCACAACCGCTACGCATGTTTGCAACATCGCCGTAGTGGCAACATGCTTATAGAGATTTGTGCTTGGAGTCGTATAGTCAAATGTGAAGGAGCATTTTAGACCAAAGACGAGGAATTTGAACAAGCAGCGTGCGAACTCTATATTCGTGTTCGTCACTTGCGGTTTCGAATGCTGTGGGTAAGTGTCGCCCTGCACGTGTGCATAACTGACTGACGACCGGGCAGAAGGTCCCGAGTGAATTTGGGAAACAAAAGACTCTTGCATGTTCCAACTACCATTGACTGGCTGCTAGCTTGTGTAACGGGCTGCGCCCGTGTGGGTCTCGGCATTCGCTCTCGACCTGGACCCACACGAGCCTCTGAGCTCCGCTCAAAAGCTCGTGTTTCCTTTCTGCAACTTTCTCTTGTTTTCTTTCTTTCTTTCCTTTCTCCTTAGCTTTAGGATACTCGTTGCAGTCGCTCAGCTAGTTGTCAACACACTCAGTTGAGACCGTTACAGCTTGTTATTATTGACCGTAGGCGACAATGGCTCCATTGAGCTGTTTGTGCGATTAAATGAGTGAGTTATTTGGTAGATGAAACAATGGTGCTGCCGTGACCTTCGCAGTGTTCTATAGCTTGTGCTGGCCGCTAGCGCGAGAGCGACTTGGTATTGATAGCAAAACCCACCAAATGGCGATCTTGAACGTCGTCGCTGCAACCAACAATGTGCACGGCGGAAAAGCATGGGTCATGATCACACTATCCGATTTCATGCGTTGGTGGCAATAAGGCCTTTGTTCCTCCTCACTCGTTCTTCGAGCAATTTAACAACTTCCATAACGTCTGTGCGGCCAGCTGTTAAGATGTCAGTACGGTTGTTCAGTGGGCGCCCAAGCGAGCCAGGATATTTGTGCGCCTGGGCGACCATGCATCAGTTGCCCTAGCTCACTTCTAAGGCACCTTTGCCTTGATAGACAATATCTCGGTTGTGTCACAGTGGTGTGTAGCCTTTCCAAGAACCCATCGCTGGCCGCCGAAGCGGTCTCTTCCCAGCGCCTCTTCCATGCCTGGTGTTCACGACAGACTTTTCGAGGGGATTGCCCATGCATAACCCGGCGACTGATCAGAGTTTCTGTTGTCTGCACACACAGATTGGAACAGAGAGAATGAACTTGCTCATCTCTAGCTACAGGAAGGAATGGAAGGTTGCGATTCAGAGAGTCGAAACTGGCAAATGTCGACAGCGTCACAGATCCTTCTAAAAGCATCCGTCCAACAGTTTCCACCTATGTACATGCATCGCTGTGTTCCTGCGCCCCATCTTCCGTCGAGGAGCTGACAAGCAGCATATCAGAAATTTGGATCCCTCGGCCAGCCAACGTTTTCAGCAGCTCGACACAGCGTAACTCCTTTAGACGAGAGAGGGTTGAGTTATTTCGTGTGAAAGTATCTTTCGCAATCCACAGAGGGAACAGCAGCATTATTGGGCCTGCCATGCCTTTGTCACTGGAAGTACTGTAAGCCGCGGAGTAACAGATGTTGTCTGCGAAGTGTGCCGCGAGGACACTAGGGTTTGGCTGTACAAATTCCCCATCGACATGCGGCCAGTAGATGAGTCTCCGGTAGTCACCCACGAACCCCAGATCTGCGTCGCCGGCAACGTCGCTAGTGCTCTGACAGGCCATGATGCATTTCATCAGCATCGCCATTGCAGCCCAATAATGGATCAATGACTGTGCCATAAGCAAATTCGGGAAGTGAAACCGCAACGGAAGGTCTCTGCCGTAACCCAAGCATGTAGAGCTCGTGGTTCGAGGTGGAAGTGACCAAATGCATGGCGACGTGTATTCCATCCTCAGCCTGGTTTCCCAGTCGAATAACTTCTCCGCTATCTTCGATGCTCTTATGAAGATATCTTGAGCAAAGACTCTTAGCCGCATTTGGTCGCCGCGGAGCCCAGATAAGAGGGTAGCATCGTGCAACAACTCCGGTACATCCACCATTTCGTGGATTAACATATCGTAGTAGGAGTCCTGGCTCGTTATTCGGGAGATGATCCTCAAGTTAGGCTCTGCGAAAGGATAAGAGCTTCTTTTCCCGGCCTCCAAGTCGTGCCGATTTTCATGCAGAGGCAGGGCCTCAAATACGAGTGCTGCCCACAGACCGGTGACTCTGAAGCGGAGAAACAGGTCCCTGCCGAGCTGGTTCTGCAAGATGCTCTCTCCCCGAGTTTTGAGCAACTCGCCGCCGCCTTTGTTGTGAGTTAACCAGCCGTGATGTGCTAAGGCCCCTGAAGGCGGAGAGTAAACCTAGAATTATTAACATCAGTTTTTGACCGACTTCTCCGAGGTTCTTGCTGGCTGTGAAATGTCATCTCACCTACTTCGGACATTCCTAAACACATAACTGTAGCGAGGACATTGTCATCGGGGCAAAAGTTTGCTACAGAAATCAACTGTGACAATTGGCGAATAGCATGCCCATACAGAACCATGGATCGCTTCTGTAAACGCGTGTCGCGCGCAGTGCGTCCCAGGCAAGCCGCCGAAAGAGTCATAATGGCCTGATCAAGCACGTCTACATTGCCGTGTAGGTGCGGCAGGACGCAAACCCAATAGTGATGCACATACTCGCATTTATTTAGCTTCGCGTCCTGGTTTGGGCAAAAATCGTGTATGAATCGAGCAATGAGTTGTCGTTGCTGCGATATTCTTAAGTCGGGTGACTTTGACAGAGGGGCTGGGTCGGCCTCGGAGTTCGGTATGTAAATCTTCCAGCGATGCAGCCTCGTCGCGACTGTAGATACCGGTGGTTGCGGCAATTCTGTCGGTGTGTCGATGCATTGGAACCGATGGATAAAGAGAAGTGGACGCTCGTAGCCGCTGCATACTCGACCGCTCCTCGTACACCTAGAGCAATACGGCTTCTCTAGTCCACACTTACGTAGGTTGGTGTTAATGGCGCTGAAAAAAACGGTGATTATGCGTATCTTACCTTAAGTTTCCTTGACAAGCAATTGACGCATGCTTTAGACCTGCCAGGCACGCCAACCATCCTGGCACATAGTCACCATGCTTTCGAAAGTCCGTCTTACTTATTGCTTCCGGTATTCGCGCTCGTTGCGTCCGGTGGGAGTCGGCATGGAGTTCGGTAAGTTTGCTGATGGAAGCTGCGCGGGAAGCACCCAGCTATGAAGTGCCATGTATGGCTCTGAGATCATGACTTTGGGTGCCATTGCCCGAGATCCTCCACTTCGGTGACACTAAAGCCGAACTGCTGTCGGACTTAAACAGTGGCGTTCTTGTCGACCCAGGGCGGAGCACTGTGACGAACAGGATCTAACCTTGACCGTCACGGTCGCCACCAGGCTCGCTGGAGTGCACAAATACTGTGGCGAGCACAACTACGTACGGCCAGACACCACGGATGACTTAGCGTAGAAGTTGTCACCTGAGCTGCGCTGAAAATTGTACTGGCACCTCCATAGTATAGTTGTACTTTGTATTAGCATCTGAAGTGGCTCTCTCACTGATGATTGCGAGGCGCTCAGTTATTCCATGTAAACGTCCATGCATTAGAGTATTACTGTGCGGGAAAGACTGTAGGTTGCTTGGATGAAACTGCCGCAGCGAGTGTAGTTGAGGCAAAAGGTTTGGATGCAAGTCTTCGCGTGCAAGACACCTGACTGTGAATGCCTGGCGCAACTGGTGGAGAACGGGTCATCCCCAGACATCCCACACAAGCACCCCACCACTGGCCGGCTGGTACAAGCTCGCGGATTGTGTCTTAAAGAGGCTAAACCGCATCTTGTACCACAGACAGGGTGCAGGGACAGCCCCCTCTGCAGCGACGCTGCATTGCGCGACGCATAACATGGTTCAACGAGAGACTGTCCTGGTTGCGCATGAGTACCGCCTTTGTCGGTGTCTTTCTTACCAATAACACTAGCCCACGTGTCTGTTTACGGTACCAATTTTGTAATGCGTAACCATGTCTGGCAGGCGTTAATAGGTCTTTCCTGGTGATAAAGGGCAGTTATGCAAGCATGTCAAGGATATACTTGGAAAGCCGGACGACGGGTGCTCGGATTGAGCGGAAAGTAGCGTAGAGCTGTTGCTATGGCGATGTAGAGACTGATCCCCGGCGTAGCAGACTGCAATATTATGGCGCCAGACCATTCTCTGTGCCAACTTCTGGTGGAGCTCAAAAGGCATTGCAGCCTACACATATCGTCGAGGCTACGTGTTGAAACCGCAATTGATGTAAGCCTTCGTCAGGATTGGGGTCGGGCGGTGGCGCGCCGTAAGTTATTCACCTTCCTGACGTCACGACCTATCCAGCCAACAGCGACTGTGAGGGCACTTGGATGTGGCAAACACAACCAGCGCTGTGAACCGAGGAGCTGTGGGGTAAAGACTGAATCGTGAGGCACGTTTGGCGGCCTTCAGTAAAGTGGAGCAAAACGCCGATGCTAAGGTTATCGCCACAGCTATCACCGACAGCCTATCACCGACAGCCTATCGCCGAAAGATGTGACCGACAATTATCAGCGGCTAACTTTCCACGGACGCTCCGGCGCCTAACTTTAATTACGTTGTCGATAAATTCGAGCGTCATTCGCGTCTACCCCTCATGTTCCATATCAGAAGTATCACTCGGAAATATTTATGGTGCAAGGAAGCAACTACCATGCCTTCTGTTACCGCCACTTTGCTCCCACTTCAGGGTACGTCAGCTATCGTCACGGGTGGCTCCAGAGGAATTGGCGCGGGGATTGCCCTTGAGCTCGGAAGACGTGGGGCTGATGTGGGTTTATTTTGCCTCACATTGCCCAGTGCAGCGACTGATCGTTAAACTCCAGGTCATCATCGTCTACTCTAGTCCGGGCAGCGAGCACCTAGCTCAGGAAGTCGTGACGACAATCACCACGCTACCTCACCAACCTAGGGCTTTGTGTATTCGCGGCGACCTCAGTGACATACATACGCCGGGCGCAATAATAGAAACGACCAAGAATTGGCTGCGAGCGAACGGCAAGGAAGGAAAGATACATATTCTTGTTAACAATGCCGGTGTGGAATTAGCCAAATCGCTTGGCGACATCACACCCGAACAGTTCGCAGCGGTGTACGATCTAAACGTCCGTGGGACCTTGTTCATGACCCAGGCTGTCCTGCCTTATCTAGCCGCTAGAGGTCGCATCATCAACATCTCATCGGTGGGCGCTCGTGCCGCATTCGCGAAGCTTTCTGTGTACTGCTCCTCAAAAGCAGCGATTGAAGGTCTGACAAGGTGTTGGGCTGCCGAATTGGGGCACAATGGGACGACGGTCAACGCCGTTAGTCCTGGTCCGGTCCAGTCTCAGATGCTCGACAACATCCCGCAGGACCTGGTTGAGGCACAAAGACAGGCGACACCGATAGAGCACCGCGTCGGGACAATGGATGAGGTGGCTGGTGTCGTTGCATGGCTGGCGAGCGAGGAGAGTAGCTGGATTACGGGTCAGACAATCAGTGCAAGTGGTGGCTGGGCTGTCTACTAAAAAATATAAAATGAAATGAAAGATACTTGAAGGAACAGCATAAACTCTAACTCTCGGAGCTTCGATTCACGCTTGTCAGAACTTGAGTAATCAATGTAGCGTTCATCTGCATGAGATGACATAAAGCTTCTTCACGGGCTCGTGTGCATCATTTACTACTGGTCACCAAACCTTGAGCCCTTCTGGAGGCTCCGTTACACATATACGATTTGGACTCAACAATGTGCACTCGGGGCTTACCACGTCCCCTCGAACAATACTCTACGATCATCCATGCATCTGCAATTCCAGTGAGAGTATTGAATTCTTGATTTTTGTTAGTTGAACGTGGGAACTTTGTGATGCGTGTGGATATCGTCAGCTGCAGCTCCGCCTATACGGAAGATCGCGCGATACAAAGGCCGGCCACTGTCGCATTATTTGGTACCGTTGAAGCGCAAACTGACGAATGGCGCAGGGTCGCGAAATACTTCCCAAAGAGGTTAACCTGCATTTAGTCTAGCGCCCTCGTCCAAAACAATGTCTGGCTAAGTCGCGGCGATGGTGCTGGTGGATCCAGCCGCAAATCTGATGCTAGTTTCGGCGTTAGTGCTTTCAGTCCGGACGGGCATCTTGGTGCCGACAACACAGTTTAATGCCTATTGGATTGCGAAGCCTGATGTGTTAGTTCATTTCTTCATTAGATCTCATGATTCGCCTCGCTTAGACAAATACCGGCTCAAACGCCGGGAAAATTTTCGTCAGGCTGCGTGAAAATGGAGAGACTTGCACAACTGCCCAACTAACGCCGAGCACTGATATTTATCGCCGAAAGTTCAATTACTTTGTCCAGACATTCAGCCCGGCTGTCTTGTGAGCTTCATGCCTCCCAACATAAAAGTGTACTACTCAGAACCATGCTACGCAAACGCATCTCGTTCAGGGAAGCAAGATTTAACACCATCCATGCGTTATAATCACCCACAATGGAACCCATTTGCGTAGTCGCGGTTGTCTCACCGGTGCTGGGGAAAGAGGAGCGAGTACGCTGGCAATGTTCCCTTCTTCCATTATTATGGTCTCTAGATGCTAATTGGTAGTGGCAATGATCAGGTCAAATCGCTTCTTCTCAGCTTTGCTGAAAGTGTCAAAGCTAAGGAATTGAACGCCGCGCAGTATCTCGTAGCAGAGCAATACGGCAGCAATGGTAGCGAAATGTGCAAATTCGTGGTGCAGGAAACTTGTGCGTCACCTTTCATTATATTATGGCGGAATCTTGATGGGGTGGCAGCGAAAAGAATTACTAATACATCACAGATCTCACTGAAGAAGCATATAATGACCATTTCAAAACCGAGCATTTCGCTGAGCTAGGAAAGAAGTTTAATGAAGAAGGCTTGTTGGCCGAAGCATTAGACGTCAAAAGAATAAGACCTGTTGGGGGGTTTCCTAGTCGATTAGCCAGTACTCCAACTGTTTGCAGGGAAAGAATAACACAGTGATACACCAAGCACTGTCCGATGTACATCCCTGTCGAGATTGCATGGTATCAATAGAAATGATTTACACGGACTCTCCGCGCGCCTGGGCTGCTGGACTTGCCTCCAGTACTGCTGTCATTTGACGGTAGCATGGTCCTTGCGCATAATTGGAGTAGTTTTACCAGCCAACCTCGCCATATATATACTCGACAATGCTAGACAAACGCCGAGAGACAAGCGGCTTCAGTATGATATGATAGTAGTAGCTTCGGGTACTCAGCTCACGATATTGAGGTTCATCTAGCATACTCACCCACCGTAAGACTCAGCAGCCATGCCAGTAGCACACTTACCTGACTCATATGACGACCGCATCGCTTGAATTGGCGTCGGCTCCGCCTGGGTCTAGACCGAGTCTCGTGGAATGCTGCGTGTGGGACTGGAGCGGCCATGCTGACGGCATTAGGCGTCGTATCATTGTGCCCTGGTTTGGTCGCCCTTGGACCCTCGGCCCCTGCCTTCAACCTGACAGCAACTTAGCCAATGAGTCAAATGCTACTAGAGCGGAGGCCACTGACGAGCAACGCGTGCATTTTGGCCCCGAAATACAGTTGCTCGGGAGTAATTGCGCCTCCGACCTTAGCTTAAAACCCGCGGCGCTGACAAGGATGTTGCATCTCTTTATCGCACTCGTCAGCCATTTCAACGGGAACCATTACGTAAAACTGAATATGACTGAAAGAGGCCGAAGAGTTGCAGGCATCATTCGTGACTCGACGGCCTCGGCGATGACTTCCTATGGGAGACACAGGTACCGAGAGACCTGAGCGCTACTTAATTGGGAGACTCGCACATTTTGAGCGCTTGCCCTCCGGACCTCACACAGTCCAAGTCGGTGAAGCTTTCCTTCTTTCCACCCCGTCCGAGGGGTGATCTGCTGGGAAGCTTAACCTGGTTCCAGTACCTGCCACGCTTTCTGTGGACGACGAGTGCCAATCTCTGCAGCAAGGCATCTGGCCATTTATCCGGTCCGTTTTCAGCTGATCGGCATATCGGCGATGAGAGTGGCAGGTCATGTTCGATGTGGACCAGTATAGCTTTGCCACGATGCAGCTTCGCCAGCAATTGGGTGCCATGTCTCCACAGGCCGTCCAGTCAGCGCCATCGAGCGACTGCAATCACACTTCGCCTTCCGTCGGTGATGAACCCCTCTCTCTTACAAAGTCTTGCCTTTTGCATCGAAGCAGTTCTGCGGCCTAGTAGCAGGTTCAACCCCCCCGGAGGCTCGCAAAGCCGACTTGTTTAGGTTTCCGAGAGTCAAGGCTCTTCGTAACCCTTTTCTTATCAAATCCGGTTGCGGTGTCCCGACCAATGCTCTCGCTCAGGCACCCACATGTACTGACACTAGAAGTCATTTTAGGTCCCTTTCGGCGTGGCGCCTCTCGCAGAGCTCTTCCATGCCTTCGACATACCCATCAATTTCGGCGGCGACGACCTCAACTGCGGTTTGGCGAACTGTAATGCCCCACCGAACGGTTTTACAATAAACGACAGTTGTCTCTATGCTCAAAACAACCACCAGCTCGACTTCAGTCCACAGCAGCAACACGAAATCCACGAACACCAGGATCAAGTGGCACTTTCAAGGAGCAGCAGCCTGAGTTCCGCGCTGGCGAGCGACACAAATGCTGAAGGCTCAAACGGAACGCGGTGTGCCAGCGAGGAGGATACCAAGCTATCGCCAGCGCAGTTTAGGAGAAAGGTACAGAATCGTGCTGCGTACGTGACTCCGCTCCTGATTGCACGTGATACGCTTGGGCTGGTTGAGCGACGTCCAAGCAGCCCAGCGAGGAGCGCACAATGTTCCTTTATGCCTAAGTTTGCTGAGAGACGTTTAAATTCTAGCCAAAAAGCCTTCCGTGAGAGAAAGCAGAATCATGTCAGAGACCTCGAAGCCAAGCTGGCCAATCTCAAGGTCACTCAGCAGGACGCGCAGGCTGAGAATGAGCGTCTCAAACATGACCTCCGGAAGCTGTCATTCGAGATAGAGCTTTTCCGGGCAACATCTGCTAGCATGAACACCAACTTTGACTTACGTTGCTTGAAGCCCATCGGAATGACGTGCGCGGCATATAACCACCCCCCCTCCCCCCGCTTCAACTGTACTGTTCTTCAGCGGCGCAAGGATAGGTCCACAACTTTGAGGAGGGCAACCGGGGCCCGACGGCAGCAATTGATCGGGGTCGGCGCTGCTTGGGATTATATTGTCTCCCACGATCTTTTTGAACGTGGCCTAGTCGATCTAGGCCGGGTCACGGTTCTTCTGAGGCATTCTGCTCGCAATGGCCCACATGGCCCCGTTTTCGATGTTACGGACGTTGTCAACGCGATCGAGCAGAGCGCCGGGAGTATCTCTGATAACTTGCTATAGTCAGCTTCTGCGCCGACATTTGTGGATAGTGTGAAAACCGAGGTCGACGAATTCGAGGCGAATCTCTCGGTGGTCACTCAAGCAGAACACCGGGTCCGCGCAAGTCTTGGGCATCAGAATGCTCGAAGTGACCCAACCGACATTGTGGATGTAAGTGGATCAACGGAGAGTGGCAAAAAGGAGACCCAGATGTGTGGGCTGCTCTTACTGAGGATAAGACTCCATGCGCGGGGAAGGGCAGAGAGAGCACAGGAAGGGGCATGGTCTGTCAGGAACCCTGGGATGAAGTGAGGAAAGGACGGCAGGTCGAGAGCGATGAATTATCAACCTCATTTTAGTTCTAAGGCGAGTTCCAAGGTTGAGGGCCGAATGTGCTTCTTGTGCGTCGCGGGCCGTCATCTGATTTTGCCTGTTCGCTCCAGCCACCTTGCTCAAGCTTGTCAGTGGCGAATAGCCGCCGCGCGAGGAAGGCTGCTGAAGTAGCTCTCCTGCCATGTTACATATAGATTGTACAAGGCCTTGCCGTCGCCTGGCCGTATTAGTGAAACTCAGGTCAAAACCAACGTGGGGCGAGAGAGTTGTAACAGTCATATCGCTGTCACTGAGCACTCTAAAACAATTAAAACAAGTCGTCCTAGGGACACAACGTCCTTCGCGGCATCCGTAGTGACTGGTTCAACCTGCCTCCAGGTTGCCTTCAGCAAACAGGCCCACATTGTGAACTGTGACTGGTATTGACCTGCCTCTCTCGGCTTGCGATTTTCTTGAATATCTGTCGATGGCAAGGCTGCGGTCTGCTTAGGACGCACAGGACCAGATTTAACTGGCTCAAGGCACTATCATCGAATATAGACTCTGGAACTACCTAGAGTAGCTCGTCCGAGCTTCCCGATGCACTCTGCTCGATGGCGTTGACTATGTCCTCCAACTCAAAAACGGGACCGCGGCTGCCACTATGGGCACGGTACTGAAGTAGCTCCCTCACTTTGGCTACATTAACGACCCCACGCTTGAATAGGTCGTGAGAGACAATGAAATCCCAGGCTGGGCCCACTTCAAGCAACTTGTGCTGGGGCGCCGCGGTTGCTCCGCACCAAGAGACAGGCTTGAATTGGTATTGCTGAGATGCATGAGGGCCACAGTTGTCATGGTCGTGCCGTAGGAGTGTCGGGGGGCTGCATGATCCGAGGCTGCCATTAATTATGGCGGGTACTGCCCTCAACGCTTCTATTTCTGTCGACATTTTCTGAATTTTGAGCTTGAGGCGCTCATTCTCCGTCAATAAATTCTGCTGGGCGACCTGGAGACTCTCCAATTCTGCTTCAAGGGCCTTCACGTGCTGCTCCTTCCTCAGACGGAAGGCTCTTTGGCTGTGGCATTCAGACAGCTGTTAGCGGTCTATGAGCTGGCATAGGTCGCTCTTACGTGAGATACAGAAGTTGGGTCACTTACGCAGCCCGATTCTGCGCCTTCCTCTTGAATTTTGCCGTCAAGGTCTTGCCACCATCGTCGGCGGTATTTTTGGCAGCCTTGGAGCCACTGGCGCCCGTCTCGCCATTGCGTGCGGCTGCTAGGGTGATATGCCTCGAGAGAACTGTTTGAAGCTGTTCCTCTTGCTTGTTTTCCTGGAAGTGATCTGAATAAGGATGCGCGGAGCCGATTGTGTGATGCAGAGGGGTTTGGTTCTGAGCAATGAGGCTGTAGTTGTGGGCGCTACCGAAGTCGATGGTGGTATCGAACGCATGGAAGAGCTCGGCAGCGGGCGTCCAATCGAGGCGAACCTGAAAGGGACGAAAAGGATCAGAAGAGCTCGGCAAGCAAGTAGGCACGACTCTGGAGCTTGCCAGAGCGGTGATGTACGTGACCATTGCGAAGGTTGGGGTAATGCAGGGTGACTGGAGCTATTAATAGCTATAGAGCGATATTCGCTCAAGGAGGCGACTTTGTGGCCATGCAATGAGCATGTGATAGCAGAGCTGTTGTGATTCAAAGGTAGTACGAGGCGAGAATATCACATACAGGAGACGAGGTGTAGCTGTAGCCAATCGACTGTGCTGACTGGAATATCAGAGGACATACAGGCTCCTCGTGCTGGGGAGGCTGCGTATTGGCTAAAGGGTATTGGGGCGCACCAGGCATGACGTGCAGGTCTCATTAACACTTCAACCGACGCTGTATGGCCGTCCTGCTGTGCCGCTATTTGTGGCACAGTGTCCGCGCGAGCGACGGAGCAGCGAAGTTGAATTCAGATCGGACGGTAAGGCGAAATGAAAAGGCAGGCAAGAAATCGGCATGAGGCGTCGAAATGGGTGCACGGTTATCGTGTCAGGTTGCCGTGTAGGCTGGCGCTGTGTCCTCTTGATTCTCCAAAACGGCGGCGTCGCCCAAGCCAGCGGTGGAGCGGGATGGCGGGATTGAATGCTGGGAGTCTGGGACACAATAACGGGCTAGTGGGTACAAACAACGTGGGAACGGTCCAGACCAGACCCCCAAGGTATCCTAGAGCCGCCAATAGAGGCAGGGAAGGTCACCCCGGCTAATCTTGGATGAGATGTTGCCGGCAGGCAACGGTTGGGCAACGATTAGGGTGGCCCACACTTATTGTTCTTGAACGAGGTGAGACTCAATGGTTGAATCAACCATTGTCGGCCATCTCATTGAGGCTCGAACCAAGTAATGATCATTGCATCTGCAACAGGCCAGCTTAACGATAATACGAAAATTGTTGCCAAGTTGCATCCTGTCCTGCCCCAATGACCATTAGGATGCGCGATTCCAGCGAGAAATGTGTGATGTAGAGAGTTACGCCCAGGACAGGATGTCGGTGCGACCAGGCCACTGGCTAAGAAAGCTGCATGTGTTACTACAAGTCCAATTGGATAATTTTGGCGTTGAGGGTTAAGTGTACCCGCACTCGTGCGGGTACAGCTTCCAAGCACTGCTAGGAGAACGTTTCAGCATTAGTTGTCGCTTGCCATAGGCTACCTCAGGCCACAGCGAGCTTAAATTCTGCATATGCTTAATTGGAAACCCTTTGGATTGAGCTGTCCGTGTTACCCACCCACTGCCTGGGTGGCGGTCAACAATCGAAGCACAAGCACGCGGCGCCAACTCTGAACGGAGTGCGTTGCCTCTTGGGCACGAGTGCTGGGCGCGAGTGTCCCACCGTGGTGGTAAGGCCCACCATTTTAGACTCGCGCGCAAAGCCTCGCTCAAACTCACTATCTGGGGCCTCGATGTTGCACAACCGGCATCGCCAAGAGCACTGCATGCCGAAGCTCGGGCCTCCGGCAGCCAGACCGCCAAAAGCCTGGCTAAGCGGCCGCCCACATCTCTGCAGCGTTGTTTAGCAGTGCCAAAGTCCAATGTGGGGTCCCAACCCAGATATCTGCCGGCGCACGCCTGTCATCCCTTTAACCTGTTTTGGAGACATTTGGCGACCCAATGAAACGGGGCTTACCGGATATTCACCGGCCACTAGCGCAGAGTCTGTAGAACATGATCGTTGGTATCAGACAGTTGGCTTCCCCAAGGATCACAGCTGGCGACGTAGTAATTGATGAGAATTATTTTGAAGAGCTAGATGTAGGTGCACGACAGTGTGCCACCTGTTTATACGTAAAAGGAAAATTTGCTTTGGGCTGTTGCACGGCACATGTGCATAATTAACTGACTGATGACCGGGAGAAGGTCTCCAGTGTGAATTTGGACAACGAAAGACTCTTCCATTTTCCATCCAAGGTTGGTAATCTGTACGATCCGGTTGAAGTGGGCATCTGAGACATGGCAGGCAGAATCCAAGGCGCCTGAAACTATCGCCATCGACGGCGGGCAGCAAGTGCTGTTAACGTTCACTGGAATGAGCCGCTTAACATTGACATCGGAGTTTCCGGGACGGTGGATAGGGGCAGTATTGAGAGTGAAGAGGATTAGCGATTTAGGGAGCCTTATGCAAGTCCGCACTGGAGGGGTAACCGCTGGTATGGTTCCGTCGAATTACGACGTGGAATCCTGATGCACGAGATCCGGCCACCATCGCCAATATTAATGGCGAGGAGCTCACCAGTCTCAGGGCGCATACAAACAATGCTATCGAATGAAGTAACCACGAGCACATCAAAAGATCAGAATAGACCTCACTGAACCAAGTCGACCTGAGCTTAGAGACGGCCACCAATGCAGACATGAAAGATCTAGGAGCTTACAGAGCGCTGAGAATACTACATTGGCAAGGGGGTCGCAGTGCGCACGGTGACCCAGCACTTACTAGCACACATAGTATTCACTCGAACCTATGATATTGAGCGCTTTGATGAAGACAAAGAAGGCCTTCTGTAGGATAATGTATCTGTCTCAATTGAGTTCGTTGACAACTAGCTGAGCGACTGCAACGAGTGTTTTGGGGGTAAGGAGAAAGGCAGATGTAAGAAAGAAGGGCATGAAGATGAGAGAATGGAACGCCATTTCTTGAGCAGAGCTCCGGAGCCGGCGTAGCTCGGTCGGGCACGTCGCGGACATCCATACATGCCCAACGGGTTACCTAGATACCGCAACGCCCCAATTCCGCTATCGGCAACTCGGCGTCTTCCGCTTGAGATTTGAATTCAGACTACTTCAGTCCCTAGCACCGTTGCGGTGTACATTTGCGATTGCGCGCTCCAGTGGGATGTTAGCGGGAATGTCGAGGCTTAGATTGAGGAAGTGCTTCGCAATCGTCTGCACCTCCTGCAAGACCCTTTTCCCCCTTGGCCATATGTTCGCAAATCTCTTCAAGACACCCATAAACAACCTGATGCGCTCCCGAGCGATGTGCAATCTTTCGCGGTCAACAGGAGATTTGCATAGTGACAGCTGGGCAATGGTAATAGTGGCTATCATAGAGATCGTGAAAGGCGAATAAATTGCCATATTTTCAGGCATAGTCAGCAACTCGACCATCCTCTCTACAGCGCTTACCACCTTAAGATTGTTGAACTTGTCGTCGTGGGGATGCGTCCTCTGCAAAGATTCGAGTGATCCAGACGATTTGAATACCAAAGCATTATCAGGACTATTTTTCAGGCCAGTAGGCAATTGTCCATAAGCGCGAAGCGTGTATCTAAATGCAGGTTAACCGACGCTCAACTTTACATTGAGCAGACTGCCGGTCAAAAGTGCTGCAGTCAGCCCTGGCATGAACTTACGTATGTCGCAAGGCGTGGCCCATGAAAAGCATAGCATCCCACCGACCGTCATCCCTTAGCACGTGGCATTTGGCTCTCGGCAGCAACGAGGCCCACGCGGCAATACACGTATCCACATTGGCATGGGATTCTCTTGCATTCGCGTCTGGTCGTTGCGAGGCGCTGTATGTCTGCACATCAAGGCTCCGGTGAAGTCCAATGACGTGGGCGTAAGAAGAAAATCCAGCACCTGCGTCGGACGTGAATTCACGAACATCGTAATCGTCAAGCGTTTTTGAATCGGGGATATCCTGACGAATTAGTCGGCGTTCTAGGCTGCTCGGAATAAATTGGAGGGACAAACCCCAGTGTCGTATTCAGACTCTTCGCAGGGGAGATCCACCGTCGCGGTTAAATGTCGTCGACTTGTGTGGAGGTAAGATCTGTGAGTGCTGCCAGCAATGTGCAAATCGGTGGTATAGATTTGCCACCATGTACGTCTCCAGCTTTCAGCGAAGACACTATCACCTCCGCTATTGTCCGTCGCGTACTGCTTTTTGTGCATTCCAATAGCAACAGCGTTATAGACAGCCATTTGGAGCAGCTGCTCGGACAATTTGATGTTATCGCACCAAAAACTGGCAGTGCAATACAAGATCAGTGCTTGAACTGCATAACCACTCGTCCACGGCAGTGTCTGAGCCATGACAACTCTTAACTGCCTTTCGACAACCTCAGATGATATTGACGAGTACAGTGAGCCAATGAAATTCATGACAGAGAGTAACATCTCTACCCCAGGGATCCTGACGTCCAGCCTGCCACAGAGAAATTGAAAGGGCAGGACACACGGGTGCGCATGATGAAAATGTTCGTAGTAAAGCTCTATCAGCTGCGGCGAATAGAGCGTTGTTGTAGGTGAATTAAGTATGTTTTCCTGGACGCCAGACCAACTACTGGTCCTGTAATCGCCTTGATCTGCTTCGTACAGAGAACGTTTGATGAGGTTGGCAGCTTGGCTGGACCGTGTTGAAGTCATAGCCCTGCCACCGCCCCGGGATGGTGAATAATTGCATTCACCTCCAATTTTATGGCATCTGTCAATATCAAGCCGCTCATTCACGTAGACCGTTACCAGCACTGCTGCCTACTATCGGTGGCGATAGCTTCAGGCAACCTGGCTTCTGCCTGTCGTGTCTCAGATGCCTGCCTCAATCGGCAGAGGTATAAAATACCGACTACAGTCAATCGTTAGAAGAATCAAGAGTCTTTTGTTGCCCAATTCGCTGGGGACCTTCTGCCCGGTCGTCAGTTAGTCATGCACACGTGCAGTGCGACAGCATCGCCCACAGGTTGGTGTGTTGCTGTCACATCGAATATGGCGGCTGCGGCACGATACGCAGGCAATTGGCCTTCGCCCCGCGTTCCTCGCCGAAAGCCGGGGACTCAGCGTTTGCATGGCAGACGGATGTGAGGGATTTGCAACGGAACCTTCTCGTTAGATTGGCTCGTTGGGCTGAAAGTGTATGAGCTTTGGAAGTCGATACGAGTTCATTGAAAGACGTGGGAAGATCTGTTGTATTTGTCACAGGCTAGATGCGATGGATCGGCGCATTAATTAAAAGCCTCGCAACTGTAGACTGACGCTAGGCGTGTTGATCTAGTGTCAGGCTGAATTGGGAAGCTCGACCGATCGATACAACAGGAGGTCACCGAAGCATCATATGACAAAGCTTGCGTCGAGATCGAGTAAGCGCGGTCGTGGATTTGATGAAGGCGCGAGTGCCTATTGCTACCCTCATCTGGCGTATACCTATTAAAGATAGGTTGCTTGGTCTGTTTAGGACGCGGAGTAACCTTTCACCCGCTAGTCCATCGACGTACGAAAAGGTGGATCAGCACGACAGGAAGCAGTGCTAATTTTCCGGCCATCCTCTCCCTCATACCCCGTCCTTTGTCAAGAGCCTGATTACAAAGCGGGACACAGCATTGGCGCCGCTGACAGATCAACGAACAGTTCACACATCTAGCCAACATCAAGTAATACCGTACCGATGCATGCGACAGGTTTTGTTTGGGCGTGCTCAGATGTCAAAACACTGCGGTGCTTGGCGATGCCTAAATAAAGTTTGCTTGCGGCTTCTGGTCCCTAGTCCATACCTTGCGCTTGGCGTGCGCGTTGGCTTGTCACATGCCATTTCACCGTGCCCAGCAGCCGCTTCCTATTCTGAAGTCGGCTGCCTGCCGTCAGACGCACGGTGTCAGCATTGCTAGACTCTAGTCCGGTGCTCCGGTGCTGGTGACTATGAAAGTCCAGATTATCTTGGCCATGACGCTTGAGGTTTTTATTGGTCTCTCGGTGAGATCGTTTAAGGATTAGTGATGTCCTCGTCCTCTTCAACCACTAGTAGTTTGACGCCAACGTGCGACCATTCTGTGCCAGACCCCTGACGGCACTCGCGAAGGAACGTACGGTCCTTTCGTCACCGACACTGATTAATCATGCCCGCTTGAGTTTCTTGAGAATTGTGTAGTTATACTCCTCGTCACGCTGGTTCTGTGCCTAGAATAGCGGTGTGTCCGGTACTAATGGTCTCTGTTGCGACGCGCGCGGCGCGCCTCCCATCACTGCCCTCGACGGCGCCCTCACCGTCAGCAATCTGTCCAGGGAGTTGGTAACCTCAAATGCAAAGGCTTCTCTGCGGTATGAGACGTCCTTGCTGGAGCATGCTTGCTTTCGAGAAAACGGGATTGACCATCGACCCTGGTAGGACCCAGCTTGGTGGTCATTCCATTAATTCATTTCATTGCCTTGCCCACAATGAAGTGATCATTATCTAGGGCAAGACATGAATGAAATAATTGAAAATGATCATTATCAATCATTAGGTTTCATTTCATTCATTATTAATGAATGATGCGCCACTCTGTTCAACTATGGCCATGGCACCTGACATGAGCTCGCATGCCAGCTCAGATCCCGTTGATCTGGTAATACTCATAGGTCGCCTAAACGTGCCCACTTAGCCCTTGCGTCTCAAAGGCAGCTCCACCATTGTGCCGTATTGGTCTCTCATCGATATCCGGCGATCCTTGTGTTGGACGGATGCTTCTAGAAGGTTCTGTGACGCTGTCGACATTTGCCAGCTTCGTCTATATGAGACGCAGCCTTCCACTCCTTTCTGTAGCTAGAGATGAACAAGTTCATTCACTCTTTTCCAGTCTGTGTGTGCAGAAAACACCTTGCAATGCTGTCGTTGCCTCTACTACGAGAAAATCTAGGGCATCGCATGGTGCACGGACCCGTTTCTGTGTCATTCAGTGACCAACAGACGCGAATGCGTACAGCACGACGAGGTTCTCAGAGTCACCTCCTCCATCAGTGCACTTTCGGGTGTGGACGAGGAGTAGTATGAATTTGCTATCTCAAGTGTATGTTACAGCTTGAGCAGTAAACAGGAAAAGACGAATGACGCAGGTCTCTGATCTCCAACCTCCTCCTCAGTAATCAGTTGACTTAAAGATTGAGTCCCACTGATCCAGAAGGGTCAGAGTAGCGCCACATTGTTCTCTGATAACCCCCACGCAGTCGCTACCAAGAACAAGGCGCGGAGGCAGTTCCCTGCCTTGGGCAACCCCAGTTCTGGTCAACACATCGACACAGACCTCAGCTCCCTTCTCCACATCGCCAGGCTGGTTGCCATCCGTCGACTTCAAGGCCATGCGGAGTTGACCAGATGGAGTTGACTCGTCGTCATAGGCGTCAATCCTGTTCGCGGCCGACACGCGAGCACCAGGGTTAAGGAAGCCCGTGCGGAAGTACCCCGGCTCAATCACAATAACATCGATTAAGAAAGGCTTGAGCTCGGGACGCAGTGACTGAGCCAAGGAAGATGCACAACTTTTGGTCATTGCATAGACGGCATAGCTTGCGCCGCCTTGCCAAGAGCCCAGACTGCCGAACGTAACAACATTTGATCTTCTGCCATTGGAACCTAAGGTTTGTACCCGCAGGAAGGGCAAAAATGCCCGGATCGTATTCATGGTCCCGTAAACATTGGTGTTGAAATTGGCATGGACTCCTTCTGGTGTAGCCTCTTCCACGGCAGCTTCCAGCATATAGCCTGCAGCGTTGACAAGGTAGTCCACGCGTAGATACTTGGAATTGACCAACCTAGCCACGGCTTCAATCTCCGGAACCGCTGCTGTGACATCAAACGCGAGCGTGTCTGCTCCGGCATCCTGTAAATCTTTGATCTTGTCAGGATTGCGAGCAGTAGCGACAACAACATGGCCGCGGCGCAAGGCCGAGAGCGCAATCTCGTGTCCAAAGCCAGAGCTTGCGCCTGTGATGAACCAAACTGGTGTTGGGGAAGCCATTGCTCGGGTGGTGCGAAAAGATTGGTGTAGATGGCCGTTGCTTGGAAGATGTTGGGCTGTGCGCAATGCGCATGGTAGACAAATTATCTCTACTCATTTCGCGGGAAATTAGGTTGATATATGCATCACGGGATGTGACCGACCAGACTGTTCTAAGGAGTGTGGTGGTAACCATCTTCACACCACCTTTGTCTCCAATGTTCACGCCATCAACAACTGGCCGCGCCGCCTCGATACGAGAGAGCTATTGATGTATCTCCATGATTCAGCAGTTTCCGCCACAGTGGGCACCTGGCTGCACCACTTCGTGCCTTAGCTTGCTCTAGGCGTCTAGAATTTCAAATCCGACGAGATAAAGGATGAAAGCTTGCTGGACCTAATTGGGGCACCAGAGCTTCGAAGTTAGTTTCCCGTATTAGATTGGCTCCAGTAGGAAACATGATTGGCGGTAAAATGTGAGCTCGGCTGGAACAATAGCGCCGTGATTGGCGGTTGGGGCGTACGGTAGAACCCCGAATCCCCTGGTCGCCCCCAAACCATAGGAACTTGATCCCAAGGAACCGATCGTGGTTCGGGTGGTGCATTAATCCTTGCTCGAGATCAGACTCGACGATCCTGTGGGCTGGCGCAGCCCTCTTCCCGCCTTGACGGACGTGGGTGGAGGTCGGGTACGGAGGCGAGTAGGGCGCTAGAGCCTGGTTGGTCATCTGGACCATTTGGACCAGGGAACTCCTGGTGGGGCGGATGGGCGGGGGCGTGAGGGGTACTTGTAAAATATGACCTGCTTGTGCTGTCATCGGCCTCCTTCGCAGAAACCTGACGTTTCGGGCTGGTCCGATTTTACCTGAAGGTGCATAACACGGGAAATCAACATGGTTGGAGTGGCAGGGCGATCCAGAGCTTGCTCGACCTGCCGCGGGAGGAAAGTCAGAGTATGTGTCTCACTACTCACCATGCATGCACAGTAGACGCTCACGTTGGGTCGACACTAGTGCGACGAGGCGAAGCCGCAATGCAATCGTTGCGTGAGATCCGGGCGGCAATGTGGCGGCTACTGGCGCTCGCGAGTTTTCCTGAATCAGTTTGCCGAGACACAGGTGCTGCCGCCGCGTACATTGGCGGATGACACGAGGCGGGCAGGCAGAGATATGCGATGGACAGTGTACTGCGCCCCCGACAACCACACCGGGTCAACAATGCCCAAGTCGCCTGGCATCCATCAGGTGCAGCAACAACAGCTCATATCGCGCTTCATACAGGGGTTCTGTCCGCCGATGGATCCGACTTTGCGGCCCTGCGAGCGAATTCATCACTACTGGGTTCACTGCCTGCCAAGCATTCATGGCAGGGCTCGTGTTCTCGACGCAGCAATCATGACGCTCTGTGGTGGTTTCCTCGGACGTGTCATGAATGATGTGGCTCTGCAGCAATGGGCCATGACCATGTGTGGTGAGGCGCTAAGGAACCTCTCTACAATTATTGCTGTCCCCAATCTTTGTGCGAGTGACAATGTGCTGGCGGCCGTTATGTGTCTTGGGATGGCTGAGGTGAGTAAAATCCCAGGGCAAGCGAAGTACCTTAGGCGCTAACCACGACTGAAAAAGGTGTACTCAGTGCAGACACAACCTGCAGTCGCCGTCGGCTGGGACAGCCACAACAAAGCGGGTTGCGAGCTCCTCGTGTCTCGCGGCCGAAATATTCTGCGAAGCGAGCTCGCCCGAGGGCTGCTCCTGCGCTTCCGTGTTACCGGGGTATGGACGCAACTTGTGTACGAAGCGTCAGCCTTGCTAAAGCCTGGAAACGAGCTCCATGCCACTGTCGGCAGGAGAAAGCCGTTTCCTTTCGCGAATCCGGAGCTGCGGCAGCTATCCAAGGCGGCTAACCAGAACTACTACGACATCCTTATGGACACAATGGTGGATATTCCCGGGCTTCTGCATGACCTCAACAACACGCGCCAAGCAGATGCTGGCAAAGAGAGAGAGTTCAGGAAAGGCCTTGAAGACATCCTGGCGCGCAGTAAAGCGATTGCTGCTGAACTAAGGGGATGGCTGGCAGACGTTGTCACGCAGAACAGCTCAGCCTGGTACTGCGTAGATGGACCCCCACGTTCAGGTGCGCCAACATTTTCGGGCACATTCCGTTTTCAGAATCTTCTGGCTGCTCAGGCCATGGTCCATTTTTGGGCTGGACTGGTCATCCTCGCTAGATGCCTCGCCATGTGTGAAGACATGAGCAAAGGCATTACATACCTCGACAATGACGTGCATTGCGCTTGCAAAGAGTTGTTTAAGTGTTCGCCTTGGCATAAGTCCTCCGAGAATGCGCCGATCGGGATGGCATGGAAGCCTACAACTCTCGGTTTACATTTCGCTGACATGATATGCTCGGCAGCAAGTTATTTCACGTCAGCGGACAGAGGCATATCGGGACCTATCATTCTCCTGTTTCCCCTTTGGATAGCCAAGGATATGTACGCAAACATGACAGATGATTTGTCTAGACGCAAGGAGGTCTTCTGCATTTGCATTTTCCGGGAATTTGCCTCCCGCGGCATGAAGATCTCTGATGCTTTAGTTCGTCTCTCCACGAAAACCCTTTAAAGGTTTATTGGGCATCTTTTCAGCGCAGTAGCATCCTAGAATGTACAAAAATAGATATAATAGCATTCTCTTAGAGAATGGCCAATTTTACAAACCTCCCCGCCACAAACATCATAGGCCTGCTATACACGTAGCCCTCTGCGGCCGATTGATCGTGCGTACGGTTGAGAAATCTGTGCTTATGTATCAAAAGTTCCGTTTTTGCCGCTCAAACATATCCCACAAGCCAAGGACAAACGTTACACATCTTCCATTCGACGACATTCAGCGCTTTTTGAACACACCCTCCCCACGGAGTAAAACCCATCAAGACGAATCCAGCAGGCGACTAAAACTTGCAAACCTACCCACTCGTTCTATTGTCGTCTACGTCGATATCCCATGACCTGCTCCCCAAGAGAACCGGGCCTATCAACCACTGGCTCTCCTCAACTCCAGGCAACCATAAAATGTGTCATACCGTCCATGGCTCCGATCCGATTTATTAATGGGTCTACGGTCTCTGCACTTCGGTGTTCTTGTGGGCATTGTTTATCAGCTGCGTTGGATTGGTTCGGGGGTGTGACTGCTTTGATTGTAGGCCCGGCGACGCCAAAAGCCGCCGAGCATCTAGTCAGACCCCAGGCATTCACAGCCGAACCGAGGGTTGATAGCCAGCGGACTTGGAGCCAATTGGTAATTTCATGGATGGGTATTCCATTAGACTGAAACCCCTCGCCGCGTGATTAGTTCGAGGAGCTTATTTTCGGTGGAATACTTCTACTTTAGGTTAATGAAGTGGATCCATACAAACCGGCTTGAACCCCATGCAAAAGTTCAAACCCTTGCCGAATGGGCAGCTTGTCATATAGCCCCCTCAAAGAGAACATTATTTGTTTCGTGACGCATCGAAGTCTCAAGGACGAATTCGACAACTGAAATACACGCCAGCTTATGCATGAGAAGAAATATTGACACCAAGCTCCTGCAACAAACAAACACTGCCCTCGACGCCGCGATACTGCCATCGCCATGAGCCAAACTGAGCGCCATGTTGCTATTGCTGGGGCTGGAATTGCGGTATGTGGCAGCTGGAGGTTGCCAGCGATTGTGTTATATCTCCTCTGAACTAACTGGCAGCACCAGGGCCTCAGTCTTGCTTTACAGTTGCAGCAAGTATCAGTCTCTTGCGTTGTATACGAATTACGAACCACCACGGTGAAGAACACTGGAGCTTTGATGCTTGCGCCAAATGCAATGCGCATCCTCGATGATATAGGATTGCTGGCTCGAATCCAAAAGCAGGGCTACAACTTCGATATAATTTACTTCAAAGACAGTGCTGGTCAGACAACCAGTCAGTTCCTTATGGGCAGCAAGTCTCGCTACGGTTACCACGCCATGAGAATACATCGGCACACGGTGGTTACTGAGCTCATAAATCTGGCCGCAGAAAGAGGCATACCCATACACTTCGAGAAGCAAATATCTCGTGTGCTGGAGGAGAACCAAAACGGCGTAACATTCCAGTTCGCCGATGGGTTGACAGGCCACGCGAAGCTGCTCATTGGGGCAGACGGTATTCATTCGAAAGTCCGAGACTACGTTTGTCCCGGCTACGGCCCAGTCTACTCAGGTCAGCTCGCTCTGAGCGCGGTGACGCAGCAACGAGTATCAGCACAAACAGAGGAGTCCATGAACTCTCTTCCTGCCATATTCCACGGGAGGAATGGCGCGCTTCTCATGCTGCCGCAGAGCTTCGACGGCAAGGAGATAGTTGTCGGCACCCAGCTGCGATATACCGAACAAACCAAAGAAGGGTGGGATTGTCTGGCTAATGATGGAGAACGATTATTCGATCTCCTGAAACAAGGCGTTGGGGAATGGAAAGATATTGTTCCCACGGCACTGGAGGGTATGCGGCACGAAGCTATCTCCATATGGCCTTACTATTCTCTCCCCAGTATTCCAAGCTGGATGTCCGAGGGCAACAGGGTCATTCTTGTTGGAGATGCAGCTCACGCAATTGCGCCAACGGCAGGACAAGGAGCATGCCAGGCCATCGAAGATGCGGCAACGTTGTCAATTCTGATCTCAAATGTTCCTTTGACTGAAGTAATGGCAAGCGGCCTAGAATTCTGGGAGAAGGTTCGAAGAGAAAGAATCGAAAGGGTAAAAGCACTAACCCTCCAATTAGGCAATAATAGGCTGCCACAAAAAGAGCGAGAGCAACTCCCGAAGGGTCACTACTGGAACTCAGGGGAGGTACCAGATCTTGTCTGGTTGTATGGACTCCATGTTGGAGAAACGTTTTCTCAGTTGTACATGCACCACATTCAACATCGAACTTAGGTGATCGAAAAGACATCTCGATATCTGCTCATCATGCTAGACAATACAATAACCCACAAAACGGTCTACTTGGTATTGGATTTAGTATTGGCTTCGCCTACCAGGAGCTCGACATGGCCGGCAGCTAAAGGCATAAATAGCTAACCCTGGGACGTAAAGAGCGCACTCCAACGAGATGGTCGTTAGTGGAACGTTGGGAAAACGCCAAGGTGTTAAAGTCAGTGATCTACTGGCCTATTTCTTGCGGAACGCGGCCAACAATGGCCCACTGCTCACGGGGCTTTTTTGGGTGGGCGAAGGGCGAGTAAACCTGTGCGGCTACTTACACTTATCGCCAGAGCAGGCTCCTCTCACGTTGCTCTATGCCAATATCAAGCCCCTCATTCATGTAGACCGTTGACAACATTGCTGCCTGCCAACGGTAACGATAGCTTCAGGGAATCCGGCTTCCACATGCCATGACTTTGATGCCTGCCTCGGCTGGGTCTGGCTGGTTCCCATCAGGCACTATTTGGCCCGGCCTCGATGGCTCAAGGGGGCCCGTGCAGTTTTAACAACCATAGAACTTGCGACAAGGCGTAACCCCTCGCCAGGGGCTAGCGGGGAGTTGCGCGTCCAATTCGTGGCGTTCATTGATGGTTACATTGACTCCAATAACAGGGCGCTTACCAAAAGGACGCGGTGGTAGACCGTGAAGAAGGCACTGCAATCTCCTCTACTTCGAGTTGTTGGCGGTGTGTTGCAGGCTCAGACGGCATTGGGCATCCTAAAAAAGAGGACAGTCAGCTAACAGGGAGTATTAATACCCTTGACCAAAAATAGAAAATGAACAGGAAATTTGAAGAGTGGCAAATTGTGCTATCGGAATCGTGCTCTCGGTGGAATGGTTCCTGTTTGCGTTAATCAAGTGGGGTGGCTGCTCTCAGTAAAACTCGCCATTGGTAAGATCTACGGAATACCTTAGCATGTGACCTGTGCGCACTAGTTGATAAACCCTGTCGTGCTCAGACAGATGCCTAACCACCTTGACCCTCATTACAAGCAACAGAGTGGGGGTCACCCTTCTGACAGACAGGGGCCTGCAGACGCAGCATGTATGAATGAAGAGAATCGTTCCATTGCACTACATCGCTCTTCGGCATGGGCACGTGCGTAATTCTCTCCCCGTACGATTTTGCAGCACCCACACGCTTGAGTGTTCTTTGGACGTCAGATCATCGAGTCACAGTTTTTCGGCCGTCTGTCTCGGAGAACATGCTGGCAGCACAGGAACTACCGGATTCCCAGCAAATGGACAGGCCAGCGCGCGAGTTTGCCCTGTCGCTTACGCCAGAAGAGAAGCAGTTGTTCGAGGCATCCAGGCTGGCAACTGCTCTTTTAGCTGAAGTTGCAGAGGCGGACCAAGCCCACGCGCAGGCGTCGACAACGAGGCGTCACTCTGCCGCCATACTTTTATTCGTTGCTGGAATCGAGCAGTACGGAAAATGCCTCGATGTTTTCGCAAATGCAAACGAGCTGCTCTGTCCGATATGGGGAGGCATTCGCGTTATACTTCACGTAAGTTCCAGAGCAACATCCAGACATGTTAAACGCCTCGAACCTGTGCATCTTGTGAGACTGACGCGGCTTGGGACTTGTCTAGTTAGCAAAGCAGTTTGGAGAGTATTTTGCCAAATTGACGGGTATGCTTGAGAGTATCGGAGAGATTCTCGATCGAATGCCGAGGTATGCACGGCTGTACCCGGACAATGCCAGACTACGACAAGGCTTGACCGAGATGTACCGAGCCGTCTTTGACTTTTGTGCACAAGCGAGAGATACCTTCCGTATAGGCACGTCGCGCTCAAAGACTTTGAGATGTTTCAAGGACGTTGTGACCGTCTCAGCCACCCTCCGCCTCGTGTGGAAACCTTTCGAGACGCAGTTCGGCGAGGTCCAGGAACGGATCAAGAAGGGTATAGAAGTTGTTTCTGTCGAGGCAGACCTTACTGAGCGGGAGATGACACGTCAAGAAACCCAAAAGATGGAGCTACGCGCACTTGCAACTGAGAAGAGTCAGAAAAATCTGGATGCATTTGAGGAACGTGACCGCATCGCCAAGGTGACCAGTTGGCTGTCACCGGCGAATGTGGCTGCTTCCCACAAGATAGCAACAGGCCTCCGGCATGCCGGTACCGGGTTTTGGTTTCTCGAGGGAGATACATTTCATGACTGGCTGAGTAAGGACAATTCCTTTCTGTGGCTCCATGCAATACGTAAGTCGTGCCCTGAAAAAGGCGATCACATCGCTCACCATCATACCATGCGCAGCGGGAGCCGGCAAGACGGTCCTTACGTCGACCGTTATCAACTACCTCCACGCAAATTTACAGACTCAAGATGTCGGTTTGTCATACTTCTACTGCGACTACAGGGACTCGCAGAAGCAGGAACCATCCACCATCCTCGGAACCATTCTGGCGTCCCTGGCAAGACAAAATCAGGCCGTCCTTTTGGAAATCGAGAGCTTCGTTCTCGGTCAGTACTACGATTGCTCTACACGCTCCGCTGATTTTGATGAGTTGCTCCACCACTTTGATACTTTTGTCGGGTCCCATTTTAGGAAAATTTTTGTCGTCATTGACGGCTTGGACGAAGCAGGCTCTGAAAACATCGCGTGTCTGACCCATGCGCTGAGAACATTGCACGAGCGTTGCCAGACGGTCAAAATACTGGTATCCAGCCGTAACGAGCTACCCATCGCGCGGGCATTTGACGGTCTTCCCTTCTTCTCCATCGACCAGTCGGATGTGGCCGGAGACATTACGAACTATATCACCTCAGAACTGAGGGGAAAGACTACGAGCCGCCAGCTCAAGCTGCGGGATCCCGGCCTGCAGGAAATTATCCGACAGAAGCTCGATGAGGGAGCCAACGGCATGTTTCAGTGGGCGACGTGCCAGATTGAGGCGCTCTGCAAGTTGAGGAACGACAAAGCCATCCGGGCGGCCCTGACAGATCTCCCAAAAACACTCCATGGCACATACTTTCGGATTTTGCGGCGCATCGAGAAGGAACATCCCGAGGATATATACATTGTACGCAAGATACTGGGCTGGTTGGTGTGCGGTGCACGCAGCTTGACCCTATCCGAACTCGCTGAGGCCATCTCGATCGATCCCTCCGAAGACAACGGTATGATGGATTTCGATGCCGTTGACAATGACCCCCGCGACATCTTGGAGATTCTGGGGGGGATGGTGACCGTTTCGACTGAAGGCTACATTTCACTCGCACATTTCTCGGTCAAGGAGTACCTTGTCTCTGAGGAAGTGAAGAGGACTCATCCCACTTTCTGGATCGGCTCCACAGATATTGAGGCTCGCCTTGCATCAGTTTGCCTGAGATATCTCTGCTACGACGATTTCGACGGGGAACTGTCTGGTGACGAAGAGCCGGTTGAGAAACCTTTGACAAGGTACAAATTCTTGGAATACGCTGCGCAAGCATGGCCAGTCCATGCACGGAAGAGCGAGCAGGTCACCGAGCCTGACGTGAAAGTTGCTGACCTTACCATGCGATTTCTCGATTCGGTGACCCATTTTGAAACGTGGACAGACGTATGCCACAGACGCAAATTCTTCAAGCACCTCACGCCTGACAAGTTTTATCCACTGTATCTTGCGGCATCTTTTGGCTTGAGTGCTGTCGCCAAGAAGCTCCTCAAAAAGGACCAGACTAGCGAGCGCCGGGAGCCTTTCAGAGCAGCAGTAGCAGGCGGACACGTAGAGATTGTCGATGCGCTACTGCACGAACAGGTAGAGATCGCCAGGGAGCTGGAGACGCAGACTTGCGTTTCAAACGATGACGACTTCAGCATCAACAATATCGCAGATGTAAGCGTTAGAGAGCCTCTGGATACTAACCAAGCTTTATACATCGCCGCCGCCAAGGGGCACAGAGATGTCCTAAACATCTTACTGGATCATGGCGCAGATGTCAACTCAACCTGCGGTAGAGAGGGGACTGCTCTTCAGATCGCTGCTTTGGAGGGCCGCATTGGCAGTGTTGAGGTCCTGTTGATCCGCGGAGCCAAGCACAAAGTCAAATCCAAGAGGTACGGTACTCCATTAGCAGCGGCGGCTGAGAAAGGTCACGAAACGACAGTCACGCTGCTTCTCACGGCTGGCGCCGATCCCAACGGTCTTGGAGGCTGGTACCAGTTGCCGCTCGTGTGCGCCATTGTCAGCAAGAACCTGGACATTGTACGAAGTCTGATCGAGAACGGAGCCGACGTCAATGCCAGGGGCGGCCGCCTAGGTTCACCGCTTATGGCTGCTGCGCATTATGGAATGACTGACCTCATAAGGGAGCTTGTGGACTACGGGGCTCGGGTGAATGATGAGGACGACAAGTCTAGCGATGCGCTCTACTTTGCCGCTCTCGCCGGCAGGCTCGATACGGTTCAACTGCTGCTTCAGCTCGGGGCCGATGTTAATGCGCTGGGCGGCAAGCATCGGCATGCCCTCGGAGCGGCGGCTGCAGAAGGACATCTCGACGTCGTTCATGCACTTCTGGATGCCGGAGCCGACGTTGAGTTCATCGATGAGCAATGGGGTAACGCCCTCTACCCAGCTGCGCAACGGGGTCATGTCGAGGTTGTACGGGTGTTAGTGCTCGCGGGCATGGATGCTGCGGTTGACGGCGGGGTGAAGGGCTCGCCGCTCTCTCTTGCGGCATCTACCGGCCAGAATGCGGTTATTCGCCTTCTTTATGAGTTGGGCCTTACATTCGGCGTTGGCGTAACCACACAGGCTCTTGTTGCTGCGGCACTGGGGGACCATGCGAGCACTGTGGAGCTCCTCATACAGAATGGGGCTGATCCTGAGCTTTATCTCATCATCAACAGCCGGCGAAGGGACAGTTCGTTTTCCACCCCTATGCAGGCTGCTGCATCTAAAGGCCACCTCGGGATTGTCACATTGTTGCTCGAACTCGGTGACAATGGCTTTGACACCTGCTACAGCGGCTCTTGGTATGGCACAGCTCTGATAGCGGCCATCGACACGGATTCCCGGTCCCTCGATATAGTGAGGACGTTGCTTGACGCCGGCGCTGATCCGAACCGAGTCACAAGCAGTGATTGCCACTGCTATGGGTTTCCTTTGCTATATGCCGTGCGCCGAGCGGACCGAGAGGTGGTGGAGCTGCTGCTCAATCGTGGTGCCCAAGTCAACCTCCGCCACGAGACCGTGTACACGGCACTCCAGGTGGCAGCGACGCACAAAGATGGTGATCTTGTCGACGTGCTGCTAGGACGCGGCGCCGACGTGAATATCGAAATTGAGCCCAAAAATTTGTGGGGGACTATCGCACATGGCTTGCAGGAGGGCGCAATCACTGCGCTCCAGACGGCCGTCTGGCACGGCCATGAAAACAACGTCCATCGACTGATAAACGCCGGGGCCAGTATATCCGTGTCAAATGAGCATGCGCCTTGGCAATCTGCTATGCAGATTGCCGCATACCGCGGCAACATCTTCATCCTGAGAGCGCTGCTACAGATGGGCTGCGATGTCAACGAGGTCGGGGGTTACCTAGGCTCCGCTCTGCAAGCTGCGGCCAGTCAAGGCCACTTGGAAGCTGTCAACATCTTACTTGAATCAGGAGCTGATGTGGAAGACACCAGCCGGGGTTGGTACCGCAGTCCACTTGTCGCAGCCAGCTCCTTGCGCGTCAGCGAGGAGCAGAAGGCCATCATTTACAAGCTCATCGATCACGGCGCCAATGTCAACGCAAAACTCGACTTGGAGCTCCCATATGTACTCCAACATGCAATCTGGGATCATTGGGACGATACGCGCGTCATGGAGCTGCTTCTCGAACAAGGGGCTGATCCCAATCTTGTTGGCGGCAAATATGGCACTGCACTCCAACTAGCAGCTTACACGAACGATCTTGCAGCCACGAAGATCTTAATCAGCTACGACGCGGATCCGAATGCGACTGGTGGCATGTTCCACACACCATTACAGGCTGCGTACACGAAGGGGGCCTACGATGTGATTAACGAACTATACGCTCGTGGTGCGCGGAACAATCAAGTCGGGGGGTTGGGAGGTAGCGTCATGGGGACGGGGCTCGGCATTAACGTCTCAGAATCGGTTATCGGCGCCTGCGCGACTCTAATCTCCCAGTTGGTAAGCCACTGCGGCTTTGACGTCAACCTCGCCTACGGTCCCTGGGGAAATGCGCTTCAAAATTGCATCATGGCTCGGCGGGAAGATGATACCTTCTACTACATCCTTAATGGCGGGGCCGACGTCAACAAAATTGGTGGGAGACTAGGCACTGCGTTGTGCGCTGCTGCATTCGTCGGAGACATGGTATATCTCGAATGCCTGCTGCAGAAGGGGGCGCAGGTCAACGTTGGAAACCACAACTACCCGAACGCGGCCTTTGGCGCTATCAAAGGCAGGAATTTTGCCGCATTGACGCGGCTGTTGGAAGAGAACGCAGACGTCATGTCGGCACAGGGAGGGACGTTTGGTACTGCGTTGCAACTGGCTGCGGCGGAAGCCCGCGGCAGCCTTGGGATTGTAAGAACTCTGATCAAGGCGGGCTCTTCAGTGAACACGTCGTCATGCGGGAGATATGGCAGTCCGCTTGGAGCCGCTGCAGCACGGGGCGATGACCGAACGATTCGCTACCTCCTCAACCGCGGGGCAGACGCCACAGCCAGGGGAGGCAAGTTCGGCAGTGTTCTACATGCGGCAGTCTTGCAATGCAGTGTTACAGTGGTTGAACTGCTGCTCAAGAAAGGCGCTGATGTGAACGTGCCTGGAGATCGATACGGGTTTGCCCTCCAAGCGGCAGCAGCAAGAGGTTCTGTTGCCATGGCCTTGCTTCTGCTGCGGTACGGCGCTCACGTCAATCGGCAAGGAGGCAAATACTCTACAGCATTACAAGCCGCATGCGCGAATGGTAGTCTGCAGCTTGTGCAGCTCCTAGTGGAACGCGGTGCTGATATCAACCTACATGGGGGTCTCTACAGGAGCCCCCTTCAAGCTGCGGCAGTCGCCCAACACGAACATATAGTCAAGTTTCTTCTGCAGAACGACGCTGTATGCGGTCCGATCGATCCCAAAATACCAGTTCGCATACAGAAACTCGAGGCAGCTGAAGAACTGCTCAAAACAACACGCGTGGATATGGAGGCGTCGCCGCTGACTCCTGACCTGGTGCGCAAAGCAGATGACGACAACGGCGATGACAAAGACGCCCATACCAGCAGAGGTCATCAGGTTAGCAAACTGATAGAGCCGCACTACTTGCCACTCAATGTCGAGTCCATTCCAGGGTTTGAGACGTGCTGGAGAAAGCCATCACGATGGAATGCCATGCGTAAGATAGTCACTGATGGCAATCTCAGAAGCAAGTCCACGGGAACATTCATACATCGAGGCGGCGGTCCTAATTAGTGATCGCCGATCGCTGAGGGCCGCCCAATCTTCTACTTTGTTGTTTGGCTGTCGTTGCGGTGTCGGCTTGCCCGGCTCCGTGCTTATCTATGTCCCATCGGGGACGTTGGCTAATGGCTACTAGTCCACGATACAAGGACTTCGTCAAATGCAGCTCAATTGGAACCCATGGTTTTCGACACGGCAGCCGCCAACCCCCCGGGCCGTGGAATAGGCAATTGCTAGACAGGCCGAACCACTTTGCTACGGAGGCCGCGCTACGGACGCCGTGTGGCTGAACTTCCAAATCGGGCAGTCCTGCATTCCATGCCACGCGCGCTGCCCCTTCCACCAGATGGGTGGCTTTCGTTCCGGTGCTTCTTACCAGCCATCCGTATGGAGTCGCTCAAGCAATCGAAATATTGTCGACTGCATTCTATCGTCATCGTACACAAATGCGCCATATGAGGTCTCTTTCCTAGACGAAATCCACTTCAGCCTTCCGCAATCCAAGTCACGACATGACCGTTACTGCTCTCGCACCCGATGCTGTCTTTGACCCCGAGCTTCACTACGGCGATGGCGACGACAACGCCTTGTACAACCTATTTGCGACATGGCCGGAGAACTATTTCAGCAGCCTTCCTAAGCCACACGGCAATCGCGGAGTCGACGAGCCCTATTGGGAATTACGGCGGTCACGAATCTTCCTGGACGACTGCTTCCGCGGTGGCGGAACGCGGCGGCTGTTCACCCCTGTAGTTCCAGGCCCGGACAAGCTTGAGAGAGAGCGCTTGCGCGAACATGCATATTCAAACGGTATCGAGCAACGCACGAGAACCACGGTCACTTTCCGGTCCGCTCTACATTTCGCTCACGAACAGGCCAAGTTCGACACTTCACTAGCTCTGGAATTGGCTCAATATTGCCCGACGCTTGCCGCGCCTCGAGCTGCTCCAGGCTGCCAATACCCAACATGTCAGACAATTGGCTCCACAGCGATCACAGTTGGCATCGTGCTAATTGATGAGAATTATCTTGAAGAGCTATCTGTAAACGCACGACGGTGCGCTGCTCTTTATACACAAAGGAAATATTTGCTTTGTGGTGCAAAATCCATGTAAATGAAGCTGGTGTGCAAATATATGCAACCAGTGTTTGAGCTTTGACCTCAACGAAGTCAAAGGACAACGCATGCAGGCGCTCGACCTTAATACACGGATTATAGCATCGGCTTCCGCGGACGAACATACTGAGTGCAGATGTTGTGCAACTGGCTCTCTGTGCGACACAACATCAGCGATCTTATTGCCGACGTCAGCGTCGGCGCTGCCGCCCCCACCGCCACCAACGCAAGAGGAGTACGAAAAATGGGATGGTCTATCAGACACGGCATCTGACAGTCACTGTGCCTCGGTGCATATCCGCAACCCGCCAATTCCTGGCCCTGCCTTGGTATCGGCCGATGCCCTTCAATCGCACGTCAACGAATTTGCGAGGGAAAACGGGTTTGGTGTTGTCAGACGCAACGATTCCGGCAGTTGAATGCGGAAGACCAGATACGTGTCCCAATGCGATCGCTACGGCGAGTCTAGTACATCAAGGGGTGCAGGTCTCCGCAAAAGGCGGTCGCGCAAGTGCGGGTGCAAGTGGAAGGTCGTCGCCGAGGGCCTCGAACAGAACGGCTACATGTGGACACTGCGGGCGTTTGCCGACCCTCAGCACAGTCAACACAACCACGACCGTAGCATGAGTCTCTCAGCGCATCCAATCCATCGGAGACTTGCTGATTCCGTCAAGGCAACAATTGAAGCGACAACCCGACGAGTCGGGATCAGGGCACGCGATGTCGGTGGCATCGTTCAGCAAAAGCATCTTGGAACGCACTACACGAGAAAGGACATATACAGCGCTAGGGCACTCTCGCGTCGCGAAAAACTTGGCGGTTTGGATCCGACCGCTGCCTTGATCAGACTGTTTGATGCGAGGGGCGTTCCATATATCGTGAAGTGGTCAACGACAGAGCCTGGCCGCCTTGTTGGCCTGGTCTGGACCTTCCCATACTGTCTCCGAATGTGGAAACGCTTTCCGGAAAGTATGAGTTTCGACAACACATACAATACAAACCGCTTTCAAACTACCGCTCTTCCAGGTTGCGGGGCAAACCTGCCTGAGATCCGTCCATAATGCGGCGTTCCGTTTGATCGATAACGAGAGACGTGAAGGGTTCCGGTTTCTCACACAAGCGGTCAGGGAACTGACCGAGAGTCAAGGGGTTCCGCTACCACATGTTGTTATCACAGACTACGACCAGGCGATGAAGGAAGCTCTAGACAGCCACTTCCCCAACAGCCAGCAACAGCTTTGCATCCCTTCTCCAAAATGCGAAGCGGGAGTGGAAGGACGCAAAAGAAAGTGAGGAAAGTGTTGTCTGCACACACAGACTGGAAAAGAGTGAATGAACTTATTCATCTCTAGCTACAGAAAGGAGTGGAAGGCTGCGTCTCAAGTAGACGAAGCTGGCAAATGTCGACAGCGTCACAGAACCTTCTAGAAGCATCCGTCCAACAGAAAGCGATTGTGGTAGCTCTTGCAGTAAGCAGACGCACGTGGCCATCTGTTCCGCACAACTATCGTGGCGTCCTCAAACCGTGGAGGTTCGTTGTGTTTGCCGAGACAAAAGAAGAACACGAGAAGGCATGGGCCAAGCTGTGTGACGAGTTCAATGACCAGCAAGCTATCCTCATGTACCTTTACAGGACATACCTGCCCATAAGAGCACAGTGGGCACAATGCTTCATCAAGAAATACCGCAATTTCGGGGTTCGTGTGACGTCTGGTACCGAGGCCAGCAACAGCAACGTCAAGAGCTACCTGCTCAATGGATGAGCAATTTATACTCTCTGGTTGAGGCTATTGAGGCCATTCTGAACGATCACGAGCGATATCTTATCGATGCCTGTGCGCAATATGAGGTGCTCACTTCCGGTACATATTCTGGCCCTGGTTCAGACATGTCGGAGTCTGGACTCAGACTTGTTACCAAACAACATCGACGCGCACTGAGATCGATACCAAGCAGGTCACGTCCTTGGCCTGAACCGATTGAGGAATGCAAGGGGGATTGTTCCGTGTCGGATTCCCTGCTGCCATACAATTTACACAACGTTAGCAGGGGCACGCCCTTGACGAAACGGGATGTTCACCCTCGGTGGCATCTTGGAAACCAAACTCATGTAATCCCTGTCGTCGGATTCTTGACCCTAAAATCGCAGCGTGCATCCGAGGCCGGCTAAAAAACCACCACACAGCCTGCACCTGTGAACATGGAAATTCGGCCGTCCAGACGCAGTCAAGCGGCAGTGGGCAAAGCTGGTCAAAGCAGAAAGCGAACTCGCAAGTCAGCTATTCCTGGACCGGGCAAACAGACAGGTGTGCGACAAGCTGGCTGCTGGCTGCAGAAGGCAACCCAGCATACGGAGGACACGGTCAGAATGGGAGACCATCTCAGAAGAAGAGAAGCAGAACGATCTGCCGAAACGCAGTCGGCAAAGTGCCCGGAAGCGACCTGCAGCACCAGCACCGTCAGCCTTGTCAAATTCTGGTGGCGAGGAAAACGGCCAGGAGTGTATTATTGTGCGAGTGTAATTTGCCCAGTTCCGAAGAGAGTGGCATGTCGCCGAGGGCGGCTCTCGAGTGCTAGCCAAACATGAATGTATTGTTATTTTTGCCTGGACACGATATTGTAGGGCCACTTTGGCCGGGTCCGTCATTATCTGTTCCTGCCTCGCCAACAGAACACCCTAGAACCAGGAACTTCTTCCCTGCCCCGTGGCTGAAGCCGACATGGGAATGCATGACTGCTCGATTGGGAATTTCAGCCACACGGCCCCCGTAAGGGCCGTAACGCGGCCCGGGTAGCAAAGTGGTTCGGCCCATCTAGTAGTTGCCTTAATAAAAAGCTGGGCGATTTCTAGGCCTAAGGGGGAATGAGATCCCTGGGGTTCTTGGCGAGGCTCATGTCACCACTCCTAGCGTGTACTTGGCCGATGTACTGGCTAGCATTAAACCTCGGGGATGTTGTGTCACACATGTGTGCAAAGCCCCGAGCTCTGCTGGAGGACTTCAACGACCCTTTCCTTATGTTCTTTGTACGCCGACAAGACTCTCGAGCGAATACTGTCAGCCGTAAAATTGGCGTCGCGAATACCGACAGACGGGTTGAGGTACTCGAAAATGGCCCGCAGTTCCGCGTGCTCCACTGTCGCAAAGGCGAGGTTGTTGCTCACGATCCATTCCATGACGAGAGTCTGAAAGTGGTTCCGGTCGAAACTTTTCATGACGCGATTGAAAAGTGCTTGCTCTGTAGGCTTCATTGGGTCGAGACTCAGGACATCTGCAATCGACCGGAAGCCCTGCCGGCTGCCGCTTCCCTCCAGCTTCTTCTGTTTCGCGGACTTTGTCTCCTCCGAGGGAGCTGAAATTGAGTGCTTCTCGAAGAGGTGATTCGTGGCGTTCTGCAGGCCGCTGGCATGAAAATGTGCAGGAACAGGACGATTTTCAGTGACGCAAATCTTGCAAACCCACCGGCGTTCGGCTCCCCTCTGGATGTCGTATTCATAACCCCAGGCCCACGAAGGCATGTCTTTTGATCTCTTTGACCATAGCCAGCCAGGGAAGTGATTCCACAGGCGAGCGTCACACTCATCTTTGGCTTGTGTTGCGGCAGGGTGAGGTGTTGATGTTGTTGTTGTTGGGGGCTGTGTCGCTGATGTCGATGCCGTTCGTGAATTACCAGTCGGCGTTGGCGTTGGCGTTGCGTGCAATTCGAGCGGGTTGCAATCACTCTCAATAGAACTCGCGACACATGGAGAGTTCCAGTCGGCCATTGCAGCTGCTCATGATCATGTCGATGGATGCTGCCAAGCTTACTACGAAGCCTAAGAGGAGTTACAGGAAGCGCCGCGGTCTAAGGAATGCAGCACCTCGCGCTGGAACTCGCCGGCAGCACGTTAGGACGTGCTCAAAGGTACGCGTTTGCACATGGTCAGTAACGTGAAACGCCATGTAGCTTCAAAAAAAGGCAATTGCTAGACGGGCCGAACCACTTTGCTACACGGGCCGCGTTACACGGGCCGTGTGGCTGAACTCCCAAATCGGGCACTCGTACATTCCAGCGGGGGGCCGGCCTGCCTCCTGCCTGATGGCTGCTCCTGTGGCAGTAATGAATAGTTATCTGCTCCCAGCCGTTTGATTAACCGCCATCTGTAACTATCGTAGCAATTAAATTTCATCGTCGACACTAACGAGACAACTGCCTTTGCCGGTGCCGAACTGATAGAGCAGACAGCTCCTATTGCCAGCTCGGCACCCACCACAGCGACTCCAGCGACATGACTATCGCGGCTCTCGCACTGCACGCTGCGTTTGACCCTGAGCCTCACTACGGCGATGGCGACGACAACGCCTTGTACAATCTGTTTGCGACATGGCCAGAGAACTATTTCAGCAGCCTTCCTAAGCCACACGGTAATCGAGGAATTGATGAGCCCTATTGGGAATTGCGGCAGTCACAAATCTTCCTAGACGACTGGTTCCGCGGCCGTGGCGCACGGCGCTTGTTCACTTCGTTCATTCCTGGTCCCGACAATCTTGAGAGAGCCCGCATACGAGAGCAGGTAAAGCAGGCAAATTTAGACGATGTGGAGCAGCGCACGAGAACACCGGTCTATTTTCGATCTGCCTTAGATTTTGCCCAAGAGCAAGCCAAGTTGGACAAAGCAGTCGCACTCGAACTGGCCCATCATTGCCCGACGCTTGCTGTGGAGCGGGTTGCTCCGGGCGCCAATGACTTGTTATCAGCGGCCGTGCCAACGTCACCATTGACACCGCTAACGCTGCCTCCGCCAACGCGGCAGGAGGAATACGAGGAATGTGATGGTCTATCTGACACGGGGTCTCCCAGTCAAGATGCCTTGATACCTATCCCCAACCCGCCAATGCCTGGCCCTGCCGCGGTATCGATTGAGGCCCTGCAATCCCACGTCAACGAAAGAAAATAGATTTGGCGTTATCAGGCGCAATGGTTCCGGCAGTCGAGTGCGGAAGACCAGATATGTATTCCAGTGCGATCGATATGGCGAGCCCCGTACATCAAGTAGCGCAGGTCTCCGCCAAAGGCGGTCGCGCAAGTGTGGTTGTAAGTGGAAAGTTATTGCCGAGGCCCTGGAACAGAACGACTACATGTGGACTCTGCGGGCGTTTGCCGACCCTCAGCACAGCCAGCACAACCACGACCATAGCATGAGTCTCTCGGCGCACCCAGTCCACCGGCGACTTACTGACTCTGTCAAAGCAACAATTGAAGCGACAAGCCGACGCGTTGGGATCAGGGCGCGCGATGTGCGTGGCATCGTTCAACAAAAGCATCTCGGAACGCACTACACGAGAAAGGACATATACAACGCCCGGGCACGCTTGCGCCGTGAAAAGCTCGGAGGATTGAGTCCGACGGCCGCCTTGATCAAGCTGTTTGACGAGAGGGGCATTCCATACATCATCAAGTGGTCAACGACGGAGCCCGACCGCCTTGTTGGTCTGCTGTGGACCTTCCCATATTGTCTCCGAATGTGGAAGCGCTTTCCGGAAACAATGAGCTTCGACAACACATACAATACAAACCGCTTCAAGCTACCGCTCTTCCAGGTGACCGGGCAGACCTGCCTGAAGTCCATCTACAACGCCGCATTCGGTTTGATCGACAACGAGAGACGGGAAGGCTTCCAATTCCTCGCGGAAGGGGCCAAAGAAATAACCGACAGGCATGGGATCCCGCCACCAGATGTTGTTATCACCGACTACGACCAGGCAATGAAGGACGCATTGGATAGCCAGTATCCCGACAGCCAGCAACAGCTATGTATCCACCATATCAACGCAAACGTTCTTCTCAATGCGAAACGGAAGTGGAAGGACGCAAAGGAACATGGCGAAAGCGACGGTGGTGGTAGCTCTTGCAGTGAACAGACGCGGGTAGCGTCGACTCCCAGGGATATGGAAGCTGTGCTTGCGGCTGGGAGACAGGAGGGCCCCGTGCCCAAGAGAAACGAGGCTGCGCCTGTGCCGCACAACTACCGTGGCGTCCTCGAGCTGTGGAAGTTTGTTGCGTTTGCCGAGACAAAAGAAGGGCACGAAAATGCCTGGGCGCGGCTATGTGACGAGTTCAACGAACAGCAAGGCATACTCATGTACCTTTACAGGACATACCTGCCCATACGAGCGCAGTGGGCACAATGCTTCATCAAGAAGTACCGGAATTTCGGGGTTCGGGTGACTTCTGGCACCGAGGCCAGCAACAACAATGTCAAGAGTTACTTGCTCAATGGGATGAGCAACTTGTACTCGCTGGTCGAGGCCATCGAGGCTATGCTGAGTGATCAGGAGCGAGATTTCGTTGATGCCTGTGCGCAAGACGAGGTGCTGACCTCTGGTATGTATTCTGGGTCCGGTTCGGAGTATCTGGGAGAGCTTCGCACCGTGATGTCAGAGCCGGGACTCAAGCTTGTTACCAAAGAACACCGTCGCGCTTTGAGATCGATGCCAAGCAGGTCACGACCTTGGCCAGAGCCGATCGGGGATTGCAACGAGGCTTGTTCCGTCTCGTGGCAGCTGGGAATTCCTTGCAGCCATACAATCTACAACAAATTAGAAGTCGGCACGCCCTTGGCGAAATGGGATGTTCACCCTCGGTGGCACCTTCTGGAGCCAATTTCGCACAATCCCTACCGGCGAATCCTCGACCCGAAGATCGCAACCTGTCTCCGAGGCCGACCGAATAATGCAGCACAGACTGTCCCTAAGAGCATGGAGATTCGGCCGCCGAGCCGTACCGGAGCAACAGTGGGCAGAACTATGACAGGCAGGAAGCCCACTCGCAAGTCAGGCTTGCTTGGGCCTGGCAAGCAGACAGGCGTGAGGCAATCTGGCTGCAGGAGGCAACCGAGCCTACGGAGACAACGGTCAGACTGGGAGACTGTCTCGGATGAAGATAAGGAGGAGGCTCGGCTGAAGCGCAGACGGCAAAGCTCCCGTCAGCGGCTAGCCAGTTCAGGGACTCCGGCCCCTTCGGGTTCTGGAGAAGACAATCGCGACGATTGTATCCACGTGCGGCCATAGTATGGACATGATACATAAGGTATTCGCGAGAAATTAGTTAACTAGCTTAAGTTGGCGTATTATTCATTTGACAAACCAACTTGAACCGATCCAACTCGGTCTGGCCCTTCGTGTGTCTTTTCGGACCCCGTCCAAGAGGAAATTCTGGGTGTGGCTTGAGTGCCAGATGGAATGCGCGACTGCCAGATTTGGGAGTTCAGCCACACGGCCCGTGTAACGCGGCCCGTGTAGCAAAGTGGTTCGGCCCATCTAGCAATTGCCTTTAAAATTGGCGCCTGGGCGCCAATTGGGGAGCCAGTACTTAAATCTTAACAACTCGCAGTATGGCGATGATGGGCAGCAGTTCCTGGAATGGTAGCATAAAAAAATGCGAAGGCACCATTGCTACTCAGACGCGTAGCTAAACAGCGACGTCGCGAGATATCTTCGTGTTTTCTTTGCCATGCACGTTGCTATCTGCAACGCCGGGTACCATGGTCACTGTTTTGTTACGTTAGCATCGTAGCGTTGCCACCAGGCTAGCTGCATGTGCTCGGAGAACTCCTCCCTGTCGAAAAGTCTTCAGCTTGCCTGCCAAAACTCAACCCAAAATCAGTCCCAAGAAAGGCCGAGAGCTCATTTACATTTTGTGGAAAGGGCGCAAAGTTACCGTCTACCCCGAAAAAGGGCGTAGACGACGGTATAAGTGCAGTCTCATCCACCCAATCCCCTCCAGCGGGTTGCGAAAGCTGAGGTGCCAAACATGTCTCTTCATCCTGGGCCGTTGCACTCTCTAGGCCCAGTGATGGCGTGTCTAGTTTGCACAACCGTTCCCACCTCTTAAACTTCGCGTACTCGGAACTGGAACCATCGAAGCTCCCCGAAGCCATTGCAGTGCTCATACCAACGATGGCATCCTCGAAAACCTCGATCAGCGACGCCTCCCCGCAAGGCTCAACCCTAACCCGAAATCCAGCCCTGGTGCCGGTGGCGCTCTCATCACATGTCGAGGCAGCACTGTTGCTTGTGCCGCCGTGGCCTGTGGCCTGCGCAGGCACCAGTAACGTCCACCATGCACAGCGTGGGTTCAGGAAAAGAGAGATGGATGCGTGTATGCACGTGGGTAATTGGAGGTTCTCAAATTATTTCCATACTAATAGGCTGCCAACCGTCCGCAAAAGAAAATATCGGTAATAGAGACTGGCCAGCTATTAGGGCTATAGGAAACAAACGCGAAAGAACGGAGTAGGGTGTGGCACCAGCAGCCGTCAGTCCGTGTCGTCCCAGTATACATGCCTGCGCCTGCGGGGGCTAGGGGATCTGCTGGACTGCGGCGGCGGCGGATCCGGTGGGCTGACGCGCTCGATTCCACACCCGCTGTGAGGTTCATGGCGCCCCAGCGTTGTCCGTGCATCCACCACCACCGCCAGCGGCGACCTTCCCTTGTGCCAGTCAGGGAGGTCTGGGAACGTCGACGTCAACACGCTTGCCCGCCCGCTCCTCGGCGCGGTGCAGGACAGCGACCTGGACCACACGTCGCGGAGGAACTTCTCCGCGTCGTCGCTGGTGGGCGGCGCGGTGTCGCACTTGCACTCTACCTCGGCGCCTCGGGCGTGGTAGCGCGACGACTCGGCCAACCGCACTCGGATGGCCGTGGCCGGTTCCCAGTCGCGCGCGTAGGAACATGTCCGTCGCGCGACCACATCGCGTATCTCGCGGGGCCACACGTCGAAGGCCGACTTTGAGGCGTTGCCGCCGCCGTCCGTCAGCGGCTCGCGGAGCATCGCCATGGCTCCGCACTCGACGTGGTGGTTGACGCAGGACCCCCCGCCCCGCGCAGTCGAGCGACAGCCCGGCGCGCCGGCGGCCCCGGCCCCTGACGTCCAGGACCTGAACATGGCTGCGTCGGCGAACGTGGGCCGCCAACAGTCCCAGATGGACTTCGTAGGCGCCACCGCACGCTCTACCGCGTTGAATATGTTTGCCGTGAGCAGTGAAAAGAGTACGTGGTGGCCCCACGAGCTCGTGCTCCGATCAGAGTACTCCCTTTGCAGCTTGCAGAGCAGGTGGTGGAACGGTCCCGATATTGGGTCGGCATACACCCTTCTGCGCCTGTCGATGGTGCTGCCGGTGGGCGCAGACCACTCGAGGGCTAACCCGACCAAGACGGGCCTGATCCCGGCCGCCCAGCACAGATCGTAGACAGACATGACGACGTCGTCCTCCAACTCGATCCCCAACATGCCAAGTAGGGGACCCTGCACGCCGAGCGGAGCTCTGGCGCCCAACTGCACCCGCCCAGTGTCAATGTCGCGCATCACCTCTTGGACCGCGGGGTCCTCGATGAATGCCCGAATGCCGGTGGCGACGGTGCGAGAGTTGTTGTTCCCCTTTTTCATCACCATCGCGATGTGCGACAAGATTCCCCCGACCTCCCAGCCCTTGACATGGTCGAGCCAGGCCACGACGGCCGTCCGCATCATGGGATATCCTGTGCATCCGGGGTTGCTGAACTCACCGCCTCGGGAGGCGCAGGGTCCGTATCCGCCACAATTGCACCAGTTGTTGTCCGCCTCGGCGCGCTCGCGCAACATCGCGGCGCGTTGCTCAGGAGTCCTAGTACATTTGTATGGCGTCATCGTGTTGTACTCTAGTAACGACCTCCCGCCCCCTGTCCAGCGTACCAGGGAAATAATCCCTACAGCCGCGAGATCGGTTGCCGTCGGCCCCCCGGTGAGGATCATGATTGGGGTTAACACGGGGTCTGGTTCAAAGACAATGTCCATGTTTGCTGTTCCCTAGCCCTAACAGTCGGGTACCCTTGTTGTGTACGAAAAGGTGCAGATCTTTGACAAAATGTATGAGTGTATGCTTAACGGCGTTCTGTTTCAACGAGATAAGTAGGTAGCCACGGACTTAGGGTTGAATCAGCTCCGAAGGCAGGCTCTTATGGCTCTCGTAGAAGTCTACGGGTGAGAAAAGGGAAATCTCTCTCCCAAGGGAAGAGAAGCCCCCTCATATGTACATATTCCTCGCTTGTCCACGGTTCCTCTTTCCTCGTTCCTCTTCCCTCGTCTTCACATTCTTTTCCCTTTCACCTTCTGGAGACTCGCTTATCATTACCCCTCCTTTTCTAGTACGTATAAGCACGTAGACCCTTCGAGTAGAGCTGTTGCCTCGTGATATGCACCAGCTGTCCTTAGTCCTATGCAGGTTTATTACTCAAGGCAGAGGGGGGATTTTTTTTTCGGTGTGGCCGCGGGCAGGGCGTAGGTTCTTGAGTTCGTCACTTGTTTGTATGTCTTACTCGTGGCGTGTCTTACTTGCTGGAATGTCTCACTTGTTGGCATGTTTGAGGTATTGGCCAACCTCTCATTTGCAAGTCTCCTGTTAGACACGGCTGCATGAAGGTTTGAAAGAGTTCCATTTGAAGCAGATCGATCCCCGCGCCTGAGCTGCGTGAAGTCTCTCATGCAAGGCCAGGGTGCTCTCCACGACAGCCCTCATCCAGCCGTAGACATTGTGTAGGGGTTGCGCGACGAGGGATGATTGGCTTTGTCAAGCCACGAGATCCGCCAGGGCGACTTCTCGTTGATAGGCAAGGAATCTATTCTAGTTGATCACCTCGTCGTTAAAATGTCTGAGCAGAAGCCGTGCGACGGCCTCCATCAGCAATCGCTGTCCTTGTACATTGACCACAGCTGAGGGATCAGTGGCTGAGAGTTTGTCCCGTCGGCAGCCGCGACGCCAAACGTGTTAGACCGTGATGCCAGGTATGTCACGTTCTTGCGGGCAGTCACATCTATCTTGTCGATCGCCACCTGCTGCCGCGGCCACGAATGTGCGTGCCGACATCACCAAACTGCCTTTTCACGCCGGTTCCACTACTGACCTGACAATGTCTTCTGTTGCACTGCACGTGTGCATGGCTACCTGACGACCGAGTAGAAGGTCTCCAACCAATTTGGGCAACAAAAGACTCTTGATTCTTCCATCTAACGATTGACTGTAGTCGATATTTTATACCTGTGCCGATTGAGGCAATCTGAGACACGGCAGGCAGAAGTCAGGTTGCCTGAAGCTATCGCCACCGATGTTAGGCAGCAGTGCTGGTAACGGTCTACGTGAATGAGCGGCTTGATATTGACAGTGACCGACCAGTCCCAACGTCCCATGTCTGCGAGGCAATCCAGCCGACTCGTCGCAGGACAAGTTCACCAAGTTCCTAGAACTGGCGACCTCGCATGGAAACGTGCAGGTCCGCTGGATACCAGGACACACCAACATACCGGGCAATGAGGAGGCTGACGGCCTCGCCAAAGCAGGTTGTTTGCAGCCTGAACCACCAGAAGCCATGCCATCGCTGGCCCACCTGCGCCGACTTGCGAGGCAGGAATCGAGAGACGCCTTCAAGGCTTGGTGGTCAACTGAAGCGCCAGAGTCATACAAGACTCTGAACCTCGAGGCGACCACAAGCTGCCCTCTAGAGCTGGCGCTCCCAAGAGCAACGCTCACAGCCTCCTTGCGGCAAGATCTCGCCACGGAGACTTCGCCGACTACCACGAGCGATTCAATCATGACGACGCGCGTCTTGACTGCTCATGCGGATGACCCAAAGCACCAGAGCACCCATTCTACTGCAGGAAAGTACCGCCACGGCTCCGGATGAGGCTTGCCCCCTCACCGGCCGAAGCGATACACCACGCAGTAGGCAAGGGCTTCAAAGCCTTCGTCGAGATGACGTCGGAGAGCTCCTTCTTCCAAAGGATCTGCCCGCGCCATTAGGCAAACAACACTCCCTTTCTTCCCTTTTGTTTGTTTTGTGTTTCTCCAATTCTGGTCGCGGTCGAGCGCAGGGCGTTCCACCGCCCTTCACCCGACCGAGGCCCTCCGCTCTGGCTGCGCACGCAGCTGGAGAGGAAAAGCCTTCTCAGACTCATCGCAATTGATGAGCATAAATTGCGACAGAAAGTCGCTTGCACCTCCACATCCCGCTGACGGGTGCGAGGCTCCGACGAAAGAGCGCCTTTGAGCCGGTGAGATGCTAGATGGTGTTTGTTTTGAAATGAGGACGCGTCGGTGCAAACTGCGGGGCGGCCGAAATGAGAGCCATTGGTGCCTGAGGCAGCCACAACTCAGTGACTGCTACCCTGGCCCAACCGGCAGGAACTTGGCGAAGCACAGCGGTTTGGAGCTGATGTCAATTGTAGATAGACTCTCATCAGCCTAGCACGTCCTTTGCCCCGATAGGGGCTTTAGCTTAATAGCTTCCGGGACGTTAAATAATAACACACACACACACACATGACGGCGAACCCAAAATCGCGAAGCGAAACGAACGGCATGCACTAGTTTGTCCAACGATTCTTCAAGCTGTGGATTGCTGCGATGTATTTCGTGCGAACACTTGTCACGACTTATTTTGCAACCGGCGCGACGATTGTTTTAGGTCAGAGGACTTCCTCTATTGGACGGCAAGCTACATGGACGTTTTGCCATTACCAAGCTATTTCCTCGCCCCATCGCACCCAAACGTTGCAAAATGCGCCGGGACATTCAAGTTAGATGGCAGGAGTAAGACGGTGCATAGCTACACTGCCGTGTCGTATAATCTCCGTGGCCTTGTGAAGGCACTTGTCCGAAGCATCCGGGCTGTTGAACGCATTCCATGGCGTCACGCCATAAGTTTTGAAGATCTTTGTCCAAATGGTACAAGTCCAGTCTGCTTGCTGACTCTGATGCATTGCTCGAGCAGGCCGCCCATGTCCTTGACGTGGCGCGTCTCTTTGGCCAGGAAACGCGCCAAAGTCAAGAGGACGAACTGGACGAAGGTCCCAGTTTTTATATGCACAACGGAGGTGCCCAAGTGGGTCCGGACGCAATCTCGACCTGGAGCGGAATATCCCTTGACAACTATATAGCGGCTCCGTCGACGATGTAAGGGTTGAATGAGAGTGTGATTTCCCCGCACAAGCTTATGCAACGTGTGCCATTTCATTCACATCCCGAGAATCTATCTGAGGTTATAGTTTCTGCCATACTGGCAGCCGCCTTCTCATGATGTTTACGAGCCTTCTCTAACGAGATCTCTAGTAAGTCGGGCGGTGAGTAAAGTTGACGCCGCTACTGACATTCGGCAAAGCGAGCTGCATGCACTATTAATACAAAGCTACGAAAAGCTGGTTCAAGGGCGCTGTGGATATCAGGCTCTCTATATTTCGTTACTAGCAGCTTGAAAATGTGTCAAATTTGCAGCAGGTTAGATGCTATTCCGTGGTGAAATTTGCTGTTGAAGTTGATGTAGCCGTCGGCGTTGGGCATCCATCCTGGGTGCCCAAAATAGGGGGTGCCCATTTCTATGTGCATGACTTATCAATCAGATGACATTACTACTATTTTGCCGTAGACAGCGGTGACAAGAACAAGAACGCTAGCTACGGTAGTCATCATTAGCTCTACACGATCTCGCGTAAATGGCACTGGACAAACCTCACGAGCGGGCTCCGTTGGGGCTGTAGGGACGCTGCGCGAGCACCGCCTGGCGGAGCCGACTGCGGTCTCCCCACGAGCCGCCACACCCATCGCTGTCGCTCCTCTTCGTACCAGGAGCTCAAGGGTTTGCCGAGGAACGTTACGTCCTCGTCGTCAATGGGGATTATTGGCGGCCAACAGTTCCATACTTCGGCGTGTCGTGCTGGTGACCGTCCGTTCCTATGGTATCCAACACTTCGTAACACCGTCGTCATAGTGCAGATGGGAAGCTGCCGCTGGTGTAGTGGGAAGCTGGTTTGGTTTTGCATGCTGGTGGAGGCTGGAGCAACGTGGGTTGGGAAACAAAATGGCAATACGTTCAGTTTTGTGAGGGTACAGTATCACTCCCGGCCACAAGATTGTGGCGCGGGTCCCGACCGGGATCGATCACAAGCGGCTGGCTCACCAGGTCATGCATCACGAGGTGCAGGCGCTCGGCCGACAGCGCTGCGCACACGCTGTGGCTGTCTCGGTCGGGCATTATTCTCTGTCAGACCTGTCTAAAATCTCGGGTGGGCGAGCGACGATATTGGTTATCACTCGAATAATTGAGCTTGGTCTTCGGCACTAACCGGGCGGTAATCAAGAGGCTTTCGTGGGGTAATCGTCAACGCCAATGCTGTAAATCGGTTGGTCGGGCCGGATCGGCTTGACTACGCGGGGGAGGCGTCGCTCCCGACGTGTGATCTGATGGTTGCAGCGGGGCAAAATTGACTGCTGGATATCCTTATACCCGCACCCTAAATGGTCGATGTCGCACGACACCGACTCCATCCGACCCAGGTCGACGAAGACATAAACTCCCATTTCGGCTTTCGCGACCAGGTTGTTACTGCTACAAACCCCGTCTCATGCCGCCCACGCGGTCTTACAGAATGCCATTGCCAGAGGCTGAGCGGCTTGCTGTACACCGGGTCTGTAGCCGCGAATCAAAGACCAGCGCTGCTCTCAATTCAATCAAGTCAATTCTAGGGGGTCTCGATTGGATGATTGACACATCGCTCGGCCTCAGATTGATTGACTTGGCCGGATTGATTCAACTTGAAAGTGCATCCTAGCTAAGGTAGGTTCAGGGTCCATCCTACACTACTCCTCGCCAATTGCTCCGCGATTGTTGAAGTAGAGTCCACCCAACGTGACTGCATCCCGTCGAACCCAGTTCTTGAGACATTGAACTTTCTCTAGCGTTGACGGCTCCATTGAGAGCCGCTGACTTGTCAAAGTAAGCTTGGCAAGACTGAAGGCTCTCTCGCAATCGGCGGCCATCGCCGGAATAGCAAAGACATCCAGAGCCAGTTGACTCAGCGTTGGGAATGACAATCTGCGGTCCATCCACCATTGAATAGGGTCGTCTATTGGCACAGGCAGCTCAAGGCGAAAATATCGCTCGAGCTCCGTGCTCTCGTCTGCAAGTCGTTCCGTCCTGCTATTGAGCCACTGCTCATATGCGGACTCCTCCCGCCTCGGGCCGGCAGAATAGTCGGTGCGGCGTGGGATCGCTGGATAATCCAGTGACCCCTCTGCGCCAGGTTCTGCGCTGTTGTCGCGATACCAGGCCGTCCAAAACCTCTCCAGACCATCCTTCGCATCACGAAGCCAGCCCTGCTGCTCGTCGCTGCTCCAGCGATCTTCGAGCCAGCGGATGCTGCATCCTGGATGAAGAATTACCGCAGCCGCAAACAACGGCGAACTGCCCAGCTTGGTATAATACTCATTTAGCTTCTGCCAAGCGTTGGTTATGGAAAGACGAATGTAACATTTCGAGTCCTCGCGGAGCGAGGCAAGTCGGTCGGCTCGGCCCGACATGAAGTCGGCTCTTGTATGGAGTGGAAGGTGGTCCATCGACGGTCCCTCCGCACCCTTCATCGGGCCAGGTTGTGTTGCTTGAGGCCCTTTTCGCCGGCTTGACCCATCGTAGAGTTGAAGAGCCCGGTATTGCTCGACTGCCCCGCCAGCCGGATCATCAAAGTAGGCTTTCCAGTCCTCCAGTTGATCAAGAAGATACTCCATTCCGGTCATTATCTCCCAGACGTTTCCATGGCTTCCTCTCTGGCCCCAGCCTTGACATCTCATCGTTTGGAAGTAAAGTGGGGCAAGGATCTCTTTGAGCTCAACGAGAAGACGCCAGTCTTCGGGATGCAGAACGTCTTCAGCGGGCAGCCGCTTTGATGCGTCTTCCTCCATCTGGTTCTCTATCAAGAAGGTCTGGAGATGTCCCTGCTTCTTGAGCGCTCTTTCGATCATTAGGTACGTAGAGTTCCACCGAGTCTCATTGCTAAGGATCAGCTGCAACTCTCTGCTCGATTCTAGGTGGATCAGCCAGGCGTCCTGATCATCGGCTTCACTAGCCAGTGTCTGGAATCGCTCGCTTCGTTGAGGCGACGCTCGAATGAACTTGATGATGTTGCGCAGCCTGCCGACGGGGCCACGATGTCTCCAGTGTCGCAGGTCGTCTTCAATGAGGTCGGCGTCGAGTAGACGCTGACTTTCTTGCTCAAAAGTCTCGCCGTCTTCGCCATATAGGAAAGCTCTGCCGACAAGGTTGAGTATGTGGCCGTAACATCTCATGCTCCGCTCCACACGGTCGCCGTGCGTCAAAGCAGGTTCAATGGCGCGGAAGAAGTGATCCGCACAGGTATCGTTGTTCGTCGCATTATCAGAAACCAAAGTTCCGATCATGTCTTCGATCTGCCAATCTTCCACGACCCTCCGAAGGGTGTGTGCGATGTTCTCACCAGCATGAGACCCAGGCTGGCGAGTAAGCGCCAGCAGCCGTTGTTGTTGACGCCCTTCCTTGTCGAGAAAGTGTCCTGACACAGCGACAATTGCATATCGATTCGGGGACGTCCAAAGGTCAAAGGCAACATGTATTTTCGTTATGGCTTCGCGCAATGACTGTTGCACGAGGCACTTTTTGCTGTCAAACACCACCTCAAGCTGCCTTCGCTGGCTGCTCCGGGACCATGGAATTTGTGAAAACAGGTCTTGATCAAACTGCTGCAAGAGTTCTCGGAGATAACGGTCGTCGAAGACGCCGAAAGGTTGGTCCGTATTAACGATGAAGCCACAGGCGAGCTCCTGCACCTTCGTCGATTGTGTCTTTGGTATTGGGGAGGTCCTCGGTCGCTTGCGGGGCCGAGCATCCTCACAATCGGAGCTGGTCAATGGCCCATCGGGAGGGAATATTCGGTGCCTGTTTTGGAGATGGCTCATAGCACCAGAGGTTGCGTTCGTGCTGTATACTGTCTCGAGTTTGCGTCGCTCGTCGCAAATGCTGCAAACCCACAGCCTTTCGGCTGAGCCATGGTCAGCACGTTGCATCACATAATGATGATCAGGTCCAATACCAGACGCATTGCCTCTCTTGATTTCCCTCACGAAGACTCCATGATCTTTTATCCAAGTTTTTGGCGCCCGCGAACCCTTCTTCCAGAGAAGCTCATCTTGGACGAATCGTCGCCCCCGCCAGGTCGCAATGGGCAGGCCGTCGAAGCTGTCGGATGTCGCTGAATCACTGGACGCATTGAATTGAGCGGCCAGGCTAGCTGTACGACGAGATCCAAAAATCGTCAACGCCATCTGAAACCCGAAAGAATGTAGTCGGGGCCATGGATCGTGACGACGCGTTCCCACGTTGGTGCGAGGATCACGAGTAGCGGTGAGCATAACACGCGTGATGTGATGTGATGTGATATTATTTAACGTCCGGGAAGCTATTTTAGCTAAAGCCCCTATCGGGGCAAAGGACGTGCTAGGCTGATGAGAGTCTATCTACAATTGGCATCAGCTCCAAACCGTTGTGCTTCGCCCAGTTCCTGCCCGCTGGTCCAGGTTAGCAGTCACTGAGTTGTGGCTGCCTCAGGCACCAATGGCGCTCATTTCGGCCGCCCCGCAGTTTTCGCCAACGCGTCCTCATTTCAAAACAAACACCATCTAGCATCTCATCGGCTCAAGGCGCTCTTTCGTCGGAGCCTCGCACCCGTCCGCGGGATGTAGAGTTGCATGCGACGTTGCGTCGCTGTCGTCACCCATCTTTCTGATGGGTCTGGGAAGGCTTTTCCTCACCGGCTGCGTGCACAGCCAGAGCGGAGGGCCTCGGCCGGGTGAAGGGCGGTGCCACGCCCTTCGCTCGACCGTGACCAGCAGTTGAAAACATACAAAAACAAAACAAAAAGGAAGAAAGGGAGTGTTGTTCGCCTAATGGCGCGGGCAGATTCTTTGGAAGAAGAAGCTTTCCGACGTCATTTCGACGAAGGCTTTGAAGCCCTTGCCTACTGCATGATGTATCGCTTCGGCCGGTGAGGGGATCAGCCTCATCCGGAGCCGTGGCGGTACTTTCCTGCAGTAGAACGGGTGCTCTGGTGCTTTGCGTCGTCCGCATGAGCAGTCAAGGCGCGCGTCGTCATGATTGAAACGCTCGTGGTAGTCGGCGAAGTCTCCGTGGCGAGATCTTGCCGCAAGGAGGCTGTGGAGCGTTGCCCTTGGGAGCGCCAGCTCTGGAGGGCAGCTTGAGGTCGCCTCGAGGTTCAGAGTCTTGTATGACTCTGGCGCTTCAGTTGACCACCAAGCCTTGAAGGCGTCTCTCGATTCCTGCCTCGCAAGTCGGCGCAGGTGGGCCAGCGATGGCATGGCTTCTGGTGGTTCAGGCTGCAAACAGCCCGCTTTGGCGAGGCCGTCAGCCTCCTCATTGCCCGGTATGTTGGTGTGTCCTGGTATCCAGCGGACCTGCACGTTTCCGTGCGAGGTCGCCAGTTCTTGGAACTTGGTGAACTTGTCCTGCGACGAGTCGGCTGGGTTGCCTCGCAGACAACTGGCTACAGCGAGATTGTCGGTACAGACCACGACTTCGCTTCGAGTGTCGCCCAGGCGGAGAGCGGCCCGAAGGTCTTCTAGGGCGCCGGTTGCCTCAGCGTCGAAGACTTCGGATGGGCCTAAGCGGCCCGATCCTTGGACTAGCGATTGCTTATCCCGGTGTACTGTGAAGCCGAATCCCACGGCGCCGTTTGGGAGTTGCGACCCGTCGGAGTAGACGATGAGCGTGGCTGCGGCGGCGGTTCCAAGCCATTCGAGGAAGTCACCAGCGGTTTCGGCTTTGTTTGCAGTCTGAAGAGGGCTGGCTTCTGCGTCGGAGTAGCGGCGCGGCAGGAGCGCCGGGCGATGGCACTTCGGGAGGAGTTGGTCGGTGCGTTGCAGCCTCGACTGAAACGTTGGCTTGATACGTCGGGTCGAGCTGGGGTTCCGAGTGTGCCGCGCTCGGGGCGGTTTCCGCGAGGCCCTTTTAACAAGGGGATGGCGCCCGTCGAGAGACTTCAGGCGTGCCGAGAAACGGATCTGCTGAGCGGCGAGTGCGATGTGCGCAGGCGGCGTGCCAGCTTCGCGAGCATAACACGCGTCGGGCTCAACAATCCCTTCCCAGCTTACGCGATGGAGTTACCCTACAGCGTGAAGGGGAGAACAGGGCTAATCTAAATAAGGCAGTATCTTTCTTCCTTACTTCCGATTCAAGTTAAATCTCTGATTCTGATTGGCTACTAGGCATATTACGTAATCAAGGATTTATGTCAATCGGGTTCAATCGAAGGGGTTCGGAAGATTGATTGATTGACTGGGAGACGTGAGCTCGACTTGATTGAAACTTGACTTCCTTGATTGGTATGGATTGATTGGTGGGTAGCGCTGCTTTTCCGGGAGGCCATGATGATGCTCGTCCACGTCTGGGGAGGGCAGCCGGGCCGCGGACCGGAACTGACGACGCTACGCTATTGTGACCCGTGGCAACTCATCCGCAATATGTTCGTGCTGGACGGACAGGTCATGCTGGCCACGGACAGGGACAGGGCGAAGGCCATCCGCGACAATGGGCGGAAGGTGGCTCATTTTCTGCCGTCACGCATCGGAAAGATGATGGTAGCGTACGTGACGTGGCTGCTGCCGTTCGAGCGGATGCTGCGACGCAGGTACAAGCTGCCGGAGCCCCCCGAGAATTTGCTCGAATTCATGTGGCGAGACGGATGCGGTCGGCGGCTATGGGGCACGGACAGGCTGAGCACCTTGTTGGCGCGCGCAACACAGGCTGGATCAGGCGTCCGGACCGCATCAGCGTCACGCGATACCGGCCGATCGCGATTGAGATGGGACGCCGCATACGGGGACTGATGATGGCACAGACGGAGGCTCGCATGGAGGACGGGGAGGAGGACGAGGAGGACAACATCGACATCGACCCCGTCACGGGCGAGCCGATCGACTGCGGCGGCAGCTGGCATATCGTGTGGGACTTGCAGTCGACACACGGCACCCGGATCGCGCGGCAGCACTACGCCGTCCATATTGGATACCCCGGGAAGCTGAGCCCAGAGATGATGGCGACGTTTCGGGAGATCAGCCGGCTGTGGCATCCGTTTCTGGAGCAGGAGGCTAGTCCCAGGAAGATGTCAACCAAGCGCAAGCACGACGATGCTGATGAACGCAACGACGGAGCGGCGAAGCGTGTGAGAACGGCGGTTGGCGAGGCGGAGACGCCGCAAGATGCGGAAACAGAGTCATTGGCCGGACTTCGCAAGCTGCTGGGGCCGGACGCGACGTGGCGATCTGAGAAACAAGCCGAGTGCATGCGGGCGAACATGGAGCTGTTGAATGGGCAGTCCGCCATCAACGTGCTATCGACGGGCGCCGGGAAAAGCATCTTGTTCATGTTGCCGGCGATGCTGGCCGACGGCGGGACGAGCATCGTGGTCGTGCCGTTCGCGTCGCTAGTCGACGATCTGCTGACGAGGGCGCTGGCGATTGGGGTCGATTGCATCCAGTTCACGACGTCGCTGAGTTGCGGCCGAGAGGGTATGCCCCGGGCCCCGCGACTGGTCATTGTCAGCGCAGACATCGTCAGCAATGCGGAGATGACAGAGTACACGGATGGACTGCTCGCCGCCGGGTTGCTGCGACGCATCGTCGTCGACGAGTGACACACGGCCAGCACCAACACAAGTTACCGGAGGAAGCAGGGCGAGCTCAATGGCTTCCACCGCTACAGGTGCCCCGTGATCATGCTCACGGTGACGATGCCCGTGGTGCTCGAGAACTGGTTCCGGGAGGCGATGCTCGCGGAAACGGCTGCGATTGTGCGCGACCGCACGACCAAGCTCAACTGCCGTTACCGCGTCGAGTGGATCAGACCGTTGGAGACGGTGCGTAAAATCAGTGACTGGGGAGGACCATTGCTGACGTGCAGACGGACAACGACCCTAGCTTGGGGATACAATACTGTTTCGAGAATAGTCGAGCTGCCGGGGGTGCAAGCACAGTCACCAACTGTTACCCTTGTCCTCTAGAGGTTTTGGCTTGCAAGTCGCTGCCGAGAAAAAGCGCAAGCTGGTCCCTGTACCCTTGCGCACTACACACTTCCCAAAGAGGTGAACTAGTATCGAAAATGGTGGAATGGCGCGGCGAGTTGGTTGGGAAACGCCAAGATCAATCATGAGAAGCTTGCGAAGCCGAGCGCGACGTGCAACCGAACTTGGTGCCCCTTTTCCACTCTTGCTGGCGCGCAACTTGTAAGCTGACCGCAGCGAGGCCGTCCGGCAGTGCCGCCCGAGCCAAGGCGGACGCGCCGCCACATACTTTGTCCAGGGCTACTAGCGGCAGGTTTCACCTCAAATTGAATGTGGGACAGCTACGCCCGCATATGCCCGCATATTCGCAACCGTTTGAATCTACCGAGCGGCACAATAAACCCCGTTCATCTATTACCGTCAAAATATAAAGACCAGCGCGTAACCTCAGCTTCAACTGCTTTTTGCTGCCACAATCAATCCCCATTCACTCTTAAGCCATCATCGCCCGGCCAATCCACCATTCTTGTTTTGCTTCTCATCATGCATCTTCTTGTTGCCCTGGTTGCTCTGGCGGGTATTGCTTCCGCCGATAGAGAGTGCTTTCCTGGTGGAAGGGCATGGGGTGACCAGAAAATTGCGGCAATTGGGGCGATACAGCGTTTTTGTTCGTCAGCAGGTAACAGGTACTATGGGGGTTATGAAAAAGTTACGGGATGTTACAATCTTGGCGGAGATACGAAGGTCAACTTGCGAATGGGAAGTTTCACACTCAGCAGCTTCTATTTGAGCGAGAGCAGCTGCGTGAATCATCTTCGTTATTTCGTCGAGATCTGCCCCAGGGGTGGAAGATCTCGTGATGGATCCACCCAGTATGACGAGAAGTACGTTGATTCGGCACGGCTAATAGCCTGCGTATTTCATACAGCATTTCACTAATCAATTTGCAGGGCCGATCCGAACAAAGGCAGATGCTAAGCCAGCGCCGGGCCCGGATCAATTCATTTCAATCGAGAATGTTGATGGGGCGAGGAAGGCAGGATCAGGCAAGTTTCGATCGCAGCGGACTTAGATCTCCTTACCAATCAATAAATTCCTCGAAGGCCTTCAACGGAATCAAGTAAAATTGAGATATGGCTATTAAGCTATAGCATCACGATATAGTTCAAGCTACAGCTCTTCCTAAACTATACTATAGATTTTTAAGCGCGGGCACAGTCTGTGTAGCAGTCATTTACAAGCGTTACTATGGTCGATCTAGTCTAATAATTGCCTGCCATTTTCCTACGTCTCGTATATACACTCTATTCTTACCACGAACCATATTATAAATAACATTAGAAGCTCGTATCTATCTTTGACGTTCAAGTCAGCTATCCTCGCTACGGTTTGTCAGATGTCCCTGTCTAGTTGGTAAGAATAAATACTCCTCCATGACGCTTAAGAGGCGAATACACCCAGAACTTTGCAGCCGGAGTTGACGCATAAACCATGCCCGGTCGTCCTCGAAAGGTGCAGGCACTAGACTTCCCATAAACAATATCCACGCCCTTAGATGCATGGAGTCCTCGTGACCTGCTGGTGAAGGTTCATCTGCTATCGCAGTGCGAAGACTGCGGGCTAAGTATCTTGCCGCCATTTGGGAACCTCCTGCGGGGATCGCAAGGCAGATAAAGATGAGTGCAGCTATAGAGGTGCAGCGGTCGCGATGGAAGGCGTTATGGTCGTGGCTTTGAAGGAGCAAGCGATACTGAATAGCTTGTGAGCGTCGGAAGAGCCATGCCTCGACTTCTAGGGCTGCGGAGTCTGATTGTGACCAGGTGTCATGCGCAGTCTGACAATATTCGACGAGATCTTCCAATATCTTGATCAGCCCCATGGCTAGCGGTTCTTCCAGCAAACGTCTTCCCAGGAGTGGGTACCCCAACTTAAGGGCTCTATCGTGACCAGCTCGCATGTGCTCTGGCAGCGGACCCGGATCCCAGCTCAGTGGCAGAAGCATAGGCGGCTGGCAGGAGGCAATGGCAAGGTACTTGTCCGCCAGGAGGGTGCTGTCAAAGATGTATGGGTCAAAGAGATGCCATCCACCCGCTTCTCCAACAAGATGCATTAGCGCCATCAGGTGCACTCGACTGGCGGTCAAGGAGTCTGCTGCCATGTGCTCTACCATGTCCCGCCTCTCGACATGTGCCGCCCACACCAGCGGCAGGCCGTTCCAAAGCTCGGTAATCGCGAGCGAGTATAGTGACAACAGCATCCAATTGTCAACCCGGTGCGTTTTCTGACCGAGGCGCGAACGGAGGTCAGGGATCGCCTTGGCGATGTAGAACTCTGGTGGCTGCTGATGACCAAATTGCCCCGTCGCCCACGCTAGCATGCTGGAGCTGTAGGCAAGCGTGGCGTGCATGAGAAGCTTGTTGTCTATGCAATGCCGAAGTCTTTGCGTGACAATAACTCGGTGCCGAGAAGAAGCTTGATGTGATGGACCCCTCGCAAGGAGTTGGCTGGGGTTGGGGCAAAAAGCCTCGGCCAGGAAGTTGGCTCGGGCGAGACCAAAGAATGTATGGCGCAGGAGTTCATGCGTTCCAGCTTCTATGCCAATGATTGTGCAGTGGAAAGGATCGTAGCCATTAGACGTAGGATATGTGCTGGGCAAGTCATCCAGAGATGAAGATGATGATGGCGCCGCTCGCGCCGTCCTGGCAATGCTCAAAGCAGCCGTCTTCTTCGCTGTCCGGGTCTCTTCATAGCTGGGTTGTTCCGATTGAGGCGGAATAATAGATACAAAGCCTGACCAAGGCCTATTTTGAGGTCGTCCCTCTGCCTTGCGCCTCTTTCTCTGGACGTGGCTCATCATGGCAGCCGACTCGCTCCGGGAGCTTCTGGAGAAATCCTGGGAAGATCCTGTTTTGTTGACAAAGAATAACCCTGCCATGATGCATTGGGAAGTGGAAATACCGATTTGAGACCATGAGGGTACGAGGCAGGCTATCAGCTAGGTACTCAAGCAATCAGTCAGTCAGTCAGTCACCACTTTGCCTTTTTATGTGTGTCATCGGTGATCACCCTAGTCTGTGCGCCGCAGACCAGTTGGGGGCGGCGCGGCATTCGGCAGCACTATAGGCCGTCGGACGGCGCGTCAATCAGTGGCTGGGGAGGACCATTGCTGACGTGCAGACGGACAACGACCCTAGCTTGGAGATACAATACTGTTTCGAGAATAGTCGAGCTGCCGGGGGCGTAAGCACAGCCACCAACTGTTACCCTGCGCTGTCTTCTAGAGGGTTTGCCTCGTAAGTCGCTGCCAGAACAAGGCGGATGCTGGTCTATGTACCCTTGCTTACCACACACTTCCCAAAGGGGTCCCCGGGTATCCCCGACATTGGACAACGTTCCTGATAGTGATGATGCCAAAGAACTGTAGAGAACTATATAAGAGCTGGTGGCATCGATCGGTATTTTCCGAAAACTCATCATCATAAGTGCACCGATCTTCAACATCAACCACCATTCCACCCATCCTCTACTTACCCGAAGCAAAATGCGTGCAGGAACAATATTATCTGCACTCGCCGCAGCCTCGGCGCTGCCTGCCATGGCGGCTCCAGCCTCCCAAAATTCTTCGTCATGTCTTCCTGTCGTCGATTTAGGCTATGTGAGTCTAGTTCACTCTTCTGCCTGGAATTGAAAACGGAGAAAAAAAAAATGTATTCGACCGCTAATGGTAGCCCCCAAGGAATTTCACCGAGCGCTTTGGTACGATGCCGAGACCGACATTTACAAATTTCAAAACGTTCGATACGCTCGTGAACCCTCTGGAAGTCTCAGGTTCCGAGCCCCGGCGGCACCGTTGACAAACCGAAGCGCTGTGCAAGTCCGAGCCGACACGCGGATCTGTCCTCAGGGCCAGCCCGTCTGGCAGAGCAAAGCGTTCGGACCAATTGCAAAGTACTCCAATCCCGCCGTGCCATTCACCATGGACGGCTGGGTAGATGCGATTGCCAATGGTGTCGTGCCGCCAAGGAACCTTAACATGAATGCCACCGAGGACTGCCTTCTACTTGATGTTCACGTCCCCAAAAAGGTCCTTGATGCGGCACAAAGAAAGAAAAAAGGAGCCCCAGTGCTCGTCTTCGTGAGTTTTGATAAATTTCAATGGTATTCTGCCATATATGTGCTGTGCTGATCCTTTTCGAAATGCGAAAGATCCACGGAGGAGGTGGTGTCTTTGGCTCCAAGGACGGCTCTGGTCCGACCCGCTTCGAGCCCTCAGGTATTCTTCAACAGTCCCGGGATAAGTTTGGCGAGGATTTTGTCTTTGTCGCTATCAACTATCGTCTCGGTGCTTTCGGGTTCCTCGCCGGCTCAGAGGTTCAGCGAGATGGTAACGCCAATGCGGGACTGCTCGACCAGCGCTTCGCCTTGCAATGGGTCCAAAACTACATCCATCTCTTTGGAGGTTCCAAAGACCACGTGACAGTTATGGGCGAGTCAGGTGGTGGAGGCTCCATTCTCCTCCACATGGCCGCCGCTGCAGCAACACAACGCAACCACACGTGCGGACAGGAGGCGAAGCTGTTCCAACAGGCGATTCTGCAAAGTCCGGCACTTAGGTCCGCTACCCGTGACCCTAACGAGATTTTCAACGAGTTTCTGTCGTTCCTGGATGTCAAAAGTCTAGAAGAGGCAAGGAGGTTACCCTCCTCCGCTGTCATCGTGGGCAACTCTGCTCAGATCCAAGCGGCCCCGCCAACGGACTTCCTCTACGGCCCTGTCGTGGACGGTGATTATGTTAGCGCCCCCCTGCTGCAATCTTTGCGAGATGGGGCTGTCGATAAGACCGTCAAGGTCTTCGCTGGACATAATGTTTTCGAGGGCGCTTTCTTCTTCGACCCAGCTGTCAAGGCCGAAGAGGACTTCCGAGACTGGCTGGAGGTTTCGATACCCGGACTTGAAGACAGTCGATTTGACGATATTGCCAAACGAATCTACCCGGCTGTCTATGATGGATCCGTCGGGTATGTCGATACGAACACGCGGCAGATGAGCGTATGGGGTGAGGCAGTCATTGACTGTGCGTACCACGCTATTAGTAAGGCTACCAAGACGGTAAGCTATGCTTGTAAGTACCAGAAAGAAAAGATTGGCAACGAAAAGTGAGAATCACTCGCTGAACATAATGCTATAGATGAATTTGGCGTGTCCCCGGGTTTCCACATCCAGGACCTGGGCTATACTTTTGGCAGCCAAAATTTGCCTGCTCCGATTCAGGGGGCGCAAAAGTCGCTTCAGCTTGCTATCGCCAGCTTCGTCATCAACGGAGTGCCCATCTTGGAGGACGGAAAACCATTCCCGGTGTTTGGCGATGGCAGTCTGCTTGTTAACATCACATCTGCCGGCACGTTTTCTTCAGTGCCAAGTCAGGTCAACCAGACTAGATGTAATTGGTGGGCAGATAACGGCCTGTGACCTGGTAACCCTTAGCCGATAGGTATTCAACTCGGGTACCAGTCTAGTACGCCGGGCCACCCATTGTTCTGCCAGAACGGCCTTTCTAGGCAGAATGTGGCTTCTGGCAAAACGAGACACCTGATTGGCTGGCAATCAGGAGGAAAACCTGCACGGCCTTGCCCGATCACGACGTAAATTGCAACATCAGGAGTGCTGGCAAGAAATGGTTGGTGTTACCACGGACGACTCGCCATTCCGTGCGCATAGTGGTGGGCCTTGACCAGACTCAACTGGTGAACAGAATATATATTTCGCATGGCCTTGACGGTAGGTCCTCTCTTGCTTCCCATGAAATGATGGGAAAGTTGAACCAAGGTGCCTTCCACAGTGAGCCAATACAACTTCAAGGGACGAGGACATCGCAGCCCTTACAACTCGTCCATCTCCTCAAGCCATGCCCTGATGCGCTTGGGGCCCTCTTCCGCCAGACCCTTCCAATCTTCCCAGCCCATCTCTTACAGTAACGTGATCCCCATCTCCCCGGCTCCGGCAGTCGCCGTACCACCTCCAAACACCATCGAGCCGGCAACGAAGCGCTGGATGACTTTGAGATAAAGACATCGTACTTCGTCGTACCAAATATCATCATCCCGTCGGGCTTCCTTCGTTGCCATATTTAGCATCCATCTTTTCTCGGTATTTCGTACGCCAGCACAACGTCGCCGGGAAATGGCAGTGTTCACATCGCGCGCCCGGACCCCCGCCCCGTGCCTGGTAGTCCTTGAACATATTGAGCCCGATTCGGGTATCGTCGGACTCCGTTCGATGGTGGCAATGCTCGAGTGTGTGAGTATTAGCCACAAAACTCCATTCGTAAAATGCACAGAGCGGGCAGCCAATCCTGCGACCTCGAAGTGTCATGCGCAAGCGGCGAATTAGCGGATTATCGGTTATGTGGTTTGCCTTTTCTCGCTCGGCCGGAAAGGTCTCGGCTTGCGCCAGCTTTGCGCGGATCTCCTCTGGCCTGCCTCGGGCAAGTTCGGCTCGCTGTTGGCTGCTTCTAATTGGCCGGCCCGCCTCGGTAGGTGGACCCCCCGATGACAAGGTTCCGTCCACTGGGGAGATAAGACCCTCATCATCCTTCGTCGAAGGTTCGTCTTCCGGGGGAGGTGAGTGGTCGGCAATCGCTTCTAGGCCTGGGCTATCTGGCGGTGGGGCTTCATCGCTGGTATCGCTGATACGAGGACGCTTGTTTGGTGTTGAGAGCTGCTCGCCCTGCTCGCGCGACATTCGCCTTGGTGGAGGTGCTGTGCCGCGGACAGCGCGGGCAAACATGATGGGAGCATTTTGTGTATGGAAGACAAATGCTTAACGCGATGCTCTGGCGCGACGTGTCGGTCAGCATGGTTCAATGGCCCTGTTTGACCAATCAAGTTGACCCACCTACTTTATCCCCGCGGCGATCTGCCAGTGGCGGGACGGCACGCTGCGGAGCAAGCCACGAGCCAGGCGCCCACAAGGTTGCTTCATTGGTGCCTAAAATTTGATTGGGAAGCGGGGGCTGGTCTGCTCTCTCCCGAGGTGGGGTGATCTTGCCCACTACGGGGCTTGGTCATGATGGACTCCGATGCCTGCGGAATCTTGGCCGTGTGTATCAGCTTTGGCTAAAGTGCGCAATGTCATTTCAGTCGAGCTAGGGTATACATCCGTCAGGTTTTACCTCACGCAATAGGAGGCGGTGACTCCAATAATGCTCTTGTGGCGTCATGAGGAAGTACTCCTGCGCCATTTCAACCAGCTCTTCTGATTTACCAGACTGGCGAAGGTGATGGCCCCATTTGGAGGCCGCATACTCAAGGAGAGCAAATTCATCTGGCACTCCACGTGATTGCCAAAATCTTGCCCATCCAGTGACGAGCTTGTTTTCGTTCTTTGCGATTTGAAGTGAACGTGTGACGACAGACTTGAATCTGAGGTAGGTCAGACACGTTCGAGCGATTGTGGCGTGTCCATTCTTGAAGAGATCCCTTCGGGTTCCTAGGTAATCCTGGGGCAATGTAATGTAATGTACTTTATTTACGCCCGGAGGGATTATCCCTAAAGGGCCATAACGAGAGGCTATTTGCTCATTCTGCCATAAAAGCCGTACACCTAAAGCCCAACAATTGTTTCCTTCCTTGCCCCCTGCAGCCTCATTCCGCGATCTGACTGTCCTGCCCTGAGGTCATTCCCCCCGAGTGCCCAGCATCCCATCGTCGGCAGCTGGAGCTTGGTCGGTCAGTGCGAGGCTGCGCGGCTAGGATGTTACGCGCTTGCTTCTCGTCCATTTGTCCAATTCATCGCAGATTCGTCTGTTCAAATGTCCGCATCCAGTCTTCCTGTTGCCATTGCAAATTTAATCGTCGCTCGGACAGCAGCCATGTCAGGCTGCCATCGCTCGCCATCCGATCCAGACTTGCCTCCCAGGAAGAAAGATAAGTTTCCGATCTTAGTCCGCTTGTACCGTATCATGCCCTCTCTTTCCGAGTTCCATCGTGTGCAACGGAACAGGAAATGCTCGACTGTCTCAGCTGCTTGGCCGCAGCTGCATTGGTCCGTCCCCACAGCCCTGATGCTGTGCAGGTATCTGTTGAGCCTGCACTTTCCTGTTCGCAGCTGTATCAGTATCCTGGACTCCTTGGCATTGAGAGTGTCGTAGATGGCCCGCGTGTGCTGGCCCGGAAGCGCTGTGTCAATACGTTGCGAATACCGTCCTACCCCGATGGGTATTCTTGGCCGCTGCTGTTGCTGTTGGCCGAGCAGTAGCCTCGTCCTCGTCGCTCGTGCTTGATAAGTTGCTCTTTCCCGATCGCACCCTTCCTCTGTAGCCTCGCGGGCTGCTGCCTTGGCCGCCGCACACGGCCGGAAGCCTTCATGCCCTGCCGGCACCCACAAAACGGACACCGCAACGTCTTGCAGATGCGGCAGCCTCGCCTGTCTGTACACGTCCTGGACTGCGCGTTGTCCGGATTGCTGTCGAGGTTGTCCTACCACCTGAACGGCTGCCCTGCTGCTGCTGACGATGACCACGTTCCTGTGCGGCAGCTTCGTCGGCACATATCGAAATGCCCATGCCATTGCTTCAAGCTCGGCCACGTACGGATTCACATCCTCACGCGGTCCCAGCGTGACCGAGAACCGGGCCAACACATCTCTCTTGCCCTTTGCCGTCACATACTCCACGTAGCCCCCCATACCGACCATTCCTCGCCTCTCTGAAGAGCTCGTCGAGATCACCACGCCGCGGGCCGCTCTTGCAGCCTCCGCTGCTTCGTCTCGGTCCAAATCGCACGCGACGCGGATCCGGCTCTCCCACGGTGCCATGGCGTACTCTTGTATCTTTTCCAGCCGTTCACCTGTTGCGTCCCTATACCGCATGGCCATCTTCTGCATCGGCGACGTAAACCGTTGACATATCCTCATGTTCAGCCTCGCCAGCGGGTGCTCCCTCGGAAGGGTGCGCAGGCTAATCCACGTCTTGGCGGCAGCCCTGCCATGTCGTTGAAGCACTGGCTCAATGTTCGCCTCTGCCTCAGCCACGGCCGTGGCGACGCTCCCAAACGCTCCAGTCACGGCCTGCGCTCCGACTGCTTGTGCTTGGCTCAACCAGACCGTCTCCCTCTCACCACAAGCGTGTGTCCATACATTGGAGGCATAGTCCATGGCCGGCGCCACTGCCGCTGTGAACAGCTGCCTGGCCACCCGCGGCGACAAGCCCCGGAGTCTCTTCAGCTGCATGGCGACAGATAAGCCCTTGGCAGCTGCCTCGGCGATGTGCTCTTTGTATCTGAGCTCGGCGTCGAGCACCACTCCCAGCACCTTGGCGGCGTCCTTTGGTTGCACAGTCTGTCCATCAACCACGAAGCTGCCCTGGCTGCGCCTTCTAGCCGATCTCGTGAAGTGGATAACGGCTGTCTTGTTGCTCTCGAAAGTCGCACCGCTCCGCCTGGCCCAGGCCAGGGCTCGTTCGATGACGGCCTCGATCCCGGCCCGGTTCGCCGCCGCTGATTCCCCTGTCACCCAGGCCGAGTAGTCGTCCACGAAGGCAATCGCACCCTCCGTCGTGCTGATGCTCGTCTGCACAAGATCCGCGTTGAAGAAGAGGAAGAGAATTGGCGACAGCGGAGACCCCTGCGGCAGGCCCGCCTGTGGAAGTGGTCTCTGGGGGGAGCGGTACCCGTTGACCTCAATGCTGGCCGTCCGTTCGGAGCAGAACACGTCTACCCACCGAACCAGCTCCCCAGGCAGACCTCTCGCCGCTAGCCTCTGTAGCAGCCTCTCCTTGAACACGCCGTTGTATGCTCCCTTGACATCAAAGCTCACGAGGCTGAGCACCTTGCCCATCCTCCACGCTCTGTAAATGTTCTCTTGCAGGAGGAGGAGCGCTTGTTCCGCCGAGCGCCTCTTCCTCGCGCCGAAGTGGTTGGCCGGTAGCAAGCCGTGCGCCTCGACCGCATACGATATTCGCTCCGCCACCACCGCCTCCAGCACCTTGCCCAGCGTGGAGAGCAAGGAGATTGGTCGCCAGGCTCTCGCCGCCGTGTAGTCATCCTTGTCGGGTTTCTTCAGTGGGATGATCCTCGCGCTCCTCCACTGCTCAGGTAGCTCGCCGCTTCCGAGTGACAGTCGGAACAGGTGCAGCACGCGTTCCTTGACCACCGGCCACAGCTCTTTCCACGCCATCGCCGGCAGGCCATCGTCCCCAGGCGCCTTCCACGGCTTGGCGGCCATCACCTTCCTCTCCACCTCTTCCATGGTCAGTTCCGGCCACGCCACCGGTGGTCGTTGCGACCCCTCGGGCTCGGCCTCGATTTGCGGCGGCAGCGGCGGGAAGAAGGTGCGGAGAAGCTCCTCTGCCTGATCCTGCCGGCCCATCGTCGTCGTTCCGTCCTCCTTCCTGAGAGGCGGTACCTTTTCCTCCACGCTCGCGGATCCCCTCGTCCCCAGGTATTTGGACGCTGTCCAGATGTTGCCGTCCTCGGCCAGGAACTCTTCCCAATGCTGCCGTTTCTGCTTCCGCACAGCGTCATGGTATTCCTTGGCCGCGTCCTTGGCTTGCTTCTCCAGCTCCGGCGCTGGCGACCCCGCCCTCCTTCGGGCCCTGGCCTGGTTCCTCCAGAACGTGTAGATCTGCCGAAGCCGGGTCAGGTCCACTGTCCACCACCGTTTCGCATATGGGCTTGGCCGTGCTCGCGGTGTAAGGTCTTGTATTGCCTCGCTCACAATGCGCATGAACCGGTCAGTCTGTCCTTGCAGACCCCAGGCCGGCCAGCACACCAACTTCAGCTCCCCCGAAATCCTGTCGCGGATCGCCTTCCAGGGTGCGTTCTTGAACAGGAACCGCGGCTCGACATCCCGGCTGGGCACGTCAATGCCAAATACCGTCTGGATGGGCCGGTGGTCCGATCCATATTCGGTCGGGTGTATCGCGCATTTGACCCTCTCCTCTGCCAGCTCTTCCGTAACCAGCACCAGGTCAATTGTGCTTTCCAGGCCAGGCTTCGGTCCCTGCCACGTCTTGGTACCGCGCGGCAGGAGGCTCTGGAGGCCATGATCGTTCATAAGGTCGATGATCGGCTGGCCTTCTCCTTGTCGTCTCGTTATCGTGCCTTCACCTCCCCATAGCACATCATGGCGGTTGAAATCTCCCGCCACCATTACATCCGTCCGCTCGCCTGTGCCATCGCGAAACTGAGAAATCAGGCTACTCACCTCTCGGACCGCTTCCAGCAGGGCCGATACGTCGTTGCATTGCACGTAGACCGAGACCACCAGGACTTGCCTGCCCTGGAGACGGAGGACGGCTGCAGTCAGATCAGGAGACGACACCGCCACTTGCTCTGATTCCAAGTCTCGCCGCACCCAGAGCATGCTCCGGATCGGCCACCCCACCGGATTGGCGACGCTCGGCACCATCTTCGTCCAGTTGCTGTGGCTCATCGGGGCCGTCACCACCGCGCCGTCAATCAGCCGCGCGTACGGCTCTGTCAGCGAGAGGACCGCATAGTCGCTCAAGTCCGCATCGTTCATCACCCCGAGCTGCACCGTGTCCCGCTTGCGCACGTTCAGCTGGAAGATGCGCAGGTCCCTATGCATTGTTTGGCGGGTTGCGTACTCGGCAGTTTGGACTGGACGACTCGTGGGGTCCGTTGCACAGGACGCACTTGGGTTCTACGGCCCGGCACTGCCCGTGACCGTGCCCCGGCTGCGCACACTTTCCGCAAGCCCTTGGCTTCTTGCACGAGAAGGCCTTGTGGCCGAGCTCCTGGCAGTTGTAGCACTGCACCGGTCCGACTCGCGGCTCAAACACGTTAGTGTAGGCAGACTCGCCGGCCAGGTCGAAATACGTGCCGTCGAGCAGTCGTTTCGCATCGCTTCCCTTGGTCACGTAAATCACCATGGACCCGTACGCCTTGCCGCAGTCTCTCTTGCTGAGCCATGAAATCTTGGCAATCGTGACGTTGTTCTCCTTGCCGAGAGCTTCGGCAGCTCCCGTCAGAACATTCCCGTCGCTGTCCAGCACCGCCGATCGATTGACGCTGTCGACTTTGACCGGGTAGAGTTGATCCCTCAGGACACGCGCCCCCGGCACCACGACCTTTTCCGCCGCCTCCTTCACCCGCCGCAATTCCGCTTCATCACGACACACTATCCTCACCCGGTTTGTGTTCCTGGGGTCCTTGATCACTGCTGCGCATCTCCACGCCTCGTGACCTTCCCTCACCTTGACTTCTGTTTCGATTGCTCGTCGGATGTTGCCTACCTGCGCCTCGACCTGGTTTTGCTCCTCAACCCTGGACGTGTCAATCGTACAGTGCAGAGTGTCGGTGGATGAGGACGTGGTGGTGCGCATCGAAGAAAGCGACCGTGGGCTCGTAGGCTGGCTCGTTGGCGGTGTTCGCACGGCGTCTGCGTAAGACGCCCGCGGACCGCTTTGCGCTTGGCTGTTTATCGTTGGGTTCACAGACGCCTGGAGGGTCTGCAGCTGTTGCCGGACCTTCTGCAGCTCTTCCTTGGTGTCGACTACCTCTTGTTCCAATTTGTGGATCAATCGCTGTTGGTTAATTGACCCATTTTCGAGATCTTGCAGTTTTCCCAGTACCTTGGATAGCAATGACCTTTCGCTTTCCTCGTCCGCGGTTTCGCTCCTGACGACGAATGTCGACCCCGGCTCGGAACCGGTAGATGAAGATCGCCTGACACGCTTGTTCGTTGCTCTCACCGCGTCTCGGGCCGCCTCATCCCCTCCCAAGCTCCCCTTCTCACTCGGCATCGCCAGACGAGATGATCGTCTTGGTGTCGCGAACCCCGCTCGCCCCGCTTGCCCCGCCAGCCCCGCCGACTCAACGTCCCCCTCAGTGGAACCCGTCATTGTGCAAGATTAGGTTCAACACCACAGCAAAATAATCGACAGCAATCGTCCAAAGAAGGCAATCTGACTTTTAACAAACGGGAATTCTGAATAAGGGAATTCTCCTAGACAAGGGAATTCATCCTGGGGCAATTGATTGGGGGGCCTAACCACTTTACTACGGGGGCCGCCTTAGGGGGGCCGTGTGGCTGACCCTCCAAATCGGGTAGTTGAACATTCCTTTGTCATTGCCATGTGTCTTGCCCCTTCCAGTAGATGGCTGGGTGTCGTTCCTGTGTCATCTGCCAGCTATCTGTACGAGTTGCTCAAATACGTCGTTATCCTATCTGCATTGCCCTTTGTATCGTAGCAATTACATCCCCTGTCGCCGATAGACTGAGGGCCTCTTTTCGAGCAAGCAGGTCACGTCCTTGGCCAGAGCCGATGGGGGATTGCGACGAGAATTGATCCGTCTCGTGGTAGCTCGGGGTACCTTGCTGCCATAGAATCTGCAACGAACTGGAAGCGGGTTTGCACTTGACGAAATGGGACGTTCACCGAGGCCGGACAGGGAAGGCAGACGGAAAGCGCTCACCGACAAGGCACAGGGGAACGGCACGGCGCGGGCGCCCGCAAGAAAAAAGCAACGGGACCGGCTCGTGACACGCGAAGGACAGCAGCGGGGACCCAAGACCGTAGCGCCACAGCGTCAAGCCGCGAGCAATGGCTGGGTAGAAACCTCCATCGGTGCGGTCAAGCCTGTCCAGCAAGCCAGGGCCCCCCGGAAGAGCTTTGACAAAGCGCGGGAGGGCCCCGTTGGCTGACATGCTGGCTCGGATGGAATGCTAGCTTGACGCACCTACGCAGCACAGGAGTCTTGCTGCTCCGGGAAGTAGAGAGCTAAGACTGCCTAATGGAATCCACGCCGACGGAAGCAAGCAACTTTGGCCGTCTCGTCAGACGGGGCCGGAAGATCACGTGTCGTGCGGACGCCGGAAGTGGCAGGTTGTTGCAGGAGAATCATTACTGTAGCCTTACAAGGCAACCGCGAATCATACTGCCACGGGAGACAATACATATGCTGCCAGGACCTTGTGACTTCAACCTACGCGTGACCAGGCACAGTGAATGGCTGCTGGCGGGCTATCTTACGACAACAACTCGGTTACCAAAGCGGCTGTCTCCCACAGCCGAGCACGTCTAGAATTGCATGCCTCCAAATTTGATCAATTTCAAGACCTGTAATTGAACAGAAAGCGCGAAGGTACAGACAGCCCGAAGGGTGCATCCGGGCAACCTTTCCCCAGGAACTCATTACAACGCCGGAATCCCTGTTCACTTCGTCGTCACCTAGCTATGCGGCATCCACCTTCAAGGGGGAGGCTAAAATATCCGGCTACTTTAGCTCTTGCACCTTGCCCGTTTCAGGTAGCGACTTCGTACTCACATATATATATGGAGATCGAGACAGGGAGAACGCCATTGACGGTTGCACAAAGAGCCACCCATTCTTACACCTTGCTTCATCTCAATACTTGTTTTACGGCAGGGCCATATACTACCCGAGAGCTACTTCAGACTTTCGCCAATATGCACATTTCAAAGGCCATGTTTGCGACCCTACTTGGCCTGGCCCTGGGCAACACGGTGCCAACCAGCCTCGAAACGAACCCAGTTAAAAGTGACAACGCCAGGGTGTACTCATGCAATGACTGTCTCAAACAGGGGTTCGAATGCTGCCCTGGTGGATGTTGCCACACCGAACCTCCAGGGTGTAGACACAAACAGGAGCGGTGCGATTACGGACTTCAAACGGGATATGGCCACTGCTGTCTAGGGCTGGTGTGCGTGTTTAACGGAGTTGGCCGGCCTGGGTATTGCGGATGAGCGGCACCGCGATACGCATTTAGCCTGCTGAGGCCGATGTATGAGATTCTCTTCGAGAGTATAACAAGTCGGCCGTCCGCAGACCAGTGCCGCCAATACAAACCAGAAGCCAACATATAGCTTGGCTGGGTCTCAGGAACAGGGGGCTGGTGATGCGATGTCAGAAGCCCGCTATCACTTGTTGCAAAGAAGGAGCTTCAGGAGTCACAGACCACAGCTGCCAGTGGTTTCAGAGGTACACAAGCACAGGTATAAACAAGAAGCTTCAGCCACAGAGAAATCGCCATTCCTTTCAACACAGATCCGAATAGGATTGTATGACGATGAGAGCTCCCGATGGGCCCACTGACCCGTGATCGTGCACCTACAGCACACTCTTCAAGGTAAGTTTCATCAATTACCCCACTGCTAGCCGTGGTCCCCATGCTGGACAGTAATAGTACATGTCCAGCTCCCGGTTTCGGGTTTGTCTCCACGCCCCCTCAGCTCTCCGCGCGAATCCCAAGGTCGTTCAGCACCTCCTCCACAAGCTGCACCCTGTAATTCATGGTTGTATGGTAGGATAAAGCGACTTGTAGATCAGAGCTCAGAGCTCGAGCGATATTACGCCTTGAGTTGCCTGCGCCAATATACCCACCCTATTTAATGGTGGGTGCTCCGCAGGTTGTCATTCCCTACGATGAGTTAATTGACTCTGGATGTGTTCGCTATTTCGACGTGGCCGCCGATTGCGAGAGAGCCTTCAATCCTGCGAAGCCTACTTTGACAAGTCAGCGGCTGTCAATGGAGCCATCCATGCTAGAGAAAGGTCAATGGCCCAAGAACTGGATTCGACGGGATGCAGTCACGTTGGGTGGACTCTATTTCAAAAATCGCGGAATTGGCGAGGAGTAGTGTAGGATGGGACCTTAAACCGACCTTAGCTTGGTATACTTTCAAGTTGAATTGAATCCATTCATGTCAATCAAGCGGAGGCCGAGCGATGTATCAGTCATACAGCCGAGACCCCCCTCCCCCGGCCCAAATTGACTTGATTGAATGGAGAGATGACCTGGCTAATCTTTGCAAAACTTTGCGTTCCACTCGTCGTTAATATCAGAATAGTCCTCCGGGCCATAGGGGTCCACAATCTCTTTGAACCAGCCACTCTTCCGATGAACTCTCAGGCCCATATCAGCCATTATCATGTCCAAATAGGGTACTGCCTCAAAGACAAAGTCAGGGTATCTGCTTCCGGGATCATCGGGGTACCGCCATTTGCCAAATCGGTTGTGCAAAATGGTCTGGTAGTGCACTTGGTTGAGTGTCAGGGTGCTGCAGCCATTCGCAACGAGGTGGCCGTCAACACCCTCCGGAGCCAGGACTGCAGAGCTGGGGTCTCGCGCAAGCTTCCCATCAAAATAGGCACTATTCCATAGACCCTGCGCGTGAGCGCAGATCACGTTGCCAAAGTTCATGATGGCACCTGCAAATGCAAGGTCCTTGGTGCGCAGGAAATCGGCCGTGCCGGGAACCATGAAGCCGTATAGCATGAATGGCGTTTGAGATGGAGGTGACGCATTAGTCCCACCTTTGGGAATTCCGAAGGCCTTCGTATCTGTTAGCGGCACGTAGTTTGGATTGAACTTTGGAGGCACCGTGAGCCCGGGGAACAGCCGCTGGATCTCAGCATCCGCTTTGGCGACGAGATCCGCCTGTGCCGCTAGGCTCTCGTCCGGAGGCAGAGCAGCATCTTCAGATAACCGAGGATATGGCAGACCTATCCGCTTCTCGATTCCCTCTGGCAGGAACCTCAAGGGTGGCGAGTGCTTCCAGCCTGTGACGCAGAGCATTGCGTTCGACTCGAGTACCGTCGCCTCAGAGTCATCCAGATGAACCTTGCCCTCGCTGAGGTGGGAGATGTCCGCCAGATGGATTCTTACAGTGCCGTTGCGGATGGGCTCGAAAAAGTCGGTCTCATAGTTGAGGATACTGAAGGTGCAGCCCGTGGTCATTGCGTCGCAAGTAGGCTTGAGCTTTCCAATCTCAGGATCTTTGTCGAATCCCATTAGCCCGATCACATCGCTGCCGATGGCGTTCCAGAACCTGTCCGTGATAGCTCGCCCGATCGCAGTTCGGTGCCAGAATGACTTGATGACCGCGTAACCGCTATCCTCTCCCCAGATGCACGGTCCGAACCAGTGCAGCACGCGCATATCAACGAATGAGGTAAGCAAAGGTAAAATAAACGTTTACGGAATAGACTCACTGACGAGCTTCTCCAACCGCCTCTTGAGGGGAGTTACATACGGAGGGGACATCCAGCAAGGCCCGTGTCCAGTGGCTATTCTGCAAGTTAGCTAGTCTCGGGATCAGTTCACCATACGCAGAGGCGGACCTCGAATGATCCAGTCTACTTTGATCCCCTTGGTGCCGTATGCATACGCTGCATCCCATGCAGACTTGGTGCCGCCAAATATGGTCACCTTTCCGCCCAGCGACGGATCAACTGTATCGCCGTATTTCGCGAAATGTTTGGCGTGGAATATGGGGCGATTATATTCCTCCCGACCCTTGATATTCGGCATGAATGGATCCGATACCATGCCTGAAGCGACTATAAGCCGCCTGGTGTACAAGTCTGACTGACTTGAACTATCCTCCTTGCCATCAATGACCGGAGAGACCCTGATCACCCAGCCGCCGTTGGGTTTATGCTCAGCAGAGACCGCTTTGGTGTTCACCCTGATGCTGTCGAAGATGCCGAAATGCTTTGCATACGCCTCCTGATAGGAATTAAGTACCTGTCCAGGGATATGTTCCCCTGGCTTCACACTAAAAAGATTTGGGTCCATGGGAAAGTCGGGGTATCGTATGTGCCCAGCAAGTTATTACTTTTCAGGCCTGGATAAATGCGTTCGGTGGCCCACACTCCCCCCAGACTGGAGGCCGACTCCAACACGGCGATGGACTGGTCCGGATGCTGGCAATGATACTGTTTGGCAGCTCCAAGGCCATAGAAGCCTGACACGGCCTGACAAATTACGACCGGCCTGACAAGTTACGACCGGCCTGACAAGTTATGACCGGTCTGACAAATTTCTGAATGGCAATAGAGCCTTGAATGCTCCTAGATCTCACAACATCTACGATAAGAGATTTATCGCGGCCGAGAGTTCGCCCTGTTATCCGCTGAGTATCACATATGTGAAGGGGGCGTTCGCAGATGGACAACTGTCAGCCCAATCGAAGGGGTACAAGCAAACCGGGTAAGGCGATTGTCGGAACGTTCGTGACAATGGCAACAAGAGTATCTGACGCAGTGGTGCACATCGCGATTGCTCAAGAATGGCGCAAAGAGCAGTCGAACTGTGGACTGATCTGCCCGCGACAAATCCACTGGGGAGTGGCATATCACGCTTTTGGACGTTCGAGGATCTGTATCGCGTCCTTCACGTGAACCGCCAACAACACTCAATGAGATATCAGTCGACGGACTGGAAACAATCCGAAGACGAGTAAAACTGGAGAGCTGTATTAGTTGCGTCAGCTGCGAGAGGTCTGAGACTCGGCGGTTACCATGCAAGCGCGCCCACCGCAGTCATGGAAATATCATGAAACAGCCTGCCCACGTTGTGAACGCCTCGACAATAGACTATTCCAGCTACGTATACAATATTTCCACAACCTCGATGCCATGTAATGACGGGTATTTGGATGTTAAGCTAGTGATGTGCATGAGCGCTTCAAGATGACCAGGAATGCGGCGCGGGACGCAAATCGGCACGGAGTGCTTTCAGCCACAAATCTTGTCATCGTGCGGTTCATCTCACACTGGACGCAGTAAAGCCAAGGCAGGCAAGTCGACCGTGCTCAGAAAGCATAACTTTAACAGCCGCCCGACCAATGAGCATGGAGAAGGTCAAGACTCTGAAGGGAGACTTGGCTCCTCCACATGGTAATTGGCTGATCAACTTGTCCCGCATCGCCGGGGCACTTCCCCGGAGTTCTCTCCGAGATTCCAAGCTAATGAGAACTCGACAGTGTCAGCTAATGTGGCTGATAATGCCGCCTCCCACCGTTGCTCGAACGCCGTACGGGGTGATGCCGTCGCTTGCCCACAGTGTTCTGTCAGGATAAAACTGACGAAGAACCAGCTCTTGACTTTCTTTGCACCACCCAGGTGAAACGTGTGCCGTTTCTGAGCCCCAGCACTAGCTCACGTTCTCCTCCTGGACCGGGCTCTTGTGCTCTACAAACCCGGCGCTATATTTCAACAAACGATAGTCCCTCGCAGGACGACTCGGCAGCTTGAGTTCAAAAGCAAATTATTCATGCCACCGGCGATGTATCTGGAGTATTCAAACAACGCAGAAGTTTAACAGATCGATTTACGTGGTGGCTAGTCAACATGGCGGGACCGGTTCCAGGGATCGGGGCTCCGAGCTCGGAGTCATCGAATATACACAGGCGGCCCTGGGAGTTACGGACATCGGATTCTCCTCTAATCGATCTTGAATCACGATCCTCGCAGAATCAGACTACATCAGACGAGAATAAAGGTCATAAATATATTGAGGCACGATATAGGACTCGGCTGAACGATCGGTTCAGACGGTTACTGGCAATCCTAGAGCGACTGGAGAGCAGATCTGCGTATTCTGTCGAGATAAATACTCGACATCGCGCATTCACCAAGGGCATGATACTGACCTTGGCCTCTGACCACATTCTCGAACTGGAGGCACATAATCTGACACTACAACGCCAGATCCACCAACTCGGCCAAGAGATGATCGTCAACGACCGGAAAATTAATTCTCTTGGGCAATGAAGATGTTATGAATATTTGGATTGCCATTGTTCATGACCTATCTCCGGCTCCATTGACACACTAATGTGTTGGCCGTTGTGTATTTGAGTTGGGAATATGCGGACAAGCTCCGGCAGTTGTGTGATATACTACTTCGGGCGCAAAATGTAACTACCTATCAATACAGTGACTTCACATTCCAATTTTTGTGTTCTTAAACTGCATAGAATCGATGACGTTACAGTTATTCACAAGAGAAAATTCACGGAAAGTCCAAGACAGTCGGTAGGCTAGATACTCTCAGCAAACTGTCTGATACTTCACCGCATCGCCAATCTCATGCTGCTCAGCTGCCATCCTCAGCTCTGTCCTGTGGTTCACAACCTCATGCGGCGGCACCTTAACCGCGACGAAATAATTCTGCCCTGTCTCCGCTACGGCATGCACCGCCACATCTTCGTCAAACGGCCACTCGCCGAAAAACTCGACGTCGTCGCGGGAGTCATACTCGACAAAGTTCTCCCGATCACCGCTGAGACACTGGTGCGCAGCGGTCCACGCACTGGCGCGGTGCACGTACGCACCTTCTATTTCGACAGTCTGAGCGGAACCGCTCCGGTCGGAGTTGTAGTCAATGGTGGTTTGTACGACGTAGTGCAGAAACTGCGCACCGTCGGGCAGGCGGAGCGTGCCCTCATCCTCGGCCTCATAGCCCATGTGAGAGCCGCTTTTAAGACGAAGAGACTCATTGTTAGGGGTCGTGTCGATGCTGACAAGGAACTCCTCGCCGGACACAGCACGAGCATAGGCGATGACACCTTCACCGTGCGGCCACTGTTCGAGCTCAACTGACGGTCGTATATCGAACTGGGCAAAATCATCGTCATGGAAGCCAAGTCTGCGCAGAGCGATGATGCTGTATGCTTTTGCAGCACGAAGTGTGCCACGAGTGCCAAGGACGAAGTGAGAGCGTGTCCCGCCGGAAGTATCTCTTTTCAGGTCCACAACGGTCAGCAGAATGTGAAAGAGATCCTCAGGAATGTCGCTGTTTATGTCCATCGGGAGCATGTTTGAGTCGGGCATTGTGTAGAAAGCGTGTAATAATGTTGCAATAGACCTCAACAATATGATATGTCCAAGACGCTGTGGTTTGGAAGAAGTCAGACTGCGTTGACTACCTCCAGTGGGCATGCACAGCGGGATGTAAGGGCTGGGATATGTGGAAGTGGGCAGCCTGGAAGCCTGCGTCAACTCCACCTGTCACTAACGGGTTCGCTAGGAACCCATCTCACGCCACCCGAACTGGCAACGTCGCGCAGAGCCCGGCTACGAAATCAACGTTCACAGCTGGTTCCTACGCTCTCGGCCGCATGGCTTGCGGCCAGTGCCACCAAACATTCCATAGGCAGAGACCAGGGAGGACGGCATGAAAAGTTTAACGCCGCTCCGATGACAGCTGTTCACAACTGAGCTTAGCAGTGCCGCAGCACTTCGGTCACCCCACGGACCACTTACGTTGGCACCTGATCCATGTTCCCATTCATCCTCTCCTCACGCTTGTACATGCTGTGACATGCTCAGAGCTGCCTTGGGTCGATAGATGTCCATCCTGCACACTCGCCCTATGAACGTGTCATTACAAACGCCTTACACAATCCAGACGCTTGCAACTACTACTGTTACTCAACTATGTGCACGTAATTTTGTACTCCAGAGATCGCAGCGAAGTTAGTCGCCCGGGGCGCGACCGAACGGTAAGGCTCGCTTGAGATTTTCCTCGAGATGTCGCAAGCAGGGGAGCCAATCGTGGAGAAACGAAGGCGATCGTTGCAGAAATCTTCGGAAGTAGCCGGCCTGGTTGTTATGCACGACGGCTTACACATTCGAGAAGAGAAAAACCAAAGAAATGGAAATCGAAGTAGAATAGCAACAGGCACGTGAAGTGGACCTTGTCTAGTGGTTACAAGGTGGTCCGCACGGGCAACCATATCTCGATTGGTGAACTTTGCTGCAAAACTGATGCTGCGCCTGGAATGACTGGCCGTGTTCATTCCACTTAGTGCTGCAGGATCACTTAGGTGTGGTGGGAGACCCCGCCAATTCCCCAGGGTGCATGAGCACTCTCGGCCGACCACCAAGGATATTTCCAGTCTCGTACGATCCCAGCCAGTGTGCGGCGTTGGGCCTCCTGTTTTGCCAGTCGGTATTCTGCTCCTCTAGTCTTTTGATCGGCGTGAAGACAACTTCGGATCCCTGAATGCCAATGACGGCTGCGCTACTGGGATCCTTCTTGGCGCGATTGTGCGCACCGCGGCCAAAACTCTCGAGGTGCTCGATGCACTTGATAGCCAGCCGAACGGCATGGCAGCGGTCCATCGCCGACGGCACACCGCCCTGCTGGACATGGCCGGGAATGCTCACCCTGCTTTCAAAGTGGCCGTGCGCTTCTTCTTGTATGATATTTGCAATGAGCTTGGCGTCGTAGACGTTGCTGGCTTTCTCGTTGACGATGATCAACCGACCGGCGCCGGACTGTCCCCTGTCTCCGTCAAATGCTTGCTCGAGATGTTTCACGTCAGCATTTAGCATCGCGAGGCTGATACCCTTTTCAGGGATGTAAACGGCCGATGCACCAACACAGAGCCCACAGAGCGTTGCGATATATCCTGAACGGTCGCCTTGGGTTTCCACGACAAAAACTCGTCTACGGGTGGCCGAGGCGGACTGCTTGATTTTATCGCAGTAGTTGATCAGCTCGTTGAGGCAGGTGTCCGATCCTAGCGTGTACTCCGTTCCAGGGATGTTGTTGGAGATGGTGGCAGGAAGAAGACAGATTGGTATGCAGAGTGAGGGATACTCTTCTCTAGCCTTGCGTAGCTGCGCGACGGAGGTGAATGCCTCGAAGCCCCCCACGATAAACAAGGCGTCAAACTCGTACTGCTCAATCAGATTGGCAACCAATTCCATTCCGGACTCAGAAGGCAGCTCGCAATTGGTCCCTATCTCCGAGCCGCCCTTGCTGGCCCAACTGTCGACCTTAAGCCAATCAAACGGGCGCACAGAACCAACTGGCTGGTCATCATGGTGGCGGGCAAAACCAGCGAATCCGTTATGGATAGCAACGGGCTCATGGCCGTGGCCCATGCAGTAGGCAACAGCGGCGCGCACAGCGGCGTTCATACCGCCTGCAGGTGCACCAACGTTGATGAAACCAATCTTCATTCTCTACTCGTGGTCAAAAAGTATCCCACAATGATAATGCAACGCGCACTCACGCTTTTTGGGGGCAATTTCACGTCGTCCATGAGGACATTAGTTGTCGTGAGATATGACTGGTACTTGCCAGCAAACTCCGCATCGCGCAGTGACATGGCCTTTTCGAAGTCTTCGGCCACAATAGCCGCGGCAAGCTCCTTCACGTCCTGTGTGGCCTTCATAAGTGGCCTGCGCACGATCTTGTTCTCTTGGATAGCGATGAAGCATGTCCCCATTTCGGGTGTCGCCTCGAGGACGGCCTTGATGGCCTCGATGCCTTGGAGCGTACCAAGCATACGATCGAATGCGACGGCAGTCCCGCCACGCTGAACATGTCCAGGTGTCGTAATGCGGGTATCAAGACCTAAGCCTCCCTTGTTCTTATCTGCCAGCAGGTTCTTGATCTGCTCTGGGGTGATCTTGGCGCCGTCCTTGTCGCGGGCTCCCTCTGCGACAATGACGATAGTCTTCCGCTTGCCAATTTCGCGATGCTGCCCACGATTGTCAATGTGGCTTTGTACGGAGCCGCGAGAAAGATGCCCGAAGCGAGTTCAACTCACCTTCTTGACAACGTCACGCATGTCCTCACGCCAGTCATGTTCCTGGGGCCTTTCAGGAATGAGGACGAAATCGGCACCTGTAGCAACACCGGCCGAGAGCGCCAACCAACCACAATGCCTGCCCATAACCTCTATAACAAAGGCACGCGAGTGAGAAGAAGCGGTGGCCTCGATAAAGTCCACCAGCTCGCAGATTCGTGAGAGAGCAGAATAACAGCCTACTGTGGCATCCGTGCCGGGTAAGTCGTTGTCGATGGAGCCCACGATGCCGACAACCTTGAGGCTTCCATATGAGGCCACCTGACTTTTGGACAGCTCGCGGTTGACGATGAGCTCGTCAAGAAGCGTGGGCCACTCGGACCGGAATTTGTCTGCACCGGCGAGTGAACCGTCTCCACCGCATACGATGATCGTGTCAATTCCGTTGAGAACCATGTTCTTGGCCGCAGTTATGCGCCCTGGCCGTTCGTAGAATGCCATGCATCGCGCCGTGCCGATAAGTGTTCCACCCTCAGACAGCCAACCACGAACGTCTTGCCACCCCATCTTCTTGATGTAGGCCCCTCCGCGAATGAGACCTTCATAGCCTTCATAGATGACGAAAGGCTCACAGCCCATGTAGATGGCCATGCGGACGACGGCGCGAACCACAGCGTTCATGCCAGGGGAGTCGTCTCCTGAGGTCATCACGCCTATCCTTTTGGGGGCCATGGTGGCTACTGGATCCCAGGGCTTCTCTGGGGTCGCTTGATCTTTCAATCGTGTTCGACTGAAGTCAATGCGAAATGGTGCAACTCGGGATGGTGATGGAATAACATGGTGCGCCGAAGGTATCCAGCAAGATCATGGTTTCATTTGTCCTGGTCTCGTGGCGATTTGGGAGCAATTCCGGGGAGAACAGCAGCTGACGACAAATCTGGGGCGAGGCCTCGGTAGACAGTCAATATGGAAACCCCCCCAAGTGCTTGTACGATTTGCTGCTGTGCGGCAAAACTTGAGGACCAGTCTGCAGCCTCAATACAGTATAGATGTTGGCCCCGCAACGCCTAAATCGATGATCCAACCGCAGTAGAACTACGCTTTAGTGGCTTTGATTCGTGGCTTGGGTCAGCCCACGACTTTTACAATCTGAGCCCAGGGCGTCGACGGGGGCTTGGCTCCAGCCCCTTTCCCATTGGGAGTTTGGCAAGGCCGGAGTGGCAACAAAATTACATGCATCTGCTGCCGCACCAGGAAGTCTTAAACACTCCTGTCGTGATTTGGGATAGGCTCGTTGTTTTGACCAATGAAGTCTCTTCGCATTATATACCCTAATGACGAACGATTCTCTACTTGAAAGTGGGCAAAACTACCAAAAAATGCTCCATCCATCGGTGCTGAATAACCCGACACGCAGCTCTGTCTCTTTTGCCCAAGCAAAGTTGGCTTGCGACAGCGAGGGTTATTGACTGGTTTATGTGGGTAGTAAATACGCCGAGAGACTTCTGGATTAGTGTGTGTCGGACGTGATAACGTTCAGTAGAATTTATTTTTTGGACCAACAAGCCGCAATGCCATCGTTCGGGGGACTTTCAGCCTTACTCCCCGCGAAACTTTATCCGTTGCCCTCTACAACGCCTAGAATACAGTCTTATAATTAAAGTTTATAAGTCTCCATTGCCGCACATCCTCATCTGTTATGCGATCTCTGGCACACCATGAGAGTTTGTGGGCTATATATTGCAAAGCGGCTCCGATTGTTTGACACGCACTTTTCAGTGGCTTCATGCAAGCAGCTTCGTCGCATTAAATCCAAAACGTTGAGATTTCAGATCATATCCACTATGGGAGAACGCAACTCCTTTGACGGACGCTCAGAGCTCGTGACTTGCCCAGCAGAGCACTGCTGCGCCCACCCAGGCTGCGCCCCGCTGAAGGAACACTACTGGTGCCGCCAGTGGGTCTTTTTTCGACTGACATCGTCGAACTCTGTCATGCCATCAGAGGCTCTCGAAGAGATACGGCGGCGTCTGGGACGACGCGATTTCCGGTTCTGCGCCACATTTGATACTCATCAAACATTTTACGAAATTCTTGTCCGATTACCAGATCAGGGAAGACTCTATGGAGAACCTTTGATTCTGCCAGCTCCGCAGAAGTCAAACTTCTTGTCGGAGCGCAGTCAAGTGTGGAACCTGGCTTGCTGTTGGGACGCTCTGGATTGGGATGTCCCTGTATGGATTGCTTCTCTGGGTGCGGGAAGCGGATTGGGTTTTGGAGACAAAAACTTGTGTTCTGAATTGAATCTTATGGTGCGTGGTGCCTCCGAAGTAGTGGAAGAGTAGTTGTTGCAAGGACGAGCGTCAAGTGTCAAAGTCAACAACAGGTATGGCTTCAGGCTGCACCTGTGCAGCCTGCGGGCACGACGCTGTTGCCTACAGTGAGTCATGTCTAGGGCCTCAATGGCACAGGTATAAGAACAGCAACTTTATACCAGTGTCAGATAGAAAATCAAGCATTCCTTTGCCCACGGTTCTCCTACCCAAGTGTGTGATAGTAGTGTTATGCAATCTTCGTCGGGATCCTTGTACTAAAGACTTTGGAAGCACCAAAGCCACTTCCGCGGTCATTGATGTTATTGGAAGTCAATGATAGTCCTCGTGCGGCTTCCGTTTCCCATTTTTCGTTGACCTGGGGCACTGCGGCAGACTGGAAATGGGATGCCCACAACTGTCTCTCCACGCAGACGACGAGGGACCAGTTGATTGCTTCAGCTCACTATGTCATGTGGTTGCTCTAGCTCTCTGCCGCCACTGTAGTTCAAGAGTCTTTTGGGTGGCCGAGCTCAAGCTGACACGCGTATAAGATGCTGGGTGTTTTTTCTTGAAATCGGAGGCACTAAAACTCGCCTTCAGGCACTGTGGCATATTCGTCCGTTTGCGCAGCTGAAAGATTGAGCGTGACACGTCAACAACCTCATTCTTCTCGCAACACTATGATATTTAGGGGCATCACTATCATACTCAGGCAGTCGGCGTTGTGTGAACTAGCTTCAGGCACAGTAACCTCTCCTTGTCTTTTCGCAGATGGCAACGACTACCTCACGCCATTACCTCATCTGGTGCCGGTATAATATTGTTGAACCTATTCCATCACTAGATATGATGTTAAGATTTCGAGTGCCCGTGATTCTCATCCCTGGTGCCGTGTCACAGGGCAATATTGATCGACGCGAGCGTGGAGTTGTACACTGATTTGATCGCAATCCTACGCCACGAGTTAAATAGGCGGTAGCTCGGGAGCACTAGTTATACAGGTCGTCAAAGCTTAAAATTTCCGGAGCGGCCTGCGACATTTTGAAACAGTATCGAAAGTCTGTGCCGGGCAGCAGGCGGTAGCCCATGTGGCTTTTCCGCTGTCTCCAGTCCGTTGTTGTTGGCCGTGCTAGGCAAGGTCCTGAGTACAATAAGAGGCAGAATTCCCACCCAGGGAGTGGACATTAACCGTGGTGTACAAACTAGTCGGCTCGGCTCTCAGAAACGTGATGACGGGGCACAGCTTTTTGTTGACAAGGTGTATCCTGACAGAGTAACTATAATTGCGATAGTGCGCGAATGCTGCGCAAAGCTTCGTCTGGATGTGTGCCATCACAGAAGTTGCGGCCTTCTCCAGTACCAAACGGCGCCTGAAAAGTCAGCAGGCGGCTCATTTGTGAACGGTGTTACGAGTAGGCACGGGGATGCCACTAGGGTGCCACTCCCCAAGGGTGTCTCCGGTGCAACCTGTCGATGCGGCTACGCTTGCAGGTGGCGTGACCATCACGCCATCCGATCCGAGAAGACCTACGCCGAGCGCCGCACTGCTATTGTGGCGTACCATGCACGCCCACCGCCGACTCGCTCGCAGGTTCAATCACCGACCAGTACTGAATATTCCCAGTTAATATACATAACAAATTGGTTTCAACCCAACAGCATTGCATACGATACTATATGAAATCGGCGAGGTGAAGGAATCTGTTCGGTGGGCCTGGACCTCTTCAAGGCTCGGATTTTGGTAGCGCGTTAGTTATACGATGCCACGCCGCTAGGGCCCCGGAAGAACGCGCCACTGTTGGTCCGTATATTACACACTCGTGCAAGGTTCGATAAATAGAAATACAAAGGAAGCCCCTACAAGCCAATGTTTCCAGGAACTAATGATCCGAAGAAATGAAGTTCTTGACCACCTTCATTCCATGTTGGGCTCGTCCACCTCCATACAGTGCAAGGCAACATGTACTTGACCAGCCCTATGTACAGATTTCTCGGAGCATCCTGTATTACTCTGAGCCTTGAAAAGTCGCCGCAACTTTTGCGCGATGAAACAATCAAACGCCTTAAATATCACTTTGCCTACATTCTTGCGTAGCATCTGAACACCGGCGAATTAATAGGCGTAGACCAGAAATGAAATACTTGTCGGCCATATGAGGCCTCATAACTCAAGAATGCTACTCGAGGTTACCAAGACAGACGTCCTCACTCCAAGGCCCCGATGACGATACACAATGCCCATCTTGAGGAATATTGGGGTTTACATAGAATGAAAGCCACTCAAGCCAATGCAGTGCCGTACTCACTCTGATGTACCCTTGCATCCGTCCAAGTCGTCAATTGGCGGTGTTCAGGACATATCGACCAACAATTTCACCAGCGGCCATCGACTCAAATACATCCGAAAGCTTGCTGAGGGGGACCACCTTCGATGGCACTTTGATTAGGCCTGCGCGGAAGAATTCAACGGCTTCGTCAGCATCCAGACGATTGCCCACATAGCTGCCCTTGATAGAAAGCATCCGCACAACAACATCAAAGATAGGTGCTTTAAGGTACGCTCCTGACGGCATACCAATGCAGACAATAACGCCTCGGGACCGAAGATATCGGGTTGCGTGATGGAACGGCTCCTCTTGGGGTGCAATGATGAGAGCACAATGGGGGCCAAGGCCATCACGAGTTGCGTTTTTGATGTCCGCAGCCACATCATTCGACGTGGTGTAGTCGATGTACGTTTCTGCGCCAAGGGATCTGCAGAGGGTTCCTTTCTCTTCGCCCCTGTCGATGGCGATGGCCCGCAAACCCATCGCCTTTGAAAACTGGATAGCCAGGCTTCCTAAGCCACCACCAGCTCCCACAATGGCGACGTACTCGGCCGGCCGGGCACTAGACTCTTTGAGGCCCTTATAAACCGTGACCCCCGCGCAGAGAACCGGTGCAATGGCGGCCAGATCGCAGTCCTTGGGGATGCGCGTCACATGACTAGCCTTGCCTACTGCATACTGCTGGAAGGTGCCATCGACGGTATAACCAGAGAGCAGGGCGTGTGGGCACAGTGGCTCGTCGCCCTGCATGCAGAAAGAGCAGGACAGACATGAGCTATTGAGCCACTTGATCCCCACGCGGTCTCCGATATTAATATTTTGCACCAGGTCCCCTCTAGCGACGACAACTCCGGCACCTTCATGCCCGCCGATAAAAGGCATTTTGCGCTTGAGGGGCCAGTCGCCTTTCATGGCGTGCAAGTCGGTGTGGCAAACACCGGAGTATAAGATGTGGACAAGGACCTCATCCGACCCAGGGTTGGGTACCGGGATCTTTTTGTAGATGGGAGCTTCCAGGCGTTAGGACTGCCAGCTGAGCTTGTGGACATCTGCCAAGGCACTTACGACCACCATTCTGCTCGACGACCTGTGCCCACTGCTCGGCAGGAACTTCCAACTGAGCCATGTTGACTGAAGTCCGTACTATAACTCGAGAATATGGTGAGGAATGGGTGTCGTCGGATAGATTATCCCATGACAAAGGTGCTGTTATCGGAAATCGATCGATATAAGTAGCCTAGACTCCAAGTGTGGGTTCTCGTGCTATATTGTCTGCCGTATGTCGAAAGCAAGAGATTGTCTCGACAAGGTAGGCCCAAGCCAGCCGCAAGTCAGTATCAGGCCATTGCATCGTACACGGTCGGGGATACGACCATACCGCCATTGTAGCGTGACATCGTGGGATTCGGTAGGTGGCGTTAGGGATTGTGGCGTCCCAAATTAATGGCGTGATGGAAGCACTTTGGCGTCGAGCTCGTGATAGTCCAGGTTGAATATAAGTAAATTCAGTGAGGAGATCCACAATGGTACTCGCACACGTCGGTCGAAAAACAGCTCAGTCCTTGCTACTGCAACCATTGTCAATACTATCGTATACCTTCGCCTGGTTGCGGTCGCCAGCCAACTCGAAGTGGCACCATGCCGTTATTCACAGTGGGTGATTACCTTGCGCAAAGGTTCGCTCAAATAGGAATCCGACATCACTTCATCGTTCCCGGAGATTACAATCTCACACTCCTGGATAAACTTGAGTCGCACCCAGAACTGACCGGAGTGGGCTGCACCAACGAGCTCAACTGCTCTCTGGCCGCGGAAGGATACGCCCGCGGTCGTGGTGTTGCTGCATGCGTCGTCACCTACAGTGTGGGCGCTTTCTCAGCCTTTAATGGCATCGGTGGAGCATATGCGGAGGACCTCCCCGTCATCTTATTCAGCGGAGCGCCTAATACCAACGATGCAGATCAGCACCTTCTGCACCACACGCTCGGCAGGCATGACTTCACCTACCAGCTGGAAATGGCTAGGAGGATCACTTGCTCTGCCGTGTCGATTCGCCGAGCTGCCTGTGCTCCGGAATTGATCGACCTCGCCATCCGAACGGCCCTTCAGGAGCGGAAGCCTGCATATATCGAAATAGCAACCAATGTGTCCGGTGAGACATGTGCCCATCCAGGCCCTATCAGTTCCGTCATTGAGCCGATCCGAAGTGATCGGTCTTCTCTCTCGGCGGCAATTGTTAGCACGGTCGAGTTTCTTAAATCAACGCTGAAACCTGTTATTCTCGTTGGTCCAAAGGTTCGCAGGGGCGGAGCTGAGAAAGAGCTTCTACGCCTGGCAGAAGCCATCGGTTGCGCTGTTGTGCTTCAACCAGCGGCGAAAGGTTCTTTCCCCGAGGACCATGCTCAATTTGCAGGAATCTTTTGGGGAATGTAATGTAATGTACTTTATTTACGCCCGGAGGGATTATCCCTAAAGGGCCATAACGAGAGGCTATTTGCTCATTCTGCCATAAAAGCCGTACACCTAAAGCCCAACAATTGTTTCCTTCCTTGGCCCCTGCAGCCTCATTCCGCGATCTGACTGTCCTGCCCTGAGGTCATTCCCCCCGAGTGCCCAGCGTCCCATCATCGGCAGCTGGAGCTTGGTCGGTCAGTGCGAGGCTGCGCGACTAGGATGTTACGCACTTGGTTCCTGTCCAGTTGTCCAATTCATCGCAGATCCGCCTGTTCACATGTCTGCATCCAGCCTTCCTGTTGCCATTGCAAACTTGATCGTCGTTCGGACAGCCGCCATGTCAGGCTGCCATCGCTCGCCATCCGATCCAGACTTGCCTCCCAGGAAGAAAGACAAGTTCCCCATCTTAGTCCGATTGTACCGTATCATGCCTTCTCTTTCCGAGTTCCAGCGCCTGCAGCGAAATAGGAAATGCTCGACTGTCTCCGGTGCTTGGCCGCAGCTGCATTGGTCCGTCCCTGTAGCCCTGATGCTGTGCAGGTACCTGTTGAGCCTGCACTTTCCTGTTCGTAGCTGTATCAGTATCCTGGACTCCTTGGCGTTGAGAGTGTCGTAGATGGCCCGCGTGTGCTGGCCCGGAAGCGCTGTGTCAATACGTTGCGAATACCGTCCTACCCCGATGGGTATTCTTGGCCGCTGCTGTTGCTGTTGGCCGAGCAGCAGCCTCGTTCTCGTGGCTCGTGCTTGATAGCTTGCTCTTTCCCGAACGCACCCTTCCTCCGTAGCCTCGCGGGCCGCCGCCTTGGCCACCGCACCCGGGCGGAAGCCTTCATGGCCTGCCGGCACCCAGAGCACGGACACAGGCACATCCTGCAGACGTGGCAGCCTCGCCAGTCTGTAAACCTCTTGGATTGCGCGCTGCCCGGATTGCTGTCGAGGCTGTCCCACCACTTGAACGGCTGCCCTGTTGCTGCTGACGATGACCACCTTCCTGTGCGGCAGCTTCACCGGCACGTATCGAAATGCCCATGCCATTGCCTCCAGCTCGGCCGTGTACGGGTTCAGATCCTCACGTGGGCCTAGCGTGACCGAGAATCGGGCCAACATATCTCTCTTGCCCTTTGCCGTCACATACTCCACGTAGCCCCCCATACCCACCATTCCTCGCCTCTCCGAAGAGCTCGTCGAGATCACCACGCCGCGGGCCGCTCTTGCAGCCTCCGCTGCTTCGTCTCGGTCCACGTCGCACACGACGCGGATCCGGCTCTGCCACGGTGCCATGGCAAACTCTTGTATCACCTCCAGCCGTTCTCCTGCTCCGTCCCTATACCGCATGGCCATCTTCTGCATCGGCGACGTAAACCGCTGACATATCCTCATGCTCAGCCTCGCCAGCGGGTGTTCCCTCGGAAGGGTGCGTAGGCTAGTCCACGTCTTGGCGGCAGCCCTGGTATGCCGCTGAAGCACTGGTTCAATGTTCGCCTCTGCCTCAGCCACGACCGTGGCGACGCTTCCAAACGCTCCAGTCACGGCCTGCGCTCCGACTGCTTGTGCTTGGCTTAACCAGGCCGTCTCCCTCTCCCCGCAAGCGTGTGTCCACACGTTGGAGGCGTAGTCCATGGCCGGCGCCACGGCAGCTGTGAACAGCTGTCTGGCCACCCGCGGCGACAAGCCTCGGAGTCTCTTCAACTGCATGGCGACAGATAGGCCCTTGGCAGCTGCCTCAGCGATGTGCTGTTTGTATCTGAGCTCCGCGTCCAGCACCACTCCCAGCACCTTGGCGGTGTCCTTCGGTTGAACAGTCTGTCCATCAACCACGAAGCTGCCCTGGCTGCCCCGTCTAGCCGATCTCGTGAAGTGGATAACGGCTGTCTTGTTGCTCTCGAAAGTCGCACCGCTCCGCCTGGCCCAGGCCAGGGCTCGATCGATGATGGCCTCGATCCCGGCCCGGTTCGCCGCCGCTGACTTCCCTGTCACCCAGGCCGAGTAGTCGTCCACGAAGGCGATCGCGCCCTCCGTCGTACCGATGCTCGTCTGCACAAGATCCGCGTTGAAGAAGAGGAAGAGGATTGGCGACAGCGGAGACCCCTGCGGCAAGCCCGCCTGTGGAAGCGGTTTCTGGGGGGAACGGTACCCGTTGACCTCAATGCTGGCCGTCCGTTCGGAGCAGAACGCGTCTACCCACCGAACCAGCTCCCCAGGCAGACCTCTCGCCGCTAGCCTCTGCAGCAGCCTCTCCTTGAACACGCCGTTGTATGCTCCCTTGACATCAAAGCTCACCAGGCTGAGCACCTTGCCCATCCTCCACGCTCTGTAAATGTTCTCTTGCAGGAGGAGGAGCGCTTGTTCCGCTGAGCGCCTCTTTCTCGCGCCGAAATGGTTGGCCGGCAGCAAGCCATGCGTCTCGACCGCATACGATACTCGCTCCGCCACCACCGCCTCTAGCACCTTGCCCAGCGTTGAGAGCAAGGAGATTGGTCGCCAGGCTCTCGCCGCCGTGTAGTCATCCTTGTCGGGTTTCCTTAGCGGGATGATCCTCGCGCTCCTCCACTGCTCAGGCAGCTCGCCGCTTCGGAGCGATAGTCGGAACAGGTGCAGCACGCGTTCCTTGACCACCGGCCACAGCTCTTTCCACACCATCGCCGGCAGGCCATCGTCCCCGGGCGCCTTCCACGGCTTCGCGGCCATCACCTTCCTCTCCACCTCTTCCATGGTCAGTTCCGGCCACGCCACCGGTGGTCGTTGCGACCCCTCGGGCTCGGCCTCGATTTGCGTCGGCAGCGGCGGGAAGAAGGTGCGGAGAAGCTCCTCTGCCTGATCCTGCCGGCCCATCGTCGTCGTTCCGTCCTCCTTCTTGAGAGGCGGTACCTTCTCCTCCAGGCTCGCGGATCCCCTCGTCCCCAGGTATTTGGACGCTTTCCAGATGTTGCCGTCCTCGGCCAGGAACTCTTCCCAATGCTGCCGCTTCTGCTTCCGCACAGCGTCATGGTATTCCTTGGCCGCCTCCTTGGCTTGCTTCTCCAGCTCCTGCGCTGGCGAGCCCGCCCTTCTTCGGGCCCTGGCCTGGTTCCTCCAGAACGTGTAGATCTGCCGAAGCCGGGTCAGGTCCACCGTCCACCACCGTTTCGCATATGGGCTTGGCCGTGCTCGCGGTGTTAGATCTTGTATTGCCTCGCTCACAATGCGCATGAACCGGTCAGTCTGTCCTTGCAGACCCCAGGCCGGCCAGCACACCAACTTCAGCTCCCTCGAAATCCTGTCGCGGATCGCCTTCCAGGGGGCGTTCTTGAACAGGAACCGCGGCTCGACATCCCGGCAGGGCGCGTCAATGCCAAATACCGTCTGGATGGGCCGGTGGTCTGATCCATACTCGGTCGGGTATATGGCGCATTTGACCCTCTCCTCCGCCAGCTCCTCCGTAACCAGCACCAGGTCAATCGTGCTTTCCAGCCCAGGCTTCGGTCCCTGCCACGTCTTGGTGCCGCGCGGCAGGAGGCTTTGGAGGCCATGATCATTCATGAGGTCGATGATCGGCTGGCCTTCTCCTTGTCGTCTCGTTATCGTGCCTTCGCCTCCCCATAGCACATCATGACGGTTGAAATCTCCCGCCACCACCACATCCGTTCGCTCGCCTGTGTCACTGCGAAAGCGTGAGATCAGGTTACTGACCTCTCGTACCGCTGCCAGCAAGGCCGACGCGTCGTTGCATTGCACGTAGACCGAGACCACCAGGACTTGCCTGCCCTGGAGACGGAGGACGGCCGCAGTCAGATCGGGAGACGACACCGCCACTTGCTCTGACTCCAAGTCTCGTCGCACCCAGAGCATGCTCCGGATCGGCCATCCCACCGGATTGGCGACGCTCGGCACCATCTTCGTCCAGTTGCTGTGGCTCATTGGGGCCGTCACCACCGCGCCGTCAATCAGCCGCGCGTACGGCTCTGTCAGCGAGAGGACTGCATAGCCGCTCAAGTCCGCATCGTTCATCACCCCGAGCTGCACCGTGTCCCGCTTTCGCACGTTCAATTGGAAGATGCGCAGGTCCCTATGCATTCTTCGGCGGGTTGCGTACTCGGCAGTTTGGACTGGACGACTCGTGGGGTCCGTTGCACAGGACGCACTTGGGTTCTACGGCCCGGCACTGCCCGTGACCGTGCCCCGGCTGCGCACACTTTCCGCAAGCCCTTGGCTTCTTGCACGAGAAGGCCTTGTGGCCGAGCTCCTGGCAGTTGTAGCACTGCACCGGTCCGACTCGCGGCTCAAACACGTTAGTGTAGGCAGACTCGCCGGCCAGGTCGAAATACGTGCCGTCGAGCAGTCGTTTCGCATCGCTTCCCTTGGTCACGTAAATCACCATGGACCCGTACGCCTTGCCGCAGTCTCTCTTGCTGAGCCATGAAATCTTGGCAATCGTGACGTTGTTCTCCTTGCCGAGAGCTTCGGCAGCTCCCGTCAGAACATTCCCGTCGCTGTCCAGCACCGCCGATCGATTGACGCTGTCGACTTTGACCGGGTAGAGTTGATCCCTCAGGACACGCGCCCCCGGCACCACGACCTTTTCCGCCGCCTCCTTCACCCGCCGCAATTCCGCTTCATCACGACACACTATCCTCACCCGGTTTGTGTTCCTGGGGTCCTTGATCACTGCTGCGCATCTCCACGCCTCGTGACCTTCCCTCACCTTGACTTCTGTTTCGATTGCTCGTCGGATGTTGCCTACCTGCGCCTCGACCTGGTTTTGCTCCTCAACCCTGGACGTGTCAATCGTACAGTGCAGAGTGTCGGTGGATGAGGACGTGGTGGTGCGCATCGAAGAAAGCGACCGGGGGCTCGTAGGCTGGCTCGTTGGCGGTGTTCGCACGGCGTCTGCGTAAGACGCCCGCGGACCGCTTTGCGCTTGGCTGTTTATCGTTGGGTTCACAGACGCCTGGAGGGTCTGCAGCTGTTGCCGGACCTTCTGCAGCTCTTCCTTGGTGTCGACTACCTCTTGTTCCAATTTGTGGATCAATCGCTGTTGGTTAATTGACCCATTTTCGAGATCTTGCAGTTTTCCCAGTACCTTGGATAGCAATGACCTTTCGCTTTCCTCGTCCGCGGTTTCGCTCCTGACGACGAATGTCGACCCCGGCTCGGAACCGGTAGATGAAGATCGCCTGACACGCTTGTTCGTTGCTCTCACCGCGTCTCGGGCCGCCTCATCCCCTCCCAAGCTCCCCTTCTCACTCGGCATCGCCAGACGAGATGATCGTCTTGGTGTCGCGAACCCCGCTCGCCCCGCTTGCCCCGCCAGCCCCGCCGGCCCCGCCGACTCAACGTCCCCCTCAGTGGAACCCGTCATTGTGCAAGATTAGGTTCAACACCACAGCAAAATAATCGACAGCAATCGTCCAAAGAAGGCAATCTGACTTTTCTTCTTCGTCCCACAACTGGCAATTGATCATCGCATTCTCATCTTTTGGGGAATTGATACAGCGGCATGACGATTTTACTACCCGGGCGTGACTCTTAGACAGGCATGACTTTTGCGACATCTGATTGGTTAAGTCCCATTTTTGTTAGTGCACCAAGATTCCATGGACGCGTTTGTTTGTACCCATTTCCACAAGCATCCCTCGCTTGGAGACGATGCGACACCATCTAATAGCTCTCATCTGATTCCACGCATGACTGGTCCCCCCCAAGGCTTGACATCGACCCGAAGCTTTGTGATAACTACCATCAATGCGTCAATCTCATCTTCGTACTACTCCATGGCACCAGTCAAGAAAACGAGCTCGAACACCTAGTCCAAGGGAGGAGCCGCGTCCTCTGAAACGACGGCGACACTCCCGCCAGAGCAACTGCAGCCCGCCAATGACCGTGGACAGTCCACAATCGTCTGTCAGTGCCGCAAGTATTGGCAAGTACTACGGACTAGGTGACGAAGATACAATCGGAAATCTTTTTGCATCTTATCCGCGCTCGTTCACAACCGTGCCGCACCCCCACGGATCGCAGGGGCTCCATGAGCCATGGTGGGAGCTCCGTTTCGATCATGAGATATATCTTTCGAATGATTTCCTGTCCGCACTACCGCGATCACAGCGAGTTAGAATCCCTATACCTGGGCCTGAAACAGATCCGTTCGCGTCCGACTCTCCGCCGCAGTCTGCTACAAGCCCTCGGTCCGCAACGGGGGCCGAGTTCAAGTCAGCCTTGACGTTAGCACGTGAGGTTATCGGCGAAGGCAAAATACTGACCACGGAGCTTGCTCGGTCATATGAACGCGTGCGCCAATGGCGAGAAAGATGGGGCTGGTCACCACTTACATCCGATGCATACGAGTCGCCGCCGCCGTACTCGCCGCCTCGAGTCCCTCGACCAAGGCTATCCACTCAGTCTCCCGAGGCATCATCGACCCCACAGCTGGCTAGACATTCTCAACCTCAGCAATCCTCGTCGCCTACCCCCGATCCTATCCCAAATCCACCAATCCCAGGCGATCCAGCGCCATCCGCCGAAGTGCTCTTCGACACGGTGAATGCCTTTGCAAAAGCCCACGGATTTGGAATTGTTCGACGGAATGCCTATTCACATAAAGGACGGAAGATCAGATACTCATTCCAATGCGATCGATTCGGAGAACCAGGGCCTACCAAAGGCGCAGGAATCCGTCAACGCAAATCCCGGAAGTGTGGTTGTAAGTGGATGATTGTTGCAGAGGCGTTAGAGGATGGAAGTGGCTCTTGCGACAGCACTCCAAGCCTGAACACAGTCAGCACAACCACGAACGCAGTATAGGGCCCTCTGCCCACCCCTCTCACAGGAGGCTCACTACGCCTATCAGGGCTACGGTTGAGTCGACAAGCCGCCGGGTTGGAATCCGGGCTCGTGATGTGCGGGCTGTCGTTGAGGAGCAGCACCCCGAGTCAGTCTTCACACAGAGGGACATCTACAACGCGAGATCTCTAATCAACAGAGATAAGCTAAATGGCTACACGCCTACTGGAGCACTTATAAAGCTCTTCGACGACAGAGAGATCCCTTACATCGTCAAATGGGCGGACAATGATCCGAATCGCCTGCTCGGACTTGTCTGGACCTTCCCCTACTGTGTTCAAATGTGGAAGCGATTTCCCGAGGTCATAAGCTTCGACAACACATACAACACCAACCGCTTCAAGCTTCCATTATTCCAAGCAACAGGGCAGACCTGTCTTGGTTCCGTCTTCAATGCTGCTTTCGGTCTGATCTACAACGAGAGACGGGAGAGTTTTCAGTTCCTCTCTGAGAGCATTCGTCAACTCTCAGAACAGCACGCTATCCGCCAACCAGATGTCATCATTACTGACTTCGACGATCAAATGAAGGCCGCCCTGGATGATCAGTTCCCTGATGCACAACAGCAGCTGTGCATCCACCATATCAATTCGAACGTCCTGCTCAAGTCGAAGCAGAAGTGGGTCAACAGGCATATCAGCAGCAGTAGTACCGACAGCAGTGACGGGGAAGACACTGGGCCACTTCCAGAGGCTGAGTTGAGCCCCAAAGACCGACGGTTGGTCAACGCACCGATAGCCGAGGCCATACCTCACAGCTATCGAGGGGTGCTCGAGATGTGGAAGCTTGTTATGTTTGCTGAGACCGAGGAGGATCACGAGAAGGCATGGAAAAATCTCTGCAGGGAGTTCGACGACCAGAGGGCTATTCTGCAGTACCTCCACAGGACATACATGCCTGTACGAGCTCAGTGGGCACGCTGTTTCATCCGAAAGTATCGCAACTTTGGCATCCGCGTCACATCTGGCACAGAGGCAAGCAACAACAACGTCAAGAGCTACCTTTTGAACGGCATGAGTCACCTCTATCGACTGGTCGAAGCAATGCAAGACATGATGAAGGACCAAGAGAGGGACTTCAAGGATGCCTGCGCAGCGGACGAGGTGCTCACCTCCCGCGACTATATCGGCCCAAGCTCGGAGTATCTAGGCGAACTTCGGACTGCAATATCATCAAAGGGCCTTGGTCTGATCAAAAACCAATACCACTTGGCTCGCAAGGCCATGCCGACTGGCAAGGATCCGTTCCCGAGGCCTCTCGGGGATTGCAACGACGACTGCTCAGTTTCGGTAGAGTTGGGCATACCTTGTTGCCACAAGGTTTACCTGAAACTAGAGTCTGCCAAACCGTTCACAAAGTGGGAGGTCCATCCCCGATGGCGGCTACGCGAGTCATCCTCGCACGATCCATACCGGCGGGTTCTCGACCCCAAGATTGCAACTGCCCTCCGCGGTAGGCCCAGAAATACGACACAGGTTGTTCCATCAAGACTAGCTATAGGAGCCGGCAGTTGGCAGCAGAACAAACCGACCAGCCAGGGCCCGTCGCGGTGTGGGCGAAGGCGGCCACCACGGACTTTGACCAAGTCGAAACCGGTTGGAATGGAGCTCGAGGCGAGCCAAGCGACCAGTAGTCGGGCCAGCGTCTCAAACCAGCGCCCGACTCGCAGCCAGCCGAGTGTGCTCGGGACGGGCAAAACTACAGGGAAAAGAGCCAGAGGAGGAAAGATGCAACCCAGCATGCTGAGGCGAAGGAGTCGGCGGGAATCGCATGAGAGCGACGAGATTCTTTCTTGTATAGAAGTGGCAGGAAAGAAGTAGATAGCTTCCTTTGAAGGCGTAATGGAATTGGCCTTATCTTTGTATCTCTGTGGAATATGTCCTTTGTTTTGATACTTGCACGCGGGATGTTCTGGACAAGCCCGGCGCATGCTGGTTTCTGTCACGAAAAGACGATGTCTGGGTGTGTTAAGCAAGCCGGCTCCACCGCCTTCACGGGGAGGTACCTATGGGTCTGGAAGAAATGGTCCAATCAGATGTTGTAAAAGTCATGCCGCTGTAAGAGTCATGCCTCTGTATCAAAACCATCATGCCGCTGTATCAATTCCCATCTTTTGGGGCCAGATCAGCACACTCGCAGCGGACGCCATTGTCAATTGGGCGGATGTTCTTCTGTGCATCGGGACCGTTTTCACCGACTATAGCACGGTTGGATGGACGGCCCTTCCGAGCGTTCCGCAGTTGGTCGGTGACTTGGAGAGCGTAACTAATCCACATGAACATTTCGGCCGTGTCCGCTTGTGTGAGTTTCTGTCCGGGTTGGCAGAAGCAGTCGGCTGGAACGATAGTACGATGGTCGAGTACAACCGACTCCGACTTGACCCTGTACTGGAGCATCCCTCCCGCCCACAGGAGAAGCTAACGAGGAAAGAAGCCGCTCGGCAGACACAATCGCTCTTAACCCCGGATACAGCAGTGTTCGTGGAGACAGGCGACTCTTGGTTCAATGGAATCCAGCTGCGGCTTCCGCGCGGTACAGATTTTGAAATCGAGATGCAGTGGGGTCATATCGGATGGACCATACCTGCTGCATTTGGATATGCGCTTACAAAACCAGCAAAGAAAACCATCGTCATAGTCGGAGACGGTGCCTTTCAGATGACTGCACAAGAGGTTTCGCAGATGGTCCGGCATCGGCTGCCTGTCATTATCCTCTTAATGAACAACAAGGGCTACACAATCGAGGTCGAAATCCACGATGGGTTGTACAACCGGATTCAAAACTGGGACTACGCTCTCTTGGTCCAAGCGTTTAATTCCACAGAAAGTGGAGGTCGTGCACTTGGCCTTCAGGCACGTACCGTCGGCGAATTTTCAGAAGCAATCGAAAGGGCTATGGCACATGCGGATGGGCCGAGTCTCATTGAATGTAACATCCACCAAGATGACTGTAGCAGGGAGCTGATCACGTGGGGGCATTTCGTTGCAATGGCCAACGCCCGCGGGCAGATAAAGGATTAATGTTTTCCTATACAGGGAAACAAGGTAACACGAGTAGTTCAAAGCGACCTTATTGGATATGCCAATATCCATCAGGTAGCTCGAGAGCCATCACGTGCATTCGCAGTCTCAGCAGGGGCTGGATCCGCTGTCAACCGGAGTAGATGGGCGTGAGCTACAGTACTTGTGGAGGAGAATTCATGAGCTTGGTTTAATACACCTGTCGACTGATTCGGACCATGCGCCTCGCGGGCGTGGCATTTGTATCGGAGTCGACGTCAGCAGGATAGGGTAGAGCAGGGGAGGAGTGAGCGTGCCAGCCAAGAACTGCAGCTCTTTCTCAAGCTTCCTAACGACATCCGAATTTTGCGAGGCGTGGTAACGACAGTGGTTATGAAGCTCATGAAACAGTCCGACTTAGGCGTGGATACATGACCGGCTTCAAAGCCAGCAGGTCAGTGGGAGATGAGCTGTTCGGAAGGACTGGATGTCATCGTCAGCGTTGATAACAATTCCGACAGCTTGGTCATGTGGATAGCACACATCCTGACATGTCCGCCTTGGTATGTATAACCGAGGGTATGGGCGCGCTGGTCGTAGACGGAGTGAGGCGGCTCCCACGGTCAGAAGTGCAACTTAGCCCCTTTCTCCCAGCACCACATCATAAACTCGCCCAAGCCCTCAGCAAATTCTGACACCGAGCATGACACGACAAATCTCGTGAACTTGAGAGCCAGCCCTATAACAAGAGCTGCCCTGGTCGCTGCAGCATCATCATCAGAGCCCGAGCCGGCCAGTCACGTCCAACGACTCCAATCCGCTGCGAACGCTGAGCATCGCCTTTTGCAATGAGAGCGTTGTTTTGTCAGGATCTCGTGACCAGTTAAGTCTGACGTTCGAGCTCGAACCAGAGCGGCCTCGAAGCGCACAGAAACCCGTGAGCAAAAGCCTGTGTGCTCTATTGTCCTTTTTTAACTAGATCCGCCTCTCCAAATTCGCCAGGACGAGCAACCTCTCGGAGTTGGCTGCCAGTTCTCACCAAGCAAGTTTCCAAGCCACCCCGCTCCTGCTTCTGGCTTGTACCACTGATGTTGCCCGAGCTCGGAACTGCAGAAAACGGATGAGATATACCCTCCCGGTTCGGATGCTCACTCCCAGTCTTTACAGCGCCGGCATCCGACGATCTGTGTGCCTGGGAGAGAGAAAAGTCACCAGAATCGAAGTACTTTCTTCCCTGTGATAAACCAGGAACTGATTAGTCAGGTTTTCCCGAATTATAGCACTCTAAACAATATCGGGCACCTCTAACTGATGGTCGAGAAGGTCTCCTTTGGTTGGAATCTTTCCGTACACGTGCTTGAGGCGCATCTCCTTGTCTTTATAGGCCACTGTGTCCTTAGAATCGCTCATGCCGCATGCCTTTGCAAAGTTACGAAGGTAGGTCAAAATATGCAGTGCTTGGCATGGTGATAATGGGTTGGGGGGGATGGAAAGGCACGCAGAGAGTCGGGCAACGAGAGAAACAGTGAACTTTAATGAACCCTTTCATTCTAAAATGAAATGGGTGCGGCGGCTCCATGTAGTTGCGACATTCAGAGTTTGCAGCTAGATGGGGCTGAAATCCACCAGCACCAAGCTGACCAATGTTCTTCGACTGCAGAAATGCGCGCCACTTTCGGCATGCCATGACATCACGTCAGGTCAGGTCATCACAGCTACAAACCTATTGTAGCACACGTTCCGCTGCCACCAATGTGGCGTCCCGGAAATGTGGAGATGTTTTCCAATATCAAAGAAGGCCATGTCGGATTCCACGGTCTTTTGAGGTGACTCTGCCCTCGCCTTCCGATACTCACTACGAGTGCTCGGCACCGTCGCCCAACAATGACAAGCTGGATGCTGGACAGTTCCAACAACGGCGACCGAGTCAAGTCAATGTGGCTGCTCTGGGGTCGGCAGTCCACGCTGAAACTCGTAATCTATTTCACGTCGCTACTCCTCTTGGCGATACTTCTTGCTGCGTAAGGACATGCTCGGGCGATTCCAATGATATTGCAATTAACACGTACGAAAGGTGCGCCTATCCTAAAATCGCCAGGATTGACGAGCTGGAGGACCCAGAAGAGCCAGAGATGCCGGATGACCCAGACGATCAGGCTTCATCCAGCAGCGCATACTCTGAGACGCGCGAGATAAACCGGCTAGACAAGGTGGCTCCATCGATTTCATTCGAGCAATGCAAGCTGGACCCCAGATTTAAGGGACAGGGAGATTGTTTCACAATCCAAGACGTGTATTATGTCTGGTAGGCCACGCATTCTGTCATGTCGAGACCAGACGCGTCATGTCGAACTGACCTGCTTCGACTGATTCGCAGTGCCATCTGCAAAAATAGTCTACGGGATGGTGATGACGTCCGTCTCATCTCTTGTGGGCATCCTTTTCATTCAGCGTGTTTCATCCCGTGGCACCTCGGTCCGAGCCACGTGTGTCCGGTGTGTAAGTCTCGTTACCTCCCGGATGATGTTCCACAGTTCTGAGAGCCCAAAATGGGCCAGAATTTGGCTTAATATACCCGGGCTCTTGGCGTACATACATAAATTTACCACGAGATGTGCCCTGTGGCCAGGTCTGTGCGAGTGTTCTTGACCGGAATGGTGGGCGGACCTGGCATGACGTCGACTCGGAGCGGGCCAACAACCGGTCGCTGTCTGACAAAGTTTGTAATACAACCTCGCATCAAACCATGAACCAAGGAAAACTGTGCTCCGGTCGCCGTTTTGTCCTACTTGGTGCATTTTCCGCCGTTCACCTTCAGCTTCATGTAGCGGCGATAGAGAGTGTGATGAGTTCCTCGCAGAAGCCAGCCCATAGCACTAGCACAGGTCAAAGTCAATTAAGCAGTGGTCACTTGACGACGCAGCCTTCGTATCACAGGGTTGGGCTAATACCAGGAGGTTGCGCATTGACGGTTGGTGAAACTGCTGGAGGCGGATATGCTGCAGTGTTGGCGCTTCTCACGAAAAACAATTGTGTGTTTCTGTTAAACATACCAGCCTCGCACGCAGTCCAACCGGAGACACGACGGATCTCTCATGAGTGCCGAAAGACTTGCCTAAAGTCTCACCATGCCAAGGTAACCTGCGGTACGCATATGGTGGCTAGTGTCGGGACATGAAGGATGTACAGTACTACGGCCCTGGCAACATTTACTCACCGCACCTTCCTTCCCGACAATATATGCATGACTTTCCCCTCTAACTGCCTACAAGTACCCAGTTTTACAGCATTGCCAGGCTAAAGTATCCACGTGACACTCAAGGCGTAATGCCCTTCTACCTCGTCAAACATTACGTCTAAAGCCCCAATGGAGAATTGAAATCTGCCTGTTGATTTCGCTGGATCTCTGTACCATTTTGGGGCCGTTGACACAAGCATTTCTGAGGTCATTTCTCCGATAAGAATTGCGAGAGCGACTGGGTCTGGGTCCGTTTGGAGCTCGCGCGTTATTGTGACCTTAAACACTTCGTGGTCTGCACTGCCTTCAAACGGCGCGTGGTTTCTTTCCATTTTACCAAGTGATGTTGAGTATTGCTCTTTAGAGATAATGGTTGGCTCCGATTATGCAAAACCGGTCGGCATGAACCCTGGAAGGTCGGTGTGTCAGCACAGAGGGCTGCCGAACAGCAGTCGATGCTAGAAAAGACCCAATAAAGCGACCCAATAAAGCAAATTAGGGAACTGGAGTTTACCTTCGCGAGGAAGTTCAACTTCGAACAATCAAAAGGAGTCACACTCAGATCTTTCTGTCACATGGGGGACGTACACTATATGGGATAACCGAGCCCCACGTCAGAGCGTGGGCAGTTACCCTCTTCGCTCTTGGCCGCCGGTGGCTCAGCAAACTTTTTGTTAGCAGCTGATCAAAAGCTGGGTAGGTTTCCTTGACTGATCTAGTGAAAGGCTGCCCCGAATGACCTGGGGGTGTGGCTCCCGTGTAACGAAGGTATGCCTTTGTGTTTCCGCGACGCAGCAGCAAAATGCTGGCTGCCTTTCTAGTATGGAAACATATGATCGGCAGGCCAGCAGCTGCACTGTTAGGGCAGGTAGTCAACATAAGTTTTGGAAAACTCAATCGACTTCAGCTCTCGAGAACCCGCAGCCGGTCGACAAAGCTGAAATTCGTGGCTTGTGGGGTGGTGTGACCATGGCCTGACAGATTTGGGAAACGCACCATCTTCTGCCCAGGTCTGGCATGTCAATCCTTACACTGTGAGTGATTAGGGGGTGATGATGGTGAAATGTCGTTTACTCCCCGTCTACTTGAGAGAAAAGAACGGCCCAGGAGCTAACGAGGCTATGAACCTCGTTCGTATGGGCACTTTGCAACGATCCTCCCACCTCTGTCATCACAGAATCGCACGATGTCTTTGTCTCGCGGTTTCCGGAGGGATGACTCCTCGTTTCTTCCTCTTTTCCGGCTCCTTGACGACTTTGATAGCTACAATGGACAGTTAAGCAGCTACGGTCTTGGCGCAAAAACGCTTCCATGGCAGCCGAAGTTCGACTTTCGTGAAACAAAGGACTCGTACGAGCTTCATGGAGAGCTTCCTGGTGTAAGCAAAGAGGATGTCCAAGTCGAATTCATCGGGCCAGAAGCCCTCCTTGTTAAAGGCAAGATTGAACGGCATTATACTGTCGGTACTCCTCCGACGACAGGAACCAGGAAAGCAGCAGGCAATATCACTATGGACGCCGCCAAGGTTAGTATCGCAATGTCAGCTAACGGAAATAACGCTAAGGATGATATCAAGCAAACCGCTGCCGAGCAAGACAATGAAAGCGCAATCAGCAAGATGGATAATGATAGCTCTAAGTACTGGCTTTCCGAGCGCAGTACTGGCGAATTCTCTCGACGGTTTAGCTTCCCTAATCCTGTCGAACAAGATTCCGTCACTGCTGCCTTCAAGGATGGCATTCTCACAATTATTGTCCCGAAGGCTCGAGGCCGGGAATCGCGCAGGATAACTATATCATAATCATTGCGCAAGGGACCGATGATCACGCGCAAATTTCTGGAATTAGCAGGACCTTTACATACCCTCACTGTCATTCTGTATGTCAATCACGCTCTTTGTGGTCCTCGGGGGAGTTGAGGAATGAGGACTATCGCTCTCGGAGGCTGCAGATCGCAGAGGGGATTTACAAGGCATGTAACGCTAATATATGGCTTTCTGTGGTACGGGTTTGTGGGTCCGCCCGACCTCGTGATATGTGCTTGTGCTTGTGTTCTAGTGCTTGTGTTCTAGTTAGAGGGCTGATGTAGCAGGTCGTAGCAATGTCGCAAATTGCGAATCTTGCGCGAGACCACGCGAGAATTTCTGGCTCGTACAAATGCTATCCGGGTGATCCCCAGCGCGAGGTTTCCACTTCGCGATTCGTATAGTCTTGCCCATCGCGGCTATCTACTACAGGTGGCACTACATGTGGCAGTGAATGCATCGCAAACAAGCGATCACGGAGATCACGGCACCGCCGCTTTTCATGGTGGGAATAACTTCACGCAACTCTGCTTCTGCCTGCCATGTCTCAGATGCCTACTGCCACGGTGTTCTGGTTCATCAATTGATTCATGATCGTCTGATTCATCGGGCGGAGATTCTGTGCAGGCAGAGTCGGGAGGCATGAGCTTTCCCGCTGAGAGCTCCGGTTTTTCCTCTACTGAGGTTTTTTTTGTCCGGCTCTCATATGTCCGCAGTAGATTTAGGTTGGATACAACAATGGTCAAGAACAAGTATTAATTATGCTCAGTGCCTCTTCGAGCGTGACTGCCTCGCGGTAGAACTTCGTCTGGAACTAGCCTCGTTCCCACTTCTGAGCCTCAGACATCGTGCGCAGGAAGAAGCAGCCGAAAACCACCGTACCTTTGCGCGACTGCCTACCTGGAGGGTATGAAAGACCGGAAAGCATATTTCCTTACAACCGTCCACCCGGCGAAGATGAGCAGTTCGACGATGAAGCAACGAAATCGACGGCTTTTGGTATCAATGCGCAACATTCACTCTGGGGAAGCTTCGGCAACACTGCAACACTCTAGACTTGTCTAATACTCCTTATCACGGATGTGTCCTCGAGGCAGAACTAGTTGGAGTCGGTGATTGTCTCTGACTTGACGCTTTAGCTGTTCTCCAATCGCCGAGGCGAACGTTCCCGCGACGTTTTACGGCGACATCTACCGTCACCAATGGGAACACAGGAATCCCTAATGAGTTGCCAGTCTGGCGGTTTATTTACCTGTTCAATGTGGCTGAATCTTAAGGGGTGGGTGCCTCAAGCCTCCAAAAACTTAACCAGTGTTTACCTTCGCGGCATTCAGTTACCAGCGTTAGTTAATATCGTCCTCGGCGGAGATGCAGACGAAAGTCAGAGAGAGCACATGCATGCAGCCACTGAGTTCTACAGTAGTCAAGGCTTCGGCGGTTTTGGAACGGCGCACACCCAGGGGCCCTGTAGAATTTGACAGTAGACCCTGCACTGCGGGCGCATTTCGCCAGGAACTTGGGGATGGTTCTTCCTCGCAGGCGCAGCGCCCAGCGATTCGCATTGGCATGTTCGGACTCTAATCAGTCAGATATGTGATATCGCGGTGGCGCTAGCAAGACTTTGGTTGTTGCTGCCGCTGGGTAAACAATGCCACACTATGTTTCCCTTCCCCGCCAGTCCCCATGGTTCGCATCTTTTCTGCTCGCTACCTTAAAGCCCCCAATGAGCCAATCATTACAGACTGCGATCGTCTGCAGTTGGGTGAACGCCATGGTGCTAGCCACACCGAGTTTCCAAAGTACCCACCCTCAGCTTGGTGTTACGAGCCACTGGCAAACCACACCTCGGTGAACCCAATAAATTTCGGTCCAAGATGATCGAGTTGCAGACATACTGCCCTCGGCATACACTGGATCGGAGGCAATATTTTGACACCTTGGAACTTCCAAGGCTTTCCAAGCCAATGCCGCCTCTGTAAGTTCTTCGAACGGGGTTGACGTTGATCTCGAACATTATTATCTGGTCATTTGCAGCTCGATCCTGGGATTGAACGGTACCTCGGGGCCAGGACAACAGAAAGTACAAGTACGTACGAATGTCATTCAAACACGGAAATTACCAGTACACGAGCTCTGCTTCCAGCGACGAGCATCGTCAACTTTACTCACTGAGAGACGAACCGCAAATTTCTTGGTGCAAAACAATGGCTCTCGGGCAAGCACAACCACAACGTTCACGGCCCGAGCTGAAATATCAGTACACTCTTCATGCCTCGCAGCAATTTGATACTACAACGCCCCTCGACGGGGATAGCAGGGTAGAGAATCCGCGAAATGGAACGTTGGACGGGGAACCGGCGTCCACGTACGCTTTCGGCGCGACCTGAACACGGCGTACCATTACGGCACGCACGTATTGCGGACAGTGAAATGTGAGCTTATCTCACGGCATTTAATACGTAGATTGGCACGGTTAACGCTTGTACGGCGTGTGTGCCGTCCGTAGTGCAGAGCGCGAGGCGCCAATCTCGCCCTCCCGGGTCGCGGGACTGTTGCGCAGACGTGCGACACGCGCTCCTCTGGCTAAGTCGGAAGGAGTCCTAGGACCCAGATCGAAAGGGACTATTATCATGAGGCGGGCTGGACGGGGCCGATGCCATCGCCGCCGCCGCCGCTGGCTGAGCAAAGGGCAGTTTGGGCGGATTGCGGTGTACTTGTTAAGGAATATTATTTTTATTAGGCTAGTTTCTTAACAGTTGCATGCCAAGAAAGTAAGAATGCAGGGAAGGATCATAACGATAGCGCTCTGGTTGGTGGTTGGGTCGTAGGGTAGAGCATCGACGGCCTCCTTGACAGAACCCACAAGATTCGCCACAGTCAGTCCGTCAGCCTCATCACTTGGTTGGCCTTTTAAATAGGTTCGTGGTTCGACCACGATGTCTGTGCATCAGCCATCTTACCTCCAACCTTTTTTTCTCTTTCTCATCCACACTCTAAACAGGTAGTAGAGTGTTACCGTTCCAAAGACGTTAAATATGAAATAAACCCAAAAAATACCATAGTTACGCCACCGCTCGCTCCAGTATATTCGGCGCACAGCCAGGTATTGATCCGCCGACGACAAGGCACAGTACTCGCACCCGGACCGTGCATTCGGGTTATAAAGATTTCCAGGTGCAGAGATGAGGAATTCGGCGAAATACTGGCCACAAGTCTGTCCCGCTGGAGGATCAACGACGCTGAGTTCGGCGTCCGAACATTGGATTCTGCGGCCGTGTAGAGCAGTGCTTGCCACGCCTCCCACGTAGTAAGTGAATGGGGATACGCGCCACATGAACAACCAGAACCCAGGAAGCGCGTCCGGCGGCTGCATGACGCCGTTGAAGATGAATGTGAGGCCGAACATGAGGGTCGCGAACAAAGCACCCAAAGCAGGTTCAGGAGCCGCGGCAACGACCATCTGGGCCATGCTAGCGGCGTACATGTAGAACTGTATAACAAAGAGAAGCGTCAGGCTCTGGCTTTGCGATGTTTCCGTGGTGCCAAATACGGGGAAATAAAAGGATGCCCAAGCGCAGATGCCCAAAAGAATCTGCCAGGGAACTTCCACGAGCATCTGCGACAGAATAAAGACTTTCCAGGAATAAACTCGCGAGGGCCGCTCGCGAACCTCGTATAGCGACCGTTGGACGACAAACTTGGGCATAATCTGGTTGACCAGGGTTGGGAAGATAGTGTACAGCAGAAATATGCTAAATAGCGCGTTTTGGAAACCTTGCTGGGTATTGTCCGCTTTCCAGAAGGAGAAGCCGATAAAGAGGCCTGAGACAATACCGGAGACGAGTTTGGTAAATATGTACTCCGGCTGGCGGAAGTATTGCTGAAAGGCGCGCTTGGCGACATAACGGAACTGTCGGAGCAGAGGCAGGGCGAACTCCTTATCATATTCCTTGACTTCGGCTGCCTCGTTGTCAGTTTGCCCAGAGCGAGATTCGAGTCGGTGGAGTTCGGCAAGAACTTCTTTCAGCTCTGGGCTGTCCTTCCACCTTCCGATCCAGTCCACTCCAGGGGTGCCTTCGCCAGAGACCATCTCAAGGATGTATTCGGCTGGAACTTCCATTGTCCCACATGGCCTGGCTCCATTTCGAACAAAGTAGTTTAGGAGTTTGCATGATTGTGGCCCGATATCGCCAAAGTATACGGTTCTGCCTCCCTCGGCCAAGAACAACAGGCGATCAAAGGTCTGGAAGAGCAAGGTACTCGGCTGGTGTATGGTAGCCAAAACCGCTTGGCCGTTGTCAGCGAGCTTTCGGAGAAAAGCACATATAGTCCATGAACTCTGCGAGTCGAGTCCGCTTGTCGGTTCGTCCAGGAACATTAGTAACGACGGTTTCGCCGCCAGTTCGACGCCAATGCTCAGCAACTTCCGCTGTTCAACATTCAAGCCTTCTCCAGGGCATCCAACAACCGCCTCGGCAAAATCTTCCATGCCCAGCATTTGGATAACGTCTTCGACGTACCGATACTTATCAACTCTCGGAGTTAACTCGGGCTGACGCAATACCGCGCTGAATTGGAGAGCTTCTCTCACAGTAGCCGTTTCGAGGTGAAGGTCTTGTTGCTGGACGTATCCGGCTCTCCTGGGGAATCCGGAACGTGGGATCCTTCCGTTGACAAATATGTCGCCAGTAACTACTCCCAGGGAAGCCCTCTGAGCGAGCACATCCAAAAGCGTTGTTTTGCCGGCACCAGAGACACCCACCAAAGCCGTCAAGGTACCTGGTTTTACCCACCCATCGACACGATCTAGCAGTCGCTTGGTACCTTCTTTGACGGGTATGTCGTAGTTGACACCTCGCCACGTAAGGATATCTATCTGCCTCGGCAGGTTCAATGTTCCATCGCCGACTGGTGACGGCATAAAGGCGCTCCGTGCCGTCTCTGACCCTTCCGTGTCGTTGTCACAGGAGCTGCGTGGCGCATGCCCACGTTTAAAGACCCAAGCTTCGACCTTGGATCCATGACCCTTTCTAAATTCCGTAGTAGCAAGGTAAACAAGATGGAAGAAGATCATAAACGCGATCAAAATTCCGTAGTTGCGCCAGGCGTGGGAGTACGAGTAGCCGTAGTTTAGTCCAATGAAGGCGTCTCCCGAGATAAAGCGCTGCCCAGGGACGGCGCCCACCGCGGAGCATATGGCGGCATTTCCTGTGCCGTAAGGAGGAATGAAAGCCGCACTTTCGAATTGGCGCCCGTGAAACTCGTTGCTGAGAAGACCCTCGAACGCATAGAATACAGGGTTGATCCAGCGGATCCACGAGAACCACGGATGCATATAAGACTGTGGCACCATGAAGCCGCTGTATACGACGAAACAGAGCACCAAAATTCCAGCAATCCCCATGGCTTGGCCGACAGTCTTCGTAGCGGAAGCAACGCTTCGAAAAATAGCAGACATTGTGAGAATAGTGGCGATGAGGAACAAGTAAAAAATAAAAAACGGGCCCGGCTCCCGGCGAAGATTCACCATAAAGTAGAGAACGATGCTGAACATCGAACACCGGAGGAGTTTGATAGGTAGATCGCTAATAGCACTTGCCAATGCTTCGGTGAATGGGTGAACAAATGCGTACCTTGCCTGTCTCTCTACAATTGGTCTCTGTGCGTAAAGAGCCATGATTTCGGTGATTGTGATCAAGGCACTCATGAGAACAGCAAAAAATAACACGGCACCCTTCTGGAAAAAGGCGTTGCTGGTGTCGAGAGAGTTGAAAAATATTGAACCAATAATCAGTGACAGCGCGACCTGGACGACCACTGTGGACATTGTTGTGAGCAGGTCGTTTCGCATTCGCTGAAAGGCTCTCCGGAGGTAGAGGCGAATCTGCATCGGCACTGAGAGAACATATGGACTCGAAGCGCGAGTGTGCCTGGCTTGTTGCTTCTCGTGGTTCTCTTTGAATTGTTCGGCGCCATCGTGACCAAGCGCGTTCTCGCATTCATATCGCTCCATCTCGGCCGTCAGCCTGTGGTAGTCGGTACTGCTCTTCCAATGATCGGCGAACTCGGTCGCGGTACGCGGCACTTGTTCTTCTCTCCCAGCCTGAGGCTGTCGCTCGCCGGGGCTTGTGACTGCCGTCAAAAAATCAGGAGACACTTGTTGGGGGTCCCGGTACCAGCCCATCTCGTCGAAGTACTGCACGGCTCGATCACGAGGCCCGTAGTAGATCTCGTGGCCTTCGTAGAGGAGGATAACTTTATCGAAGAGATCATACATAGACTGGGAAGCCTGATACGCCGCCACTGCGTGGCAAGACCTGCCCATATCTGCAGAGAGGCGCAGCGATCTTATGAAATGAAGCGCAGAAGCTGCGTCAAGACCACGAGTGCTGTTGTCCCACGCTCCGATGCGTACCCTTGACAGGAACATCTCCGCAATACTGACTCGCTTGCGCTCGCCGCCACTAACACCTCGGACAAAATTGTCACCAACCTTGGTGTTGTAGGTATGCGTCAGGCCAAAGATAGACATTACAACATTGACAACGGTGTTAATGTAGGTTTTCCGAGCTAATCCCCTGGGGCGTTGTTGGGGAGCGCGGGCCGCTGCAGCAAAAGACAGAGTCTCGCCGACTTTGAGATGGGGAAAGTGTTCGTCGACCTCTTGGTTATAGGCGACCTCGCCGCGATAATTGTTGATCATTTTCTCGAAGCTGATTCCTTGGTAATGAATCTTGCTTCCCGGCTCTAGCGTTACTCCGTTGACATGCCCGCAAAGTGTCTTGAGAAGTGTGGTGCATCCACTACCAGGTCGGCCAAGAACGAGAAGCAGCTCACCACTTCTCAAGAGCCCGTCAAAGTTGCAAAGAATGCGTCTCTTGGTGGACTGGGAACCCCGGCAAGCTTTGGCTGCTAGGCGGAACGGGGCCATCAAGCTTGAGACGACGGTTTCCTGAAACTGTAGCGATGACCCCAACCCGGACACGCAGGGATTTGAGAAGATAATACCCTGGCGTTCGAGCGTGATACCTGATCGGTTCAGCGACGAGAGGGTGCTCTCCGCCCAAATATAGTGGTCGAACTCTGGTTTCGACGGATCCAGACGAGGGTCGTCACTCTGTTGTTCATCGTTACCACCGGAGAGAGCGTGAATGGGGATGGCTCGAGACTGCAGGTCGATCGCTATGCGAGTCAACGTGTCCAACTGCGCATCCTCAAAAGCTCGAGAGTCAGTGCGTGTCAGATTTTCAGCTCGTCGGTACGAGCCAGCCATGCTGCCATGCAGCACAAATTATATCAGCTCGACGAAACGGAAATTGGTGATTTTGCTAGATCATCGTGACAACGTATGCTGCGCGAACGATTTTTTGTGATCGGTGTAGCACGATAGACCTGCACCTTGTCGTTCACAGCAAGTTCTGATAGCAAGTCGGACTGCGAGCTCCGATGAGGCCCATGCCGAACAAGCCGCACCAACGAAAGAGGTTATCGGAGAGTCGGCAGTAAACAGGAGCCGAACGCCGTTGCCAGACAGAGTCCAACGTGCGTTAGGCTGGACGGTGGCCAAATATGGCGCCAGGCCAACCAGTAAGGCGATGGCGCAAACCATATTCTTACGCCGATGCGGACGGCAACCCAAGAAGTTGACGTTAATGGGTGGGGCGTTCAGTCTGTGGTCGCGCATAACGCGTAGTTTCGCGCGTTCAAATATGTAAGCGGGAAAAGAGACTGCCAGATTAAGGCGGCTTCGATTCACCAGGCCTACGCATACCCTGGACCAAATCCGTGATTCGTCTCTGATACGACGATGCGTCTTAAAGTGTATCAGCATTGCTCCAACTGACAAGAAGCGGTCTGACAATTTATGCCACGGATATAATTTGTCTGGTATATCATTGAATCACACCACAATTAAATCACCAAGCCTCCACTTGTGTTCGTAACAAAGAGGTTGAATATGCGATTTGGAAATCACTCGCGGGAACGTTCAGCTTAGCCACCGAGCCGATGCAACATAATTAAATGGGGCCCCAAGTCTATCACCAAATAAGTGAACCCGGTTTAGCTCAGAAACAAGCGATGAAACCACCACATGCCAAAACCGATTCGCCTCCAAGAATGTGCACGTCGGCCAAGTGCCGAATTGTGCCATGAGGAGCTGGTGACGGGGACGACATAAGTTGCAGTTGCTTAGCGCTTCACCGTGCTGCCCTGATGGTGACTGCAGTTCAGCTGCGGCTGCGTGCAGCCACAAAGTCAAAATTCTCGTGACCAGAAACTCGTAACCCACCACGCACAGCCAGTCTTTGCCACCTGCTTCAGTTCCACGAACGCGGCAATGCTCAATGGGAATTGGGAAATTAGGGCAGTGTTGCGAGCAACATCATTTGTTCTGTACACTATTGTTCAGGGTCACTGCGGTCCTTTCCTACGCTCTCGTAATTTATGAAAGGGCGTATAACAGGTTCTTCAATAGTCCGCCTGAGTGTGGACCAAAGAGATTGAGGATTTCGGGGGTGCCAGTACACGCAGGCAACACAACTAACATCAAAAGAGGGTGGCTGGTCGGAGCTAATTGGGCATGCCCACCCTGTTTGAAGCCTCCGAATAGGCAGCGACACTTCGCAAGTCGCAGATTCTGTGAAGCGATCCCAGGGATTGGGCGGAGTTTCGGCAATTGGCACGCGTGAAGCCGAGACTGTGGCGTTGTAACTCCTTCTGCGTTGCTTGGTGCTTAGTAGTATTAAACGTCTTTCCATGGCCGAAGATTGACACTCGTCGTGTCGTGTTCGGGCACCTATATACCTCTTTCCTCCCACTTCTATGGAAGAAAGGAGTTCATCGTTGTCATCCAACTCTCATCGAGTCCGTCGTCTCCGGATGCTGGGTTGCGTCCTTCGTGTCCTTCGTCCGCTGGCACGTACTCCTGTAGGTTTGCCAGCCCCGAGTATGCCCGACACGGAGCCGTGTCGGGCCCAATTTTGGGACGACGGCTTGACTACTGGCCTGCTGGCTCGCCTCAATTTCCATTCTAGGTGGTGTCGACTTCGCTAGATTCCCCGGGGGTCGCCCTCGCCAACGTCTCGACAGGCTGTGGCTGTCTGCTTTGTTACTCTGCCTGTTGCTAGCTCCAATAGCTGGCCTTGCTGGAACAGTCTGTGTGGTGTTTTTGGGCCTACCACGGAGAGCAAGTGAATCCTGGGGTCGAGAATCCGCCGGTACGGATCGTGAGAGGATGACTTGCGCAGGTGCCATCGGAGAAGGACCTCCCACTTGGTGAAAGGTCTGCCAAGCCCTAACTTCGAGTAGATCTTATGACAACAAGGTATACCCAGCTCGACTGAGACCGAGCAGTCGTTGTTGCAGTCCCCGAGAGGTTCTGGGAACGGATTCTTTCCAGTTGGCATCGCTTTGCGAGCCAGGCGGGATTGCTTCTGGATCAGCCCAAGGCCCTTGGATGATGTTGCTGTCCGAAGTTCGCCTAGCTACTCCGCGCTTGACCCGATATACTCACGGGCGGTGAGTACCTCGTTCGCTGCGCAGGCATCGTTGAAGGCTTGTTCTTGGTCCATGATGTCTTGCATAGCTTCGACCAGTCGATAGAGGTGGCTCATGCCGTTTAGAAGGTAGCTCTTGATGGTATTGTTGGTCGCCTCTGTGCCAGAGGTGACGCGGATGCCAAAATTGCGATACTTGCGGATGAAACAGCCTGCCCACTGTGTCCTTACAGGCATGTAGGTCCCATGGAAATACCGCAGGATGGCCCTCGTCGTCGAATTCCCTGCAGAGATTCTTCAACGCCTTCTCGTCACAATCTCGTGATCGTCCTCAGTCTCAGCAAAGACGACAAACTTCCACATCATGAGCACCCCTTGATAGCTGTGAGGTATGGCTTCCACTGTCTGTGCCTGTAACAAGTCTCGGCCTTTCGGACCAAGTTCAGCCTGTGCCTGTGGAGCATCGTCGTCCCCGTCGCTGCTACCAAGACCACTGGTGTTCCCTCGGATCTCGACCCACGTCTGCGTTGACTTGTGCAGGACGTTAGAATTGATGTGATGGATGCATAGCTGCTGCTGTACAGTAGGGAACTGATCCTTTAGGGCTTCTTTCGTCTGAAAGTTGAGGTCGGTAATAATGACGTCCGGCTGGCGAATGAAGTGCTGTTCCACGAGCTGTCGAATACTCTCGGAAAGGAACTGAAGTCCCTCGCGTCTTTCGTTGTCGATCAGACCGAAAGCAGTATTGAAGATCGAGCCGAGGCAGGTCTGCCCTGTTACTTGGAATAATGGAAGCTTGAGGCGGTTTGTGTTGTATGTGTTATAGAAGCTGATGACCTCGGGGAACCGCTTCCACATCTGAAGGCAGTAAGGAAAGGTCCACATAAGACCAACGAGACGACTTGGTTCGGCATCCGCCCACTTGGCGAGATAAGGTATATCCAGCTCGTCAAAAAGCTTGACCAGTGCCGCGGTGGGAGCGTAGCCGTTTAGCTTGTCTCGGCTGATAAGAGGCCGGGCATTGTAGATGTCACTCCGCGTGATGGTTGATGTGGGGTGTTGCTCCTGGGTCACAGCCCGGACGTCATGGACCCGGATGCCTACTCGACGGTTTGCCGATTCAATCGTCGCCCTGACGGGTGTAGTGAGTCGTCGATGGGACGGGTGCGCAGACGGGTTAATGCTACGTCCATGGTTGTGTTGACTGTGCGCCGAGTCTGGATGTTGTCGTAGTAGCCACTGGTTCTCTTGCACAGCTTCAGCAGTCACCATCCACTTGCATTCGCACTTCCGACCCTTCGACCCTTGTACGATTGCCCGTCGTACTTTGCAATGCCAAATCCATTCGCTTTCGCGAATGTATTGACCGATTCGAAGAGGTTGTCGATTGTTGGGAAAATGTCGCCCGGGATCGGTGGGATTGGGATTTGCCCTGGGCGGGGGGGCGAGGAAATACTAGGAGAAGATCTGGTTTCTGGAACGGACGGTGATCGGGTGGACGGCTCTCGAGGCGGTGAGTATGGAGGAGGCAATTCAAGCGCACCGGAATTGAGTGGTGAGCAACCCCATGTCTCTTGCCACTGGCGTACTCGTTCATATGACCGGGCGAGCTCAGCGGTAAGCTTGCGATCTGTCCCAATCACTCTCTGTACTAGTTTTAGGGAAGATTGAAACTCAGTCCTCAAAGACAACGATTGCTTCTGTGATGAGTGCGGTGGAGGGTCGGGCGGCATTGAGGCGGCTACTTGTAGCTTTCCAATGGGACCACGCTTCGGCCAAACGTCATGTGCACTGGGGTCAAGGCCAACCCCAATAGCTCTGTCGGTGTGGTACTTACAGAGCAACACTGCCCTGGCAACCAAGTGAACGACATTCCCAAAGCAGTGAATCCTCTTTGCCATGGGATTGTTCCACTGAAACTGCTGGGCTATGGTGATCAATTGTGCTGTCATTATTGAGGGCATTGTCGAGGTGACCGATCTTCTCTTGGCCGAGCTCGAACGCCTCAATAATGCTGCGGACGCTGTCTGCGATGTTTTCACCGGTATGACGGTCTGTGAGATTAGGCAGTCCAAGTACAATCTTACGCGACCGAAAGCTCTGGTCGAGGAGAAAGGCCACGATCCCGAACAACGGATGCCGGTTGCATGTACACCGAGTGGAAAACGGGATACTCAATACGGACCGTATTGTAACAACCAACAAGACTGGCTATATTCACTGAAGTCGAGTACGAAGTTACTTGACTGTGCTAGACAGAACCTTGCGGGACGCGTGCATGACAGCTCTTCAGGGATGAGGGTTGGATGTGGGGCGTATCACAGAAGCGCGAGGAGTGCAGCGACTCGGGATCGTGAAGGTCGGTCCATGATGTGCTGTCGATCCGGATCCTTAGCCATTTTCCGAAGATCGGGTGAAAAGGTAGGTTGCTTCTATCCAATAAACTCTCTTGGCTCTGTTTTAAAACCCGTGGCGCTCCGAGGAATCGCCTGAGGTGTTCGTCGAAGGACCACAAGATCGTGCTGCTCGTGTATGACAAAGTTTATCAGTGTTCACTGTGCTAACACCTCGCCAAACGAGACGAGGTCAGGCGCCGCGTGCAACGCGGCCGTCTCTTCGTGCAATTGCGTCAAGCGACTCGCCATACAAGTCCGACCACTCTTTCACAACCCATGCGACCATTTTTGCGATAAGCACTAAGACAAGTCCGCTGTAGCCATCCTTCAGCCAGGGGAAAGCATATTGCTCCACTAACTTGGCAGCAACCATCGCGCCACGTTAGTCCGGACCCAAAAGACTAAATGGAACCACTTTCGCTCGAGGCGCATCACCATATTTTACCTACCATGGACGTCTGCTCATGGTCGACATTCATCCTCTGTGTGCACGAAGTGTAATAGGAGTCACGCTGTTTCCTCAAAGCCACGACTGATCATGAAAGGCAAAGTTTGCCACTTGTGCAGCTCACAACAAACGTCGGTAAGGAGTCTGCTATTCCACAGCTAAGTTATTGAGCTTCTGTGGCATAAAGTATATGTTGAAAAGGCTGGTGGTCAAGAGCTCAAACTCTCATACATGAGCTCGTGAACGGTGTGTCGACGAAGACCAAGGCCCATACAATAGGAACGTTGTCGTCGGCTTCCTGTTCCTGGCAACTTGATTTCGAATGAGGCGCTTGAGACTTGATGCTTTAGGGCGAGAAAATCCCGCGCTTGGGGACGGAGTTTGAGGCGCGTAGGACCGCGGATAGTGAGATGGGATAATGACGGGACTTTCATGAGGGATGCGGCAAGCGTATTTGTACATGGCGGTCGGGGCTATGGGGCTTTGACCTGGAAGGAGGCGATTGGCTGATCAAGCAGGACTGGATTCCGAGAGCCGTGGGCATTTGATATTGGGCGCCTCTGAATCCAGTCACAAGTGTTGTCGCACGGCACTACACGGAGGTAAGGGTCCCCAGTGAATTTGGGCAACGAAAGACTCTTGCATTTTCTATCTAACGACTGAAATTGAAGCAGGTAATTTATAGCGATCCAATTTGACGCAAACATCTGAGACATGGCAGGCAAACGCTGGGTGGCCTGAAGCTATTGCCACCGATGGCAGGCAGCAAGTGCTGTTAAGGTTCTAGGTGAATGAGCGGCTTGACATTGACATCGCGTATCGGTCCATCAGAGGCCGGAACCCCCAGGATGGCCTTCGTTACCAGCGCAAGGGCTGTCGCACGGTACGTGTGAATATAGGGGATATTGGTCGGTTCTTCCATATCGTCCAGGCAATTGCTAGACGGGCCGAACCACTTTGCTACACGGGCCGCGTTACACGGGCCGTGTGGCTGAACTCCCAAATCGGGCAGTCGTACATTCCATCTGGCACTCTAGCCACACCCAGAATTTCCTGTTGGACGGGGTCCGAAAAGACACACGAAGGGCCAGACCGAGTTGGATCGGTTCAAGCTGGCTTCTCAAATGGATAACACGCCACCTTAAGCGAACTAACTAGCTAACTAATAATTTCTCGCGAATACCCTATCATGTCCACGCTATGGCCGCACATGGATACAATCCTCGCGATTGTCTTCTCCAGAACCTGAAGGGGCCGGAGTCCCTGAACTGGCTAGCCGCTGACGTGAGCTTTGCCGTCTGCGCTTCAGCAGAGCCTCCTCCTTTTCTTCATCCGAGACAGTCTCCCACTCTGACCGTTGTCTCCGTACGCTCGGTTGCCTCCTGCAGCCAGATTGCCTCACGCCTGTCTGCTTGCCGGACCCAAGTACGACTGACTTGCGAGTGGGCTTCCTGCCTGCCATACTTCTGCCCACTGTTGCTCCGGTACGGCTCGGTGGCCGAGTCTCCATGCTCATAGGGACAGTCTGTGCTGCATTCTTCGGTCGGCCTCGGAGACATGTTGCGATCTTCGGGTCGAGGATTCGCCGGTATGGATTGTGCGAAATTGGCTCCCTAAGGTGCCACCGAGGGTGAACGTCCCATTTCGTCAAGGGCGTACCGGCTTCTAACTTATTGTAGATTGTATGGCAGCAAGGAATCCCCAGCTGCCACGAGACCGAACAATTGTCGCTGCAATCCCCGATCGGATCTGGCCAAGGTCGTGACCTGCTTGGTATCGATCTCAAAGCGCGACGGTGTTCTTTGGTAACAAGCTTGAGTCCCGGCTCTGACATCACGGTGCGAAGCTCTCCCAGATACTCTGAACCGGACCCAGCATACATACCAGAGGTCAGCACCTCGTCTTGCGCACAGGCATCAACGAAATCTCGCTCCTGATCACTCAGCATAGCCTCGATGGCCTCGACCAGCGAGTACAAGTTGCTCATCCCATTGAGCAGGTAACTCTTGACATTGTTGTTGCTGGCCTCGGTGCCAGAAGTCACCCGAACCCCGAAATTGCGGTACTTCTTGATAAAGCATTGTGCCCACTGCGCTCGTATGGGCAGGTATGTCCTGTAAAGGTACATGAGTATGCCTTGCTGTTCGTTGAACTCGTCACATAGCCGCGCCCAGGCCTTTTCGTGCCCTTCTTTTGTCTCGGCAAACGCAACAAACTTCCACAGCTCGAGGACACCACGGTAGTTGTGCGGCACAGGCGCAGCCTCGTTTCTCTTGGGCACGAGGCCCTCCTGTCTCCCAGCCGCGAGCACAGCTTCCATATCCCTCGGAGTCAACGCTACCCGCGTCTGTTCACTGCCAGAGCTACCACCACCGTCGCTTTCGCCATCTTCCTTTGCGTCCTTCCACTTCCGTTTCGCATTGAGAAGAACGTTTGCGTAGATATGGTGGATGCATAGCTGTTGCTGGCTGTCAGGATACTGGCTATCCAGTGCGTCCTTCATTGCCTGATCGTAGTCGGTGATAACAACATCTGGTGGCGGAATCCCATGCCCCTCGGTTATTTCTCTGGCCCCTTCCGCGAGGAATTGGAACCCTTCCCGTCTCTCGTTGTCAATCAAACCGAATGCGGCGTTGTAGACGGACTTCAGGCAGGTCTGCCCGGTCACCTGAAAGAGCGGCAGCTTGAAGCGGTTTGTATTGTACGTGTTGTCGAAGCTCATTGTTTCCGGAAATCGCTTCCACATTCGGAGACAATATGGGAAGGTCCACAGCAGACCAACAAGGCGGTCGGGCTCCGTCGTCGACCACTTGACGATGTATGGAATGCTCCTCTCGTCAAACAGCTTGATCAAGGCGGCCGTTGGACTCAATCCTCCGAGCTTTTCACGACGCAAGAGTGCCCGGGCGTTGTATATGTCCTTTCTCGTGTAGTGCGTTCCGAGATGCTTTTGTTGAACGATGCCACGCACATCGCGCGCCCTGATCCCAACCCGTCGGCTTGTCGCTTCAATTATTGCTTTGACAGAGCCAGTAAGTCGCCGGTGGACTGGGTGCGCCGAGAGACTCATGCTACGGTGGTGGTTGTGTTGGCTGTGCTGAGGGTCGGCAAACGCCCGCAGAGTCCACATGTAGTCGTTCTGTTTCAGGGCCTCAGCAATAACTTTCCACTTACAACCACACTTGCGCGACCGCCTTTGGCGGAGACCTGCGCCACCTGATGTACGGGGCTCGCCATATCGATCGCACTGGAATACATATCTGGTCTTCCGCACTCGACTGCCGGAACCGTTGCGCCTGATAATGCCAAATCCATTCTCTTTCGCGAATTCGTTGACGTGGGATTGCAGGGCCTCGATCGATACCGCGGCAGGGCCAGGAATTGGCGGGTTGGGGATAGGTATCAAGGCATCTTGACTGGGAGACCCCGTGTCGGATAGACCATCCCACTCCTCGTATTCCTCCTGCGGCGTTGGCGGTGTCAACGGTGATGTTGGCACGGCCGCTAATAACGAGTCTTTGGCGCCCGGAGCAACCCGCTCCACAGCAAGCGTCGGGCAATGATGGACCAGTTCGAGTGCGACTGCTTTGTCCAACTTGGCTTGCTCTTGGGCAAAATCTAAGGCAGATCGAAAATAGACCGGCGTTCTCGTGCGCTGCTCCACATCATCTAAATTTGCCTGCTTTACCTGCTCTCGTATGCGGGCTCTCTCAAGATTGTCGGGACCAGGAATGAACGAAGTGAACAAGCGCCGGGCGCCATGGCCGCGGAACCAGTCGTCTAGGAAGATTTGTGACTGCCGCAATTCCCAATAGGGCTCATCAATTCCGCGATTACCGTGTGGTTTTGGAAGGCTGCTGAAATAGTTCTCTGGCCATGTCGCAAACAGATTGTACAAGGCGTTGTCGTCGCCATCGCCGTAGTGAAGCTCAGGGTCAAACGCAGGGTGCGGTGCGAGAGCCGCCATAGTCATGTCGCTGGAGTCGCTGTGGTGGGTGCCGAGCTGGCAGTAGGAGCTGTCGGCTCTATTAGTTCGGTACCGGCAAAGGCGGTTGTCTTGTTGGTGTCGACGATAAAATTTAATTGCTACGATAGTTACAGATGGCGGTTAATACAAACGGCTGGGAGCAGATAACTATTCATTACTGCCACAGGACCAGCCATCAGGCAGGAGGCAGGCTGGCCCCTCGCTGGAATGTACGACTGCCAGATTTGGGGGTTCAGCCACACGGCCCGTGTAACGCGGCCCGTGTAGCAAAGTGGTTCGGCCCGTCTAGCAATTGCCATTTTAAAATGCCCCCCGGGCGCCAGTGTATCAGTCGCCTCGAGTAGGGCGATAGTGCTATACTCTACGTTGCTACTTATTGCTAACCATTCTAGGTATGTGCTTAACAGCTGATGCATTCCAACCCGCGGTCAACAGTATGTCGAAAGTCATGCAGCCTCGCCTGGTCCAGGCGAAGCATTCGGATCTGCTCCGTGACATCGATTGGTTCGGCGAGTAGGGTATGGTCTCAATCGTACGTCATCCGGAACATAGTGGCTACGCTATTGTGTCGATCATTTTATCAAAATACAATGCATCGAGATCATTAGTGGCTGTCTATATCTAGCGTGCTCTTTGTTCCGTCCATTCTCGTTCCTTGCAAACCGTGCATATAGACATGGCAGAAGAACACCTACGGCAAGGCCATGTCCCACTGCCTCAGCTGCTTCCGGCAAGAGCGGGCCGTCTTGTGTCTCACAGCACTGTGGCGCAGACTCAACAAAGTCGCCGAAGGACGAACATTACCCGCGTTGCATGCGAGCCGTGTCGGAAACGCCGTTCCAAGGTATAGAATCATTTCGGACATCCAAGCCAACCGTACAAGCCGCTTTACTCTGCTGACCGGGCCGTTGGCCAGTGCGGTGGCCAGCGTCCGACTTGCAGTTGCTGTACCCAACGGCAGGTTGAATGCCATTACGAGACCCCGGGAGCGGACAAAAGCCGAGATGAAGAGTTGAAAGCATCGTATCAACTTGCTAAGCATCAACTTGCCGACTTTGAATACGTCTTTGCTGTTCTTACAAAAGCCCCGGACGACGTTTCTCAGGCGATCATCCGGCGGATGAAGGCGACTGATAGCATTCCGTCTATACTTCGCTATGTAAAGGACACCGGGGTCATTCTTGACACACGAAGTGAAACCCAGAACAACACCCCTATGAACATTCGGCGTCTTGACGAACGCCTGGATGGGCCGATTACCGGACGAGAAGCTGCGCTAAATGGTGATTGATAGGAAGGAAAACTACGGCGTGGGGCGACGTGCTCTGTCGATACAAAAGGCCAAAGAAGGAAACGTGGGCTCTTCAGAATTGGACAGAACGTTGGAAGCTACTGAACCCTCACTGTTCACAATTGCAAAACTTGCGTGCGCTTTGAACGGGCTCGGAGGATGCTGTTAGCATGCCCACGAGTGCGGTATATTTGAAAAATGACGCAAAATAAGCTGCATCCCAGAAGGTTTTATTCCGTATCCATGCGTCATCCCAGGCCAGAACAGATTGACGTCATTTCTGATCGGCACCAGTTACAGGGTTTGCACATGGTCGCCCAACAGGCTTACAGGTAATTTAGTGATCATAAGTATCAGTTGCCGATGAACGCTCTGCTCGCAGGTCTGTCTCCACAGCTTACAAAACGGGTCTGCGATAAGGCGTGGAGTCTACCTCATCCGTGAGCATCACATAGCAACTTTCACATTTCCCATGCAGCGGAGAACGAAACGACATGCCTCGAAATGATACAGAAACTCACAACGGCAAACGTTCTGGAGCGTATCACGAGGTTATATCATGTCCAGAGGTCTGTCGTCAAGCCCTGCTGACTCGGGGCGGTCGCCTTGGTGTGGCAACGATTTGGAAACGTACGTACAACGCGAGCCAAACAACAATCTTTCTCTGGAATCTTCGGTGCGCTTTGAGACTGAAGGACACCCTTCTGAAGCAATTAAATGAATAGCACGAGACGCTGCTCGACGCCTTGTAACGTGGAAACGACAGTGCGAGCTACAGGCTGGTCGCTGATGGACTTCTGGTATGGACGAGGGCGTAGCAGAAAACATACTGTTACAGACCAACCGGCGGCCGCCAGGCAGGGCGTTCTGTTATAGGTCAAACGATATGTCCGGCAGAATCAGGGACAGGGGACCTGCAGGCAAGGCTCCCCAGGTCACGTGCCATGGCACGTGGCAAGAAGGAGCGACGGGATCGCAGGAGCACCACCGCGCTCCCAGCGATCCAGGGGAAGGATCGCAGGATCGCACTCGCGATCCTGGAGATCCCCAGAGGATCACGGAAGAGCTGGGCGGATATATATACTACAGTCTTTACCCAAGAGTAGATAGCCAGATCTTCAGTGATCAATCTAAGCATTCATCTGAATGAGAAGTCTTCAAAGCTTCTTAACGGACTCTTGTGAAATCGTTTACTGCTCGTCAAACCTAGCTTACCCCCTAAGCAACAGCCAACCTTAGGACCCTATCTAGGCTCCGTTACATATACACGCTGCTAGAGGACAGGCAAGACGGTAGTTGTTCAAATGTCTTAAATAAAGTCCTCCAAGTCAGAAAAATGCAATCGCTACTCTAGACTCAGAGCGTCCAATCCATTGCACAGTACAGTACACCATAGGAGAGCAAATTAAAGCGCACTCATGCGAATGCAGTTATGGACCTCATTGCGCAAAGTCGGTTGATCGAGCAATCTGTTCCCATTCTTGGCAGATGTTGAGGGCATTGTGTGCGGCTTTCGATATTTCGTCGACTGCGTCGCTTCCTAACGGCAGGAAATCGGGAAGCGGCTTTCCGTTCAGGCCACAAGAACCTTTGATGATCTTGTATAGCACCTTTGCTGCCTTTCCGGGATCTCCTGGCTGATTACCGCTCTCACTAGCAACAGCAGCGAAGACCCGTTGGCTAATTTCTCCGTAATCCGCTATACCATCTCTGCCGTTGGATGTCCTATAATTACCGTCCGGTGCGAGAAGCTCTGTACGAAATCGCCCAGGCTCGACAAGTAAGTGACGAATCCCGAGCGGCTCAATTTCTTTTGCAAGGCCGAGAGACAGAATGCGGAGAGCAGCCTTCGATGCGTTATACACGCTGGCGCCAGCATCTGCGAACCACGCAGCCATGGATCCAATAGTAATAAGCGTGCCGGATCGCTGTTTCCTAAGAGATGGAAGTACAGCGCGATAGACGTTTAAAGCCCCGAAAACGTTTGTGTTGAACTGCTCTTCCGTTTCTACAGGCGTGAGGTCCTCTAGAATTCCAGTTTGGACATATGCAGCGCAGTTAACAACAAAGTCGACGCGGCCATGTGTATCGAGGATGGTTTGAATGTCGGCCTTGATTTGTGCTAGAGGCTCACTCTGGTCCAGGCGAGCAGCTAGAATGCCTCGTTCAGCAAGATGACCAATCTTTTCTGGCGTGCGCGACGAGGCAATAACGGTATCTCCGTTTTCAGCGGCAGCGAGAGCTAGTTCCAAACCAAGGCCCGAGGAAGCACCCGTGATAAGCCACGTCTGTGATCCCATCATCACTGGCGTTGTGCTGGTAATTAAAAGCGATGTGGTAGATATAGAGCGACGTGAGAAGATTGATGCGCTTGACACACAAATGCACAGTGCAATGAAGTAGCAATGCCCGAGAGTACTCGACGATGGTGCGGCGTGCGACCGGGTTTTTATGTCTGTTGTGCACTGTAACGCCATCTGGCGTTATACCATATAATTTCTCACGGTTGCTGGAGCCACCGTTAGCTTCGGTATGACTGCTGTTCGAGTGATCGGATCACTCGGAAAGCGTAGCCTGTCATGAACGGTCGACACGAACGCCCAGCGCAGCTGAGCCGTAACACCGTCGGAGTTTACTATGTCCGTGTGGGTAACCGCGGAGTTTGGGGCTCTGGAGAATGTCTGATCAACACACGTCTGGATACTAGCCACTATGTGGCGCAGCAGCGTGATCCGCACATACATAGTCAGCACCGGCCCCGATTTTCGGTGTTGATTTTGAAGGGTTAGGATTAGTGAGCGAAGTGCGTCCAACCATGCCGAAACAAGAAGCCGGTATGAAGTTCTTCCGATACCGGCCAAGTTCTTCAATGCCACCCAGGCAATTGACTGTCAATGCCTTCTTCACAATTCTGCTGCTCGACTGTTCAAGCGAACCATCACGCATCGGCTACAAGCGAATCATCGGAAGGAGGCAACGTGAGTAGTTTTGACCAGGAGTCCACTGGACCAGCTTATATCGTGCCGCGGCATAATTAACTGCGTAACAGCGATGTCGCCTTGCTACAGAATAGAAATATATGCTCGCGTATGCCATCGTTGATCTTGCACGACCCGTCGGAAGCAACGAACTGTAGCGATTCAATGTCGTACTTTTGTCTCGAACCAGGGTGCGTATCGGCGCCATTTAAATCCTGCGAAGAGCTCGAGGTGCATATACTTTCCAGTCAAAAAGAGAATCCGGCATCGCAGCGCAATGTCCTGGACCCGTTCGAGCGGCTCGAACGGTACGTCCAATTTCTTGAATTGTTTGGATGCGACGCTCGGGATGGCCCAGAACGTGAGCGATATATACACCAAGCAAGGGCGCCATCAGACACCAACGGAACTGGAGTGACAGGGCTCTCCGGAGATACAAAGATGTCAGGAGTGTCAGCTACAGTCGGAGTACTCGAGGTTGGGCAACAATTCAGCAATATGCTGTCACCCATCAAAAGACTCGATGTTTGCCCAGTCGACGCCACGAAGCTCGAAGAACCGAAATCCGGAGCCGTCAGACGATGCGATGGACGTCACGCTAGAGGTCCCGCTGAAGATTCGAGCTGGATGAGGGCAAGGGTGCCTCAGCAAAATTCCTTCCAAGCCAGGGCCAACTTCCAGCTGATGTCGCAGTAAGTGTGGGCAGTCTAGCCACGCAAAATCGACAAGATTGAGATTCAGATGGGTCGTTGGACTTTGGCAACTGCTCATTGTCGGGTACCTCAGGATAGCGGGTCCGCCTGGTCTCAATTTCCGTACTCCAGCTATTCGCGCCGAGTCTCTCTGGGTAGGAGCGCGATTTTACATACACCATGTCGAACAACCTCGGTAATTTTTTGCGTGCAGGGTCTTTAAGGGCCTCATGAGTCGCTGTAATGATGACCTTGTGCAAATCCCCGGTCCCGGTAGGACCCTAGAGGCGAAAGCCGTGGCAGGTGGCCTGCAAAATCGAGTCGATGATCGATCGCACATCGCGATGTACACCTACTCATGTCGGACATCCAGCCACACGTGCGTAAAGGGCCTTCGCAGCGACACTCTTTTGCCCAGCCACCGACCGCCCCATTAATAGCACGCGGATACCCGAGCCGGAGCATCTACGCTTGGGCAACAAATCAGTTCGCTGACCGCCAACAGTGGGCACCTATCGTGCCAGGAGAGGCGAGGCCAAGAGTAACTCTGGCAAGCAAGTGGTCGCGACACTACGCATGGGTTTGATTTATGGTTTTGGCCCAGGTAACAGGTTGAGGAGCAAAAGGAGGAGGGGACGACGAAAGGCGTTCACACTGCTTTGCTACCACAGCATTACCGCACGCATGGGACTGCTAGCCTGCAGGAAGCCAGCACCGTGTCTATAAATATTGCGCATCCTGGTGGCGCAGCGTACTGGCCACCTGCTCTGCGCATGCCCGTTGCTTTTCGCGCTGGTCGTCGCCCTCCGTGTAGCTTTCCGGACGCCCTCACTCCAAGAACGCGTCGTATAGATAATAAGCGACGCGTCTCAAGGTCACGAGTAGACACTACACTGATTCGGCCGCTGTGGTTGGCCCCGTTTGAAGTACTTTGCATGTATCCGTTGGACCTGTAATCTTCTGCACCCATTAACGCACGGCGGCCCAGGCGCGCGTGGTCTGCGTCCTGGAACGCCAAGAACGTTATACAGAATGCCGTCTGGTCCACCCTCGTAAGCTGTTCTGTTGTCTGTATAGCAGGTACCCTCAATACCCTGCAAGCCGAACAACTGCGCGGAAGCGTTGTGGAGACCGCGCGTACGAGGGGTTGAGGCCGCCAGGTGCGGGAGGATTCTCCCTCGAAGGAGAAGAATGGTCGCACTTTCCTCTCATTGTCATGACGACACGGCGCGAAGTTGGGTTTGCGTTGACTTTCTTTTCGGTTCATCCCCAGGTTTTGCAGCGTGTTTGCGCTCTTGTCGGCTGGTGCCACTTACGCCGCGTGACGTATCGAGCGGAAAAGTACGAATGCTTGGCTGTCGGATACTGTACTCCGCTCAGGCGCAGACAAAGCTCGTCATTTGCGGCACAAAACCGCGGGATCGGGAAGGACGGGCGCGGCTATGGAGCTTGGTAAACGGCAAAGCGGTCGAACTGGCGGTCCTTCGCAGTGAACATCCATCCGGGTTAGGCAAAATCAGAGTGCTGAGGTGTTCGCCAGTCAGCGCCAGCGGCAGTCACCAATCAAGGCTGGCAGAGGCAGGCAAGGCACCCGAGGCATGAGAAGGGTTCCAACTTTTCAAGGGTTCACCCCGCCATGCCGTGCCTTCCAATCCCGTCTTGCCTCGTCGGCCAATACGATCGCATTTTGGCTGTTCCTGCCGTGGAATGACGTTGTGGGGCACGGACCCAGCTGCCCAGAGCCACCCAAGGGCCGACCACCAGACGCACCCTCCCCCCCTAAACACCTTGTCCTCGACCACAGCAACATGGCAAAGTAGAATCCCATCTTGTCCCACCCCGGCAAACCTCTCGCCTCCTCTGCCTGGGGTCGTCGGCAGGATTGGACAGCACCTTCGTCGAGAGAGGCTGGCAGCCGGACTACCCCGCCCCACGACGCAATCATGTCGAGCGACAGGCCAGAGGATGTCCGCGCGAGCCTGCGCTCCTTGGCCATGGCAGCGCCTCGCCCCACCCAGGCCATCCATCCGCTCTCTCGTCCGCTGCCCCCGCGCCGCGCCCGCATAGGCATAAACGTCGCCTGCGAGCCGTGCCGCAAGCGCAAGTCGAGGGTATGTTGCTTCGCGTCGAGCCATCTGGCGTTGCCGTTGCTGCTTCGTCCTCCTCTGCCTCTGTCTCTGCCATTGCTCCCATGTTGCTGACAAGATTGCCGCACACAGTGCAACGGACAGCGGCCAAAATGTGCTTCATGCATACACCACGGTTTGCATTGCCTATACGTCTCTGCGACCGCGTCCGAGACCAACTGCCAAGCCCTCAAGCGAAAGGTCACGGAGATTCAGCAGAGGATCGAAGACCACGAGCGCCTCTATGCCGCTTTGCGGACCATGAACGAACAGGACTCCCGTGCCGTGCTTGATAAGCTACGACTGGGCGCTGATGCTAGCACTGTCCTGCGTCAAATAGAGGAGGGCGACTTGCTCCTCCAGCTGTCTCTGGTCCCAGAGTCGCGAAGGCGATATGAGTTTCCCTATGCCTCCAGCATGCCTGCCTATCTGCAGACCCCCGACAACCCCTATCTACAATCCCCCATCTACGGCATCACCATTGACGACCGGTTTGTCCCCGGACCGAGCCCATCTCCGCGGCCCGACGACAGACTCAATCACTATCGCGGGGTGTATGTGCAGCCATATCACTCCGCCACAATCATCGATGATCGCCTCTCCGAGGTCGAACTGTCTCGCTGGACTTCAGTATCGGCAGACAATCGGCTCATGAGAAAGATATTGCACGCCTACCTGCTGCACGAATACCCAACTTTCCCCGCTCTGCACAAAGATATATTCCTTCAAGCAGCCATCGACAACGACAAGCGCTTCTGCTCTCCGCTGCTCGTCAATGCTCTCTTGGCCCAAGCATCGGTAAGCGGCCCGGTACCATGCTATGCGCAAGGACTGACAAACGCAGCACTGCTTTATTGGCCTCCCGTATCGTGACCAATTCTGGAACCCAAAAACCCTGGGCTACTCCTTTCTCGCCGAGGCAAGGCGCCTATGGGAGCTGTACGTGCATACGACAGTCGACCTTCCAACTTTGCAGGCGACCCTAATGTTGCACATCACGTACAGCATGCATTGCATGGACAAGATCGGGTTCCCCTATCTCGTCAGAGCTGTGACGATGGCGAAGCAGCTCCGCCTGTTAGATGGTAACAAACACATTCGCAGTACTCGACTAAGACACGCACGTGACTTTACTGCGTGGTGTTTGTTCAATTGGCAGACGTAAGCTTGTAGCCTCTGTGCAACGGGCAATTACACTGACGTTGGAATTAGTTTGATGGGCTACTACTACTATCGAGCTCCCATCATGAAAGCACCGCCGGCATCAACCCTTCCAGACCCTGACCGCCACCCGTCTTGGTATGGAGGTCTTGTGCTCAGATACAGCCTAGACTCGACACCATTTCTGTCGTCTCTGGGACTTGTATTTAACGCGGTTTCGAAGTTGAGGGTCATTATCAATGACCTTGCCATCATGCAATTTGGGAACTCCAAGTCTCAAGGCCTGCCACACTTAACCACCAATACCGTACGCAAAATACAATCAAGGCTTGAATCTTGGTATACAAGTCTACCACCGCCCTTGGGCCCTGGAAATATTGCTCTACCATGGAATTTAAAACTGCAGTGAGTTTCCTGCCTGTAGTTGTCCTGCAGTTGTCTTCAGGAGGCGACGCGAGGAGATACTAATCGGATATCGCAGCATGGAATACCAAGCTTTGGTTTTTGCCGTGACACAACTACGGACCACTGAGCACTTGCCATCTCCAGTATCGCCTGCATCATCCGACGAGAATGGCGTAGCGGAAACAGGGCAGGGCGGCGGCTTAAGCGCCTTGCGCCGGCTCGAAACGGTCGCTCATCTGTACTTTGTCCGGCATAGCTTCGAGTTCTGCGATGCCTTTTTGCTTCTTTTCCTCTCCACGCTGGGAATGTTAGCGTTGGAAAGTCTACGCGACTTCGCAGAGGATGCCGAAACGTTGAGAGATGTGAGGTCCACGCTTATACTCAGCGTCAAAGGGTTACGTGACCAGGGACAGCACATTCACATTGCCGCAGCCACGTATCGGCTTCTTCGCAGCAGACTGTCACCTGAAGACTTGTCGGTGGTTCAGGGGCATGCCCAATGGAACCCGGTTGATGAGAACGAGCCGCTTGTGGCCCAACATATTCAGTCACAGTGGCCGCTGGCAATCCTCGGCCGCGATTGCGATCCAGAGGCATCTTCTTTGGAGGCCCTTGCCAGCAAATTCCACCAGGTGTCCCTTGATGAACCCAATACCTGCGCATGTGAAGACTTTCAGTCAGGATCGGAGCTTGGTTCAGAGGATCGATCCATGGAAACGACCTGAGAAACGAGAATCGAATACGATGACCCTTTTAAACGTCCATAATGCACAATTCTTGTAGCCAGCAACCTATGCTTCTAGCAGACTACTTCGCCATTGCACTGTCAGAGATCTCGCTCGGTCACGCTCGACCGCAGAGGAAAATGGAAAGCCGACATATTAGGCTGCCCGTAGCAGAAATTTGTGAGAACATTGCCTCCAGATTGACGAAGTGGCGACAATTGTGCCGGCTAGCACGGTAGCGCGAGGGCGATGTCCGCAATACGACAGAATAGACGGAGCCGATGGCCAAGGGGAGAGTATACAAATCACATACCATATGGCTGTTTGCAAACTCCAGACGTTCAGTTCAGTGCTCACATCAAAGACCATAACGAGCAATGAGCCTTGTCCGCAGAGAACAGAGAAGAGTTCAGCTTTGTCCCTTCTGTACAGTACGCCCGCCTAGAGTTAACTGTGAAGAAGTGGCTAAGGAATGTATTTGAGGCGGAAAGCTACGTCTAGCGTCTTTAAAGTCTGTTACCACGCAGCGTGGCCGCGTACGAATCGAACAATGTTCTGTCGGTGACCATCCGGCCCAAAGTCCAAGAAAGTCGTCCTTCAGGCTGCCAGGGCAAGCACCGTTCGTCTGCATTCAGTCAGTCTAATTACAAAGCTCGAAGGGTCCGGAAAGTCAACCGCATTGGAACCGGCGTTGCAACCTAGGTTGCATACAAAGCAGTGGCTTCTGTGGCAATCATTGTTAGCTGAGGGTTAGCCCGGCGGAGATAGTCATGGAGATGAATACTGACACCTCTGGTGGTAGCTTGCGTCAACAAACCCTCCGGCAACCGTACATGCAAACATACTACTCGCAGTAGCAGTTGCTGAATTTCCTTGCTTAGCTTTTGCTACCGGGAGTAGGCACCTGTGAGCCTCAGCCACTCACCGTAAAAGAAAGTCTCCGCAGTGCCCTGTACGATAGCCATGCTTGCGGCACTGTATATATATCATATATCAGCGCCGAGCCCGTATCTGGTGAAGCCTCTCCACTAACGCAATTCCAGCATTTGTTTATATTGCCAGGGCAACCTTCCCAGCCTCCTTTGCACTCTCCCTGGTCCTTGCGGATCAAATCACGTTTGCCCGTGTTTATAGCTCCAGCAGCTGTCGAAGAAGCAAATACTGCCAGAGCCAGGAGAGAGTATGTGGGATTCATCTTCGCTCAATGAGTGTATGACGAGTACAATTGTAGTAAACTGAGGGTCAATAACGCGCCAAATAATTCGCGAACGAACGGCTTAGGATGCTGCATATATACCGTTTTAACATTGACAAACCGAAATACGACTGTCCAAGTTCCCTGGCCTGGACGTGAACTTCTGGATACGAGAACCCGAGATACGTATGCTGACTTAAAATTTGAGTGGTAGAACCGCAACCCCGGAGCGGACTCAAGAAAGCCGTCTTACAATACCACAGTGAACACAGAATCCCAAAAACTGGCACAAGATAGTCACGATTGTCCAACTCCAGGTGGAGGAACTTTTACCACGTATTTTCGTATTTTACCTGCCTAATCCAGCAGCACAGTGATCCAGGTGTCTGTATATGCACCGCGCATTTTATGTATCATTCGGGACTAGGGCTCCAGATCAGCGTTGCATTGAGAACCTGGATGGCGAGTCCAGGCCATTGGAGAAGAAGCAAGGCTCGGTGACACTTTCCTGTCAGCTGCGCAGTTTAGCTTTGCTGTAACGTCAGGCCAAGGTACTGTACATCTGGGCCAACGGCGAGATTCTCTGGAGCACACAAACACGTGGTCTCCCGCAGCAAGAACCAGCCGGATCGCCCACATTATGACTTTTAGAAGGTGTGCTAATTTGACAACGTACGGGCAAGGCAGATTTGTGCGGGCTTGGATCTCGATCTCGTGCTAGCCCCGGGCGATTTCATGGAGACAGGCTTCCGGCCACGACTGGAGAGCTTTCTTGAAGACAAGGAGACATTCCCTGGAGACGAATACACGTGCGAGAAGACGAACGTCGTGATCGTGGGTCAAGGAAGCGATTTTCCTTTCTGAGAATCCAATTAGGAGACCGAGGATACACATTATTGAATGAACCTGGCTAGCGTCAATGTACCTGCTCAACTCGTGAGTGCGATGCTCCTTGCTCAAAGCCTGAGTAGACCCTCCGCTGGCGCCGTCGTGCAACACGTCCTCTTGCAAATAGCTGAGGTCAAGCCATTCAAAAATGAAGACTTGTACCGAACCAGGCCATGGACAGTCGCACTAGAAGGAAACGATGATCTAGTAGATTCATTGACTATCGGCACATTACTGGCTATGTACGAAGTCAAACCAACGTTCTGCAACTATTCGTTGTGGATTGTTTGCAGATTGGACAAACTTGCGAGCGTTCAACACATGCTCGAGCAACGCTACCGCCATCTTTGTTTCGCCATTGGCATAGTATATGGTCGCACGATTGCGCTGCGAGGCCCATCGGTCAGGGTGCGCTTCAGCTAGCGTTGTCTCGCTGACCGCCACCATCCGCTCCAACAACTCGATGGCCTTCTTCATCCGCCCGTCCCCCTGGTGTGCTCCTGCGACTTCGTGACAGCGAAAGACATCTGGGAGAACTATTCCGAAGCATGGACCTTGTACGCCACGGCGCTGCGGCTGGAGGGTGCCGACGATTGCTCCGTCGCGCCCCCGGAGCTGCCGTGCTGGATGAGGGTGCGCAAGCACTAGCTACCTCCGGACGGCGGGTGGTTGGAGTACGTATTTGCGCACCCTCCGGGCGGGCGAAGGAACTGGTGTGGAACGGCAGGAGCCACTTCCTTCAGGTCTATCGCAGCTTCAAGAGTCTCTGGGACCACATCAGCAAGCCCGCTGGGCAGCTCGACAACCGGCTGAACAAGGCCATCGAAACCTTCTTCTTGGTCACGTTCAACAGCAGCAACACCAAAGTAGTCGGCACGAACCATTATCAGGGCTCATGGTACTACCGGAAGCCTACCTTTTTTCAGGTCCACTTTCGCGTTCCACATTTCTCGCCGCCCCAAGACAGCCACTTCTCGCGTCTGGATGCCATACGCCGGCCCCCGACTACCCGGGCATTGAACTTGACTTCCTTATTGATATGTATAGGTCGATTGGTGGGCAGCCCTGAAATTTGTGAAAGCTGGAGCTGAAGAGACCTTGTCCTCGTGTGTCGATTCGGCTTCACCAAGTGCACACGGCACTTAGTCCGAAAGAAGCCACAACGTGCGCCGTGCATGTACACGTGGTATCATTGACTGGGCTATGGAATCGGGCCGGTGAACCCGGGATTGTAGCCAGGAGAATGTCGTCACTCTCTTGATTCAGACTCTGTCTTGCTCGAACCAGGTGAAACTTCTCATGCGTCCAGCTGAGGCGGAGCTCGTCATGATACCGAACTTGTAACAGTGCGAGTCGTTCAAACGCTTTGATGCCAAACGAAATGTCCACAAAAATTCTCCACTTGCTCAGGCGTCACGCAGACTCGCTCGAGGGCAGCAGTCTGTCGCTATAGAATACAAATACCATCAACATCTTTCCCAGCCCTTCTCGACTCAACATTTTCAACACATCTCCTATTTAGCAACATCTTCCTTCAGCCTTAGGACGTCCAACAAGTGTAGCTGGTCTATACAATACATCTGATTAAAGCCTCAACGCAAAACAACAGCAAAATCTTTCATAATGGTCCGCTTCAACTTGGCTATTCTTGCTCGTACGTTTGAATTTAGCCCAATATTTCTGTTATGCCCCCACAAAATTCAATTGCCTGCTAACACGCCTTTTGTACTAGTGAGCGCGACTGCCCTGGCGGTGACTACTCATAATGACCGCCGTGGACTCGAGGATCTCGACGAGCCCCGTTTCATCAGCAGGGACGCGCCATTGATGGACTTGTACAAGCGCCAAGTCCAGAAACAGGATAGCCCCGAGATCCAGAAGCTCAAAGACGAGCGAAAGGCCATCTCACCTGAACTTGACCAGGCCACACAGGCCATGCGGGACGCTCGTAAGGCGGCCAACGCCGCCATTCCCCAAGATCTCAAGCAGAAGGAGGAGGCAGCAATCCAGAATGTCAAAACCATGCGGGAAGGTCTCCCTGAAGACAAGAAAAACCAGCTCAAAGAGAACGCGAAGGCCATTCAAGCTGAGAGGAAGAAGGAAAAGGCTTCTGCTTCTGCCCCGGCCAGTGCCCCGGCTCCCTCTGCTCCAGACGTGTGTCACATGAATTCGAAACGCACAGCGAAAGACAATTCCTCCACAGACGTATCTCGCGCTCATGGCATTCACGAGGATGGGCAGAAATTTCCTGCATGCATTAAAGCCCTCACTTGCCCAAAGCAACTGTCTTAAGGCTTAATTGCTGGTAGGTTTTATAGTATGCGGGTGCTGGTTTAACTCCCTTTGCGAAGTGGTTTTCGCGACAGCACAGCAGTGTTTACACGAAGCCAATTCGCGGGCACCTGACATACCTTAGTTCCAGCCGCTGGACTAGCCTTATAAAGGCAGGTCACTGATTCTCCAATACACACATCATCCTTCCGTCAGCACGTGGTATATAGTGACATGGCAATCATATTTGGAATCATGACCACCTTGTCCGAGCGCGAGCCAATACGTGAAGAAGATGATATCCCGTGAGCAGTTCCAAGTGTTTCGAGTAGACGTAGCAGCTTTGCGCGACGAAGTACACTTAGCAGGTTGACCCGAACTTCGTGGGAGTATAACTGCGCATTCATCTCGTCTGGAGTATGCCTGGAGTCTGTTTCCAGACTCCACGGCAGAGCCACTACTTTCTTCAATCTATCCTCATTACCTTTATTTCTCGTCAGATCTGCTGCCGAAAATGCAGTTTATTCTCGCGATTCTAACCTTTGTATCACTGGCTATGGCCGCCCCAGTGGATTCCCGTGGGTTTGGATGCCCGCAGTGTCCACCGGACTACCGCATCTCTGTTCCAGAGCAACAGAGCTCAGACGCTGCCGGTGTTTCTGCTGTACGCTTTGCCCATCTCCGCTAACTTCACCCTCGTCACTCAAAAATTCCTTCAGCCTGCCCAGTAGCTTTCCTTCCGGCCTTCGTACCGACTCCGTTGTTCGTAAGTTACCAAGTATAGTGGTGTAGCAGGACATGATATGACTGACAGTAATAGATTTGGCCACCAACGACACAGTCCCGGGCATCGACAGTTTCAAGTCCACGGGAACTATCACTGGACGCCAAATTGCGACTACAATATAAGACAATCTCGCCTGGTGCCATACACAGGGAAAACAGATACGTGGAGGTAAATAGGTCATCAGATATGAATGCAATTATTTCCATGAGCGTGGCCAGGGCTCTGCTGTACCTTGGCTGCCCTTACCGACCGCAGCTTCATATTCTAATGAGTTCACATTGGTTATACATGGTTGGAGAAGCTAAGTAAGACCTATATAGTAAGCCGATGCTCCACGGCGGCCCACGGCGAGTTCACGGGGGACTTGGTAAACATAAGAATCGAGCTCATCATGCAGTCGTAGCAATACCACGATCCATTGATAGTTTTGTCCAGTAGGTTCCAACATGTCCAGTGTTCAACTGGCTCAAGCCTTCATGATTATGCTAGAGTGTATACCGAAATCCATCCAAGGCTGCGACGGGTCTACCGCCACTTGCGGCGCGCTTGTTGGCCCTGCTCAGCTTCCAATCCAGCAGTAGCGTGATGATGATGATGAGAGCACTCGCAGCAATGGTAGCGTACATCCCCGGTCGGTATGTTGGTGAGTCTTGACTGCGAAACACTGTAGTTCCAACGATGCCTCCGATGCCACCGGTTCCAACAAGTGTGGCGGAGCAGAAGGCTCGCTTCCACTGACCTCGAATGTTGTTTGCCTGTCACGTCAAGATGCAAGGCACGTTCGCATTACATGCTGTAGTAGTAATAAATGCACCTAAGTAGCGAACACCTGTATTCTCCACAAAGCCGAGAAGTGGCAGGCCTGGTTCGTTCAGCGAGATGTTAAAGGACTCAGGGCCCACAGAGCTGCGCTCACCTATAAGCAGAAGACAGCCATTGAAAAGAATGAATGGAGACCTGACGCGATATTTATCACTTAGATAAGCAAACAAAAACATCGTCAGTCCAGCGGCGACGTAAGGTGGTGCAACGAGGCACTGCGATGCGGCAACACTAAAGCCCATTCCATTCCGCAGGATAAGAGGAAGAAAGTAAGCAATAGCATAGGTGTTGACCGTTGTAAGTCCAAAAAGAGCCGCAAAGCCCCATATTTTGATGTCCAATGCGTGGGATAAGTATTCGCGGAAATTGAACCTAGACACTGTCAGTTATACGTGTAGACTATGTCAATGGGTGCAAGGGACAGACTTCTCGGGTGTCGCATCCTGTCGATCTAGCTCGATCCTCGCCACGACGAAAGCCGCCTCCCGGTTGCTGAGATGAAAACCGCAAGTGGTTTCTTTCACGTCCGGGAATCCCAACACTAGGATGTACGCGGCGAAGGCAATGATACAAGTCAGGGTGCCTTGTAGGATGAAAATCCACCGCCATCCAGATATACCGTCTCCCATCGAATTACCACCACCTACCACGGCCTGGACTCGTCCCCACCACTGTGGCCCAGCCCCACGACCTTCCAACTGTGAGAACCCAAGCGCCAGTATGCCGCTGAAGGCCGATAGAGTTGTTCCGATCATGTAAAAGACGGCATTTCGCTTTTGCAAATCGTAACGAACTCAACAGGTATGCGCAGCCTGGGTGATAGCGAAGGATAAGCAGCGTGCCTGTAACGTCGTGGAACTAGCCGTCGGCTTACCTGGAAAGAACCCAGCTTCACATGCCCCTAGGATAAGCCGCAAGGGAATCAAGTCGGACCAAGACTTCACAAAGCCCGATGCTATTGTGGCTAATCCCCATACGAGCGTAGTTGCTGCAAGAAACGGTTTCGGGCCAATTTTGCGAAGAAGAACCGTAGCAGGCGGTTGAAACAGAACATACGGAACAAAAAAAAGCAGCACTACTAGAGAGTACCGGTTTCCGATCATCTCCAAGTCGACTGACATACCAGCAATCATTGCAATTCCGGTATTGTTGCGGTCCATAAGAGACACAGCGTAGGGGAAGCCCAGAGTCGAGACAAGGCGACAGTCAATGCGGCGTATGATGCTTTTCTGCTCCGCAGGGGTGAATAAAGCAATGCACGACTCGTATTGGGATGCCATGGAATTTGACTGCTCTGTTTTCGCGATTTGGAGCTCGTGATCCTCCACTGAGGGTTCCTTGTGGGATTCCAGGTCGGTAGCCATCGTTGCGGGAAGACGGGAGACTTGTCCCCGAATTCTGTCGTGTTAAAGTCAGGGTTTTGAAAAGACCGTCGTTGCTGTCTACTACCATCGTTACATCTGTTCCTCCTTCTTATATGCGTGGCGGTGTTCGTGTCGAGCCAAGACTGGACGGATCCGAGCCGCACCAACCGCGATCACTTCGTCACGCAAGCCACGACGCGCGCCCAGGCAATTTTGCGCAGCCAGTTCAATTCAAGACTGAAATCGTCGCGCTACCGCTGTCTCACTTCTTGCTTGCCCTGTTTCGGTGGATTTACTCGAAGATGCCTATTGCGTTCGGATTGCCAATTTGATCTCGTCGGATCCGACCGCAGATGTTCCAGGCGCGGTCGACATCATCTAAAACCTCTTGGTCATCGCGCTACTAAGACCGTTTAGGCAACGGCTTGGACCTTGCATCGCAAGAGCGTGGGCTTCGCTAGGCTTTTCGCCGCATGGGGGGAAATGGCTCTAAAGTTCAGATAAAGTTGTCTGATGGCGACATCTTTACGCCATCGGTTCCGATAACACGCACCCCGAACAGGCCGAGGGTTTTGTTCCGTCGCATTTCGCGACTGTCTGATGCAGGGATCTGTGCCATCGGATCCGATAATTACCATAGTAAGTGTACGCGGCCGACCAAGGAAGCCTCGTCATTTAGAGGCTGTGACCGCAGCTTGTGGTGCCCTCGTAAACTTGAAGTGTATGTCTCTAATCGAACCTGATCCTGATCGAAAGATTATCGTAATTCCACCGCCGCAGACGCGACCTAGGCAGGAGCACTTGGAAGCATGTCTTCCACAGGCAGTTTCTGCCTTGAACGTCAAATCTTTGATCCTACGGTCGTTTCCGACGCCTCACGAGCCTTCACCGATCGACTTCAAGTTCAGTCACGGACGGCCACCAGATGGTACGACGTAGGAGCCGCCGAATATCGTCAACTTCGAGCCAATGGCACTACAATACTTCCGGGGACAATTTATCTACCTGACGCTACCGATATCTCCATACCTTCTCGGGATAGAGACCGCTCTATACCATGTCGCATTCTCGGACCACAAACCGAGGCAGTCGTGGACGGCGTCCTCATGCACGTTCACGGTGGTGGCTGGTGTTTGGGTGACGAGAAGTCACAGGACACACTTCTCCAAGATGTTGCAAACGCCCACAACCTGGTCTGCATTTCTGTTGGCTATCGACTTGCACCCGAATTTCCTTTCCCGTCAGGACCGCAGGACTGCTTCGATGTCGCCGAATGGCTTGTTGATCATGCCCAGCAGCGCTTTGGTGCGCCTCTGTGCTTCGTTGGAGGTGAATCGGCTGGCGCACACCTATCCCTGCTCGTGGTGTTGTATATGTTACAGCATGGCATCGGGAGATACTCTGAGTTTCGCTTGAAGGGTCTCTTGCTTCACTATGGATGTTTTTCACTCCGCTGGCTGCCCAGCGTATATGAAGTTTCGAGGCGTGTTCCAAGTCTGGTACTAGATCTGCGGATACTGTCTGCGTTTCGTGATGCTTTCGTCCCGGGCTGGACAGATGCAACCCTCGACAAGGCGGAACTGAGCCCGTTGTACGCAGAGCTTGATAGACTCAGGGGTAAGCTGCCGCCGACGCTGTTCACTTGTGGCACCGAGGACTACCTCCTGGACGACACCCTGTTCATGAGCACTCGTTGGCTGGTTGCCGGTGGCGAGGTCACCGTAAAGATCATACCGGGTGCCCCTCATGGATTCATGTCGTTTCCCAGAGATACCGAGGGTAGTGGCTCTGCGGAAGGAAGAGACATAATGGACAGCTTCCTCGCAGCAAGGATGCACGGCTCTTAGGGGAGTTCCGTAGGAACTCTGCAGGGGCCTCCCCCAGGCTTTATAGAACCATCATACCCAGTATTTCCTCGAACACTGTTGACGATCCAGACGAAAAGCGTGGAGATTTCACTCGCTCCACTGCTGCCCGACGCCCATGCCCGAAGTTTCCAACTCCTTTTCTCGTGTTCTCTAGCTGCAGGTTCCACATCTCCTACATGACTTGCGTAATTTCCGAGAAAAGGTCCTTGCAGCTTCGACTGCACGCCGGAATTTCACGATAAGCTGTCTTGGCTGTCTCGGCTACCCACCACAACAATGTATGTTGCTGATTTCGAAGACGGGTCGCCGATCGGCCCACAAAGGGGCCAGGTCAAGTGGCACCTCCCCACCAACAGATCTTGACTTCCCCGCAATCTTTGATGCCAGACGCTAGTCAAAGCGTGGCTTGTCGCCGAGAATCCACCATTTTCCGATACGATACGATACGATACGATAATTATTTAACGTCCGGGAGCTACAGTAATAGCTGAAAGCCCCTATTGGGGCAAAGGACGTGCTAGGCTGCTGCTTCTAATGTAATAAGTGCTCCTGGATCAGACCTATATGGCGGCTGGTTTTTTTTTTGCCTGTTGTCTAGGTTAGCAGCCACAGGCTGCTTGCTGCCTGAGGCGCCATCGGCCGATTTCCCGCCGCCCCACCATCCTCAGCGCGTCCTCATTTCAAAACAAACACCATCTAGCATCTCATCGGCTCAGGGCGCTCTTTCGTCGGAGCCTCGCACCCGTCAGCGGGATGTGGAGGTGCAAGCGAATTTCAGTCGCAATCTATGCTCATCAATTGCGATGAGTCTGGGAAGGCGTTTCCTCTCCAGCTGCGTCTTGCAGCTGGATTGGAGGGGCTCGGCCGAGTGAGGGGCGTTGCAGCGCCCTTCGCTCGACCGCGACCAGAGTTGGAGAAACACAAAAGCAAAACAAAGAGAAAGAAAGAGAGTGCTGCTCGCCTAATGGCGCGGACAGATCCTTTGGAAGAAGGAGCTCTCCGACGTCATCTCGACGAAGGCTTTGAAGCCCTTGCCTACTGCGTGGTGTACCGCTTCGGCCGGTGAGGGTGCGAGCCTCATCCGGAGCCGTGGCGGTATCTTCCTGCAGTAGAATGGGTGCTCTGGCGCTTTGCGTCGTCCGCATGAGCAGTCAAGACGTGCGTCGTCATGATTGAAACGCTCGTGGTAGTCGGCAAAGTCGCCGTGGCGAGATCTCGCCGCGAGGACACTGTGGAGCGTTGCTCGGGGGAGCATGAGCTCTGGTGGGCAGCTTGTGGTCACCTCGAGGTGCAGAGGCTTGTACGACTCTGGGGCTTCGGTCGTCCACCATGCTGTGAAGGCATCTCTGGGCTGCTGTCTGGCCAGTCGGCGCAAGTGTGCCAGTGATGGTACGGCTCCCGGCGGCTCAGGTAGCAGGCATCCAGCTTTGGCGAGGCCGTCGGCCTCCTCATTGCCTGGTATGCCGGCATGTCCTGGGATCCAGCGGACCTCGACGTCTCCGTGTGCTTTCGCCAAGTCCTGGAACTTGGTGAAAGCGTCCTGCGACGAGTCGGCTGGGTTCCCGCGCAAGCAGGTGGCCACTGCAAGGTTGTCGATGCATACTACGATGCTTGTCGTCGTATTGATAGCCGAAGCTATGGCGGCTTGCAGGCCCTCTAGGGCCCCGGATGCCTCTGCGTCAAAGACCTCGGCCGGCCCTAGTCGGCCGGAGCCGTGGGCTATGGGTTGCTCGTTCCGATGGACCGTGAATCCATATCCTACGGCCCCGCTCGGCAGTTGCGATCCGTCAGAGTATACGATGAGTTTTCCGACCGCGGCGTCTTTGAGCCATTCGAGGAATACCTCGGCAGTTTCGGCTTTCGGTGCGGTCTGGAGCGGCCTGGCTTCAGAATCGGAGTATTGTCGCGGTAGCAGGACCGGGCGGGCGCAGTTCGGGAGGAGTGCGTCGATACGCTCGAGTCTGGTCTTCTGGCTTCGTGGCTCGACGAGAAACTTGCGTTTGATCGAGCTGTGGTATGCCCGGGCGGGCTTCGGGGAGGTCCTCGCCACGAGAGGGTGTCGTACGTCCAAGGACTTAAGGCGCGCCGAGAAACGGATCCTTTGAGACTCGAGCAGGATGGACGCGGGTGGAATACCTGCTTCTCGATGCTGGGCAGGGACGGGCGTGGTCTTCCAGATGGGAAGAGCTGCTCGGATGGCGTGTCGCAGAACCGCGTCGAAGCGATCGACGAGGTGCTTGATCTGCGTGGACACAAGGCGGGTCGCGTTCCCGGTGCCAGGGGCCATTTGCCCGGGATACCATGCTTCTACTCCGTAGAACAAGGTCGGTTCGATACAAGCCTTGACGGCTCTTCGGACGGCGCTGGGGAGGGGCCCTTGTCTGGTGTTTGCGAGGGCCTTCAGATGATTTGCTATCCGCCGGGCTTTGGCTGTCCACTCGTCGACGTGGGTTTTGAACGATAGCTTCCGGTCAAGCCAGAGGCCCAGCCAACGCATCGAGTCGGCCGGGACGATCTCTGTGTCGTCTTGGAAAATTGACGGTCGGGCAGGGTCCTTCTTGCGGGAGAAGTGCATTATCTCTGTCTTGTCGGGATCGAATGTGACGCCATTCGAGGCGCCCCATGCCAGGAGCTCCTGCATGTCTCGAGATGCGAGAGCAGTCGTGTCTTCTAGCGAGCACCCAACCCGTAGAATTGCCGTATCATCCGCGTACCCAAAGCGACCGCCAGAGTTTCCCGGGCGGTAGATTGGGGCGATATACAGAGCGAAGAGGATGGGAGACGCGGGAGATCCTTGGGCCAGGCCACATTCGAGCGGGGACGGCGGCGTTGTGATGTTCTGGAACCGTACGGCTGCTGAGCGGGCTTGCATGAAGGAGGCGGCCCATTTCACAAGGTTCAGTGGCCAGCCTTGTTGACGCAGACGCAGTATGAGCCTGTTGCGCATGACGGTGTCGAAGGCGCCCTGTACGTCCATAGTGACCAATGTGGCGACCATACCGCGGGACAGAGCTACTTCGATATCGTGTATGAGGGCGGCGACCAGGTCCACTGCTGATCGTTTTGGGAGCGCACCAATCTGTTGGGGCTGCAGGACGCCATAATGGATCGAGGCCCAGGCAAGCCGGCGAGCAATGAGCCTCTCAAGCCCTTTGCCGAGGCAGGACAGCAAAGATATCGGTCTCCAGGCGCGGGGCTTGGAGAGGTCCCGTTTGCCGGGCTTCTCAATCATGACGACTTCTGCTTCCTTGAATCTCCGAGGGTGATAGCCTATCGTGAGGCAGCCTTGGTACAGGCGCTGGACGTGTTTGCCGATGGCAGGCCATGCCGTCTGAAGTAGGCGCACCGTGATGTTGTCGGCTCCGGGTGAGGTATTGCCTGTGCGGAGCAAGGAGTCTTGGACCTCTTCGATCGGTACATCTGCTTGGATTGGAATGTGCGTGGTAACATCCACGGGTATCCATGGGTCGGAAATATCGTCGGCGGCCGTCCTCCGCTCAAGGGTGGCCTGTCGCAGAGCTTCGGCCTTGCCAGTCTGAGTCTCGACGATCGTCTCGCCCACTTGCAGCGGTGGGGGGCGGAACACGCCTGGGCTTTTCAGCCAGCGCGTGACCTTGAAAATGTCCTTGCCCGCCTGGACTCCGTTGATGAGATTGCGCCAGTACGTCCTTTTGGCTCTTCGGACAACGGCTCTCAGTTCGCGGCGGGCGGTTTGTACCTCGTAGTTGAAGCCCAAGGGAAAGGCGCGCCTCACACACCGGAGCTCGGCCACGGCGGCTATGCACTCCTCGTTCCACCAAGGAGCTCCTGACGACCGCCGCTGGGATTGTCTGCCCGCGGCACGGGCGGCTGTTTGCATCAGGTCGATGATCGCATTCGCGAGCAAGTCGAGGTCGCCCGGGGTCGATGCGGCAGCAGGGATGGTCGCGATCCCGGCTTCTATGTTTTCTATGTAGCGCTTCAACTCGTCGTCCGTGGCTAGCAGGATCTTGCCCTTGGGTAGCTTTGCTGGTGTCAGAGCGGGAAGAGAAATGCTTAGGGTGAAGTGGTCGGAGCTTGTCGCCAGGTGGTCTTCTACAGACGCCTGGGCGAGAGCAATGTTTGAGAAGGCGAGGTCGATCGTATTGCCATGGGCATTGGTTGGGGTGTCAATCGGGTTGAGGAGCGAGAGCTCGTTCTCGGAGGCCCAGGACGCAATGCTGTTGCCATGACCGTGAGAGTGGCCGAGCTGCCACATATGATGCCGCGCGTTGAAGTCGCCTGCGATGATACACTGGCTGGGTATCGACCATGCAAACAGAATTTCAAGGGCAGTGTCAACATGCGGCTCCCGATAGATGTTCACCACCGTTACGCCGTTGACCGCAAGCCAAAGGATGTCTCTCGAGAGAGCGGGACGTTGCTGGTCGGCTAAGAGTCTGGAGCCCCGGCGAATATATGTCATGACGCGCGGTCGGGTGTCGTTGCCTTCCCAGGTACTGACCGGTGAGTAGGTGTCGTAGGCAGGGTGTGTCTTGGTAAGGCAGCGGGAGTCGCGGACTTGCGTCCAGGGCTCCTGTAGTAGTATGACCTCATATCGTTCCGCGTCGGCGAGCGCGAGCGCGCAGTCGTGCGAGGGGCCATTCTTGCCAACATTGGCTTGGAAGACCCGGAAGAGCCGCTTATCACGATGTTGTCGTCTAGGTCGTCTATTCATAGAGGCGGGTCTGGGGAGGCAAGGCGGCGCTTCTTTGGTGAAATGGCTGGCTGGGGGCTGGAGGTGCGGACCTCAGGAGCCGGAGTTCCGAGGAGGCACGTAGAGGAGAGCGACGGCGTGGGCGTGGAGACCGAGGGAACTGGGCTCAGCGAGGATCTCACCGATGGTGAGGGGCTTGCGGGTGGTGCTAGGCCATTCCCAACGTACTCGTTCGGTTCTTCAGACATCTCGATGCTCTGTCTCACGGGCGGAGAATTACTTCTTTCGCTGCGTACCGACGAGGCTCGACGGAGTACCGGATCGGCGGAGTTCATGGGCGTAGCTGAAGTGGGTTTGATGGGGCTGGCCGATGCTGCAGTGTTTTGCCTGCCGTTGGAGGAGCTTTCAGTGCTTGGAGTCGGCGATGCTTGACTGTTGGAGGCAGCGGGTGTCTCGCTAGGGCGTGGTGCAACATTTTGCATCGTAGGCTCCGGTGTGCTTGCGTCGCTTGTCGTCGGTGTGCTCCGGCTGGACGGGGAGGTAGTGTCACTCGCTGTCGCTGAGTCGGATTCGAGGCTCGTGGACTGATCCCGCGGTGGAGATGCTGGTTTCGCTGTAAACTGCTTGAACAGTCGTTTGCCCATGATTTGGACAAGTTTCTTCTCGGGCCTATTGAGGCTGTGGAATGCTCCGTTCACCTTCTTGGGGCGAGCCGGGCACTGGGGAAAGTCAACCGCGTGCGGCCCGTGGCAGTTGGCGCATTGCTGTGTGGCTGTACAGGTGTCCTGGGCGTGGCCAGTCTTGCCGCAGTTCTTGCAGCGTGCCTGGCGTCCGCAGCTGTAGCGTGAATGGTAGTCCCAGCAATTATCACATTGCTTCGGCGGGTTGGTCTTGACGATGAGTCTCGCATAGCTCGTCGTGTCGAAAAGGCGCCAGTAGTGCTTGACCTCCTTGGCAAAGGATATGATGAGGGTCCGGGTCGGGCGCTGATCCGAGTCCTGCTTCGCGGTTATCACCCTCTCCGGGGTTTGGCCAGTTTGCGTGGCGACCTCGTCTCGGATCGCCTTCTCGTCGTCGATGGCTTCGCCAAAGATGTTATTGAAGCGGCGTGGGCAGCCTTGGACCGCATACGTGTACCACACCTGTCGCTTTTCAACGATCTGTGCGGAGATGTCAGGACCCCACTCGGCCTGTCGTTCAGTCAGAAGATCCCTGGTTGCCAAGTCAGCGGCGCGGATGGCCCATCCGGTTTTGCAAGGGTGGGCTTCCGGGATACGGCTCCGGGCGATGCCGAGCTTGTCGGCGATGTGGGTCCGGACGGCGAAACTTCGAGATATGTCGGCGGTCTGACCGGCGCCGAGGCGGGCGAAGACCCGGAAGTCGTCTGTCGGTGGGGGCAGCGGTTTGCGTTGCCCCTGACGACGCGGGGGCAACTGTTGATGCCATTGATTCTGCGGAGCTGCGCTGACAGGGTCTGCGGTGGTCCCCGCAGCAGCTGGGGCTGGGCGTCTGGCGCCGACGGCAGCTGCGTAGGAGGGCTTCGTCGGAGGGAGGTTGGTGTGCGTGCCGGCGAGTACATCGGTCCAGTACTGCAAGAAGCTGCTGGAAAACTTCTGGGCGAATTGAAGTGCGGGTCCAGAAGTGAATTGTTTCGCCGTGTCGTCGAATGAGGAGCAGAAGGCTCTGAACACGGCTAGTTTGGCGCTATAGACCTCGTTTTGGGCGACAACGAGCTTGTCGGCGGCATTGGTGATTGAGACGGGACCGTCACCGGGCTGCGGGTCGGGATCGCTAGAGTCGAACTGGACAGCGCGCTGAGCTCCTTCCGTGGCTGCAGCGTAGGAGACCGCGTGAAGCGGCGATGACGGCGTGTATGCCGTCCGTAGCGCAGAGCGCGAGACGCCGATCTCGCCCTCACGGGTGGCGGGGCTGTTGCGCAGAAGGGCGACACGCGCTCCTCTGGCTAGGCCGGAGGGGGTCCTGGGACCCAGATCGAAAGGATCATCATTATGAGGCGGGCTGGACGAGGCCGATGCCATCGCCGCCGCCGCCGCCGGCTGCGCAGAGCGCAGGATGGGCGGATTACGGTGTACTTGTTAAGGGATAAGGTGTGTATTGGGCTACTTTCTTAACAGTTGCATGCCAAGAAAGTAAAAATGCAGGGAAGGATGTACCGGTTCAGTCCATGTCCCTTAGCTGCGGTGCAGGGTACCTACATCCCATCCGCGTTTTCGTTCAGAGCAGCTTCGATCTCGTCCTGGATATCTGGTCGTGAATGCCATCTTGCCAAGCCTTCGCTGTCGCGCACTCTCGCGTGGATATATGCAGATATATCACTCTCAACAAGGAAGCTTTGAATCGGGATAATACTTTGGCTATCGGCCCAGTTCTCGATGGCAGACTTGATATGCTGTTCAGGGCGGCTTGTCGCGAAGAGGCGAACATTCTTTTGCGGAGAGTCTACGACAGACCTCATCCACGGAGAGAGCCCCCCCGCTCTACATCCATCTTGGCTCTGGCACTCGTCCAGAGCATCGAGAATGATGTTCACCTCACCAGCCTGCTCGAGCATGGCGGCGAACGTTTTGCGCAGAGAATCAGCGCTTGGCTGTTGCTTTCCGGTTTCGCTGGAGGCGAAAAGCAAGTCCACGTTCTGTTGGCTATCCTTGTTCTTGTGGTAGAGCTGAATCACGAGAGAGCGGAGAGCATGCTCGAATGATTGCTTGCGTGTGTCGGTGAAGTCGAAGAAGAAGTAAAGGAGGTTTTCAATGCTCGCGTCATCTTCTAGATCTCGGATAACCGTGGACGCTAGAATAGTCTTTCCGCATCCGGGAATGCCATGGAGCCACAAGAAGGGCTTTTGACCGCTTTTCCATGTAGAATATTCCGTGCGGCGGAGGAGCCACTGGCCTGAGCATCCATGGCGTTGCCTTTTAGCATGATTGTAATTTGTTGAGGGGTCTGGCGGAGAAAGCCATTTCTCAACCTCATCGTAGTGAGTATTAACCTCCAGATCTTGGACGATACTATGAATTGCTGTATTGGTAGCTCCGATTTGATCAAGCTGGTGGCCAACTAGAGTGTTTCGTCATAAATCAGTCCTTGAGCTGCTAAGAGAATCCCAATTGAACGTTCTATCACATACGTCTCTGAATGGTCTTCTGAATGGCATCCATCTGTTGAACTTCGTCCAGTGGTACAATGGAAATAATCTCCTTGGCATACGCGGCAGCCACGGCCGCTGCATACTCTTGCCATTCCTTGATCTCCGCCGAGTCGGCATAGTCGCAGATTCCTCGAATGACGAGGCAAGGGAAATTGTCCATGAGTCCGGCCGCCTCCATCTCCACGCATAACACATGACCGCCAAACCGATTGTTGATGCGGTCGCGGAGCTTGGCGTCTTTGATGACTCTGTTGGCAGACGCGATTAGTCCATAGTGAATAGGTATGTCGTCGATCTGCCTTTGTGAACCCTCGACGGCAGCTCGCAAGGTGGACTCGTTGTTGGACCTCCCGTTCCCAGCGCTTAGAGTCCATACACCAAAGGAGTACCAAACGAAAGCCAGAAATGCATCCAAGAGCGCAGAGAGTATGCCGTGCCTCGTGAACCAGCCACGATGTGAACTGTGCGACACAGGCTCTCCTATGCCAGCGGGCCTGGCATATCGTAAAGCCAATCGTGGGTAATTCGTTGCCAAGTCGCATAGGTACTCGGGTATTCGCGGCCCCTTCAAATCGTGCTTCGTCCGTAGCTTCGACACAGCTGTCAGCAGTGCCGTCGGCGGATTGTTCAAAGCCCCGGTCTGAACGAACTTGCCCCCGTCTTCTGCTTTGCCGAAATCCCATTGAACAACTCCCGAGAAGCCGTTGCCAGGTGAACTGACGACCACATCGCCAAGCCGTACATTTGGTGGAATTCCGCCGCCGATACCAACCATGAAGCCCAGCCTGATGGACGGAAACGTACTGGCCATGCGGGTCGCGACGGTCGCTGCGGAGTTTGTCCCATACTTGCCCTGCGGGAGACAGGCTATGACGATGTTGTGCGGGCCAATAGATCCGAGCGTGTATGCATTGTCGTCTTTCGGTGGATTTGGCAGGTCTGGATGTCGTCGATCTAGCATGGCTGTCGCAGCGGTCTGTTCCTTCGGTAGCGCACAGACCCAACCAACGGTGTACTCATTGCGGTTCTTTGGCTCAGCATCTTCGGGCACTGCCATAACGAGCGTACAGACGCGATGGGACGATGAGTCGAGCGACAGTGGATGACAGTGTCTCTCAAGGTTTAGCATTGAATTGGAAGTAGTATTGCAAGATGATGACTTTCAAACGCTGTCGGCACACCCACCGCAAACATGGCGGTTACGCGAGAGTCCGCCAGTGTGCTGGCAAGAAAGAGGGGCACGGGTCAGCCTCGCGAGGTGGCTCATAAGCGCTGGGCATCTGTTTCAGCACGCGCCGAAGTACAGTATTGCGAGATGATAACTGTCAAACGTTAGACACACCCACCGCAAACATAGCGGCTAGGCGTGAGGCGTAAGGAAGAGGGCACGGGTCAGCCTCGCGAGGGGGCTCATAAGCGCTGGGCATCGGTTGCAGGCACACGTCCATGCGCGAAAGGCCCATGCAGCCACAGCGCCCACCATTGCGCAACCGGCCGTGGAAGCGCAGTTGCAGCTCCGGTTACTGCAGCGATGACGACAGGCCGGCGGTAACACCTAATGAGCTGACATTAACCGGTCATATCTGTCCACCACCACCTTTGCAGCCTGCAGATGGAAATGCAGGTGTTCGGCCAGTCACACCAACCGCTCAGGGTGTGCCCACGCGATTTGTTGGTCCACAAGTTCTGGACGAGCCTTCAATCACCAACAGGCCTGGCCCGGAATCCGTCAGCCTTGCAATTCGATTGGCTAATGTTGGTTTGCAGGGATGACACGACGTACCAAGCGCCTGCTGTACCAATCGGACTTACCGTGGCTTCAGCCGCCCAGGCCTGACCTGTCACCCGTATCGTACAGGCATCAGGGTCCAAGAGGAACAACATCCGCCCACACATGAAATGTTGGCACACAATGCACCTCCGTACTTCTGCGACATCTGCTATAACGGTGCCGAGAGGGATTGCTATTTGGAACTGGTTGATTGTGTTGATTTGAATCACTCCCACCGCGTGCGGCTGTATACTTGTATGCGCAGTGCCAGACGGATTGTTGGGGGTCCGCGTCGTACGGGGGGTTGTGGGCCCACGTACCACCGCCAACCAGCATGCAGCGAGCCAACAAAGGCCAGCATCGCTGGAGCAGCAGGTTACACATTCGTCAATTGTATCGTCCTGGGTATTTCTCTGTATACCGTCAATAATTCTAAACCGTCGATAAATCGACGGTCGTAGAAGCTAACCTTCGTGCACCTAATCTTCGTCGACTAAATTTTCCTTGCTTGCCGCTGTTCTGTCTCCGCGAAGTAAGGTGACTGATACCTCATGCGTTGCGATTGGATAAATGGATCCCAAACGCTGAGCTACTACTCGGTCCCGGATGAATGAACGTCCTGTCGAGCACTTAGACAAAACAAGGATGGGGACAAGTTATTGACATAGGTCTCTGCGAGCTGCCTACGTACACGCTTAATGCCTATATTTACACTCCCATTCACTGAGGCATGGTCTAGAGGTTAAGGCCCGGTGAGAATTTCCGACCAACTCAATAGCGTTTGCTCGGAGGACGCGGCGACTATGTCTACTCAAGGCACACCGCGACTTGATTTGTCTTTTTTCCTTGGACACGTCTCGCCGTGTGTTTCATTGTACAGCAAAACCGTCTTCGAGGTACGAAGAACGAACTATGCCAGCATGACTATCTCTTTCCCAGTCCCATCACTCTGCGACGCTGAGAAGAGTCTGGTGATGGCGGCAACAGCACCCTCCGTAATGATAAGCCGAGCCCCCTTCCGCTCTGACATGATCTTCATTATTTCGGCCCCGCTCTTCCAATTCCCGACCGCGGCCTTGATAATATCTTCCGTGATCGTGACTTGGTGTCCCTTCCGGTCGAGAATGGTCCTCATCATCTCGGCCCCGCCCGACAGGTTCCTGACCGCGGCCTTGGCAATGTCCTCCGTGATGGTGACTTGGTCTCCCTTCCGGTCGAGGATGACCTTCATCACCTCAGGCCCGCTCTTCCAATTCCCGACCGCGGCCTCAACAATGTCCCCCGTGATCCTGACTTGGTCTCCCTTCTGGTCGAGAATGGTCCTCAACATCTCGGCCCCGCCCGACAGGTTCCTGACCGCGGCCTTGACAATGTCCTCAGTGATCCTGACTTGGTCACCCTTCCGGTCGAGAATGACCTTCAATATCTCGATCCCGCTGCACTCGTTCTCAACCGCGGCCTCAACGATGTCCTCCGTGATCCTGACTTGGTCTTCCTTCCGGTCGAGAATGGCCTTCATTATATCGGCCCCGCCCGACAGATTCCTGACCGCGGCCTTGACAATGTCCTCCGTGATCCTGACTTGGTCACCCTTCCGGTCGAGAATGACCTTCAATATCTCGATCCCGCTGCACTCGTTCTCAACCGCGGCCTCAACGATGTCCTCCGTGATCCTGGCTTGGTCTTCCTTCCGGTCGAGAATGGCCTTCATTATATCGGCCCCGCCCGACAGATTCCTGACCGCGGCCTTGATAATGTCCTCCGTGATCGTGACCTGGTCTGCCTTCCGGTCGAGAATGATCTTCGCCACCCCCGCCCCCCTCGCCTGGTTCCAGACCGCAGCCTTGACAATGTTCTCTGTGATCGTGACTTGGTCTCCCTTCCGGTCGAGAATGACCTTCACTATCTCTGGGCCGCTGTGCTGATTCCCCACCGCGGCCTCGAGAATATCCTCCGTAATCGTGACTTCGTCTGCTTTCCGGTCGAGAATGACCTTCATAACCTCGGCCCCGCTACGCCGATTCTTGACCACTGCCTTGATTATGTCCTCAGTGATCGTGACTTGGTCTTCCTGCCAGTCAAGTACGATCTTCATCAACTCGGCTCCGAAGTGTTCGGCAATTGGAATAATAGCTCCCTCCGTGATCATGACGTGACTTCTTTGCCGGTCAAGAACGATCTTCATCAGCTCGGCCCCGCTGTTCTGATTCCGGGCCGCGGCCGCGACAATGTCCTTCGTGATGGTGACTTGACCTCCTTTCCGGTCGAGAATGGTCCTCATTATCTCGGCCCCGTTCTTCCAATTCCTGACCGCAGCCTTGACAACGTCCTCTGTAATCGTGACTTGGTCTCCCTTCCGGTCGAGAATGACCTTCGCCACCTCCGCCCCTATCGCCCTGTTCCCGACCGCGGCCTCGAAAATATCCTCCGTAATCGTGATTTCGTCTGCTTTCCAGTCGAGAATGACTTTCACTATCTCTGCGCCGCTGTGCTGATTCCTCACCGCGGCCACGAGAATGTCCTCCGTGACCGTGACTTCGTCTGCTTTCCGGTCGAGAATGACCTTCACTATCTCTGCGCCGCTGTGCTGATTCCTCACCGCGGCCTCGAGAATATCCTCCGTGATCGTGACTTCGACTGCTTTCCGGTCGAGAATGACCTTCATAACCTCGGCCCCGCTACGCCGATTCTTGACCACTGCCTTGATAATGTCCTCCGTGATCGTGACTTGGTCTTCCTGCCTGTTGAGAACGATCTTCATCAACTCGGCTCCGAAGTGTTCGGCAATTGAAATAATGGCTCCCTCCGTGATTCTGACCTGATCTCCCTTTCGGTCGAGGGTTACCTTCATTGCCTCGTCTCCGCTGTCCCAGTTCCCCACTGCGGCCTTGACGATGTCCTCCGTGATCGTGACTTGGTCTCCCTTCCTCTCGAGGATGACCTTCATTACCTCGGCCCCGCTCTTCCAGTTTCCAACCGCTGCCTCGACAATGTCCTCCGCGATCGTCACGTGGCCCCCTCTGCTTTGCAGCAGGATGTTCATAAGTCCGGCGCCACATTCTTCATTCCGGGCTGCCTCACGAATCGCGGCTACTTCCACATGAGATTTCGGATGCGCCCGCTGAAGCATGACCTTGAAAACTTGAACATGGCTCGAAGTAGCACATTGTGTGAGCGGCGTTGTCCCTTCCGAGTCCCTATAGGCTGAATCAACATAGACAGAGAATCGTGATTGATCTCTTGATGCTATTATTTTCGACGACAGTGCATAGTCAACCAGCAAAGGGACTCCCCACTTGGCCGCTACGTGGAATATCGACACGGTGGACGGTTCCCAATAGCGCTTTGAGCAGTAATCTGTCCACCAAGTGTCGCGCATCCGCGAAACCTCTGCAAAAAACCCGCCCTGGCCATTCTTGATTCGGAACTGGTCTTTGGCCAAGTGCGCGTGCTCCGGCCAGAATTGGGTTGAGTACAAGCCAAAGTCATCCTGAAGTCCTGAATCTCTTCCGTGACGAGAATATTTTGCAGTGAGGTAGTCAATGCAGCGACTTGCTAATCTGTCGTGTGCCTCCAGTTCGGAAATGAAACAGCCGATGTTTCCTGCTTCACTAACCAGAAAGTCTCTTACTGACTGGTGCAACAACAACACCTTGTCGTCCTGCACAACGACCATTAACCGACAGGCAGCGATGGTATCTGTCGTGAACTGAACGCGCTCGTCGTAGTCTGCGTCTTGGTAGAGCTGACATGCCGAGGCAAGCTCCCATGTGCTAAGAGGACGTCGCGCCACCATGACGAAGCCTAGTAGCCGTTTGATCGTGTCAGGATCCTCGTCTTGGTCGAGTGCTGTTTTGAGGAGTTGTTCATAGATAGAATTGAGGCCTTTCGGGATCTCCTTCAGCCGTCGAACTGCGTCCTTTGAAGCAACTTTCTCCAACTCTTGACAAGCCAGCCCCACCCAGAGAAAGATGCCACCAGCCCCATCGTGGAGTATCTGAGTAACGTCGCCAGCCACACTGCTCGGGTAGCTCTTCTTCTTGCTCAACTCGGCCACCTTCTCCTTGATAAACTTGTGAATGTCTCGCCTGGAATCTGCAAACGTTGCAAGGTCTTTGTTGGGAAACTCTTGCAGGCACTCCCTGATCTCCGTGTACGGTCGGCTGGTGATTAGTATGCCAAAGTTGAGCTCATTGACAGATCGATCCCGTCCAAACGTCTCCTCAATCTGCTTAAGGAGCGTTTTCTGCTCCTCATGTTCACACTCGTCCAAGGCGTCCACTACACAGTACTTGCGACCCGTGGCCCTGTCCGCGCAGGCTTTGGTAAACATCGTCCACAAAGCGTCGAAAGAGTCGAAGGCTCGGGTCCTGCGCGCCTCGTACGTTGGTAGCACGTAATCGATAAGCCGAGGGTGCTGCTGCACCAGCTGCAAGAGGAGCCCGCGGACAACCGCTGTGGCGGTTTTGCGCGTGTCGTAGCCTGAGTCACAGAAGAAGTACGCGAGCGTCTTGTTGGAGGATTTGGCGAAGTCCTTCGACAGCGCCTCCACGAGGAACATGGACATGGTAGACTTGCCGGTTCCTGGGTTTCCGTGGAGCCAGAGAAGGTCAGTAGGAGGCGACTTCGATTCGGCGGCGTCGTCAAGCCAGACGGTCAATTGGTCAGTGCCTAAGATCCACTCGCACGTGCCTTTGGCACGACCGCCCTTTTTTCTCTTCAGAGATTTCATGTCCTCGTATGGATCAGTGAGGAAAAGGGCCTGGAGACATTCTTTCTTCTTCAACTCGTCCACCGCATATGCAGTTGTTGCTGTAGGAGGCAACGAATTAGTGAATGTTAAACTGTGACGGTCTTGATGGCTACTTCGTACTATGCTGGTGTATGATGTCCCCGAAGTTTGCAGTGCCAGAGCCGCTGAAAACGTTGTGATTTCCCTGGTAATTGTTCCCCCCAATGTTGTGACCGGAACCAGAATGGTACTGATTGACACAGTCCTCGTCCCGGAGCGAGGGCTCGATGGTGGACAGTTCCTTGATTGCCCTGAGGAGCTCCGCAGCCTGGTCCTTTGTTGCCGCTTGGACTGCACGATTCATCGCCAGAAGTCGGACGTCTTCCATCATCTCTTTTGTCAAGTCTTCCACCCGATTTCGCTTGCCCCAACGCCGCACGGCCACACTGTAGCGTTCGAGCCTGGTGGGAGGCTCGGGGGGAGCAACGGTAGTGAAAATTTCCTTCAAACGCTCCGCCTTGACCTTGCAGTTCTCCACAACTGTCTTCATTGCCTCGCATGCCTCCTCGTCTGAAGTGCTCTTGATTTGTTGTTCGGCAATTCGGAGAGTGTCCCGGACAAGGGGGAGCTTTTCGGCTACCTCGCGAAAGGCCCGCGGGAGATTGCGAGCGTCCCTGAAGCCACTGTAGATGTTCTCGACGGCACCGACAAGTGATATGACGGCGGAGATCAGGCCCACGACCTCGATTCCCGACATGGTTGATCAACGACTAGTTGGTAGTCAGGTGTGGCAGGTCATTGGTAGGGTATTGATGGGGTTGATGGAATCTGTTGCAGCGACTCTTGGTATCAAGCTTCCACTGGCATAGCCGGTTTCACGACTGGGTAAGGGTGTTCCCGCCAACACTGTAAGGTGGAGCAATGGGGAGGAGAGAGCGGGTGGGATCGGGGGGGATGCGAGAGGTTGTGGACGTGATTATGTACCGCCAATGGCAGCGATGTGTGGGCTGGGCACTCTGCTGGAGCTGTGATTGGAGAAAATTGCTGCACCAACTGCTCTTCCCTCTGCACGCATTGCCGCCGAAGCTATGCAGGCGAAATCTATCATTCACCAACGCTGCTTGGGTGCCTACGGGGTCGAACTATGAGAGGCTGTGCAATCACCATGACCAGCTGGTGGATATTCGACGAGCGAATAGACATCTCCATCTGGCTGGTATCCGGCTGTCACTGCGGTCAACGACCAGGTTCAAACACTGCGGCCGCATCCGGAAAGACTTTGCTAGCTGCATGCAGTGCGGCGACCTACTCCGTGGTTGTCACAGCTCCGCCGACGGTGTAGTTCTCGGGACGAAACATGCTCACTGCAGTATGAAGCCAAGTTTCGTGCATCCTGAGGAGGCACAGCTTCAGGCGGCCAGTGCAATGCCGTTTCGCTACCATGTAGACGTTTCAAGCCGCCGACTGTTGATGGAGGGTGACGAGAAGCCAGGAGGGTCGATGCGTGTGAATGAGGGGTTGATGAGGCTGCTGCATTTCTACCAACGAGACTGCAGCGTAGCCGCTGGTCACAATACGGCGTCGCCCCATGCCCGAACTGGCCTGTTCAGCTGATGCTGTGGGGCGCTGTGCCAGGCCAACAGCAACGATGGCACAGCGATGTTTGAGGTTGGTGTCTGATGGCGGTAGTCGCATCCAATACCTTCTGCCGCAGGCCAGTGTTGGCTCTCTCTCAAATTCTGTCCGGCCAGTCACACCAACCGCTCAGAGTGCGCCTTTGCGCGATTAGTTGGTCCACAAGTTCTGGACGAGCCTCCAATCACCAACAGGCCTGGCTCGCAATCCGTCAGCCTTGCCATTCGATTGGCTGTTGTTGGCTTGGAGTGATGACGCGACGTAGCAAGCGCGAGCTGCACCAATCGGACTCACCGTGGCTTCAGGCCCCCAGGCCTGACCTGTCACCCATATCGTACAGGCATCAGGATCCCAAGAGGAACAACACCCGCCCACACATGAATTGTTGGCACACAATGCATCTCCTACTTCTGCGACATCTGCTGTGACAGTGGCCGAGAGAATGCTATTTGGAACTGGTTGATTGTGTTGATTTGAATCACTCCCACGGCGTGTGGCTGTGTACTTGTGGTGCGCGGTGCAAACCGATTGTTGGGGGGCGGCGTCGAACCCGCGGGGCGGGAGGTTGTTACGAGCCAACGTACGGACCAACAGGTTACACGCAATGTCGACAAAGAAATTTGCCAGTTCCGGCACAACTGGTACTGGGGTCAGGAGGCGGAAAAGGCAGCAAGGAGCATTATGTGGTCTTTAATGCTTACAAGAAGTTGAGAGATTAAAGCGTGTCTTGCCGATTTCAATCGGAAAAAGGCAGCCCAAGTGTTGTTGTAAATCGACTTGCAGGCTGCCGACGCGGGACACGTCGCGCGTATCAATGATGTTTTTGTTGCACGGCTTCGTCATTCGCACGTATCATCACTTAGGTCGTGCATATTTAATGTATTCGTGGGTCACTCGCTTCCCTCGGGCTCAGAATCTTCAGGTGGTGGCCTTCTGTAAGTAATCCTAGGGGTAGCGACATGACTTTTACCGCCCTCTCACGCAAGTCTGTGTTTGGCCCCGAGCTTCACTACGGCGACGGGTGGGGCTGGTCGATGCTACAGTGTTTTGCCTACCGCTGGAGGAGGCAGCGTTCAATATCTGGAGGAACCCTTCCCTCTCGGAGATTTTCGCAGCTGTCTCTATGGCTTTCTCGGTGATTCTGAGAGAGTGTCTGGCCGCATTGCATAGCAGATATGAGTACGAGTCCATGTTTGGGATTGCAGCAAACAGAATCTCCTCTGTGATGCGTATCTCCGGCTTGCGACGGAGGAGAAGCGGCATTGCAGCCCATGCATTCGACTTTTTCGCCGCAGCCATGATGACGTCGTGAGGGATCGGCAAAGTGTTGCTGAAACGACTCAAGACAAGCCTAAAAACTATTGCTTCGTAATCTTCTTCAAACTCTGACCTAGCAGCACCTAGCAGCAGTCGCTCTGTGACCGGAAATTCTGGTCCAACTCGCTTGAACAGCAGCTGCAAGAAGTCGTGAATCGTTGAGGCGAAGCACAAGTAACTTGAGCTACTCGAGTTCACATCCATGATGGAGAGGATGATGTCTTCTGTTATGCTACCTTGTGTGGTGAGATGCTGGTGAGGTCGAACCTGCTTTGAGATTGTGCCGTGATTGCTGAGTACACTCTTGGGATAAATTGCATGTTGGAAATGGTGAAATGGCATGCTTTTCCGTGTCGTTCCCTCTTGCTGAGGAGCTGACTGCCCTTCCGCGGTCCCTTTTCACTTCTTCTGCACCTGTTCAAAGGGCCACGCTTGGCGAGGTGCCGTTGCACCTCGTCGCGGCTCATGCCTTTCGCATTTCGTCCTATTCTCCGCCTGCCCAGGTTCTCACGTCTGGGTGGTGAACGTCCCACTTCGTCAAGCATGTGCATGTGCCCGTTTCTGATTTGTCGTATATTGTGTGGCAATTTCATCTGTAATACAACTATGAGTGAAACCGGTTTCCTCCCCCATACTCCCTCTTCTGTAGTATTCTAGGAGCTCGGCCATCACCGACACCGGCAAAAGTGGGTCGAGTGTTGTAAAAAGAGTGTGTGCAGGAGGACGGCGGTTCCGCAGCTGTATCGTTTCGAGGAGACCTTAGGTTCGCTTGTCATTCCCGGCTTGACTTTTGGCACCCGTCGGTTCTTTGCTGATTTCCGCGGCATGTTTGGAACCCAAAAAGTACTGAACTGCTGCCCGAGGAAGAAGACCAACAGTGGATGGTGATGAAGACGCTACAGGTATACGAAGCGGGATCGGTTGAAGTGAGTCCGTACCAAAACTGGACAAAGGAGCAAGCGAGATTAGTCATAAAGGAATGCTTCATACAATTTAATGCAGAGAGGGGCTTTCCCGGGTTGTTTCCCTTGAGCAAATAACGTTTGTGCGGCCAAGTGGACTCGACAGCACACCGGGCCCCGTGTGCTGCGCTAAAGACAGCCCCTCAGTGTATTATCACTATAGTACTGTACCGGCATGCCGTTTAGGCAATTGGCGGCGACGAGTTCTTGTCCTGTGCTGATCAAAGCCTCAGACGCTGGAAAAGGCTTTCTTGGCGAGCCGCAGTCCCATCCATCTTTTCCTACTGTATTCGGGCACCAATGAACCGTATTTGGCTCCGCTGGAACGTATGATTGGAATTTTGCGCAATGGCCGACACGGTCGCCCCGTACGATGTTTTGTCTGACGTAGCACGCCAGTTTCAGCTCTAGTGACGGCTATGGAATAACTGCAAGAAGTGGATGAAGCCTCGCCATGCAACTTCACGACTGCGCGACAATAGTTGTCAATAATATGTAGCGGCCATCAGGAAGACTGAAAGTCTCGCTCTAGGGTACATGTCCTGAGAGCGCACAAAAGAACGATAAACTTGTCGGTACAAGCCTTGAACAAAAAAACCCAACTTTCAGAGCACAGTGTCGCTTCAAGGTATGGCGGTGGCTCATCTCGTTGCTCTCGCCGCTCTTCTGCTAGGCTGCTGGTGGCTACACCACAACGTGTGGATATTCGTATGTACAACAACCTGATCTTTACACAGCGCGTTAATGCTCGTCCATAGCCGTCGCGTCATTATCATGGCGAAAATAGGGGGTGTGGTCGGATAAAGATGCTTCCTTCGAGCTGGAAGCTGCCTCTCGGAATCGATAAGCTGGCAAAAACCCTTAAAGCAGAAAAGAATCGCAGGTTGCCGATACTATCCCTTGAAGACCACGAGCGATACGGCGATACGTACGGACAGTACGCGGGTGGCCTCTTTACGATCGTGACAAGAGACTCACGGAACATCTCGTCCTTGTTATCCAAACAATTTCACAAGTACGGCTACGGACATCTGCGGAAGCTCTGCTTTGGCCCGCTGCTTGGTGAGGGTATCTTCACGGAAGATGGACCGGAATGGAGAGCATCAAGGCGACTCCTTTCCTCAATGCTGAGTAACCCACGCTGTTCAGCTTTGCATACTCTGGAAACCCACTTTCAAGATCTACAGAGCAGGCTTGTTTCGCACCCGAAAGCGCCTGCGATCATAGACCTGCGGCCTCTATTCTACGACTACACTCTTGACACTGCGACCGACCTGTTTCTGGGTAACTCTACCAATCTTCTCCGCCTACCAACCAAAGTGCAAAACGAAGGCACTCGCTTTTCCACAGCGTTCAACGAGGCCGTGCGGCGGTGGCTTGCGACACGCGAACGGTTCAAAATGTTCGCATGGCTTGTGACGACACCAGGATTGCTGCGATCGTGCAGTACTGCTCGCGACTCTTTAGAGACTATGATCATCGAGGCCCAGTGCTTGGGGACGGGATCCGAAACAGCTGCTTTTACTGATTTTCTGGGAAAAGCAACTGATTTGGGCAAAGCCAGAGATGAGCTCATGAATCTCCTTTTCGCCGCTCGCGACTCCAATGCAAGTCTACTTTGCTGGCTTGTCTACGCTCTAGCCCGAGAACCCGAAGTTTTCGAAAAGATCCAACAGGAAATATTCAGAGTTCTTGGAGGGGACAAAGATGCCCTACCAACTGATTCTGACCTGGCGAATTTGCGGTACTTGGACGATGTTATACACGAAACATTGCGTCTATTTCCCGCTGTGCCTATTAATGGCCGAGTGTGCAGCGAAACCACCACCCTTCCAGCTGGTGGTGGAGGCACTGGCGAAGAGCCCATCCTAGTGCCACGAGGCACGTTGGTCGGCTTCTCGACATATGCTTGCCAGCGGTCGGCTAAGTACTACGGGGATGATGCAATGAAGTTCCGACCAGAAAGGTGGCAGGAGGTCAGCGCGAAGACTCGGACTCGAGATTTCACATTCCATCCCTTTATCGGAGGCCCACGCAAATGCCTCGGAGGTAATTGACTCCGCACATGCCGTTCTAGCACCATCTTGGACGACTCACATTTTGGTAGAGCGCTTTGCATTGCAGCTGGCCAAGTACACAATGTGTCGTCTGGCTCAGTGCTTCAGCACGATCACGGCCGACGTGCTTCGGCTTCAATCTGGACCTGATTGGCAGGAGCGAATTCGGTACCAAATTGGTCTCACAATGGCACCCGACGGGGGTGTTTTGGTCAGATTAGACCCAAGACACTGAGACGGATGGCGATGCGGATGCTAGATGGGGTTCCGTAGCTCCGACACAGCCGTCAGTAGTGTCGTTGGCGGATTGTTCAACGCCCCTGTTTGAACCAGCTTGCCGTTGTTTTCTGCTTTGCCGAAATCCCAGTGGACAACTCCCGGGAAGCCGTAGCCGGGCGAACTGACGACCACATCACCAAGCCGAATATTTGGTGGAATGCCACCGCCGATGCCAACCATGAAGCCAGGCCTGATGGACGGAAATGTACTGCCATGCGGGTCGCGATGGTCGCTGCGGAGTTTGTCCCATACTCGCCCTGCGGCAGACAGGCTACGACGATGTTGTGCGGGCCAATAGCTCCCAGAGTATATGCATTGTCGTCTTTTGGTGGATTTGGCAGGTCTGGATGTCGTCGGTCTAGCATGGCTGTCGCAGCGGTCTGTTCCTTCGGTAGCGCACAGACCCAACCAACGGTGTACTCGTTGCGGTTCTTTGGCTCAGCATCTTCGGGTACTGCCATAGCGAGCGTACAGACGCGATGGGACGATGAAAGTCGAGCGACAGTGGATGACGGTGTCTCGCAAGGTTTAGCATTGAAGTAATTGCAAGATGATGACTTTCAAACGATGTAGGCACACGAACCGCAAACATGGCGGTTAGTCGAGAGGCCGCCACCGTGCTGGAAAGAGGGGCACGGGTCAGCCTCGCGATGTGGCTCATAAGCGCTGGCCACAAGTCTCAGCACGCTCCCATGCGCGAAAGGCCAATGAAGCCACAGCGCCCACCATTGTGCAACCGGCCGTGGCAGCGCAGTTGCAGCTCCGGTACTGCAGCGATGACGACAGGCGGCGGCAACATCTAATTGGCTGACGTCTTCAATCACCAACAGGCCGACCCGGAATCCGTCAGCCTTGCCATTCGATTGGCTAATGTTGGCTTGGAGGGATGACATACATAACAAGTGCGTCCTGCACCAATCGGACTCCCTGTGGCTTCAGGCACACTGGCCAGGCACTCTGACCTGCCTCACGTGGAGGCACCAGCATCGGTGGCGGACCAGCTCACACGCGAAAATCTTGCCACTTTATGCATCTCCTTACAACATCAATAGTGCGGCTCTGTACCTCTGGTGCGCAATATCCGACAGTTGCTAGGGTCGGCGTCGTACGGAGGTGGTGTGGGCAAGCATACTACCATCAACCAACAGACATCGAACCAGCGCCACAGAGGCCAGCATCGCCGAGCCAACAGGTACCATTAGGCCCAACACGACGGGATGTGGTGAATTGGCTACGGGCGGGCTTCACATATATCGCTGTAGTGTAGGACCGTCCCATTACTCCCTAATTTTCCTCTCCACGGAGCGCTACACTCAAGTCAATACTTGTGACGGGCTAGGCCCGTGTGGGTCTCGGCATTCGCTCTCGACCAGGGTCCACACGAGCCCCTGAGCGGAGAATCCTTTACTAGTTACCAACGCACTGGTGCTGATCCCGCAATATTGTGCCAAGCCATGGCGCCTGCTACACAGTAGTACGCAATTAAAGTCCGTACCTAATTTTGCAGCTGAGATTGCCATATGATTGATCTCTTAGTATTCAAAGATACAGCTCGCGGTGCTCAATATAGCGTCTGAAGGACATCCTAATCCTCGACAGAGGAGCCTTGGCGATCGCGCCATACGTTCTGCCCTCGGTATTAACGTCGCCGTAGCGTTGACGGCGGCACCCTTGTCGAGTGCGATTTTGACCGTCGTTCTCGTGTCCTTGGGCGAGGTGACCAGTAGAACGTGAATAAAAAGTGTGCCCGGAGCATCCCTTCTGTCAAAACTTTCTAGAAAGTACGATGACTACCTCGGCGTTTTGTTTGAAGGCCAGTTTCCTCTCACAGAGCCTTCGGTCACTATTCCAAGCCTCTTGGATCCTGTACCTGATTTGGTCCATAATCACATCCATGCGATGGATGTTCCTGAGAACAGCGGGCATGTTCCGGGTGCTTGGGTCCTTATCTGCTTTGACCCAAAACAGATCACGGTCAAGTTGTAGGAAAAAGTACGTCTGCCCATGGCGTAAGGCCCACTGGGTAGGTGAAGCTGGACAAAGTACTGCCGTCTCGAGCAACGGGATCCGATTTTTCCATTCCCAGTTTCGGCCATGGCACCGAATCTTTCCTGCCTCCAGGCAGGTGTCTGTCATATAGGCAAAGGTGGCACAGTCGGTCGAGTCTGCGAGCATCGGCATCCATCTGGCGTAGTCATCTTTGACCTGGACGCGGACACACATATTCAAACGCCCAATGGTTGGCCAGGCGACGGAGAAGAGCTCTTTACTTGTGTTGAGGCCGGTAGCCGCAAGTTTGCGCAATATGTCGCGTATCAAGCCTAAGAGGAAAGAGCGCAGGTCGCAAGGCAGGTGTCCTAACCAGATACCGAGTGGGTCGGTCCCACCGGCACGCGGGCAGGTACCTTTGAACTTCTCAACGACCCGATGACAGCTTTGGAGCATATCCCATTCTCGATCGTTCTCAGACCGCGTCGCTGCAAAAACCGCGAGCAAGTCACCAACAAGGTGCCGCAGAAGCACCCGCTGAGCGACGCCAGTGCAGCAGCTGACCCTAACACCCCAAGGGCAGCTGAGGAACTCAATGAGATCGTGGTCAGTAGGTTGCTGAAGATACGCTTGTTTGATGTTGATTCCAGGCCTCTTCGCTTTTGTCCGTGTTGCGAAAGCTACCACGTACTGTCCGCCTTGTATTCCATACTGGTGTTCGGTGGTTTCCCAGTAGCTGCAGTCAGTACCGAGCTCATCCATTTGTCCCATTGCAGCTTGCCAGCAAGCGTTCCCCCAATTGGGACACTCGTTATTTGCTTGAACCAAGGCGCCAATGACTATTTCGCTCTTGAGTTTAAGCTTCGGCGAATTCTGTGGGAGCTCGAATTCGCGGCTCCAATGGTACTTCCCGGTGGTTTCGTGAAGAGCGGGGGGGACAATAAATCCTCCAGCCAGCATGATGGCAACCGGTGAGTCCATCGATGCTCTATGACAAATCAAATGCCCTGGACCCCAAGTGTCCAAGATGTCCTCTGGGGCAGCGCACAAATCAAATCTCGAAGCAGAATCGAGGTGATCCGAATTTCTTGGTGAACACAGGACCATGACTTGGTCACCAGCCATGCCTGCCAGACATGTAAGGTGTGCAACATGAGCTCTGACAGAGACATTTCTGCCGACGCTTGACTCAAGACCCATCAACATCATCTCTCGAAGCGCGGTGTCAAGGAAGAAGGGCCGAAGTCTTCCGATATGAGCACGTGAATAGGACAAAAGTCCCACACAGAGCACCTGTAGAGTCAACGACGATAAGTGCAAGACTCTCCATACCGGGTCCGCTGCTGCATGCAGAGTGCCAATCTCGGCCTCTGACAAGATGATGGACAACAGAGACGACGAGCAGCGGCTCAATTCTACTAGTCGTCGAGAACAGACGTCCTTGTTGTCTGTTTGCAAACCGGCGCACATGTCCTGGAAAAGTTCGATGAACTGGACCGTCCGTGCAAATGCAACACGACGAAGTCGTAGCTGAAAACGACCACCGTCGTGTCCATGATCCACTGCTGTCAAAACTGTGAAAGATTCGCAACAGAATTCAGCATTTTGAAAGAGACACACCGCAGCCATAAACCTCTCGGTAACGTCGCGAAGGCGAGATAGTACTCCTTGAAGGTCGTTGAGAGTGGAGCTGGATGAGCTGTGTGATATATGGGCCACTGAATTTTTCTCCTTGAATAAGACTGTACCATTCCACTTGCTTAGCTCTCGAGAAATCGGAGCAACCCCACCAAGTCCACATAGCTCTTCAACAGATCGGTGCACGTCCCCGTCTTCGAACATATTGTGTATCCAAGAAGCTGAGTGGGCGGCCGAGTGTGCCGCCGGTAGTTCTTGGCCAGTTTGCGCTTGGAGGCGATGCGGGCAGCCTTCTGTATGGTAATTCACTCTAATGTGAATCGGAAGCATTTGAGGAGTGAGACGGGATCTGAAGAAGATCCAGGGCGAGTCGTGTGAAGCCGAATAGAGAAGCTCAGCAATCTCCCGGCCTTTAATTCCCGCATCTTTGAGCTCCCGCATCCATGAGTACTCACCAACAGCAGCTTGGCTAAAGCGTTTGTCAAGAAACACTTCAATTAGATCAATGCTGTTGGTGGACAGAGCTTCATGAATATTCGATGGCGGGTTGACCAAATATCGTAGCCGAGCCTTGAGTGCTGCAAACGGTGGACCTTTGGCGAGGAAGGCCGCAATAGAATCGAGGGGCAACTCCTCATTTTTCTCTTCTCTCACATCCGGAGTGTCTGTATCACTGTCTTCAACCTCGAGGAGATCTGGCTGGCCTAGTCGGGATTGTTGCCTTGCCCGTGCCAGTGTGTTTCCGTCATTCTCACTCGGCGTCTGCTTACCAACTTTGCCTGGTTCCCTTAAAGGGCCTAACAAAGGAGCTCGCGTATCGGCAGCCAGCTGTAGGACTCCATTGAGACTATGGTCTCGGAATTCTTTCGTTGCTTCACGCCTCTCTAGGTCAAGTTGTCTTTGTGTCTTTGACCATTGCGTGATCAGCTCGGTCAATCTTTCCCGCTGTCTGGCCCCCCGCAGCTTTCTAACCGCTCGAAACTGTAGTCTGGTGTCACAATACTTTCGGAGGTCGCGGAAATATCGCTTGAGAAGATCATTGTGTTGCCTCGTAAAACCTTCAACACTGAGCTTCTGCAAGGCATCCTCGTAAAGAGTCCTTGCTTCTTTGTCGTGGAATAGGACTGCGGCCACTTGCTCTTCAAGGTTTAAGCCTTGGTCAATAGTAGCTTGGGTCGCTCCCAGAGATACATTGCTGAAAATGGAGGTGGCAATGGATGTTTCCGATCCTGCGTCAGAGGAATCGCTATCGGTGAAACCACTTGTATCGTCTGTAGCGTTCATGCCCATTGAGTCCGGATGGTCCATCCCAGGTATTGACTTGCGAATGGCCATCGCCTCAACGTTTCCAAGGTTGTTTCCATGACCCGGCTCCCTATGTATCGGCGCTGAAACAGCTGTTATTGTCCACATATCGGGATGGTTGCTATGCTCGCCGATTCGTGCGTTGACATTGGCGCCCCGCTCGATGAGCAGCTGGACAAGCTCCTCATGTCCTCTTTCTGAGGCAGCCTGAAGCGCATTGCCGTATTCTCCGCCTTGTGCATTGACGTCGGCGCCGTGTGCGAGTAGTAGCTGAGTGATCCGGATATATCCTTCCGCGGAAGCAGCCTGTAGCGCATTGCCGTATTCTCCGCCCTGTGCATTGACGTCGGCGCCGTGTGCGAGTAGTAGCTGAGTGATCCGGATATATCCTTCCGCGGAAGCAGCCTGCAGCGCATTGCCGTATTCTCCGTCTTGTGCATTGACGTCGGCGTCGTGCGCGAGTAGTAACATGACGATCGCCTTGTGTCCATTTGCCGAAGCAGCCTGGAGCGCATTGCCGTATTCTCCGCCTTGTGCATTGACGTCGGCGTCGTGCGCGAGTAGTAACATGACGATCGCCTTGTGTCCATTTGCTGAAGCAGCCTGCAGCGCATTACCGTATTCTCCGCTCTGGGCGTTGACATCGGCATCCCTCTCAAGCAACATCTGGACAATTGCCTCGTGTCCTTCCGTTGAAGCAGCCTGGAGCGCACTGCCATATTCACCGCTCTGGGCGTTGACATCAGCATCCTTCTCGAGCAATATCCGGGCAATTGCGTCGTGTCCTCTTGTTGAAGCAGCCTGGAGCGCATTGCCGTATGCGCCGCTCTGCGCGTTGGCATCGGCACCCTTCTGAAGCAGTAACCGGACAATTGCCTCGTGTCCTTTCGATGAAGCGACTGAGAGTGCGTTGCCGTGTTTACCGCCTTGCCCATTGATGTTGATGTCGGGGCTCTTCTCTAGCAGCAACCTCGTCGAATGAAATAAGCCTTGTCGTGCGGCGAAATACAGAGTTGATGGCGCCATGCTTTGCTCTGATACCCCACGCCAAGGCTCGTCTGGGTCATACAAATGAATGCTGGTTTGGAACGCGGTTTCGCTCAAAAGGAACTCCATCGTCATATCTGTTACCGCCTGTGTAGTCGCTTCGCTCGCTGCAGCATTTTCTGCCCAGTATCTTGCCGAGTACTCAGCAAATGGATATACTTGCGTAATTTCGTGTGGTCGCAAGCTGTGATCTAGTTCCAATAGGTATGCCAGACAAATAAGTGCGATGGTTGCGCGGGCAGCTGTTTCTGTGAAATCTGCCGAAAATTCCTTCCCTAGTCGGCCAGACACCAGCCATTCTTTCACAGAGAAATGAGATAGCTGGATCTCAGGGATTCGTTGGCCATCGGAGAGCTCTCTGTCTATGATTGCCACTAAACTTGAGCAGTGGCGCGGAATCTCCCATGGCGTCTTGTTGCGAATGTCATAGCGCGGTCTTTGTGTCAGGTCCACTGCAATCGCGTCAACAGCTTCTTCAATTCGCAATGGACGTTCGGAGTAGGTTAAGAATTGCAGCATCCGTATAGTGTTTGACCAGTCTTCAGGTGGTATGGTGTGGAGGATACGGGCGTAAGTTTCATCTAAAGTCCTTGGCAGAACTTTCAACGCTTCTTGCAGCGTCGGGTAACTCAGGCAATGTTCGAGGGCATCGAGCTGGCACGCGACCCAGCGAAACCTACGCATGTTAGCATTAATCAAACTAGGTACTGGGATCCGTACGTCCCATCCGCCTTCTCTACCAAGGCTGATTCAATTTCCTTCTGTACCTCTGGCAGTCCTCGCCACCTGCTGAGGCCCTCGTGATCGAGAACCCTTGCATGCGTGTACTGCCATATATCTGCGCGGACTTCGTCGCTTTGAAGCGTAATAATGCCCGTCGGTTCGGCCCAGTCTGTGATACTTGACTCGATGTCCTGTTCCGGACGGCTTGACGTAAGAAGCCGCACAGATTTGTTGGCGATATACAGTCTCTGTATCCAGCCAAGTAACCCTGGATTGCGTGATGGGCACTCGTCAAGCGCATCTACAACAATCTGCGCCCCGCCAGCTAGCTCTATCATACGCTGGAAAGCGGTACATAGCGAATCGATGTGCGGTTGGGACGTCCCACTATTACAAGTCGAGTAGAGCGCGTCAAGAGGATCCTGCACGCCAAGCTTCTGGCAGTATAGCTGGTAAATGAGAGATCGAATCATGCCCTCCAGGGACTGTTTCGAAGTATCGCTGAAGTCAAAGTAGAAGTATAGCAGTGCTCGGTAAGAACAGCGCTTCCGCAGGTCTTCGATGATTGTGGAAGTGAGGATCGTCTTGCCGCATCCAGGCTTGCCATTCAGCCAGAGGAAAGATTTTGGCTCCATCCTCCACGATGTGTACGCAGAACTCTGGAGAAACCATTGGCCTGATTTCTCGTGGCGTAGCATCATGGCCTTGCTAAAGTTCGTGGATGGATCGGCTGGTGACAGCCACTTGTTCATATCCGCTCGTCGCCTCTGGGTAATCGATCGTGCGACACTGTCCGTCTCAACGGTTGTAGCCTTCGTATCTGGTATGTTTTGTCCAACTGTGAGAGTTACGACTTGGCATTCTATGATAGGGACCTTGCCGACCTACCAGATGAGTGGAGCTCGGACAGTTTTCGTTCAGCCTCGAGATGGGTTGGGTGGACGCAAGAGAGGACGTCCTTTGCATAGACAGCGGCAGCCATGGCTGCATATCCTCGCCACTCTTCATTCCTGTGTGAATCTGCGTAGTCGCATATCCCGCGAATGATGAGAGAGGGAAAGTGGCGCATCCACTCAACAGCTTCCGCCTGGAAGCATAGGATCCCTTTTTCCTTGGAAAGTCTGTCTCGGACCACAGCATCCTTCAGCACCTGACTGCCGGACGCGATGGGGCCATAGTGAACAACTAGGTTATTGTCGCGATGCCGTCGACGAATCATACTCGACGAATCATTACTGCAGGTGGTTGTACAGGCCCTATCATCATTCTGCGGGTGAATCACTTCGGGGCGATAGAGCCTATCCTGTATCTCCGGTCGTTCGTACGCCTTCCGCAATGCGGGCTTTTTCTGCAAGACAGCACATATTTCATCTCCAATACAACAACCCTGTAGTTCGTACTGAGCTTCGAGTCGATTGACGGCCGCACGTAATGCGGCACAAAGCGGATTTGGGGGCCCTGTCACTTGGTATTCCTGGGTCTGTGTTGCCTTGTCGAATTCGTAATGGAACACGCCGCCACTATGTGGTGCGCTCACTACGACATCGCCCAAACGAATATCGGTTTCGCTGGTTGGCGCGCCACTACCTATACCAACCATGAGGATGATTCTCAAGTTCGGAAAGGCATGCAGCATATTCCTCGTGACGTCAGTAGCGGATGCGGTGCCATGGTTTCCATCCGGCAAGACGGCAATGACAACATAATGTTTTCCGATCCTGCCTAACGTATTGCTGTTGCTGTCATGCGTCGACTCACACTGAGACACATCGTGTGTTTCGTCGAGAAACTCTCGTGCGGCAGTATACTCGGTGGCAATTGCACATAACCAACCGACGGTGTAGTCGATTGCTTTGGGCATCGTTGCTACTCCGGGCATATGTTGTTTCGTTCGACCTGGAAGGTAATTTGGTCGCGGCGCCAATGTCAAGAATGAGAACGCTGGTGGCGAGGGGATCGAGGGTGCGGGTTTAGTCTCGTGGTTGGTTGCGCTTGACTCCACAGAGGAAACGATGTGTACGCGAGGTGGAAGTTACCCATGACGGAGTTTGATGCCGACGCGGGGTCGTCCATGCTGGGCGCCCACGGGGATTAGGAGCAGAGCTCAGCTGACACGACGGGTTCCTATTCCGTCCCCGTGCATTATTAGGTTGTTTCAGCCTTTCATGGTCCAATGAATTTCCGCCGTATGCTCCAAACTTTCACATGCACTCATCCCTGCTGATGTACCATCTATTTGCTGCTTGAATAGCGCCAGTCTCCCCGGTACTGGTAGCCCGTTTTTGGTATTATGCTGTCACAACGGCGACCCCAATGGGAGGCGAAAATGAGACGATGGCAATGTCGGTCAGTCGCTTGTCCTGTCCTCCTTCATTGGAGGGACTTCGTGAGGCAGGTTGGCTGTGCCGATACACAGAGTGTATGTTGTCGCCATCTTGTTGATGCTTGGTGGTTCGGGAGATCCGGGTGGCCCTTGTCTAGCAAGACAATCATGGCAGCCATTGTGGTAGCTCTAGTCAACCGATGGTGAACTCATTGCTACTCTTCGATTCAGCAGCTTCGGACACCTCCACCGAAAGACGAATACAGCAAGCGGCCGTGGAAGCGCAGTCGCAGTTCCGGTCACTGCAGCGACGACGCAGTCCATTGGCAAAATCTAATGGGCTGACGGCAACCGACCTTATCTGGCCTCAACCACCATTCGGTGCAGATGAGACTGCAGATGGGATAGCATACCTTCTGCCGTATGCCGGTGTTTGCTCTCTGATTGTGTCCAGCCAGTCACACCAACCGCTGTTGCGAGATGACGACTGTCATTCAAATGTCGACAGGGCCACCACAAATATGTCAGTTAGGCAAGAAGCCCCAAGCGTGTTGGCAAGGAAGAGGGGCACGTGTCAGCCTCGCGAGGTGGCTCAGAGGCGCTGAGCACCGATTTCAGGCACGCGCCGATTTGCGAAATGCCAATGAAGCCCACAGCGCCCACCATTGTGCAACCGGCCGTGGAAGCGCAGTTGCAGTTCCGGTTACTGCAGCGATGACACAAGGCGGATAGCATACCTTCTGCCGTAGGCCGGTGTTGGCTCTGAAATTGTGTCCGGCCAGTTACACCAACCACTAAGGGTGCGTCTTTGCGCGATTTGTTGGTCCGCAAGTTCTGGACGGGCCTTTCAATCACCAACAGGCCTCGCTCGCAATCCGTCAGCCTTGCCATTCGATTGGCTGTCGTTGGCTTGGCGGGGTGACATGATGTAGCAAGCGCGTCCTGCACCAATTGGACTCACTGTGGCTTCAGGCACTCTGGTCCAGCACTCTGACCTGTCACTCGTATCGCACAGGCAGCAGGATTCAGGAACAACATCCACGCACACATGAAAATGTTGGCACACAATGCATCTCCCTACTTCTGCGACATCTCCTATGACGGTGGCCGAGAGATTGCTATTTGCAGCTGGTTGATTGTGTTGATTTGAATCACTCCCACCGCGTGCGGCTGTGTACTGTACAGTACAGTACTTGTGGTTCGCAGCGCAAACTGATCGTTGGGGATCGGCGTCGAACCGCGGCCCCGGGGGGGGGTTGGTTGTATGGGCCAACGTGCACTGCCACCATCAACCAACATGCATCGAGCCAGCAAAGGCCAGCATCGCTGGACCAACAGGTTACATTACCAACACGGCATGTGATGGATTGGCTTCGAGGCTGGCTTTGCGTATATCACTGTAGTGCAGGACCCATCCCCGTTACTTCGTAGTTTCCATCTATCACTGCAGTGCAGGACTCGTCCCATTACTTCGAAACTTCCCTCTTCACAAATCGCTGCAACACACACTGCGGAATATATGACCAAGATGAATACCCGACCCGTGCAATCGACGCCAAACCTGTCGCGGGTGGCTGCGTTTCAGACAAGTGGTGGTATGACGCATTCGCAGCAAGCCGCCGTCCCAGTGATCGGCTTACAAAGTGCGCCACCATATTTGAACAACACTTGGGGCTCTTCACGTGGCTTGAGGGACCCAACAAGGCAGCATCGTGTTACTCCTGGCCGGCAAACCTACCAAGCAGACCGGTACGCCGGAGCCCAACCTCATGCGGGTCATGCCCCGGCCCGGGTCCAGCAACCAGCCCCCGACCTCACGCATGGAGCCCCCGTGCCGCGACAATACACAGTAATCGGTCAGCAGGCTAGTGTAGGAAACGTCAACACCGATCGAGGCAATCCGAGTGATCAACTAGCGCCTGCAAACGCTGATGCTCCAGTCAGTTGTGAGGGCCAAAGCCTGCCTGTGCCACCGCCCGAAGAAGTCGAGCTGCTGTTCAGCGACGCAAAACTGATTTGGGATTGGAATTTCGATACCTTTACAGTCCCTACAACTTCGTTGAGGACATCAGATACCGCAGGCGTTGAATCGACGACCTGTACTGAGGACGAACCGTGGTGTCGCCTGAAGCTGTCCCTCAGCACCCGCGACGCCTTACTATACATGGTATATCGCCGCCTCGTACCAACAGACAACTCGCCTTCTTTCCCGCCTTCACATATCCTGTCACAGTTCCTGTCTTGTTATTTTATCAAGGCCGAGGGACTGTCGGACAACTTCATACACCTCCCTTCCCTTGACACGAACCAAATACCAGTGTGTCTGTTGGCAGCCATGATTGCAAAAGGTGCCATGACTGTGCCCTCAACCGTTGCTCAAAGTTTTGGGCTCGCTCTGGCAGAGATAGTTTGCGTTTCGCTTTTGGAACAGGTATGTGTTCCCGGACGAGCTTGTTCATTTCGTAAACGCTGATTTGCTCGTACGCTGGGTACTCAGTGGCCACAAACCCCAGACCCTTCAGCATTGACATTGGAGGATATTCAAGCTGTGGTCGTTTGCTTAGACATTTGCTTGTGGTGTGGATACTCCGTAGCAAACCATCTGGTCAAAGCTTTAGCAGCAACTGCGACAGAGGTAGGTCTGCTATGGGTACCCCAATGTGACACTGTATCTGATTGATTGCAGTTCCTTCGCAAGTACATGCACGACTCCGAACTTCATGATGGCAATGACTTCAGCCCAGCGTCCTCCGACGACGACGAAACGATTATATCGAAGTGGCAACAATTTATCGAGAGGGAATCGCGCAAGAGGTTCGACTTGCCATTTCGCTAATGTGGACGTCATTGACATGCAAGACTAGGCTTCTGGCTCATATCTACATATCGACAACGCGATGGTCAATCTGGCGTTGCACGAAGCCTACATTCGAGTTCAGTGACCTTGGTTGCAGACCTGCAGCGTCTGCAGAACTATGGAGCGCTCTCAACGCGGAAGAATGGCGAGATGCCAACGCCTCTCACGCCACGCCGAGCCCCCCCTGGCCTCGGATGGGCGACCGCCCCGTCGAGCACTTAGACGAACGAGGATGGGGGCTGCTTCTTGACGTGGGCCTCTGCGAGACCGCCTACGTGCACGGTTTATGGACATTTGTTTATTCGAACTCTGTGAGGGATGGTCGGGGAGACCAGGCCAGGGTCGGAGTTTTCGAACGACTCAACAATGTTCCACTGGAGGTTGCGGCGTCGTTGAGATCCGTCGCACAAAACCAGGGCTTCATCGACGAGGATAATTCGGAGATCTCAGGACATCACGGCACCCTGATCCTGTTGTCTCGACTCTTCCTTCTCATCTGTCATATCAGTCCAGCGCAGCTCGAAAACTTGAGGAAGTTCCTTGGCCGCCGAGACGGTCATGCCGCAATGGAGTTCATCCGCAGCTGGGCTATGACGCCAGAGGCAAGGGAATCCGTCTGTCAAGCCGGGCAGATACTTCGATGTGCGCGAAGGATGTGCCCAGGCACTTTGACCACTATCCAGGCCGTTACTGTCTACTTCGCCACACTTGCGCTTTGGGCGTATGGGAAAGCGCATTTGCAGTTCGCCTGGGAGCTTCAAAACCTGCACGCCTGCATTCAAGCGGGTCGATCTGGTGTCGGTCGTCGGTCTTTCGGCCTTCATATCGATTCGGTCGCGCTAAAGGCCTATTGTGCAAACTCTATGCTCTATACAGCCACGATCGGAGCAGCAACAGGTGACACATCTATCATCTGGCTGGATGGAGCTGATGAAGCAAGAACTCAGATGTTCAGAGAACATAACCAAGGAGTCCCATCGGTGCGCATAGGCCCGCGCTCGGATTCGCGTGAATCGATCCCTCTGTGTGAGCTAGACCAGGTTTTGCGAACTGGTGCACACATTCTGCGGAATAATCTCGTCCCTGATGGTGACGACATGCCGGCGTTACCGTCTGTGGCGAGGGGATTGGAGAAAAAGCTATTGGAGCTCGCTTCTTTGTCAAAACGCAAAAGGGGTGGGGAGGAAGGCTTGTAGAATCTACAAAGGTTCGCAACAGGTCATTGCAAATAATTTTAGGAGAACTTTTCCCTTCGCAAATAAACCTGACGGCGTAGCAGTCAGATAACAAATAGCGGAGTAGTGACAAAGCTTCTTCTGAGGGTGGAATTGAGGGTATCATAAGTCCGTACTAGGTAATAATTTAATCCGCCCCCCGTGGGTGGTTAGACAAAGGGCGAATGTCCCAAGGCCACACGCTTGACACAGGGCCACAGAGCATCCACGATCTTCTGTACTCTCTGCCCCACAATGGTGCTCTCAGCAGCAAAGCCAACTACACCAACTGTGTACAAAGCCATCAGGATTGACCACACAACAACTTGATCTCCCGTCAGAGAGCTGACGCCGTCCAAAACAGAAACGTCTGCCTTGTTGGTACCAAAATAGTCTTCGTACAATTGCTCGAGCTCCGGCGAACACACCAGAGTATGCCCACCATCGGCACGGACCACGTCCTTCCTTGCACTCTGTCGCAAGCTCTCTGTGCGGTAGAAAGATGCAAACGCCCTGCTGTTGAAAATTTGCCAAACGGGTAGAGAACGCTCTCCACAACGCCTCTTCGGCCCGGGTTCGATGAGAAACCAGGCAAAGGGCAATCGAAATTGTTTCTGCAGTCCCGCCAACAGAAGAACAAGAGTTCTTCTCCAGCTCTCGACATCCTGCATCGTGGGTTCGCTGTCGGCGGCCCAAACTGAGGGCATTTCCTGCTCGAGTCTCTCACGAATCGATGGCTCATTGCCCGCAAGGGCATGGAGGACATCACATGTTAAAAGAGGGCAAATCCATGCTGTCGTGGTGCTTTTGTAGTGACTCGGCACCAGCTGGGGAGAGTGCGCAGCCCGAGGATCCAGTCTGGTCAAAAGTATCGGAGTTCGTCGTATTCGTCTTCTCCTTTGCGAAGGCGTAGCAAAGGCATTCCGCTGGGTCATGGCTAACACCCGCTTCGTTGCCTATCAGAAGATAACCGATTAAACAATGGTGGCTAGACAGCAACGCTGCATCGTTGTCAAAATAACGCTTCGTCGCTGATTGTCGTGAGCACTGAGCCAGCCCAGTATCAAGGCAGAGAGCAAAATCTAGGAGAACCACTAGGTTGAAAACAACCGGGCGACCGGAGGCCACTCGCCCTTTATGCCTCTTGGCATGGTAGTCTCACCATACACCGCGAGTGACAGCCAATATGTGGGTCCAGAAGACGACTCTCACCACTCATCGTTCCTCTGCCATCCAATCCCCGTGTTTAGTCACCAGCCATCCCCGCCCATTCGATTGGCTGTGAGGCCCCTATCGGGTATTAGCATGGCCAGCGAAGCGCGTACAGCACTCTTGACGCTCATTTCCAACCCCTACAGTCGCCTGAGTTGGACAACGAAGAGATTCCTGATTTTCTATCGACTGACTGATGCGGCCCTAACATACTCATAGCGCCACCCAGAGCTGGTGTGGGCCCCGGTCGAGAGCGCATGCCGAGACCCTAGCAGGCCCAGCCCCCCTTACAGTTAAATTGTTACCCGCAGACGTCGCCAGAAGCACTGTTGTTCTAGAACATTCCCTGAGTAATTCCCGAATAGGTCCTCTCCCTTTCCTGACGTCTAACCCAACCTTTCTTCACCTTTCACCACTGCGTCGTTCTTTCACGTCTTGGATTAACAATACATCCGTGAGGCAGAACATGCGCCGCCCTGCCCCGTTCCCATATCCCTCCCCCCCGATCTCACCACACGATGGAGATACCGAAGGCGGTATCCGAGCAACGTTTGCGACACCGCCCGAACAGCCTCCAAGTCTCTCAGCTGTCGCTGAGAAGAGGCTGGGAATAACCCTGGAGGGTAATTTGCGGCTGAATCAGATACTTGGGACCGGAGCCTATGGTGTCGTCTACTTGGCTGTGGACGCCGAGACAGGAGATTGTTATGCCGCAAAGTGCCTCGAAAAGTTCAGCGCGGACGGGAAGCCTCTAGGCCTCAGGGCCATCGCCCACCAGAGAGAGGAGATTCGGCTACACTCTTTAGCGTCCGCTCATCCGAACGTGGCATCGTTACACAAGATCTTGGATTACCCTGACTGCACCTATGTCATCCTGGACTATTATCCTGAGGGTGACCTGTTCCGTAATATCACCGAGCTCAAGCGGTATGTTGGCAACGACGAACTATGCAAGAAGGTGTTTGTCCAACTTTTAGACGCAGTAGAGTATTGCCATGGGCTAGGGATTTACCACCGGGATCTCAAGCCCGAGAACATTCTGGTGTCAGATGATGGCGATACTCTAAAACTAGCTGACTTTGGACTTGCAACTTGTGACAGCGAATCCAGTGAGTATGGCTGCGGCTCCATGACATATATGAGCCCAGGTAAGTTCACCCAAACCTCCAGTTCCATCGAGCTCTGAGTGCAGGGCGCTGAACCATAGTGTTTCATGGCACAGAATGCCTGGTCACTTGTCCTTCTGGCTGTGACCCATATTACAAGTGCGGACCGCATGATGTCTGGTCGCTTGGTATCGTTCTCATCAATCTGACCTGCGGCCGGAACCCGTGGAAGGAGGCTTTGCCGAAAGACCGGGCTTACCGCAAGTTTACCCAACGCCGGGGCTTTCTCAAGACGATCCTTCCCTTGACAGACGAATTCAACGATATTCTGTCTGACATCTTCAACCCGGATCCAGAACTCAGAATTACGATTCCAAAGCTCCGGGCCAGGATTATGGAGTGTGCCAGGTTCACGGTGCGCGCCGCAGAAATTGCGTCTCTGCCCTCAAGTGCACCACACACTCCCTCGTGATCATTGATTCCAGCGGTTTTGGCCAATTACTGGCCGCTGCGACGTCTGACACAAATCTCTTAGCACTACCAAACTATGTCTCGCTTGGCGAGGTAAGCAAGGCAAACATCCATAGATTCAAGCGGCCAGTAGAACCTCTCCAGCTGACGGGTCTCGACCTGGTCTAATAAAGGTCAACAAGAAGCCAATCACAGTGCATGACTTCCTAACATTGAGTTGTTGCCTCTCCGCAGCGCGCTCGTTGCGTACCCTCGAGTCGAACCAGGTTACACGGCCCCAGAGTTGACAACCTTCCGACGAGTTTTAATCCGTGAAGTCGGGCTGGTGTGAGCATTGAGGAGAGAAACCTGGACTTGAAACAATCCTGCTGAAAGCGTGGGTAATATCGACCTGCTATCTCGTGCTGCCTGCGTTCAACATCGGCTCGGAAACGTCGCCAAACTCGTGGCTGTAGCCCTAATATTGATGCCCCCGATGATGCAATGCGTGACTGCACCTCCAATACGAATGGCAGGTCATTCGGGGTTTCTGTGTTCTCGCTGATGAGATGGCAAATGTCGCCGTGGAATGTGAGGATACCACTGCCTGAGCAGAAGATGTTGCGTACTGCGAGAACGCGCGAATTCGCGGGGCAACGCCCGCGTCGGCGATTCGGAGAACAGGGACATTCGTCAAGTCGCAGACAATCGCCGACTTCGACTCGTTCTGCCCCGAGGAAACATCCGTAATAGCGAGGATTAGAGGGGTCCAGAGTGGTGTCCAAGCGCCCCCAAAGCGAGTGTTGCGCATTGATAGCAATAGCGGTCGTTTTCGTTGCTTCGTCATCGGATTGCTCATTGTCGCGGGGCGGACGGTTGTAAGGAAGTATAGTCTCCGGTCTTTCATATTTCCCAGGAATGGAATGACGCAAAGGGATGATGTTCATGCCGCGGCTATCCGTGCATATACCCAGCCACCATCCGCAACTATGGGGGACTGTATACCAGACGACTTCACCGCCTCTCTGCAACATGAAAGGATTTGACGACCACAGTGGCGGAACCTTAGGTCCGGCTGGGGTTCTTCGAGACAAATTTGGTCTCACGCTCGATGGGTCAAGCATGTCTGCAAGATAGTGAAACCCCTGTCTCCTAGCAATGTCCAGCGGAGAGACCCAGTCTTTGCCGAGACCCGGCAGTCCTCGGGCTTCATGGCCAATTATGGAAGCATCAGCTCGTAGTAATGTCTGACAAAAGGCATCCAGTCCGAAATACACGGCCAAATGCAGTGGCTCCAGGATGATGTAGTCGTCGGGAATGGAACCGTCTTTGTCCGGGGCGAGCGGCACACCACGAATGCGACCGCATGACGACATGCACGGCATGTCTCTGCCATTGAGCCCGCAGCAAACCTCGAGCGTAGGCCAGTTCATCTCATCTTCAAGGACCATGATGGGGCATCCGGCGAGGTCCGGCTTGATGTCCAGGAAGCGCTCCAAGATCGGAAGGTGAGGATAGTCCGTCTCGTCGTTGAAAGCTTGGATAATTAGGTTGAGAATGCTTGTGGAAGCTGGTATCTGGTATTGCCATGCATCCCAAGGTGGTATTCCACTGCATGGTGCTGGAGCAAGCCGCTCTTGTCCTCCAACCAAGCACCGAATTTTCTTCTCGTGAGGTAGTTGCGTCTCCATTGCTCTGTAGAGACTCCGAGATGAAAGTATCAAAGAGGTGACATCTGTAGGCAAGAGATGCGACGCAATCTCCATGACCAATTCTGCTGGAAGGTCGGGTAATTTGCTTCTTCGACCGCCCGTGACGCAAATCCAATCCCGCAGAGCATCTCCCACGATCTCTGACGGGCAGAGCACGGCGCTGTCTGGTGTTGTATATGGCCCTCTGAGTGCAAGGCTGTCCCAATGAGAAGCAAGGACAGCCATTTGTTCGCGGATTTGCAGGAAGTCGGAATAAAGCTTCGCTCCGGCACTGTAGTCCGCATCCAGCAACGGATACGAGGCAAACAGCTGCATAGAGGACATCGTTAACTTCCCAGTGCTGCTCGTCGGGCCAAGACAAGACAGCATCTCAAATGCTGAATCGACAGTCTCGGGAGGAATTCCAAGAAGGTTGTGTACACGGGCCCTGTCCAGTGACCACTGACAGAAGAGTTGATGCAACACCACAAAAGTAGTGTCGCGCTCTGTAGCAGCCATTCTTAGGAGCTTGAGCCTCCTCTGGCTCACTTGTGCGTCTGCTGAAGTTGAATCGAGTTGGGATAGTTTCCATTGTTGGAAGTCAAAATACCAGGACCACTGGTTCGGGACGATTGCGTTGCATAGTCGCTTCTCGCGACCACCGAGAGGCTCCCCACTGTCCCCAGGCCGCTTCGTCATGGCTTCTGGTAGGGCGGTTCTCTCGAGGGTTGGCACTTTTGTGTCGTATCTTGCCTGGCTGCTCTTCGTGATAACGACAAGATATTGAGGGGAATGCCCGGCCTTTTATATACGATTATGTTGGCTTGAACCACCGCTGCAGTACTCCGCGAAGGCGACCCTACCATACGCCACTAGAATTATGGTCACGGTACACTCTTGATGGCGGTGCAGTTTTACAGCCCCCACCAGTGGCGACGAGCTATCAATAGCACATGATTCACTGCATTTTGGCCTGCTCCATCAACGTCTCCTCTGGGGCTGTTGGGCAGACCAACAGCGATGCTTGGGTAGGCGTCAGATCGAACACAGCGGACAGGCAGAACAAGGCATAGGCAGTCACACGAGTCAAAAGAATCCGCAACTTCGAAGAGACACGAAAATTACCCGGTGTGATACATCCAGTGTAGAGAGAGAACTCCCACAGCGGACTGCCTGCCTCATTCACACCCAAGCGTCATGGTCACGAAGTGTATTTCTACTTCCAGCCCATGCGGGTTAGGGCTGATCATGGGTGGCACACCACCTGTGCAGGTAGGCGGGGCGGCAGCCCTGTTCTGTTCTGGATTGCTACGAGAACTATTATTTCTCGCCGCCTCCTACCGAGACCGTTAAGGAGTGTTGTTGCGTTGCGGGGTGTCCGAGGTGTCATGAATGCCATGGGCCGCTCCACAAGAAATCGGACACAACTGGGTTAGCATGCTTGCCCGTACACGCCACACAAACGAAGCTGAGTGCACAAGGTGCTGCTGGTGGAGCATTCTCATGAGGTGGTTGCACCACCTCATCAGACACTGACCCTCGGCATTGCATTCCTTCCCTCTGCCAATATGACCAGAGCAGAAGCACCATCCAGGTCTTCGACATCAACTTCCTTCTCAGTCCCACCCAGCTCTCGTGCAGCTGCTCTGACAGGGTCGAACATGGTCCTCTTCGTGCCCGTGAATACTGTGCTTTGGTTCGTCACCATTTCCCGACCTGATGGACGACACATTGAGCTGTTGCAAGAGATGGCAGGTGTTCGGTTCCCTGGCGGATGGGCCCTGGCCTCCCTGGCGGCTGCATGGTATTGAGGATATGCCGATGATGGTTCCACGCTCAACTCTGGACGAGCTTGCGGGTTGGGGGCGTTTCGTGTGTGAAATGCATCTCTTGCGGGAGACGTCAAGTATCCTCCTGCTGGTTGAAATATACATCGTAAATTCCTCGTGTAGCAATTGTCGCAGCGGCCATTTGCTGTGTCCTGGTTACAAGCGCATCGAATCTGGGCAAGTGTCAGCCCCGGTTGTGTGTTGATTCGCCGTGGATCTTGTTTTACCTTTCGCCTCCTGCAGAAATTGCATGCAATTGGATTGCGCCGTCGGCGGTATCGTTCGTTGGGGCGGGAGGATATGCATCGGTATCCTGGCTGCTGCTGGGGATACCTTGGACCGGTATTCGTAAGGTTGAAGCCCAGCATAGAGTGCACCATGCCTGTGGCCTGCTTGGGCGCCGTGCTATACATGGAGTAAACAAAGACGGCGGATTGAGCACGGTCGCTTCGTAAGGTGAGTGAGTGATTGTGCGACTGACCAGAAGAGCAAGTTGAAGGAAAGGAGAGAGAGAGCAAAGGTAGACGAGAGACGGGAATTCCGTCCCCACAAATGGGCCAGGCGGTTCGAGCTGCCTCGTTCGTCCGAGCGACCTGTAGAAGTTGCGATGCTGCTACGTCTCTGCCTCCTAGACGAGGGACAGTCGGGAAAGCAATGGAAAGGCAAATCGTATCCGCCCCCACAAATGGGTCAGGCGGTTCGAGCTACCTCGTTTGTCTGGGCGACCTGTAGAAATTGCCATGCTGTCTCTGCCTGCCGTGCCATTTAGGACTAACAGTGGGTAGCGGTGGCCAACCTGTCGCGATGCATGCTCGAAGGATAAAAGCTTCAGCACGGCAAGTAAAGCTTGCCCTATGATGACACGGTTGATCTCGCTCCCGAGTGTCCCACGGCGTCAGGTGGTCAAGTTCACCCCCCGCCGCCAGGGGCTGGGATGATCGGGCTAACAATATCCTGCCCCTTCCCCTCCAGCCTCAGCGTCTTGATGGGACATCCCTCCATCAAGCAAACTCTTCCTGCATATACGCCAACCCCTTTGCAGGTGACCGGTTGCCACGCTTGTAAGCCTATGGGTCCAGAATGCTTGGCTCCGGGCCGTCCGATTCGGGGAGCTGCGAGAATATCTCGGCAACCCCTGAGACAAGCTCCCGGACTCGCCCTTTGCCATTGTTATCTCATGTGACCGGAGTTCTACGTAGCCGTGTGACCACTGTTAGTCCGCGGGGGCTGGCATCGGGTACCTAGGGCTCACCTCTTTTCACTCGCACAGCGTGAACCGCAGTGGAGCCTAGAGTGTTGGTTGGATGTGTCGGACAGGTTGCTACTCGCACCTGGTACCTTGTGATGATGACGGCTCTCATGGACGTGCCGCTTGGCCCGTGAGTAGCCGGCTTGAGCTGTCTCAAACGTCATATCTTCCTTCTCTCATCCGGAATTGACCCGTGCCGCGGCCCAATCTCACGAGCCGCCGACTGGTAGATAGGACTTCAGTCTAAGAAATCGCATCAGGTGCCCACTCTAATCTCTAGATCAACACTCAAGATCGCGTCCTAGGTAGGCAGAGGAGGCCGCTCCATTATGCAGCATGGTGCCAGGCACAACACGTTAAAAACGTGGAAAGCCCCCGGAACTCTGTAGCGGTTCCTGCGACCTTTCATTTCATCCAAACTTTTCCTCTACGAACAATATGGGATCTAGACACCATCAAACGTGCGCTGTGCGAGGCGCCGTCGGCTACGTCAACTACCCGCACGCTCCGGATCCCTCGTATCCTCCGTTGAACGACTCAGAGAAGGAGGAGTACTGCGACGAGATGGAGGAACCAGACGACCATGACCACATTTCTGTTTCGTTCGACCATTCCGACGACGAATTCTCAGACACGATGGCCGAAACGGGCTGGCATGAGGGTGTAGCAACGGGCTCGGCTGGTGCGCATTGCCTCTCATGCAGATGCAACCAACGACCAGGCTTGAGGGACGACAAGCTGCCGCTTCCCGGCGCCTTTATTCTGCTTGTCGTCTTTATATACATGGTTATGACGACCTAGTTTCGACCGCACTGAAGTTATTATGCCGCACCGATGTACAGTGGCCGTGAAGGCAGTGACGACCTGGCTTGCGTGGGGTTTCGGTGGTGGATGGGTCTGGCAGAGTCACCCAAGCAAGGGCGTCCGCTTAAACGCAGTCGAATGGGGCGGAACATGGCGCAAAAGTACAGCAACTCGCTCTGGTATGGCCGAGAGGGATTTACCGGTATTTGATGGTTCTTGTCGTCGACCAGCCTGCCCATTGGCGCGAGCACAATGTGCCAGTCGGCACGCGCGATGAAAAAGCGGCTGTAGGCCACTGCGAAAACAATGAATACATAACTTTGGTGATTGTCCATATCTGTGTGCAATATGCGTTACCCACAGGCCGATCTGTCGGTCACACCATGATGATGGAGCTAAACAGGTCAATTGGTTGTGGTCAATCACTGTTGAGACCTTACACTGTGGCCTACTATGGCATCGAAACGCATCAGTGGGGGATAGGCTCAAAGTGACAGGCCACCTCACACCCCTGGCAGACGCGTCGCTCCTGACTTGGTCTTGACACGCTCCACTGTCCTTGTCCTGCGCGAAACAGATATTGGATGCGCTAGGCTACGATATACTACGGAGAACTGCACAGCAAGACTAGCGAAGCGATACTTGAAAACCCCGCGACTTTAGTGGTGTTGTCCGCTGGCAATGAGAGAATCGGCCGACCACCGTTGCCGGATCTGGTTGCTGTCCATGCAAGATACGAGGTCGACCAATGTGTCCTGCGTTACTTCGAGAGAGTTGAAGCGTCGTATCCGGCCGTACCAGTCATCAACGACGACATCTAAGGATGGCCAGCAAAGTATTAGTGGATCCGAGTCCATGGCCGGCACCACCTCTAACGGACACATAGGGTTGTTGGGCAGTACATTCGAGTCCGTATTCGTCTTCGCAACGCCGCTCGGTCCGTACGATTCTTTCGCCACGATTGTCAGGCCACTACATGGAGAGTCTGACAGAGGCGTATCTCAATGGCGGGGCCCGTGATCGCTAAGGCTCCCGAGTCCGGTCGCGAGACAGGCATCGCGAAGTCTGGTATCCACAGGATGAAAGAGAGACTTTAAAGGCACAGGACGCGCGGGCCGATTGAGCACCGTGATGAACGTGGCGGTTTAAGAACGGGCCAATGAAGGGAAAGAACTTGGGGTGTTGTCGGATTTCTGGCGCGGGCTTGACTACTTGTACTAACAGCAGCTCACGTGCACAGGAGTTGGTTGCTGATGCACGGTGTTGAACGTGGAAAAGGAGGCATACCAATACCAGGCAGCCTTCGAAGAAGCCTAGGCCAAGTGCGCATTCAGATTACGTAGCAGAGTCACTGTGCAGTTGGTGTGTATTGCGCTATGCCGCCATGGCGTAACTTCGGTGCCAGTGAACACTATGTCACACGATGAAAGGGGTTCATGCAGGCTTACTTGTTCAACCGACAAACATAGCAGTGCCTCTTCACGTCTCCGACGTTCCAGCCCACCTATCAATCCCGCGGCCAAGCAACCATCTGAGCTGCCGCTTGTGACGAGCTACACGTCATACCCCGAGACGCTGGCTTCGCCGCAAAAAGAGTTCGACGAGGTTGTCAGCCATCTCTTTCGCCTTCTCACCCTGGAGATCCTTCTGGCCCACCCAAGTCGTTTTCCAATCCACCTCAAACTCGAAGCCCCCGTCACGACGGCGCCGCACGGAGAGCAGCCGCCGAAATGGAAACGCAAGGCGCGTATCTGCCTTGGCATATCCTTTTTTACCACGGCCATGCCGCTCTTTAGCATGAGCAATTTGTGCCTTCCTACCGCGCGTATGGCCCCTCTCCCTAGACTTCTGCTGTTGCCTCTGCCGAGTTGACATCGTGATGAAATCCCCGTCGTCGGTGCGCTCACCGATACTGCTCTCTAGACAATGTGAGTACTCTTGAAGACGAAGTAATTGAGAGATGGAAATACCTTTGGCCAGCGATGTTCGGTCGGCGGTAGGCTGGTCTGTGCGGTGTGGCGGACTGTCTTCATCAACGCGGCTCTGGATGGACGTGGCAGTACCGCCTGCGCTTGCCGCAGCCTCGGAGTCAGATCGCGTCTCCCCGGGATAGCAAGCGTCTCGAATCTTGACCGAGCAATCCACATTGGAATCCGAGGCACGCTTCACTGCCGTGTTGTGCGGTTGAGAAGCCACTGCAGAATGATACTTGGGAAACGCCCAGGGGTGTCCGGGCGGAGGAGATGCAGAGTGACGGGTCATCGAAGCTGTTGGATCCATGATGTGTGGTTACAGATCGGCTGGACTATGAGCAGAGGAAGGAACGATACCAGAATATCTAGGGAGACCCTGGGGAGGTTTGGCCTCTTTATAGGCGCTTGTCTTTCCGAGCTGTAGGCCTAAGAGAGCACCCTGGAAGCTCTAACCTCCCGCAAGCACAACATGTGCAGTGCAGACTTCCATCACGCAAGGCAACGCTTTGCACTATACACGAATCTGTTGGCGATGATTGGGTTCGTCCACTTCAGCTCGTGTAAACGCCATGAGTCGCTAAGCACGCATCCAACAACAGAAGAGTGTTGGACGCCACTCAGGTCTTTTACTAAGCTGTGAGACGTCATCTGTGCGCCATCGTCCGGGAATCATATGACACTACTCATGTTCGGCACTGTTTCCCGCTGTAGATCGACTGATGCCCTCAATCCTTCAGTCCCTCCCAGGCCTTGCAGAAGAATTTGCGATAGTTTCGACGTCGGCGGCGCAGTCGTTGGCATAGTATAAGCCGTAAGAGCTGACGAGGACGGTCTCGTGGACATGGCTCCTGCGCTCCGATGCGGCCTCGAAGTTGTGCGTGGTAAAGTTGGCAGACATGGCGCCTGCTATGTGGTCCCAAGTGCCCTGAATTGGGTCACTAGCCCCATCGTCAGTAACACTGACAAGGCGACAGATGAGACGGTGATCGTCTCTGATAGAGTTGGGACCTGTCGGATACAGTCTAACACATGTTGTACCTTTGTACTACTCAAGCTACCGGCACCCAGAGCTAGTCCTGCAAGATCTATTGTTTCATAACTTTGGTGCATGCTGCGCAGATCAACAACAGCATGATTTACTGTAGGCAGTTCAGCTTCAACACGGAGGACAGGCGGAATAGGCAGTCAGCCCAATTGGAAGGGTTCGGTGCATGTTCGGCTTGGGCGTCCATTGCGTGGGAGAATCGCAAAGAGTACCTGGCTAATTGTAATTGTTGTGACAGGTAGGTGAGGACCTCAGAAGCTGCCTAGTTTTCACAAGTCTTGCAATAGGGGTGAAGCGTCGGGCTTCAGGGCGGCAGGATGGAGTTGACTGACGTTGCTTCGTACCTGACCGACTCGCTGAGGCGCCTCCGAAAAATGGACAGAACGAAAGCGTTCGCCTGCGCCTCTCTGGAAGGCGGCGGAACACAGCCACTGGGACAAAAGACGGGCAAGGTCCTGCCAATCATATCGTCGTATTTTTCCCATACTTGGCAACACAGGGATACATGATTGGCTGATACCTTTTGAAGTGACAGGAGGCCCCGCGCCGCACAGTCAGGCCCCGACGAACAGGGGAAGGCAACCCGGTCGCGGGTTGCGCACAAAGCCTTGAGGAACGAAGAAGGTGTTTGCAAGCTCGAGTCGAATGTTGGAGAATTGGAGGAGGATATGTAGGCAGTGAAACGGTAAGCAGTGGTCTTGGAGGACCCTGCATGTAGTGGGGCTTTGGTGTGCAGGTGTGGCTAGGGAATCCCGGATTCTCTGTCGCCGGTGGGCAAATGGGGTGCTGCTACGTGTTGGAGGAAAAAAGCAAATACAGCCATGGCAGGAGAAAGAAGGTTGATAAAGTGTGGAGAAGAAGCCAGATGGGCGTCCAAGGCCAACACGCATGTTCTATGTAACGGGCCATTGACCTTACCTGCCGAGTCATGGCGGTTATGCCCATACGTTTCGAATTCTACTGCAATGGCGGCGAGAAAACATTACGCTTTATGCACGACATTCCGCAGGACCTTGTCCGTCAAAGCCAATTGAGCGGAGGCGGAAGTGCATACGATGAACAGATTGTGGCTACAGTGGCTCCCATCGTGAAGGCACGGGCTCAGGCTTGCCGAGATGCATCGGGCGCATGGTGCGAAAGTTGTGGATCCAGAGCAACAGATGTTCTGCAACACACAATGTCCTGGCTGCATAGAGTGAGCGACCCGGCCATTGGGGTCTACGTCTGTGCGGTGTGTGAGCAGGGAGCGTGCGAGATGGCGATACGACAAGAATTGGGGGATATCATGGGAGAGATCAGGCGAGATGCCAACAATGGTGCGGGTCTCTGCAGGGAGGGTCTATTTTGTAAAGTTTGTGGGAAGGCGACGGGGGTGAAGAAGTGTGGAGGATGTTTAACAGTGGGGTATTGTAACAGGGAGCACCAGAGGGCGGATTGGAAGATTCATAAAACGGTTTGCAAGCGGCATAGGCCGTAGTCGGGCAAGGAAAGTGTAGAAGATTGCTCGTCACGACAAAGGCACGTGGTGAGAAGAGTAACTATGATGTATTCCAATATATATGGCTGATATTTAATGAAGGTCTGGTTTGACTTGTTTCCTTCTTATCAATGCGCTAAACGGCCTCGGGGTATTTCTTAGGGGGCTGGCGATTGCGGTGAGGCCTCGGCATGTCGGATGTTGGGACTTCGGGCGGGCCATGGCCAGTAGCACTGTTGCTGCCGTGGAGGGGCTCGGCAGTGGAAGTGTCATCGTCATCGTTGCCCATGGTGTCTTCGTCGCCGTCGTCATCCCCGATGTCTTCATCGTCGTCGAAACTGTCTTGGGAGAGTGACTGATCGCTGGTACAAGCGGCGATGATGGTCGAAGGCGCTGACGACAAGCGCGGCTTCTTTGTCGGGGTCTCCTCAGAGATGAGACGTGGTCGCATGGTGGACGTGCCAGCGGGGGCCGGGGGCAAAGACTTGGGTGTGACGGGAGTGGCATCTTCAGCCGCGCGATTGCGTTTCTTGGTCGAAGTAAAGCGCGCCATGGCGTTGTCGTATTCAGACGCGTTGGAGGGGGCATGCTTCGGGGTCGCGGGAGTGACCTGGGCCGTGGGCGGCTGATTGAAAGTGGCCTTGTCGAGGAAGGTCCAAGTATCGGGGACGACAATGAAGACGTAGTCCTGTTCGAAAGCCGGGGGTTGCCGCATATGTCTATGGGCCAGAAGGCCGGCCACCTTACCGGTGCAGGTAAAGGGTGCTACGGGCTGAAATTGGGAGACACGCCTCTGAGCCATCTTCTTGCAGAGCGACGTCCAGGGATTAGCATGAACGGGAAAGATGACAAACACTTGGAAAGGGTGAAAGCCTTTGAATGGCGTTTTCTCGGGTATACCGGGAGACACAAAGGTCGAGAGCTGTACAAAGCCACAGCACTTTAGCTGTGGTTCGTCGAAGGCGGCGGCGGCATCGGCATGGAGAAGTTCAAGGCCGGAGCCGACGACTGGTCCAGTGAAGGAGACAATGGGCATGATTGTCGGCTGTGCGGTAGAGGAGCGGAGAGGGCGAGGTAACACACTAGATAAACCGGTCAAGGGACCATTTACCGTAGTGGGCGGCAGAAGGGGACCCACGGCTGGAAACTGTGATCGCGCACAACAAAAGCAGGGACAGTGTATTCAGCGATATTGTCGTCGTCCGAGTCGAAGCCATCTCGTTGCTCGAGCTCCCAGGTCAAGGCGTACGGGTGCACACGTCCGGTCATGAAAAACAACTGGTTTGCCCAGTCGGACGCGTCTATCTGCTGGTTGTACAACGAGATATTGAGGCTGAAGAAGATGGACGGCGAGAGGGAATCGGAGTCTCCTAAGATTGAGGCATATTCTGGCGTGGACAGCCACTGGGGACTAGGGAGGTCAACCTTGGCGAGGGTCTCGGCGTTGAGGCCCTTGACGAGATGCTCGTCCGGATATGCGAATCTGCTGGGGATAGCGGCGGGCCGGACAAAGGCCATCATGGACATATCTCCGCCGACATACTTCTGGCTCTCCAAGGGCTTCCGTCCGAGGGAGGGTGTGTTCTGATGTTGCTGAGTGGCAGCCATTGTTTGAAGCGGTGACCATAAATACTGTGGGAAGGCCATGTGCGGCCGGTAGTCTACGCCTTTAAGGCTCTACAGAGTGAAGCGAAAAGACAGGCAAGAGCGCAGCGGTGAGAGGTTTTGCTCAGGGTCGATAAACGGGTGGTGGGGGACATGGGGAAGTGTCTTACAAAAAGGGAGGGGCATGCACAAGTGCGTTGGTGTCTCCGCGCTTTGGTCTTGGACCATGGATTGAACCGTCCTGAGTGGGTCGGTGCCATTGGACGACGACCAGGTGCCGTCCCTGTTGGTCATGGAGCTGAACGGTCGATGAAGGTGGGTGTCGTGGCAGGCGGTAGGCAGGAAGAAGGAACTCCGAGAGCTAACTTATATCGGGAGGCCATTGACGCCACCAATCGACAATTGCCATATCGTAATGGAAAAGGGTCCAAGACAAACGTTGCTTTTGCCGAAAAGAGGGTTGGCGCAAGACAGGCATTCAACGGCGCACAATCTGGTGTTCGCTGGAGAAGTGGTGGATGTGTCATCAGGGACATTCAGGGTATGGAGTGAAAACGTAGATAAAGGCATGCCGTGGGGGCCGTACTACTGTGCACGGTTCTATTCACGTTCGCGAGCCGCGAGGAAAGTGTCCGGGGCGAGATCCATATTCTAATTAGTCTCACTTGCCACGGGCAGCCGAGACGAACGATGGAGGTGGGGAACAGGGCATTGCTACCAAAGGTGGCCAGTGACGCGGCACAGAACGAGAGCCAGACAGCAGTAGACGCGGGAGAGGTGGCACGGGGGCCTCTCTCTCCTTGGTGGCAGTTGAGGCAATTGCCCAAGGGGCCACGGCGGGGCCGGCCACCAGCATCGTCGTCAAGACCCAGGACAGGAGGAGGCGCAACAAATACCCTTCGGCGTATTGCACCGAACGGGCCATTGTCAAACAGCCTGCAATCCGAGACAACGCCATTCTGCGCCGGGACAAAGGCCGTGGAAGATGCCCCCGGGGCCTCTGTCAGGGCGGAGCGGACTCCAGATCAAGCCTGGGTGAACAGTCAGCCTCCGATAGCCCAGTTCCGGGCAATAGGCAGCTCTTTGTCGTCGAGTGCGATACCGGACGAGTATTGGTCGAGCAGTGCCGCGAGGATTTTTCGACGGATCGAACCGAGAGACCCATCCCGGGTTCAGATAGCTCAGTCTGGGGCGTCCGGACGCATGGCCGTTGGCGTCGGAACAATGGGAAGGGTGGTGCAGACGATACTCCCGTTCAAGGTGTCGAAACGGGCCGACATTGAAGCCGGGAGAGAGGAGGCATCTCCAGGCACAGTCGCCGAGGTAGGCGCACGGCCCAACGCCGCGAAGACTGGTAAACCGAAGAGACGGTCGAGGCAGCGAAGACGAGCCAACCCAAGGCGCAATGCCGCGGAGACTGGCAAAGCGACGAGGAAATTGGGGCAGGAAAAGCGAAGACGCCATGTTGGCGACGAGGGCCCTCCGGGAAAACGACCTCGGACAAATGTGAGAGGGGCATGGACGGCTATCGAACAGGCCGATGCCGTGGCCAGCATAATGCGCCATCTTGAAGAGCAACATACGTTGTCGGAGCGGCTTTCCAGGGAACAGGCATGGTGTGTGCCAATACCTCACGAAAGGAAGGTGTCAACGGCGCGAGACTTCTACCAAGCGTTCCACGATAGAACAACGCTGCCGATCCACACATGCCTTGTGTGTTATCGCAAACGAGCGGAGCGGGAGCTCAGGCGCGTGGCGTGGGAGGAGTGGCAGTTGTTACGGCCATCAGCGGAGCGCCGTTCCCCCTTCACGTGCTCGTCCTGCTTTGACGAAGCCTCCCCCGTGGCGGTCTGTGGGGAGTGCGAACGACATTTGCGACGCGACAGTCTGTCTCCGGCGGGCCGCCTTCACGACCGGCTCGGCTGCGAGCACATGTTTCCGGACGAGTTAAAAGGGCTGTCGCCCATCGAGGAGAAGCTGATTGCGCCAAATTCCTGTTACGGGCTTTTTACGCGCCACGCTGTCTCGACCGGGCAGAGGCAGACCCTACGGTATCCGAGGCACATCAAGGGCCATGTGACGGTCTTCCCGAATAACGTACAGGAGCTGGTGACGGATGTGTTGCCACATCCGCTTCTGAAAGTCATGGACGAGATCTGTGTCTCCTGGCAAGGGCCGGAAAAGCCGACACCCAAGGATCTGTCGGCACTGTTATCGGTCCGACGACGCGTCGTCGAGAGGGCACTTGTTTGGCTGAAGGGCCACAACCCTCACTACGCCAACATCAGAATTGATACGGCGGAAATGGACACATGGGGACAGCCGGTGGACGGTGTCCCGGAAGCCGTGTATGGGCGCTTGGAGCGGCACGAACCTTCACCGTGGGAAAAGACCCGAACGGCACATGTTGTGCCCCCTGCAGAGCGGGGTCTGGACGGCGAAGAACCGGTGGCGATCGAGGAGATTTTGGCGTCCCTCACCAACGGGCTAGGCGCGGGAGAAGGGGACGCCGACGGCGTTGCGCCAGACAACACTACCGATGCCGCAGGTGATGCGCGTGCCGACAATGCCGGGGAGGTGGTGGTCGACGAGGTGACGTCGTCCGGCATGTTTCCTCTGGATGGCGTGCCAGATGTAGCGGATGCAGAGAAGTTGCGGTTCGCATGTCACGCGGTCGGTAGCGCCGCAGGAGCCGCCCGGGGCGGTCCGTCAGCGACTATCCAGATATCGGCCGAAGAATCTTCCGCAACGAGGGATGGCGGCGAGGCATTTATTCGCATCTCGCGTGGAGACGACTTCGCTGACTCGTCGGAAGCGGCATTCTTCGCCAAGACGTTTCCGACGCTGCTCCCCTTTGGGGTTGGGGGCCCGAAGCTGGCGGAAGAGGGCCTGCTCAGCGGTCGAGGGCCCGTGAGCGCCGCGACTGTATCGCATCGCGAGGCGCCGGAGGGCGAGGCCGCGGCCGGGACTCTTGTTGCGTCCAGGAACCTCTATCTGCGGGCATGGGCCGACATCGTGCTCCGGAGGCATGGCGGCCGATTCGCAACGCACCATGTCTTTGCGTTCCTCGTGTTCAACATGGGTGTGAGATCGAGAAATCGTCGGGCGAGCATGCTGAGCGTGGGGAGGAAGAATTTCCGCAATGTCGAGCGTATAGTTCAGTCAATGACGCCCGAGAGATTAGCCGCGGCAAGCGCGGAGCTGGAGAAGACGGGTAAAACGAACGATGCCGATGTCAAGGAGCTGCTGAGAAGTATATCGCTCTATGGGCACCGGCAGCCCATGTCCAGAGAAGGGCGCCTGACAACTCGTCGGAAGATTCAGTCCACTATCGTCGTGGGAGGCGTACCGGCGATCTGGTTCACGGTGAGTCCGAACGACATCACCAACCCGGTCAAGCTGCGGCTGGCGGCGTACCGCACACACGACCCGCGAGCGGCCGAGGAGCTATTGAAAAGCCTGGAGAATTCGTTCAGGCGGACGCGGCTGGCCATATCGGATCCGACAAGCTCAGCGATTTTCTTCCACCGCGAAATGGCGCTGTTCTTTGAGAAGTACGTCAACGTTGGAGGCGAGTCCGTGTTCGGACGGATCAGCCACTACTTCGGTGCCATCGAGACAAACGAGCGAGGAGCGCTCCACGTCCATGGCTTGCTCTGGCTCCAAGGCAACGCCCAGCTGGCATCGCCCTTCGGCGGTGCCGATAGGGAGGACAATGACGGGTATAGGGATCGCATCGTTCGCTATGTCGATAGTGTCTTCTCCGAGGTAAGGTTACGCAATAGCGGATCGGCCGGATCGGCCGGGGTGGTGGTGCGCGACGGTGCGCCTAGGGTTTGGCTGACAGACCGCGCAGGACCTTGACGCGGAGGCCTTTTACGCTGTTCAGGCAGAGAGGTCAGTGGTGGCGGATATCTCGGACAAATTGGCCAACAGGGAACAGTTCTCATCGGCTTTCGAGGAGGAAGCAAACTTCTGTGCCGGCGCAACGCAAATCCACACCCACAGCGCGACGTGCGTCAAGTACTCGCTCGGCAAAACGAAGCAAAAGGGCGGCCTGTGCCGCTTCAAGGCACCGTGGAAACTGGTGGAGAAGACGTGTCTTACAGACGACGGTATCCTCAGGATTCGGCGAAGCCACCCTATGGTGAACCGGTGGAACAAGGCCATGGCCGTGGGCCTGCGGCACAACCACGACATCTCATTCATAGCGACGCAGCAGAAGACCATGGCCCTCATCTACTACGTGACGAATTACGCCACGAAGGTCGAGGACCCGATATGGAAGAGAGCGGTGACGGCGGCCGAGCTCTTGCCAACGATGAGCCGCGACGACGCGACCAATGAAAAGGAAGGAGCTGGTCGAGGAGCCGGGACGCTCGAGCGCGCCAACGAAAACAGAACACGGCAGTTCCTCATGAAGGTTGCGAACCGGGTCTTCACCGAGCGGTCCCTGTCGCAGGTGGAAGTCGTTGCTCATCTCCTGGGATATCCGTCGGAGTTTTCAAGCAGTAGCGCCTGGGCATACTTGAACACGTCAGTGCTCTATTGGCACATATTCCGACGATGGCGGCACCTGCGACGGGCAAGCGGCGCCACGGCCAGCGGGGATGCAGCAGTGGACGAGTCCATCGTCGTCGAGGAGGCCGGCCATAGACTGGGCCACGTGGAGGCCTACCACCATCGTGGTGCGCTCTTGTCGCACCTCTGCCTGTACGATTACGTCTCGACCGTGCGGCTGAAACGGTGTGATGCCGAGAGGGAGGGGAGTACGGCAGCCTCGGGGGAGGTGCGCTTCGAGGAGTCATGGCCAGCGAGCAGGCAGTGGATCCAGGTGCTCAGGCGCCCCGGCAAGCAGGCAACAGTCTGTCTTGACGGTTACCTGAGCAAGGAATTCACCACATCTGAGGAGGAGGAGGAGGCATGCCACCGAAGGTACGTAGCACGGGGAGCCCCCATCATTGTCAGCGGGCGGTGGCGGATACCAGGCTGATACCCAATGTTGGTCATGTGAAGGGCAGCCGTGCAGCATCTTGCACTCTTTGTGCCGTGGGAGGCCTTCCTCAGCGAAGAGGAGGGCGACATCAACGACATCTGGACAAAGGCGCACGGCGCCCTTTGCCCGCGGATATCACGGCTCGTTGGGAACGTACAGCTGCTTCGACGATCTGCCGAGGACGCTAAACGCGACGCCCGGCAGTGGGCAGCATCGTGCGCAGACGATGATGCAACGGCCACGCACTTTGACGATGAAGGCGACCGAGACGAGGCGGATGGCGGACTGTACGAGACTGGCAAAGCCGGAGACGCGACGCGACTCATGGACGTGGTGCGGACCGCCCTGGGCCCGAGACAGGTGACGGCTGGCTCGGCGGAGCTGACGACAATGCTATGGCGACTCGGCCGATTTCAGCATTCCTCTCTCGGTTCTCCGGCCGAGCTGGAGGTCGCTGCGATGCGGGAACCGGGGGTTCGAACAATAAATCTGCAGGGAGAGCCGTTCACGGGGGCCGCTTTGCCGACGCAGGATCAAGTCAGGGGAATCAAGGCGCAGCAGATGAGCGCTTCGAAGGAGAGGGAGAGAATGATTCAAGGCATACAGAGCGGTCCCGCCATTGCCGGCACGGAGCACAGCGCTGCTGTGCGGGCGGTGATGAGCGGCTTCGGGGAGGACAGCGTCGAGGTGGCGGAGACCGACGCCGAGGAGCCGCGTGACGCCCGAGAGGCGGGCATGGAGGTGCTCGTCGGCCCGTCGACTTCGTTCCTTACCGCGGGCAAAGAGTGGGCGCGGCAATCGACGTTGAACAAGCGGCAGTCGATAGCGCTCCTGATCATCTGCCGGCATCTCGATCGCGTGCGAACGGGCGAGACGACCGGCGCCGAGCAGCTGTGCCAGTTCATCGGCGGCGAAGGCGGAACGGGCAAGTCGCGCGTCATCGAAGCGCTGGTAGGCCTGTTTGCCGCGAGGGGAGCGTCGAATCGAATTCTCATTACGGCAACGTCCGGGACCGCCGCGGCGAGGATCAGCGGCATCACGATACACTCCGCATGCGGCTTCTCCAAGGACACAACAGGGGGCGGCAACGCCGGCATGGACTTGGACGGCGTGCGGCTGCCGAAACAAGCGGAGAGATTCGTCCACGGCCGGTCGCGAATGGACTGGCAAGAAAAGGACGTGCTCGTCATCGACGAGGTGAGCATGCTCGGCGCCCGGACGCTGTACGCGGTCAACGAGCAGCTGTGCCGGCTGCGTGGCTCGCAGCGAGACTTCGGCGGCGTACCGATTGTCGTCTTCTGCGGCGACTTCCACCAGTTCCGGCCGGTGCAGGAGCGATCCATCCTGCTGCCGAGCGCCGCCATCTCGTGGGACGTGGACAACTCGTTCAAGGCCGAGCAACGACACCAGCACGACCGGGCGCACGCACTCTGGAGGCGATTCACGACGGTCGTCATGCTGGACGAGCAGATGCGCGCCGCGGGAGACCCAGAGCTGCAGCAGCTTCTCACGCGGATCCGACGCGGTGAACAGGACCACTCCGATTTGGAGCTGCTCAACTCACGATGCTACCGGGAGGGGCGTCGGGTACCGTGGGAGATGGGCATCACCGTGGTGACGCCTCTCAACAGGAACCGCTGGAACCTCAATATGGAGGCGACCTTGGCGTTCCAGGCGCAGCAGCGGTCGATGATGCGCGTCTTCATATCGGAGCACAAGTGGAAGAGCGGGATGCCGACGGAGGAGGAGGCCATCATGATGATGAATCAGGGAGACGACAGTGCGATACCGGTGCCGGCCGTCTTCATGTTCGTACCGGGGATGCCGGTGGTCGTGAACCAGAACACGTATCAGGGACTCAAGGTTACCAACGGTGGCGGCTACACGGCGGCGGAGGTCATCGTCGACAAGGCATTCCCGGGATACCGGGTCTCGGCCGACATGGCGATCCACTTCGGGCCGCCGGCGGGATTGGTCTTGGCGTCCGAGACGACGAGGGACCTCCACTTCGTCGGGATGCCGCCAGGGACGGTGCTGCTGGCTCCGATGAGCGTCAGGATCCAACGCCAGCGAAAGCGGCCGTGGCAGCAGAACGACGTCAGCCGGAAAGGACTGCCGTGCACGGCCGCGTTCGCCTGCACCGACTACAAGGTGCAGGGGAGGTCGCTCGACCGCGTGGCGCTGGAGCTGCGAGGGACACGCACGACCAACGTGGGCGGCCGAGCGGTGCCGGCGCAATGCGACCCCTACAGCCTATACGTGCAGCTGTCGCGTTGCCGGACGCTGGACGGCATCATGCTCGTGTCGAGGGTGAGGGAGAGGGATCTCGTCGGCAACCGAGTGCCGGACGAGATGCGAGCCGCGCAGGCAAGACTGCAGGAGCTCAGCGACAAGACGCTGGGAGAGGCGCTCGAGTGGCTCGGCGACGAGTGGTGACTTGTGACTTGCGGCGGGAGCGCAGGAGGGGGGGAGAAAAAGGGAAGGGCCCGGCTGCGACACGCGAAAACGGCCAATCACGGGGCAGACATTACCGGCGACTCGCAGCAGCCCAGCAGAGCTGCGGAGGTGGGAAAAACGGGGGACCGCAGAGGCGGGCCAGCCAACGGGAGGCCCCCGACCGACAGGGAACAGGGGCCGAGCAGGCCAATGAGGAGCAACAGGAGAAGGGGCGAGGGGGGAGGGCGGCCAGAGGACCGGCGGCACGTAGATAGTCCTCTCGGAACTACGTTCCTCAAGGCACCGGCGGCACGTAGATAGTCCTCTCGGAACTACGTTCCTCAAGGCACTACGTTCCTCAAGGCATAGTCCTCTCGGAACTACGTTCCTCAAGGCACTACGTTCCTCAAGGCATAGTCCTCTCGGAACTACGTTCCTCAAGGCATAGTCCTCTCGGAACTACGTTCCTCAAGGCACGGCCAACCGCGAAGTGCCAACCGCGACCGCATCGTGGGCGGCCTGCATGCAGGTCTACCACTCAGTGAGTGTCTAAGGCGCTGGACGGGACTTGTGGACAGTATGACTCCAATCAGTGATTCGTGCCCACAACCCATGACGGCATGACTAATGAGACCCTACCGCTTATTGCCTTTCCATGGCCAAATGCACATTACTTCTGGTCGCGGCTGCACGGCGCACCTGTGTGGTTCCTCGTGATGTTGTCACATCGAAGCCACGTCGTTGTTGCAGGCAGATAATTTTGTTTCATTATCGAGCCCAACTCATGATTATGGAGACCACCTTTTGTCTTTGCAATCGATGTAGACATGCACAACACGGGACGGAGGGGCTCAACAACATCTAGCAGGGACCGCAGTCTTGATACGCATGTATGTCCAAAAAGACCGGTCACAGAGGTTCCGGAGCACACATACCCTTTTTGCCGAGACACCGGGTCTAAAGCATGTCGCGGCAACTGAGGCGCATTCTCGTTGACCTGTATGGTTGGGGTAACTGTGCCAGCCCAGACACGACGTCGAACATGTGCTTAGCAGGGCAAGGAATCCCGATTCCTTGCCTGCATTTGGAATTTAACTGCAAAGGAGCCGCAGCATTCGCTGCGTTCAACCTGTTCATAGCGCGAAAGCAACAGGAATGATGCATAGCGGGGACACTAACGAACCCGTCCACACAGAGAAGTGACGGGAGGTATTGGATTAGGCGTCTTGTGTTGCCACTCGATCTGTTCATATGCACAGGATACTAAATCGCCGACGGTGTCGGGGAAAGATTATGGCCCGTCACCCACTTGTATTAGGCGCTGGCTGGCTGTCAGCTGCTCACAACGCTGGATGGTCCAATATAGTCATTACAAGGAGCCGACACAGCCAGGCTGGGGCATAACCTGCAGAAAGCCATGCTGCGAGATTGACCTTCTAATAGCGTGACCCAGATGTATGATCGACACTTGTTTGGCGAATATAATCACCTGTTCTGCCACGTCATAGGCAAATTACACATGGTGTACAAGGGGGTGGGATCGCATCACACGTTGTGCAGCTCCTGTGTTTTCCAAGCCAACTGAGCCATAGGTGATAGTACTCTCTCTCACTTCAAGAATGAAATCAGCACCAAAGTTGGTTCTCCCAGTGCACTGAAGCACATAGTATTCATGTTTGTCAGATTGGGGGCCGGCTCAGGCCATATAAATATATCTAGCTACTCTACATCGTCGTTCCTCATGATGCAAGACCATTCGACACCAGCCACTGGCTCGACTAAGCACCACATTGAAGATGGACTCACCAGTCTGTACAGGCGCCAGCGGGGTGGATCTACAACGGTCCAAAGCGGCACATCCTTGTCAGCAATGTGTGAGTTTGTTCTTTCCCGCATGTCCTATGTCCGGATCTAACGGCGGTGATGAAGAGAAACGACCACGTCAAGTGCGACGGCGAGGACCCGTGCGGGCGTTGCAAGCACAAGGGCCGTCAGTGTACACCTCGAACAATGACATCGAGCGCCTGTCCAGCGTTCGAGATGAGACCCCAACGTTACAAAACTCCCGCACACGACGGTCCTCCAAGTCTCGAGAATGGTAAACCGTCGGCTACGACTCAGGAAGGCCTCAGAATTAATATTTTTGACGGACGATTCTCCTTCCCTTCCCGTAGCCAAGCGGCGAAGCTGCAAGACTGGCTGACGAGCTTCGAAATCAGTGTCTTACCCTACCATCCGGTCCTGACGCCAACAACCTTCAAGGATCTGATTCCACAGATCATGGCTCAGGTGCATGGCGCCACCACAGCAGAGCCCGGCGGGCGATTGGAGGCTTGCATCATCCTGAGACTGGGCGCCGCGGCATATGAACCGTTTTGTCCGTATCCAGATTGGACCTCTGAGCTCCTGACAGACGCTTCGATGTTGTCTTTGAACACTGTTGCCGACCTTCGTTTGTATATGCTTGCCATTCTCCTGATCATCTACTGCGCCACCTCTGGGGATGGATCGCATTACCGTTACATGAGCACTGCCGTCCGAGGTTTGCAGCACATGATGTGAGCGCCTTATGGAAGACAAAAATATATGCGGCAAAACTAAAGCAATGTCACAGGGAAAACAATATCCTGGATCTGACGGACCCTGATAACCATGTTCTAGCTTGGGGTTTTGTACTACTTTACTTGTCCGCGCCCGCTCTTCTGTGGTATCAAGTTGGCTTCGTTCGCTGACGACCTCTCAGTGAAATAATGCCCAGGTCGCTGCTTGTCGGCATACGGCCAATTATGCAGCATCTACCACCGGCGCTGCCACCGGACGGGCATTTGCACTCGCCAGCTCGACGAATGGCTGAAATCCTTGTAGAGATTTGTCGTGCAAGCCCCGTGTCGGAGAATACATACACGCAGATGTTGACCGATCTGAACCGACTCACCGATTTTGTAGGGCCTATGGATGTGGAAGCGACCCCACGTTTCAAAGCTCAACTATACGCGTTGAAAGTCTTCGTTGCCCAGGCTTCCAAGCAAGCATTCAGTTGCACTTGGTCGAATAATGGTCCGCTAGCGAATGTCAGTCTGTACGAAGTTGGCGCATTACGAAGCTTTTTACAGACCGTGCGCAACGTTGGCGATCATGATCGACGGTTGTTTCTGGAACGGTGAGCTATTCAAGGGGCTGCGACAGCAAACGCTAATGACTGTCTCGTAGGGAGTACGAGTTTGTCATGCAGGCGGCCTATGCGCACGCTCACCAATTCATCAATTTTGAGACTTGGTCACATTGTTCTGCTGGCCTGAGGGAGTTCTTGAGGAAAAATCCCATGCCTGACGCGAAGTTTGAAGGGGTATTGAGGCTTCACTCTCGCTTCGCTAGGGTGCGAAATGAGATGCCAAGAGACCGAGACGGGACTTTTCTGGTTCTTCCACCTGCATGAAACCCATTAACTGATCGGTTTCGTGTTGTTGAAAGGTCGATGCCGTACCGAATACATTGCACTTCACAATCTGGTTGCTCTGACCATTCTGTGATGAACTCTAACAGCGGGTTAGATGCGCAGTGACCATTCCAACATATCGATCGATTCTGTACGAGGCTATCGGTGGGTTCGCTACCGCAGCAACATCTTCGAGATGACTCAGGTCCATGTGTGTTATACCCGCAATTAAGAATGATAGAGTTACACAAGCTTCCTCCTCTCCAAGATATAATAAACCCAGTGTATAGCAAGTGAGCAACAGATGCGAGGCTTAGTCTCTTGGGATATTCCTACTGGGCGTAATAAAATGTAAGCGTGGCAAACATGTTATTCTACTGTAAGCCCGTCGAAAGCATTCAATGAGTGACGGTTTGTTTGTTCAATATCCCTAAGATGATAGCTCGCCTTAAGCATCCTTTCCAGCTGGCAATGGCAGATACCTACAAAGCTACCGTTTTATTTGTCGACATCGCCATCGAGGCCTTGATCTACATCAGTCTTGAATGGTAAACCACCCGGCGCGTGGCTTCGGCGCCTCTCAAGTTCGAGGGTCTACTTCGGCATCTTTTCCCACTCACCCGGAGTACTCTCGTCTGCGCGTCATATCGGCACCGTTGAAATCTCAGCAAGTCAGCGTTGTCCTTGTATTCCTCATGTGCCAGTACCCTGCGCGACATCGAGTGCTGCTGCAAGCCAGAGTACGGAATGGTTGCATTAAACTGGATGCGTAACATATGAAAGCCCAACTGTCCTCGACATCTTTGGCTGCGACACGGTCGACCGTATTAATATGAGTTGTAGGCCTGCTGCCGATACGCGCACAGTCATTTCCAGGCCCACACCTTACTTCTGTTCCAGAAGCTGTTCCGAGGGGCAAGCCTCCAACGCACTGCGATACGCATTTTGCACCTCTATCCACTCTTTGTCGTCGACCTGAAGAAGCCGAAATCCAGTCCTTTCAGCAGTGTCCCTGCAGAGAAGCAGATTGTCCTGGGGCTTCCGGCCGCCGTACGAAAAATCTCCGAAAATAACAACCCACATAGACGCTATGCCTTCTGGCCCGAACACCCACTCGGCGAACTGGCGAAAGTTTGTACGCAAAACGCGCCCACTACCACTCAAAAACGAGCTCCCTGCCCGGGACCCTGACCGTGAGGGGATCAAAGCCCAGGATGGGTAGCTTCTCAGGTCCGACAACGACTGGCGGATATGGAGAACCTTTAGCGTGTTCTTGTATCTGAAAGGGAGCAAAGCATATTTCTATCGCAATGGGTTAGTCAGTGGGTTATCGATTTTGGGAACTTGAGACTTACCAGACGTTCCGGGGCGTACCCGATGCCAACATACTCGAGCTCGAGCGGCGCAAAGGGGCTCTGGCAAGGGTCGTCCCGCATGTCGCGCGCGCGTCGTCCGAACATGGCGGGATCCCATATTACATGCGCCCCCTCAAAGTAAGGGGCCATCATCTCCGTGTTGATTGCGCTTTGCTGTTGGACGAGTCTCTTGAGAGTTGATTGGTGGCAAGCAATACAGTCCCATAGCGCAAGGGAGTCTACTGGGCCAGCTTGGCTCACGAAGAGTTCCTCAAGGCCTCGAAAAGCGCCCAGAAATTCGACGAGAGTGTTCTGCGTCCACAGAGGCGATACAGTCTCTGAGTGGAGTTCAAAGGTCGTCAACTGGATGCGACACTCAAGTCGCGCTGCACGTGCCAGGAATGTGTCCCATCCAGGACAATTTCGCAGCGTCAGCGATACAAGACTTTCAAAGCTGATCATCTTCGCCAGTGATGCTGTTACTGGCACTTGGGAGAGGACTAGTGTGCGGATGTCCGGTAAGACAAGGGGCGATAATCGATGGTCCGGCCCGAGAAGTCCTTGGACAAGAAAATTTTGCGCGGCAGTATCCTCGTGATCACCGGCATTATCGCTAGCCAAAAAATCCCATGTATCTTCCCAGTTGACGAAGTCCAACTCCAGCGTCTGCAAATGTACAGAATTGGCCCGGATGGCGACAAACAGAGCGTCAAGGTGGATAGGGTTTGGGGCCTTCCAAGTCAGACTCCGAAGCTGGCGGAAGGAGGATAAGTCTATGCTGCACCTTCTGTGGAGACATGGAGTGCATGAGTAGTCTGTTATCAGACTCAAGGATCGGATTTGGGACTGTGTGCGCGGAACAATCCCAGTGGCGCCGAGAATATCTGGTGGGATGCAAGTTCCTAGCGTCCAGCTGCACGCCTTTTGTAAGAACGACGTATGTCAGTCTGGGGATCGAATTCTTAGCCACCTGAAATGCTGCAATTGGTCGTCCTCCAGACGGCTTAGCCACGACAGAGCCTTGTGCGTGATCTGATCGAAAGGTGTTTGACAGTAGCTGCGATCATGTTCGGACATGGCTTCGAGCTCCTCGTCGGAGGCCAATGGATCAGCGTACTGTTTGTTATGGGGGCAACGACGCGCCGTAGCATACAGGACGTCGGCGTGGAAATGGAGTTGCTTCGCGAGTCGGAGGCAAGGTTGCGGCAAGCCCGCCAGGGGCAATCTATGTAAGTCATCCTCGCTCGGTGGCTTAATCGTGACCGACTGCCACAACCACTTGGTGGCAATCGCGTGATGGTGTCTTGAAACTTCGGAGAGTGCTATAGCGTCTACTTTTCGCAGCTAAGTGACTTGTCAGCACTCGTCTTGGACGAAATGCGATGCAGTGACAGACATGGCGAACGACGAGTTCCAAAACCTCTGGCGGCAACCTGTCCAGCATGTCGGGTGGTAATGATTTCTTGAAACTTCGCTAATCGATGGAGCGACACGATTTATGGGCCTTTTGGTCACAGTTCTGCGGTATCGCAGAAGCCGCGACGCCCTGGAGCGGGAGAATCGACGAGCAGCAAACGCCGACCGTAGACGCGTGGTTGCCCTCAATAACTCACTATATTCGGAGGCTTCGTTGCATGCGTAGAGTAGAGTGCGGTGCAGGTTCTGCGACGAGACCAAGTGGCAGAATGGACCGGGCATGGAAGGTCCGGGGCGTCGGTCCTAGAGCCTTCCGCGGCCGTTTCTACAACATTCTTCCGCGAAGCAGTTTCGGCTCCTCCACGCACTGCAGCGTCTTCAACGACAGAGGACGGACCGTCAAGCTGCGGATCGACTCTCCCGCCGACGCCAGGACCTCACCCAGAACGAGCCATTGCCGGCGCACAGACGAGGCTGTCAGCGTTGCAGGGAAGCGTGGACAGGGGGTCAAGCGCGATGGTGTGGAGGATCGCGGCGTGATGGTTGATGGTGTGGGGCAATGACCCGGATGGTGGGCTGACTGGCAGGGGTGTCTGCACCCATGTGCACACCCTTGTCTTACTACCCCTTGCCCAGGACATGGTGCCACAAGTCGCGCGCGATTCAGAAACGGCTGCAATCCTTCTTTGCCGCTTCCGCCGTTCCTCTGCCCCTCCTCTTTCCCAACCCGTTCCGGGGCGGAAGGGCAAGCCAGTATGAGTGCATCGCCCTCAAGGTCCCCTACAGTACCATCACCGCAACCTGAGTTGGGAGACCGACTTTACGTTGGACACTACGCCAGAGTCCACGCAGTGGGGGCCTTCCACGATTCTGGGTTGCGGTGTTCATGGCAGATCTCGTTGACACTACGACAAAGGCATTTTGAGAGGCACTGCATTTGTTACCGCCCATGTGCGCGTCGTAAGGGCGTGTGCTCTGTGCGGCTGACGTTTCGTCCGTTGCGAGCCGCCTTCATTCGGTGTCCCCAGTCCTCCAGCAGTTTCGCCAGAACCTGAACGTGGGGATCCCCGTCACAAATTTGCCAGACGGAGGACAAGCAAGAGAGCATCACAAAAGGGCTCGTAATGTGGGTATGAGCTAGAAAAAACGGCGAGGCATATAGCCAGAATTGAAGCTCTGCAACGCCGTTTAGTACAATCTACAGTCACCCGCACATCATACAAAAATGGCACTTCCTGCAGTCCTGTGCCGACGCTGTTCATCTTGCTCTGAAATAAACCGCACAGCAGCACCATGGCCGGTCGACAGTATAGCGTGCCGCCGTGGTTGCAGACAGGCAGTGGGAGATTTTCGGGTTTCACGCGAAGTCTGACAAGCCGGCCTCCACTCCCACCTCTTGACACCCATGCCACGCCGATGCCCTCAGTAATAACATCAAAGACTAACAACTTATTGGACTGGGCGGAAGATATGAAGAATTTCCGTATTCTTCGCGACAAGAGACCGCGGGTTTTCTTCCAGCAGTGTTGGATCAAAGAGTTTCCGGCCTTGAACACTCGATTTATCAGGAGAAAACTCCTGCATGATGAATACTCCCAGGGCGGCCCGCGTTATCTCGAAATGCTGCAAGAGACTCTAGACAACTATGGCACTGCAGCTCTTTCACTTACAATATATGACTCCTTAGAAACCTGTCGAAAGGAAGGCTTAATTTGGCTTCAAGACAATAAGCCTGATGTTTGGCGGGACGTGATGCAGAATATGGCAACGCTTTCAAAAAGGCGAAACACAGACGACCCTGAGGGGATGTTCCCGGCCGTGGCTACACCGGAGTTTCTAGCAAGCATCGACTCCGATGATCAACTGTGTCACTATTGCAAGGCGAGCTTTGACGAAGGTACGACTATGTATCGTAACTATTGCTCTCGTCATTTCACTTGCTCAAGCTGCCTGAGTAAATATCCAACCCAAGCAGGGCTTTGTAACAGCTGCAGCCCGTTTGCAGGGTACAATAGCTACGGTCGTTATGAATCTTTTGAAGATGTCTGGTATGGTAGAGTCTGTAATTGAGATGGTGACTCTGCAATGTTGAGTTCAAGAGTTGTATCCAGAAAGCGTTTCACGATGTGCTTGGTACAGTGTTCAAATTCTTGGATAGTGGCAGGAGTTCAGATTGTAGCGTGTACTGTATTATAATTAGTGATTGTAATCGCAACCACAGACCTTGTAACATGTCGAATGATAATTACTGTTCATTCTGCCAGGTCGAATTCCACCGAGGTCGCGACCTGCACAACTGCATTGGTACGGTGCGGGGTGGGATCGTAAAAGTGCACGCCAGGCGAATACCGGAAGAGGAGCAGCACTTTTGGACGCTTCCGGTTTCCGCATGCCCTTCGGCCTCGATCCGGCCACCGATGGCTGGTTCCAGAGATAATAGTCCCAAATTCGCTGCACCAACACCCAACTCCTTTTTATAAGTCTACCCGTACAGTATAGTCAGATTTACTGCTGCTTCCTCGGGTACAATCTGTGCCGGCAAGCTAACGCTACAAGGATGCATGCCGTGTTCTCATTCACTGGGTTGGTACATGTACTGCTCTGCTTATGCGGTATGTCAAGTGTTGCAAGAGCGAGCAGTGCGGATCCAATTCATTACAGCTTGGGGAGCCAAAGCAGTGGTACCGCCATTTATTACACTCCATTAGTCAATCAATCAAAGACTTTAGAAGAAATCTGCGATCAGACCGCAGCAAGATATTACATATTGCTGCGTATGGGAGAAGACAAGACGCAACTTCCAGCTATGTCTAGGAATATAACCAGGTGCCAAGAGATGGGCAAGAAGGTCCTGCTAGAGATTTTTGCAACAGGACAACCGTCAGACGAGGAAGCGACGCAAGCAGCGCAGGGGATGTGGTCTGCATTTGGACCCCCCGGTACACTCAGCTACTCTCAGCGACCGTACGGTAATGCGACAATTGATGGCTTTCACATCGGACGGCTACCCATCAAGGACCCCTTTGACCCCCCGGTGAGCTATTACCGCAGTCTTCGCAAGTTAATGCAGAAGGATACCTCGAAAAGCTATTCAATAACGCAGTTGTGGTACTGCGACAAGCCCGTATCCGATGACGTTTTGAGTGAGGTGGATAAAGTTTTTGTGAGCGTGCCTCACGTTGGATCAGAAACGTCTTACGAATGCCTACGGAAACTATCGTCCAAGTTAGGCAGCGGCAAGAGACTTTATGTCAATATGAGTTGGGTGCCTAGTACTTCTATTACCAGGGTCGTGTGCGGCCTCAGATCGTTGGCTTTACCGAATTTCGGCGGTGCCTGGTTTAGGTGGGGGGCCGGAAATACATCTCTGCCCGCATTCCAGGACCGAGTTCGACGTATCGGATCGGAACTAGCCACAGCATAGCGAATGGTAATGCTCTTAGCTTCGCGAGCATGGACTGCCACAAATCATGGGGTTGGCAGCGCCATTCAAGAACGTAGAGAACCAAGCATGACGCCATCTGCTTCATTGACAGACATCCGCTAAACTAGCCAAGTCGAAGCATGGTATTCAGCTACTGCTATCGCTGTGCGAATGGAATGTTCTAGCGATTCGCGTGCCAGTTGAGAAATATTGAACTTTGAACTTTGAACTTTGAACTTTGATCGCAGCATTGGATGGCCCCTGTCCGCCCATTGTACTGTATTGTATCTGTCTTAAAGTCCAAGCACAGCATGTGCAGTAATGCGATGCTACAGTAGATCCCTGTATTCCTGCCGCGACGTTTGGTAACACAAAAGGAAGCGACCTTCGTAATCTTTTGCAGCCAATGCTCATTGCCCCATGATAGCATCTCTCAGACTCTGAGGCTAAGTGCGGGTCCTTGCGCTGCTCTTAGCCTTTAACCCAGCATTGCGAAACATGGGATGGGGAACGAAACACGATAATTTCGTCATGCATCAGCCCAATGTTGAACTGGTAGCAGATCGTATTCTGTCACATCTCGCCACCATGCTAGCTACATCGGAGGATTTGAATGCTGTGTTGGCTTGTCCGCGGCATACCAAGCATTGATGGTTGGTGGATGAATGCGATTTTAAATAGACTGCGGAGGGTTTCCGTGCGTATGTCTATCTCTCATTAGATTCACTTCCGTGTACATGACAAACTCCGTCACCAAAGTACGTAGCTGTCAAGTTTTGTTGGGAGACAAAGTGTCCAACGTCTGGCAAACTGCCCGAGTTCAAGTTTGCATGTAGCATGCTTGTATACAGTAGTAGACTCGACTTTCAACTGGATCGAGATGCGCCTTGCTCAGTACCACATAGTTTTGAAAGGGAAGATCGGCTCAGCTTCAGTCACTCTCCCAGAAAGTCACATAAGCCATTCTACTTATTGTACAGTAGTTTACCCAGGGTCCGCATTTTGCCCGTCACCACTGCTAAGATTATCCACTTTTGGAGGATATATTGCAGCTCGTCCTATGGTGCCAAATAATGGCGTAGTGTAATGTAAAGGTTGATACGCCAGACACCAACGTACGATCTCCTCCTGCCGTATTCTTGCGTCGGAAAAACCGCAAAGATAGTGTGCTGTACATTAAAGCCTCAATACTTATATCTGCTGCAGGGCACCCTGTATACAGATATCAAGCCTTTACGAGCAAGCTGTATCTACGGCTGATCCAGCATTGGTAAATGATGCGACACGCAGTATTGAGCAGTCTTTTGGCAGGCGCTTTCGCCATGCCAAATGCATTTACCCCTGGTGACCCTCCTCCGAGCGTGCCACTTGCCCCATTTCAGTGGGACCTTGGCGCGCAGGAAGCCAGCATTATTTGCAGTACACCAGGGAATACGAACATTTCAGTTTTTGGTTCAGTCACCGCATATGGACTTGAGCAGGCAGAGAAATATCTAGAAAACCTCGGAAGCCAGCCACGAATGAATGCTGGGCCAGCGTCTTGCAGCCGCGTGAGCTGCTCTCACTGGACTGCTGTGTTCTTATGCAACGATGTGAGTCTCGAATTCTGTTTCGTTCTGCCTGCTTTGGGCTGATTCAGATATTAGGCCAAGTCTTCCAAGACATTAGAGTCGTGGGCTGTGGTAGCCAATGCATTGAAAGCTATCCGTGACAGATGTGGCATCTTTCCTCTCACGGATTGGCCCTTGGGTGGACAGATTTTCTACAAGGCGGGGTGGAACGTGATTCTACGTGAGTCTGACTGCTGAACTAGATAGCTGTATGTTGCTGTGCCATCATCAGCACTTGCGACCCAGGCTGCCTGAGCACAGATTTCGGAGTTGTAGGTAGCTGTTACTCTGCCAGCACAGCATGTAGCGACGAACAGGATAGCAAATGAATAAGAATAACCTGCTTCCAAGTAGAACCGTGCGTGAAGGCGTGCGGGCGTTTAGCCGAGGTCTTTTTGATCATTCCGGATTCGTCAGGGCTCTCTCCAGTGGCTCCAGCCGACGAATTAAGTCGTTTCCTGGTACAACTTTGGCGGCCAGTTACAGTGATCCATAGAGAGGATCCAGCCACGTCGGTCTGAAAAATCAGCCCAAGCACAAATCATATCAAGTGCTGCTCGTGAATGCCCCTTTACAATACAGTACAGTACGCATCGGCGAGGAAGAGATTATCAGAAGGGCCAAATATCAGTGGCCGCAGCGCCCCACTACTATTCTTGACTCTCGCAAATAGCTCTGGAATCCAACATCACAATCCAGGACGCCGCTGACTCCATTGCACACCCAAGCGATAGGTTCCCCTAGAGGAATCTGTCGTTTGCCAAATATAAATCTTAGTCCTTTTTTCTCTGCCAGCGTCGCCTCTGCGAGTACCGAGCCCCAGGTTGGCTGCTCGGGGACTTTGTGTTCTCTTTCCATGTTCGTCTTCCCAGGCTCTCGAAAACAATCTTGACGAGACAGCCGCCGTGGGGTAACCGGTGGCTTGTTTGTGTTTTCCTCTAGGCTCTGGCTAAGGGAACTTGTCATAGACGGTAGTTGATGATGCATTTTTTCTTCCTCGCAACTGGAGTTAGTAGTCGCAGTGTTCATGATTGCATCGCGCCGCAAGCTGCCTCGCTGTATTCGCGCGTCAGGTAAAGCTGCAGAGCGCAGTGTTATGGTAATAGCAATGTAATAGCTATTAGAAAGCAGGAGTACGAACCAAAGTGCCATTTCCTCGGCCCAAGCGGGATGCTTGTTGGTCGCCGGAGAAGTTGTCCATCTCCGAGAGACTGCAATCGCCAGCTACTACAGTACGCATTTGGTAGGACGATCGCTAAAGTGATTAAAGCCACTGTAGGTGCTGGTGTTTTCAATGAAGGCTTGTTCGCGTTCATCCGCGTGCATGCTCCGGTGGATGGAGGTCCTTCGTCGATTGATTTCTTGACTTTTGTCGCTGTCCCACAACAACGCTGTGGTACTTACAGCCAGATTCTGATGTTTCAGAGCCCGCAGCCACGTCATTGAACCTCACCCATTGTCAATGTTGACGGAATTGGCTGCGTAGCTAGAAGGAGCCTTTCGGCCGGTTTTACCAGGGTAGTGGCCAATCTTGCCGCCTCACAGAGCATGCTACTCCATATCGCCTCCTGCCTTCGGTCATGCAGTACCGGCGCCAGAATTGCGACCACTGGACATGCACAGAAGGAGCAGACACAAGAAGATGCGCACAGCACACAAGTACGCCCGATGCAGGCTCCGAGACTGAAACTCAACGACTTTGAGTGAAGAATTCCCAGGACAGCTCACGATGGAGGCACGTCCATGTATGTGATGTAGAAGCGTGGAGTGAGCAGCTGCGTATACTGTACAGCATAGTGGCGAGTGGGGGCAAATGCAGGCCATTTTCATGTTGAGCTACCCTTTACAAGAACATCGTCCTGCACAGGTCCCGTAGCTGCCATTCTTATACTTCCACATCCAGCATTTAGAGTCTGATGACTTAGTGTACCATCCTACAGTAGCTAAATACATGATCTGCCAATTGGGCGCAATATTTGGTCAACATGAAGTTGGTGACTTGCAATTGAGTTAAGCTAGTTAAGCTAAGCCGGACCACAATCTCTGCGAGGCGACAACCTGCGTCAAGTCTACTTTGAGTAAAGATCAGAGACGCCGAGCTCAAATCTTTTACCCATTCGAATTTTGAATGCGACAAGTCGCAGATAGATGCCATACATGCGACCACACTCTCGCGCACAGCTCTGCAGCTCGCAGCGGAAAAGGATGGAGCGACAATCATGGAGTGGGTCGATACCCGACTCAAAGCCGAACATCCGAGGCAAAGCTGGTCATATGTGGGAGGACATACCCCAGTACCTGACGAGATTCTACAAATAGCAGAGCTGGCGAAGACATTGCTACGTTTCTACCATCTGCCAGGGTAAGAACCAGGAGGCGCTGTCTAAGCGACGGAGCACCAGTGCAGGCAAAACGGCGTATGCAGTAACGCTATGTGGTCCAGTGCATTGGTGTATTGAGTTGCAATCCGAGTGATACTTGAATGATAGTCAAGTAATCTCCACGACGACTCTAGTAGTCTCCAGCAGCTTTCCTTGCTGTTGTTGATCCAATTTTACGTGAGTGTGACAGCCCTTGGAGTCTAATATTGTCCCTTCTCCATTCTCCAAAACCACATTTGACACACCATCGCCGCACGAGGCTTCAATTGAAAGGCTTCCAAGACAGGCTTTCAGACATTTCGCCGGCCAGACTTCTCTGCCGGGCGGACCACCCCGCCATCGTCTCTCGTCGGAGTCCCATGTCAGTGAAGGGTTTTGTCCAGACCTGAGGTTGACAGTAATGCTCAGGGCGGTGAGATTGACGGTTCTTGGGATATTATCCCCGCCCACTGCCGGAGCCGATGGTGCCCGTGGTCGCCCTTGCGTGCCTCGTGCCGTGAGAGGATACCTGCTGGGCTGTGAGCCACTGGAAGAAGCTGCCTGGCCGCCGCTCCACTCAGAAGCTCTCAGGATTCCTGGCTTTGCAGAGAAACTTATGTGGCGCTGGGGCAAGGCTGGGACCTGCCCATCTCTCGTTTCAGTTGGATTCGAAGCTTTTGTGGAAGGTTCAGGTGTGCAGTGGTCACTGCTATCCCCCCAGTCCAAGCTAGAAACTGAGGAATCGTCCTTATCCATTCTTCTTCAATGCTGTTTGGTTGATGCCCTATGACATGGACACGACCACGCGCGGTCTATATATCTGTAACACAGTACATAGTTGGCACCTAGGTCCTTCTTTAAGAGACTGAATCAGCACAGAAACGTAAATAGACGCCACAAAGCGACATCCAGCCATACAGGACCACAATCCGGCTCGGCGTAGAGAGCCCGTGAAAGACGTAACGGCATCTAGGTTCCTGGTGCACTTGCCCAATTAGGGCTCTTAGTTCAATTCTAATAGACCAAAGATGCCGCGGAGCCAAAGTGCTCTCAACAAAACGAGGTGACACCCGCCCATTTAAACATCTATTAAACTAGACGCGCCTATTCTTTTGCCCTGTTTACAACTCTGTGGCGCCTGATTCTGCAACCAACTCAGCTGTAGACATGATATACTCCTGGAAGAAAACAAAGCAGCAAATTGAACATTATGCCTTGTATTTGACTATTGCAGTTTCTCTGGTGTCGATCTCTGCAAGTACAGCGTTTCACTTCCTGGCGCGGGAGTCGTTGCAGGAATTCGTGGCGGCTATTGTTGCTGTGATATGTACCTCATCACTGACTCGATTTGGAACACGGGGCATCGTTACCCGAATGCAAGAAAACGATTATGAATTCGCAGCCGGGCTATTCAGCGGCGTTTTCGGGTACAGTTGATTATTTCCCCCCATAGATCCAGTACTGAAGTGTTGCTAGAAATATTGCAGAGATTTGCTTCGTGATCACAGCTGTGGTAGATGGTAAACATCTGATTGCTAAAACGGCATTGACTGGTTCTATCGTGTCCAGCTGCCTTATGACATTTGGCACCTGTCTAGTGTGCGGGGGAATTTTTCATAAGCAACAGTTTTACCCACTCGTCATAGCCCGACTGAATGCGCAGCTGCTCGTTGTGAGCTTGGTGAGCGTGACTCTCCCGACCGCGTTTCAGCTATTTTCCAAAGGTAGCTCTCTCTGGAGCCAGTACAACAGGACACAATTCTAACGACACGTAGAAAGTAGTACGGGGTTGATTGCGGTGTCGCGTGGCTCGGCAGTGGTCCTCTTAGTTGAGTTCTTTTGCTACCTCTGGTTTTTCTATCACACCCACGTGGACATTGCCTCAGATACGCCGAGCATACAGTCGGCTCTGGTAGCGTCCGGATTGTCAGCAACGCATGCTGTCCCGGAGCTGACGAACTTACTCAACGAATCCAAAGGAGCATGCTCACTACGGGCTCTTCGTGAGGGAGCCCTCGAATTCCACCCGGGCATAGGCAACACCCGCCGTCCTTGGTATATGGATGCTCTAGTTCTAATATGTGCGGTTGTTGGCATGGTGTTCGCGTCAATCTTCTTGCTAGAGGGTGTTCATGCTCCTACACACACGCTGCATCTCTCTGAGAGTTTCGTCGGACTCATAGTAATGCCCTTAGTGTTGGCGTCAGTTGAGTATCTTTCGCATGCACTGCGGTGTCGCCGGGAGGGTATAGCCTGGATAGTCGATGCGGCGTTCGGTTCCAGTATTCGGATATCACTCTTCGTGTTCCCCGTCGCTATTATAGTTGGTTGGGCTACTGGTGAGGTTATGGACATGATCTTCGATGGCTTCCAGGTGACTATCATTGGACTAGCCATATTTATGGTCAACCACGTGATTCACAATGAATTCGCGCATTGGTGGGTTAAGACCTTGCTTTTATTGCGCTTGTCAGCTGACCGGAATAACAGGCTCGAAGGAAGCATGTTCGTTGCGTCGTTCCTGTTGTTCGCCATTGCTTCAGCGTACTACCCAAATGAAGCATAGCTCGATGTGCCCATATCATGGCACCTTGAGTTTGAGTTGCCAAATGATCTTGTAGTAGCCGCTATCTCATGGAGTTGTATGCTAAGAGCCTCAGAGCCGTGTTTCTCCGGGTACAGCACCAGGGAGGGTGATGAAGACAGGTTCTGCTATTGTAGCATATTTTGAATGATCAATTAGAGTGGGAATAGAGCGGGTAATAATCGACCTCAGGAATAGCCCCAAAAATGTCTGGTCTGCACCATACTAAAACGTACAATAATGGGGCTCTCTATATCGCAGAAATTCCTCATGCTTGTCGTTCCCATTCCTCCAGTTAAGATGAAGCAGACTCGGCGGCGGCGTGCTTCAACCGCTTCGATTCCAAACAGCATTTGCGCATGCAGGTACTGTTGCTACTTCATGTTTGGCAACATGGCAGTTAATTTTCCTGCTGCATTTGGCTTAGCGAACTCAATGTCCCCTGGTCGGGGCAGCCGCCCCAGTTCGCTTCCTCTCATTGTAGCTTTATGCCGTTTTAGGACCTTGTGTGCGGCGCCACTGGCCTTAACCGTTGTGAAGACCCGTCTCCAGTAGCGTGGCTCGAACGTTGAAGCTTATAATCCACCTTGAGCACATTGTTTCGCGCTGATAGAAGGCACTGAAGCGCATCTGTGCTTTTTTTCGTCATTCACAAGAGGACGTCACAAATTATGCCTCCCCTGGTCGTACAGCATTACGACGTCGCGCTGCACGCGGGCGAGGCCAAGTTTGAGCTGCCTTTTAGGCTGGCGACGGCACAACCAGTCGGTGGACCGATTGAGGCTGTTATGATGGGATTGCTCATGGATCTTGTGCTCCTTGTCGCAGTATTCATTGTCATTGTGGCATATGTGGTCAGCTAGAAATGCTCTCCGCTACCGTACAACGTGCTGGCCAACAAGCTGTGTTACATCGCTGACTAGAGCGACTTGCAATACTAGCCAGAGCACTCACTTGATGAGGCGTTCAGTGATGTTAGAATCTTCATGAATGAGAATCGTTGTGGTGCTCGTGCTGTGAGGAACTTCAGGCCCAACGCCTATTACAGTGCACAAGCCAATGTGACAGGACGCGTCGAGACCTTCCACGCCAAGAGACCTTCATGGCAGCCACATGGCCGACGTGAAAGCTACGTGGACACTGCAGCTGTTGCCGGCAAAAGGTAATCCAGAAGCGGGCCCGTGGAAAAACCACATCGTGGACTTGCCACCGAGGTAGGCTCTATTTACCGTGAATCCCATCCTTGACACGATCGCAAAACTCGAGTCCAATCCTGATGCGATACGATGATGAGGTAGGCGCACGAGAGTAAGAAGCAAGGAGCTTCTCAAAAAGGGCTGCCGCGTGATGCGCCGATGGCAACATGAGAGCTAGATCACTCCGCATCGCTTCTTCTGCTTCCCGTATCCGCTCCAGTGCTTCCCTTGCGTCCGATAACCGAACACCTGCCCGACCCCAAGTGTTCGGATCCACTATTATTGGATTGAGCAGGCGCTGAATGTCGAGACGAACTCGAGCGGCGCCGCTAGCTTCCTCGAGAGAGTCTGTGTGCAAGACAGAGTGCAGAAGATGTCGATAAAAGGACATGTCGACTGTTGGTGGGATGTCGCTCTGTCCGACGAGGCAAAGAGCAATGTAGAGAAGCAGAACCTCAGATTCTCCCTTGTTTTGCTGGAACACGGGAGAGGAGCGGTAGAACCTTCCAGCGGTTCGAATGTGATCAAGACCAGCGGTAGAATCGCAGGAGCCCTTTGGATCGTAAAGAATGACGGGGTATCCATGTTGAACCCGCCCAAGAATCCAATGGTCGTTGCTGACTTTCACGGGCACCAGTCTCGTGACATTTTCGCCCAAGGATTCATACGTAATCGTGGAGCCGGGCTGTGCAGCCTCAAAGCCTGCCGCGAAGTCGCAGATGCATTCGAGAGCCTGAAATACGAAATCGGGGCCTAATAGGTGCCCAAGCACTAGGCTCTCCAACCATGACTCGAGCGCCTCGTCCACATCATCGGTGAAAGGTCTCGCGCGCCTTGGTCGTTTGGCGTATGGCTGCGGCGGAAGGCTTGACGAATGGCTTTCTTGATTGCTCATACTCTCCTCAGAAGTGGGTGAGCCTGGCATCATGATCACTGACGGACATGGGGAAGCTGATGCCACGCGCCGTTTCCTCTGGTGGCCCGGATCGTGATGTTGGGTGACGATGCTTACCCGCTGGCGGAGGCATTTAGCAATGGATGCAACTTGAGTTCTCTTGCGGCGTCTTACGCTGTGTTGACGGGTGGGTGACGCTCTACTGGCTGACTCTGGGGGCATGGAAACGGATTTGGCGCCATACTCCGCATGACCGGTGGATGTTGGGTTGGTAGGTGCGGATGATGCCTGCAGGAAGTCACGGGGCACGGAACGCGTTGCTGGCTTCCCAGGACTGGTCCGTGAAGACGTGCCGGCTGTTTCACCCTTCGCCATGTCAGCCATAAGGCCCGCCGGGAGTGCCGAGTCCTACCTGGAGGTCCTTCAATGCCGCTACGAAGTCGACAGGCGTCAGCCTGCCTTTGGCAGAGCCTCGGCTGTAACCAGACACCCGTCGGATGTGCGCGTTTTGCAAGGCTTCCTGGACTGCTGACCAGGGGAAGAGTTGGAGCGCTCGCATTGCCGGCCGCTTCTTGGTATGGTCCGCAACTTTGCCCTTATCGAAGTAGTCCTTGACGTGCCTTGTCTCAAGGTCCCAAAGAGGAGTACTCGGGGAGCAGCAGTCCCAGGTGCATATTCCCGCACTCTCCTCCAACATTTGCTTGAAGACATCCTGCCGTAGTTCGCCACTGTCAAACAAACGCGTCACCACCGTGTTGAAGTCCATTTGCTTCTCCTTCGCGAGTCGGGATCGCACATGGTCGACGTAGTCCAGAATACTATCCCGAGGGCCAGCAAAGGTTCGACATCGCGGGAGGCCATCGCTCGTCAAGTTAAGCGTTTCGCATATGTCTGGCGCGGAACGGCTCATTGGTACGGATTGTCGAAGGCGAATGATGCCGAAGTTTGGCTGAGAGCTGTCGTCGCGAAACCCGAACTTGCCAGGGTGGTGAGATTACGAGGGGACCAAGCTCGACCCTGATTGGTCCGCGACATAAACAAAGGCTGGATCACAGAGGGGAAGAACGAAATGCGCGCAGCACCCTAAGTCAGCACTTCTGCCATGTTTGCTCGTCTCTATCAGGCCTTGCAGCGAAAGAGCACCGAAACGCAGCGTGCCACACATCGGCGGAACCACGCGCACAGTGACTTGTGCGATCCAGTGACGGTTTGTTCCGCGACTCTTGTTCGCTGCGATGGCCCTACTGACAGCTCTAGACCATGGCGCACACAACGTGCACGATCGGCGTGGATCTCGGCACCACATACTCCTGCGTTTTTGCGAACGGCAAGCCGGTTCCGATAGAATATGGCGATGTACAACGATCTGCTGTGCGAGTATCGCGGACCAACTGGACGTTAGTGTCAGCTTCTGACATTGCTGACGCCAAGAGGCCACATTTGACCCTCTGGAAGAGAATCCTCGGACGCGGCAGCGAGGACGGTCGGCTGGCACGAGACATCGAGTCTATCCCCGCCGCAGAATTGAGCGAACACGGCGCACGTTATAAGGTTCATGACCAGTACGTCGAGGCGGAAGAGGTTGCAGCGTTCATACTTGGTCGAATCAAGGCTGCAGTATGCAACATGTATCGCGGCCAGCCGCTGGAACGAGTGGTTATTGCTGTACCCGCGCATTTCACGCAACGCCAACGGCAGGCGACACTGGATTCCGCTGAAGTTGGTGGATTCGACCCGGCCATCGTCCAGCTCGTTGAAGAACCAATTGCCGGTGCGGTCGACTTTGTCGAACTCGACATGCAAGAACACCAGAAGATTCGCAGACTTGTGGTTCTCGACATTGGTGGTGGTACCACTGATGCCAGCCTGCTGTCCTTTGAGGCCTTGGGCGAGAAACACGCGTACGGCGTCCTAGCAACGTCGGGAGACAATCAGTTGGGCGGCAGTGATTTCGACAAGGCGCTAGTGGACTTGGTGCTTTCCAAAGCGGGAGTCAACCCGGAGAAGGTCGATCTCCGGAGATTGATGCTCGAATGTGAGAGCAAGAAACGAGCCTTGTCAAATGCGGATCGTGTTGTGGTCGAGCTCCCATCTCTGCAGGACACTGACGATCTTGATCCCGTGGAGATCACTCGGTCCATGTTCGAAGAGTCATCGAAGCCACTTCATGACTCCATACGACGTATACTGGAGGATTTGGTTGATCAACGCCAGGATGCGAAGAATCCTGACGTCATTCTTCTCATCGGAGGGGCCTGCGCAATGCCTTCAGTACGAGATATATGCAAGAGTATTTTTGGAGATGCCTCCATCAGGACCAACGAGCCCGAGAGGAGCATTGCCAGAGGTGCCGGTCGCATTGCCTCCGATCCGAATATTCAGATCAACCCCGTCCTTCCGAGATCTGTCGGCGTTGAAGTGTACAATACGGATGGAAGACTTGTCATGGAGCGCATAGTCCAACGCAACTCCCCCCTTCCGATCCGCTGTGCACATTCGCTGAGCACTTTTGAAGAGAACCAAGCTGGTGTCAAGTTCAAGCTCATGGAAGGAGAGATGGATGACGGCAGTTTAAATATAGAGGTCGGATGCTTCGAGATAACTGGTATACGTGCTTGTCCACGAGGGACGCCGATCGAGGTTCAGATGGAGATCATGGCCCCTGGAAGCATCACCATGACGGCCAAGATACGACGGAAGAAGGGAAAGCTAACTGTTAAGCCAACAGCGCGGGTCGAGCGCCATCATCTCGACGAGTGGATAAGACGTACGCGACAGCGGCTCGGGCTGGCACCTAAGGAAGCAGCAACCGACCGACAGGAAAACGGCCACGCAAACACACGTGCCACAGAATCTGTGCAGGCATCAACATTCGACACAGACAGGCGGGCCGAAGATACCCTGTCGGAACCGGACTTATCATCACCACATCATAGTGCTGCGATGTCGCAAGGCGGCGAAATTGGCAGTGTGGTACAGAACCCAACGGAAGATGGTGCGGCCGTTGAGGAGGCTACAAGCGAGACTCGCGCCGCTGCAGCGAACACGGAAGTGGTCGGTGGCAAAGGATCAGAAGGTGAAGATCCGGAGACTGATCATACAACGAAAGATGGTGACAACACCCGAGACAACAAAGGCCATGAGAATGTTGAACCAGTCGACAGAGGTGAAGTTGCTGAAATTGGCGAGACAGCTCTGGAAGGAGAGGCAGTAAGACAAGTGGCTACGAGCGACGAAGGGCCTGGAGTAGGCAAAAGGGTCACGACTCAGGATGGGGTACAAGATGGCGAACTGGCTGAAGAGACCGAGCCTGCAGCCGAGGAAGATTCCCAAGCTGCTCAGAGTGCGGCAAGTGGTGGTCCTGGGGGTGCGACTCGCCGAAAAGCTGCAGGGGACGAGCGAGCCGAAAGTGGCGAGTCGACGGGTGGTCAATTAGGTCCAAGTGGAAGCAAACATGGCAAAAGGCCGTTGGCAAGGAGCCCAGGGGATGAGCGGATACGCAAGAAGTTTAAGCTCCCGGTTGGAACGCCCGCGACTGGTAAGAAGCGGCGATAGCTTCAGACAGTAGCAACAATGTCAGGTAACCTGTGACCTGCACACCTATCGATCAAAGGCGCATCGCACTGAGGTGTCTTGTCCAACCTTACAGATGCATTTCGGAACGTGTGCATGGAGCGAGACTATTCCTTACACGTAACAGAGACACTGCACTCGCGATCCTCGCCATGTCCTCAAATTATTGACCTTTGATAAGATTTGTGACGAAACCTCAGTCCGAAATACTGTGCTGCATGCAATCGAATTTGCCAGAACGGAATGAAAGGTCCTACACATAGAGAACTGCGCACTGAGTAATGTCATCAGTCGGAGTTTGCAACCCACCAACCGTTACTACTATGAACCTCGCCGATTCGCGAAATTTGCGCTGAACATTTGCAAGCCGTGCCTCGACATTTCGCACCTCCGTGACACCCCGAAGCAATAAATTTTCGCTGCACACTTTGTCTTATTAAGAAACGTCGACCGAAGGGAACTTTGCTCCAAGGGAACTTTGATCCCAGAACTTTGATCTGAGCGAACTTTGATCCAAGTTAGGAGAGCTACGGGTCACACGGGGTAATTTCCAATGCACCTCATGGCACAACGATGCCAGCTGGAGACCTTCAAGGAAGCATGCTTGTGACGATCTCTCTGAAATTACTACTGTAACTGGCGGCACTAAGTGAATATCGAATTGCAATAATGAATGTGCTGTGCATCTGGAAACTAGGACCAGGGGTGCGCCAATTTGCCGCAAAGGCCACCACTATGCGCACGAGTAATTCGTAAATCTTGCCGCCTTGGTCTAGATATTTGCCTTGCATGGTCTTGGCGCTTGCGTAGCAATAATTTAAGGTTGCCCAGGACTGTGTATATGCCTGGATCGTTATCCCCCATTGTTTTGCTCCAGAGATCCAGGGCTTTTCGATACAGGCTCTCTGCCTCATCATGCTTTCCTCGGGTTTCCAACACGACTGCAAGGTTATTCATGCTCTGCAGTGTTTCTGGGTCTTCCTCACCAAATGCGGCAGTCCTGCGTCGCAACGTCTCCACGTGCACTTCTTCGGCGTCGTCGACCTTCCCTTGGGCATTGAGTAAGCAACCGAGATTATTTCTCACAGTTAATGTCCGACGATCATTTTCCCCAGCCATCCTTTCCACCATCTCGAGTGCATTCCGGTAGATGACTTCGGCGTCGGTATATTGCCCTTTGTTGTCAAGCACACAGCCAAGATTGTTCAGACTGATCAACGTCGGCCCAGTCATGCCGAAAATTTTCTGACGTCGGCTCAGGGTGGTTCGGTGCATGATCTCAGCCCTATTCAAGTGGCCCAGGTTATCCAGAGTGCAGGCATAGTTGTTCATGACATCCAGCGTCTCAGGGTCTTCCTTGCCCATAAGCTTCTCCATGCCTAGAAGGACGGCCTCATACACCTGCGCTGCCTCCTGCTGCTTCCCGCTGCTGTCCAACAAATATGCAAGGCTGTGCAAAATGGTAAGCGTAAGATGGGCATCTGCGCCGACAATCCTGGTTGCTAATTCGGCAGCCTCTCGGTAAACTTGTTCTGCCGCAGACCATAGCTTTTCGCGGTCCAACGAAATTGCGTATTTGTATAACTCGCTTACCGCCTCCGGTTGTTGCTTCCTTATCGCGTCGTCTCTGAGTGAGACAAAGTCTTGCACCCAACTTCCCGCATGGGACCGAGACTTAGAGTCACTCATTGGGGGCGCACGTGGAACCGCTCCCTGAATGTGAGCGGTGTAGTACAATGAGCGATAGGGAGTGGCCCTGGATCACAAGAATGATGTATTTTATAGTGTACTGCACAGTACCTGTGTGAACGCTATGCCACAGGATGGAACTGTAGAGCACAATGCAGAAAAGTGCCGTCGGGCGGGCTCGGAGCCAAGACGGTACTGAAGCCGTCTGCAAGACTTATCGACTGACCTTGTGTGGATGAGCCTGATACATGAAGTCAGAATTTGGCTTTCAGCATAGTACGTGTTCAGTCAAAGGTGGCGCTGCAGTACTGCGCTATATAAAAGGGTACCAGCCAATCTCCAGCCAATCTGAACATTGCCCGCGAAGTCCCTTGGACGACTCAAAATGAGTAGATTTGGGAAAACCGAAGTTGTAGCCGTGCTTCATGTCATTCTGGCTGTTGTCATCCTTGTTATATCATCCAAAATGCTTGCCAAATCTCAAACCAGGGAAGGAATATTCAAGCTTTCGGTATGATCGCCGCCACGCCCCTAACTTGTCAGCGACTTACAGAGCATGTCAAAAGCTCGACACGAAACAGATTCCACGGGATATACCCGATCCCATAAAAAGCGTCGGAGCACAAGTGACGAAGGCCGGCGCCACGCTAGCGGCGGAAGCGAGCGGTGTCAAATCTGCTGGAGCAGATCTGGCAAGTTCTGCTGTCGCCGCCGGTGCTACCTTGATCAGCAAACTAGGCCCGAAAGGCGCCGCAGCTGGTACGAAAGAGGCGTGCGGGAACTTCAGCGGTACCTGGGAGTGCATATCCTTTCCAATGATGATGGCGGTCATCCCATTCACTATGGTTTTCGCCACACTGTCGGCTGGATTTTGCATTCTGTCTGTAAAGGTGGCTGCAGTTCCCTTCGTTGTTCCTCTGTTCAGTGTTGTGTCCTGGATGGCGTCTGCAATTTGTATGTCTATTGCCTTGGCTATTTTCATTGTTGCCTGGAGACTGCAAGATCGACTCCAAGAACATCTGCCCACGACCTTTAGCACTGGTTTCGCGCTGAAAGGAGCCATCACAAACTTCGTAGTCGCCACTTGTCAATTTCTAATCTCTTGCGTTGGTCCTTGAAGAAATGGTCTAGATAGTTTACAAAGTAATATGCCGAGATCAAAACTGCCTTGTCCTCGCTTGAGCGTTTGTGGAGCCAAAAAGTGTGTCAAGGCAAAGGTTGCTGTTCACTGCTGTCGATAGCCGACGATGTGCCATTCGACACGACGCGCCGCAATTCCACCACATCCACGTAGGCTTATCGTAGATCTTCTTTCCGTCCGTTCTCTCGCAATCTGGGATCAAAAGACTGCGTTCAGATAAAACCTAATAAGACGGATGCGATTCTATTGCACAGTCATCAAACACCTGGGGAGTGAATAATGGATAATTGCTGCACAGTTGCCGCAAGAACCTGGGACCCTGATCACGATCGGTGGGGACTGTAAATACTGAAGACCTAGGTCACGGTTTTCCTGGGTGACACTTCCACTAATACTACAGAAATGGTTATGCTTCGCTCCCGAAGACTTGGTACAGACATCCTGGGTGCAGTGGTAACCACCAGCGTGTCCAATCCTGGGTGTCTCGCTTTCCCGACTACATACGAGGTCCTGGGCTCCAGCCACAACACCTAGGCTTCGTCAAAGCATGTTGACACTGGAGCCAGTCATTGACCCAGGTCCACGACACCTAGGTTTCGACAGAGCATGAATTGACACATGTGCCCAGGACAATGCATATGCCCAGGATCTTTGACCCAGGTCCACCACACCTAGGTTTCGGGAGAGCATGAAGTTGATTCCGGAGCCCAGGACAATGCATATGCCCAGCATTCTTGACCCAGGTTCACCACACCTAGGTTTCGGCAGAGCATGAATTGACACATGTGCCCAGGATCTTTCACCCAGGTCCACCACACCTAGGTTTCGGAGCCCAGGACAATGCATATCCGAGGACCTTTGACCCAGGTCCACCACACCTAGGTTTCGGCAGAGCATGAACTTGACACTGGACCCCAGGACAATGCATGTGCCCAGGATTCTTGACCCAGGTCCACCACACCTAGGTTTCGGCAGAGCATGAACTTAACACTGGACCCCAGGACAATGCATGTGCCCAGGATTCTTGACCCAGGTTCACCACACCTAGGTTTCGGCAGAGCATGAAGTTGACACTGGAGCCAAGGACAAAGCATTTGCCCAGGATCGTTGAACCCAGGTCCACAACACTGGAGCGCAGGACTATTGCGGAAATCCAGGATCGGGGCCCCCAGGGTCTGGCAAAGCGCAGACTGCCAGTTGAGCCCAGGACCGTCGCGGGCACCCAGGATCATGGGCACTGGGCTCCAGTAACTTCACGCTATGCCGAATTAAGTACCGCAGTCCTGGGCTCGACCGACAGCTTGTGGGCGTCATGATCCTGGGTATTAGTTGGTGTTCTGGAATCAGTGACAGCTTTGCTGCTTTTTGCCCAGGTACACGATTCTGGGTGTATGGTCCGTTACTTTGTCGGTGAAGGGCCCCGCCGGTACCCAGGACCTAAAAGCACTACCAATTCGGTGCTGACAAGGCTGAGTTTTAGACGGCCAAAGCCCAGGACCAGCATTAGCCAGCGACTAGAAAGGAGGCTGGACTACATATTGTACTGTGTACTGTACTGTACTGTACTGTACTGTAACGCAAGGCGAGACAAGTCTACACAATGCCCCGCTGTAGCATCACTTTACATCTGTGTAACGTGCATATATGTCCTGGTTTTGAGATGCTTCCTCCAGTAGGCTCCTGGATATTTTGTATTAATCTGTAATTACTTCCCCACTACATTGGCGGCGTTCAACAACCGTAGATGCCATGGCACCGTATCCTGTCCATTTCGCGCATCGGCCGCAATAGAAGAGGTTATGGCCTATTTGTACATACCCAGGCCAGGATATATCGTCCGTTGACATCAGCTTGGCCCAGGCGCCGCATCGTAAACACCTAATCCACCTCAAGATCGCCATGCCTTTCATTTGGTTTACCGATGAGAGTCTGTCGCAATGAACTGATCTTCTGAGGATCTATGCCGGGTTGATCTTGCCAGAGGTGCACTTAGAAGGTGTGGTACGGTGGAACCTGTGTGCAGAAAATGTCAGCTTGCAAAGATACGGTACGGTACGGTGTCATCTGCCGCCACGGATCGTCGGATACTTCCACATCCAACAGGAAAAGCCAAAAGTTGACTATTAGCTGAAGTCTGCAGTCCACCCTGGCCAGGCGACGCATCGATGCAGCCTGACAACGATGGTGGCATCGATAGCTTAAGAAAACACTGTAAAACTCGCTACATGACGAGTTCGCGTTTGGCATTTTGCATACCGACGATACTATCTGCATTCGGCATTCTGTACAGTCCTCAAAGTATACGGCGGTGCATATTTACTCAACACCAGCTTCAACATCTTGCATCTGTGCCATGGAGCGAAAGAAGCCCTGGAAGAATGGCCTCTTGGAATGTGCTTCTTGCAGCATCTGCCTTTTGGGATGCTGTGGTCCCTGCGTCCGTATGCTGTGCTATGATCTCATCGATCGTGTAGTTGCTAATAATGGCCTTGTTCTAGTGCATGGGAAGACAATAGGTCTTATGGAAGCTTCCAGCACACGCACAGGTTTTGCTTGGTGCGAGTGTATGATGTTCCTTGGGGCGCAATGCCTCGGTGCAGCATGGCTGTATGTCAGTTCTTCAGACCTAATACGGACGACTCGCTAAGTTTCAAGGTACAACACGCTCAAGCGCCGTACGATCCGGAAGGAATATCGTATCGAAGGTGGCGCGTGCGGTGACTGCTGTGCGAGCTTCTGGTGTCCATGCTGCGCACTCATTCAGCAGCACCGAGAAGTCTTGAGCCACAATATCGTTATGGAGGAGTACCATGCACCAACTCCGATGGGCATGGAGACTCAGGCAGCAAAGCCGTAGCATGGTCGTACTGGTATGCCTGCCGCACAAGCGTACACTACCTTGGACACGGCAAAAGTGGTCTACACCGACTTCTGTACCTATGGTGACGGACCTCGTTCGCCTTTACCCAGGTGTCGTACCGTTCTGTCTCCGTTTCTCCTACAGAGGCGGCTTGTGGCAGTAGATATCTGTCCTAAGACCTACACCATGTCCTGTAGTGCCAAAATTTCGAGTGACAGCAATCCAATAGCACCGCGTGATAGGCGAATATTAGTTTCGACAGCCGTCGACGATCACTACGATCCAACACGTTCAGATGAGGGGAGAACATTTGACGACCATTGCCGAAAGCCTTGACAGGCGCAGTCCTGGTGTTACCAATTTCACTAGAAGAGTGCACAATGATGTAGTTCGCGGTATGGCTCATGTGGACCACTCGTTCGCCCTACGTCGGCTGCGCGGTACCCATAACGAACGACATTGTAGATTTCGACGAGCGAGCGTGGCTAGCTGAAGAGCGAGCCCAGGTCCCTTTGCGCTTGTCATAGCGTGCGAGATACTTCGATATTGCGGGACGCGCGAGGCTGGAGCACCACGTGATTCTCGTCAGTCTTACAGTACCGTATCCCCTACGTGTGTCCAGCCGACCGGCCAGGCTGGCAGGGAAGTGGATTTAGCTGCGCACTTTGCGCGTCGAAAGTGGCCAAAGGCACAATGGAGTCGTGCGTTCAGGGAAGAGGGTGTGCTGGTTCGTAGAAGTGGGTGTGGCCATGGCACGAGAGGGTGGTGCCGAAAAATGGATGTGAACAAGGGTCGATGAGGTGGTGTTGTCATGAGAGGGTGCCGTCTTGAGAGGGTGCCGCCAGGGGTGGAAAGAGGGTGTCGTCTTGAGAGGGTGTTAACAAGGGGGGAAAGAGGGTGTCGTCGTGACAGGAGTGTTAACAGGGATGAAAAGATGGTGTCGTCTTGGAAGGGTGTCAACAGGGACGAAAAGAGGGTGCCATCTTGAGAAGGTGCTAACAGGGATGAGAAGAGGGTGCCGTCTTGAGAGGGTGCCGCCAGGGAATGAAAAGAGGGTGCCGTCTTGGGAGGGTGGACTCCGTCTTGAGAAGGTGTTGACAGGGATAAAAAGAGGGTGTCATCGTGACGGGGTGCTGCCAGGGGGTCAGAAGCGGGTGCCGCCTTGAGAGGGTGTCAGCAGGGGTGAGGGCCTTCCCAGGGGATGGGAAGGGTGCCTGGCGGCAGGTGCGACAAAACGGCGCAGCAGAAGGTGGTGTCGTCAGAAACGTGCATCGCAAGAGGGCAGAGGGTGTCGCCAGACTGGAGGTTGTCCCCGAAAAGATGGTGTCCTACAGAATAGGAGGAGACCTCGATCCCTGACAGGACAATCCGGAAAGGGCTCCAAGTCTCCGACACTTGCTACCCCAGTTCCCCCCGACCGTCTGAAGGGTTTAATCATTCAGACCCAAATCACAGGCTACTGACAGAAGCCATGAGATGACGACATCCCAGCGCAAGTGAATCCTGCATCAACTAAAGAACGTTTTTCACCCGGGCCGACTACCAACTGCTGATGCCAACAATCCATACGTTAACGGCTTCACTACATCTGCGGCCACGTACGATGGCAATTGTGGAAATCTAAATCCAATACATTACATTCTGAGTCCCTGTTTCAAGTAGGTGAGGCATCAGGTGAAAACAAAGCATTCCCGCTCATTTTAAGTCTACTCGGCCTGACTCTAGAAACGCGGATAACTTGAACGCGACCTGCCTGCCTCGGTCATTTCCATTACCTACTTGTCGCTGGGACTCTCCTCAAATCCCGTGCTCACTGCCCCCGGTCCTCCGTTCACGTACGTCTCCATGTCCTCGAACGCTTTAGCGTCCAGAATGTAGTCAAAGAACTCCTCCATCTGCTTGTCGAAACCGTCATCGAGACCTTGACCTAGGTCAGTTTCGACTGAGAGAACAGCTGGTTCGTAGCTTTGTGGCCTTACAAGAATGGGCATCTACTCTTGCGTCGGCTTCGTTCAACTCACCCGTAGTACTCTTGTCAGTGTCGTGCGTCATAATGGCTCTGTTCGATGACCTCAAAGTTGCCGTGCCCCGCGGGTGACGATACATGTACACAAGTCTAGGTGCTGGTGCGGACAAGATTGACGGAGGGGTTGCGTTATATACGCAGCACATAAATGCCGCTGTACCCATTTCCAGACCACGACTTAATTCGGCCTCAGAAGCTGTTTCCAGGGACAAGCCTCCGACAAACTTCGATGCCTATCTTTCCGCCCCACTTTTCGTCCTCTAGCTGGAGAAACTGGGAACAATTCCCATCACGAACACCCCAACAAAGAAGGAGATTGTCCTAGGGCATCCGGCGGCATACGACAAATGTCCAAAATCAACAACTCGCAGGAAGCCGTACCTTTCGGTGATAGAACTTGTTCCGCAAGACGCGCCCACTACCACACAAGACCGAATTTGTCGGTCGTGACGCTATATGTGACGGAATGAAAGCCTCGCATGCGCAACTCCTCCAAGGTCCGATGTAAACTGACGGATCTGGAGTATTCTCGGCGTGTTTTTCGTCCTGCAAAGGGAGCAAAGCGTATTTCTATCGCAAGATGTCGGTCACAGAGCCAGCTGTTGGGGGCAGTTCATGTCCTACCAGACGTTCCAGAGCATACCAGATGCCAACATCCTTGGCCTTGCGCTTCGCAAAGGTCTTCGGATATGGCACACAGCCACGGGTTAGTGCATCCAGACGTTTGAGGGCCATGACGACTCGGTCATGTCGGTGGCGAGGAATTCGTGCAAAGGCGTTGGTTGATGGAGGGGGACGTTTCCGTTGACACACGGGAGGTAGCACACGCTGACGCGACCACCGTGGTTCAGATCGGCCATGACAGTGTACGTTACCGCCCAGTCGTCCGGCAGTCGTCCGGCGCTTGTTGCAGAGCAAATTGCGGCCGGGGGTTTAAAGTGTTTGTAGGGGTCGTGGACCAGAGATGAGATGAGCGCAGGCCGCAGCAACGAGTCTTGTCCGCCAGGATACTGAAGTTGAACTTCAAAGGTCAAATCCGGTGCTATTCCATCGGTTGCGCGAAGCTAGCAAGTTTGAGCGTTTCGTCCGAGTCCAAGGAGCTAGCATACGATTCTTTATGGGGGCATCGGCGTGCGCAGCATACAGCACGTCGACGTGGAGGTGTAGTTGATTCGCGAGTTGAAGGCAAGGTTGCGGCAACCCCTCTCTGGGTAGCCTTTGAAAGCCATCGTTACTCGGTGGCTCAATTGTGACCGATTGCGGATGGTGCTCTCCCTCGCTAGGTATGAATCGTCAGTAGGCTTCAAGTAAATGCTATACATTGAAAGACATGGCGAGTGGCAAGCTTAACACTTCAATCGCAGCTTGGCCGGCATTCTATGTGCAATGCTGCGCCGGGGTTTCAAGAATCGATGAACGGCCCAATTGACGGCGCTTTGTTCAGAATGTGGCGGTATCGGACCAGATCGCGGTACCTTGATGCAGGACGATGCGAACAGCGAATGTTGGTGGTAGATGCTGTCGTGGCTGGCCAATTACTTATTGTTGAACGTTGCTTCTTCGCAGACTGAGGTGAAGTACAGTGCAGGTGCGCAACGGGAGAGGTAAGAGAACAACTGGACACAGAGGGTCTGGGGCGTCGGTCCTAGACCCTTCGCGGCCGTTTCTACCTAATTCTCATGTGACGCGAGTTTCGGCTCCTCGACACACTGCAGCGCCTTCCACGATGGAGGATGGACGGCCAAGTTGCGGATTGACTCTCCCGCCGACTCCAGGACCTCCCCCAGAATGAGCCATTGTCGGCGCTCAGACGAGGCTGTCAGCGTTGCAGGCAAGCGTGGACAGGGGTGTCTAGTACGATGGTGTGGAGAAAAGGGGGGTGAATGTTGATGGTGTGAAGCAAAGAAGCTGGTGGTGAGCTGAATGACAGGGGACATAGACCCTTGTCGACACCCCTGTACTACCCTGGTCTTACCCCTTGTCCTGGGCGTGCGACAAGTCACCGTTGCGGCGATCCAGAAACGGCTGCAATCTGCCCCCATTCGCGTCCCGTGCTTCACACCACACGTCCTGTGAGCTTCACACCACACGCCCTGCAAGCGTTCATGCTTCACACCACTCGTCCTGGAAGCCGATTTTACTTCACACCACGCTTCCTGCAAGCCGACTTTGCTTCACACCACACGTCCAGCGAGCTTCACACCACACATCCTCGAAGCCGATTTTGCTTTACCACCACTGTCCTGCAAGCCGATTTTGCTTCACACCACTCGTCCTGCGGGCCTTCATGCTTCACACCACTCGTCCTGGAAGCCGATTTTGCTTCACACCACGCTTCCTGCAAGCCGACTTTGCTTCACACCACACGTCCAGCGAGCTTCACACCACACATCCTCGAAGCCGATTTTGCTTTACCACCACTGTCCTGCAAGCCGATTTTGCTTCACACCACTCGTCCTGCGGGCCTACATGCTTGACACTACACGTCCTGGGAGCTTCACACCACTTGTCCTGCAAGCTTGCATGCTTCACACCACTGGTCCTGCGAGCTTCACACCACACGTCCCGCAAGCCTGCGCAGGGGATGAGAAGAGGGTGTCGTTCAAACCGATACCTCGATACATGCGAGAGTGATCCGTGAATGGCTCCAGTGCTCCGTAGCTGCTGCCTAATTCCCTGATACGTCTCGAAGCGTTTCGTTGCTCCAGCTTCGGATCACACGCAGGCCTCTACGAGCCTTCGGCCCATCAGGTTCGTTCTACCATGCAGGAGGCTTTTCGTAGCCGTGACATTCCTTCCACCGATAGGGGTGAGATCTGGTATGAATGAAGCAATTGTCACGTCACTGGGTACAAATTGAAGTGCCCAGGTGAGTGGTAGCCAGGATTGTATGAAGCTATCGCGACTGCCTTGCGGAGGACATAAGTGAACTTCACGAGTGTTGTGATGATCTCGAATAGTGTGGACCCCTTCACCACCACCTTTTTTGCTCACGTCGCCCTGGCTCAGTCATTTCCCCATGCGGTTCACCAAGTGCTCTCACTTCATTGACCAGCTTTGTAACGGTCTCAACTGAGTGTGTTGACAACTAGCTGAGCGACTGCAACGAGTATCCTAAAGCTAAGGAAAAAGGAAAGAAAGAAAGAAGAGAAGAGAAAGTTGCAGAAAGGAACACGAGCTTTTGAGCGGAGCTCCGGAGCTGGTGTGGATCCCGGTCGAGAGCGGAGCCGAGACCCACACGGGCCCAGCCCGTTACAATACCCCCCTCCTCCTCCCGTTTTGAGGGGGTTGCCTCGATCCAACTTTCCCATGAACCGCTTCATACTGAGCCAAGGCTGTCGTGTCTGCGACAAACTTCACCGGTTCCCACGTTGGTTCTACCCAACCAACCCATTTGACAAGCACCTTCCACTGCCGTCCCACCTTCTTCCGTCCACGAACCTCCTCTACCTCCCACAACTCGCCGTCATCCGTGAGGATCGCCGGTGGTCGATAGTCGTCCGATGTCTGCGACGGAAGCGGATCGTCCGCTGCTAATCGTAAGAGAGACACGTGGAAAACGTTGTGGACTCCAGGCGGCGTGTCAAGTCGACATGCGTGCGACCCAACTGTCTCCAGGACTGTATACTTGCCCGAAAGCCAATCCAGCTTCTTGGATGGTCGATTGGACCGAATATTGCGCAGTCGAAGCCATACTTTGTCTCCTGGCTTGAACTGGTCTGAAGGTTGCCGTCGGGTGTTGGTATTCTCCTCTTGTCGTTCCTGTGCCGAAGCCATGGCAGCTTGCGCCCATTCCGTTGCCTCTTGGAGCTGTTGCACGATGCCTTCTGCTCTGGCCACGGGCGACTTGCCGTCCATCCGCAGCTTCTCTTTAACTTGGATGGGCTCGATGTGGTAGCCGTGCGTGAGAAAGAACGGGCTCTGTCCCGTGGAGGTTGCCGTGCGATTGTTGATGGCCATGGCGGCCGCCGGTAACAGCTCGTCCCAATCGTCCTGCGCATACGTCGCGAAGATGCGAATGTATCGTTCGACCTCTTGATTAGCCCTCTCCGTGGCGCCATCTGTCTCGGGATGCCAGGCCGTCGACAGTCTCTGCTTGATGTGCAATAGCTCACATAGTCTCTTCCACATCCTGCTGGTGAACTGCGTTCCTCGGTCGGTGACAACTGCCCCAGGGATACCATGGTGCTGAACCACGTTTCGCACCAAAGCTTTGGCCGTCGTCTCTGCCGTAATATCTTTGAGCGACTCGAAAATAACGCTCTTGGACAAGCGATCTGTGACGACCATCAAGTTGGTGGACCCGTTTGACCTCGTCGGCGGCAGGCCTGTCACAAAGTCGATTGACAACTCCGACCAGATCCGCTCAGGGATGGGCAGCGGCTTCAGAAGTCCGCGCCGCTTTTCCCTCCAGATGTTACTCCGCCCGCACACGTCGCAGTTCCTCACAAATCGGCGGGCATCTGCATCTAAGCCTGGCCAGTAGAACCGTCTACTCAACAGGGACTTGAGCATGTCCCGTCCCGGATGTCCCGCGAGTGCCGAATCGTGCGTTTCCTGCATCAGTCGGGTGCGTAAGGGCTCATAATTAGGCACCCAAATCCGTTCTCGCCAACAAAGTCGCTGGCCGTCGTCGATGGAGCACTCTGACAGCATAACAGGCAGACCCCACTGCGATGGTAGTCGTCTCTCGCCCTGCTGTACCGCCTTCCGGATGAGCCAATACCGGTTGTGCTGCCTCAGGCCATCATTCCATAATCTTTGCAGCTCCTCGTCTATGAAAGGGTTCTCGACTGACTCATCTTGCTCGGCCGGCGCGTCACCAGGCTGGTCAGTGTCTCCCTTGGTGACATAACCGCTTTTGACTCTCGTCACCAGACCACCTCCCTTGATTGGCTCGAGCAATTGTACGCGCCGTCCTCGGAGGCGCTCATCTTCGGCGCTCTGTGGCATGTCCTGTTCCCGTCGCGATAGTGCATCCGGCACCACGGCTTCCTTACCCGGTCGGTGCTTGATCGTCAAGTTGTATCGCGATAGTGTCTCAGCCCACCGTGCTTGCCGCTCACTCAGCGGTTGCTTCTTCGTGAAATATTGTAGGTTGAGATGGTCCGTCATGATGGTGAACGACGCGACGCTCCTTAGCTCGGCGTCCCAATGCTCCAGGCAGCGAATGATCGCCAACAGTTCTTTGTCGTGGATTGGGTAATTGCATTCCGCCGGCGCGTTCTTCTTCGAAAAGAAGGCGACGGGTCGCATGATGCCGTCATCACCCCGTTGCGAGAGTGCGCCTCCGGTGACATAACCAGACGAATCTGTCTCGACAACTGTTTCCCTGTCCGGATCCCATTGCGCAAGGACCGGTGCGCTGATGAAGCGCAATTTTAGCTCCTCAAATGCTGTCTGACACTCCTGGGACCAGGCAAACGTAGCATCCTTCTTCGTAAGCGCCGTCAACGGTGACGCGATATTTGAGAATTTCGGGATGAACTGCCGGTAGTAATTTGCAAAGCCCAGAAAGCTTCTGACTCCCTTCACGGAGCGTGGCGGCTGCCACTGTTGGATTGCTTGCACCTTCTCCGGATCCACGCGGATGCCCTTTCCGGCTTCTACAATGAAGCCCAAATACTTCACGCTCGTCGCTTCAAACTCGCATTTGTCGATGTCGATCTGCAGTCCCGCATCCTTGAGTCGCGCAAGGACTAGTTTGACTTTCTTCCGATGATCAGCGAGTGAGCCGCTCGAGTAGATCAGGATGTCATCAATGTAGGCCGAGCAGAACTCATCGAGAAACTCCCGTAGCGTGTGGTTGATGTAGCGCTGAAAAGTCGCGGGTGCCCCAGTCAGCCCAAATGGCGTGACCAGCCATTCGTAAAGCCCGTATCGCGTGCGGAAAGCTGTCTTCCACTCGTCTCCCTTCTCGATGCGTACTTTGTGGAACGCAGCAATGACGTCCAGCTTCGTCAGCCATTTCGCCTTCGACAGCGACCGCAAGGTCTCCTCAATCAACGGTAGCGGGTAACGATCTTTCTTGGTGATTGCGTTCAACCCGCGGTAGTCCACGCAAAAACGCAACCCTCCGCCCGGCTTGCGCACAAAGAGCACGGGCGCGGATGCCGGCGAACTGCTCGCGCGAATGAATCCCTTGTCGAGTAACTCGGTGAGCGTCCTGCGTAGGACAATCAGCTCTTCTCGTGACATGCCGTATAACGGTCCCCATGGCGGCTCTTTCTCTTTGCCGTTTGCATCCCTCTCTAAAATAATCTTATGATCTGAGCCGGGTCGATGCGGTGGCAAGCGGTCTGCCTGACCTCGGTCAAACACCGACAAATAGTCGTGATAGTGCGTCGGCAGCTTCTCTCTGGCGTCGGTCTTCTTCTTCGGCGCCAGTGCCTTCTCAATGTCCGCTAAACTTGCCGAGAAAACGCGCAGCCCGCGCTGGTCCTGTTTCTCCTTCCTCGCTCGTCGGACAAGCCCTGCGAAGGTCGCTGCTGGCTGTCCGGACAGTTCGTATCGCTCGTAGCGGTTGGGGTCTCTTTCTTTGACCCAATGATCCTGTGAGCCGATGTGCAGTAAGCCCTTCGAGGGGTAAAGGGCAACGTCCTCCTTGTTCATCCAGGTTCGCCCAAGCATGACTTCATCAGTCTGGTCGGGGATAATGTAGAAGAAAAATCGCTTCTTGCGGTATCCATCGATGTCGATGTCGGCGTAGGTCACGCCCCGGATAACGCCAGGCAACGACGTGCTTACCTCGTCCAGCGTTCGTGGCGTGATGGGAATACGCGGCAGGCGCGCCTTGCGGACTAGAGCTTCGTTGACCGTCCCGTAGCACAGACAGCCGGAATCGACGTGGGCGGTCGAATAATATTCTCGGTTGATCCCTATGTTGACATAGAAGGGCGGGCTGTCCATTTCGCGCTCCAACTGTTTCCACTCTGCCCGGGCCTGCTGGTGCTCCTGGCGGCGATTTTGGCCAGGAGCTATTCGTTTCCCAAATCGTCGTCCGAGGCAGTCTCATACTGACTGCTTCGCTCGTCCTCTTGCTCCTGGTGGTCTCTCGTCTTAAGTTCGACCCTGGCAACCTTTGTTTTGGGCTGTGGACGCTCCGGCTTCCCCGCTGGCTCTGGCTTCCCAGCCGGGCGCTCCCGCGGTCTCTGAGTGCAGTATGCGGCTATATGGCCGATTTCGTCGCACCGGAAGCACCTCCTCTCGTCTCGCGACCAACGCCTACTGTCCTTACGTTCGTCTTGTCGAGCACCAGTTCGTCCTATCTTGGTAGACTCCCAATCCATTTGTTCCGGGCTCTCCGTCCTCGATGATAATGCCAGCTTGGGTTGGTGGTAATGATTCGTATGTCCCCAATTCGGGTTCGCTTTCCCGGGATTTCCAACCTTCTCCTTCCTGTTCAAGCCGTCGAGCCTAGAAGATACTTTCTGTAAGGTCTGGACCCAGGCTGAGTACACTCTCCGATCTAAATCCGTATAGACTGTTGCGAGACGTAGCTGCTGGTTGAGTGCCCCTTCGAGGTAACTTATCTTGACATCCTCCGGCCAGGCCGCACCGCCCGAATCGGCCAATTCTCTCTCGAACCTCGGCAGGAAAGTAGCGAACGACTCGTTCTCTCGCTGCCTGAGGGTCCGCAGCCTTTCCATCGCCCGCGCTTTTGCATTGGGGTCCCCATAACACTCTTCCAAATATTGGAGGTAATGATCCGGATCCGACATTCCGTCGTTCCCTCCTGCTTCCACATACGCTATGGTCATCCGCTGCGGTGCGCCACCGAGCCTTGCATAGATGTAGGCGAATTGATCGGCCCTGCCACCTATGGCTCCTCCATCCACTCGAAGCTTGTTCTTCATTTCGCTGAGCCAGGCACGAAATTCCAGCCGGTTTCCTTCGAACCGCGGGGGATCCGGCAGAGTCGGTTTCCTCTTGGCTGGCGCGACTTCAGTCAAGTTCGCTCGACTGCCTTCCGACTGTGCTGTATCGACGGATGGTGGCGCGCAGGGCGTCTCCGTTGGCGTGGCGACAGCTGACTGGAGAGCGCGGATTTGTGTTCTAACCTCTTCACGGTCTGCTTCGCGTTCTGCACGCAACGCTTGCAGTTGTTCCGACATTTGGCTCATCATTTGCATGAGCATTTGGGAGGTTCGCTCCTGCGAGCCTCCATCGTGGTTGTTAGCCTCCATCGGGGAAGCTGTTCGTCCGGTCGTTCGTATCGAAATCTTTCGATTCAGGTCGGGTGTTTCGATCAGGCGAGATGTTTTCGATTCGGCTCGACTTCCTATCCCTTCCTGGGATCTTCTGCTACTCGTGGTGCACACGAGGCCTCTGCAGGTAAGCTGTGCTCCGTTGCCCCTAGGCAAGAGCCTTCCGCTACTCGCTATCCGAACGAGGTCCTAGCGGGAATCCGATACCGCACTGCTCGCAAGCAGTCTTCTGCTACTCGTGTGCTGCACGATGTCCTAGCACGCATCCAAAGCTCGGTCGCCCACAGGCGAGAGCCTTCTGCTGCTCGTCGCTTGACGAGGTTTTCGCAGGAACCAGTACTCAATTGCTACTTGCGCAAGAGTCTTCCGCCAATCGTCGTAGATGGCGGGCACGTGGGCTAGCCGCGGCTGCCCTACCTCTGCTGCTCCGTACGGGACGAAGTTACCAGCCTTCTGCTCTACCGGCTTGAACACTCGGCAAGCCGAGCAGGAACCCAACCAAATGACTCCGGTCAAATGGTTCTCGCCTCTCCAGGCACTCTCCTGCGCCGCCGGTCACGCACACTGAAGCGGTGCCGGCGCTGCTATTCCCGCTTGACGCGTACGTCGCGCGGCGAACTCCGCAGCGTATTGCCAATGATCGAGATCAATGGTGCGCTCGTGGAAAGGAGCTTTAGGATAATGTAACGGTCTCAACTGAGTGTGTTGACAACTAGCTGAGCGACTGCAACGAGTATCCTAAAGCTAAGGAAAAAGGAAAGAAAGAAAGAAGAGAAGAGAAAGTTGCAGAAAGGAACACGAGCTTTTGAGCGGAGCTCCGGAGCTGGTGTGGATCCCGGTCGAGAGCGGAGCCGAGACCCACACGGGCCCAGCCCGTTACAAGCTTACAGTATTGTCCTGTCATTTGTAGATCCTGTTGGCGACGCCATTATGTGGATGCTGCCCCCCTGTAGGTATCAGTGCCGAGTCAGTAGTCATGTTCTGAAAGTGTCTCCTTTGTAAACGTTAGCGGAGCGCCGTGCCACTGTGTCTAACTGGCTGGTTACCCCCTGTGATCATCAACTTCCGTGTGGCAGTATGGTAAGCATAGGGGCCATACAGGAGCTTACAAGGAGCTATCCAAGACACATACATTTCTAAGTTGTGCCTCATGAGCCGAGCTTTGGCCACAGATGTTTGGAGGCATAGCATGTGGAGAGCTATCGAGTGCGAGTGCAGAGGAGACTCTTCTGGCTTTGTATATAAGTCTTCATGACTATCCATCATAGTAAAGGACGCACGTCAGCAGTTGAACCTTGCGACTACAGACACAACTGCTCTCAGCTGGCACAATATGATGATTATAGCCTCCGTTCTTGCATTACTCATCGCCAGTGCTTACGCAGTTAGTAAAGCTCGTGTGCACAACAACTGCAGCTTTCCTATTTTCTTATCACCCGTCCAAGTAGAAGCCAATCTTCCCATTACAACTCTGCAACCTGGGAAAACCTACCAAGAAAATTATCGCCTGAAGATGGCCATGGCCGGCCGGCCTCCGACGGGCGTATCTATCAAGGTTTCGTCTGATCCTAGAATGGGCGATCGAAAGGACGGGAATGACCTCAGTGGCATTCCGTTGACGCAGCTGGAATATACATACGACCCTGCTATGTGGCCGGATTTGTTCTATGATATTTCGGATATCAACGATCACGAACCTCGGCAATTTTGTCATTCCGGGCTTAGACTTATTCCTGACAGAAAGACCTGTCAGACAATTACGTGTCATCCCGGGTGTGGCTCATTCTGTAGTCAGGCATACAATAAGCCAGACGATCTGGGAACGAAGGCTTGCAGCAGTGACACAGGAATAACTTTGCTACTGTGTAGTGGCCCTGGCTGATCGTGGAACCCTCTATGGACAAGTCGGATTGAGTAGGCACAGGACAGCAGATAAGTGAACAGCCTACTGGGATTCAGGCAGCCTCGGCATGGATGAGACTACGCGTCGTTTTCTTGCAGACCAAAATTCGATTAACGCTCTTTCGGCATAATTGAACTTGGCTGCGTATCGTGCTTGCTAGGAGTACTGTATGGAGAAGCTTTGACAACTAGTGGTGCTTGGCACAGGCCGCTGAAAGACGCGGATCGTTAATGTATGTAAAATCTGCTCACTTGGTCTTTGCTGTAATGCCATTTTACTAGCCGATAGGCCTTCACTCACACGCAGGTAGCGTGCTGTATTACATTTAGCGGCTGCAGACCGACATTCGGCGCGTCTGTCCAGGAGTGGGGCGGATTGCTCCCCTTGCACGTGACAGTGACAATGTCATCCTCCACGGACACGTAAGACACGAAGGCTGGTTTTCTTCGGAGTTAGAAACCCTCTCCTCTTCATTTTTTGGTCGACAAAGATGAAGCCATCGCACCAGCACCGCCGGCGAAGTTGTTCTTATCCCACTCACGCGACATAGAGGCACCATTCACCGAAAGGCAAACAGTCTTTTCTCGGAAATACCAAGTCTACAACTCTCACGTGGATGCCTGTGAGTACCCCAATACGAGGTTAGCCAGCGACGAAAGGACCAACGACCAAAACACGACAGTGTGTTTGCGTTCCTGGGACATGCTGATAGCATTGTGCTGACTCGAGCAGAGTTCAAACGGAGTGCACGATATGGGATTGAAACGAAAGGTTTCTTTTGTCGACCCCCCTACTCCAGGAGAGTCAGCCACAGCAGCATGCAGAGGTAGTTCGTGCTGCACGCACCCTGCTTGCTTTCCCTTGAAGGAACATGCTCTTTGCCAGAGATGGTTCTTCCTACGCTGGGTCCCTGTGACAGCGCTCATGGGCTCAGAGGTGCTGCAGGAATTGCGACAGCGGATGGGGAAACGCAAGTTCCGTTATTGTGGTGCTGTGACACCCATGGGAGTCTACGAGGTGCTGGTGAGCGTAGAACCCAGTGAGTTGCCGCTGTGGGCCGGTAACTTGGTTCCCGACACACTCTCCACGCTTTTTGACGCCGGCAATTGTGCAGCGTGGCAGTTGCAATGCTGCTGGGATGCACTCGAAGTGGACGTCGAGATTTGGCAGAAGTCATTGCGTGACGGAGATGGCCAGATCAACTTTGGTGATCTGGGCTTGGTCCATGATTTAGCCGCCGATGTAACAGCAGCCGGTTTACCAGATGGAGAGATATGAGAGACGAAAGGATAAACGACAACAATTCCTGTCGCTGGTGCTCCATTTTTCCACTTTGGATGATCTCGATCCTCTCCCCTGACACTTCTGCCCACACAATGATCTTGTCATCCACCAGCACCTAAGCCGCTATTCCTAGGCTTACGCTCCTCCTGATCGCCCCCGAGGGCCGTTTCAAAGTTATAGTCGAGGCGACACTGTGGGTATGCGGATCCAAGATAGAGGCAAATCGCCTTAACAGAGCCTCTACATGATAGACTTTATGTCGCACATAGAGCAAGCTTCATATTGCATAACATCTGCACTGAGAATATTTGCCCGCGGAAGCCGATGCTATAATCCGTGTGTTAAGGTCGAGCGCCTGCACGCGTTGTGCTTTGACTTCGGTTGAGGTCAAAGCTCAAACACTGGTTGCATATATTTGCACACCAGCTTCAATTACAGGGACTTTGCACCACAAAGCAAATATTTCCTTTGTGTATAAAGAGCAGCGCACTGTCGTGCGCTTGCAGATAGCACTTCAAGATAATTCTCATCAATTACACGATGCCAACTGTGATCCCTGTGGAGCCAATTGTCTGACACTTTACTGTAGTAGAAAATCGCGTTCTACACGAGAGGGCCACCACGTGTAGATTTGAGCTAAGAGCGAAGCGGGAATTCAAGTGGTCGCTGGCGGGGTTTGCACAAATGAAGTGGGGCGACTGGACTTCAATTCGACCGCGTCGGCTGCCCGCCAGACCCCGCACCCCGCATGGCTGCGGTTACAGTAAATTAGCCGCCCGAGCAGGAATACAGTTCAGTTCCGGTCAGCTCAGCCCTTGGTGACTACAAGTCACCCGTCAGCGTAGCATGGCCATGTTGGGATATTGGACCTTTTTCTCTATTTTGTCCCCTGGACCCAAGAACCAGCCATCACTGGTGACACTAAGGGGCGTGATTGGAGCGGCAGCGACTGTTCGTGATCGGTCATAGCCTCAATCGAACAAAGTGAGGCTGGTGGTGTTCAAGCACCCGATGGAGCGAGTGGCGGAATGGATGGAGCCCTTGCAAGCGCCCAGCGAGTGACACGAGCGAATGAGCATGAAGAGCGTACGCGCGTCGGATGCAGCTTGTCCCTTACTGCCATCTGGTTGGACTGTGGAACCTGCACGGCCAACTGTGGAGACACAGAACTGGGATGGTACAAAGACACGCCATCGCCCACGTTGCTCTTTGTCTTTATGCAATGGCAATCTCACACTCCTTCCTCTCTTGCGGACAAAACGTTGCTTGTTGCACACTTCAATCTCGCACGAACGTTGGACGATGGTAGCTGACTCCGCACTGGGGCGCATCCAGACGTTTGTCCTCTTGACACACCGCGATCGGCTTTGACAACATTGATGAACTGAGTGCGAGGCCATTTCCCTTTTGCCGGGACTTCCCTCCACTCCGGCCTACCATTTGGCAAAAGTCAGGTCGATGGAAACCACCGAGGCAGGGACGCCGATGGTTGTGGAATCTTCCGCATCCACCAATCCTACTTCTGCGGGCGACTCGGACGACGAGTTTTGTTGTTGCAACCACACTGGGTGTCGTACGTTTTGTCACAACCATTGGTGTGGCAGGCTTTTGACTCTGGAGGGGTCCACGACCTCGCCTGTTGACGTTACAGCTCTTGAGGCCGTGCTCAACGAGTTTTTGCCCGAGAGACATTTTCTCTACCTGGTGTCACAGCGACAGCGCGACAGCGTTCATCTTCACACCGTTTTGCTTTGCGTCGAGCCGGGCGAGTTGGCTCTGAATGGCGCAGAAAGATCTCAGCTGCAGGCGCGACTGAGTGCGGTATGTGCGGAAGCAACCTCTGCCGTTGATACAGCTCATGATATGTTTTCGAATTCCTTGTGGAGCTGTTGTGGTACAAAGGCCACGGAGACCTTGGATCTGTGGGCCGAGAGACTTGCGGACAGTCGTGTAGCCGGACGGCGCGATCTTTTCCTTCAACTTGTTCATGAGCTGTGTGCTTCAGGCTTCTCTATGAGCGAGAAGATACTCTGCACGGAGCGAGCCTTACGGGAGCCGGTGCCCTTGAAAGTGTCTCGCATTCCTTGGCGCCGTTCAGGCAGATTGGTCCGAAGGATCCGTGGAAAACGACGTTGGATAGAGGCTCTGCCGTAGAGAATGAAACCTCTGAAGCTGGCGCTTATCATTGTACTGCAATGGCGGGCACATGACCTGTTAGTAGAACCAGAAGTGGACCGGAGTACAGTACTGCTGTAGTTCACGGAAGCGGCAGTTGGGCGCGATAGTAGTTGGTAACAGCGTCCACCCATTCTATCGACAGTTTATTTGGTGCGTCAATGCCTAGAGATTCGTCGTAGCGGTAAGCTTGTCAAGACGCCCTCAGCGCGCCGAGAGATTGCCAATTTGCCAGTGATTGTAGTATTAATCTTTGGCGACTAGCGAGGAGCCTACCGTCCGCCTCTACCAACTAAAAAGCAATGGCTCGAGCTACAAATCCAAGACCACTCTCTGTGGGATACAGTCTATGAGATGCGCGATTTGATGGACATCCCATTTCAAACCCTCCTACGAGAAGCCGTATCTACTCCGAGGGACGGTCTATCGCCCTGGGAGCACCGTAGAACCAGCCGGAGGGGGGATTGTTCCCAGGCAAAGCATTCATGACGCCACTAATGGTTTCTATGACCGGGCTCTGGATCGTACACGTGTTATCGTGATTAATCCCGTAGGTTAAGCCGGAACACTTGTCCATACCGCTGGTACCCGCATCACATGTGTCTATGATGTGCTGTAGCAGCTTCTCGTCCCACCCTGACAGGAAATCACCGTGCAGACTGTAGCCTGTCGCATCGCCGTTCGAGAGGACGAAAGGTTGCCTGCCCCTACCAGGCTCCCACCGGTCCCTGAATGGCGGTGTGTTCCAGTAAACCTCGAAAAGTAGGTGTGGCAGATGGATCCAACCATCTGGACAGTCCAGCTTCCCATTCCCGGCGCTAGATGGATATACCATATTATTCCTGAAGTCGGTCAAGCCCGCGTGGGGGTTATAACAAGAGGGGAAATGGATGTCGGCGCGCAATGGAGAAGCATATTCGTCACAATTCGCATCAGGGAACCCCACCCCTTCAGCTTTGTTGTTCTTATTGGGCATTCCTCCGCTGGTACCATCAGAGTCGGCCTGCCACGATGGGGGAACGTAGCTTTTGCGTGGACAAACCCACTTGACTGTGTTGAGAGGCCCCCTGGACGGGTCGAGATTACCGGTAGCGCCGCCGGCAGGGGGTGAGCGTGTATTCGCGTCGCCAACGACCATGTTAAGTCCGAGCGGAAACGCCTTGATGTCATCATTGGTGGGCTCGAAAAAGTAGTATACCTGGGCGTAGTAAATCTCTACATCCTCATACTTGCCAGACTTGGGGTCCCTAAAGAAGAGCGAGGGAAACCAGTAGTTGCTGTTGTCTCCCTTGATATTTGCCGTGGAGCACTTGGACCTTGCGAGATCTGTGCCTGTGACGTTGGAGTTGAACGCGCTGCCGCCCAACACATGGTGCAGATGGGGTGAGGGCCGGCCCGGAGTGACGATGGGATCGGCACGACCAATGGTGAGCTGTTTGTTGGTGAAGCGGAGGACGGCAAAAGTACGCGTATCCTTCGCGACAGCAGCGGTATTGCTTGCGAGGGACGCAATCAAGGCGGCAAATCCGAGTCTCATGGCATGAGGAGAAGACAAGTCCCGGTCTTGCAAGGGCAGGCCTGGATTCACGGACAACTTTTGCAGGGGAGAAATACATAACGTCCAAGACTGCGGCAGAGAGGACACGCAGCGCATGCCGGCGACATCGCGCAGTGCCCTCCGAGCTTGCTCTAGGTGGGAAATGTACTGTAGTGGCTCCTCTAAGAGAGTGCTTCAACATGAACGTCGTGGTCCAAAACGTGATGCAATACAATACAGCGTCGCAATAGAGGGGGAGTTTGCCCCCCTCGCCCGGGGGGGTGGGGGAGGGGGTGTTGCATGAGGAAGGTGGGTGTGCTCAAACCGTGGCGTTTTAGGAATGCGGTGTCCTCAGTAAGTGGCGATCGAAGAAGGTGGTGCTGCCAGATTATGGCGTGTAGAAGGTGGTGTTCTGACAGAAGGTGGTCTGCTCGGAAAGGGTGTGCTCAGAAAGTCGCGCTCGCCCAGGGGTGGTGTGCTCAGGGATAATGGCGACAGGGCTATTGCGCGTCCTGCATCACCCCTGTCAGAGTCTTTCATCTCGCATGGGAGGATCAAATCTGCTCTCACTCGCCCACACCAACCGGCCTGAGGTCATGCACAGTTATTCGACTCTCAGTTGTCCTGACAGACCACAGAGGAGCCTAACAACACAGACAATACAGCTTTCGAGGTGTCAGATATTGCTGTAGGTAGAGACCCTGGTTGCTACGGTAGCGATTGCTGTTGGTGGGCTCGCAGTCTCGCAGCCAAGTCCAGTCACCGCCACTAAAGAAAGACGTTTACATTTGGGTACGGAGGGTACTACACAGTCACAGAGCGACCATTTGGCGACCGCCGTAGCTGTGAAGTCGGTGCCAGTCAATCAGCGGAAGACTCCGTGTCAGCAAACGGCCAGGGCTGCGTGGTCCATGATATAGCTTCTGCGGATTTACATCTTTAAATGTCCCTTGCGTGGACTCGGTGCGGCTGGGTACGCATCGGCTAACCGATGTGCACTGATTCTGTTTATCCCTGCATCTGTGTGCGCTTTGCAATCAACGCACTTCTATTTCCCTCTTGGCGTTCTCATAGCAACCTGCCAGTAGTTTTCAAACACGCCAGCCAAATCCGTGCCCATTCACACCGGCTTTGCTCGCAAGACTGCAGGTCTCAAGTGCCGCCAATGGGCCGCTCGGTCCCTACTTCGGCATCCCATTGAGCATTGGCCTCGCCAATCCGGTCGTTTGCGAGGCGTATTGCCGAGTTGAGCTCGTCGACGTGGTATTGGATGACAGGCAGCAATGGTTGGAGCGCATCTGCTAACCCGCGAAAAAAGGCAATCTCCTGACGCATGGACCCGTTCTCCCGGGTCAGCTCAATAATGCGCTCTTCCATAGAAATGGGGCCTTTCTTCGCTTGTGTTTCTTCTGGTGTCAAGTCGCACGCGGTTGAGAACCCCCGCAAGGCTTGAATCTGGATGTCCATCGACCCAGGCGAAGGGGGATGGCCATCGGAGGAGCGCTTCTTACGAAGCTTCTGCCAGGCCCAGTCCATGTACGAGCGGGCAGGAGGGAATTGCTGGTGAGTCCGGCGAACTGACAATCGCATCGCCACACGAGCATCCAACGTTGGGACTGATAATTATAATGTATTTGTGCTAGCCAACAACCAGCGTAGTCTAGGGTAAAAGCTAAAAGAGGGCAATCGGCGAGGTGAGAGTGGCGAGTCCGGGCGTGTATTTATGCTCCGCCTGCTACGACTCCCCGCTGTCCTCCCATCCGCTGCCCTCCGCCGCTGGCTTGACAGGCTCTAAGCCTAACTCGCTGTAAGACTGCTCAACGGCGGGTGCATAGTTGCTCTCCGTCTGCGTCGATGTTGATGTTTGTGTAGGTGTGTCACTCCTCGCCTCAGCTAGGTCATGCTCGAGACTAGCTACGAGCTGTCGCTGTGCGTCGATAATCTGCTGCTGGGTACGATTCCACGCAGATGATTGCTGTGCATCTCGTTCGTAGTCAAAGATCCTGCTGCGTAGCTGCTGGATATCATTGTGCAATTGTGAGATTGTTCCCCGCAATGCTTGATTCTCCAGCCGCAGCTGATCGTTTCCTCGCGCCTGCGAGTCCAAGTACGACCTTAACTGGCCAATCTGGGCACTGTACTGACCGATGACAGCGGCGCAGACTTGAATGATGTGGGGATTCTGGGGGAACGTAAGTGGTGGGCTCGCCATCGTCAACGTTCATGTCCAAGCAAGCCAGCGGCACTTTTGATTCGAGGACTACGCGGACTATTTATCCCCCCCTGGAGACCCCTCCACAATGCATCGAAAGCAGCTTTCGGCGCCTACCTACACCCCTTGCCAGGCCCCCGTGGGAGTGTGGTGCCCTGGGGTAGCATTTCTTGACTGGTCCCGTTCAAGCGAGCAGGGCGCCAGACGGACGCAGAGAAGGGAGAAATCTCTTGCAGGGTATTTATGGGCGCCGGATCGCGACACCGCAGCCAACTTAGCCGTGCCTCGCCCGCAGTTCTCACAATGGCTGGCGCCCATGCGTTCCAGGGACCACAGACTAGCTTCATTGCCGGGTACACGAATGGCAGCAGCTCTTCGTCACAGCAGCCCCAGCCGCAGCTATATCATCATTCCCATCCGAACGCTCAGCTACAGCAGCACGCCCTGAATCACGCTGCACAGCAGGGACCGGGCTCGACGTCCCACCAACCACATCCTGGAGGCATCTCGCAACCACAACAGCCGAACCAATTGTTGCAACAATACTCTGGTCCCTCGCAGCGGCAATCGCACACGGCGCAGCAACCCACCACAGATCCTTATCAGCATCCCCATTTCGGCCCACAACAGCCTCGCACTATCACGCAGCCATCCACTGCTGGACAAGAACAGCGGCCTGCCTTTGCTCTGCAGCAGCAATTGAACCTCTCTGAGCAGTCAGGCCTTAGGCAAGGACAAACTTCCTATCCCCAGCAGCGCACGGGCTTCGCACCACAGCAGCAACATCCCAACATTGCGGACCACCAAGGTGACAACTTCGTCTCACATCAGCACGGGGCTGCTCTTCAACAATCATCCGGCCTCATCTCCCAGCAACATCCCGCCTCTGGTTTTGCCGCACAGCCATCCCATGGCACAACGCAGCAACTCACTGACACCACCATCCAGCAACAACCCTATATCGGACAGCTGCAGCAGGATGCACCTCAGTCACAGTCCTTCGGCCTGCAGCCGAATCGCCAGCCTGAGGCTCAGTTGTCGAGCTTCGCACCGTCTCTTGTGACAGTGCCACAGTAGGTCATAGGCATCCCGATACCCAATGAGGATGCTAAATGGTCTACGCAGAGGCCAAGTTTCAGATCCGTCCGGCCGGCCACAGCCTATGTACCAGTCCGATCTTATGTTACGGGCGCAGGGAGAACTTCAACGTGGGCAAGAGGTACATCCTACCCTCGGGAGCAATGAGCACGCAGTGGGGGCTCAACGCTCTTACGATGCCGAGGCGAACCCATCGGGAGGCCAGAGCATAGGCAACCACCAACAACATGCGCCACCCAGTCATGCCGCTGCCGCGCAAGGAGGCCAACAGACTAATGTCTTGGGCCAGCGAGAGCGTGCTGATGCTTTGAGTGCGGAATTCCAATCACTAGACCGCAACGAGCCGATAGACCACCTCCTCGCGAATCTACAAGGAGACAACCGCCCTCGGAAGCGCCAACAGCCTGCGTACGGGCAGGAGCCTGACAACGGACAATCCACACAGTAAGATGGCGAAACTGTCATCCGGTCGGATGCGAGCTAACTATTCGGAGCGAGCTGATAGCGAGCGTGAAGGAGTTGTGCAATCGCTTCACTGCCATGGAGCAGAACCTCGAGAGCCGTCTCAAGTTGCTTGAGGAAGCGAGCCAAAAGAATTGTGACAGCAACGAACGGCTTGAGAAGAAACAGGACGACTTGGCCAATCATGTCCAGGAGATGTTCAATGACATGGCCAGTCGAGTTCAGGAAAAAATCAACGACACAGTTCATACGGTTTTGGAGAAGCTTTCCGGGCTCCAGAACTTCTGCGACCTGGCTAAGGACTAGTGAGAGAGTTAGTTCCAATCATGTTACATGAACGCTGCTAACCTGCTTTACAGTACAAATAGCGGTTTCAGGATGTAAGTCTTCCGCAATGGCGTAAAGTACCGAGGACATGAGCGACTAATCGCCGCTTCAGTATGGAAGATATGAGAAGCACGTGCGTTTGTCAGCCCAGGCGAGCGAGTTTCCACTAAACGTAAACGAGCAGGCTCCGCAACCTTTTCCATCTGAACGAACCAAATCAGGCGGCAGACGAATCGTTACAGTCGGTCGATCAGACTCTGGACACCGGAGGCAGCCTGGATCCGAGTCTGCTTAATTTGCAACAACAGTGAAAGTTTTCCCAGCGCATCACCGCTGGTCTATTGTATTGTAGAGGAGCATCAGTCATGAACGTTCGGCTTTCCGACCCGTCTCAGTCAACAACGCAGGCCAATACAATGGTGCATGCTTTAATGATGGACGCAAGACTATTCGGCAAGATTTGTGCGATGGTGCGTATGCATATGCGTAGCTAAACCATACGCCCTGTGGCTGCCAGGCACCCAAGGGGAGCAGAGCAGGATCCCTGCAATGCGCTAGGTGTGAGGAGTTGCGGGATGGGGCGTTCGGTCGGGGTTGGCCGGGGTATCCAGGGCGAAAACAAAGGGCGACAAGGGCGTTCGTAACTTTAAATAGACATGGCTCCCCATTAAGTTGGTACCGTGTACTACTGCTATTACCCTCTGGTTATGTTGCATTGAGCCTGGCCCACTCTACCAGCAGTAGGCGAGAGCGACTTCAAACCGAGAAAGCGGCGACCAACTTTACACGGCAGCATGTTTCTCAGGCGGAAAAACGCATTTCGAACCACTCAGGTCGAACTAACCACAGAGTCCCAACTTGTGTGCTACTTGGACCGAGATCCTGACAGTGACTATATGGAACTTGCCACTATGCACACGACGCAGCAAAACGCGGCGTGGGTTGGACAGCACCGCAAGTACAACAGCCGTCAGCTGGCTGTCATACAACCTGTGACCAATGAAGAGTTTACAGACTTCAAGGTTCTGGCGGGCCTCGCTCATCCCAATATTGCACGGCTCCGAGCGCTGTACCACAAGGGCGGTGTTGTTCATGTCGTTTATGAGTATGTCGAGCTTGACATCTTCGATATATGCCCGTTGTCAGAGCCCGAGATCGCCGAGGCTATGTCTCAGGTGAGTGCATTGTCCTCATGCACGGACGGAATGCTTGACCATGGTTAGATTATCTCGGCCGTTCGCAAACTTTTTGCGATGTCCATCAGCTTCGCCATTGCTTGCATCCGCGTGACCTCTGCAGGGACAATCAAGATTGGTGAGGGTTCTGGACCCAGCAACATGGGACAAAACGGATCAACGGCCTAACTTGGTTCTCGAGTGGTCGATTGGACCTACGAGTCTGTCCGTGAACCTAGCATCCAGGAAGCGCTCCGCAGTCATATCGCGATTTGGCTTCACGAGACTATGCAAAGTTTGGGCTGCGGTCGCCAGCATTGGACATCAGACGCCCTGGCAGTCTTCGAACAGCTCAACGCTGGGCACTTACCGATGATAACCGTAGGTTCCAAAACCTGCCACGACGGGTATATCACTGAACTGGACACAGGATCCATTTTTCGCCAATGTTCGACCTTTGCGAGAAGCAACCCAGTATGCCATCCGAAGACGCCTGGCAATATCATGAGCATGCTGGTGCCATCGTCACGCGGTCTGAAGGACCAGTCCACTCGAAGTTGCCGCAATGAAGGCGTTCGTCATCCTGAGTCTTATTGCAACCGCTTTGTGTGCCCAAGAGGGTACATATACCTGTCATTACACAGTTACTCTTGCCAAATCACGCACAGCGACCACTTCCGATGCGTGTGACGAGCCCAGCGTCGTAACATGTGTCACCACCCGCACTACCACGAGAACAGTCGAAAATGCTGCTACGCATACTGGGTCAACGGCGAGCGCATAAAGCCTGACCAACTTGCCCTACTTGGAGACACCTTTTGTGGTGGCCTTCTCATACCCGGCGTGGATTGGCATTAGCGCCGAGCACAGAGTGCTCGAAAAACATGGATGGGTCACTGGCACAACTGATAATTCCGTTCTCTTTGTGTTCTGTCGATTAGCCTGGGTGGATATTTAGTTGTTCTTTCCCTCAATATCAAGTGTTTTCTCTTGCGAATCGCGATCCCTACCGAGAGGCCAATTTCACAATTGTCCAACATCAGACGCAACATGCCAAGTAGTGGCACTTGAGAGTGATATCAAAATAGTATACAGCTAGGTTCGGGAGTCGATCGCCGTATTCCTGCGCTGTTCAATGTGATTTGTATTCTCTACCGGGCGTTGATGAGACCTCGCCTTGGACTTACAAGTTCTTGCCGGGCACGTTGTACCCCAAGCAGACTTACTATTCTACCTAAATCTGGCATTTACAACTTATGCCATATTACTAAAAACTCATTAGTATATGTAGCAGCGAGAAAAGAAGACACAGTCTAGCTAATGCTTGGCTTTGAATGGCATCTGCGGCCACAATCATTGTTGTAGGCGACGGGCTTTGCCACCTATGTGTAGGCGACGGGCTATGCCATCTATGTGAAGCATTTTGACTGGGGATTGTAGAAGAGACACTTGGTCTCCAAACATCTGTGGCCATCCATGGCAGAGAGGTCCCGTATGAGGCCCTCGACTGCGCCATGGACGAGTTTAATGTTATAAAAGTGGTGCTCTTCGTGGCGCTAGTATGATTTACAATCTGTGAATACAGCTGAGAATGAGAGACAGCCGTAGTATTTGCCCAAGGCTGCGACGGTCTCGTCAACGTGCACATACTTGTGGCTTTCCATTGCGAGTCGGATCTAAGAGGAAGTGAAGTGCTCTCTACAACGCTTTAAATACAGGCTGCAGCAGTCAATAGTTGCTTACGGCCAATTCCGTCTCCTCGTCGTTGAACTTGAACTTCGGAGTGCTGAATACTGTACAGTAGTTTGGTACTGGTACGTGGACACTTTTGAGCTGATAGCGTCTCAAACGCGGCGCTACAGGAACATGCTGATGCGGCCATGTTGTTGTCCAACAATATCGCTCAAGGATCTGGCCTTTGTGCTGTTACAATTGTCACTCTCTTCTCACGCAGAGTCTCTCTTTGCCTCACTCGTTTACCTGTATGAAATGCCTGCTTTGACCGACGGACCGCTTAGCAAAAGAATCTTGTTACAAACGCCCTGGTCGCCCAGCGTGGCCGTTCAGGAGATTTTGTGTTCAGTACAGACGGAGCATGGACAATTCCTCGGTGTTAAGATCGACTTGCCCATGGGTGATTCTTGGCCGGGTAACGCCGATGCATTGCACTGGTTGTACCGTGACAAAAATGGCCTTCGGCTATGGCAGGAAATCCAGCAGCGACCACGTGCTGCGGATGTCAGCCCCGCAGAAATAGAACGCGTTCTCGCGCATTACGAAACGCAACACAATAGAGTTTATTACGCTATCAAGTGGTGTCACTACGCCTGCCCGACGTGGGAGTTGGAGGAGGACCTAGCCAGCAACAGCAACCTCATAACGCAATACTGCCTCGATCTGGTCCGCAATGTCGTCCAATAGCTGATACAGTCGGGATTGGCCCACATAATACAGCGAATGACTTCAAAAGGTAGCGATCTACTGTCTAAGTCTCTCAAATAAAAGCCTCGAGATGTCAACTACTGCAGCCCTGCCTGCGGCTATGCTGCTGACCTGAGGAACCGCATCAGCAGGCTCCTCATCTATCTGGTAGTCCAAGTGCTTGAGTGTTATTCGCTTGGCAGACTTGGAGACGGCATGCTTCAGCTTGTCCCGAACCCACGGTGTTGCAGAAACCAAGACAAGAAGGCTTTCCCGGTCACTTTCTCCGTCCTCCTCAAAGTCAAAGTGGCATTGTGTCGGATCCTCGAAGATACGTTCGTCGTTCAGAACTTGCACCATGTCAAGCTGTTTAGTGCTCGTAGTCACTCTACCCGTGTATGTGGTTCCCTCTTCCGATTCCGCCTTTGCCGGGTCTCTCCGCTCGTTGTCATTTTCCCTGTTGCGGATGTGCGCATCCTTGTAAATCAAGATTCTTATGCGCTATTTAATGAATTAATGGCAGTATTTTGCAGTCGGCGCGTTGTGGACTAACCCTTTCTGTGCTGTCTTTTACCAGTGCTTTGTTGATTTGAGCGAGGAGCAGTTCCGATTCTAGAAGCATTAGCTCGAATACAAGAAGCTAAGCATAAAACTAACCAAGGCCGTGTTGAACCCAAACTAAGCGTATTCTACGAGTGCAACTAAGCGGGTTACGTCTCGTCAAGCCATTGAGATAGGTAAGAATAGGCACGATTCCAAAGCCAGAGGCGACCAGAAACACTGTGCTGTAGCCGCGACAATCTACAGTCTGGCCATGTGGGCCCGTAATCATAGCCCAATGTGTGCACTCAGTGTCACTGTTCTTCGAGCGAACCCAAACACTGCGACCCGGCTTTGCCTCCACGCCGTCTGTATCAAGTTTCCGCCATAGCCGGCGCGTAAAGCCCTTTCGAGGCTCTATGAGGAACTCCAGCGTGTCCGCTTGAATGGCCATAGTGGAACTTAACACCGCAAAAGGGTGACTCGACAGCAGTTGCACTCTTGGTATCCAGAGGTGCACATACTGGCCTGGATTGACACACAACGGTCTAGACAGGCGAACAATGGCATGGACTGAGCGCCCATCTCGCCGAAACGTTGCAGTTGTCCAGTGGCATCCGTAAGCTTTATTCCTGTAGACGACCATGCTACTGTAGACCAAATTGAGGAAGCCAGAAAGACCACCATAGGCGTAAAGATATCTCGGGTCGAGCCCTGGAAGAGGGAGCAGGTACCTCAAAGTACTGTACCCAACCACCATAGCGAGAAGTTGATGGACTCGAATATAGAGCTCGTACACACTCGAATCAAGGACCCACTCGACAAAAAGCCTCGCGGCTGGCAGAACGATAATTGCTAGGTGAGATGTTACCGCCTGCGTGAGTTAGCGATATGCAACAAAAGAAACAGTGGCGGGCGAGCTACCAGTAGCGTTTTAAGGTCTAACGGTAGCTCCTTCTTTGCCAATGTCTCTTCCCACACCTGTGTCGCAACATGAAAAAGAAAAAGCACGGAGCACAAGACGCCACAAGCGCGGTGCAGCGCACGAAAATCCGACAAACTCAGACCAAACAAGTCGGCCAGATACGAAATATTTGGAGATAAGTACAGCGGTATGGCGTTCACCAATGCCAGGTAGGCCGCTCTGACGGAGGCTTCTCGAGTTGACGCCAGCGAAACACGATGCGCAGCATCCTTTTCTATGGAGATTGTGAGGCAGATGCAGCAAACGTTGGCAGCAATGTAGAGCAAGGAACACAATGTCGCAGCTATTCCCCACGGACCAAGCATGGAGTGACGTTGAAGGATAACCCCATACACAAGCCTGTTCCAAAGAAGTGATGATGCCGCACGCATGCGCCTACCAGAAGGGCGGTGGGCGATGCAAAACAAGGCCACAAGCACCGACGGAAAGACTATGGCAAATAACTTGACAATTTCCATAGCCAGCAATGACCGCAAGCATGTTATCTGGATAGTGCAGTCTCTAAGTGTTGAGAATTAGTTCATATCGTCGCTGAGTGCTCACATGAGCTTTTTCGACAAGGTCCAGAATCGACTCTTGCCAGAGCTCGTCTTGTTTGGGCTCCGTGAATATCGCATGCTAAGAAAGTCAACATGGGAAGACCCAAAGTAGCAATGTCTCGTACCTTCCGTAGCGTTTCTGGTGTGAGCTTTGAGTTTTTGGCTTGCACCTCAGAGGCAGTGAGCTCCACGAAACCGATGACTTTCGCGCAGTTGACCCATCGGTCGCCCTCTAACCCCGGGCCCGTATTCTTTTGCAGTAGCAAAAAAAGTAGATCTTTGAACGAACATATGTCTTGTCTCAAACGATCTGAGTCCAAAGCAGTGTAACTTCTGCACAGAGCTTCCCGTTGCGTAAGCATCAGAAGTTTGAGATTAGGATTATCTCACCTAGCTTAACGACCCCTCGTCGGTTCACCCAGACAGTGCGTGGGAGCAAATTGCCGTGAACAAGCTGATGGCTGTTCAAAAACATCAATCCTTCCAGGAGCTAATGACATTAGTACAGTCCAATAGTGCAGAGAGAGGCATGTTCCAGAAGTAGCCATACTTGACCGAGAAGAGATGCTAGCTGAAGCTCGCTCGGGAATTCAAAGCAATTGATGATATGTTCCCACGTAAGGTCCATATGTTCGAACACTGTATAGGTCTTGTTTGAGTCTGTAAATTTCTTAATTATGGTACAGACATTTTTGTGTTCGAGCTGTTTGCGGATGGTACTTTCAACCTCTTGGTTCGTGAAAGCCTGGATAATAACCACTGTCCGTGGAACGCGTTTCCGTATTGCCACAGATGCTTTCCCTTCCAAATCATTCAGTTTGTATAACTCGGCATATTCATTCCAGGGTTTTCCTGTTTCGGTCGGTTCAGTGGTTGTCGAGCGAGCAGAATCGATGCCAGGAAGTAGTCCACGTGATGATTTGCCTTTGTCCTTGAACCCTGTCGCCTTTTCTACGATCGCCTTTGGCTTGGGGAGAACGTGCGAAGCAGCACTGATCTCGTTGACGGATATTGGCGTTGTGGGTGGTGACTGTTGTGTTGTGCCGTGGGTGAATAGCTGCGTTATTCGATTTGACGGCATCCCTGACAAGTTTGCGCGGTGAGGTAAACTCCGGCAACGGGAATCTGTACAGTACGTTACAGACTGCGGTCTCTCAAAGCGAGATTCGGCCCATTTATGCGGTCGAAACCGGCTTTCTCTAAAAAGCGTTGAATCATTTCGGTGTTTTACTCCGGATATTGCCGTGCTTGCAAGCACATGCTCGATTGAGCGGCGAACGGAATGGAAGCCGCCTCATTTGGCGCTCCAGCCGATCGGAGCCCAAGTTTCAGAGACAGAGGACAATACAACTTACCCAACGCTCAAAATCAATACGTCTAGATTCAAAAATTTCACGTCTAGGATGCCATCAAGACGATCAGACCAAAATCGCCAAGTGCGTGCAAAGGACACAGAGACTTACTGTAGGATTCGAGAGCGATACATATCTATTGGCCATGACGCAGAGTTATGGCTCAACAGCTTTTCCTCAAATCCTCTGTTTCAAAATCTATCGTCGAACCATGCCCGGAAGTGTGTGATACTGTTGCTGAGGCATGAGGAATACGCCAGCCACCTTGACCGCCTTCTTGCGAACGAAGGGCTCCGTTCCGGTTTCCTTCTTAAAGTGATGCATAAAGTTCTGTATCAGCAATGCAAAGAGGTGTGTAACCAATCCAACCACCAGAATTGTTATTCTAAGAGTCCTGTAGGAAGTCTTGAACTACTGGAGGTACATGGAGAAATTTTGGCTGCAATTCATAGCACAGGGAAACCCAGAGATCGTCCAGCAAATAACGGAAGAGGTGGTGCTGCAGCTCGAGATGCGATGCCCACGATATGATTCAGGTGACAGGGATCATATCGACCACCTATTATATGCAGGAAGGATATTTCCTTTGCAAGACAAGGCTTGGCGGGAGCAGTTGTTTAATCGGCTTTGCAAGCTACCCTACTTCATTCCCTCATTTTTCACCTTTTTCGCTGATATAAATGTATTGGCCGAGTACAGCCGGTGCATATTACGCCTGGTCGGTCGTCCTAAAATATCGGTAGCGGAGGCATTGAGAGAGGCGTTCAAGGGGAGCGATTCGTTCGACGCTGCCAAGTTGAGATTGTGGATCTTTGCCAGGGCTCATTTCCAACAAATGCCAGTCCCACCCCAAAAGCCTGACGCACAACTGCTGGCTAAAATTCGTCCAAACGGAAGCAACCAAAGCGCATGGTACGAGTTCGCATCGTACGCGAAGCAACTCAAGTTCGAATCCGACCGAATAAACAGCTTGGTGCGTGCTGGTCGGCCGGAGACGTGTTCCTCGTGTTTGTTGGGCGAGCCTCCTTCTTCCAAGTCCGTACTGCGGCACCGCTGTGGCTTCCCAGACGAGGCGTCATTCAAGCATGACAAGATCTTTCTCACCTTGGAATGGTTGTGTGCGGCGCCTAGTACCTCGGGCTCGTTAGAATCATTCCTTGCCGTTTGGTCCCCCATGCGTATTTTCCATATTGGTGAGACTGAAGCTTTGTGGGCCGGCGCAGAGGAAGTCATATTGCAGCAGGCCAACGACCACGCAAACCAGACGGAGCTAGTGCGCACCACGGATGAGATGATGGCGGACGCAGAGCCCTGCACCCAAACTGCGACGACACCAATACCTGGGAGTGCAACAGCCGCCGGACTCCGCAAACGCAGAAGAGAGGATGACAGCTTGGAAAGCTCGAAAAAGCTGCAATCAGGAAACATTCTGTTCAAAAGGCTCGATGAAACTGGCTGGATGATCGAGCGCGAGGCCAAGGAAGAGGACGTAGATAAAACGGCCCGGCTCTTGGTGGAGGAAAAATGGTACCTTTTTGGCCCCAAGCTGAACGCAGGCGTTGTGCATTTATTGCCAATTGGAGCAGCAATGAATTGTTACGAAATCGCCAAATACTCAGATATCAACACCATTGTTGTCACGAGAGTACCAGAAGTGTCGAACGCTTTCGTGCAAGACTGCAAGGCTCTCTACACGGGCGAGGAAGTGGAACTTTGAACGGCATATTTGTTCCGAGCAATTTAATGCAGTGTTGGGCGAGTCAAATGGTGGCAGTTGAGGCACCGCTATAGGGGCAACTATAGCGCCAATGCACAATTCTACGGCTTTGGCAAAACAGAATATTGGCGTCAGGGTACTCAACATCATGTTGTGCTGGTAGGTCACGGTCCTGTTGCCTGTCCTGACATAATTCCGTGGCGTTCGTAGCTGGCCGGGTGCCGGTGGGTAAGACACGACAGGGAGGTTGAAGAGGGCAACCGCAGTGACCGTGCTGCTCGAACCCACCCCAGTGACTTTTTAGCGGACATGGTCGGCTAAGAAATGATCTGTATGCTCGAAGAGAGGAAGAGAACTTTGGAACGGGACTTGGTCGTCCACAATTATGCGGTACGTGAGGAGAAGAGAATCCAATTGTGCAAATCTGCCAGCCCATTTGCAAGGTCCATGGGCAGTTCCCCAGTCATTGATGAGCCGAGCGGTGGCGATGAAACTTCAGCCGGTCATAACGTTTGTTGGGCCATGAAACATATTGTTGGCTGGTTATGTATTGGTTAGCAGCCGTTGTTTTGGCACAATCACACACGCTCCGTCAAGAAGCTTTGAAGTGTCCTCGTCAGGTGAATGAATGCTCAAATGCCGTCCGGAAGACCTGACCGTCTACCCTTGGGTGTTGACTCCATTACACGTCCTAAGTACATATCTTCTGATTGGGTGCCTCCATGCTTACCCACTACTGCTGCTGGTATGTACTGTAACTTGCCACATGATCATCTTTTGAGAGCCTCATTGTACTCTACGAGCCATTTCCACGCATGAGACATCCTCATGCCGGCTTACCCGTTGACTGTTCGGTGGCCTGCAACATCAGCAACAGGTGGGAAAGGACTGGGATTGGGAGGGAGAAAGACCGCTGCAACTTGAGCCACTTTCGTAAGCAAATGCATATTTTACTGTACAAAAGAGTCAAGTGCTGTCTGCAGGGTTGTTTCTGGGGTTTCTTGAAAGACCGGCGGAGCTGATCAGAAATGGGCTGTGATCGTTGGACATACTGCAGTGTAGTGTACAGTACAGTGCTGTACAGTACATACATACGCTACAAGAGGTGATGTGCGCGGTTCCTGGTGCCTATAGTGGCTTTCGGCGTGTGGTATGAGAGCCTTGCTACGAAGAACATATTGACTATATAAGGCGCGTCTGGTGTGTCGCTCATCATTCTTCTTTCTTACCTTCACATCTTAACTACATCATGTCTACCAATCCGCACGGCATTCTTACCCCGGCTAACAGTGAAGAGCCGGACCTTCTCAGAAACGAGGCTGCGAAGAAAGCTGCCGAGCAGGAACGAGTAGCCAATCTAGCGCAGAGACGAAAGGATGCTACTTCTGAGATTGAACGAATCCTCAAATGCCCAGATAATCAGCCCCGTGAGGCGCTACAAGTTAGCAGCGAAGCGGGTGATGATGAGGCTCTCAAAGCCTTGAGGAAAATAGGATGCCTGATCCTTCCAAAATTGCTTGAGTATTCGGATACGCCAGACGACTTAAAGGCAAAGAAGACGGCGGAGGAGGCCTTTTCAAGTGAGTTTCATAGCTTGTATGATGTACGCGGCTCTGACATCATGTCACAGAGCTTGCCAAGGCCGCACATAAAGCAAACGTTGCAAGCCACTTCATCGATGACGTGAGGGACTGGGATGGACATGAAGACCTGGACCAAAAGGCAGAACCAGTCAAGCAGGCGCGACAAGCGGCTATGCCTGAGATCCAACGTATTAACGCTTGCTCGGCGGACGAACAGACGCAAATGCTCAAGATCAGCCAGAGTCCTAGCGACGACGAGAGCCTGGAGGCGTGGCGGAAGATTGGGTGCTTGATAGCACCTAAACCGCTGAACTACGACGAGGAGGTAGAGAAGAAAGAAAAGGAGGCGGCTGACAACGCTTTCTCAAGTACATACCCTGTTTGAAACACAACATCAAGCTGCTAACGTGGGTACAGAGTTGAAGAAGGCCGCAGAGGACCTGGGCGTGGAAGAACGCTTCCTCAGCCAAGTTGAGCTTTGGGACGGGACGGAAGATCTCCTCGCGGAAGATGATGATAGTGACAGCGAGAGTGAGCAGCGTATGGAAGAGGATGTTCATCCAGAACCGCCCCCAGTGATTAAGCAAATCTATGACCAGGCCACCGAGGCCATCAAGCAACTGCAGATTGACCCAGGTAACTCAGAGGCCATAAAAGCTTGTGCTGAGAAGAACAGGGATATCGCCAACAAAACGAATGAGCTTCCAGTGTCAGAGACAACTGGTACGGTCACAGACTCAACATGGACTATCAATGTTTCTTGGTTGCGAGAGCAATATAAAGAGGCCAGTGTTACAAACCAAGGACGGCCGCAAGGCAGGCCGCCCAACGAATGGACCAAAGGGAAGCCAGCAGGACCCCTGTCATGCATACGACAGGCAGAATCCCAGGAAAGGACAAGAGGGGTCACGTGATCGAGCACGTGCACCCAAGGATCACGAAGAGCACGGTGATCCAGGCGAGCCAGGCTCACGAGGATCACGGTGATCCAGGCGAGCCAGGCTCACGAGGATCACGGTGATCCAAGTGATCAGGTAAAGATCAATGAAGAGCTGGATGGATATATATACTACAGTCTTTACCCGAGAGTAGGTAGCCAGATCTTCAGTGATCAATCTAAGCATTCATCTGAATGAGAAGTCTTCAAAGCTTCTTAACGGACTCTTGTTGAATCGTTTACTGCTCGTCAAGCCTAGCTTACCTCCTAAGCAACAGCAAACCTTAGGACCCTACCCAGGCTCCGTTACATTTTGATCACTCCTGTTCGGTAAGTTACCTTTGACAACTAACGAGCAGTATGTCTACCCAAAGCGGTGCGACCCAGAACCCTGGGCAGATGCTTGCCCGAATGCAAGCCGAGGTTCAGCAACTGCGAGAGCAGATACGCCAGCAGGCCGGCGCGGGAGCCCCCAAGTTCCCAAAGCCCGAGTCGTTTGACGGTCAGAAAGGAAGCGTTCGCTCCTTCCTGACCCAAGCCAAAGCCTACCTCCGCGTCAACACTTCTATCGGAGGAGCTGTTCCGCAAATCCTCTGTATCGGCAACCTCCTCACGGGGAAAGCCTTTGAATGGTGGGAACCCACCCTCAGGGACTACCTCGACCACGAAGGAGAAGCCGACAGGGACGAAGGAACCAATACCATCTTCCAGAGCTACGACAATTTCGAAAACGCCCTGGAAACCGCTTTCGGAGACCCAGACGAAGCCAGAACTGCCACAAGACAACTGAAGAATCTCCGGCAGACCGGATCGGCCATGCATTACAACCGAGAGTTCAGACGACTCTCCTCAAAGCTCGATCTCGGAGACAACGCCCTCATGGAATACTTCTATGACGGACTTCGAGAAGATGTAAAGGACGAGCTCAGCAAAGTCGACAAGCCCGACGAATTCAACGAATATGTGGAAATGGCAATCAAGATCGACAACCGCAACTACCAACGCCGACTGGAGCGAGGCAACAAAGGTGGACGAAATGTCAAAGTTCAAAGTTCACGAGCCAATCAGGGGAAGCCCTACCGACACCGCTCCACGGCCTATGGACATCACAGCGGACCCATGGATCTTGACGTCGCAACACGCGACGACAAAAACAAAAAGAAGACCTGCTACAACTGTGGGAAACCAGGACACTTCGCAAACAAATGCACCCAGAAGAAGAAGTCAAACTGGAAACCAATCCCCGACAGACGAGCTCAAGTAGCCACACGGGAGGAACCCGTCCGACACGAGCTACTACACTTCTCGGGATGTTACGATGATTCGTGCCAGATCCACCTGTCTGACAAGCAGGGATCGGGCTGGTACCCTCAGAAGCCCCGAGAACGAAATGTTTCGGTGATGCAACGGGCTCGCGACAGAGTCCTTGACGGGACTTACCGACGACCAACGTTGCAACAGATCCCCGAAGACATTGCCGCCGCACGAACACTAGTGCGGGTGGCCCAAACCCCCAGGGTCGGAGGACTTCGCCGAACCTTTCAAAGCATGCGAAGTCCCAGTCCTACGACCCCGAGGATAACACAAAGCCCACACAACGATGACCAGGGAGAAGACTGGGAACACCCAACTCAACCATATGAACATCCGGAATACTACGGGATCCCACCACCACAGTACGAAGTGTTCGGTGGCGACAGTGACGAAGAGACCTCAGACTCTTCGGAAAGTTCGGATGGAGAAGTGACACCCCTACCCGTCATGGGATATGGGCAAGACATCACCACTCCTGAACTTCTAATCTCGATCCTTCGCGCCGAATGGAACCCCGAACGCCGCGTCTTGCCAACGGTAGGGGATGCCCCCGGGGCACACCCTGACGACCCAACTCACCGACATGTGCTTTGGCTCCATTGCATCTATCCCACGTGCCCTGTGCACCTTTGGGACAAGCTGGAATACAAATGGATGCCAACCCGACCTTACGGAGTACGACCAAATCCGTACACATGCCGCACAGGTGACTATTTAGAACACCAGTTGTTGGTCAAAAAGGACGACGGCACGGCAACGCTGCACTATCAGCCGTCAGCAACAACCAGTGTACTCATGCCCATGGACACGAGAGACACATTCAATCAACAGTATCGCAGACATTTCAACGAGGGACAATCGCGAGGCATCAGTACCGCGCTACGACTCGTAAACGGTCACATGACGCCCGGATTACCAGCTACATCCACGCTCGAAGCAGCGACCTCTGCGACTACACCCCTCACTTGGAGGATCAACACTGCTCCATATCTGCACGGACCTCCCTCCGAGCAGCCAAAAAACGAAACGGCCAGGCAGTAAGGGGACTACTACCTGCGGCCAACCAAAGGTTCCTCATGAGCATGATTACCCAGAATCACGAACACATGCTCCTACCCATGACACTTGGGGGACGAAACATCAAGGCAATGCTAGACAGCGGAGCACAAGGAAACTTTATCTCGCCGAATCTCGTCAACAGACTACGATTGCCTTGGAAAACCAAAGACGAGCCCTACCGACTCAGAGGCGTCGAAGGCCAGATTGTTAGCTATGCGCAAGGATGGGTTGATATGGAGACTGCGCACCTCCCAACCTGGATATGCGGGAAGCGGCACGACCTAATACTCGACGTCATGGACATCCAGGAGGATGTCATACTAGGGATACCCTGGTTGCGGGCGAGCAATCCCAGAGTCAACTGGAGAACAGGCCATCTCCAATGGGATACACCAGGAAGCGTTTCAGTCACTGAGAAGCGGGTCAACTCCAAAACACGAGACACCCCCTCAAACGAATCGAAGAAGGCCCTTAGGATATACGTGATTGCCAAGGAGCCCAAGCCAGTACGATCTGAACGGATTCCCGAGGAATACCGACGGTACGGCAAACTGTTCAGCGACGAGCTAGAAACAGGACTTCCAGAACACAGCCGATGGGACCATGAAATACCCCTGAAGCCTGGAAACGAACCCCGTTTTCACAAGATATACCCACTCAACGAAGAAAAAACAAAAGCCCTCGACGAATATCTTGCGGAAAACGAAAGAAAAGGATACATTCGACCATCAACCTCATCTGCAGGATTTCCAATCCTGTTCGTACCAAAGAAAAACGGAAAACTCAGACTATGTGTGGACTACCGACAACTCAACAACATCACAATCAAGAACCGGTATCCACTACCCTTGATTACGGAGCTACAGGACAAGCTTCACAGCGCCAAATGGTTCACCACTTTGGACCTCAAAGGAGCCTACAACCTGATCCGTATCAAGGAAGGCGAAGAATGGAAAACAGCCTTCCGAACGAAACGAGGACTCTACGAGTACCTGGTCATGCCATTCGGCCTGACCAACGCACCCGCCAGCTTCCAGACAATGATCAACGACGTGCTACGAGAACACCTCGACATCTTTGTCGTAGTATATCTTGATGACATCCTCATCTTCTCGAAGACCCTCGAAGAACACCGGGGACACGTCCACAAGATCTTGCAGAAACTTGAGAAAGCGAACCTCCTCGTCGAAGCGGAAAAATGTGAATTCCACAAACAGAAAGTTAAGTTCCTAGGATACGAGATCATGCCCGGATTCATCGGCATGGACCCAGACAAAATCAAGGCAGTCAAAGACTGGCCACCTCCAACAAACGTCAAGGAAGTACGAGCCTTCCTCGGCTTCGTGAACTTCTACCGACGATACATCAAAAACTTTGGAGGTATCGGCATCCCTCTGACCAACCTGACAAAGAAAGACCAACCCTTTGTCTGGGGCAACAAGGAACAAGAAGCATTTGACACCATCAAGAACAAGATGTTGGAAGAACCTATTCACGCCTTACCAGACCCATCGAAACCATTCGAAGTCGAGACCGATGCCTCAGACTGGGCACTCGGCGGACAATTGGCACAACGAGATGAACAAGGACGACTGCATCCCGTCGCCTTCTACTCAAAGAAACTCAGTGGACCGGCACTCAATTACCCGATCCACGATAAAGAACTCATGGCCATCATTGAAGCGTTCAAAGAATGGAAACACTACCTGAGTGGTACAACTGAGACGGTCAAAGTTTACACTGACCACAAGAACCTGACCAGCTTCACGACAACAAAGGAGCTAAACAAACGACAAGTCAGATGGTACGAATTCCTGTCGGAATTCAACTTTGAGATCATCTATCGAAAGGGTAGCGAGAACGGACGAGCTGATGCTCTCAGCCGCCGAGAAGACCTCAAACCACCGACAGAAGTGCAAAGGGCCGCAATTCTGCGAGAAACCGGCCAGGGAACTTTGCAACTAGGCAGCCGACAAGTCAATGCGACATGGAAGGTCGAACCCGACCAAGAGTGGATCCAGCGCATCAGACGAGCCTACGAGAACGACGAACTCGCCAGCAATTGGGAAACGAACCCAGCATGTTCAAAAGAACAGGACACGATCCTGTTTAACAGCTGCTATTATGTTCCCAAGGCACTGCAGGACGAACTCGTCAAAGAATTCCATGAACATCCGTTGCATGGACACCAAGGGATCCACAAGACCCTTACGAGGTTACGACGAACCTGGGACTTCCCCGAGTCAAGGAAGACGACTCAAAGAATCGTCAAAGAATGTGACATCTGCAACAAAGCAAAGGCGAATCGACACGCACCTTATGGACAGCTTCAGCCGATCTCACCACCAGATAAGGCATGGCACACAGTCGCAATGGACTTCATCGTCAAATTACCTCCGTCCAAGGAACCAATGACCGATGCCGTCTTCGACAGCATTCTGGTCATCACGGAGAAACTCACAAAGTACGCCTACTTCGTGCCATACAAGGAGTCAAGCACGGCAGAAGACATCGCCTTCACATTCTCAAAGATTGTGATCAGCCAACATGGGCTACCAAAGAGGATCATCACAGACAGAGACAAACTATTCACGTCAAAGTTCTGGACAAGTTTGATGCAGCAACTAGGGATCAAGCATTCCCTGTCAACTGCATTCCACCCACAGACGGATGGGCAGACGGAACGACTCAACCAGACACTCGAACAGTATCTACGATCCTACGTCAACTACGACCAAGACAATTGGGTAGAACTACTACCTACAGCACAATGGGCTTACAACAGCTCGGACAATGAGGCAATCAGAATGACGCCATTCGAAGCGAACTATGGGTACAACCCCACGATCACAGTTCAACAGCCAGAAGTCGATACACCACGAGCAACGAAAACGGCTACATCGCTTCAACAAACACACGCTCATTTACAGCAAGAATGGATCTTTCTTCAAAACAGGATGAAGCATTACGCCGACCAAAAGAGATTGGAAGGACCAACTCTGAAGGAGGGGGATAAAGTGTATCTCCTCCGACGAAACATCAAAACAAAACGACCCAGCGAAAAACTCGACTGGAAGAAACTTGGACCATTCAAGATCCAGAAGAAACTGTCAGAAGTCAACTACAAACTATCTCTACCTCAAGGAATGAGGATGCACCCCATTTTTCATATCTCATTGTTGGAACCAGCACCAAAGAAAGCAGCACTCGAAACAAACGTCGAAATCGAAGAACCACAGGAATACAACGTTGAACGAATATTGGACTCGCGAAGAACAACACGAGGAACGGAGTATTACATCAAATGGGAAGGCTACGACCACACGGAAAACACTTGGGAACCTAAGTCGCATTTGGAGAAATGCCCCCAGCTGATACGGCGGTATCACCAGGAGCGACACCTGAGGACTCGCCAACATCCAACAAAGGACCAACGTCCTGAAACTCGGAACCAAGACCCAGAGCTTCCCAATCAACGTCGTTAGGAACCCCTAACGCCTGGATATCCTCGACCACCCAGTGCTCGTGCGCCTCGAGAGCCGGAAGGACGCCATCCTCTGAATCCAACTCCTGGATACCGCGACGGAACAACTCAGAGCTGCGCTCCTTCGTCTTCTTCCGAATCCGACGTATCCGAGCCAAACGGCTCGCCGCGTCGGCCAGCTGTGACTGCAACGCACTCATCTTCGCCTGCAGCTGGATAACCTCATCACCTGCCTCCTCTTCATCGGCATCCAACTTTCGCTGCTGAGCGACCAACTTCTTCACTGTAGTCAGGAATCAGCACATGGCACCAGGACACGAGGCTGTCACGGAAACACACGAGAAGATGCCACCAAGGTGCCATCGCAAGAGCGTCCCCGCCGAACGCATTCGGCACACCGCGATGACTCCTCCACCATCCGACACTGAAGCTTTCGCTTGAAACAATAGGTGCACGGCATGTCGGAGGATGCACCGTTCAATTCGATTAGGACCGCGAGCTCGTTACGTTCGTGGGACTTTCGGGAGCGGGGTTTCGCTACGCGACCGGACATGTTGTCAGCATCATGGGCCGGCTGAGGAACGCGCAAAAAGGAAGCAAGGCTTACCACGACCAAGGGAAGCGGCGACGACCGTATTTAAGGGCCTTGAGGACAAGCGCCATGGAAGGAGGGGAATGATGTTACAAACCAAGGACGGCCGCAAGGCAGGCCGCCCAACGAATGGACCAAAGGGAAGCCAGCAGGACCCCTGTCATGCATACGACAGGCAGAATCCCAGGAAAGGACAAGAGGGGTCACGTGATCGAGCACGTGCACCCAAGGATCACGAAGAGCACGGTGATCCAGGCGAGCCAGGCTCACGAGGATCACGGTGATCCAGGCGAGCCAGGCTCACGAGGATCACGGTGATCCAAGTGATCAGGTAAAGATCAATGAAGAGCTGGATGGATATATATACTACAGTCTTTACCCGAGAGTAGGTAGCCAGATCTTCAGTGATCAATCTAAGCATTCATCTGAATGAGAAGTCTTCAAAGCTTCTTAACGGACTCTTGTTGAATCGTTTACTGCTCGTCAAGCCTAGCTTACCTCCTAAGCAACAGCAAACCTTAGGACCCTACCCAGGCTCCGTTACAGCCAGAGTGAAATATGATGCTCTCATGGAAGACAGAGAGAATCAAGCTATGAGAGAGCAGATTGCCAAAATCAAAGATCTCGTAGACAAGGAAATAGCGAGAAAGTATTATCCAACTCAATGGGGTCTACTGTCCGCGGACGAATGTATAACCCTACGAGACAACGAGGGAAACACGTCCGAGCCAACGGAACTTAGCTACCCCTGGGCCACCAAGAAGGTTGGAAATAACTTGATTCTCGGTTACAAAACGCATGGAGGTAGGGGACATCAAGTACTAGTCGAAAACTTTACGGATGGACGGTACATTCGTCGCATCATGGCTGCCGGAGAGGTCGGTCTGAGAAAGGTGACCGAATATCGTGACGATCGAGACGCTCTTGATCTAGCCGCAGAGCAAAAGAAAGATTGGGGAATAGCGCATCGCAAATTGGTCAAAGACGTGCTTTGGGCATCACAAGCAAGAGTTCAGCGCAAAAACCTCGCGGCTAACACCAAAAATGGCGATATGTACGCTGCTGTGACGGTTCTCGAAAACGGTCAGCTGGCCCTTAAGATATGGAGCTTCAGCACGCTGAGCCGCGTCATTGGCCAAGGAGATGCGCGTGCCGAAGTCAAGCGGTGCTGTCTCCGAGACCGCATAGAAACGCCTTGGGATGCCGGTCCCGTTGAAACGTATTACGACGAGTCCCGGGTCGAGCAAGACCCCCAGAGAAGGGCAGAGCTGCGAGACAAAAAATCAGCTGCGAATTCCGACTTTTCTAGCAGTGCGCTTAAACGCGGGAGAGGAGGCTGGGCTGCGGGCGGTCTTTCAGCAAGCTTCGCGCCAAATATCAAGGCTGAGGCAACGTCTGAAGGAGGCGGTGTGAACAGGGTGACGGGCAGTCAAAAAGTTGAAAGCAGACTGGACAGATTGGAAGCAATAGTGAGTGAATTGACCACCTCATTCATGCACATGAGTGAGGCCGTTACAAAAGCTTTGGAGGAGAAGGCCAGGAATGGGACGGAAAGGGATGACCGTCGTAGCTAGACCAACTTAGCCGCTACTATACTGTATGTCGTACTAATATGTGCTCGCAACGGTAAATCGTGTCAAAAATGCAACGTAGGAACGTAGATCTGACGTTTCATCCGGCCTAGCACTCGTGCCACACTCGCTAGTTCTGCCTGCTATGGCCCGTACCAAGGCAGTACTAGTACGGTTTCGATAGTTCCGGAGGCTCTTCCAGTGCCTGGTCTTGTGTGTCAAAATTCGTAACATTTTCGCAAGTGGCAGACCAACAACCCTGCACCACGTAACAGCTTTGTTGCCGAAGATGAAGGCAGATGTCGTCTCACAACGATTTCGGATGGAGCATGCAGCATAAACTTGTTTCCCGCTACTGCATGCAACAGAACTATGGTTTTCTACGTGCGTAATTATATTGCGCAGAGCTTTAGGAAGTACATTTCAGTATCTCGCGCAAAAATTCGGCTCTAGGACACGCGTTTGGGTCGTCTCCTGTGGTAGGAAGTATACCGCGGAATTCCATCGCGAACCCTCGGATACCACAGATTGACAACGCCCAGGCTGTTCGTCTTGCGTTAGATCGCCATAGAGGCCGCACTCTCTTGCAAGCGGAGTCTACCTGCCGCTCCCCCAGTGTTTGACAATGCTGGAAGCCCAACAAGTACGTTCGTTCCAAACCAATCCTGAGGATGTCTGTGGTGGTCACGAGACCAGTCCCCTCTATTTCATTGATATGCAGGAAAACACGGGAGTCTAGGAAGTAGTAGCCGTCTGGGGCCGGGAAGTGATTTTGAAGCAGACTAGACAGTTTGTTCGTCGCAAATGACAAAGCAATTCCATGGTGATTGACGCCGCGCATGTAGATGTGCAGTGTGTCTCCCGGCCTTCGCTCGTCATGGTATAGTGATTTGATGTCTTTCCCCACAAGGACGATGTCAACAAGGGTATCGTCATGATGGGAATGATGGGACACGACTGCTAGCTCAGTGCAGCGCAGAATGTCCGAGCGGAGTAATTGAGGTTTGAAGAAGCTCTTCCAAACCCTCTCGTAGCGCATGCGTTCGTCGCGCTGTAGGTCAGTATTCATCATGGTGGAATGTAGGTGGTAGATGGGAGGCAGACCAGCCGAGGCCACTCGCGACTATTAGCAACGCAAAGAATGTGCACAATAAAGCCCTTGGAGATAGAGAAGCCATTTTTGGCATTAGCAATACGACTAGACACTATGCTGTACAAGACGTACAATATTAAAGGGACACTACGGTCACAGATCTTTGTCTGGTGGCCCAAGTAGAGCAAGCAATATCGTACATGAGTGACGCTTCATATGTCAAGGAATTGCTCGCTTTTGATGATTCAATAAGTATGAGACACCGCGGTATGACAAGGCTCGCATGCCTTACAGTACCATTATAATGACAGAGCTGGCATTAAGTCTCGTGGGGATGACGTTTGACCAAGGGGCTTCTGAAGCACACTACCCTTCTTCAACCCTTGACACGTCTTTTCAACTCGCGAAAAAGGTCTGCCACCGGGCACAACGCCAAGTCTTCCCGTTCAGGTTCAAAGCAGCCATATACATCTATGTCTAATGTGACATGGTCCCACGGAAAACGGCAGCGCAGCCTGATCACTGGTTGTTCACCTTGAAGCCCTGTCCATATTTTTTCTATTGTTTGAGTCAACGAAATATGCTTGAGCATTTGGTTATGGCGAAAACCAATGACGCAGGTTCGTCGGCTGCCGATCCTGAGGACGTCCGCAGTCGTTACACTGTGCTGTGATGCACAGTCTGTATGCAGCTGAATATTGAACTCTGACAAGTGGAAACCACCTGGAATGAATTTGTGCTTCCGAAGTAGGCCACAAAACCCTTCATCGCAGCTGAACTGTCCGAGTTTCCCATCACTCGTAACTACGTATAAGTAGATGTGCAACGGTTGTCCTGCTTCACGTCCTAGTCGTATTCTTGCATCATATAGCGTTTCAATATCCAACCCTAGTAAGAGAATATCTTTCATAAGAATGTCTCCGCCCAGTGCATCGCACTTAGGCTTTGTATTTGCTTGAAAATCAGCAAAGCTCACTCCAGGATTGAATATGCTATGGAAAACCCTGTCGTGGCGAATACTTTGAACTGCCTCCAGCGTTAAGAATGAGAAGATCCTATTCATTCCCGCTAGTGCAATTCGACCCGCTGATAAATTATCCAGACGCTGAGCGAGTTGTAGCTTGAGCTCTGGCGGGAGAGCCTGCAGCCTTGGTTTCTCCATGTGCTCGTTCTTTTGGATTTCTTGAGACATTCTGGTGATGCAACATCACGGATGTTCTTCCGCGGCGTTACCCGGCTGTGGCCGTGCCTTGCTTACAATTTATGCGTCTATACATTACCGTAACATTCTGGCTGTGGCACATGAATGTGAGGTCATGATGCCGATTATGGCTCGCATTGTACCTATGGCTAGATTTATGGGCCCTACAGGCGACGCAAGCGTCAGCAGGTTGAGTATTTATATCCGCTGAAGCCAGCACATTGCCGAGCTGTGTTGACCATTACTCCACAACAGCAGCAATGGCAACGCGAGGTGAAGCAAAGTTGCGCGCAGCTGAGCTCGATAGCGAGCCAAGTGATTCTTCTGAGTGTGAGTGTGCTATGTGCCTATGAAAGGAGTGCTGGAATGACGCAATCAGCAGACACGGAAGGGACAGACTCTTCGAGTGACAGCAGTCTGAAAAGGTTCATTGCTTCTGACGACGAGGAGTACAAACCAGATTCCTCAACGGCCGGCGGAAGCGGTATCACTCAATGGCTGGATATTATTGACGACGTGGTTTTCGCCCTAGATGGGCTTCGATCGCAAATTGAACACGCAAGCAAGGAGTGTGGATGCGGGCAGAACGTACTTCGCCCATACCCTGTCAAGCAGGTCGAAGAGTGCTTCCTGAAAGGTCGCAGCAACGCACCATCCCCAGACCCGGCTAAGTCACAAGCGGACTTGAATTTGAAGGGCGAGTCTGACTCGGACGCACGTTCCCTTCGGTCACGCTTAAAAAAACTCGGTCTGTAGTAGATTGGTATATAGTATATATCATAGTTGCACACCGCAAGCCCCCCAGAGAAGCAGTTCCTGTGTCCCCTGCTAGAACTATATAGCCGTGCAGTTTGCAATCCACATTTTCTCGCATTTATCAATGCAACGCGTCGCGTGACATCGTAATGCGTTGATCTGCGGATTTGTTTCGCCAACTCTGGAGAGGGCGGAGTAGATGGCAGTGAATCTGCTTTGTTCGACGGACAGCTCTTGCTGCAAAGCCTCCTTTTCGAGCTGTAGCGCTTGGACCGTAAACACGTGCTGCTGCGAGGCCTGTATTGATATGCGGTGCAAGAGTTCTTCCAGCGGAAATGAGTCTGCTGAGTGGCTCGACTGAGGCCGGGGGACCGAGGCTGTCGAATAGACGCTTGAAGTTGGCCTTTGATATGAATTCATTCTGTTTAGGCAGTAGGCGGAGATGCCTCGATTCTGCCAAATGAATAACGTGATGAAGCGTAGTGTACAGTATGTATGCTAGGGCTCTGTTATTCGAGTGCATGTAGCGCCTATTGGGTAATAAAGTGCGCCTAAAATTGGCTTCTAGCGACACTTTTATATGGATGGAGTCCTGCCGCATGTGAAATGCTGTAGTATTGCACGACACATCTATCTCCATGTTGCTAAATGGTGTACGTGGGTATCGCCTGCCCTCGCAAGCGAAGAGTCAGTGCTCGTCACTGCCGATACGCTACAAAGAAATGGTAATCGCGGCAAACGAAATTGATATTTGGCACTCTATATATGCCGGAACCTGCACATGGGCTCTCCTAGCTGGCTACATCGTGTTTCCTTCCGCCTATGGTGCAATACAACGGTCTCACATGCTGGATGACGCTGGGCAAGTTGGAAAATACATCCAGACCGCGAGCCACAAAATTCCTTACATCTGTCTTGCCTCAATATTCTGCGGCTTGTCTACATTAGGGCTGGCATTCCTTTGGTGCATGCATCGAAGCAATCACCTGTGGGTGAGCCGCCGCATTTTTCTGTTAGTTCCGCACCGGTCTGCATTTGAATCGAGCTAACATTTTCAAGGCCAGTTACAACGAGTTCGTTGATGGGGCTTGGTTCCACCCTATTGAATATCTATTCCATACGCGGTGGGCAGTGGTCCAGTGTTGCGATTACAACGGCGAGCGTTATGGGTGCATGCCTCGTTCTCGCGGGAACATTTTGTTTCCTCAGTGAGTGGGCGATTTGGAAGTTGAGGCAGGGTAGGACATGAGCCTGAGTTGCTAGACAACCATTGACTGCACGCTTTGAATGCGATTACGGTGTTGTACGCATGAGCGCAGGCAATAATTACACCGTGACCACTTCGTATACTGGTTGCTCACGGTTTATCTCGTATCTGGCAATAAATTATATGGCATTGGATCTCTTATTGTAACTACTAGGAACCTCGCAAAGCTCTAAATCAAATCTTGGTGGTAGGACGGATGGGCGCAAACATCGCTTGTAACCGCGTGAGAGTCCCTGAACAGCACAAGCGAAGGGGCTGTACAGCGTCTCAATGACGGCAAATGCTGTACAGTAGCACCTTTCATCAAATAGTTCCCCTTCAAAAGGTTGACCTGCTACTTTACGAAAGACAGGTAAGCATCTTGATTGTCATTATTCAGGGCAGTCTAAAATTATCATCGAACCAAGTGTGCTGTAAGCCTTGAAGGAGTGTCGTCGCAGCTGCGAATTGAGTGGTGCCGGTTATGGCTCCATGGACCTTCTCTAATGGCGCTACCATTTGCAGCCGCGGAGGCTGTACATGATCCTGGTTCCACCTGTAGCCTTCTCTCGGCACCCTTTTCTGGCAGCACCCTTTTTGGTGGCACCCTCTTCTCATCCCCTGGCAACACCCACTTCTCACCCCTTGGCAACACCCACTTCTCACCCTTTGGCAACACCCTCTTTTCATGCCCTGGCAACACCCTCTTCTCCTCCCATGACAACACCCTCTTCTCGTCCCCCGACAACACCCTCTGCTCATATCCTGGCACCACTGACAACACCATCTTTTCATACCCTGGCAACACCATCTTTCCAAACCCTGGCCGCACCTACTTCTCAGCCCCTGGTGACACCAGCTCCTCGTCCGCTGGCGACGTCGTTTCTGGACACACCCTCTTCTCGTCCCTCGCCACATCCTTCTCTGCGGCCACCCTCTTCTTTGTCGGCAGCAGACCTTTCTCAACCAATTCTACTGTACCTGGTGTACGATTTCTCTGTAGCCTTACAGAACGCGCTTTACGGCCCCGTAAGCGACTGGGTTACAGTACTATGCTTGGGCGCGATTTAGAGCGGGTTGGGCCAGAATTAGGAATGCGAATGCTTGAAAACGTCTCCTTGTATGGCGGTGGGTTTCGGCAACTGCTGTACTACACCTTAGTACAGTAACTTTCTTACCCTAATACACAGCCCTTCCACCCTGAGGGTGGCTCCTGAGTAAGGAGTCATCTATGGCTCCCTAAAATCCCCGTACTGGGACTTATAGTTGGCGCCCGAAAACGCTTCCCGCGTCATTTCACGCAAGTTGCTTGTATTCAGATGATCCCGCATCTTTGTCGCAGCACAGCACTAGACGGGACTACATGACGCGGCGGAAAACAATGACTGTTAGCCGCGTACACAAAGCACACACGAAGAAGGAGAAAGAAGCAGCTCGGAAGAGAGGCCCTAGCTTGCTGAACAAGGGCTGCGGTCTTGGACGGAAAGCAAGGGTCATTTCTGGTGCATTTTACTATGAACCCACGCACCATCGCCTGATGGTCAAGTGTCATGTACCGAAAGGACAGCGCCTTCCGGACCTGAATCGAGCGGTATGCAACATTCTTCCTCAGATGTATCAGATTCTAATCGTCCTCTAGTTCCAGAATGCACTCGAAAGCGATCGCGACGCGCAACCCACGTCGCCCATCTACGTCGAGGACGGAGCTGCGTTGGCATTGTTGGACATGAGAGACGGCAGTAGCACTATCGATGACAACTCGTCGCTCGGTTCGGTACCGCGCGCAACGGCTGTCTCAGACACTATCATCGCAGAGACACAAAACGACGACGCAGATTGGGACATGCTCGATGGCCCAAATACACCAACGATGCAACCTGATAGTGAGATCGGCGCGAATACGGCGACTTACTTGCCCGATGTACCCTCCGAGCTCAACTATACTGGCGATGTAACGGCAGCACCACCTGAGCAACCGCAGACTCAGGACAGGATCATCCCCACGCCAGCCCCCTATAATGCGAGTGTATGCACTCCTTCTCAGTTCCTCGATGGCATGCTTGCGACTGATCCTTTCGCTTTCTCAACAGTGGGGCAGGCAGAATTTAATATGGAAGTGCATTCTCATGTTCACATGGCCAAGGGTAGGCCTTGGCAACTCTCCGAGCGCGTGCGGTTGACGCTGATATGTGGGTTTTGAGGCTGCACCTCAGTTAACTAGCATGGGTATAGCTATTTGAAAACAAATCACTTCCTCCGCAACGGCTCTTTCAGGAACTACATACCACATCACAAGATTCAGTTGCCGCTAGGCTTTATGTCCCCTACTGCCGGCAGTGGCGGCTGCACTTCCCCATGCGCAGTGTTTAACAGATTATCGCCCGGCAATTCGCTACAATATGATGGTAGAGATGAGCAATTGTTCTCATCTTTATGAATGTAGTGATGATGTTCATGTATGATTGTTGAGTCGCGGTTCTTTCGTCTTGCTTTGCAATCCGAGCAGATACCGTACGCGACGATATCTCTCCGTCCAAGGGCGCAGTAAAGCAGTTGACGCCAGCCGGCAGCGACAGCGTCATAATTTGTGCGCCGAGTATAGTTGCATTTCCGGCAAACGTGAAGAATTCGAAGGGTGGAACGCATGTTGGTTTCGTGCTGTCGCGCGATGGAGCAATTGTGGCTGGCTGGTGTGTCTTGCTGGCCCAGAGCGGTCTATTATATTGGGATGGACCAATTCCAGCTGGTAGAGCCAATTAAGGCTGCCAAATCCATGCCCGCGTAACAGTATAAACGCTCCCTTGCCTGCGTGCAAGAGCCTGGTGTATTTCGGGTAAAGCCATGTCTTGTAATCACACTAGTTGGATACGCCTCTCCAAGAGAGATTATGAAGTCAGCTTGCAAGTCACTGATCGTCCCGTCCGTTTACTCAACGATGTATGTAGCACAGACAATGCAACTCCAAGCTTTGTCCTGCTTGTCGGCAATCAACACAAGGCCACTGCATTGAAGACACTGGGTATTGATCATAGAAATCCACAAGGCTATCGTAAGCACGGAGATGTACATCTCTCTCTGGTTCAGCCAGAAAGGCTCCAGATGAGCACACAGCCCATTTTACTAGCTGAATATGACGTACCAAAACACAACAGGCTGTTGCCTTCGTGTCAACGGCCGCGCTGCCACGAGGCGGTCGAGCAAGCCCTCCCGGCCAACTGGACAAGGACACGACAGGCGAAGGCTTCACACATAGCTGACCAGGTTTATCACCGTCTTATATTTCCTTTCATAGACGCTCTATGCCTGTTCGTTGACGACCTTGGAGGCCTACAGGATGTTGCACGCATGTTAGGCACTTGGCTGGACCAGGGAGAACCATCGACTAGCCAAGCTCTACCCAGCCTTCTCCTCATTAGCCATGATGACCTCGGATCAGAGGCTCTGACGTACTTGGAAGATCTCGTGCAGTCCGAAACAAGCGTTAGCCTTTACAGTCGCTATCAACGCATCTCATTTATTTCCCTTTCATCCTGGTGGCATCTTCGGCGTAGCACAAAACATCGACAGTGGCATTGGGATAGCTTCAAAGAAGAGCTTGAAACATCACTGCAGCATGTCCGCCAGGTGCGCAACGCTGAAAGTCTCCTGTTCTCTGCGACCCATTTCCTCAGCTTCCTAGATTGCGCTGCTCAGGAGGTACTTGCACAACATACCCTATTTGACTTCGTGAAGGCTTCTCGTCGGCATAATCCCGTAAATGCCAATCTACAGTCCCATCTGGCGGAGTTTCTCAAAGGTATACAAACAGTGGAAGGGCTAAAGACGTTCGCTATACCTTTACTGGCATCAACCATGATCCTCGACCACTTTCCGCCTGGCATGCACAGTCAGTCCCCCTTTCGCACACCCACAAAATGCTGTCGCTAATAAAATTAAGGGTTTAACCCGCGGCTCGTGTACGCGACGCTATACAGACAAGTCTGTCTTCGCGTTTGCCGGGAGGCGGTTCTTTCACAGGACGGATCACGTCACCTTGTGTTGCCATCTGCGTTTGCTGCGCGGGTGGAACAAAGCCTAGTGGAGCAGTTTGACAAGTGGGTCCTTTCCGGGATGGAGTCTCGCAGCTGGCACCAGCTGCAGCTGTCGCGGTACCGAAATGAGTGGGAGGATTTGCGGTCAGATCACACGTGCCTCAGCTGTCTTTGCCGGAGACCAATGTATACGCTGCCTTGCGCACATATGATCTGCCAGGAATGCGTCAAAATATTTGGACGCAAGGTCGACGGCAAAGTAAGACTAGAGCTTTGCCTTCTGTGTGGACGAGACACTGTAGGATTTCAGATTGGTATCAAGCCCGACACTGCCACAGTTCGGATATTGAGCATAGATGGAGGGGGCACCCGGGCTCGTGTACCCCTAGGCTTCCTGCAGGAGATCCAGGACTGCGTTGGCCTGCCATATCCAGTGCAGCATAATTTCGATATAATTTTCGGCACCAGCTCTGGTAGGCAGTGCACCTATCATTCTTTGTCTCCAGCTGACATACTACCTTAGGAGCCATCAGTGTTTGTGGCATGTGCATTAACGGCTGGCCAGTGGAAGATTGCATTGCTTCATCCGAAGCTCTTGCAAGGCTCGTTTTCCGCCCTCGTCAAGTGTCTCAGCTGCCCCTGGCATGGATTCCTCCCGTTCATGCAATGTGGCAGCTCCTGCTATCGGTTGCGCTTGATAGTAGATATCCTGCGAAGGGTTTGGAGAAGACTTTGCAGAAGCTATTTGGCTCTAAGCGAAGCATAATGGATCACTCCATGGCAACAGAAATGGGACAGTTCATCGGCATGCCTGTTACGTCGACCGTTGATGCAAGCACATACATCATCACCAACTATAATGGTGTCGGAAGGCGCAAGGACAAAGCCGGTCAGCAGTTTCCATAACTTAGTATACGACAGACTCACGCTGACGAATCCAAGACTACCATGCGCTGCAACCGAAAAGCGGAATCAACCGCGTGCCGCTGTGGCAGTTGTAAGTAGTTATTTGTAACTCCCCCTACGAGTGGTGCTGATTGTGTTCTTCAGCTTGCGAGGATGTACCGCTGCTCCGCTGTAGGTGTCGCCAACGTCTATGGCACACAAGGAAACTGACAGGGTCAAGCTACTTTACACCTCAATATATACAGGGCATTGGCTATCAAGATGGAGGACTGACCTACAATAATCCGGCGGCTATTGCCATCGATGAAGCAGCTGCCCTGTTCCCTAGTATGCCAAAGCCTAGTATTGTCCTTTCGCTTGGGACTGGTTTCGCAAAACAGTCACCCACCCGGCCCTCCAGAATTCGCCGCGTCGTTGGCGACCCTTTTGTGGCAAGATTGCTACGAGCCTTCATAAAGCAGGGAGACTCCGACCGAGCTTGGAGACAAATGTTGAGTCACCGGTCAATTGGAGAGTCTGGAGAGCTCTTCCGTTTCGACATAGAATACAGCGACAACGGCCCTAGCCTAGATAACATCAAAGACATTGAGTACTTGGGGGCAACGGCTAAGAAGTCAATTAGAAACTCGCCCGAGCTGACTAGGCTTGCTCATTGTATTCGTGCCGAGCTATTTTACTTCGAGTTGGAGGGCAAACCGAGACTAGTCAATGGCGTATACGAATGCGTCGGTACCCTTTTCTGTCGACTCGCGCCCGGAACTGAGGGTTTCAGAGCCCTGATGGATCGTCTTGATGGTGTTTTGGCAACACTGCAAATCGGCACTAGAGTTGTGACCGCAGGCTTCCGAAACCGGACGTCCTACGCGGATGGTTTTCGCAAACACATTAGCTTTCATGTGTCGGCACGGCTGACCCCGTTTAGTATCACCTTGTGCGAGGGGCCGGCCGGTGAATGCCACATCAGTGGCTCACCGTTTACGCTTGATGGCCTGGTCAAGGCACAGCGTCTTGACGCGGGCTTTGGCACTGCCGACCATCGGGATGTTCAAGCCATGCACCGCATACCGGCGAATGAGCGGGTTCCTAGCGGCGCGAAAAGGGCATGCGCTAGAGATGCCAGCGGAGGGAATAAGCGCCGTAGATTGTGATATACAATATAACTTGGGATGTTCGTGATTCTATCAAGATTTACCGGATTCTTTACGAGCGAATTAGTACATCATATACCCGTGAGATCGGCCTCAAAACAATGCAAGCCTGGACTCTCATGTCTCTAGAACCTGTGACAGCTATTTCCAGGCTGCAGCCGCCAAACAGGTTCGCAAATTCCCTGCTCGCAATCACGCCGCGCGATGGTACGGCTGTACCAATATCATCCCCCTTATGTTGGTCCATTCGAGTCCCTGCGCCTGCGAAAGAAGCCACCAATTATACCTCAAAGCGCCTCTACAGTGTCACTACAGGGATCGTTACGGAAGAAAATGTACGGGCTTTCCAACATGATATTGTAGAAGCGGCTTACGCTCAGTGTCGAACAATTGACGAGTGCGCCACCTATTCCCTGCCGCTTCCGGGTGCCCCTCGGTGTGGTTTTCTTCGTGAGCCTTCGTCGCGTATCCTGAGTCTTGTGGCATGAACAAAAATACCCCGCTGTGCAAGTCTATTCAGGCACGTCATATATGGTAATGCGAGTAGGGGGGCCCCCGTACAGAGTTTCCGATCCTGGTATGCTATCCTGATATCATCTCTGCTAACCTGCTATATCCGATCTGATATAAACAGTATATTGGATAAAGTCATTGCTCTTATCCTGATATAAAGGGGTATATCAAGATAAGGTACTGATTCTGATTGGCCTCACTGGGCACTTCGAAGGATCGCCCTGCCAGAAGAAGTACTGATAGAGACGACAAAAAGCTTCCGCTCCATTGAGTACTAGCAAGCTCGCTGGTATAAATACTTAGCTCGACACTACAGCTTTGAACAATTTGACATGTTGTGCAAAGCATATGATACCATGGGCTCGTGGGAGACTGTAAATCGGGAGCCACTACCTCAATTGCTCATTGACGACGACGCAGCGTCCTCGACTTCAGAGCCGTTGAATTTTGACCACGTATTCCGCGCGACATATCCAAATAGAGGCCAGCTAGGACCGTCAAGAAAGCGCAGAGCGAAGGGAGCCGTGGTGTTCGAATGCTGTCGCACTGCACGTGTGCATAACTGACTGACGACCGGGCAGAAGGTCCCCAGTCAGGGTGGCGATCAAGGCAATCAATTCAACCTCAGCCTTCGATTGAGTGAGTTGACGGCTTAATAAGCTTTTCCTCCGTTGAGTTGATCAACCTCGCCCCTGTGTTGAGTTTGGTTGAGGTTGCGTTGACTGGTTGACCATCCCCTCGGCCCACTACTGACGCGAGCGTCGGCGCACAACAAATGGGCTGAGCTACTCAAAAGTGGCTCGCGGCCTCTGATTCTCGGCTTCTCGGAAGGACATATTGCTCTCGACAAGCCATTGGACAACCACACGCTGGAAGATATGCCTATCGAAGCCCTTGATTAAGCGATTTGCTGCGGCGTCTTCTTCTTGCCGGCGTTTATGGAGGACGAGCGCGGGCTCGGCGGCCTAGTCAGCATCGTCGTCATGCCGTTCGTTGCTCTGTCGGCCGATCTGGTCAAGCGAGCCGAGGAGCTCCGCGTCGACTGCATGAAGTTGGACGGCGACGTTCACGATGGAGACAGGGAGGAGCGTCAGCGCGACGCCCCTTGGTCGTCGTGAGCGCCGACGTCGCCGTCAGCGAGGGGTTCACATCGTACGTCGAGAGCATCCGGGCACGGGGCTAGCTGTCGCGCATCTTCTTCGACGAGTGCCACACGTTCGCAACGGACGTTGGATACCGGGAGCGTCTCGGGCTGCTGGTGGGCTTGCATTGTTACGGCTGTCCGCTCGTCATGCTCACGGCGACGCTGCCGGTGAAGATGGAGAAACATTTCCGGAAGTACATGCTAGCGAAGGGTGCGACTATTATCCGTGCAGCAACGGCAAGGGTGAATATCCGCTAATTAGCACTCTACGCGAACGAAGCTATTCGGCTAGGAGATAGAATCGCAAAAGGTGCGGGTCTTCAAGAGAGTAATTATATTCTGGACGTGAGCGAGGCGCCCAATGCCAGTTAAAGCACCGCAATCGCAATAAGTACCTGTTAGTTAGGAGACATGCAACTTTTCCTACATTCGGCATGTCATTTCACCACAACTCACGTGCCGAATTTACTAGCCCTGGAAGGGATGGCGCACAAGCACGTCACGCATACCCCGCCTTACGGTCGAAACAACGTCATGTAACCTCCCAGCGCAGCAGACCTAGCTCACCGATGTCAGACCCTCGACGGCAGATGAACATGTCTCTGCTGTACATACGACATGGAACAATACAGCACCCCCGCAGACCTATAACCGAGAGCATTTTGATCTATACATGTTTGATGTCCTATTTTCTTTCGATGCCATGTCAGCTACATCTAGGACCAACGATGGGGTGCGCGGGAAGTGAACTGTATTTGATTCATGCATGCGCTTAGCCAGCCTCAAGTTGGAGGACGCTGGTCTGAGACAAGAGTCCGGTCTGACACAGAGTCTAATGAGACACATAATATGCTCCGAGAAACAGATCGAAACAGATCGGCAGCCGTGCGTCGTTGATTTTATAGCAGGCTCTTGTAGTCCCCTCGATGCACAGCCTTACGTCGTCCACCGTAATCCCTTTGCGCTTCACTCCTCAGCTCTATTCAGGACCACAACCATGACCGAATTTACAGACACCTCTAGCGAGTGCTCCGACGAAATGGACAGCGAACGACAGCCACTTTTTGGAGGCCGCCACTCTCTGGACGATTGCTCGCTAGCAGGAGCCTCAAATGCGCGAGACCTTGAGGCATCGCGTCTAGAACGACATGCAAAACAGCCAGAAGGTGATATTCCATGGCTGCAGCTGAGTACTCTTTGCTTGGCGCGCATGATGGATCCTGTCGCCTTCTGCTCCATTTTCCCCTACATCGCGGCCATGGTCCGCCGCAATACCAACCTGGCGGTGTCCGATGTTGGATTCTACAGCGGTCTCATAGAATCTCTCTTCGCCATTGTCCAGACGGTAGCCTTGATACTATGGAGCACGTTCTCAGACAAGACGGGCCGCAAGAAGGCTCTCATCTACAGCCGCATTGGGACAGCCGTCGGGTCGTCATTATTCGGTATGGCCACCACGCTCTGGCAGATGTTTCTTTTCCGCTGCGTTTCGGGTCTCTTTGGGGCATCTAACCTCATCACCCGTACAATGATATCGGAGTGCGTCCCCCGCAATGCTCAGGCGCAAGCTTTTGGCTGGCTCGTCTTCGCTGCCAATGCGGGAGATTTTGTCGGCCCCATGATTGGTGGAGCGCTGTCGGATCCAGCACGGCAGTATCCTGGCCACTTTGGGAGCTTCCAGTGGCTAAAAGACAACCCGTACGCTTTAGCCGGCATCGTTGTCGGGACTATCAGTGCAGGAATCACCTTTGTCCCTGTTTTCTGGCTCCAGGAAACTCAGTCAACAGATGAGAATGTGCTGGCAACCGAGACGATGCCTTCACAGCTAAGCGGCCTTGCACGACTTGTTAAATCGCCTGGCGTTCCCGCGACTCTAGGAGTGTACGTGCAGTCGAAAATCCTCACCGTTTCTACCTCTGCAATTCTACCCGTCTATTTGTATACTCCTGTTCAACTCGGCGGTATGGAGCTGTCGACAGTCCACATCTCGACATACATGGCGATCCAAGGCGGAAGCCAGGTCCTCTGGCTTCTTCTTGCATTCCCTTTTCTCAACAGTCGGCTTGGCACCAAGAAACTGTTGAGTGTCGTTGTCACATTATGGCCGCTTATGTTTGGTGGATATATTCTCGTGAACATGATGCTCCGCAAACCAAACGACACTGCGCATCAATGGGTCTGGCTTGCCGTCGCTCCAGCTATGCTACTTTTCGGCTCAGGGGTCACCATGTCACAGACAGGCGTCCAACTTGCCATTAACGACGTGTCTCCGAGTTCTGACTACCTGGCAATGATAAATGCATTGGCGCTCGTGGGTAACGGTGCAGTGAGGGCCGTGATGCCGGGTGTATCCAGTGCAATCCAGCGCTGCAATCAATTCAAGTATCAATTCAAGTATATCAAGTAAGTCAAGTAAGTTAGACCACCCCATTGTATCAAGTAAGTAAGTTTGTGTCGCCGTCAACTTGAAATATTTGAAATAACTTGAAGTCATTTTAATATTTTCCCGCCCAGCAGCGGTTGCAAAGTCTACGGGGTTTGTTTCGGGATCCCAACATGGCTGTACAGGGTAATGTTTTGATGTGTGCCAAGTTGGGACGCAGCAGGAATGCTACGCGCGCTTGGTGTAACACATATGGTTACTGGATTCGCGTTGTACTCTGGGGCGCTTTTTGCCATTCATGCCCTGCGCAACACCACGCGCCATGGCGGCCGGACAGCAGTCGTTGGATTCGCTTTTGCGAAGCCATAGCAAACGTAAAACACTGAGGCAGCAACTCGATTCTGCTTCTATCAAGGCCGAACCTGGGAAGGTAATGCCTGAGGATTTACCTACTGTCAACATTGGCTGCCAAAAGTATGTCCTGGAGGAGCATCTCGCTAACAAGAACCGCAAAGGCCGGCGAAGCTGGATTCAAGGCTACGATTTCTTCCTCACGGAAATTAGCCCCGATTTTAAGGCGCTGCAGACTTACTGGGCTTGCTCCAAATGCGATGAGAATGGCGTGAGTTCGCTCTTCGTCGCGACGAACACGACGTCGCCGACCGAGCACAGAAGGTACACGACGCGACACTGGCGCGATAATTTCGTTCGAAAGTTCATGACTCACACAACTCAGATCGCATATGATCACTCAGTCAGCGACTCCTCGGATCGGCGTCGAAAGTACGCAGGAAGCTCCCTGCCCGCGTCCTAAGCGACCGCGTCTCGAGCGTCCCATAGCGAGGTCGAACATCAACAAAGCTAGGGAACTGAAGGTCGGTTGGATCATCACTGCCGATCTCCCACTTACAGCACCGTCGAACAACTACCTGCAACGAATCCTCGAGCTACATGACGCATCGTTAGCAACGGAGGTGCCTTGGAACCGGACATCGGTTCGTGATATGCTAAGGAAGCTATTCGCGATGAAGAAGGGAACAATAGCAAGCCAATTGGAGAAGGCAATCACCAAGATCAACTTAAGCTTCGACATGTGGACATCACCTAACCGATATGCTTTTCTCGCCCTCCACGCACACTATCTCGACGCCTCCTACACAGTCCAATCACGCCTTCTCGCGCTCCGTCGAGTTTGGGGAGCCCATACTGGAGACAACCAGGCATCGACAATATACGACATTCTTGGCGAATATGGGATAAAGGAGCGAATTGGCGCTAGCGTCTGCGATAATGTCTCCTCCAACGACAAATGCCTGGAAAGCTCATATCGGCGAATTTCTCCAGGAGTGCGCGACAGGGACATTAAGGCAAACCGGACACGATGTTTCGGTCACATAATCAACCTCGCTGCTCGTGCTTTTCTGTGGGGACAGGACCCCGAGTCTTTTGAGCGCGAGGCCTTTACCGAGGCTGCTTTTCAGATAGAAGAGCGTGAACTCCGGTTTTGGCGCAAACGGGGTGCGGTTGGCAAACTGCACAATGTTGTCAGGTTTGTCAGGGCCTGTCCCCAGCGCAGAGAGCTAATGAAAACTGTTGCTGGTAATGGATACGGAGATGAATGCCACGAACTGTTCGAGGAGGAGCGAACAGCTATCGACGTCGAGTTGATGCAGAACAACGAAACGCCGTGGAATTCTACTTTCCTGATGATCCAGCGCGCTATTCGCAAGCGTGATCAGATCACCCTCTTCATTACATACCTCGACGCTCAGACGACCGACCCAAAGCTGCGTGTTCCAGCTCAAGACCATCTCTCGCCGCAAGATTGGCTTCTACTTGCGGAGATCCAAAGCCTACTTAAGCCACTTTACGAGATAACTATGCGTTGTCAGGGTTGGGCGAAAGAAGGGCGATACGGGGCTTTGTGGGAAGTGATGATCGGAATGGAGTATCTGCTTAACTTTTTCGAGGAGCAGAAACTCATGTTCACGAGCTGCGATGATACTCCCGAGGCAGCGGGAGACTACCAAGCCGCTATCACATCGAGTATGGCTCTCCACGCTGTCTTGAGTCTCGTGATGCCCGTGCAATCCCCAGTTGCTGACTGTCTAGCAGAGAGAAGCGCTCAGCAAGCTAAGCGGCATACGCAACCCAGTATAGAGTCGCGGGAACATGCTCGGGGCCATGACTCCGCCACATCCTCGCACCTTGAACCCCTCGACGACGACCATCGGCGATACATTCAGGTTTCGATAAACAACTGCTGGTCGAAGCTGAACGAATACTACACTTTACTGGAACAGTCTCCCCTTTACCCGGCTTCTGTTATACTTCATCCTCGTTGGAATGTGTCCTGGCTTGAGGCTAACTGGACGAGCCACGCACAACTGATTTGGCTCAGAGACGCCAAAAGAAATGTTCGAGAGCACTTCGAAGCACACTACCCGTCGGTCGAATCATCCATCGTGACAGGAGCCATGTTGCCCAGGCCAATAAGAAAAGAAGAGCCAAGCCAGTTCGACCAGTGGATACAGAGCCATGACAGGCATATGCTGGAAGAAGCCGACGAACTTGGAACGTACATGAGGCAAGGACCCATTCGTCGAGACAACATCAACCCTATCCAGCGGTGGAAGGACCATCAAGACGAATATCCACGCCTAAGCAGATTTGCGCTAGATATCCTTGCCATTCCCGCAATGGCGGTTGATCCCGAGCGAACCTTTAGCACGGCCAAATTGACTATCACTTCCCAAAGGCACTGCCTGCACCCCGACGTCGTGGAAGAGATACAGTGCATGCGAAACTGGCTAGGTCAACATGCAATAACGCTAGGTGAAATTGTAGGTTTCGGGGGGCACTGCGACGCTGAAGGCGCCATTGGGACATTGTAAGATCGGATCCTCGGCAGTCAGTCAAGGCCGAACTCGGCAGTAGAGTACACTCAACTACTTCCATTATTAAGCAAATCAAGTATATCAAGTATATCAAGTCAATTCAAGTTTAAGTAAGTTCATCGGAAATTTATATCAAGTAATCAAGTTAGACCCCCGAACTTGACTTAATTGAATTGATTGCAGCGCTGGATTGAGTAACCACGGAGGTGAACAAACGGCTCAATGCCGTCAGCCATGTCGATAGTTCGGGGTGAATGTCGTCGCTGTCGTGAAGAGGTTACTCGTTGCGCGTCTCGCATCCGCAAACGCGACAAATGGCGATCTACCGTCGCGCTCTGATTAGCCGTCACAAATTCAAGTCTAGCCCCCGGATTGCGGGGCTTGACATTCATGTCTGCTAGATTTGATATACTGCATAACATACTAGAGTGGACGGCATGAAGATCACACTGTTTAGGATAGAGGGAACAATGGTAAATCAACTTCAGGCAATCCAGCGCCTGCCTTCCTGAAACCAGGGGAGACATCAACCAAGATCGCCGAGCTTGAGAAGGCATTGTACGGTCTTCGGGAGTCTCCACTTCTGTGGTACAACGAGCTCTCCCGAGCACTCAAGGAAGCGGGGATTGATGTACGCATGAGGAGCCATGTGTTTTTACGAATGGCAAGATCCTTGTTCTCATCCATGTTGATGACATTCTGTAAACATCAAGCCGCTCATTCACGAAGACCGTTAACAGCACCGCTACCGACCAAGGGTGGGAATAACTTCACGCAGCTCGGCTTCTGCCTGCCATGTCTCAGATGCCTACGGCCAATCAAGGCTTCAGCACCAACCGGCAGAGGTATAAATTACCAACCGTAGTCGCTCATTAGATAGAAGCATCAAGAGTTTTTCGCTGCCCAAGTTCACTGGGGACCTTCTGCCCGGTCGTCAGTCAGTTATGCACACGTGCCGTGCGACACATTCTGATCCTCGGCCCACGACAAGAGAAGAAGGCAACGCACGACACCTTCATGTCAAGGTCATCCGTGACGGCGATTATTTCATCCATCCGCAGTCCATGTGCATTATCACGACGCGGATTGTCCTGGCTCCGTGGCCCGCTTGGTCACACACATCGAGGGCAGGCAACATTGGCAGGCAACCGGTTCACGCCCGCTGAGGGCAACGTCTTAACGAAGAAGCGCCGCAGACCCCAGGGGCGAGGGCCAGTGGCCAACCCGAAATGACTGATACCAAAAGATGGACCCAGTGGCCCTATTTATGTGACAAAGTGTCATCCATTCCCACGGAATGCTTGTCCCGACCCATGTCGGTTGTTCACTGATATCTTGCACCACAACGTGGTGGGTTGTGTAACAGACGACTAGGCTAAACATCTAGATGCAGAAATTCCAAAAGCACTTCACGGTATTGCGCTATCCATGTTGTAACCTTCTCTGCATTGGAGATACCCTCAGGTTGCGTAAACCTGACGGTGAGCTGCCCGTCCTCAATGTTGATGAACACCTCGAATATCGCGAGACGGCGTAGCTGCAAATAGGTCCCTGCCTCACAGGCATCTGAGAGCGGCAAGTTCTGAAATAATGAGTCGTCTCGCTCCAGCTGCTGGTAAATACCTGCAAAGTTAAGCATGATCTCAACGGGGAAATCCGAGACGTTGGTGGCAGCAGCGCTCCGGTCTGCGAACCTCGCTGTGAAATGCGACCATCCATTGTTCGGCAGTCGCTTACTCTGTGCGCTAATTTCACTGATCAACTCGCGCAAATTCAAGCCGGCCACGCTTGGCGAATACACTGGGTAAACAGTAGTAAACCAGCCGACTGTGTGTGTAACATCGAGGCCATTGTCAAAAGTTTCGCGCCCGTGTCCTTCGTTGAACACGGCCGGGACAGGTCTGTCCGTGAAGATCCTACAGAATGAATGGACAAGCGCTGCAATCATGAGATCGACTGGCCGTGCGTCAAAGTTGACCTCGCAGGGACGAATGATCGCTGCGGTCGAGGCCTTGTCCAGTAGAAACTCTCGTGTTGTAGCCCCGACCCGGAGGTTATTGCTAGGATCAAGCCCCCAATAGGAAAGGAACGGCTGAGGAATACTGACTATGCTGGCTGGCTCGGAAAAGAGGCTCTCGCTGGCATATGTTCTCTGCTCTGTGCACCAAGTCTGGAAGCTCGTCGAAGGTGGCACCGAGAAGGCCCCTTTGGTGAGGAAATCCTCTAGATCCCTGAAAATGATCCGCCACGAGACGAGGTCAATTACCAAGTGGTGGCACGCAATGAAAAGGTTTTGCACCCTGGTCGCGCTGTCCAGGAACAATGTTGCTGCGACAAGCGGACCGTTCTCGATATCAAGACGTTCCCGGCAGCTTTTCATTTGGAAGTCCCTAACATCCTTGGTCGGGCACCCGCTTATAATTGAGCTTGGTTCGTCAATTTTTCCAGTGAACAGGTGTTGGAAGTGATATGACCCAATGACGTCATTTGTAACACGCTGCTGCCACTCTCCATTCGCACGGCGACTAAAACGCGCCCTTAGCATGCTATGACGTAAGACCAGCCCCTCAATGGCCTCCCTTACTGCCTCGACGGGCACAGTTGCTCGTAGCTTCAGAAGGAAAGCTTGGTCGAGGCAGTAAGTGAAGTTGGGCTCAAACTGAGCATAGAGCTGTTGGACAGGGCTGAGCTCGAAGGGCTCGCCATTCTCGCACTGTGCATTCCTGCTGTCGCAGATTACTTGCTCTTGCAAAACAGTTGGCTTCGCTGCTAACCGAGATATTGACTGCATTTGCAATATGTCCGCAGGGGAAATATCGATATTGGAGGCTTTCGCGGCCGAAGCGACTTGCATTGCGGTGATAGAGTCGCCCCCAAGTTGGAAGAATCCGTCCTCTATCCCGATTGTATCTGGCTCAAGATTAAGCACTTTTGCCCAGATTCTCCGTAATTCAAGCTCCGCCTCTGATAGCGGTTCTCGATTGATGCTTCGCTGGCCTGATGTGTCTGGTGGCATATCCTTGAGCGCGTGCCTGTCCACTTTACCATGCGCATTGATGGGCATCTGGGCCATCACTGTCACCGTGTGCGGGACCATGTATGAAGGCAACATACGGCGCAGCGTATCGTGGATCTTGTCTCGTATGAGTTGTGCCTCGGCGTCGTCGCGAAGGGTGATGAAGGCCGCGATCCGTGCGTCCTGGTGGGTCCCACCAGTCAACACCACGGCGACATCACCGACACTGTCGTGCGCACGAAGAATGAGCTCAATCTCTCGTAGCTCGACTCGATGGCCACGTATCTTGACTTGACGGTCAATGCGTCCCATGAACTCCAGTTGCCCATCGATAGGGCGGTATCGCGCATAGTCTCCTGTCCGATAGGCTCTTATTTGCTCACCATCGACAGTAATGGAGATGAATCTCCCGTTTGCATGCTCGGGGTTAATGTACCCTCTTGCAAGGCCATCGCCGGTGACCACCAGCTCCCCAATGACTCCAACGGGAACCAGTCGCTGGTCAGGGTCCATGACGAACGCCCCTGAGTTAGTGATTGCCCGGCCGATTGGCACCCCATTCGTATAGCTGTCTTCGGGTGAGAGTGGGTGGATGGTGCTAAAAACTGTGTTCTCCGTCGGCCCATAGCCATTCAGCACTGCACCCTTGACAAGCTGTCCTGCCGAAAGCATGTCCTGCACGTCAGCTCTATCTCCGCCAACCACAAGCACATCCAGAGCGCTTATCGTTGCAGGGCATGCGCTCAGGTAGCTTTTCAACAGAGCAGGGGTGATAGCAAGGACGTTGACATTTTCTTTTGCAAATATTTTCGAAACGACTGCGGGTTCGAGCGAATCTTCGTAGCCAATGCAGACCACTGTGCCACCATTGAGTAGCGGTGCGTAAATCTCAGCTGTTGCCATGTCAAAAGCAATGTTGGAGATATGAGCTACTTTTGCAGGTACTGGCAAATGTTGCATGAAATTGCTATTCTTCATCAGTCGCACAATACTGCGATGTTCTACCATCACACCCTTTGGCTCGCCCGTCGTACCGGACGTGAACATAATGTAGGCCAAGCTGGTGGCAGACGGTGCAGGATACGTGCCCTTGGAGCACGGAGCGTTGCTTGCCGAAGGTTGTTGTAATAGGATATCCGCAATTGGAACGAGCTGGACGCTGTGGGCATTTTGGTGACTGGCAGGTGGCCCAGGAACTGATTCTTGCCCAACTAGCACGAGCTGGCAGCTCGCTAATGACAGTGTGGTCTGAATTCGAGCGGCGGGTGTCTTGGTGTCGAGAGGCAGGTACGCCAAATTTGCCTTCAAAATACCCATGAATGCGACAGTCGCCTCGCAGGATCGAGCTGCAAACACGCCAACAACTGTCTCAGCAGGTAGCAAGCGCGTATGTAGCCATCGAGCAACTGCGTTGGATTGCTTCTCCAACTGGGAGTATGTAAGCCGATGTTCAGAGTCGACCACGGCGACACGGCCAGCATTGGTTGCGACTTGTTGTCGGAAGACATCGACAATGCTCGAGTGTCGAGGATAATTCGACTTTTGCATCTTGAATTGACTCATCAGGCTGAGCACGGTGTCGTTGAAAAGCGGAAGCTTCAGTATTGGTGTTGCGGCGTCGGTAATACCCCGCTGAAGGACCTCGTGAAAGACGGAGAGCATGTTACTGATCGTGCCAGGCTCGTAGAGGTCGGTCGAAAAGAGGACCTCAAGTTGGAAAGCTTCTAATTCGCGATAGACGTGGAACTCGATGTCGAAGCGCGACACTGGCGGCACGGTCAAAGATTCTGTCTCTACGCCTTCAAAGGCGAATTCGCCGATTTCAACCTGAGAATGCATAGCGAAGGCTATCTGTACCAACGGGTGACGGGACAAGCGCCGATCGACTTGCAGCTTTGAGACTATTCTGTCGAAAGGCACCTCGTGGTTGGACAAAGCAGCCAGCATTGTTTCCTGCACTTGCCGAGTCAACTGCTCAAATGACTCGTCTTGTAATTTGATGCGGATGCACTGCAAATTTACAAAGAATCCGATCATGTCTTTGAGCTCCCATTGGTTGCGATTTGCGTTTGCAGCCCCGATCGTTGCATCGCTCACACCTGTGAGACGAAAATGTGTAGCTCTGAACGCAGTGAGAAGCACCACAAACGGCGTTACTTCAAGCTTTCGACAAAAATTCTGCAGACTGCGATAGAGCGACCCTTGAATTTGAAGTTTCAACTCTTTGGCTTGTCCAGACAGCGCCTCTGGCCGCGGTTTGTCGCACAGCAACTCGGCGGGCCGAGCAGCTTCCAACTGTGACAACCAATAGTCTAGTTGGCGTCGTTGAATACTTTGTCTGTCGTGATGCAGGGCTTTTTCCCAGGCGGAGTAGTCGCGGTACTGGATTGGCAGTGGTTCCATTACTGAGAAAGGGTTGGCTCCCCGAATTGCGTGAGAGTAGAATATGGTTAGTTCCCTACGGAGAATGTCGGCAGACCACCCGTCGTATACGATGTGATGGACAACAACACAAAGGACATGATCGTTCTCGCCGCAGCGGTACAGCGTCGTTCTGAAGCCTGGCTCTACTTCGAGGTTGAAAGGGGTTGTCAAATCGGGCATGAGGATATCCATGACATCCACTTCATCCACTCGGGAAGAGACGTCGATTACCCTTAGCTGCTTATGCTCGAAGGGCTGAACGTGTTGTAAATTGAATCCATCGGTAGAAGAGAAAGTTGTTCGCAACGTTTCGTGGCGGTATACCATAGCCAATAATGCAGTGCTAAGCGCCTCGATCTGCAAACGTCCTTTCAGTCGCACCGCAGATGGCACAAGGTACCAAGCCCGACCTGGATAGAGACGGTCCAAGTACCACAAGCGTGTTTGAGCGGATGATTGTTCCGAAGTGCCTTCACTTTGGACATTCGCAATGTTTTTGGTGGCGTACTCGGCGACAGAGTTTGTGCCGCGAACGTGCTGCGCTATGCCCGAAGAACAGGTGCCCACAGGCGGCTCATCCGACTGTGGGTCGGTGTTGGGATTGGTGGTAGATGCAGAAATGTGATTGACGAGATTTGATATGGTCTTTTCACGGAGAATGTCCTCGACTCCGATATCGATGGACACGGACCGCGCCAAGGATGATGCCTGCATGGCAGCAATCGAATCACCGCCCAGTCTCAAGAAGCTGTCGTGCAAACCTATGTCCGTAACGTCAACGTTGAGGGATCTGCTCCATGCGCTCTGCAGCTGCTTCTCAACCTCCGACGTAGGTTGCTGTACTGACTGGCTCACGTTGGTCTGCGTTTTGACTAGATGTTCACCGGCGACAGACTCTCCAATAAGGCGTAATCGTTTGCGATCTGTTTTGCCACTGACGGTGACGGGTATCCGGGGTACTCTGATGAATATCTGAGGTACCATGTAGCTTGGTAGGCTGTCCAACATTCTTCCTGTGGCGCTATCAGGGACATGCATAACATTTGTTGTGGCGGCCGGATCTAGCGACGCATCGCTGCCGTCCGGGTTGCGCATGCCCTGTTCCAATTCTAGAAAAACTGCCAAGATTGGAGCAGTCGCGCGACTCTTCTGCGGCACAATGACTTCGGCCACAACTTGCCGAGCCTGGGGAACACAAAGTTGAACGATGTGCTCTACCTCGGCCAGTTCGACTCGCTGTCCACGGATTTTCACCTGTGAGTCTTTCCGACTTATAAACACCAAGTTGCCGTCATCACAATAGCGGACCAGGTCGCCTGTCTTATAAAGGCGCCCATGGCGCCCTGGCTGTCCGTCCGTACCATGTAACAGCCATGGCGGGTCCTCAAGGAAGGGTGTAACCCTGTCCTTCACCAAGTAGCCGGGTCCTACGATTGGCCCTTCCAGCAGCAGCTCTCCAATGTAACCCGGGGGAAGTATTTCGTTCTCGTTTTCTGGATTGACGACCCATGTAATAGCCCCAGACCCTTTACCAATAGGGACGCACTGCTCTGGACTGGATGGGCCGGCATTGATGGTGCTTGTCGGAGTGCACTCGCTCGGGCCGTAGGCGTGGTGAACACGTAGGGCCCTTCCCCACCAACGTTGAACGTCGGAGAGACGCAGTGGTTCGCCGCTGAGGATGACGGTTTTAATTTCCGGTAATTTGCTTGGCGTTAACAGTTGTGCAACGGATGGGGTAATGTCGAGAGTATTAGCCCCAGAACACGCTATACTCTGTTGTAGGTTGTTCTTCCGATCATTATCGCTCGGCACACAGAGGCAACCCCCAGCAGTAAGCGTTGTGAGGATGTTATTGATGGAAACATCGAAGCTGTACGACGCAAAGTCGTAGACCTTGGAATGTGTAGTCAGACACAAAAGTTGACTCTGGTGATGAAGAGCGGATACGGCGTTCGAGTGCGTTATTTTGACGCCTTTTGGTCTGCCCGTACTGCCGGAAGTGAAGGTCACATACGCAACCGAGTATGGGGACGAGCTGTCTTTCACAGGCCTCTGCTGCTTCGCCGTTACTGATTTGATGGTGGAGTAATCGAGGGGGATGACGGTATCAGCAATAGTGCGGCCAACGTCAAGCATCGATCTCGACGCGATTATCAGCCGCGCGTTGGATTGCTGCACCATTTGTCGCAGGCGCCGCTTAGGGATGGACGGATCGAGGAGCACGAATCCGGCACCGGTTTTGAGAACGCCGAGCAGCGCAACTGTGGCCCACATCGATTTTTCAAAGTATAGTGGTACCAAAGATTCAGATGCGACTCCTACTTCATGAAGCTTCTTCGCAAGCTGAGTGGCCAGCGCGTCCAGCTCGCCGTACGTGAGTTGCCCATCCCAGGCGCTCACGGCAAGGGCACCACAGTCTTGCTGCACCCGTTCGTAAAACAGATCGTGGAGGCGTCGTTCTATTGTTACGGGTAACTCTCGATTCCACGTCCATAGTTGTCGCAAGTCTTCTGCCGTTGCCATATGGACTCCAGAAAGTCTGTCTCCGGGCCGTGCTCCGCAGAGCCGGCTGGCGACAAGCCGCAACTGTCCTGGCAATCGTTGCAATACCCAGGGCTCGAGAAAGTGCGATGAAGACTCTTTTGTGTCCCATCCCAGGTGAACAAGCTGCTCAGGTTCATTACCGCTCTGGCCATGGATTGCTGACCAGCTCCCGGTCAATCCTTCCAAATCGTTAGGCATGTCGATGTCCATGAGAGCAGTGAAAGAGCCCGGCTCTATGATACGGAGCATTTGGTCGACTCTTGCCTCGATTGCGAGGGGGAGCTCCATGACGGTCCTGATTTGGCACTCGATAGTCCCAAGAAACGCGGACACTGTCATGGTGTTCCTTACTGTAACGTTGATCGAGAAGGCGACCCTCTCCGGATTTTCGACTCCATTCCCTTCCAAGTCCATGACACCGCCTATGAGCGTCTTTGGCATGGCAACACAGATGGTCGCCTCATCAGAGTTTGTTATTCGAGCTGTCATGACGGCCCAAGAAGCGCACACTGTCGCGACCGCTGCAGCCGACGACAGTCGACCAATTGACTGGCCAGATGCTGACTGTCCAGGAGAACTGGGTAGGGTTGCAAATGGGCGAGCATGGCTGTGGGCGCAAATACTGTCGGATGACTCTGGCCTTGCCGGGACGGTCGAACAAGTCGAGCTGCAAAGCTGACAATCGACGCAATTTGCCAGACTGTGGACATTGCAGCTGCACTCGACGTGTGTCACAGAAGCTACACGGCCTTCGGTCTCCTGCACGTTCTGCTGTTCCAAAACAGACCATAAGCTGGAACGGCTGCTGATATTGTTGTCCATGGTTTCTGATTGGTGAGTATCTGCGAAAGTGGTTTCGTGAGGCCTTGATACCAGTTGCCGACAACCGGCCCAATGTCGTGAGCCGCTGGCGAGCTTTGTTATATGCCCCTGCGGCGTGAGGGGCTGATGGTTTCTAATCTTGCATCATTGAATGACTCCAACGTGCTACGTGTTAGCGGGATGTCTTACACATCGAAAGTGTTGGCGCCACTCTTGACGCCCTTTTGTACGTTTGCTCACCTTGACCGGTGCGGAGCCATGCATGCCGAGTCTAACATGCCCCCGCCACTTAATTGCTTTTGGAGTTAAATCAAAACAAGATCAGCACTGAGCGAAGAAATGGCGCCACAACGGTTGTAGATGGCCAAAACTGTCGTGTCTATCACGAGGTTGCGAAGCAAGCATAACATCCGGTCAGACCGCCTCACTGCCAGTCTCAGACCTCGCCAGTGTTGCATACCTTCGACATTTCGCACGTCGCTGAGACAACTTTGCTGGTTAACGCGCAACTTTACAGAAATGGTGGAATTGACGAAGCGCCCATGGTCTCACAAGGCCAGACTGGACAAGCGGTGATTTTATCATTCACAACAACTACAAAATACCTGACCAAACCGCATGCAACGTGGCAGCTCCACACCGAGGGCGGTGAGAATAGCAGTTGCATGAATGGTCGGAACAAACCCTCCGTCGAGCGAGGCGGCTGAGCTAACGCAGTGCGAACTTGCCTACGCTAGCCTGCCCTACTGTCAGATGTAAGACATAGGCAGTAGTGCGTCCTGATGACTGCGACGAAGCCATAATTTTTACAAACGCTGACATGACAGGTAAATTGCGACGCCAGCCGGCCTGGCGTTCGCCTATATGAGTTATGGTACCATACAAGCCGTTGTCTGCACACACAGACTGGAAAGAGTGAATGAACTTGTTCATCTCTAGCTACAGAAAGGAGTGGAAGGCTGCGTCTCATATAGACGAAGCTGGCAAATGTCGACAGCGTCACAGAACCTTCTATAAGCATCCATCCAACATGAACGTCTACAATGGCATCGCGGCGGGCGCCCGTACCGTGAGTACCCACAGCACAGCTGCTGGAGGTTATTGGCGAGACAGTGCGGTCGCCTGTCCGTGGTCCTGGTTGATGATCGCTCGACTGCGATACAGTCTGGATCAAGGGTTTGCTTTGACAGGCGGACGTCGACTTGTTGATCGAGAGGCTGTGCTGATGAAGAAGAAGGGGATTTGCCTGTTGGAGAGTGAAGGGGGAGACAACATGGAGACAGGGTGTCTATATCAAGCCGCTCATTCACGTAGACCGTTACCAGCACTGCTGCCTACTATCGGTGCCGATAGCTTCAGGCAACCTGGCTTCTGCCTGCCGTGTCTCAGATGCCTGCCTCAATCGGCACAGGTATAAATTACCGACTACAGTCAATCGTTAGACAGAAGAATCAAGAGTCTTTGTTGCCCAATTCGCTGGGGACCTTCTATTCGGTCGTCAGTTAGTCATGCTGTTGCACTACTGGACGTGCACAACTATGTTAGATAGCGTCAGACGTACGGAGTGGATACCAGCACAAAGGCGTCATGGTCTAAAAGATGGGGTGTATGAGCAGTTGCTTAAGCGTCTTGATCGCGATCTGCCGTCGTTCCTCGTCGTGTAATAAGGGTGTGACCAGCATGCAGCGAGTTTATGCCGCAGGTCAGAGTTTTCCGCGTAAGAGTCCAGATCCCGCAAATGGGCTCAATTAGCGGCTTCGGAGTCGAACAATTGCGAATTATCGACCCTTTTCTCCTATGAAAGAGCCCTGCTAAGCTTAGCTTGCTATATTTTCTCTCTCCTTGCCACGAGTTATTTTCCCAAGAATTGACTCCAGAGAAGTTGGGGTCGGATTTTCTCTGTTATATACTTTCTACTACGGTAGTTTCGTTCGTGAATCGGTTGGAAAAATATTGGCCTAAGGGCTACATGGGATTGATTCTTTTTCGTTTCAAACTCTCCCAGAGAAAGTTCAACCTGTGTCTGTTCGGCATCAACTAGCAGCCAAAGTCTCTAGTTGACAGATGCTAGAGCCAGCTCACTCCGTATTGGAAGGTTCCCATGCTGTTCACCAGGAATGGCTTTCGCCACCCACGACATACTCACTCCTTTCCGAAAGAGTAGGCAGTAGCTTGATCCCCAAAGCGAAATGTACCTAATTCCTCTCCCTTTTGTATGGGCTGTGGCCGTCCTGCCAAGAACTTTCTCCTGATCTCGCATGTTGAGACATCGCCCATACCAACTGCTATGACGCACATAAGGCCGACGGGGTCAAGTGCTTGAATAATGATGACAGCCCGTGCAGCAATATGGCTGAGGTAGACTTGATCATCTCTTAAGCCAGTCGTTCGTGGTTGAATACTTTGTGGTTTTGAGATGGCAATTGATATACGGGCCGAACCACTTTACTACGGGGGCCGTCTTCCGGGGGCCGTGTGGCTGACTCTCCAAATCGGGTAGCTGAACATTCCAGCTATTGTTCTTCAGCCACGCATTAATGCTTGGGCAGAGGTGCTATAGCGCTCTTGTATAATTGGAGTTGCCGTAGCATTGCGTGTTGCAGAAGATAAATTAATGCCATCACGGCCCTCCCGCGTGACGTCTATGGTAATAGCGTCCACCTGCAAAGAACTGGAGTTTGGGTTCAGATCCGGCTGGCACACGGAAGGCCAGTCCCATGGACGGGCTATTTTCAGGATCCACCAGAACAAGGCCGTCTTCTATAGTCGCCCTAATTACATTCGTACATGAATACAACCCCCGCGGTTTGGCTCGCTTTCAGACCTTGATAGTACTGGGGGCGCTGCGACGGCAGGCTGCATCCTGGAACTTTGCCGTCTCCGTTTCGGCTGACCCTCCTGCCTTTCTTCATCGGAGATGGTCTCCCATTCTGACCGTCGTCTTCGTAAGCTAGGTTGCCTCCGGCAGCCAGCTTGTCGCACGCCTGTCTGCTTGCCCGGCCCAAGGTTACAAGACTTGCGAGCGCGCTTTCTGCCTGGACTAGCCTTGCCCACTGCTGCTCGACTACGGCTGGACGGCCGAATTTCCATGCTATCAGGGACAGGCTGTGTCGCATTTTTCGGACGGCCTCGGAGACATGCTGCGATCTTAGGGTCGAGAATTCGGCGGTAGGGATTGTGCGAGGTTGGCTCTCTAAGGTGCCAACGAGGGTGGACGTCCCATTTCGTCAAGGGTATGCCCGCTTCTAATTTGTTGTAGATTGTATGGCCGCAAGGAATCCCCAGCTGCCACGAGACTGCACAGTCCTCGTTGCAGTCCCCGATCGGCTCTGGCCAAGGACGTGACCTGCTTGGTATCGATCTCAAAGCTTGCCGATGCTCTTTCGCAATGAGTTTGAGCCCCGGCTCAGACATCACTGTGCGAAGCTCTCCCAGATACTCCGAGCCGGGACCGGAGTATGTACGGGAGGTCAAAACCTCATCTTGCGAGCAGTTGTCGATGAAGTCTTGTTCTTGGTCGGCCAGCATAGCCTCTATTGCCTCCACAAGCGAGTACAAATGGCTCATCCCATGGAGCAGGTAACTCTTGACGTTATTGTTACTGGCTTCGGTGCCGGACGTCACACGAACCCCGAAGTTGCGGTACCTCCTGATGAAGAATTGTGCCCACTGCGCTCGTATGGGCAAGTATGTCTTGTAAAGGTACATAAGGATTGCCTGCTGGTCGTTGAACTCGTCACAGAGACGCACCCAAGCCTTTTCATGCTCGTCCTTTGTCTCCGCAAATGCCACGAACTTCCACAGTTCGAGGACACCACGGTAGGTGTGAGGCACTGGCGCAGCGAGGTTGCTCTGGTTCAGTGGGCTCTCTTGTCTGTCCAGGGCGAGCACAGCTTCCATAAGCCTTGCATTCGGGTTACCATCCCCGTCGCTTTCCGCAGCGTCTTCTCTGCTCTTCCATTTCCGTTTGGCATTAAGGAGAACGTTCGCGTTGATATGCTGAACACAAATTTGTTGCTGACTGTCGGGATACTGGCTTTCCAGTGCCGCGTTCATCTGCTGGTCGTAGTCGGCGACAAGAGCATCCGGTAACGGAATCTTATGCCTGTCATTCAATTCTCTGACCGCTTCCGCGAGAAACCGGAACCCTTCGCGTTTCTCGTTATCGATTAAACCGAATGCAGCGTTGTAGACAGATTTCAGGCAGGTCCGCCCCGTGACTTGGAAGAGTGGTAGCTTGAAACGGTTCGTGTTGTATGTGTTGTCGACGCTCATTGTTTCCGGAAAGCGTCTCCACATTCGGAGGCAGTATGGGAAGGTCCACAGCAGACCAACAAGGCGGTCGGACTCCGCTGCTGACCACTTGACCACGTACGAGATGCCCCTCTCGTCAAACAGCTTGATCAAGGCAGCAGTCGGCCCTAATCCCCCGAGCTTTTCGCGGCGCAAGAGTGCCCGAGCATTGTATATATCTCTTCTCGTGTATTGCGTGCCACGATGCTTTTCGTGGACGATGCCACGGACATCGCGCGCTCTTATACCGACACGTCGACTCGTTGCCTCAATTGTTGCCTTGACGGAGTCAGTAAGTCTCCGATGGTCTGGATGTGCCGACAGACTCATGCTGCGGTCGTGGTTATGTTGGCTGTGCTGAGGGTCGGCAAACGCGCGCAGAGTCCACAGGTAGTTATTCCGTTCCAGAGCCTCCGCAATGATCTTCCACTTACAACCACACTTGCGCGATCGCCTTTGGCGGAGACCTGCGCCTCTTGGCATTCGAGGCTCGCCGTACCGATCGCACTGAAACACATATCTTTTCTTCCTGGCTTGGCTGCCTGAGCCATTGCGTCAGATAACGCCAAATGCATTCTGCTTCGCAAATTCGTTGACGTGTAATTGAAGAGCATCGACCGATACCGCGGCAGGGCCAGGGATTTGCGGGTTGAGAATTGGGATCGAGGTGTCTTGACCAGTAGACTCCGCGTCCGACAGACCGTTCCACTCCTCGTATTCCCCTTGATCTCGGCTTGCCGGTCGCGGCGAGGGAGATGTTAGTAAGACTGACGATGATGATGGGCCCCGTGCGCTTGGAGCAGCATGTCGCCCAGCAATTGTCGTGCAATACTGGGCCAATTCGCGAGCTTGTATATTGTCGATCTTTGCTTGCTCTTGGGCGAAATCCAGCGCTGACCGAAAGCAGACCGTGTTTTTTATGTGTCGCCCGTCATCATCCGAATCTCCGCGCTCGCGCAGGCGCGCTCTCTCAAGCTTATCAGGTCCTGGAACGGCAGGGGCGAATAGCCGCCGGGCGCCACGGCCGCGAAACCAGTCGTCTAAGAAGACTCGTGACTGGCGCACTTCCCAGTACGGCTCGTCAATCCCGCGGTGCCATATGGCTTAGGAAGGCTGCTGAAATAGTTCTCTGGCCATGTCGCAAATAGATTGTATAGGGCGTTGTCGTCGCCATCGCCGTAGTGAAGCTCGGGGTCGAAAGCAGCGTGGGCTGAGAGGGCGCTGGCGGTCATGTCGTGGCCACAACGGTCGCTGAAACGACCGTCTGCTGCAGAACTTGTTTACTCCTCTGGAGACAGTGAATTTAATTACTACAATACAGGCAGCGATGCGATTAGGATACTACCGGGTTTTAGGGATATACACAGATGGCTGGCACGAGACACCAGCCATCCGTTGGAAGGGGCAAGATGCAAGGCAATGGCAATGGAATGTTCAGCTACCCGATTTAGAGAGTCAGCCACACGGCCCCCGGAAGACGGCCCCCGTAGTAAAGTGGTTCGGCCCGTATATCAATTGCCTGCAAAAGAATGGCACGATTTGTATGCTTCTACGGACTGAGGCTGTGGAGCGTTGGTGCTGTGCGGCAGACCGCCACTTGTCAGACCGGCGATGGCACTTGTGAAAGCAAATGTGAATGTTTCGTCATCAAGACTGAAGTTATTATTGGTCTCTTCTTCAGATCCTCGAGATTCTTGAGGATTGTGTAGTTATCCTCATCTTTACGCTTGTTTTGTGCGTCGATGTGCAGCAAATGGCGGTGTGTGTGTTAGTGTCAGACGTACGGTGTGGATACCAGCATTAAAGGCGTCACTCTCGAAGGAATGGGTGTGAGGGCAGTTGCCCAAGTGTATTGATCGTGATGTGTTCTGTCCATTCTCTGGCCATCTTCGCGGTCCCTTTTCGTCTGTGAACCACTGAGACATTCATCTCGCTACACGCCCCTGTATGCACTTATCCGGTGCAAGTGGAGTTATGCACGCCCACTTGTGCAACACACCCCCCCAGCTTTGGCGGACAGCCAGAGCTGTAAGGTCTTCAGAGTTCCAGCAGTTCCAGCGCCTGTTGCAGACTGTCGTCGTCCAGCTCGCTCAGCTTTCGCTGTTGTAGCGGGCCTGCAATATCTACCAGTCCCAGTCGACCAACGGAAGCGTTGAAACGCTGAGCAGTCAGTGCTTTCGTTAAGCCGTCTGCTATCATCTCGTTGCTCGGGACGTATTCTACCGAGATACTCTTGCGCTGAATTTCTTGCCGTAGCCAGTGGTTGTGGATGTCGACGTGGCGGAGTTTTGTCTGTAATAGGCCAATCTCCTTCGTGATAACCTTAATTGTTTGCTGATTGTCGCACTGAATCCGAATTGTTTTCGTGGCCAGGCGAATATCCAGCTCCTGGAGGAGTCGGCCAACAAACATTGACTCTTTGGCTGCTTGGGACACTGCAAGGAGCTCTGCTTCTGTCGTCGAGGTGGTGACTGTATCCTGCTTGTTCGCTCTCCATCCGATGATTCCGCCGAACAGTTGCATGACATATGCCTGGGAACTTTTCCGATCTGTCGTATTGTCCGCAAATGAGGCATCGCTGGCCACTAGGAATTCATCTCCTCCGCCAAGCTGGAGCGCAAGTGTTCTCGTCTGCCGGAGGTATTGAAGGACTTTATCGGCTGCTTCGTGATGCGTATCGGATGGATTTATGTTGAAACGTGCAAGCCTCGAGGCCGCGAAAGCGATGTCTGGTCGTGTTATTACGGCAGCGTATAGGATCGATCCGATCTTTCGTTGGTATCTTCGTATTGAGGTGATCGGTGCTCTTCCATCGTAAGGGAGCAGTTCTGATGCTGCCATAGGCACATTTTGCCTTCGCTCTGGGCTCTCGCTCAGGTTAGCAATCTTGTCAATGTAAGCAGTTTGGGACAGCCAAATTAGCTTCTGATCTCGGTCTCGGGTAACTTCAATCCCGAGGAACCACTGCAAGGTATGTCCTCCCGTCAGCTGGTATTTACTCTTCAACTGGTCGGTTAGCTGCTTGGCTTCGCTTTCTTTGCCCTTCTTGAAGGCTAGGACGATATCGTCCACGTAGAAAAATATGATGATGCCATTCTTCAGCATGCAACATGGTTCATGTGGAACCTTTTCAAACCCGAGTTGCTCAAGGGTGCTGGTAAGTTCTTTCTGCCAAAGCAGGGGTGAACACCGTAACCCATATAGAGCTCTCTGGAGCTTCAATATCCTTCCCGGCTTTCGGTAGCCTGGAGGCATTCTCATGTAGACATCTCGGTCCATCTTGGCATTGACGAACGCGTTTACTGCGTCGTATTGCACCAGCTCCAAATCGAAGCGTGCAGCGATTGCCATGAGGATCCGGAACGAACGTCCAGCCAGTGTAGAGGCATAGGTATCCTCATGTACAGATTTTGCCTGCTGGTCGCCTCGTACGACGAGTCGCGCTTTGCACTTCTGAAAGTAGCCGTGCTTGTTGAACTTGTAGGTGTAAACCCACATGCAGTCCAGAACCTGCTCGTGTCTAGCTGCGGGGTCGTCCTTGGGTATTTCCCTGTACGTCTTCATCTCCGCGTGGCTTTGGAGGTGTGCCCCCTCAGCTTCAAGAAATGCAGTCTTCAACGGATGCTTGAGCACGTCTTGATGTGATCTCGGGAGGGCCGGCATCTGTCGCCGGTGGAGCGGCTTGTGTTCCGCCAAGGTCCGCTGCAGGTTCTCTTCATCAATGGGTTCACCTTTGACTGGGCTGGTCCTTCCAGGTCGTTTCTCCGATTTTCTGAGCATGCGATAGAGCTTGGCTTTGTCTACAGGTTTGCCGTCAATAGTCCCTACTGCGGCGGCATGTCGGCCAGCGGCAAATGCCGCTTTCCAGATATCCATGTCTGCAGTGTGACTATGGCGTCCTGATCCCATCTGAGGATCTTCTTCTGTGACGCCAAAGCATGATGCCATGAGGGCCGCAGGATAGGATTCTGACAGTGCTGGGGTTGGATAAGGATGGAATTGCGTGCCAGCAGCTTTTCTGGATTCGGGGCATTCCCACGCAAGTGTATCAGGTAGCGAACTGTGGGACGTCTCCCTGCAGTTGGCATCCTGCCTTGTAGGAGCCCCGATCTCGGGTAAGATGTGAAACTCTTCCCTGGAAGGACCCATTGTACGGATTCCTTCTCGAGGGTATGGCTCAAGCGCGGTCAGTGCATCTGGCACTCCAGGAGGACTGGTTGCGCCATGGGCTAACAGCTCATCATGACCGGCAACCCCTGGTGGTGCATTTGGCACCCCAGATCGTCTCTCCCTGCTCCGCTCATCCACTCCTTGGACTACACCAAAGTTCCATCCATTATCCGCACCATACACTAAGTCATCTTCCGCGCCAACGTCCTCCTGTACATCAGCCTGGCTTGTTGGTTCTTCAATGTCTCGAAGAATAGCCATGAGTTCTTCTCGGCTCATATGACGCAGATCATCCTTCATTTCTGCAAGGTCTCCGCTGAAGCACTCATCTTCGTTGAATGTGACATCTCTCGTTGAAATGACAGTGCCGAGTTTCGGATTCCATATTCGGTAGATATTTGTCGATTGGTAGCCAACCAGATAGCCAATCCATGCTCTTGGGTTCAGTTTCTCCAGGCGATTTGAGTGCCGCATCGCGTCCCTGGTCATTGCAAATGCCTTGCACCCGTAGACACGTAGGTGTCTTTGGTCCGGCTTGCTTCGTTCACAGGGTACCCCATCACGTTCGGCTAGGAACGTATACAATCGTTCGTAGGGTGAGCGCCACCTGTAGATGTATTTTGGCGTTCGATTGTATAGGTATACGGCAGCTCGGAAGATCTCGACCCAGAGGTAGGTCGGTAGCCTAGCTCCGCTTCTCATTGCGCGCGCCTTGTTCTTGATTACACCCCCCGAGCGTTCAGCGCCGCCATTTTGGGCCTGTGTTTCCGGGGCTGAGGGCTCGATGATTATGAATAGAGACTCCAAGAACTGGCGCACTTGCAACTTCCTCTGGTATATTTCGTTGTCGCACTCGATGACGCTTGGCTTGAAGTTAAATCGTCTCTCGAGGATGCCGAATAGAGTTTTGAATGCTTCAATAATCGTTTCTGCTGAGCGATCGTCCAGGTAAAAGTCCCAAATGTATCCGGACCACCGGTCTGTGACCAGCATGATGTGCTGTCTTCCTTGGGAGATGTGCTGGAAGTCGTGAAAGTCAACAGCTAGTCGTACACCTGGTGCATTTTCTGTCGATCGTGGTTTGCGACTGATCTGACGCTTCGCCTTCGATATAGCGCAGTCGTCGCACTCAGTTGTGGTCAGGCCTTTGATCTTTGCTCCAGTCGAGCAATTGACGAGGTGCTCGAGTGCTTGGGGCCCTGGGTGGCCTAAGCGCAGGTGCCACTTTCTTGCATCTGCCTTCGCCGGCGCTCTTCCAGTTCGCGAATTGAATGCGTTCCGTCTTGCGTAGAATGCTTGCTTTGACACATCTCCTGGTATGTGCTCAAGAACGTACTGGTCGTGACGATCCAGGATTTCACAGACGACTCTCCCATCATGCGTGCGGAGACAGTTCTGGTTTGGCCGATTGTCCCACCAGTAGCCATGCTTCTGCAATTGCCGAAGCGACACCAGATTCGCAGCAAAATTCTCGCAGAACGCCACATTTCGCAGCTTTAGCAAGCTGTGTCCCTTCGGGCCCTGTATGTCGATGTCCACATTTCCGTAGCCTTGAATGGGGACGGAATGATTCCCCGCCGTAACGCAGTCTCCTGCCGGTGCGGCACGAAAGTTGTTGAATCGGCTTATTGTGTTGAAAATGTGAATAGTCGATCCAGAGTCCAAGATTGCTGAGTTCTTCAGTGGGTAATGGGTGATGGCAAATGCGGTGTGTGGCGTGTAGCCGGTATAGAATGTCGCCGCACATTTGCCAACACCCCTCACGGGTCAATGTCTCTCATCGTCCTCATCCTTGGATTTGGTCTGGCGCTTGACCTCCTCTGCAAATGCTGTGTCTTTCTGCATTCGCGCTTCAATGGCGAAACGAATCATAGGGTTTTCCCTAAACGTCGATGGCGCGATGCTCTTGTTGATGTAGAAGCATTTTGCGATGGTGTGGGTCCTTGAGCCACAAGCCGGGCAGTTGTCTTCTGTGAAGGTCCTACTTCGCTTGCGAGCATCTGTCCTTGACTGCTGCCTCTCTTGCCTGGGCTTCGGTTTGGCTCTGCGGTTCTCGCTCGGATCGATTGACTCCTCTGTGGCTTCCTCTGACCCAAATGTTGGTCCAAAAGCTCCCTTGGTAACGCGACTGGTACTTTTTCTCAAAATGCGGAGGTCCCGAGCTTCGTCTCGTAGCGATGCTGCCACTTCGTGGTAACTCAGCTTGTTGTCGTCGAGCTCTTCTCGGTGGTCACCTCTGAACATTGATCCCCAGTTCGGCATGATCTTCCTGACTGCCTGAACCAAATCGTCGAGCCATTCGTCCGCGTTCTGGACGTCTGAGACATCTTTGCTCACCGCGTACGCGAACGCCTCCTTCCATTGGTTGATCCACGCTTCAAAGTCCGCTGGAGGTGTCGCCAGTGGTTTCAGGACAGCGCGATATCGCTCACGAGCATCCGACCGTAGTCGCCTGGTGTCGACGTTGGCGTCTTCTTCCAAATTGCTGTACCAGATGCGCATCGATGCCTCGCCTTTGCAACACGTTGTGTAGTAATGGTCGGAGATCGTGTCCATGACCCATGTCCGCAGTTTGGATAGGGCTGCTTGCTGGTCCTTGAACGTTTGATATCTTCGATCGTAGTCTTTTCCGGCTCGGTCGTATATGTCTCGGTCTCGAGCTGTAAGTTCGTGGTAGGCTCGTGCTCGCAGTGTGTCGTGGCCCCACTCCGTCTCAGGTTCCGTTCCACTGATCACCTGGATTTCATCGTCAACAGTCTCGGACGTTTGAGTCTGAGAACTCCGCTGCCGTCTGGCTGATGATTTCGGTCCTGACGGCGTCGATCCCGCTGCTGCAGTTCCATGGACTCTTCGAGGGTAGTCAGCAAAGTCTGGTTGTAGTGGACGTTTGATTGGTTCTTCGTCCTTGTCTGGATCTACCAGAGCCCAGACGTTCAGGTCTATGGCCTTCATCATGAACTTGTCGCTCCACACCTCCCAGTCTCTGTTCGACCGGAGACGCGTCGTTCCTTTCGTGACTTCCGTGGACGCCATTGTTGCTTCCGTATGTCGTCTTGGGTGCGCAGTTGCTCGTGCTAGCGAATGAGACTCTTAATTGTCAGACGTACGGTGTGGATACCAGCATTAAAGGCGTCACTCTCGAAGGAATGGGTGTGAGGGCAGTTGCCCAAGTGTATTGATCGTGATGTGTTCTGTCCATTCTCTGGCCATCTTCGCGGTCCCTTTTCGTCTGTGAACCACTGAGACATTCATCTCGCTACACGCCCCTGTATGCACTTATCCGGTGCAAGTGGAGTTATGCACGCCCACTTGTGCAACAGTTAGATTGACGATGCAGCACTCGAATCACGATGGGGTTCCCGTAGTCAAGGATGAGGCCAGAACTGTTGATTCTATTGCTTGAACCTCAAGTTCTTGTGGGCGGGGGAGTCGATGCTCTACCCTACGCCCAACCACCACCAACCAATTATCCTTGTATCCGATTGCCGCATACTTTAGCGCCGTTTTAATTGCACATGGGCGTCAATCTATCAGTGTGCGATATCCTTCACCACATTGCATAGGCCTCCATAAGCCTGTAGCCGTCAGGTTCGGCACACACCCAAGTACCCTCCAGGCACCCCTTTCCACCACTCTAACACGGAACTGGTCTCTGAGGATTGTGTAAATTCGGGTGTGTGTGTATTGGTGTGTCTGCGTGAGCCACACTGCCTGTCCATGTACTTCCAACTCATGCAATCCTCCGAATCCATATCCTTGTACCGGGTTCCACCCCTTTGTGCAACCTCACTCCCTGACACAGGTTTTGTTTGCCCGCGGTTTGATGTTGTTTCCACCCGTGCCGTGTTCCACCCGTGCCGTGTTCCACCCGTGCCGTCTTCCACCCGTGCCGTCTTCCATCTGTGCCGTGCTTCCCTGTACTCTATTCCAGGTAAGTAAGTACTAGCATCAGCAGCCGTCTGGTTAAACTTTGCAATCAGCACGGAAAGGCTAATTGCGTGGAACTTGGCCACCCGCAATGCACGACGTCAGCGTCACGGGAATTAAGAACAAATGCCGGGGTACGAGATTGCATTTCTCGAAATTGAACCTTAGCATGGCTCCTAGACATGTAATTAACTTGATACTGGCTAGAGAAAGAATTTCCTCCCGCCAATTTCGACTTTCCAGGTCGAGCACCCTGAAGTGATCGGGCAGGCAGGTGGGATATGAGGCAACACGGCAAATAATATTTTAGGGGTGACAGGGGGACCCAGATGGACACACCTGCTCGCGATGTCCAACATCGCTGCGGTTCTGAGATGACAACGAGCGGCCTACTATTATAAGCTGTACTCCATCCACACATTTGGCTCCACATAACGAGCCCTGCCCGTTGACGGCGAGTAGCGTAACCGTACTAGACCGTGAGGAATGATTATCAGCAAGTCTTCCTGCCCCGACTCATTTAACTCCCTCTTTGCACCTTCCAGACCTTTGTTGAAGGTCTTGATTCCTAACCACTTCGCCCAAGTCGTTGCATCAGCCTCAACCGTCATGCTAGAGGAAGCAACGCGCACCAGTCGGGCCCCTAGGCTCACATGTTTACGCAGCCATGGATCAAATGGCTTGCCACCATTTGATGCATCTGGGAAAGAAGACTGTGGTGTGCCATCCTTCCCCCATAAGATGTACGTGGTTATGCCGACGTCTGGATAATAATGCTTCAGAGTGGGTCTCGCAGGCACAACAAGAGTTCCAAAGCCCGCACGTTTCGCAAGGTATTTCAAGACCTGGAGTAGTAGCCCCGCAACACCCTTGTTCCTCCAATCTGGATCGACCGCAATGCTCAGTGCGGAGAGCGTATTCGGTTTGTGATCCTTGCTCTGTCCTAGGCCAAGATAGTGCTCCACTCCGAGTCGGAGCACATCGTCCATGCCGCCGTCTGGAAGAGTGTCGAAGCAGTCGCAGTCGCCTCCGCTTTCCGTTGAAAGCTGACCCGTCTGAATCTCATGGACTGGTCGGTAAAATGGAATGGCATTGGCTCGTCCTATCACCTTGGCTGGCAAATCGCGGGGTGCTGTTGAGTCTTTGGCGACAACCAGGACCTGAAAACGAGCGATCTCGGGAATGATTGTCAAATATCCCCAGTACTTGTCTTGTGAGGCCGTATGACTGATGTATTCTGGCCAGATGTTCGCCAGTGGATGGTCGGGTCGTTCAGAATCTTGATACAAGTCCGGCTTGTGGAGTGCCGTATAGGTTTGATACACCTGCGAATAGTTGTCCATGTTCCAATGTGAAGTCGTAGCATTTGCTGGCGCTGAATCAGGGAAATCGGACTCGACCATTGCCCGTAGCTTTTGCAGGAGAGGAACTTGAGTCTTTATAGTCGGGCTGGTCAACAACAAGGAAAACCAACAACGACATGGGCGGACTGGAGGAGGCTGACACTGTCTCAACCGTGATACTGACTAATAAGCTCGCCCAACGGCTCCATGGCTGTAGGCGGGAAGATTTCCTCCGGCGTAGAATGTCCACAGTCTGCGGCTTGCACTTCGTTCGAGGACGGGTGGCTGATGGGTCTCAGCCCAATGTTCATCAGGTACCGTGGCTCGGTGCGGCCTATTAACATGCCTTCTACTGACTCCATGACGTAGGATGGAGGAATGGAACGAGACCATAAGGGCGCTGACCTCTCATCGGGCTGAATTTTACATGGCCATGTGGGGGTCGACGTTGGCTGTATGCAGAGCGGATGGCTCTACAAGTACGGCCAAGACCGCTCTCGTGAGAGGCTCCTCCGATGGGAGAGACCTTGAACAATGTTCCCACAAATGGATTACAGCTTCCGTGCGGTGGGGGGCGGTGGGGTCCCTGCCTGTTGCATCCGCGAGCCCCATATCTACCTTGGCCGCGAAATCAGATCCTTGTCGATCGTCCGCAGTTACTTGACGCTGCTTCCTGATTCTGCCTAGATTAATGCAACTCGGCCTGTAGCGCCCTCACCGGTCGACGACACCTTGAAAGTGGCCAGCTGAGCGACCAATTTTTGGGAAGGTCTCCCGACAGTACTTGGTCCAAGTTTTGACGGCATATTTTGGTCCAAGCTTATCCTGGCTGCCGATTCAGCCCATCTGAAGTGGGACTGACACCTGCCGCTATTCGAATGAAACAGCTGTTGTTGGCAGTCAGACTTCCAAGGATTTTGTCTGAGACAGTGGTACTGACACATCCCGCACAGACATGCTGACGAGATTTGAATTGCAACAGAAGAGCAGTAGCGTGAATGTAGTATTATCGTGTCAGACGTACGGTGTGGATACCAGCATAAAGGCGTCACTGTAGAAGGAAATGGGTGTGAGGGCAGTTGCCCAAGTGTATTGATCGTGATGTGTTCTGTCCATCTCTGACCAGCAACGTTGTTGATGTGAAAGGTTGGAGGAATGCATGCGTTGTTCTCCAGGTAATACCTATCGATCAAGGGCTACTAGGTCCAGCCAGGGTCGTAGCCGCAACTTTATCCCGCTCTTACGAGATCAACAGTGGCGCAGTGAAATGAACCGCCGAGACTATTGACATTTTCAAACGGACAAAGAATGGGTTCCATCCCGAAATTTTCCTTCAGCCAGTTCGCAAACTGGGTATCATGTTCTTCGACCAGAATTCGTTTCTCGTCAATACTCAGAGCGTTGAGCACCAGCCACGGCGGGCACATATACATAGGGGGACGGTAGCTTTCGCGCTCCTTTGGCATGAACGGGTAAGGATGCAGCTCCCACTGCTCATCGGCGAAGATGGCATGTCGGCGAAGCTCCTTTTCCGTGACGCGCTCGGGGTTGTAGACCAATATACCCTGGCGGAGTGGCAGGAGGGTTGCGTCAATGTGCATCGCATGTGGGTCGTTTGTCTCGAGGATCTCGACTGTGTACCCTTGAGGAATGATGGCGCGTAGATAGTCTACGCCCCTCTGATTTGTGACATTGCTGAGTTGGCCAAGTATGATCTTTCCGAACCGCATGAAGTCGGCTGCATCGAAGGCTGGCCTGGAATTGTTGATAGCCCAAGCAGCATGATTATCGGTGCGAATTTCTTGGCCATGGGATTCGCTTAGGTGGTCGTCATCGCGAAAGCCGTCGTACAAGGTATCGCGACCTAAGATGACCGGAGCGCGACATATGCGAGCAGGGCCATTACAGTTAATGAGCTCCGTTAAGATGTCCGAGTATCCCAAATGTATCTCATTACGACGGCAGCCCCAGGCAAACGGCGCCTCTATGAGCGAAGTGCCGACTGTCATTAAACCGTCCCTCGGCATGGAGCCAGTATACCCGCCCGCCTTCAGCCAATCGATGTCTTTGGGGCGATGAACTCGAATACCCTCTTTCTCCAGCAGAGCTGCGAGGTTGTCAAGCTCAGCTCCAGCCTTGGCCACGATGTTAGCCGGGAAGGGGTTAGACGGCTTGAAGTGGGCAGCATGTTCGCGGGGCATTGTTGCCGCAATCATATGGGCGGGTTCGGAAGGGAAAACGGAGTATTCTGCGCGGCCGACAATAACGGCCTTGAGAGGGGCCATTCATTGTCGGCAGAGATGGCCGGAATTTTGTCGATCGTCATTGTGCTCTGGACTAACAAGCTCAGTTTCTGGGCGTTGGTACAAGGTTACCACCGTGCCGCTTCAAGCATTTCTGCATGAGAAGGATGCCATGTATAGAAATTTCACCCCGCCATGACTGACCCTCGCTCGCCCTTTACTGGTAGGCTCGAAGTCTGCAAAGTATGATCTAGCAGCCTCTTTACCACGGCAGGTAGGTTCGTCCATGGCGGCACTGCGGAGCTGTGGGAATACTGTAAAGCACCTTACAGTACAGAATGGAAAGACACTAAGCTGTGACACAATTGGATCCTGCGTCAGGATCCTGCGTCAGAATACCTTACAGCAGCGCAAGACGGAAGCACGTGCAGAAATTGACGACCAGAGACGCAGCCATAACTACTGTACTGTACGTAGTGGGTGGGCCATCATATTGTCATGAATGCCATATATGGCGCTTTACGCCGTCAAGATTCTAGAGTCCGTTTCTTCCGCCAGCGTTTCAATATCGACAGGATCAAGCTCTTATTTAAAAGGTGTAGACATTAGAGGACCAGACAAGACCTCGCAAACCTTGACTGTTATGGAAACCCAAATTAGGCTGCTAGCTGTTGAAGTATTTTCTAACAGATCTCTGGAGGTGCTAATAGAAGCATTTCGAGTCATACAGTCGCGGTACCCAAAGTATTGGGGGATTGAAAATGTGCCGGAGAATGCAGCTGCAGCAATTTCCAGGAGCTTAGGTGACCCACTGGCCCCGGTCTCAGAGGCGTGGGTGGACTTCATCCGAAATCATGACCTGTCTTCTGCCGACCTTTCCAGCGAACAATCGGCTACAGGCACTGAAATAAGCGATGAGACTGTGGCGAGATACCTCGCTCTGCTGCGTTCCAAGTTTGGTGAAGCTATAGAACCTGTCCGCCGTTTGACATCGGAACCAGTTCCACTTTCTGGAGGTCAGCTTGATCACCCCACCTTCACACCTTTCCTGGAAGAGAGCGGCTGCTGGTCCTTTGCTGCGGCCTACATTGATTGCATACACTGGTTTGGTGGGGTGGGAAATGATTCAGGAGCACCGCAGCTCATCGACACCCTGTCCAGACCAGTGAGGATGGCTCCAAGACTCTTGCAAGCTTCAGAATCGGGACTAGCCATGTTGCTGCAAATGCGATGTCTGTTGCGCGGATGCCCCAGTCCAGACCAGGAAACGTTCGACGCTACCAAGTCACACTTCCGCATACGACTACTCGTTGAAATTTTCTGTGATGAGTTAGATCCCACCGACAATGACCTGTGGATCGCCAGGGATCGAAGGGCCGCTCTAAGTACAAGTCAATTTGAGGAAAGCATGCACAATATAAATCTAGCAGCTGCAGCTGCGGTTGAGAATCGGATAGCCGGCGACATGAGCGATGAACTGATGCGGAATTACAACAGCCCATTCGTGAATGCAGGCGGGGGAGGTCTTGATCATCTGCAGACCCCCCCTTTGTCACAAGAAGACAGCATACAGGACTCGGTTTCAAGTACAAATCATGCAGAAAACGACAGTAACGCAAGTACTCCGCCCCCGTCCTCCCCCAGTACGCAAAGCCAGCCACCTGAGCTCCAGGAGCGAAGCAACGCAGCCAGCACTGATCGAAGAGATATACTTGGCATCCTGAACGAAGCAACCAGGTTCAGTCGGGCTCACACCGTGTCTAGCGCAAGTTCGCTGGCTCTTTTATGGTCGTTGGTTTCAAAAAGCAATATCACAAGTGTCCTTCATTACAGATACTGCTGCGTCTTGTACTATCACAAGATAAAAACCCTGGAAGGCGACACGGCGGTTCGAAGAGCAATCAGAGCATGTTTAGGAGCGCAACGCAAGATTTCAGCCAAGAAAATGGAAAATATGAGAGAGAGGCAGAAAGAAGGACAGTTTTGGAACGATCTTTGCAGCTTGCGGCAGGATTGGGGCCTGCGCAGGTTTGTCCTACTATGCGCTGTCCCTGCGCGTGTCAAGCTGCGTGACAACGATGCCGAACGACAGCAAATGCTTCGCTGCATAAGCGAACAACTCGCACACCACGGGTCGCAGCTACACACAGACCTGGAGAGCGCAGCCGGCCTTTGCGAAAAGCTGCTCCAAAATTCACTGCCCGAAGAGCGTCTGATGATTGAGAACTACGCCTCCAAGTACTTCCGAGACGGCATGCAGATAGATGATTACCAAGCTTTCGTAAGCCTTGACCCACATGCGAGACGGCCTTTACTGCAGAGATAGAACGTGCCGTGGACTGTTTGGACTGTGTCAGCGAGGGACCGACGGTTTGACCCAGAGGTTTCTAGTTACAACCAGGCTTAGTGCCTACTGTAGTTCTCTCACACCATGGGAAGAATATAACTTCCCTACTATAATGTTTCCAACGCTCGTCATTACTGTACTGTAAACGCAGGTTAGCAAGCAGAGCTTTAGTGAACGTATGTAGCAAGACAATGAGAGGTGATCTCGTAATCCCACCGGAGTATTTTACTGCTTCGGTAATCCAATCAATCCTGCTGGTAGCACTCTACTTCGGCGTTCCAAGCATGTAGGTGTCTGTGAGAATCTACATAGCAGCATCCGGCGGGGACGGAGGTGGGAATGGGACCCTAAGTAGGTAGTCCAGTTTCTTCTCCTATACAGCTGCACTTCTGATCGGTCCTCTGCAGCACAACGCAATATGGCTGCGCAGTGGGCATTGTGCTCCAGAAAGCAGCCGAATATAGTCTGAATCCTACACGGCACGAGTGCGCTAGATGGTTCAGTGTATCGACCTGTCAAGGCCGCCAAACCACTGCGAATGATGGAGTTCAGAGGTTCCGCGACCATCCAGCTAGGTCTCTTTTTCTTCTCAAGAACTGAAGCCAGCTCTGAAATCGCTGGCACAGACGCGGGAATTAGCATGAATGCGTTACGGGACGCTCTTGCTACTCTCAAAGTGTACGACAATGCCTTAGACGAGTTGATGGACAAATTCCAGAGTGGAGCCGCTCTCCCAGTTGCGGAAAACGTCCAGTGCTTGGGGACGTTCGACCACATTTTTAAGCTTGCGCAAATTGAAGAAGACAGCCGGCAGTCTCTCAGGAAGCTTCAAGACGAGGTCAATAAGTTGAAGGTCGAGCGGAAAACTCTTAGTGGTCAGGTACAGGAAGAGGGAAAGAAACTCAGAACAGTCATCGAGAAAGTGGCGCATCATCAACAGTACTTGGACGCGGCCTGTCTCGATAGAGTGGTACCGCAAGAGCAGTACGACAGGGCAGAAGAGCTGTTCGAGTAGATTATGGTCTCATACAGTACTATAAGTCGTCTAGCCAATGAGAAGCGAATGGCTACATCACTGCCTGAATCTGCTCTACGGATGCCCTAAACAATCTCTGAAGATGATATATCAGGCCTCGCTCTCGTGCAAGCAGCTTTGAAAACTGCCAGGTTATGGCATTCTGCGATTGGCCTAACAAGCCCCATGGGCTGGAAAAATGGGAGCAACTCTGCCGCCTCTTCGAAACGCAGCTTGCAGACTCACAACTGCGGAATCAAGCGCTGGAGGATCTTGCGCTCCGGTCCTCGCAAGATCTAGAACGCGAACAGGTTTGCAAGGAAGTTCTAGAAAGAGAACTTGACAATCACAAGTCAGCACTCTGCGAGAAGAACGAGTTAATTAAGTCGCAAGAGGCCGACTTGAAAGCTCTGGCATGTACAATTCAGGAGCATGAGCAGCTCATATCAATGCTATGTAGTCGCTTGGAAAACTTGGACCGTGCCCAGAGTAGTGGCACAAGTCAATCTAAGAAGCGGAAACTTAGCTGTTCACTTGCCGACATACGAAAAGCCTCCTCAGAGATTTAATATATCCATTTGGGTGTTGTGATGCTGTTAGCAATGTATCGGAAGACTTCATGTATTGCAAGACCGCCTGTGCATGATAATCCTTGGCCGATATCCCGTCGACGATGTAAGCACCTGAATATTCACCCTAGGCCCGCCACATTTACAGTTGGACATCACCTTTCTTTGTGATTCACCTACCTCGCGTGTGCGCATTGGATTAGAATCGCAGTCACCATAGTTGCGTTTCCAATCGTTTGTAGAGCCCTGAGCTAGGGCTGAGTGGCACGGTAAGCGAGCCGACTTGGACATCTGGCAATCTGGCAGCCTGGAGGGTTGTACAACGTGAACAGCGGGACGAACCACGCACGACATATAAGTACTCTATCCCCCACGAGGCTAACCGTACACCTTATTCTGGCAGGCCTTTCAATGAAGAGCGCCTTCCAGCCACGTCTGTCTACGCACCCCAAAGTACCGCCTGTATATCGCATAAGTTGCGACCTGCAACTTGCTGGCCTGAAAAGCTCTTGGGACTAACTGCTCGCTGAGCGTGCCTTCTCCCTGAAGCCGCCGACAATGCGAAACGATGTCTCTTACAACGCTTCCCCCAGAAATTGGAGCATTATGCCTGGCGTCACTGCCGGATTTTTGCTCGCTACAAAACGCTATTGTAGCCCACACTGCTTTGTACAGGATTTTTTTGGGGCGGGAGAACTACATAACGACTCAAGTCCTGCAGAATAAGCTAGGCCCGGGACTCTACATGCATGCGATTGTGCACCAAGTTCTCTCTAGCAGAAGAGAGTCTTGTACGAAGGTACCGGCAACTGGAGCGAGCGTTGGAGTGAGCGTTGAGAGCCTTCCCGCTGTCAGAGAACGCTGCCGCAAGCTTGACTGCCGATACTCCCTGGCGGCATCATCGACCAGGAAAATACTTTACCTCAATACGATCGTGAGAGAATTGTGCCAGTTCGTCATGGAAGACCGTTCCAGAGTCACGGAAGTGTATCCTATGTATAGCACGGCTCGCTTCCGCTACCCTTCGCCGGCTGAAAGCACACGGGTGCAGCAAGCTATATATCTGTTTGGCATCATGACTATGGCTTGGCACAATCGCCCGGCAATTATTGACAACACCGGACAGCTTGCCGGCTCTCTGGAAGGAGATTTGGATTGCATGTGGCGAGATTTCATGGCCCCGTGGGAGATGTATCAAGTTGCGGCAATCATGGGTGTATTTGAGCGTGCAGTCCGACGGCATTATTCCCGCACTCAAAGCGAGACTCCGCCTGGGTTCCACGTCACGAATGGCAACAGCGCGCCAACAGATGCTTCAATACAAGGCATTTTGGCATCAGGTTTGGAAGCTGTACACTACCTTCTGTGCGGGTCCAAGTCGCTTACGGCAAAGGGAACTGGGCCCAGGACAGTAGGCACACATGTTGAAGCCGGTGGTGTGTTCTTCGACACGACAGCAGAAATACTGCGTTCGATCAAATCACGACAATGGCCTCTTCAATACTGCCAATACGACCCGTTTGTGCAGGGCGACGAAACTGCCTTCCGGTCCTGGCGCACGCTCAACGAAAAGCATGTCGATATCCTCGATGATGCACCTGGGGGCTTGGCTATGGGGCCGGAACTTCTATTCTTAGCCGATCACTTCGGGTTTTGGGGTACGATGTTCTGGGACCAGGATCGGTGGGATGATATCATACACACGGTGGCTCGGTCACACCTTGCGTACCTTCTTCACGCGCCCTTTGATCTAGGCCCCGTCGCCGTCGAGACTCTATTCTTAGAGGAAGCTTTGGCACTAGAAGAAATGTAGGCTGCATCTAGTCATGTTTTAGGGGTGCTGATATGGCGAGCATGCGTGTTGTACCATATGAGAGGAGTGGATATCAATACAAGCCATGCGGTCGGTTTCGGCCAGCCATTTAAAGCAATTTTGGCGAGCAATGGTTACATATACTCGGCAGCCGTCGCGAGGCCAGGAGTTATTCTCGTGTTTCCAATGCTAAGACGGAAGACGCCAATCGGACGAAAGAGCAATGCTATGTCCCTTTCATCGAAGGCAAGATATAAACCATCAACCAGTCAGCTTCAGACCTCGGCATTCACAGCCGCAAACCGGAGAGCTGGGCAACGGCAATCCGAATACAACGACGCCATATTCCCTGCAGACGCTCAACAGCGGCGCCTGCTGTCGTACGGCGACCATAGAACCGGTCCTGTGGTGATACCCTCCTCGCCCGTGCCTTCACCAATTGCGCCCGGCTTTAAGATTGGGGCGGCGGATCCGCTCTTGTCGTCCGTTACCACTGTCCCAGCATATCACGGGCCAGATGAAAGGCATCGTGTAGTTGAGAGTAGGAAACACAGTCCGTTGTAATAGCAACGGGTAGCTGACTGCGTATAGATCGTTCAGAGCCCATTTTGTTTCAGCGGCCCGGATTTCTACCAGACCTAACCTGCGATACGACGGAACCCTCTTCAGCTTTTGGTTCAGGACAGGCCTCTAGACATGCTTTCCACACCAGCGCCACACGGGTTGCAATCTTGTTGCAGAGAAAAGGCGGACGGCTATAAACGTGTTTATTTGCGTCGTGGGTAGTTGTACCTCAGAGATGAATAGTCCTGTCTCTTATCCCGCTGAAGTGAGGCGAGATAGCATAGGTCTTATGGCCACGCCACTTCGTAGCTTTTGAGTACATGTACAATTCCTTTGAACGGTGTCTCTGGGTTTATGCCACCATCCAAACGGACGTATACTTGCGCAAAGTGCAGCATACCCCGCATGGACGTCTACATAGCTGGTGGCTCTGCCAAGTAGGGTGCAACAGAGGGACGCTCTAAGGATCTGAGCGCGCAAATGCAGGCGAAGCTGGATTTGGCTGCGCGTAGACGTTGCAAAGCGGCGTGCAAATCACTGTGCTCAGAAACGATGGTGTCGCCAGAAACGGTGTGGACAGGGGAGAGATTGGTCTCGTCAGAAGGTGGTGTCGTCTGGGGCTGGCAGGCGAGAGAAGTGGGCGTCACGCCAAATGTGGTGTCGACAGGGGGTGAGAAGAGGGTGTCGCTCAGATGTGGTGTCGACAGGGAACGATAAGAGGGTGTCGTCCAGATGTGGTGTCGACAGGGGATGAGAAGAGGGTGCTGAGAGAAGATGGTGTCGACAGGGGACGGGAAGAGGGTGTCGTCCAGATGTGGTGTCGACAGGGGACGAGAAGAGGGTGTCGTTCAGATGTGGTGTCGACAGGGGACGAGAAGAGGGTGTCGCTCAGATGTGGTGTCGACAAGGAATGAGAAGAGGGTGTTGAGAGAAGAGGGTGTTGAGAGAAGATGGTGTCGACACGAAGAGGGTGTCGTCCAGATGTGGTGTCGACATGGGACGATAAGAGGGTGTCGTCCAGATGTGGTGTCGACAGGGGATGAGAAGAGGGTGCTGAGAGAAGATGGTGTCGACAGGGGACGGGAAGAGGGTGTCGTCCAGATGTGGTGTCGACAAGGAATGAGAAGAGGGTGTTGAGAGAAGATGGTGTCGACACGAAGAGGGTGTCGTCCAGATGTGGTGTCGACATGGGACGAGAAGAGGGTGTCGTCCAGATGTGGTGTCGACTGGGGACGAGAAGAGGGTGTCGTCCAGATGTGGTGTCGACAGGGGATGAGAAGAGGGTGCTGAGAGAAGATGGTGTCGACAGGGGACGGGAAGAGGGTGTCGTCCAGATGTGGTGTCGACAGGGGACGAGAAGAGGGTGTCGTCCAGATGTCGTGTCCACAGGGGACGAGAAGAGGGTGTCGTTCAGATGTGGTGTCGACAGGGGATGAGAAGAGGGTGTTGAGAGAAGATGGTGTCGACAGGGAACGATAAGAGGGTGTCGTCCAGATGTGGTGTCGACAGGGGATGAGAAGAGGGTGCTGAGAGAAGATGGTGTCGACAGGGGACGGGAAGAGGGTGTTGTCCAGATGTGGTGTCGACAGGGGACGAGAAGAGGGTGTCGTCCAGATGTCGTGTCCACAGGGGACGAGAAGAGGGTGTCGTCCAGATGTGGCGTCGACAGGGGGGAATAGAAGAGGGTGCTGGCAGAAGAGGGTGTTAACTTGGAGCGAGAAGTGGGTGTTGTCCAAATGTAGTGTCGGCAGGGTGTGAGAGAATGAGCTGAGCATGAGGAGAGTGTGTCGCCAGGAACGATCGTTGTGAGAGACGGAAAGAGGGTGTTGTCAGCGATGATGCTGCCATGGGACGAGTGATCTCGATACGTGACAGAGTGATCCAGGATCGGCTTCAGCTCTCCCGCATGCTCTGTCCCAATTCTAGCGGGACTCGCTGCGGTTTCATTGTACCCAGATCCGATCAAGTGGAACTGCATTGTACGGCATGGCAACATAGCATGGACGACCTTTCAACACGACCAAAGCCTCATACTACGGACCTTTTCATGTGTCTATCTTCTGATCGAATTGCTTCAACGAACGTCAACTGAGCAAACCAATTCCTTGGACTTCGTTACGTCCACATCGCCGCCAACGGCATTCATGAAGCTTCATAATATCACCGCCGGGCAGGAAACCTTGACCTGCGACTGTGCGACCTTTTGACTCTTAAACCAGGAGCGGGATGCCTGCACCATCTTTAGGGTGTTCTCATTCTTACGCATCGGAGTTAATGGACTCTCTCCTCACGCGTGCAATGTTGCTGGCATGTGCCTCGCCCTTGGGCTCTAAGGAAGCTATACCGAGACAAATAGATGAAGTAAGTCAGTCCATGGGGAAGCGAATGCATCAGATTCCCTCTACAAAATATTGTCATGACAAGTTTATTTTGGATGGGGTATTCCTGTCCTGCCAGCGATAGGAGCCGCCATATTCAGTAGCCGTCGCCATCAGTTCGTCGCAGCTCAGAGACAAGCTCCGCAATCTGGCCCAAAGTAAGATGGGACCTGAACTCCGAGGCTTCATGCGAGCTCACAGCGGCTAACGCTTGACTTAGTTGTCTCTCAAGTGACTCCACCTTCTTTCTGGAGCTGGATAGCAGCTCCTTTAGAGAAGAAACCTCGCCTTGCAGCGTAACCAGCTCGGAGGCTTCTTCACCTCTCTGGGTAATCCCCGTCCCCTCCTCGTATATCCAGCAAGAGCTTGCCAAGTTTTCTTGAACTGGCGCTGGGTCAGAATTAAGTATCGGCAAGGACTCTGAAACTGCCGACGAAAGCCCTAGCCGCGGTTGGCAGCGTGTCGCAACCGCTTCAAAGCTACGACCAATCCCAGACTTCAGCTGCTGGCAGGCCACCACACCATGCTTGCTCAGGCACTTGGCAAAGAGATGTGCTGCTTCCGGCAGGAAGTTCCAGGCGTATACATCGCTCCTAGTCGGGTTCAACCTCACCTTCTCCGGCTCGATTGCGTATCCCGTCTTGTGTCCTTACTGTCGTAAGCCGGTGGCTCTCGCTGGTGACGTAACACTTACTGATATGTGAAGCCAGTGCTTCGCGGCAATCAAGGTGGATTCGTTTTCTTGCTTCACGGTTTCGTTTGCGTCTTGGTTTCTCCGACATGGCTTGCCCGCTGAATGAACGCTAATGGATGAACTGTCTCTGATATACTTACTGCACGTGCGAGCGGTTAGATGCAGCAGGCAGCCTGACCGGGGCCCGAACCGGACAGGTCCGCAAACGGCTGCTCCGGCGGCGAAGTACTTAAGTCAACAAGTTGAGCACGCCTTAATTACGACGCAACCGCCCTGAGTCCTGCGAAAATGGCGGCAAGAGAGACACACAGATGCAGCGTATGCTCACAAGAATGCATAGGGCAAACGAATTCCGACTACGAACCTCTTGTATCACGCTTCGATGAGTTGATATTTGAGCCTCACAGCTCCGGGACGTGGTACCTTTCTGCCCTATCTAGGGTTTATCGTTGGCTTCTTCTGGGCTACGCCCTATATCCCAAAGCACAGTCGCTACTTAGCCGGACCAGCGGTCTATGCACGCTCATCAAGAAGCTTGGACAATGCGCGGTCAAGCCGCCAACCGCCGCACCTGGAGCCTATTTTGCCATTTGTGTTTCCTTCCTGGTGTTTGCCAGTGCAGTGTGGGCTTGGCGGTTACTATATCATAGCTACATAGGGTTTGTCGTTCGACTGCTGGTACTTCCTGTGAGGATAATTCTGCCAGCTGTACGAGGCATAATTGGGCTCCTTGTATTGACTGGATAGCGGAATGACACTATCATGTCGAGACATTTGTTGAGATAATCACAAGTCCACTTCACCCCGTCTTTGCCCAAGCAGGTTTTGCAAGCCGGGTTTTCAGTGTGTAATCGTGCATGATCCTGTTGAACTTGCTGAGAGCGACCGACGCAACTGAAGAAGCTCCAACCAAAAACGTCGCCTACTGAGACGACCTGACTCGGACCAACGCACGCCCTGGAGAGCCCGAAAGCGCCCCGTGGGCATTTTAAACTAAAAGGTGTAGCCCCTGACCGGCAAACCAGTATCTTTACTGTAGTCAATTTGACAGAGTTAGCGGAAATCAAACTACAGTATCATATTTGGCTTTGCCAGTGGTGATAGTGTACTTGCAGTGAAGCCATTTGTTGCGTAGCCAGCGGTGCCTACTTAATATCCCGCCACCACGATGTTCATCAAGAAACTTTGCCTGTAGTTACAGCCTGTGTCTAGCATCTGGCGGTTCCTGTAGAAAGCATGCAGTGGGGAACAATACTTGCAATCTACGCCTTGATGGGGGGAGTTTCCTATCAAAAGGTCACCGCCCTGGCATGCGAACCGACGCCCTCAGCAGATCAAACCGCGACAGAGATGCAATGCACGCCTGTACAGTCCCTGTCGGCTACGAGATCAAGGGCATCGTCATATCCCCTACCAACTCATGAAGTGGTGCTTCAAAACTGTTACCCAAGGACCACCAAAGCCGTGAACGACACGCTTTTGCTGAATTATGCCCTTAAGTTCTGTTCCAGCGCTCTGCAAACGTACTTGGAGCCGCACGAGAGCCACGTACAGTGTTTCCGGGACTTACACGAAAGGTTGACGTATACTTTCAATATCACGAACAACGCCAAGTGCCCTAGTGGTCGAATTCCCTGTATACCTGGCGCGGAAGCCCAGTCACGTTACGATATGACCAGGCAGGACGAGCTTGAGAATGCATGTCAGAGGATATTCTGGGAAGCTGGGTCACGATGCTGGACGAAGAACGTAGGGCGAGGTGGAACCGTTACTGTCGAGTGTCTTGACTACAGTTTCCGTGTGGTCTAATGCCAGCCCCACCTTGTCTCCAACAGATCCGCCCGCTATTTTTTTGTCCGCCCTATAGTTTCGTATGGGAGATGACAGAGTCGGGAGTCTGCACATGTGTCCATAGGAATGGATCGTCATCCAAATCGTCCTCGTTCTGCATACGACCTGATATCATCGTTAGATAGGAGCTAAGGAAGTGCTTTCGTGTCAACATACTTCTGAGTTCCTCCCATTTGGTCGTAAGATCCTTCAATTTTTCTTTAATGTCTTCCAACTCGGTGGTAAAGACCTGTTTCAAGTCTTGAATACTCGCGAAGAGATCTTGTATTTGCGCTTGGCTCGGGACCAGGTTCTGTGGATTTGCTTCGCCGGGTATATCAGGCATCGACACTTCTGAATAAGTTAGCACTATGATCCGAAGAATAAATTCAGTCTGTACTATTCCCTGAAGCACACTGCACCCCCTGCGAAGCCTACCGATCTGCTCGAGCTCTGGGTTGCCAGAACGGCAGGGCACGAGATGTCCCTGCAGAGTTGTTTTGTTTTCCCGGTGGACTTGTAAATGAAGATTTTCGGTACTCTGAACTCTTGGGCGCAGTTGCATCATCTGCCCAAGCGGACGGGTACGTTCCATTGTAGATAGGTGGCCAGCGAAGAATGCACGACGCCCTCAACGATTACGTATCCAAAGTATGTTGCCGCGGGCTGCACCCTACGCGTTCCAGCGTTGCACTATTGCCCCTCACTGCTCGCGATTCCGCAAATCTGCTTTCTGCTCAGACGCTAGCAGATGCCGTCCCAAGCAGCCTCAACTGAGCCCTTGCAGCGCCATGAGCAGCGGACAAGGACGAGTCACCATGTCAGGAACCCTGGCAGGGGTATCCCAGGGGACATGGGTAGCCCACCATGACATGGGTAGCCCACCATGACATGGGTGGCAAACGATGTCAAGCACTGCAACTGTGCGAAACTTTGCTTCTCCGCCTTGACGCGGGCGATGGAAATTGGCCATTTTTGTCTTCTGACTTGAATCGCGAACGGAAGTTACAACCCCCGAGGGCTTGGCAGCAGGCTTCGCAGCTGCTGCAGTTCTTTACCGCCGGTTCCTTGATTCGTCCGGAGCTCCACAACACCAGCCAATCTCACCACATGCCAGACTTGGATGCCGTGACTACTATGTTGAAGACATGTGGCCTATGGCAGCCAACCTCCGGTGATACGCAATGATGGCATAACATGCCCAGGCGTGACGATTCAGCACTTGAACAAAGCGTGCGGGGACTCTCTACGAAGACGACCATACAAAATTTGTGTGTTCAGACTGCTCCTCATCGAATAACGGCACAAGGCTGCAATATCCAGCCGCTCATTCACGTGAAATGTTATCAACAAACACCCGCCCCGATAGGATCAATGCAATTATCAATTTTTAACGACAGTGATTAGATAGAAAACCCAAGAGTCTTTCGTTGCCCAAGTTCTCTAGGGACCTTCTCCCGGATCGTCAGCCAGGACTGAACTTGTTCAGTGCGACAGAGGCTTCCAGACAAAGATTCAGTGCATCCAGAGGTTAAGCCCGTTTCCCCAACCGATCGCCTCCAGAATTAGGGCGTCAAATCCGCAGTCAGCAGTGCTAATCCATGCGTCATGTCAATCCAGCTGAACTAGTATCAATTTCCGACCATAGCCCGACTCCATTCCAGCGCACAGACGGCCACTGAATGATCCCGCGCCTGTACCAAATTGGATACCACCGTGCGACCATTTGGTGCCCATGCGATGATGCCTCGGAAGCCATGGTTTCAATGGCGGAAGTCCACCTTTCGGGATGGCTGTTGTTGGCTGTCCTAGCCGCTCGGTAATGCATGGGGCGAGTGTAAGCGTAATCCGTTCACATGATTCCATTGCCTTGGTGTGCGCGCTGGAGCTCTCCCTCTATTTACATCCTCGCCACGATGGAGACCAATGCGATCGGTTGACGGAATAGCCGGCGCTCTCGGTCCATGCTGCTCATCACTTCTGGACCTGTCCTCAGACCATGTCTCAAGCTCCACATGTCGAGTCGTCTGTGAGCATGCGTCTGTCGATGATGCGTCCTTTGTGCTTGTTGCGCTCTGTATGGCTTGCAGTCCGGCCTCGGCTATACTGGCTAAGTTTGAAGTATTCCGGCGGAGTCCAATGGACGATTCTGTGGCCACATCGTTTTGTGCATTTGACGCGCATTGCTCGGCCTCCAACGATGGTACGGGGCCACGTGCACCATTTTGGGAGTCTGTCTTTGCCTGATAATTCATGCCCTCTTGGTGAACGGCGCCGCCAGGTGTTGGCCTTGACATTTTCGCTGTAGTACCAGTTCGAGAGGCATCAAGGAAATGAGACGATGCGCCAGCCACTTCTTCGATGGTCGCTAAGCCATTGCCCGGTGTAGAGATTGGTTCTGAACTGCTAGAAGTGGGTTTGCCATGCGCATCAGTGCGTTGCGGCTCAGGTTGCGTTACGCCCACGGTTGCCGGCGAGAGCGCCGGCTGGTGAATCGATGCCGTAGTGTCCCTAGCTGCAGGCGACGTGCTCTCCAGGTATTGTTTCTTGAAATCCTCCATCCATCTGCCAGCGTTGGCATAAACATTCCACTGCTGTTCACGTCTAAGATGGTATTGTTGCAACTCCTGACCCTTTAGCGGACTGCCTGCCTGGGCCCTTCTGCGCCATAGGCTATCCAAGACTTCGATCTCGCGGTGACTGCGGTCCATGACATGGAGCGCTTTCGCATAAGCAGTCTTCTTACTCTCGACCCACTGCATAACTTCTGTGTTTGGCCTGTCCCGCAACGCCGGGGGAATGCGAATGCTCGTATTTGCGGCATGCTGAAGGATGTGGTCAGGCAAGGAGGCTCCTTTCGGTGTCACCTGAACGCCTTCTGACTCGGGGTTAGGCAACGCCTTGTACTCAAGGGTGCTGGCATCCGTTTTGGTAGAGCTGCTGGAAGCTGCAAGATCTGGTTGTTTTTGCCCTTCATTCGGTGTACCGCCCGGAAGAAGCCTCGATGTCGGGATATTCGGTATGCCGCCCCGTCTGCTCTCCACGTTTTGGTGGGTTGGCTGTTGGGAGATGCTCGGCCTCCCAACCTGTCCACGAGCCTCTGGCGGCCTTGCACTCGTGACCACGGGTGCTTGTTCGACAGCACGGTTAGATTCATGACGACGAAGCGTCTGCACACCATCCTCAGCTAGACAGAGTCAGTGAATCATCAGAAACCTGCCATGCGGGAGAATGGTTGTCGCCTGGGCATCTTCTGCCAAAGTGCACGCTTACATTTGGCGTTACTCGTGGCGAGTGCCTTTTCGCGCTCGCTGAGGAACTTCCGTACTTGACTCGCGTGTCCGATGAGCTTTCGAACGGCCGAATCAGTGATGTCAAGCACCCTTAAGTCCCCGGCTGGCAGCCAACGAGCGGTGACCTTTCCTGGAGATTTTGGCAAGAATGTCGAGCCGTTGAAAAATATAACGGGATAATATCTCTTCGACACGAAAGGACCCCCATCTTCGTAACCGTCTCGCCACCGAAACGATTTCTTGTGATGATCGTACACATAGCAGCTCGGCACGTCATCTACCAGGCCAAGTGACTCCATTGTGTAGTCGGAAGGGACACCGACCTCGTGAAGCTTCTCAGTGGGCAGAAGGAGCACCGCTGACGGGGTACCGGTCTTCCCCCAAGATGCGAGGTAGACCTCGCCAGCGGTAAGACTTGGTGCATGTATCCCCGAGGAGCACTGCGTCAAATTTGCTGCTTGGTCCCGTTGACCCCAGCCAAACCGAGTTCCATGGCCTTGAATTGGATGTGCTGACGCTGTAGCGTTTTCTTCGCTGGTTTTGTCTTGTCTGCCGAGCCGCTGCTTCTTCTGCCGCCGGGGAGGCAAAAACCCAAGCGTGTATTTCCGTTTACCCTTGCCATGTTAGTTCGGAATACTTCTCGAGAGTGACGAAATACTTACACTGGGAGCGCTATATGAAGTATCATCTTTCGGCCTGGCCCCTTTTTCTGTTGTTGGATATCAGCCTGCATTACCAAAAGCATCGAACTTTGCCCTGATGCATACTCTTGCCCAACGGTTTTTGCAATACTTCCTGCATCTTTGCCTCGCCCAAAATTTTCATCACCTCTCGGCAAAAGCTCTCCCAAACCTCTCCAAGCCTACCGTTGTACGCGACTTCCGCGTCCTCGCGCCTAGCCATGTAGCTGGCTTCGAGCTGCTCCAATTCACAGCTGTAGCCGACGATCTTCTTTCGCAGATCGGATTGATCTGTAGCGCTCTGAGTTGCGTATCGTTCCAGGGCCTCTTCAAGCTGAGCGTTGACGTGTGCTAGCCTTCCCTCATGCTCGTATTCTGGCGTTGGCACGGTTTGAAGATCCTTGGAACATTGTGTCGCTAGATCTTGTATCTGTTGCAGCCATTGGTGTATGTCAGTGCCTATTAAGCTTGCCATGCTGGGAGGTTTTCAGTTAAGCGGAATTATGGAAATGCATCGGTGGGGAGCGAGTGCATGGCTTGACGCATGAGAGCTTGATTGGTGGCTGCTTATATAGGTACGTTCCATGGCAAGGGTTAGGGCGGTAAGACGTAGGGATGGCCCTACGTATGTCATCTCCTCTGATAAGCTGTACACTTGGGCTGACTGGCTACTGTAATGGCTGTGCATAGTGGATTGTGCCTTCCTATTATAACGGGCTGTGGGGACGGCCAATACTGTCAAACAGAACTCCTCAAGCTTACAACATTCGCAGGGCGATACCGCACCATCCGTTGGGCACCAATTACGACCCCTTCATCACCGCCCTGCCGCGCAATGTCCCGGTACAGGGCAAATAAATAACGTGTGAGAGGGCGTACCGCCTAGAAGCATTTTACTATATCGTCACCCTTTCCGCCTGCCACTGCAGCAAATATCTCGTCTGCGTAGCTTTGTGGCTCGATCAGCCTCCATCCGTATGATTGCATGTGCTCATTTCCTCAAACAAAGGCTGCCTTCCAATAGAGCTCTCCACAGTTCAACTCGCTTCCGACGGACAATTGCCCAGTGGGTATTGTACCATGTTCGATTTGCACAACTTCTCGACATCTCTCAATTGGACCCCTAGTTCCTTAATCTCATGCCTTATTTCTGAGAGCTCGTGGAGAATTTTCTCGTGCTCGGCTTGAATCAGATCTTGTAGGACAACCGGCAGGGGCGTGACAGGGCTGTACGTCCAGCTAGAGACGAAGGGTGGTGGCGACGGGTTCGCAGCATTGACTAGCACGACTCCAATTCAGAAAGTGTTCTTGACATCGCACGATAAGCAGAAGAACAACCTACGGTTGACCGACGCAATGTTCTTGCCTTTGTCACTGCGCGCAACCCGCTCAGATTTGTGCCCCACGGTAGGGCTTGGAAAGGCGGGAAATGGCGAGTCAGGCCGGCGTGGAGGGGACCAATCCTGTGACATGTCTGCGAGCGGGTGGTAGCTGATGGGACGCTGTTGCAGCGAGATACGCAAGATGGCAGACGGTCACAACAACGTACATATGTGCAGCGTTGGTGGCGAGGTTTGCAAGGCCGCGTCTCAATGGTGCGGTCGCGGGGTTGATCGCATCAGAGGATCCAATGTTAGTTCTGTCGCCTTCTGCGGCGCGCGACCTCTCTCAAGATTCCTCTGGTCGCCTCTGGGGAGTAGCAGATTGGAACGTAAAATCCGGAAATGGGCATCGGCAGAGAGACGGTACGGTTCCATAGTGGTGGTGAGCCATGCTCTTGAACTGGATGTCACCCCTTGTCATAACCCATGCCGGTGTGGCGGCGCCACTTGATGGTGCGCTTGCCAGGGTGGTCCCTCTGCCCTTGTCGCGTTGTGGATTGCGTGCTGCGCGATGGTGTGCTGGGAGGCAACCACCAGGGACGTCTTGTTCAGGATAGTCGTCAGCGTGGGAGATCCGCACAAAAGCAATTTTTCGCGCGCTACGGTACTGTACCATCGATTCTGCATCAACCGCACCACTGGGAGCGGTCTTGAATCAGCTGAACTTGGGCTGACCCAACCTCCCCAGGATTCACGAATGGCACCCGCCGAGCACGGAAGCTAGCCGGGAGCGAGTATGTGCGTGCAAGGCCGTACACCGGAAGTCTTCAACTTGTTTCCTTCGTTCGAGCAGCTCTTCAAAATCTTCGGGGACAACGGGTACGATACTGTATTGGAGTGCCGATACCTTGGAGGTTACCATGTGACACCTTATAGCATGGTAGGCTATGTGTACGCCGAACCTGTCTGGAAGGTCGCGAGCAATGGCTGACATCGTCGCACAATTACTTGATCCTCCGGGTCCCATAAAGTAATAGAACAACCGGCTCGGCGAGATAAGCAATAGTTTTCACCATCTTTTACGTGCCACCATCTCAGATGATCCCCTTACTCTCATTTTTCTGCCTGTCGTTATGGAGCTTGTGGAAAGAATATGTTCGCATTCCTCCTCGTACCGCGGTGTCCGTTCGCGGAATCGACGCCAATGGCACCATAGCTAGACTCATTGGAGCGAGGTTGCCCGCGACCATACAGGGCCCCAACCATCCGTACCTGGCTGTAGCTATTGCTTTTCGTCGCTAACGCTGTTTGACTGTCACTGCTAAGATAGGAGCGTTGGTGACGTTGCTTTCTGCGATTGTATCGACGAGCACCAGCAAACATCGCGGCACCGAACGCCATGCTGAGCCCGGCAGCACCTATGGCTATACCAGCAGTTTTGGCCCTCTGCTTGGGAGACAAATTGCTGCTGTTGGACGCAAATGCATCGTTATCGGGATGGCTGCCACATAACGCTGTGGTGCAATGAGTTCCAAGTCTCGTTTTGGTGCTTGCGTTGGTGCCGGGCGCGGGTAGACTATTCGTAGGCTGCGTGTCAGAACCACCGTCCTCACTGGTGGTGGTGGGCATGGCGGACGGTGCGGCAAATGCGTCCGATCCGTGTCGCCCCGACGAGTCCGTGGTTCCAATCGTGTGTCGAGAAGCGAAGCTCTCAGATGATGCGTGTGGCGCGTTCAACTGCATGGTGGAAGTCATTGATCGCGTAGAAGCATCCGAAGAGGAATGCGCTGGCCTCTGGCCGATGACGCTCGTACTTCCGTCGTACACGGAACTACCCGACCAGAGATAGTCTGTTGATGTGGTGGCAGTGGTGAGACTCTCCGGCTTGAGAGGTTTCACGACTGGCAACCCATAGTAGAAAGTTGACGGTGTCATCGTGGTTGGCGTGACGTGTGGCGGTGCTAGACTCGCGGAATCAGTGTACGGCTGGCCGGAGCCCCCACCTGATGTCTGCGACGAGGAACTGTTGATGGTCACAGTCTCGTCCGCGAGATTGGTGGTGGTCATTCCTGAGTCTTTTGCTGGGCGCGTACGCGTAGTTACGGTGTCCGAAGGGTAAGTGGTGTCCGTCGTTGTGGCCGAAAGCGCAGCACTTTCACTAACAGGCCTTGGACCACTCCCTTCCGCTGAACTGACGGGAGGCGCCGTGGCCGACGGTTGTTTGGAGACTTTCCATTCTGTTGAAGTTGTCGCTGTCCTAAATGTGGAATGATCGAATTCCGAGTGCGGATTGGTTGAGGGAACATCGGAAGTCGAACTGCTTGGCGTAGTAACACCGCTGGAAATTGGCGCTTTGCTGGCGTCGTCTTTCGTTGTGAGCACAGGGGTGACGACACTATGTGGCGGAGTGACAGTGGTTCTAAAACCAAGGTTACTGGTGGTTCTTGTTGTGTCTGTGGTTGCGGGGGTTGTGAAGTATGATGTCGACGGCTGGTATCCAGAGGTCTTCTGCATGGTGGATTCTGAGACAGGCGTTGTTGCGGGGCTTGTGAAGTATGCTGTCGACCGCTCGTATCTAGAGGTCTGCTGCATGGTTGTTTTTGAGACAGGCGTCTTTGAGTAACCACTACGCGAGGACCGGACGGTAATTGTATACGAATGGTGGCTGGTGGAGATTGAACTGGGATACGTGGGGCTCAGCGTCCCGACTGCCGTTGTTGATTCTCTAGGTCTGCGGGACCACGTCTTTCTAGTACTGAAGGAGGCAGAAGCATGACTAGAGGTTGTGACTGTCTCTGTGTTTGTGTGTTTGCCCGTTGGCCGTCGGCTCGTTGACTGTCTACTCGTTGTTTGAAAGCCTGTTTCAAGGGTGTCCGTTGTTTGTTTGCCCGATGATTGCGTGTCGGTTGTTTGTCTGCCCGTCGCTTGCCTGTCCGTCGCTTGCCTGTCTGTCGTCTGGCTCTCCGTCGTCTGCCTGTTCGTTGTTGGCGTATTCCCGGAGCGGGTCTTGGTTGACAGAGTACTCCTCGCAACTGTTGAATTCGTATAGTGCCAACTAGCCTGTGGCCGCGCATATCGCTGGGCTTGCTCAGCTCTGAGGATATTTTGACTCGCGGACGTTGCGAGCGCCATAACAACACCCAACACTGTCAAGGCCCGCATCGCTAGTTCTGCGATGCAGCTCAGCGCTGCACTGCCGCTGAATACCTAAAGACCCACCTGTGCTCACAAGGGTCGTGACTTTGATGTGTCGCTTTGGTCGATTCTATGGGCACTGCGTCAAAGTTATTTTTACGAAACTTGCCTGGATCCCTGCCTCGAATGCAAATTGTTCGCTCGCCCTGCTTCTGAACTGTGGTTCACATGCTTGCGCTGAGTGAGTTGCGCACGTAAGATGTGTGCCAGAAGGCCGAATAGGTAGCTAGCGTTGGATATCGTACAGTACTAAGGATTTCATAGGCCCACACCCAGTGACTGATTACTCTCGGTGAATGGATAGCCAACGGAGTAACTATCGGCTCAGAGGTCTTTCACCGTACACTCACACCGTCGGATTCCTTCAACCACGAACAATGCGTCGAGAGGATGTGGGCCCAGGCAGAAACGGTTTAAGGGTTTCTGCCCCTTTCTGCAGACCTGTGGCGTCAGTCTTGGCTGCGTGGAGTGGTGATGGCCATGGGTGGACCTGTTGAGTTGCCAGGGTCAGGATGGGCCACAGGGGCGCTCTGGTTGATACTGGGGATGGGGGCCTGAAAACGCCGCGGGTGAGGTGGAAGGGGGGGAAGGGGTGGTGAGACCGAAGCGGCCTACTCTTTACAATTCCTCTCGCTAAACGTAGGAACAACTGGCGACGCGTATGCATCCTGCCTCTATTCTAGGAGCACCGGGATCGAATGATCACTGGCAAAAGCAAATGAGCAATTCTGTAGACGAGCAGAGTTGGTGGTTGCGGATCTTTCGGTCAACGGCATGGCTTGACAGTGTGAAGTCGCGAGGTTTTATCCCGTTCTTGGTTGGCCGTGATCTATTACACGATACAAAAACTATGACTGTTTTGGCACTTCGATTCGGTCGCAAAACAAAAACGACTCCAGAAAGCTTTACGGAAGCCTTCGCCTCGAACTGTTTCGATCTTTTCGTAAGCAACTTACGAGATTGTGCCAAACTTGCCAACGGAACATTCTATGTCAAGGAAGAGAAAGTTCTCCTGTACACTGGCATATTCCAGAGGAGACTTGAAGACCAACATGAAGTCAAACTTGCACCGGAGTATCTGGATGACTGGACCCGGCTTTGCGTACTCGCTACCGTCGACTCCTCTAAGGAAAGAGGCTCCGAGCCCGTAGGGCCAAGCAGTCAGGCGCAAAATGAGTCGCATTTAGCGAACATAATGCACTATAGCCTTGGCTCTAGACTTTATCGAAGCTACTTGAAGTGGTTACATTCCTCGGACTCTACAGCTGAAAATCTAGAAGCCAACATCACTCTGCAATCTGCCGCGATTTGCTATGCTGACGAGTCGGAGATGGTGCGGCAGATCTCAGCAGCGTCGTCCAAATATGGGATAATTTTCAACCTGCCGAGAGGCTTTTGTATTGATTCTGCCTGGAAACCAAAAATTCGAAATGTAAGTATTCTACTATTAGGGTCCAAGGAGTATAGTAACGACCGCAGATTGAGACACTGGATAGAGTCAGGGACTTTCCCAACGAGCTCCAAGCAGAGCTCGGCAATTGTCTGGGAGAGGCAGACCCTCTTTCACTACTGATGGGCATAAAGAAGGGGCTCGCCGTTCCGCCGGACATCATCAAAAAGCAGCAAGAACGCTGGGTTGTAGAGCAATTCACTTCGCTATTTCAGGATGGCAGATGGCTAGAGCATGTATGCAGCGAAGGCTTCAACCCAGTGTTGGTAGGAAACTTCCTGCCGGGCGGATACGTTGTGTTGTACTTACCGAGTCGTCGTAATTATGAGGCTCTGGCAACAGCAAACGACGACAATAGCATCGCATGCCTGGACGAACTCTATAAGCAAACGAGTCCAGAACTTTTACTGTCGTCACTAGGCTCACCCAAGGTAGACATTGAGACTCTCGAAGTCAGGTACTCCGAGCGAACTCTCAATATAGGTCCAGTGCTTGAGCCGACTTTAAAAGGACTGACTACCATACCAGACTTCAATGCGATCTTTACGGGGTTGCGGGGAGTAACCTGTGTCGCATATTATGTAGAACGTATATTAGTCGAACAAGAGGACAAACTAGAAGGGATAGGCCGCGACCAACTGCGGATCGTGGATTTCCCATTATACCATGCCAGGCAAAATTGTTTAATCTTCACGATTGCCAATACTGACATCGAGATCAGCCGGGGAATCAGAGGTGGTCCTTTGGCAGAAGAAGGCTCTTTGATGAGCAGATTAAGGATAAATGAGGGTGTAGGAGGTTGAACTAGCCACTATATCATTCGCGTGGTCCTGTCCGTGTTTGACCATGGCTGAGCGAGCTTCCATTCAGTACCAATAACCTTGTCTTGCGAAGGAGCCAACACGCGTGGGAGTAGGTTTATAACAAGGAAGGACAACACAAGTCTCGCTGCATATTGCCTCAACTGTCGTTCATAGCACCAAGAGCTCGCCTTACTACTGTCATATCCCGGTCAGGTCATCGCGGTACTCACTTGTCCTTATCTCGATGGCCTCCGCGTGCAGCCAAGGTAACTGCCGTACAGTTCCGTCTAGCAGCGTTCATACGCCCTCCACCGCTATCCGGTAGCACGCGAAACAGACAAACTTTGGGTAACAAATGAAATGGTTGCTGAGCTCCTCCACTCGTTCTGTCGCACAGCATATTTGATGGATATGGTGACGGGCCGCCATTACTTGAGGCAATCAAACCAAAATGCGATATCACTAATCGAGCGGCTATTCGCAGCCTCTGTGATGATGTTTGGTCGACTGTCTAAGCGATGGAATGAAGAGACGACGAAGTTGTAAAGGAGCAGCCGGGATGGTGCCTGGATAAGGTTTATAAACACAGAGAGCTGGTTCCCGTTGCCGAATTGGCCAAGGAGAGACAGCAGGTGGTCTCTGAATTGTTTTGAGTATTATCGAATCGATAAGACGCCATGCCTTCCGACAAAGGTCTAAGCTGACGCAATTATCTTCAGTGGCAACGCGCTCAGCAACGGATCTTACTTATCGCCCCGAGGAAATCAAGTTTAGCCCGGTGACATCAAATTTGCTACGAGACTTGACTTGCAGAGTTTGAGTCGTGCATTGTTATAGCTTGGATGACGGCCAGAGCGTCACTCTAGATCACACAAATGGCACCCGCCCGAGTGCCCCTGCTCTCTTGCAGTCGTTGGGCATCGAGTGAGATTGGCGTAACTGGCAAAACCGGGTCGTAGCGTCGACGCCGAGTTTTAAGCACCAATTTGCGTAACCATAAAAAAAGCGGGGGGCAACCTGGTCTGAAATTTGAACCAGACGACTTGCGCGAGGAGAGTTTTGGTGATCAAAGCCCAGGACGCAACACTCTCGTACTATCTCATCGCCTCCTGAGGGTGCGGCCGCAAACAATATCTGTTACGGTCCCCCACCAATACCATGCATCTGCGTCGGCCGGATCATATTATATGAAACAAATGTGCTTCTCGTAGAAGCGAAGCATCTTCGAGTGTCAGCACTTGAGTTAATGGTCCCACTCATTGCATGAACACAAACCTTCTGAGGGCATTTTGCGTACGTTACGGCGGCGTCGTGGGCGGATATTTCACCCGTGTCTATAGTCTTGATGTACACGCGAAGTCGCCCGCCTGCGTCGGTGTCCAGACTATCAATGGCTACGAGGTCTTCCCAGGTCTCTAATGCAAGTAGGAGTTGCCTTCGTGAGGTCGAGGACCTGACAGCCTTCGTAACCTTCGCTCGAGACCTGGTTCGCATGACGTAGCTGCAAGGAGTTAGCGTAGTTGCACCCAAAGCGTGATACTGGGACAACGAGGGACGTTGCACGTTACTTTTGCTGTATAGCCGTTTGGGACAGTGACTTCAGTGAACTGACGGTGCTGCCGAGTATCTGGCGTATGTCGACTGCTGGTGGATCAAACCTGCACAAAACTAGGCATCACGCTTGCCAGTCGTACTGTAACCGAAGTACTTGGAATGCAGTAACATGGTTGTGATGAGGAAAAATCCTCAAGCGAGGAGGAGCATATTTGGGCTTCTTCGACGCTTGAACAGCTTGACCTCCAGCGGATGGGGTCAGCTGAGTGGAAGGCAAGGGAACCTTGTCGCCCCACATGGCCACAGCACCCTCTCCCATGCCCACACACCACCCATTACATGTGCCCCGCAGTAGATGAAGAGCTTGTTCTTACTTCTTACGATCTCAATGACCAGCCACCGGAGACTTGGCCGCAGATACTGTACACGGAATGAACTGACAGTCTCTGGTCGTGCGAAGCATGTAGATTTGCAGGACGTGTGGTGTGAGTTGCAGCAATCCTAGGCCGGGCTTCATGCTGGCTTCCCCTTCCGCCTTGGAATGGAATGCGGCAGGAGGCAAAGAAGGATTGCAGCCGCTTCTGGATCGCCGTAACGGCGATTTGTTGCACATTGAGCAGGACAGGGGGTAAGACAAGGGTAGTACAAGGGTGCAGACAAGGATCCGTGTCCCCTGCCACTCAGCCCACCACCCGCTACTTTGCTTCACACCATCAACCTTCACCCCCCGGTTCTCCACACCATCGTACTAGACACCCCTGTCCACGCTTGCCTGCAACGCTGACAGCTCGTCTGAGCGCCGACAATGGCTCATTCTGGGGGAGGTCCTGCAGTCGGCAGGACAGTCAATCCGCAACTTGGCCGTCCATTCTCCATCGTAGAAGGCGCTGCAGTGTGTCGAGGAGACGAAACTTGTGTCACATGAGAATCAGGTAGAAACGGCCGTGGAAGGGTCTAGGACCGATGCCCCAGACCCTCTCTGTCCAGTCTGTTTCACCCACCTTCTCCCCTCACCCACCTGCGCCGTACTTTACTCTCAGCTTGCAAAGAAGCAACGTTGAAGTAAGTAATTGGCCAGCCACGACAACATCTACCACCAAGATTCGCTGTTCGCATCGTCCTGCATCAAGGCACTGCGATCTGTTCGCTACCGTCACATTGTGAACAAAGCGCCGTCCGAATTTGCTCTTCATCGATTATTTAAAGCCCGGCGCAGCATTGTACGCAGAATGCCGACCAAGCTGCCGATGAAGTGTCAAGGTTGCCATCCGCCATGAGTTTCAATGTATGGCATTTATCCGAGGCCTCACTGACAATTCATCCTTAGTTAGGATTAGCACCATCCGCAGTCTCCAGATACCCTCACGAACTTGCCTCCAAGATCGTGAATAGCCGGTCACGATTGAGCCACCGAGCGACGATGACTTACAAAGGGTACCCAGTGAGAGCTTGCCGCAACCTTGCCTTCGACTCGTGAGGCAACTACACCTCCACGCCGACGACGTGTATGCTGCGGTTCACCGCTCCCTATAAAGAAGAGTACGCTGGTCCCATTGACCGGGACGAAGAGCCCGAACTTGCTAGCCGCGCTGCACCGATTGAATAGCGGCATTCATCCCGTCTCTACGCAGCGACCATGGGAGTCAAAGTTCAGATCAGAGTTCAAAGTTCCAAGCTTCATCACGTGACCCTCGAAAACGTGTCTTAGCACACCATGGTGCCGTCAAGCAGGTTCATGTTAGAGCACTGAAGCGTATTCGTTGGGCAACACAAAGGGAGCAGCAGAACGGTTGACCATCTCGACACGCATGCTGAAGCGGAGGCGTAGTCAGGAACGACCAAATATACAACGCCGCGATGCGCCCTTAGGCGGCACTGCAGCCCGATACAGATGCACATTTGTCCATGCGATTCTACAACTAGACAAAATGGTTCGTGCCTTGTCGCCACCCTGCGGATAATCCATGCTATTTTCTGGGCCATGTCCCACGAGTAAGTTAAGTTCTGCGACAATGCAGTCTTCCTAAATGCCGTGTCACCCTGTGCTGCGGATTATTACAAGCCAGGGACGACGTACGGCTCGGCAATCGACTACCACTGGTCGTCCATTATGAGACACTCAATCTCTACTTACGGCGTGTCGTCCTCAGCAAATGCGGACATCTGGTAATCTCTGACGGACTGCATGTCCCGAGGCAGACTGGCAACAATATTTCACGGTAGTTGTTTCCCTGTGGAGTATATTACAGTACCATGCAACGTTGTGTCATCCGTTTCGCCTGTCGTCTTGACCTGGGCAAGTACATCTGAGTCGGAGATGCTGCCAATATCAGAGCAGCTGGACGCTTCCCGCTTTCTACTGAGGAACCGAACGAGGGACTTTACCATAGACTCCGCGATGGATGTTTGTCGGTCGACAATCAATGGGCCAGTGCAATAGCGGCATCGTCATTGTCGGTCTCAGACACAGTTCGGGGTGTGCTCAGGTCGGGCTAGTTCTGGTGCCATCATTGAGCAAACACAGAGTGAAGAGAAAACACATCAAAAAAATTGCTCTGTAGCCTACACAGTATGATCTTGGCCATTCCACCACCCTGCAGCCTATATTGACATTGTGACTGCGTCACACGGACGAGCTCTCGCGGCTCCGGCACCTCGAGATGGCGCAATACTTTCCCTTCGCATAACACTGTGCAAAGTGCTTCACCATCGGTGCCGCTGGTCGCGGATGTAATGAAGTTGAAGAGCCTGATTAGTGGGCACTAGCAGTTGTAGATGCCGACGTAGATAGAGACCTTTGTCGCAGTGGGAGAGGTCTCCGCCTGGGCTGAGACGTCGTGCTATGTCGCCGGGCTACCGGGTACCCCTGTGGCCCGGAACTGGAGCAACAAAGCGTCCAGCCAGGGCTTGGAGGAATTGGGCAGCGACTGCAGAGCACTGAAGCCATTTCTGGATCACTCTCTTGTGTATTGGCGTGGCGATCAGTCACTGAACGACACCCTCTTCTCGTCCACTGGCCAGGCTGCAGGATGTGTGGTGTGAAGCTCGCAGAACGAGAGGTGTGAAGCATGAAGACTTCAGGACGTGCAGTGTGACGGGGGGGCGTGAAGCATGTAGGCTTGCAGGACGAGTGGTGTGAAGCAAAATCGGCTTGCATGATGTGTGGTGTGAAGCTCGCAGGATGAGTGGTGTGAAGCAACTCGGCTTGCAGGACGGGTGGTGTACAGCTTCCAGGACGGGTGGTGTACAGCTTCCAGGATGAGTGGTGTGAAGCATGCAACCTTGCGGGAAGAGTGGTGTGAAGCAAAACCGGCTTCCAGGACGGTGGTGTGAAGCTCGCAGAACGAGAGGTGTGAAGCATGAAGACTTCAGGACGTACAATGTGACGGGGGGTGTGAAGCATGTAAGCTTGCAGGATGTGTGGTGTGAAGCAAAATCGGCTTTCAGGACGAGTGGTGTGAAGCATGCAGGCATGCGGGACGTGTAGTGTGAATCTCGCAAGATGTGGTGTGAAGCTCGCAAGATGGGTGGTGTGAAGCAAAATCGCTCGCAGGACGTGTGGTGTGAAGCGTGCAGGACGTGTGGGCCGTGCGCCTCTAGACGAAGTGCTCGGACAGACTCGGGGAGCGGTACAGTACAGTAACTGAACTGCAACAGTCCTTGACGCTTGGGTTAGGGGGCGGCGGGGTGCTGTCAAAGTGAGTGTAAAGGTGCCAAAGCCGACCAATTCTTCCAAGAGCTCATGTATTTTTTTTTTTCTCAACTTCTCGTTGCGCACGTTCATCCCTGCGCCTTGTACGAGCAATTTGCCCGTGCTGTCACCAGCAATGTGCCAATAAACGAGTGCGACATCATGCCTCTCCTCTGGACCATACGCTGTCCTATTTTTGTTCTCAGCGGCTCCATTCCATCGATACTTCTTCGTGACACTTGCCCATCAAACAGCAGGAAGTATCGCTGTGCGCCGGCCTCAGCAGCGCCATGGGATCTACCGCGCCCCCGTCTACCAGGTCAGGGCATTTTTGCATGCTGATGAGACTGCCCCTGGACATTTTGCAGCTTGTATTTGCAAGAGTAAGGCGAGCCGGCTAAATCTCGACCTACACATCCTGCTAACGGCCCCAGTTACACAAACCTGATCTGAAATCTCTCTCCCTGACTTCAAAACCTATGCACACGTTTATTGCCAGAATCCTCTGGCGATCGATCATGATCAGGCCGTGGAGTGAATATCACTTACACAAAATTCCCGATGCATTCCCGTCACCGAACTTTGCGCGCCTTGCCACAAACGTCCGTTTCCATACGAACATGCAATACGCTACCTTGTCTAGATGTCCCCACCTGAAAGACGACGCCAATGTATGGGACTCCGACGAGGGCGATTTCGATCCTGACGGCGACGTCGAGCTCGAACCACGTTTCAAGCAGCTCTCTCAAAGGGCAAAGCTTTTGCTAGACGAATTCATGGACGGCCAATTGCGAGGCTTCAGGTGAGCGTCTTTCGCCGCATTAAATCTAGACCACCTGACAAAATACCTAGTTGGAATCTGGGTACATGCGTGCCGCCGGAAATTCTCGATACGAACGGGATCCTCCCACGAAAACATCATCGGATTCGGTCTTTGAGTTTGACAACAGACTACGCCTGCAGTCAGCATGAATATTTCCATGACCACTGTAATATTGACTTGGCCTCATTCCGCAATCTACGCGACCTTTGCTGGAAAGGGCCACGTCCCGAAGATCTCGACACCCTTGCGATCGCCATTCGGACCAATTCGCAACATTTACAGAGCCTTCAACTAGACTTCGTGGATTGGCAAGAACTGCGAGAGAACCTGGGCTACATCGGCGATGAGGAAGACGAGAACGGGATTGCCGCACCAGATATATTCGTTTACGGAATTCTTGGATTGAGTGACCGGTCTCCACGTCCTATCTTGCCAGCTATCCGTACCTTGGACCTTTCACACGTACCCGTGGCGGCTGCGATGGTACGCGTGCTGAACTTCAACAGCTTACAATCCCTCACCTTGCGAATGTGCCCCGGTATGGACGAGTTCCTGAAGCGGATTCTGCAAAGTAAGCTGCGCATTAGACTAGAGAGACTCGAAATACAGGAAGCAGAGGGCCGCGGCTCAGCGTTGGGCCATGTCTCCGATTACCTGGACGCCTTTGAGGGACTCACGGAGCTTTGCCTCGGTCAAACTGGTTCGGCCGCACCATTGGATCTCTTAAAGCGAATTCGTCGGCGCCATGCAACTCTCAGGCGATTAGTACTACATCATCGAACCTGCGCCATGGTACGCAATTTTGAAGAGGCGTGCGACTTGCCCGACATGGGTATATCGAAGTTTGAGCTATCCCAGATGCGAAAAGAGCCTGCACTGAATCCTTTTTCAAAGCTTGACCTCGAGTTCCTAGGTCTGAGCTGTGTTCCCGAGCTCCTGGTAAGTAGTGCCGACGTAGACGATGTGGACGAACTAACGGCGATGCCCGCTAGCAACATCTTCTGGTCCCTTTTAGGTCGAAAGCGACATTGAAGATACTCCATGTGCGTCAGTCAGCGTCCGATCTCCGCCATTATGCATCATGGGCCATGAAGCCCACTGAGCGATCCTCGATTGGCTACCCGAACTCCGAGCTCGGCTTTCGAGACAAGTTCTACCAGTTCTTGAAGTGGGTATTCGGGCCAGATGGGATCAGCTCACTGCAAATAGTTCTTTTCGGAGACTTTGCATATGGTGGCAGAATAGCTCAGAAGAATGTTCTTCTCTGCAGAGATCCTGGCAGCGACAACCACTTCCGCGTCACCAACGCGGTTGATGCAGAGTGGATAGAAGTGAGAAACGGGTATCGAAGTGCGATAGAGGCTTGCCCGACGGAACCAATCTTGGGGGAGACATGTGGCATGGCATAGGCGTCATTGCAGCTGGATTCATCCGTGTAGTTGAGCAACTAAGTGGTGATGCCCGCAAGTCAAACGTCGCCTTCACCACGTCTGTGGCTGCCGCCCTCGACTTTGAAGCAGTTTGCACGTATGACCTCCGGTGAGCCATCGTACCTTCTCGAGGTTCGACGGTGCGACGCAGCCACACGATAAATACAACCTACAGGGTGGTAGGCATGACAATCGGACTTTGGAGGCTACTGAGCACCATGATTGGAACAACTGTGGACAATTCTGCAGCTGCCTCAATGCGAGTCTCTAGGCAGCATACGAAGCGCGCTTCTAGCAACTACCTTGCAATACAGTACAAGTTTACTGGGTGCCTGTTCCCAATTGGCACGAGGCACCGGGTGGGAATGCAGAGTGGCCTCTTATCCTCCATCCTCTCGGCCTGTTTCTCGAGAGACGTTCTCACCATTCCCCTGTCTCCGAGGCATTTCTCTGACGCCCCTACTCACCGTCGTCGCTTTCTCCTTACCTGTGTCTCTGGATCTTCGAGCGTTTCAGTATTCTATCGCTGCGATAGAATATAGACTATCGCTCAAGCATCCGTTGCACCACCTTCAGGATGGTGAACGTTATATTGCAGGCTAACGCTTTCGCTGTATGTCTTTCTCCGTGAACTGCCGTGTACGACCCTTTAGGAACTCCATTCGCTCGTCCATGGTCATTGATATTTGGCTACCAATTGGAACCATACATTCCGCCAGGGTACGGTAGTCCTTCAGGAGTAGACGGACCGTTATCATCATAAAATCGATGCCGTGAAAAACAAGTGCACCCTGCGACGCGTATTCTGCCTTCGACCCTATGAAAGACACAGGGTGCTCGCGCCAATGTCGCAGCGGGTTGAGGTGGTGCGATGTGTGGTAGCCATCGTTGAAGCAATGGCGATTGCTCTACCCAACGTTAGCCCGCTGATACTCAACCTACAGTGGGCAGCAACACTTGCCGATACATCTATCAATGTAATACTGGACCTGTAGTCAGAGCCTGGCCTTTCCTTGTCGACGAAGGCGTGCTGACCCCAATTCCCGACCATGAGGCCCGCCCTAAGCCCTAGTAGTGGTAGGATAAATGCAACAAGGGTAGCCTTTGCGTTCAGACTGTATAAATGCCACAGCGTTGCGTACCACCCTAGTTCCCACAGCGCTGCCTTTGCCGCCAATCCTATTCTGTTCTTCCTGAGAAAGTATAATGGTAAATCGAGCCAGATGAGAAAGTAAAATCGCCCTGCATAGCACAAAAAATGAACGAAATTGTCTCGTTGGTAGCGCATGGTGGAAGACAGGTCATCCGGACCATTGTTCTCCACGTGATGATGCTTAACATGGTGGTAGTAGTAGGAATTCCAGCTGTGTCCCATAAGTGGATCTGTGATATAGGGGAAGGCGGCATCCAAAACAGCATAACGCTTGCTAAGGACACCGCCAAGGTGTATATGTTGATGCATCATGAGAGTATATGTGCCCATGTACGTCGCCTGCATGGCCAAGTGTAGCAGCCCATGTACGCAGGAGAAATTCCAATAGAGGAAAGCAGCGCTCGGCACGGAGGTACAGAAGTAGAGCAGTAGATGCATGATCATCACCACATCCGTTTCGACGCGAAGCGCAGAGCGCGCTGTGCAAATTAAGGGTCGTAAGAGCCACCTTTCCAAAATACCAGGCAGTTGTAGGTTATGCAACTCGGTACTAGTGAAGATAGTCGGGTCAAACTGCGCGCCAGCAGGGTCGTTGAGTGCCTTGAGCGTCGCCAATGTAGCTGCGTCTCGCCTCCGAGCTGCCTGTCCTGTTAACAAGACTTATCCAGACATCCGCATGCTTCTTTTTACGCTCGCGCAGCGCCGCCACTCGCTTTAGTACAGTTGGTTACTTCCTAACGTACCTTTACCCGGTTGTTTCTGCCCTTCATTCCGTCTCCTCCGTCGGTAGTCCCGAACGTCAGCCGCAAGATTCTGGAGCACGAGGCGGTCTTGCCTCGTGAGGCCTTTGTCGACCAAGATGCCGGACATTGTTTGGCTAGACCTGTACCGATTTAAGTCAGACGCCAAGAGTTGCGACCCGGAAAGTATGTATGCGACTATCGCAAGAGTTAGAATTACAGTAGTGCAAAGGCTTGTGAATGACGACTCAGACAGTACGGCGCTGTCACGTGTCAGCATACTGCGGCTTCATACGGTCCTGTACTCAACGGGCGAGGTGGATAAATGATAGCCATGACAGAACACATCCAGAGCTGTAGGTAGGAAGCAGCTCGGTGGGAGACAGTGGTCAACGCCACTAGCGCCCACACCACTTCATGCCGCACACCACCAAGATACCCGCCTTCCCGGCCCGCGCAATTCCCCCACACCACCACAACTGTCAGCCACTATGTTCCCCACCCTCGCCTACTGTACTGTACTATACTGTACTGTACTATTGTACATTACAGTACAACTCGCTGGCTTCATAAGCCTATGAATAGAGCCAAAATTGTCTCTACCGCCGGAGCGCAGTAGAGCCGCTGGAGTAGGGTACAGGACCGCTACTCAGCCCCTCGTTAGACCGTCTGTTCCCGAAATTGTCTCCCACAGCTCCTGCGACTCACTTAAACGTCTCTTGTCTCTTGATGCCCATTTCCCATGCCAATGTAAGCACCGCTTTCCTCGAGTTGACGCGTCGTCACGAGACCGAAAGACAGGCTAAATACTGCGGGACTGTCGGGTTCACATCTGCGCACGCACTCTCCCGTGCGGTACGACATACCCCATTATCTGGACACAAATTTGACGGAACCTGACTGTTCCTTCCGCTGTCAGTGTACTTGGCGTACTTCAAACAACCTTCGGTCTCGGGTTACTGTGCGGCGTGGAGACTTCTGACTTGCCAGCCGCCACTGCTATGTTCTCAAACCAAGTTAGCCCGAGAAGAGCCACAGGTAGCATTACCTGCGAGCCAGACCGCGCCATTCGCAAAGATGGCCTTGATGGCGCCAGTGCTGCCGAAGATACTGTCGCAGAGCCTAGTGTCGACGAGACAGACTACTATGACGCCGTGGAATACGCACCTCCGGCGCCATGGCAAGAAGCTCACGATGCACTGCAGCAACAAATCGCCCTCGACAACAGGCAGAGCGGCTCGGAAGATAGCATGCCACAAAATGTATTTGCAGACATTGGCTTGAATCATGCTTCATGTATTCAAAGCGTATTGCCGCCAGGTGTTTATGCTATATCCATGAATTTTGTATCGAGTCTGGATGGAGGGATGATGACGCCGCAACAGAGACAACAACATTTCGCTGCTCTGTATCGGCAGTGGCTTCAACTCATGCAGCGCCACCAGGCCCGTGTAATGAGCCAACAAATACGAGCTCAACTGCAGGCAATGGCACGAAGGGTATATGCACGACATATCACAGGGACGCCAACTTGCCGAGTTCGATGGCGTCGCAGGCTGTGTCTAGGGGGCAGAGCAAGTGTTCTGGAACATAAGGCAAGTCCGTCAAATATCCCAACCATTTAAATACGCTCGCTAATATATTTCTACAGCTACGTACCGACGAATCTGGCCTTGGGCATGCCACATCTGACCTCGGGGTTGGACTTCGAATTGCGATCTCGTAATGCTGTATAGGCAGAGACGACACTGTTGGACACTCTGTGTTCGATGGCAGTCCGACTGACCTACTCGGACCTTGGAGACGTGCTGCAACGGTGGAGTCACTGTGCCGTGGATGCCGTCGCATGTTACTCGGGACGTCCCGCAGCTCTCATTCTGTTGCTCCACGAATACGCTACAGTGACAAGGCTGCCAGACATCTCACTTGCAGTTCTCCAGACTCGGGTGTTCTAATATGAACCCGTCCGACGAGCATCATGCTGCGCTAAGACAGGTTGTCGGGAGTCACGTGATAGAGCCTGGAACCTTGAACTCTGATCTGAACTTTGAACTTTGACGACAGTGATGGCTACCCAGGGATGAGATGCATGCAGACCGCACCAATGAATTTTGTCCCCCGGGATACTGAAGTAGAACGTTGCAGGTCAAACCCGGTACGCCTCGTCCGAGTCTAAGGAGCCACCCTACCCTTCTTTATGGGGGCAACGGCGTGCCTCAGCATACAGCCCGTCGGCGTGGAGGTGTAGTTCCTTCGCGAGTCGAAGGTAAGGTTGCGGCAAGCCCTCTCTGGGTGGCCTTTGTAAATCATCATCGCGCGGTGGCTCAGTCGTGGCCGACCGTCCACAATCTTGGAGGCAATTTCGTGATTGCATCTCAAGACTGCGGATGGTGCTTTCCCTAGCTAAGTATGACCCGTCAGTGAGGCCTCGGGTAAATGGCATACGTTGAAAGTCATGGCAAATGGCGAGCTTAACGCTTCAATCGGCAGCTTGATTGGTATTACGTGTGCAATATTGCGCCGGGGTTTAAAGACCCGATGGGAGGCACAATTCGGACGGCGCTTTGTTCCGAATGTGACGGTATCGGATAGATCGCGTGCCTTGATGCAGGAGGATACAATTAGCGAACTTGGTCGTAGATGCTGTCGTGGCTGGCCAGTTACTTATTGCTGAACGTTGCTTCTTCGCAGACTGAGGTGAAGTACAGTGCAGGTGCCGACGGGAGAAGATGAGAGAACAGACTGGACATAGAGGGTCGGGGCGTCGGCCCTAGACCCTTCCGCGGTCGTTTCTACCTAATTCTCATGTGACGCAAGTTTCGGCTCCTCGACACACTGCAGCGCCTTTCACGATGGAGGATGGACGGCCAAGTTGCGGATTGACTCTCCCGCCGACTCCAGGACCTCCCCCAGAATGAGCCATTGTGGGCGCGCAGACGAGGCTGTCAGCGTTGCAGGCAAGCGTGAACAGGGGTGTCTAGTACGATGGTGTGGAGAACCGGGGGGTGAAGGTTGATGGTGTGAAGCAAAGTAGCTGGTGGTGAGCTGAATGACAGGGGACATAGACCCTTGTCGACACCCCGTACTACCCTGGTCTTACCCCTTGTCCTGGGCGTGCGACAAGCAGAAACGGCTGCAATCCTTCTTTGCCTCCTCCCGCATTCCTCTGCCCCCATTTGCGTCCCGTGCTTCACACCACACGCCCTGCAAGCGTTCATTCTTCACACCACTGTCCTGCAATCCTACATGCTTCACACCACTCGTCCTGGAAGCCGGTTTTGCTTCACACCACTCATCCTGCAAGCCTACATGCTTCACACCACAAGCCCTGCGAGCTCCACACCACTTGTCCTGGAAGCCGATTTGGCTGCACACCACTCATCCTGCAAGCCTACATGCACCACACCACTCAGGCTACAAGGGCTGCGTAAGGGATGGAGATCCAGAAATCGCTCTGGTTCTTCGTGCTCGCTACCCAGTTCCCCCGAACTCTCTGCAAGTTTCATCGCACTCAGGTCGAATCACAGAGTTACTAGTGATGGCATCCATGACGCCCGAGCAAGAACTCCCACTGCCCTGCACGGACGCTTTTCACCCGTGTCGATGAACAACTAACTAACTGGCGGTGGCCGGCATAAGCAAGGCTTCGGCTTCACTACGTCTGCCACCACGCCCCCAACGTCAAAGGACGATGCGGTCTACGCAGTTCCGGCGTCGCCTACCGGTACCGTAGTGCCCGTCTCGTGCCGGAAGACGACGTCGGAGTGCATCATAGCCTGCGAACTGTTCGGGCGCTTCGACTAAAGAATGACCCCACGTCGCACGCAATGCTCAATTGTCAGCGCCAAGTAGGCGAGCCGTGTACGTCGAACAACACCACCGACAGCGACAAAGACCGAGCATGAAGTGGTGTCAGTCAACACCCTACGAGATTAGATACATGTTTTGTCGGGCTTCGTGGCGACGTAATAAACAAGAGACCCGTCCCAAGGCACTTGGGTAGATGGAGGGGTGGCATCTCCGTCCACAGATGGGACGTAGAAGGCCCCGGCCATGAAGGCGACCGCCATTGTTCACATCGTCCATGACCGTGCACATTACCGCCCAGTCGTCCGCCATCCGGCGTTTGTCGCAAACCGAAGTGCGGCCAGGGGGGTTCAAGCGTCTGTTGGAGCGCTACGGCCGCTTCTAGGCCAGCGTGTAAAATGACAAGATCTTTCCCCAGGTCATACTATAGGAAAACAACCCTGCATGCCAGACAAGTGCCTCCTTGTATAGAATGTCATGTACGTGGGTCACGAAGAAATTGCACCAAGAAACGTTGTCGACGAACATGGCTTCAACTACCTGTCAGTACCTGGCCGTCCAATGCCTCGGGATCCGCAGACATTCGCAAACGTCTGTCATGTTGTTTCCTACGATGGCGTCGACATTCGCCACAGTCTGTCTAGGTATGTGCCGTTGGGGGGAATCGTACAGCCTTATACGGGCCAGGCGGGGTATTGCAAGGCAGCGCATCCGAGGTGGAATACGTCGCGGTGCTAAATGGCAGTTATAGAGTGACTCTCTCTGTCAGCACCGCCCTTTCACTGTGAGGTCTAGCGAGGTAGTCAGTGTGAGCGGCGCAATGGCAGACAGACTTGACACGGCGGTAAGACGTCGCATCATTGTGGAAGGCAGTGCCCATACACTCTGACATGGCCGAGGCAACTCAAAGCCCCTCAGCATAATTTTTAGAGAATGCAAGCAATCTCGCCAAGAGGTACGGAGGGCGCTGGCGTGTCCGCCCAGTTCAAGCACGGGCGTCAAGACTCATCTTCCGTAGCGTTGCCTGGTACTGAGCGCTGTCCGCCCATAGCAATTCTTATACATTCGCCGATGGAGTCTGCGAGCCTTAACCTGGCCCTGTGTGCGGTGTGTAGCCCCTAGGGGTCTGGTTCACCAAGTACATGCCGTAACCGGAGCCATTCTGCCTGTTAAAGGACACGGTAGGTTCGTCTTGGCCAGCTCTTGGCTGCTGGACGTGAAAGGCAGGTGACTGGGCTTGGTGTACCGACTCGTACTGGGTTGCGTAAGCCCCAATGCTATGGCCTAGAGTCTGTGACCATATGGGCTGATTGGTATAGTAGTGTGACTGAAGAGACTGTTGATACGGGTTCTCCTTCAACGCTTGTGGAGGGTGCGTCGGAGGCACGCGCGGCTGGGTAGCAGCAATTGAGGCAGTCGTGTATGCCGATATGTGCGGACGGCCGGCAGTGGCGATGTGGTCGCCAGAGCCAGCAGGCTGCTGCTCATTTGTGCCAGGGGCCGATGGCTGCTCTGGACGGTGCGGCCAATCTGTTTGCATGTGGTCGTACGGTGTGTCGCTCTGGCAACTGGAATATCCACTGACCCCGACAAGGTCAGGTGGCGGCACCCGAGCTTCGTGTGCGGTCGAGATCATGTCCATGGCCGGGCGGTACAGCGGGCCAGTGATCTGTCGACTTGAACTTCCATTGCCGGTGTTGCTCCAATACCTTGGGTAGGCTCCACTAGAATACGTCGAAGCCGCGACCGAGCCGGGCGTTGCTGCTGTGTTCTTCGGTGGAGCTGCCGTGGTGCCTGCAACCTGAGATCGTGGTGCATCAGGCTGCGATGGCGTTTTGGTGGCTGTACTGAAGGCAACTTCTGTGCGGGGTGAGGACGGCAAGTGCGTGTTTGTAGGCTCGGCCATGGCGCGGCTTTGGGAGCCTGGTCGCTTTTCGCCCGCGGGATCGGCTTCGGTGAAACCCTGCTTGCGCGCCAGCGTTTCCCAATAGTCGTCACGGACCCTGCGCCCATCCTCAATAACGCGGCTGCCAAACTGTCGAAACATGGATCGGGCCGTCACAATGGCGATCTGCCTGGAGCGGAACGAGGATGGAAGGATCTCACGCTGCACGAGGTCGTCCTTCTCGACTTGGCTGGCGACGATCTTAAACAACGACCGATTCTTGTTGAATAGCAGATAAGAATCTCGGTATCCTAGCTTTTTAGCGCATCCGGTCGCCAGCATAAAAAGTTTGTCGCCTCGATTAGCGACAAGAAACGTCCTACACCGGTAGCGCCTTCCGCCTAGAAGTTGGCCGTTGGCCATGACCTTCTTCTCTCCAAATTCGTCAACCTCTCGCGGAAGGTATTCATCACCCATCTGATTCAACTGGTCTGTCGCGTGGTCTCTAGGATTCGGGAGGGCCTTGGGCGGCGACCAAGTCGTCGGCGTCTTAGAGGCTTCGGCCGGCGGTGCTGAGCGCTCGGCAGTCGCATGATCAGGCGTACTGGTCCTTTGCGACGGAGGGGTTTGTGGCGGCTGGTCGCCGTGGTCACTTGACGGCGTGCCATGGGACGAAGCGGGTGAGTGTCCAATCGCTTCGGACGGCTCCATTTCGTCAGAGCCTTTTCGTTCCGTTATTTGCTTGTACTGTCTTTCTGCCATCGCAGCAGACCCTCCGGGAGACCTCTCGCTCTCATGCGCTGGATGAGTCTGGCCTTGCACACTCCGTTATACGCTCCTTTTACGTCGAAGCTAACCAAGCTCAAGATGCGCCGGCCGCGCCAGGCGGCGTAGATCTGTTCCTGTAGCAACATCAATGCTTGTTCGGCGGACCGTTGTTTGCGTGCCCCGAAGTGGTTCGTCGGCAGCAGGCCGTATGTCTCGACCGCATGGGAGATCCTCTCCGCAACCACCGACTCCAAGACTTTGCCTAGTGTCGACAGCAGCGAGATCGGCCTCCACGCCTTCGCTACTGCATAGTCGGGCTTGTCCGGCTTTTTGAGGGGGATGATCTTGGCGTGCCTCCACTGCGCGGGCAGGGTCCCTTGTACCAGCGATGCACGGAACAGCGCAACCACCTGGTGCTTGACGCTAGGCCAGAGCTGCTTCCAGACCACGACCGGCAGTCCGTCGTCGCCGGGGGCCTTCCATGATTTCGCTGCGAAGAGCTGCCGCTCAATCTCAGCCGCAGCGATGTCTGGCATGGGCACTGCTGCGCCGCGCTGTGGCCTGTCGCCCTCCTCCTCGATGATCTCCGGTAGCGGAGGGAAGAAGGTCGTGAGCAGTATGCCGGCTTGCTCCTTGACGTTGGTGGTTCTAGAGCCGTCGCTTCGGTGAAGGTGTGGGACCTTACCAAACGCTGAGGCATCTCCTGACTTGAGGTACTTGGCCGCTTGCCACATGTTGTCATTATCTGCCAGGAATTCGTTCCAGTGTTTCTTCTTCTGTTGTCGGATGGCGTCATGATATTGCTTCGCAGCTCCTCGAGCCCGTACGCTCGAGATGCTCCGAGATCTGTCCTCCGCGTCTCGACGCCCTCGCGCGGTTCCTCCAATACGTGTGTATTTGTCGCAGCTGTGTCAAATCTTGGGTCCACCAACGCTTCGCATGGTGGCATGGTTTCGCCTTGGGTGTGAGGGCATGCATCGCCTCCAACACTACCGACATGAGCCTGTCCGTCTGTTGTTGAACAGTGCCTTCGATCGGGTCCGTTCCCATGGCCGCGGCTACTCGCTTATTGATATCGTTCCAGGGCGCGTTCTTGAGTAGCAGCCGCTCGGGCATCTTTCGCTCCGGGACTGATGTGTCAAATACCGTGTCGATGACTTCGTGGTCCGATCCGTGGTTCGAGGCCAGGGTCTTGCAGGAAATGACCGAGCCCGCCAAGTCCTCCGACACCAATATCAGATCAATTGTCGACTCATGCACACCCCTGTGCCACGTCTTCGTACCCCGTTGCAGCAGGCTACTGAGTGCAAACTCGTTCATCAGCGTAATGATCCGATCTGCCTTCCCGTATCGCTCCGGCACCACATCATCTCCTCCCCACAGCTGGTCATGGCGGTTGAAGTCGCCCGCAATCACCACATCTACGACTCTACCTGCATTCCGCCCGGTGTCGGTGATAACCCGCCGCAGTGTATCACACGACTCCCGAAGGGCCTGCTCTTCACTCCCCTGTACATAGACAGAGAACATCAAGACCAGGCGATCCGGCAGCCGCAACAGCGCCGCAGTCATGTCCGGAGACTCAATCGGCAGCTGCTCCGCGTCCAGGTCGTTTCTGACCCACAACATGCTTCGAATCGCCCATCTTCCTTCAGCGTATGTCGCAGGCACCATCTTCGTCCACTTGCTGTGCCCCATTGGAGTCGTCAGTAGGCGACCCTTGATTATCCTCGCTTGCGGCTCCTGAATAGCCAACACTGCCGCGTTTTCAATCTCGCTATCATTCATCAGGCTTTCCTGAATCGGGCCTTGCTTTGCCACGTTGTGTTGGATCACTCGAAGCATGTTACTCATTTGGAGATGGGTAAAGCTTCCTGCAGTTTCGGCTGAATGATTCGTGAGGTCCCTCACATAACACGCACTTATAGATTGTCTCACTGCAAGCGCTGTGGTGATGTCCCTCCTTTGCACACTTGCCGCACGTTTGGTTCCTGTTGCACTGGAAGGCTTTGTGACCAATCTGCTGGCAGTTGTAACACTGATCGGGGCGAGGGCGACGTTCGAAGACTCCGGTGTACCCCGACTCTCCTCCGGCGTAAAAGAAGCCTTCCGCTCTGGGCGTCTGAGCCCTTGGACAGATAAACCACCATTGAGCCATACGCCTTCGGGACGTCGCGTTTGCTCAGCCATGCAATCTTGGCGATTTGCGTATCATTTTCCTTTCCAAATGCCTCAGCAGCCCCCGGTCGGACGTCGCCCGAGTCGTTCAGGACGGCCGTCCGGTTGACATGGTCGACTTTTACCGGGTAGAGCTCGTCCCTGAGCACTCTGGCTCCCTGTGGCAGCTTGGCTTCCACGATACTCTTCACCATGTTCTGTTCGGCTTCGTCTCGGCAAGCGATCTTGACGCGGTTGGGTTTCTTGGGGTCTTTGATCACGGCGCGGCAACGCCAGTTAGACTGGCCCTGCTCGGCTCTGATCTCCTCCTCGGCCATGCTGCGAATGGCCCCAGCCGTAGTTTGGTCGTTGTCGCCATCGTCTACACGCGAGGTGTCGATAGTGCAGTAAAAAGTGTCGGTGAAGTTGGACGGTGATGTGTTGCCCGTCGAGAGAGTCCTGATGTTGCTTGGCTGCGAGGACGGGGCGGAGCGCGCGATGTCCGCGTACGATGGCTGTGGCGACTCCGTGACGCGTGTCGTGATGGCTTCGAGTTGTTCGACAGCCTGCTTCAATTCTTCTTTTGCGTCGCACAGCTCCTTTCTTGCGTCACGCACTTCCTGTCTCGAATCGAGAATCTCACGCTTCGTGTCTTTTCCTTGCTGCTGAAGCTCTTCAATCAATTTTTGCTGTTTTCTGATGGTCTCGAACTGTTCCGTGATGATTTGTCTCATCTCCTTCATTTCGGTGCGCGACGCGTCCAGTAGCTCCAGAACGCGCTGGAGCATCGCTTTTCCATCGCCGCCGCTGGTTGCTGCTGTCCTCGCGACAATCGTCTGTCCGTTTCCATCGTCGTTCGCGACTGCCCGTGTCGCTTGTCGAGTCACGCGCTTCACCGCCAGCTCCTTCTCTTCAAACTGTCTCGCCGCATCGCGAGCATTGGTCGTGGGCCGCCCCACGCGTCGTTTTGGCGTCGCGGGGTAGCCCCCACCCACCGACGCGTCCACTTCAGCATCCACCATGATGGATCACCACCCTACACTCGACAGAATCTCAAATAACGAAGGATAAAAACTGCTCACAGGGTCCGTCTATCACGACCAGTGACCCCGTGAGTACAGCTGTGAGCGAAACCACCGTCCACCTATACACTCTCTTTTTCTGGTCCATGGAGAGCACTGACCACCTCCCACTACGAAAGAAAAGCGGGTCCACCTTGAGGATGAGCAAAAAGGAACATGGTCGGCATTAGCCGTAGCTTAGCCGGCTGTCAGCCATGACTGGCCTCAGTAGCCGCCGAGGCTGTTGAGTTGATGCATCAAGATCGAGGCGAAGGATACCGACGCAACAAGGTCATCATCTACACCGACAATCAGGCAGCCATCCGCTCTTCAGCCAAGCCCAAAGGTAAACCTGGGGCCTACCTATTGAAGAAGATCGTATTCCAGACGACAGCACTGCAGGAACAAAAATTACCGATTGAGATCCGATGGGTCCCGGCCCACGCCGGAGTGCAAGGCAACGAAGATGCGGACAGGGCAGCCAAAGAAGCCACAGGATGGCGCGAGAGAGGAGCACCGGGGCCGCGAGCAGAGATGCCCACCGAGCTTTACTCTCTCCGTTCCACACGGAAGACATGGACACACAAAGAAGCCCACAAGGCCTGGGCGGCAAGGTGGGCGGCGGAGACGCGAGGTAGGACCTCGTACCGCTACACGCCCAGGCCGAACAAAAAGGTCCTACGGCTGCACGACGGACTGAGTAAGCGCCAGAGCGCGCTTCTTGTCCAGTTGCGTACAGAGAAGATAGGACTCAGAGACTTCCTCTTCAACCGAAGAGCGCCGGATGCCACGGACGCCAATTGCCCATGCCGGGAAGGACGCCAAACGGTATCGCACGTCCTGCTGCGATGTCGCAAGTATCGACAACTCCGGCGCCAGGAACTAGGCCCCCTGCCAGGACGACACGACCTCCGGGACCTATTGCGCGAGCGCAAGGCAGCCGCAAAGGCCATCAAGTTTATGGAACTGACGGAGATCCTTGGGCAATTCAGGATCGAGTCCCACACCAGACAAAGCTGAGCATTGGGGGGAGACTGCAGGTATGCGGACCCAATACATGAGGCGAATCGCCTCGACAGAGCCTGTACACGACGCACATTAGTAGAGAACCACGTTCTACACGAGGGGACCAGCCACGAGTAGATTGGGGTTGAGGAGCAAAGCGGGAATTTTGGGGGCAGCTGGCCAAGGTTTTGTTTACAATACGCTGGCGAAGTGGGGCGGCTGGATTGTTAATCCGGCCGCGTCGGCTGCCTGCTAGACCCCGCTCACCGGGCATGGCTGCGGTTAAATTAGCGGCTACAACCGAGTAGGAATACACTTCAGTTCAGTTCAGTAATGCGTCATGAGTAGTGTTTGTGGCCATTTGGGTCCAACCAGCACTAAGGCCCACGGTCACATGACGGTCCTGGGCAACGGAACACTTGGTACACGTGCCTGTATGGCGATGGGTCACCGAGCGATGCTTGCTCCGCATCGATTCTCACGTGAGACTCCGCAAGCTGGCGTGGCAATGCCACCAGGCCCAGCGGTACGGGCCGCCTTGCCACTCTCCGCGAACGTGAACGAGGCGTCAACCTCTAGCTTCTTCCCGATGCGGAGAAGATGGCTCCATACTTGTAGCTGCCGTTCCACAGCGGACCAATCGATTTCAAGCTCCGCAAAGCTCTTTGTTATGGCAGGCTCGGATTTCTCGTTCACGGATACGACGATGGTTGATGAATCGGGTCTGCTGGGCTTCGACGTCGTCTTCGCGATGTCGCGGATCTTTGCGCACAATCCCTCACTCCAGAACTCGCTCGGCGCCACCACGAGATTGTCTTCGGTATGCATGCGGATCTTCCTGTTATTGAAGGCCACCTTCCATTCCATAACATACTTGATGCAGACCGGCGGGTTGTAATCGTACGACTGGGTCGGGGCCCAGTCGGCATATGGCACGAAGGGCAAAGTCGGACGCTGGGGCCGGAGCTGGCTTCGTGGAGGGGGATATGCATCGTTACCGGGTGGATGGATACTAGAAGCATTAGAGGATTGGCTTGCGGTCTCTGTGTCACTAAAATTCTCGGTCGATGCGTTCATGTCGCTGTTGATAGAAGAGGGAAATCCGCGAGCGATTCGACTCCCAGTCCTTCGCGACAAGAGCCCGTGCCGTGGGCAGGGGTTCCACATCGTGCCGCAGGCGACGCCCGACAAACACCTCCGATGCATCGCAAGTCGCGGGTAACATACAATGGCGTTAACGCAACAGTAACACGATGCAAGGTAGGACGTGCGAGTACCCTTCTGTTAGCAGTTGTCGAAGCCCCAGTAGAAACCCTGCATGCTTGCTGGCGGCATCGGTGTAGGAGAGAAATGATTGGTGCTTGGGTGCAGGCCCTCTGGCTGCCTCCCACTTCGCTACCCAATCAACGGGCCCCCCTAGGCGCCGTTGTGCCAGCACAAGGCGTCCTGGCCTTCAGTTGCGTCCAACCATTTCGTCTGTTGTGAGGCTGCCGCCCCGTCGGGCGAGGCGTGCTGTTCGCCCACCGATGGCGAGCATGGGTCGGCAGCTCAGGCCGCTAACTTTCCATTCGTCGCAGGTTGACCCTTGATTGTGTCCTCTCCATCCATCGTAATCACGACACTCGACACGCGCTCGGTGGCCGTGGACCAACATGGAAGGCCTCGGTATTGCCGCGAACGTCATTGCGGTCGTGGACCTGTCGGTGAAAGTCACTGCCCTGTGTGTGGACTACGGCAAGGGTGTCAAGAACGCGAAGAATGACATCGTTCGACTCCACCTGGAAGTTGCCGGGCTCCAAAGTGCCGCGAATGCTGTCCAGGAGCTGCTTCGGGGACCAAGCGGCGGGGGACTGAAAACCTCCGCGCAACTATGCAACGCCGTCCGTCACTGCGAGTCGCAATTGCAGGCGTTGTTCGAGCGACTCCACCCGACGACGGCTCCTGAGGCATTGACTCCTGTCAGTCTCCGTGCTCTTAAATGGCCATTCCGGAGCAAAGAGGTCGAAAAGATCGTCCAAGACATCGGGCGATCTGCGCAAGTAATGAATCAGGCATTGCAAGTCGATCAGACGTACGGTATATGCAGTCTCGTCGACAAAGAGAAGCTGACTAGTTTTTCGTAGAAACCTTCTTTTTGACCTCGATCGGAGGGCAGTGCTTGGCCGACTTGAGAACGAGGTTGCCAAAGGCGCTTCATTCGACTCCCACGCCGAAGAGCATAACCCAACGTGCCTGCCAAACACCCGAGTCGAGATCCTTCAACAGATATCTGGCTGGGTACTGGACCCCGTGGCGGAGGCAGTGTTCTGGCTCAACGGCATGGCCGGCACGGGAAAGTCCACGATATCTCGAACCATCGCCCAGACATTTTCCGGTACTGGTCATCTTGGCGCCAGTTTCTTCTTCAAAAAGGGCGAGAACGACCGTGGGAACATGTCTAAGTTCGTATCTACTATCGCGGCCGATCTCACAAGGAGAGTACCAGCTACCGCTCGACACATCAAAGAAGTCATGGAGGATGACCCCGGGATTCTGCGGAGGACGATGCGAGAGCAGTTCGAAAAGCTTATTTGGCGCCCGATATCGAAGCTCTCCAAAGACTCAGTCATCCGAGGACCAATCGTCATCGTTGTCGATGCGCTGGATGAGTGTGAACAGGAGGACGATATAAGGGCTATAATTCGTCTGTTTTCTCGCGCGAGAGCGCTTGTGACCGTGCGACTGAAGATCTTCTTGACCAGTAGACCTGAATTGCCGATTCGGATGGGGTTTAGCGGCATTAAGGCCAGCTACCAAGACTTGTGTTACAAACCAAGGACGGCCGCAAGGCAGGCCGCCCAACGAATGGACCAAAGGGAAGCCAGCAGGACCCCTGTCATGCATACGACAGGCAGAATCCCAGGAAAGGACAAGAGGGGTCACGTGATCGAGCACGTGCACCCAAGGATCACGAAGAGCACGGTGATCCAGGCGAGCCAGGCTCACGAGGATCACGGTGATCCAGGCGAGCCAGGCTCACGAGGATCACGGTGATCCAAGTGATCAGGTAAAGATCAATGAAGAGCTGGATGGATATATATACTACAGTCTTTACCCGAGAGTAGGTAGCCAGATCTTCAGTGATCAATCTAAGCATTCATCTGAATGAGAAGTCTTCAAAGCTTCTTAACGGACTCTTGTTGAATCGTTTACTGCTCGTCAAGCCTAGCTTACCTCCTAAGCAACAGCAAACCTTAGGACCCTACCCAGGCTCCGTTACAACTTGATACTTCACGGTATCCCTATGCCAGCAATCGAACACGACATAAGCACCTTTCTTACGCACGAAATGGCCGGAATACGAGAGAAATACAATTCTCTGGTCTCACCAGAACTGCATCTCGCCAGAAATTGGCCCGGGCTGTCGAAGACTAACGCTCTCGTCAAGATGACGACCCCGCTCTTCATTGCTGCCAGCACGATCTGCCGTTTCATTGCTGATGCAAGGATTGGGACACCCGACAAACAGTTAGAAAGAATTCTCGGTTCTCAAGATCGCCAAAACGAATCTCGATTGGGTGCCATATACCAGCCCATCTTGGATAATCTCCTGACCGGAACATTTGTTGATCAGCGGGAGGAAATTATCCAAGACTTTCGCAGCGTCGTTGGCACCATCGTTATCCTCTCGAGTCCCCTGTCGATATCCGCCCTAGCATCGATGCTCCACATTCCTAGGCGTGACGTTGAAGGCAGATTGGCAACGCTCCACTCCGTCCTTAGCATACCGGAGACGACAGATGCACCCGTGCGCATGCTTCATCTATCCTTTCGCGACTTTTTGGTGGACCCAAGGCAACGAGCAAAAAATCCCTTCTGGGTAGACGAGAAAGAAACCCACCAAAAGATGGTGGCGCACTGCCTGCGCGCCATGGAATGCCTCCGACGCGATATGTGCGATGTCGAAGTCCCTGGGACGCCTCGATCGGCCATCGACCAACACAGGATTGAGACCTTTATTCCGCCAGAGGTTCAATATGCCTGTTTGTACTGGGTCTATCACTTGCGGAATGGAGGGGCGCCTGCTCGCCATTGCAATCAGGTCATGACCTTTCTGGAGCGCCATTTCCTGCATTGGATAGAATCATTAAGCCTCATGGGCAGATCCAGGGAAAGTGCCCATCTTGTTGGGGCGTTGCAACTTCTCTACAAGGTCTATGCTACATACAGGCCATGGCCGGATGCAGTCAGCTAACTCTTGGTTAGGACGAAGGACTTCAAGGACTATCCGAATTCCTTGATGACGCTATGCGTTTCGTGCAAGCATATAGCTCCGCCATCGACTACACGCCGCTTCAGGTGTATTCCTCCCTCCTTGTTTTTTCGCCAAAGAAGAGCAGAGTGCGCACTACGTTCGCGAGCGACATTCCGCGATGGATATCGCCACAGCCAGAGGTAAATGATGTCTGGAGTCAATGCCTGCAAACGCTTGAGGGCCATGATCGCACAGTCGCGTCGGTAGCCTTCTCATGCGACTCTGCGCTCATGGCATCGGCCTCTCATGACGAGACGGTTCGGGTCTGGCGCATTGCCACGGGCGAGTGCATCCAGACGCTTAAGGATCATCGGCACGGGGTCACGTCGATAGTATTCTCACACGACTCGACATTCATGGCATCGGGCTCTTGGGACAAGACGATTCGGATCTGGCGCACGGCGACGGGTGAGTGCGCCCGAACGCTTGAGGGCCATCACAGCGCGGTCGGGTCGGTGGTCTTCTCGCATGACTCTACGCTTGTGGCATCGGGCTCCTATGACAAGACGATTCGGGTCTGGCGCACGGCCACGGGCCAGTGCGTCCGGGCGCTTGACGGTCATGATTACCAGGTCACGTCGGTAGTCTTTTCACACGACTCTATGCTTGTGGCATCGGGCTCCGAGGACGGGACGATTCGGGTCTGGCGCACGGCTACAGGCGAATGTGTCCGGGCGTTTGGGGGCCATTACCAGAAGGTCACGTCGGTAGTCTTCTCGCACGACTCTGCGCTCGTAGCATCAGGCTCCTATGACAAGACGATCCGGATCTGGCGGGCGGCTACGGGACGGTGCATCCAGACGCTAAAAGGACATGAGTTCTCGGTCGACTCAGTAGCCTTTTCACATGACTCGGTACTCGTGGCATCGGGCTCCAATGACCAGACAATTCGGGTCTGGCGCCCGGTGACTGACGAGCGCGTCCAGCCGCCTAAGGGTCATTGCGACTGGGTCACGTCGGTAGTCTTCTCAAACGATTCTGCGCTCGTGGCATCGGCTTCCCGGGATACGACGATTCGGGTCTGGCGCACGGCCACGGGCGGGTGCGTCCAGACGCTTGAGGGCCATTGCGGCTGGGTCGTCGAGGTGGTCTTCTCACACGACTCTACGTTCGTGGCATCGGCCTCCCAGGATTTGACGATTCGGGTCTGGCGCACGGCCACGGGCGAGTGCGTCCAGACATTACACGCTGGCTTCATCCCGTCTCGTAAATCGATATGGTTTCAGGCGGACAAATTATATATGTCGAGACATGGTAGTACTGTCGCCATATGGCTCGTTCCAGGTGGGTCTTCTGCCGAGCCTTCAGCAGGCGATGCATCCGCGGGCGACTCTGCTTTGAGTATCAGCCCAGATAGTTGCTGGGTTGCATGGAATGGACGCCCCCTCCTTTGGCTGCCGAAAGACTATCGGCCTTCCGCCTCTGCGGTATCAGGATCCTTTGCGGCGGTAGGCTGCGCATCCGGTAGCGTCTTCATCATTGGATTTTCCCACGAAGTCCTCGCCGAGGGCCTTTTGATCCGCCGCTAGCGGGCGTTGGTTGCCTTAGTCGACGGGAAGAGGAGCAGCTTCATCGGCGGCCTAGCGGGAAAAGCTTGCAGAGTCAACGTCTTGGTCCGTAGATCACTTGTCACACTAATTGCTAGGAGCTACGCAACAAACTAATACGTATTGTATGCGGCAAGATTTGGCGCCGCCATGGGTGCCGATAGCGTGGATAGCAGCCTTGATGGGAGCGGTTCGGGGCACTGGGCATTGGGAGGGAGGCAAGCCGCAGGATCGCCTAAGCTTCGGATAATACTCGAAGTGTGAAGGACTGGCACCACCCCTCAGCCAGGACCCAGTCTTGTTGTGTCGGTGATGGTCTAAGTTCTTGAAAGACAACTAAAGAGAAGTGGGGGAGGAAGCCGATTTCGCTCTCAGCTGTAACCTACTCAGAGCTTGACCTGGGTCAACACCAAATTGGTGTTGTGCGCTGGGCTTGAGGGGATTAGGAGGCGAGGTGAACTGGCAACAGCGCGGGGTGTCGTTCGTAGACCCTTCCGCGACTGTACGTCTTCGCAACTTACCAGGGGTAGGTTCTGGCCCCTGGAGACAAGAAGCGTTGTGCTCCAGGGTGCCAGGGGTAAAAATTAGCGCTCAACCATCCCTGCATGCTGGCGAGGCCAAATGGGTGTGAAGCGAAGTGATGTGGTGTGAAGGCAAGTAAGGTGGTGCGCAGTGGAGGGGCGGGAAGCGTGATGGTAGCAGCGAGATGGTGTGAAGCGAAGCGAGATGGTGTGAGGGTCAGCTAGGCGCCTATTCTGGCTACCAGGCAGCAGCAAGCAAATGCGCAGCGACGCGACCAACACCGTGGCACTGACGAGGCCTCAACCGCACGAAGAGAATGCCCTTGTTGAAGGGGCTACGCGAGCCACGGCGAGTGCTGACACTTTGCCATCGAAATCTAACGCACTCTTCACGGCGACCGTCTCGGCAGCTTGCTGGGCACGGAGGACACCAGTCTACTACCATCATAATGGAGCAAGTCATCAGGTCGTCCTGTCAGCCTAGAACAAAGAAAGCACGTCCCGAGTCTCAATATCAGCTCACGTTCCAGCTTCTGCAGAAGCCGGATACCTGGAAAGCACCTGCAACGACAAGAACCATGACAAGACGTGGAGATAGCTCGTCTGGTGCAGCATATGCGTCTCCGGCCGGCGAATCGACGTATTCACGAACGATCATGGCATGCATATCTTGCAGGCAGCGCAAGGTGGGTCTCGTGTATTGGGCTTCGAGCTAGCATGCTAATGCCGCTGCAGGTTCGATGCAGCGGTTTCCAAAATACGGCGCAAGGAAAGTGTCACAGATGCTATTGGCAAGGGCAGGAATGCACTTTTCAGCCAATCTCAGATGACAGCGCCGGAGCCCTTCTGCGGGCCGTCGCCGAGAGCTATACGCATGGTAGCTGGGATCGCTGGCTGGCTGGTCCATCACCAGTAGTAAATACGGGCAGAGGCACCTTTGAATTGGAACCACGATCACTACACCCGCAAATTAACCTATGCCACCCAGCCACGTTTCAAGAAAAATGTTGGACCGTCTATACGACGGTAGACATGCAAAGCGCCCGACGACCAGACCGACAAGCGACCCTGGGCGTGTTTGACATACACCACGCTGAGGCCTATGCTGACGAACTCGCAACGGATACACCAAATATGTGGGCCGGCAAACCCGGTTGTATAGATTGCAGATTTGGGGAGGGGGTAATGAGGCACTCCACCAACTCGGCCTCGGGGACTGCTGGACGCACGTTGGCTGTGATGAGTTTGAGTAATTTGGTCCATAACTTCAATGCGACACCTCGACAGTCTCAACAGTGAGAGACAAGTAAGGAGTCAGTGGGGAGTGCTGGGTGGCAGAAATGCCCGTCGACGTGACGAAGACACTGCGATACCGATCCAACCAAAGATTCCGCACCACTTTGATGAACTCCGAGGCCTTACCGGGTCGTTGCTACAGTTGCGCAAACAGCCTGTTCCCTGGTGACTGCGTCATCTTGATCCTTGGTCATCCCAGTGGCTATAAGCATCTGTTTTGTCCGCCCTGAGACTCGTGCTACTGTACGGTGTGAATTTACAGGTGTGACCACTGCGTTTCTCGGCTACGGAGATGATCTAGGCGGCCGCGCGCATCATGAACCCTTCGGGTTTAAGGCCTCGAAACTCATATACTACGCACCCAACTTTTGTGGTCCCTCCTATGCCACCGTTATTGCCTCAAACCCTGTTAGCTAACTTGGTACGTTGGTTTCAGGATCGTAAACTTACATTTCTTAAAATTCTGCTCCATAGCGTCTACACATGTCTCCAGCTCAATCGTTTCTTCTGCAGGGCATCTCTCGTCCCAGCCCGTCCAGCGCAGAGAGAAGAGGTACCTACCGTCATCACGCATCCTGAAACTTTGATAAAAATATTGTGTAAGATAACCTGGGTTTTCTGAGCTTAATTGTCTCCGCGTTTGCCTGCAGAAATCGTTGAGGAGATGGGCCTGTTTGCCTGGATCTACTTTGCCGCGGCGGTCCGCGCTTTTCTCCACAGCGCAGAACGTTTCCATCCTTGCACGTGGAGCCGATGCGTTCCATGTAGTTCCTGAGGACTGCGCCGCGTCAGCATACGCCGTAGAGAGTCGACTACCGTGATCTGTCACTGATGGACCCTTGGAAGCAGCCTCCTTATGTGATAGAGTCGGTTTACGGGACTCACCAAGCCACTTGAAACTGGCACTCTCTCTGGCACGTCTGCTGGTCTTGAACGAGTAGTCGAAGAATTGGACGCATCGGTGTCGGCGGTCCCGGTCGGCGTGGGATTAGGTGGATACTCCCAATCGAAGAAGCCTCGAAACTCGTACAGGACGCAGCCAAGCTTGGTGATCCCTCCCTTGCCGCCGTTATTGCCTGTCACTGGTCAGCTCGTACCTCAAACGGATAAGTGCGGACTAACATTTCCGGAAGCTTTGCTTCATCATGTCGATACAAGTATCTGTGTCGATTGTCTGCTCCGCGGTGCAATTCTGGTCCCAGCCAGTCCAAAGTAGAGAATAGAAGTAATAGCCTTCAGCGTACGCTTTCGCCGGTATTGGCGCCATTTCCCGAGCATAGCCTGGGTTTGCAGCGTTCAAAGGGGCCCGTTTCTCGCTGCAGAAAAGACCAGCTAGTTCAGCCTGTCTGTCTGAATTGAATCCGGGGCGCCAGCGCTCAAGCTGCTCGTCGATGCAGAAAGTTACAGGGTTCGGATTTGAGTACGGAGTCAGAACCCCGGAGGTAGTTGCTGAAGATTGGGCGGCGCCCAGAGGCGTCGAAGAGTCCTTGCTCGCGCAGTCTGTTGCTGGTGATGTTCCCAAGGTGCCGGCTACAAGGGATGGTGTTGATGTCCCAAGGAGATCCGCTGAGCCGCATGTAAGAAGCCCGCATGACTCACGAAATGAGCCCGTAGGGTCATCATTTGTAGTAGTCTTTGAGCCAGAAGAACGACAAGTATGGTCTTGTGGTGGCAATAATAAAAACTGAGTGCTTGCCGCTGCTTTCACTTCGGCTGTGAAGGTTGAGGTTGGACTCAACTCGAGGTGTGCCAGACAGCCGGAAATACCGGTCTGTATCGACTCGATGTGCCATACGGCCGGCGGTGCGAGCGAAGCCACGTAGGGGACCGTATACGTTTCGCCCAGGTGGATCTTGTTCAATCTTGTCGTATCAACTCGATTTATCTTTGCCAAGTCTTCGACGCGGATACCCAAGGCTCTGGCTGCTTCGGCTGCATGCTCGCGCTCGCGGACGACCCAGTGACCGTTCTGCCCAGGAGTGCATGTTCCGGCTGCAGCTATGTAGCTAATGGAAGCAACTAGGCGCATGTCGCGATGCGGAAGTACAGTGAAACATGTGCGACGTTCAGTGGCGTGTTGTACGAACAGAAACGCCTGTACGTATTGAATCCAGTGCGACTTACTCGTCTTCCTGTGATCCGAACCAAATGCAATGAAACTTGCCGAGAGCTTCGGGGGAACTGGGTAGCAAACACGAAGAACAGGAGCGATTTCTGGATCACCCTGTCGCGGATCGGGTCTCATCCAGGCGACACCCTCTTCTCAGCCCCTGGCAACATCAAAATCTGTCCTCGTCCCCTGGCGACGTACTTGAAAGAAGGCTTGCAGGACGAATGGTGTGGAACAAAATCGGCTTCCAGGACGTGGGATATGAAGCAAAGTCGGCTTGCAGGACGAGTGGTGTGAAGCAAAATGGCTTCCAGGACGCGTGGTGTGAAGCATGCAGGCTCGCAGATGTGTGGTGTGAAGCTCGCAGGAGGTGTGGTGTGAAGCAGAACCGGCTTCCAGAATGTGTGGTGTGAAGCTCGCAGGACAAGTGGTGTGAAGCATGAAGGCTTGCAGTACGAGTGGTGTGAAGCAAAATCGGCTTCCAGGACATGTGGTGTGAAGCAAAATTGGCTTACAGGACGTGTGGTGTGAAGCCTGCAGGCTTGCAGGATGAGTGGTGTGAAGCATGGAGGCTTGCAGTACGAGTGGTGGGAAGCAAAATCGGCTTCCAGGACATGTGGTGTGAAGCATATTGGCTTGCATGACGCGTGGTGTGAAGCATGCAGACTTGCAGGATGTGTGGTGTGAAGCAAAATCGGCGTCCGGGAAGTGTGGTGTGAAACTCCCAGGCCGTGTGGTGTGAAGAATGCAGGCTTGCAGGACGTGTGGTGTGAATCTCGCAGGACGAGGGGTGTGAAGCATGTACGCTTGCAGGTCGAGTGGTGTGAAACAAAATCGGCTTCCAGGTCGAGTGGTGTGAAGCTCGCAGGACGTGTGGTGTGAAGCACGGGATGCGAATGGGGCAGAGGAATGCGGGAGGAGGCAAAGAAGGATTGCAGCAAGAGGTAAGACCGGGGTGGGCACATGGGTGCAGACAAGGATCCGCGTCCCCTGTCATTCAGCCCACCACCCGCTACTTTGCTTCACACCATCAACCTTCACCCCCCGGTTCTCCACACCATGGCACTAGACACCCCTGTCCACGCTTGCCTGCAACGCTGACAGCCTCGTCTGAGCGCCGACAATGGCTCATTCTGGGGGAGGTCCTGCAGTCGGCGGGAGAGTCAATCCGCAACTTGGCCGTCCATCCTCCATCGTAGAAGACGCTGCAGTGTGTGGAGGAGCCGAAACTTGCGTCACATGAGAATTAGGTAGAAACCGCCGCGGAAGGGTCTAGGACCCGACGCCCCAGACCCTCTATGTCCAGTCCGTTCTCATCTTCTCCCGTCGCGCACCTCCACTGTACTTCGCTCTCAGTCTGCGAAGAAGCAACGTTGAACAGTAAGTAATTGGCCAGTCACGAGAGCATCTACCACCAACACTCGTTGTTCGTATCCTCCTGCATCAAGACATTGCGATCTGTCCGATACCCTCACATTCTGAACAAAGCGCCGTCCGAGTTTGCCCTTCATCGATTCTTTAAAGCCCGGCGCAATATTGCACGCAGTAATACCGACCAAGCTGCTGATTGAAGTGTTAAGCTTGCCATTCGCCACGACTTTCAACGTATGGCATTTAGCCGAAGCCTCACTGACGGTTCGTACTTAGCTAGGGAGAGCATCATCCGCAGTCTGCAGATACCTCGTGAGCTTGCGTGGACGGCCGGTCACGATTGAACCCCCGAGCGACGATGATATACAAAGGCTACCCAATGAGAGCTTGCCGCAACCTTGCATTCGACTTGTGAAGCAACTACACCTCCACGCCGACGTGCTGTACGCTGCGGCACGTCGATGCTGGACTTGGACGAAGAGCACGAACTTGCTAGCCGAGCTGCACCGATTCAATATGACAGTATTTGACGTGTGAAGTCCTACTTTTGTATCCTGGTGGACAGGGTTCGTTGCTCGGCCTGCACTCATCTCATGTCTGAGCAGCGACCCCTGGAGTCAAAGGTCAGATCAGAGTTCAAAGTTCCAGACTATATCACGTGACTCCCGAAAACGTGTACACCATGATACTCGTTGGACGGGTTCATGTTAGCTCGCGGCTTGTTCTGGCTTGTTCTGTCATGACACTGCGGACATTCCATGCTATTTTCTGAGCCAACTTCAACAGGTAAGTTAATTTCTGCGACTATGCAGCCTTTCTAAATGGCTACTCGGCTAGGCGTTGGACTCTATCGTGTGTTGGAGAGGCTGACATGCTCCTCGCCGTCTCTGGGGAAAATCTGAGCCAATAGAAAGCCCCTATCATGCGCGTTGCCGCCACGCCAGCGTGCTGGCCATTGGCCCTGCATCAAGCCGAGTAACCTAGATCCGATTCGTTTAGCGATGGCACGGATCGCGAGCTGGTCATGCCACGTCGTACAGTACTTGATGGCAGATCGACCGGCGCAGGCACCAGCTCTGCAAAAAGCAGCGAGCAGTAAAGCCCATAAAATTCCTCGTCTGGTTCGGTGCGGTGATTGAACTGCCTTTTTCATGTGGACACCGTTCTCCGAAGAACTGGCTGCCAATGCGTAAGCGCTTCAGGTGTTTGTACATTTAGAAGATCGCAGCGGGAAGTGTTGAACAAAAACAAGGCACCCCTCCTACCGTTCAGAACCCACGAAAATAAGCAGGCCAGGAGCAAGTCGACTCGATGCAGGAGACCATCAGAGCCCTAGAATGCCAGGACGCCAAGCCCGTGGTGATTGGTTGACCACGGGTTCCACAGGTACGGCCCTTGTGCATATAGAGAAGCTTTTGATTGGCTGCTGCGGCGCCATACGTGGTGGAACCTCCCCGAACCATTGTCACATGGCTTTGAAGATCGCCTTTAATGGCGCATTCGCCGCAGACAACTAGCCCCTCAACCCTCCAATTCAACCACATCGTCGCACTCATCACCAGCGGAAACGCAGCAACGCATCATGGCGACGAAAGTCCAGATCCCTGGTCTTAACAGAGACGTAACGAAGGCAGACATGGAACAGAGCCGCCAACTGTACGCCAAACGCGTTTCCCCATGCCTCATCCCACTTACGTTGACCTTCTGCCGCCAGCTACAATAGCCTTCCCTCCGATGATGCTCAGCCTGCTGTTGATCAGATTCTCCAACAGCTCGCCGATATTTTCGTGAAAAACAGCGCCCACAAGCTGTTTGGCGTACACTTGATCCATGGTCACCTCCACATCCCGGAAAAGACTGTACTTTTCGGCTGCGAGTCTGTCCCGCGCTGCCGGTGGACGAAACCTACCAAGACAGACTCCTTGGACCTCAGCAAATTACGTGGACACAATTTCATCCTCACGGATAAAGGCTTCCACCCGTATGAATATCGCTCCGGCAGACAGCCAAACATGGCCCAAGTCGGTGATAACTTCCTTCCTGAGCTGGCCAACTTCCTCAGAACGAATGGGCTGGGCAGGGTTATTGCGCTCGAGGTTCTAGACAATCCGTTGCCTGAGGCTACGATGGAGCTTGTGCTGGGGGATCATGGAACCGTGATGATGGATTCGGCTTGCTTAAGGGGCTGTAAACCGTTCCGGCAAACTGGCTGGGCTTTCGCTGACCAGGATGGCAAGCCGCGGCTTTGTCAGGATGGGAAACAATACCATGGCACTGCCCCCAACGGTGCCCACGTTATTGCTACAACCCCACGGGACATCATTGAAACAAGTTCGCATGCTTTACGTTTGTTGACGAATATCGGTGTTCTCAGCTAGTCGCACAATATTCTACCGCTATCTGCTTGCCGACATCCTGTGAGACCCAAAGCGTAATGAAGGGCAAGTTGGGATGTATAGGAATGTTTAGACAGGAGGAGGACAGGCGATTCAAAGCTGAATAGACGCCGTCCCTGTTTATTAATGCAGCAGACGCAGGTTCGGAAAATGCTACTGCATCCTCGAGCGCGTCACCTTGGCGAGTAGCCAAGCGGTGTGCAACTTCGTGCGGAATGGTAAAGGTGATGAAAGATCCTAGTCCGCCGCTCTGATCCAAAGCCACATCCAAGGTAACCACCATGAAGTCTTGGGCATGTTGGCTCTCAAGAGCTAATATGGCTTGCTCTTTCTCAATGATGAACGCCGTGGAGAGAAAGGCTAGGCGTTTTTTTCTGTTAACTCAACAGGAACCGAGAGGGAGAATAAAATATACCCACCATTCGGTGTCCTATTAATTGGCCTTTGTGAGGATGAGTGGCCGGGATGCTGTTCAGAAGACGATGGTAAAAGGATTGTTTCTAGAAAGGAGGGTGCCAAGCGGCGGGAGACAGTGGCGGCCGAAGAATGGGCTTCGGCAGAGTTGGAAGGATGGGAGGGGGTCGTGCTGGTCTCTCGGTCGAATATCCTATATCGCTGGGCCTCTTTTTCAACCCACTCTTTGAAGTGGGTAAACTCAGGCTTATCTACCAGAGGTGAGCCCAGAGATTGGAGCTTGGCCAATAACGCTTCGACTTATTAGTGCGCCAGGGGTACTTGGGGGGGACGATTGACTTGCCGAGAATTTCTCTGGCATCTGAGAGCGCAGAACTGCCAGACCAGACTTGTGCCGACTCAGCGCTAAGAGTTGGCGATGGTGGGAGAGCACCACCGGGCCAAGGCAGATCAGGATGAGTCCTCCGCCTCTTCGTTGCTTGATCCGAATAAGCTAAGCTTCCTCTTGTGCAGTAGATGCCGTTCGAAGGCGGCGAAAATGGGGATGACTGAGGCGATAGTGGTAGCGGCAAAGCCTCTTCGCCAGCTGCTGTGATGTTGGCAGGTAACTGGTCTGGTAATGAACGCCGAGTTGCTTCGGCGAGGAATGGTCCAGTACAACCGGCGGCAGAACGATCGGAGGCAAAGCTGGCCACTGCCGGTAGTGCGAGCATTCCCCGACTCTGCCTCTGCACGGAACACAGCACGGCGACGGCGTTGTCTGTCTCGAGACTCTCTGGTCGCTCGGCAAATTTTTCCATCACCAAGACGCCAAAACGGTCCAACCCCAGGCCGGCAGGTAATCTGTTCGCTACCAGGTGCCAGTATTCGGACCCAACCTTTGCTGCCTTGTGACCGGCGTCATGCTCCTTGTTAGCGGCCCGGACCTTGACGCGCTGGAGCTGGCTTGTCACTCTCTCAATGTCGGTCCTCGCAATTGGGTTCACGAAGGTTGGAATGGGGGCCAGCCTAAGAGACCTGGAATTGTATCGGTCCAATAGCACCGGATTCAGCATCTTCACGAACGTTGGCCAGGTTACCTTCCTCGCTGCAGCACGTAGCTGCTGACAGTATCCTAGGCCCATTGTTCCCCAGCCATAGTGGTGTATTACCTCGGAGCCCCAACGATCCGCCACATCCCGCAGCGCCTTGATACAGGTTGCGCGCGTTCTCGCCCCCTTGTCAGCCAGGTGTGAAAATTGTTGCCAGGATCCATCCGGCGCGCCGACGAGATATGATTGTTCAGAATCTTCCATGACATCTCGGCAGACGGCGAACAGGATCTCCAAGCTCTGGTGCTTGCCCAGAAGGTGGTCCCGTGTTCTCTGGCATATAATGGTCTTCTCGGTAACAGACTCGCAGGCAGCGAGATCGCGACGGAGTTTGTCGACCTGCTCGAGTTGATCGCCTTCCAGCACCACAGCCGGATCGCTCCAGGGCGAATCTGGGGGTAGTACACGCATGGATCTCGCCATGCCGTATGAGAGTTCAATAAAGCAGAAGTAGTGAGAGAGGCCGGAGCGGAGACGGCACTCGCCGTCGCCGTCGTGGGACTGGGGCATTTAAACCTGGCGGGGTTAAACGTCTCCACTCTGTCTGTTGAGAGCGGGCTAGATGGGGCGGGGTGATCTGCAATGTCATCAGAAACCCCTGTCAATGGGGCCTAAGACTAGTGACTTGGATGCCTCGTCACAATCTCATGTGGGTGACGAGAAGTAGCGTGGTGGGGCCTTTGCGTTTAGGGTGTCCCCGTCTGTGTTTGGCAAGGATCGTACCTCAGCTACGCGGAACTCGTTACGGCGTATATGGTAAATCGCCTCCCTTCAGCCTGCGAGTGTACTGGGTGCGGCCTGCAGTACCATGCAAGTGATCCCTCAACGCATGCGGGCGTTTGCGCGCTCGTTGTCCGCGCGCGGCCTGCGGGCTTGGCCGGCCTGGTTAGGTACGTCCGCCCAACAGCGTCTCTGCGCAAATGTCAAGTTATGCAAACTATTGAGGGCTGATCTCCCGCGCCGCTTGCCGTAAAGAGGATCCGGTGTAAATCTCATCGTTTCACGGGAGTTTGTGCCTGCGTTGACACACTGTCGCGTTTGCAGGCTACATATCGAGCCTTGCCTAGACGAGTGACATGATGGTCAGAGTTTGCTGGCCGCCAGAGAGGACGCAAGGATCGGCCGAGCGCCCTTCGCGCCCCTCACTCGTCGATGTCGGGAGTCATATCCAGTACGGAGACGTTAGACTGTTGGCCACAAATAAATACCCTGCTCGCTCTGCCAGTATATGAATGGACTGGGTTATCATTAATGCTCTCTTAAACGGCCTCTTCTCTGACTATTCTTCCATTCTTCTGACATCTCAGAATTCGCTCACTGTGCGCTAATATGTACAACAACAAGACTACACGAAGTCTCGGCAAGAACAGCGGCCGCGCCCATAGCATAGACATGCCAGAGTGTCCTCAAGCGTGAGCTGGCATGTAATCCCCATTTGAGCGGTTTAATAATGACAGCCGCAGCGAATCCTGCACAGGGACGCCAGCGCCTTCTCCCACCGCAAAAACATTCCAATACGGCACCAATCGGCTTTCGAATACGAAATGTGGTGAAAGCTATGCCAGCAATGGCGAGAATATCGTGGCCAACGGGTCTCTCGGACCAGACCAGACTCAGCCCCAGTGGTGAGCTGCCCCGTACCGACGCCGATGGTGCATCCATAAACTAAAGCATGGCACAGTCCAGCGGGCACATTGAGCCATTTCACACGTTTAACTGATGAGGGGGCATGCTCCCCTGTCATTCACCCCCATCCTCTGCCTGCACGAACAGGTCCAACGGATACAGGCGTAGCACAGCAGCAGGGATCGACAGCGTCTGTCAAGACGAGTTCTGCAAGCACAAGACAATGCTCTATCTCCAGCTGTCGCCGTGGTATTGGAGAAGAGCAGGCGAAGCCTGCAGGGACCACGGTCCAGGTCACATCCCTTGGCGACGTCCCAGCTTCCGGTCGATCTTGGGATAATTTCCTGACCGACAATTGAGCGAAGTGGCAAGATTCGAACATACAGCGGTGTCAGACGATCGTGCCCACGTCATCCATATTTGGCATGCAGTCAATTGATGAGAATTATCTTGAAGAGCTGTCTGTAAGCGCACGACAGTGCGCTGCTCTTTATACACAAAGGAAAGCTTTTGCTTTTGTGGTGCAAATTCCGTGTAGCCGAGGCTGCTGGTGTGCTTTGACCCCAACGGGGTCCAAGCACCATGCAGTCATGCAGGCGCTCGACCTTAATACCCGCGTTATAGGATCGCGCTTCCGCGAACAACTACAGGGCGCGGGCCGTATGTGACATAAGGCTGGCTCTCTGTGCGACACACCCCCCAGCGTTGAATGATCAGGTCAACGCTGCTTGGAGCGCCACAGCGAGCGACAGCATTACTAGCACGCTATTTTGTTGTCCTTATCACCATTGGTTGGTCATCTTTCCAGATCCGTCTGCCTTTTGATGTCGATTAGGTTCAACATGCCTCGGAAGCGCTCGAAGGTCGATCTCGGTAGCGCTTTCGTCAAGCCGTCGGCTGGCATTTGATCAGTCCTCAGATACTCCACTAGGAACCTACCCTTCTTAAATTCTTGCTTTAGCCACATGTTCTGCACGTCGACGTGTCGTAGCTTGGTCGTGATCCGCTGGTTTTCTTCAACCACGAGTCGGATGGACTGCAAATTGTCGCAGTATATTTTCAGAGGACCAAGGTCGACGGAGATATCTCGGAGGAGTCGATCCAACGCGTAGCTCTCCTTGGCGGCTCTTTCAAGGCTCAGGATTTCTGCTTCAGTTGTTGAGGTCGTAACTGTATCCTGAAGGCCAGCCTTCCACACGACAGGTCCGTTAAACAGCATCATGACGTATCCCTGCGACGATCGGCGGGTCTCAATGTCGTCGGCGAACGATGCGTCGCTTGCAACCACTAGCGCCTCCCCAGTATATGATCCGTCATAGACGATGGCCAGGTGCCTAGTCGAGTAGAGGTAGCGAATGCATTGGTCGGCCTCTGCACGGTGTTCGGGTGACGGGTTTGTCAAGAATCTTGCAAGTTGTGCAGCGGCACGGGCTATGTCTGGTCTTGTCATGACCGCGACATACATCAATGACCCAACTCGCTCTTGATACGCCTTGACTTCGTCCTTAGTGGCTTTCCCACTGTATCTGGCGAGGGGAATTGTTGTGATTGGTATCGAGGGCACGCGGAGGTTTGGGCTGTCCAGTTGGTACTTCCGTGCGATCTTCTCGATGTACGCGTCTTGGCAAAGATAGATCTTCTGATTTGCCCGGTCCCTAGTAATTCGCATACCAAGGTACCACTGGAAGGGTTCTTCGCGTATATCATATTTGGATTGAAGATGCCTGACGAGGTCATCCACTGCTCTCCGCTCTTGGCGTGGGGCGAGGATCAGGATGTCGTCAACATAGACGAGAACAAGGATCTTGCCGTCAGTGAAGACGCAGGGCTCCTCATTCGTACGACTGATTCCCGCCTCCTTGAGCGTCTGTGCGAGTTCATTGTACCATAGTAACGGGGATTCCCGGAGACCATATAATGCCTTCTGGAGTTCGGCAACCATAGCTGGCGTTTCTCCTGGCTTCAAGAAACCGAGATCCACGTATCCCTTGGGTAGCTGAACGTATATTGGTTGGTCTTTGCTGAGGTCACTGTATAGGAATGCATTTCCGACATCAAATTGGCGGATGTCGAGATCGAATCGTGCCGCAGTTGCCATAATGACTCGAAAGGTCTTCGCTGCAAGTGTGGCGGCATATGTCTCAAGTCCTTCGTCCTCGTCTTGGAGGTCTCCACGGACACATACCCGAGCTTTGCATCTCTGGAGGTAGCTGTCCTGATCGAACTTGTACGTAAATACCCACTTCAGTGGCAATGGCACCCCGTGAGCTTTTTCGCGCTCAACTAGTCTCCAGGTGCCTCGCTGGAGGAGGTCGTGAAGTTCCTTCCTCATGGCTTGCTTGAATTCTTGGCCCATCGGGTGCTTTTCGAGATCCTGGTATCGCTTGGGTAACCGCACTAGTTCGTCCCGGTGGGGTCGATGGTCCCTCGCTGCTTTTGAGGTGGCGATAAGGAAAACGCTGTGGAACGTCGTGAGGCTTCCTTCGGGTTGCTTGTCTGGTGGCAGTAGTGTGCTTAACACGGTGTTGATGCTGCCGTCCTGTTTTGGTTTTGGCGTCCTAGCGCTCCTTCGAGTCGCTTGTGTGCCATACAGCTCTTCTGGTTTCCGGCGGTGTCGTCTAGAATGTCCGCTCGGTCCAGGCTGATCTGCTACTCGGTTATCTAGTGGCCGTTTGTCCGGTTTAGCGCGTTTCCGGCTTGGTGGCGGCCACTTCACTTCGATTGAGTCCCTGATAACCTCTTGGGGATTCAAGTTGTGCGATTCGTTTTGACCATTACTTTGGCTGTTCTCTAAGGTCCCTTGCTCAGTCGCTGCTGATTTCTGCTCTTGGTCAGGTTGATCAGCGTGGCTTGTTGGCTCGGGCGGAGAGATGTCAGCATTGCGGTAGTCGTTGTGGTCATTGCTTGAACCGGTCTCTGATCGACGAACAGGTGAGCTCTCTTCCTGCTGCGCCTCTGGAGTATCTGTGCTACCGGTCGTCCTGGGTCCAGCTGTGCGCCCCTCACTGGGTTGCCCAAGATTCGGTGTTGATGTTTCTGAGCCGGGTGTGTCCGAACGCCCAGATGGCGAAGCGTCCCTCGCTGTTTGTTGCTGCGGCGTTGGGTCCGGCGTTGGGAGAGTCGTTGGTCCGGTTGGTGTGAGAAGTCTGGTTCGGGCTGGAGACTGCGCTGTTCCGCTTGTTTTGGTTCGTTCGGCATCAGTTGTGCTTTCAGCCCCTTCCACTCCCGAGTTCGAACCTTCCGGGTCAATGCCTAGTACGTTTTCGTCGAATTCGTACAGGAAATCGGTCAAGATCGAGTCGTAGTCTTGTCGTGGAAGTGCGTCGGGAGACTTTGACTTTGGCCTGTACTCGATCACGGTTTCGGTCTCGAGACCTTCTTCTTTGGTCGGATCGAAGAATTCTTCCTCGTTGAATTGCACGTCTCGAGACAAAATAACCCGGTTGAGCTTAGGGACCCATATGCGATAGAGATTACTCGCTTGATAGCCAACCAAGTATCCCACGTGCGCCCTTGGGCTAAGCTTGAATAGCTTGATGTCTTGTCCTGCCTTGTAGCGGGGGTTCAGAGGATATGCCCTGCATCCGAATGCGTAGATGCCAGACCAGTCCGGTCGGTGGTCTTTCGATGAGTCGAAGTCGACATTTGGTGGTCTGTACCAACGGAAGTGCTGGTGGAACCATCGGTCTATGGTCTCCTTGGGGGATAGCCACCCGTTTTTCCGTCTGGGGAGGATATTATGTATCCAAACGACTGCGCGGTAATACTCTGGCCATAGCTCTTGTGGTAGTTGGCCAATCGCACAGCGCATTCGTTGCTGATTGATTCCCCCTGGTCGCTCGGCACCTCCGGTTGGTTCTTTGGTGTTGGACGGCGGAAGTTCGATGTCGATGCCCACCCCCTTTGCCCAGGTCTGGAACTCAGAGATGGCTTGGAGAGGCAGGTTAATGACTGACCTTTCATTGTCGATCCTGATCTTGCATATCGATGCACCCGTGTGTCTCTTGATGCGGGCTTCAAATTCCATCATGATCCTTCCGGTTTCCGTCTTTGAGGACAGTGACCAAGAAAACATCATACCGCTGTATTCATCCGTGACGAGCAGGATGTAGCGGTGTCCATTGTATGCCGCAGGGAACTCGAATAGGTCAGCAAAGATCCGATAAAACGGTTGTCTTGCTCTGTTCGCCGATTCCCTGCGGGAGATAATCTCATGAGCCTTGCCTTGACTGCAGGCTTTGCACTGAACCGTTGTTGGGCCCTTGACTCGGACTCCCTTTGTCCGTAGGACCAGATGCTCCAATACATCCGGTCCTGCATGGCAGGCTCGGAGATGCCATTTGTGAGAGGAGTCCAAGCGTGGAAGAGGCTGCTGCCTTGATATTGCCAGTCTTCGATGCGGGGCGGGCGGCGTTCCGAAATAGGAAAACACGTCTTGGAAGGCGTTGAACACAGAGACTGGTGATTGCGGACGCTGCAGGTAGGAACGGGAAACTGGCTTGTATTCGACTATATCGAGATCATACATCTCTGTAAGCCGACACAGAACGTCATTGTCCCAAAATGTCCCCATTCGTAGCGTATTATCGAGTCCACAGTACCAAAGTCCCTTCTTCTTGAGCCTTTTTCCGCTGACAATATTCGTATGGAACCTCGGAACATAGGCCACGTTGACGAGGACGAGATCGCGCGTGTTCTTTCCATCCGCTCCGTCCAAGACGTTTTGCATGATGCGCGTGCCTCGTGCTTGTACCTTTAGAGAGCTATCGCCAATCATGACATAGTCCGCTTCCGGTGCTTCGTGAGCGTCGCTTAGCAGGTCTCTGCAATTCACAACATGCGTTGTCGCCCCGCCATCAAGGATGGTGGAGTTGTAGAGCGGATGTTGCTGGTTCAATGCGGCGAACACGGAGTCGGTGGTTCCGTCGGACAGTGTTTCAGTGCCCAGCGTCAAACCAACGAAGTTGCCGTACTTTCGCAGGTCGTCCTTGTCAGTCGGCTGATTGGCTTTCTCGGGAGTCGCTGATTCCTTCACCGCGTCAATCAGGCTCTTCCACTTAGCCTGCTTGAGGGATTCTTGGCAGTGTCTCACGCGCCCTGGCTTGATGTGGTGCTTGTCGCCTTTGTACGACCCATTTACTGCGATGTGAACGGCAGCACAATCCGTCGGCTTGTAGCGGTGCATGCGAGAAGGCAGACCACACGGGCATGGGCTAGCTTGAGCGCTGCTGTCGGTGGCCATGAAGACATTTTCGGATTGCTTGCTGGCCGCCCTGGTGTTGCGGACTTCCTCTGCGAAGAGCTCGGCCAATTGTCGAAGCGTGTAGCCATCTCTATTTTGGGTCTTTCTGTTGCTGGCGACAAGACCGCGATATTGCTTGGACCAGGCCGAGTCAAAGGCAGCGACAGCCGTGAGGAAATCATTGATGGTGGAGTCCCCCTCCAGCTCTGGAATCTTGTGTCTTTCGCCTTCGAGCTTGGCCTTGTTCCAGGCAACGAGCCAGTCTTCCACCTTGGTCCGCTTTGTTTGGCCTAGGACGGTTCGGTAGTTTCGCCGTGCTTCTTCCTTCATTTCGTTGGAAGTTGGCGCAAGACTTGACTTTAGTTCGCGAACTATGACGCGCAGGTTGGATCTGGAGGAAGCATTGTTCAGGTAGGTCCTATCGACCGTGGAGCGTACCCAGGCTGCAAGGTCGGCGTACGCCTTCTGAGAAGTGGTGTAAGTCACCATTTGGACCTTATACTCCGCCTGGAGTCGTGTGAGTTGGGTCCATTGCTTCTCAGGCAGTTCGACGATTGCATCAGGCTTCGGTCCCGCCGCCTCAGGATTCTGCTGTCTCTCTCGCTCCCAGCTCGCGACACGATACTTGTTCAATTCGGCTAACATTTCTCTTGACGTCATTGGCGGCAATGGCTCGTCGAGATTTGGGCCATTCGTGTCAATGTCGACATATTTGAGGATTTTGGCCGTTTCAGCTCTGGCGATGAAGTCTTCATACCAGTCACTCCAGTCGGACGACTTGGTAAGCCTTGCTTCGGACGTGGACATGGTGTTGTTGTAGCTCCGGATTCGCGCTAGCCGAGATTCGTGGGCAGGCGATCGGTTTCGTTATGCTCAGCGGTCAAGTCGCTAAACGGGCTCATAACTGTCAGACGATCGTGCCCACGTCATCCATATTTGGCATGCAGTCAATTGATGAGAATTATCTTGAAGAGCTGTCTGTAAGCGCACGACAGTGCGCTGCTCTTTATACACAAAGGAAAGCTTTTGCTTTTGTGGTGCAAATTCCGTGTAGCCGAGGCTGCTGGTGTGCTTTGACCCCAACGGGGTCCAAGCACCATGCAGTCATGCAGGCGCTCGACCTTAATACCCGCGTTATAGGATCGCGCTTCCGCGAACAACTACAGGGCGCGGGCCGTATGTGACATAAGGCTGGCTCTCTGTGCGACAAGCGGCCTCTGAAGAATGGGAATACTACTGCAGCAGCGCCCAGTTGTTAGATAATACAGCACAGCTGTTGCCCATTCCTAGTTGCCCGAGTTTTGATGCGCTGTGAAGGCCGCTATTTTGTTATGCGTATGCCGCGCATCGAACCCAGGTCAGTAGCAATGTGGTACAAAATCGACTTCGAATGCAGCGTTGGCAAATAAGACGACCTACTATGTGGTAACCTGCCGAACAATGTTGAAGCATTGATGATGGGCGTCTCACGCATAGGAGACGACGAGCAGCGTGTGGAATTATACCACTTCCGCCCAGCAAAAGCGTCAGGATGAGCTGACCTGTGGGACTGAGCCATTGGATTCATGTCATGACCATGGTCAGCTGAGCCGGGCAACAACCCGTCGCGACCATTTCTACCGGGAAAAGTGGAGTCGGGCGGATTAAGGTAAGAGCGCGTTGTGGGGAGGCCGATAACCCCGCACGGCAGAGACAGGCGCGCATATATAGCAGCTGCACCCCCGCGGATTGCTCAACAATATACCAATGATCGACGCCTTTTATGATGGATGTTCGAATCAACAATGACGTGAGCACGAAGTCGCGGGGAAATCGCGTTATCAAACGGAGGCCAGCCAGTCTCGCCAGTAGATGGAACATCAAACTTCTACGCGGTCTCCAAAGGAAGTTGGAAGAAGACCCTGAAGCAGACATTACGGCACTACTACCGAATACCTATGCTGAAACGTTGCTGTCGTACAAGAAAGGTAGCTGCTACCCCGTCTTCTCTGAGTTGAAATTTGACACCCTTGTAGCAGCGGCTCAGAACCCACAGCCGGCGGGCCCACAGGAAGACATTCGGTCGAAGATCTCTCCAGAGCCATTCGCTATTATATCCGAACTATCATCTGATCTCAAGGACCTATTGGAAGGATCCCAATCACCCAGCGCAGTTATAGAACTTCTTCAGGAATCCGAGCGCCTTTATGAGGGCGCAGGAGCGTCGTCCGGGGTTTTTCGGGTCAGCAAGAATATCATTGTCAAGATCACCAACAAAGCATCGGCATTCACGGAGATCGGCTCCTTGCAATACATTCAAACACACCTCCCCACCTTTCCGGCTCCACAGGCACATGGGTTGATTCAGCTCGGCCTGTTCTGGCTCCTTTTCACCTCCTTCGTGCCTGGAATCGACCTGGAGAAGGCTTGGCCACGACTAGATGAGACAGGGAAGAAGCATGTCAGTGCGCAGCTTGACAGCTTACTGAATGAACTGAGGTCTCTGCCAAAGCCGAGGGATCAGCCCCTAGGTGGCGTCCAAATGGAAGGGTGCAAGGACGCAAGGCGCGGGGTGCGCGTCAGCAAGTCCCCCATCACGAATCCATTGGAATTCCAGGATTTTATTTTCAGTGGGTCAAGGTCTGCGTCCCCAGTGTATAGGCAGTTGCTCCGAGATCTAGCTCCGGCTTCGTCTAGATGCGTTTTCACTCACGGAGACATCCGCCCAGCCAATATAATGGTAGGGAAAGAAAATGACGGAACCTGGACAGTGTCTGGCATCATTGACTGGGAGGCCAGCGGCTTTTACCCGGAATATTGGGAGTCTGTGAAAATGACCAACAATCTTACTCCCAGGGATAATGACGATTGGTACTGGTATTTGCCGAAGAGTTGTTCACCTCGGCAATATGCAACCCAATGGTTAGTGGATAGGTTGTGGGACCAGAGCATGGATAACAGTTGACGAGTCCTTAATCACTCGTCACCGAAGCTCGCAAAAGATGTGTGTAATTGACCTTGAGTAGAACAGAACTTGCTTTAGGCTGAAGGAGCAGCCCGCTTCACTCGTCGGAGTCGTAAACGAATTCCTCCGACACAATCCTTTGATTGCCATCCTGGTCATCGTCTTCGTAACCTTCATAGCCTCCGTACCCATAACTCACCCCAGACTCGTCGCCACCACTGCCGCCGAAGTCCTGACCATAGTATTGCAGCATCTGGGCCCTCCCAGACTGCCAAGTCTCTGGACTTACAATACCAGCACCAAGTAGGGCGTCCCAGATTTCAATTACATAATCCTGACAATTCCAAGACAAAGCCTCGCCCGGGACAGTGATTTGTCGTATCTGATTTATCATGGGAGACAGGTTGCCCTCGTGCATCTGCCCCAGATAAGTGAGAGGCTGCACGCAGCGCTGTGAACGGGTAGGGTTCGTTCGCCGATGGACAGCTGTAAACGGTCCGTCTTGAACTTCTTGGGTAACCTCGAATATGTGCCAGGCACTGTCCGCAGTGTCCGAGACAGCAAATGCCCAGTGATAGTAGTTTCCGAACTGAGGATAATAAATGGCACACCACAGCTTGAGAAGTGAAGAAGATCCAGTATTGACTGCCGTCTGGCCGGACTTATCCTTGCCAGACTTCTGCTTGTGTGACTTGCCGGACTTGTCCTTGCTGGACTTGCCCTTGGAAGAGGCTTTGGATCGGTGAGAAGATCTCGTAAACATTTTGACAGAGACAACGCTGCAATGGTGGACGTGTGCAAAACTGGTGAAGTGGGAGATTCAGGATTGTTCAAATCAGCGACGCCCAGCTCCATTATATAGCTCTCGAAATCTGCATCGGGCGTGCTCTGTCCTACTGCATACCGCGATGCAGTTCCGTACCAACCTGACACTACATTGAAGAAACGACTCAAATGGTTTGGCCGGGCTCCTCTCGCACTTGGAGGAGTAGCGTCCAAGTACAGTGCCACCGAGCTGTAGTTCCATGCAGACAATGCGCATTTTCGTGACGAATCCACGCTTGGGTGTCGTGCATGGCCCCGTTCGCGCGCAACTAGGATGCATGAAGTTCGCTCCAGCTTGGTGACAGAACTGCTGGTCCTGCCGTATCACCATATTCACCAGGCAGTGCCGTGCATGAATACTAGCAGGGGGGATCGCAGGCATCGACCAGAGGGTGCCCCTATGGACATTCGTGCATGTGTGGCCGCTGCCTTCGTCCTTCGACGGCCTACGAGGATGTACACAACGGAGCTCCCCGATAATGCTGAGTGCAAGCTCAGAGGCAACTCACAAGGAGACCTCAGACACGCCATCAAAAGATTTGACAAGGATTCAACAATCCATTACACAGAACGACAAGTCCACGATCGTGTCTGTCGTTAGGCACATCCGACGTTGACCTGCGTGACCCATGATTTCGCGGTTGGTCGTTTACTTGCACTGTGCTGATGCGCGCGAAGCGCGCAAAGCTGTGGCGTCGCGCGCAGGCTTCGCGCGCAACATGCGCCAAGGCAAGGTGGGCGCCTCGCGCGCGAGTGGGGTTAGGTGGGCCACCTGGTAATTTTTCCATCCGGGCGACGTGGCACATTGGCCCACCTGCCTCGGTCTGACGTCGGGAGGCCCAACACCCCCCGCTTGGGCGTCAACAACGCTGTGCAGCATCGCGTTTCGTACCGCATGTCGCCTTGATGTCGAAGGCATGCATTGTAAACATCGCCTGTCGGACAGCTGATCCCATGAACAAATTGTAACCCATCGCTGAGCAATCCCAGATCGCCATTTCCCCCCCATGCCTGACATTTCACCAAGCCCAGCTGATGGCAAGTTCACCGTCTCACGTCGACCCCTGGGTAGTGCTAATCTTGGTGCAGGATCCGAGTCGAGATCGCGACCTGGCCACCTGGGGCGGTGCAACGACAGTCGGCCCGGGTGTTTACAATAACAAGGAGACGATGCTATGGGAGAACAGTAGTGCCTATTTCAAGAAGCCAGGGGATACGGAATGGAAGCGGATGAAGACGACCGGGCAATGGACATTACCAGAACGCTGTTCAGTCTATCTCACTGGCGGGGAAATCAGAAAGGCCTGATCACGTCGGTGCCTCCTGCTAAGAGCCCCAGAGCTGCTGGTATACTAAACTCATGTTTTCAGCGTCCATGATGAAGGTCAGCCGGCCGGGGTGATCTGGCTTCTCCCAAACCTCCATAGAAAGGCAGTTGGACTTCAGCGCGCCCATCGCCAACTCCTCCAAGCGTTGCGGGTTTAGCCGGAATGCCGTACCCACCATTTGTCCGAACAATCTTTCCAGGGCAGCTGCGTCGGCGCCTTTGAATACGGCGCTCCCTTTTATGACCACTGTAGCACCATGCTCAAAGATGATGCATTTACCCTCGCTCGATTCCCGAACATGGATGCCAAATAGCTCCCGAGCAATATGCTGTACCTCCGCCGGCATCAGATCAACAGTCATACAGCAGCCTGCTGGATCAGCTGGGAAAGACAGCAGGATAGCAGCTTCGCCGGAGTCCTTGACGATCGCAGAGCATGCGTACGGGGGGAAAACGAATGGGAGGTTTTTTGCCTTCGGTCTCGCATAATGATACTGAGGATTGATGTCAAAGTCAATTGTTGCAGACGTTTCCATGTGGCTTGTGCTCGGGACTATATGATCGTCTCCCGAAACAAAACCTGGATGTTCCTCGACTTGTACGATCTCGGCTGCGTCGTTGATACACATATCCTGAGGTCCAGCGAAACTTGAAGATGATGGGACGTGACGTTGTTGCACACCTTCAGTGCGTGGCCGTTTCAAGAGTCTTGGTTCAGAGCGCGGCGCCTCTAGGACCTCTGGTAGCGTGGTTTTGTTCAATGTCAAGAGTTCTACTAGGGTGAGCTCGATGTACAGTAGATACAGAGGCCAGACCCACTGCAGCGTTTGGGCCCGCGATTAGAGCCAAACAAGATGTGCTGGATACGTGCCGTCATGGACGGATGAGCTTTGATCTTGGAAGCCTCTTTGGCAATGTGTCGAATAGTAGACAGCGGGAGTTGCTCCACAGAATGCTGCAACTTGGGATTGCGTTCGGCAGCCAGGAAGAAAGCAAACCAAGTCTGGAACCCTGCTTCTAGAAAAGAACGTGTGATTCCATCGCCAGAGAGGTTCTCCAAAGCAGTGTCAAACCCAGACGGTGCTTTGCTGGTGTCCTGGACTTCCGTCAGGTATTGCCTGAGAATTTCCACAACTTCTGCCAAAAGGTTTGCGGGCCTTTCGCCGTTTGGCACTGTCGGATTGATGGGTAGTACCGAATCGTCTGCCATTATGGGCAGACGTCTCACGAGAAAGGTGATGCGCGCGCGAGACGCACTGCGGGGAGCGGCCTGGTAAAAAGGGGTCCGCGCGAGGCCCGCGCTCTGAGCGGGGTTCCGCGCGGGCCGGAGCGCAGAATCTCGGCAGCCAATCAGCCTGCTTACACGTCGAGCACCAATAGCGTAGAGCACCAGCAGCCCGATGCAGGCGTCCGCGATCGCTCGCTCTTGCGAATGGCTTTGGATCACTGCCAGGGAAGGCGCATTAACCTATGTGGCTGTCTCGGTGACAATTAAGACCGTGAGGCGATGGATTGCCGACTCCGGATCGGCGTGTCGGTCCGTGGATATCCCGGGCAGTAACGACGCGATCGCGTACGATTGAGCTTTTTCGCGGTGCTGTTAACTGGGCAGTATAATTGGGAGAAAGAAACCCCGAGCAGATTCGCGACCGCAGGATACGGATGGGATTGAAGGTATCTCTGCCGTGTTTGACCCAACACCATGCCGCGGACTTCTTGGAAAGCTCCGAGTGGAGCACAGCCCGACTGTGGTGGACCTGTCGTCGCCCAGTGTGATGGTCACGTGACAATAACAATGCACTTCCCGTTCCGCCACCATGAGCGCGGCAGCCGCCATCAACAGTTTTGCGCCATCAAACATGGACGAACACGAGGCTACGAGATTGCTACGTTTGCTGGAAGAAGCTAAAAGTCAACTCAGCCAAGAGCAGAGACGACGAGAAGAAGCAGACCGACGGTTTCACGAAGAGCAGCAACGACGCGAAGAAGAGCAACAGCGTCGCGAGGAAGCAGACCGCCAACGCGAGGAGGCGGTGGCCGTGGCCGCTGCTGCGCGGCCACAAACATTTCCCGCCTATCTCGAGGCCTGCCATCAACTCAGCCTGGCAATCGACATAGTCACGGACAAGACCCTCACGACACAAGGAGAGCCCACTAAACCCGCAGGACGCAAGTTTCCACAGCAAATCATTCCTTGGGACAACTTCGCCGCCGCGCAAGAAGAAACATGGAGTCGACTAGCAGCTGACAATGCGTTTTTTACGAATACCATTTACCCATCTGCGAACCAAGTGGACTATATCGCATCGTTGAACAGGCCAATCAGCAGCGAACTTGATCTTCGAAACTTTGAGCGAGATACGGTCGAGAATGCCGTCCAGATACTGCTTGACCAGATATGCGGGAACCAGCGCCTGCGGAATAACCTCGACATTCAAGGCACGGTGATGTTCAAGAATCATACGAACCTGGGTCCAGATGAGGATTCTGTTTCTGGATCGCTAGAGGACCTGACAATCCAGGCGACTGCGACAAGTAATGCCCCAAGGCGCCGGGCGAAGGGCAGGGGAAATCGACGAGCGGATCAGTTCTGCATTTATCGAAATGAAAACGGACGAACCTACCCTTCTCTTGCGATCGAATACAAGGCACCACACAAGCTGAGTCGGGATCAGATCGTGGCTGGTTTGGGTTGTGAGATCCGACCACAGCACGATGTGATCAACGCAGAAGGGGAAGGCTTTGAGTTTGAGTCAAAGCGCCTCTGTGCAGCGGTCGTCACGCAGCTGTTCTCTTATATGGTGGGCTTGGGCACGTCCTACGGCTATATCTGCACGGGAGAGGTTTTTATTTTCCTGCATATCCCGGCAGAGAACCCGTCCATTGTTTACTACGCAATACAGGTGCCCAACCTGGACGTCGTGGACGACGATGAGACCAGATTGCATCGGACAGCTGTTGCACAAGTCTTTGCTTTGGTGCTCCGGGCTGCTCGGGAGGAGCCGCCTCCCCAGTCGTGGTTCGATGCCGCCGAAAGGCTTGGGACTTGGGCTGTTGAGTACGAAAAGATGCTTGAAGACGTTCCGGTGTCCGCGCGCAAGCCACAAAGCGAGACTCCCTATAAACCGCAGCGCTGGAAAGGGTTCACACGGTCGCCAATCCAGACGCGTTCCCGAGCCTCTTGCCTGGAAATGGGTCGCGATCGGTTACATCAACACGAAGACGACGAATCGGACAGCCCGCCAACAACGCCAGATACGCCAGCCCCGAGTACGAGAGTCACAAGGCCGTCGCAAAGAGCCAATCCAGGAGACAGTAAGGAAGCCCAACGACGCGATAGTCGCCAACAGAACATACGACAACGGCAGTATTGCACTCACCAATGTCTTCGCGGATTGGTTCTTGGAGGCGCAATGGACAAAAAATGCCCGAACGTCCTGGACCATGGACGAAGTCACCTTGATCTCGAATATTTTCGACATTGCATCTGGAATCAACTTGCTACAGACCGTGGGCGCGGCTCGAACTGTATTCCACTGGGTCTTTCCGGCTTACATGGATCGCTTTTCAAAGTGTGCCTGGCCACGCATGGCTATACTCTTGTTGCTAAAGGTGTGGAGGAAGTGGATGCGAGTATTCTGCGTCATGAAGCCCGCATATACGACCGACTGCGAGACATACAAGGGGTACATGTTCCCGTATCTCTCGGGACAGTCGATCTGATCCTCCCATACTACTTTGACGGCAGGATATGTACACGCTTCTTACTTCTTAGCTACGCTGGGCGCCCTCTTAACCACATCGACGACTCGCTCGACCCGGGTATCATCACACATATCTCCGAAGCATTCGCGGCGATGCACAGGCGTCGTGTGCTCCATCGGGATGCGGAGCTGAGAAATGTGCTGTACGATGGGAAGAAAGTCATGATCGTGGATTTCGAACGAGCAAATATCCACGAACGTCCAGCCCTGGGGCCGATCGGCCCGAACGGCCACAGTCGAAAGAGGAAGCGGATCGATAAGCAGCAAGCACATGATCTGTTTACGCAGGAGATGGACAGCGTCCGATTTAATTTGGCAAAACTCGTTGGGCATACTAAATGACGCGTACTTGAGGAGGCCACTTTGCCCTGAGTGAGGACCTGCCGCGTGCGAGCACCGCTCCTAGCTCGATAACTTTTTCTAGATGAAATACTTAGGACAGACAGTATCGAAATCTTCTGTAACGTCGTCGCCAGATGCCATTGCATCGCGTAACTCATTCCCAGCTGCTCAGTAAATTTGATTCAATCCAGTTGCTCCCCGTTCAATGAAAGATCAATGGCATTGCGCGACGAGACAGTCATAAATCACCCCGGCACCTCTACGTCATTACCATCGTAGTCCATCGGCGGAGGCGCACGGTATGGGGGTGGCGGCAGCTGCCTTATTTCAGCACCGAAGTCATCGCCGAGGGGCGATTCACTGGAATTTCTCCCCAGCTCGGAACGCTCGCGGCAAAACCCGGCTCGATCCAGGAGAAGGCATACTCAGGACGAGCAGGGAACGCGAAGAGGTCGTTGAACGAACGGTTCTGGTGCTGGTCCAGCGAATCAGCTCGATAGCCAATAGCTCTGGTGGCGCGCCCCAGGGGACGATGACTGCCACCACGTAGGACAAGTTATTGAGCTCCTCCTTGAGTTTTGGATGGCAGTCTTCCATATGAGTGATTAAAGCCGCGATCTGATTGTTATTGACGTCGTTTTTGCTTGACCGTGGTAAGCGACAGGTATAGCAAGGGGTCATTGCACTTACTCGCCGCACCCGAAGCCCGGATAGACTAACGTGCCGCAGCCAAACCGTCGGACGAGCTCAAGGAGCCTCTTACCCAGACGAAGTCGATAGTACATGGACCTCGTCGCTTTCACCTTCGGCTCCTCCAACTCCGCCGGTGTTGCATCGGCTAATCGCATGCTCATCGTACCGGGAAAGAGCATGTCGATAGTCTGGTTTCGCAATCCACCGAGCGACCCCGCTGCTTCTGCGGCAATGCGCCGGTGCTCAAACTCGGCTGTCACGAGGACAAGGTATATATCCTCTGCTACTGTGCCGAAAACTCTATGCGACTTCGCCGTTATGCGTACTCGGCGATAATACTGCACTGCGGAGGCAAAATCTACTGTCCTCTGTTATCCAACTACTAGACATGCCCCACAGGATTGAGTTCAACGTCGCTTCCGCGTGACGAAGGGACCTCGAAACAGCGGTCATTTGATGCAGAACAGTCTTCGTGTCCCATGCTGTGGGTCCTGTCATAGCTTATCCCTCCGCCGGAACTCAGTCTCTGCGGCCAGCCAGCTTTGTCATGGCGGCCAGACAGGACACGACTGTCGGAGGCATCGTGACTGTTGGACGGACGAACCCTCTTTGTCCACATATGCTGTATTAGAATGCGCATCGTTGGGAGGCAAGTACACAGTATACCGGTGGAGACCTCGATGACGGACCACATGAATCCAGTAGAGTAGAACCACGTAACATCCTTTTCGTCAAGGACTAGCATCGAAGTGACAAGTCTTGTGAGTGCCGCAGCACAATCACTGACAAGTCCTCTGTGTCAGCTGTATGAAGTAACCGAGGCCGCACCCCAAGAACTCACAATAGTCCCAGAAGAAAGATTAGACATAGCGCGATCTTCTGCGAGGTCGGTAGCTGTATAGACCACACACTTGGCATGGGCATCAGCCAAACTGCAAAGTCGGTGGTGATGTTGACGATGGCGTATCCAATGCCGAACTTTTTGAAATCCAAGCACGATCCTTTGCGTGTCCAGAAGGCGCTGACTGGTGTGCAGTTGAAGATGCTGATGAATGTGGAGGTTATACCCCACATGGCGACCAGCAGACCCATCGTGTGTACCACCAGATGAAAGCGACGAGACGGAAATATACGTTTGTACAGGAATAAGAGCGACAACTTAACCGTTGGCGGTGCGACAACGTAAAAGATTTGGAAGTAATACAAAAGATAGTAGAACTGGGACAACTGGGCTTCGGAGACGACTGCTCGATGCTTTCCAAGTCCGTTCTGCCTACCTGAAATATCTTACAGTGAGCATTCGCTTAAAAGGCGACCTTTGGGGAACTCACAGGCCACGAATATTCCGAATAGTGCCCAAACCCAGATCTATTCGCATTAGTTTCTCCTTGCGACGGTGTAGTGCATGGCTCATTACCAAAGCGAGCAAGATGAACCAGTCATCGGCGGCCAAAGGCGCAGCCTTGAGGCGTCTTGCTGAAAACCGTCCAAAGACAGCTAAGAAGGCAAGTATGGCAAAAGTGGTAATGCAGGCCCACAGCGTCAGCCCTCGATCCTCCGAGACGTCCGCGACTGTATTGGCCAGCATGATGTTCGATTGCCGCGTTGGTATCGTAGCTAAAACATTGAAACAATTTGGGAGATGGAAGGGGAAGGCCCAGGTCAGATGAAAAGGAGCAAGATACAGTAGTGATGAAGCATTTAAAGACTAGCTACTCGTGTTGACCATCCAACCCGCAATCACCGGACTCGAGAACCCAAGCCTGCTGGTTGTGTGGTCTACCAGGGACGACTGCCACATTAGACGGCAGATACGATCTGTTGGTACTTAGTTGTCCAGCCGCTCGCCCAATTTTCTGTGATTGCGTTGGCTCGCACATCCCAAATCCCTGCCCCCATACTGACTGGGGTGAGGACGTTGCATCGTGCCGTGCCACTGCAACCCAGCAAGTTTCCCACGGCTGGTGTGGTGTTCCCCCTCTTCTTGGCGGCGGACCTCCTCTTCTTGTGCCTAGAGGGAATTAAAGGGTGTAGAGGCAGCGCCCCGGCCCTGCTCACAATCTGCAACTCACCAACTACACTATACGCACCCTTTCACACAAAATGACGGAAGCAGAAATGCCCACCTGGCAGGAACAGGCATTGCACATTTGCGCAGTTCGTGATGCTTCCATGGCAACGATCAAAGCTGAACTGCCCGACATGTCCGGTGACAAGCATATATCCAGGGTTATCGGCGTTCCACGTCTGCGGCTTACTGAAAGGGACGTCCATATCACTGAGAGTGCTGCGGAAGACCTAGTGAGACAGCTCGCAGCCGGCGAAGTGAAGGCCAAAGAGGCTGCTTTGGCGTTCCTCCGACGTGCTGTTATTGCGCATCAGCTGGTGAGACACAATAATACGTCGCAGGCGTTCCAGGAAATTTCACTTAACTGACCATGGGTAGACAAACTGCATATACGAGCTTCTACCAGATCGGGCCCTTGGCCGGGCACAAGAGCTTGACGACTACCTGGCCAACAACGGGAAGCCCACAGGTCCGCTCCATGGACTGCCCATCAGCGTGAAAGAGCACATCAGTGTTTCCGGATGTGAGAACACTGCCGGATTCGTCGGCTGGGCTGGCAGAAGAAAGGACGAAGATGCGAGCATCGTCAAGATATTGCTGGACGCCGGCGCAGTTCTATATGCTAGAACCACTGAGCCGCAAGGGCTGGTAAGCAATGCACCCGTCACTAATCTATATTGGGATGCTAATGTTACCGGTCATGGTATTGATAGATGGCAATCGAGACGCAAAGCAACATCACTGGTGTTACTGCGAACCCTCATAATCGCGCTCTCACATGTGGGGGCTCGTCTGGTGGAGAGGCAGCGTTGCTGGCATTGCGCGGGAGCCCACTTGGGATAGGGTCAGATATTGGTTAGCACAGCCCGCGACACGGCGCAAAATCAGAGACCTAACAAGATCCTAGGTGGCAGCATTCGTTTGCCGGCAGCTCATTGTGGGCTTTATGGATTCAAGCCGTCATCAGGTCGGCTTCCATTGATGGGACTCGAGGCTTACTGCATAGGTTCCGATACAATCGCACCGAGCATCGGTCCCCTATCTCCTTCCCTTGGAGGCATCAAACTATTCATGGACACTGTGTTGATGTCAGAGCCCTGGCACAACGACCCTTCCCTTCTTCCTGTACCGTGGGCAAGTCAGGCGGCCCACATCCACCAACAGGAAAAATTGCCTTTAGTTGTGGGGGTCATGTGGACGGATGGCATCGTCCAGCCTGCCCCTCCCATAAAAAGAGCGCTTTTGGAGGTTGTGGACAAGCTCAAGTCTACGCCAGATGTCCAGGTTATAGACTGGCAGCCCTTCGGGCAGAATGAGGCACTGGAGATTCTTGTAAGTCGCACCACGTGTTGTTCTGTCACTGCAAGCTCGCTGAACCACAGTATCTCTACTCCAGAAGCGATTGTACAGCCCAGATGGGGGTAGAGCATTCATGGAAAACCTCGCTCTGTCCGGCGAACCCATCTTGCCCCTCCCCGCTTGGACCGTTCGCGACCAGCCTGGAATCGAGGCACTCGACATCAAAGGTCTCTGGTATTGGACGAGAAAACGCGACCAGTTTCGCTACTCCTATTTAAAAGGTACTGCAAGACTTGCACGCCGATTAGCCCTAGATTGACAATCTTGCAGAATGGAATACAGTGGCGCCGAATATGGATGTCATTCTCTGCCCTGCGTACCCCATGCCCGCACCAGTTCATGGAACTTCACGGTATTGGGGCTATACATCTCTCTGGAACCTCTTGGATTACCCAGCCATTACCTTTCCTGTCACCAGAGTTGACCGTGAGAAGGATGGTCAGGCTCCTGGTTACATTCCCAAAAATGACTCCGACAGGTGGTGCTATGACAGCTATGATGTTCAGAAACAGAAGGACGCGCCGGTTTCGCTACAGTTGGTGGCGCGGAGGTCAAAAGATGCGGAGCTTCTACAAGCAGCAGAGAAGATCCAGCGGGAGATTGGGTTGCCTTTCGTGGATTGCCTGGCCTAGGCCACGGCAGTGGCTATCTGAGATAACGAGTTGAAGGAAGATGGCCACACAGTATCAGTGCAGTGTCCTAGATTCGACGACCAACTCAGGGTGAGTTTGTCAATGACTTCCGTAAGACGGCCTCGAGGAGTGGCACCCTCTTGGTGCGGTGAACTGCAGATCGTTTCATCGTGGCATAGAGCGGGTGTACGAGACTTGAGGAAGCGAGACGAGATGCGGGCGAACCAATGATGGGTAGGAACGTGGTCTGTCGCAGTACAGTGTATGGTATCTGGAGTCTAGATCGCGCATTTCCTAGCTAAGTATGAACCGTCAGTCGGCCAAATGCCATACGTTAAAAGTCATGGCGAATGGCAAGCTTAACACTTCAATCGGCAGCTTGGTCGGTATTCTGCCTGCAATATTGCGCCGGGCTTTAAAGAATCGATGAAGGGTACAATTCGGACGGCGCTTTGTTCAGAATGTGACGGTATCGGACAGATCGCAATGTCTTGATGCAAGACGATACGAACAACGAGTGTTGGTGGTAGATGCTCCCGTGACTGGCCAATTACTTACTGTTCAACGTTGCTTCTTCGCAGACTGAGAGTGAAGTACAGTGGAGGGGCGCGACGGGAGAAGGTCAGAGAACACACTGGACAGAGAGGATCTGGGGCATCGGTCCAAGACCCTTCCGCCGCCGTTTCTACCTAATTCTGATGTGACGCAAGTTTCGGCTCCTGGACACACTGCTGCGGGCTTCTACGATAGAAGAGTGGACGCCCAAGTTGCGGATTGACTCCTGCCGAGTCAGAAGAGCCATTGTCGGCGCTCAGACGAGGCTGTCAGCGTTGCAGGCAAGCGTCAACATGGATGTCCGGTGCGATGGTGTGGAGGAATGGCCGGGTGAAGGTTGATGGTGTGAAGCAAAGAAGCTGCTGGAGGGCTGAATGACAGGGGACACGGATCCTTGTCTGTACCCCTGTACCACCCTAGCCTTACCCCTTGTCCTGGGCAATGTGCAACAAATCGCGTCCAGAAACGGCTACAGTCCTTCTTCCCCTCCTCCCGCACGTCTTGCGAGCTGCACACCACACATCCTGCGAGCTTCACACCACTCATCCTGCGGCCGCTTTGGCTTCACACCACTCGTCCTGCAAGCCTGCATGCTTCACACCACACGTCCTGCGAGCTTCACACCACACGTCCTGCGAGCTTCACACCACACGTCCTGCGAGCTTCACACCACACATTTTGCAAGCCTACATGCTTCGCACCACTCGTCCTGCGAGCTTCACACCACACGTCCTGGAAGCCGATTTTGCTTCACACCACGCGTCATGCAAGCCTGCATGCTTCGCACCACTCGTCCTGCGAGCTTCACACCACACGTCCTGCAAGCCGGTTTTGCTTCACACCACGCGTCATGCAAGCCTGCATGCTTCGCACCACTCGTCCTGCGAGCTTCACACCACACATCTTGCAAGCCTGCATGCTTCACACCACACTTCCTGCAAGCCGAGTTCCTTCACACCACTCATCCTGTGAGCTTCACACCACATGTCCTGGAGGCTGTACACCACCCGTCCTGCACGCCGACTTGCTTCACGCCACTCATTCTGCGAGCTTCACACCGCACATCCTGCAAGCCTACATGCTTCACACCCCCCGTCACACTGCACGTCCTGAAGTCTTCATGCTTCACACCACTCGTTCTGCGAGCTTCACACCACACATCCTGCAGCCTGGCCAGTGGACGAGAAGAGGGTGTCGTTCAGTTACTGATCGCCACGCCAATACACAAGAGAGTGATCCAGAAATGGCTTCAGTGCTCTGCAGTCGCTGCCCAATTCCTCCAGGCCCTCTCTGGACGCCTTGTTGCTCAAGTTCTGGGCCACAGGGGTACCCGGTAGCCCGGCGTCATAGCATCGACGACGTCTCAGCCCGGGCGGAGACTCCTCCCACTGCGACAAAGGTTTCCATCTAGGCCAGCATCTGCAACTGCTAGTGCCCACTAATCAGACATCTTCAACTTCACTACATCCGCTACGACCGGCACCAATGGTGAAGCACTTTGCACAATGTGATGCGAGGGAAAAAATCGCGCCATCTCGAGGTGCCGGAGCCTCGAGAGCTCGTCCGTGCGAAGCAGTCACAATGTGAATATAGGCTGCAGGGTGGTGGAATGGTCAAGATCATACTGTTTAGGCTATAGAGCAATTTTTCCGAAGTGTTTTCAAGTATTGCGATCGAGCTGGCCAAACGAGGAGCCAAGGTAGAATGCTAGCACCTATACCACATCTGAACCTAAGACCAAGCTCATGCGAGACGTCGTCGCGACGTACGTGTCGCCGAGCAGCAAAGTTGCGGTGCAGGATCTTGTTGAACAAGTCAAGAGGATGGGAGGGTCGTCAGACTGTTGCGGTGTGCGCGCAGACCTTGGCTACTCATCAAGTGCGAAGACAATCGTCGACGAAATAGTCGCTGCCTTCGGATCACACATCGACATTGTCGTCAACAATGCGGGCATTGAGGTAGTGAAGCCGCTGTCTGAGATTGAAGTTTCAGACTTCAACAATGTCAACTACGTCAACGTTCTCGCCCCTACTCTGAGACGGCACAACGGTTCACTGCTGGTAGCGTTTGGGGTTAATTGACCAGAGAGGCACGCACGCTTGCGGGGTGAAACCCGGTCGTGCTCGGGTCTGAGGAACACGTGCGAAGTACATTTTACACCGAGTTCAACAAGACGAGCTGTCCAGTTGAAGGCCAGGCTGTAGATCGTGAATTCGACGGATAGGGGCGATTGACAGCGGCAACTGAAACGCCTTCGCCTCGCACAAGAGGCCGACAACGCCTCCGGCCGATGCAGCAAGACATCGGCTGGATGGAGCTGACAATAGTTGCTCGTCCCCGACTGCGGCTGTTTCCTCTGCTTCAGCATGCGGTTCGAGTCGGTCAACAGTTGCTGCTCCTTTTCTGTTGCCCAACGACTATGCTGCAGTGCTCTAACATGAACCCGCCTGACGAGCATCATGGTGTACTAAGACAAGTTTTCGAGAGTCACGTGATATGATCTGGAACTTTGAACTCTGATCTGAACTTTGACTCCAGTGTCGCCGCCCAGAGATGAGATGAGTGCAGGCAGCAGCAACGAATCCTGTCCACCACGATACTGAAGTAGAACTTCAAAGGCCAAATACGGTGCTATTGAATCGGTGCAGCGCGGCTAGGAAGTTCGGGTTCTTCGTCCTAGTCCAAAGGACCAACGTACTGTTCTTTATACGGGCAGCGGCGAGCCGCAGCATACAGCACGTCGGCGTGGAGGTGTAATAGCTTCGCGAGTCGACGGCAAGGTTGCGGCAAGCCCTCCCTGGGTAGCCTTTGTATGTCATCGTCGCTTGGTGGTTCAATCGTGACCGGCCGTCCACGATCCTGGTGGCAGGCTCGTGAGGGTATCTGGAGACTGCGTCCTTTCCCTAGCTAAGTACGAACCGTCAGTGCTTCGGCTAAATGCCATACGTTGAAAGTCATGGCGAATGGCAACCTTAACACTTCAATGGGCAGCTTGGTCGGCATTCTGCATGCAATACTGCGCCAGGATTTAAGAATCGATGGGGGGCACAACTCGGACGGCGCTTTGTTCAGAATGTGACGATACCGGACAGATCGCACTGTCTTGATGAAGGACGATGCGAACAGCGAATGTGGGTGGTAGATGCTGTCTTGCCTGGCCTATTAATTACTGCTCAACGTTGCTTCTTCGCAGACCGAGAGTGAAGTACAGTGGAGGGGCGCGACGGGAGAAGATCAGAGAACAGACTGGACATAGAGGGTCTGGGGCGTCGGTCCTGGACCCTTCCGCCGCCGTTTCTACCTAATTCTCATGTGGGGTAGTTTCGGCTCCTCGACACACTGCAGCGTCTTCTACAGCTGCGAGCGAAACCCCTTTCCGCCTTTTCACTCTCTATTGTTGCGTTTTGGACGCACGGACCATCACTAAACAGGCCAGAGAAGTGGAGCTGCCTATGTGATACTCTACTCGATTACAAGGTTGGTATTAACCAGAGCTTAACCGAAGTACGTACTGTAGCTCCGCGCCATTGCCAGCCCTGTTCTAGCTCATGATTCGAGTGGTTCGCCCAAAGAAGGTAATAGGCACCCCATGGTGAAGGAATCTAGCAGACGCGCCAGAAGCCATCGATTGAAATACTTGACAACCAACCTCGACCCCAAAGTGGACCCAACGTGAAAAAAAGAAGAATATATTAGCGCTGTCGACGCACGATCGGATCAGCAACCAGGTTTTGCCCCACTTGCAACACGTCTCATAATGGTAGCGAGACCTTTAGGCCCCTACAGCACATCGGGGGGGAACAAAGTATTCTATGCTTCGAGAACATTCCGCAACCATTATCCAAGGTATAATAAATTGGAGACATCCCCTTCTACCTTCCTTCACAAAGGTGCCAGAATTGATATACTTGGCCTTTTACTCTCCTTGACCCGTGAATTTCTCTGAGAGGCCTTGATGCGAAAATCCAATGAGTATTACGCACCCGCTCCAGCAGCCAATCACGATGTTAGACCCAGATACCGCATCGGCGGAGGGCCGATATTCCTTGGGCAGCCAGAACAACTTCTTACCAGTCCATGTAATCCACGTCTGGTCTTCGCTGATGCCGAATGAGGAGTTAACAGCATCCGTTGCATTGACGACAGGGTCAGTCGAACAACATTCAGATGTCTCCACTTGTGTGGCGATTGCACCACGATCGGTCATCAAACTTGACCTATCGTGGCCGAAAGACAGGCAGAACGTAGGAAACCCAGATTTAAGTGTCTGTACGCACTCACCCGTGGCCACGCGCCAGAGGCGGATCGTCTTGTCCCAAGAGGCCGACGCCACGAGCGTCGAATCGGTCGAGAAGGCCACCGAGCTGACCCAATTATCATGTCCCTCGAGCGTCTGCACACACTCGCCCGTGGCCACGCGCCAGAGCCGGATCGTCTTGTCCCAAGAGGCCGACGCCACGAGCGTCGAATCGGTCGAGAAGGCCACCGAGCTGACCCAGTCATCATGGCCCTCGAGCGTCTGCACGCACTCGCCCGTGGCCACGCGCCAGAGCCGGATCGTCTTGTCCCCAGAGGCCGACGCCACGAGCGTCGAATCGGTCGAGAAGGCCACCGAGCTGACCCAGTCATCATGGCCCTCGAGCGTCTGCATGCATAACCCCCAACTGTCATTTACCTTCGGCTGTAGAGATATCCATCGCGGGATCTGGCTTCCGAATGTAACGCGAATTTTGCTCCTGCTTGGCGAAAAGACAAGGAGGGAGGTATACACCTGAAGCGGCGTGTTCTCGATCGCGAAACTATATGCTTGGACGAAACGCATTGCGTCATCCAGGAATTCAAACAGCTCTCTGGGCCCGTCGTCCTGACTTGGTATTAGCTGAGTGCATCTGCTCATGACCTATGCGCACTACGGACCTTGTAGAGTAGTTGCAACGCCGCAACGAGATACACATTTTCCCTCGATCTGCCTATGAGGCTTAGTGATTCTATCCAATGGAGGAAATGGCGCTCTAGAAAGGACATGACCTGGTAGCAATTGCGAGCAGGCGCCCCTCCGTTCCGTAAGTGATAGACCCAGTGTAGGCAGGCATACTGAACCTCTGGCGAGATAGAGGCCTGGACTATGTCTTGATCGATAGCCGACCGGAATGTGCCAGGAGCTTTGATGTCGCACATGTCTTGTCGCAGACATTCAAGCACCCGCAGGCAGTGCGCGGCCATTCTCTCGTGGGTCTCTTTCTCATCTACCCAGAACGGATTATCTGCACGTTGACTGGGATCCAGCAGAAAATCGCGAAAGGATAGATGAAGCAGCCGCACCGGTGCCTCTGCCGTCTCCGGAACACTGAGTACGGAGTGCAGCATATCCAGCTTAACTTCAATGACCCGTTCAGGGATGTTGAGGATTTGGGCCAGCGCCGGTACTGACAGAGGGCTCGCGAGCACGACGAGACCGCCGACAATGATGCGAAACATCCGAACCATTTCCTCCCTTTGCTGAACGGAGGCCCCAATGGTCATGTTTGCCAACACAGGTAAGTACGTTGCAACTAGTTGTGAGCCTTCCCTACTAGCTCCAAGGAGGACCTTGGCGAGCTGTTCATCGGGCGACCCAAGCCTTCGATCATCGATGAAACGACACACAGTGGCGGCGAAAATGAAAAGCGGGATTGCCATATGGACAAGGATCTTTGTGTCGGAGGCGCTTGGCCATTCGTCGGGAAGCTGTCGCTCCTTCCTGACCGTCGAATTGTATTCACGTCGGATCCTCGCCAGCTCCTCATTAAGAAAGGTGGTTATGTCGTGCGTGATCATATGTTGTGGTATCTCATGGAGAAGCAAGTTTTGGTACTCGCCCTCAATGCCTTTGAAACCGAGACGGATGGGCAACTCTGGTCTGCTTGTTAGAAACACCTTCATTCGCGCCGGCTGCCCCTTTGCGGCACGCGACAGGAGACGGAATATCAGCTCGATGTCTTTTTCATTCTCACATTCATCCAGCGCGTCGAGGACGACGACGGGTATTGGGCTCGATGGATCAGAGGCTATCATTGAAAGAGGCTGCCAAACGAGCTTGTCGAACTGCTCATGTGCCGCCTTTCTCAAGATGCCGGGACAAGTTTCAATGGCGTCCTTTACATGTGGAGCAATCGTCGGTATGTTGTTGGCCAAGTCGGCTGCGAGGGTAGGAAAAACCTTCGACATGCTGGCTCGGTCAGTCTCTCCCCTCTTGAAGAAGAAGGTAGCGCCAAGACGATGAATGTGGGCTAGATCACGGGCGACGGTCCGAGCTATGGTCGACTTTCCGGTTCCCGCCATGCCGTTGAGCCAAAAGACAGCCTCGGCACTTGGATCGCGAGCCCAAGAGGATATCTGCTGCAGCAGGTCGACACGAGTTTCTCGCAGGCATGTCGGATGATGCTCCTCAGCGCGAGAGTCGAACGAAGCACCCTTGGCAATTTCAGACTCGAGCCGATCGAGCACAGCCCTCCGGTCGAGATCGATAAGGATGTTCCTAGCCACCGCTATGTCAGCTCCACGGTCGTTGGTCTTGGCGAGATCTTCGTACGTCTGATCGACTTGCAGGGCAAGATTGATCGCCTGTGTGCATCGCGCAATGTTTTGCATGATCTTTTCGACTTCTTTGCCCTGGAACGGCCATTTAAGAGTGCGGAGCCCAAGCCGTGTCAATGCCTCGCGTGCCGACGTTGGGCGAAGCCGGTCGTACACCGCTTGCAGTTCGGACTCGGAGTGCCGGATAGAGTTGCATAGCTGCTGCGATGCTTTGAGTCTCTCTCCGCTTGGTCCAGTGAGTAGCTCCTTAACGCCATTCGCAGCGGCACCCAGCCCCATCACTTCCAGGCGGAATCGGGCAATTTCATCCTTGGCATTCTTGACGGACTTGCAGTATTCGACACACCAGTCAGCGACTTTCACGGACAGGTCTACGACCGCGATGACATTCGCCGCAATGCCGAGCCCTTCCATAGTGGGCCACGGCCGCCGAGCGCATGTCGAGAGTCGTGGATTTCGGTGGATGGGGAGAACTCAATCAAAGGGTCATCTTGCGGGGAATGTAAGGTCAACGGACCAGCTGCCCATGCATCGCTCGCAATCGGAGGGCGGACAGCACAGCCCCAGCGGGGACGACGGCAGCCTCACTCGACTGGAGGCAAGGACGCCATGTGTTGGCACAACGGCACCCAAGGGAGCCCGTTGATTGGGTAACGGAGTGGGAGGCAGCCTAACGGCATGCGCCCAGGCACCAATCATTCTGCTCCCCTACAGATGCCGCCGGCAAGCGAGCAGGGTTCCTATTGGGACTGCGACAATTGCTAACAGAAGAGCCCCCTCTTGTCGTACCCAGCATCGCCTTACTGTGTGATCAAAGCTATCGCATGTTACCCGCGACTTGCAACGCATCAGGGTATGTTTGTCGGCGCTGCCTGCGGCGGCCCGACGTGGTGGATCCCTGGCCAGGACAGGCCCGGGCCCTTGTCGCGAAGTACCCAGAGTCGAATTGCTCTCGGATTTCCCTCGTCCATCAACAGCGACATGAACGCAGTGAACGAGACTTTCAGTGACACAGAGACCGCAAGCCAATCCTCTAATGCTTCCAGGATCCATCCACCCCGTAACGATGCACATCCCCCTCCACGAAGCCAGCTCCGGCCCCAGCGTCCGACTTTGCCCTTCGTGCCGTATGCCGACTGGGCGCCGACTCAGTCGTACGATTACAACCCGCCGGTCTGCATCAAGTATGTCATGGAATGGAAGGTGGCCTTCAATAACAGGAAGATCCGCATGCATACAGAAGACAATCTCGTGGTGGCGCCCAGCGAATTCTGGAGTGAGAAATTGTGCGCAAAGATCCGCGACATCGCGAAAACGACGTCGAAGCCCAGTAGACCCGATTCATCAACCATCGTCGTATCCGTGAACGAGAAATCCGAGCCAGCCATAACAAAGAGCTTTGCGGAGCTTGAGATCGATTGGTCCGTTGTGGAACGGCAGCTTCAAGAATGGAGCCATCTTCTCCGCATCGGGAAGAAGCTGAAGGTCGACGCCTCGTTCAAGTTTGCGGAGACGGGCAAGGCGGCCCGTAACGCTGGGCGTGGTGCAACTGCCACGCAGCTTGCGGAGTCTGACGTGAGAATCGATGCGGAGCAAGCATCGCTCGGTGAGCCATCGCCGCACAGGCACGTGTACCAAGTGTTCCGTTGCCCAGGACCGCCATGTGACCGTGGGCCGTACTGCTGGTTGGACCCAAATGGCCACAAACACTACAAACTCATGACGCATCAGCTCAAGAGCCTCGTCAAGTTTGTGCGGGAAGGCAACACACTGCAGGGGCCTGACGACGTCCCGGACTATATTCGCGAGCAACTATATGCGGAAGAGCAGCAGCTCATCGATCGTAGGAAGAAAAGGAAAGTCTCTCCGTCACTTGCAGAAGGCGTGCAACTCATGATCATCAACAACTATATTCCATCGCAGCAAGATGCCAAGCGATATCCGGAGCCATCTACCACTGGTGCGCGGGATGTATCTGTTCCGCGTTCGCTGCCGCTTAGCATTCCCGGCCTACGAGATGAAGCCGTCAAGGAATACTGTAGATGGCATTGCTCCCAAGTGGGGAGCATGGACCAGAAGAAGGCCTATGAGCTGGCCCGTGATTTAACCTTGGCGAGGAGCCTTGATCTGGAGCTTGTGGACGAGGACAACGACGCGCAGTTTTACATCGATCAAGGTGTGTCGGAGGGTGCACGTCGTTTTGTTCGAGATGTTCATGTCTTCTTGGAGCAGTATGTGTAACTCTAGGCGTATGTAGTGCTTAGCCTGCGTGGGTTGGGGCCTGAAATTCACTCCGATGTTGCTGTTTCAAGCGAGATCCCAGCATGTCGAAAGTGGCCCTCTGCACTAGCTTTGCGGCGACCGACAACCTCCACACATTCCTCGAGGAAGGAGATGAAGTCGTCCTTGACAAAGTCAATCTGATCCTCCCACACCTGCCTGATGTAGGTCTTCAGTTCCCCAAAGAACTCCTCGATCGGGTTCAGGTCGGGCGAGTAAGGGGGTAAGTATAACAGCACTACCCCAGCACTGTCGCACATCCGTTGCAGTCGCTCGGAGTGATGGAAGGACGCATTATCCATGATCAGCACGGACTTCGGGTTGGGCCATCTCCCGCAGTGGGAAGAAGTTGCTCGATGAACTCTGTGAATACCTGGGCATCAGTGGACCCCGTGTATGCTTGGAAGTGGACCACGCCATCCTGCGCATACGCAGGAAGTATTTGCACCCGCCGGCCACGGTGGAACCGTTTTACTTGGCGTGGTCTGCTCCCTCGCGGCGCCCAGCCTTTGTTCCTGGTCCCGATGCTTCGGTCCACTCCAGTCTCGTCAATGAACAACAGCTGATCAGACCTCATACAGGAGATCTCATTCACATACTCGTCTCGCAGTCGTGCATTGCGCTCCTGGGCCACGTTTCGTGTCGACTTGCGTGACCACCCAGCTGCCTTCAAGGCTCTACCGACGCTAAAACGGGTCACATCGGCTTCGAACTCGTCGTTGAGGAATGCAGCCATGTCTTCTAGACGCAATGAGGGTTCGGATGCGAGCTTTTCAAGCAGTGCGGTCAACATGAGAGGAGATATGGACTTCGGTCGACCGCCACCGTTTGGCGGTGCCTTGGTCGATCCGAAGAAGAGCAGATTCGATCGGATGCGGCGTACGGATCGGGTGGAACAGTTGGCTGCAAGGGCTATCTCTTTGTTCGTGAGCGACTTGTCACCTTCCGACTCACTCAGGATCATGTCACGGATGGCGAGATGTTGGGACAAGGCAAGACTTGGCGCCATCAGGGCTAAGTGCAGAGCTCACCGGAAGGTTGACGAAGTCGGGAAATGGGCGAGGTGTCAGCGGCGAGCGAGGCCAGCCGTGGCCGACAGCCGGCTAAGCTACGGCTAATATGACCATGTTCCTTGTTTCTCTTCCACAATGTGGTCCCACTTTTCTTTCGCAGTGGGAGGTGGTCAGTGCTCTCCAGAGAGCAGAGAAGAGTGTGTGCAGGAGGACGGCGGTTTCGCTCATAGCTGTACTATGGAGTAGATAGGACTCTGAACACTTGAAGAATCGCCTTCAAGCTTGCTTGTTAATAAAATCACACACGGGAACAGGGCGTCATGACGAACAGGAAAGACAAAGAGATGGAGATGGAGAAGGTATGGGCTATTTTGAGACTTCGTCAAATTTGGAAGCGAACATGTAATTAAGCAGATAGTTGCTCTATTGGCCAGCTGGTCACCGGGCGTAATCAACTAGTGAGTGAGTGAGTGTACTATGGAGGATGAACTGCCAAGTTGCGGATTGATTCTCCCGCCGACACCAGGACCTCCCCCAGAATGAGCCATTGTCGGCGCTCAGATGAGGCTCCCAGCGTTGCAGGGAAGCGTGAACAGGGGTGTCAAGTGCGATGGTGTGGAAAATCGCGAGGTGAAGGTTGATGGTGTGAAGCAAAGACGCTGGTGGTGGGCTGAATGACAGGGGACACGGATCCCTGTCGGCACCCCTGTACTACCCTTGTCTTGCCCCCTGTGCTGGGCAATGTGCCACAAATCGCCGTTACGGCGATCCAGAAACGGCTTCAATCCTTCTCTGCCTCCTGCCGCATTCCATTCCGGGGCGGAAGGGGAAGCCAGGATGTGGCCCGCCCTACGATTACTGCAACTCACCACATTTCCTGCAAGCCGATTTTGCTACCACTCGTCCTGCGAGCTTCACACCACGCTTCCTGCAAGCCTTCATGCTTCACACCACTCGTCCTGGAAGCCGATTTTGCTGCACACCACACATCCTGCAAGCCAACATGCTGCACACCACTCATCCAGCGAGCTTCACACCACTCGTCCTGAAGCCGATTTGGCTTCATACCACACGTCCTGATCATCTTGGCACATGGTAAGGTGTCCCCACGCCACGGTGCATTGAACGACCATCTGCCAACACCATCTTATCGTCCCCTGCCGACAACCACTTTTGATGCCGACGCCCCTCCTGTGAGACCTGGCAACACCCAATTTTGGTTACACCTTGACAACACCCTCTTCACATTCCCTGCAGACACAACCTTCGAGCAACACTCGCGTCCAGGCTGCTGACGACACCGCCTTCTCCTGGTGACTCCGCCTTGTGATGGCACCGTCTTTTCGTCCCTTGGCGACACCATCTTTCACAACACCCTCTTCTGGTCCTTGGAGACACTACCCTTTCCCTTTCCCTGGCGACACCCACCTCTGGCGACACCTCCTTCTCGCCGCCTCCTGACACCCATTTGTGATAACACCAATTCGATGTCCCCTGTTGACACCTACTCCTGGCGACACCCTCTTTTCCCCCTGGCGACACCACCTCTCGTCAACACCACTTTCTCGGACCCTGGCAACACCCTCTTCGCACGACACCCTCTTCGCACGACACCCTCTTCCCACGACACCCTCTTCCCACGACACCCTCTTCCCACGACACCCTCTTCCCACGACACCCTCTTCCCACGACACCCTCTTCCCACGACACCCTCTTCCCACGACACCCTCTTCCCACGACACCCTCTTCCCACGACACCCTCGTCGCACAAGAAGCACCCCACTTTGCTGGGCACACCACTTCGCTGCACACCAATTTGTTCAATCTCCACGCGCGGCTTGTAGAGCCAAATCCAGCATCGCGATGGAGTTGGCACCAGGCCCCGGAGAGTGTGATGGCCTTCTACTTCGATGGCGCCCCGCGGCAAAGCCGTAGCCACTGTTGAGACCCGCCTCACCTTGCGTGGCACAAAGCCAGAGTCTGACGAACTATAGCACTGTCGCTGGCCTTCCGTTGAGGCGTCGTGGCGCGGCCACATCCATTGGAGGCCCTCGGCCCCGTCTGGCGGGCAATTTCGCCAGGATCCGGCACTCGGCATCGCTCAGTGGCACTGCCCTCGGCACGAAGGTGAAAGATAGAGAACTACTGTACTCTACCAACCGAGCATCACGAAACGGCTCACAATCTGGCTAGCAGTTGGAAAAGCGGCCGAAGTGCCCGCTTTGATTGGCACGCTGCAGAATTCGACGATTGTCGACGAAGTTTTTTTTCACTCTCGAGCGGTCCTGGTCATACGGCACAAGACAGACTAGCCGCCTCGTCCCCCAACCTGCTGTAATGTTAGTGTTATGTACAGTACGCCTGATCAAGGTTTAACATGTCATTGTCTCGACAAAGCAATGAAGATCGCCGGCGTCTACGGGACGAATGTCGTGTGGAGTTAGCCAAACACATACGTGAGGCCTTATAGCCAAAGATTTCGAACCGACAACTAACGAACTCAGGAGATAAATTGGGCTTCGAAGTGCAGCCAACGGAAGTACGACTGAACCCCAGACCGAAAGACCCATACTTTTGGAAAGTCCTTCCTGGAAATGAAGGACTCTATGCATCTATCCTTTCAAAAAATTTGAGCGAGCATTCTATTGGGACATATCGCCTTCTTTCCAGCGAGGTAGGAAAGGGTTTTGAAGCTGTGGCAAGGGAACCCCCCAATCAGCCCAGCGCCCCGGTCTCGGTACGTACCGCCTGGTGTGTCAATGGCAAGCCTCTTAACGCGATGCAGCTATCTAGTGCGAATGAGAACTTCAACGCTATAATTCAGCAACTTCGAGAGGAGAATGAATGCCTGTCGATTCAACTTAATCAGACAAGAGACGCCTTGCATGCACAGTCGCAACGTGTGCAGTTTCTCGAAGCTGAAAACGAGCGTTTGAGCAGCGCCCAAGTATTGTTGGAGGAGAAGGTCAAAGATCATTCAAATGCGGTGAGATACTATGAAGACGTTGTTCGTAAATGCCTCGCCGAACTAGACAGATCCCTGCCGGCGTTGGAAGCCATCCGCACCTTGGTAGCGACCAGATCGTAACGAATGCTATGCAATTGTACAAGGCTCGATGCGACCATGCGCCACGTGCCGTATGCTCTGCAGCTATGATCTTGGCCACTCCCTCTCCTTCTGCACATGCTTGTTGACTGGTGACACATTATCGCACGGGTACTCAGCGGTGAGTCTAACACTATTACATCGGAGGCCGCAGCTTTTCCAGAAAAGTGTGCCTGTACTAAGCCCGAAGTGTGTCAGGTTGGTACTCGTATCGTAAACACTGGACATCGGTGAAGCCGCCCTGACGTGGGTTCTCGCGGCCTAGAGAGCCAGACCAATCAGCGCCTAACATACGTATGCAGGAGGTTCATAGGCCGGAACGTACATGACTGATAATTTTGTATCATGATGTAAGTACAATTTGCCTCAGGTCCTTCAGGAGTTTCGTCCTGTTGAGCCTTTTGAGCTCTTCTCAAAGTGCAGTTTGGTATCCAACTGATGGTGTACCGGTAAAATCTGTTGTATCCGCTCCAATAGGATATTTGTACACTATCCGTTTCATTATCCAGTTGTTGATGCTCGTGCTGCTTACAGAAGCGGACGGCATATGCCTCTTGCGCGTTCTTTTCGGTGGGCAGGGAACCTGTCCGGCGACATTTCAGTCCTTGAAAGGGTTTTGCACCTGCCGAAGGTACGGGGCATGCTTGTGCCCCCTGGTACGTTTCACTCGGTAAACCGGTCTGAAACGAGGTTTGAATTGTCGTATTTGACGCCAAAGTCGAATTTGGGATGTGATATGGGAAGTGTGGCGCATATGAGCCAGAGCGAGGCCCCGAAGGTGTTGGATCACGCCGGAGGGTCTCGTCCATAGAAGAGACGATCGCTTCTGTACTTGTCACGGAGTCATAACTGGTGACGTGAGCAGAAGTTGTAGCCTGTTTCGTCAAGTATCCTCGCAGCTCAAGAATGGGAGTGCAAGCGCTCGAAGAAGTCCAAGCTGCCGGGGACTTAGCAGGAACATTGGGTACTGTGTAAAGTTCCCCGGCTGTCACGTCACTTGGCGACTCAAGGGCCGGATTTCGTTCCACAAGTTTCCCAATTGGTAGGTCTAGGGCGCCCGCCGCAAGTTCGAGACACTCTCCTTCTGCTACCTTCCAAAGCCCAATGCTAGGGTTCCAATCACAAGCATCCGCTAGGAGTGCAAATGTCACGATGTAACGAGCCGACATTTTTGACTATAATCTGCAGACGCCTCGTACGAATATGAAACCATGATGTACGAAAATTATCCCGTGCGAAATGAATGATGGAGCAATTCGAGAACTTCAGCCAAATACCGCCTCTTATGTGTTGGTGCCAGCACCGCAGCAGTAAACCGGCAGCACGTTACCACTGTACAACACTACGCGCAGATGGAAACGGTATAGTACAATATCGTATCATAACGGATATGTCCAAATTTAAATAGTCGGTCAACAAATACCACAGCAAGCGCGACATACTCTTCAATCCTCAGCGGCAAACATGCAGACCAGCGTGGCAAGTATATGGCTACCAGTCGCACTACTCAGTAGCCTCGCGACGGCTTCCATGAACAACATCCGCAATGGCGGCGGCTATGTTAACGCGGTCTACTTTGTAAACTGGTTGGTCAGTCCAAGGTTGCACTGTTTTTGTTGGTTAACAGGCGCAGGGGCATTTACCAACGGCAATTTCAACCTCTTTCGCTTCCTGCCTCCAAGATAACCCATGTCTACTACGCTTTTCTGAACCTGAATGCTAATGGAACGGTGTAAGGCAAAAGCGAACAAGAGCTGAAAGCAAATCTGACTTATGCCAAGATTTTCCGGAGATACCTACGCCGATCTAGAGAAGCATTATCCTGACGATAGTGAGTGTCTCTTCGCCCGAATTTGATCGAGTATAAACCTCAACACATGCCTAGGTTGGAATGATGCCGGACACAACGCATATGGCTGTGTCAAGCAGCTTTTCAAACTGAAGAAACGAAATCGCCATATGAAAGTATTGCTGTCAATCGGCGGCTACACGTGGTCAACAAATTTTCCGTCCGTCGCAAGGTCCACCACAGCCCGAAGCACCTTTGCGAAGAGTGCCGTCGGACTGTTAAAGGATTGGGGGTTTGACGGGATTGACGTCGACTGGGAATACCCAGCAGATGCGGTACAAGCGGCAGACATGATACTGCTCCTTCAAGAACTTCGGAGGGAACTAGACACCTATGCCGCTGCGCACGCCGACGGTCACCACTTTTTGCTAACGATTGCCGCTCCAGCCGGCCCGGAAAACTTCAACAAGCTGCGCTTAGCAGAAATTGGTAGTATTGTCGACTATGTCAATTTGATGGCTTATGATTACTCTGGAAGTTGGAGTCGCGTGAGCGGCCATGCCTCGAACCTTTTTGCCAATAATGAGCATCCTGCTGCCGCACCATTCAACACAAATGACGCTATTAAAGCATATACCAGAAGTATTCCACCAGGGAAGATGGTTCTCGGAATTCCGGTGTATGGGCGTTCGTTTGCAAAAACTGCTGGTATAGGGCAATCATTTTCCGGAGTGGGATCCGGAACCTGGGAGCCAGGGGCCTTGGACTACAAGGTCTTGCCTCAACTCGGGGCCACGGTGCAAGCTGATGACACTGCAAAAGCGTCGTTCAGTTACGATATGGCTACGCAGGAGCTTGTCTCCTACGATACTCCGGAGATTGTGCGCACTAAGGCTGCATATGTCAAGCGATTGGCCTTAGGTGGGAGCATGTTCTGGGAAGCCTCTGCGGATAAGAACGGAACAGATTCCCTAGTTGGCACCAGCTTTCAGTCATTGGGTTCCCTGGATTCGTCTCAAAATTGTCTGCATTACCCAGACTCGCAGTACGATAACATTAGAAAAGGCTTGCCCTGAGGAGCAGTAGGCCCCTTCTGGGAATTGGTGGCAACGAATGTTGGATGTCAATCCAGCTAGTACAGTTCAGCTCTTCCAACACACACTCTAGTTTTAAACGAATGCTGAACAGTTCTGCTTACATGGTTTCATGGTCGAAGAAGTTATTACCGGGATGATTCTCTGTGCTACCATAGTATTTGTTGTACACACGCACCCTTGTGTTGCAACGCGCGACGCGTCTGTCACGTCTCAGGAGGGCTTAGTATGGCCGATTTTGCAGGTCAGAGAGTACTGCATTACTACTTTGTCCCGGCTTGTCAGTTGTACTCTCGTAGCTTTAGTGCTTTGGCCGCTGGGTACATCAGCTCTTCGATGGAGCAACAGCTGTACGAGGCTTTGCTTTTCTTGATCCTTAAACTACCTGCTGAATAAAGAAGCTCTGAGGAGTCTAGCAACTACTATTCCGCCTCCACCACCCCACAGCACCGATGCAAGCACCTTGGACCCCAAGCCCATCCAGCCGAGTGAAAGCCGAGAATATTGTATTGGCAGTGTGAACCGTGAATCTTTGGGACTGCGTGTATCCCTACACATACGTGGCGGGGAAGTGTGGGAGAGCCAGTGAAGCGTGAGAATATTACAGCATTTTGTCGACCGTTACTCGTTCATTACACCGCGCGTAGCATCTTCATCGCGGCCACGGTGCTGCCGAAGAAGTTTGTTCTTCTTGGCTTGCCCATCCTATTCCAATGATAGCAAGTCACAGTAGCGATGTCCTTGGGTCGGAGTGTCCACGCTATGCCGTCCTGTACGTACAGTACTGTACATGGGAAACCAGGAGAGGCGATTGAGCGAGCAGGATACGATGCCGGAGCCTTTTTTTTGATCATCTTCTCAGGTATCAGACCTCGCTACACCATCTTCCCGCGACACCATCTTCTTGCCACACCATCTCCTCACGACACCATCTTCTCATGACACCATCTTCTCGCGACACCACCATATTGAGTACACCATCTTCTCACCACACCACTTTCTCATGACACCATCTTCTTGCCACACCATCTCCTCACCACACCACTTCTCATGACACCATCTTCTCACGACACCATCTTCTCATGACACCATCTTCTCGCGACACCACCATATTGAGTACACCATCTTCTCACCACACCACTTTCTCATGACACCATCTTCTTGCCACACCATCTCCTCACCACACCACTTCTCATGACACCATCTTCTCACGACACCATCTTCTCACGACACCATCTTCTCACGACACCATCTTCTCGCGACTTCTTGCCACACCTTCTTTGCTTAGCTTCCACAGGCTATCCACGGAGCCAGATACAGCTTCCCTGCAGACGCTCCATCGCACCCAAACAACGCGATTTTCGTCTTATCACCATTATGTTACAGTAGAACATTGCTCTGTGTAGCCACTTGGAGCGGACAGTGCCACCAGCTAGACCCACGTACGAGGACATGTTGCACTTCACATGGCCGGAAGCCAGAATCTGAGACAGGATAGTGTGATGCTGCATAACGGCATCAGCTAGTCGTGACTTCGCCAACATAACCTGTAAAGGCCGCGAGAAGCTTCCAGAGCCAAAATGGCCAGGTCGATGAAAGGCCAGCGTCAGCCCTCGTCAACTCACACCAAAGCTCGCTCCCGACGCAAGCTGGGTCACGTTGGTCAATTCGCCGTGTCTGACAGAATCAGTACACCAGGTAGGGGCAACGCACGAGCCCTTGCCAAGAATGAGTAAGACCGTCGGTTGCACCATCATTCGTGCAATTAACTGGTTTCAAGGTACATAGTTGAAGCAATTACGAATCACGAAATCGCGGGCAATGCACGTCCAGATGTCTTAAGCTTTCCATCTGAATTTTGCTGACGATATCAAGGGTTCTTTGATGTTTCACGTCAAATGGAAGGGCTTTGAAAAGCAGTCGGATATGACCTGGGAGCCTGAGAAACATTTACAGTATGACGCCATCACGACACAATAACCATGGACTAACCCACCACTACAGGACCTGTGTTCTCTTACGGCAGTACTTCGACAGACTTGGTGGCCGCGATAGATTAGTCCAGGACTTGGAGGATGCAGGGCGCAAGGTCTCAGGCAAATTAGCCCGTCACGAAGCTTCGACGCTGACAGAAACCCGACAACGGGCCCATATGTCTTCAACGGTGACATCGGTTCGTCCTACAGCTTCATGGGAGAAGGATATTTCATCTATCGATGGTTGCGAAGACAAGGGCGGTGGGAACCTAGTAGTATACGTGTCCTGGAAGAACGGGTCCAAGACGAGACATAGTACGTCCGCCATGTACGAACACTGCCCGCAAATGGTGAGTCAGTCACAATTTTTAAGAGTCACACCAGGAGGATCCTAACTACGTCAGATGCTCCGATTTTACGAACAGCACGTGAAGCTCACGTAGCGATGGTGGGTGGCGGCAGAGGAGCGGCTGTGAGGGCTTGGCCCAGCAATCGTAACTACTGTAATTTTATCTTTGCATGTCCAATTCAGTTCCTTTTGATGGCCAAGATACTGAGCTATTAAGTGTATGCTGACCAATACTCTGGCAGCGACCCGGGGACTATCACCAACGTTGATCTTGATGGACTGTTGCCGACAATGTTTGGGCCCACCATCTATGACTAAGCTGAGAGTACGCCCTGGGCGCTCCTGTGCTCAGCCTTGTTGACAAGCATTTAACGCTCCGCAAACCGTTGTCCATGTGGTCCATTTGCTACTGGTCGGAATGCTTGGTGACGTCTTTTACAATATCTGTCCAAGGTTCACTAACCGGCATCAATTAACCAAGGCGAAGATGAAATTCGTCTAGCGATATGGCAATGCAAACTGAAATTGGCCTACGTCGCGCTGTGCGACGGCGAGTGGGAGTACAGAGTGAAACCCGCAAACTTTGAACTTTGATTTTGAACTTTGACTCTGAACTTTTGAATCTGAACTTTGAAGTGCCGAGACTACTGTACTGTATCCCTAAATTGCCATACCTTGCCTCTGTTCGTTCTCCCCAGCCGATACTCACTGTTCTGAGGTCTGCATCTCAGTAAATAGATTTTGGGCACTTATCTGCGAGGAATGTGGTTGTTTTCCCTCCACTTTCAGCTATTTCCAGACAAGGGCAACAAAGCCCGTTTTGTCTCTTTCCGGGGCCTCGCATCCGCCACTCTTGCTCAGACATAGTATACAATAACTTCCTTGCAGCCAACCACGACAGTATTGTTCTCATGCAGAACTCTTCTTATCCATGATGCGCTTATTCATTGCATTGCTTCTTGCGATACTCGAGGTGCATGCCTCCGTTGTCGGGCCACGAGCTCCACCCGAACCCACTCCCAGCTTTGATTCATCCCCAGCACTCGAGGAAGGCACTAGAAACAACACGATAACACCGCAATAATGGGACTCAGCCAGCGGTGTTCATATGGCTAGACAACTCTGAGCTCGGGTTTTTCCGACGGAGATCACCTCGCCAGGAAAGTGTACAAGTGTTGGAATGGCGAGGGCGGGGACGTCTGGATATGTCTTTCGACAGTTCAGAGATGAACATAATATAATAAATGACCATTGCGGCGTAAAATATCACCCCTGTGACTTGAAATATTAAGAACGATGGCATGTCTTCGCGTCTATTCCGCTAGCCCTCAATACTCTATCATTCAGCGGCGCCACTAACGGTGAAGTAATTCAGTAGCTGCCTTCATGCAAACTTGGCCAATCTGCTATCGTGGCGTTCCTTCTGCTTCAAGCTGCACAATGAAAGACGCTATTGTACTTGGACCAAGCAGAATTACCACAACTTTACGTGGGATGAAGAGTACTTTGGGATTTTTTCACCCTTTCAATATAACTCTATGTATTCCCAGCTCGCCACACCCACTCACCCGCTCTACCAACAACTGCAAGCGTGACTGGTGTGACTAATATCTGACTTTCAGATAGAAGTCAAGTCGCAGTTGACGCCATGACTGGCATCAGATGGTGTCTTCGAAAGAGAATACACAATTTGCTTGCCCCGTCAAATTCCCGTAAGCAACCTGACCAGTGTGACATGAACAACACCCTGTGTCCTACACTAGGCGATGCCTCTTGAACAACGGCAACCGCTTCAGCTCATGCACTAGCTCATAAAACGAGATCCTCAGTCGTGCTCTTGTTAATGACACTGGAAAGGTCGAGCCTGTCGGCCAAATTAGTTGTTTCTCTCAGGAAACAATCTCACCGTGGAGAGTCGGGTAGCTTGTAATTGGCTCTTCAACCTCTTTTTGGTTCATCATAGCGTCAGCGGAAGTGTCAGCCCTTGTAGATGTGTGCATAAATATGTGAACTGATCTGAGATGTGAAGATGCTGAGGGTTTAAACAAAGCCAAAACCTGTTGGGTTTCTGGGGGATAATTTGTGGCGTCCTAAAACACGTCTTCCCCTAGCGGGGAAGGGCCATGTAACGCATAGGATATAATGACGGCAGAAGATGCTTTCGAATTCGCGCAATTACTCGCTTGATGGTCACCCACTGCTGGGGATACGTCGCACGGGCGCTGAAGACGACCTGCTGGAGCCCGATGTTGATTGCATTGCGCGAAACTGTTCTGCCGGTCATTTTCAGATACCATGTCTGGGACCATGAAGAGCGGAGAAAGACCAGGCCGCGCAATCATCATCCAGCGCGCTACTAATGTCCGGCCACAGAACGCAGCCAAATGCTACCCCGATGTATCGCTCAGTACCAGCCGCTTCAGGACCTATTGTAATCTCAAGCAGGTTAAGCCCCCGATTTAAATACTGGACGGTTTATAAGACGGAACTTTGTCGCAGATTGTACTGTACTCTAGCAGCTTCCCCTAAATACCTAGCCTGTGTCGCTGGACCCGCCAGACAACAAAGTTCCCAACTACAATGGACATGTTTCAGAAGCCATACAAGGACCTAACTGACTGGGAGATGCCATTTACGCGCGTCTTTAAGAATGGCGAGTGGCTAGAATGGGTGTCACAAAAGGGGCTCTTCCCTATTCTTCTCGGCAGCGACATGACCTGGCGTGAAGCAATAGAGGAAGATTTCAAGAGAGACCCCCAAGGGGGAGAAGGCTGGCAGTTTGGTCTTGTTCTTGGGCAAAACAAAGGGGTTTCCGGAAGCATTCAACAAATATTAGGCGCTGAACACTATAAGAAGTTTCTCCAGTCGCTTCATGACGATTATCAGTCCTGCCCTTCCGAGATCAATGGGAAACTGGTCTATGATACCATTACAATTAAAAGTACACATACGAGACTATACACGGCACTCAGAGAACACCGTCTGTCCGTGGAGTCTATAGAGGGCATGGAAGAAGCTCTTGTGTCGGGGATGGACAACAACAGCTCGGCGTGCGTTTTCTACAAGGATCTAGACCAAAAAGTGCGAGTTGTATCTGTCATGGAGACACCCAGTCGTACGATACTTCGATTTCCAAAAATCGCCGGGAACAACCGTTCCGTCTGGATATTTGACCGACAAAGCGGCAAACAAGATACTGCCACAGAGGGGGAAGACACAAATTCAGACGGAGTAGCAGACAAATGATAGCTTCGGTCGTCTGGGGTAAGGTGCCCCATGCTGGTCGAATAGAAAGACTTATCGTAGGCTTAAAACCTCTTCCTGCGTTTCTGCAACTCAATTTATTTCTCTCTGCTTGACAAGAAGAAGAATTCTAGTTACGGTACTGATTCTAGCAACTAGGGTTTGAACCATGGTGATTGTCAAAAGAGTGATGTAACACGCCACGAGAAACAAATTATTGGAGAGAACATATCTGTAGTGCCAGCATAAATGGTGCAGGGCCAGCTTTGAACCCAACCCATTTTCCCGTACAGTCCCCGTTTTCCATGGCTGACAGATCCATCAATCACCTAGGCCTAGAAAAGGAGTCCAAGGAGAAGTCGACCGGACGCTCCGACTACTGCTAGAGTTGCATGTCGAAAATGACACTGAGAAGGCAGGTACTCTTCAGGCAAAGGACAAATGCGATTTCCGTCCTTCAAAACCCATCCAGTGTCGAAGTCACAGCCCCATCCACTAAGGGCAACATCGTCAAAAAATACGTCGGTTGACTGAGCGTCAAGCAAGAACTGCGGGTCAACGTTCAGAACTCCAAGATTGGTGTCGAGGCTATGAGCAGCGGAAGGGTTGAAGGCGAGAAACGTTGGCTGGGTTCTGGTATAGAACGCTCGCGTTAATACGGCACCTGCTTCCAAGTCCCATACCTTGATTGATTTGTCGCAAGAACTCGTTGCAAGTCGCCGTCCATCGGCAGACAAGGCGATGGCCAAGACGGAGTCATGGTGACCCTCAAAAGTTCGCAGACAAATGCCTTGTACCAGATCCCAAATCTTAAGCTCTCCATGCAACATCGAACCAGATATGAGCCTCATCTTGTTCGCTGAAAGAGCTAATGCGCTGATCCCAGTCCTGTGGCCTTCCAGCGAATGAAGAGGGAATCCAGACACGGCATCCCAAAGCTTGATGGTCTTATCGTAGGACCCAGTGGCGATGTATCGATCATCTTCGGAGAACGAGACAGTGGAGATCGATTCGGCATGGCCTCCGAGGGAATGTGTGCAAACACAATGTACCACGTTCCAAACTTTGACTATGCGATCGTACGACCAGGAAGCAAGCATCTGGCCATGTGTCGAAAATTGTGTTGATAGAACCATATTAGCATGCCCTTTGAATCTCCAGATGCATGTTCCGGCGGTTGTCCATATTTCGATAAATCCACTCGACATTGATCCGGCTGCAATAAGCCGACCGTCATTGGAGATAGAAATGGAACTTATGGCATTATCGGGGATCGTGCCATCGTCTTGAGGCTGGGCGCAAACTCTGCTCAGGCAGACCCAACGGGCAACATGCGAAGTGTAGGGTGACTGAGAAATTGCTGCGTATGAACTAACAGTCAGACAAGCCAAGCAAATCTCTCTGGAGGTCGGTGAAATCGGGCAGACACACCTGAGGCAGTGAGCTTTTCCATGGCCACATCTTCTCCATGGCAACATTTTAGCGGTTTGTGAAACGATGGAGGCAGGTGCCGGACCTAAATTGATCGTTCACCCTGGTTGGGGTAACACTGGTTGGCTTCAACCGTGGCATGAAGTTCGGTCAGGGTGAGTGAGCCAAGACTAGCGATCGAGGAAGTATAGAACAGTACATAGCTATAGCACAATAGTAAATGCCCATGCCAGTTTTTGCCCCGCGGCAGCATTATGCTCTTGATGATTTGCGCTCCAGGACCTTCTGCCGGACAAATCCTCGTTGCATTAGAAGATCCCAACACGACGCCGACTCATCACTGGACATAAAACAGCCATAGAGTCACAAGTGGCTGCGCCCTTGTGGCACCTTCATGCACTGCAAGCATGAAGCGCAGGCGTCCAGCTGCGCTGCAGCACGGTACTGTATTCTCGACTATGCATATACTGGACAGTCCTCATCGAACGGCTGTTTACAGCAGTAGCGCTGCGATACACGACACTTCGGACTCGCCATGCTGTTACCATGCATGCCTACGGAATTCTTTGTGGCAGCTCTGCTGCTAGCACAACGCAGCATCTCGGCTTGTAACATCCACGTTGCAGACTTCCGCGGTTTCGGTCGCCAAGGTTGCTACGGCGAGAACCTCGGTATTTGGACTATTATTGACACGGACTTTGAAGCAAACGAATGCAAGTCGTTGATTGAGGAAAATGTGCATTCTTTGACACTCGTGGACATTCGGCGCGAATGCCAGCGTACGTATACCACACGACTAGGAGTGGATGGCGCTGCTGAATCAGTATCAGTGCACGTATTCTCGGATCGAAGCTGTACACAAGGATGGCGAGTCGTCCAGCCGAAACATTGCGTCAATTCGCCAGAGGGCTTACGAAGCTGGTCCATGGAGTGCATTTGGTCACAATAGGGTGGCTAGCCGTCACTGAGCGAAATGAAAGTCAGGCAAGCTAAAATCAGTGCTGCTTGGACTTCGAGCAGCTTCGTGGAGCTCATGTTTGGAATAAATCTCCATCAAAATATTCCGCTGCCAATCTCTTATTCGAATTATGATCGGCGACTGACGGCCATGCACTTCCACGTAGTTGACCTTGCGGTATGGATTCGCACCGACGATGGTGTTGCCTCAAGACCAGATTGTCTTCGTGAAGGGGATATCCGTTGAGGGATGAAGATTAGTAACAGCAGCTACGACGATGTTGGGCCTTCGGGCACCAAGCACGCCATCTAGGATCTTTTTATTCGCCCGCGCCCCTGCTACTGTAACGCGGCTTGCACAAAGTCAATTGCCCCTGGATGACAATCATTTAGACGATCGGCTCCACAGGGATCACAGCGCATCGTAGTAATCGATGAGTGCGCGGCTCTGTATACACGGAGGAAACGCTTACTCCGTGGTGCCATGTCCCTGCAATCAAAGCTGGTATGCATATATATGTAGCCAGTGCTTGGGCTTTGACCTCAATGAAGTCAAAGATCAATGTTTGCAGACGCTCGACGTTCGTAAACAGATTCTAACATTGGCTTCACCGAGACAGTATTCTGAGTGCAGATGTTGTGCAACTGGTTCTCTGTGAGACACAATCAGTACGACGCCTCGCCTCACGAGATAACACCAACGTGTTTCGCCGTATTCGCCTCAACAGCTCATTGAAACCTCCATGCAGTGTCCGGGCGTGTGAGCAACGATAAAAGGACATGCGGCAACTTTCCCTCAGCCTCGAAGAATGGTGTTGCACTTACTGGACGGCACAACGCAAACAGGGGTCGTGAGGCGACGTGCATTCACACGAGTAAATACAACAGCGGGAAATGGGTAGAGAATGGCAAGGCAAGATTACAATCAACACACTCTAGCATTGAACTGGTCATGCTGTGCAGCCAATCCATTAGACCGCTGCGCCTTTATGCTGGTATCCACACCGTAGTGCTGTCCAAAGGCGACATTAGCTGCGGATCATGGCGCAAATAGTTGGCGGGGCGAAAGGTCACAATCAAAAAGGTGGGGCACGCCGCCCCACCGGGTGCCGCACGGCGGGGTAAGAGCTTCTACACTTCGACACTCGATTCGCCTTGATGCATGCTCTTTCTCTATCCTGCTTCGGGAACGGTAACGCATCGCCTCCGAAAACCAACGAACGATTACCCTCTTGCAATGGGCTGCATACCGAGTAGAGTCTTGCGAGAACGGCTTGAACATGCCACGATCGATGACCTGCTGCAGGACAACGAAGTAAGCTCCACCTAGGCCGGAGGTGAACAAAGGCCTCAAGGTTAATTATACCAGTTCGTAGCCTATATGCTACCTTGGAGGCAATCGTTATCGAGTAAATCGTTGCAGGAGCTATACACTTTGGTGCAGAAGGAACATCACCTGGACGGTACAGTAACATCTCTGGCACTGTTTTTTTTTGTTTTGGAGTTGACTGGCCGCAGCGAACCATAGTAACGGATTTGCGGGACGAAACGATCTGAAGCCATTACTGAGCCTCGAGGAAGGTGACACTACTCTTCATCACGAGTTGGTGCCTTTTTATGATTCGTGGTCCAGAAACCCGAAGAGCTTCGTGTCTCTTGAATCAGATGTCCGTGGCCTCGGGTATTTGACTAGGATCGGCCGCGACGTCGCTCCTCCGAAAACAAAAAGCGTCGTAAAGCGAGTGAAGCGGAGGTTCCAATGGCTGTTTTTCTACCAAGCTTCTCGAATAAAACGAGGCTATTCCTACCCCGAGGAATGGGTAAGGTGTGGGCAACAATACGACAGGTTAACGTCCCGGCTGGGAATTGGTTGCTTGTTCTTGTTGCCCCTCAAGATTGCCGACCATTTGTAAGAAATTTTGCTCCACAATAAGACCAGATACTGACAGCCCAAGGTGGTGCAATCGTCTGCCACAGGAAGGTAATTACTTCGAGGAAGCAATTGCGCTGTTGGAGCGGCTATCGATTGTTGCGAATGCCGCTCGGATTGATGCGAACAGAGTCGGTACATCAATCCGAGAGACCCTACTTCAACCCCTTATATCCGGCAGAGCCGTGAACGACCAAGGCGCGACCCCGAAATTGCATCTTGCGTCTGAAAGCGTCTACAATCGGATACCTGTGGTTGTACCCTATGATTCACCAATACTGCTATACGTGCAAGCTGGGGACATTGTCGGGCTAAGAGAGCTTTGGCAGACTGGTCTGGCGACTATAGATACTGTAGATCCGTATGGCCTCGGCTTGCTCTACGTACGTCCCACCCCACAGATGGAAAAATGGCAAGGCGGAAGAGGAAGAGACACAAACTGACTATCGCTAGTACTCTACGTATTATTGCTGGCGAAGCTGCGGTATAGTTAAAGCCATGGCAACGTGCAAGCTTTTACTTGATGCCGGTGCTGATGTGGCATGGCGAGATGATTTAGGAAAGTAAGTTTGGACTTCGTACCGCCCTCATCTCTGCCGTTACTGATATGTAAAGCACTCCTATCGATGCTATGCTAGATTGTGTACTAGCACAGCCAACAATGTCTGGCAAGCCAGATCATACTGCGCTTTGCGATGTTGCAAGGCTGTTCGGGGTCCCTTTGGATGAGGCCTGGGGACGGTACGTCGAGAGTCGAGGCTTTACGGAGCTACACGAAGTACTACTCGGCATTTATGGAGCAGAAGAAACGCTGGATGAATACCTCAATCGTTTTGCCACCGAAGGAAGGCTAGCCGGAATCATCGATGCCCCAGACTTTTCCGGTAGGAGTGCACTTGCATGGGCGGTCGCGTACGGCTGGGCACGTGCAGCGGCATCTCTGGTTGCGCACGGCGCCAATGTCAACCAGCGGACACCGTCCGGACTCGGTGAACTACCCGTGTTGCACATTGCGCTTGCCGGGCCCGCCTCAGGCGAACCGACGTGCGCCTTCTTGGCAATAGTGTCGTTGCTTCTTTCCGCAGGTGCCGATCCTAATGCTGTCGACCATGAAGGTTGGACTGCTCTGCATATCGCTGCATCATGGAACTCTTACGATGCCATTACAATTTTGCTGCGCTGCAGTCGTTCGCCCGTCAACATGAGCGCTCTCAACTACGAAGGCAAAACGGCTGCACAGGTGGCAATGGAAAGCGGGGCGGATCGGATGCTCATTGATGTGCTAGCCAGTGGCGTAAGCGCAGCAGAATAGAAAGCATTGCTTTCAGTTACTCCCGTCAATCTCGTCTCACTAAGGCCATAAGACTGAAGCTTATGTTGTCCGCCTCGATTCCAATGCAGTCTCGTATGACGCTTGGCACACCGGAACCGAGCAGGTCAGCTTCAGGCAGCAATACACCTCTGTCAAGCGGCCCTTTCCGGTCACCGTCCAACTCATAGAGCCTACCATTCTTCTGAGACCGAACAAAGCAAACGTAGTGAAGGTCGAGCTCGTCCTCGGCGCTGGCAGGGCTAATGGACTGGCCCTTCGTGGCGACGTTGGCGTAGACCCGTTCGAGTTCTTCTGAACCTTCTACGATAAGGTAGCGTTGACCGGGTGGAGCGTTCATGACTCTAGCCATGACGGAACGCGGTCCTTGACTCATTAGCATCATGCAAAGACGCTGTTACAATACAGAACTCACGGATCATGCACCGGGCCTCGCTATTTGCCAGAGCATGAAGGAGTGCGTAAAGACCGCAGGCGTTGTTGATGGTTTGCTTAAACCACACAACGTCCTCCTCCAAGTCGGCTTGCGGGCACACGTCGCACAATGCATCCTCATGCTGCTTGCGCTTCTCGTATACTGCCGTAGTTGGAAGGACGAGGACTAGGGCTAGCGCCGGGTGAGGGAGACGCTCTGCCTCATCCAAGGACAGCACATCCTCGAAAATAAGCGAGGCTGGGCTTCCCAGTAGGTGGCTTAATTCGGTAAAAATGGCGGGATCAGACTCAAGAGGAAAGAAGTGCTTTCTGTAACAATCACTCATGACGGAGGGGCGAAGTTGCAGCTGGATCAAGGCCGAGCGAGTCGTCAAGAGAAGAACCGGCTTGTGCGTGGGGTAGTGTAGTGCTGCCTGACGAGGAAGTACTCTTCTCTTCCGATAATCGATAAATCCTTTACGGCTGCCAGACATTCGGTGTCTCCTCAGCTCTGCGTTGCAGTGCCAGGGGTAAAGCGGGGTAATCCTGATGGCTACCAATTACGTCGAGGCCCTGAGTGCAGCTCCGCAATTCCCGGCTATCCACCAAAGCAGCCCTTTCCTTGTTGGCCCAATGATATGCTTTGCCGAAGCACATGACCGCTCAGCGGCCAGGTCGTAGTGAATGCCGCCTTGTCTGTTTGCCCGCTAATGTCGCCTCTGTTTGCCCGCTAATGTCGCCTCTGTTTGCCCGCTAATGTCGCCTCTGTTTGCCCGCTAATGTCGCCTCTGTTTGCCCGCTAATGTCGCCTCTGTTTGCCCGCTAATGTCGCCTCTGTTTGCCCGCTAATGTCGCCTCTGTTTGCCCGCTAGTGTCGCCGTGTGTGTGCCGCTAATGTCGCCCTCGTTTGCCGCTGGCTGTCTCACCAACACAAAAAGAAAAAGGGAAAACATGAGGGCACCCCAACATTGTTACAGCTCGCAGGTGACTGCAGCCGTGGGATGTCGCTGATTTAGCGAGAACGAAGCAGAGTCAATGCTGGTATCTCCTGCCGCCCCGAATGTAAAGACAGAGAGCGCGCTCGGTTCTTAATGACATTGTTTTTTGTATATTAGTCGCAATGTTTCACTCGGAAAGAAGCGAACCCACGCGCTACCGGAATACATTCGATGCACACAAGCAGCTCGCTATTTACAAGCCACAGTGAAGTGTTCACGAGGCCTCCACCTGCATCGCAGGCTTCGCCTACAGAAGCACCAGAACTGCCGTTCCAACTTGACACTCACCCGATCAGGCCTACCCCGCCCCAAGCGCAGGCATCTGTCAGCATGAACTCACGTGGCGACGCATCAGGGACCACATTGTCGGGTAGCAACAACAACACCGCACCAGACTTGTAAGTCCGCTGAACTCCAACATTTGCACCGCTGGCACGGGTCTTTCCTAAGTCCGTCGCCCATCTAGCGGGCACATGCGGCAAACGTCGTTCAAGACCGCTGCTGATGCCAGCAGCATTGACCGCTCAATTTCTGGGGAGAAACGGTCTTCACTCGGGCCGGACAATCCAGGAACAATGCATCTGGCGGACGGGAATGGAGGCATCGAACAGGGTGCTAAACTTAATTGTGCGGGGTCGGGGTCAAATGCAACAAGAGTCCCCCCACATTCTGGACTGGATCTGTCCCGGGCTCATGCGATCACGTCTCTGGGTGATGTCCCAGCAAGTGGACCAACACTAAGCCTCTCTAGAGGATTACCATAGTCAATGGGCTACTCGTGCATCCGCGTTTAATCAGGCACAGAATGTCTGGATAGTACGCACGCACAACTCCCCCGAAAATTACGAGAGTTTGGCAAGGGGTGAGACTGGACGAGCTCGTGCCACTTCTCCTCGTGCTGCTCGCAGTCTCGCCCCCACAACCAAAATCGCGGTTAAACCGCGGAGCGACGTACTCCATTCAGTCCAAGCCCGCCTGGGCAAATGCGGGGTTATCATGATCATCCTTCATCTCTACTTAAGCCTTCATCGCGCCGCTCAACGAGCTTCTTCGTCCTGTCGAAATTATGGATCTGCCAGTTTCTCCAGAAAAAGTTGCAGAACTTGAAAACTTTTCGCATAGTCACTTCATGGAGCAGCTCGAGCACTGTGAACGCTCCGCTATTTGGACTCCCGTGGGCACCAACGGCCTCGTCCAGGCGCGCAAACCCTCGGATGTAGACAACAGAGTCGTGTCCATAATCTTGAAAGCATTCGTACGTTCAAGACGTAGGGAACACTGGACAAAGCTTACGAGTATAGGTCCCATCTTTGCAGCTTTGGGCCAAAGAAAACGATCTGAAGTTAAGGCTTGAGACCATTACCGCTCGCAACCCTGTTTGGGCTAAGGCCGGAGCAAGGGTCACTCCTGCATCCGGAACTATCAGCTTGGTCATCCCATACCCTACCCTGAACCATGGGGCAAAAGTATCGTTTGAGCCCGTGCCAGGCATTCAACCGGAGGTGGTCAATTGGGAGGCATCAGAGACTCTTCCGCATGGGTCATTCGGTTGGCAATCTCCGAAATTTCTGCCCGGCGGCTCTGTATTGGCCGTTACCGAAGGGGAAATAAAGTTTCGACATATTGAGATACAATACACGCCGTCAAACTCCACGAGCGCGCCTCAGGGCCCCAACGAAAACTCACATGAGGCCGAGGCGTCAGGGGGCGACCATACTTGAGTGCCATCCGAAGGCACCATATCGAGAGATAGGGACTCTGCTGCCGCAATTTGTCTTGGACTTCCTCCGCGTGGTTGACAATATGCTTCCGGACTCGCGGGATCTACCAGCATGGCGTGTGTGGCTGCATTAGGAGCGAATGCTCGCTCATATTCAGCAGCTCGGAGGAGGGCTATTCAACCTAAAGGTTAGCCACGTTCTAGTTTATTGGGTGAAATCACATCCCACCTTGCAAACCTGCTCCTTGAATGTCCTGAGAAAAACCGTCTACACCATAATTAGCGGGAACAGGGAGAACAAGTTCTGGGGATGACAACCAGAAGTGTACGGAAGACCGAAGCTGAATTGCTCATCAGCTGCAGCAGCGCCGCATAAGTCTCCGATGCCTGGGCTCCATGTCGTCGATGCATCTCTTACGGCTGCCACAGGACTAACAGGGGCACACTGCATAGAAATGCCATCCGGTGCGGTGACTGGCATAGTTGTGCAGTGCTCCTTGTCGCTAAATAGTGGTGGTGAGTCCGCGCCGCCGGGCATGACCGGGCTATGTGCTGGGTTTCGGTCGTCATGGTCCGTGCCTCCTTCTGGCGCTTGTAGCTCGGCAGAGTCGCTAGGCTGGGAAGATGAGATAGGATTTGACACGATGGCAGCCTTTGCGTCTGCGATGGAGATGTTGGTATGTATTGATCTAGGAAGTGTGGAGAACCCCTGAAGACCGAGTTCTTTGCAAACGTGTTCGTACCTACAGGCGTCAAGTAAGTTCATGGCAGTCATTGGGAGAGTCACGGGCTGCTCACGTTTCTTCGAACCACCAAGCCACAAATGCAACAGGATTGAAAAGGGGGATCATCTTATCCTCTGGGAGAAGTGCAGGCCTGTCCCATGATACGCAGACCGATTGGTGCAACAAGCCAACCACTTTGGATCTCCATTCCTTCAGGATGTGGGAAAAATTCTTGTCTGAAAGCTTGGCGATATAATTTAACCGACAGTCGTCGACTTCAAGCGAGTTAGCATTTTGCAACAACGGAACGGGAGTGTGGGCCATACGGGCTAGGGACGACAGGATGATAAGAGACGCATCTCCGACCGTCCCAGCAACAAGAGAGACCAGTTCCATAGCTCGAAAAGTGGCCTTAGCCCAACGGAACTCCATTGGATCACACTCGCGCCCACCCCAGCATGTGCATTCGTAATATGTGGCAAACCCTGTCAGACAATCTCCAATCCACTTTTGGGTCTTCGCTGTAGCGATATGCATTTTACCGTATGTTGACGTGGCGTCGCGTAGATGATTGAGCGTCTGCTTTGAGTCCTTCATTTCCTGCCACATAGACAGGAGCGTCTTCGAGTTGGCATCGGCCTGCTGGACCGGTTCGAAGCAACGGCTGAGGTGCTCCAGGTTGTGTCCAGCCCTTCCACTGAAGATGTCATTCAATGTCCCCTCTTTTAAGACGGCTGTAGACCACTGTCCTTGGGAAGCGTCAAGTTTCTGAAGCGAGTCACCTCGACGGGTTCGTTTTCGACCCCTGCCAACAGACCCAGACGACTGTCGAACGATGTTGGTCCGCACATTGGAGCTTGGAGGGCCCTCAGGCGTATTTTGCGGGCAAGCTGGCTGGCAACGCCCTTCAAACGAACGGTCTGGGGTAGCTGTCCGTGCTACCGGGGAAGCAGTGACTGCCCTTCGAATGTCATTAAAGGCGCGTGCTGTCTGAGCAGGAACTGACCTGCGGTTGCCTCAGTTCACATCCCGATCGAAGTTGATCAGCGAAAGCTTACCGGCTCCCGGATATCCACTGGCCGATGTCGGCCAGGCGGTGAGTATGGGTTGGGGGCTCCTCGCAAGACGCTATGCAAACCCGCAAGACTTGCTCTTTGACAGTGAAGTCACTAGAATGTCGGTAGAGGACGAGCGTCCACCATTCTTCCGGCGATGTGTGAGCCATGACAAATCGCAAAAGCTGTAGCACAGCTTTGATGAACGGGGATGAACGATGCGTTGCGAATCGTGCGCTGTACGACATAAACCAGGACTGCGGAGAACGGTGCGAGACTCCCAAGCCCTGCTCGAAGATGGCTTTGCTTCACAGACAGTAGGGAACTAGGGGTGCTTGGACGGCTCCAGGCGCGCGCCCCGACTACCATGGTCTTTCCTGGCAGAGCCGGGGGGAGGGGTGCGATTTTTTCACCAAAATCGACTTTTGGTGAAAAAATCGCACCCCTCCCCCCCCCCCCTTTACGTTCCTTCAGATTGTCGCTTCCCTGTTGGCCATCAGCACTCATCCCGTTCGGTGGCGCGGGTTGCATCGCGTGTTTGTGAGAAGACAGCCAGTGATTGAACTTAGCCCGTGACAGGCAAGCCTTCTGACTACCCTTGGTACACGGGCCTTGGAATCCGCCTTCGGTCATCACCTAAAGCGACGGCTCGGACCAGTCGCACCTCCCCCCAGAGATTTCCCTGCTCGTCCTGAGGCTGCCTAGCTCAGTCACATATTTAGGATCCAATGCAGCCCGGTCGACAACGCGCAGAATGCATGACTCTATGCCACAACCTGCATCTACTCTTACGACCTTCACCGCTTGTCATAATGCAGCAAGGCGTAACCCAGGGGCAAATCATCGAGGCCAGCGTTACTGCGTCAATTGTCGTGCCGCTTTTGCTTGTCTACTGCTTCTCCAGCAACCATGAACACCACCCACTTCGGTCGCACCTTCCCTGGATAGGGGTGGCGTCGCTCTTCCTTAGCTTCGCTGCCTTGACCTTCATTTTCTTTGGTCTGACTGGCGACGCAGCGCTTGCCACTTTCTGGGGGTGCAAGGGCGGGATAATCACAACTATGACCATCGTCGAGGTATGACATCGCGCCACGTGTCATGGAATGGGACTGATGATGCAGTTCTTCTTTGCACTGCCGCTTATCTCACATCACCCTCGGGCAGGTCTGGCACTCAACGGTGTTTGGACCACTCTTTCGCTAACGTTCTTGGGCTGGGCATGTTGGCAACTTGTTACATCGGGCGTCGAGGCATTGTGGGCAATGCCATGCCTTTCACACGCTGCTGTTCTTTTCCTTGCGGTTCATCTTTCGTTCACGCTGCCGGTCGGCGAGGACGCGACACGATGGGATATTCGCCTGGTTCCTTTGGCGGTGCTGGCGGCTTTCATTTCAGCGTCGTCGCTTGCATTACTCGTTTGCAGTATGCGTGGCATACGCGGCTGGCCCAGTGTTGATTTTGCGCTACAGTGCGCGCTTTGGATTTCCATGATGATGTATGTTACCGTGCGGGACCCGGTGAAGAGGCTGTTCCCTCGCAAATCATCGGGCGCAATGCAAGGTGGTACGTCGCTAGACAGTCCTGTGCCGCGTAGCGGTGGTGTTCCATAGCACGTACAACAGCGCTCCACCTTCGCAACTACATGATCCTGGCGCGCAAGTTTCGGGGCAGCAGCAACGCAGTAGCATCCAGGCCGGTGCCTCGGACAGGGATGAAAGATGATTCTGACGAACAAGTCTAGTGCCTAATCTCACGCCACATGGACCAACGTATGCCGAACCTGACTTGCGCAGTGGAGCAGGGCAAGATCGCTCGCAGCAGTGTGCCCAAGACCAGCTTGCCGCTATAAATGACACTGGCCTCTCCGGAATTTTGACCACATGTCGACAGCCACTCCGCGAAGACCGCCGTCGAGTATCCCGCTGCCATGGCAGCCGTCTGCGACCAGCCTGAGGCGTCCGGATTATCGATGGCGGATGATGCAACGTGCCAAACGACAATCCGACGAGTTCTTCACAATGTTGTCATGCTTGGCTGCACTAAGCTCTGCTCATTTGGCGAAAACCCCGCCGGTACGGGGCAAGCTACCGGGGTTCGTGGTAGATGCGAATCTAGGGTATGTGAGACTCTTGCGCCTCAAGCAATGTCAGTTAATGATCATGGGTATCGTAGGTATATCATGACCTGCGCTCATGTCATCGGCGGTGGCCCATCTCGGATTTGTTGCGTCTTTGGAAGTAGTGAAAGCGTTGAACTCAGCATTGTGTTTTCAGATCCCATTCATGACTTTGCCATCCTACATTACGATCCAGACACCATCAAATTCGCCAAAGTCGATGGCTTGCAACTACGGCCAGACCTGGCGCGAGGTTTCGACCCCCACAGGCCACTTCTTGTTATCTCGCTGACGACAGGATGAAACTCGCAGCTCACGAGGAGATTCAAATAGTCGGCAATGAAAATGCTCTAGGCTTGAGTATACACAGCGGCATAATCAGTCGGCTACATATCCATCCGCCTCACGACAGGTACAACTCTCCTTACTGCCAAGTCAAAGCGGGAGCCGGCTCAGGCAGCTCTGGGGGTCCGGTTTTCTTGAAAGATGGGTCAGTAGTTGCCCTGTTTTGTGGACGCTACTCCGGCGGGATAAACGTCTGCTTGCTTCTCGACAGGGCGTTGCGCGCTTTATGTTGCATTCAGCAAAGCAAGCCTATTACCCGCGGGGATATTCGATGTCGCTTCACGCCCAAGCCATTCCACATCTGTCGCAGCAAGCATGGGCTGACCGATACGCGGGAAGCTGAACGACGCAGATCAGCGCCGGAGGCGACCAGCATGCTTGTTGCGGAAACTGTGTTACCCGATGGAGAGTCAAGCGGCAACATTGTGCTGGGTGACGTGCTGATCAAGATCAACGACGAACCTGTGATGGACTTTATCGACCTCGACCGAAAATTGGACACGAACGTCGGCAGCATCATCATATTGTTGCTCCAGAGGCAAGGGAGCGACTGCGAAGTCAAGATCCGAGTGGGCGACCTTTACCGTCTAATACCTGATCGATTCGTGTCAATCTGTGGCTCCAACTTCCACAAAGTCTCTTGCACGACTGCCATGAGGTATGGCGTAGCCAGAGGTGTCTTTGTGTGCGATCCGCTGGTCTTTCTCGGCTTCGGCGATAGCTCCGACTGTTACGTCATTGTCGCGATCGGTAATAGGAAAGTGTCCCACCTGGAACATTTTGTCACCCAGATGAAGAGGGTTTCACACGGGTCAACCATCGCAGTTTTCATCAAACTGAGCAATTCACCCGAGGTCAAGACGTCACTCGTGAAGATCGACAGGTTCTGGATTCCTGATATGAACCTGTGGGTCCAGAATCGAGAGAAGGGTACATGGGATCGCACCGAGCTTGAAGCACCTCCACCTCCCAAGCCTCCCTTGCGACAGTCAGCATGGCCTGCTGAAGCTGAGTATAAGACGGGCCCCACGGAGAAGCGCATATACAGAAGCCTCGTGCGCGTGACGTCCAGCACGCCGGGGTTTACCGTTGACTCTTGCCAAGTTGCTCAAGTTGGAGCCATGGGGTTAGTGATCGATGCCAAGTCAGGCCTTGTCATCGTTTCACGAGCTGCCGTTCCACACGGCCTCTGCCTCGTTAGGGTTACTGTTGCCGACTCAATTGAGACGGACGGCAAAGTCGTCTTCTTACACCCGTTTTACAACTACGCCATCGTCAAGTACGATGCGTCTCTAGTCGATGCGCCAGTCCACAGTGCCACTCTTGGGACCGAACCGTCGCACGAGGGCCAGGATATGAATTTCTGGGTTTTCAGAGGCGACCAGCTCAGTACTTACCGTAAATGGGTCGAGAGAGTTGGACTACAGGACGCAGTTCGCACAGACACGTCTCTGCCGCAATATCGGCCGGTGAATACCGAAGCAATCGTCGAAAACACTATGACCTCACACACCAGTGGCATCATTACTGACGAGTTTGGTACCGTCATGGCTTTATGTCTGCTTCACCTCCGAAAATGCCACAATGAAATCATTCGCTCCTGCTGGGGTGTGGCCACGGCAACGATATTTCGCATAGCACGAAGTATATGCATTGGTGAGCCGCCGCAGGTGTGGCTCTTTCCAGCGGAGCTCGAAACCATGACTATGGCCGAAGCAAGGAAATGGGGTGTCCCGCAAGAATGGATCACTCAATTCACAAGCAACAAAGCACCCCGACACGCGGCATTCAAGGTGGCGCGGCCCATGGCCACGTGCGGAACCGCCACGGCCCCAGCCCTACTGCAAGGCGACATTTTCCTCAGTTTGAACGGAAGAATCTGCAGGGCCGTTTCGGACTTCGATGTCACGAATTCTAGCGTACTCGATGCCCTCATCATTCGACAAAGTAAGATCATGCGGCTGGAAGTTCGTCCGGAGGATGGAAATCGCGCGGAGACGGACCATGTCTTCCTCTTTTGCGGTGCAGTCCTTCAGCGACCCCATATAGCGGTTCGTCTGCAGACCTCGTGTCTTTACAGCAACGTGTACGTTTCGGACTGTCTTGCTGCGTCTCCGGCAGAACAGTGCGGCCTACAGGCTGGCTATTTTATCACGCACGTAAACGGCACGGCTACTCCAAGCTTGGCCTCATTCATCGATACGACACGCGAGTGCGTAAATGGTAAAGGTACGACTTGCAAGTTGTTGACGATGGACCCCCGCTCACCTTAGCAGATTTGCGCCTCGAAATTGCTACCTTGAATGGCTCGGCCGGGACATTGATCATGAAGAGAGACGACCGCTTCCACCCTGCCAGAGAATGGGTAAGGGACCCCATGGAAGCCAGTTGGACCTGTGTGAAGCATGGAGGGACATGAAAACATGGGCGTTGCAGTCGCCCGGTGCGCTCAATAGATTCAAGAAACAATTGCAAGTCATTTACCCCTGGACGAACGCTGTTCTTTGCATAGATTTCTAGCCAGTTCTTGTCCTTCGTCGGAGGCCGCACCCATGGCCCATCGACTGCTGTTCGGTGCTGGTGTTCGGGCCAAACCCACACGCCCCCTCCTCCCAGCCGTCAAATTTTCGAATCTGATGAGGCGACGGCTCGTTCCACATGCAACGGCCGATAGCGTGTAACCTGGTTGTTACTATGACCCGATGCGGTGAAATAGTGCACTTTTCGGTCTGATCTAGACGGAGGGTAAGTCGTTGCCGGCAATGCCACTGCTCGCTTAGAAGCATTGTAGCAAAACCCGGGGCTGAGACTTGCCGTCCGCGCCCTTCCTCGGGCCCTCAAGGCTGCCAAGCTCGGGCACATATTTAGGATGCAATACGGCCCTGTCATCAACGCGCAGGATGCATGATTCTACGCCCCAACTTGTGTCTGAGCTCACGACCTTCACCGCCTGTTACGATGCAGCGAGTCATAACACAGCCACAAATCATTGAAGCAAGCGTCACTGCGCCAGTCGTCATCTGCTTTTTGCTGGCCTATTGTTTTGTCTTCAAACTCGAGCACAGCCCATGCCAGTGGCGTCTCGCTTGGATAGGAGTGGCCTCTCTTCTACTTAGCGTCGCCGTTCTGATTGTTTTGTTTTTTGGCCTAACCGACAACGCACAATTTGCCACCTTAGCCGGATGCAAAGGAGGAGTTGCAATGACTATGGCCATTGTCGAGGTACGATCTTGCCCCGAGTGCCATGTGCCAGGCCTAATGATTCAGTTCTCCTCGTTTGCGCCTCCGATGATATCACATCATCCGCGGGTGGCAAAAGGTCTTTACTGCATCTGGACTCTTGCATTGCTTCTTTTTGTGGCATTCGCGTGTTGGTGGCTGGTTAAAGATGGGACGGAGGCACTGTGGGCAGCACCGCTGCTGTCACACGCTGTCTTTCTCTGCCTTTCGATGTACTTGTGGCGTAAGCCTCAAGAAAGCATGACGGGCCCCCGACGGGATAAGGTTCTACTCCCGTTGATCACCCTAGCCGGTTTAGTCTGCACATGCTCGCTTGCGTTGCTTATCGGTAGTATCCATGGCTGGCCCGGATTTCAGTTTGGATTGCAGAGTATTTTATGGTTATGCCTAATGGCTTATATTATGGCACGAAGGGTACTGAAAATGTTCTCAGTTCGAAAGTCACGGGCAACAATTGAGGCCGGAACTTCTCTTGACAGTCTTGTACCACAGACTGCTCGGTCACGACAGTCTCAGACCAGAGAGGGAGAGGTGCAGCGATAAGGCGGAAGGATGGAAGCAAACTCAAGCCCGAGCGTTTGCTTACGTATGCCTGTCGCTTGTTGGTTACCATAGCGTAGGCTGGGCCCTTAGAGCATCGAATATTACGCCCTGCCTGATCTAGGCATTGACGCGAGATTTGCTGCCGCAGTTCAAAGTAGTTGACGAGTCATTTGGGAAATTATGCGGGAAATTATTTTCTTTCGATGGAGAACCGTTCGTGGCCACAATACTTAAGCCATGTGCCTATATGGCTCTGGCTTGCCAGAACATTGTGCCCTGCAGAGCTACCGACCTCACTGTTCGTTACAAGTCTGTCCGTCGTCAATCATAGATGCCAGACAGAAAAGATTGACTTGGGCACTTGTCACGAACGCATCTCGCACCGTCGACGATGAAGAACATCCGGAACCGCCAGATACGCCGAGTTTACCGAAAAAAGCCCCAGCGGAAGGCATGGTGAGTGCGGCGCTCACTGGCTGAATTTCGAAGTAACAACGCTCAGTGCCCTCTGCGTCAAACGGAAGTTAAAATGCTCGGGCGGCTATCCATGCGAGAATTGCAGCAGAGGCGTTCGTTCCTGTAAGCTAGCCGGATTTAAGTGTCCATCTTGGGGAATTCGCCATCGAAGTTGACAGGTCACACAACACGCAAGGTTCCGATTGCGACGGCCTCAAGGGAACACAGAGCGCCCCAGAACCTTTGCAGACTGCAAGACGCAGCAGAGAAACATCAAACGATCTGGGTCGTGCTTGGACTTGGTGAGTCAGGATCGCACTGCGTAGGCTATGGACTGACTTTATCCAGCATTCGATGCCAGACTCTTGGAACAAAATGCCTGGGTGGTGACCCTTGCGACGGCTGCAGGAAAGAAGACACCATCTGTGACATCAAGAACGCGAACGACTCCAGTCCGGCGCTAGATGAGATCATCGTGGCGGTCGGTCTGCCGAGCCCAGCCCTTGTCACCCCGACCGCCCCCGCCGACGATGCAAACCTCCCTGTTAGGGTCGTGCAGCATTCGACAACTTCTCTGGAGGTCGAACGATACCCGTCACTATCGGCCATCAAGTCCGATGGTGGACGGCAAGACCAAATGTCTCGGGCCTTCGACAGCAGCAATGCAGGGACGGAGAGCACACTACCTGGTACCAATTCAGGTCCTATGGGGGATTCTTACTTCCCATTTGATAACGGTGGTTTTGGTTCTTGGACCACAGGAGAGGGCCGGTACAATTACGCCACCCTGGCTGGGATGTACATCCAGTTTGTTCTCCCCAAGAGTCAAGTCATATCACATGAAAAGCTACAGGCTATGATGGCGGCCCACGCGGCCGGCAAAGGCATTAGCCTGGAGCTTACAAGCATTTACGGTATCGGCAAACTGCTGTGGCATCTACGTCTGCACCAGTCGAATGGCGCAGCGCTGTGGCCGATACAGAGCATTCCTGGTCTTTACGAACAGGAGACGGTCAAGTCCAATTTGGACCCTAACGATCATTTGTCCAAGGCACGTTGCTGCTTATTACGGTCTGTATACTTCCTCCTACTGGGTGGACTTACGGAATCGATGACGGACTGTGCCGTAGCAGGCCTGGCTTTGTCGCGGTCATTCGACTGGGACGTGGAGGAGCGCCAAAGACTGGTAAAAAGTTATGCAATGCTGTACATGTGGGTAATCAGATTCAATGATTAAAGGTCGAGCTAAAACCGCCAGGCTGCTCGAATGCGATTCATGGAGTATACCCTACTTTACATCCATGGTTCTCACGGAGATCGTTCCAGTCCACCCGCGGTATGGCACAACTGTGGGCAACAGAGAGCCACAAACTACGTCGTACTTGGCCATCGCCTATCAGTTCTGGAATTCTCCATCTCGCATCGGCCGGAGCTTCATCTCCATCGCGTCGCAGGTCCAAGAGTGGAGAGAGGCTTGGAAAGTACAATGCAAGTTATGGGATCATGCGGCTTTTCTGCGCGAGGAAGAAAAGGCAGAACCCTACCTGGCTGCAGCAGTCCTTTGGCTCCCGCTCCTAACAATCGCTGCTAAACCTAGCCTCGATGGGTTCCAAGGGTTGTTGGAAACTGCGGGCAGGGCGCTGCTGCAAACAATAGAATATCTTCAAAGCCTCCGGCTCGAAGATCGCGTGTGGCATATTCAGCAGTCAGTATAAGTCACTCCTTGCACGAAGTGATATCTAACCTTTCATAGAGAATGCCGCCTCCTGCATGGTGTCGTCCGACTGGGGTATAGACTCCAGCGCACGGGGCAGCAGATCATGTGGCCAACCGAAGTCTTGGTCCGCTCCGCAGAGGAATTTCTCCGCTCTAGGCCGCCATCAACCGACGGCCAAGTGCAGCTTGAACAGCTCCGGATACTTACGTCAACAACCTCGCACCCGAATGCGATGGAGTTCCGAGGTGCGTTCTCGGGGGTGCCGTGGTAGAAAGTGGGGACGTGGTGTTTCCACTACAAATTTCTTCAAGCTGTCGCACATCATCGTTGGCCCGCAAGGATTTAGAGTAGGCAAGACTAGGATGGATCATTGGTACGCCCAACGCTTAAGCGTCTCTATTCGTTGCTGTAACCTTGAAGTACTGTACGTGTGTGATGCATTTCGCCCTGAACTGCGCTGAGGATACGGTTGCGTTTGATTGCAGCATGTTGGCGCTTCTATGAACAGGGGCGGCACGTTCCTGTTGGCCACCGTGGAGCGCGACCGAGCTAGTTGAGCTGACGAGATGTAAGAGGGTACAAGCCCCGGGGTGTTCTCCGCCCCCAACCTTCCGGTCATTCGCGGACAAGCAAGAGTGCATCAGAAGTCTCCTCCGGGTACATCGCATTACAGGGATCGAGTGTGAAGCAGAGTGAGCCAGCTTTGGCGGTTGGTGGCTTAAAGAAACGCCAGGCACCAGTGTAGCATCGTCTTGACTCCTGCATATGGCCAACCCAACTGGCTCCCGTACTACGGTACTGCGCACAACGCCTGGAATGGACCTTCATGTCATTACGCGCTCCATCCCACGCTACGTAAAAGGACACAGCCCAAGCCCCGACCTTCTGCGGCCACCGTTACTGTTATCCTGGCACAGCGGTGATCATACTGAGTCATGTCCCACACAGAGCCGGCAGGGTCCAAGATATAATAAGCCGGTCGGGCGAGTGTTCAACGAGGGAGGGCGCCAGTAAGTTTTCGCTGAATGACGATGGGAAACTCGGGCCACAGACAAGCACACGTGCTACCGCAGCACATTGCCATGCTGCCACGGTATAGTATTCCGAATCATTGTTCTGCCAGAATCTCACCGGCGCGGTGGTTGGTGGCATGGCGCTCGGTGTCTCAACTAACAGCATGTAGATCCAGCCGCAGAAGGGGCGGGGGCATCGGCTGCGGCGCACAGAGATTGCCGCGAGCTGCTCGGGATGCACGTCGTACCAGGTCCTGGTGAGCCTCGCGCACAATTGGCTTAAGCTCCTTGCTAACGAATTCCAGCGGGGCTTGCCGCCAGTGCAAGCAAAAATGCGCAGGGGGTCCCCCATGCAGGCGATGCATAGGACGTGGCATCCCTTGTGACTTGGCGGACTTGGGCAATTCCTGTCCAGGGCCTCAGGCACTAGTTACTGAAGGACAGCCCATCTCGCACGGCGGATGCTCGATCCGCGGCATCCGGAGCTCACCACCGGTCGGGAAGAGGACAGCAAATCACTCAACAAGCCCGATTACACATCCACCAAAAGACTCCGCCGGTTATAAAAAGCTCATACAGAGACTCATCAGCTCATCAATTGGGTCCCGGGTCGCGTATAGTGATCGGGGAACTCAAACAGTTGACGATGAAGGTCAAGACACAAGACACGCGTCACTTGCTGTTGGCCCGGAAGCAAAAGGGACCTCCGGCCGAGCACCTGGAAGGGGAGATCAAGCGCCTCAACCCGCGGCACAGGACCCTAGCCCGGAAACAGCAACTGACCGCGATGATCTGATCGATATGTTCATCCGCTTCGTGTTGCCTAAGTATCCGATCGTGGAGCTCTGGGCACTGCAGTCTATGAAGCTGGCAGCCTCAGAGAGCGCAGAGCTTACGTCAATTGCTGGCATTGGCAAGTTGCTATCATACATTGACGTGGCGCATCCAGACGGGAACGAGAAGGGAATTACTCCTGGACTCGCCGAGCAGCAAACAGCGTTCCACATGCCCGAGGCGAACCCTTGGTCAAGGGTCCGCTGCTTGTTACTGAGATCGGTGTATTTCCTGTTTCTTGGTAATACCCCCGAGTCGAAGCTCTCTTGCGATAAAGCAGGTGCGATGCTCCGCACACTCGAAACACCGCAGTCTTCAGAACATCAAAGGTTGAAAAGGAGTTTGGTCAAGTTATCCTTGTAGGTGTACGTCTCACAATCCAAGGGCTTGGCTAAAGCGAGCAGGGAGCTATATTGCGGCCCAACGGTGGTCGTGGAGGACTGGCCGACGACGGGACCAATGATCATTTATGGTTACTCGTCAGCGATCCTCTATGAGGTTTTGGACTGCTCATGAGTACCGTCCTACATTAAAACCGCCTATCTGTTTTGGTATTCGTGGTTTAGCCGAGGCTTTCGCGCCGATGCAGCTATACGACGCCAAGCTTGGGACGGAATAAGTGAAGTGGAAAGGAAACTGCTCGATGCCGGTGCAAGCCAAGACGAAGAAGCACAAACCGACACGTATGTGGCTGCAGCTGTGCTCTTTCTGCCTTTCACAGCCGAAGCTCAGGCCATATTGTCAGACCCCGAAACCCAGCCGAAAGAAGTGGTTGAGACTTCCAGGACTCAGTTGGAGACGATTGGCTGCTGGTTGGGCTTCGTTATCAGGCATATTCAGGGTCGGTCGGTTATACACCGTGCAGCGTATTTTCATATGTAAGTACTGGTCCGTTGCCCCCCCCCCCCCCCCCCCCCCCCCTTTTTTTTTTTTTGCAAAGACTTATCCATCCAGCGAGTGTTGGTTCATTCGCCTCTACGCGTGCCATCAGAGTTGTGGGGAGAAGTTTGCCAATGCGCGGGACCTAGCGTTTTTCGTTGACGAAGCTGCCACCTTCATGAAAGAGAGGCTGCCGTTAGTGCCAGGTGACCTGCCGTTCATGGCAGTTATGAAATTGAAAGAAGGGCTGTCATGACATAGAGGACAAGGTTGTCAGAATCCCCAGGCGGTTGGCCACGACATGGCAGAGCAGCGCGGCCGCACTTGGGGCGAGTCAATTTCCTTGGTAATGCACTCTAGCATCGTACAATCATTACCCTGGGATCTACCAGGGTCTGCAGCCTTACTGGATACAGCAAGATTGTCGAGTTTAAAACCGTCCCCCACCACCTAAAGCGACCGGCTGCCTTCTCTTCCATGCAACAGCAGCACGGGTGACCACAACATGACCACCGCCTGGGTGCCAAATGAGGCCATGGCCGCCTGTACATCGGTCGTGGATTGCCTCGTCGACGGGCTTGAACGACGACAGAACAAAGAAGGACATGCCCAGGAAAGCCTCGGCGTCACTGCAGAGAACCAAGTGAGTTCCGTGAGCTCTCAACTGCTCGATCAATCACCGTCAGCACAAAGAGTGCTAGGGCTAATCCATGCGAAGGCGAAGAACTTCCATGGTGATGTTTGGGCGTGGACGGTATTGAGTGAGCTGAGCGTATATGCTTGCAGAGTCGATCAACGGTTGCACCAGTCTAAGCGGCCAATCCGTCAGCAGCAACAAACGAAGGCGATGCCCGTCGCCGATTCTGCAACGTCCCTCCCAGATGCCGAAATTGAGGTTGACAGCGGTTGTGACGATGGCGCAGAATCGAATCTGACGCCTTTGGTTTTTTGGAGCACCACGCGAAACATGCTGGTGACCCTAGACCAGGTACAGAGAAGCGTCTCAAGTGGCTCGAGTGCGGATGCGAAAGGACTCGAGGAGACGGCGGGTCCCTTTGCTGTCGTGTCAAAGCTCTGTGGAGACGCACTTGAAGCCTTGATGCGAACGGGCACATGCCGCGAAGAGATTGCGGCCCTGCAACTTGCCTGGGACAAGGCTTGTATCGGTGTGCGGGCCCGTGGATGGGAAGGATATATGGATGAAGCTAACTCGGAACATGTGGTGCAGAAGCTGGTGGACATGAAAGACCTGCGCGACGCGGACACCATGAGGCTGGCGAACAAACTCCAAGTGGGAGACGTCAACTATACCGTTGGTAAAATGCTCGGTGTAGGGACATTTGGCGTGGTCTACCAATGCAAGTCAATACCCGACGACAAAGTGGTAGCCATCAAGTTTGTGAGTCATGTAGTCGCTCTTGAAACTGACAGTGGATACCAACCTTTGCTGCTATAGCAGCGGAGAAGCGAAGTTCCGTTGCACGATGAGTACCGTGCCTACACTTCCCTGGCCAAATGTTGTATGTGCTGCCGCCCAGCATACGGCTCGCAGTGCTGATGTGTGGCAAAGGGGCGACACCAAACGTTCACGCCTTCGAATCCAGAATCTTCCTGCACAGCGCCTTGGTTGTGGACTGTCTGGGGCCGTCGCTACACGTCCTCTTCGAGAAAAGCGGACGGGTTTTTTCCGCAAGAACGCTCGCGGTTTTGTTCATTCACTTGGTACGACCCACAGCTATCTCTCATGATTTGGCTAATAGTTCCACAGCTCCATTTGATACAGCTGCTACATGACCACGGCTACACTCACCAGGATCTCAAACCAGAGAATGTTCTCAGCGACGGCTGGAACAACGCGATCATATCCAGGTTTTATCTCATAGACCTTGCTTCCGCAACGCTTTATCGAGACTCAAAGACAGGATCACACATCCAACACACAACTGCCCACGGTATCGTCGGCACACGGCGGTACATGAGTATCGATGCACATAGAGGCAGGGCACAGTCGCGTCGAAGTGACATGCAGTCGTTGTTTTACATGTTCATATATCTTGCCAAGGGGGGGTTGCCGTGGCAGGGCATACAAGGCAGCGAGCGCGAACGGTTGACTTGTAACGCAAAGGAGCAGGTACAAGCAGAGGGGCTGGTCCGCGGTATAGACGAACAGCTGGCAGGGGCACTTTTGGTCTTCGGACAACATGCTTTTGCACTCCGGTTCGACGAACGGCCAGATTATGAGGGCCTGAGGCAGCGTTTCGGGGTCGCCCTCGAGACGATGACGGAAACGGACGAAGGGTGCCTTTGGCCGGACGGGCTACTCACGCCGGGAGTCTGTCTACGATGATGCGGAGAAAAAAAAAGAAATTTCATTGTGTCAGTATAAACTGCTTGTCAGTCTTCGCATAGTACGAAATACGCGCAGATGGCTTAGCTTGGCTTAACTTGGCTCGACGGGTGTTCAATCGCTCCATTCCCCTGTGTTTTCATGCGGTTACGTGGCGTCTCACCTCAGGCCGGCAAAGGCTAGCCGACAATGCCCTGATGCATTGAAAGGCACGACGCTCAATGATGATTCGGACAAAGCCCAGATCCTCTGCAGTTGCCACACTGCGTCCCGCGTGCCTTGCTTCATGAGGACCGATCAGCAAGCACGCCAGACCGGGCGCCAACGCAGCAAACTATCACACGCCGCTATGCAAGTGACGATATGACTCGCATTAGTGATGCACCTGGCTTGAGAGTACGCATGACGGGCGTGCACCGTGTCTCAGGCGAACGCACTGCATCGGTCTCATTGATGCCCAGGAATCCCGGGATAGGTTAAAAGGGCGCCCAGATCTTTGTCCAGGGCTTTCACCGCCTCTTCAACAATGAAGGATGAGTACCACGATGCCGTTAGTCGATGAACAAATGCCATTGCTGGGTCGCCAACGGCTTGCGCGCAAAAGCTGTTGCTACCTGCTGCCTTACGGTCTGCTGCTGGCTGCCTGCTTCCTTTGCAATTTTATACCACTTATTTCTCCGACAATCCTTGAGAACCTGTCGGTACCCCCTGTCACGGCTCAGTTCCTTCTCTTCGTGGTACCGGACTTTGTACAGGACCTTCTCTGGTTACCTCTGGGTCCTGTGCTTGACCACGCAGCCTTTGAGGTCTTGCACAATGCAGGATCTCACGAGCGCAAACATATGCGGAAAGCAGACGCCTTAAACTCAACTTTAAAAGCCCTCCTCCTAAAAGTCACCTCAAACGTCATTACCATCTACGTGGCATTGACTCGTCAAGGTGTGGCCGCCTGGCTTTCGACATGCATAGCGGCCGCTTTCTCGGTTTTCATGTGCGGCGCAAAAGTCTTACAGGGCCTTGAGAGTGAGTCGCATTTGTCGTCTCTCAAGAGTGCAAGGAATGACGATGTGTAATACACACCCGCCGAGGCACACGCACGTTCATGCTGACGAGTACAGGGAGAGACAAAGCGATGCCGTGTTCCAGACGCAGCAACGATACGTAGCCGACTCAAAGCTGCGATCGCGCGTGCTGTCCGTGTGGAAGCTATTCTTGCTCTGCTTCGTCGCTGCATTTGCCCACTTTATGTTATCCACTGATGGCCAAAGCGCGCCGATGATTGTCCGTCTAGGCCACCAGATTCATTCGACTGACACTACCTACGACAAAGTCGTGGGGGGAATTCCGAAAGCGTGGAGAATTATCTTTGCTATGCGGAAGTCTGCCGGCATATTCTGCTACCTTCAGGTGGCCTGTGAGGACGTCTGGGGTGTGAGGTCCGCCCCTTGGAGCCATATTCCAGAGAATAAAAAGGCTCTGGCCTTCGGAACTTGGTTATGGGTAAACTGTGGGACCCTAGTACACAGGCTATCGTCACGCGCGCCTGATCCAGGACAGAATGGTGAAGCTAAGGGGGACAAGGCATCAGAGAAGGGCTTTCAATGATGAAAAGGTTCAGGACACTGTAGTCGAGTCAAGCACTACGCAATGGCGGACACAGTTCTATTCTCGTAATGTTTCCGGCAGTGGTATCCCTCCTGTCCCACTCGGGTACAGCCCAGCCTCGTCGTGTTGTAGTAAGACATCTCCACACGAAAGTCCTATACAGGGTGCAGCGATGTGCGCCTGATTCAAACAGACAAGGATGGCAAGGAGGAATACTCTATGTGGCTCCTTCCCGGGGGGGGGGGGTTGGGCTGGGCTTGGAGGGGGAATTGACAGAAGAGGGGTGGTCGCAATTTTGGACTTAAATTTGCCCCGTATCAAAGGCTTCTTCGCGCTCACTTGGCAGACAACGCGCTTGTTCCTTAGCGCTTGTGAGTTCCAAGGAGTTGCACGGAGCTAGTAAGCCTTGTATGCATCTCCAGTGGATACGAGAAAATTCCCGTCCCTGCACTCACTTCGAAGGAGTGTCTGGGCACGAGCGTGTGTCTATCCCTAGGCAGCCGACTTGCAGGGCGAACCGGTGAAGAGTCCTGCCGCTCCGTTCATTCAAGCCAGGGCTATCGTTCTCCGCCGTGCGGCTGGCTCTGCGTCAATCAAGGCCAGGGAGCTACTAAGCAGGGCTCATAGTAACGAGGCTCCGGTCTATAAATTCGCAACGGCTGGCGACTGCCCACGGCTCCTTCAATAACCGAACATTTAGGCTGTACCATCGAAATACACGTTTCTGCCGCAATGATGTCAATATCTCCGCAGCGCCTGGAATTCTTTGCCAAGTTATTTGGTATCGCGCCGCCGCATACACGATGGAAACCTGGTCACGACTGGCTTGGCCAAGCACATACTATCGTCTTGAATGCCGAAGCCGAGGAGGGCTGGATTGGAAATGTGGAAGAGCCATCGGAGGAGGGCCTCGGCTGGAGAGCTCATATCCTTGAGCAGACGCAAGCCGCCAGGATCGATGAACTCTCTTCGAAAACGACTATATCCCTGCGTCTACCTGAATTATCACCTGTCAGGAACGATGAGAAGACGATCAAGGTCCTGCTCAAATGCCTACAGGCAATCCCCGGGTCAATCATCCCCACCTACGAGCTCGACCGAATTGATCACTGGCCGGGAGACATACTCTTGATGGGGCTTCTAACGGCTGTATCACTTTGTCGACATTTCAATATCGAGTTACCGTGTGCGAAAGAGCACGCGGTGGACAGCATGTTGCGTGCCTTGCTTGATCACTACAGAAAAGTCGAGGTCGCCCGCTCGCCACCTGCTCCGAGTCCCGCACGGCTGCACTTCGCCCCTCCACCAGCACCCGTTCAGTCGGCAAGAACCTCGGCTGGTGGCATTGGATATGGTGGCGTTCGAGATGCTAACGTGAAGGGATTGATCCCGCGTGCTGTTCCCCCTCCGCCGCAGACCTCAGGACGGACCAACCCCCAAAACCCCATACCTCCGCCACGAAAGGAATCGGCTCGTCCCCCGATGCCCGAGTATAGCGAGCCCAACCCGGACGACCAATGGGTGTCTGCCCATCGTTCTGACCTACAGCAAGTTAAGTGACTATATCAAGACTCTCATTGTTCACTCGCTCACAATGCCATCAATAGCTTCTCCGCTTGAAGGCCGCTGCAAGGCTGGGTGACGATTGACTCTATCAAGAGGGGCTCGAGGATTTGATGATTGCTGAAAGACCTGGTCGTTGTAACTTAGGGCAGCAGTAAAGCAGCAGAGGTGGTTTGACGGGTGGTAGCTGCTCAGAGACTTTGACCAGAAAGTGACACTGTTCTGGCTACCAGCCAATGCCACCAGACAATCGTGCCGAATGGACCGTCCACGTTGCTTTGAATGCATGAGCTTGGCGACGCTGGCAATTTGTCGCCGGAGCACTATCCCATACTGCAATCATGGACGCGCCTGTCCCTCACCCCGTCGTCTACCCCAGCCGGAACGAGGACACGGCGATGGCGACGACGGGGCCCACTATCGCGGTGACGGTGACCCCAGTGACTGTTCCAGTGCTAGCGAGAGACATTCCTGGAAGATGGCACTTTCTACGTGTTCACGTAGGCTGTACCTAGCCACTGCAACATTGAATGGGGACCACGAGGCGAGCTGTACCGGCTCGTATCGCAGCCCTGCGCTACTTGTCACATACAGGACACGTCCATTGCTCATGGTCCATCATAAGTTCTCCCCATCTCTGCCCATGAGGTGCATGCCAAGGCCCAACAACTTCGTCCTGCGCTGGCTCTGATTAGGAGTACGTGTTGGCCGCTTAGCCACATGAAGCAGTGCGGATAGCTCACCCACCTACATGATATTTGTAGGAGGTCGGCCAAGCCCACTCCTTTACTCACCCCAAAGTACCGCCTAGTCTACTGCACTGTACCAGCCTCAGGCTTTTCTGGTTTGCCAGTCTTTTTTAGGATGGTCAACGGCGACTCAGGTAGTAGGGCGTGCAATACTACTCCAAGGGCGTCGTTCAACCGGGTGGCTTACGGTCTTATGAGTGGTTCGCTCATGTGATGGTCTCTTGAAGTGGTCCGAGTCTAGCCGCAGCAATAGTGCCTGCATCGAAACTCACCGTGTGCGACCAATCCTTAAACCACCCCTTGCCACGGCTGCCATTGCCAGCTGCATGAAGACTGCACAAAAACTTGACATCTTGCGCACAACTCTCTTTCCCCGACCTTCCTATCTTTTCTTACCGCACCTTGCACTTACTTGATTACTACCGAGTCAACACAGGCCAGGCGCAGGCAAGAACGAAATGTTCACCATGGCAATCGCACAGATTCTGCAAGCAAGCTCTGCGCAAGATACGACTGAACAGGACGGCAGCTCTACTGTCATCGAACTTCTACACTGCCCGGAGAACACGGCCCTCAGCGACGTCCCCATTCCGCAACAGGCGGGGCGTTGTCTTTGTTCGGCCATAGAGGCCCTCAATGGAGGGACCGCTGATGACGCAGTCGATCAACTTCTTCACGTCAGTTGTGATGAGGCGCGAGCGTTTTTGGACGCTCAGACACTCGGCCGAAACACCGTCATGCTCACAGCTATCACCGCCGGCCTGCCATCCAAGTGTGTCTTTCAGATACAAGGCGGCCGCATCATGTTTGAGAGAGACGTATCGGCCTGGTCATCTTCGTCTGATATTTACCTTCATGTCGGATCGACGGGGCCCTTTTGGCTAGGGACGGACGGCCAGTACCTTGTGATTCGCAGCTTCGACTGCTGGACAGATGTTCGACCAATCGTCGGGTCGGCGACAGACCAACATATTCGGGTTGGCGGGCATCTCTTGCGGCTTGCAGAGTATCATGGTCTCGAGATCTGGGACGCGACACGAATGACCTGGATTTCGATGCTTCCTCACCATGGCATTAAGGGCTTTGCACCGACACGATACCCGGGTGTCCTGGTAACTCACTCCGGCGTCACAACACTCATATGGCGCCTGGACAACGAATGTGCAGCGGAACCTCTGATCGGACAGTATACCATACCACCCGGTGATGATGAGATTTTGAGCGTTCGCGAAATCGGAGGCATTCTAGCCATCGAGATTGCCAGGCGCGCTGACTGGGATGGCGAGGAAATGCCGATGTTTCAGAGATTCGAATACCGTGATCTCCATGGCGAAGCTGTGGAGCTTCCATTTGCGCCAGCACTCCGTGATCACAAATACTGGGCAACAATGGATCACTCCAAAGGCACCCGATGGTGTGCTTTTTCGGACGGCACTCATGTTGTTGGTGTGGACGGCAAGTTTACCATTTTTGGGGGCGAAGGACAGGCTCAGGGCTCATTTGAACTGGGCAGTTGTCATGTCGACACATACTTGGATCGGTTCATCATTGCGGTGACGCACAAGGACCTCATTATTCTATCACAGGAGGCCAAGGTGTTGTTGAGTCGTCCCAGGGAGCGACCCGATGTCGACTTTGACTGCATTGTAGACGTTAGGGGTCGGGTCTTATTGCTCTACCCCGACGGTGGACCGCCGCTGGAAACGTTCAGTTTTCTCAGCATGCGGTGAACCCTCAGCGGAAGAATTTACGACCTAAGCCACTGCTACATCAGTATACACAAAGAAGCTGAGAATCGGCCAGGGTCAGAAGGGTGTTTCTCTCAACGCTACACCATTGTACATAGGCGCTCTATAGTCAACTGAACATTAATTGCACCATCTCTGACGCCAAATGAGTTGAGGGGGAAAACAAGTCCCAAGTGAGGCAATCAACCTTTGATGGCACAAAGGACAGCGAGGCCAGTGGGTTCGCCACAGGGACAGCCAACTCTGGGCCACCTGCTCCACGTCTCATCGGCGGTACGATCCTATCAGGGATTCTAATGAAGGTCGATAATGGCGAACAGTTAGCTCTGGCACCCTGCCACACGACACGGGACTTCCCCCTTACTTTGAAGGGCCCGTACCCTCTCGGTGCACGGGGGCTCCCAGCGTAACGGTGCGTCACAAATAGCTGGCAAGGCGTCTCTCTCGTAATTCCACATATACGCGAGAGTGTGGAGCCTATCGTGGGCGCGATGCTTGACCACGAGAGTCCCGAAGACTCCGGTGTGCCCTGTTGCCTCGTAGCATTGGTCTCAGCTCTCGATGTGACACGGCAGGTGGAGAGGCTAGGTTAATCTCTGCTCTGGGTCGAGGGCCGTGTTCGAGACAGGCCTACCGGATGTGAACGAGTCAAGCACTGACCTTTTGGTGGCCGACTTTGCGGGGCAGTGTTCCTTCGATCATCCTCGGAATGGCGGTGTCCGGGGGAGGTTCTCCCACCCCCGACTCCGTGAGGCGGTCGATGGTGGGAGTGGAACCAGCCCAAATACACATCCTGAGCTACGGGAGATGGGAAATTACCGGGGTGACCATGGTCGGTCGCCGATGCTCAAGGGTGTCCGAGTTTAGCAGCCTGCGGCGGAGCATTCAGCCCCAACCGCTCGAAGGAGGGGAGTCTCATCACATACAGAAGAGAGACACACAGATGGGTGGGCGTCCTGATGGAGGGGGTGTCAAGATAAAAAACGATGAGGCTTGACGGCACGGGCCCTTCTGGTGCATCTTCTCACCCCTACCCCTGACGCTGGAAGCTGGCGGCGAATGACCGAGCAAGGTATGAAGTAGCGGCAATGGCGAACACAATATGCTCATTGAGTGACCTTGACGCCCTGAACGACGCGATTCCTGTTGCAGCATGGGCAGTGGCGATCTTTGCGAGGCAACCGAGACTCTTGTCTCTTTCCCCTCCCGTCTTTACGTTACGCGGCAGGCCGCAACATGCTGGCAAGGCAGTCTCGGTTGGCCACTTACACTGGGAGTCGGTACGCAGGGTCAGACCTGCTTGGGCACAAACCTGATCTCTCCTGTGACGGCCGCCGGCAAGCGTCGTGATCGTTCGCCAGCTGTGTTGTCTTACATAGGCAGATTCATGAGGCATCGACCAGAGCTCCATCAATCAAGTCATATTCGGGGCGAATGAAACTGGGCCTGCGATATCCGACAGTCTGAATGGCATCCCATTCGATTGCCAATGTTTTGCACTGTGCCATCAACCCGACATTCAATGATGGAACAATTAACAACCCCCAGATTATACTGGAGTCCCTACTTTCCACCATCAAGGCTGTGGAAAACGGCAACGGAAGGGACCCTCCGGCAAGGCGCGAAGAGACTTACTCAAGCATTGGGGACCTCTTAGGAGGCAGGCATCTCGACTCAATCACGATTGTTTTTGCCGCAATTACGGACGGACGGGTCTCGAAGTGTGTCTTCCGGGCAAACGGATGTTGTACTTTGTTGCCAGACGTCGCGACCTGCCACAGCTCACCGGGCCACTACATGGGAACGCCCGGTCCGCTTTGGTTCGGCGAGCAGGACGGAGTACTCGTGAGCCGCGCATTTGATGCGTGGTCTGACACACAATTGATTACCGCTCCAGTCGAGCGCGCTTGGCTCCGCATCGATCCGTACGTCCTGGGCCTATGCCATGAAGACGTCATCGAAGTCCGGGACAACAGAGGTGTTGCCTGCATCGCCACCCTCTCTCACCCGGGTGTCGCGGGCTTCTCTCCGACAAGAGCTGCCGGCACTTGGGTATCTTACTCGTCCGAGACGGTAAAGATATGGAAACTGCAGGGCAACCTCCCCCCAAGCCGGCTGTGGCTTTGGTCATCGTACCAGACTCCGCCAGGACTCATCAGGATTCTCTCTGTTCGCGTCATGGGTGACGTTTTGGTACTCGAGCGCGGGTGGTTCGGTGAAGTCCATGAAGACAGACAGGACAGGAAATTTGATACGTTTACGTTTCTCAACCTCGACGGGAGCAATGCAGACGACCGTATGGGTTTTGCTCGAGAAAAGCTACTCTCTCACAAGCACTGGGGGACCATGTCTCAAGCTCGCGGAAGCCGGTGGTGTACCTTTTCGAACGGTACACACGTCATTGGGGTGGACAGCAGCTTTACTATATTCAATCCGTCTGGCTCAGAGCGAGGAAGCTTCCACATGACGATCATTTACGTCGACATCTATCTGGATAGATTCATCTTAGCCGTTACGGCAACAGACGTCGTCCTTGTTTCAGATACTGGGAAAAGATTAGCACGATGGGCTCGACAAGAACATGGGGCTTTGCTACATTGCGTAGTGCACATCACTGGTTTGGTCATACTCCTGTCCGCCTCAGGACAGCTGGAAGTGATCAATTTCGGTTGTGCAACGACGAGAAGTTTGAAGTAGGGAGCGCGGTGTCAACCTGATGTGCGGTGCGAAGAAATGTGAGCAGTCTCATGAACTCGAGCGAGACACCGCTACTGGTTGAGGAGTGGCCTCCAGTCACAATAGTACGAACTGCCCGTTGAGTCAAGCCCAAGCGCTGTGCATCGTTGCTAGTCAGAACCTCAAGTCGCCTCTGCACGACAACCGTGATGTCACACGGAGATGCATGCCGTCGGCATGTGAAGAAACTCTGACGGGGTTCACTGTCGGCGATCACTAGCATCAAGCTTGAGTCTCTATCTGCGAAACCCCGGGTACGGATGAGTGTCTGCTGCTTCTTATGCGAAAACGAGATCAACAAGGCTGTTTCGGCGATCGAAAGAGGAAAACCGAGCCCGTCGCTGACAACACAGAATGCATAATCCAGACTTATCGACGAAGTCGCGGCGGGCGTAAGCGTGATGTGGTCGTCCGCTCTGTCAGAAGGATCTGAAGAGAAAATTTCTGTGTCAAATGGCCCGGAGACCAATCAATGGTCGAACTGCACAGCAAAAGACGTGTCTAGGCTCAGCGGGATCCGCCCTCTAAGCAAGGAATGTTAGCAGTGGCCAACTACCTCGATCATTAACGCCCATGCAGTTCAACGATGCTCTAGAGACGGGTGATGGTGAAAGGTTCAAACGAACGAGTATGGCAATGATATACTGTGAAGGGAGCTAGGAGGGTAGGTGTCGTGAGCATGCCGTTTGGCGAGACGTTGTGATGTCGTTATCTGCAGAGTCAAGCGTCAAGTGCGAATCAGCAATAGTAGAGGAATACATTACCAAGCTCCGCAGGTCGCTAGCGTGCCGGTGTGCTTTAGGGTTTGGCAATGTGCTCCTGCTCAGGCTCGCGCGATGGACTGGGGTGGAGACCAGCCGTTTGTCACCGTATGCTACTGTACGGCTTGTCTCTTTTTCGTCACTCGTTCGAGTCAAATTGTACAACGGTGGCCCAACTTCAGCTACCTGAGGTTGCAAGCACGCTAACTTTCCGTAGCGTTCAGGCGTGTGAGGGCATTGTAGGTTGGTTGTCACATGAGTCATGCAAGAGGTCGCGACGGCTATCCTCAACAGGCCAGGGCCCGGTTCATCACACCTCAACAGATACCCCTGCAGGCAAATGGTTCGCCAGTCGCCTCACTGCTGCCTCGTTATTTGGCCGCAGTTATCTCTGCGGCACGCTTCGTTATTATCCCTCAGCCTCTATAAAATTGAGGCTTTCCATGGCAATACTGCTGTCGAAAACACAAAAAGGTCAAGTTCCTCAGTCGCTCTTGAAGTTGACTTCTAGCACACCGGATATACCCAAACCACCATAGTCTTGCCATGGACAAGACGGCCCGCCAAAAGACGGCTGCCCCGAGCAGCTGCCCCTTCTGCCAGGCCGAGATCCAGCCCGACCTCGACTCCTTCAAAGTCCACGTCCGCGAGGAGCATCCCACCCTGTCCGATGACGCCGACATCGAGGAGGCCTTTATGAATGTCATAATACAAAGTCCCCAGTGAGCGCCCACGCCGCCCCGACGTGCTGTGCCTTTTTCATGTCAAAGTGTTCCCGTGGTGTTGACTGGGCATGCGCAGATCACACCCTGTCGCCCGGTCCCCGGAGGCCACCAGCCCCGGCAGACCAACCAGGAAGCGACCCGTCCCCGGTGCTCCGGTTCCCTTGGACCGCGCCGATGTCCTGGACCGGCTGGAGGATCCCGAGGACCAATCCCAGGGCTACCAGCGTCGCAGTAACAAGAAGCTTTGCTCTCCGCCCGCCTCGGTGGCCCAGATCCGCGACTCCTCCCCACCCACCTCAGGCCACAGCTGCGCGAGTCCCAGTGACTCGAGTGACCGAGATTACGACTCACCAGAGCCTACTTCGCCGACTGACATGATAAGACAGCCAGAGGCAAGGCTCATCACACCCGAGGAGATAGTCGCCGAGATTAAGGGCATCTACGCGGGCCTGGTCATGATTGAGTCAAAGTGCATCGAGTATGACAGCACACAGGAAACGAAGGAACTCAGCCAAGAACAATATCAGGCTCTGAGCAAACTACATACGTCGTTGCTCCGCGAACACCACGACTTCTTCCTGGCGAGCAAACACCCGTCTGCTAGCGCTGCCGTGCATCGTCTTCCTTCGAAATACGCCATGCCCGCGAGAATGTGGCGTCACGGCATCCATTCCTTCTTGGAACTTCTTCGGCATAAGCTCCCGGAGTCGCTGGAGCACATGCTGAACTTTATTGACACCGCCTACAGCATGATGGCACTGTTGTACGAGATAGTGCCGGCATTTGAAGACACGTGGATAGAATGCCTCGGCGACCTTGGTAGGTATCGAATGGCGATCGAGGATGATGATATTCGAGATAGGGAGAGGTGGACAGGCGTTTCGAGATACTGGTACAGCAAAGCCTCTGACAAATCACCAAACACCGGCCGTCTCTACCATCACCTTGCGATTCTGGCGCGGCCGAATGCGCTGCAGCAGTTGTACTTCTATGCCAAGTCGCTTTGCGTGCCTATCCCGTTCCCCAGCGCGCGCGAAAGCATCATGACGCTCTTTGATCCTCTTTTGAACGGCTCGCCCCAGCAGCTTGGCCCCGTAGATGCCGCTTTCGTGCGCGTGCATGGCATCTTCTTCTCAGGAAAATCGAAGGAGCAGCTAGAAGGCTCAATGAACGAGTTCTTAAGCCTCCTTGACGGCCGGATCGACAACGAACTATCGGATTGGCTTGAAGCGGGGTGAGATGAGTCGCATCTGGTACAAGTTCGCGCCGTGATGCACTAACAGGCGGTTAGGTACTATGTGGGCATCTCTCTTTGCTGCCTGTTATTGGGTTTCGGTGCAGAATCAAACGTCCTGATGAGGGCGCTCCTGGAGCAGCAAAACGAAGCGGAAGCGGACTATGATTTTGTGACCGAACACGAGTGGGAGTCCGTTGACGAAAACTTCGAGCAAGCGCTGTCTTTTGCTGCCCGGACACAAGAAATTGTCCTGCGGAGATGGAGTGACGAGAACACCCTAAGCTACATTCACACCACGCTGGTCTTCATGTTGCGCATGTCGCGGCTCTCAGCCGCCATGTCGCACCTCGAGGACCGATTTCCGTGGAAGCTTACTTCCGTCATGCTCAACTACCTAATGAAGACGATAAAGACGGAGCCGAGGATCGATACGGATAAACTACCGGGCCCGGAGAAGGACGAGGAGCCGATTCCCCTGCCAGAGGACTACGCGCTGCGCGGGCTTCTTTTCGCCGAGGACTTTTTCCCTAATGGCTGGTTCGACAACGAGAAACTCGACGAGACGGACAGGTACCTGGAGGCGGGCTCCAAGACCGTGGAGAGACAGGAGCGCATCCTCTGGATTGGGCGCAGGATCGCCAACGCAGGCAAGTGGTTGACGTGGGACGCCGAGGCTCGCCAGTTTGGCGTGACCTCGAAGTATGATGTTGAGCTATAGGGCCTGCCTGACGAGACATGGGGCGCAGCCCGCCTCATCGCTGTCAACCCGGGACCCGCGCCGGTGGAAATGGAGGCCGACGACGGAAGAAGCGTCTGACAACGGTGATTCTCTTTCGTCGTCGCCAGGGGCGGGCCTCCGGCTCTTGCCTTTCTCACCGCGAGACGGGGACTGGAGACGGCTACCCCGACGTAAGTATCTAAATGCCGGACCTGGCGGCGATTCCAGTCGGCCGAAGCACCAGCTGGGCCACTGCATGGACAATACGATGCTTCACCAGAGTCGCTGAGCGCCTTCTGCGGCGCGGTGACAGCGTCAAGAGCAGGGGGGATCTACGTTCGTGGAGGCCATTAGAATACGGTATAATGGCGAGAGGGCGGAAGACAGCAGCATACATTCAAGAAAGCCACTGGCTACTGTCTGCGACTGTGACCGGAGCTACGTCATCACTGCCTCACGGCCCGGCTGTCACCGTCTACTATTGTCGTGTTTCGCCGGGCGCCGGTGAACCGTCTGCCGATGCTGCCAAGTATCAAGAATGACGAGATAGAGAATTACCTTTGTCCAGCGTGTGTTACTTTGAGGGAGAGAGGGGAACATCAACTGTGAGCAACGAGAAGGGCCCGGGTGTGTCGTCCAGGCCGCGTCGGAGCTGAGCCGACTTTTTGCTAGTAACTCGCTTTGCTTCTGAACACAAATTGCTTGGTGCTCGCAATGCAGCCGACAGGCTGAATGGTGGTTCTGTTCCCAGTTAGAGGCGTAGTCATTCACACCTGGCTTCAGACAACACAGGCGCAGCCTATGACATGTTGCGGGGTTGAGCCTTGAGGCCAATATCAGCGTTGTGTAGAATTAATTGTGTATTAGCGACGACTGAGGTAGGCGACATGGCCCTGCTATAGGCTCAGAAGTGGCGCATGATGGATACTGCCTCGCGTCAGTCTCCAAGAGGCTAGCCAGTGACCTGCCTCAATGAACTGTCTCCCAGGCACATGACGTTGGTAGAAGCGACTGAACACGTGGTGTATTCATACACCCTGACCGCATCAACTCGCCGTGAGATATATTTGCAAGCACTACACGAAGGTGATCAATCCCTGAAGCTGCTGACATGAATCGATCGACTCCCTTCTGGCTCCATGCTGCTAGCAACGCCCAAGCCGGCGTGACTCGATTGCAGCGTTCAGGCCGCCACTAGTCTGGCCAGGACTCTGGTAAGAATGTACGGCTCATCATCGATGGAAACCCGTTCGTCAGCGGAGACATGCATCATTCCAAAAAAAGGCTCGCTCCATCGACGGCTGTACTGGATGCCTTGGTACGTCTTCTTCTCTTGGTTGATGACGCCGGGGGTGGAACGCGAGCTAATCTCCTCCCGGGCTTGAGGCAGTGAGCACTCACTATTTGGTGATGCAGCGTTAGGACGAACCACCTCCGTCGGTCCACGAGGAGGGCATTCCGGAGCGGACCAGGCAGTGCGTCGGAACGGAGACCACCCTTCCGCTGTCGGGCTGTGTACCACGGGAGCCGGTGGAACATCGTTCGCCGTTGGTGGTTTGGGATCCCACAAGTACAGCAGACAACCCGATCTCTGACTTCTGTGGCGCGTCTTACTGCCGACAGTACCTGTCCAGCCACAGGAGCATGCTGATTCTTGTACTTTCGTGTACCGCCTTTCAACAACATGGTAGTGCGTACCACTTGGCCTCTTGGGGCATTGAAGTCGGCCAGTTTCATCTCGCGCGATAAAGCCTCGTTCGATGCCAAAGTCAACGAAGGCCGTCCCGTTCGGCCGTCCGGGTTCGCGCGAGAAAACGTCGTGGCACTTTGCGTCCATGGTATGCCCAAGCCAATGCTCCAACAGATCTGTGTACCATCTCCATCCAGAGAAGGATTCTTTGCAACCTTCGACAAAGCACGGTAAACTTGACGGCGCTTCGGCCCGAAGAACTTCGTACTTGGCCCTGCCGCCGTGTTGCTTACTCGTGTGCTCCATGAGTGTGTCGTGACGTGGCCAGTTTCGGCGAGCTGTACCTGTAGCACAGCTACCCTCGGCGCATCGGAAGATAAGATGGCGCAAATGTTTGGTGGATACGTGGCGCTTCCATTCGTTTGTGTTGCCACATGGCGTCTGGCAGCCTGCAAACTGAAGCGGGCAGGGATACAGGGATCCTTGGTTTGGCAATTCTGACGGCTTGTCCTCAATCATTTGGGCGGTCAATCTGGCACTGACCCTGTGACTTTGTGAGCTGTTCGCGGTGCCGACTCGATCTGTTGATGCAGCAGCATGGGTTATACTTTGACGCAGCTCGAATTGAGCTGGGGCATGTTGCGCAATTTAAAGCCAACTTGGACGGCAGAGGAGCTGTGGCTGTGTCCGATCCCTGCCATTCAGTACCACCATCAGCCACTCGACGAGTGCTTTATGCCGAACACGTCACGCGTAGCCATGTCCAGAGAAGCAGATAAACGTGCCTCATGGCGTTGGCTGCTCGGTCACATCCTTTCAACACTGCTGAGCAAAGTCTAGACTTAAAATTGGAAATATCAAGTTCGGAATGCCGCCCTTCGTCTACACTTCGCGCTTCGAAAGCCCGAAGCGGAGGCTCGCAACGCACTAGTACAGTAGCTTGACACGAGCCGGGCGGCGCGATTCGTCGTAGTTGGCATTGTCCGCCATGGCAACGGTACGTAGCCTCAGCGAATGACGCATCGGGGTTGTACAGCGCTTTCCTGGCCCGTGGCGTGAAGCAGCTGAGACCGAAGGTGCCGCTTGTGAACGCGGGTTGGATGGCGTTAAAACGTCCGGAGTGGTGTGATCAGGAGTACTGTAGGCTTGAGTGATTTTTGGCCATGACCTGGCAACAGAGTACAGTACTGTAGGTGCTGGGACGAGCAGACTTGGGTCATGTTGTCCAAGGACAAGAGCCAGGAAGGGGGGCGAGCTTGACGGGTGCCTGGCTGGAAAGCTAACGAACGAGGGGCGTGAATGTAGAGACAAGCTCATGAACCAAGCCATTTTTCACCAGGGTCCGTCCCCTGTAGCACGACGTCGCCACTGCATCAATGGTGATTTGGAAAAGGGGGGGGCTAGAATCGGCCACACGCCCTGAGTGCAGGCATGTGTGGCTGCCTACAACACCGTCTTGGATCGCCATACAATGGATCCGGCAGATAGAAGCGCAAAGGAGCTGCAGCACGGCTCAGAAGACTCCAGGCTCCAGCCAGTCACATCTCGCGAACAGCGCAGCACAGCGGACGCAGTCATGCCATTCATTGGTCCGAAATTCCAGCCCAAGTCTGAACACTAAAGGCTAACCCTTGGTCTCACTACCTTCCGTGGTTCTGCTCGCTTGCCAGTCGTTTGACATTGAGCAGTGTCAGGGGACTCGCTTCTTCCAGACCAGCCACCAGGACGACTCCTCCTATCTCAACCACACGCGGCCGCCTCGCCGGCATATGATCGCCGACCTTTCAAGACTATCTTTAGTCATAGACATCAGGCTCGCCAGGCCTCACAATGTCGCACACCACTCCGCTCACGACGGTGTGGCAGGGCTACATTGCGTCGACCCTTGACGCTCTGCTACTTTTCGAATGCGCCTTAAGCGGTCGTATCAGCCAAGTTTCTCGTCGCCCAAACGACAGAGAACGACAGGACCTCATCAAAAGTGGCAGTATCTTTATCTATCAGGAGAGCGCGACTGGGATCAAGCGCTGGACCGATGGCAAGTCTTGGAGCCCAAGCAGAATCCTGGGTAACTTTCTCATCTATCGGGAAATGGATAAGCCTTTTCCACCAGGCCAGAAGAAGCGTGCCATGAAACGATTGGCCTCGGGCTCGCTTGGCGGCTTGACCAACTCCAACGGCAGATTGCATTCGGACAACGGCGACTTTCCCTCCCATGCGTCAGAACAAGCGAGACACCTTCGTCTAATTATTGGCTCACTAGTAGACTCGTTTTCTTTTAAGGAGAATGGCCTTGTCAAGAAAACAATCAGTATCAAGTATCACAATGTCTCGCACCGCATTATTAGCTACTACAGTGTGGAGGACGTCATTCAAGGGAAGCTCCCTACGCCATCTCGGGACCAGGGATTTCGAGATCTTATTCCCCGTGCCGAGCTCACGACCTCTCAAAAGTTTCGAGCCTCCTCCGACAGGGTCGAGCGCAGTTCGAAAGAGTTACTGGCTACCGATACAAACCTGGGCGAGTCTGTGGGCTACAGCAACGTTTGTCCGGGAATCAATCGTTATCCCTTGCAACTCACGTCCGCCACATCTTACAATTTTCCTCAAGGAGCACCCCGTGCCTTCTACCACAGCCACGAGCCGCTTCATGACGGTCAACTGACCCAAGCCGTCTCAGTAGCCTCACCGACACTGCAGCCACTGCCGTCGTCAACGTTACTTCCGGTCTCGGCTTCCATGCATGTGCCAAGTTCAGCGGGCGTATTCTTCGCTCCGCATCTTCAGGGTAATTACGCGCACATCCTTCACAGCTTAGAAACTCGCGGAGGGTCGGAACTAGGCTGTGGAGGTGATTATTTCCCGGAAATGTACCCACCACAATTGCAGTGTCTTGGGGTCAAGGTTGAGGGCGGCGTCTTGGTTGGCGGCAGTGGCAGTACGTATCCGTACAGGAATTATGATGCGGGCAATGGTTGGGCTGTTGATTCCACGGACGGTCTTAAGGAAGTGCAAATTTGGCAGTGGTCAGCAATGACGTGATTAATTAGAGGAAATGTCTGCAAATAGTACTGTAGCAATTCACTCGGCAACGCGATTCATTGTGCGTTGGGTGACTGATGACACCCAACGGGGAGGAAACTTCCGCCACTTGGCATTGCAACGTTTGCAGTCGGGTCATGTTATCACGCAACTCAAGGTGGTCTCTTCCTTTCCTTCGCGGCAAGCATCAGTATCATGACCTGATACTGAACGCTGCACCGGTTTCCTGAATTCGCAACGCAGGTCTTTGCCCTTCATTTCCTCTGGCATGATGGACACCTTAGTAGGTACCTACCACAGAACGAGACGTTCATGGTCCTTAAGGAGGCCTTGAGGCTCTATGAGTCGTGGCATGATCGGTGATGAGACCCAGCTAGACCGGTCACCGGTGCTCATCTTGGCAGGCAAAAGGTGACTGGGTCATGCAAGGATTTGCGCGCTACGGTGCTCCGCTCTCACCCGGGCCGCCGAGAGACTAGCCTGAGGGCACACCAGTCGAGACCCTTGAATACCTACCATGGCCATCGCTAAGACAAATATCCATATATAATGCACCATTGTCCACTATGCAAGAATAAGGACCGTACAGAGACCCCACGCAACATCAGTCTTGTTTCGACAACTCAACTCCGTTACAAGGGCAGCGCAGTCTGCCATATCACGCACGCCGCCGCTGGCATGGAGACACCGACGGAGGGCTACCAGCAAGCGTGCAACACCATGTACCCGCCACACGAGCGATCGCCCTCAGAAACTATACCGTCTGCAGGGCGAGTCTTTGGGACTCCTGCCAGCCTAGGTCCGCCAAACGTGACGACTAGATCTGGCACTTTGCGAGCTCCGGAGGCACGGATGAGCGCAGACGACATGGACGACATTGACTGGCCAACACACTTTTCCTTGACGACTCTCGACACACAACACGCGAGGGCCGAGAAAACCAACGAGCACTCGGCAGGGTGTATCGTGATGCCGAATTCATACGCCGCTCCACGGAGTCAGGAGGAAAAGAACTCAGGGACAGTAACTGAGGATCAGGATCATGACGATTTGTCACTCGCCAACGAGACAAATTCTGGTACCGAAAGCCTGCAAGATATAAAACGAACTCGCCAGCTGCGACCCAGGTCATCGAAGGATATACCATCGGCACGAGTAGGCTTTCCGAAGCAATCGCTGCGTGGGCGGAGGAGGCCACGGAGAGGGATGAAATGAGCCATCAGACATCGTGAGACAACATCAGTACGCAGTACTACGGTACATTCGTAGTTGCACCATATTACTTTTCAAGAAGGTAGATGATTATTATTCAAGGCCTCAGTACCTTTGCAACATCTCAAAAGAATGTGCCGAGTGAACGCACAAGTAAGACGCTTCCGTCGTTGATCACCCGGAGGATGTTTCAGCTCGATGGCACTGGGAGTGCAGCTCAAGTTTCGGCATTTGCCTTTTCAACTCTTCCAATATCATTCCGTCGGCTTTCCCGAAGCCTAAGCCGGAGATTGTCTCGCAGATGAGCTCCTTGCATGTGAGACATGGGATAAGTTGGTCCGATCCAAAGGAGCTTTCGATGTCTCGCCGAATCCTACACACTTCGAAAACATTGATGCATTCGCTGGAAAGCCCTTCGTTAGAGAAATCTTACCCCACGTAGCATGGAGGTACCTACACTAGTGCGCAGTATTGTCTTTCGTGGCGAGAAAGACCCTGCAAGGCTCGAATAAATTCCACTTGACGCTTCAAGTCCAAGCAAAGTTCGGTCAGACGGGACTGAAAAGCTTCCGAATCGCCGCCGGCCTCAAATTGGCCTTTTAATTTCACGAAATGGTGTACCATCGCAAAAGGCGGAGCTAGGTCGAGGCATTGCCTGAGCCTTTCCAGACTCGCAGCGGGGACGTTGTCAGCTTTCGCGGAGGCGAGGACTCCATGGATAAACTCTGACTGAGCTGTCACACCCATTTGCATATGGGAATCGGCTCTGTCCTGGTCGACTTTCGATGTTGCTAAAGGGAAATCGGATTGATGCCGGCCACGTTGGTCCGGTGGTCATGGCGGGGGGGGCGAGTACAAATAGCTCGTGCCGCTTGATCCTCGGAGGTAAGCATTGACCACCGCCTCATTTGCTCGAACCACTTTCGTTCTAGCAGAAGAGGCAACATTGGAAGTCAGGCCCTGTCAGCCATATTACCGGCCGAGCCTCGCAGCTGGCTAGAAGTCTTGGGTGAGTCGGCAAACTACATCTAACTCACGGAAATTTTACACATACGGACGGGGGTGCGGATAATGGGCACCCAAAGAGAGGCAAAGTGCTTATGCGGAATACTTGTTGCAGATAGGCCCGTCACAGAGGTAGTATATTTGCCACGGATTGTCGTGTTTGACACGTCTTACTACCTACATAGCCATATCTTCAACGCGCTGCGGCTAGGCCGAGAATATGTTGACAAGCCAGTAACCTTTCCCGACGCTTGGAGTCGTCACAGGACGCCAGCTCGTTCTGGATTCCACTTTCCGGTGTGAAGCCGTCGATGTCCTCTTCGGGATCGGATGCGAATCCAGCTTCTAGCAGCATCTTAAGAACGACCGGATTGCCCCTCATTGCTACAAGAGTGACAAGAGGACTTCCATTCACTTTTGCCCCGACATCTATCCCATATCCATGGTCCTTGACCCCACCGAGTACGTTCTCGATTGTCGTCTCATCATCGCCGCCAATCGCGTGTGACACAGGTCCTTCGCCCAGGTCATCTTCCATCCAGGGATCTGTCCCCGGTGTGCCCAGAAGCAACTTAATCATCACTTGGTGTTCCCAATGTATGGCATAAGTAAGGGGCGTTCGACCACGACTATCCATGGGGTTGAGCTTGAGCTTGTCTTGAGCCAGTGGCCTAATGATGTAGTCATCCGCCGTTGCGGGAGTCCATTCGCCGAAGTCTTTGTCGTCCGTGTCGTGGAAAGTCGTGTAATAAGTTTGACTACCCCTGAAAGGTGGCTGATGCTCCAAGCAGAAGGTCAAGGGAAAGTCTGAAGAAACAGGGTCGGCAAATTGCTGACATTGACCTGGATTCTCATTCAGACACCGTAACAGGTGTCTTGCGATATCGATACGGTTATGGCGTGCCGCCAAATGAAGCGGAGAAGCTCCGTGGGCCGTCGGATTTGCAAAGTCGACCTGAGCACCATTGTGTATCCAGTGACGGACGAGACCGAGATGACCGCTTCTGACTGCCTCGAACAGAGAACTGTTCAGACAATCCACGCAGGATCCATGATTCCCGCCGGAATTGAGGTGATTGACTGACATTGAGCGCGATAATGGTATTGTACAGTACTGCACTTTGCTGGTGCATGAATGGAAACAAGGGAAGCCCCAGACCTGCCTTGGTCAAGGGCACACCGCCCATTTATAGGCCGTTGGCACCTCGCTTTGTATGTACAGCTATGTGATTCGTAAGCGAAACGACCAATGGAGATCCAGCGTGGCGTTATGCAGGCAAAGGGGCGGCAGAAATGCCACAGCCGGTTCATCCACTTTCACAGTCATTGGCTGACGATGTGTCGACGAATACCAGGTCAGTCCCTCCTCCACTGGCAACAGATAAGCATCGGGTCTGCAGAGACTCGACACAATGTCTCCTTTGCGTGAAAAGGGGCACCGCGAGTCTCGAACAAACCGCATCTGACAACGTGACGTCGCGGCAACGATTGGAAGGGCGTGGTGGAAAGCGCTGTGGGCTTACCGGTGCTCTGCTCCATGGGGGCCTGCGTGGGACTGGGCTCGTGTTGGCCCCTTGAGCCTTCTCAAGGCTATGCAGGTCTCTCACCCCACATGCACATGAGGGACCTGAGACGTTTCGATCGGCATTTCCGTTCAGAGGTGGTGTCTTCGGTCGCATCGATGGCTTGACGCGTAGTGGTTATGGCTTCTTCCAAGTCTCGTATGGCTCCGGTACGTTCGTAGAGCCGGGTAAGCAGTCTCCCCAATTGCCCCAAAACTAACGCGGCATTGGTTCTGTCGTCCGCCATGGCCGTTATTGCTTGCCTTGAAGCGTTTATGGCGCCCTGCAAATCTTCTGTTACTGCCGTTCTATCGTATCGCTTCGAGAGAGCTCTTGCGAGGTCGTTGAAGAAACTTTCGCGGCGACGATGGCCATGGCTGGCAGCATTGATTGCCTGTTGGGCTAGACTTATCGAGTCCTCCAGGTCCCTCAAATTTGCAGTTCGATCGTACCGCCGCATAATTCTGTGCCCCAAATTACTGAGCCGGTCCGCGCGGTAAGTGTCCGTGTTGGAAGTTGCTGCAATTGCTTGACGGCCCACGTCAATTGCTTCGTCCAGAATGCTCATGACCCTGGTACGCTCGTACGATAGCATAAGGCAGTCTCCAAGGACTACTAGCTGCTTCGGCCAGCTGCGGCAACCAGCTGATGTGGCAGCTGTCGCTTGCCGTGCAAGGCCAATCGCTTCTTCCAGGTCTCCCTGCTTTCTGATCCGTTCATACCGTCTCGCAAGCTTGTTTGCGATGGAAGACACATAAATGTTGTGGCGTGGATAGTCGCCAGGCGTGATGGCGGCAGCTTGTCGATCCAATGTGATGGCTTCGTCCAAATCGCCAAGTACTTTCGTGCATTCGTATCGAAGCACAAGAGCATGGCTGAGGTTGCGCAGGCCTACCGCAACTGCTGGCCCAGGTGGAGTTGCAGCCACGGCCGTGCGAGCTTTCTCGATCGCTTCTTCGAGAAACGCAAAGTCTTTGGTTTGTTCGTATTTCAGAACGAGATTCTTTGCAAGATTGCCCAAGAAGTCCGCATAGTTGGGATGGTCATATTGCGCGTTGGTGACAACCTGCCGTGCCGCCGCAATGCCTTCTTCGAGGCTATCAAGGTTGCCAGTAGCTTTATACCAAGAACCAAGCTTGCGCCCGAGGTTGTTTAGCCATTGCGAGTGATCCGTATGACTCTGTAACGACGCTGCGACTGCCCTTCTAGTCACGGATATGGACTGTTCCAAATCGTGCAAGGATCCTGTGGTCTCGAACCGCCGAAAAAGCATATTGCCGAGGTTGTTGAGTCGTGCGGCGCGATTGGGATGAGTGTCGGCTGTACTTGTGACCGCACGCTGAGCCATATCAACTGCCTCTTCTAAATCACTGACGGCTCCAGCGCACTCAAAGCGACGACTTAGCATAACGCACAAGATGCTCGATCGCACTGCGTAATGATCGCCGTCTCCGTCGCTCAGCTTTACAACAGTTTGTGCGCTCGCAACAGCCAGGTCAATGTCTTCCCTATTGCCAGTCAATTGGTATCTTTTGTAAGCCTCGGTTGCAATTGTCGTCAAACTGTCAATCACGTTATGATGGCCTGACTGCAAGAGCATCTCGTTCGCTGGTTGCTCAGGCCCACTGCTATTTTGAACGCGGGCCATTTTCCAGACGCTCAAGTGCCTCCAAGGATTCTGGGCTAGCTGTCACCAGATAATGGGAGGAGATTGTGAATGTAGATCGAGATGGTGGTCGTTGCTGTCTTGCCGTAATGTTACTGCGGACCGGAGAGACTGCCCGACATAGCGTTCCCACGGCAATTAAGTGAATGGATGAACTTGCGGCGCGCAGGTGCGTCCACAATAGGCTTACTGCATCCGATCGGTTGCGGTCAATCCAGAGCAGTGCTCAAAACCGTGGGGAAGCCCCACATCTAGATGGCACCTTTGAAGAGCAAATACGATACATAGCAAATGGTGAGTTCAAAGATCAACTTCCGATGTACTGTACTGTGCTATATTGAAGTGTATGTATGTATGCTGCCGATACGGTACAGTACTGTACAGCGCAGTACTGTACGATATGAAGGGGTTCACGGTCCAGGCCGTCAACCCGACGAGCGAAATGATGATCAGGGGCGTCGAGAGGTTGGTGTGAAGGACACGGTATGGGTGGATTGTTGGGAGTGGTGCGTGGTGGCGTGTAGCGAGATGGTGGGCAGCGAGGTGGTGGGTAGCATGGTTCTGACCGTTGGCAGGAACCCGCTCTGGCAGGCGACCGCCGCAAGAGCAGTCAATGGCGCTATCCAGCCGCCAATCCTGATATTCGGCATGCCTTGAGAACACCACAGTCACGACATGTACCGAGCCACAGACCCCGAGACACCTCAATTCTTCACGGTGACGATGCTCTCAGAACCTTCATCGGACACCGAAGCTAGCTCAAGCTCGGTGGGATGGATCCTTGCGGCACACCTGTAGCAACTTCTGCACCAAGCTGCAATTGTACTGTACAGTAGCCAACCCGGATATAACGCCCTCGGAGTCGGGCAAAGTGGGTTGGTGTAACGGTCTCAACTAAGTGTGTTGACAACTAGCTGAGCGACTGCAACGAGTATCCTAAAGCTAAGGAGAAAGGAAAGGAAGAAAAGAAAAGAAAAGAAGGTTGCAGAAAGAAACACGAGCTTTTGAGCGGAGCTCCGGAGCTGGTGTGGATCCCGGTCGAGAGCGGATCCGAGACCCACACGGGCCCAGCCCGTTACAGTTGGCATCTTGGCTGAGTCGTGTCTTGAGAGTGTCTTCGTCAACTCGGCGGGCATTTGCGGCCACCCAGCACTCTCTATCTGACTCCTTACTGTACTTGTCTCTCATTGTTCAGACTGTCGAGGGGTCACATTGAACTTATGGACCAAATTACTCAAGATCATCACAGCCAACGTGCGTCCCGCAGTCCCCAAGGCCGAGTTGGTGGGATGCCTCAGTATCCCCTCTTCAAATCTGCAATCTCCTATACAAGCGGTGTTACCGGCCCACACACTTGACGTATCCATTGCGAGTTCGTCAGCGTAGGTCTCAGCGCGGTGTATGTACCCGCCCAGGGTCGCTTGTCGGTCTGGTCGTCGGGCGCTTTGCATGTCTGCCGTCGTATAGACGGTCCAACATTGTTCTTGAAACGCGGCTGGGTGGTAGAGGTTAATTTGCGGGTGTACAGCTGTGAGCGGAACCGCCGTCCTCCTGCACACACTTCTTTTTGCAACACCCGACCCACTTTTGCTGGTGTCGCTGATGGCCGAGCTCCTAGAATAGTACAAAAGAGAGAGTATGGGGGAGGAAACCAGTTTCGCTCATAGCTGTAGTGATCGTGGTTCCAATTCAAAGGTGCTTCTGTCCGTATTTACTACTCCTGCTGGATCAGCCAGCCAGCGATCCCGCCTACCGTGCGTATAGCTCTCGGCGAGGGCATCGGCGATGTCGTCTGAGATTGGCTTGAAAGTGCATTCTTGCCCTTGACAATAGCATCAGTGACACTTTCCTTGCGTCGTATTTTGGAAACCGCTGCATCGAACCTGCAGCGACATTCGCATTCTAGCTCGAAGCCCAGTACACGCGACCCACCTTCTGCTGTCTGCATGATGTGCACGTCATGATCGTTCGTGAATAGGTTGATTCGCCGGCCGGAGACGCATATGCTGCACTGGATGAGCTATATCCATATCTTGTCATGTTTCTTGTCGTTGCAGGCACTTTCCAGGAATCCGGCTTCTGCAGAAGTTGGAACGTGAGATGATATTGAGACTCGGGACGAGCCTTCTTTGATCTAGGCTGATATGTCGACATGATGACTTGCTTCCTTATGAGTAGTGGCCCGGTGCCCTCCGTGCCCAGTAAGCTGGCGAGACGTTGGTCGCCGTGAAGAGTGCGAGTTCAATCGATAGCAAAGTGCAGCACCGGCCGCGGCTCAGGTAGTCCCTTCAACAGACGAGACAGTGTCCGTTGCAATAGCACAGCAGGGGCTTTGCCTTCGTGCGGTCGAGGCCTCATCAGAACTTGCCACGGCGTTGGGCGTGTCGCTGCGCATTTGCTTGCCCTTGTCTGGCAGCCAGAAGAGGCGCCTAGCTGACCCGCACACCATCTCGATTCGCTTCACACCATCTCGTTTCACTTCACACCATCGATTGCTCCACACCATCTCAATTGCTCCACACCATCTCAATTGCCACACCATCTCAATCGCTCCACACCATCTCAATTGCTCCACACCATCTCAATTGCTCCACACCATCTTGCTGCCCACCATCACGCATCCTGCTCTTTCCGCTGCGCACCACCTTACTTGGCTTCACACCACGTCACTTCGCTTCACACCCATTTGGCCTTGCCAGCATGCAGGAATGGGTTGAGCGCTAATTCTTACCGCTGACGGTCAGAACCACAACGCTTCTTGTCTTCAGAGGCCAGAACCTACCCCTGCTAAGTTGCGAAGTCGTGCGGCCGCGGAAGGGTCTATGAGCGACACCCCGCGTTGTCGGCCTGCTTTTGCGTTCGAGAGCCGCTACGGTTGTCGTTGCCCCATTACTGTACCGTCAAGGCAGCAACCGCCTAGAAACAAAACAACGATAACACCACGCTGAGCGCTGTTGTGGAACTCTCCGCTCATACAGTACATCCCCAGGTGGATGACCTCGCGAGCATCTACAGTACAAGTTGCTGTTCACATCGCCTCACAACTCCCTCAAGTCCAGCGCACGACATCGATTTGGTCGTCAGTTGGCCTGTCAAGTCGAGCTCTGACCAACTCACGCTTGGTAGCCTATCTCAGGTGAGCGATCTCCGCCACAATCGGCCCTGGGCTGCATGCGGCGCGACACAGTCTAACAGTACATCCAGATACGCCAGCGCCGCTGCCATCTTCGTGTTCGTCCACTGATAGCCGCAGCTCCCGATACTGCGAGTACCGCCGCGTTGACTGTTCCTCATTGCGATGCAGAAAAGCCAGCACAAGCAAACAATGAAACGACAACGCTCTCACGAAATGGAGTCACCCGAGGCAATTGGAAACTCATTCGTTTCGTCGCCGGGCACGGCGTCAGGTGACCACCGCGACCAGCCGCCGCAAACCCCTGCGTCGCAAAGGACCAACACGCCCGATCATGCGACCGCCGAGCGCTCGGCAACACCGCCCGAGCCGCCGAAGACAGTGACGACGTGGTCGCCGCCCAAGGCCCTCCCGAATCCTAGAGACCACGCGACAGACCAGTTGAATCAGATGGGTGATGAATACCTTCCGCGAGAGGTTGACGAATTTGGAGAGAAGAAGGTCATGGCCAACGGCCAACTTCTAGGCGGAAGACGCTACCGGTGTAGGACGTTTCTTGTCGCTAATCGAGGCGACAAACTTTTTATGCTGGCGACCGGATGCGCTAAAAAGCTAGGATACCGAGATTCTTATCTGCTATTCAACAAGAATCGGTCGTTGTTTAAGATCGTCGCCAGCCAAGTCGAGAAGGACGACCTCGTGCAGCGTGAGATCCTTCCATCCTCGTTCCGCTCCAGGCAGATCGCCATTGTGACGGCCCGATCCATGTTTCGACAGTTTGGCAGCCGCGTTATTGAGGATGGGCGCAGGGTCCGTGACGACTATTGGGAAACGCTGGCGCGCAAGCAGGGTTTCACCGAAGCCGATCCCGCGGGCGAAAAGCGACCAGGCTCCCAAAGCCGCGCCATGGCCGAGCCTACAAACACGCACTTGCCGTCCTCACCCCGCACAGAAGTTGCCTTCAGTACAGCCACCAAAACGCCATCGCAGCCTGATGCACCACGATCTCAGGTTGCAGGCACCACGGCCCACCGAAGAACACAGCAGCAACGCCCGGCTCGGTCGCGGCTTCGACGTATTCTAGTGGAGCCTACCCAAGGTATTGGAGCAACACCGGCAATGGAAGTTCAAGTCGACAGATCACTGGCCCGCTGTACCGCCCGGCCATGGACATGATCTCGACCGCACACGAAGCTCGGGTGCCGCCACCTGACCTTGTCGGGGTCAGTGGATATTCCAGTTGCCAGAGCGACACACCGTACGACCACATGCAAACAGATTGGCCGCACCGTCCAGAGCAGCCATCGGCCCCTGGCACAAATGAGCAGCAGCCTGCTGGCTCTGGCGACCACATCGCCACTGCCGGCCGTCCGCACATATCGGCATACACGACTGCCTCAATTGCTGCTACCCAGCCGCGCGTGCCTCCGACGCACCCTCCACAAGCGTTGAAGGAGAACCCGTATCAACAGTCTCTTCAGTCACACTACTATACCAATCAGCCCATATGGTCACAGACTCTAGGCCATAGCATTGGGGCTTACGCAACCCAGTACGAGTCGGTACACCAAGCCCAGTCACCTGCCTTTCACGTCCAGCAGCCAAGAGCTGGCCAAGACGAACCTACCGTGTCCTTTAACAGGCAGAATGGCTCCGGTTACGGCATGTACTTGGTGAACCAGACCCCTAGGGGCTACACACCGCACACAGGGCCAGGTTAAGGCTCGCAGACTCCATCGGCGAATGTATAAGAATTGCTATGGGCGGACAGCGCTCAGTACCAGGCAACGCTACGGAAGATGAGTCTTGACGCCCGTGCTTGAACTGGGCGGACACGCCAGCGCCCTCCGTACCTCTTGGCGAGATTGCTTGCATTCTCTAAAAATTATGCTGAGGGGCTTTGAGTTGCCTCGGCCATGTCAGAGTGTATGGGCACTGCCTTCCACAATGATGCGACGTCTTACCGCCGTGTCAAGTCTGTCTGCCATTGCGCCGCTCACACTGACTACCTCGCTAGACCTCACAGTGAAAGGGCGGTGCTGACAGAGAGAGTCACTCTATAACTGCCATTTAGCACCGCGACGTATTCCACCTCGGATGCGCTGCCTTGCAATACCCCGCCTGGCCCGTATAAGGCTGTACGATTCCCCCCAACGGCACATACCTAGACAGACTGTGGCGAATGTCGACGCCATCGTAGGAAACAACATGACAGACGTTTGCGAATGTCTGCGGATCCCGAGGCATTGGACGGCCAGGTACTGACAGGTAGTTGAAGCCATGTTCGTCGACAACGTTTCTTGGTGCAATTTCTTCGTGACCCACGTACATGACATTCTATACAAGGAGGCACTTGTCTGGCATGCAGGGTTGTTTTCCTATAGTATGACCTGGGGAAAGATCTTGTCATTTTACACGCTGGCCTAGAAGCGGCCGTAGCGCTCCAACAGACGCTTGAACCCCCCTGGCCGCACTTCGGTTTGCGACAAACGCCGGATGGCGGACGACTGGGCGGTAATGTGCACGGTCATGGACGATGTGAACAATGGCGGTCGCCTTCATGGCCGGGGCCTTCTACGTCCCATCTGTGGACGGAGATGCCACCCCTCCATCTACCCAAGTGCCTTGGGACGGGTCTCTTGTTTATTACGTCGCCACGAAGCCCGACAAAACATGTATCTAATCTCGTAGGGTGTTGACTGACACCACTTCATGCTCGGTCTTTGTCGCTGTCGGTGGTGTTGTTCGACGTACACGGCTCGCCTACTTGGCGCTGACAATTGAGCATTGCGTGCGACGTGGGGTCATTCTTTAGTCGAAGCGCCCGAACAGTTCGCAGGCTATGATGCACTCCGACGTCGTCTTCCGGCACGAGACGGGCACTACGGTACCGGTAGGCGACGCCGGAACTGCGTAGACCGCATCGTCCTTTGACGTTGGGGGCGTGGTGGCAGACGTAGTGAAGCCGAAGCCTTGCTTATGCCGGCCACCGCCAGTTAGTTAGTTGTTCATCGACACGGGTGAAAAGCGTCCGTGCAGGGCAGTGGGAGTTCTTGCTCGGGCGTCATGGATGCCATCACTAGTAACTCTGTGATTCGACCTGAGTGCGATGAAACTTGCAGAGAGTTCGGGGGAACTGGGTAGCGAGCACGAAGAACCAGAGCGATTTCTGGATCTCCATCCCTTACGCAGCCCTTGTAGCCTGAGTGGTGTGGTGCATGTAGGCTTGCAGGATGAGTGGTGTGCAGCCAAATCGGCTTCCAGGACAAGTGGTGTGGAGCTCGCAGGGCTTGTGGTGTGAAGCATGTAGGCTTGCAGGATGTGTGGTGTGAAGCTCGCAGGACGTGTGTGGTGAAGCCTGCAGGCTTGCAGGATGTGTGGTGTGAAGCTCGCAGGACAAGTGGTGTGAAGCATGAAGGCTTGCAGGACGAGTGGTGTGAAACAAAATCGGCTTCCACTTCGAGTGGTGTGAGGCTTGCAGGATGAATGGTGTGAAGCATGTAGGCTGGCAGGATGTGTGGTGTGAAGCTCGCAGGATGAGTGGTGTGCAGCCAGATCGGCTTTCAGGACAAGTGGTGTGGAGCTCGCAGGACGTGTGGTGTGAAGCTTGTAGGCTTGCATGACGCGTGGTGTGAAGCATGCAGACTTGCAGGATGTGTGGTGTGAAACTCCCAGGCCGTGTGGTGTGAAGAATGCAGGCTTGCAGAACGTGTGGTGTGAAGCTCGCAGGATGTGTGGTGTGAAGCTTGTGGGCTTGCAGGACATGTGGTGTGAAGCAAAATCGGCTTGCAGGACGTGTGGTGTGAAGCTCGCAGGATATGTGGTGTGAAGCAAAAACAGCTTCCAGGACGTGTGGTGTGAAGCTCGCAGGACGCGTGGTGTGAAGCATGCAGGCTCGCAGATGTGTGGTGTGAAGCTCGCAGGACGTGTGGTGTGAAGAAAAGTCGGCTTGCAGGATGTGTGGTGTGAAGCTCGCATGATGAGCGGTGTGAAGCATGCAGGCTTGCGGGCCGCGTGGTGTGAAGCAAAGTCGGCTTGTAGGAAGCGTGGTGTGAAGCTCGCAGGACAAGTGGTGTGAAGCATGAAGGCTTGCAGTACGTGTGGTGTGAAGCAAAATCGGCTTCCAGGACATGTGGTGTGAAGCATGTTGGCTTCCAGGACGTGTGGAGTGCAGCTCACAGGACGTGTGGTGTGAAGCACGGGATGCGAATGGGGGCAGAGGAATGCGAAGGAGGCAAAGAAGGATTGCAGCCGTTTCTGGATCGCCGTAACGCCGACCTGTTGCAGATTGCCCAGGACATGGGGTAAGGCTAGGGTGAGGACAGGGGTGCAGACAAGGATCCGTGTCCCCTGCCCCTCAGCCCACCACCCGCTTCTTCGCTTCACACCATCAACTTTCACCCCGCGACTCTCCACACCATCGCACTAGACATCCCTGTTGACGTTGCCTGCAACGCTGACATCCTCGTCTGAGCGCCGACAATGGCTCGTCTGGGGGAGGTCCTGAAGTCGGCGGGAGTCAATCCGCAACTTGGCCGTCCCCCATTCCATCGTTGAAGCCTGCAGCAGTGTGCGGAGGACCCGAAACTACCTCATATGAGAATGCAGTAGATGTGGCCGCGGAAGGGTCTAGGAACGACCCCCCGAACCCTCTATGTCCAGTCTGTTCCCTCAATTTCCCCCGTCGCGCACCTTCACTGGACTTCACTCTCAGTCTGCGAAAAAGCAATGTTGAACAATAAGTAATTGACCAGCCACGATAGCATCTACCACCAACATTCGCCCTTCGTATTTTCCTTTATCGAGGCACTGCGGTCTGAAGTTCTAATCTATAACTCACTACGTCTTTCAATGTATGGCATTTATCCGAGGCCTTACTGACGATGCATACCCACCTAGGGAAAGCAGATCTTGACTGTAGCAGTCGGTCACGAATAATCTACCGAGCGACGATGACGTCCGAAGAGCACCGAGAGAAGCCTTCCCGCAACCTTGCCACCAACTCCCGAAGCAACTCCATTTCTACCCGTATGAGCTACGGCACGTCGTTGACCACATAAACAAGAGTACGCTGGCTCATTGGACTCTAAAGAGGGCCCGCAAACATGCTAGCTGTACTCTCGGGCACCAGCTTTGCCCGATGTGGTTCTACTACCCTAGTGGAGAAGATTCGTTGCTGCAGCCCGCACCCATATCTCTGGGTAGCGGCGCGTGTGGCAAAGTTCCAGATCAAAGTTCAACGTTCACACCCTATCACGTGACTGATGAAAATGGCTCGCACACTATGATGCTCGTTGGACAAGTTCATGTATTTCCGCATGTTGAAGCGTATGAGGATATTGGATGGGGAGAGATGAAGAGTCGCAGTCGAGGACAAGCAACTGCACGACGCCGCGATGCGCACTAGGCCGACACTCTAGAGACGCATATTTCGCTTGTGTACTTGGCGATGTCAATGCCATCCCGCAGCTCGGGAAAACTAGGGCGACAGCGAAGGCGGAACGGAGGCATCCCCGCAAACGGAAGCTAAATTACTCTACACATCTCTTTCATCCTGCCGCATTGGGACATCGATGCTGCGCAGCTACGGAAGGCGAAGGAAACACTTCCATTTCCCAAGAGATCTTTGCACGGGTTTGAGTTCTTTGTTTCAACAGCCGTGCGGCCCGGCGGCCCGGTTGTCGACCAACAGCATTCAAAATTGGCCAATGAAAACTTGTCTTGTGCCGCCCGCCCCGCTCGTCAGGCATACAATCTCACGGCCCAAGTGCTCTACTTTCCACTCACTTCCCTGCAGCCCTGAGGTGGGGCGTCTACTCTCCATAAAATGGGCCTAAAACTTCATGGACGTAACCGTGGCTTCCATTGAAAGCGTGATGCATCTGGGCCAGCTAGCCGCCTGCGACCCATGCTAACCTGGCCGGATTACCTAATATCTCCCAGCCCACCTCAGTCCCCAAGTCACTTAAACCCTTCCGGCCCGGCTGCCACGAGCGTTGTCATCATCACATGACGATTCAGCCTTCCGCCTTTTCGTTCTGTTATGGCTACTTCAACATGATTTTATGCGCCTATAGCAGTTACCGGGCGACAGTAAGAGCGCTGATATTTCTCGTGGTTCTACTATTGTTTCTCTCGCAGTCATACAATCGATTCAGCGACGGTTTCACCGGTGTTCAGCCGCCTTCGGATCCCCGAATCTGGTCTCCGCACATACGTTCCGACTTGCCTGCCGATTATTTACTCACCAGCTCCTCAGAGACACTCTGGTGCCAGGCTAGATTTGGCACGAGGTACCTCGAAAATGCCCGGAACTTTTCGGTTTCTTTTTGCAGTCAAGAATCAGCGTCGCGCCTCACCTGCTTCCTATCCAGCACCGCCGCTAGCGAGTCTGTGCGCGTTGATGCCATGTGCTACGGACACCGTGCTACCTTCGACGAATCGCTACACCAATTCCGTTTGGGATGCGATATTAGGCCGCTCACACCAGATGAGGCGGCAAGGGGAGTGCCCGTTGTACCCGACAATCTACCACGGTATTGGTACGAAACTGGCCCTGGAGCCATCATGAACGAGGCGGTTATCCTGGACAAGGCAGCGTCTTCGGAGCGGTCAAAAATAACGACAATCCTCTTAAAGCGCGAGGGCATGGGCAACTTATGGCACTCACTTATGGAGATTATGAGTCTTACTTGGAGCCTCGACGTGCTTCAAATGAGCATTGACGCCCAAACTGGGGAACCGTTCATTACGCCAAAACATGGGGCTACGACGCAGATTGTTCTAGCAGATCAACACGAAGATGGCCCATTTATTGAATTGTGGAAGCTCTTCGCAAAAATGCCGATCCGCCGCATACACGAGCTCAACGCCTCGGAGCCTGTGTCAGACATCATCATCCCCTTTGCCGGAGGCAGCAACACCCTGTGGCAAGGGGACTGGGAAGACTTGCTGTGCCGTGAATCATCCCTGATAAAGACATTCGTTTCCCGCGCCCTTACCCTCTACAACGTGGCCACATCTGCCAAAGACGACGACAGCGTTGTCGTAACATATATTCGTCGCACAAACACCCGAAAGCTCTTGGATGAGGACATGCACATGGAAGCTATCAGAAAGGCAATCCCCCATATCAAGCTTAGTGTGGTTGAGTTCGCTACCATTCCATTTGCCGAACAGCTCAAGATCGTTCGAGGGACAGACTTGCTAGTAGGAGTCCACGGTGCAGGCCTCACCCACCTAATGTTCCTCCAACCCGGATCAGCTGTTCTCGAACTACTACCTGAGGGCTTGCAGCACAAGGGATTTCGCAACCTTTCGCAGATGCTGGGCATTGTCTACTTCCGTACTCACATCAAAATGCACGGAGATGCCTCGGGTGATGACCAGTGGCAATTTGATGCTGTTGAAGTTGACCAACATCAGCTATTAGATCTGATCAACTACGGGGTAAAAAGCCTGTATAACACCGGCAAGAAAAGCTATGACATACTCTGAAGCAACTTGTAAGCAGGAGTACAGAAGACGGGGATTTTCATATGACGTTCGGCGTTTTGGCAGGAACTATCAAAGTGCTTTCTTGTAATGAGCGGTAGTAATTACACGGCGATGAAGCAACAGCGGGACAGACCAGGCCCATAGTCCGACAAGCTGACGAGCCAATTGTGCAAGACACTACGTCGGTTGGTCCATCGTTGAGCTTATCAAGTGTACCAGTTCAGTTCAAGTTTGAGTAAGTTCCCTGGCAGTTCATAACAAATAATCAAGTTACACCCCTGAATCGATTACAGCACTGGCTCGGCGGTCAAAGCACGGCAGCGGATGACATGAACACCTGTGAACTGTAATTCGGCAGCAGCAGCAATCTCCAGAACGGTTCGCAAATGACGGTTGACAGTACCGCTGTTGCCGCAGCGGAGAGCAAAGAAAAGGCGTCGGCTGTCTTCGCGCTCACCAGAGGTGAGATAGCATCTCGTGTAAGGCGGAGTTTCTAGTCGTCGCAGCCCGACGTATAAGCACCGACCCGCGGCGTCTGAACAGGCAGATGAACGACAGATGGCTCTCATGATGCGGATGATTTGAGATCTGGGGGTAGTCGAGACTGGCAGTAGGAACACACCGGCTCTAAGGCCGTTTGGGTGTCAAGGCGGCGAGCGAGCATTTGAGGCTCTTCGGAATTTTGACGGCTGTTGCGTAGCCTCCGATCACATCCCCTCGATTTGTAGTCAATAAAGAAGTCGAGCAGACTAACCCGGTCAATACCCGCTTTCGTGGCGCAATTGCTCGTCTGACAGTGTACCAAGATCACGTTGATGAGCAGCGACTTCACAGTCGCCCTCTCTAATCGTGACATCTGTTTTTTTGTTTGATATAAATTTTATGCTTATTTGTTTGATTTGGTTGACAGTTTGTTTGAAGCGATTGATTGCGGCGCTGCTCAACGGGAAGCTTTCTGACTCTGACGGGAGGCCTTGGTGTGATTGCGGAATTCGCGACGGCGGAGGATGCAAACCGAATTATCGACGAAGGACCATCGGTGAAGTGATTGAGTTGGCTGACAGCCGACGCGATGCCTATTGCTAGGAAATACTACACTTTATCCTGACTGGTTGCACGAGTCAACTCGAACGATCTGTCTCCTTGCCGTGGATCTGAACTTTGACTCCCGTGGTCGCTGCTCAGAGACGAGACGAGTGCCGCTATTCAATCGGTGCAGCGCGACTAGCAAGTTCGGCTCTTCGTCTCAGTCAATGGGACCAGCGTACTCTTCTTTATAGGGAACGGCGAGCCGCAGCATACACCTCGTCGGCGTGGAGGTGTAGTTGCCTCACGAGTCGAAGGCAAGGTTGCGGCAAGCCCTCCCTGGGTAGCCTTTGTATGTCATCGTCGCTCGGTGGTTCAATCGTGACCGGCCGTCCACGATCTTGGTGGCAAGCTCGTGAGGGTATCTGGAGACTGCGTCCTTTCCCTAGCTAAGTACGAACCGTCAGTGCTTCGGCTAAATGCCATACGTTGAGAGTCATGGCGAATGGCAAGCTAACACTTTGGTCGACAACTTGGTCGGCATTCTGCGCGCAATACTGCGCCGCGGTTCAAGAATCAATGTAGGGCACAACTCGGACGGCGCTTTGTTCAGAATGATACGAATAGCGAATGTTCGTGGTAGATGCTGTCTTGACTGGCCAACTACTCACCGCCGCGGGCGTCACCGACTGGCAGCATAACTTGGGGTACTTTCTGTTCAACGTTGCTTCTTCGCAGACTGAGAGTGAAGTACGGTGCAGGTGGGCGACGGGAGAAGCTGAGAGAGCAGACTGGACAGAGAGGGTCTGGGGCGTCGGTCCTAGACCCTTCCGCGGCCGTTTCTACCTAATTCTTATGTGACGCAAGTTTCGGCTCCTCGACACACTGCAGCGGCTTGTACGATGGAAGATGGACGGCCAAGCTGCGGATTGACTCTCCTGCCCACTCAGAAGAGCGATTGTCGGCGCTCAGACGAGGCTGTCAGCGTTGCAGGCAAGCGTGAACAGGGGTGTCTAGTGCGATGGTGTGGAGAATCGCGAGGTGAAGGTTGATGGTGTGAAGCAAAGAAGCTGCTGGAGGGCTGAATGACAGGGGGCCCGGATCCTTGTCTGACCCCCTGTCCTGGGAAATGTGCAACAAATCGTCGTTAACGGCGATCCAGAAACGGCTGCAATCCTTATTTGTCTCCTGCCACATTCCATTCCGGGGCGGTAGGGGAAGCCAGGATGAGGCCCGCCCAACGATTACTGCGACTCACCACAATTCCTGCAAGCCGATTTTGCTACCACTCGACCTGCGAGCTTCACACCACGCTTCCTGCAAGCCTTCATGCTTCACACCACTCGTCCTGGAAGCCGATTTTGCTGCTCACCACTCATCCTGCAAGCCTACATGCTTCACACCTCTCGTCCTGCGAGCTTCACACCACATATCCGGCAAGCCTGCATGCTTCACACCATTCGTCCTGTGAGCTTCACACCACACATTCTGGAAGCCGATTTTGCTTCACACCACTCATCCTGCGAGCTTCACACCACACATCCTGCAAGCCTACATGCTTCACACCACATGCCCTGGAAGCTGTACACCACCCGTCGTGCAAGCCGACTTGCTTCACACCACACGTTCTGCAAGCCTGCATGCTTCACACCACACGTCCTGCGAGCTTCACACCGCACATTCTGGAAGCCGATTTTGCTTCACACCACTCGTCCTGCAAGCCGAGTTGCTTCACACCACAGATCCTGCAAGCCGAGTTGCTTCACACCACAGATCCTGCAAGCCGAGTTGCTTCACACCCTCCGTCACACTGCACGTCCTGAAGTCTTCATGCTTCACACCCCTCGTCCTGCGAGCTTCATATCACTCGTCCTGGACGCAAATTTGGTTGCACACCACACGTCTTGCAAGCCCATTCTGTTTCACACCACGCGTCCTGCGAGCTTAACACCACACGTCCTGCAATCCGACTTTGCTCCACACCACTTGTCCTGGAAGCCGATTTCGCTTCAAACCACAAGTCCTGCAAGCCTGCATGCCTCACACCACACGTTCTGCGAGCTTCACACCACATGTCCTGCAAGGTCAGCATAGAGGGCCAGAGTCAGTTCTGGATATCTTGTCACATGGTAAGGTGTCCCCGCCACGGTGCATTACGCGACCATCTGCCAACACCCTCTTACCGTCCCCTGCCGAAACCACTTTTTGATGACGGCGCCCTCCTTTGAGGCACTGGCAACACCCAATTTTTTTGACAACACCCTCTTCTCATTCCCTGCAGACACAACCTTCGAGCAACACTCGCGTCCAGGCTGCTGACGACACCGCCTTCTCCTGGTGACTCCACCTTGTGATGGCACCGTCTTTTCGTCCCTTGGCGACACCATCTTTCACAACGCCCTCTTCTGGTCCCTGGAGACACTACCCTTTCCCTTTCCCTGGCGACACCCACCTCTGGCGACACCTTCTTCTCGTCGCCTCCTGACACCCATTTGTGATAACACCAATTCGATGTCCCCTGTTGACACCTACTCCTGGCGACACCCTCTTTTTCCCCTGGCGACACCACCTTTCGTCAACACCACTTTCTCGGACCCTGGCAACACCCTCTTCGCACGACACCCTCTTCGCACGACACCCTCTTCGCACGACACCCTCTTCGCACGACACCCTCTTCGCACGACACCCTCTTCCCACGACACCCTCTTCCCACGACACCCTCTTCCCACGACACCCTCTTCCCACGACACCCTCTTCCCACGACACCCTCTTCCCACGACACCCTCTTCCCACGACACCCTCTTCGGACAAGAAGCACACCACTTTGCTGAGCATCCACGCGCTGCTTGCACAGCCAAATCCAGCATCGCGACGGATTTGACACCAGGCCCCGGAGAGTGGGGTGGCCTTCTACTTCGATGGCGCCCCGCGGCAGAGCCGTAGCCACTGTTGAGACCCGCCTCACCTTGCGTGGCACAAAGCCAGAATCCGACGAAGTGATGCAGTTGGCCTGAGCCACTATCTTATTGCCGGATTTTGCCCCTTGGCATTGACTTTGCCCTCGGTCGTTGGGCAGCCGAGTTTTCACGTAAGCTGATAGACGTCACTGGTGAGATTTCGCCGGCATCGCGCTTTGACGCAATGCGAGCCTTTCTAGAACCAAGATATCGAGGCCGACAAATAATTGCAGATACAGTACTGTACAGTATCGAAACCATGCCTACGGTGACAAGTTTTGGATTCGCAAAGGCATTCTTGTCCGGTTTGAAAAGGCCTTGCTGGCAGGCGTTTGCAGCAGTCCTGTGACGGCGGTCGGGAACTTCGAACTTTGAACTAGAACTTTGATCTAGAACTTTGAACTTTGAACCGGAACTTTGACGTGAGTGATTGTACCCATAAATGCGTGGGGTCTGCAATGACAAGCGTTGTCCACCATTGCGACCGAACTTCAATAGGTACTGGTAGAACCAGCCTGGCTACGCCACTTTCTGACTATTGTACCTCGTACCATCTTTGAGACGGTAGACTTCTGTAAGGCAGTATAGTACAGATAGGTCATAAACGGCCAGTTCCAAATCCAGCACCAAAACCTGTGAATAATATTCGTACCCCTTCGGCGCTAGGCATCTTGTCTCCTCGCTACTTGCGGCCTGTCAATGAGATCAGTAAGGGAGGTACTCAGGCCATTGAATGCAGAATGAGTTGCAATATTCACGCTCTGTGTAGCGATCTTGAGTGCGCCGCCAACGTCGAGAACTCCCTAATGAAGAAGAGCTGGTGGTCACGCATTTTCCGATCACTGAAATGGCTTGACATGGTGCTGGCAGCCGGTCTCATTCCATTCCTGGTTGGTCGCGATCTGGTATACAAGAAGAGCAGTTTGGCTGTATTGGCCCTTTTATTTACCCGCAAAAAACGGACGACGCCAAAGACGTTGACAGAAATACTCGGCTCATACTATTGTGAAGTTTTCAAAGGATATCTAAGAGACGACTGTACCGAAAAGGCACCGGGGGTGTTTTATGTAAAAAACGAACACATTCTTTTATACACCAGTATTATTAGCAGCGAACTCAAGGAGAAAGAGGGAGATGAGCTTGTGCCTAGATTTCTGCACGACTGGAGCCGACTATGCGTGCTTTCATCCGTCAACTCACAGCCCCAATTCGGAGACGTGTCTGCGGCAACTGGGGAAGCACGCGATGAGGAACTGAGTAGTTTAGAAAACTCGAACGCAGTACACCACAGCCTTAACGACAGCATATACCGAAGCTACCTACAGTGTCTTTCTCAACCAGACAACGTACCTGAAAATTCAGAGAGCATAGCCGACAGGGTAAAAAAGAAAATAACTTTATCCTCTGCTGCGACCTGTTACGCCGATAAAGAAAAAGAAGTCCAGAGAATTACAGTAGTACATCGCCGAAGTGGTCTAATCTTCCATCTCCCTAAGGGCTTCGGTATCACATCCATATGGCAGGCAGACATAGGAAATGTACGTAATATAAACATAGATGAGACTATTGGAGCTGATGACAACCGCAGATCAAGCTTTTTGAAAGAACCATGAAACTTCCCGCCGAGCTTCAAGCAATGATCAACGATTTCCTTGGGGTGGCTGATCCGCTCTCTCTGTTGCTGGGCATGCACAAAAACTTCGCCATTCCGCTGGATCTCATAAAGAAGCAGAATGAGGGCTGGATTTTGGAGCAGTTTAGATCGCTATTCCGGGACGACAAATGGCTTAAGCACGTATGCAAAGACGGTTTCAATCCAGTACTGATCGGAGACTTCCGATCTAACGGTTACGTCGTCTTGCATCTAGCAAGAAATTGTCGGTTCGAACCTCCGAACGGCGACAACTCCGCCTTCGGCGCGGCCTACGACGAGGCCTTCGGCGCGGCCTACGACGCGGCCTTCGGCGCGGCCTACGACGCCCTCTACTGCACGTACCTAGATAGGCTCTATAAGAGGATAGATCCACGTCTTCTCATAGCTTCACTACGCTCGGCTGACATTGATGTCGGTACCCTCCAAGTCACTTTTCCTGACCGCACTCTAAGCATAGCTCCACTGCTTGAAATCGGAACGAGGATTCTTGTGCCAGACGTGACCAAGATCTTTACTGGATACAACAAAGATGGATGTTACAAAAATGGAATACCCAAGACCACTAGTATCGCCTACTATGAAAGGCCTAAATTGATACATAGCGTACACATCGGGAGAGAGTTGGGGAGCACCCCCGTACCTGATCCAGTCGGATATCGACCATTGCATATCCCGGGGTACAGATCGGTATACTTCGAAGGTACTTTTCCCATCGAGGAGGCTGAACGGAAAGAAAGAGGTGGTCCTCTGGCGACGTACGAAGGCACACTCATAGGCAAATTCAAAATCCAGGAAGCCCTCGCTGTTGCGACCAGTCGGTAGAGCTGGGTGCACATCAATTGGTGAAGGAGTCGTGTACTTTCATCAGCACCAGATTAGGATCATCCGTCAAGTTGGGAATGGTATATTCGCTGGGTGGCGACAAAGGCGGCCTGACGTTGCTACGAATAGTAATAGAATAGTGGAGTCTCGACAATGTCATGGCCAAAGAGCCCGCTGTCGCGAACATCCATTCTTTGCGCTGGCTAATTCCTCGCCGTTGTTCCGTCTTGTTGCGTAGTCGATGGGGGTCTCCTTGACCGGCCCTCGATGCGTGCACTTCTCCGCGGCCGCACTGCAGTACCATCAAATGAGCCGCCAGCCGCGATCGGCACCACTTGATGTTGAACCAGGCTCCGAGCCTGAGCCGTGCTTGTGCTCGACTTGCGCAATTTTGTCTGACGCGGCTTGCCAGCGTCACCACAGCCGCCGCTATCCATCTGCACGTCGTTGGGGGTATCTGGACCACGTTTCCGTTTCGATCGTTTGGGCTCGTTCGGCGGTCGCTTTGGCAACGTGGACGATACCGCATCCACCTGCGACTTTGCTGCAGGAACCGTCAGTAAGGCGTTGCGTTGGCCAAGAAGCACGAACCAGTTGACAGTCGTTCATTACCACCGCCGTCAGGCCCAAGGGACGCCAGGAATTGCACCAAAGCATCCAGGCTCGAGTACTGGGTCCATCGCAAGAGATTTCGATATTGTGATGCACTGAGGGTTTGGCTCCCATGTGCAAGGGCAGCACACGTTTGGCCGTGGGCTAAGGTGATTTCCTTTTCCCGTCTCGCTTTTCTCTCACCGAGAAGGCGCAGAAATTCGTCTTTACTGCCTGTTTTTGTCTCCCGCACGAGCTCAACCACGTCCCGATAGAAGGAGGGCAGGTCCTGCAGGAAGATGGTGGCTGTATTGTACTTCTTGTAGAGAAAGCCGCAAAGATCTTCTTCCTCCAAATCAACCTCCCACCAAGGCCATTCGAGTGTGTTTTGCCGGTCGGGTTTGGGGAGGGGGGGCCAAGACATGGCGACGATGAGATGGGACAGACGCGGAGGTAGTGTTTGGCGGAGATGACGCGACTCTCGTGGCTGGGTGGGACAGGCTGGGATCGCACCGTGCAAGTTTACGCAACAGACACTGTCTTGTGTGGGGCGTCGCGATCTCCCGTAGCGCCCGTCGCGAGCCCTCTGCCCCTGGGCGCGTAGAGCCTTGCGTTGGCAGCGAACCATACCGCCCTGATTTGCGTTGTTCGAAACCGCGCCTCCGCCTCGATCTGTCGCGGCAACCGCTGCGTATCATTAAAATGGCTTCGACCGGCTCCTCTCGGCCGCCACGAAGTGGAAGCACTTCGTTCCACACTGATGGCGCCCCCTCAAGACACTATGGACGACAGTGGCAGCACGACGAACGAGCACTCCAGCGGCTTCATTGAAGCTATTCAGGCAAAGCTGAAAGAGGGGCAGGAGCAAGACCTATCAGTGCGGGACTCGTTGGAAAGTTTACCACTTAACGAAGCTCCGATTGATACACGAATAGTCATCAGCTTCCGCGACGCGTCGCGGGCGATGGACTGCGACGATCTCCGTCCGTGGCCGACAGACAAGGACATCTTCACGGTGCAGCAAACACCCGAGAGCACCGGCCCTGTGTTGCGACAAGATCACGAACCGCTATGCTACTTCTATTTCGACCCCGTCACCGATCACATAACACTTTCTCATAAATGCAAAGGGCCCGTCGAGGTCGTCGACCTGGCCGCGGGCGAGCGACGCGGCGTCCCTCCTCGACAGTGCGCGGGGATCCGCCCAGGCTGCTGGCGCGTATATGGTCCGCGAGGGCGAGGCCTTGTTCCGGAAGTGCTTCTTGACTTTCGGTTGCTCCCAAGACCGTACGCAACGACGATCATGGAGCGTGGCGGATCGGGTAGTAAGCGAAAGTTTGTACGCGTTCATCCTCTACGCCTCGCTACCACGGGTTCATTGCACATAATAGGAGCTCATTACTGACCGCACTCTGCAAGACGCGATCTGTTCAACATGTTCCGCGCGGCCATATACATCCTGTGGAGCAGCTTTCACTCGGGCAGACTCTCTCTATTAGGCCCAGATCCGGCTCGGCAAGTGGGCATCCCGACGCGGCATATACTCTGAAGCATATGCGCACTGCAGCAGTGAAGCAGACAGCTTGTGTCGTCATCGGTCATCATTCTAAACTGGGCCGTGTTCCCATCAAGGTGGTACGCCGTGAACATAAGAGTGACTCCCGCGTTATTCCTTCAATTGCCCGCCACTGGGCAGACGAGAAGCGCTTTCTTGAGCGTCTTCACCACGTACGTGAGCACCAAAGCACGAGGTCCTTACATAAAGTGCGTTCTGACAAGCGCCCAGCCGTGCATCGTGGAGCTGCTGGGCGCGGACGCGCGCTTGTACGCACTCTACCTCAAGGTTCTTCCAGGCAAAGATCTCTCGCAATGGGTAGACACGGGCCACTTCTTTACCTGCGGCAGTGAAGGCGACGCAAACAGAACGATTCTCCGAATATCCTGCCAGATGACATCAGCAGTGGCGTTTCTCCACAAACAAGCTCGAATTGTGCACAACGACATCAAGCCTGCGAACATAGTTGCTCATCTTCCTCGAGGGACAAAGCTCGTGGATGCGAAGCTCATAGACTTCGGGCACGCGTCGGTGGTGGAGGCGGCAGATTGCCCGGGAGGGACACCGTGGTACATGCCGTTCGACGCCCCGAACGACCAGGGCCCCGCAAGAGATTGCTGGGCTCTCGGGGTGACCCTTCTCTTCGTCATGCGGGCAATACCGTTACCTGAGAAGACACAGCCGGTGTGGAGGATCGACCAGGTCCTACACGACGACATCCAGGCCCAGCTGATGCGGGATTGGCTCGCAAGCATCCAGGATCGAAGGAAGGAACTTGGGGACGGAGACATCGAGTCCTTTGTGCACGAGCTGCTCAGTCCGGACGCGGAAGAGCGATGCCGCTATCTGCGTCGCCTGGCGAGAACACTTCCCTTGGGGTCGCTCACTTGATGTATAGACATCGAATTACTCTGTTAGGTTGACGACACGTGAGCACACTCGTCGCGTGCAGCGCGGCAAGTTTCAGGAGGAAGGAGCTTTCAAGTGTGTCGAATCTGCGGATGAGTCACTACCAATCATTCACTCTTATGCTTCGCAGCTATGTTGGAGCGGAATAGGCCACTCGACTAGGGTCTGGCTCAGCCGGCTCCCCACCATTTCAACTGGCGGGTGCCCAGTAGCCACAGAACCTCAAGCATGGCCAGGCTACCTGCGACGATGGGAACAATGGGAACATCCCAACGTAGCTCGGCTTCGATGCTCGTCCTATTGCGTACATTAAAGGCGTACGCCATTGCAATATATGAGATGTGGTTGATACGCTACTTGACTATAATTATCTAGCGCGGCCCTGTTGCAAGATATTCGTCATCTGGGAGTAGAGTCGCTCGTCTTCACGATCCCAGGGCTTATCTCCTGGAAACACGACCTTGCGCAGCTTGTTCAACACCGGAATAAGCGGCGCGTAGTATTCTGTGACGTTGTCGGATGTTGTTTTGAGGAAGATTGCTTCCTTCGCCACAACACCAAGTTTCATACCAGCCAGCTCCTCTGTGTCGACGTAGTTCCATTTCTCAAACCTTGTAACGACTCTGCTCTTGGCGGGCCCGTCATAGTGAATACATATCCAGAATAGAACCCAGAAAAATGATTCGAGATCATGCATAAAGGAGTGCTCCTCACCTAGAAGAGCTCCGATTGCCATGAAGGCTCTTGTGCCGGTCTTGCCTCTGGCACCGGACGACTCCACCCGGGTAGTCCTGATAGCAAGGTCAAGATCAATCAGAAATGCCCGCAAGGACGGATTCTGCTCCTCTTCGTTGATCATCAGATTGTTGACGGAAATGTCTCGGTGAAGAAAACCAGCTTTATATAAGGACTGGTGACCATCTATGCAGTGTTCCAACGCGACAAGTAACTTGGAGTGAGTGCTTGCACTGTATATCGGCTTCCCATAATCGCGAATGATGACTCGCCTGTGCACACGGTTTGTTTGTGTATCAACGCCCGCCTTGAGTGAAGATGTTGAACAACATCGCTTACTCGGCGGCAGACTTGAGCCCGTCTCACTGGATGGTCGCTTCGCACCAGCGCTGGTGCTTCGTCCTTGGCGAGGAGCCATGGCTGCACTCACGCTTGAAGATTGCATCCCAATCCCCGGTCGATGATTCGTAGCTTTTGTGATATCCAGTCCTCTTCGAACATTTTGCCTAATGTCATCCTCGGCATCTCGGATACGAACTGTCATATGGTGATAGTAACGGGCCACATGAGCCACGCCTTTGTGTGTTGCCTCTCGGAGGAGCTCGCCTTCTTCGTCCCGATCTGTGTATTGCCATGAGTCCTTGATAACAAGGAGCGTCTGCGGATCCCCCTCGGGATGCGCCTTCCAACAAGTTGTCGCCCGCCCGGCAACGCAACGAGCTCGCTGCATGACCTCGTCAATGACTAAACGCTCTTTCACGTCGTTTCTTTCGATCTCGATATATTGCCGGTCGCCCGAAGTGACGATGGTGGGATCAAACCCAAGCAACTCTTCGTTCATCCGCAAAAATCCCAGTATTGTGGTCACGAATTGTAACGCCCCGTCTTCCTTGTTAATGTCGAATCGTTCGGAGGCGATCCCGCCTAGTCGGTCGAACTCCCATACCCTCATTAGGGATCCGCAGAGAGTGAATCCCAAGACGAAGCGTCGAGTGTCTTGAGCAGCAAGAACCTCTCTCGCATACCTCGCAAGGTCAATCCAGGCAGTCGACGATGTGTCTGCTTTTGGGTTTCTTTTTAGCTCGCCAGCAACGAGAATGTGCGACCAACGATATCTCGAATCCGCGGCGTCGGGTTTAAATTTGATGTTGTCACTGATGAAGCCGATGTCCATGCTGCGCTTGCTTGTGGACCCTTCCAGTGGGATCTTTGGCTGCGCCAACAGTTTTCTCTGAGCTGACGGACTTGAGAGGCGGTCGTCTGCCAATGCCTCGAGCTTTGGAATCAAGTCGCGGAACCAAGCCAGCACGTCGCTCTCTTGGGCATTTGTCGGCCACCCATTCCAACCAACCCTGAACAGTGGATTGTCGCCTTCGGAACACCTGCGGAAAACGTCCTGCGAGACTGTGTCGAGGTATGGCACGTCGCCGAAGAACGTTTGGTGGAAATGCGGTATACCAGCATAGAGAGGCTCGAGCTCTGCCTTCAGGACAATGTCCACACCCTGACGAAATTCTGATGAATTCACGAGACCACTGGTGTTCTGACTCAATGGTGTCTGCTGAATCGACGAGGGTACTGGTCGAGGAGGGGGGGTGGGTTCTGTGACAGCGCGTAACACATGACCCCAGATGACCGCATCGTCGAGAGTGTCATCGTGTGTCGACCTTATGAGCGGCGTGATACAGTCGAAATCGAAGTCGTCAGAAGTGACCAACGTGTTGAGCCTCGACAGCTCAGTGAACAGGGTTTTTCCACTGCGAGAACGGAGGTGTCGAGCCGCTGGGTGAGTCTGCAATGCTGAGAGCAGGATGAGGACACAATTCTGGAGATCTATCTTCGTGGTCAGAGGAGCGTTGCGTCCACGATTTGACGTAATGAGGTTACCTTCTCGAGAAAATCGCTCGACAGCGTTTGGGCTCGGTAAGAGATTGTTCTCATCACATATCCGATGGAACGACGCACGAAAGGCATCAAGGCCGTTTCCAAGGGGATAACTCTTGATGACGTTCGAGCGAGTTTGCTCCGTCATAGCATTGCCCTGCCCTTACCATGAGGTTGTGAGGAGGAGAAGAGTGGATGGCGGTTGAGCTGGAGACTGGTGGAGCGCCATTGGCCACTAAAGGGAAGAAGCACGTGTCACGGCGGACCAATAGAAGCGTGCCATGGGTGTTTTGACGCGATACTCCACGTAGGACTCGCCTACGTGCTCCACATTAGGCATGAGCAAAGCAACAATTGATTGCTCTGTACTGCAACAAGGAACAAAAGTCGACATACGGCTAAAAACAAATATTGCATTCCTGTAATGCGGCGGACCACGCCAGAGCTTCCATGCGCGAGTGCGCTCCATCAAGCAGCGCATTCTGCATCTTCCGAGCCCAGACAGCAACTGGCGCCCGCCAAAAAGCTGCCTTGCGTCCAGACTGGACCAGCAATTCATTCCGCCAGCGGCATTCACAAATATAACTGACGGGGCAGGGGACATCCTCAGACTCCAGGTGGCCCCGATTTCATGACCTGGGGCCTACAGTTTGGCAGCCGAAGATAAAGAGCGCGGATTTCACGTCCTCCAACGCGGGGATATCAATTGCACCCTTTGAAACAAGGGCGTCCACTTCCTGTTCCATTCTTTGACGAGGCTCCATGTAGCACTGTTCAGTTTTTAACGCAGGGCCTGCGTTCAGCGCGACCGCGAAATGTTCACCGTCTACTGCGAACGGCCATTGCTCCCAGTCGAGTGGCGGGAATGTGCCAACAGATGTGGGCAGCTGATCTAGGCTGGACTGAGCATCACAGTCCGCCAGTATCTGATCCAGAAAGGTGCTTCTATGGAAGCTTGGAAGCCGAGCACAACATCATCGCACTCTTCATGCTGGCTAGGCTTGCCGTTCGCCATGTCTGTCAATGTATGGTATTTTGCCCGAGGCCCGTACTCACGATTCAAACCTTGCTAGCGCAAGACCCCATACCAGCAGTCTCCAGATACGTCAAGCACTTGCCACCAACAGGCTCAGGCAGCCAATCATGATTGAGCCACTGAGCGAGGATGACTTGCATTGGCAACGGATAGAAGCCTGCCACAAACTCCACTTCCACGCCCACCTGCTGTATACTACGGCCCATTGTTGCCCCCATATTGAAGTCGCTGACAGATTGGACTCCGACGAGGAGCTCGAACTTGCTAACTGCACTGCAACCGACTCGCTGACACCGGCTTTGCCCTGCGAAGTTGTTATACTATGGTTGACAATGTTCGCTCCTGCGGCCGTCACTCATCTCTGGGTAGCGACCAGTCTTATCAAGTTCCAGTTCAGAATTCAAATTTCCGCACATCTCACGAGACCTGCAAAGGTCAGTTGACACAGTTTTCTCCATGCCCGACGAGGTCGGTTCGGCAATTTCAACAATTATAAGACGTGTTTTGATATCACATTGTTCTGGCCGGCTTGCCCCCGAGACGCCACTCGATAAAAATACGTTGCACGGTAACGTTTACTTCACGCCAAGTCTTATCAAGAGTCTCGGACGCCAGCTCTGGCAATTAACTTCGCTGCCCCGAGTAGACTGATGCTCGTGCACAGACGTAGCAGATCGTTCGCGCTCTTTTTCTTCAGCAGCAGCGTCGCGCTGCCTTTCCACCGCCTTTCGTGCGACAGCAAAACGATAGGCCCTCGAGACCACCACTCCAATGCTGGAAGAGTTCGGGCGCGCAAATTACCGGGTGGAACACGTTGAGGGCGATGACGGCTAGTACGACGAGAACGCCCTCGAAGGCGATAAAGAGGCCTTGATTGCCGAACAAAGGGCCAGACCACCCTTCGCTTAGTTCCACGACGCGGAAGGAACTTCGCCAAAGGATGCAGATGGTGGAGAGCGCGAAAGAGGCGAGAAACTGGCGAAAGCGTCTTCTGCCATGCATAATTACGACGCGTGAATCGTGCGGCAAGACTGGGTCCTGGAGTTGGCGTTGGCGGTATGTGCGCATGGCGAAATCGAAAGAAATGCCGATGAAGCACAAGAGAGTAAAGACTTGAAAGCAGAGGCCAGCGATGATGATATAGGTCCCTGTAGGAACGGAGTTATGCTGGGCAGCGACGGAGGCACCGCCTGCACCAGCGGCTTGTAGGACGAGCGATATGAGGTCGCAGGGTATAAACTACCATGCCTGTCAGCGCGAACAGTCTTTCTCTTGCTCCAAGCTGCAGAATATTAAGGACGTCTGCCGTACAATTCGAGTATAAAACTGAGGAGGAATACGGGAATTCTCAGCGCCGACTGCTGTTACGATGCGCCTCTGACACAAATACAGGCCTGCTGCCATAAAGGTCGGCCCAATAGTCAAGCAGCTGATCTGCATAAGGTATGCATTCTCATTCCAGCGGTTGTGCCAAGAAAGCACGCGCCCCGTATAACCTACCACCTCACAGGTGACCCCAAGAATCATTGCAGACGCGAAGGCAAGTCCACGGCCTCGGCGCACGACGAGCACATACGAGTAGCATAACAACGAGACGGCGAAAATTGCGAGGAAGGCGGTGTTGGCAACAATATTAAGTTGATAAGGGTAGAAGCCGTCGACGTGGTCGCAGTAGGTATGGTCTTCCGAATGATGGCAATAGCAGTACTGTTGAGGAGTTTGGGTACCGTTTGCGACCTCGACAGGCGCCACAGACGGCGTGGGGTTTTCGGGTTGACCAATCATGGAGATCTATGAAGAGTGCAGAGCAAAGGTTTGGTGGGTATTAAGATGGACGAGCACGTCTGCAAAAAGAGAGTATGAACGTAGGTCGGGAACGGGGCAGCTCGTGTGTGGCCCGAGAGCTGTCGGGTCTTCTATCCCGGCGCGGGATGATAGCAAATAAAGATGGCCGTGCCAGATATTTATATCCATAGCAAACCAGGCGAGGGAGTTTCGAATTGGACCTCCATGTAGCCATCAGTTTGACAGGCTCCCAGTAGCAGGTAGTAATACAGTACCGAAGGATTTGCTGGTCAAACGTTTGGCAGGGATCGCTGCCGACGACGATGACTGCGTCCCAGAATAGATTACAAGCCGTGCATCGGCTGTGAACAGGCTGGCTACGCCAAAATAATACGAGGATGAGCGCCACAAGGCCGTGCAGCTCGGCTTAGCCGATGGCTCCAGGCCACTGCCAAACCACGGAAATGGCGTTCCCTGTGAACTGACATATCCGAACAATTTTCGTTTCAGAGTCCACACCGGCCATTGCCTTGTGGTAGGGTACGTTACGGCATGCGAACCCACTTTCGCCTCTGATTTGAAACTTGCTGCTCGCCTAGCAATATTAAGACAAAAACATCCGAAAAAGACGAGCAGGAAGACAGAGAGACCAGGCCAAGGCCCTGTCGTCCGGGTCATTCTACGTCTGGTGTGTTCCGCCTCTCAGTACAAGTTAAGCCCATTGGCCACAAGTTGCAGACACGAGCTTCTTAAGCGGGCAGATTTCTAAACATGGACCGGTTCGCGTCTCGGGTTTGGCACAGTTAGAAAGAATGTGAGACGAAGCAGGATACGGGACAATGGGTCAGCTCGTCAACTCATTTACGACCGCCCTTGACGGAATCGGGTAGGATTGCGAAGTTACGATTGCGCAGGGTGAATTCCTTGGCGGGAGGACCGCTGGCTGCGTCCATTACTTTGTTCAAAACTGGTGCAGCCTGCGCAGGGTGACCTTTGGCCAAGTGAACTTTGGCTGGTGCATTGCCGTCACTGGAGAGTATTCAAGTTTCCCGGTTGCTCGACAGACTTGCCCATAATATGGGGAGCCTGTAGTATTGGGGTTTGGCTCGTCCACAGCAAATGATGTGCTCAAGCATTCTGGACGAGGTCCGAGACATCGCGAGCCAATTCCTCGGTCTCGAAGGAAAAGAGGGTTGAACGCCGCCTTGAACTAGTATCCGCAACTCGCACCCATGACTTCGGCCAACGCACAATTTGCGATGCGCATTCGAGAGGTCATTATCCGACCACCCGTTTGTAGTACGTTCGTTATGAGAATGAGCCTGACGTCCACCTTGCCTTGAGAAGGATTCCAGGCCCTGTCGCCCTACGCCGATGGGTTCGGCTCCGGTGGGTTCAGCTTCGTGGGTTCAGCTCCAATGGGTTCAGCTCCGATGGGTTCTTCTCTAGTGGGTTCTTTCTTTCCCAGTGGGTTGCGCGGATGGCTCGGTCCCGATGGGATCCGTCCTGTGGGCCATCAGTGAGAAAAGGGCCGCACACTTATGTCACATCCGCGCCCCGATAGTTCGCGAAAGCGCCCTGCCACCAGATTTCCCCTCAGTTCGCAGGTGAGCCTCAGCGTGTCTTTAGGGAGTCACTGACCCTCTGTCGTAATCCTCCTTGGTTTCTCCTTCGCCGACTCATCCTGCATCCGTATTATCCGGTATCAGTGCGTTGCAAAACGCAGATGGTTCGTAGTGCCCGCGCTATGGGCCTATCCAAGGGCTCGCAAAGTCGTGCGCGTGCCCGGCTCGCTTACGAACATGGTCCAGGCACACCGACATTCTTTGTAACGACGGGCATACAGCATGTTTGGAGAAGAACAACGATGACTGCAGGAGCTCACGTGACGTACAGGAGGAAGGGTTCAGGATTGTTCGCAAATCTGAACAAGGCCTGCCCATTTGATATTGCACATATTGCAGACTATGGGACGTACAGAGTCCATAAGAGCAAGATTGCCTGGTCATGCGTACGAAAGCATATCGGAAACCTCCTCGTCTGTGGGCAAGCATTCCGGTACATTGAATGGCCCAGACTGAAGCGAAACCCTTTTCTCGTACATCTCTGCGAACTTTGTAATGACTTGCGCGGCGAGTCTGGTCTGTGAGAGGCTGGAAACGAGTGCGTCGATGAAGCGATACTCGTCTTGGCTAGCATCTACAAGGCAGATTTGCCCCGTAAGTGTGCCATTGGCCCATTGCTTCATAAAGAAATATCGCAATTTTCGGGTGCGAGTGGTCGCACCTCTTGGATGCAAACTAATTGACGACAGGGCAGAATGTTCCCTGTGAATTGGGCAACGAAAGACTGTTGATTCTTCTATATGGTGATTGAATTGAGGGTTCCTAATTTATACTGATCCAATTGACGCAGGTATCTGACGCATAGCAGTCAGAAGATCGGTTACCTGACGTTATCGCCACCTATGGAACGCAGCACTACTGTTAACAGTCTCCGTGAACGAGCGGCTTTATATTGACAGGTGGCCTCCGGCAGAGAAGCCAGCAACAACAGCGTCACATGCTATCTGTTCAATGAACAAGCCCATTTGTATGGGCTTGTCGAGGCGATCGAGGGGATGTTAACCGATCAAGCGGAAGAATTTATCGACAACTGCTCGCAAGGCCGCCAGGGCTGACCTTGGCGAAGCCAAAGGCCCCACCTCTAGAGGAGCATGACTGTCGCTATCATTGGTGACTCCAAAGTCGGCAATGTGGGAAGAGGTCCACGATCGCGCGGGCTGGTGAATCCGACGAACGGTGCCCCTCTTGGACGGCAGGGAACAGGGAGAACAAGCGTGATCTTCTCCAGGGGTGAAAGAGTGCAGAAATGGTACGAGTAGAGACTCGTTCATAAGCTGATAAATGACGCGTCGGACCTCATCCAGCTCAGACGGGCTAGGAGGTGTGTGACCGCAGGGGACGCTTAGAAGACGATTTCGGACGCGACAGGGAATGTTAATCTCGCGGGGAGAACAAGTAATAATGTATGTCTGCATGAGCTTCTCCCACCAACCGCAAACCAGCTCGGTCTGCTGCCGCGAAGGTGGAGCCTCGGCAGGAAGCTGGTCGTAAATTCTTGCGTAACGCTGGGAGTCAATTGCGAACTCCAGTGTCTCCATGCAGTAAGTTCGAGACAGGAATGCCCTGAAGGCGTCTAAAGTCCATGGCGGCGAGGCGTTATCGAGGAGGATCTCGTTGAGAGTCGGGAATCGAGTGGACATCGTGTATCAGGATTGAGAAGGTACGGGCAACGAAAAGGCGGTGAATTTGTGATGTCAGGAGGTTCTGGGGGTAGATAGAGAACAGGTCCCGGAGGTATATGCTGAAGGCAAACATGCCCATGGTTGTGCCTATGATTGTTACCGGCGAGGAAGCAGATGGTTTTGAATTTGGGTCGTGGCCATTCGCGTCCCAAGATGGTAAAAATTTGCCTATCGAAAAGAGTCTCACATCAACGACACACACGCCTCCACCTTGACTACAACTTGAATTCGATAACCACAAACGAAAACCGAGGACAGTCCCAGAGCGCTGTGAGCGGACTGGTAGCGTCTTGGACGCGTTGCATGAATGTGTATCTCTCGAAAATCCTAGCGCCACCGCCAAAGTCGACCCACCCTTGAAGCACGACGTCAGACGACGTTGCGTAACCAATTTGCCTTTGAGTACGACGACTCGGCACCAGAAATCCGATCTGCTTAACCGACTCAGACGCAGCCACGTAATCTGCTCTGGAGTACGCCTTCCTTTATTGTAATTCTTGGCATGTACGTGTTAAGAGAGTAGTGCAGTCCACACCAATTTGTTAAGCATTTGCACCTCCGACTCTTCATGCGCACTTGAGCAAGATTTCCCGCTGTGCCGTCCAATTCTTGCACCGGAAAAGTGTTCTACCGTCCCTGTCGCTCGTCCACAATCGCACAGACCCGAATCCGTTGCTCCTATCCTGGGGAGAAAACTGTTTAGTCGAACCATGCCGGTGCGGAGCTGCGCCAGCACTTCTGATTCTTCCCTTTTCAGCGAGTCGTATATCCCACGGGGGCAGCGCCCTGTCGATTCGTTTCGAGTACACTTCCGACACTTTCCGGTAGTTGTTCGCGCGTTCGTTCTGGGACGAGAGCTAACTGGAGGGTCGCCGCCCTCGTCTGGTACCATGGCATTTCCGCCTCGCATCGCCTTTACGTGGCTTGATTCGCTCAAACACGTTCGTGATAGCCGATTCGCCGGCTAGGTCGAAGTAGTGGCCGTCCAGGAGCCGCCTTGCGTCGCTCTTTCTTCGCAACGTAGATCACCATCGACCCGTATGCCTTTCCCGATTGTCTGTAGCTCAGCCAAGACATCTTGGCGATGCTGACGCTGTTTTCTGCTCCAAGCGCGTCCCCAGCACACGGCAGCATGTTCCCTTCTGCATCCAGCACCATGCTCCTGTTCGCATTGTCCACCTTCTGGGTAGAGCTGATCCCTCAGGACCCTCGCGCCCACGACGGCTGTCTTCTGTGCAGCCTCCTTGACTGATTTCAGTTCGTTTCCGTCTCTGCAGATTACTTTGATGCGCTCCGCTGCCCGAGCATCCCTCACGACCACCGCGCGCCGCCAAGTTGCCTGACCATCCTTGGCCCTCATCTCACCTTCGATGGTGTCGTACTGCACGTGTACATGACTAACTGACGACCGAGCGGAAGGTTCCCAGCGAATTAGGCAACAAAAGACTCTTGCATTTTCTATCTAATGACTGATTTGAGGTTGGTAATCTATACTGATCCGATTGAAGCAGGCATCTGAGACATGGCAGGCAGATGCCGGGTTGCCTGAAGCTATCGCCACCGATGGCAGGCAGCAAGTGCTGTTAACGTTCTATGTGAATGAGCGGCTTGATATTGACACCTGCCCTTTGAAACGTCGCTAACTTGCCTCGTTTCACCGCTTCATCGCGTCTTTCCTTCACCATCATGCTCTCCAATTTCAACCCAGGTCATAAGGCACGGAGCCGCGGCGAGACTACGGCACTTGGCATTCATGCTATCCATGAAAGCCCCGCCGTGGAGGAAGCCCATGTCATGCCCGTAACCAAAGCACCGTCACTATTTAACCATACCATACATCACATAGACTTGCTACCGCCTCGCCGTTTGACCGTGGAATCCGACGATCTACCAGCACATATTCGGCTCGTGTTGCAAAACGACCGAGAATTAACATTCTTTGGATCTTGTCACCTATAACCGAAGACTGTGGCCTGGTCCACCGTGCTCTTTTGCACTATTGTCACGGAGGCTTGCGGCAAGTCGCTCATCTCCGGATTCATCGCGTTTCTGACATTTCGGTGCAAATATGGGTCACCAAACAGGCCAGTGGCACAATTTTCGGAGGAGCAGCGCTACGAAATCTCATCTGCGTGGCAGATGGGCCTGCAAAACGCCGTCGTCGCCTGCGAAGTCATTGGCCTCTTAGCACATGGATATATCTCGGACATCGTTGGGTATCGGAAGATGATGATGGCAAGCCTCCTCTGGATGTGTGCTGCCGTATTTTTGGCCGTTTTCGTAACAAACATATGGCTCCTCCTGGTCTCGCAGGCGTTGTGCGGTACGTATTCCCCTCGAGTAACTGCATGTCTGTAAAGTAACAACAGATCATAGGGCTACCTTAGGGCGTCATCCAAACGATCGCAGCGACATACGCAGTCGAGATCGTAATTACCATCTACCTAAGTGCGTGACAATCGGGCTGAGAAGTGTCCGTGGTGGAAGTCAAAATTCGTCGCACTGACGTCGACTTCCGTTGCGGGTCACCTGCGCACCACACCCAGATACACGGTGTGTCGCATATAGAGCAAGCTTCATATTGCATAACATCTGCACTGAGAATATTTGCCCGCGGAAGCCGATGCTATAATCCGTGTGTTAAGGTCGAGCGCCTGCACGCGTTGTGCTTTGACTTCGGTTGAGGTCAAAGCTCAAACACTGGTTGCATATATTTGCACACCAGCTTCAATTACAGGGACTTTGCACCACAAAGCAAATATTTCCTTTGTGTATAAAGAGCAGCGCACTGTCGTGCGCTTGCAGATAGCTCTTCAAGATAATTCTCATCAATTACACGATGCCAACTGTGATCCCTGTGGAGCCAATTGTCTGACACGGTGACTACTATCCGGCCAGGTTTCATGCCGCCCGAACAGCGATTCTCTGAACAAAACGTGATCTATATACATCCTATACGCAAACTACCGTATCTGCAAAAAGGGTCTTACTATAAGCCTCTGGATAGCGACCACCGTATATAGTGGCCTGTTGAATACTTTGTCTGATCTCCTGTATCTCGCTCGCAGAAAGTTCAACCTCCAGCGCGCCGATATTTTCATCGAAATTCCCCGGCCTTGTGGTCCCGGGGATGGGAATAATGTCATCGCCTTGTGCAAGAAGCCAAGCCAATGTCAGTTGCCCAGCACTACAACCTTTACGGCGAGCTATGTTCTGAAGGTCGTTCACAAGCTTTAAATTCTTCGTGAAATTGTCGCGGGAGTATCGCGGAGCGAGTTTTCGAAAGTCGTCGTCCTGAAAGTCATCTGGACTTTCATACTTGCCGGTAAGCATCCCACGCCCTAGGGGAGCATATGCAACCACTGCGACACCGAGCTCCCGACATACGTCGAGCAGACCAATTCCTGAATCCTCAATATCGAGGCTGAACGGGCTGTACTCTATCTGGATAGCAGAAATTGGGTGAACGGTGCAGGCCCGGCGAAGAGTTGTTGCCGAGACCTCAGACAGCCCTAGATGCCTTATTTTACCTTCGCTAGTTTATTGTTAGTTGATATGTTCCATAGAATGCTGTCGCGCCGGAAAAACGTGCAGGGGTCCATTAGGTAGCCATACTTCTTCAGCTCGAAGAGTGCCCGAACAGTCCGTTCAATGGGAGTGTTACTGTCGACCCTATGGACGTAGTACAGATCGATATGGCCAATGCCAAGCCGATCTAAGCTCCTCTGGCAGGCAGACTTGACGTACTCCGGATCACTTCGAGCGACTCCAGGGCCAACAATGCCAAATTTAGAGGCGAGGAAGATTTGTTCCCGCTTGCCCGGATTTCTCTTGAACCATCGACCGAGTAAATCTTCATTGTCACCGTAGACATCCGAAGTGTCCCAGAATCGTTCCCCTCTGGAAAAAGCATGGTCAAGGAACTTAAAACGTACTTCGTCCGGTGGCGGTTTTCCGTAGAACGCGCTGAGACCCATAAGCCCCAAGCCGATTGCGGACACGGGAGGCCCAGCAACTCCGAGTGTGCGAGTTGGAAGTGCCATGATAAACAGCAGATGGGAAACAGGATGCACTCAGGGATACTGGAGTAAAATTTGCGATACAAGTGCTAACTCAATTGGTAGAACCTCAATTGGTCTTCATTCCAACCCTTTATATTCCTTTTGCAGGCGATTCTCAAAGGCCAGGACGCAGCCGATACAGAGAAGTCATGTGAAAGCCCGATCGCTATATCCGGCAGATCCGGCCGAGTTCGCTTTCTGCCGCCTTCTCCCATCAAATATCTTCGGATATATGACGTCACACATCCGTGCGAACTCCGCCATCTCCGTGCAAGGGTAAAGTCGGAGAAGCTGACAAGGTTACCCAGGCGTGGATCGTAACCTCCGATCCAGGCTAAAAGATTTGGCGACAATCAAGGGCCAGCATCCCATATCTCCGAAACACATACGCGCTTTAAATACGAGTAAGGAGAGGACAGAGTAAAATAACTTCTGTGTTAACAAACTTGACCTGCATGTCCTGGGTCGTGAGCTGGCAGTATCGTCTTCGATTTTGTGACCATGGGACAACAATGGAGCAATCTTTTCCCACCATCACCAGTATTGACTGAGAAAAACCTTCCCAACCAGGCTGGCAAGGTAAGCTCAATCGCTCACAGCGTACTACCGCGTGCGTACTGCCGTGTGTGGCTTTGCTAAAAATATAGGTGTTTATCGTGACTGGCTCGTCGGGGGGCATCGGAGCTCAGCTGGCTTCGATCCTCTATCAGCACGACGCTAAGGTGTATATCGCTGCGCGCTCGAGAGCAAAGGCAGAAGACACAATTGCCAGAATTCAGCGCGAACATCCTTATTCTCATGGCGAGCTTGTTTTCCTCCACCTAGATTTGGGGGACCTGACGACGATTCAGAGATCAGTGGAGGACTTCCTAAGCAAGGAATCTCGCCTGGATGTTTTATGGAACAACGCCGGAGTCATGGTGCCACCCACTGGTTCTAAGACTGTCCAAGGATATGAGCTACAACTGGGAACAAACAACATTGGCCACTTTCTTTTCACGCGCCTCCTCCATCCCTTGTTAATGCGGACTGCACAATCATCGGCGCCTGGGTCCGTGCGAGTGGTATGGGTATCTTCTAGCATTGCTGAAATGGCTCCAAATCCCGCTATTGACTTCACAAACATGGATTATCATCGAGAAGAAGGACCGTGGACCAAATACGGCAGGAGCAAGGCCGGAAATGTTCTCCACTCGCTCGAGTTTGCTAGAAGGACAAAGGGAGAAGGCATAATTAGTCTGGTTAGTTACCCAACCGCAACGTCAGTGACCCGCTTCTGACTGGCCTTCCAGAGTCTAAATCCTGGAAACTTCTTGACGAACCTGCAACAATCAATGCCCAAGTGGCAAGTCGCTCTGTTTGTAGGGCAACAATGCTTCACGAGAAGTGGAGCCTGAAGCTAACATAATATCTAGAAACTCATTACACACGATCCGAAGTTCGGAGCATACACCGAACTGTTTGCTGGGCTCCATCCGGATATCACAGACGCAGAAAGCGAACGTTGGGGTTAGTATATTCAACCACGTTGTAGAGCAATGCTGACAGACTGTGAAGTCGCTCCGTTCGGCCGTCTAGCATCTATCCGAGAAGATCTTCTTGATCCCAACCTTGCGTCGAAATATTGGAACTGGACAGAGGAGCAAATCAAGGAATATATTTGACGCGCATAGAGGTATAGAGGATTAATGTGCGTTGGCCGAAATGGGTGTGCAGTCATCTGCGTTGGGTGACTTTTCTGACTAATCGTCATGTGTTGTCCTTAAGAGGAACCACGAACAAGCAAACGCACAATGGGATGATTTTATACATCTAGTCGAATTAAACACAAAGTAGACAATTTCGCCTTCGTATATGTTATCGCAGTTCCACTCATGTTTGAAGGTGAACACTTTAGCATCTTAAGATCGTAACTATGTCCCTACCCGGTCTACTCCAAATTTCGAGACCTTACTCCGCCCAAGATCCTGGAGTATTCGGCTCTGAAGACATACGAATCTTTCAGCTCAGGTTACGTCATTTGATGACGTGCGTAATACAGTGAAGAGCTAGTTCTGCTGTTTTTTTTAACAGCAACGCTCTTCTGCCCTGGGTAGAGCCGAAAAGTATTGCGGCGTGGGCTAGATAAAGCGACCAATTTCCAAGTCTGGGCTGTCACATCATGTCCGGCGATGGCTGGCCCCCGAATGTGGGCCCCACGACCGCTAGTTCATCGCACGTCAGCTGTCGCCACACCAATGGGTACCGGCGAACTGGCACTCGTGCCGATACAGCCGACCCGATACCATACCGTGGCTACCTCCGATGCAAGGTGGAAACTCCGTGCAACTCCTGGAACCACAAAGTACTTAGCCGAGGCTATCGCATTGGCCAAACTCTGGCAAGTGTTGGCTCGCAGTTCTATTGGGAGTAGCTACATATATCCGCCCGAAGTCTGAACATTGAGACCCCTTTGGTGCATGCCTGTCCCGTTCTACCTACTGTGAATCCGACTGAAAAATCATACTGGATATTGGCCAATCATGGACACGCCTAGACATGATGCCCATTGGGTACCCCATTCATTCTGGGTAGCTGAATGCTTAGTTACCGCCTTTTTGCTTTGGGCGGGGTGCAACATTGCCTCGGCAACTATTCGACTCTTGGTGGCAAACACGTTTCTCTGGGTCGCCTACAGGATAGCCGTATATCCTCTGTTTGTGAACCCTCTCCGCAAACTTCCGATGCCAACGGTAAGCCTGAGCCAGTATTTCACGAGTTGATATTATGTCCTGAATTTCATAGGGTGGTTACCCTTTCATAGGCCACACGCTGTCTCAGTTCACGTTTCCTCGAGGTGACAACTATTTGTCCTATGCCAAACTTGTGCCTAACAATGGTTTGATTCATTTACGAGGGATATTTAATTCCTCACATCTCCTACTGACCAGTTTGGAAGCACTGAAGGAGGTGTTGGTGACTAAACCGTACGAGTTTGAGAAGCCCCATGGTGAGCGCAGCTTCTTGCGTTCCGTCCTTGGCGACGGGCTTGTCGTCGTCGAAGGTGATGTTCACAAGCACCAGAGGAAACTCATGTTGCCAACTTTCAGCCACCGGCAAATTAAGACGTTGTATTCCATCTTCTGGGAGAAGTCGCTATCGTTGATCAACGCGATCGAGAATCATGCTATTTCAGGGTCGAGCGCCACAGACCGTACTGGGTTCAAATCAGGCGCAGTGGACATTGATTGCTGGGCTCCAAAGGCCACCCTCGATATAATAGGACTGGCGGCATTGGGACGAGACTTCAAGTCGCTGGAAAATTCCGACGATGCCTTAGCCAGAGCCTATCAAGCCCTCACTGAACCTACAACTGCCAACCTTGTGGACCTCGCGATCCATGCGTACGCGCCTCGATGGTTTTCACGAATCTTTTCCGTCATGACTACTCGGAACTCCATTTCGAAAGAGCTTCATTCCCACTGTCGCCAATTTCTTCGGGAGAAAAAAACGACAAGTAGCAAAGACGGCTCCGACCATGTTGACATCCTCTCTCAACTGCTGATATCTGGAGAATTCACGGATACCCAGTTAGTGGATCAGTTGTTAACCTTTATTGCAGCTGGGTATGTAGTGATTTCGCAGAATTAACAGATTGCGGAACTGACTTTGATAGGCATGAGACCACCTCGTCAACTTTGAGCTGGGTGGTCTATCTGTTATCTATCCATCCCGATGTACAGGCCCAGCTACGAAACGAGATCGATATTCACGTACCATACTTGAATACCCTTGCCGGCGGAGCCGAAATAGCACGAGTGCTTGAAGCTCTTCCAGTTCTGCATAGCGTTTGCAACGAAACACTTCGCCTTTTCCCAACTGTACCTGTCTCGTATCGAGTTCCCAAGTGCGATACGACAATACTGGGGTATCCTGTTTGCAAAGGTACTCGGCTTATTATTTCGCCATGGGTTATCAATCGATCGCCTCAGCACTGGGGAGAGGACGCTGATAAGTTTGTCCCCAGGCGCTGGATTGAACCCATGACTGGGAGACCGAATAACTCAGGGGGAGCAAGGAACAACTTCTCTCTGTTGACGTTCCTGCATGGACCGCGTAGTTGCATCGGTCAAGGCTTTGCGAAGGCGGAACTGAAGTGTTTGGTTGCAGCGTTCGTTGGTGCTTTTGAAATAGGAAGTCTTTGTTCGCCAGATTCGGTTGTTCCCGGTGGAACGGTAACGACTAAACCTGTAGGCGGAATGAGGGTAACTGTGAAGGTACGACCAAAACTTCAAAGACCCTCGGAAGAGTAGCACAAACAAACTGAGCATGGCTGCGCATGTGTGTTATGGCTGGATCGTCTGCCGGTCTCGTCTCTCTATTGAATCCTCTTTGACGATAATACGATAACACGCTGGGCTACTCTGGGTAGAACGAGACATGGGAGCGAGAGCGTCGTATTGTAGCCAGCCTTACATCTTTCCTCCGTACTAAGGCAGCCATTCGTGTTCTGGACCCCCGTTCTTCCGCTAGGGTCAGGCAAATTCGGTTATTACCTGGACATAATTGCAGGATGCCTCCCGGCTTACATCCCGCGTGACTGTCGGGTGTTCGGGCAGGTGGACATGTTTTGATTATGGTAATACTCCTGTGTGTGGCTTCTGACAGGGGCATTTCCACATATCGCGACGCGTTAATCGGGAGGGTAATTGAAACGAAACAACTGCTGGCTGGAGAGGAAGCACTGGGTTGTATGTCCGAGTAAGTTAGAGGATAACACGTAGGGGAATACAAAGAGGCTACAGATCTTGTGCCATTCAGCTGCTCCTTTGTTATGGGTTACCCATATTCACACAACTGGACTGTGGCGATTCTTCCCCACGGATGATGCGCTGCATATGCACCTTACGCGCGCCGTAGCAGACAAAGTGCATTATAATGCCTGTGGGAATTCTGGCCGTCTATTGTGCAAGATGGCCTCTATTCCGTTGACGGTTATATTTGATACAGGGTAATATTGCCCAACCTCGATTAGCACCTCGGCACCAGTTGCCCGTCACCTTGGGTGACCCTTGGGAATTAGACTACCCGCCATGGGCTAGTAGGGATGGCTAGAACGCCACCGAAGAGCGTGCGGAGACGCGCTACCTACCTGAGCATCTCCGAACGAGTATTGCCGAGGGATAAATCAGTTGCGGCCCATGCTAGCCACGGTAGTGGTTGTGCCTAGGCCAAGGGAATGAGATGGTGCTGGTTACTTCAGCCGTTGTGTGATATTCGACCTCGGTTACAAGCGAGTCCGACGATCATGAGCGGATATATAAGCCAGCACTGGAGCCCTCGAATAGTCGGCTGCAGTCACTCGTGACCCCGGAGTAAAGTGGTCCCAAGTGTGTCGGGGACATACTATTCTTTGCGAGCCATATTCACTGGCACTGCGGAGCAGCATTTTCGGACCTTCACTACGAATGAGGACAACCCGCACTTCCACGATGCCATACAAGTGGATGAAGCGAGAGATACAATCTCTTGACCCGGACAAAGACTACGAACAAATCTGGAGACTTTCAGCGAGCTACGGAATTACTGAGTTTACGCTCAACTTTTTTTATTCCCTGCTGTTTCCCAACATTATCGTTCCTGCCCACGATGCTCGACCTGTCTGGCGTGAAGACGGGGGCAAGGTTGTGCACAAGGCCACCAATAGGGCGATTCAGACGGGTCATTTTGGAATTATCCTGGCTTGGTACGGCCCCGAACATCCACGTACGCTCAAGGAAGTTGATCGCATCAATCGTTTACACGAATACTGGGCCAGCAAGTTCCCGGGCGATTTCAGCGACACTGACAGCTATATTTACACGATATGTACCTTCGCTGTTCAGAAACACCGGATCCTAGTGAGATTGGGCCTAGCAGGATTCTCCGATAGCGAGAAAATTGCCGCACATCTTTTTTGGGCCGACATCTTTACTCTGTTCCGGGCCCCGGGAGGAAAACCGCTTACTGGCTTCCCAAGCGATTGGAATGAAATGGTCAGCTATATGAACAAGATTGAGAATTCTCGTGCTCCGGGCAGTCTACAAGGTCGTCTCATAGCAGAGGCAAGCTATGAGCAATTTTCCCACCGATTCTTCCCTCCTGGGCTTCGCTGGTTAGGGAGATGCCTCATTCTGTCCCTATCTCTTCCAACAACTCTCAAGGCCTTGGGCATTGAACCTATTAATTCCCTTCTTGGTTGGATCCTACGATTTTTCCTTTCTCTTTACTTTCGTTTTGCCATTAACATTCTTCCTGATCCCAAGACTGCATATTGGGAGGATCGCGAGAAATTGTCAGAGTCTGAGAGGGCAAGTGAAGAGCTGAAGATTCAGGAATTGGACCGCAAGTTTGCCAAACTGTTTCCTCGACATATTGAAAAGCACGTTCTTCACTGCCCGTATGCCACGACTTGAGGAATCGAATGGCTGAATGCAAAGACCGAGGAACAGTGACGAGAGCTTGATATTGGTCAGGAGTTACGCCACAAGAGTGACTAGTGTTCACCACCTGTCATTTAATTCATTCGGTTCCCTTCGTGTGGGAACTCTACCCCAATGTATGCCATCACCTTGCCTGGTATGGCTTCATTCACCCTTGGGCCAAACCGTGTTGAGTTACAGGAAGCCATGGAGTCATTCCCGGGTCCCAATCAAGTTCTGTTGACATGAGAGGTGGTAGCACTGATAATCCGATCGGGTGCTTTGGCGATAAAGGGGAAAGTTTACATCAGCTGCCACGTTCTGGGCGCCTGACGTGATGCCGTGAAGCAAAGTGACAAAAGTCACCTAGAATGACCAAACCTTCGCTATGTGTGGCGCGCGCAACGAGCAGGGATGTAGCTCTCCGAGGCGTACCTACTCCTCTCATAATCCCAATCAATCACGCTCACCCGCTAGACCTGGCAGGGGATGGACAGGTGCGGGAAGTGCCATGAGTTAGATACCGTGAACTGGACGCTTTGGACGCGCTAGTTCGACTCTCAGATAGTCACTCCAGTGTTCAAGTGCGTCGTTTCCTAAGTTCACTCATTTATCGTCACCACCTCACCCTCGTCCGTTCTCAACTTTAACTGCAGATACCGCTGTCACGGAGCGAAGTTGCACAAACGGAGCGTAACTCGGTATAAGGATTAGGATTCACTTGGTTGCATGGATGGAATTACTTAGACAGGCGGCGTGGCTTACACGCACGAGAAATGCACACCCCGAACTTACACAATTCCCAGCTACAGAACACGATGTTAGAGTGGTGTGTTAACCTGTTGCACTACTACTACTACTACTACTGGTTGATTACGCCCGGTGGCAACTTGGCCAATAGGGCTACTATCTGCTTATTTGACATTCTTGTTGCCCCGTCTTTGCGTGGCTGCCGGAGCATCCCTGTCACGTGCAATTTCGCCCTTGCTCCTGTCCCTTGTTTGCTGCATTTCCGTCGCACTACGGGGTCTCGTGGGATTGTATTATCAGCAAGCAAACTTGAAGGCTATTCTTCAAGTGTTCAGAGTCCTATCTATGGCGACTGAAGCGGTGCCCGCTGTTTATGGCACGAGGTGTTGGGTGTGAATTAAGTTAGCAAAGAAGGATGGGTGGCGGCCGAGGCCTGTTCAGTCCGGTGTTTTGTCAAGCCGTCCTGTTGCCAACGTAAATCGAATCGTCGCCCGAACTGCCGTCATGTTTGGTGTCCATTTTGCGTCGTCCGACAGTGACTTTCCGCCGAGGCAAAAGGAGAGGTTGCCCCGTTGCGCCTCAGTGCTTCGGAGGATTTCAGTGCGCTGTCCTGTCCATTTTGCGCAGTGGAACAGGAAATGCTCCACCGTCTCGTTCGCGTATCCGCATGCGCATTGCGGCGATGGCGCTGCTGTTATCTTGTTGAGATAGCCATTTAGCCTCGACATGCCCGTCCTAAGCTGTGCTAGTACGTTTGCCTCTTTCCATGACAATCCGTCGTACAGCTGTAACGTGTGCTTGCCTGGAAGTGCAGCGTCAACTTTCTTCGAGAACCTTCCGACATCATCTGGTATGTCCCTGACGATGCAGTGAATCGATCGAGCGACACCACCGCGCCAGCCAACTCCTCCGAGGCCAAGACCAGGTCGATCGTTGACTCGTAGTCTCCACGTTGCCAAGTCTTGGTGCCCCGTTGGAGAAGGTTGCTGAAAACGAATTCGTTCATAAGGTCAATGATCTCATCCGCCTCACCCTGTCTTTCCAGCTTCACGTCATCCCCTCCCCAGAGGTGGTCGTGGCGATTGAAGTCGCCCGCAATCACCACATCCACGACTGTGCCAGCGTTTCGCCTCGTGTTGTTGATCACCCTCCGCAAGTTATCGCACGTCACCGTGAGCGCTTGATCGTTTTTCCCCTCCACGTAGACTGAGAACACTAACACCTGGCGCTCTGGGAGACGTACGAGCGCCGCTGTCATGTCGGGGGACTCGACTGTTACCTGGTCTGCTACTAAGTCGTTCCTGATCCAGAGCATACTTCGGATCGCCCACCTCCCTTCCAGATACGTAGAGGGCACCATCTTCGTCCACTTGTGGTGAGCCATCGGGGTTGTCAGAAGATGGTCCTTAATCAGGCGTGCGTGAGGCTCCTGGATGGCTAGCACCGCTACGTCCTCAATCCCATTGTCGTTCATCAGGCTCTCATGCACTTCGGCGGTTTTCGCCACGTTGTACTGGATCACCCGAAGCGTGTTACTCATGTGTCGAAGGGTAGAGCTTCGTGCAGTTCCTGCTGTACGATTCGTGAGGCCCACCGCAGAGCGTACACTTATACGTGGTTCCCTTGCAGGTCTTGTGATGGTGTCCCTCGGTCGCACACTTGGCGCAGACTTGGGGGTTGCTGCAATTCCTGGCTATGTGACCGATCTGCTGGCAGTTAAAGCACTGGACTGGACCATAGCGACGTTCCCATGCTTTAACGGTACCGGATTCACCTTTCACATGAAAGTATTGCTCGCCTAGAAGTCGTTTCACATCGGAGTCCTTGGTGAGGTACACGACCATGGAGCCGTATGCCTTCGGCGAGTCGCTATTGCTAAGCCACCCGATCTTATCGATCTGGACGTCATTTTCTTTGCCTAAGGCCTCGGCAGCACCAGTGTGAATGGCGCCCCTCTCGTCAAGGATCGCAAAACGGTTGACATGATCGACGCGGATGGGGTGGACCTCGTCCCGCAACATCCGCGCACCTCGCGGTAGCTTTGTGCCGACGAGACGTTTCACCAACTGGTGCTCGGTTTCGTCCCTGCATATAATCCTAAAGCGCATTCGATTGCGTGCATCCGTCGTCACCGCACGGCAACGCCAGTTAGCATGATTCCGTTCAGTCCGGACCTCGCGCTCGACGAGGGCGCGAATCGCACCAGCGGTAATGCGATTCTCTTGTCCATCCGCTACCATGGACGTATCAATCGTGCAGTGTAACGTTTTTGTCACAGGCGTTGGCGCCGTGTTTGCGGACGAGAGAACTTGGGCGTACGTGGACTGGGGTGAGGGCGATGAACTTGTGACGTCACTGAGCGGATTTTGCGGGGTAGAGACAGTGGTCGCCGTGATAGCTTCAAGTTGGTCATGAACGCGTGTCAGACAATTGGCTCCACAGGGATCACAGTTGGCATCGCGTAATTGATGAGAATTATCTTGAGGAGTCCAAAACTCCTGTCTGTCCTTCTTCCTCGTGCATTTCTTATACACAAATGAAAGGTTTTGCTTCTTTAGGCAGATGTAGCTGCCTGGGAGGCAGCTACAGCCACTGTAGGCAGATGAGACAAGCGCCCTGTACGAGTTGGGGATGCTCTCTGTGCGACAACGCGCTTGAGCTCGTCCCCTGTCTGTTTCTGGTTGTCTTTTAGTTGTTGAGTCAAATCACGAATCAAAATGTGCTGCTCCACAGCCGCCTCTTTCAACTCGCGGATCGCTTCCTGTTGCGCGCGGACGGTCTCGTTCTGGCCTTTGATGGCTTCCCTTAGCTCTTGGACCACGGTGCGGTACGCACCGAGTAACTCCAGTGCCGACTGCAGCGTCGTCGCTTCCTCGTGGTTGGTGTTATTTTCCCCATCTGCCACGGACACGCGATTGACCACCGCGGCCGCTGCCTGCGTTGTCGCCCTCGTGCTGTACCGACTGCTTTTATTCGGTTCTCTCGTGCTGTCGTCCAGCTTCCGTTTCATGGTTCGACGCCCCACCGGCGACACCGAGCCGCGTCGCGACCCCACCGAGGTCCCCGCACGAGCTGGGGCGCTCATCATGGGAGCCGGCCAACCCCCTTGATCTCCAATGAAGAGATAATGAAGATCTGATGGAATTCTGTTCTGTTCTCTTGTTCTTTTTTTTTTTGTTGCACTACTGGACGTGCACAACTACAGTTGCACCGGATAACTGCATAAGTGCATACTGGGGGCGTGAAGCGAGCTGCATGTCTCACTTGTCCACACGAGCAAAATGGCCGCGAGAAATGGGCAGAGATGGAGCAACCAGGATCACGATGAATACACTCGAGCAACTGCTCATACACCGCATCTTTTAGACCATGACGCCTTTGTGCTGGTGTCCACTCCGTACGTCTGACATAACCCCATGACGGTAATTATGCAGACACAAGCAATATTTCGAAGGCACTCAGATCAGCTTCATCATCAAGAATGGGGTTGTTATTGGTCTCTTGAGATTCTTCAGATTGTATATCTTTCCTCCTCCTGAGGAGGTTTGTGTGGAGTCTACGCAGCGTGATTCCGCATATTGCATATACATCAGCAGTGGTGCTGTCCATACGGCCCCCAAACCGTTTTAGGCAATCCTTTCCTCTGTTTTCAACGTGGTGAAAAGGGATGCATGAATGAGAAATGGGTGTGGACTGAGCCTAACAGCCACAGCCCGTATTGTAGCCTTGGCAATATGAAGGATATATCGGACACACCGCCATTTCACGCACAAAATCAGCGTAGCAATGAGTGTTATCGCGGGTCGAATATGCGACAACCGCTTGCACATGGAAACCCGGGAAACCGTCCCTGTGGGGCAGCGGCAAGGTGGGGTACAGTCGCTGTCGAGTGGGTACGGAAGAGCTGCCACACCTCCGAACGGCCCACTCTCGCCGACTGACTCGTCCAATTGTGCCGGCACACCACTAACGGGGGCTTGTTTCATGTCCAAAGGCGGGATCAGGTCTCGGAGATAGCAGCCTCACTGGAAGCAGCCTAGCTTATGCATCTCCGACCTCGAGCCTGCAATTTTACTTTCTTGGTGTGGAGCCGTCAACGGAGTATCCAGTGGACTGACTGCCTGGACTGCGCTTCGTGAAAGCGGTTGGTCGGTGTCAGCCAAGTCTAGTCTGCCCTCAGTTCTAGAACCATTGCTGGACTAGTTCAAGGCCGTGTTCTCAAACTGCAGGCCTCAGAAGCGACTAGCGCCTCGCGGTCCGTTACACGGGCGGCGTACACGCCGTATCACGATTCCGCCCATCCCTGGTGCAGCCGCGGGAAGAGCTCAGTGTGCTATTCCCCGGGACTCATCGACCTTGCGCGTCCCAAATCAGCACCCGAATGCAGTCGCCGATACGCTACCGTAACTCTCTGTCGAAACTGGGTGGACCACTACGGCGCCAAACTAAGGGTCTTTAGGGCCTTTAGGGCGCTCTGCCCCAAATTCGATGAGATTTCGGCGAGATTGCGACGAAGTTCAGACCCACGTTTCGATTCGCGCAGTCCTTCAGCAGTTTATTACAGTACTTGATTGCAACAGTGGCCGACGCACACAATGGGCCTCTCCCACGGAGAACGTCTGGTATGCAACATTTGCGGGCATCAGCAACCCACTCTCACTCGCAGGTGGTGTCGCAGATACCGCCAGCGACAACAGTGAGTCCCGCGTCACCAAAGCACCACATAGTCATGCACAGCGGTGAATAGGCCAATGGCTTGCCAAAGCGAGTGTCTTCAACCCGAACCACGGGAATCAGTGCCGACACTGGCACATCTGTAGCAGAATAGCTAGGCCGTAGCTAAAGGTTTACATCGAGCTTGATGGGCTATCGACCTGCCAGGGCCATACAATTCTCTAAGAGCTGCACTCTTGAGCTCACACTCCCTAGCGCGTCCTGCGCAACCTCCTTGCGGCGAGACCTCAAGATGGGAGCTCCTCGCCAACTATCAGGAACGATTCTTCAAGAATACACGCCTGGACCGCTCATGCGAAGGGTTAACATCGTGACGACATCTGTCCACTCTTTCACCCAACTAATCAGTCTCCGTTACTAGGCAGATTTCTATTTTTGCCTCCATTTAGCCTTCTGTATGTTGTGGTATTTTTCCGGCTGCCTTGGGCGACAGAAGCGACAACGCTCTCGCCCGACCGAGATGCGAGCAAAGCGCGTCGGCCCAAGAGGCGACTCATCGGCTGAGACTGAGACTCGCAGAGTAAGAAATGGAGACGACCTGCAAATGGCCAAATTGCACCCTTATGGGAAAACCTTGTATTGCGTGAGACAGCTGTGCCATTGTTGAACAGGAGGAATTTTGTCATGGACGTGTCGACTGGAGAGCAGGCGTACCACTATCAGCATTCTAGCGGAAAGCCACAAGCCGTCGCTCCAGCTAACCCACACCCCCTATCCCCTTCACACCCTCAAGGCTGGTAAGCCTGGCAGCCCCTGGCAGCCCCCGGAATCGCCCTTGCCGGCAATTGATACGGCAGGCGCACCCCGTTCTCCCTTGGGGGTTACACATGACGTAGTAATCCCCGACCACGATACAATACGCATCGCGACCAGTCCACACCGATCCACGTGCGCTAGGCCCCAGCACTTTAAATAAGCCATAGCATTTCCGCTCCATTACAGTACCTCCGGCCTTTTTGTGAACTCCACTTCACTGCCAACCGGTTGATCTGCAGTCACACTCACCTCGAACCATTTTTCCATGCCCATGTAACGCACCCATCTACCTCCACAGACCCAACGAACGGCGGACGCTCTGCACATCACACTAGCCCTGTGTCCAGGGGACACATCCACCAATTCACCATGCTGCCGCGTGTGCCGTCACCGGAACCAGCGGCTACATCATCCAATCGAAAAGGTGAGCTGCAACTCTCCACATCATTGCCCTGCCAAAAGTATTCGGGGTACTGACGAGCCCAGGTTCCCGGAGAGTATGCACCCTCACTCCCTCGCAGTTGGCCCGGAAGAGAGCCAATGACCGCGAGGCCCAGCGAGTTATCCGTGCCCGCACAAAGGAGCACATTCAGCGGCTCGAGCGCGAAATTGAGGAACTCTGCAAACACGAGAGCCGAAAACGGACAGTCCAGGACCTGCTCCGCCGAAACAGGGCCCTCGAAGAGGAGCTCCGTCAACTCAAGGACGGCATAGGTCCCGCCTCCATGATTTCCTCGCCGTACTCGGGCCCCACAAGTACGGCGGCCCTGGGGACGCTCGTCGACGCAGATCCTCAACAGCACTGGCAGTCTTACAGCCTCGTTCCGCCAACACCCAGCAACCCACTGTCAGACGATAGTCTTAGCGCATCGAGCGGAGGGGTCACAGTTCCCAGCCCACAAATGTCGCCAATGCCACCGACCACCGACTATGCGCCACTTCCCATGTTCGGTCAAGAGCAGCAGCAGAATTACGAGCAGCCGCCACAGCCGCCACAGCCGCACCATTGCGGTGGAATTCCGAACAGCAGCAGGACGTGGGATGCTAGCACCTCCGGCACCACAGTAGACGTCTCGTCAAGTATTCCGAACCCTTCGCCGTCCGTCTTAAACGGGCACGGCGATGCGGCAGCGGACATACCCATGGGACTTCCCATTACGATGATGCCCTCGCGCGAGGATGCCAAGCTGAATTTCGGCGGCGTACCTTCTATGGGACAGGGCTGTCCTTACTAATAACGCTAGAACCAGACGACCCTGGGCATGGATTCCATTCACCACGAATTATCGCGATGGCCCGCAGACCATGGGTGCGCATTCAGATGGGTACAGCATGAACAGCAGACCCACTTCCAGTTGAGCTGAGACATCGTGGCTAGTGTGAAGAAGCAGAATCAAAATTGCCAGGCTCAACGTGTTGCACGGCACTGATGCATAACAAAGCTGACGACCGGGCAGAGGGTGAAGGTCCCCTGTGAATCGGGCAACGAAAGAATCTTGATTTCCTATCCAATGAGTGGCGCGATGTCCACCTTCTTATGACTAGCTGTGAGCTCGATTGAGTCCAACTGAGCTGCTTGTGATGGCGGATTTGATGCATAATAGCTCTTATATGCTTAACATGCGCACGCAACCAACACTATGATGTCTACTGGCTGTGAAGGAGCGACTTGAAGTTGACACAACGTGCCTCGTGGCATGGCGAGCCACCAGAACGCAACAGCATGTCCAAGGACACTATCGACTATTGCAGTGACACCTTCCATCGTTTTCGTAACCCGGTAAAATGGCTTGAGAAGTTCAACGGCTGTGGAGTCAATACCAACTGCTACTGCTCCCTTTTCCCACCCATTATCTGCGGAGAGGATCTTCTCGCTACAAGCCCTGTGTGCACTTTGTGTGGAACGAGTCGAACCATGTTCGATTCACGATGCCTCTCTGATCCCGATTCGGTCCCTTGAGTCCACGACGAGCCTGAACTGTGGATTATCTGAATTTGTGGGCGGGGCGGGGTCTTGCTCCACTGTCAGACAATCGTGCCTTCAATATTCATTTGGGTATCGATCAATGATGAGGACTATCTGAGGAGCAAGAGCGGAATCTGCACGGTTATCGTGCAGGCCCTTTTCGCAACTGAAAGCTTTGTCGATGTAGCAATGGCGACTACTTCTAGGCAGATGCTGCCACAGTGGATGCGCGACATCAAGCCACGTGCCACAGCGTATCATTATATCCAAATGCTCGCATACATGCATACGCTACCCCGCCGACCCCAGCCAACAGCCACCAGACAATCGCTGTACCCGAAGTTCGCACACGTGCGGTCCTTGTGCGCCAATCCGAGGAGTTACGTATGCATTTATCCTAAAATGCCGAGCCGTGCTAAAGGTGCATAATCTTACCTGCAATCTGAATTTACCCCGGAGCTGCCAGCATCACAAGCTCACTCACGAATGACCTCACATTACCGGCATTCCGAAGCCATCATACATATAATGCGCGCCCCATGGCAAGCTGCAAAGCCTGCAACAGTTGTCGGGCGAGAAAGGTGAAATGCGATGGCACACAGCCGCGATGTGAAGTTTGCATGAGTCGAGGGCTCGGGTGCGAGTACCCGCCAGACGGTCGCTACCGCCAAAGCTCGCCGCTCACGACCAACTGGCGCCGCAGACTTCGATCCACTCCAAGTACGCAAAACGTCATTGAGGATCCTTGGATGAGCCGCACTGGCACTACTTCGCTGGGATCGGAAGTCTCAGTTTATCAACAGCTGGGCGAAAGCCCCCAAACCGGGGGTGAGCACAGTACCAGGCAAGGCTCCTTTTCTCAGCACACCACATCTCCAACCAGCCATGGCTGTGGTTTACAGGCAGAGAACCTCTCAGAAGAGAACGGCTCTGATGCGAAAGAGAACTATTTTCGGATTCTTGACCCCTTACACGAAGCCCTTGCTCCCCGACGTTCTAGGACCATCGGGTCTCGAACACGACAGATCCGTGCTGCCGCCGATATCGAAGCAATAAAGTCTCGACTTATTGCAAACAGTGCCTTACAACGACAGCGGGAGAACTTCGTTCTACGATCCCAACCGTTACTTCATGCAGTTGATTTCGATGGTGTGGACCCGACCCTAGCGACTCATTTGCTGGAGCTCTACTGGAATACGACCCATGTAACTTGGGGCCTCACCTACCGGCCGGCCGTCACAGACAGCCTTTTCAATGGTGGCCCCCATGTGAACAAATTACTATTGAACGCCATCTATTTCTCAGCCTCGGTTTATAGCGATAGAGCTATAGTGAGAACGGATCCCGCCGACGCAACAACCGCCGGGGTCCGATTTTATACCCGCTTCTGTCGTCTGCTTGCTGGGGACTTGGGCAATCCTAGCATTCCCACGGCCACAGCCCTTCTTCTCTTTGGAACGTCTCTAGTCTACGTTAACAAGGCGAGAACAGGATGGCTGCTTTGTGGGATAGGAATTAGGATGATGGCGAGCATCCCCTGTCTGTTTCCAGCAGCTCCGACCTTTCATGGCGACGAAAGAATGGATGACCTTCGTGTGAACATCGATGCCGAACTACAACAACGCCTGCGACAGGGGGCATACTGTGTTGATGTTTGTATGAGCCTCTATCTTGGCCACAAACCGTCCATTGACTCGTCGGAAATCTGCCATCCCGGACTTGTCTCATTACAGGACAGCTTCGAGGAGCTCGAAAATTGGGCTCCGTACGTTGATCCAGCAGCCCCTCAACGCCCTCTACTTGATACGAATTTTAATCGTCCACTCTACGCCATTTCAACGTTTTCGGCATTGGTCGATTTACTCAAAATTGGACGTAGGATAATAGGAGTGTGCGGTGACAAGGGCAAGGAACGGACAAGCGACTTTGCCCGGCAAGAAATTGAGGGACTTGACTTTGAACTTTCTCGTTGGCACGAACAACTCCCATCCCATCTTCGGAATGTACGTTCATCACAACCTGCACCACCTCCACCACACCAGATTGACCTCATGTAAGTGGCAGCTCCCCCAGCAAATGATGAGAAAAGGCCATCTGATGCAAGTAAGGATGATGTTCCACTCTCTGAGACTCCTTCAATTCTTCCCCGCACGATGCTATCATGGACAATGGCGTGCAGCTGCCGAGACGTCATTTACACCGAGCAATTCCATGGATGACATAATAGCGATAGGGAATCTCATTGACATTTATAGGTCCGCTTTCGGTTTTCGGCGGGCGACTTTGCTAACGTCCTTCTCCGCATACGTAGCCTTAGCTACTCTTCTGCAAACGGACCAATACCGCGACAGTAATTTGACCGCAGTCAGAGTCGTCTGGTCGGCAATACGTGAGATTGGAACCAATTCGAACCTCAGCATTGGTGGCCTCCTTCACGGGATGGAAGAAAAGGTGGATACATACCTGCGCCGAGTTTCCGAGTCAGTGAACGACAGAGCCGAGAAAAGTGTACCTCAGCCCACCCTTCCTGCGGTACCGAACGACCGGAGTCGGACGAGTAGCGGTACTCTTGTACCACCCCATCACGCCGACGTCACACTCGCTGGTGGAAATGCGGAACACCAAGGCACGCCACCCAACACGTCAACACACCAAATAGCTACTGTATCGACCGTATGCTATGCTACAGACGACTGTGTGGCTAGGCTGGTCGAGTTGTGCTGCCCTAGTACTGCCCCATGCGGCTCGCCAGTATGGATGCGTTCCGCTGCCGAGCTTTCCCTGACACAACCGCTTCTCCGGGATGCTTTACAATCCGTTGCAAGGTTGCTTCTGGGTAAATTGGATGGTAATCACGAAGTAGAGCAATCCGGAGAAGCTGCCTATATACGTGTCCTCGGAAATGTGAACAAAGTTATCGAAAACGACAGGGATACGACTTCGGCTGAGCTTTTGTTCACACTTGTTCTGCTGGCGACAGCAGAGGTATGTAGCATATGGGTCGGGCATAACCAGGTCGCTAACGCGCTGACTTCCAGCTATTTCGAATGAAGAGTGAAAGTTCTGCTAGCTACCATTGGGCCGCTGCTCTTACGCTTCTCGAGCGGAGGGGCGCACACTCTCATATGTGCGGCATGGAACACACGCTATTTGTGGAAATCCGCCTGCTTTGTGTGAGTTCACGGCCTATCGAGTTGATGCCTCGTTTCTAACACAAGCTTGAAGGTAACCTGGGCCTTGACGACCCGACAACCATCTTTCCTAGCGAGGGGAGAGTGGAAATTTGTGCCGTGGAGTGGTCCCAATTGCGCTCCAAAGGATATCCTACAACGTTTACTGGACGATCTTCTTGAACTCCCTTCATTACTCGAACAAGTAGACAAAGTCAACGGGCCTGACTCAGAAGACGGCGCTATAGATGCAAGTACATCTCTCCGAAGCTCACTAGCAACCTGGGCACTGGCGATCCAGGACGCGTTATATCGATGGAAAGGTAGCTACGGCGATACCTACTACCTTGGTCAGCCATACGAAGTACCACAGGCGGACGATATGCCGGTCCTTCGATATTGGGATAGTGGTCGGGGCGAGTTCGCCACGCCAGGTGCAGTGATGTATCCCGACTTATTACTTGCATCCAGCATGTGCACCTACAATGCTGCACACTTGCTTCTTCTCGGCACGGAAACTCTTCCGCAGCAGCTGGCAGGCCACAAACGCTATACTTATGCAAGGGACATATGTCGGAGCGTTCAATATTATGTCCAATGCGTCCCCTGGCCATCCTTACTGCAAATCGAATTCCCTCTCCGCATCGCCTATCGCGCCTTCCCTGAAGGAGCTTCTGAAAGACGGTTCATAGCGGACATTTGCGATGTAATTAGGGTACGGAGCAAACTGGAGGTATTTACTGGGGTAGCGCAGCATACAGGTCGATTTTAGGTTGGACTTCTCTTTATCATAATCAGCTCCATACGTCAGCTTGCCGGACTGATGAACCCAGTGAAAACGATTGTCCGTCCACTAGGCTCCCCTACCCGCTCCTAACGGCCAGTGTGCGTGTGCGAAGATATGTGTCGCAGCGTCGAATTTTATGTTCAGCGCGTTCCTTTGTTGCTCTTGCTGCAAATAGAGTTCGCCATTCGCCTATCCTGGGCCATTTCCCCGAAAGCCGCATCTTAAAACGATTTGTAGCCGATGAATGCGACGGAAATCGGCAGCATAACAGGCTCGAAAATTCTCTGCTGTAGCTCAGCAAACGGCGAAATATTAAAGCCAGATTCCTGCAATCTGGGTACAGTATGCCAGACAACGCACAAGCGTCACATGCATTTAAAATTCAGCTCGACAGAAAGTACGCGTCCGCAACATTTGCAGGTCACTTCGGCGTCGGAGGGGAAAGGCTCCACTACAACGTTGACCAATTGGTTTAAGTCGGAGACAACTTCTCCCACGCAACTAACCCAAGATCACAGGCATTGAAAAGTGCACGAGCAAGGGCCCAATAGCATGGTCGCTCGGCTATGGTTGTTGCGGCTGCAGTAGTTGTGTTTGAGGGAGCCAAGGCCACGCTCTGGATGAGGCTCACTTCGGCGTCATTGGCTTTCCCCAACACTACCATCCATGGCTGAGCGAAGCTGGTCGGCGAAATGTACCATTGTGGGCAGCCAGATGAGCATCCCATGACTGTGTAGTCGTCTGAGGTCCTTGCTTTTGGTGGAGGTCGGTCACTGCGGGACACGGTCGCAAGTCCGGCATGACCGGACATGGCCTGCGTGGGGAGTGGAGTATCTCCGAGTCCACCATGGCATCTACATTTCCATCTCCGAGACGCCGTCTCCGAGACGCCATCTCCGAGATGCCATCCCGAGCTGAGTCTTGAGAATGATCAGGGGGGTCTCAAGCCCTGAAGCAGGTGGGCACCTCCCGGCTACGTCACAAGAATACAGCGAGACGAGACATCTTCCGAGGGTCAGAACGAAGGTGTCAGACAATTGGCTCCACAGGGATCACAGCTGGCATGGTGCTAATTGATGAGAATTATCTTGAAGAGCTAGCTGTAGGTGCACGACAGCGCGACGCTCCTTATGCACAAAGGAATTCTTTGCTTTGTGGTACAGTGTCCATGTAATCGAGGCTGCTGTCCAGCCATCGTTTGAGCTTTGACCTCATTCGAGTCCAAGCACAACGCATGCAGACGATCGACCGTAATATGCGGAATATAGCATCGGCTTCCGCGGACAATTATTTGAGCGCAGATGGTATGAGACATTAGGCTGGCGCTCTGTGCGACATCCTGCCTCTCACATACGTTGAGAGAAGCTGAGCACACGTTCCGATGTTCAATTCTCAGATTTCCTGCTTTTCTTTTCCTCGGTCGCGTGTAAGGGATCCGAACCTTCTGACACTCCACTTCCGTGAGATTCACCATTTGGATTCTTGCACTTCAGTGCCATCGTGCTATCACTGTCGAGGGTGTCGTTGCCGGGAATGTCGCTGTCCGCGCCTTGAAGGTCATAATGTGTTGGATCGGCCGCCTCTTCGTCGGCGACGCGCTCCTGCTTCTTCACGTTCGTTAGTGCGAACCTACTCCGGACACGAATCTGCTTGCCGTATTTGTAGAAGGCAAAGGGAATGATGGCGAGTACGGTCGCGACACCGCCAATGAGACTCCCGCCGCCGCCAATACCCATTGTGGCAAACATCTGGTTCGTGAAGAGAGGCGCAGCGGCGCCGCAGGCGGATCGGGCGATTGTGTTGGCGGCTATGGCGGACGCGGTGTACACGAGGTACGTGTCGACGAGATAGTTCAAATAGGCGACGAAGATGAGGAGGAGGGATGTGGCCAGGAAGCACCCAGCGAGGGTCGGGACGATCCAGTGAACGGAGCTGCGAGAGTGAGCTTTGTTGTTCTGACATAAGGATTGGAGGAGACTAACGTATACTCTGCGGACCAGGCCAGCCAGAACATGGTCACGGCAAAGCCAATGCCGCCGACCATGGCCAGTGGAAGCCGGTCCTCGGGCTCCATGTTGTCCATCCTAATCTTTTCCTTTTCGATACGATTCGCCCGGCGCTTAGTGTCGTACATAACTATGAAACCACCCAACACGGCACCCACGACAGTCCCAATGAGGGGCAGCTCGCCAACACCAGCGTTCCAACCGCGCTTCTCCTGGAACACAAGCGGGTAGATACTGAAAAGCATGTACAGAAGTGTGTACACGACAGCTAGGTAAACGGCACACAACAAAGAGATGGGATCTATCAAGATGATCCATGGGCGCGTCAGGGCAATCTTGTATACTGTCTTGAGGGAGCGATCCGTCTCCTCGCAGGGCGCCTTGACGTTCTCGTAGCCGGGTATCTTGGCCTTGCGGAGACGCTCCGCCTTGTGTCGCAGGATGGTTGGGCCGTGGGTCTCTGGAATGGTGAGCATGAGCACCCAGGTGCCGGCGCCTAGCCAGAGGAGGACGTAGAAACTCCAGCGCCAGTCTTTCTTGAGTTGCAAGAAACCCGAAATGACTGGTCCCAAGGCTGGGCCGATCCAGACCATGGTAGAGAAGCCGGCCATTGCGTTGCCACGCTCGACGGGGTCCCACAGGTCAGCAAGCACGCCGGGTGTGTTGCTAAGCGACGCGGAGACGAGGGTGCCCGCGAAGAAGCGCCCGACAAGCAGGCCGCCAAAGTTGGGTGCGAACGCACAAAGGAAGTTGAATGCCAGGTACATGGTCAAACTTATATAGAAGATCCAGCGACGACCGTAAAGCTCGCTAAGCGGCGCGAAGAGAAGCGGACCTGCGCAATAGCCGAGAAGGAACACGGTGATGGTCAAGCCCGCAGCCTCGGTCGAGATGCCGAATTCTTCGCTGATACTTGGGAGGCAGCCGCTAGGTGAACTAGACGCAAATGTGGCGTTCAGAACGAGCATAACGACGCTGATGGTGACGGCCCATCGTCGTGGCGTAGACCAGTTGTGTGGGTTCTCAACGTCGCCAAGGCGGAAGTCGATGTTTCCGTTGGCGTTGAGGTAGGGAGGTTCATCCCTGTCGGACTGGTGGAGGTGCTTTGTGCGATACGGCTTTTTGACCGGCCGTGAGAGGATTCGAGTGATGGCGCCCATGATGACGGGTCGAGTCCGGGGCACCGGCGGTGACGGGGACTGTGAGGATTTGAGGTGGCTCCCATGCGAGGAGCTGGCTATGAATGAGGACGAGCTAGCCAGAGAGGTGCCTTGGAAATGCGGGCAAGGCAATATAGAGGCGGTTGGTGCAGTGACGTATCATACCAGTCACAGAATAAAACTTAACCCCGGAGCAGGATTGGCGTTCGTGTAATACGTGCCGCCTCACAACGCCGCTTGGTCAAGAACAACGTTCCTTGATCACAGCGTCTCAAATCCGAGGGACGACGACGACGAGGGGCGCGACGCGGTATAATAGATAGGATTGGAGATCGGCTTATTCGGCATGCTTCCGCCATACAGGTTGCATCGAGTGTGTCGCCATAACTCCATAGAGGTGGGCCACTGACGACTCGGGGATAAGCGGCGGGATGCTGGACACCGCTACCTATTCCAGTCGCAGTATCACTCTTTTTCACGCAGGTGCTGGCACAGCTGCGAACAGCCATGCACAGGGCATCGAAGACGTCAGCATGTGATTGGCAATCGCCCTCGCCGGGCAAACCCACGGTTTCAGGCACAATTAAGGGCTTTGGATTTAAGAATTGGGGGACGGAAGGATCCTTCTGGATCGCCCCGTATTCGCCCTGCTCGCTGATTGAATGCAAACGTCGAGGGTTAAATGTCACCCAGCAAAAGTGGGCCGTCCCACCAGCATTGAGTGTGCTGCAGCGGCTGTTGCCGACTTGCACGCTGCCACGCATTTTATAAGCACCCAATTCATTTTTGTTCGTGGAGTCGTAGCACACGCGATTCCTTGTTGATGGAGCATCGCAAAAAGTCTCCAGAGTCTCGCCGGGACATACCTCTTTGTTGTTCAGCTGGTGACGTATCATGGGCCTAAAGTGGCCTGGTGGTTGTCTGCTACTGTCCTGCTAACTCTTGCTTTGAAGTCAATGGATGGCAATAATTCTCGGCGTTAAGAGTCTCAGTTGAAACACACCAGAATCCTACATGTAGTACATTCCCCATTCACTTTAGACAACCGCTAGACTGAGGGCTGTGCCGCACTTCATTGTGCAGCCGCTTCCGGCCGAGTCCCCTACAGATGGTGCTGACTGGCTGGCATGGTCGGGACAGAGATCGGGAATTGCAAGGGTTATCCACCGTCTGACGCTTTGCTCAGCTAGCGACCGTTTCACCCCTGCAATGGCGGACACTAGCCCACCTCTCCCGCATCTGCGGACCTTCCGAGGCCAGCGTCCCCAGTTGGGCACGGGGGTTTGCTTGGCAGCTTCGGAGATGCAAACCGGGTGTCATAGCGACTTACCTGTATTAGTAATAAGCTAGTCGGAACTGGAGGGCGTAGTACCTACATGATCAACACAGATTCGGACATGCGTTGCTCCCTAACATCTCCAAACCTGGTGCCGGCCATTACTAAATAATTGTTGGAATGAATACCTCGGCAAAGCACAGTCTAAGGCTCTATAAATCGCCCATATTCGACTGATTTGTGCACTAAACGTGCACATCGGCTGCTTTTACCATCATCTTGGCGTATCAAGCACCTGCCCCGGCGCAAATGGACAAAAGTGGTCGAATTACGAGTCGCCGCTCTCCGATAGTAATCATCGGTGGCGGCGTCGCTGGCATTGCCATGGCATGCCGTTTAAAGAAGTTGGGCTTCGACCAGTTCATGGTATTTGAAAAGTCCAATGGCATTGGTGTATGCCTCTTTTTTGCCTTTTGTTTTCTGACACCTAAACGCATCCACTCTAACACGCTTCTTTCTGTGTGGATAGGGAACTTGGTGGAACCAACGCTACCCCGGCGTTGCCAGCGACGTGTAAGTCAGCCATGCCCTCTACCCATCTTGATACAATCAAGCAGTCGCACCACTGACTTGCTGCAGCCCGGCTCTATTTTACTCGTACTCGTTTGCCCCTAACCCAAACTGGTCAACGATTCGCCCCTCCGGCGAGGAGCTACTTGCCTACCTGCATCAGGTTTGCGAGCAGCATCAAATCGCGGACAAATTCCAGTTGTGTGCCGAAGTTATCGAGATGGCCTGGGATGCTGGCCAAAACGAGTGGGAGCTGCTCATCGGACACATCAAGCCTGGTCTAGAAAACCTAACAAAGCTTCAAAAACAGGACATGACCAAGTTGGGCGGCACTGGCGCTGTATATTCCCGCGAGGAGCTTGTCCGCGCTAGAATTGTCATCAGTGCCACGGGACTCTTGGTCGAACCGAGTGCCTGGCCGGATAATGTGCCAGGGTGGCAAGAATTTCAAGGACATATCGTTCATTCCGCGCAGTGGGATTCTGCCATCAACCTGCGGGGCAAAGACATCCTCGTCGTCGGCACTGGTTCCAGCGCCGCCCAGATTGTCCCAGAGCTCATTAAGCCAGAGGTTGGCGCCAGGTCCGTCACCCAGCTGATGCGCACAGCGCCTTGGGTTTCGCCGTATATCTCTCCCACTACAGTGCAACTCTACGAGAAGTATGGGCAGTGGATCATGAGGCATATTCCACTTGCTGCGCGTCTTGTCCGCATGGCTATATTCTTGCGGCTGGAATTCGACTACTTTGCACTCATTTCTGACAACTGGTACTCGCGACGGAAGAGGCCGCTCGTCGAGGCGCAGCTGCTCGAGCATATGCGGCAAACAGCACCAAAAGAGTATCACGAGATGCTGACGCCGAGCTACGGCGTAGGGTGCAAGAGGCGTGTCTTTGATGTCAACTGGCTCGCTGCGCTGCATAACCCGGCAGTGATCCTGACAGATCGTCGACTGCTAGCTATAGAGCCGAACGCAGTTATTCTCAGTGCGGCAAAACGAACAATATCGGCCTCTGCACAAGACCCTGGCAGTTTGAGCACAACTGTTCCAGTGGACGTCATCATCATGGCTACTGGCTATCAGGCCTCTTCCTGGGCTCACCTGCCGCCCATCACGGGAAGACACGGTAAGCTGCTCGCCGATCAGTGGAAGGACCGCGGAGGGCCGCAAGCATATCTCGGCACGGCGATAGACGGGTTTCCAAATTTCTTCATGCTCTTCGGACCCAATACGGCAGTGGGGCACAGCAGTGCAATCCTCGCTATTGAGAATAGCATAAACTACGTGCTGAAGCTCATTAAGCCGATTATTGAGTCTAAAGCGGATGTCATTGAGGTTAAGAAGAGCGCATCCACGGCATGGGCGGCAGAAGTGCAGGAGGCGCTGAGGGGAACAGTACTGGCCACAGGAGGGTGCAGTAGTTGGTATACTTCCAAGGATGGTGGATGGAACCCAACAATTTATCCGTGAGTTGGAAGTCTTGACATAGAATTTGATTTCCGTGAGCTGATGAATGGCGGCAGGTACTCTCAAATCGACGCCACATGGCGCTCAATTTTTCCGCGATGGAGTCACTGGCATGTAATGTCAACACGACAAACCAACAAGGAAATTAGCACTCCATTTGGGCTAAAGTGCTTTTTTTGGACGACTTTGCTCTGTTTCATTGCGTGGGCAAGTTCCCGACCAACAATCCCATTTGTGCCAACATGGTAGAAACATGTTTGAGACGAGGAGAAAGCAAGTGTCCTATATGATTTCTAGCCTCTTTCTGCTTCCCAAATTCATTATGACCTTGTCTGTGACTGCTGTATCCGATGCTTGCTCAGCAAAACTTCGTGCCCATGCCCAGCGTGGCTACTGACCTGGTACTGCGGAGAAGCCACCGATCAATACCGCCTTACTGAGCATCTCCGATGACATACGTCCAGGTGAGAGAAATCCGGTGGTAGTTAGAGTCTGTGTACGTACTTGTTGCAGCCTTACTAGTGGAGAAACATCGCGCGGTTGGGTTGTGATGTTTGGACCGAGACTGCACGCATCTCAAGCCTCAGATGTAGGCAATTGCTAGGCAGGCCGAACCACTTTGCTACGGAGGCCGCGTTACGAACGCCGTGTGGCTGAACTTCCAAATCGAGCAGTCCTGCATTCCATCATCGCGGCATTCAGCCACAAGGTAGTGTATCAATTCCTGGTTCTGGGGCACTTTGGTTTGCAAAACATAGCCCTTCAGTATCGTGCCCAGGCGAGAACAACAGCAGATTCATATTTGGCTAGCACTTGAGGGTCGCCCTCAGCGGACATACCATCTCCTCTGGAACTGGCCCAAATTACACTCGCACAATAATGCACTCCTGGCCGTTTTCCTCGCCACCAGAGGTAGACAAGGCTGACGGTGCTGGTGTTGCAGGTCGCTTCCGGGCACTTTGCCGTCTGCGCTTCGGCAGAGCGTCCTGCTCCTCTTCATCTGAGATGGTCTCCCATTCTGACCGTCGCCTCCGTATGCTGGGTTGCCTTCTGCAGCCAGCCTGTCGCACACCTGTCTGCTTGCCCGACCCAAGGATAGCTGACTTGCGAGTTCGCTTTCTGCCCTTACCAGCCTTGTCCACTTCTGGTCGACTACGGCTGGACGGCCGAATGTTCATGTCTTCAGGGACAGGCTGTGTGGTATTTTTCGGCCGACCACGGAGGCATGCTGCAATCTTAGGGTCGAGGATCCGACGATAGGGATTGCATGAGGTTGGTTCCCTAAGATGCCACCGAGGGTGAACATCCCATTTCGTTAAGGCCGTGCCCGCTGCTAATTTGTTGTAGATTGTATGGCAGCAGGGAATCCCCAATTGCCACGAGACGGAACAATCCCCGTTACATTCTTCGATCGGCTCTGGCCAAGGTCGTGATCTGCTTGGTATCGATCTCAATGCGCGCCGATGTTGTTTGGTAATAAGCCTGAGCCCCGGCTCTGACATGACCGTGCGCAGCTCTCCCAGATACTCTGAGCCAGGACCTGAATATGTGCCAGAAGTGAGCACCTCGTCCTGCGCACAGGCATCGATAAAATCTCGCTCTTGATCAGTGAGCATGGCCTCAATAGCCTCAAACAGAGAGTACAAATTGCTCATCCCATTGAGCAGGTAGCTCTTGACGTTGTTGTTGCTGGCCTCGGTACCAGACGTCACACGAACCCCGAAATTGCGGTGTTTCTTGATGAAGCATTGTGCCCACTGTGCTCTTATGGGCAGGTATGTCCTGTAAAGGTACATGAGGATGGCTTGCTGGTCATTGAACTCGTCACACAGCTTGGCCCATGCCTTCTCGTGTTCTTCTTTTGTCTCGGCAAACACAACGAATCTCCACAGTTCGATGACGCCACGATAATTGCGCGACACGGGTGCAGAGAGGTTACGCTGGGTTGGCGGGTTGTCTTGTCGCTCCACTGCGAGCAAAGCTTCCACATCCCTCGGCGTCAACGCCACGTGAGCCTGCTCGCCGCAAGAGCTACCACCTCCGTCGCTCTCCTCACTTTCTTTGGCGTTCTTCCACTTGCGCTTCGCATTAAGGAGGACGTTTGCGTTGACATGGTGGATACAAAGCTGTTGCTGGCTATCGGGAAACTGGTTGTCTAGAGCTTCCTTCATCGCCTGATCGTAGTCCGTGATTACGACATCTGGTAGCGGAACTCCATGCCTCTCGGTCAGTTCCCTGACCGCTTCCGTGAGGAACTGAAACCCTTCACGTCTCTCGTTATCGATCAAGCCGAACGCCGCATTATAGACGGATCTCAGGCAGGTTTGCCCCGTAACCTGGAAGAGCGGTAGTTTGAAGCGGTTTGTATTGTATGTGTTGTCGAAACTCATAATTTCCGGAAAGCGTTTCCACATGCGGAGACAGTATGGGAAGGTCCAGACCAGGCCAACAAGGCGGCCAGGCTCTGTCGTTGACCACTTCACGATATATGGAACGCCCCTCTCATCAAACAGTCTGATCAAGGCAGCGGTCGGACCCAAACCGCCAAGTTTTTCGCGACGCAAGAGTGCCCTAGCGTTGTATATGTCCTTTCTCGTGTAGTGCGTTCCGAGATGCCTTTGCTGAACAATGCCACGGACATCGCGTGCCCTGATCCCGACTCGTCGGCTTGTTGCTTCAATTGTTGCCTTGACGGAATCAGTAAGTCTCCGATGGATTGGATGCGCTGAGAGACTCATGCTACGGTCGTGGTTGTGTTGACTGTGCTGAGGGTCGGCAAACGCCCGCAGTGTCCACATGTAGCCGTTCTGTTCGAGGGCCTCGGCGACGACCTTCCACTTGCACCCGCACTTGCGCGACCGCCTTTTGCGGAGACCTGCACCCCTTGATGTACAAGGCTCGCCGTAGCGATCGCATTGGAACACGTATCTGGTCTTCCGCATTCGACTGCCGGAACCGTTGCGTCTGACAACACCAAACCCGTTTTCCCTCGCAAATTCGTTGACGTGCGATTGCAGGGCATCGGCCGATACCATGGCAGGGCCAGGAATTGGCGGGTTGCGGATATGCACCGAGGCACAGTGACTGTCAGATGCCGTGTCTGATAGACCGTCCCATTCTTCGTACTCCTCTTGCGTTGGTGGCGGCGGGGGCGGCAGCGCCGACGCTGACGCCGGCAATAAGATCGCTGATGTTGGGTATTGGCGGCCTGGAGCAGCTCGAGGCGCGGCAAGCGTCGGGCAATACTGGGCCAATTCCAGAGCTAGTGAAGTGTCGAACTTGGCCTGTTCGTGAGCGAAATGTAGAGCGGACCGGAAAGTGACCGTGGTTCTCGTGCGTTGCTCGATACCGTCTGAATATGCTTGTTCGCGCAAGCGCTCTCTCTCAAGCTTGTCCGGGCCTGGAACTACAGGTGTGAACAGCCGCCGCGTTCCGCGACCGCGGAAGCAGTCGTCCAGGAAGATTCGTGACCGGCGTAATTCCCAATAGGGTTCGTCGACTCCGCGATTGCCGTGTGGCTTAGAAAGGCTGCTGAAATAGTTCTCCGGCCATGTCGCAAATAGGTTGTACAAGGTGTTGTCGTCGCCATCGCCGTAGTGAAGCTCGGGGTCAAAGACAGCATCGGGTGCGAGAGCAGTAACGGTCATGTCGTGACTTGGATTGCGGAAGGCTGAAGTGGATTTCGTCTAGGAAAGAGACCTCGTATGGCGAGTGCTTGTGTCGACTTCCGTGCATTTGTGTACGATGACGATAGAATGCAGTCGACAATATGTCGATTGCTTGAGCGACTCCCTACGGATGGCTGGGAAGAAGCACCGGAACGAAAGCCAGCCATCTGGTGGAAGGGGCAGCGCGCGTGGCATGGAATGCAGGACTGCCCGATTTGGAAGTTCAGCCACACGGCGTCCGTAACGCGGCCTCCGTAGCAAAGTGGTTCGGCCTGCCTAGCAATTGCCTGTGGTTCGGCCTGCCTAGCAATTGCCTGTGGTTCGGCCTGCCTAGCAATTGCCTTCGATAATGCCTCGAAAGTGGATCAAGCAAGAGATCTAATCTGTCGACGCTGCAAAAAGTCGAGAAAATTTGGCGACTCTCCGCAAGCTATGGAGCCACCCCATTGGCCCTCAACATTTTCTACTCGCTGTTCTTCCCCAACATTATCGTCGGGCCCACGACGCCCGCCCTGCCTGGAGCTCGAGTGGCGCCAAAGTCGTGCATCGCGCGACCGACCGCGCGATCCCGACGCCCGGGAAAATCGATCGTATCGACCTTCTGCTTGAGTACCGAACTGCCATGATTCCTGGAGATTTCAGCGAGCCCGATTGCTACATTTGCACAATGTGCACGTTTTCCCACAGGAGGACCGGGTCATGATGTGTCGCACTGCACGTGTGGATGACTGACTGACGACCGGGCAGAAGGTCCCCAGTGGATTGGGGCAACGAAAGAATCTTGATTCTTCTATCTAATGAGCGACTACGGTTGGTAATTTATACCTCTACCGGTTGCTGCTGAAGCCTTGGAATGGCCATTGGCATCGGAGACATGGCAGGCAGAAGCCCAGCTGCGTGAAGTTATCCCCACCCTTGGTAGGCAGCGGTGCTGTTAACGGTCTACGTGAATGAGCGGCTTGATGTTGACATGGTGCGTCTCAGGCTACCAGGCTGCTCTACTCACGAACAACTTGGCCGCGCACCGTTTCTGGGCGGGAATATTTAACTATTAACACACCAAGCCTGCGGCATTTGCAGGACAATTTAGCCTCGAAGGGAAGGGTCGCACTACAACAATAGGCCAATTGGTTTATGCAAGTCGGAGATATTTCTGCGACGGAACTAAACCAAGGGCGCAAGCATTGATAGTGCATGAGCAAGGGCCCAATAGTATGTTTGCTCGGCTATTCTTGTTCCTGTTGCAGTAGTTGCGGTTGCTGAGCCAAAGGCACGCTTCGGATGTGGGTCACTTCGGCGTTACTGGCTTTCTGTCGCACAGAGAGCCAGCCTTATGTCGCATAACATCTGCACTCAGAATATGTGTCCGCGGAAGCCGATGCAATAATCCGTGTATTAAGGTCGAGCGCCTGCATGCGTTGTGCTTTGACTTCGCTGATGTCAAAGCTCAAACACTGGTTGCATATATCGGAACACCAGCTTCAATTACGGGGCCTCTGCACCACAAAGGAAATCTTTCCTTTGTGTATATAGAGCAGCGCACTGCCGTGCGCTTACAGATAGCTCTTCAAGATAATTCTCATCAATTACTACGATGCCAGCTGTGATCCCTGTGGAGCCAATTGGATGACACGTTCCCACCACACGGGCGTTCATGGCTGACGAAGCTGATCGGCAACATGTGTGAGCAGCCAGATGATTATCCTGACTGTGTGGTTGTTTGACGTCATTGCTTCTGATTGAGCTTGATTGCTCCGAGGCACAATCGGCATGACCAACGTGGCATGAAATTGGGGGGGGGGGGTGGAGTATCTCCGAGGCCCACCCTAGAAGCTACGTTTTCATCTCCGAGATGCCACCGAGCTGGGCGCATGCATATCCGATAGCCGACAGATCTGCCATTCTCGCCGATTGGTCTGTGTGTGGCCCCTCACCTCCACCTGGCGCGCTAATACCTAGCCCCAGCACCTCGGGGCCTGAACACTATTCCATAGCCTGAAGTTTAGGATCCTGTATCCCCGAGTCTTCCTTGGGGAGTTGTGTGCCAGACAGGCGTATCATATCCGCGTAGGGTATGGTCCTCTGTGGGCGGCGAATATTGAGAATCAAATCGGAACTCGTAGGGTGCGTATATAACGACGTACCTGCGAGCTCTAATCCTCAATGCTACAGCACAGCCTTCTAGGACAAGGTCGAACAATTAGATTTTCAATGCCGACTTTCGGTGCTTGCTCAAAAGGTATAACGCCACAAGCTCCTGGATAGAGCACCCGGACAGCTGTCACTTCTTATCCTTTGCGCCATTGGCTGAATGAATCGGAAACAGGCTGTGGCTCGAAGACTGTCTCCCAAAGTGCTGATTCCGGTTGAAACACCATCTGATATAACCCTAAACGTATACAACACAAACCAGAAGGCTAAAGGAAAGAAAATGGGGTTCGCAACCAGCTCAAACCCTTACGATGTGTATGGCCTCAGTTATTTTATAGAGTTGGCCCTAGACTGGTGGGAATGGGTAACCTCGAGTCAGAGAGGGAGCAAGGCGAAGTGGTTACCTTGCGAGGCTTAACGTACTATGGCGAGCGGTTAGGCTCACGGGAGATGATTACCTCTTGAGTTTGGGGTTTCGTACAAGAAGTGCTTTATTCCCGTGGCAGTATTGGGCCACGTGAAGCACAGTTCAGGCGTAACAACTGTTTCGACACATCACCATCTTGTCTCATTCTACGTGTGCTAATAGGTACTCTCCCATTGGAAGCATGAACTGAGGGTAACGGTGGTGCGGTGCCCGAGGATGGGGACGGGCCCTTAGGTGAACATTCAGTGGAGTTGTCAATGCCATCAATAAGAACCTCGGAGAGCTTGCAGAGGGCGAGGAGAACAGCTGGGGTTGAGGGCGAGCGGTGATGAAGCCAAAGAGGATGCGATTAACTTAGGGTCTAGACGGGGCTGATGGCACATTGCGACCAACTGCACGGTGTCGCGGTTACCGCCAACTACATCGTGACAGACGTAGCACTGGTGCTGTATTGCCGAGCGAAATATCCAGTACCGCCAACATGACGATGGCTCCTGGCACAGGAAGGGTCAAGTCGCGTGCGCCAGGAACAACGGCGGATTGTTAACGTAACATAGCTCTCCCGTAGACTTGACGTGAGGCTTCCGCTGTCGACGCGGCATAACTCAAGCCACGAAGGCCTCCAGCCATGAGTGCGCCGCCACAGACCAGTAACGACGCAGTTCCTACACAGCAATTTCGCCGTGCTAATGCACCACCTAATAATACTGGGGCGGCATGTTGGGACTACGCGAAACACGGCAATACTGGTAAGCGGCGGCTGATTCATATGCATTGGGTGCCAACGTATCAGTGCCGACATGTCCCCATGCAAGTCTGACCGGGGACCAAGTGGGTTCACCCATCACAAATAAAGCCCACCCCCACACTCAAGTAAAGAAAAACCCCTCGGACAAAAACCCACCTCCTTCATCTCAGACTCCCACCGCATCCCCGACGTGGGTATCGTTTGCCAGAGCGACTGCATGAAACGAGACAATCGTCCCATACCCGCCACTCCTTCCCACGAAGCCAACGCTAGGTGCCCCGATATGGTACCGGTAGTTGGGGTCGCGGCGTGGCCAGCTACAAGGTCCAAGTTGTATATATGCTCGACGTGCGGTAGACGGTACCAGCGGAATACGCATTTACGGCGCCATGAAGCTACTCGTGAGTTTCCCGTGCATTAACTCTCAACCTAGAACAGTTGGATGGATTAGAGGGAGACGGGGTCCTGGGTCTTAGTAGAGGCTTGGGTGGGTGACCTTGTGCTGCCCGCCGCCTTCCCCCCATGCTCTCGCCCCATTTCGCCTCTGGATCCCAACTTCAATGACCTATCATCGCGTAATAATCTTGTCTAACAATGTTCAGATGTCGACATATTTCGTTTTCAGTGCCAGTATTGCCAGAAGCGGTTTGCCAGGGGGTGAGGACTCCATGCCGTTTACGTTTGCTAGTACGGTGGGCTAACATCACGTCTTAGAGACGTTTGTCGCAAACACGCGCTCACTTGCGCCAAAAGAGAAGACAGCACTACTGATATAGTGTGCCGCCGCGGGCAGAGACCACGGGCATGTGAGGCATGCTTCATTAGCAAGGTCTCATGTGACAAGGTGTATCCATGTGCACGCTGCACAAGACGCCGGGTGACTTGTAGATTCCGCAGCATTCATGGGACTACCTCGTCGCATGATAGTCCAACGAGCGTGCTGGAACGCTCTATACCCAGCAGTGCAGGCCAGCCGGTTCCAAAGCTGCCCTTTTTCGGAGCCCTCACCAGCCCCAAGCGCGAGACCATGCTGGACTGCTTCGCGAACGACCGCACTATCAACAATAAGGCACCCGAAATGAATGTGGACAAGAACTGTACAGGTGAGAGCCCTGACTCACTGTTAGTTCATGATACTTTCATTCCCCGCACTTTTCCATTGATATACAAGTTCGCTTTCGATGATGCGGACCTCGAGCCAGCATGCAAACAAGCCACTTCATCTGCGTTGCAAGATCCTTCTATCCCGGCTCTCACCCCCGATGGCTTTGATGTGTTGGATCTGGCTTCCAATCAGATTACTAGGGATATGCAGGCTCTTCACGCGACCCTTTCCGCGAACGACGAGTCGTATAACCAGCCATTTGACTTCGATCTCGCTCGGTCGGTGTTTGCGCCAAGGAGCGTCCGAACCTTCATCGCCGCCTTCTTCCGACTGAGACACAATTACGCTCCCGTGGTGCACATGCCATCATTTGGATCTGCTGGCACATCTCCTCTCCTGATTATGGGAGTCTCACTCTGCGGAGCTATGTGCACAGCTCCAAGAGACGGCGCGTCGTCCGCCAAACCGTTTCTGCGCATCGCGGAAGAATACGCCTTTCGGCAGCTGGCGGTCGTTATGTCTGCAGACCCCAAACCGACCAGGACTGTTCTCGAGACAATGCAGGCTGCGCTTCTCATTCAGCAAGTGCATTTCCTACATAACGGCGTTGACGCCGGGCGATGGCATGTAGGACGGCTTCCCGCTTTGGTTTCAGCGGTTCGTCGCCTGGATTTGTTTAGCACGAGGCACTCTGCAAACTCTAGCAGCGCACAGTTTCTTGCCAATGAAGCTTGCATCAGGTAAGGCTATCATTATATCGATGTGAGTCCTTGCTAAGTCTGAGTAGAACTGCGACATGGATTACACTCGCAGATTGGTACCAGTGTGGCATGTTCCATGTCTTGCCGCTTACGACTATGGCCGAGATGCAGTGCGATATGCCTTGTCCACGCTCATTATGGGATGCACAAGGCCTCACGGATGCGGACGTGGCTCTGTACCGTCGTCAGACAAGGGGTGCACCACACTCTCTCTCGTCGATCAAGGCACTGACAGAAACACTCATGGGTAACCGCTGGAGCCCGATCGAATTGATGGCATTTAGCTGTATAGCTTCCACTGGCCTGGAGCTCGAAATATTTGGTGCGCAATACATCCACGTGAATTGACGCTTGCTGACCTTGACTAATTAGCCCTTAGTTCTGTTGCGGTATCTGCGCACCTCATGTCCATGATGCCCGCCACCGGGTCTTCTATCGCGAGAGCCATATCACGATGGCAGGAGCTTTTGGAAGTGCAAGCTACCAGGGCAGACGAAGATCATGTCGAAATGACGGCCATGACCAGGCGCTGCAGAGAGTTTGGCCGCCTTCTTCAGAAGTGGATCCACACAGACCTCTCCCTCGACAGTGCCACCTACTCGTCTTCCCAACCGCCAAATTGATGGCTGCGAAGAGAGTTTGTTAAATTATTGCACAAGGCCGGCAGCTTCAACGTCGTGCCTACTCGAGATGGCGTGCTCCTCGAACGGGTCCCAAGACGAGGTGTCAAGATGTGGCCGGATAAACCGATCGCATGTCGCGCAGCCCGCCTGCCGGCCTTGCGGACCGCAACTGGTTCTCCGATCATGTCGCGATCGAATCTCAGAACTCGCTTCCAGGCATCTCAGAAGTCCATATTCACGTGGCTGCGCTGATGGACTGGTAGCATCAAGGGGGGGTCTGTCGCGGACAGGGGTCTTGAAGGCAATGCGGCCACTGCAGCGCGGATGCGCAACGGCGAGTTTTACGAGCGAGACTGTGTAAGCCCGGCGTGCGACTGTCACCCAGTTAGGTACGAAAACCGTGGGCACAGAGATGCTTGATTTCTATCTTCATGATGGAATATAGTCAGTATTTTATACTTGTGTAAGTGAGGCTGTAACCTGGGGGGTTGTAGGAATCTGAGACATCGCAGGCTGATGCTGAGTTGCCTGGAACTCTTCTTCGCCGCAACGGCCCGCCATTTTGAACTTACCCACTACCAGGAGAGATTCAACCACAACGATGCGCGGCTATCATGCTCATGTGGCCGACGAATGAACCGAACTATCTCTTCTATTGTCGAAAGATCCTGCCGCGGCATCGGATGAGGCTGGCTCCTTCACCGACTGCGGCAGTCAAGCGCCTCATAGGCAGAGACTTCGAAAGTACGTCAAATTGGCAAAGCAAGCTCGTTTTTCAAATGTGTGTATCCGCGCCACTGGGCGAGTGGTGTTTCCCCCTTCTCTTTCTTTTATTGCTCCAGGCTCCCACAACCCGTCCGCGCGGAGGATGCCCGCACACACTCTCCTCCCCCCCGCGGGGCGAGGGTTCAGTTGAGGCTGCTCTTAGTCCGACAACGGTCTCGAGAGACCAAAGAATAACATCCCGGTGTCGCGCTTGGACGACCCATTGAGGGGCACCAAGCACAAACATGGAGCGCCTGGGAGCCGATGGAATACTGGATGGTGGTTTGTTTACTTTTGACGGGAGGGGGAACGCGACGAGGTAAGTTCTGAGTGACCCACCAGAACCTGCATCCATAGCGTAAGATACACCCACTAGCCCAGCATGTCCTGTGTCCCCTGGGGAGCTCCGCGGCCCCGCAGCCGCTGGACAGAGCTAACTTTGGGACATGAACGGAGACGAAGGTTCAGGAGAGACCGCCGTTCTCCCTGCCCTGGCCGCATGTTTTCGAGAGAAAGGCTATGAAGTGTAGGGGTAGTGGATTCGCCTCCCTGTCTCAGTGGCTCGACGGGTAGGTTGTCCGTCGGACTCGCCGGGGCCCGTGATGTACTGCTAAGCATAATGCTGTCTGGTGTAAGTTGTCCGCTGGCCAGTCGACGCCAGGACTACTGGCCTGCAAGCGTGAAACTTAACCGCCTCCATGCCTCGTCGGTAAGTAACCTGCGTCGGAGATCCTCCTGCACACCCCTGAGTGTGTGCGGATTGACCGAGTCCACGGCTAAGTAAACCCCGTGCCTCTCTAGACACTGGGGATTCACTCGGCGATGTCTTGAGACAAACTGGCGAGGCCGTCAAACCTTTATTTTCGTCCCCTTCTCTAAGGTACTTGTGACAATGACTTCGCCTGCTCAAGGTTGATGTCGGGACTCCTCCCCCAAGAGAGAACAGTTCCGCCGAGTCACTAGGAGTGGTTGCCTACAAACTAATACGAAATCTCTCCGACCCGAGTTCTCGGGCTAGCTCTGCTTTCCCATTCGGCCCGTGCCAAATGCCGGACTTCGAGGCAAGAGAGTTTAACTAACGCCCAAGCCCAGTGCAGCCCAAAGTCTGCAGGCAGAGGGCGCCAGTCGGGGTATCGCTGGGCGATGGGCCGGGGGGGTTTGAATTCTTGCTACAATCAAAGAGGAAAAGTGTAGATCGTCACTCGGCTTGATCCTTGGCCCGGCACGCAAGCGCCGAAGCATCACTGTGGACAACACTTGGTATTTAGGGAGTTCTGGGTGTCGATTTCGCCCTGACTTACAGAGACCTCAGCGCTTTGCCGGCCATTTTGCTGCCCGACTTGATGCCCCGTTCGACAGACGAGCTCTAGGAACTTGTCCTTGCTGGTAGCCGCCGACTGGACGACTGAACGCGGAAACCCCGCAACCTCAGTCTCGACGCCGTGCTCCCTTTCCGATACTAAGGGAATCCAGGTCACGGCCATTTGACATTGGCGGAGCGTGGTTTTTCTCACGCTGCGACGACCGATCACCCCAAACCGCCACAGCCTCCCAGAGCCGTGAGGCCGAGTTGCCCAGAATGCGCATGGCGGCGATGTTGATCTGGGCGTCGCTCTCTTTGACGCGGGCGGCAGCTCCTCCGTCTCCAAGTGACTTGATACAGGCGTTGCAGAGTGCGCCCCACTGCGCAGTAAGTCTCCATCGAACTCCCGCGCGCAACGACCCCCTGTTGCTTACGAAATTGATACGGAGCAGCAAGAGTGTCTCGCAAACGCAACGATACAATCGAACTGTCCTTTCAGTGACGTAGCATGCATTTGCATCGATAAATATTCGGCCATTGAAGAGGCAAGCACGCCATGTATTATGAAGGCTTGCCCCCTTGCGGATACGCTCTGTGGGTGTTCTATCGTCCTTGCCTCAGAATGACAGAGCATACACTGATGCACCGACCTCTCCACAGTTACCAAAAATTTGACGGAGACGAGATGTAACCGCCCAACGCGCGATATCGCACCGAGATATGACGCCATGAACATATCCATGTGTGTCATTACTGCTCTCCTCGTCGTAGTTCGGCTTGTTTTCAAGCGCTTTATTAGCCAGCGAAGCGTTCTAGGCACGGACGACTGGGCAATACTTGCGGCATTAGTCATTGTCATCCCAAGTACGATAATCAACAAAGTTGGCCTTACTGCCCACGGCATGGGCAAAGATGTTTGGACGCTATCACCCAATATGCTGACCGAATTTATCTTATACTTCTACGTCATGGAGATCCTCTACCTGGCAGAAATCTCACTCATTAAATTGAGCCTCTCGCTCTTTTACTTGTACATCTTCCCGGGCACGACCATACGCCGCCTCCTCATCGGCACGTCCATCTTCAACGCCATTTTCGGCCTTACGTGTGTTGCGACTGCCATCTTTCAATGCAACCCTATTCATTATTCCTGGACACAGTATCTGTACGAGACGACCCCCGGCTGGTGCATTAACATCAGTCTTTGCGCTTGGATGAATGCAGCGCTCTCTATTGCGGTCGATGTGTGGATGATCGCCATACCCGTGAGTCAGATTAGGAAACTGGAGCTCCACTGGAGGAAGAGGGTCGGAGTCGCCATCATGATGCTGATTGGAACATTGTACGTTTCTCACGGCCCACCACTGGCCCGCTTGCTAACGACGTCCCGCCATAGTGTCACAATTGTCTCGATACTGCGCCTCCAGTCCCTCGTCTACTTCGCAAATTCGAAAAATCCTACGTGGGATCAGTTGACCGTTGCTTGGTGGTCGACCATCGAAGTAAATATTGGGATGAGCTGCACATGCCTGCCAACAGTTCGACTACTACTGGTTAGAGCATGGCCTCGGTTTTTCAGCACCAGCACCACATGGAACAAGTCCCGATCGGCTGTCGCTGAGGGATACGGAAGAAACAGAAATATATTTGGCTACAACCAAATTGAACTCTCCAGCGTCGAGGCGAACCTAACAGAAACAGCGATGAAAACGCCGGAGGTGGTGTCTGAGGCAGCAAAAAGCAACCTGTCAGACAATTGGCTCCACAGGGAGTCACAGATGGCATCGTGCTAATTAGTGAGAATATTATTACAATGACCGAACCCGCCTAGACACCTTCCCCAACGAACACGTTATTCCTCGCCGCCCCCGGCGACTATGCTAATCCCTGAAGCTAGGGTATTTCGAGAGGCGCGCGCAGGCGACCAGCCCCAGGTCCTATGTATGCTATGCGAACACATTAGTAGTAGTAGTAGTGTATTTTCCATCCAGCGGCCGTGAGGCCGCTCAGGTCCCTGTGGGGCACAGGACGTGCTGGGCTAGTGGATCTATCCTACGTTATCGATACAGGTTCTGGTGGGTCTCTCAGAGATTACCTCCTCGCGTCCCCTCATCTTCCCATCGCGAAAAGTAAACAAACCACCATCCAGCATTTCAACGGCTCTGAGGCGCTCCCATTCGTGCTCGGTGCCCGTCAGCGGGTCGTCCAAGCGCGGCATCCAAGTGCCATATTCTACTGGCCTCGAGAGAGGCCGTTGTCGGAGACTGCGGGAGCAGCCTCAATTGACCCGGGCGGGCAAAGGGTGGTCGCACACCCTCCGCCTGGACGGGTCGCAGTTGTCTGAAGCAACAAAAGAAAGAGAAGGAGAGGACACCATCCGCCTAGTGGCGAGGACACGCCCATTCGAAGAATGAGCTTGCCTTCGCCAGCTTGACGAACTTGTCGAAGTCTCTGCCTATTGCACGATTGACTGCCGCAGTCGGTGAGGGTGCGAGCCTCATCCGATGTCGCGGCAGAATCTTTCGGCAATAGAAGAGATGACTTGGTTCTTTTCGTCGGCCACACGAGCATGATAGCCGCTCATCGTCGTGGTTGAATCTCTCGTGGTAGTCGGCAAAGTCTCCGTGACGAGACCGTGCCGCGAGCAGGTGGTGGAGCAGTGGTCGTGGGAGCTCTAGCTCTGGTGGGCAGCCGGTGGTAGGCTTGAGATGCAGTGGCTTGTACTGGTCGGGTGCAGAGGCGTCCCACCAGGCTTCAAAAGCGTCTCTGGACTGCTGCCGGGCAGTCCTGCGCAAGTGAGCGAGTGTCGGGAGAGCGTCTGCGGGTTCAAGCAAGGAGGTGGCCGCCTTCGCTAACGCGTCCGCCTGCTCGTTGCCTGCAATGTTGGTGTGGCCGGGGATCCAGCGGACCTCAACGGCGCCATGCGTCGTGGCTAGGGCCTGAAACTCGAGGAACACTTCCTGAGAAGAGTCCGCGGGCATGCCCCTCAGGCAGCTTGCGGCCCCGAGATTATCGAGACACACAAAGATGCGTCGTGGGCTAGGGAGGTTCAGTGCAGCACGCAACCCCTCGAGGGCACCCTTGGCTTCGGCGTCAAAGACCTCAGCTGGGCCAAGGCGACCGCTGCCAGTCGTCAAGGTAAGTCCATTGCGATGAATCACATAGCCGTACCCAGCGGCCTTCTCTGTCGATAGAGATCCGTCTGAGTAGACGATGAGCGTCTCACGTGGGATAGACCGGAGCCATACCCGAAAGTCTTCTGCAGACTCGTCTTTCGCCGCGGTCTGTAGGGGCGTTGCGTGCTCGTCGAAACGGTGGGGGAGGAGCAGCGGTCGTGTGCTGCGAGGTAGCAGCTGATCGCTGCGTCTGAGTCTAGTCCGGAAAGCCTCGCGAGGCATCTGGTACTTCAGCTTGATTGACCTATGGATGGTCGGCGGCTTCGGCTGCAGTGTGCGTTTTGCCAGCGGGTGTGCCTCATCCACACGCTTAAGGCGGGCTGCGAAGCGCATCCGGCGAGTTTCGAGCAACTGGACGATCGGCGGGATGCCACTCTCACGATGCAGTGCGGCGATAGGCGTCGTCCTCCAAACTGGCAGAACGGTTCGCATAGAGGTGTGGAGAGACTTATTCATCTTCCGCAGGAGCTCCTGGATTCCCGAAGGGCCTTCTTTCGTGGGCTGGCTCCAGCGTGGGCTGGTCAGCCCGGGGTACCACGCTTCGACGCCATGGAGCAGCACTGGCTCGACACAGGCTCGGACGGCTCTTCTCATGGCGCTCGGAAGCGGGCCATGTTTGGTGTTGGCGAGCCCTCGCAAGTGGTGTGCCATGGCTTGCGCACTGGCTGTCCACTTCTCGACGTGGGTCTTGAACGTCAGAGTGCTGTCAAGCCAGATACCTAGCCAGCGCATCGCTTTTTCCGGGCGTCTCTCGCCTTCGTGTAAGACAGGGGGCGACACTTTGGGCTTTGTTCGGCAGAAGTGCATGACTTCGGTTTTTGCAGGGTCGAAGCTTATTCCGTTGGCGGCGCCCCATGTTACGAGCTCGCTGACGTAGCGCGACGCCCTGTCGGCCGTCGTCTCTAGCGAGTTTCCTACGCATAGGATACCAGTGTCGTCAGCATAGCCGAATCGACCATTTGGATTACCCAGACGATAGATCGGCTCCGTGTACAGCAAGAAGAGGATGGGTGAGACGGGCGAACCCTGCGGCAGTCCACACTGAAGTGGGGAACTGGGCGTGGTGATGTCCTGGTATCTTACCCGCGCCGAGCGATCTGACATGAAGGAGCCTGCCCATCGTGCGAGATGCTCAGGCCATCCCTGTTGACGGAGGCGGAGGATCAGTCGGTTGCGGAGGACGGTATCGAAAGCCCCCTGGATATCCATTGTCACCAGCGTGGCGACCAGTCCGCGAGTGAATGCTTCTTCGATGTCGTGCACGAGAGCAGCCACGAGGTCGACAGCGGACCTCTTCGGCAGGGCCCCAGCTTGCTGCGGGTGGAGCACACCATAGTGGATGGACACCCACACTAGACGGCGTGCGACGAGCCTCTCGAGACCCTTTCCTAGGCAGGAGAGCAGCTAGATTGGTCGCCAGGCGCGCGGTGTCGACAAATTCCGACGACCCGGCTTCGCTATCATGACCACTTCCGCCTCCCTGAAGGGATGGGGGTGGTGACCGAGTCGGAGACATCCCTCGTATAGGCGACGGACATGTTCGCCGATGATATACCAGGCTGCTTTGAGCATATTGACAGTGATGTTGTCGGAGCCGGGGGATGTGTTTCCCGTGCGGATGGTCGCGTCCCGCACTTCGGCCAGTGAGACATCCTGGGAGAATGGTATCGCTCTAGTCGCGGCGACTGGGACCCACGGGTCGGCTATGTCGTCTTCTGAGGTTCGCCTTTCCAGCGTGGCTCGTCGCAGGGCATTGGCTTCGTCGAGCTGTGTTTCGTATACCTCGCCATCCACCTCAAGGGGCCGTGGTTGGAAGGCACCTGGCGACTTCAACCATCGGACGGCTTTGAACACAGACGCACTGTCGTTAAAGCTGTCGATGAGGTTGCGCCAGTATAGCCGTTTAGCTCGGCGGACAACCTTCTGGAAGTCCTTCTTGGCGAGCTGAACTTCGCGGCAAAATCCAAGGGGATATATTCTTCTAATTGCGCGGTATTCCGCTGCGGCGAGTCGGCATTCCTCGGTCCACCACGGGGCGTTGCGGGTTTGCCTTCGAACGGGGCGACCGGCCACCTTCGCCGCCACTTGGAGGAGGCGCACCAGGGCGGATGCAAGAGCATCAAGATCGTCGGTAGTTGTCGTCGGGGTTGGAACATCCGCTGACCCATACTGGACGAGATCTACGAACCGCTTGATCTCGTCTTCCGTCGTGACGCGGACTTTTCCCGGTGGTATTGGCGCTACGCCCACCTCAGGAAGCTCTATGCTGAGCGTGAAGTGGTCGGAGCTAGTGGCCAGATGGTCCTCCACGACTGCTTCCGACAACGGTACGTTCGAGAAGGCAAGGTCTATGGTGTTCCCATGCGGGTTCGTGGGTACGTCGGTCGGATTGAGCAGGCTGAGGCGATTCTCCGCTGCCCAGTAAGCGATGTCGTCTCCTCGGCCATCGAGACGACCGGTCTGCCAGCTGTAGTGTTTCGCGTTAAAGTCCCCGGCTACCAAGCACCTGCTCGGCGGGCTCCAGGCTAAGAGTATGTCCAGAGCCCCGTCGAAGTCAGGCTGCCGGTAGCAGTTGACTATCGTCGTATTGTTGATGGTGAGCCAGAGAATGTCACGGGTTGCCGCTGGCCGCCGTTGATCGGTCGTTAGGCCGGGACGACGCCGGACATACGTCATGACCCTCGGGCGGGTGCTGTTGTTGGTCCAGCTATCGACCGGAGAGAACGTGTCGTAGGCGGGGTGCGTTTTGGTGAGGCAACGGCCTTCTTTGGCTTCTGTCCACGGCTCCTGCAGTAGGACAACGTCGTACTGCTCAGCGTCGGCCAGGGCGAGGGCACAGTCATGTGCCGGCGGGATCTTGCCAACATTGGCCTGGAAGACGCGAATGGTCTTCCGTCCGGTTTGGCTGTTGCGGTGTCTTCTCATAGTGATGATGTGGAGGGGCTGGCGCAGTTGAAGCGCTTCCTCTTCAACGGTGATCTATCTGGGCGTTTCATCATCGCTATCGGGCTGTGGGGTCGTGACCACCCGGATGCACGGCGGAGACATAGTCACGGCCGGGCTGAGGACGGACTGAACGATCTCACATTGTGGAGTTGGTTCGCGGCTTTGTGGCTCACCCCGCTCGTCTTGTTGGGACGGGCCCGTCCGTGGTGCGGCGCTGCTTTGCTGTTCGTGAGGAGCGTCCAAGCCTGTATCTTGCGGCTGGACTTGTTCGGGCACAGGAGACGGTGCTGGTGGCGATCGCGGTCCTGGTTGGGTACCCTGTCCGTTTTGCTCAGTTTGTCGTGATCGATGGGCGAACAGCTGTTCTCCCATTTTTCGCTCGCGGTTCCTTTCTTCTTGTGTCAGACGGCGATACACGTCGTGGGATCGGATGGGTCCCGCAGGGCACTCGGTGAAATCCGCGATATGTGGCCCAAGGCAGTTAGCGCACTGCGTTGGGGCAGAGCAGTTTGAGTCTTGGTGCTGCGGCTTTCCGCATCGTTTGCAGGAAGGTCGGCGGTCGCAACTATTTCGGGCGTGGAAGTCCCAGCATTTGTCGCATTGGCTGGGCGCTACGGGTTTGTCGATGTATCGGGCGAGTCTGCTGGAGCCGAAAAGACGCCAGGGTTTCTGGGTGGGCGCGAGAAATGACACGAGGAGTGTCTTACTTGGAAGGTCGTTCGAATCATGACGGCTTGGGCGGATGCTGACGGCCGTCTGGCCGGTTTGCCAGGTAATTTCGCCTTTGACGGCTTCGTCGTAGTCGGCTTCGTTGCCTTGCAGATCGGTGAGCCTTCGAGGGCAATTGGCGACGACGTATGTGTACCATTTTCGACTGGTCTCGACGATATTGGCACTGAGATCCTGTGCGCATTCCGACTGTCGCCGGACGATGAGGTCTCTAGTAGCGGAATCCGTGGTGCGAACAGCCCAGCCTGAATTCACGGGGAAGGCTGCCGGAATTCGGTGGAGATCGATGCCGGCTTTCGCGGCGATGTGGGTCCGGATCGCGTACGATTCGAGCTTCCTCGCCGGCGCTTCGGCGTCGAGTCGCACGAAGACCCGGAGGTCCTCTTTCGGTGGGGCGGGGATTGGTCGTCCCTGGAGACGTAGGTCGGCTCTTTGTTGTGGTGCGGGCGGCGGGGCGCCAGCAGAGGGAGTGGCGTGGCCCCGGGGGGCTGGAGAGGACTGCGGCCGGCGGCGACACTGCTGTACGTCGGCGCCGTCACGGACGGCAGTATCGAGAGAGACTGGCGCCAGAAGTCGAGAAAGCTGGTGGCGAATTGGTTTGCGAAGCTATGCTCAATGCCAGACGTGAATTGCTTCGCGGCCTGGTCGAACGATTCGCAGAATGCATGGAAGACTGCTAATTTGGCGTTATAGGCATCCGTTTGCTCTTGTGCGACCCTGTTGGCGCCCTCAACGATCGAGACGGGCTCCAGAATGGGTACTAGCGAGGGCCTATACGGCGCGAATGCAGGCTGCCCGCCTTCCGTAGCAGCAGAGTTGGAGAGTCGGAGTAGAGGCGAAGATGGCGTCTGAGCCAATCGCCGTGGCGCCGGCGAGACACCGATCGGCCGGTCCACGACCGGAGAACTGTTTCGGAGCTGGGCAGCACGGGCTCGGTCGGCAAAAGTTAGGGGAATGTGAGTATCGAGATCAAAGGGATCTGAGCCGGCATGCGAGCCCATGGCAGTTGCCATGGCCGCTGCCAGAGCCAGCGCAGCGCGCGGCCCGGGGAGTTGGAGGTGCAGATGCTAAGCCAATTGGTGTGAAGTACGCTACTTTCTTAACAATTGCATGCCAAGAAAGTATGATGTTAGATTGTTACCTTCCAGAGGTGCAGTGATATAGCCACAGGTCGGCACAGGGTAAGGGGGTTTAAGGTTTGCTGGTTGCATGTCACATCAGCCTCTCAGGCGGAGTGCTGGATCATAATCTTCCCGGGCAAACGACGTATGAGCGAGGTAGAGCGTGGATATACATACTACGTTGGGTGGCAACTTTGAACGCAAGGCGAATCAGGATAGTTTTAATGAGTCAACCCTAGGTGTATATCGCTAAGCCACCGGGGCCCAGGCGCGAGACAGTCACGGCCTTGCCCACGTCGTGGACCACGGATCCGAATATGGGGCCCTCAGATACGTGCGGTAGCCTATCCTTCAGTATACCCTTCTCGTCCATGACACCATAGTAAAACAATGGTCTGTCAAACCAGCTTGTCGTAACTTCCTGCTCAAAGGCCTTTCCGAGTCGAACGGTGTTATGCACCTCCGGGAGGTACGTGTGGTTCAGCATGACGCCATCCCATGTATCCGCGAACTCGACTCTCATCGGTAACCACATAGAGTCCGCCGGATCAGTATGGCCATAGCTGGGTGCAGGCGAGTTCATGATGTCGTTCAAATATACATCAACGTGTCGTCCCCAGACAGTACCATCGAGAGCAGGCGGGGCGAATATGAAATAGAGTCTGTTCTTTGAGCCAGCCGTTGTGGATATGTACGAATTGCTCGCGAGGGCATAGAGCGCCGGGCCCATTAGAAGGACTCTGTATCCCGTCGCGACCAGCTGCTTAATCCTGTTCGGGTCCTGGAAAATGACTGAGGCGATGTCTCTGGTAGGCTGCATTCTGAAACGGTCGAGTAGTGCCATAGTCTGCTCTCACAATGCACAAAGTCGCTTCTACAAGAGATCGAAATGGTTGGCTTGACTTAATATGATGAGAATAGGAAGAAGTAGTATCGGGTTTGGGGGCGGCGGGGGACATGGCTCTTATACTCGACGATTGGATCAACCATGTGTCCTGCATAATGCGACGAGCAGGTGTGGAGCCATTGGGGAACGACCCTACCACTGGCCATGAGCAGGTTCCACTCGCTCCGGTTCCTGGCAATGGCCGCTGTTGCTGGTTTCTTGGAATTTACGGCGCCGCCTGCCGCCCCCGCCCCCCCCTTCTCCCCCCCGGGGCATGGTTCTATGTGTTCACTGTTCTGCACCCACGATCCTGCCGGTCGGAGCGCCGTGCACGTTGGGGTATGCAGTTCAGTCCGCATATGTCTGAGTGGCTGAGTGGCAAGATACGGTGCGGTGGTATCAGCTAGCCAATACCCAACACTTTAAAGGCGGTCGGGGTGAAGTTGCCTAGACATGCCACTGCGCGAATGATGATGGATAGTGGAATGTTCGGCGGACCATACCGCAATATGGGGGAGATGCCGAACGTCCAGTCGCGAATTGCGAGGCGGAGCGAGTTGGGAGTACGAGCCAATGCTGTGCCGTTAGGCAACAACGCCAGTGCGCGCCCCGCGCGGGACGTGCCTTGGCGGCGTGGTCGAAGGCGCTACGGAACAACTTCCCCAGTACCATATTTCCCCGCTCCTCGCTCCACGTCGAGCCAAGAGTCGACCCAACAGGCGTCGATCCCCGGCCGGGCCGCGATGCGCAACGAAACCCCTCCACTCGAAGTCTTGCACGACATTCATCGACCTTAGTCTCCAGCACAAGGCAGCTTTCACTATGGAGGACCAGGCCACGGCCGTCGTCGACGTTAAGAATTTCACCAGCACTCTCGACTGGCTGTCTGGCCAGATCACATTGCTGCAAGGGATGCCCGAGGTGCAGAACGGCGTACGACTCGAGGGCACCGAACGGAAGCTGGCTGAATTGTATGCCCTGTTGGACCCAAGGACGGGACAAGTCTAATACGTTGATCTCACCGCACGTACAGCACAGAACCTGCGCATCAGCCTGATCCAGACAAGGCAACTCTAGACAAGGACAAAGAAAGCGCGCAGCCAGGTCAGAGGGTAAAGGCTGTGAAGGAAGGGTTGCTGAGGAGCAGTCGGCCCTTGACGTGAGATAGAGTGGGACATATGGACGGCGAGTACATGTTGACAAGACGACGACGAGGATGATGACGAACAGTGATCTGACGCTGCAGGTACCTCGTTAAACCCCGCGCTAGGGATGCTGGGCTTGAACCTGAAGGGAAAGACGGGCAAGAAGCGCCAGCGGTTGCGACAGGCGCTGACGCTGTCGAAGACAACTGCAACGGACCCATGGGCAGCCTACATAGAAGCGGAAGAGACTGTGGAAGACGCCGTGGGGGCAGAGGCAGATGTGGCTTTATCGTTATGTGGCCAGTCCCGGATTTCGGGCCATTTTTGGGTCTCGGCCGAGTCTTGGATATCTGGTGATTTTGGATTCAGGGTGAGTCTTCACTTTTAAGCCAGTTTCGGACTTTGGGCGAAACCTCACGGCTGGTCGGGTTTCGGGCTCCGGAGCCACCCCCCTCCCTGCGCAATAAAGTCACATATCCGCTACCTGAGAAACCCACTGCTGGCCGAGACGTAAAAGAGCTGCAACCTGCTGAGCCCATGGCTTGTCCGCTTTTCACGAGAAGGCCCGAAATGGCGGAGAGAGAAACACACCGGGGTGGCAGCTGTGGCCCAGGTTAGTCGGCGGCTTCGGGCCGGACTGAGACCATAGGGGAGCGGCAAAATCACGGTGGGGCGTCCGCACCAAAACAGCGAGTTCTCGAGAGTTTGCGGCTCCTACTGTACCAACTGTCCCCTAAATTGGGTCCCAATCCAAGATTCCTTGGTCTGTGCACACGGCCCCTGCCTTCCCGACCTTTGGGTCGCAATACCAGAACTCTTGGTTCGTGAAATGTATGGTGGCGGGGCGGTCTACTGTCTGTCTTCGGCCTCTGCTATTGGCTGCCGTCTGTTTCGCCAACCTCTTCGGTGTCCCTCATCTGGCCCTTGGGGCACGTACCCCGCCTAGCCGCCCGCCCCACAAAGCGGGGAAGAGTCTGCAGTGTCTGATGACTGAGCAGTTCACAAAAGGCGCTCCTTAGCCGCAACGTCAGCAACCTGCATTACCCCCCCTGTGGCTCTTGCGCCGATGCCCATATTTATCATACTGTCTGTTTTCGCGATCTCCTTTTCGGCGAAAAGGCATTCCCCTGCCAGTTTTGGCCTCTGCTATTGGCTGTTGTTTGTTTCGCCGTCCACGCCGTCCTTTTTCACCGAAAAAGGTCCACTCATCCAGCGCTCGGGACACGGGCCCTGCCGAGCCGACCGCCCCACTCGCGGCGGAACGGTCCGATAGGTCCAGCCTGGTCATTACTTGAGACGCGAGAAGAGAAGGAGCACGGGAGGAACTTCGACGGAGGAAGTGAAAAACCCCACCACGGATGGGCAGGAAGGAAGGAGGCCGCGCATTGCAAATACACATTCTCTCCCCAAAGACTCCCCGCCAACCGTGATGATGTTGTCCGGACCCAAAGTGAACAACCAACTATGTCAGCTCTGCCTTTCCCCAGACCTTCCTCCTCGCCACCACACTGCCAGCCGCCAGCAACCCATTTGAGGACTCCGCCGCCGACAAGCCCGTGCTCGGCAGCGGGACTTGTCAGCTTTTCAGAGAGGTCAGGATCAGGGCAACCCAGGGTGGCGATCAACGCAATCAATTCAACCTCAGCCTTCAGTTGAGTGAGTTGACGGCTTAATAAGCTTTTCCGCCGTTGAGTTGATCAACCTCACCCCTGTGTTGAGTTTGGTTGAGGTTGCGTTGACTGGTTGACCAACCCGTCGGCTGATGTACCTGTAAGCAGACCACAGCTTCGACACCTTGGAATCAGGGCATGCAAGGCAGGGCTCACTCCCACCCTGCCTCTTCCTCCCGTATCTGCATTCGCAATCCCTTAAGCCACTCTCCTACTTCTTTCTCCTCCACTACCTCGGCCAGCATTTCATCCGCCTTGTCCAGCAGGATGGGGTCAACCTCATCCACGATGCCTGCTTGCAGCCATGATCGCAGCACCTGGCAAATAGAAATCGTGCTTGCCTCCAACTGATTCCGTAGAGGTGTAACCATGCGACCTGCCGCGGAGAATAGCCTCTCACACGCTGCGCTCATCGCCTGAACCGTCATGAAGTCCATAGCCATTCGCGAAAGCCTTGGGTATTTGAACCGCTGTGAATGCCAATACTCACGAGGATCCCGAACGTCGCTATCTGTAGGTAACAGGTCCTTCTGCCACCTGGCATACTCGTCTTCCGCCTTGTCTGGATCGAGCCCTTGGCAAGGACGTACCCGAGCTTCATCCTTAAATTGTTCGAAAGGGGAATAGTACTGCGTTCGCTGACGTTTTGCAGCTGGTTCGCCAGACCCGCACCTAGAGATGTTCAACGCCTTGTAGTCCCTATCCCAAACGGACTGTACCACATCTTTCGCCTTGGAAACCCACTTCGGCCGACCAGACCACACCGTTTCAAAGTAGCCCCATCGATATGGAGGATGCAGTGCCAGTGAGGTATAATATATCGGAGTCTCATCCAGCTTGTTGTAGTATTCGTCAAGCTTCTTCCAGCCAAGATTGATATTAACCCTGAAATGCTCGGGTTCAGGATACTGGTCGACCATGGCCTTAGCTTTCTCCAGTTCTGCCAGTAGGAACTCATATCCCACAATCACATCCCAGACGTTACCATAGGACTCGAAATGCCCCTGCTTGCGCTTTCGTTGAATCCCGTCACCTTCGAGGGCCTTGACCGCATCTTCAAAGCTCTGGAGGATTTTCTTGAACGCTTCAAGGACAGCCCAGTCCTTGTCGTCAAGCTTATTCTCGTCTCGACATATAGCTGGCATTATGGCGCTTGCCTTGAGCCGTTTGGACCGTTTCGATGTGTTTTCTTTCTCCCATTCTTGCTTGTGCTTCAGGACAAGTGTCTCGCGGTAAGGTCGAAGCTTCAGGGCCCGCCGGATCATATAGAACTGCGACAGCCAACGGGTCTCGTTATCCACGACCACGTTGAGCGGCTTCCGACTTCTGACACGATGATCCTCGGATGCATCGAACTCTAGTCGTTGGATACTGCGGAGAAGTGTGGTAAGTACATCGGACCTGTGAATCGCCACCACGAGGTTGTGGAGCTTGCCGACAGGACCTCTCTTCCGCCAGAGCTCGTGCTCTAGCGTAGCTGAGACGTCCCCATGGCCCAGCCGGCCTTCAAACGCTTCGGCATCCTTTCCGAAGAGGATGGCTTTGACCACGAGATTGATGACATGGCCAAAGCAGCGACCCCGCCTTTCCTTGCTGAAGAACTTAAATCTCTCCCCGATGGTGTCCATTGCAGTGTCGTTGTTTGGCGCGTTGTCCAACGTAAAGTACCCGATTTTCTCGTCTGGGATCTCGTACGTCTCCAGTACTTCGATGACCTCGTGTCCGATATTGGCCCCAAAGTGGCGAACTGTCAGTTCAGGGACCCCAAGGATAAGCTTGCGGGCATTGCCATCCCCGTCTCGAAAAATGCAACACCATACAACGAGTGCTTATTCCGCGACCTTCAACCGTCGAACGAGATATGTATCATGCCAGGTGCACTTCTCAATACGTCGATTACCTTCCCCTTGTGTTTCTCAAACTCGGCAATCGCGCGCTTGCGAACAGTATCGTGGCCGATGTGGGCGTCGGTGCTTGCAACAAATGGGCTGAGGTACTCGAAAATGGCTCGCAGCCTCCTATTCTCGGGTTCTCGGAAGGACAGGTTGCTCTCGACAACCCATTCGACGACCAGACGCTGGAAGACATTCTTATCGAAGCTCTTAATAAAGCGATTCGCGATTGCTTGGTCTCGGGGGGTGGCTAAATCGAGGTTAAATGCTTTTGTTATCGTCTGGTATCCCTTCGACGGCTTCTTTCGAGACGCTGGCACAGAGCGTCTCCCGGACGGGTCTTGAATCTTGTGGTGATCCCAGAGATGCCGTTCAGCATTTTGAGTCCCAAAGGCAATTACGTTGCCGGGCTTCGGCGCGTTCTTTTGGATGCACAATCTGCAAACCCATCGCCGCTCTGAATCCTTCTCGATATCGAAGCCGTACTCCCATACCCAAGATTTTGTATGGCTGGGCGGTCTGTCCTTCTGGTGAAAGGCGCCAACCCTGGAGAGGGCTACGACAATGGAATCCTGACAGTTCCCGGCCTGTTCTTGAACGAGGATGGACAAGTCATCCAGACAAAGGTGACCACTGATCAGTATTCTCTGCCACAATCCAACCTGGGACTTCGAGGCTCTGGGTAATCGTAGCCAGGCCTTCAAGAAAGAATTAATGTTTCAGTGGCGGCCCCGGTCCTGGAGAGGTTCACAGGGCTGTCTGCCGAAACTGGACAAGCGGAAGTTTTGTGGGCAACTTTTGTCTCTGCCGCAACATGTCTCAAATTCAGATGGCAATTGTGGGGCATGGGCTGATGTTGAAGAGCCGCGCGGCGTGGCTTTCGGATGCACGCAAGCCTGGAAAGTTTTGAGACACCAAGCCTTGGGGGCATTTCCTTGCCTGGTCCTTTCGCGCTGTCGGTAAGAGAAATTGCGGCTATCCCTTGGGTGTCCAGCGGCGTAGGATATGGGTGGAAGGGAGGTCAGAACGGACACTCATTAGTCGGGGTGGCACTCGAAATGCGAACACAACTCAGGAGGGACAACGTTGGAGGTTTGAGCAGAAAAACGAGGCAGAGAGTCGAGGATTCAAGGCCATCGCCCGGCGCCGTGCAGAATGTCATTGTTGGAGACGAAAGTGCTCGAACATCCAAGGGTCGTCGCATGCGATCGACAGACTCAGAATGCAGTTGGCGAAGAAGCTAACGCCAAACAGAGTGGCGCATCATTCATTAATAATGATTGAAATGAAAGCCAATGATTGAAATGAAAGCCAATGATTGAAATGAAAGCCAATGATTGAAATGAAAGCCAATGATTGAAATGAAAAGCCAATGATTGATAATGAGACTCGTAAGTGCTGGATGGGGTCGCTAGTCGCGCGAGGGGGTTGAGAGTATGTGTGATTGAATGAGCGTTGCGTGAGCGTTGCGCTGACGGGGAGCGTTGCGTGGAAGGGAAAACGTTGCGTGGAAGGGAAAATGTTGCGTGGAAGGGAAAGCGTTGCGTGGAAGAGAAAGCGTTGCATGGAAGGTGGATCGTTGCCTTTGCCCGGGAGAAGAGGGTCCAAGCCACTTCGTGCGCCATGGTCTGTGGCTGCAGTCCATGTGCGTGCATTCGAGGATCGTCTCCGTCGCCATTGGGGTGACTTTTTCTGCCGCTGATGATGCCGCAACCGGAGACAAGTCGTCGACAGTACCATCCAGAAAGCCGTTTTCTTGGCTCCTACCATTGGCACGAAAGACTGAGCGCTTATTCCGTTCGACAGCAATATCTTCTGACGCTTCTGTAGTATTTAAAACCTCGTTCCGGTGCGCGAGAAGGTCGTGGAGCCTGGCGAGAACAGTTGTTATCTCATCCTGTGCTACTCATCAGCAAGCTTGCCGCACACAGTTCAGATAACTCACTTGATATCTCCACGTGTGCTCATGAAGCTCATCCTGCGAGTCAAAAGTAGCCGAGCATACCGGGCAGCGAAAGGGAAGCTGCCCTGTCATGATTCTGTTCGTGAATGTTTTGCGAACAGTCGGATCCTCGACTGGCTCCGCCTCCACGTGTCTGCCTGCCCGCGCGCCACTCACCGGGGTGCATGAGTGGCCCGGACACATCTCGACTCCATGGTTTCACGGTTCTCGATGCCTCTCCTGCGGCAGTGCGCGGCTTGTACAATCGCTCGCAAGAGCAGGTATTCCACATCTGTGTGGGTTCTGCGATTGGCCGATTAATTGAGAGACTACGGCTATTCTTGCGATGGCTCGTATGAGTAGCATGGACTGGCCGACATGCGGCCTGCCGGTCTATCGACATTGATCTATCCTATATTGATTACTGTGCAGCGTGATATTGCATTGCCCATCAACTCCTCCGCATGGAAGGGGGTCAGATTGTCGATATAATAAGCCCCTCGCCCTACCCAGCGTGAAATTGTAGTCTGGATTCTACCTACTGTACCTATCGCCACCATCAATGGTTAACTCCAATCTCCCTCCGTCTTGGCTCAGTTTGCAGTTTCTATCTCAGTCATCAACGCGAAAACTCCGTACTACTCCAGCCTGGAGATCGCGTCATTGTGAGGAATGGAGTCCGATAAATCCGACGAGGGCATTGGGATGGCTGTGGCTTCCCCAATTCCAGAGCGAACGGTCCCCAACGGTCGTCCTGGATCGTCTTACAGGTAGGCTTTGGAGATAAGAACCGCAAGGGGACAACGAGACTAACTGTTGGAATTGGCTTTCCTAAAGACGTGTTCGACTCGACGAAATGGCCCATCTGTCGACACCGCAACCCGATGATGTCCATGTCCGGGCTGAGGCAGCTACGGGTACGTATACAATTTTCGACGGCGACTACTCCTTTGAGACTCAAACCAGCATAGGCGACGGATTCGCCCAGAACTTCGGACCCGTCACTAGTCTCTCTGAGATTCCAGCGAGCGCTATCAGCACAGACTACCTCGCAAGCCTGTTTGCGCATAATTCAGCCAGTCCAACGTCTACCAATACGTCAACACAAAACCAAAGACAACTGCTGGCTGGCGCACGGGCCAACCGCAATGCGATTGGGTCTGTCAATGATCTGGCTGGGTCAGCATCCATTGATACGTCATTCTTAGGCGACGAAGTACAATTGCCGGCCGAAGTAGCCACTAACAGCTATGACCTTCGGACGGCCGTCCCAGAAGCTCAACATGAGTTCAATGAACTTCTTGCCAGAATTCAAGGTTTGGCTGCACGCGCTCCCACTGCTGCCATGCTGGAGGAGCTGCCGTCCGCAATTCTCGTCCACGGCCGTCAACCTTCCCTAGGCCCACCACATGATGCCCAAGACGTGGCCGCGGCAGCTCGCTTGTTGCAGCTTAGTGAGACGGAGGTACCAGACAGAGAAGCCTACGCCTTAGAGCACCAAAGCCACGAACAAATCGATGGCTATGCCAGAGAAGATCTGGAAGGCTCAACTGAGCTCTGGCAAGTTGCCTTTTTCGACGACTTTGGGCAGAATGATGACCATGGTAACTTTTTGGATCAGATACTAGCGGACTGGGATGCTCAGCCCAGCCTGGATCAGCTGCCCATGTCTGGCGAAGCATTCTCGTCATCCGACTGGGAGCAATGGCCGTGCGCATTCGACGATGAACTCCTTGCGGTCGCGCCGAACGAAGTTCCTGGCTTGAGAGCAGAACAGCGCCACCTGGAGCCTCGTCAAAGTATGGAACAGGAAGTTGATGCCCTTGTTTTAATGGGTGCGATTGATGTCGTCGAGTTGGAGGAGCTGCGGGCTACGCTCTTGTCGCACAGAAGGCAGCCACAGGCCGTGTAACTGTCGCACAGCGGGTCAGCCCACTGTACCTACGCCTGCTAGGCAGCCGCCACTGCCTAAACCAGCAGTTTCCGTTGTTTTGAACTGGAACGACGTGGGGTGGGGCCTGTATCCCAGATGTGTGCAGGCCGCAGTGACGAACCTTGTCCACGATCGTAACTGAACACAGGGCAATCCAGTTGTGTCGGGTGCAGTGCAACTAACACGTTCGGGCCCTTCGTCAAAGTCCAATGAGTCAGCGTACTCTTCGTTATGGAAGGGAATCGCTTCGCGAGTCGGAGGCAAGATTGCGGCAAGGCGCCCTGGTTAATCGACGTAGGACTTCCTCACTCGGCGACTCAATTGTGAATGACTGTTGGCGAACGCGTGATGTTATGTTGAGACTTCGAATGGTGCTATGAGATCTGCTTTCCGCAGCTAGGTATGAATCGTCAGTACGGACCTCGCACCCATACATTGACAACGTGGCGAAGGACAAACCCATAACTTCAGGTGGCAACTTGGCCAAACTGCTGGGTGCAAGGTTGTGCGGGGGTCCAAGGTTCGCTGAGAAGCATCATTCAGACAACGCTTTGGCTTAAATGTGACGGTATCGCAGAGATACAGGAAAAAGAAAACAGCGAATATCGGCCTTAGGTGCTGCAGTAGTTGCTGGCCCGTTGCTTGCTGCTCAAGTTGCCTCTCCGCAGGCTTAGAGGGAATGCAGTGCAGGTGCGAGACAAGAGAAGTTGAGGGAACAGCCCGGACACAGAGGGTCTGGGGCATCGGTCCAAGACCCTTCCGCCGCCGTTTCTACCTAATTCTGATGTGACGCAAGTTTCGGCTCCTGGACACACTGCTGCGGGCTTCTACGATGGAAGAGTGGACGGCCAGGTTGCGGATTGACTCCCGCCGACTCAGAAGAGCCATTGTCGGCGCTCAGACGAGGCTGTCAGCGTTGCAGGCAAGCGTCAACATGGATGTCCGGTGCAATGGTGTGGAGAATCGCGGGGTGAAGGTTGATCGTGTGAAGCAAAGAAGCTGCTGGAGGGCTGAATGACAGGGGACACGGATCCTTGTCTGTACCCATGTGCCCACCCTGGTTTTATCCCTGGTCCTGGGCAATGTGCAACAAGTCGGCGTTCACGGCGATCCAGAAGCAGCTGCAATCCTTCTTTGCCTCCTTCGTATTCCTCTGCCCCCATTCGCATCCCGTGCTTCACACCACACGTCCTGCGAGCTTCACACCACATGTCCTGCGAGCTTCACACCACACATCCTGCAAGCCTGCAGGCTTCACACCACACGTCCTGTACGCCTTCATGCTTCACACCAACATGTCCTGCAAGCCCACAAGCTTCACACCATTCATGCTGCAAGCATATGCATGCTTCACACTCCTCATCCTGCGAGATTCACACCACACGTCCTGCAAGCCTGCATGCTTCACACCACTCGTCCTGGGAGCCGATTTTGCTTCACACCACTCGTCCTGCAAGCTTCACACCACACGTCCTGCAAGCCTGCATGCTCCACACCACTCGTCCTGGGAGCCGATTTTGCTTCACACCACTCGTCCTGCAAGCTTCACACCACTCGTCCTGCAAGCTTCACACCACACGTCCTGCAAGCCTGCATGCTTCACACCACTCGTCCTGGGAGCAGATTTTGCTTCACACCACTCGTCCTGCAAGCTTCACACCACACGTCCTGCAAGCCTGCATGCTTCACACCACACGTCCTGCAAGCCGACTTTGCTTCATATCCCACGTCCTGGAAACCGATTTGGTTCCACACCATTCGTCCTGCAAGCCGTCTTTCAAGTGTGTCGCCAGGGGACGAGGACAGATTTTGATGTTGCCAGGGGCTGAGAAGAGGGTGTCGCTCTGGATGAGACCCGATCCGCGACAGGGTGATCCAGAAATCGCTCCTGTTCTTCGTGTTGCTACCCAGTTCCCCCGAAGCTCTCGGCAAGTTTCATTGCATTTGGTTCGGATCACAGGAAGACGAGTAAGTCGCACTGGATTCAATACGTACAGGCGTTTCTGTTCGTGCAATACGCCACTGAACGTCGCACACATTTCATTGTCCTCCCGTACGTGACATGCGCCTAGTTGCTTCCATCAGCTACAGGGCTGCAGCCAGAGCATGCACTCCTGAGCAGAACGGCCACTGGGTCGTCCGCGAGCGCGAGCATGCAGCCGAAGCAGCTGGAGCCTTGGGTATCGGGGTCGAAGCCTTGGCAAAGGTAAATCGAGTTGATCTGACAAGATTGAACAAGATCCACCCGGGCGAAACGTATACGGTACCCTACGTGGCTTTGCTCGCACCGCCGGCCATATGGCATATCGAGTCGAGAACAACCGGCATTTCCGGCTGTCTGGCACACCTCGAGTTGAGTCCATCCTCAACATTCACAGCTGAAGTGAAAGCAGCGGCAGGCAGTCAATGCAGGCAAACGCGGAGGCAATTAAGCTCAGAAAACCCAGGTCATCTTACACAATATATTTATCAAAGTTTCAGGATGCGTGATGACGGTTGGTACCTCTTCTCTCTACGCTGGACTGGCTGGGACGAGAGGTGCCCTGCAGAAGAAACGATTGAACCGGAGACATGTATAGACGCTATGGAGCAGAATTTAAGAAATGTAGGTTTACCATTCTGAAAGCAACGTACCAAGTTCGCTGACAGGTTTCGAGGCAATAACGGTGGCATAGGGGGTACCACAAAAGTTGGGTGCGTAGTATATGAGTTTCGGGGCCTTAAACCCGAAGGGTTCATGATGCCCGCGGTCGCCTAGAATCTCCGTAGCCGAGAAACGCAGTGGCCACACCTGTAGCTTCACACTGTACAGTAGCACAAGTCTCAGGGCGGACAAAACACATGCTTATAGCGACTGGGATGACCAAGGATGAAGCAGTCACCAGGGAACAGGCTGTTTGCGCAACTGTAGCAACGACCCGGTAAGAATGACCTCAGACTTCATCAAGTGGCGTGGCATCTTTGGTTGGATCGGTATCACAGTGTCTTCGTCACGTCGGCGGGCATTTGCGGCCACCTAGCACTTTCTATCTGACTCCTTACTTGTCTCTCATTGTTGAGACGGTCGAGGTGTCGCATTGAAGTCATGGACCAAATTACTCAAGCTCATCACAGCCAACGTGCGTCCAGCAGTCCTCGAGACCGAGTTGGTGGAATGCCTCATTATCCTCTCCCCAAACCTGCAATCTCCTAGACAAGCGGTGTTTCCGGCCCACACTCTTGATGTTTCTATTGCGCCTTCGCCAGCATAGAACTCCGAGTCGTGCATGTTGATGTCGAACACGCCCAGGGTTGCATGCCGGTCTGGTCGTCGGGCGCTTTGCATGTCTGCCGTCGTATAGACGGTCCGGCTTCCTTCTTGAAAAGCGACCGGGTGATAGATGTTAATCTGCGGATATACTGGTGCCGGACCAGCCAGCCAGCGATCCCGGCTACCATGCGTATAGCTCTCGGCGACGGCCCGCAGAAGGGCACCGGCGCTGTCGTCTGAGATTGGCTGAAAAGTGCATTCCTGCCCTTGCCAATAGCATCTCTGACACTTTCCTTGCGTCGTATTTTGGAAACCGCTGCATCGAACCTGTAGCGGCATTAGCAGTCTAGCTCGAAGCCCAATACACGAGACCCACCTTCCGCTGCCTGCACGATATGCATGCCATGATCGTGCGTGAATGGGTCGATTCGCCGGCCTGAGACGCATATGCTGCACTGGACGAGCTATCTCCATGTCCTGTCTTGTTTCTTGTCGTTGCAGGCGCTTTCCAGGAATCCGGCATCTGCAGAAGTTGGAAGGTGAGCTGATATTGAGGCTCAGGACGTGCTTTCTTTGATCTAGGCTGACAGGTCGACATGGTGACTTGCTGCATGATGAGGACAATAGCCCGGTGTCTTCCGTGCCCAGCAAGCTGGCAAGACGTGCTCGCGGTATGATCAACAAGACCGGCTAAACAGAAGACAGCTACGTGACCAACTTCACTCGCGGGTGGTCGCCGTGAAGAGTGCGCTAAATGTCTATGGCAAAGTGCAGGGCCAGCCGTGGCTCACGTAGTTCCATCAACGGATGAGACGGTGCCCTGTACAGTAGCACAGCGGGGGGGCTTTCTCTTCGTGCGGTTGAGGCCTCGTCAGAACGTGCCACGGCGTTGGTCGCGTCGCTGCACATTTGCTTGCCGTTGCCTGGTAGCCAGAATAGGCGCTCAGCTGACCCTCACACTATCTCGCTTCGCTTCACACCATCTCGCTGCCTACCATCACGCTTCCCGCCCCTCCACTGCGCACCACCTTACTTGCCTTCACACCACCTCACTTCGCTTCACACCCATTTGGCCTTGCCAGGATGCAGGAATGGTTGAGCGCTAAATTTTACCCCTGGCACCCTGGAGCACAACGCTTCTTGTCTCCAGGGGCCAAAACCTACCCCTTGTAAGTTGCGAAGACGTACAGTCGCGGAAGGGTCTACGAGCGACACCCCGCGTTGTTGCCAGCATTGTCCGCTATTCTGCTTTTGCGATTGAGAGCCGCTATCTTTGTCGCTGCGCCATCATCACCAAGACAGCAATCCGTCTAGAAACGAAACAACGATAACGCCACGCGGAGTGCTGCTATGGAAGTCTCCGCTTACATCTCTCCAGGTGGGTGATCTGGCGAGCGTTATTACAAGCCGCTGTTCACCTCGCCTCCCAAACTCATCAAGTCCAGCGCACGACACTGACTCAGTCGCCAGTCGACCTGCCGGGTCGAGCTCTGACCAGCTACCCTTGGCAGCCTATCTCAGGTGAGCCGTCTCGCCGCCACGCTTGAACCTCCGTGGCCGCACTTCGGTTTGCGACAAACGCCGGATGGCGGACGACTGGGCGGTAATGTGCATGGTCATGGACGATGTAAACAATGGCGGTCGCCTTCATGGCCGGGGCCTTCTACGTCCCATCTGTGGACGGAGATGCCACCCCTCCATCTACCCGAGTGCCTTGGGACGGGTCGCTTGCTTATTACGTCGCCACGAAGCCCGACAAAACATGTATCTAATCTCGTAGGATATTGATTGACACCACTTCATGCTCGGTCTTCGTCGCTGTCGGCGGTTTTGTTCGACGTACACGGCTCGCCTACTTGGCGCTGACAATTGAGGCCGAAGCCTAGCTTACGCCGGCCACCGCCAGTTAGTTGCTCATAGACACGGGTGAAAAGCGTCCGTGCAGGGTAGTGGGAGTTCCTGCTCGGGCGTCATGGATGCCATCACTAGTAACTCTGTGCTTCGAAGTGCGTGCGATGAAACTTGCAGAGAGTTCGGGGGAAATGGGTAGCGAGCACGAAGAACCAGAGCCATTTCTGGATCTCCATCCCTTACGCAGCCCTTGTAGCCTGAGTGGTGTGATGCATGTAGGCTTGCAGGATGAGTGGTGTGCAGCCAAATCGGCTTCCAGGACAAGTGGTGTGGAGCTCGCAGGGCTTGTGGTGTGAAGCATGTAGGCTTGCAGGATGAGTGGTGTGAAGCACAATCGGCTTCCGGGATGGTGGTGTGAAGCTCGCAGGATGTGTGGTGTGAAGGATGGAGACTTGCAGGACGGATGGTGTGCAGCTTGCAGGACGTGTGGTGTGAAGCTCGCAGCACGCATGGTGTGAAGCATGCAGTCTTGCAGGATGTGTGGTGTCAAGCTAAATCGGCTTCCAGGACGTGTGGTGTGAAGCATGCAGGCTTTGCAGAAGGCGTGGTGTGCAGCCAAATTGGCTTGCAGGACGCGTGGTGTGAAGCATGCAGGCTTGCAGGGCGTGTGGTGTGTAGCTCGCAGGACGAGTGGTGTGAAGCGAAATCGGCTTCCAGGACGAGGGTGTGAAGCTCGCAGGATGAGTGGTGTGAAGCAAGTCGGCTTGCACGACGGGTGGTGTACAGCTTCCAGGATGGGTGGGGTCGCAAGAGGCGTGGTGCAAAGTTGCCCCGGCTGCTCGCCGGTCTTTCCAGCTCATGCCCATATCGCAGCTTCGTGATGAGGGACCCCCGCGTCCAGGTTCTGGTGACACTGCCGCTTCTCCGCACCATCGCACTTGACACCCTGTCCACGCTTGCCTGCAACGCTGACGGCCTCGTCGGAGCGCCCGAAATGGCCCATTCTAGTTGCGGTCTTGGAGTCGGCTGAAGAGTCAATCCGGAACTTGGCCGTCCACCCTCTACTCTACAGTACCCTAGCGTTGAAGCCGCTGCAGTGTGGAGGAGCCGAAACTGCCTCACATCAGAATTAGGTAGAAACGGCCGCACAAGGGTCTAGGACCGACGCCCCGGACAAATCCCCGCTCCAAGTCTCCACGATTTCTGCGATATCCACAGCTTGACCAAAGTATCCCATGGATCGTGTCGCTCCATCGATTGCTGAAGTTTCAGCAAAACATTGCACCGGCAGGCTGGACAGGTTGCCGCCAGAGCCTTGGAACACGTCGTTCGCCATGTCTGTCACTGCATGGCATTTCGTCCAAGGCGAGTGCTGACAAGTCATTCAGCGGCGAAAAATAGATCTCATAGCACTCTCCGAAGTTTCAAGGCACCATCACGCGCTTGCGGCCGAGTGGTTGTGGCAGTCGGTAACGATTAAGCCACCGAGAGAGGGTGACTTACACAAATTACCCCTGGCCGGTTTGCCACAACTTTGCCTCCGACTCGCGAAGCAACCCCACTTTCACGCCGACCTGCTGTCGTTGACCCAAGCAGCGCAACACTACCACGTCCAGTCGTATAATAACTATCATCATACAATCTGTGCACTATAGGCCAACACCAAGGCTCTTGCAAGACAAACTTGCACTAACCGACTCGTCTGGGTAGGCTTTTCAACGATGAGAAGTCTTCACATCAGCAATGACCTTGCGGACCGCCGAGAAGTGTGTATCTATGTCGACACTCTCAGATTACAAAGACAGTTTTCGACAACACAGACGGTTACCACGAGCCGGTTGCCCGGTACGATGGACCAAAAATGGCCCGTTGATATTGGCAAACTAAAATCTGCCATACTGGCATGTACTGAGCTGGAATCCAGAAGCTTGGACGTATCAATCAATCTATACGGACCTACTCCTCCTTCTACAGATACGATTTGGCATCCTGTTGCTGGCCACAGCCTAAAGCTGAGGACGTTGTATCCCGATGCAACGAGCGGACATCTGCCACGCGCAGATCTGGCAATGTTGATCGACTCGATAAGTACAGCGTGGGACAAGTCCCACAAGGAAACCCGTGCGGAGTTCGTCTTGGTATCGGATGAGGTTGATCCTGCGGTGCCAAAAATTGCCAAACACGGTTTCAATGTCCATATTTGTTGGTGGAGGGCGTACCTCCGAGAGGATTATGAGGATGACAGAGCCCACTTCCAGATTTGCGCAATTGATGATTTTCTTGAGTCTATAGTCCATAATCAGAGAACATGAACGCAATAGGGCCTGCTACTTCCAAAGCTTCCTAGATGTCGTCGCCTGGTATCTGAGCAGTCAAAACGCTGAGCCGGCATTCTACTTTGAGGGTGGTATAGGCCTCCTTCGCCGCTTAACCTGACCCTGGAACGCACACCGACGGAATATGGAATAGGCTCAATCTCCGGCATGGTGCGTCGTCGCCATGATTGGCATCTGCACCATTATATCCACGCGCAACAGCTTGGCGGCAGGCCAGCTATGGTACTTGTGTTTGGCATGCCACATTGTCGCTGCACTTTTCTCGCTCTGCCAGACAATACGACCGAGCGTTGGAAGCACGAAGCTGAGATCGAATTGTGGTGGCTAGCGGGTTTCCCTTTCTACCATTGCTGGCAAGCATGCGCCCGCATTTACAACGAAAGCTTTGTCACCTTGTTGACCGTACCTTGTTGACCGTCGGCCGCAGCACTAAGGCAACGGAGTATGCCCCGACGCTGCTGCATCGGTGTTGTGACAGTGAAAGCCAGCGGCATCGGCGTCCACAGCACGATCCTGAGTCACCCCGGCACAGAGGTCCGTCTCGTTTCCAAGCGACTTGAGCCTGTGTACTAGGTCGTCGAGTACAGGAATTGCAAACTGCAGGACAGAAGCCAACCGGTTAGGATGCAAGTGGCAAGACGCATGGCCGTGCGCGCCGCAGTGGCAAGAGCAGCAACACAAGGCATTGTGTAAAGCCATGGTGCATTCGACTGCTCTGCCTGAGGCTGACGGCCGTCGTGGTCGCCCGCTGTATGTACACTTCTGTGGGCCATCATGATCTGAATGGGCCTGTTCGCATCGATAGCATCTGCCGCTCAACGTTGACGTGCGCGATGCTGACGTAAAAAATGGTAGTTGGGCATTCTCGTGACTGCATGCGAAATTTCGCATAAGTTCCCTCCTATCCCAAGGCTCTGTTCTCCCGCCGCTGTCTATATAGTTCAGTCACGGCGCAGGCCCATATCATCAGCTCGGGGAGACGCGTACCTGGCTCCCTTTTGTTCCTGTGCCTCAAGGTCGAGCATGTCAACAAAGGTGAGACTGTGGATGCTCGTAGCCTGTACCGACGGATTAAGACTCCTACCCACGCTGGGTGTGCCTGCCGGACTCGAACACTCTGGCCCCATGCACATGCTTATAGCTACCAAAGAAAAGAGATGTTGAAAGCGTTGGAGAGGCTCACGGAAGAGCGAGCTATAGCAGTTGTAGCCTCGACTGTATCGCGTCGCACTCAGGCCGCCGCCAACGCTGGTGGATTTGCTGAGACGAGAAGACACGATACTGTTTTACTGAGCGGCTACCATGAATTGACAATGGCAGTCCCGCTAATTCGCTAATGGAAGCACAGAACAAAATTTGGTGATGGAGGAGAATGGAGCCGTTTCTGGATAATTCTCCTTGTATCACACATCCTCAGACCCTGCATGCGTCACACCACACGTTTGGGAACCCGGCATGCTTCACACCACACGTCCTGCGAGCTTCACACCACTCATCCTGCGAGCTTCACACCACTCGTTCTGGAAGCCGATTTGGCTGCACACCACGACTCCTGCAAGCCTACGTGCTTCACACCACTCATCCTGCGAGCTTCACACCACTCATCCTGCAACCCTGCGTGCTTCACACCACACATCCTCCGAGCTTCACACCACTCGTCCTGCAAGCTTGCATGTCTCACACCACACGTTCTGCGAGCTTGACACGCATGTCCTGCAAGGCCAGCATAGAGAGCCAGAGCCAGTTCTGGATATCTTGTCACATGGTAAGGTGTCCCCGCGCCACGGTGCCTTACACGACCATCTGCCAACACCATCTTATCGTCCCCTGCCGACGACCACTTTTGATGCCGACGGCCTCCTGTGAGGCCCTGGCAACACCCAGTTTTGGCTACACCTTGACAACACCCTCTTCTCATCCTGCAGACACAACCTTGTGGCAACACTCGCTTCCAGGCTGCTGGCGACACCTTCTTCTCGCCGCCTCCCGACACCCTTTTGTGATAACACCACTTCGATGTCCCCTGTTTGGCACATACTCCTGGCGACACCCTCTTTTGTCCCCTGGCGACACCGCCTCTCGACAACACCACCTTCTCGGACCCTGGCAACACCCTCTTACCACGACACCCTCTTCCCACGACACCCTCTTCCCACGACACCCTCTTCCCACGACACCCTCGTCGCACAAGAAGCACACCACTTTGCTGAGCACACCACTTCGCTGTACACCAATTTGGTCAGCCTCCACGCGCGGCTTGCAGAGCCAAATCCAACATCGCGTCGGAGTTGGCACCACGTCCGGAGAGTGTAATGGCCTTCTCCTTTGATGGCGCCCCGCGGCGGAGCCGTAGCCACTGTTCAGACCTGCCTTCCCTTGCGTGGCACAAAGCCGGAATCTGACGAAGTAATGCAGTTGACCTGAGCTACTATGTTGTTGCCGGATTTTGCCCCTTTGCATTGACTTTGCCCTCGGTTGTTGGGCAGCCGAGTTTTCACGTAAGCTGATAGACGCCACTGGTGACATTTCGCCGGCATCGCGCTTGGACGCAACGCAAGCCTTTCTAGAACCAAGGCATCGAGGCCGAGGCCGAGAAACAATTGCAGATACAGTACAGTACTGTACAGTATTGAAACCATGTCTTCGGTCACAACTTTTGGACTCGCAAAGGCATCCTTGTCCGGTTTTAAAATGCCTTGCTGACAGGCGTTCGCAGCAGTGCTGTGACGGCGGTCAGGAACTTTGAACTTTGACGTAGAACTTTGACGTAGAACTTTGACGTAGAACTTTGACGTAGAACTTTGACCTAGAACCTTGAACTTTGAGCCGGAACTTTGCCGTCCCACAAATGCGTGGGGTCCGCAATGACAAGCGTTGTCCACCATTGCGACCGAACTTCAATAGGTACTGGTAGATGCTTGGCCCCGTTTTATGTCCCGTTCCTGGCGATGTGCTTTCAGTGCGTGCGGTTAGCAGAGATCTCTCACGAGTCGTGATGGATGCGGCCACAGATCTTCCGATCCAGATATTGGCAACCAACAAGAAGGAAGGGAATATAAATATCTACCCTCCTTCCGTGCGAGTCTGTTCTTGGAATTTGACATACCGTGGCAAAACTCCTAAGCTCATCGACTCGTGCCTGTATGCAATCCAACCCAACCCAAATCAAACCAAACCAAAGTGCCGACTCCGAAACGCCCTGACTGCGGCCGCAAAGCCACCTCTTCACCAAGCCAGGTTGCTGTGAGCCGTTACTGTCCAGAATGCAGCGGCAATGGTTATATTACTTGTACCCGTTGAGGTGGAGAAGGACTGCACTTTGACAGGCACGACAACGGGATCAAAGATTGCGATCGCTGCGGGCTATAGGGCACAGTGGTCCATCAAGAATGTCGGGGTACCGGTTTTCTGTGGGATTACGTTGATTGTACCGCTGCGAGTCATCGTCGCCGCTGAGTTCGACTGATCCATTCTATTTCGGACATGTTAATGGGTCGACAACTAGCTAAGACAAGAATGGAGGCAGGATCAGGATTATCGTGGTGTCCTCAATCAGACTACTGCTTGCTTCATTGATCGCTTGTAGAGCCATGCTCTCATACTGACATGAAATCATTCCATACATTGTGTTCATTTGCTTGACACTCTCTGGCACTCTTGGTGTCGTCCTAGATAGCTATGGTGCTTTGCCAATACATTTCAAGCCAATCAGCTACACAAGACCAGCAGTGTCCTTACTACGCTGCACTCTCTCGATGCAGGACGTACCTGCCACGATCAAGATCAGCGTTCTCATGGAGCCTCGACTCCGCCGGAAATGTGCCATCAGCCGCCCACAAATTGATAAGATCCTGCATGGGCTCCAGATCATGTTGTCGCAACATGCCATGAGTTGTTGCCGCCAATAAAAAATGGCTGAAGCAGCTGTTTAGCTCCTTCTCAAGGCCAAGGTGATATAAATCAGTGAAATGGTTCCAGTAGAGGTGAGCGTATATATGGAACATTTGGCGGGACATGAGTTGACAGGTGATACGGAATTGCTTCGGAAATCCACTGCGACGTCCCAACCAATCTTCCCGAGAGTCGGCAGTAAGATTGGCCTCACGCCCCACTCTTGAATAAAGGGCGGATACAGCTCCACGAGGGTCCGTGGGAAACAACGTCTCGTCTTCAATCTTCTTTGTCATCCACCGCAGGGTGAGTGTAATTTGATGATGCGCCGACAACTTCACAGGTTTTGAATCCTGATCCAGCCAGGTAAAGGACCGGCTATGGCTTATGTCAGACGCGCCCATAATGAAGCAATGAAGTTTGATACTCACCAGCCGGCCGACATTTCCGAACAGTTCTCGGGGCGGCAAATAGAAACACCATCTCGCTCTGGCTCCTGGACAACTTGTACGAAACTTGATAGCATTCGGTACTGTTCAACCACTGAAACGTATGTTAGTAGATCCATTGACAACCTATTTCCTGCTCGAGAACTCGCCTTGGTGTGCCAACCACTCGCCTGGGTCAACAACTTCGGGGCGGACTATGAGGGTCATCGGGTTTCCCTTGAATATCATCTTCGTGCATCTTGAATCAAGCCAGAGAGGAAGCGGTTGATGGATGCTATGCTCTTGTCGCGCCATTTCTTATTCGCCTTGATGCGGGTGTGTGCACCGTCGATGGAGTGGCTCGTTGCTGTCATGCAAATGTCCTGCCATGCACGTGCTGCTAGACAAGAAAGTCAGTCAGCCGAACAAGAAGGCACGCAAGTCTACTTACAGGCTCGGCAGCAGATTTGGCACCGCCGGACAGGCTGCAGACACGGTCCGGATGAGAAGTGTTGGGTATTCCTGAAGTATGCCTTCTGTTTGTGGAAGTCCTAGCACGCGACCATGGCATGCGAGCGGGGTCAGGCAAGCTGTCAACGCGGGTGGATAAACAACTAGCCGCCCTACTTCGTCGCCTCCCAGCAGGGGGCAGGCGTCACTGTACATTCGCTAGTGCGACTAAACTGTCGTGGCGTGACCAGCTGGCGATCCGTGCCGCCGCTAAACGAATGGGATCTCGGTTGCTCGCCTGATGCGGGGCCAATGGCCAGCCCGTTGACCCGACGGCAACGCGCATTATAGAGGCTTGCCATTGGCTCGCATTTTCCCCAATTCGCGTGCACCCGCCGCGATAACAGCGGCAAGGCCAGCATGCACGTCGATGGCAGTCGAAACCACAAGCATGAATTTTCTCTTCACCCTGCTCGCAGGCTGCGCAAAGGCTGTACAGTGCTATGCCATCTGTTGTCCATTTATTGTCCATTTGTTGTCCATCTGCTGACCATCCGCTGTCGAACGATATCCCACCGGAAGGCGGCCGTGCTGGCGCTCACATAGCTCGCCGTGAGCCGCACACTCTAAACTTTACGAACGAGACCGGCCAAGCGGAGTGCCCTTGGCGAACGTCGCTTCTTCCGTTCCAGTTCGAAGTTAGAAGGAATGCACAGTCTCGTACGAACCGCGGATGGTCATCTCGAGAGGGTGCGACTAATATTCTACTGTTTCATTGTAACGGGCTGCGCCCGTGTGGGTCTCGGCATTCGCTCCCGACCTGGACCCACACGAGCCTCTGAGCTCCGCTCAAAAGCTCGTGTTTCCTTTCTGCAACTTTCTCTTGTTTTCTTTCTTCCTTTCTTTTCTCCTCAGCTTAGGATACTCGTTGCAGTCGCTCAGTTAGTTGTCAATACACTGAGTTGAGACCGTTACACTCATCCAGGACGCCATGGGGCTTCCTCCCACACACTCGAAGATCAGGCAGTTCGCACAGCGCATACCGGCCGTCAAAGGAGACCACACGCAGCAGGGAAACACTGGATGCAAGCGTTTTGTGACTCAATCCTGCAGTGCGAATGCAGACGTGCCATTACAGAGATTCTGGGCGTGTCATTGGCGCACACTGGTGTGCTGATGGGTAGTATTCTTATCATCCAAGCTTGTGTCATTAACAGCCTTGGTGTGGTCCTCCTGGCAACTCTCGCCGGCGTTGAATGAATTTTGTTGATGTCGGCCGATAACGAACACGTGACTGGAGAGCAATGCGCGTCATAGAGGCTTGTTATTGGCCAGCTTTTGCCAGAAATGTCACAGAATGCTGCTCGTACCCTAGCCTCGATAGCAGGCGCCGCCGCCGCCGCGATGAGCAGGCTATGTTCACAGTACATCTGGCAAGGCGAAGCGGAAGTTGAGCGCAGACGATGCCTATCAAGAGCCCAATACGCGGGCGCCTACTCGCGAGAGTGCCACGATTGAACGGAGCGCCGAGGATACCCTGGATTCGCATATGCAGTGTGAATTACCATTACTACCTGCCGTTCACGAGGATGACATCCAGTCCTACTACAATCACTGTCACACACTTACGTAGGAAAACAGTGGGCAAAGGAATGCTTGATTCTCTATCTGATACTGGCACGAATCTGTTGCTCTTATACCTGTGCCATTGAGGCCATGGCCATGACTCATTGCGGGCAACAGAGTCGTGCCTACAGGCGGCACTTGTGCAGCCTGAAGCCATTCGCAGCTGTTGGCCTTGACACCTGAGGCTCGTTCTTGCAACAATCACGACTCAAGTCCTCTCGGCGGGCATTCCTCGGCAACACACGGCCCACCTGAAACCGATACTACACGACAGGTAGATCCCGGGTCACAAGAAGACCCCGACGTTCCCGACTTTATTGGAAGCGAATCGCCTCAAAGTGGCAAGCGAAGCAAGTCACCTACAAGCTCCACACTAGGCATTACAGCGAAGCAAGAATTGATTGCTCTGTACTGTAACAAGGAACAAAGTAGACATGCGGCTGAAAACAAATATTGCATTCCTGTAATGCGGCGACAGCGTGTGGGCCATCCGTAAGGGTCATGCGCGTTTGCTTGCGGACAAATATCAGAGCTGTCCATGCGCGAGTGTGCTCCATCAAGCAGCGCATTCTGCATCTTCCCAGCGCACAGACTCACACTGCAGCCCCCCCCCCCCCCCCCCCCCCCCCGGGGCGCGCATGTCCTCATCCTCCTTCCGGCCTGTCCCCAGACAGCAACTGGCGCCCGTCCAAGAGCTGCCTTGCGTTCAGACTGGACCAACAACTCATTCCGCTAGCGGCATTCACAAATATAACTGACGGGGCAGGGGAAACCCTCAGACTCCAAGTAGCCCAATGTCATGACCTGGGGCCTACAGTTTGGCAGCCGAAGATAAAGAGCGCGGATTTCACGTCCTCCAACGCGGGGATATCAATTGCACCCATTGAAACAAGGGCGTCCACTTCCTGTTCCATTCTTTGACGAGGCTCCATGTGGCACTTTTCAGTTTTTAACGCAGGACCTTCGTTCAGCGCGACCGCGAAATGTTCACCGTCTACTGCGAACGGCCATTGCTCCCAGTCGAGTGACGAGATTATGCCAACAGACGTGGGCAGCTCTAGGCTGGACTGAGCATCCCAGTCCGACAGTATCTGATCCAGAAAGTTATTATGGTCAATCCTCTGCCCGAATTCGTCGAAGGCAACTTGCCAGAGCTCAGTTGAGCCTTCCAGATCTTCTCCAAACTCTTCATCTTGTTCGCGGCTTGTCTGGTGCTCTATGGCGTAGGATTCTCTGTTGGGTACCTCGACTGCACGAAGCTGCAGCAAGCGGGCTGCTGCGGCCATGTCTTGAGCACCATGTGGTGCACCTAGGGATCGTTCACGGCCGTGGGCGGGCAGTGCAGATGGCTGTTCCTCCAGCATGGAAGCATTGGGATCACCTGTAATGAAGGCCTCGATTCTGGCAAGCAGCTCATCAAGTTCATGTTGTGCTTCTGAGTCGAGAGTTTCGACCGCCCGAGACTCATAGGCGTTAACAGATACTTCGGCCGGCGAGTGTTCTTGGTCGTCTGAGCATGAGGTATCAATTAATGTTGACCTGGCTAGGTCAGGGAAAGCTCCAATTGACGCATGGCCGTTAAGACGGAGTCCGGCCGGCGACTGCCTTTGGTTGTGTGAAGTTGCCGTATCGCCCGATGTTAGCCTGGCTGGATCATGCGTGAAAAGGCTTGCGAGGTAATCTATACTGATATCACTTGCTGGAATATCGGAGAGCAAAGTGATGGGTCCGTAGCTCTGGGCGGATCCGTCGCCTGCGTTGGTTTGCCTCGCAGGTGAGTGGCCGCCGTTAAGCGTTGTGTAGGTAAGGGCACCTGCCTCTGCCGGGACATGGACGTCGACGGGTGGCGGTGCCGACAGGTGGCGAATTTCGTTGGCGTCAAACCGCGCAGATGTCAGCGCAGCGCTTGAACGATGAACATCTTCGTGAAGCGGCGCATGAGAAAATCTATCCCATCGTTAGCAGGGGCTAGTTCAACTAGTGGGCTCATTGTCTCCTCGTTCCGATGCGCAACTTATATCGAATGCTTACCTGTCAGACGAACCAGGACGACCGTTGGGAACTGTCTCCAGCGGATTTGAGGAATGCAGAGCCATGCGAGGACACATATTAGGCTCGTTTGAAGACATTTCTCAGGATGCTGCGATTCGACGGCTGGATCTTATCGCCTCGTGTTGTCGAAAGACCCGTCAAGGTGATGAGCTCAAGCTAGGGAGGAAAGCGCGTACAGGCCAAGAGATAGGGATGGGAGGCTGTTGATTGTTCTTATGGATTGGCACAGATCATGCTCAGTGACTATTTGGGGTTTATGTACAGGCTGCTTTCGCAGGTTGGTGAAATGCACCGCGTCGAGTGTGCATCTGCACCTACCATGGTGCAATTGAGGCATTGCATGTCAGACTCATTGTCACGTCACGCGCAGCCATCAACCAGGCCAGACCATGTGAACTGCCGGACGTATGCTGAGGACCAGCACAAAAGGCGTCAAGGTCTGAAAGAATGAGTGTAAGAGCAGGCCCCTTCCTCTCTTGTGGACAAAGTGACATATGCGGCCTACTTCATGCGCCATGTGTATCTAAAAGGTATGGCTTTGGTGCATGTCCAGTAATGCAACATGGTCCACTGCGGTGGTGCCAACCAGGTTGTCCAACGCGGGGTCGGACAGCTCAGCGCAGGACACCTCAACGCAAAATGCCTCAGCGTAAGGCAACTCGCAGGACAACTCAACGCAAGACACCCCAACGTAAGACACGTCCGTGCGAAGAGTGCTAGTCCGATCTCGCTTACGCGTTGGCGCGTGACAGCGGACGCAGGACAATCAACCCAAAGAACGCCTTACCCCACCAGACATCTCAGTCCAAAGAACACCTCGTCAAATCAACACAGAACTCCAAACGAAATAATGCCCAACAATGCCTTCTGGGTCATCGTCGCAATATAGTCAAATAGAATCTAAAATCTCCGAAGCTCTTATTTCAGTTAGTAAGCGCCCTGACCCGAATCTTGCTGAAATAGCGCGCCAATTCGACGTCCCCTACTATCGCCTTCGACGACGATTTCTCGGCAAGCCGTCGCGCAGCACCCGCAAGCCAGCCGGTAAAAAGCTCACCAATTTCCAAGAGAGTGAGGTGCTCAATCGGATCTCTCAACTTGACCACCAGAACATCAAACGTATCGCGAATCAAATCCTCGAACGCGACCACCTTGGCTATCACCCTCCACCGACTGTCGGCTACAAGTGGTGCCAGCGCTTTATCAAACACTACACCGAGCAATTCAGAGGTGAATTTGACTTTTAACTGTGCATAGAAGAGCTCAGTACTAAATCCCGTTTAACCAGTTTCTGCACGCGCTTCCCGACCAGCAAATCCTGCACGCCTCGCCGTACCTTGCACTGTCCAGGGGCTCAACGTTGCTTCAACATCAAAGAGGATACACGTTGCTGGTATGACAAACGCGCATCAATTGGAAATACCAGCAAATTCAAGAAAAGAGGCGCAGTCGAGGCAAGCGCATGACATCCCAAATGACCTTGCTCTGGAAGTTGCATTGGACTACTCGAATTTCGAGCCAGGAGAAGTCACAAGCGGGCATCTAACCGCCCCGTCGCAAACTCTTATACAAGCATCAACAAACATGGGTCAGTTATCTTCACCATGGAGCATCAAAAATAGGCTGAACTGACGAGGCGGACTGTGTCAGCGGAACACTCCTTCGTCACGGAGACACACATATCCTTCCAGCGACCGAGGAACCCTGGCAGTGACGACTCTATCATCAGGCAGAGTACCCGTACTTCCATAGACAACCCACGATTCGCCAGGGCAGCCCCATTCGGAGACAACGAGTTCGCCTGCCAGCCGAATTACACTGATGTCCGGGAATATTTCTCTGATCCGCATCTACTGTCTCCGCCTCAGGTCCTGTTGGTTCCTGAGAACTTGTTCTATGATATCAAGGTTTATTTCGAGAACTCCTGTCGGCAAATGAATTTTGACAATGATGGGAACCTTCTCACTCCCAATGGTGCCAAATGGGATAACACCCTATGTAACGATTTCGATTCATACTGCTTTACTGCTACCATGTTCATTGGAAAGGGACTACACGCTGAGTTTCGCCGCGCACTTTCCAAGGCCTCTGCACTTGTCGAACAGATTCTTCAAGTTGAGCACCCTCGAACCCTAGCCTGCTTTCTCGAAGTGTTCATTCACCTCCTACAAAATGGGCTCCCCGAAGTAACTTCCTGTTTCTGCGACTACATTAAAGAAATGTCCGCAAAAGTCATCACGAAGGGCCACCCTTGGGGTCGGATTTGTCAGCTTCTCGGTGAGCTGGACATGAAACATCTTGAACAGGCCATGGCACAGATTTGGAAATGCACTGCTGATATTTTCGATCGCAAACTCGGAACGTTCAGTCGACTCGCTGTGTCTGTTCGTCTCGATTACATCAAGCGCGTGGTTACGGATCATCTGGAAGAGGAACGGCTTCTTCGCGATCTCCTTTCTCAATTTGGAGGCATTCCTAGACTCTCGACCCCGCGGGTGATGCTCAATCTCGCGCATAATTGGACCAAACAAGGACGCCACGACGAATCAGAGGAGATGGCACTGGAAGCCTTATCGCTGCTTCAAAGATTTGAGATGTATACTGGGAGAATTGCTGAGAAGATAGAATCTCTCAAAATTATTTCTCGCAGCCATTTCTACCAAGGACAGGCTCTGGCGGCAGAGCAGACGATGCGAGAGGCGATAGAGATGATTGTGGATCAGTGGGGAATACAACATCCTTGGGTTCCTGAATTCATGAATGTTCTGGAGGGCTGGCTTCGACTTTGGGACCGGAACGCAGACGCCGACACACTACGGGGGGAAATAGAAGAGTTAATGGGGAAGGATGAAATTGATGCATAGTTTGGTAGCATGCAAGGCTGACTACTTAACTTCTCTCCATATCCTTCCCGGCAGGGTCAACCACCGCTCCACTTTGCACAAGCACCAGCTCATCAATTCTGTTCATGGCATATTCAAGTCGTTTCCAAGTCTTCAAGCTCCCGGTACCCGTATCGAGTTCCCAAACCCGCATTCGTCGGTGAAAACGCGTTCCGTCATACGAGCAATATCCCCCGAACCCAGTGCCACCTCCATAACACAGCCAAAGGCCAGGCTGAGAGGTTTTGCCGCCATTCTGCTGCTTGTGTTTTGGCAAGAGACCGCAAAAGTCGTTTACGTGATCATGTCCACAGCCTAATGCTGATATGCCTTCCGTGACCAGAGCGTCGTAGAAATGGGAATTGAAGCTGGGACATTCAGACGGCTCCCTCCGGTGGCCGTTCCATATACTAAGATGGCGGTCACCAAACTCAGGAAGAGGAATATGTAGGAACGCAAGAGACAGATGAAAGGGGTTGTCGTTATCAATTTTCTCACGCGCGGTGCGTTGCGCTCTGGAAGTGTCCGTGAACCAGTCAATTTGGCTTTGCTTGATAGGTTCATAGTCGGGGTTGCGTATCTTGCTCGATATCTGACCATGCGAATCCAAGAAATATAGTGTCGATAACGGTAAACATGATGGTGCGGGAGCGAGGATTTGAAGGTGGAAGTTGCCTACGCCGTCAACATGCTCAGGGCCTGACTCGCACAGGCTAAAAGGCAGCTTCCGAAGTATGGACATCTGTGCTGTGCCTGTGATTCAGTCAGCCAGAGTGAACAGCTATCATCCTCAACGGCCCAGCTTATTAGAGAGCGCATGACTATCTAGGGGAACAAAGTAGTAAGCACCCTTGGCGAGAGCGCGACTGTATTGGTGAGCTCTGCCTTTTATGGGCTACCCTTTGAGAAGTTACTCACGTGATAACGCATGGATGCCCTCGCTGTCGTGATTGCCAAAGACAGCTGCAAATGGGATTGAGCGCGCAATGATAGGAGCAACCACCTTGAAGAGGGCAGATTGGCTGTCGGGGATGTCGTGGTGCAATTGATCTCCAGTGAAAATCACAAGGTCTGGTTTCTCGACATCCAAGATCCTCCCAATGAAGTCAACCGTAAGTGGATCCGCCTCACTCTCTGGCAGGTTTTTCCCATAGGCATCAATAGCATCTTTGCATACCCCAACACCAGTGACCATGTGCGTGTCAGAGAGCTGGACAATCCTGAATCTGCCATTATCTCTGACTCTTAAAGCAGTCTGAGCGTCTGGTCTCGGCTTGGCCCTGCCGTGAAGCACGCTGAGTCTTGCAACCGGTACCTTAGGCTCACCGTTCAGTTGGAGCGGTGGCCGCATGAGGGCCCATTGTGGTCTTGGGTCAACAGCATCCGTCCCAAATAGAACGTCCACCTCTGTCACAGTCTGGTCGATCATGCCAGAGTACTTGTCTCGTAGCAACCAGATCCCGCCAGGTCGTTTCTCCCATGAATGACCTGAGTTGGGGTTGGGAGGCCGATCGCCGACTCTGATATCCATAACAACCAGGAGGTCCTCGGCTGCAAGCTCTTCCTCTCTCGCTAGCGCGACATACAGCCATGCATTCTGTTGGGATGTATGTAGGTAGAGCTCTTTCTCTATGCGGTGCCATATTCGTGGGTCCAGTTCGCAGGTGGGGGGAGATACTATCGGAGAGAAGATGCATATGGTCAGATCCGTGACAACTGGATGAGGAACAACGGCCGTGGGATGAGAAGTGGACATGCTGCTGTCGACTTTTGAGGCAGATACAGCGGCTGTGGGAGTTGAGTACAGTGATCCAAACGCCGCACTGGCCAGGAAGCTCAGCTACTTACGTCATTGAACGGTTGCTCGGGGAAACAAAAATCCCGGGAGAAGTCGGAAGGCTTCCACAGGCGATGCTCCACGTACTGCCCTGATTGCTTCACTTGAGGAACTGTGGGCATGTCACAGAGAACGTCTTGTCACAGCATGCTGCGCAGAGTGCAAGCTTGGTGAAGGCTGATTACAGGCACGCCGCATGTCACCCACTACATACTGTCATGCGAGCCGTCGTAAGGACTAGAGCCGTTCGTGGTGGCTTGCTTGCTTTCCAATCAAGAAAGTCATCACCATGCAGTGCAGATGGGCCATCCGTAGGGATGAACGATGACAGTTAGATCAATCCCGGGAACCTATCTGTCAGTGCGACATGGTGCATTTGCACCGCATCAAGTGTGCACCTGCACTCATGTGTGGTGCAATTGAACTTGCACAGTGCACCTGCACTTGCAAATGTGCTGAGCGTTTGAGAGATCCACATTCGCAGGAGGTAAGGCACGTGATGCGACGCCATTGGAGTGCGGTCAGGGATGGCCAGGTCCAATTTCCCCGCTAATGACGTGGCCATGCTGCCTCATCGCTTTGGAACAAAGAACCTCCCTCTTCAGCGATCCTGTCTCAATCATCCCCAATCCTCGCAAACCCGCCTTCGAGCATTCATGGTATCGTATTTGGTCTCGATTGCTTATTTCTTGTTGCAGCGAGTGCAGATAAAACCTGCGCTAGTGATGCCGTCCTCACAGTACGGACATTTAGAATCCGAATCCGCCATTGTGCATATACTCGGGATCTGTGCGGATGCCAGAGTCAGTAAAGTTTGCCGCTTTGGTGCTCATCAGTGTCAAGGCATACCGTGGGCGTTTTTTATGGTGTCGTGAAGAGTGGACAATACGTTCGAGTTGGACCAGGGCGGAATCGGGCAGTACATAACCATTTTAAATGCCGCCTAGTTTTGGGCGGCAAGATCGTTTAATTGCATTTTCTTAATCAAGGAGCCCGACGCCACAAGTGGCGCAAATGTGCGTGGCGGGTTCAGTTATCGGACGACCAACCGTGCCCCGCACATCGTCGATGCAGCTCACTTCAGCGATCAGGAACGCAGACGCAACAAAGCACGCATGGCTGCCGAGGGCACAATGGTCGACCCGCTCTTCGAGGAGAGCCAAGTTTCTCCCTCGGTATCTGCGGAAAAAGCTCCGGAGTTCTTCGAAAGGCACGGCTTTTTTTACCAGACTGACTCGAAAATCGGCCGATTGGTAACGACGCTGGATAACGACGGAGCAGCCGATGGGCCAGGTGGTCTGGCATTTTTCAAGGAAGCTCTCCTGGCTAGCCCAGTAAGAATAACTCTGTGTGCCTCATACGCCTGCTGACCGCTCGTAGCGCGTGCGAAAGATCCTCGAATCCTACGACGAATATCCGTCGCTGTGGTACTCGCTAGGCTGCGATCCTGGGCACTATTTTGCCTCCACGATAGATCCGCATCAGGACCACCGACTTGTTATATACGTGTGGAGCCCAGGCACACGGCTGGAATTTTGCGACGGGTCGCATATAGGCCAGCTCAAAGGGGTGAGGGCCTCAAACGGGATGGCGGAGGTCCCCCTTTCATTCTTAAAGAAAAAGCGCGTCTCAATTTTACAGGTCAAAATGGAGGAAGGCGGCATGTAAGAGCTCTCAACCTGACCGCGATTCGTCAGTCTAACCTGAATTAGCGCGCTGGTTCACCCACGACTTGCTTTCCAGTCTACTGCCGGCTTCTCGATGGCATACGCAGTCCAAAAGAGCCCCCACAAAACCGATATAAATACTCGACAACCTCTTGGTGGACAGGATTCTAAGGCAGATTGATGGGGTGGTTCGACTACATCGCCAACGTCTGATTTGCCCAAAATCTCCGTGCTATATCAGTATTCGAACCGAAAGAATCCCACAAAATGGCCGGCTCTGGAAGCTGTCGCTCGTGGGTCGTAACCGCAATGTCGAAGAGCGTACTTTGCATAGCCTGATTATATGGCTGACAGTTGTTTTGAATGTCGTTTAAAGTGTTATTCTGGCCATCGTCGAATGGGAGAAGGGTTGTTAGCGATGTGGACCGCAACGCGGCGTCATGCAGAGATGGTCGGCTATCGCGACCTTCTGGCTGTGGAGGGAACGTATTTCGCTGCGACAAGTTGCCCATGGTGTTCACAAAAGATTGACCAAGGCGCGGCCTGCGTATTCGTCGATTCGCTCCAGAATTTTCCCGTCGTTGGGGATCGTGACTTGTTCGCCCGGCTGCATCCAACTCTTCTTCCACAACGTCGCGCAACGACTCCCATCGTTGCCTTAATGCTTGCTGATGATTCCCTGCCTTGGCACATTTGTGGTAGATGAATTTGCTGGCCTTTCGAAATGGGTTCCTGCAAGAGCCGCAAGGTTTGTTGAATTCGTAGTCTGCTGATTGTTAGTTAGAAGCTGTGCTATGCGGAACTCGGAGGCGCACGTGTGGCATAATGCCGCACTAATTCTTGCCGTCTCTTGAACCTTCCGTGGCAGCTTTCCAGCGGACATTTCAACGGTGTCGGCCGCCTTACAATGTGGTGCTCGACTCTGCTAGTCGCGTCTGGAGATCCAGTATCCGGGGTGGTGGCACATGACTCGGATTCGGCACCATCAGTACGGTACTCTGGATGAGGGCTCGACTGTCCGCGATTTGGCAATTTGATACACAGCTGGTTGATTTGAGACTGTGATTCCGTTAGCGGTTTACAATCTATGTCATGGATACCTACAATGTGCAATTGAATGTGCTTCAAAATATGCTGCTCGGATTCAATCCGAGCAGAGCATACATCACACCTGTTGGAAAATTGCGGCGACATTTCGTGGAGGACGTTACAATGTGGAAGTAGGTTGCCGCGACTGAGGCGGGGAAGTCGATGTTATTTGGAGCTGACCCATTCGGAAGAGGGGGAAGGCTGCTCTTGTAGGATCTCGTTGGCGCTGTGGCTGCAGGTGACGAATAAGAACGGGCATTGGCGGCAGGGATAATATGTACTGTAACAAACTGACGGCGTGTACGAGCGGAAATGAGAATCCTATTTGCCCAATTTCCCCCAACTACCGACGTTTAATGGGCCAGTACCCGGCTCTATTAAAGTTGACGCACAGGCTTACACGGAAGCCCTTTCAAACGATCGTGCTACGCTATATCATGTGTCCCTAGAATAATGTCGCCACGTTCGGCGATTACCCTCTGCTAAACAGCTGCTATCGTGGCTGTTTCGCCCAGTGTAATGGATCACAACAGCCTTTAGAAGCTCGCATCGTCATTAAACAGACATGAAGTTGGTCCAAAGCTGCGAGGCGTGTACATCCGTACACGCTAACAGCGTAAAGCGCTTACATGGCTAGGATAGCCCTGATGTTTGACTTATCGGTCGTCCGAGATCTGTGGCGCAAAACCCAAAGATGCCTCGATGTCGGGCTGCATCATCCTTGGTTTGCCTCACGGTGGCAATCAATTCAACGTCAGTCATGAGGTTGTCAACCAAATTTACCTTGATCAACTCAACCTACCTCAATGGAGCTTGTTTTTACTAATCGACCATGATGATATTGAGTTGAGTTTGCGTTAAGTTGATTGGAACTAAGTGAACGATGATGATGATGTTGATGATAATAATATTTAACGTCCGGGAGCTATAATGAGAGCTGAAAGGCCCTATCGAGGCAAAGGTCGTGCTGGGCTAGCAAAGGTACAGGAACATCCCACCTCATCCAGCATCTCAACGGCACGAAGGCGCTGTAGCGGCGAAGGGGCATTCCCGTCGGCAGGAAACAACCCCGCCAGAACTGAGGGAATTTGATTTCCCAGAGCCTGGTGCCGGGTAGCTGCGAGCCTGGATCGCAGAGTCGGTGCATGTTAGCGGGTACTTTGGTAGCACCAAAATCTGCGGGTAGGTATAGTACAACATGCCTTAACTTGTCGCCATTACGCGTCAACAAGTCGCGACATGCCCGTCGCCCACTCTGCTGGTAACGAAAGTCCGACCTGGCCTCCCGTTCACGGTCCGCCCCGACTCTACAGTCCTCACCCACCTACGTTCAACGTGTCCCAGCGTTCAGGTCTTTGGACATGTCTGCAGCCTCTCCGTTATCACTGGCTCCACCGTCACCAGCTCCATCAACACTAGAGCCGTCCACACCAGCCGGGGCCCGTGCCAGCCACCGAGACTAAGATCGACTACTCCGCCACTTCGGCAGCTATGCGTGGTCCCAATGAAGCAGAATACAAAGTTCCGGGGATGGGAGTACGGCAAGCTGGATGTGACTCCGATATATTACACCTCTCTGGCACTTCATCCTGCCTACCGAAAGGGCTACTTCGAGACGTTGTGGTCCGGTCGGCCGAGGTAGGTTTCCAAGGCGAAAGATGCGGTTCAGTCCGTTTGGGACAGGGATTGCAAGACGTTGGACGTCTCTAGCTGCGGGTACGGCGAACCAGCTGCAAAGCGCCAACGAACACAGGGCTATGCTCCTTTCGAGCAATTCAAGGCGGGTACGTCCTGCCAAGGACTTGTTTCCGATGAGGCGGAGGACGAGAATGTCAGGTGGCAGGAGGACTTGTTCGCCGGTCGTATGGTGACACCGCTACGGAATCAGTTGAAGGCAAGTACGATTTGTATTTGCTGAGTGCTGCGTTCATGGCTGCGAGCAGGAATCGTGGATGAAGTTGACCCCGTACTGCTGGATAAGGCGGATGAAACGGTGGCCGAGGTAGTAGCGGGAAGCAGTAGCTGCGTATGCAGATGCTGGAGGAAGAGGCAGGGTGTGAGTAAGCTTGACATGCATCCGCGGGTTCCAAACTGCGCAAGGTATGGGCGGCTTACAAGTGCATGGGCCGGGGGGTCTGATCAACCAGTCAACGTTACCTCAACCCAACTCAACACATGGTCGAGATTGACCAACTCAACGGTGGAAATGCTCATTAAGTCGTCAACTCGCTAAATTCAAGGCTGAGATTGTATAGCCCCTCGGGACACGGGCTCGGACTAGAATCGTCAGACTAGGGGTTCATTAGGTGCCAGAAAAACAGACGGACATGAGCGGACGATGACCAGACGGCATAGACTGGCTGTCGCACAGAGAGCCAGTTGCACAACATCTGCACTCAGTGTATTTGTGAGCGGAAGCGAATGCTATAATCCCGTGTTAAGGTCGAGCGTCTGCATGCGTTGTGCTCTGACTTCGTTAAGGTCAAAGCTCAAACACCGGCTGCATATGTCGCAACACCAGCTTCAATTACAGGGACTCCGCACCGCAAAGCAAATCATTTCTTTGTGTATAAAGACAAGCGCACAGCGTGCGCTTACAGTTGGCTCTTCAAGATAATTCTCATCGATTACTACGATGCCAATGGTGATTGCTGCGGAGCCAATTGCCTGACACTGGGAAATCTACGCCTAGACAGACGAGGAGGTGAAGCTTAGATGCAGATGATCCGGGGTCGGACCGGCCGACAACATAGACGATGCAAATGAAAATGTTTTTGACCAGACTTGGGGCCCAGTCGCTTATATCTGTCTCCGGATGTCTTTTTCTCGGTAGCTGTTGGCGGCCCACGATGACGCGCCTAGTCCTTGCCCCTTGGTGTTTACCGGAACGTTTTTGAGGTAATCTGCCGCTTGGATGCGACCGCGGGCGAAGTCCCCGCAAACGAATACACAAATTGGCATTGCTACAGTACAGGACGTCAGCACTAAATCTCGATTTTGCATCCGTGTCGAACAAGCCACACGCACGCGCGTCACAAACCCTGGTTCCGCTAAGCACTCTCCTAGGATACCTCTGTTTTTGAGGACTCAACTCACGGATATAGTGCAGCTGGTCCGCCCGGTTACACTTGCGCCTACACCTCGCAACTCATCTACATGCCACCGCATTGGTACCTACGCTTACACTTACTTACATTTGCACGTGCGCGTGCACCTGCACCCGCACCTGCACCTGCACCTGCACCTGCACCTGCACCTGCACCTGCACCTGCACCTGCACCTGCACCTGCACCTGCACCTGCACTTGCACTTGCACTTGCACATGCACCGGTGCACCTGCACCTGCAGTGCGCTTGTGTGGTGCTCCGTAATATCACCGGCTACCCAGACACTGCAACCATTTCTGCGCTTCCATGTGCCCGGTCCAGATCAGCCGACAAACTTCTTCGTCTGAGTGTATGCTTGGTTGTCATCGGCGGCCTCCTTTTGGTGCACTGGCCCGGCTGCCGCTAATGCGACCGCGAGTATGACCACAGCTACTAAGCAGCACCATAAACTGTACCAATCGTGGCAGAGAGCAACCAGTAGCTCTTCAGGATTGTCCGTGCTTTGTCTTGCTTTCGTCATGCATCCTTGCGTGCCGCGCGAAGCGACGCTGCTGCATGGCCGTCGCTTGTCCAGCGGGTGATTGAGGTGACCACGCTGGCGAAAGCTTCCATTTCAGCCAAGGTTCAGGACAGCTATAAAGACTGTGGTACTTCCACGGAAATTGAGATTCTTAATCGGAGCAGCGACAAAGCCAGCTGCACTCTTCATAAGTACCTCATATCAGCCTTCACTGGAACTCCCTTTCACGTCCAACTCTTTAAGCAACCTTTTGAATCAGGCAATATGTCTGCACGAATGCTGGATCGCTTCTCGTACTGCCCAAAGACTCTTTTCCGTTTGAACAATGGGACAAGGATCAAGCTTCGCGATCTTGCGGCAAAGGCCCGGAGTAGCTACGACGTAAAGTCCGAGAACGGACTTGTCCTGCCAAAGGCCTTGAATCCTCTGACATACTCTGGTGAGAAGACATCGCAATTCTTGGGGCCAGTTCAAGACATTTACGAGTTAGGTCCGAACGGTGCTTCAATGAGACCTCTGGGAGAGGCACAGAGCAGCTTGGTCCGGTCTTTCAAGGGTGATGACATGCTCGTCTGGGCAGTGCCCGAAGGTTTGCAGACTAGTCGGCGACCACCGATGGATCACTAATTTACGTCTAGGCACGGTGCTGCCGGAGACTCTTACCTTAGTGCTCGAGCATGACGACCACTACTCGCTGCAACCAGCCGAGAAGATGAGCGTAAAGGGTACAGCCTAAGATTCCACAGACCTTACTTAGCTGAACGAAACGATCAGATTTGAACCAGGAGTTGACAAGGTTTTTCACGACCCACGCCACCAAATATACTAGAGAACAGTGGTGCCGCATTTTCGAAGAGGGCTGGATACCTCACCCTGACAGCAATGACTACTACCGATACCGCGACGATGGCAGCGTGGAATGGCACTCACAAGTCCAGGCGATCGAAGAGGGCTGGACTCTTCACCCTGACAACGGAGACTACTACCGATACCGCGAAAACGGCAGCTTGGAATGGTACTCACAAGTCCAGGCGAGCTCATCCTCAGCACACCAACATGGTAAAGGCAAGGAGAAGGGGAAAGGGAAGAGTAGTAGGTAGTGGGTGTATTAGGATCCATAGTGGGTCCTCGATCAGGGCAAATTTTGGCCTCAGTTTTTAGGCAACAACTTAAACACTCGTTTTTCTTCGCACTGGGAAGTTCTGGCTTCCTTCATGTTTTGTTTGCGCCATGTCAAACCCAATTGCAGTATTCAGAAGCTTCCCGAAGGAACTATTTCGTGTCAATAATGGACACCATGTGCATCTTCGGCAGTATTCCCCCAAGCGTCGCGTGTTTGACATAAGGACCACCAACGGATGGGTGACACCTTCAGCCCTTCACCCAGCATCGTACCGAGGTGGGCAATCGCGTCACCTGTGTCAACAGGACTGGTCTAACTAAACCATGACCTAGCACCCAATGGCGCCTCAATGCGGCCAAATTCGCCGTACCAGCACCAGCTTGTCTGTCGACTGTTTAGGGGCCCAGACGTAATTGTTTACTCTATCGCAGCAGGTTGGCGTCTTGGCGATATCTCCGGCCATCGAACCCGAAACGACGCTAATCGAGATGCGACCAGGCACTTGTCTCCCGGAAGATTTGCTCCTTGTCCATGAGCGCTCAGATCATTATTCCCTCCAACCGGCCAAAGCAATGACAATACAAGGTAACTCAAGCCAATCCAATGATGACGCTGGGCTGACAGAAACAGACTTGGATAGCCATATAACGGACTTCTTCTGGCGAAACGCGGCTATCTACTCAAGGGAGCAGTGGGTGCAGGCTTACCCTGCCCCGACTGATTTCACCGATTCAAGGGGTCAGAGGTGACAGAATGTCCGCTGAAGCTGGGAAGGAAGTCGTCATACCGGCTTTGTCGACAGCAAAGCCGCGTTCCAAAGCTCTATTTCTCTCCCCATATTTGATCACCATCGTCAGTCATTGCGGAGTCAAAAGGGTGTTTGTCGAGCCACTCCTCGGCTGTCTCTTTCGTCGCGCTTTCATCCCAAAAATCGTCCAATCTCTGGTTCAGATCTGGTAGACCTTAGAATCTAACTTCCTGTGTATCTTGAACTTATGGCGTACCTCGAAGTGGCATGCCATACGATGGTTGCAAGGAGAATCGGGCCAGATATTCGTTGATAAGGATCAACTGATTGGGAATAGGAGTTCCTTGGGTCGATCAGTCATTGTCCGACAATCAACAGGCACGGGGTGACGGCACCTTTAGGTATCGTAAATATGTGTGGAGTATCAACGTCCTCGCCATTCTCTGCACGATCGAGGAACTCATCGAAGTATCTGCGAATATACTCCTGCTGGGTAAAAGTGTTCGGGTACAGTGCCGCGCCGTTCGAGACTACTCCATTTAGCAGACATCGTTGCCAGCGCTCTGCCGCCAACTTACCATGTTTCTGAACCCCAGGATAAACGAGTCCGTCTTTGGCTATGACAACGCCTTCGTCGTAGACATCGTGGGGTCGGTTCTCGATTTCCTGGTGGTCGAAGAGGTTCGATTTCGCGCGAGGGCTGTAGTACGTCAGCGATGCTGGGAAGACAGAATGTATTGCTTTGACCGAGAAATGCCGCTGCTGGGATCCGCCAACCATTGCTTGGCGAATTCGCCCGAGTGCTCGAAGCATCTTGACGTGGGCAGAACAAGTTGTTTCCGAGCGCGTCGTTGGGGTGGCTGAAGGTATGATCTGCAGACAACTGCGCGAGGTCACGTGATAAACAACCCTCCTTCCTCCCCTCGCAACCGCGCGAGCAAGTGCGCGCCGTGCCCCACGACCGACCAATCAATCTCGACCACGAGTTTTCTAGTGGTCCAAATTCTCGCCAAAGGAGCCAAGATGCTGCTCAGGATATTACAAGCCTGAGGCTCTAAACATTCAGAGCAAACTATTTTCTGACCACGACGATACGTACAAACGGCGAGCAGCATGTCAGCTACTCGCAGCTTACGTGAGAGCTCAAACGCCTATCGTCAAACACTACGGCTATCGACGGATTGCTGCCAGCCATTTCGAAATTTGCAACGACCCACAACGACGAGCGGTTGACAGTATGGCCCTGAAAGTCTCCCACGGGAATGACGCACCAACGCCCAGCACGCAACGACCGGTGCCAAGCAGAATTACAGACTACTGACAAACTCGTTTACGGCTGCCTACCTGGCCGACAAGGATCGGTCCCCCTTCGAGACATGACAATATCTGCGTGCCTTACGTGCGACAGCTGTGTACGCTCAATGATCGGAATCGACCTGGTGGAGCGTTTTGCTGCGTGAGGGAAAAGATGGGCCAGCGCGTCGAGAGGCGACGCTGGTCGACAGAAGGATATACAATGCCACTGGGGATCCCAGCATGTCTTGCACCGACAGAGCCGGAACAAGGATGTGCAAGCCGACGATTTGAGAGAGCCAACCTGTTCACAGGAATTGGCGCATGAATGACTCGTCTAACCAACCCACGGCGTTGAATGCTGTCCATATCTTCGAAGCCTTGTTGACATCAATTTTGCAGGCCTTCTGCGCGTCAGTCTTACGGAACTCTTTGCCAATACGCAGGCATTCCAGCCTCCGCTGAAAGATGTGGCGCTTGCTCGTGAGATATGTCGCACAATCGAGGCGAAGGGTAGAGGCCAGCGTGACTTCTTCCGGATGCAGTAGGTAAGCATATGGGTCGTCTCCTAGGTCAAGTGGCCGACCATCCCAGTCCACCTTCAGGCAGTTGGTCCGACGGGAAAGCGTGTTGAGTGATGGGCTGTAGTCGGGCAGAGCCATGAAGTCTTTGTCGTCGCGACTAGCTTGGGCAACCTGGTATGGCTCTGCCTTTGAGCCACGGTCGCATGAACATATAGCGAACCCGGTAGGTGCCTGAACTTGTCCAGCGTCTTCTCGCACGCGTTTTTCATGAACCACCACCCCTTGCTTGTTACAGTTTGCCATATTGGACTTAGCCATGGCCTGGTATCGCTTGGGTCGGGCGCGCCGATCCGATTCGAGGAGAGCTCGGTTTCGCCGCAACCAACCTTTGCGGTCGGCGGTGAAGAGCTTCATGATACGTGAGTGGAAGCGGACAGTACACCCATGGTTGACCGAAGCCCCTGAGACGCGTGTACCTTTCCCGGATTGTGCGTTGATGTTCGCGTTCAGGCTGTGCCAATAGTTAAGATCCTCGCCTGTGCGAATGGGATCGTGCATGCTCTGAGCTGAGGCGGCCTTCGACATTGAGGCTCCTACAGCAATGGCTGGTCAGCCCTGGATGGCCGCAGGTATCATTGTTAACGTGTTCACCTGATTGTTGGCGACAGCTTGCTCTCGACCGAGACGACTCGCATAGTTGTACATAATTCTCACCCTTTCTCTCCGATGGGTCCATCACAGGTGCAGGCCGAGCAGTCGTACCAGTTTTCCTATTGTCTCCAGCGAGTTCTTTGTCACGAAGTTGCGGTAGAAGAAGCTTGAGTCAGGAAGGATTGATGAGAAGGGAAGAGAAGCGGAAGGGTGCACTTCACTGTCGTTCTCTTTACGAGAGCGACTCTGGCGTGCATTGTGATGATCGGTCAATGCCCTTTGACGTCTGGTTGTCACAGCGCTGGAACGACAAAAATACAACGCAGGACCGATTGCTTTCAGGATGCTTAAGTCTAGCATATTACCACACTCATCCTGGCACTCCGTTCCAGCTTCCAGCGCTCGAAGTACTGGAGCAGTTTTTGATTCACCGAAGCAGGGTCTTGATTTGGTTGCCAAAATTTAGGCACGACAAGGCCAGGGTGAGCACAGGGTGCTTCAGAGGGGCCCATGTCCCTGCGCTTTAAGCCCACCATCCACTTCTGCGCCCCGTGGAGCTCCACACCATGAAGGTTTACACGCCAAGTCTTCTACACCATCAAGCGTCACACCCTCTCTCATGCTTGCCTAGCGACTGACAGCTTCGCGAAGCGCCGACAAACGATTATTCTGGGTGTGGCTCAGGAGCTGAGGAGCGAGAGACAGGGCGCTTTGAACGTCCACCTTCCACGATGGAGGCCTGCTGCAGTGTGCAGTGCATACTGTAATTATAATGAGAAGCCAGAACTGCCTCACAGTTGCAAAAAGGTAGGAGCCGCCAGAAGGGTCTAGGGCCGACACCCCAGACTTCTGCCCAGACTTCTGCCCAGACTTCTGCCCAGACTTTCCCACCACCTGTCTGTACCTTGGCTCATCTGAGGTCACGTGGGAAGGAGCCTCTATTCGCAGGTTGACCGTTCATCGCGTCGTCAAAGCTTGCTGCAGATGGAGTCGGCTGAGCCAAACTGCCTCACTACCGGAATGCCGTACGAGCGACCGTGGGAGGGTCTGCGGCCAACACCCTAATTAGACCATCTGTGTCCGTCTGTTCCCCCTCAAATCCTCTCGTGGCAGGATCAACACCGTACTATACGTACGCATCCGAAGATTCGATGCGGGAGTAGACGCACAAATATGTAAGGCTATGTAGTCACGCACCGGGTGTTACCACAATCAAGACTAACCTAGCTCAAGATCTCGACGGCTGCTTCGAGAAGCATATGTAGGAACTCGTACCACATCCTGAGTATTGAAACCATCGAGCATCCGGAGACGTACGTAAAGGAGAAACCGGTGGCAGTCAGTATGCGGTTCGGAAGAACGCCGCAGCGATAGGAGTCTCAGGACATGGTGGAAATGCTTCTCAAACACCAGGCCGAGTGGATTGAGAATGAAAGGCGACACTTCATTTTCACTCATGTCTCAAGTCTATTGGGGACAAGACCCAAGGAAGTTGGAATACATTAGATCTAATTCTTCTAGAAGCACGCTTCGTTTGCTGCCGGAAACTGGCACAGAGGCCGCGCTGGATTGCACGAATCTTGTTCCTATCACGGTGCTCTGTAGCCTTCAAGTCCGACGTTATGCCTTTCACGTTTGTATCCGCTATATAGCGGCGTCGTCGGTCGAACTTCGAGAAGGTACGATGGCTCGCCGGAAGTCAAATCGTGCAAATTGCTCTGACGTCGAGGGCGGTGGCCGCAAACGTGGTGCAGCCGAAGTCTGGATTGCCGAAATCATCAGTTCGTTGCTTGATGAAAAGAGTCTGTCAGGGCCGGGGGGGTCTCGCTCGGGCGTCGTGCATGCCATCACTGGTAGCTCTGTGATCCGAACTGAGTGCGATGGAACTTGCAAAAGTTTCGGGGGAACTGGGTAGCGAACACGAAGAACCGGAGCGATTTCTGGATCACTTCGTCCCTTAAGCAGCCGTTGAAGCCTGAGTGGTGTGAAGCATGAAGGCTTGCAGGATGTGTGGTGTGAAACAAAATCGGCTTCCAGGACGTGTGGTGTGAAACTCGCAGGATGTGAGGTGTGAAGCATGTAGGCTTGCAGATGTGTGATGTGAAGCTCGCAGGACGTGTGCTGCAAAGTTGCCCCCGCTGCTCGCAGGCCTTTCCAGCTCATGCCCATCGCAGCTTCGTGATGAGGGATCCCGCGTCCAGGTTCTGGCGAAACTGCCAGGGCAAAGGGGTAACACCACGGTGGGCACATGGGTGCAGACAAGGATCGGTGTCCCCTGTCATTCAGCCCACCAGCAGCTTCTTTGCTTCACACCACACGTCCTGCAAGCCTGCATGCTTCACACCACCGTCCTGCGAGCTTCACACCACTCGTCCTGGAAGCCGATTTTGCTTCACACCACTCGTCCTGTGAGCTTCACACCACATGTCTTGCAAGCCTGCATGCTTCACACCACTCGGCCTGCGAGCTGCACACCGAACATCTTGCCTAGGACCAGGGGCAAGACCAGGCAGATACAGGGGGCAGTACAAGGATCCGTATTGTTCAATCAATGGAACTTCACACCACGAGTCTCCACACCATCGCACTTGACACCCTCGCCATGCTTGCTTGCCTGCAGCGCTGACAGCCTCGCCTGAGCGCTGACAATGGCTCATGCTGGGTGCGGTCGTGCAGTCGGCGGGAAAATGTCAACCCGCAAAGTTGACCGTCCATCATCAGTCGTTGAAACCCGCTGCAGTATGTAATGGAGCCAAAACTGCCTCATACGAGAGTGGGGGAGACACGGCCGCGGAAGGGTCTAGGAGCGATGTCCCAGACCCTCTGTTTCCGGTCTGTTCCCAACCGGTCTCGTCGAATGACCTGGCCAGCGCACTACTCTAGGCGTTCACGGCGACGTGATGTATGCTACGGCGAATGGTTGCCCCCATGAAAAAGAGCATGCTGATGCGTTGGACGGTTGGACTCGGACGAAGAGCGCGAATTCGAATCCGAAAATGACGGAGGCAGCTATCAAAGTCATTTCAACCGGCTCACCCGCAAGGTAATGTCTTGGCTCGGCACAACCAATTGCAAGATCAGGTAGCACGGCAATCAGTCCCTATCAGCTTACGTTGTTCTGACAAATGGGGTGCAGCTGTTGTTATTCTATCGTTCGATAACTTTTTTGGAACTCGAGGTCTCGTTTTACTGTCCATTTTCCTTAGTGACTCTAAGGTATATGTTGAGATGCCCATTTTTGTCATTCGAAATCTGCGGCGGAAGGCAGCTGCCACGAAGCGTGGCTGTTAGATAGCAGTTCTGCGGCAGATGGAAACTCATGCTTCTCGTCATCTCCTAGTTTGATTCCTATGTCTAGATTTCTTCGTTACGGTAGAAACACCGCTGCCGCTGCTGGAGTGCTCGAATGTAGTCCAAAGTGTGTATGTCTAACTACGCTTCCTCCGCCGTCGCTTGTTTTTCGTTTCGCGCTTGACGCGGACTTCCGGGTCCATTGCCTTCTCTGGCACCCACCAAGACCTATCTTCGTCTGCTCCGTCGAAATTCAAGAATAGTATCTTGTACCACAGTGCTTTGCCCCTGACCTGCGTTTGGAGTATCTCAATCCCGTCCCGGAAACCCCGATAAGCTCTTTTGAGTTCAGCAATGCTCTGATCAGGGACGTTGCTTTCTGGCTCCCAACTTGTACTCCCCCCCTCCCATTTAACCAGATACAGCTCCGTCCCCTGAGTCTTCCACATTGCAAGCAAGCATTCGATGGGGTATTGATCTGAACTTTGTTCATTGTCCGAGATGGATGAATCAGACTCAGAAGGTGAGACCGACCAACCAGACTCATCGTCTCTGTGACCGTTGCAGGGCGTGGAAGGTGTCGCAGTAGCGGGCATGTTGCTGTCCAGAAGCACTAGATCAGCAGTTGACAGTACACTAGGTTCCCGTGATGGCAACGTCAGCGCCTGCAAGCTTCCCGTCATCGAACCTCGGTGTTCTTTGAACTTCAACTTCTGCTCTCCTTTGGTGCATTCGGGTTTCAGTTCGTTGTTCTGCCCTTCTAGGGTAAAAGCCTTGGGCTTCGCAATGCTGTGCACATCGTCAAGATGGCGCCACAATTCGTTTGCTGAGTTGCAGGAGACGGGACATAGTCCATGGGGGCACGCAAAGGTGCCTGGGCCTCGACTTGCAAAATATCGCGCCAAACAAACTGAAACGTGGCGCTGCCAGCACGTTTTGTCTGTAAATTGTTTCATCCGTTCGTGGGCCGGCATGTCCTGCTTGCCCAGGTGAACTGGACAGTACCCTGCACAGGCTACAGCGTGACGAAAAACGACGAGATCGCAGCGAAATGGGATATCGTCCTTGTCGATGTGAGTTCGACAATGGTTCGTCCATTCTTCCTTAGTTTCCACCCACGTGCTGCATTGGAAGCAAAATTTTGCGAAACCAGCCTTCTGCTTATAGTGAGATTCGTGGCATTTGTACACATGCTCCCACCTTTTTGCTGCTGGTATGCTAGTGCACCGGGTCAGCAACAGGAAATATAGAGTGGCTCTATTTCGCTTCGGATAAATTTACCTGGCCATCTTCCTACCGCATGAGGGAACCGCACAGTGGCCATTGATGGGCCTCATGACGGCCTGATATGCCGTGCTGTTGTCATCCCTACGCAGGGCAACAAGGTCCTTCAATGCACAGACCCATTCCGGGCTTCGCGGTGGCGCCCGCAACACCATCGTTTCAGCAAGGCGCAGGCGTTCAGGAGGCAGCATATGAGAGATGCGGCGGAAATGATTTCGGCGCCAGTCTTGCTGTAGATGCGGTTCTTTACTCGGTTCGTAATTGATCTGTTGGTTGGTCTGAATTTCTCCGAGCATCTTTCTTTCGATTGCTTTCCGTCGATCGTACTCCATACTCCGCTGTGCTTTCAATTGGTCTTTCTCGTCCGTGGTGATGGCTTCACTTATCCGCACATTGAGTTCTTCAATCCGCTGAGTCACCACTTTGTAATCTGCGCTGTCACGAAGCTCTTCTCGGTCTCTGGCTGATAGTGACAGTGGAAGATTTGGATTCCACCGCATGGTTGCAGATCGGAAGTCTTCTGCGAGGTCTGTCCTTTGTCGCATCTTGAGGTATGTTCCGGCGCCGTCCACTGTAGATATGTTCCCGAGATAATGGTCGACTAGAACACCTGTGTTATGTTGAGAAGCAAAACGAAGTACTTGACCAAGAGAGTAGCCGTTATCTGTAGGGAGTTAGATGGGGTGCCTTCTTGAGATGGGACGTAACCCGTCTTACCATTGCAATTGATGAGGATCTCTCGGCGAGGCGCATGCAGTCCCAAGCCTGTGGTGAGGCCTGCTCGCTTTGCCCATTTTGACCCGTCCGTGCCGAACGAATCTGGGCTTCGTGACTCGTCCGCAGGGCCTTTGCCAGTCCACTTGGGAAATACAGGCTTTTCTAGCATGCTGTGGTCCCATTCTATAAGTCGAAAATTTCCGTTTCGAGGAGGCTCCAGGGCAAGGGCCTGCTCAACCGTCTCGAGTTCAGGAGATGCACCTGAAGAGATAAAATTGGCAAGCCAGTGCAAGAGCGGTTGGGCAAACAGAGGCGGTGGAATCTCGTCTGGGCCTTCTATTTGTTCGGCGAATGGGTGTTCAGGTCTGCCTTTCATTTAGTTTTTGACTTTATTGCGAAGACAGGGGGTCTTACTGATTCTTATCTGTCGCTTTGCAGATTTCTCTCGTGAACTTTAGTTTGAACTCTGGTTTACCTTTTGTCCACGAAACCAGGAGTACCAGATCCTGACAGGGTTTAGTCGCAAAGGTCAGGCAGCGATCCAGTGAGGCAGGGGGGACCGTACCTGATACCGTGCTTGGCACACTTCTTGACGCCTCGCCGAGGTGAAACAGTGGGTATTCAAGATATTCGCATAGTCTACGCGGCATCCGTCGTGTATATAGTCATGATAGTCGCCACACCAGTAATACTTTTGCATGTGGACGTAATTCTCGATGGTGAGGAAAGTCTTCGTCTTTTGGCCTTTCTTGCCCGTGAGTAGTCCGATTTTCTTTGCCAGCTCGCCTTCGATATACTGGCCTTCCAGTTAGCATGGAAGCCGCCAAGATGTAGAAGGAGCGCTAACCGGGGCCATAGATCGCTGCACATCTCGAGGTATAACCGTATTGTGCTCGCGCTGCCAAGCATTGCAGAAGCGTCTCATCTCTACACGCACGCTCGATGGGGCCGCGCGGCCTTGGTCCGCCTTGTGGAGTCTCCCTTTTGCTGTTCGGGCAACGCACTCGGCAAATTGCTTCAACGTCTGGATGTTCGTCGGTGTCGAACCAGGGAATGCCTTCTCGAAACTGGCAACTTGTTAGCTGACATCACAGGCTGTCAGGGTTAATGAACTCACGCTTTCCACAAAACCAATGTCTTTCTGTATCTTTGCGCGGTTTTCTCATTAATGTTTCGGTGCACGATGTGTGCGTTGATTTGATTTGGGTCTGTAGGCATGCCATCCTTGATGGCAGCTGCCACCCGCCTGTCGGCATCTCCCTCAGAGCTCCTTCGTCGGTCTCGCATTGTACAACAATACAGGACAGAGGTCTCCCGAGCGCCAGACTAGCGAGACTGTCAAAGCTGCGCGGTGAACCACTGCGTGCGTTGTGCCGCCGGCAGAAACACAGCGCGAGCAAGTGCGGATGCCAGCAAATATATAGCCTGGAGGCAGGTTGTGCGTGTGCCTTGGCACACTGATTATACTCGGAAAGCATCGGCATCTGCCAGCATGCGGCGCCCATTATGGTGAGCTTAAACGCAGCTCATGAAGAGCTCAGGGCGACTCAGGGTGGCTCAGGGTCGGCTCAGGGCCAGCTCAGGGCAGCTCCCTGAGCAGCCTGCTTAGCGCCTGAGCTGGACACCATTAAAGCAGCCTTGGGCGCAGGGGTGCAAAAAGTCGAGATTCGGATCCAGTTACAGTGTTTACAGTCAACACCTTCCGCAAACTGCATTTCATCTTGTTTACTGAACAACACAAGCGGTGAATGACCCGAGTTGATACTGTCTGCCATTCAGGAAGCTGAAGTCATTGAGCAAGCGACAAGATGGACACCCTGCCAGACGGATGGAGTGTGGGGGAGGTAGAATAGGCAGTTCGAATTCAAGAGTACCCGATGCAAATGGTCGTCCTCCTTGGATCGCCGAACGATTCGCAACGTATGCCACATTCACCTTACGGACTCAGAGTCTCAGAGCTAGGTTGGCCCGCAGCATGGTCGGAGAATGTAATCCTTGGTCTCATGACGCTTGAGGTAGATGCAGCGTCAATGTCCCACATTCATTACGATGTGCCCTTGGTTGTGCCCTTGGTTGATTGATAACGCTGAAAGAAGTCCTACTCTAGACTTACAAATCGCCGGCATGAGGGCGGCCCTGGCAAGTGGCCAACGCGTACCTCTCAATCAATCAGACACCTGCGTGCCATTCGAAAGACAAGCCGCATAGCCGCAAATCACTGTCACATGCAACATGCAGTGCCGTAGAGCAGTAGAGCAGAAACAGGCAGGTAATGCTCCCAGAGACTCGGAGCCGCCAGGGCCGCGGGGACCGCGGAACGCAGCACCCGTGGCGACTTTATTCCGAAAGGAAATGCAGGTCCGGAAACATACTCCGTGAAGCGCGCAGTATGAAGAGTAACCTATGCGCCATTGGTCTTTGATTGGGCAATCGGGCGGTACGACATTGCAGCTGCGCCTAGAATTTAGAGCAGGAGGTTGTGTTCGAACGGAGCGACGGATCGGCAAAGATCAAGTCCAGCGGACTTGACCTCGCTCCAGATCCGGCCCCACATGAGGGCGATTGGGCGGACATCGGACTCCGAAGTTGCGAAAGTCCGAGGGCTACAGGCGCCTGCCGTGGTGTGGCTGGATAGGTCAAACAAGTACTCCGCCGACCCACTGTATTGGAAGCCTCCCGGATCCACGGGGCTTACCACTGGCGTCGGAACGCACTGGATGTGCCAATTACCGAAGGGTCAGCGTAGTCAGTCAATGATTAGCGAGAGCGGTTGAACCATTGCCCAACCGCGTGCCAATCACGTTTTACCCTTGCCGGATGCAGCAGCTTCACCTCTACGACGGAGCGGATGCCGACCGCCCCACGCCGAAGTCCCCGATCGCACTCAAGATGTTATTTCGAAGCCTGAGCTACAGGAGATGTGCAGTTTGTAGGCTGTGTTAGATGGGACTTAACTAAGGTTGAGCACGAAATTCTATAACAACAACCCGCCCTCCCAGTTCATATCCTCCAACCCTCTGATTTACCAACAAACTATCTGAGCATCCGTCACTATTGAGCTACAACCAATCGCTTGAGCCACAGCCATTTTACTTGAATTACAACAATCTACTTGCGCTAGACCACAATGTCACAAGTCTACGATACAGTCGTTGTCGGCGCTGGCATGGCCGGTCTCGTGGCCGCCCGTGACCTCTCGACCCGCGGCCGCTCGGTCCTCCTCGTTGAGGGCAGAGACCGAATCGGCGGCCGTACCTTTACCGACGCAGCCTTGGGGGGGCAGTTTGACCTGGGGGGAGGCTACGTGCACTGGACGCAGCCCAATGTCTGGATGGAACTGGAGCGGCACGGGCTCGAGCAGGTCAACCCGCCCCTCGAGTCCAAGACGCTGTACCAGCTCGCAGATGGCAAGGTCCATACTACGGAAGAATCGCGGACGTATGAGTTGGTGGGGAAGCTCTTTGCCGACGCCAGGAAAAGATTCCCCCTGCCGTTCAACGTGAGCGCGGTGGACAACAGCGACATCAACGAGGAGACCTTGGAGGAGCGCATTGATTCACTGCAGCTGTCAAAGCACGACAGCGATCTCATCAAAGGCGCGTTGGGCGGGCTTGTTCACGATTACGCCAAGCATGGGTCGACACAGCTGCTTTTCGCGGTGGCGAGCAATTTCGGCAGCTACGCAGCCGAGCTCGAGACGGCAAGCACGTGGTGCATTACCGGCGGGATGAAAAAGCTGAGCGATGCGATTCAACGTGAGTCAAAGGCCGAGCTGCGGCTGTCTACCGCGGTAACAAAAATCACCGACACCGGCTCGGGAGTTACGCTCACAACGTCCGATGGCAACGAGTTCTGGGCCAAGACGGCCGTTGTGGCAGTGCCGATCAACACACTGAGAAATATCCACATTAACCCACCCTTGCCGCCCTCAGTGAGCAAAATGCTTGCCGAAGGCAATCCTGTGCGAGGGAGTAAGCTCTGGGTGGTTGTGCGCGGACATATTGAGCCTTTCTCCGCTACGGCGCCTGCGGGACAGCACCCTCTCAACGCAGTTCGCGTGGAGAAGCGCTGGGGGGACAATACAGTGATCCTATGTATGGTTTCCGACTCAGACTCCATCAGGCACGACGACCATGACGCGGTGCAAAGGGCGCTGCGGCTCTTTGTGCCGGACCTTGAGGTTGTCGACACGGTATGGCATGACTGGAATAGCGATGAGTTTTCGCAGGGCGGGTGGATGATGCACCGGCCGCACCACTTTTTGGATGGCGCGGTCAGAATCCGGCAGGGTCATGGTAGAATCTCGTTCGCTGGGGCCGACATTGCCGCGATGGGGCCTTGCACCATCGACGGCGCGATGAACTCGGGCGCGGCGGCTGCTGTGCAGGTCGAGGGGATGTTAAACAAATAGCCAAAGATTGGTACTTCATAACCTTTTTCGACTTGGAATACGGCGAAGGTACTGTGGATCTACAGCGGCCATAGCCGATGACTTTGACGGCTGGATAGGGAGATGGCACTTATATAGCGGAGCTAGATAACTCTTAACCTCGGGCTGTTTCTTTTATGGTGATACAGAAAATGGGCAGACCGAGCACTCCTTGGTGTACCTGGCTTGTGGGTTGCTACTGTGTTCGCACTCGATGCAATGGATACGGCCGTGACCCGCGATACTCTCCCTGCTTCACTGTAGCCCCTTCGTTGCCTGCGTTCCCGCGACCACCTCGCTCGAGGCTTTCCTGAACACGGTCAACAGATTGCTTTGGTCTCTGGAACGGAAGCCCTGCTTAGCAGCCGCCCTGAGGTCGCGAAAGTAGGTTTGGGAGCCACTTTAACGCTCCATCACACCATTATTGCTATCGTGGTTCGGCTGACCGACAGCCGTAGGGCGGTTCAAAGCGAGTCGGCCATTTGTTAGTGAGGTCGTGCATCTCGGCCAGCACCGGGCCCCTGCCTGATTGCATGGACAGGACGGATCTCCAAGGTCGTTGCTGAACAAGCCACTCAATCCATGTGTCACAAACAGCCTTCATCCATGCGTACTCGACAGTATTGCCACTACCTTGGCCAGCAGCCACCTCAAAACGCTGCCGAGAGAGGTCCCATGAAAGCCTGTAAGCGCCCGCATCTTCAGCTACCCACCGCCGCTGCACATTGAGGCCGTTGTTTTCGCACCGGGGCTGCGCACCCACGACAACTAGGACCACGTTCGTGTCAGGAGCCCCATCTAATATCATGCCGAAGGTGGCGAAAACCAACCGATATACTGGGGATTGGGTTGAACAAAGCCACCAACCACTTCAAAGTAAGGCCCCAGCTTCTCTGCAAAAGCGGACACCCTCATGCAGCATGTGTGAACCGATTTTTGGGTCATGTCACTGTAGTGCATTCTGAGCTCTCCTAGCATTGCCTCTGGGGTAGGGAATTGCTGAAACTGCTCCCTTGCACCAGGTGAGAGGGTGACGCGGAATGCATGGAGGGAACTGGAGAACAACTCGTCGGCGCTAGGTCTGCGCGGTCAGTTCTCGGCATCGAGTGCCAGTTCACGCGGTGATGTTGCGGGATCACAGAGTGCAAATATGCTTACGTGACGGCTTGAAAGTCCATCGTAGCACACGTGGCGAGCGTTCAATGTTGTCGTCGCGAGGAACTGCGACTTCCGATTCCAGACTTGAGAGCAGGAGAGAAACCAAGTGAGGGTTGGGATCAGGCAATCGACAGCTGGGCCTGCAGAGCTATGTATCAGGTGGCGGCGCGGTCACGCCCATTGTTGGACTTAGCCCCGTTCTTGGATGTGGGTGGCTTGCGTCTTGCATGCCATTTTCTGCCCACTCAGACCACGAGTTTTGACAGAGGGAACCACAGTGGACATCACAGGCGAGGCCAACATGGATTCTTATGGCTCGTCGACCCGATTCGAGCAGCAACATGGACCATCCGTCCGCCGCGGCGAATTCGTGACGGACCATGCCTCGTTTCTGGTGGGCGCAATGGTGAAACAGCAAGTGAGAGGGCGCCAAGTCGCACGAAGTAGCCGTGTTCATGGTACCGTCCTTTTGGTTGGCCCAGAAGCATCCAGCACAATTTGACCGAGCGCTGGGCTGAGAGCTGGGCTGAGCGTTGGGCTGACATGCAAGAGTCGGCGTTATTAGTGCAGCCAATGACCTGTACAGTATTCCTGGCCTGTCTTCGCGTTTGCACCAGACCCATGCTTCACAGAGCGTTTTCTCTCGCGCGGGCCTTTTGCTGCGCCACATGAGTCGGCGCTGCCACGAAGCGGCATGAAGCCGACAGCCGAACCCGAAGGTCATCGCGGAGAGGCTGTTCGGTCTAGGACTGATATTGCCTGGTGGGATCTTCGTCACGTTCTGTGCTAAGCGGCGTCGCATCCGATGCTAGATCTTTTAGTTAGTTGTATGTTTATTACGCCTGGTGGCCGCGGGCCAATAAGGCAACTATCTGCTTATGGACATGCACCTTTCTCAATCTTTGGCATGGTATCCTGAAAGCCCATAAAGTACACGTCCCAACAGTGTAGGTTCGACGAAGTTTCCATCACTCTCCTAGGGTTCGGACGGTTAATGTCCGGGCAGGCGATCTTGAAGGCTGTTCTTCAAGTGTTCGTGGTCCTATCTTCGGCGGCTGAAGCGATGCCTGCGACCTGTGGCCGAGCCCAAAGCGCGAGAGCTAGTTACCAAGAAGAGAACAAAATTGGGGGGGTGGGGGGGGGGTGGTTTCAATTCGTTTTCAATGTCGAGTACTGGTGAGCCGTCCTGTCGCTATCGCAAAGCGTATTGTTGCACGAACAGCCTCCATGTTAGGTGACCACGTCGCGTCGTCCGAGGGTGACTTCCCTCCCAAATGAAACGAAAGATCTCCTCGCCGGGTCCCGGTGCTTTGCATCATCTCGTGTCGGTGCGTTGCCCATTGTCTGCACTGGAATAGAAAATGCGCCGCCGTCTCGGGCGCTTGCTCACACGCGCATTGCGGCGATGCCGCCAATCTGAGGTTATACAGGTACCCATTTAGTCCACCAATGCCCGCCCTAAGCTGCGCCAGCACGCTAGCTTCATCTCTCGACAAGTCATCGTATAGACGTCTAGTGTGCTTTCCCGGAAATGCAGTATCGACCATTATGATGCGCTTGCCCAGGTGATCTGGAATGCTTTTGTCTATGTGCTGGATTGCACGAGCCCTAGTCAACGTTGTGGATCGCATTCGCGGTGCTGTACCGGATGGGGTGGCTCCTTTCGCGGTTGCTTTTCGCGCCTCTTCCTTCGCGGCCTTTAAGAGCTCATGCTCTGCGCTGGCAGGCATCCAGGCAAATGTCACAGTCTTTCTATCGTCCTTCAGAGACTCAATGCAGTTGTAAATGTGCCTAAGATGCTCCTGCCCCGACTGCTGACGGGGGTTACCGAGGGAGAGAACGGCAGCTTTGTTGGTCGACATGCACACGATGTGCTGGTGGTCGAGCGCAGGTAGGCGCTGCAACGCACAGGCAATGGCTGCCAGCTCTCCCGAGAACGGATTCTGTTCCTTCCGCATGCCGATAGTTGACGAGAATCGCTCGACCCTGGCGGGCCCGTGCGTCGGTGCTGGTATCTCAACGATGCCGCCGATCCCGACAACATCGTTTCTTGCTGAACAACTCGATGCGATGCGTATCACTCCGTCACTGCCAGCTCCAGGCGTTTCTGACCCAGTTTCATCGGCGATTATCGTTCGAGCTCGCTCGACCCACGGTGCCAGCGTGAAGGGATTGATCGTCTCCAGTTCCTCCATAGGGATCTCCTTGAGCACCGTCGCAACCTGGTAGAATGGTGAACGATGGTAACGCCTAAACTTCCGAATACGGGATGTCGCGCTGCGAAGCGGGTTGGTTGTGGGCAGGGTGTGGATGTGGTTCCAAAATCGCTCCTGCGCACTGGCGATGTGTGCCTCAGCTTCGGCCACGACCGTTGCGACAGTGAGATACGTGCCCACGATAGCTTGCGCTCCAACTCTCTGGACACGATTAATTGCGCTGGCGCTTTTGTTCTTGCACGCATGCATCCAGACATTGGAGGCGTAGTCTACCGCAGGGGCTACCGTCGATGCGAATAGCTGCCTTGCCGTCGCCGGAGTCACGCCTCGTAGTCGCCGCAGCCCCAATCATCCGGATGTCAAGATGTATGTAATCCCTCTCCAATAGCCGACCTTAGTCCTCTTATCTTCGTTATTGCTCTCTGGTCTGTCGCAATGTCCTGGTCTTCTGCCAAGCAAGAAAATGACCGAAGGACAGAGAAGCAGCCGTATGTGCACTTAGAACAGTGAATGAATGAGTGAAGCATATACTGACATGCCAGTCGGGCGACTTCCATAGCCTCGGGTTTGACATGAAGAATAGATAAAGGTCAATGACTATTTTCACCCTCGTGACTCGCGAATGAACCCGGCCCAGGAGACAAAGGCGAGTCCGAGCCGTGACAGAAGAGCAGACATCCTGCAAAGTCCGCCAGATCGATATTCTGGGCAGTTGCAGCACTGCCTTTACTCTAAATAGGAATGAAGCCTAGCCAGCTCACCGCCTCACCTTCGGCCATGGCACCGTCTTAACCGGTAAACCAGCTCATTTCGCTAAGTCGGCCCGATCCCATCGTCAAGTCCACTGTTAGCAAGCCAGATTCCTCGCTTTCTGTGAAGCTGACCTTCCGTAGCATGTCCTCCAACTGCCCGGCTGTGGGCCTGTCCTCTGGTCCTTCCTGCAGGCAGAAGCCGATGGCATCGAGAAGCGGCATCGGTACGGGCATGTCGCCAACAGCCTTTAATTCGTCCCCGACCTTCAGCTTCAACTTGCACCTGATCTTCAGCACCTCAGACATGGCGCAGCCGATGGCATACATGTCAGACGCCTTGCTCTCGTGCGATCCCAAGCTGAGCTCAGGAGCCCGGTAGTCCTTCGCGCCGTACGACTGGCAGCTCTCACCCATGGTTTCGAGCGTCCGACTCTCGCCAAAGTCAATAATGACCAGCTGGTCTCCCGACAGCACCGTCGGGCTAGCATAATAAGTCTCCTCCCTGATCATGATGTTACCAAGATGTATGTCGCTAATGCCGTTTCCGGCCGAGGCGTTGATCGTTAGCCGAATCATGCCCGTTGGACTACTTCCTCGGCGTGCCAGGCGGGAAAACGAAAAGTGAGCTGGGGGTGGGGATCCTACCGGTGAACGATATCACAGTCGTGGATAGTCCTGATGCTGTGAGCGAGGTCTTGGAAGCGGTCGACGATGGCATTCCAGTCCTCTTCGGTCCCCTTCAAGACTTCTTCCAGATACTCGGCAAGGCCCTTCCGGGCGTACTCGAACACGATGAAGACGTGATCCCGTCTCCCTCCATCGCCTCCCCCAGTCCGGGCGGCGATGCTGGAAGGGACTTCGTCCGACGGCACCCTCGTGAGTCCGTGGAGGACGCTCAGACCAGAAGCGCGTCGAGACGAGGCGAGGAGTGTTAGCTCTAACTGTCATCGTCACCGTCCGGCCGTCCGTTAGTACGCGGCGCTCTTCAAGTATCTCGGCTTCTGTTGGCCACCCACCTCTCGGAGTTGCTGAGCCTCAGTCCTCGACTGCAGCTGCTGTGCCCCCGGCGGCCATATCCTCTTCAAAATGACATCAGACGTCCTGTCCGATGGCATGCCGAGCCTTGGGGGACACCTCCACTTGGCGCGGTATACATCGTAGTTGTGGCCGCCTAGCGGCTGGATCTCGTCCCACGGCGTCTCGTCCCACGGCAAAAGCTGCTCGAACCTGACAGTATCGGCGAGGTCGAGATAGAGGCTCAATCGTGTCAAGTCGGTGTACGTGTTCTGGAGGACGCTGCCCAGGTTCTGGGCCCAGTTGAAGCAAGCCGCATCGACTTTCCGTCGGAAGGCTGCCCGGGCAGCGCTCAAGCCGAACCTGAACACGACCTTACGAAACTCTCTGCCCGGCTTTGTCTCAAGGAGGAACCAGCGTCCGTCGTCGTCGGTCGTCACTGCGCAGTCGTTCTGCACGGACATTGTTTTTAGTGCGGGCTTAGGCGGGAAATGGAGCAGATTGAAGATTATACATACCCAGAGATACTGCAGGTGCACTGTCTGTTGACTGATCGGCGACTGGGAGAATGTGCTCGCCACGAAGACAATGGAGCCCTTGCACTCGTACTCCGGAAAGACGAAGCCCGTCTCGACACAATGCCTAAGGACCTCCTCTTCGGTGAAGAGGTGGTGATCGAGAAGCAGACGGGCTGGTGGCTGCCATAGGAGCTCGCAGCCCGGAGACATCCTACCGTCCTGGCGTATCGTCAACTCCCCAGGTGGTATGTACTCGAGCCACTTCCGCGGGTCGTCGATCGCGTATAGCTGATAATTACGCGAGTTAGTTGAGTTTTAGTCCGGTCCGATGACGGAATTTCTACTGGGTGATGGGTTGAAGGAGGGCCTACCTGAAGAGGAGACGTGTCTGCCTTGGGGTTTCCGGCGGGTGTGGCTTCGCGCAGCTGGCACCTCCGCACCGAGGCGGCCATCCTAGAGAGGTTCCAGATTTCGAACTCGCAGCGGGAAGGGTGTGTCGAGTCACATTCGGAAACACTGAGGTCGCTCTTCGCTACAACCTTTTCCTCGCCTACTCCAGATTCGCTGGCCTTCGATTGCTCATCTTCAACCTCCCTGCCCTGTTCTGCCGCACCGCCCTCTTTGTATTCCCTGACCTGTTCGTCTAGTTTGTCCGGTGCTAGGAATAGCTGTACCTCTGGCTCAAAGAGTCTGTCGAGGACCCTCTGGAGAGCTCTTTCGGGGGTGGGCGCTTCGGCGTCCAATTTCAACTTTGACTTCAGACTTTCAACTATCGCCCTATGATCGGCGTGGCTGTGAGACAGAGTCATCGGCTCGTTGTAATGGGCCCCGACGTGGGGTCCTCTCGTCTCAAGAGGTGACGAGAGACCCGGTGCTTCGTTGCTGCCAGCTTGCTGTCCCGCCTCGGGCCCCTTTGTCGAGGAAAGCGCCGGCGTGGTACTACCGCCGTCGCCATGTCCCGCCACGAACCGCGACTCCTCGTCCTCGTGGTCAGTGGTTGGTAGTCCCGAAAATGTCTCCAAAGCCTGGGTCATTTCGGGGTCGAGTTGAGCACGCACAGCTCTGACGCTAGGGCCGTCGAAGCCGGACGTGTCATGGTTGCTGAAAATGTTGTAGATGCCGAATCGTCTGTCAAGAGGCTCGCCCGGGGCGAGGCCGCGCCAGCTGGTCGGGAGGCAATACAGGGCGCGGACGGCGATCGCCCAGTACCGCGCGTCGTCGTCTCCGGGTCGGATAGACACGCTCTCAGCGGTGAGATTTCTTTCTTCCCCTGCGGACGCGACCCAGTTCTTGAGGCCCGGATTGTCTTGGACGAGCCGGGATAGACGAGAAACGCACGAGTACTGCTCTCCAACGGTACCGTCGCCGTGGCGGGACAGCCGCTGGTGCACTAGCTCCCAGACCTTCTTCGAGCTGGGGTGGCGGCCAGTGGTGTTGCGGCTGTCTATGACGCTCGCAATATCGTCATGCAACTTGCGAACCCAGAACCAGCTTTCGAACGTGGACTGTGGTTCGCCGGCAAGGAGGACCTTGCGGTCGGTGTCACCGGGGAAGGAGCTGTCGAAGCTCTCCAAAAGCTTCTTTTCCCAGTTGTCGAGAGACGCTGTAAGAGTGATCCGCATTACCGACGACGGTTCGAAAGGCATCGTGACAGCTGCTAACATTCTAGGGCGTGTTTCCAGTCCTTGCCGGCGATGATATCTGGGGGTCAGGCGGCTCTGGCCGTGTCGACGTGAACGACAAGGCTAACACGCAACAAGGGCGAGATCACTGCCCCATGGTCAAAATATTTCTGCTCCTTCTCCGAGCATGGGGAACGTGTCACAAGCTACATCCTGGCGCTGCACGCCCTCCCATATTCACTGGGCTGGTGGCTGGCGGGCGGCTGATACATGGCCCGGGCAATCATGCATCAGCCGCCTGACTGGTGTGCCTCGTGACGAATCTTGGATGGCCAGTAAATCACTTCTTTGGACCTCCCGCAGGCGCAGCAGGGCGTATCTGTTGGGGGCCATACGTCGTATTGGGCTAGTCTCTACCTTAGGCGTTCTTTGCTTTACCTTCCTTCCAGGCCCTCCTTATCAGAGCCAGAGAAAAAGGGCACACAACCAGTACATACAGTAGTAATGCTGCTGGGTGCCCAATGCAACCACCACGACCCTCGAGCGAACCGTCATGTCGCTGCAGGGCCGGTCTATAACAAAAGACAGGCTACCTGTCTCGCCCAACCCTGGCCTGCGAAATTGTCATACCACACAACTTCGAGCCGCAAACTGAACAGTAGCTGGAGGGAATTATGAAATAGTAGCTGCTCGTCCGCACATCTGCAAATTCTCCCTTTTGCTTTTCGCCTTTCTTTCGTGTCAAGAGTTTCCGAGCAAGACCCAAATGGAGCAGTCTGAGGTTGACCACCGCCTCGCCATCACGGCCCTTGCCATCGAGGCAGGCGTCCTCGCAACACACCTCAGCAAGAAGATCAGCGAAGCCTACCAGAACAGGCCGGCAGCACGCCGCCGTAGGCTCCAAAAAGAGCTGGATGAGCTCAAGACCCTTGTTGCTCGATCACCGCCCGATGCAGTCGATGCGTTTGCGGCTCTCACTGATGCCGACACCTGCATTGAGAAAATAAAAAGCTACATCGACAACATGGACCGTGGAAGCTTGGTAAGCGAGGCGCTTGAGGTGCTATGGAACAAGAGGTTCGTCGACATCCTCGCCGAGGCGCAACATGTCAGGAATTGGTACCTGGTTGGGCTGCGTGCCATGCCGAAGCTCCGCCAGGCGGTGCTACTGCCCGACAGGAATGGAAAGCTGCGTCCTCACGCAACAATCTACATTGAGGACCAGAAGTCCATAACTTTCCTGGACGAGAACCGATCTGCGGGGTACGGCAATCTCGAGGGGCACGGCGATGTCGTCTGCTACCGGCTTCAGGACAACAAATTCAGCACCGAATCGCTCGAGATATTCCCGCGGCTCCAGAGGCGGGCCTACGTGCAGCAGCTCAAGGGCTTGGCCGAGATTGACGGGCAGTTTTACGTCGTTATGCAAAACTGCTCCAAGTTCGACTCGCTCAATAAAGTCTGCAACGAGAACAAACTGCCGGTCGAGCTGGAGTCCAGGATTGAGATGGCCCTCAAGGTTGCCCAGACGGTGGCGTGGTACCACCAATCTAACATGGTCGTCAAGGTTATCCAGGACACGTCCATCGTCCTCCAGGTAGACGAGGATAACGGGGAGCACCTAACCCCCATCCTTACCGATCTCGAGCACATTCGCAATGTGAGAATAACTTCATGGCCCTGACGATAAGCCTTTTGACTGACGGGCACCGCACCCCGCCCAGCTCTATGAGCGGACGAGCGGGCAGCGGCACGACTGCCGATACGAGGCCCCCGAGTACAGACCCAAGAGCCAGCGCACACACTATTCTGATATTTGGAGGTCAGATCAAGCCCACAGGCTCTCGTAGCGATGTGAGCCCTTTCACTAATGTCTGGCTGCGACAGCCTCGGAATCGTGGTGTGGCAGATCATCTGTAAGGGCCACCCTTATGAGATAAAGGCGAAGGTCGACTCGACAGACATCAAGAACGTGAACAGGATCCGAACGATCAGGGAGGACAACGATCCAGGCGAGTTCTCGGATGTCCCAGCTAGCCTTGCCGCCCAACTGACACGGTGCTGGAACCGCAACCCCCTCTTGCGCCCAGAGGCCAGGACCGTGGCGGGGTGGCTCATGGACGCTTGGCTGCACCTGTTGTGTGAGCGAGACGGTCTGTCCCACGCCTCAGGAGCCGGGCCCAGTGATGATGAATTTTCGGTGGCCGACTCGGAAGCCCTCGCGGACGCCACGACACAGGCCGAGAAGCTCGTAAGTCAACACAGGAAAGAAGCCGGTGGGAGGAGCACTAGTGGGCACGAAATCCGCAAGATGAGCGCCCCCGAGGTCGAGGCCCTTCTCTCAAGCGCAGATAAAAATCCCCAGAGTGCATTTCTGCTCGGCGCCGGCGTCTGGTGGGAGGCGCTCGATGAAGCCGCGCTGACGCTGCTGAGCGGTGTGGTTGTCGATGATCTTGCCTTGAACGACGACGGTAAGTTGTTAGACCATACACCCGTGCCCTTTGCACCACAACAATGAGCTCGCACCGGTGCTGACGTACCATTCGACGCTAGGGTATCGTGCTGAGCTCGCTCTCACGTTCCTCTGGAAGGCCGCCCGTGGTGGGTGGACAGACGCGTACCTAGAGATGGAGTTGGCGCTATCGTTCCAATCGCTGATGTTCAAGGAGAAACGTGAGAGCCTCGCAGCAGATAAGACTCGAGTGGCTATGGCATCGGCAGCAGGCGCGAGGAGAGCGTGAGTGGGAGGCTATTTGACCTATAAAGAAGGGGGGGGTTCATGCTTGTTCCCAGGCAGCTATTCAGAGGGCAATGGCGGAGGCTCAGGAGACTGGCGAGGACGAACGAGTTGTGAAGTACGGCGCGGTGCCGAGGTTTTCTCGCCGAGTGCAGTATTAAGTGCCACTTCGCGTTTGTGAGAGTAGTTGGTGGGCAAAGCCATGGAACTTCGATTGTGTGGCTGATTCGAGGGATGCGGGAGGGGAACCGACGAGACTGACCAGAGTAACTCGATTGGACCATCTCAGGGCGGTGATTGGGTCAACTTGTGACCGACCCAATCATCTCGTCCATTCGAGACTTTCCACGTGTTGTTGCTTGGGTGCCCCTGCTCTTCCTACCTCTCCACTCCCTCTTCCTCTCCTCTCTCTTTTCAAGCATTCCTAACCCTCCCCAGTCCACCTCTCGCCCACCTCGGAACGGTACACCTCGAACGACCCGTACACCTCGAACGACCCGTACACCTCGAACGACCCGTACACCTCGAACGACCCGTACACCTCGAACGACCCGTACACCTCGAACGACCCGTACACCTCGATCGAACTGTCCATGTGGCAGAAATAGCTGCGCTGGTGCTAAAGTTGTGGCGGCCCACTCGAAGTGGCGTACGCCACCCTCAAACACGGGCAGCGTGAACTGTGAGAGCGACAGCCTGGGGTGACACACCCGGGCCTTCACGAGCCGAGGCTTACCCGCTGGAGAACCCATCCGTTTGCGCCACTTCTCTTGCACATGGCACGTCGTAAGGTCATCTATATCGCACTACCAAGGGCCACCGCGCAGGTGAAGAGGCAAATGCCTTCAAGCCGTTATTGTCTCGAGCCATGTGAAGCCTGAGTTGACCAACTCCGGCACGTGAAGATCGGAGGCACGTTTGCATGCATATCTCGAGGCCCGGGCGGAGCGGCAGATGCACCAGAGAAAGCATGCAATTTCAGACAAGCCAGCATGATTGCACGCCCACACACTCCAACGCTGCTAACCCCTCCTTCTAGTCCTCCTTCTCGTTTGGTCCTCCTCAACGTCCACAAGCCTCACTTTCCTGACCGCAGTGCCAGCTTGGGACACGTCACGCAAGACAATAGTATTAGTCCCACTCGTCGTTACCTTCTCGAAGCAGTTCTTGGGCGCCAGATTATTTCCATGCGTATCATACAGGCAGAATCTCTTCCTGACGTACTTTCCGGCGACCCGACGCACCGGTGATGGATCAGCAGGATCAACATCAGGAGTATCAACAACCTTCAAATTGCCGTTTTGTTCGAGCAATTTGAACTCAATACGAATGGCCCTCGGCAAAATAGCTGTATGTCCTGCGCTTGCCGCTTCCGTAGCCGGTGTGGGTGGCGCATCTTCAAGGAGCCTCCCGAACGAAAGCCGGATTATCCTGTTCGGCCGTCTTGGCGCCACGGCTATTGCCAGAGACCCTGGCGGACTCTCGCTCTCCAACCCTTCTTGATCCTGGGATTCCTCAGCCTGGGGCAGAGGGTCATCCCGCAGTACAAGAGCCATTTCGGTCAATTTGGCGCATGCTCTTGTGGTCGCCGCTGCAAAGTTCAGTCCACCATTTACGTATGTGCCTTAGGTAGAAAATGTTTGGCTGCACACTATTGGCTTCAGCTCGATGGGTGAGATACTATGGATTACCTCGTCACATTTCATGGGTATCATTTGGTGGACGACGCTGAGGCGCATACCTCCCAACAGCGCGGGGATAGCCAGTAGGTCATCGAAAGCCGCGGCGTACTTACGGTGACGGCACAACTGATCAAAGTTTTTCCGACGATTCTCCGACACCGCCAATCGCCCAAGCCACAGCCTTTCAAAGAACAAGTTCTCTTCGCCGCCGATTCCTTGGTACTCCCTAATCTTGCAGTATATCTCGCCGTCGCTAGGGGCTTTCTGATAGTCGTAGTGCTAGCCCCGGTTGTTCCATTCGCGCCTGCGGCACAGTGGTGCAAGGGTACAGCGCCGCCAAACGTCCCAACGGTGACATGTCGCCACAGCTTGAAGGGGGAGGCACCTCGGGATGGTGTTTGGCTGAGAAATGGCTGCAGGGCTGCTCTCTCATCGTAAACTCTTCAACTCTTTGGAGTACGTTGTGTTGATCAGACCAAAACATACCTGCACAGAGGCCACGCAGCTCCTGGAGCTGTTGCAGTGGTTGTATGGGGAGCTCGACGGCGCAGACGGCCCAATCCAATACGTGCTTGCAGTGGGTAATTCCGAGCTCGAAGTACCCGGCCCCGTTTCACGGCTGCCATACCTCGCCGTCACGAATACTAATATGATGATCCCTATATGACCTCGACCATGACCGCAACCGCTCGCCATCGATATCGCAGTACAGGGCCGATAGGTTTGTCCACGCTCTCGAGCAAGGCCGAGTCCACGAGGCGGAAAATATTGCAAACTCTGCCATGATGCCTCGGTCCGAGCATAAGCACCACAGCCACGAACGCGGCAGCTGCCGAGCGCACCACGGCCGACGGGGAGGATACAGCCTTGCGCGCACCCATGAGAGGGGACACTACACATATGATCAGGACTCTGTCAACGCGAGCCCCCCAAGGTTATCTCCACACCCCTTGCCACATGCAATTCGAATGAATGTTAAGCTGGACCTGCCCCAAGTGCTCCGGCAGGTGAGGTTGATGACTTTAGTTTTTTGGCCACCCACTCCGACGCCGAATCCTTCAGGTAATCCTGTATCAGTCGGCAATCACAACTGCCATGTTCCATCAACAAGTTCTTGAGAACAAACGTCTCCGCCATTAGCTCCGATAGCGCCGCGGATAGCCTCCGATGCTCCTGTTCGAGATCCTCGTGACAAGACTTAAGCTTGTCCTCCTCTTGCCGTCTCCGCGAACGGCACTTATCGGCGGCAATACGGTTCTTTTCGCGGACGCGTACCGTCTTCGGGTCCTCTCCGCCCGAAGCATCAGCTACGCTTCTCGCATTGGTGAGGCGACTGGTCCTCGTGTTGATGGCGCCATCGACATTCGCGATGCTGGCAGCTGCTTGAGTCTTGCGTGGGCGACCGCGCTTCTTGGCCGAGGTCGGTTTGGTCCTTGGGGATGGAGGGTCGGAGGCTTGACTCTTGTCGAGAGCCAACTCTTCTGGCAAGCTGCTGTCGATGCTGCCAGACGAGGAGTTTGTGGGGGGGGGCAGTGGGCGCTTGGGCGTAGAACGGGTCGGATATCTGCATGACGCTCATACTCCCGTTCGTGCTCGTGTTCGTACCAAATCTCCCAGCATCAAGGTCGGCCATGGTTCCATCTATATACCTCAAAGAAAAGTCATTTTGTCCAGATATGCCTGCAGACGGTGGAAAGCTTTCTTGCTCTTTCGCCATCAAGCCATCGTTCAGCGAATACGTGCCGCCCCATTGGTCAGCGAGCTTGTTCAATGCGAGCGACTTCTTGCTGTTGAAAGTTCGTAGCTCAAAAGGGTACCTGGATACCACAAGTGTCGAGTCCATGCCGGGTCGTGTGCTTGTCTAAGCGAAGCTGAACTGTGGGAAATTTAACAAGTCCGTGGCGTCGGGATATACGCGTGGGTTTAGTGAGCTGGGAGGCTCCTTTATAGATCTCAGTCGAACAAAGCTATATGCAGGCGGGGAAAGAGCCCGGGCAGGTCAGCCAGTGACGTAGCTATGCTCGAGATCTGTAAGAGCCGTATGGGTCAGCGGAGCGGTACCGAGCCATTCAGACTGGAACTGGGCGACACAGGACAACCCGTTTATGAGCGGATGTGCGTAATCGCTTGTCCGATACGTTGAAGGGGAAACCCGCGCGGGGGAAGAACCAGCTCCAGATGAGATCGGCAACAAACCCCTTCAATCCACTGGGGTTGACGTTGACAGATCGATCCAGACGGAAGCTGCTCCGGGCAAATGATTGGGAAACGGGGCACTGCGCCGCTCAGAAGGGGCGGGGCAGTGACAACGTTTAGGAACGATAAATATGGGGCAGACCACCGGCTCACCGGGCACCGGGCCACTTGCTCCGCCGAAAGCCAGCAGCGCCGACCGCCGGTACGGACGAAGTACTCGGCTGAGGAGTTGACTCGGTCGCCAGCGAAAGAGAAAAAAAGGAAGATCCCGACACTGTGACATGGGAACACGGTGCCAGAGATGGATGTACAAGGACTTTGGATGTTTTGCGCCGGGTTGAAGATTGGGTTGCACGCCTCCCGGACACTATTGGTACTTGGTTGAGCCTCCAAAGTCGTCGCTTCACAGACTTGGCGGTCCTCAATACGTAGCTCCGGCAACCACAGACGGCGACGGCAACCCCCTATCGCTCTGCGCGGCACTTCACGCGACCAAAACAGTTACGACTGAAGCATCGGTTGTGCGAACAGTTCCCTCCCCAGCGTTCAACGCCCTTCCGGCAATTTAAATGCGTGGAGTACCGCACCTAACGCGACCCTTAGGATCTCCTTGGACCGTGTTCCGTATGCCATCGATAAATTTTCGTCCCAGGAAGCTGAAGCTCTTCTTTTAGCTTATGATCAAGTCGTCTTCGTCTGATGTGAATTGCTTTGCACACCACTAGTCTGCCCTTTGATGTGGAATGAACAATGCGTTGCAGGATCCTCTCCGGATTTACTGGGCTGGGCCTGTAGTGTTTGGCGCGTAGATTAAGTCAGACTGTAGCTTAACTTTGCCACGCCGGTGGCCATAATGCGTTTGAGGGGGACATCCTCCAATGCCCACTCCTCAAACTGTGCAACCTTGTGTGCGTCATCTGCATCATATTTCGTAGAAGCTGGTGATGGAGAAGGGTACAGAGTCATGCTGTGGGGTTCCACTCTGCAGTTCTTGCACGGTGGTTGCATAGCATCTGTGTGCTTCTCGGCCATGCGGCGCAAATGGCGTGGTGTTTGGCCAGACACAGCACTGGATGGTGCATCGTTGCTGCGTATCGTACTTCCGTGTCGATGGCCAAAAGTCCCGTAGTACGGAAGAGAATTGTCATGCTGTTGTTCTCCCGACGAAAGCTGACCGCTCGTGTCAATGTCAATTGGCGCCGTTTTTGTGGTGTTGAGATGCTGGATGATGCTGGCGGAGTCTCCAACCAGACACACGAGGGAAGAGCCGCGGTCCAGGCATCTTTGTGAAGATGCCGTGCTCCCTCCCGTGGTCGAACCGATAGTCTCTCGACTAGCCTGCACCTGCAACATATCTCGTGCATGGCCTGGCGCTCGAAAGTGCCAATGCTGAGCCTTGCCCTGGCAGCCTTCTTCCTTGTTGCGGACGCTCTTGCCCAATGACGGCCTCGGGGGCTCCAAAGCTGCACACATAGCACCGCTCGTTGATGCCGCCAGGGTCAGCTGATGTTCCGAGGCTCTTCCAACAAATCAAGGCATCACCCAGCAATATATATCCAGCTCTGTTCCCCCGCTTCTTCGTAGCTCCTTGTGCCTTTTCTTTCCTTCAGCGCCATGCGAAGCACGGTCATCACCGGTGAGCCTGATCACAGCCGAAGCCTCGAACATGAACACATCCCCGGCAACATGTGTTACCGCCAATCGGCTCGACGGTCAAAGCCCGGCAGCAGACGACATGAAGATCGACTGTGAGCCGCGATTTGATAGCAGCAATTTCCAGGGGGGATCGGTCGACGATACCGCCGTTGCAGCAGCGCAGAACGACAAGGTGTCCGCCGTGTTCACGCCCACCAGCAACGCAACGGCAGCCGATGACTCGGACATGATGCGTCAGGAGAAGTTGGGTACATCAAGCCCCTAGACGACGCCGCCTTGGAAGCTACGAGAGCATACCTTCAACAGAGGTTCGCCCGTCGCAGTCTTCCACGAAGAGATGGCCTGCACCATATCGTATACGGCGGAGTTAATCGTCGCTGCTCGACGTATAAGCACCGACCTGCGGCGTCCAGACAGGAAGATGAGCGACAAATAGCTCTCATGGTGCAGATGATGCGGGATCTGGAGGTCATCGAGCCTGGCAGCAGGAGCATACCAGCCCTGGGGCGATTTGGGTGTCGAGGGCGTCGCGCGAGCATTTGAGACTCTCACGGAGTTTGAGGGCTGCTGCGTTGCTTCCTAGCACATACCTCGATTTGTAGTCAATGAAAAAGCCAGGCAGAGTTGACAAATGCAATTCGCCTCATCCAACGCTCTGTCCCGTGGGTAGAGGCAATTTCTCCTCCGTTGGACTTATACCAAGCCATGTTGAGACTTGTCTCCGCCCTGACACGCAGATGCCGGGCGGTGGTGTGTTGGTCGCAAGGTCATCATGTGCGACGCCTCGTGTCACCGATCAAGCGCTGGTCAAACCCTGGTCATGGCAGCCATCTCTCAGTCCAAGCTGACCGGCATCATCCAATGACAAGCTCATGACGCGCACTACACCAATGTCCAACCGTCATCCGCTGCGGCGTTATGGGGAGAGTCGTCCGATCGGTGCGTCATATCCGTCCATGACGCACAACGTTTCCTTCATACTGCTAAAACGGGCGTTGGTCGGTCGGTTGCCCTTCGTCGCATGGCACATTCACCCGAGACGTGTCTGTCGATACCGAGAACGGGGAGGAAGTTCGACGGAATCGATCTTGGGAGAGTCGGCAAGCGGCAGGGCCATCGGGCGGCTTGCATGCGCGGCGTCCGGATATCTCTATGCGACGACACTTGGTCACAAATGAGTAGGCATGCTTCGTTCAACGGGAAGCTTGACGCGCGCTGGATGAGGTTGGCGACGACAGGATCGTGAGCGTGTCTTGACGCAGATGGTCGAGGGAGTCGCGGCACCGTTTGCGACGCGAGGACCAATGGCGTGCAGCCATGCAGGGTGACTGCCAGCCGCCCCTCCTCTTGCGCTGCAGAGATGCCTGGCTCACCCAAGTCGCGCGACCACACCTGCATGGCTCACCCGGCTCACCCAAAGTCGCGCGATTGGCCGGAGCGCCGGAGCTACTGGCGCATCTGCCACAGAGTCCCATCCCACGCCCGTCGTCCTCCCCCCAAAAACGCCATGCCAACACCCCGTGCCCGCCAGGCCCCAAGTCAGTGAATCCTTTCCCTTCCCCTGCCTGCGCGAGAGGCGAGGAAACGCCCCAGCAAATGGTATCACAACGCTATATCCTCGATATTACATCACGGCTTGCTGCCGCGCTTGTCCCTGCGCTTCTTCCTAGCCCGCGCTTTGAGCGTCTCCGAGTCTCGGTACTCCTCTGGCAGGACGAAATCGGCCTCCGGGAGCTCGGGCAGCGGATGACCCCATGCCATGACTTTTCTGCCCGTGCGCCGGTTCTTGTTGAGCGCACTTTCGCGCTCATATCGCTTGCTGAAGAACGATTTGAATTCGCGCGGCGTCTCTGGCGGCCTGGGCGGCGTCGGCCTCGCTGACCGCGCCTGTCTGAGAGCAGCGGCCATGCGCGATCTCGCCATTGCCTCTTGACGGAGCTGCTTGGCGGGCGACGAGGCCTCGCTGGTGTCGTCTTGTGACGTCGACACGTCCTCCGACTCTTCCCGGTCGGCGCCCGTGCCTTGCATGGTCCTGTCCTCGTCCGCTTCCTCCTCTGCATCGTCCTCCTCTTCCTCTTCCCCTTGCTCTTCGTCGTCCTGGGCGCTGCGCTCCTCGTCGTCTTGCTCGTCGCTCTTGCTCTCAGCCGCCTGCTCAGCCAGAGCTTTCTCCCGTTCTTGTTTCCGACGGCGCTCCTCCAAGTTCCAGTTTTTGAACTTTTCCAGGATGGCCTGGCATCCCTTGATGAAGTAGGCCCGCGCCGGCTCGAAAGTCTTCTTCTTCGTTTCCGTTATGCCGCTCACGCCCATGACCCTCAGCCAGTCGTGGCCCTGGAGGCCCTCGAGCAGCCGGATGATCTGGTCCTTTTCATGTTGGGCGCGTCCCTTTTCCGAGTTGCGAATCGACCGCTCCAGCCGCTCGGCGCGCTTGTGTATCGGCTCGAACAGGCTGTCGGGCAGCGGGTCCTCGAGGTTCCTGCTGGTCTGCTGCGGCTCCAGGAACCGAAAGTCGATCCGCTGCGAGTCAAACACGTCGTTGTATAGCGAGTCGCCGTATCCGCGGACGGGGAACTCGACAGCAGGTTGGTTCGGCTGGAGAGGTGGTCTCGGTAACCCTCGGACGGGCCCGGGGGCCTCGCGTCGCGAGTCGACAACAACAATCGGTGTCTCGGGGTTCAGCAGGTCTGCAGTAAGGTCAGAGAGCGGCCACAACAGAGGGGAGGTCAAAGCTGGGAGAGTGCACGAACGCTGCTCCTTAGGGTCATTGCCGATGACCTCGTCGTAGTCAGGGAAATAGGCCGACAGGTCGCTCTTGAAGCGGGTCGCCTCCTGGGAGCGGAGCTTGCGGCCTTGTTCCCTCGGCGCGACGGGGTGCTGAGGGTGCAGCCGGTCAAGCTCGTGCTTGATGCCATTGATCACCTTGGCCTGGTGCTTTGTAAGGTTCGGATCCGCGTCCGCGGCCGTGGCCTGCGGCGGAGGTCTGGCCGCGGCCACCTGCGGCGGCAAGGGCTGTATGTGGGCGTGGCGGTGGTGTTGGTGGTGATGCTGCTGCGGCTGCTGCTGCTGGTGCAGATGCTGGTGCTGATGTTGTTGTGGGTGCTGGAGCTGGTGGTGCGCCGGTCGCGGTATCGGAGGGGCCCTGGCCCTGGGGCCGGCGTCGTTGGGCGTCGGCTTGGACAAAATCTCGACGGCGATGCGCGTCTTCTTGGCCCTGAAGGCGTCGATGTCGCGATCCGCGGCGTCGAGGCCGCGCTTCTGGCGCCCGTCGTGAGGGTACAGGCCTGCCGCCGGCGCTGGGCGCGCGAGGGGCCCGCCGACAGCACCGCCAGCGGCGGCGACCACAGCGCTGGCGGAATGGGGATGGTGAGGGAGGCCTTCAGCTCGCCGGTTGGAGCGGGTGACGGAGGCCATTGGCGACGGTGCAGGGGCCTCGCATGGTCTTGTCGCTGCCTCGCGGGATGGCTTCTGCGATGGAGGCGACGCGTCCCGGGCGAGTTGTCGATGGGCGATGGGCGGATTGGGGGGGGTGCGGATGCGAGTTGTCTGGATTGATCGCTGGCGGTTTCCGTGCGACGCCAGAGCGTTAGGTTGAGGCTATCCAGCGCGTTTGGCGGCGCTGCCTGCCGCGGGGGGTCCCCTAAAGGGGGAGCCAGACAGCGCTTGGACAGCGCTGGGGCCGCTGTTTTTCTGGGCCCCTACAGTGTGCGCACCTGCCCAGGTGGCCTTGGGGGGTTTTGTGTCGCCGCCCGGCCCCTTGCCCCCCTCGCGCGCGGTGCTTTGAGCTCAGTGGGCGGTGGCGCCAGCGTCGCGCGTTCCTGTCAGTTTCTTTTGTTGTGGACCCGTGAGCACAGACGTTCACTCACTGCAGCTTCACTCGGTGATTAAATGCAGCTTACCCTGCACCGGTATTGATTTCACGTTCGATGCTGCTCTTGTGTGACGCGGTACGAACTGTATCATTATCCTGCCCTTCAAGTTTTCATTCAATCGTTACGTCATTCATTGCCAACGCTTGTCGTTTGCAGGCGTCTTGTCACGTACCACGAGAAGTTCCATCATCAGTGTTTGACATTGATGTGACAAGTCATGCAAAACCGCCGGGGTATACTCTCTATGCCTCCTCCACGAACAAACAGCCGTCGCTCATCATATAGGTAGGTACCGCCCAAGCTGCCTCCATAGCCCCCCCTCAACTCCTCACGTGCGTCGGTATGCTCTTGAGCTTCTCCACGACCCTGTCCCCGGTGCTCGCCTCCGCCCGCGCCGCCTCCTCCTCCCGCCTCTGCTGCTCGAGGACGCGGCGCTCCTTCTCGGCGCTCTCGCTCTTGTCCTTCTCCTCCTCCTGCCTGCGGCGGAACTCGTCGGGCGCCACCATCTTGTCGCGGCGGCGCACCAGCTTGTCGAGGAAGTCCTTGCCCTTGCGGCGCGTCTTGACGTACGTCTCGAGGCCGACGAGCACCGTGTACGACTTGGAGATGGACACGTGGCTCATGTCGGCGCCCTCGTCCTTGAGGTTGCGCACAAAGGCGCGGAAGTTGGACGCCGGCGGGCGGTAGTGCCCGCTCAGCGGCGACAGCGACGACAGCCGCCCGTTCTTGATCTTGATGAGCCCCGCCGCCGAGATGCGGCTGCCCTGCAGGAACGACGAGTGCTGGAACGCGCCCGAGTCCTTGATGCCCACGTACAGCCGGAACGACGTGTCGGCGACGAAGATCCACGTGTTCTTGCGCACCGACTTGCGCAGCAGCTTGTTGAAGATGGTCGACGCCGAGATGTGCGTCACCTTCTTGATGCCGTGCGACTCGTCCAGCCCGGAGTCGGCGTACTTGGCCGCGCGGTCCGCCTCGCGGCGCGACTCGGCTGACGACACGGAGCTCGTGTCGCTGCCGGCGCCGTCCTCGTCGACGGGGTGCGCCGTGTGCGCGGCCGGGTTGAAGGCCGGGGTGGTGTCGTCGGCCGGGACGATGCCGTGGATGCTGTCCTTGTACTGCTCCGTCGTGTCGATGCGCGCGCCCGTCTTGGCCCAGCACAGGCGGCCCTCGTCGTCTACCCTCACCAGGTAGTACTGCCGTTCCTCGCGCGACAGGTAGCGGACCTGCTCGCGCTCGAGGCGGTCGCGCGGGCACGTGTCGAGCTCGATGTTCTTGCCGCCGCCGTAGTCGAGCCAGTAGAAGAAGTTTTCGGTCGTGTCCGACTTCTTCCACTCCTCGTGGTACATGCGCAGGTTGCTACCGTAGCGATGCTTGGAGTCGACCATTTCGAGAAAGTACTGCAGGCCCATCATGCGCGCGGCCTGCTTGCGCTCCGCCATGGCCCGCTCGCGCTTCTTCCTCGCGGCGGCCTTTTCCTCGGGCGTCATGTCGCTATAGTCGTCGCTGTCCGAGGACGAGTCGCTGTCGAGGTCGTCGTGGCCGGCGCGGCGGGCGACGAGGCTCGCCTTCTTCCAGTTCATGCGGGCGCTCGACGGGCGCGTGTCGACGGGGTCCTCGAGCGCCAGCACCTCGCTGCCGGCCGCCGTGTCGCTGGCGCCGAGGCGCGCGCGCGGCTTGGTGGACTGGCGGAACTGGGCCTCGCGGATGGCCGTCACCCAGCGGGTGCCGGCGTCGAGGCTGTAGCCCTGCATCTCGCGCCGCGCGCGGTAGCCGCGAAACGTCTTTTGGATGACGCGCGCGGCGGCGGCGGCGCGCTCGTCCTTGGAGGAGCCATTGCCGAGGGATGAGACGGAGAGGGATGCGCTGCGGCGCTGCTCCCGGGCGCGGCGCTTCGCCTCGCTCTCCTTCTCGGCCTGGACGTGAGCGATGTGCTCAAACTGGTCCTTGTCGGGCGGCACGAGCGAGTCCATGTATTCCTTTGTCTTGGGGACGGTCTCGACGGGGCGCTCGCTGATGGCGCTGCTACAGCTGCTTCTTCTCCGTCCTCGGTGGTAGAGATGGCGGCCGCTGTCGACGGACATGGTCCAGGCCGGGCGGGGAGGGCCGCTGACGGGGGCCGTTTTATATCCTCCAGTCTGGACGGAGCTATCGTCTAGCTATCGTCGGCGGGGCTTGTCCTGCAGCAGCGTGCGGGTGGCGGCGGGGGGTTCGCTGGCCCGGTGTGGTTTACAAGGCTGAACGCCGCCGACGAGCATGGGCTGTCACCGGTTGGGGATCCCGACTTGGCAAGGCTCGAGCGGTAGTTTGGAAAGGGTGCGATGCGATGCCCTGTTTTCTTAGCCTTTGCTCACGGGTAGCGGCAAATCGGGATGGTGGTAGTCGTGAGGCATCGGCAGGTGTTGAAGTCGGCGACGGATCGCGCAGCAGTCGATGGACGCCGGAGCTCGTTGTTAAGTAACTTCGGCAAGTAAGGTATTGCGTGGGACGTGGCGCTGTTAACGTTGGAGGATGGAATGGAAGGACAACAGTAGAAGTCGCCGCGGTCACCGTCAGTCTTCAGTGCGCAGGAAGGGAGAATCGCAAGAAAGGCGTCGTGGACGGTGGCGGGTTCCAATTTACGTTATGAATGGCAGGGCAGGGTAGGGCAGGACACTCCCGTCGCAACGCGTCCGTCCGCGCCGGCGAGACGAAGCTCGCTCTCTCGGCCTGCTCGGCCAGCTGCCACCTCGCGCATCCTAGCCGCGCAGGGCTCAGCAGCAACGCAGCAACGGGCCAAGCCTTGGAGACGTGGGGGGGAGGGGTTCCACAGAACCGAATCAAAATCTCCAAACAGCCGAAGCAGCGGCGGCAGGAGCAGCATTCGCAAGGCAAAGATCCCCTGGTGGCCGCGTCGGCGCGGGCGATGAGGCAGCCTGGGCGAGGCGGAGCAGCAGGATGCGCGAATCCGGCTCGGTACACCGGACCCGGAACATGCCCGGGGCCCAGATCCAGCCAGATCCAAGCCACAGCGATGGCGCACGATAGTCTCAGGATCTGCGGGCTCAGTCGACCTCTGACCACGCCGCGCTGCGCAGCTATGCATTATATCATTCATTACCGCCCGCGGCGGCGCGCCCGCAAGGCAGACTTTCTCCTCCATTGCCATGCTCCCTCATGAGTTAAGTAATAGTAGTGGTAGTACAGGACCCGGTGCCGATGCGACCCGAGACAACGACTTCGCTTTCAAAGCCGTCTGTATGCTCATCTCGCGTCATGCGACTCGCCGTGACCGCTAATGGTGACCAACCGAATATATCCAAGAGAAGAATAGAAGGGGGGCCCAAGTGGCCCTTATGAGAACAAAAACTCCTTGAGGACCGGTGAGCCCGAAAACTCGGGGTTCAGCATGATGCAACTACATTGGGCAAGGTCAGCACTGCCACGGCGAACAGGCACGTGCAAGGTATATCAGGTAGGTACGCATTGGTAGCGAGACGCACTTGAGAAAGTACTGCAGGCCCGCCCGCCGCTTCTCGAGAAACCTGGGCCGGAACTTGGAGATGACGCTCTTGGGCGGCAGCTCCGGGACCGCGGCACCAAAGCCCGGAAACGACTGCATGAGCCGCCGACGCAGGTCGTCAAACTCGGAGTAGCGCTTCCGGATGTTCATGTAGCTGCCCTGTGCGTGCCTGCCGAGTCAGCAGACATTTTGCAGTTGCGCTGCCGACAGGGGATATATGAGGTGGGAGATCAGAGGCCATGGCCGGGATGGAAGGAAACCCACGTTGAGCGTCTCGACACGCACGATCCACACGACAAAGGCGCCGATGTTGGTCGCGCTGCCGTTGACGACGGTGTAGTCGACAATCTCGACGCTCTTGGCCCAGCAGGCGTCGTTGCGGTCGTTGTGCTCGCTCGTGTCGTTGTCGCGCAGCGTGATGGCCCCGGCGGGCAGCGAGTCGGCCGACAGGCTCGAGGCGCTGCGCTGGTGCTGGTGGACGCCCGAGTTGAGCCAGTACGGCGGCGACGTGACCGACGTCAGGGACATCATCGACGACGCGAGGTGCCCGTCGTCGTCGTCGTCGTCCTGGCCGCCGTCGCCATGGCCGCTGCCGCTGCCGGTGGTTGTTGCGGTGGTGCCGGTAGGCTGCGCCGGTGCAGCAGGTGTGCCGCTGGCAGGGGCCGGTGTCTCGGCGACCAGGTCGCTGCCGCCGGGCGCTCGCTGTGCGTCCGTGTCTACCGCCGACGCCATCCGGCCATGCGAGGGGCGTGGCTCATGTGTGTCTCGCTGCGTCGGGAAAGCTCTGCTGGCAGCTTGTTTCTGCGCGAGGTCGAAAGGGAGGGCGGCGGGGGGTTCGGATTTCCTGTGTCGCGCGGCGGCGCGCAAGGGCGGCGCAAATCTTGCAGTGTCGCGCGCCGTGCCGCAGGCTAAGAAGGCGTCAAGGATGTCGCGCGGTGCTTGTGCGGGTCGCTGCGGGCGATACCAGATGCTGCGTAAGAATGTGGTTTGCGCCGGGGTTGACGGTGCAGCTCGGGCGGTGCGATGTGGGAGACGCAGCTTGCTCGAGTGCGAATTGGATATCGTCCAACATGAACGTCATGGACAGGAGCACCTGCAGCGCTGGCCGGGGCGCACCAGAGCAGGGCAGGGCATGGCATGGCATCCATAGCGCGGAGCTCAGGTGCCGGAACGGTAGGCCCCACTATTCCTATGCTGTGCCCGGAGGCCCTGGGCACTGCTGGGCTGGGACAGCTCAGCTTCCAGGTTCCAGCTTGAGCCACCATCGAATTCGGAGCTCCGAGCCTCGACGGCAGGGCAGCAAGCCGGGCTTCAGCAGCAAACCGCATCGAGCTCTCCAGCACAGCCCCTTCCCGGTGTGCACCTGACGCCGCCCGCGAAAGACAGCGACGACGGGACCTCAGGGCGCGACCTGCATCCGCCGGGTGCGAGACATGCCAGCAATTGAATCTCTCGTCACAACCCAGACCAGAGTCTCGGGGCGGATTCGCCCACTAGAGGCCTCGCATCGCACAACGTGTCTGCGAAGCCTGACAAAGGCCAAATCGGTCGTCACGCCGCCATTGTCGGACAGACGGCCAGCTCCATTATTATATCATTCACCTAGGTACTTGCCAGGTCTGTCTGCGTCCCACTCACCGTGCCCGTGCCAGGCGCCAGCCAGATGCAAGACGTGAAACACCTGTCTTTGGGCGGTGGAGCATTGAAGACGGGCGTGTTTGCGTGGAGCCGAGCGTATAAACTGGGGAACGGGCGAGAGAACCTGGAACGTTGCGGCCGTCCCAGTCCATGGGGGCTCTCGGCCGGCGAGTTCTCGAAAACTGCTGCGGTCACATCGAGCGGAGCGGTCCGGCGTACCGGTTTTTTGAAGAACCCGCCTCCGCAATTCCACATACCACCACGGCGTCTACCCAACTCCGGTCTCGCCCCTGGCCACCCGCCGCGGCTTCGCCTCCGTTGTTGCTTGGCCGCCTGCGACGAGCTCGTGTTGAGAAGCCCGCCGACTCGAGCCCAGACCCGGACGTAGTGGCCCGGCATGCTCCGTCCGTTCGAATGTAGTCTGAGAGGGGCGCGGATAGCGGCACACGGGCAGACTTGCGTGCGTGTCCTCGTACTTGGGAGGAGGAGACTCGTCGTCGTGGAACCCTGAGGCTTTTGGTTTCGACGCCGGTGGCGGGACGGCGTGGCCTCACGCAGCGGCCACCCCGCCATGGTGCGGCGGCGAATCTGCAGCCGTATGCACTGGGGCGGTGTCATGCAGACGATGCATCTGACAGCCGCTGTTCCCAGCCGGCCGACGACGCCAGTTGGCCCCCCCCCACGTCGAGAGACATGCTCCTCATACGTAGCATTCTGCAGAGCAGATACCCGCTCGCCTTGGAACGTTCGACGGTCACCCTGAGTTTGCAATGGCTGGCATTCTGCACCCTAGGAGAATTTCAAGACGGCCGGAGCGCCACTTTCTCGAGCAAGCTTTCCCTCCCCCTGGGGTGGCGGACTGAGCTCGACCCTGGGCGGCGTCATGCGTATCCGCTTCCAGCCTCTGGGTAGGTTGGCGTCATGCTGAGGATCTGACTCCGCCAGCCCTCCCGCCGTGCTCGCCGGGTTGCCCCTCCCCTTGGCCCTGCGCAGTTTCTCGTGTTCGATGGCCCGGCGGCGGCGTCGCGCCCCTCGTGCGCCCCCTCACTTGTGGCTCGCCCTATTCGAACGAGCTGCTCGCAGCTTGAGAGGGGGGAAGAGGGGCTGGTGGGAGTGGGCTGGGCTGCTGGTGGTTGACGATGCCGATGTGGTTGGTGGTTAGCAGCGATAAGTTAGCGGGTGGTGGTGGTGGTCTGGTCCTCGCGGCAACACCTGGAATGAACGCATCCGATTTACGAACTCCGTTGCCCGTGAGGCTCGGCATTGAACCTTCGCTTTTACGTGCTACTACTGGGTATTTTAGCGTGCGGCGGGGATGTTGGATGGTTTAGGTATCAGTAGCAGGACGAGACCCTGCTGCTGACGAAACTGCCGCCTCGCCTCCATCGTTTTCGCTTCGTGGATGCATGCACGCAGGGATGGGGTTAGCTATGGATGCGACAGCAAAGGCAAATACGAAAGGATGCAAGGCCCCGCGCCGGGCTGATCCCGCTTGCGGCAGGTAGCATTGGGTGTTTTGGGGATTTCAGTTCAGCGGGCGGACGTTAGGACGTTCACGGGTGAAGGCGTTCGGGCGACCAAGGAACCCGCCATCTATCTCCAACACTGGCGATGCCCTCGTCGGCGTTCGGTCCGGGGGGCTTCTGGGGCGGCGGCTCAAGCTAGCTGGGGCAAGCCAGCATCGCCGCCCAGAGCAACGGGGCCCTGGCGGACAAAGAGCACCGGACCGCCCCCCACTGACCTCCATGGGTGGCATGGTGGACCCCGGAGCTGTCGTTCTAGCGCAGTCTGGTAGTACCCATACCAAGCTCGGGCGGTGGGCATGGAGCCCCAACGCTTGCCAACGGTGCCACTTATGGTGGCTGTCAGTGGAACGGGGTCCGCCGTGCGCTTGGCATCTGAGACAGGACACACAACCATGACAACCCTCCAGCAACAAGCAATTACATACCTGGGTACAACTTTGTGCCCGTGCATTCAATGGATGGGCCCAACCTCCGTCCCATTGTCTACCTACCAGTCCACGTTGCTCGTCACTTGTGACGCTGCGGCGCCGAAGCAACCGGGCGCTGTCGCGCATGACGCTGCATCTTGTTCCATTCCATCCCGCGCGGCGTGGCCTCTCGTCTCCTTTTCTCGCCCCTTCCGGGGAGGGGAAAGGGGGGCGAACGGCGACGGCGGCGCTGAGGCCGCACGAGAGTCCAGGCCAAGCGTCCACGCCGCTGGCTGCTCTCCACACGCACCCCGACTCTCGGGCCACCGACCGCCACCTGGTGGATAATTTTGGCTTGGACGTAGCGAGATGGGCTGCCGAGCTGTGCTACTACTGCTGCTGCTGCTTCTTCTTACGGAGCTGCCAGGCCCAGGTATCAAGAGCCACCACAGCAGGGGTCCGGATTGGGGTTTCAGACGCCCCGGTCGTTTGGTGCCGCAGGCAGATGGCAGGTCGGCCGGACCGTGGGAGATGGCGAGCTACAGTACAAGTACCGTACCGGCCCATGCCACGCCGGCTTGCTTTTGCACAGCTTCTCTTCTCCTCCCTGTCCCGTCCTTCCGTCCGTCTGCCTCGCCTCGCCTCGCCTCTCGTTGCGTCCTGGTGCTGTCTCGCTGCTGGCTGCTGAACACTCGCTATCCATAAGCCCAGCCTTGTGCCCTGTCGCTTCTGCTCGCTCGCTTCCCTCGTTTACCTGTGAGAACCAGCGCCCCGTACTCCTGCTCCTCGGACAAGCAGTGGCCTCGCCGGCGATGCCCAAGTGAGAATTGGACACTGACAGCCAAGTGTAGCCTGATTTCAGCACAGCCCGTCGACGCCTGGCACCGATCACTCTACCTCTACACATTCACGCCTGTTACGATGCATTTCCTCCGCTCCGGCGTCCTGGCCGTCGTGGCTACTCTCGCCGCCGTCGCCCAGGGTGACTACTCCATCGACCCGGATAGCGTGCCGCTGAGCACTAGACGTGAGCTTCTCCCGGAAGAGCCTTGAGCTTTCAAGGACAAGACTGATGCCCAACAGAGGCCTGGTGCCGGAACGAGCAGACCACTTGCCCCATCATCTGCCAGCAGATGGAGCCCCAGAAGACGCTTGTCAACACATGCGATCCCGTAAGGTCCCGCACGCTGCCAAACGAGCATCTCGGGCACGTTCGCTGACCCCCCCTTTGCAGGAGACACTCACATACGGCTGCCTGTGCGGCAACAACCAGCGGCCCAACGTGTCCGAGTACACCCTGACGCTGCCCTACTTTGTCTGCCAGGAATGGGGCAACCAGTGCGTCAAGGCGTGCGGCAACGACAACAAGTGCGCCTCGGCCTGCCGCGAGAAGCACCCCTGCGGTGCCACCGACCCCAAGAAGTACACTTCGACGGCCTCGACGTCGACGCCCACGGCCACGACGACCGACGCCAACACCATCTTCACGGCGCCGGGCGGCGGCAGCGGCTCGAGCAGCGACAAGAAGGGCGCGGCCGTGGCGCTCGAGGTCGGACAGGCGTACGGCCTGGTGATGGTCATGGCGGGCCTGTTCGCGGGCTTTGCTCTGCTGTAGCCGGGCGTACGTGTGTGTCGCACGACGGCAGCCGCTGCGGCGAGGGCGGCGGAGTCACGTACATCACGACGGGAGACCACATACGACAGCGGGGCGGGGCGTCCCCGAACCCGAGCCCGCGCCCGAGCACAAGCCCGGGATGCCTCTGCCCGCCGGCGGAGACCCTGCGGGCGGGCGGGGGAGTTTGCATTTGACAGTCTGGTTTATGGTTCGGTTTGCATGGGACAGCCGCGGGTGTTTGGACTCGTTCCCGGCGTTTTTGGGTCAATTGGCGATGGTCGGTCCCCGGGTGCAGGCTGGTCAGACGGCGGTCTGGGGGGGTTGCTTCGTGCCCCGTGTCCGTGTTGAGTTGTGCTGTGGCGGATAATTTCTAATGGCGAGCCCAAGGTGGATTCTGGTTTGATTTGATTGAGCGACGCACCAAAGCGAGTTTTTTTATTTCTGATGAAATGAGGAAAGCCGACCGACCATTTATTTGCGTTGCCTCGGGGGCGGGCTGTGCTGATTTTACGTTGTCGCGCCTTGTACCTTTTCTCTCTCTCTCTCTCACCTCCCGTCACCCTGTCATGTACTCTTGTACCTCGCCTCGCTTCCAGGCCGGCAGGTCGTCGCTCCGCTTCGTATAAGAAAATAGGGGCTGACGTCAACAAAACCTGAAGCGGACTGGAGATTTGTTGCTGTTGGCTGGGCTCGGCATGATCCCGACCGCAGGGCGCGAATCAAAAACCGACGGGCATCGAAAAACCCAGCGTCTGGTCGATTTGTTGGATCTGCATCCATCTTCACCTGCATCGTGCCCGCTTGCCTGAGGTGGTTGCTGAAGCCGTGGTTGCTGAAGCCGACAATGGCCGCTGGCCGCCGTCCTTCACGTGCAGGCGAGGTTCGTGCTATTCCCGTTCCAACAAGTGACCCTGGGCTTGCGGTCGGTTCCTCCTCGCGTTACTTCGTACCATGGACCTGGTGACCTCGATCACAAGTTTGTCGATGGAAAGGGGGGCCCGTGACCTCTGGTTAGCTGGGCCGGGTGCGCCATCCCGAGGTACATTGTTGAATCGTTAGCAGCTGCTCGACAGAGCGCAGGGCCAGGTCAGCCAATCCTGTGTGGGTCCTGAACCTTGCGGCGGTACCTTGGCCGACGGGACGGGAGCACAGCCGCTGGCAGCTTCCGCCTGAGGGCCCTGTGGACTGTGGACTGCCCACTGGTGCCCGTGTAGAGCTCCACTGGGCTGGCCCTGCTGGAGCCCTGCCCGCGGCCCTCCACTCCACTCCCCAGGCCCCCCCCCCCCCCCTGAACACTGTGTGCGGCTGCTGGTACAGGGGCTCAAGGGGCCACCTCCCAACGCCATGCAGCGCCTCTCAACGAATTGGCGGCGTGGGAATCTGCGAATCTGGCCGGCGACCCGTCTGGCGGGCCAATCACCCCACTGGTCGTCCAGGCCGCGCCAGCAGGCAAAGGGTGAAAAGGGTCAGTCCAAGTGACCTTTTTGTCCATGTGCGCGCCGCCGGTTTTTGGGAATCCCTTGCGAGACACCTCCTCCATCCGTCCATCCATCCATCCATGCGTTGAAGGCTTAGCCAAGGCGATTGCTGCAGCACGCTTTCGCCGTCTTGCTCCGTCCGCCCATTCACGCGCCTCCAAAGCCCGCCGTCGCTTCTCCTGCAGCCGACGTGCATCGCCTTTATAGCCTGCCCCTCCACCCGGCCGCCGCCCGTCACCAACCGCCCTCCCGTCCTTCCCCCCGTTCCTCCTGCCGGCCATGTCGTCCTCGAGCGAGACGCTGCCGCTGTTCGAACACGACGACCCGAGCACCATGGCGCCCAACACGAGTGAGTGATGCCCCCGGACCCCCTTCGCGTCGCGTCGATCTTTTGCCGTCGCGCTGCGTCGCCCGTGCGCGCGGGTGGACTTGGGGGGGCGTCTCGGCGCATGCCGACCGCCAGCTCGTCTGCAACAATGCTAACGCTTCGTCAACCACGGCCAGAAAAAGCCACGGCAGAGTGCATCTCGGACGAGGCGCTCATCCACCTCAAGTCGTACAAGTACTCGAGCGTCGACAAGTCCCCCGTGTCCAAATACATCCTCGGCCCTTGGGTGCGCACCCCCCCGATCTCCGACCCCTGGTCTGCGCGAGCGGCCAGCTTTCTATAGCTCCCGCCGCCAAGACTCTGCGACCGAGCATCAAGACAAGACACTGACGATAGACTAGTGGAATTTCTTCGTCGAGCTCCTGCCGCTATGGCTCGCCCCCAACATGGTCACCCTGCTGGGGTTTTTCTTCATCCTCGGCAACATTGGCCTGCTCATCATCTACATGCCCGACTTGGTCGGCCCGGTAAGTAGCCCTGCAGAGGGAGCACGCGACCACGAGGTGCTGACGCGGCGGGGCCGTCTAGGGACCGACATGGTTGTACTTTAGCTTCGCCTTTGGCCTCTTCATGTACCAGACCATGGACAACGTCGACGGCAAGCAGGCCCGACGGACGGGCACGTCGAGCGGGCTGGGCGAGCTGTTCGACCACGGCATCGACTCCCTCAACTGCACCCTGGCCAGTCTGCTCGAGACGGCGGCCATGGGCCTCGGCACGTCGCCCGCCGGCATCTTCACGGCCCTGTGCCCGTGCCTGCCCATGTTCTTCTCGACGTGGGAGACGTACCACACGCACACGCTGTACCTTGGCGTCTTCAACGGACCGACCGAGGGCCTGCTCATCGCCTGCGGCATCATGATCCTCTCGGGCATCTACGGCCCCGGCATCTACACGCAGCCGCTGGCCGACATCTTTGGCGAGTCGCTGCCCGGGCTGCGCGAGTGGCTGGGAAAGACGACGTTCCGGGACATCTGGGTCGGCATCATCGTCATCTCGCTCGTCGTGGGGCACATTCCTTTTTGCGTCCTCAACGTGGTCCAGGCGCGGCGCAAGCGCAACCAGCCGGTGCTGCCCGTGTTTCTCGAGTGGACACCCATGGCCGTCTTCACCATCTGCATCGGCGCCTGGGTCTTCTCGCCGTACAGCACGCTGATGCGTGAGAACCACCTCATCCTCTTCTGCCTCACCATGTCCTTTGTCTTTGGCCGCTTCACCACCAAGATGATCCTCGCGCACCTGACGCGCCAGCCCTTCCCGTACTGGACCGTGATGCTGTGGCCGCTGGTCGGCGGCGCCATTGTCGGCAACCTGCCCCTGTTCGGCCTGCCCGAGATCAGCCCCGTGGCCGAGCTGTACTACCTCTGGGCGTACTTTGCCTTTGCGCTGGTCGTCTACTTCCGCTGGGCGTATCTGGTCATCACGAGCATCTGCAACTTCCTCGGCATCAACGCCCTCACGATCCCGAAGGACAAGCAGATTGCCAACAAGCAGGCCCGCGACGCGACCAAGCTGCACTGAGCGCGTCCTGATCGACTCCTGCACCGTGGACCTTCAGCACTTTGCACCTTTCCGCGCCGTGTCCAGCGCGTTCGAATATAGTATTAATTGAAGGGGGGCCAGAATCGAAGCCAGCGAGTATCCAGCGAGCGAACCGGCATGACGAGACGTCCTGTTTCAACACACTGGCCGAATCGAGCAAGCTTCGCTGCAGCGCCTTGGGCCGAGAGCGCACCACAGGGATACTGCCCGCGTTCCGAGAAGCACCCCGTTGCCTACTTTGCTTGCTATTCTCATATTCTCATGTCTTATAAAACGGGGATCGGAGGACAGGGTGCGCGGCGGCATGAAGCATCGGGGATGCGGCGTTTGGGTCGTCCGGTTATTGCGCGGCTGCGTTGTCGGCACCCGTCAGTTGAGCTCAGCGCGTATGACGAGCATTGTTTGAATACATGGGACGGAAGTCCTGATGCATGTGGCAGCTGTGAGCGCCTTGGCCGGCCGCTTGTTTTCGTCCTGTGCTTTGGTGAGACTGTTACCGCATGATGCCGTGTGACATGTATGTCGTGATGTATTTCGGGTCAGTCGGCTGCCGCCTGCCGCCTGTATGGCACCGACGCTGAGGTCGTTCCGAGCGGAAGCCCTGCGACGGCGGGGAAGAGGGATGCAGTCCCTTTTAGCTCCGAGACGCCTGGAACCTCCGAGGACGCCAAGCGCTTCTCGCTGTGGAACGGGGGTCAGGCCAAGCCCAGCGTCCGCGTGCCGGTTCCCGCAGCGCTATGAACAAGCTTTCAACGGAGAAGCAGCCTTCGGGACGTATTTGCCGCGCGGGGATTCTAGCTCACGCACACGTCTTGCCCGTGACCTGGAGCTGCGATGACCATGGCGGTGAGGCAACGCGAGAAGAGCCCCGGGGAGGGGGGTCTTCACCCATGATGTTGCTCCTTGCTTGCATGCGCCTCTCGGGCAAGGCGGCAGCGCGCTGGTCTCGACCCCGTGTCCTTGAACCAAAGACGCCGGTTGAACTGAAGGAGCCCGGGAGATGAGAATCTCTGTTTTTGGTTTTCGATGGGGGTTATTATCCGTGATGCGCTGTTGACCGACGGGTGTTTGGTCAGACCGGCTTGCAGACTGCCGGCCCCGCTGCCGTTGCTGCCGCTTTGCCCGTTCGGCCTGCGGTGCGGGTGCGGTACGGTGCGGTGCCAGTGCCGTGGACCACTGGACCTGGACGGGGGCGAGCATCAATCAGTCAGCACCCGCGCTCGGCACTCGGTTCAGTAATCGAAACCCATCTCGGCGCGCGAGGGACGATTTAACTACGTAGGTAGAATTTTCGTTCCTCCCTCGGCTTACAAATTGAAGCAAAGAGAAGACACACGACGTCGCGCAAACTGGGGCCCTGGACTCCAGATCTGGATACTGGGCCGGGCGCTGTGCCTCAGCGCGAGTAGCAGAGTAATGTAGATGGGGATTGAGAGGTGTGTGTTTTGGAAACAGACGCACGTCTATCGAAGCCGCCAAGCCTCCCCCTCTCCCATGCCCGTCCCCCCACCACCGCCGCCGCCGCCCGCCCGCCCTGGCCGTCACGGAAGCCCCGGGGCCGAAAAAGTGACGGGCGTCGATGCCAGCGCAGCAGTCAAGCAAGCTCGGTTCGGACCTGGAACGCCCAACCCGCAGGCGCCTCGGCCGCCCGCCGGCACAGCACAAACGAGGAGGAAAGGGGGGAACGGGGGGGCCCTTAGTTACCTGCCTACATTACCTATCGTCGAGGACGGGCTTGGCTTGGGGGTCGGTGGCGCCATCGTCGCGAAAGCCCCGGCCCTTTGGCTTTGGGTCTATTGAGCCGAGGAGGGACGGGGAACGGCATTTTTTCAGCTCGTGGAAAAACAGACGCCCGGGCCGTGGAAGCTTCAGGATGGGGTGAAGGCTGCTGGCGTGTGTGTGCGCGGCGCGGGCTTGCTTGGAAATGCGGTGGTGGTTGCGCAATTGGTGCCCGCGCCTCGGAGCTTGCTATGAGGGAGGTCGTCGTCGTCGTCGGTGTCGTCGTGGAGTATATAAATCGGTGTAAGCCGTCGTGGAGCTCGGTCGGCAAAGCAAGTCGCAGCAGCAGCATCGTCCAAGATACCCATCAGCACACGGAAGTAACAGTGTTTCATACGATATACTACCATAGTCCAAGGCTACCGGCCCCTTTTTACCACTTGCAACCGCAACTCTCTCTCAGATCTTATACTCGAGTCACCCGAGACACCACCACCATGGGCGGCGAACTGGTCCTCATCACCGGCGCGACGGGCCACATCGGCTTCCACGTGCTGGTGCGCGCCCTCGAGGCCGGCTACACCGTCCGCGCGGCCGTCCGCTCGCAGGCCAAGGCCGACTCGCTGCGCGCCGTGCCCGCGCTGCAGGCCCTCCCCTCGGAGCGGCTCTCCTTCGTCGTCGTCCCGGACCTCATGGCGCCGGGTGCCTACGACGCGGCGCTCGCGGGCGGCGACGTTCGCTACGTCATTCACATCGCGTCGCCGCTGGCGCGCGACGACATCGGCCCGGGCCAGTACGAGAGCGAGCTCATCGAGCCCGCCGTGAAAGGCACCCTGGGGATGCTCGACGCGGCGAAGCGTGCGGGCGGCAGCGTGCGGCGCATCATCATCACGTCGTCCATCGCCGCGCTCATGCCCGTCGACACGGCGAAGCGGTCCCCCACGGACGTGTACACGGCGGAGTCGCGCTTCGAGGCGCCGCCCGTGAGCGAGCTGCAGAACACGTTCCAGGCGTACGGCGCGTCCAAGCTCACGGCCTTCAACGAGACGGAGGCGTGGGTGGCCCGCGAGAAGCCCGACTTCGACATCGTCAACGTGCACCCCAGCTTCGTCATGGGCCCCGAGGAGATCCACCCCACGCCCAAGAGCCTGCTCGCCGGCGGCACGAACCGCATCATCCTCGGCGTCGCGCTGGGCGTCAAGTCGCCGACGCCCCTGTCCAACATGACGGTCCACGTCGACGACGTGGCGCTCGTGCATGTCGATGCCCTGAAGCCCGCCATCCCGGGCAACACGAGCTACATCGTCTCGTCCAACAACCCGACCGGCACGCTCAACGCCTCAGACTACGCCGAGATCCCCAAGATCGTCGCCAAGCACTTCCCCGAGGCCGTGGCGTCCGGCCTGCTCCCCAACAACGGCAGCCTGCCCATGGTGCCCGTCAAGGCCGATGCCACCAAGACGGAAAAGACGTTTGGCTTCGTTCACACGTCGTTTGAGAAGCAGGTCAAGGACGTCGTGGGACAGTACCTGGACCTCGTGCAAAAGAAGTAGGCGAGGCACGCTGCACTGGCCCGCGGGAAAGCTGGTTGTCTGGCCGTACAAGTCATCTATTGTAATTAAAAGCTGCTACATACCAATCTTGTTAATACATGCCCCCTCTATCCTGAAATGACCAACTCCGTTTTCCCAGACTCGTGTATTCGTGCACCTCTAGAGCGAGCAGGCTTGACGTCACGGCTTGATGGAGCATGAGGGTCTTCATGAGCTGGCGGCGTCCTTTTCGCTGCGGGCGCTGGCGCTCATCGGCGCCTGGTTCGTCGTCGGCAACGTGGGGCCCGACTGCTTCGACTTGTTGTTCTTGGCGAGCGTGTAGAGGAGGCCGCTGACGAAGCCGAGGAAGATGGCCGTGACGCCACCGAAAGTGACGGGGTCGGAGAAGAAGATGAGACCGGCCACGGCCACGGGGAGCTTGTTGAGCGCGCCGGCCATGGCGTACGTCGTCGACGAAGTGGCGCGGATGCACCAGGCCGTGCAGTAGGAGATGAAGATGGCGGCGAGACCCGAGTAGATCATGCCAACCATGAGGCTCTGACGCGTCTCCACAGGGAAGTTCTTGATGAGGTTGGCGCTCGACCAGTCCTCGATGACGAGCGAGCCGACCAGCAGCACGGGAATGGTGAGCAGGTTGTTGTAAAACATGACTGCGCAGAGTTAGCCGGGCACAACAGCGACCACAATTTCCAAGGGCACTCACCATCCCAGTTCTTGAAGTTGGTAAACTTGATGGCCTTTCGCATGCTTAGGACATACAGGGCAGAGCAGAAGACGTTGATGAGCATCCAAGCATAGCCGGCATTGAGTGTCGAGACGGCAGGGGCACCGGCCTTGAGACCCGCCGAGGCGATTGACTTGGCATTGCTGAAGTCGGCCCAGGCCGCGACCACGGAGCTGAAGACCATGAGGCAGAAGGAGACAAGGCTGAGAGCGCTGACGCTGCCGCCAAACCACATAACTTCGCCATAGGCGGTGACGATAATGGCCAAGTTCTTGAAGATGGTGTAGACGGGCACTGAGAGGTACTGGAGAGCCTTGTTGCCGGTGAAGATCATGCCCACCAGGAGAAGAGAGATGGGGAACCCTGAATGGTCAGCGACGCGCTCATGCAAACGGCAGCAACGTCATGGGGTGCATACACTTCTTGGCCCTCTGGCTGTCAAAGTCATCGAGCTCACGGATCAGACCTAGCTGCTTTCCGGCCACGATTGTGACTGTGCTGACGATGGACTGGTCCCGTTAGCTTGGCATCATCAAGTTGAGACGGCGCGCAAAACTCACCTGAATCGCGAGGTACAGCAAGTGAAGGTTCCACGAGTTGCCCGACACGACGTACTTGTTGACAAGCGTCATGCTGATGGACGACAGGCAGTAGGCGATGACGGAGACGCCGCCGCTGCTCTCGACGGACTTGAGCCATGAGGGCGCGGCGGGGCTGGAGCGGCGCGGCGGCGAGAAACGGCCCTTATCGGCGGCGCCGTTCAGGCCGGCGGCCGCGTCGGGCACGCGCACCACGAAGTCGTCGGTCTTCTTGTCCGCCATGATGCCGGCAGTGGGGTGAGAGGTGCAGTCAATGAGCGACGAGTTGCATCCGCTGGGGCTAGGCGGGCGATGGGCGCGACTGACGCGGGGGGGACTGGACGGGGAGCGCGAAGGTGAAAGTGAAGAATTTCGGGAACACGTAAGGACCAACTTTTGATGAGATGGATGGCGGACGGCGGATGGTGGTTGGCTGGCGGGCCTGCGCCACAAAAAGGGGACATGCACCGCCACATTCAGGGGTGCCGCAACTTCGATTGCGCGGGTGTAGCGCAGGCAGCGTCAGTACCAACGGTACGTACCTCTCCATGGAAATGGGCCTTGCTCCCGCAAATTCGCATCCCCGTATCCATGAAAAAAATCTCTACATTTTATTGGCGGGCCAATCAGCCCCAGTTGCTAATTCTGTCCTTGACGGTGCCTTGGTTTGCAACTCGCTGTGGGGTTGTGCCTGGAATCGTCGCTTCTGCAGCTCCAGGTTTCAAATGCAACAAGTGCTCGACGCGCTACTCGCCTCGGCTGCGGGATGCTTTGCCCGCGCTATACAATCGCATGGCCGTCGAACCTTTGGTACGCCTGACCGATTGTCTCGACACCAATGACCTAAAGTGTACGCAGGTATTGGCTCAAGTGTTCCTTTATGAGATTTCGATCATGGCGTCGCATTGAGGAGCACGGTCGTGCCTAGTGGCCCTAAGACTCAACCCAGGACAGACAGAGTAGGCTGCGACAACGGCCCTCGGACGCTCCCGTGGACAGTGGTATCGCGCATGCACAGCGACTCGGCTCGCCGGGCCGACCCGGAGGCTCGTGTGCTCGACGCCAGGCTTGCATGAAGCGCTTCAAATTCAACTAAATCGGAGACTGCTTGGATATGCTCAGCACTGGGGCGTCCTTGCTCGGCAGGAGGCTCTGCTGCTGTTCGGCGGCATCCTTCTCCGGAGCTTGGTCCTCGCTCGAAGGGCTGGAATCGTGCGCTGCGACAACCTCCTTCGTGACCACGACCTTGCGCGGGCCGACCCTTCTCACCCACTCCTTTGTGTTCAGGCCATATGCCTCCTCAGGCCACAGCTTCTGCGATATCAGCCTACCGGGCGATGTAGCGTCAATCAGCCTCCGTAGCGTAGTCAATCCGGTCCTGCGCGTGGCCAGCAATACCGCTACAGTCACGAATACGGCGAGAGCCACTGCGAGCACGACGAATGCCGGCACCGCGAACGGTATGCGGTATCGGACCTGCTTCCGGAACGCGGTCACGGGCACCATGCCGGTATGGCCGCCGTCCGTCGCGCGCTTGGCTAGCCCGGCGGCGACGGACGTCAGGCCCCAGCCCCTGGTCCCGACGATGGCATTAGCAGCGAGATCGGTCCAGACAAGGTTTATGATCTGGGAGGCATCGGCTGCGCTCTTGGATAGCTGCTGCCATTTGGCGAAGAGCGCAAGGCCCGTCTGGCCAGAGTAGTCGCCGTAGGCAAAGGGACTGGGCCTCGCGATGTTGAAGGCGCTCTGCAGCGCCTGGGCGTAGAAGCTGATGCCGGGCAAGTTTTGACCTATGCGTGAGCTGTCGAGCAAGGCGCCCGTCAGGGCGTCCGTCAGATCGTCTACGAGCCCCGGCAAGTGCAGCTTCTCCTGAGCGATTGTGGTGACGTTTTGTTTGAGGCGATCCTCGACGGTCGCGTTGGCCCTGCCGAGGACGCCCCAGAGCGGCTGGGCGTTGCCGATGCTGAGGTTGTGCATGTTTTCGACGCCCCATAGTGGCAAATCAGCGGGGGTGGGATATTCCTTTGGGTCGATCTTGGCAGCCTTCAGTGCAGACAAGTCGGTGCCGTTGTACTGGAAAGTCACAGTCTTGATGCTTGCTGTGACGGACGAGGCGCAGCTGTACACGGGTATCACCCACTTGGAGCCCGGATCGGGTACTAAAGAATCACCGCCATCTGTACGCTGCGCAGCACCGTAGACGAGGCCGCAAGCTATCAAGGTGCTGTTGATGTTTGCTGGATCCATGAGCACGGCGCCACGGCATTGCTGGCCTGGCCAATGGTCAGTAACGATGATACAACATTGGCAATTTAGTGTTCCTACCAATCTGGGAGAAATGGTTTGCCGTGACGTTGTAAGGGTTCTTTCCATTGAGCGCGGTTTTGTTCCATACGAGGAACTCGCCAAATGTCGTACTGGATCTTATGGCCTGGTAGAGGAGAGAGAATGTGGTCCCGTTGGTATCCTTGATGGATGAGTTGCTGTGAATCTCCATGCCTGGTTTGGAGTCTATCCGATGTATGTTGTTCATGTCCGGATTGGTAAGGTTAAAGTACAGCATCATGAGGTAGTTGTTCAGCCATGCCGCGTTGTACGCCCTGCTCTTGAGATCAATTTCGCCCTGGCCATTGTACGCCCATGGCGTTGACAGAGTCGGAACGGGTGCCGTGCGTGACAAGTTCCAGAACCCCCCGTCATCCACAATGTATGCGCCGCTTACTCCAGTGGTCCGGTCGAGATTCTTGAGCTCGAAATGAAAGGTAAAGTTGAGGTTTACGCACTGCGTCTCGGGCTCGATGAAGAGCAGATCCTCGATCCACTGGCTGCCGTACTCGTACGTTGTGTTGGGCACGGTGTGGTTGCGGAAGCCGATACCGCCAGTGACTGTGTTGACAATGACCCCTTCGACAACGTGCAGGTCCGGCTCGAGAATCAGCGTCGTGATCTGCCGGTATGCAGACCTGAGCGACCATCCCAGCTTGCCGAACGCGTCCGTCGCGTTGTAGAAGGCCCGCCACTGGATATCGAAGACGCTCGAAACCGATGCCGAAAAGGTAGTGGCTCCGTCCATGAACAGGTTGTGCAGCGAGCTCGGGATGGCGCGGTCGTAGGTGACGTTGCCGCATACTTCCGCGAGGCCCTTCTTCTGGCACGTCTCGGTCTTGATGGTCCCAGGGCACGGGTCTGTGCCGCACGACCGGCTGAATGGCGCGGAGCTTCGCCATGGAGTACCGATGCCAAATGGAGATAGGTCGTGCTGGTACTTGAACGGCACGAGCTGCGCGTCGCCGCGTGGCGTGACGGTGTCATACAGGCCGAGCGGCGTCACGATGGACGCAACGGAAATGAGCGCGAGAGCGACGGTCTGGAAGATGCCAATGAAGCTGACATGCCTCTTAACGCCATCGCCGGCTGCGGTATCGGTTCGCAGAATGCTAGGCCATAGTGATGTGTGAAGGAAACGGCCGAGGACGGACCTGTGTTGTCAGTTGAGCGGCTCGAAAAGTGCTCCGGGTCTTGCGTAGGGACAGTACCAGGTAACAACCGAGTTCTTCTCCGTAATGTAAGCGGCCAGCAGGATCGGAAGCGCCAACGGAATGAGGAGTTGCACTTGTTGCTGTCAGTGGCCAGTTTATACACCACGCTGATTGCGACTTACACAGAAACACTCCCGTGGCAATCAGGCCCGACGCCTCCCCGACAGAAATCTCCAGGACCATTCTGAAGTCGTTGCGGGCGCGCCCGGCGATGCAAGATTCAGTCGCATGAGGCTTCGCGCTTTGGAGTTGTCCGTCCGACTTGGTCCAGTCTGCAGACAATTGCTCCGAGCGGCCGAACCAGGCTCGTTGCTTACGGTGCAGGGGTATTCAGCCTCTGCAGGGGCGACGCCGGGGTTCGTGGACGCACTCGCAGGATGCGCCCGCCTTGTCGAGGGGTCGACTGCAACGAAATCAAGGATGTCGGGGAAAAGAATGTGCAAATCTTCTGCCCTACAGCCCTATGGACCGAACACGTCGTGCAAACTTGCAATGTGGCGGACAAGGGTCAACATGCCGATTAACCGTGACATTGCATCAATCGCGAACAGAGCTTTGAAGTGCGAGCCTTGACTCTGTACATGCACGCTGCAAACGACTAAAGTAAACTACAGCAGCAGGACGGCGCCAAGGACGGATCCCAAAACCCCTGCAATGCCCAAGTCGGCTGGCCCCATGACGGCGCCAACGGCCTTTGAGGAGCTCGTCGTCTGCGCCCCCACGCCGCCCGCGCTTGTCGTCGCGGCGGCAGACGAGCCTGGCGCACTCGTGATCGAAGAGTCTGTCGCCTTCGACTCCGTCTGCGTTGCCTTTGCCTTCCACGGCTGCGTTGTGGATGCACTCTGTTCCCACTGTCAGCAAACACAAGGCATCCCCTCTGCGCAGCGGTTCAGAGGCGTAGCCAGGAGACTTACAAACAGATCCTTGCAGCAGCCCTCGTCGTCGCAGACGGAGCCGTCGGTGCAGCACCACTGGTTTCTGGAGTTGTAGCATTGGTACTGAGGGAACGCGCCGCTGCACCAGTGCATGTCCTTGTGCGCCTTTTGGCAGCAACCCTCGCCAGAGTCGGCCTTTGTGCACTGAAAGGTCAAGGTGCTCGTGGGACTGATGGTCGAACGTGTGTTTGAGGCGGGCGCGCCGGCCTTGCCGGTTTCTCCAGGACCGCCCTAGAGACTCGTCGTCAGTCGTTGCTCAAGCTTTCGGTATAAGGGGGAGAGGCGGCGCGCGTACCCAGTCTTTGCAGCACGCGTTTGTCTTTCCGACGCAGAGACCTGTGATAGCTGTGAGAAATTTGGTCATGCCGGAAGTAAGGAAGTTTTTGAGCCCATACTCGCGGCATTGCAGCACTGCTGGTGCTTGTCTGGGTTGAAGCACCCGATCCGGGCGCAGATGATGTATCCCTCGCCGAAGCACTCTTCGCAGGTGCTTCCGAGCGTGCAGACGCCGTCTCCAAAGTCGCGCGGCGAGATGTCTGCCTGCCCACCGAATCCGGGCAGCAGCAACTTGTGCTGCGCATACGCCGTGCCGGCGGCGGCGGCGAGGACCGCGATTATGGAGCACCTCATGCTGGACTGGACTTCTGTGGTGAGCTGCGGGAGCAGTCGACAACCGTACAGAGCAGGATTGAGCGGAAGTTGAAGTGCGTCTCCGACAACACCTCTGCCGGCACTCGGAGAGCTCTCAATGCTCTTCTCCAGGTTCGAAGCCGTAATTTCCGAACCGGGCATTGAGGCTCAATCATTCACCTGCCCGGTCCCTACCCTCGTTGTGAATCAACTTGTGATGGTAAGCATGCATCCACCGCGGGGTGTGATTCCACCGACTTAGCCAGGGTGCTTGCATTCAGCTCCTGCAGGAACCGCAGGGGTCTCGATTCGCTTGCGGGAATGAACACCAAACGGACGGACTGAACTCTTGGCCACCAAAAGCCCAAAAGGCGACTCGGGCGAGAAGAGAGCGGTCGCACTCACCTATGGTTTATGGTGTGAAATTGTTTGACAAGATAATCGGGATGAGATGCAGACCTTGAAGAGGTTGAGCGCCGAGGCAATGGAAACATTCCAAAATAGGAAATCGCAACCACTCCGATTGGGCAGGCGAAGTGACACCCGTGCACAGTCATGGTCAGCAACGCAACACGCGCATTTCGGGGAGGCCCATGTTTGTGTTATGCGAAGTTTGAGAAGTCGATACGTACGTGAAGTAGGCAGATCGTTGATAACCACCACAGGCGTCTCAGTAGTTGTACACGACATGATAAGTCGCCCCTATTAGTGCTAGCAATGCAGTCTTTGGCAGTAACCCCGCCAGATCAAGGTGGGTGCGAGGGCATGAATAACACAGATACAAAGTTCACCACGTCGCAGAGCTATCCCGTGCCGTCTCTCCTCTTTGCTCTTCGCTCCCATCTCTCAGCTCTCCGCTGAGCTCGGGCTTCCCTAGACCACCACGACGGTTTGCTGTCAGCATCTTCTTGGTTCGGCGGTGGGATGGTTCCCGCCGCTCGGCCCTCGCGATACTGCATTGCCTGGTCTCTCCAGTAGGCGTGGTTTTCGGCTTGCGCGATGCGCTGTCCGACCATGCCTCCAACGACGCCGCCGATGAGCATGTCATTCCCCACGGATGCTTGGCCGGCGCCCATGACCCCGACCATTGCGCCGGTGGCCATGCCTGCGTTTTGGAATTGCGACTGGTATTGGGGGTACGGCCGTGTTGCGTTTTGGGGCAGAGGGGCCGCTGCCGGAGGAGCTGCGGCGGTTGCTGCGGCCGGAGCGGAAGCCCGGGGTGGAACTGGTGCCGGTGCCGGGTGGTACCCCTCCGGCGGTGTAGGCGTCACCACGGGAGGCCCAGTCCCGGCGTGACTGGTTCCGGCATCGTGGTCTTTGTCGAATGACGACATGTTTCGTTGCTCTTGCAGGACTGAATAAGTAACAGGCACAGAGGGCCAAGACTCGGGAGCGACGATGACAGCTTCCACCACTCTGCGGAGAGACCACAGATGGTTTGGAGGAGGTTCCTGACACGTTGACTTTGCCAGTGGCGATACCTCTTATTTATCGTGCTCCGAATATCTCACTGGTTGCCTCACCGAGACGCCGATTTTCACCAGCGAGGCTAAGCGTGTCAGCTCGTGCTCACCTCGGGGCGTTTTCATACCGGGCAGTCGAATTGAAAGCCTGGCCCCATTCAGCCCTGGGTTACGGAGACAGCTGGTTGGCATGGCTCAATTGGCATCCTCGACCACGAAGCCGGATTGCCGAGATGGGTGGGCAGTGGTGAAGGCGGCAGGCAGTGAGCGAGGTTCTGCATTGGTGATTTGTGGCTGTCGATCCCTGGGGCCCAGGGCAGCAGCCCAGCGTCCAGCTACATTACCAGCGACAGGGCCCCTGATGGCCAGGTCCGACACAGACATGAGAGCTGGAGGCTTAGCCCCCCATTCATGCCCCGCAATCGGCGGGCGCAGGGCCCTGAACACGCCACGCCGCAGCGGCCCCAGTGCCGGCCCTGCATTGATCAACTGTGGCTGAGATGCGTGTCTCGCATCTCTCCTCGAGCACGACGTGGCCGCGTCGCAGCATCTCCGTGCCAAGCACCGCTCATTATCGCCGCAACCTTTGCTCGCCTCGAACCGTGAATTCTCACGCGATGTGCATTGCCTTTACGCGACGGGGATGCCAATGAGAATGCCCTCGCGCAGCAGCGCCATCGTCCTGCTGGTGACGGCGCTGCTGGCGTTCGTCTGGCCCGCATGCGCCCTGACGACGCTCGACGACGACGACCTGCGACAGATCCCCTCGCCCGGCGACGACTTCGATATACACAATGGCAAGCTGCTGGCGCCGATACTGATTCCCCGCGTGTCGGGGACCGAGGGCTCCGAGAAGACGCAGCGCCACTTTGCCGACTTCTTCAAGAGCAACTTGCCGGAGTGGCAGCTCCTCTGGCAGAACTCGACATCCAGGACGCCCGTGACGGGTGATCGAGATGTGCCGTTTGCGAACCTCATTTTCCGACGCGATCCGCCCGGGGCGCCGACGGGCGAGGTGTCGCGGCTGACGCTCGTCGCGCACTTTGACAGCAAGTACGAGCCGACGGGATTCATCGGCGCCACCGACAGCGCCGCGCCGTGCGCCATGCTGATGCACGTCGCGAGGAGCATCGAGAGTGCGCTCAAGGCGAAATGGAGCGAAGAGGGCGAACACGACGGGCTTGATGTGGCCCATGGAGTGCAGATTGTGCTGCTAGACGGCGAGGAGGCGTTTCTACACTGGACGGACGATGACTCCCTCTACGGTGCAAGGTGAGAAGCAGCCCTCTACACTGATCGCCTGCATAAACTAACCGGCCATCAGATCCCTTGCTGCGGAATGGGAATCGCACTTCCACCCTTCCATGTCTACCTACCGAACCCCCCTCGACTCCATCAGCCTTTTTGTGCTGCTTGACCTTCTCGGCTCGGCGGGTCCCAAGATCCCGTCCTATTTCCTGACGACACACTGGGCATACAAGAACATGGCCACCATAGAAAAGCGCATGCGTGACCTTGGGCTGCTCGAAACCAAACCTACGCACGCGTTCCTGCCCGAGGCAGAGAAGCACTCTGGCGAATTCTCAGCGTGGATGAGCATCTCCGACGACCACGTCCCCTTTATGCACCGTGGCGTGGACATTCTCCACGTCATTCCGTCGCCCTTCCCTGAAGTCTGGCACAAGATGGAGGACGACGGCGAGCATCTTGACCTGCCGACCACGCGCGACTGGGCCAAGATCGTGACGGCATTCACGGCCGAGTGGATGGACCTCAAGGGTCACATGCCGAAACAGAGTTCAACAAAACAGAAGCGGAGTGTAACGACTGCTGCTACCAGCTCCAAGACTGAGCTATAGGCATAGTGGCTTAGATTTGCATGGGGTCTCTGGCGTTGGGGTTCTTGCGATTACGGACCGAGACTTGGTCTGATAGACGACAACGAGATTTGCGATTTCAGTCATTGGAGCGACACATAGAATATTTCTGAATACAGTCCATTATCCTTATGAAATGCCCTATAGCTGTGCGGAACAATCCGCGCATGAGTCTGGCCCCGCGTGTCATGGTCGATGCAAGTCGTCGCACCCTGAGACGGCGACAGTGTGCGCAAAGAGACGCACTGTGCGTCCAAAGCATCGGCCAATCAGGACCCACCTGGCGCAACCACGTAACCCTCAATTGGAACTGGAGCTCCTTCGAGCTGTCTGTCATCTTCAGTGTCGCCGCGTCCCACCACCTCGCAACACGCAACGCACAATGCGCTTCCTGACAGCATCGACGCTGCTGGCCCTCGCGGGCGCGGCCCACGCCGCGTCGTCATGGACGTTTTCTGACGGCACCGTCACCGTGGCGTCCCGGGCCGCCGACAACGTTGTTGAGAAGTACGTGGGAGCTTTCCAGCACGGGCGGGGTGGAAGGCCTCAGCTTCCATTCGTCGAGCACTGCTAACCAAGATGCCTCGCAGGTTCTCCGACGCCGATCGAGTGAAGAAGTCTGTCACGCTGGGCTTCCAGGACACACTCAAGGTGTCCCTGACTGCCCAGGAGGGCTCCAAAGCGAAGCGCCCGCACCAGGCCTTCCTCGTCCTCAAGGAGGCGTCTGGCTTGGAAGCGCCGTTCCCCCTGACCGTGAAGGCGTCTGGCAAGGGAACCGTGCAGATTGTTCGTGGAGCGGAAGTCAACTTGCTGGCCGACAATCGCTGACTGGGGCACAGACGCACAAGGACCTGCCGGTGCAGCTCCTGCTCTCGCAGTCGCCGCTCGAAGCCAGCCTGATCATTGCCTCCCAAGGCTCGGCCAAGGGCTCCGTCACACCTGTCTTCGACATCAACTTGAAGCTCGACGTCAACGGCCCTACGCCGGCATACGAGAAGCCGCTGCGATACGGATCGCTGGCGGAGATTCACCACATCTTCCGCGCGGGCCCTAAGAACCCACCCAAGATCGTCTCTCTGGTGTTCTCGCTGGCCGTCCTCGCCACTGTGCCGGCTCTCCTCGTGGGGGTGAGTATTCAGCCCGCCCGTTCAAAGCGGTATGCGTTACTGACACAATCAGTGGCTTGTCCTTGGTGCCAATGTCAGCCACATCTCCAAGGCTCTCGGCAGCGCGCCCGTCTCCCACGCCGTCTTCTTCGGCTCGATCGTGGCCATGGAGGGCGTCTTCTTCCTCTACTATAGCAGCTGGAACCTCTTCCAGGTCCTGCCGGCGATTGGCGTTGTTGGCGCCGCGGCCTTCCTTAGCGGCACCAAGGCCCTCGGCGAGGTGCAGCGCCGCCGTGAGGCTGGCGAGCGATGAGCTCTCGGTGGCCGAGCATAGCAAGCCTGGAGTGTAGAGAGCTCGACCGCTTGAGCGGCCAGAACGAGGTCGCGATACGCGGTATGCAAAATTGGGTCGGATCGAATGGCAATCATCATGTCAAAGCGATGTAAGATACGTATTTTAAATGGCATAGACTCTGGATTCTGCGTACTATTGAGTAGTGGAGATGTGTCTTTGATGTCGCTGGCGGCGGTTTTGGCCGTGGAGTGATCTCTTGGCAGCGCGGACTGTGGACCAGACCTTAAGTAGCCTGATCGGGAACGACGTCACATCTCCGAGGCGCTGGTCTTAAATCGCCGTGTCTTTGACATGTAGCCTGCCACACCACCATCTGCATCTTTGTGTCCGGCTTTTTGTCCTAGTGATTTGCTGGCTGCAGTGGTCGCGTGCTACCCTTTACACTGACCCGGACTTTGAGCCTCGGGACGTGAGCAGTGAGCACCAGCCACCCGTTCATCTTAAGCGTCAGCTTCGCCAACCGCGACCATCCACCGACAACCTCGGCTGAGCTGTACAAGACTCCAGGCCTCTTGGAAACGCTCACCAAAATGGCAGACGCGTAGGTGCCTCGTTTCTCTACTCACTGGGAGCACCAATGAGTGCGACGGTGCAATGTTGTGGCTAGAATGGTGAGCTGACGGGCGCGCAGGTCGCAAACCTTCCCCTCGGTCGAGGAGACGCTCCAGCACCCTGCGTATCCCGGCACCATCTGGGCGCTGGAGCCTCACAGACATGGCGTCCTCGGCGCGGCTGTCAACCGCGGCGGGCCCGTCAACATTGCCTGGGCGATTCACGGCTCCGGCCCCGTGAAGCTCGTCGTACGTGTGTCCCTTGAGCCCTCCCTCACCCAACGTATTATTGCCTCACCGTGGGGCCAACGCGCGCTTTATCATGTGCTTACCAGTCGTGCGCAAGATGATCATGGGCCTCGCCGGCGTCAAGACGTCGTGGCAGCGGCAGACGCGCTACTTTGGGCACGACCGCGGCGAGACGTACTCGGTGCTGCTCATCGACAACCGCGGCATGGGCGGCAGCGACAAGCCGCTGGCGCGGTACTCGACGTCGCAGATGGCGCTCGACGTGCTCGACGTGCTCGACCACGTCGGGTGGACGGCCCCGCGCAGCGTCAACGTCGTGGGCATCTCGCTCGGCGGCATGATCGCCCAGGAGCTGGCCTGCGCGGCGCCCCAGCGCATCCAGTCGCTCTCCCTGCTGTGCACGTCGGCGCACGTCCGCAGCGGCAAGTCCCTCCCGCAGACGCTCGTCGAGCGCGCGGGCATGCTCAAGCCCAAGGCCGAGGGCGACGCCATCGCCGACACGGGCCGCTCCATCTTCGTCGCCGGGTGGCTCGCCGCGCCCGACGCCGAGGACTTGCCCGTGCCGGGCGTGACGCCCCGCTGCGGCGACGTGCCCGGCGGGTACCGCATGTTTGAGAATAACTTCCAGCGCTTCCAGGCGCAGGAGCTGACCAAGAGGCGCGCGGATGGGGCGTTTACGCTGCGCGGGTTCCTGTGCCAGCTTGTTGCCGCGGGGTGGCATCGCAAGTCGGACGAGCAGCTGCGGGGGATGGCCGACGCGGTGGGCCGCGAGAGGATCATGGTCATGCACGGCACGGGCGATAACATGATTACCGTGGCCAACGGGCAGAAGCTCATCGACGTGATTGAGCCGGGCACGGGGCTGATTGTCGAGGGGATGGGACATGCGCCGATCATGGAGCGGTTCAAGTGGTTCAACGAGCTGCTCGAGGAGAGACTGAACGAGTGGACGAAACTGTAGAGCCGTCCTTTTTACGTATTTAGCTAGCCCTTGAGATGGCATGTATGTTTTGGCTACCTAGAAAACCGTCGAACGCGATACGCTTTGGTCTATGTTGCAATCCGTTGCTTTACGGCATCACCAGGCCGATGCCGCTCAGGTTCTCCTCGTCCAGCTGGTTGCGCTTGTCGACGCCGCCGGCGATGGGGTTCATGCGGTAGTTGAAGAGGTAGTAGTGCAGCTGGCCGTCGCCGCCGCCAAACTTTTGCTGCTCGAGGAAGAGGGCGTTGTCCATGAGGGTGAGGGCGTTGAAGACGTCGAAGCGGGCCTTCTTGGCGAGGATGAGGGCGTCGTGCATGAGGCCGTTGAGGCGCGTCTTGAGGGCGGCCTTGTCGAAGGGCTGGGCGAGGCCCGTCTCCGAGGCGTAGTAGAAGAGGTAGGCGACGCGCAGGACGTCGTGCTTGGGGTTGTTGATGATGGACGACTCGACGCAGAAGAAGGAGAAGAAGTCGGTGATTTTCTTGTCCGCGTCCTGCAGATGTGGTCAGTGCTGTGAATATGGGACAAGGCGATATGAATGAGTATGATGGTTTGCTCACCTCCACGATGTAGGACCAGATGACCTGCTCGACATTGGGCTTGGGGATGAACCAGTGCAGGGCCTCCTCCTCGGTGAAGTCGGGCGCCATGTCGAACCGCCGGAGGTAGCGCTTCATGAGGGCCAACACGGCCGGGATGTCCTTGGGCGTCATCGCACGCAGGCCCCTCGTGGAGGTGCTATCCGGCAGCGCGTACTTGCGGATCTGGTACTGGGGCTTGCTGCCGGCGGGCAGGGGGCTGAAGCCGCACTCGTTGAGCTTCTGCCAGTTGATGGAGCGGTGGAAGTAGCGGCACGTGCTGACGGGCCGGGGCAGGACGATGCCGGCCGTGTAGAGGCCCTGCCAGACGCCCTCGGTGTTGCTGATGCGCGTCACCTCCTTGATGAGGACGGGGGCGAGGCGCTTGCCGCGCAGCTTCTTGTGGATGCACAGGAAGTTGACCTCGGAGCACATGATGTAGTTTTCGCGCACGCGCAGGCGGCAGGGGATGGCGGAGATGAAGGCGACGAGCTTGCGCGACTGCGAGGCGCGCACGCCGACGTGGTACTTGCGTTTCCAGCCGGGCGACATCATGGCCCTAGCGAGACGAGTCTGTTTAGCACGAGAGCATGAAAAGGGGGCCGCGATCAGGCGGGAAAGGGGAGAGCGTCGAGGGTCTTACCATCGCAGAATCTCGGGCGAGTAGTTGAAGCGGAACATGGCCTCGTCGTCCTCGACGTAGTGCCCGTTGAGCAGCTCGTACACCTCCTTGATCTCCTCGTCGCTGTTGAGGTCGACCGTCACCCACTCGAAGCCCGGGATGAGCGGCGCGGGCTCCTTGGGCACCTCGTCGACCGTCTGGATCTTGAGGGGCCCCTCCTCGGCCACCTTTTCGTTCTCGCCGAAGCGCGGGACGGGCTGCGTCTGCCAGAACTTGTACGCGCCCATGTCCTTGACGTTCTTGCCCGCGGCGGCCAGCCCCGTCATGATGTCCTGCAGGTTCATCTTCTTGAGCATCTCGGCGGCCTGCTCGGGGGACGGGTCCGCGCTGCCCGACGCCTGCGACAGCTCGTCGCGCAGGCTCGGGTTCAGCGCCAGCAGCTCCTTCATCTGCTGCGGCGTGAGCCCGCCGATGGCCTTTTTGATCTCGGACTCGTGGTCGGCGCTGGACTTGTGGCCCGTGAGCAGCTCCTTGGCCTTCTTGCGTTTCGACTTCTTCTTCTTGCTCGAGGAGGAGGCCGCGGCGGGTGCGCCTTCGCCCGTTGCGGTCGTGGTCGCGGGGTCATTGTCGTCGTCTTCGTCGGACTCGATCTCGGCCTGCTTGCCCTTGAGCTTGGCGTCGGTCTCGTCGACGACGGGCTCCACGGGCTTGGACTCCTCGGGAGGCATGATTGCGGCGGCGGCGGCGGCGGCGGCGGGCGTGGATGGTGCTGGAGGGGATGTTGCTGGCGCGGTCTGAGGTTATGGAGACGAAGAGGTGCCAAGGTAAGGTTGGTGGGATGGTGGGGTCAACGGGTCGTGTGCCTGGCGCTGCGGGGTCCGTTGAGCTGCTTCGAGACGCCAGGCCAGGCCGGACACGGCGGATACTTGAACGACAGCCCTGAATCTGACACGTACGCAACCTGTCGCAGCTGGCGGATTGACATGTGGTCACTGGAGTATACTGAATGAGTAATTATTGACTGTTCATCAGACCATGCAAGATTTCGGTCTTCTAGCTAAGGAATGCTCAATTCATCCAATCCTCTTGAGTCTTCATATCTAACAAATGTTAAAGCCAGCACCATCCGAGACTACGCGAATGTGAATGGACCATCTGCGTCTATGCACACATCTACTCTATTCGTAGGCGGTTCCGTGAAGATCAAATGATCTCATCACGGCAAGCGACACAGGTGCGAACCCATTGATAGGGTCGTGGCCTATATTGATCAGCAAACGTTACACAAGCCCGAGCTGAGAGACTCACCTCCAAACGGGAACAGTTCTTGTCGAATAATGATATCTGGCGCTGCCTTCCATGTCGTGACAAACGCGTCCTTGCCCTTGTGGACCGTCCGCTGCTCTTTCCACGCCGCAAACTCGGCGTCGTCCAAGCTGCCAGCAGTCTCGTTCGCGGCCGCGCGGAACAGCTTGTTGTCCTCAGTCCATGGGATGTCCCAATCGTTCTTGGCATGCACGAGGCTGAGGCGCAGCCTGGACTTGGTGTGCCGGACAATGTTGGTCAGCCGGTCCGCGGAATGCCACTTGTCCACAATGAAGCGGTCGAGGACCCGGACGAACCGCGGCCACGCCGCAAAGGGGCCTAGTAGGGGGATAATGCCGCCGATGCGGTAGCCGCTGAGCATAGAGGCCAGGTCGCCGAAGCCGGAGACGAGGACGATACCCGCAAACTCGACCCCCTTGAGCGCGAACCTCTCGGCAACGCCGCTGACCACCGCGGTTCCGAGACTGTGTCCGAGGAGGACGATGCGACTCGTCGAGATGCCTGCCACGTTGACGGCCCAATCGACGACTGTCGACGCATCGGTGATCAGCCCGTCCCCGCTAGGCACACCAGTGGAGTGGCCAAAGCCGCGATAGTCGATGGCAATCAGATGGTACGAGGATGTGTCAGTCAGCGAATGGTACGTGTCTGGCCTGACTGCCTGTGCGATGTGACCTGCATTCTGTCATCTGTGAGTGCGTGTTCTCAAGACATGCGTGGTGAGGGGGAGCAAAGAGCGAGAGGAGACGAACCCCATGGACTGTTGCCTGTCAGCATGGCCAGTCGTGGTACCTGCGATACGAGTTGCACTTACAGTAAAGAACCAGGCGGGCCTCAGGATCTCGCTTGAGAATCTTGAATGACTCTGTATCCTCAAACCGTGAAGGAGGCTGTGCCGGCTGGCTTGCCAAAGCTGCTTCATTCTTCAAGTACAGGGGCAGCGGCAAGACGTGCCAGGCATACAAGCTGACGCCGTCTGGGGTGTCCAGGCGAAATGGCGTGACCTGATTGCCTGTCGTGTGTACGATCCTCGACATCAGCTGCGGTTCAGACAGCAGGAGTAAATGAAGGAGACTTACTGGCGAAGCCCCATGCCTCGGGCTGGTCGACGTTGGACCAAAGGAGTGTGTTGATCTTGTGGGCGTAGAGAGCGCTGCGAGACGTCAAGTTACATGTTTACGCAGCCTCGAGGCAATGGCGCCACTCACTGTCTCTGGAAGAATGGCGTCACCAACAGGCCGAGAAACACGGTATAAAAGGCAAAGGGCGCTACGACGAGTGCGACGCCTGTCCACAGCAGTGGTTGCATGGGGACCGCCATGGCTGCAGCCGGCCGGAACCAATCGAGGCGTGGTGACGGTTGCTCAGCAAGGTAGGGAGACGGGACGAAGCGCGGTTCGCGCTCGACGAATACTGCCTTCACTGGTGGCTAGGTGCGGTTAGCGAGTCGAAGCGCCGCAACGGAGCATTCGTTGGTGGCACGCTCTAGGCAAATTTATTCATTCGAAGTGCAAATGGCGGGAGCCTGGCGCATGATGCATGATGGCGTCGAGGGATCTCAATGGATGTCAGGTCGTCCCAGGCGGACGTCTCGTGAGCGGCAGAAGGTCCTAGAGAGGCAGGGAAAGGGCCGCGGTGGACGGAATGCACGTGGAGCTCCTCCCTCTTTAGCTGCTTCAGGGGCCCAGCGCGATACGTTATAACTAACGCAATTACAGACTACGCGACCCCCGTCATGTCGACACGACCACCAATATTCGATCCGCGAGCATACGTCCGCATCATCGCGCGACAACAGTATTAGCCATGCACTGAGCTGTAGCCCTAGCTGCTATTCCGAATGAGAGGATCGGCTTTCTCACTCCCACGTCTCCATTTTACCACGTCTCCCAACTCTGTTAGAGACTTAGAGCTAAGGCGCCGCCAATCCCCCAAGCCAACGGAGCCTCGGCCTGCCAGCGGCGATGGTGACAGCCTTCTCAAGTCTCAACTGCCTCCGGGCTACGATGGCTCGAAATGCTGCTGTAGCGACCGAGCTGCGCAGCCCTCGAAGATCCAGTGTGAAAGTATGACTATATATTGGTCTCTGCAGGTAATGGAGGGCATTCGTAAACACAAATATGGGTGGGAAAATCGTTCCTGTCCTGGACTACAAAGTGTCGGTAGCTACCAAGGTTCTACCATGTGTTCTTCTAGTCGGCATCGGCGCTGTTCGTATCCTTCTTGATGCCCCAGAGTGCAGGAGTGTAGATGCCTCCATCGGTACCAGCCTCCTCGGGGTCCTTTCGCCAGATCTTCCTGTAGTCGTCATCGGCGGTGTTTGGGTCTCTCTTCTTGTTACCCCAGAGCCTAACCGTATAGATGCCGCCGTCCGTGCCAGCCTCCTCGGGGTCCTTCCGCCAAATCTTCTTGTAGTCAATGTCGGTGCCTGGGTCTCTCTTCTTGTTGCCCCAGAGCCTAACCGTGTAGATTCCGCCATCTGTGCTAGCCTCCTCGGGGTCCTTTCGCCAAATCTTCCTGTAGTCGTCATCGGCGGTGCTCGCGTCCCTCTTGCCTCCCCACTGCCGGACAGAGTAGATGCCTCCATCCGTGCCAGCCTCCTCGGGTTCCTTGCGCCACAGTTTCCTGTAGTCAACGTCGGCGCTGTTGCCGTCCGTCTTCCCGCTCAAGTTAGCCATGATGAAGCCGGCATCAGCGCTACTCTCTCCCGAAGGCAAACGTTCACCAGATGTGACGCTTATAGACAGAGTGTCTCCTAGGAGTAGAGCGGGGTGGGACAGGCTCCCGGTGTGGGATAACGTACCGACTCTGGCACGGGGGCCGCAACTGCAAAGCCGGCGATGGCTGCCAAGGTAAAGATGGAAGCCTTCATTGTGAATGGTTTGACAACTTGAGACTGGGGAATCAGGGAGGGGAAGTTCTGTCTGGTGAGTGTCTGGGGAACAGAGGGCTATTGAGGGGAACAGCATCTCTTATATACACGCGCCGGCCTCACCCTCAGCTAGATCATGCAAACACATGAGTGACAACCTACTGGCCATGGCTGCGAAGGTCTGGTACCCACAGGAGTGGACACGAATGTACAGCTGTTTGGACCAAACGGATTCTCACACTGTCGACGTTCGACGTGGTGTCAACGCCAACTTTTGACGACGCCGCATCGGGCTCAAACCGGGATATCCGCAGAGATGCCCAGCACTTGTTCTCTCGATAAGTTCCACGGTTGCATGGCTGGTCAGACGTTATTGCATGACTGCCTTTTGCGGGCATTGCCGATGAGACACATCAGGAACTTCTGAATCAACGGAAGCTTCGCACGCCATGCGGCGATACGGGCTGTGCCTTCTCACCTTCCTCTTTCGCCTTGCCGCTGCCGTGCGGCCAAGCGTCAATGAGGTCAACTCTCCCCGCGATGCAGTCAGCGCGGCCTGCATGCGGTGGCGCTAAACACGTTGAGGCGCGGGACTGCAAAGCCTGAAGGAATACACGGTGGTGCAACTAATCGTGCATTTGGTGATTAGTTTGGGTTGGCGGTTACTAAACAAAATTGCCCCGTGTCGAGCTTTGTTTTGCCCCCTTCTGTCCAACCACTCTTGTTTCCTCGATCGTTCCCCCAACTTCTACTCTAAATCTCCTCGATATCTCTGGCCTTTTGGAGCGTCGGTACCTGTTGCTGCACGGCGAACATAGCATGGAGTACAACAAAGAAAGCGACGAGGGTGAACGGTGGCGCGAAGATGCAAACCTGCTCTCGTTGGGGCATCAGGAGCGACGATTCAGCCCGAAAAGATTGTTGCCGACATCTCTAAGCTGGACATCTTTCTCTTGGGCCCTCAACATCATACTGGCAATCATCAGCGTCTACCTTTGGTGGCGTGCACGACATCAGCCTTGCCCATACATGTGGGACAGCAGCAGCGAGCCTGGTGCATACTGTGAGCAAACTCTTGACCATGCAGTCCGTTGATGCAGCCAACGCTGATACATCATGCAGCACCCGCCGATGAGGCCGTTGAATACGCGCCTAAGCTCTTTCACAATCGCTTCGACGGCGACATCTCTCCGTACCAAGGTTGGCCGACGGACGAGTCGGACGCCCTATGGGTTGACTTATACGACAGTGAGTACACGTCTGATCACAGAAGCGCTTGATGTCCTGACAAAAATTGATTCAAATCAGAGGGTTCCAGCGTGCGAATTGGTAAAGAATCGCATGATCGACTCCTGAACAAGACGGCACAGATCCCGTTGGTCGGACACGAGCAAGATCACTTTTTGGGAATAGATGTATTCCACCAGCTCCATTGCTTGGTACGTGCTGCAGATCCTCTAGTCAAGTCCTTCTTCTTATACACCGCAGAATGTGATCCGAAAGGCATTTTATCCGCGCCGCTATAACGTCTCTATGGTGAACTCGGATGGAACCATAGACTTCCTCGAATGGATGCATGTTGGTAAGGAACTAACATGCCAACACATTGCGCTTTCGCAGGTCTACTAACACCGCAATTGCACAACAGATCATTGCATCGAGTCCCTCCGACAGTCCGTAATGTGTCACTCCGACACCAGCACCGTCACGTTCCGTTGGTCGGACACGTCCCAGTCTCTGAAGCCGCGACTGGACAGTGTGCACATGTGCCGCAACTTCACAAAGATTAGAGAATGGGCCCTCGAGCGGCACATCGACGTTGGCAACAAGCGGGCGCATGTGGAGAACGGGCAGGTAGTCGACTACAGCTCGACTGCGCCCGATCTGTATAAGTTGGCGGATGAAATGATTCCCCATGATTGGAATAAGACGATAGAAGATATGTGACAGGCGTTTGTGCCTGCAGGCGCTTCTAGTCTAGCATTGCAGATGCGTTGGTAGAGTGCAAGAGACCAGACGGTTAGCAGCGGTATGCTTGTGTGAGCTCTCGATCGTATAACGTGGCGCTCACGCTGCATAGTCCTGGCGTGTTACGTGATCGCTCATGAAGTCTTGACCACTTGAAGCAGTTCATTGCAGCACCGCAGATGGACATGTTCCGCTCATGCAGCGGAGTCTCGCTGCATGTGGCGGGCTCGCATAGGCGCCCGGCCAGTGCCATTTACAGTAAGAGCCGCACTCGGCGATGGTGACACACTGCCCAGCGCGTTCGTGCTTGGAGCCTGCAGAGTACAGCGCGAGGCCAGACGGCACAGCGAGATGCACAGACAGCTGAATGGCCGGCTCGAACCGCTTTTGCACGCGTGTAGCTTGATTGTTGGCCTTCCGTTCTTGGCCATGTCTTGTCATTGCGCGATACATTGCTCGTCCGGGATGAAGGTACACAGTGCCTGCTTGCCTCGAGAACCTATGGGTCAAAAGAAGGAGAAAGTGCTCTCTTGGGGGCGGCGCGAGACGTATTTAAGGCAGTCGGCTTGACGCACAGCTTCTCTACATGCTGTATCAGTATTCGCGTTTCACCTTGTGGATTGACTATAGATAAATAGGCCAAGTCCGCAGCACATGCAGCGACCCGTGTCCTCGCGGACTTGGAGGCATCTCCGCTCCGCAAAAGCCCTGCGAGATGAAAGAACGCGTCATGGGTCTTTTGAGCTGTATAAATAGGTCGAGACACTGAGGTCCCCCTCTGTAACTGGAGTGTTGTTGCATTACGGTGTATACCGCGATTCCCCAACATGACATCTAGCACGCGAAAGACCGTTCTCATCACTGGTTGTAGCGCCGGAGGCATCGGCTCCGCGCTGGCGCAAGCCTTCCACGATCAGGGTTGCCGCGTCTTTGCCACCGCGCGATCATTGTCAAAGGTTGCGCACCTAAGAGACCTGGGCATTAGCGTGCTGCAGCTGGATGTAGAAAATGCTGCGTCGATTGATAGTGCGGCCAGCCAAGTGGGTGCCGCTACCGGCGGGACGCTGGACATTCTGGTGAACAACGCGGGCCTCGGTTCGTATCTATCTCGCCAATTTGCTGCGGCAGCTATCCTTTGAGCTGATATGGTCTTACTGGTCGATGACTGACCCTTGAATTGACAGGCCAAGCCGGTCCCATCGTAGACTCAGACCTAGCCTACTCTCGCCAGATGTTCGAGGTCAACTTCTTCGGACGCGTCGCCACCACACAGGCATTCGCACCGCTCCTTGTCAAGGCCAAAGGCACCGTGCTCAACATTGGGAGCATCGCTGGCGTATGCCCACAGCCGTGGAAGGGAATGTACAATGCTAGCTGCGCCGCCGTGCACCAGTGGAGCGACACCTTGAGGATCGAGTTGGAGCCCTTTGGGGTGCGAGTTGTGCTCGTTAGTGGACCTATTTCTCTTGCACGCTGACCGAGTTCCATGTATGGCTAATAATGAACTGTCGTCGACATCTCAGGTCATCACCGGAGCGGTGCACACAAACTTCATCACGAACCAGCCCGGCACCGAAGTGGCGCCTGGATCCATCTACGCCCCGGCGAAGGAGTCGATAGAGAACGTCATGAATGGCAAAGCGGTAGCCAAGAACTTTGTCGACGCGGACGTCTACGCACGGGAGGTGGTTGCGAATGTGTTGCACAAGCGGCCGGTGAAGCGGCAGTGGGCTGGAGGCGTGGCGAGGCTGATATGGGCCGTTTCGGCGATGCTGTGGGCAACAGCGTGGGTGAGTTGACGACCGTAGTGAGCACTTGAGGGGGACAGTGTCATGCTAACACGTCTTTTTAGGACTTTCTGCTAGCGGAACAGTTTGCGATCAACGATCTTAGGAGGAGTTTGGCGTGAAGAATGTAATGGCAGATAACCTGGAGCTTGGTGTTGAGCGCAGGAGCCATGCGCTCGTAGCCGCCGCGGACTTGCCCTGGGCCTTTAGGTGCAACAGGGGGCAAAGTACCAATACTCCAGGGCCCGCCCGTGACCACATTTTCGCGATGGGCGCCTCATTGCCGCACGGGTGGCTGGCGGCCAGCCCCACCCCCGGCGAGGTACCGGCTGACTAACACAAGAGCCGCGTGCCAACCTCCGTCGACGTCGACGCAAGCTCGGCGAACATCTTCCTCGTAAAATCGCATCGTAAAACGCGTCCTGCGTCCAGCGACTGGCCACTGGCAGTATTGTTTCCGGAAGGACAGGCTGTCGTGCTGTGGCTGGAAGCCCAGCCTTGGGACCACTGAGCCAAGCACGGTTCATGCAGCGTCGACTGTGATCTTACCTGAGCTCCCCAAGCACGGGTACGGAGTACAGGGTACTTCGAGACTCCGCCTCCGGCCCCAGGCCAATCACGCGCCGCATCCTCGCCGGCCTCGACCTTGCTTGACTTGACCTCTGCACCTCCAGTCATTTATCAGCTTCCACTTCCCGCCATCCAATTCACCAACATCACCACCCACCCCATTCACTCTTTCTTGCCTTCGTTCAAGCTTCTTGCTCCGCGTGCGGTGCGTTGCCCGCCGTCGCCGCCTTCAACCGCCGCCGCGCTCCGCATGGCGCCCTTATGATGATTTGCCCAGCTTCAACACCAGCTTGAGTCGACCCGTCTCGCGTGCCACACCATCGCCCCCCGGCCTGCCTGTCGCGGCCCTCGCGCGTCGCCATGGAGAGGAAGAGGAAGCTGCCACCGCGGGCTGCCGCCCGGCTCGAGCAGGCAGCCAAGAGGCGGCAGTCGACACCTCGCGAACCATCATCGACACCTGCGCCGCCCCCGGAGCCCGTTCGAGAGCCGACACCACCGCCTCCTCCGCCGCCGCCGTTGCCCACGTCCATTCAAGTCGGCCAGCCGCTTCCCACGGTCGACGATCCACAGCCCCTGGACTTGTCTTCCAAGGAATTCCAGTCTCTGTCGGAGAGGTAAGCAGGCTCGCACGTCCTCGTGTCTGCGGCCCAAAATCTGACATGATCTAGCGGCGTCCTCACCGAGTCCCTGTCCCGCTCGCGTCACAAATGGATCAACGAGGGTCTTTTCGAAAAATACTGGACCAAGCCCTACAAGCGAAAAGGCGTCCTGCATCAGGACCCTAACAACCCGCCAAAGGACAGCATGACCAAGGTCGGCACCGTCACGATTACTATCGAGCCGCATATCGTCGAAGCGACCATGTTCGCTGTCAAGGCATCGAAGCTGCCACCACAGGATCCGCCGCCGTCTTCGGCGCAGAAGCAATCCCCATCGCCGGCGCCGGCGCCGAAGTCACAGCCGCAGAAACAGCAAAAGCAGCCAGCGCTAGCACGGCCTGTCCTCCAGTATGGTCCTCCCAACGGGTCGATGCCCCCTCCGCCGACCCCGACTCCCGCGGCAGCTTCGCCGGCGCCCATGCCCGTGCCCGCCCCAACCAAGCCTGTTGCGTCTCCTAGCCCGGCGCCGCAGCGTGCTTTGCAATCGCCATCACCAACTCCGCAGGCTCAGCCCCCTCCTCAAGTCGCGGCTCCGAGGCCCACTCCTCCTCAGCCTGCCGCTCAACGACCTGTCCTCTCGCCGAGCCCGGGTGCTCCGCCTCGACCGTCACCTGCGCCATCACCAGTGCCGCCGACGGCGATCCCGCACAATCCCGGCACCCGGCCTCCCTCAAACCCTCCACCGAGACCGGCGGTGGCTCCTCCGCCCGCCGCTCCCCACCTGGCGCAACCTGGGAATCGTCCTCCCGGGTCTCTTGCGCCCGCAGCTCCGCCCCCAGGCGCCGCTGGTGCGAAGCCAGCGCCAGTCAAACCGGCTGCCAATGATCCAGTCATCGCCCTTCTCGCCCAGAAGGCGTCTGGGGACCCCGAGCTACGCGATCTAATGAAACGCGTGGCCGTGGGGCAGGCCAAAGAAGGGGAGCTGGCCAAGTTCCAGAAGATAATTGATCAGCTGAATGCAGAATACAAGTCCAGGGGAGGCCAGCAGGGGCCGTCCGCCGATAGACTGCTCGTTGACGGACGCACCGTCAAGTATTTTGCGGATGAGGTTCGAACGATACTAGATATTGTTCTCGCATCAAACCCGAACCAAAAATCCAGCGAACTACGGCCACCGCCGCGGAGCGACCCTCTCGTCGTTTTGCTTGTGAAGACGGCTCTGGAAGACCAAAGGACCAAAGACATGATCCGCCGCATCGCGGAAGGCCGTCCTGGTTTCACGGATGCGCAGGATCTCAAAGAAATACTAGATCGACTACATCGCGACGCAAAGACTGTCCCCAAAGCACCTCCGCCGACTCCGCCTCAGCCAAGACAGCCAACACCAAACGGGGTGCCCAATGGTCACGCAAAGCCGCCAACGCCTTCTGCCGTACCGCAAGCGAACCCACAGGCGTTGCGCTCGAAAGGACCGCCACCCGCTGCCCGGCCAGATATATCAGCCGTTGTGTTCGATTTCGGCACTGGGGACCGGTATCTGTTTCCCAAGTTTAGCATACTAGAGTTTCTGCCCTCTCCGTCTGGCCAGCAGGTTGTAGCCTCGTTCCTGATTGTCCGCAAGGGCAGCGTTTCGGATTATGGCGGGGACCCGGCCTTGGACTACTATCAGCCCGTCACCATTCGTCTTCAGACAAGCTCTGGCCGGCACTTGGAAAACCTGGCGCGGGTCGTGGCCCCGCAGGATGAAGTGCGCCGTTACATGGATGATGTCATGGACAACATGACGCGCGCAGAGTACGTGTTGCTGGCTATGCGACTGCCACGAGTTGAGCAGGACGGCGACGTCGACGGCCCCGTGGCTGTCGACGAGCCCAGAACGGGGGTGTCCACGCCAAAATCGGAGCCAGAGACGGAGCCAGCGCGGCCAACCAAACTGGGAGTGCTATGGACTACGAATGCGAACAAGCCACTGGACTCGAGCGGCACAATCAAATTCAGAGACCCGGAGCAAGAGGCCCAGGCAAAGTACGAGCGCCTGATTCGGTCTGTCGCCGCCAAGGAGACGGAGCCTCTGTGAGGGTATAGGAGCAAGCGAGTATGGCGTATCGAGGTGCAGCGAGTACAAATTTTGGGGTCTTGGGTGTGCTTCTTTATCATGGCTCAACTGGGGCTCCATGGGCGATGGAAATATTGATTTTTGGAATACTGGGCGCATTGGGAGTATCGAGATATCTGGAACACGGTCAGACGATTGTACAGTGTCATATTAGGCGCGCGACTGGCATAATGAAGACTAAGAGCTACGGCTGCCATTACTAAAGCGTCACGGCTTGCCTCACTTTGGGCTGGATACCTGAACTTGCTGCGCAAGGTTCAATCTTATTGCTTAGGGTCGTAGCGCCGCCAAACACAAGCAAGATTTGCTTGACAATAAGCTCCGCGCATCGTGAAACCTTCAGGTCGTCATGACTATCTTAAAACGGCACTTCTGTCGTTCTTCGTCGCTCTTGTGCTGTTCTGAACCTCATCATCGCCGCTCACTCTTTCCTTTCCCTCATTCCTATAAAGTTAGTATCCCGACGCCGTCGCTTCACAAGAATCTCCAACAGCCAAGCATTAGTTATATGTATCATCGACAGGGTTTCGCAAAGATGAAGTCCTCTCTTGTCGCCCTGCTGGCCGCAGCGGCCACCGCCCAGGCCGCCTTCGTGCCTCCATGGATTTACCGATCAACCCGCCCAAAACCTACCACCGAGGCTGTGGTCCCTATTTCCAAGACAATCGTCGAAGGGGTTCCGCATTTAGCCACGGCGGCTGACTGCCCTGCTGCGCCGCCTACTACCACGACCGCAGGTGGGGGATCGACGACGACGACTCCTCCTCCCGTGGCGAGTCTGAGCCGTACCCGCCCTCCTTTGTCCTGGAAGCCCCGGTCCAGCGCGCTTGGCTATCCTATCTATTCAAAGCACTTTGGGATGCTGCCTGGGGCGCCTGAGCCATCGCAGGGCGGCGTACCTGCGGTTGCGGATGCGGATGCGGATGTGGAGGGGCGATAGGCGTGAAAGGCTGGTTCGTTGAACTGCTCGGCTGGTTTGCGTCTTTTGAATGGACAAACAACGAGGAATTTAGGCATGACAGAGTGTGACGAGATTGCGTGTTGTTAGTGGCACTTGCAACCTGGAACACCGTGCGGAATGCACACATTTTGACTTTACAAAACTACTCCAAGGTGGCAACCGCCATTAGCATGGCTTTCAAGAGAAAGGGGGGAAAGGGGACGCGGGTGGAAGAATTAAGTGTCTCTTTTGGTTGCTCAGTCTGAGGCCCTTCGAGGCCTTTGTAGAAGTAATGGAAACTCATGAAGTCGTTTACTCACGGGCAAGGGGCGGAACATCTTCCCCAGTCCACCTCGACGCACACTAGTCTCGGAGCATGGAACAATCTTCACCATGATATACGTCGTACCTCCCCTGCGTCGAACACCCCTGAAACCATGCCCAGCTGAGACGTGCCAGTACATTGGACCGACCCCTTTCAAGACAACCACTCGTTCACCGTCACCGTTGCTGGCTTGTACGTTTCTTCGCCTCTACCAAGACTGAACGTGAGCTCGGCCGAGTTTAGAGTCATGTACACGTCAAACTCGACCTCATAGTAGTGGCGACCGTTTCTGACCTCGTACGGCAATGAATCGATTGTGTTAAGGTCGATGGTGAGAATGGCAAGGGGCTTTGCAAGAGCTTAAGAAGAGTCAGTGTACGTCATGCCGGGGGCTATTATAGGAAGTTCGTACATGGCACAGGGTGTTCCTTGGTGTGCGGGCGCGACGGGGGGATATCTTCCTTGGAAGAGTATATCTTGCAAGTTATCACAGGGCGCGGTTTGTCTTCCTTGACGTTCCCTTTGAACTCATATCCGAACTTCTTCGCCTCACCGTTTCGTATCTCTTCGCCCTTTTCGCTGGGTTAACATTACCCAACGTAATGCAGGGCGGGACTAATGTTGCGACCGGCCACTGGCAGGAGGCGGCACCCTTACCTTTTTGACGAACCACTCCATCACCTCGATTTCACAGGGCTCATTGGTCCTAGACGTTGTCAGAATCGTCCATGTTTCGTTGTGGCATGCATACCATTGATTCCGTCCATTTCTGCGAGCTGGAGTGGTGGAATTTTCCGTCTGATAGACGCGTGTCCCGTAGTGGCGAGGTGCCTGTCTAGCCGTGACCCTCGTGGGCTTGTTGCGAGCATAGATCCTCCCCGCTGTCCTCGGCGTCTGGCCTTCACCATGCTCGGTTGGTTTCACGGCTGCATATTCTGAAGTGCCACCTACGCCGGATAGACCGGCCATCAAAGCGCCCCTCACAATGGCTGTGCGGCTGTAGTCTCGTAAATAGGCCGCACACGTCTGTCGGGGGCAATCACGAAACTTACCTGTTCTCGATCTTGCGGACCTTGATATCCTCACCGACCTCTTGCTCAAGACGGCGTTTCAGATAAGCGTTCTGCCCGAAACCTCCAGCCAACAAAACCTCCTTAACACCGCCCGTAGTGGCGACTGTGTTTCTGATCTGGTCGCTCACGAGGCTACAAATCTTGGAAATCACAAGGTCAAACACTTTGACCCGAATGTCGTCCGCGGGGATCACGAGCTCTATGCCCTCGCCGGAAGGCGAACGGCTGGGGAATGGCGTCGTGAGGTAAAAGGCGTCGTTCTCATTGCCCGTGAATTGCGGCTTGATGGTGCTCTCGAACTCGGCTATCGCCGACCACAAAAGTCGCATGCCATTTCTGCTGGTCCAGTCTATGTGCCTCAACTCTTTTTTCTTGGTCAAGTAGTCCTCGAAGATTCTGTTGAGGAAGCTGCTTCCGTACAATTCGCCGGATATTGTTGACACGCGCATGAGGCTGATGAAGCCGTCCATGGATGTGATTGTGTAGGAGGATAGATCAACAGTACTGCCCACGTGGTTAGTGTGCTTCATACGGACTTGGGACAGCAGCAAGTACACACCCTCCGCCCGCATCACAGATGACAAAGGTGTCGCCTTTCTCTAGGCCAATCTCACGCATCGACGATAACGCGTATATGCCAGCTGCCTCAGGCTCAGCTACCATTTGGATTTGCTCTTTCCGCCGCTGGTCACCCAAGAACGCTTCCGCGGCACACTTGCGCATTGTTTCCTGCGCACCATGGCTCCACATGGCAGGAACAGTGATGATGTACTCCCGAGGCAAATCCTGGATCCCGTCCATGATGGAGGCGAATAGTCGATCAACGGCTTGTTTGAGTGCAGAAAGATATGTGATCACAAGTTCCTCGCATTGCTCCTGAGAAACTGGAGGCAAGGCGACTTTGCTCGGGAACCTTCTCAGGAGCTCGGAGCTGACTGCCCGTGAATGTTCGAGTTCCGGGCAGAGGCCTAGCTTGAACCATTCGTGCATCTTTTCTCCCGAGCGGGTTTTACTGACGGCATCGAAACCCCAGTATGATGTGCCAGTCGTGCCACCATATTTGTACCTCAGAACCCTGACGAGTTTCAGTTCAGGTGCTGCTAACAGTGAAGGCTGATGAACTATCAACTTACGTCGGCACCCTTTCAGCTATGAGTCCTTCGCCCCATTCAGTGACTATGCTTTCATTCTGAACCTGATCACTGACCATTAGCAGGTTGCCCAGATGGCTGTTTCCTTCGTTAGGGCACATGCATACCTCTTCTTCGTTGGCGAACGTGTAGGCAACGCCTGAAAACGTGGTGCCTATGAGGTGTAAGTACATATGTAGACGGCGAGGTACTGGCCAATCTCAAATGACTTGCTCACCGAAGTCTACCGCTACAAGGATCCGAGAATGCCTCTGAACTGGCGCAACGCCAGCACTGGCGGCGACTGCACCCCTCGCCATGATAACATATACAATGATGGCAAGAGACGCTTGAAAATGACACTCAATCTGAGGCGACAACGATGGCCACGAAGATCGAGAAACGCGGCCTCGTCCTCTTCACCAGGACTTTTACATTGAACCAGTCGATCCGAGTGAGGCTCGGCTGGTGCTGCGGCTGAGTGTCACTCAAAGAAGGCGACCTATCAGGCAAAATTCGTCAGCTGTGTATCACATTGCTGGGGGCCATGCATGGAGCGGAACAAGGCAACAGCTCTCGACCGGTGAGCAGGGCGGCGGCGCAAAATCGACGCAGGCCTCCCACCCTCCCAGAGTTCTCCCGGTCACTCAGCAGGACTTGACCCCAACTGGCTCTTGACACATCATCTGCAGGGAATGCCAGTTGCGGTTACACTACATTCCGCCACCCCAGAAGACAGAGAGGCGGTGGCGTTGTGTTCGTCCACGACTCGTTCGCCCCCGCCCAGGTCGGTGTCGGGCAGGAAGTTTCTGCATTCCCTGAACTTGGCGGCCCGAGCCCGGCACAGGTTGTGCTCGGTCACTCCGTAAGTGGCAACGAGGAAAAACAGAATACTTGCTTCGTGTCCCTCGGTGCCATCTGATCTTGCACCATCTCAGCAGCACCTATTCTTGGCAGCAATGGAGCCCCCGAAGCACTGGCCAGACGATGCAGTCAGACAGCTACATCAGCTCGAGCGGAAAAACGGCGAGCTCCTCGCTCGATTGATGAAAGTTCACGGCGAAACGGACCAGATAACAGATGTTGGGATACAGGAGAGCTTTTCAAAACTTCGGGACGCTATCTTCAGCTGGATACAAGCTGTTCATCATCACCTCAGAGACGACCAGCGAGGCTGGCACTTCAGCAGAGATGTCCTTCTCCGTCAAGTCCGGCGAAACGCGACACCGGGAGAACAGAACTGGATGGGATGGCTGGCGGAATACAACAGCACGACATGCATCCTGGTCATTCTGTCCCTGGCCATCTGGCATCGCTTAGACGAGGATATTTTCAGGAGCGACGAGCACGACAAAGACCAGACGTGGTTCCCAATTGGCATACCCGGCCAGACTCAAGTCGTATTTAAGAAGATATTTAAGAGCATCAAGGCGACCGCAGATGGAGAGAGTATGCCAATGTTTTCCTTAGCCACCATGAGCCTGTTGACTGACCATGCGACGCACAACCCAGTGGCGGCAAACAGATGGAAATCGACGACACTGAGTGCTTTCGTCAGAACCAACACTGCCCGACGGGAGAAACGTGAACAAACAATAAAAGCGGTCCACGAACTGTCGCACCATCTGCGGCAAATCATGCACTTGGAAATAAGGGGCGGGAGGGATCCGTTGGCAGACTTCCTGCCAAGGCTTCAAAAAAACGTGGTGGAGTGTGCGGCCGATTTATATCAACGAATCTCTTGCTCTCGGTATCAGTATTCTCTCGAGGTGCCAAAGTTTCAGCGCGGACAAAACCTCAGTGAAGCTGACATGTCAAAGTGGGACCTGAAAAACGTCAAAGACTGGATTGATGTGACCAGCGAGGACGACGTGAAGGGGGTGTTCCGCTGCCTCTTCCCAGGCATTCGTCGTCGATCCGCCGGTAGTGCAGGTGATCTTTCAGTCGTCAAACCTCTTGTTTTGGTTTACGACGACTCGGTCCCAGACCCGCCGTTTGACTCCTCGGAGGAATCCGACAGTAGCGACTCTGGATCTGAAGACAGCACTTCCGATCTCAATCCCAGCAAATCAGATACAAGCGAAGGTGACGTCAGTTCCCACACCAGCTCGCCCCGAAGTCGCTGTGAGCCCGAGGCTGCGACGGAATATGCAGAGCCCTGCTCCCCGGGCCATCGAAGCCCTAAACTGCTTGAACAGTGCCAACATGATTCTGGTAAGCTATTTACTTGTGGTCCCCGAAGCCCAGAGATCAATCGTTGACGAGACAGTCTCGAATGGCCCAGCCGCATCGAAACCGAGACAACAGAAGGGAGGAAGAAAAAGCGAAGGTAGTTTTTCTCGACACGCAGGCTATTTTGGACTCAAGAAGCACCCCAAGCTCAGCCCGAGAACCCAGGGGGCCAGATTAGGGTGGACGCGAAGGCGCAAGTCATCGAAGGACTCGGAATCTGAACGGCAGAGGCCCACTGCTTCGCCCGCCCTACCTTCCCCAACGTCAGGTAGATCCCTTGTCCAACGAAACGAAGAGTGGCCCCTCTCCGGTGACGGTTCGTCGCGAAGAGCCCGCGAAATGACACCACTGAACGGAGCCCACCTACAACACCCACAAGACCAAATGTCACAAGACACACACAACGGTATTAGATGGGCACCGAATCCGTATAGGGCGCCGCAAGGCACAGGGGGGAACATCCAAGCTCGACCCAGAGAACGGGCAGCGTCATTATCAAGCAACGGCCTGATGGATCCAGTCTCTGGCGAGTACTTCCCATCACACCAACATGGGGGATCAAGGGACGCAGAGGGGGGACAGAGGAGGAGCTCAACATTTCCTGGGCATGAACGGTCCGAGAAATACTGTTGAGTCTATCATGAAGGAATCTATCGCATTCTGTTCTAGAATGAGGAGGAGTTATCGGACTTCGGCTATCACATCTCCAGGCTCTCACGAGAACGCAAGACGGTACAATTGACGGTAATGACGTACATGATAGCTTCTTCTCAGCAGGTCTGCTTTGTGCCTTTGTCAACTCCGTCGCCATGCCCCCATGAGCCAAGTGTGAGCTTGCTCACACAGGAAAATGCCATGACAGGATTATTTCAGTACTCGTTGTGTGGGCAACGCCTCTTCCAGGGGCTTTAAGTGCCTCTCCTGCCCATCATACCTTTTGTACAATCTACCCTTCCTTTCTGAGTGGAGGGGGAATGCCTTGTCCACGACCCCTTCTGTATATCCGATCCGTCCCATCTCCGCTTTCAGGATGGACCGGGGGCGGCCTTATCGGGGGCGGTACAACATCAATGTCTGGGCTGGTGGACCTTGAGCTTGTCACCGCAGTTGGGGTTCTCGAATGCACATGTGTTCGATATGGAGCGATGCAGCAACACCAGAACAGCGCTGAGATCAGCAGCACACCCAGGAGAACGCCGACCACAATCAACGCGGTCACTGCCGTGTCCCTTCCTTGTCGTGGGCTGGCCGCACTGCCCCCGCTAGCGGTGGTCTCCTGGGGTGCTATCGAGGTCGCAGTGAAGGGGCTCAGGGGCTCGTTCGTCTTCGTGCCCAGGAGAATGGTGGTGTACCTCGTGCTTCCGTCCCGGGTGATTGTGAGAGTGACGTAGTAAAGAATGTCTCCGCGAGGGACCCTCATTGTGACTCTACGGGGAGTTGTAAGGCGCAAGCCCCGCTCGACTCGCTTCACCCGTTGCTGTTACAGTAGGTGTCACAGGGTAGTGGAATTGGTAGCATGGTATAGAGTACAAGCAAGGGTTTGGATTGAAGATGAAGATGCCGCTGGTGGGTGAACGCAATGATCCTCTCCCGTGCCCGTGCCTCGACGGTGCTTGCAAAGCATTATAAGCGCGGCTGAGCAGTCCAGGTGCATTGTTCCCGTACGTGAGGGTGTAAAGCGATGACTGCTGCCTTGGAAGATCTTTGCCTGCACAGCGCTCGTCTGCATGAAAGTGCACCGCGAACGGGAGGGCGTAGTTCGGTATTGGCCCCCAATATAGGACTGCTGCATGAGCCACGCAGCTGCATGTCGCAGTTCGGTATGGCTTTTGCGTTGGTGCATGTATGGTCAGCATTTGCTCGCCCTGTTCGGCAACCAACGCTGGAGCTAGTTCAGCTTGGCAGCGGTGCGACCCGTTGCAGAAATCGGTCCCGTCACCGTTACGTTTTTATGTTTCCATTCGGAGGGCGGCTTTCTTTTTACAGTTGTGAGAGCAGAGTGACGCGTAATTGTCCAAGGGTCGGACGCTGTGTTTGCAGATGCCGAGGGTGTCCGACAACTGAATGGAGTCACCGAGTCCCTGATGAAGACTAGGAGGGCGACACGACAAGTACCGATAGAGCGGGGGACAAGTTTCTAACAGTGCTCCAGGACACAGCATGGAAGGCAGCCGGCCACATCGTAGTTTAAGCCGCACACCGGACAGTCACTCGGGGTGCCGCGTCTACGGCAACATGAAGGGTTCGGATGTTGGCAACTCGCAAAAAGTGTGAATTGATGCAGGCAGCTGGATCGAGTAACGAGTGACCAGGTGTTGACGTAGGTTGTCTTCGCTGCACACGCTGTCGCGGCCGCCCGCAGGCACTCATGTTCATGTTTCAACGAAACCAGACAATGCATCCGCAGGCTGGACTCGCCGCAAAAGGCTGCTCGCTGAAATTATTTCGCATTAGGCCACTCTTGCTGGCGCCGGCGATGTTATGCTTCACCTGACAGATCGTGACGGCTTCAGGAGTTGGGGATCACTGGGTCCTGGCTTGGCATGGCCAGCTGACTCTATATCTCGCTGAATACAGAATGCACCCTCAAGCGTCAAGATCTTCTACAGCTCCTGTTGGCTTCCGTTCTTATGCGCTGGTCGCTGACTGACGACCGTGGCAGCTACTCTAATTAAGCGGCATCGTGAACCAAAGACACGTAAGTGAACTTGACCTTATGAGTCGTTTGAGTAATTCCGACGTTCTCATGCAAGCAGAATGCTACGCTGTCGCTCTGGATGACTGTTCCTAAGCAACCCTAGATCGGGATGTGCTTCCGCCGCTTCTGGACGCGACGCCTGAGGACTTCCGGGCCGGCCTGGATGCCCGGAGATTCACAAGTGTTGACCCAGTCAAGGCGTACATTGCGCACATGGAAGAGGTCGCCGTGACCGAGATTGATCCAGATTCGCTCTCAGTTGCGCCTATGCTGGATCCAATCCGGCGCGGGGCTGATAATGCCTTGTCTCTGGAGGCCTTACACGGCATTCCCGTCCTCCTCAACGGCAATATGGCCACAGACGACGGCATGAACACGACGGCCGACTCATCTGCGCTCCTCGGCGCGCAGCCCAAGCGGGACACTACCGTTGCTGCCAAGTTGCGCAAGCCCTTGCCATGCTCGGGACGACCAATATGTCACAGTGGGCGGACTGGAGGAGTCGCACCAACGCCCTGCAGCTGGTCTCTCTGCGGGGGCCAGACGGTCGGAGCATACCATCCAGGCCAAGATCCGTCCCGGTTGTCGTCGGGAAGTACGGTCACATCCCATAGCACGAATCATAAAGGGCGCCACGTACCTTCTGTCAGCCGTTATTGGACGTGATTCCCACGTCAACTACGCCAGGATAATTCCGTTTGAGGATGAGAAGAAGCCCGATTATGTGGCGGCATGTAAGGAGCCTGGACTCCACAGGAAGGACTGGGAGTGGTCTGGGAGCTGGTGTGCGAAGACAACATAGACGAGACGGCAATCCCTGCACTCGGCATATTCAACTCGACGCTCCTTCTGGGTTCGGCCGGTGCAATCATCATCGACGATGTTCGGGTGCCTGGGGTTGAGGCTCTTCTCAGGACCAAGCCCACGAGAGTCAAGGTTGGATGCGGCCTTGTCGTAATCTGCCAGCTTACCTCGGCAATCTCGAGACGAGTTTCAACAACATCACATCGCTTGTCGCGCTTCGAGACATTGCGCGCAGCCATCCGCTCGAGAGGTATCGCGTGTACGAGACGGAATACTGAGACAAGCTGCTGAAGTGCGACGCGGACCCCACGTCGCCGGATTGCATACACAACTGCACGGCCATGCGACACTACGTGGGTGAGCTGGACCTAACGAGAGCACTGCGCAACCACTCGCTCGACGCCATCGCCATGCCGGCGTCGTACTCTTACCTGCTCAAGCCCGTGGATGGGCACGCCTGTCGTGACGTTCCCATAGGGCGTCACCCGACGACACGCCGGTGCGGCAATCCGGGGACGGCACAAGCCCGAACGTGCCCTATGGACCAGAATTTGCAGGCGACAAGTTCAGCGAGACGAAGGCGTTTGCGATGGCGTATGCCTGTGAGCAACGGACGAGGGTTCGCGGCTCTATTGAGCCATACGTGCGGCCGACGACGGAGCTGACAGAGGTGGTTCGACGGTGATGAGAAGGGCCGGGGTAAAAGTGTCGTTAATACTGGACACACATGGGATCCCGGGATGATTGACACCTGCAATTTACGCATCGGCAGATTGAAGAGTATTGTGGCCAAGCTGCATGAAGTTGCATGGAAGTGGCAGGTTTGAGGTGTCGGCGTGTCACTGTTATTAGCGGGCGGCCAGGAGTGGCAGCCCTGGGCCGCCAAGGTTCCAGCCGCCCGCCAGTACTTCGTTCCTGAGGCCCTCCACCGGCGTACTGCAAGTACTTTGCCTGCCTGCCGTACCTGCCGGAGGTGACGTACTTGCAGCCGGCGCCCTTGTAACCTTGAACATCCCGTCAGGCAGGCGCCGCCCTTTGCTCCAAAAGCACAGCTCACCTCAGCTCAGCCTCTCACTTCCATCTCAAACAAAGCCAGACGCACCACGGCAGCTATTTGCTCGTGCAGGACACAGCAGCTGCGACACCGCCATCCCGACCGAGATGCCCACGTAAAGAGCTCGCGCAATGGGCCAGGCACACTCGGACGAGCATCCGCGCCAGCGCTCCCGCGAGCAGCTGGCGCAGGAGCTTGTAAGTTCCCACCACCAACATATATGCATGTCCCACCTCAGCCCCGGCGAGTCCGCTGACAAGCCCAGGCACTCAGGTTCAAGGACAAGTGCTTCACGTCCCTCGAGTACTACTCCCTCAAGGATGTCTTCAAGAGCCTCGCGGACCACCAGGGCGAGGTCCGCTACCTCAAGGAGGAGACCGTCGCGCGCTTCCTCGAGATCCCGGACATCCTCGGCGCGTCACCCGTCGTCTTTCAGATGATCTCGTATCTCGGCGCCTTCCCCTTCCTCCAGGAAGCACCCGTCGTTCTGGAGCTGCCGCAGTTGATCATGGTTGTCGTCATCATGACGGAGCGGTACAAGCGCGTGCTCGCCAAGGCGTCGACTGACCGTACCAAACTCTTGTTCAAGAGCTTGGCAGTGTACGACCGCAAGCTGTCCGAGGCGGGGCCCGCGACGCAAGCCATCACACCCGAAGATGCAAAGCCGACAGGCTCGGCGCATGCTTCCGGGTTTGCCGTGGACGTTCCGGGGGAAGACCCGGACAATATCGAAGAGGACGACGACGACCTGGTGCTGACGGCTTACGAACTCCTGGATGTCTCCGAGGCAGTCAAGCAAGGGAGCGCGCCCGAGTTCCATGGCGCATTGATTCCTACCGACAATTTTCGCAAGCTGGTTATGCTGCTGCTACTCGCCGCCCCTCTTGATCCGCAGGAGAGCCTCTCTCAATACTCGGCCCGCGTTGCGGGAAACGAACTGGACAGCTTGCGGGCTGTAGCAGAGAGCATCCTGGCCGCCTTTGTCGATGCCGAGACCGCCCCTGGCATTCGTTATCGCCACTTCAAGACCATAGTCCCTGTGCTCTTTCCCAATCTTTTCAACGGATTTAATGGCTTGTTCGAACACTTTCTCTTTTCCAAAAATCTCGACTTTTCGAAGCACGTCGACGACTCCAAGGCCGCTCCCGCCGAACCCCCAAAGATCGCCCAGCCGCTGTTGTCGGACAAGGGCGACATCCTCAACGATCACCTGCTGTCGCAAATTTCAATGTTCCTGCCTGGTTCTTCGCTTTTCCGAAGGGTGCGTCGTCTTTACTCTGGAAATGATGCAGGCTTCTCCATGGGTGGCTTCCAGTCCAAAGTCTTCAACTGGAGGGCGCCGACGATCCTGCTGGTGAGCGGCACCCGCCTCAGCGACGTACCAGAAGGTGGGCAGGAGGTGGCATTCGCCGAATCGCTCCCGCCAAAGCGATTCCCCCATGGCTGTAAATCTGAGCGCGTCACATTCGGCGTCTATGTGCGTGAGCCTTGGAAGCAAACGCACAAGGAGTGCTTCGGCGACTCGGAGACCGTCTTGTTTCAGCTGGAGCCCGTTCACGATGTCTTCCCAGCCTCGACGCTCAACACAGACTATGTTGCCTTCACCCAACCGCCGGGCAACAAGGCCGGGGTGTCCTTTGGCTGTCCGCACCCAAAGCCAACCAAATCCAGCCGCAGGCAAGAAATGCATTCCCTGGGCGCAGTTTCTTTACTTTTCCACGATTCGTTCGAGTTTGGCGTCTTCAACCACGACTACAGCTCCCGTGGAGGCGCATTCCATACGAGCATGGTGCGAAAGTTCGATTTCCAGGATCGTTTTCAGATCGAGCAGCTCGAGGTTTGGGGATGCGGCGGAGACGACGAGGCCAAGGCGCAGGCCGAGAGATGGGCATGGGAGGCGAGGGAGGCGGAGGCGCGGCGCAAGATCAATCTAGGCACGGGTGATATAGAAGCGGACCGGGCGTTGTTGGAAATGGCCGGCATCATCGGTGGGAACCGCAGCGGCGGCTCAATGGGGTGAGTCGCATCAAGTTGAAGCTCAACCTCGGTGAGGGTTTCTCGGTCAAGTTGGGTGGCACTCTAGAACGGCAAGGGGGCAGCATACCATGCGCAATCCAAAATACCTGTAGTATAAATGAATGTGCTGTTTAGCTTGGCCGTGCAATGACGGCATGCAGTGTACAAGAGTAGGGCTACAATGCCAAAGGCAGCTTCGTCGCGTATATCGTACAGCCTTTTAAGAGCCATTCCTGTCCCCCAACGCCGTCCCAACATATGGTGAATGGGTACGCCACTCCTCTTCCGCGCGCAGCGTCTGGTGTTTAATCCTTCTTCTTTGATGCAATGACCTCGCCGATGGCGCCGAGCGAGCTCTTGGGGTTCTCCTTTCGCGCCGGCTTCTTGTCCTCTACGCTCTCGGGTTCTGCGGGCTGTTGCTCTGCCGCAGCAACCGCCTTCTCTCCCTTTGACCACAAGCCCATCTTGCCCAGGATGCCGCCCGTGCCCTGCGACGACTTGGCGTCCGGCGCGGGCTCGTCGACGGCGGCCGGGGCGGGCTCTGGCGTCTCCTCGGCCTGGGTCCTCCGCCCGCTCAGCCGGGCGCGCATAGCCTTGTCCTCCTCGTCGCGAATCTCGAGCTCGCGGATCCACTTTTGGCGCTTCTCCTCGGCGTCGCGCTGCTCCTTGAGCTTGCGCAGCTCCTTGGTCTTCTCGCGGTCCTTGCTGTAGTACATGCTGCCGGCGACCATGGCGATGACGGTGAAGCCCTGCGCGGCGACGCGGGCGCGGAACATCTTGTTGGCCTGGCGGGAGTCGCCGCGGCGGAGGGCGCGGTAGGCATTGACGAAGGCGAAGACGGTGAGGCCGATTCCTGCGACGTGCGAAGGGCGATGGGTTAGCCGACGGGGACGAGAGGCCTTGCGGGTGTGAGGGTGGGTTGGACGTTGGACGCACCGAGTGGCACTAGGGGCTCTTCCTTGATCTTTCGGACGACCTTTTGCATCGGGCGCTCGTTGTAAAAGTCTCTGGATGTCGCGTGAGCAAGTTTCCTCAAGGGCGCTGCTGCCGAGCCATGCGACGCAGCGCGGGGGGAGAAACGGCGCGTACACATTGTCGTCGAATGACGAGGGCAGCGGCCCCGGCATGGGGGGCGGCGGTGCTCTGTCTGCCATGCTGAGCTGCAGCGGTGGCAGGAAGGCGTCGACTGTGCTGCGGGTTTGTCGTGTGCGAGTTTGGAGGCTATCGTCGGATGATGTCGTGCAATGTCATAGACTCGTAGATTTCGGCCCGCCAATTGCGGATTGCGGACTCTAGGCGGCCTAGGGTCCGCTGGAGCTGGTTGCCTTGTCCGCTGTTGCCGTCGTTTGGCAGGTGGTAAAATGATCCAAGCGGGGTACCTGTGAAGTACAGGTGGTCGAGTTAGGCGCGAAGGGTCTCAATACCTGGGGCCGGGCTGCTACTTGCTCGGTACCAGTCGGTGGAGGCATGAGCCTGCCTGCCGGGCTGTCGCCTGCCGCCAACGTCCGTCCAGTGCTATGGGAAGCAGACATCCCACTCGAGCCAAAACTTTGGAAGCTTCCACAGAGCTCGAAACACCAACGGCAGCTTCCAGGTTGCCACTCACCACCCGCGCCTACGACTGCCAACGCCCCCCCGAACACGCGAGAGCAGACGGAAAGTTCTTGACGCACGACAAGCACACAAACGCCCCGCCTCGAAGCCCCTGGCCGACGCGGCGCTGCAGTCGCAAACGCACCCACTCCGACACCGACCGAGCTCCGCTGAGCGCCGACGTGCAACTGCACCCAGCACGATGCTGTAAGCGGCGCCATGTGGCCATCGACACCTTCGGTCGACACGTTGACGCGGCCGCGCGTGGCCGTGGCCCTCGTCTCCGCCATCGCCGCCGTCTCCGTCGGGTACTACGCCTACCAGTCCCGCCAGCCGACTCGTCCTCTGGAGCTCCCTCCGGGGGGTGAGCTGCATAGGAGCAACGCCGTGCGCCGCACGGGTCGACGGTCGCGGAGATCCGGCACAGCTTCGAGCTCGTCGTCGGACGCCGCGGGCGATGAGAATGCCGACTCCAACATCCGTCTCGAGCCGCTGCCTGCGCCGCTGCCTGCGCCCAACGGCGACGCAGAAACGGTCGTCGAGGCCGTCGACGACATGTGGAACGACGCATCCGGATACCTCCCACCTCAGCTGCGGGCGGGCCATAACATCGTGAACCTTCTGTTCAGGGTATCCGAGGACAATGCGAGGCGCAACGGCTGCGTGCATCGGGGCTGCCAATGTAATGCGTGTGGCATGGTCCCCATCCGCGGCGTTCGGTACCGCTGTGCCAACTGTGCCGACTTCGACTTATGCGAGACGTGCGAGGCTCAAGGGGTCCACGCCAAGACGCACATATTCTACAAAATTCGGGTCCCCGCGCCGCCGTTTGGCCCTCGACAAATGCAGCCTGTGTGGTACACCGGCGACCCGGACACGTGCCGTCGCAACCTACCCAGGCAGCTGATCGCCCGGCTTTCCAAAGAGACTGGCTTCGAGCGGCCGGAGCTAGAGGCGTTCTGGGAGCAGTGGACGTTTATGGCCAACACGGAACTGCGAGACGACCCGGACGAGCTCAACATTGCCATGGACCGCAAGACGTTTGAACGCTGTCTAGTGCCGACGGGCGGCTCTCGCCACGCCGCGCCCAATCTCATCCACGACCGCATGTTCTCCTTCTATGACTCAAATAACGACGACCTTATCGGCTTCTCCGAGTTCCTTCATGGCCTGTCTTATCGAAAGCGCAAGGACAAGCTGTTAAAGGTGTTTGAGGGCTACGACCTGGACGGCGATGGTTACGTAAACAGGCGGGACTTTCTTCGCATGTTCCGGGCGTATTATGTCCTGTACAAGCAGATGCACAAGGACATTCTTGACGGGCTCGAGGACCAGCTCCTCGCGAGCACGGAAGCTCAACAGCTCGTGACGAGCCGTCAGCCTCTCAGCAGCCTCTTCGGCCGCGAGGGGCGTATTCCCGACGCCGACGGTAACATGCGGTTCGAAGGCAAGACATACCACCGTGACGGCAGCGTCGACATCGACGACCGATACCACGGGGCCATTGCTGAGGATCGCGGAGACACGGCGAACCGCGAAGACATTCTTACGAGCCTGTTTGCCTACGACACCGAGCCTGGAAGCCGCGGCCTAATCACCCGCAGGGATACAGATGCCAACTGGCGCACCGTTCACAGATTAGGCGCCGCAGAGACGGACCACGCATACTGGGCGGCGCTATTGAACCCGCCCACAACTTTGGAGGAGCTCCCAGATGTGATTGCGGGCAATAGCGACCTCCAGTCAGCCTCCGATGGCGATGCTGACGACCAAGGAGACGGCGGCGATGAGGAGCATGATGAAGGCGACGGGCGCGACTCGGAGTCGGCGACGGGCGTACCCATCACGGACAGCGAGCGTCGTGCCAGAGCCCTTGCAACCGCGCGGCGTAAGGCGCCGGAGCTGGAGAAGCGGCGTAGGGATATGGCGCGCAAGCAGCTGCATGAGAGGTGGAAGCGTCGGCAGTTCTACCTCGACGAGGAAGAGGGTGGCCAGGCTCCTGAAGATTGGGCAAACGACGAAGATATCCTTGCCACCCTTAACAAGGCAGCTGTCGAGGCCAAGTCCAAGGACGAGCCGGTCGCGGCGACGCGCTCACGCTCGAGTTCCAAAGTCCGGTTCGCTGAGGACATGGAGGACTACGATACTCGATCGAACCCTTCGACTTCGTCGAGAAGCATCCCCGAGCGGTGGGGAGGAATGGATATCCCCGACGCCGAGAAGGACGCCGGTAAGGAGATTCTGTATCAGGTCACTCAGCAGGCATTCAACGAGCTCCTGGACACCATCTTCAAGCCGGCAGAAGATTTGGCCATTGAGGCGGCCGAGACGAAGAAGCGGCGAGAGCAGTACAAGCACGAAATTGACGCCATCGAGGACGGACCCGAAGGGAATGGTGAACCTAGGCGGGACTCTGTGCCGCACCTGGGGCGCGCCACGGAAAAGGCCATTGCGGACAAGAGCCTCGAAGAGCTGCTCTCAGAGACGGGCTACACGGTAGTGACTGATGAGCCTCGCAATGCGGTGGATCTTGACTTCTCGCTCAACCTTTCTGACTACACGATACCCTCGGAGTCTTCGGTCGCAGGCGACACGGACCCGGAGGAGCACCGCGACCCTACGATGCCTCAATTTCGACCTAACAGCGACGCGACGACGCCAGCAAGCTCTGGAGGATCAAAGACGACGGGGATCGCCGACGAGAATGAACTGGCCGATGACGATTCCGACCACGAGTCGTACACATCGGTGGAGAGCGTGATAGGCGCGGATAAGCTGCGGAGGTGGAAGATGATCAACGAGGCGGAGGCCAAGGCGGCACAGCGGGGTGGCTGGGGTCGGCTCAGCTTCAAGGAGTTTGAGGAGATTTACAAGAACCAAGAGGATCTGGGCAATCGACTGGACTATTTGGGGAGCTGGATCGACTTTTGCATTCCCTAGAGCTGGAAAACCTCCTGCCGACCTTGGGGCGTGCCGAGGGATATGTCCCATCGGAGAGTGAGGCGGTGATGTACATGTACTCAACAGCGACGTCGGGCATGGACACGAACATGGAAGGTAGCGTAGATGCATAATTTACAGTGCCGATAGCGGCACTAGAGCGGTCGTTATTCATCACAACGCTCCCTAGCGTGGCTATGCTTTTTATACGGCTGGCGAAATGCTCGCAGATGTCCAAACGCCATGCTCCCAAAGCGTCCAAGCGCTCAAGTACGAAGAGATGCGACAAAACCCCCGAAGCAGTTTCCTTCCACCTTTTCACGGACTGCCTCCCCGGTCCAAGGCCTTGACGATGGCGTAGCTGGTGCCGGCGGCGAGGACGCCGATGACGAGAGTCTGGAGGGCGCCCCAAACACCGGCACGGTGGGTGCGGATGGCGACGTAGTTCTTTGCGTAGCCGAAAACGAGGAGGATGACGAAGGTGACGGCGACGGAGACGAGCAAGGCGTCGCTGACGCGGTCCATGGCGAAGTAGGGCAGCATGGGGACGAGGCCGCCGACGAAGTAGCTCAGGCCCATGGTGACGCCCGAGAGCCAGGCAGCGTGCGTTTCGGGCTCGTCGAGGCGCAGGCCGACGTCCATCTTGAAGCGGAGCCAGGCGTCGGAGTCTGCGTCGTGAGCAGCGACAACATCGTGAGAAGCAGCAGTGGTGTCGTTGCAGGCATCATCAGCGTCGTCGACGCGGCCGCACAGCTCGTCGACGAGAGGGGTAGCTGCCGCGCGGGACACGGCGTAGCGGTCCAGGATGGCGTAGATGTCCTCACGGCGGGCGAGGCGCGCTGCCGCCGCGGGGGACAGCGACGAAGGGGCAGAAGACGATGTGGATGATCGCAGCGGGGGCATGAGGCCGGCGCGGGCCTGGGCGGCGCGCTGGGAGCGGTAGCGGTCGCGCTCGGTCACGGCGGCGAGGTACGCGCCCAGCCCCATGCTGATCATGCCGGAGATGAGCTCTGCGAGGCCGCCCATGATGACGAGGCGGGTGCTGCCGAGGGAGGAGAGGCCCGCGGTGAGGGCGAAGGGCACGGTGAGCCCGTCCGAGAAGCCGATGATGATGTCGCGGAGGGTGTCGCTGAGGCCGTCTGGCGCGGATGACGAGGAGGAGGATGACGATGACTTGGAGGAGCAGCGCCCGGGAGACACGTCTCGGCCTTGGGCCTTGAGGCCCGTGGCTGACCGCTCGGAGCGCGGCTCGGGCAGTAGAGGGGATGTTTCTGAGGCGTACGCCATGGTGACTGTGTGTATTGTGGAATGGGGGATAGGGAAGAGAAGGATGGGGGAAGCCCGGCTCGCGGTGGCGATGATGGCTTTGGAGGTGAGTCGGGTGCTTTTTATATCATGTGCTTTGGCCTTGGCAGAGCGTGTGATGATGGATGTATGAGTCGAGCACAACAACACCAAAAGCGATGAAGAAGAGAATCACCAAGGGCGAGGAACACGGGCAACTTATATGCCACATTCTTTCTCCCCCTCCCCCTCCCCTGTCTAGTGTCCCACGCCACTAACTTCTTTTTCACGACCGTGTGTTTTTTTCACTTTTCGCTCACCGGCGACGGGCCCGCCCGCATTGCACATTACCGTGTAAGTCAAGAGCGAGCGAGCGAGCGAGCGACGCCCGAGCAGCAATACGTAGCTGTGGTAGAGCACCCCGGTGGTGGCGTGAGCGGGTGGCCAATCACAGCGCGTGTTTTAGTAATCCCCGAGTAACACATCACCTGCTGGCCACGCCGCCGCCGCCCCATGCATATGCGCAGCGCAAACGCAAAACGGGACTGTCTCCCGTGGTTTGCAAATCAGAAAAAGGCCCGAGGGGGGTTCGGACTTTGGTTCGCAGCAAAGGGTGTGGTGGGTTCGGAGATTCGAGGCGGCCGGGATGTATGATGCTGGGCGTCGGTGTTTGGCGGGGTGTGAACGAGCTGGTACATGGTGACCTTGGTGACGAGGATGCGTGTGTAAGCCGGCGGAGCGGCGCATCACCGCATGATGCCGATGGGGCGGCGTGCTCATGAATCCTCGACGCCGGGGCCGTGATGCCGGTCTTCCAGAAGGTTTTTCCCATTTTGCGCCGACCAGGCCACTCCCAGTCCATCAGGGTTCCCGGTCCCGTTGACCAAGCTCCGAGCGGGTTGCGGCGCCGAGGCAAGCATTGGTAATGGGCTCGATGCCATTCGTCCGCTTGCCCTTCGAGTCGTCATCGTCCTCACTTGTTATATATCCCGGCGGTGACGATGGCCTCATGGATTGTCCTCTGGCCATACGAGCAGGTCGTCGAGGGACAACGGGCTGCACCCGCTGCCGCTGGCCGTGGTCGTGGTGAGACTCCCGCTCGCCATCGAGAGACCCTCCTCGCTCGAAGACTCCGTGGCCAGATCAAAGGCGGCAAAGTCAAACTCCGGTCCGAGAAACCCATGCTGCTGCGGCTGGTCCTCGTCGAGCGAGGGCCACGCCAGCTGCTGAGACAGCGACTGGTCGTCTCCCCAGGCGAGCCGCTGCGTGCGCAGGTACTCAAACGGCGTGACGCCGACGCACTTCTTGAAGACGCGGTGGAAGTGCCACTTGGACAGGCCGGTGCGGCCGGCCATCTCGGCGAGGCTCATGCGGCCAGCGGCGGAGCAAGACCCAGCAGCAGCAGCAGCAGCATCTGCGCCGCCGTCGAGGTGGTGGTGCTCGCGCACAAAGGCGCGGATCTGACGTACAGCGCGCTCCTCCGGCATGAAGCCGGCGAGGTCGGGCTTGCAGCGCTTGCAGGCGCGGTAGCCGGCGCGGCTGGCCTCCTCGCCTGTGTGGTAGAAGCGCACGTTGGCGCGGCGCGCGAGGCGGGCCTTGCAGATGGGGCGGCAGTAGACCTTTGTGGTGCGCACGGCGTAGACGAAGAAGCCGTCGGCCACGGCGTCGCGCGCCTGCACGGCGGCCCAGCGGGAGGCGTCGTCGGCGAAGAAGGACGGCGGCGATGGCGGCGGCCGCGTGACGAGGAGCGCGGGGACGTACGTCGTTTCGTCCATGGCGATGATGAATGACCTGCTGTTGGATCAATCTGCGATAAGACAGAGATATGACCGACGTTGAGGTGAGCGAAGGGGGCAGGGCAGAGTTAATGGGCCAACGGGCCGCCCGCGCGAGAGTGTCTCGTCATTCACTCATAAATAACGGCGATGATGTCGGGGCGTGAATCGTGACTCGAAGCTAAAGCGGCGAATGCGCGGCGGGCCATTGCTTCCAAAGTGGCCAATCACGGCCCCGCACTTCACCTCATCTCTCGCAACCGCCAACCAAGCTCAGCCTAGGTCCTCAAATCGTTATCATTTCCAGGACCTCTTCATCAAACGGAGTGCGGACTACAGCTACAGGTATCCGGCGGGAGACTAGGAGCTACGTACTACAACAAACATGTGCATCGTGGCTTCGAAAGTTCGCAGCCCCCATCAGCATCTCAAACTCCTCCTCGGTTTCTCCTAGTCCCGCACCGTCAAGCACATTTCCTTTCCCCCCAACGCCGCTGTCCGCCCTCCAAACGCCACACTCCCAGGACCCAGACCCGTTCCTCACGCTCTCCCAAATCCCAAATCCCCAGAGTTGAATCTGTTTTCGATTCCAAAGGAGACCCTGGAGGATCCGTTTGATTCAAAGAACCGGATCCGCCTCGACGGCGGCGTCATCCACAGCGCGAGTGTCCGCGTACAGGTCGACCTACGACATGACGAGGCTGGCCACGCGGTCGCTGTTGGTCTCGAGGAACATCAGGTGGCCGTTGCCAAGGATGCTGTAGTCCTCGAGCTGCAAGTGCAGCACGTCGGCGCCCGCCTGGCGCAGGAACTGCACCGTCGCCCAGTCGTACGTCGAGTGCGAGCTCGCCTGCGCCGTGACGATGGCGTGCGGCACCTGGCGGAGGTTGACCAGCTGGCGCGGGCCGGTGGTGCGGTTCGCGCCGCCCGTCTTGTCGTCCTCGTCGCGGTTCTCAGAGCGGAGACGCTGCATCATGCAAGTGCGCGACTGGCCGTTGGCGTCGGTGGACGTCTGCGGATGGACGTCGAGCTTACCGCTGGACGTGTTGCTGTTGTCGTTGTTGCTGGCGCCACCACCCGAAGAGCCAGCAGCAGCTCCTCCAAGGGGCGGCTCATACGTCAGGGGAATGTCCGCGACGCCGTACTGGCGCAGCGCCGGGTCAAAGTTGATGAGCGAGCTGTAGCGGCGCACGCCGTCGGAGCCCAGGCGCATGGCGCTGCCGGCGGGCGGGCCGGCGGGCTCGATGGCCACGACGCCGGCGACGAGCTGCGGGTGCGCGTCGGCGGCGAGCCACGCCATGGTCGCGCCGGTGCCCTCGCCGAGGAGAACGGCCTTGCCGATGCGCTGGAGCAGGTTGCCGAGCGCGTGCTGGGACAGGCCCTGTCGCTCCGCGCGCCTGAGCGGGAGAGGGCCGAGCGAGGCAAAGTAGGCGTCAAAGATGGGGTCGCCTCGCTTGCCATTCTGCAGCATATCATGTTAGTGATCCGGTGTTCTGGTCCTGGTTGGGGTTCTTGACCCCATCGTTCCAGTCGCGAGAAGCACATACTCCGGGCCACTTGTCGTGGAATTTCGCGGTAGGCCACGACTCGTACGTCTGGCCCGCGGGCGCAGTCAGGTCTCGCTCCACGACGCCAGTGTCCAGGGTGTTGGCACGCGCGGCAAGATACGGCTGGCCGTTCCAGGTAAAGGGAGAGCGGCCGCACGCGGGCAGGTCGACAATGTACACCAAGAAGCCCTGGTAGACAAAGTAGGAAGCCCAGCCGGGCTTGCCATCTGGCTTGGTGTTCCAGACCTTTGTACGTGGTCAGCGCCACCTGTTCGTCCATGTCCTGCGGAGCACCGCTACAATGGGTGGGGGGAAGGGAGGGGGGCGCTGTTCAGTACCTGGCCGGTGTGATAATCACCGTGGATCAAGACAATGGGATGCTTCTGCGTCTTCAGCAGGGGCTGAAGCTTCTCGACGTACATCTCCCCAGCGACGCCCGAGTCCGCTCCACCCTCCTTGGTGGTCAGGCGGGCGTGGACGTAAAAGGTGGACCGAGTGAGCATGGCGCCCTCTTCGGGCTGTTCAAAGGGGCCGTAGATTAGCTCTTCGAGCTTGATCAGGGGCTCGTCGGTGCCAGTGTCCTGGGCGGCGTCAGCCAGGCCGTTGGCGGCGGTGGGCAGGCCAGCTTGGTGATTGTTGTCGTAGTTGTTGCTGCCACCTCCAGTAAACGCGGTGTTGTTCACGTACTGACCGCCCTGGTTGATGTTGTTGTTGACGCCGGTGTATCCGGTCATGCCCTGGCCCTGGTTGTCCATGCCATGACCATGGAAGCCGACGGGTGCCTGTGGGTTCATGTTCGCCTGGGGGGTGGAAAAGCCCGCCATGGCGTTGAAGAGGGCCTGAGAGTGGGCCATGGACGCCGCCTGGTTGCCAACTGCCTGGGGGTTGGCAAACGTCTGCGTGTCGTTGATACCCGCCGTCTGGGGGTTGGCGAACATCTGGGGGGTGTTGACAAGCGTCGTGGGAGTGCTGGCCAGCGTCTGCGGGGTCGCAAACATCTGGGCATCGCTGACACCCGTCTGGGGGTTGACAGGCGTCTGCGGGTTATTGACGCCCATATGAACGTCGTTGACAAGTCCCTGAGGGTGGTCCATGGAGAGCGCCTGTGGGTTGACGGTACCCGCGTCCATGTCTGCGGCGACAGCAGCCTCCGACTGATACGAAGCCTGGAAACTAACCATCACGACTTGCTGCTCGATGAGCATGTTACAAGGAGGAGAAGAAGAGAAACCCGAAGATGCCCAACGTTTTTATCGTCCTGTGTCTACGGGCATGCAGGTTAGTCAAAGCGTCCTCTCTCTCTCTTCCATCTTGTTGTGGGCTGTCGTCTTACCAAGTGCAAGCAGGAAGCTGCTTTTCTGCCAAAGTGGCCTCTCGAGACGACGATCAAGGTATCTTGAGCAGGATAGAGGGAAGTGTGCCGAAGCAGAAAGAAGATGGGGGGAAAGGTTCGAGACGATGTGTCTGCAGACACACTCGCAGGTTGGTTTGTTATGATGGGGGTGAGTGGTGACGATGTCCACGCGTCTCTTCCAAGTTGCGAGTGTAAACAACTCGCTGCCACGGGGCAAAGAGGAACGCAAACTCAAAGGAGAGAAAGGAAACGGACAGAAAGAACAACTGTGTTCGTCCACGATGATTTTGAGAGTCAGATCATGTGTTGAAGGCAGTGATCTTCGTCAGTATGTGAGAGGGAGTGGTGTGGGAGAAGGTGTGAAGGAGGGTGAGGAGATGGGCGAGGGGGAGGGAACAAGGGACGGGAGATATAGAGCGACGTCTGTCCGGATCAACAAGGGGTGTGGGCGCGTCTCCCAGGTGCGGCCAGCTGCGAGCCCCTGCGCCCGTGTGTGTGTGCGCCACGCCACAGGGCATACGCTGTTGTCGTGGGGATCCTCCTGAACAGCCCGGTGTAAGTGGCCACCCGCACCGTGTTGTTCAGTCCCGGCCAGCCACTGTCACAACGCCCCGACCACCGATGAAACTGCAAGCCACTCACTATCCCACTATCCGGGCCACAGTGTGAGCTTCCTGTGTGTCGTGGCCTCAAGAATGGGTTAGCCTGATGGTGGCTAGGATGCAGGGCGAACGAGATGTTGTTCCATAGGATCCCGGCTGCCCGGCATAACATGATATCTGTTTGCAGAGACCCAGTTTTCCGGCGGCTGCCTAGGGGCTGAAGAGTCCAGCCCGATCAGACGAAATGACTCTTCTATCCTCAACGAAATCACGCGACATGAGCATGCCCACATGTAGCCACCATGCAAACAGATACATGCGCATGCACACACACACACACATAAACACACACATGGTGCGTAGCGAGCGGGTCCCCAAGGGGATCAATAAACGGATCGGACTGCTGCTTTTAAACAGGCGAGACCGGCTCTGGCCTCTCGTCCTTCATGTCCGGCACCCACCCACTCGGGCGCTCGCTCCCGCGCACCACCAGCCCATAGCCCAGGTTCTCGACCTTTCGCACGCTCTGCCGCATGGCATCCATCTTGCTGCGAAAGTCCTTGGTCGGCACCGCGGGCAGAATCTCAAACGCACACCCCAGCTCCTGAATGTCCCACAGAATCGTCCTCTTGCCCTCCCCGTTCCCAGCCTCGCCTCCTGCACCCTCCGCCCCAGCGGTTCCCCCCGTGGCGTTGGACGGGGTCTCAATCACCTGCGCCCGCTGCACCGTCGCGAAGCGCATCAGCTCCCCAAACAGGTCGAAGATCCCGTACATGTAGTCCCCCGGCGTGAGTTCCAGGGGCGGCGTGCCCTCGGGGAGGGGTACCGCGGCCTGTGCCTCGGCGGGGGTGATGAGCTTCTGGTGGCGCAGGTAGTGCGCGAAGGAGAGCGCCTCGACGAGCTCCTCGAGGCACCGCATCTGCCAGGCGTAGCGGTACCGGTTGACCGACTGAAGATCGGACGCGACAGAAGCCAGCAGCCGCGAGATTTCCGCCATGCGCGCGTCAATGTCCTTTTGCGTGTGCGAGGGGAAATCTGCATTGAGCGTCTTGACACTACGAGGCGGTTAGCCGTGAGATACGAATGCGCACGCCCATTGTTATCGTACCGTTGCAGCGCAAAGATGCTGCCCAGCCAGCCAAGGCCCTACTGTCAGCGAAAAGAGTTCCCCCATCAAGCTCCCCAGTGTCCAAAGACGGGAAAGCAGCAGCACACGCACATCTTCTTGCTCTGGGCCGTCACGTCCCTGCTCGCCTTGATGATGCGCTCCCGCCGGTCGTAGTGCTCGTCGAGCTCGTCGCGAAAGGTCTCAAACATGCCGTGGAAGCGGCCGCGGGGCGCGTCGGGCGGCGCGGCGCTCTTGACGCGCGCGTTGCCGTCGCGGTCGCGCTTTACTCCGCCAGACATGCTGCTGTTTGAAATCTGTGGAATCTTACAGGCGGTGATGTGTGAGCTGGGGGCGTTGTGCGGCGTTGTGAGATGATGGCGGTTTTGCTGGCCCGGGTCCGGCGACTGAGGTTGAATGTGGATCCGGGATTTGAGCTTTGGCGCGCAGAGCCTCGCAGCGGGTAGGGCGCAGTACGTACCGCCTGGGTCACCCGACTCCACCACAAGAAACGAAGCTGTTGTCGATCAACAGCTGTGAGCCTGGGATCACTGATTCACTGTACCACATTCTTCATTACACCCTTGGAAACAAAGTTCTCAGCATTGTTGACGAATCTTTGAGTTTGCTTCGCTTTTGAACATATTGATTCTGACACCAGTGACAGCACCTTCGTCCCTTAACTGTACCATACCGTCTTCAACCGTCAACGTATCGCAACATCCTGGCAAGAAATGCTAACAAGCTAGCATAAAATAGGCCTGTCTGACGTCTTCGCCACAACTGCCTCCTGCGTGCCCTGGTTGCCAATTTCAAACCCGTCACTCATAATAGTCTTGTGCAAGGATCCGAGCCCCCGTGCGCACCAGCCTGACCGTTACTGTCCGAACCGTTTGCGCCTCGAACGCCGCTTGACAATACGCAAAGTAAAACTATCCCACGTTAGCAAATTTTATATCCAAACGCCGATGACTTCAACGGATACTCGCCTGCCATTTCCTTCTAAACTCTTCAACCTCTGCGTCGCCGGCTTGTGGCCGTCTTGCCATCAAGTCAGGACGGATTCGAGACTCAAAGCTTCGGCCAAACGCTTCGCCCCATTCCTGAAACGCGCGTCCCAAGCCGCCAAAGGTCTCGACTCTGTCGACAATGAAGTGGTCGCCCGATCCCTTGTCGATCGCGTGGAGGGTCTGCAGCAGAGAAGGCGGGTACGCGCCGGGGAAGATCTGTGTCAGTTCAGCATGGTCGGTCGAGCCCTGGCTGGGATGTTAAGAGGCGGTGCTGACATGTCTGGTCACGAAACTAAAGGCAATTGAGTGTCAGTCTCTTGACATACTCTGCCAATAGGCAGCGCGTACCTGTCAGTTCCTTTGCTGTCCGACAAGTACTGCGTGTTTTCGTCTCTCGGTTAGCCTCGCATTGTCGGAACATAGAACGGACATGTATGATGTCTATACTCACCGCCTCCGACATCATCGTCGCCTGAAACGTTGCTATGGCGCCATCCCCGGGCAGCAGATCTTTGATCACACCAAAATACTCGTGAAGGTGCTCGATTCCCGTGTGCTCGAGCATCTCAATCGACACGACCTTGTCAAACCGAATACCCAGCTTCGGAATCTCCCGGTAGTCACAGAGCAAGACCGTGATCTTGTCTGACAGACCGGCGGCTTCGATTCTCTTTTCAGCCAAAGCTTTCTGCTCTATAGACAGGGTGACTGTGGTCACGGTGCACCCTCTCCTGCACGGCCTGGATCGCAAAGCTTCCCCAGCCTGTTCCGATCTCGAGCACGTGGTCTGAGGGTTGAATTCTGGCGGCCTTGATATGGTATGAGAGTTTCCGCCTTTGCGCTTTTTCGAGACTGTCGTTGACATAGTCTGGGTCATGCGAGGGGAGCCACAGCGGGCAAGAGTACGTCATGTCCGGGCTGAGGAAAGCTGCAAACATGTCGTTCGAGAGATCGTAGTGGGCAGCGACATTTCGTTTTGCTTGTTCGATGCTGTTGGTTCTCGCGAACAACGAGTACAGTTTTGTCATGAACGGCGACTGCTTATCCAGCTTCATGAATATGCGTCTGTTCAGCAAGGCTAACTGCGGGCAGTAAGGTTTTTGCAGGGCATGGGATGCGTCGCAGGATGTACCTTGAAAATGCCGAGCAGATCTGGTGAATCGATCTCGCCATTGACGTACGCTTCCGCGAAGCCCTTCCCGACAGAGTATGTTAGTCCTCTGCAGGAGCCCAATTCCAGGAGCCAATCTGCTTACCACGCTACCTGAGGCCAAGGCGCGAACCCAAAACCAGTCGTCCTTCACAAGCACTATGGCTGAAGGTGTTCCGAAGCCGAAGGAAACATCTTGTTCGTGAGTTCCCTGCTCTGACTCAGGGGAGGGGTAGCTGATCTTCAACTGGCCGTGCTCGATCCCTTGAAGAGCCGCGCTCAACATGCGTTTGGCAACAAAGATGAGCGTGGGCCGGAACATAGTCACGCCCATAGCTGGGACGTTCATCTTGACGATGCTGTAGTGGGATGTCGAGTTGAATTTGGCTTGAGCCTCAGCACCTGGGGCACCGTGTTTGTAAAAGTCCAGCCTGTGGCCTTATTAAAGCTCAAGCTAATACACTGCAGACCCTCGCTTAACGGTAAAGTGGACCTCAATCCGACTTTCGGCTGTTGTGATACCGCACGGACAGGGTACGTTTGCTACCGAACTGGGGCTACAGCTGATAGATCCCTCTCAGATACCGGAGAGTCGTGGTCGAAGTCGTACAACATTTTCTTCTTTTGTCTGTCAAGGCATGTCGCCGCGTCGGACACTACTAAAAGAAACATACTTTGTGCACAAGGGACTTGCCTTCTTCATGACTCCACGGTTGCGTTAGATGACGATACCTCGGCATGCAGCATGGGTCCAGCTGGGCAAGGATGCTACATTCACGCGTCCTGGAGTTACTATGCCCCACGGCGGGTAAAAGAAAGTTCAGGGCGGAGGACGCAGGCCTTATTCGGAGGCAATGCGGGCTACATTCCATGTGTGCCCAGTTCTCCCACGACAATATGTGCCGAGGGTACTTCCACAACCATACACATGAGAGCTTGTACATGACTTGTTCTGGCAACTGGATGCGACGGCATGATGTAAGTGTTGCCCCCCCCCCCCCCCCCCCCACGCAATGACATAAACCTACTGACAGCAGCATTTGTTTTGCGACAGTCGGCGTTGGCCACGTGAGTCACGCCAGGCGGGTTGCGACTCGCAAGTATATTGTACTACGTACGAACTGTCGCATGGGTCTTTGACGCAGCTGGCGCCTAGGGATACATTGGCCTGCGTCTGCTGCATGAAGACTCCCAGTTCCATCAGGGTCCAGACTCCTCTGCAACCTCTTGGAAAGTCAAGCGCGGAAAAGTACCTTGTCGCCGCCATTCATCTATTCTGGCAATTACCACGACAAATTTTGTGTCAGTTGGGGGGAGCTGCTGTGACCGGAGCATAGGGTCGCACAAGGACCAGTCAACCCGCACTGAGGAGGCTAGGGCGATCTCCACGCAGCATGGCTGCCCTTTACATCTTTGCTCTGAGTGTCAATGTCCAATGCAAATCGCAAAAGAAGGCAATTAATTCGGCGAAATTATGGAGCTGGGCAATCGAATCCTAGGTGTTGATGTTTGACAAGGTGTATGTAACTATGGATGTTGAAGCTGTCAAGTCCAGTGCTGGAGCGTCCAACACAAACAGCCGCCCCACTCAGCGCGTCCAACTCCAAAGCTGCATTTTCGAGCTCCACCTCGAATCCGCACGCGACCCCCTGGCTAGCTAGCCAACAAGCTGTTCACTACATGCTCCGTGCTCACTCACCCACTCACCCACTCACCTCTGGCGCCTCATTAAAAACCATGCAACGACCTGCACAATAGACAGCGACTCCCTCCAGCTCCCGAGGCCCGGCAAGAAGCAATGCCTATCGCGACCAGCCCCAATTGCAACGACCACGTCCGCTGAGGAGCCCGGAACAGCTTCACCAGAAGGGGGGCGAGCTTGTCCACCACCGCAACATCATCCCTCGGCATCAACACCCACCCATCTCAGGCCCTCTCACTCTCTCGCCGCCCACCATGGCCGCCGCCGCCGGCCTCAGCATCGCGCCGCTCCTCCGCCCGGCGCCCCTCTTCCTCATCGCCTCCGCGCTGCGCATTGCGCTCCTCCTCTACGGCACCTGGCAGGACGCCCACTCGGCCCTCAAGTACACCGACATCGACTACCTCGTCTTCACCGACGCGGCGCGCTACCTCGTATCCTCTCCGGCATCTCCGTCTTCATCTTCCGCAGGCTTCTCCTCCTCGGCGTCGTCGCCCTACCAGCGCGACACGTACCGCTACACCCCTCTCCTCGCCTGGCTCCTCCTCCCCACGACCCTCGCCCCGCAATGGCTCTTCTTCTCCTTCGGCAAGGTCGTCTTTGCGCTCGCCGACCTGCTCGCCGGGTGGCTCATCCTGCGCGTCCTCCTCGGCGGCAGCGCCTCCTCCCGTCCTGCTGGAAGGGTGCCTGAGTCGTCGTCGCAGCAGCAGCAGCAGCAGCAGCAACAGGCCATGACGCCCGAGCGCGCCGGCGCCTTCGCCGCGCTCTGGCTCTGGAACCCCATGGTCGCCACCATCAGCACGCGCGGCAGCTCCGAGGGCCTGCTCGGCGTCCTCACCGTCGCCCTGCTGTGGGCCGTGCAGCGCCGGCGCGTGTCCCTCGCGGGCGCGCTGCTCGGCCTGGGCGTGCACTTCAAGATCTACCCGTTCATCTACGCGCCCGCGATAGTCTGGTGGATGGACGACGAGCACATGGGTGTCATCTCGAGAAAGCCGTCCTCAAAGGCAGGCGCGCAGTCCTCTGTGGGCGCGACCCTGCTGCGCTTCTGCTCCGCCGCGAGGATTCGCCTCGCCCTCGTTAGCCTCGCCACCTTCATGGGCCTCAACGCCCTCATGTACTCCATCTACGGCTCGCCCTTCATCGTGCACACGTTCCTGCACCACCTCACGCGCATCGACCACCGCCACAACTTCTCCCCGTACAACGTCCTGCTGTACCTCACGTCCGCCAACCCGCCCGCCGCCGCCGCCTGGCACGTCGAGTCCCTCGCCTTCGTGCCCCAGCTGCTCCTCTCCTGCGTGCTCATCCCGTTCGTGCTCGCCAAGAAAGACCTCGCCACGTCCATGATGGCGCAGACCTTTGCGTTTGTCACCTTCAACAAGGTCTGCACCTCGCAGGTAATGAAATGCTCCACACGCCCCCTTCCTTGCTGGCCTCTCTTGGCACAAAACCTCCCTGGAAACCCTTAGCTAACAACATACGAAACAACGTACAGTACTTCCTCTGGTACATGATCTTTCTGCCGCTGTACCTCCCTCGCTCCTCGCTCCTCCGCAACCCCAAGCTGGGCGTCACAGCCCTCGTCCTCTGGGTCGCGTCGCAGGGCGCCTGGCTGCAGCAGGGCTACGAACTCGAGTTCCTTGGGAAGAGCACCTTCTTTCCGGGCCTCTGGCTCTCATCGTTGGGTTTCTTTCTCGTCAACTGCTGGATTCTCGGCATCATCATTAGCGACGGGGTGGCGCAACGGAGCATCAGTCCTTCACGCAAAGCACACGTCGAATAGTATATCAGCGCTCTGACATGTAGCATACACGCGGCACTGTATCATATAAATGTAACAAGCATAACCACTCAGGGAGCCAGGCATAAACACTCATTGTATATTCGACCATTAAGGGGTATCTCCGCGCCGTGCTACCGTGTGCAAGTGTGCAAGTTACCCGAAAACCAAACAAACCGTCCCAGGAAGCTCCCGCCCTCGTCGCCATTTTGCTCTGAGCGATCTCGCGCAAAGCGAACTGCTCCTCGTCCAACAGACTATCCATGTGTCCCAAACGCCAAGTACCATCCGAGGGGTTTCAAGGACGGCAGATGATGAGATGAAACGATGCAACCTCCGCTTCCTCAGCCCGACAGGGGTGTCCATCGCGATGTAGACTGCTGGTGCTAGTTCCCATCCGACCAGCCTCACCCCCCTTCGACGCAATCACTGTATCGTCATCCGATTGGCGAGCGCCTGATAGTTGCAGATTTTGAGCGACAGGACCCGTCCCCGCGGGCACTCCGGCGAGATGACCATCCTGCCTTCCTTGCTATACACAATGTTGCCAAAGTTGTCGCAAAGTTCGGCAAAGGCGGCGCGGGGACGGACTTTTGCCATCTCGGTGACGATGTCGTCACTCCACACCCCAGTGCATTTTCCCTTTGCCAGCAGGAAGTACGGGTTGAGGGGCGGCAGGAGGGAGTCTGGGATCGTGTTAGCTGTCAGGCTCAGGCTTGCATTTTCGCCGGGTGTCGGCATACCAAGATCCACGAAGCGGATCCTCAGGTACTGGAGCTGTGGGTGCTTCGCCAGCAGACGGATCGCCGAGATGACGAGCTTCTCAAAGGCCTCAATAAAGGACATCTCGTGGATGCCCGAACCAGTTCCATTGTACTGGGTTGCCGCGTCGGAGTCGCGGCAGCAATTCTTGATGGTCACGTCAATGGATCGAAGCTTCGACCGCAGGGGATCGCTCATGCGCAAGGCAAGGTCAAAACACTTGTGGCATATCCGGCCCGTATATGAGAAGTGTTCCAGGCGTGGCAGGATGTGGCCCAGCGAGAGGCAAATGTGTGTCCTCATGGCCACCTTGGAATAAAACGACGGCGTGATGGCCTCTCGGCGGTAGTCATTCTCCATGCAGAGCCCGAGCCGCTTCACATTGGTGGGAAGCGATGGGATATAGTCCGAGACCGTGATGTAGCTCTTAGACTTGGGCTTGCTGTACGAACCTTGCCACTCTTCGAGATTCGGCAGCGCGCCAAGCACCCGGGCAAAGTCGTCGTTGTCCCTCATCAGATTCCACTGACCCCGGGTGACCAATGTGCGGACAGACTCAATGGGGTGCAGGGGACGATTTGGGCCTTGCGGCGGGTCTCGCTTGTCAAAATGAGCCACCTTGGGCGCCTTGCGCCGCTCTCCACCCTCGAGCGTCAGGACCTGAGCCTCTGGCAGGGCCAACGTCACGAATCGAAACATCTCGTCGAGAGTGCAGTTGTTGTCCGGGAGAATATAGGTTGCATTGGTCAAGCCGCTGGAGGTTACCGTCGGCAATGCCAGTGTGTTGGACGTTGCCGGGGGGCCGTATCTAGGCTGGAAGACGGGAAACCAGACCTCGATATGCTTGACGTAGCTCGCGAGGTGCGGGTGGCAGCTGAAGTGCATGATGGCGTCCTCGATGTAGTCGATGGTCGCTTTCAGCTTGATGTGACGGTAGAGTCGTTGCTGGATCAGAAAGGTCCACCGGCGGTTGACGAGAGCCAGGTTGGACAGCTCCCGTCGGCGCGAGTGACGGAGTGCAGTAGCCCAGCACTTAGTCAGGCTAGAGATTTTCATGGCGCTGCTAGAGGTAGGAGAGATGCAGAATCCGAAGAGATGGTCGATGATGCCCTCGTGTACCTCTATGGGTAATTGCTGGAACTGGGTCTCGTGCAGGTGACCGAGAACGGGCTCATCGTGCGCTTCATCATGCGGCATGGCGGGCGCCTTGTCGGTAAGGGCCGACTGGCAGTCGACATCCCGGTCGTCGAGGGAGAATGTGTGTGGGTTTCGGTTCTCAGGATGGGAGAAAGGCGTGCTGCTCGGTCGTGCTGGGGGCAAAAAATCGGCCGGTTTTGCCTGCTCCAGCTCGGGACTCGACTGGCCCGGAGAAACAGGGCTCGACGTAGTGTTGAGTATCGCAGACATGTCCCTCATAGACAGCGCCACGGGCGTCGAGACCTCGTCTGCACCGTCCATCATGACTTCCTCGGCCCTGCGGCCTGGTGTTCTCGGTGGCATTTCGCCAGTTGACAGCGAAAAGCCAGGCTGCGCCTTGGCATCGTGTGAGCCCGCTATACCATCCATGCCTCCCAGTGACGCTTCACGTTGTTCGCTCTGACGGACTAGCGATCGGCCGAGCTCGCATTCTCGGGGAGTCGAGGGTGAGTCGCAGAGGATGGAGGATGGTCGCACGAGCTACTAATTGGGTGAAGGACGTGAAATCGTACGAGATGAGGCGAGGGCAGATTGGACCCAGCGGCCCGGTAACGCAGAGACGGCCAGGCAGACAGCCCGGGCAGAGTCGAGGGATCGAAATCAGGGAGTATGGGACAGTGATGACAAGCCCTGCCCTCGGGGCACAATCAAACACTGCGGGCGGGGTATGCTCTGGCGGTGAAGGCGCGGGCGCCGACAGGACAAAAGGGCGAGGTGTCGAATTTGGATGAATTTCGTTGGAGTCGGCCGGCGGGAGGAGATGGGGCTCGGTCGGGAAGCCGCAAATAGCAGTGTGGGCTTGTGGAGTGCGGATCGGCTGCCGCGCGGGCTAAGGACGCAATCTTAGGACCGGCGCCTGGACCCTTGCTGCGGTCGGTGATGATGTGATGGCCGTGGTAATAAATGACGGCCACTTTACGCGCTGCTGGCGGGACGAGGCGTGGTCGCGTGTTCGCGCTGGAGCCCCGGTCGCTGAGGAGCCGGCTGGTCGGGACAGCGAGGCGTGGCGGCAGAGGCGGCGGCGGAAGCAGAGGGCGAGGGGAGGTGGAATGGGAGGAGACGGATTGAGTTTGGCCTATTGGTTTGGGGCTGCGGCAGGAGGGGAGTGCCACGGCATCCGCTCAGCCACTGCGGCGTTGGTCCAAGAGTCCGAGGCGCTGAGTCGTGAGCGTGGCAGGAGACGCAAGGTTGCGGCGGCCGTGGTGTACGCGTGCTCGATACTTTTGGAACAGCCGTAGAGTTTAGAAACGAGTGGTTGATGAGATGAAGCTTCGTGCGGGTGGCTGCTGAAGATTCCTATGAAGCAGGTTGTGACGGGATGTTGATGGCGAGGCGCAACGACCACTCGAGGCGAACGGGATGGGGCGAGACGCAAGTCCGTATATGCCCGGCGAGTGCAGCAGGCAAACGTGTGCACCCGTGACGAATGCGAATGTCGCTCGCACGCGATCAAGCGCGGACGTATGCCGGCAAACACCCGGGTCCCCGGGGGAGCTGGAGCTGCGTGTTTGTTGCTCGCTGGCGCTTCACTTCCCTCACACCTGGTAGGGCGGCGCGACGGGACGAGGCAGCGGGCGGCGATGCCCAAGCAACGCCAGCAGGGCGAATAAAACGAGGCTTCGCAACGAGAAGAGGGGGGCAGACTCGGAGGATAAAAGTCTGTTGCGGGATCGTGCCCAACATGTGTGCCGCGCAGATTGGCTGGCGACGGGTTGAAGGACCTGAAATGGACCTGAGGCGGTTCGCGATTGGCATTTGCGGGAGGGAGGGGGACGCGCGAGGGCGGGCAACGGCAGCACGCGGAGTGGATCCGGTGGGGGGGAGACCCCGGGCCTGAGGCCCCCAAGGGCCCTTGGCCCGCCCTGCCCGCGCGCTGTCAGGTCCACCCTAGTGGCTCTCCCGTCGGCACTCGACGCCGGGAGGCGGCGCCGCCTCAGTGCTTCAGCTGCAGCCAACGGGCAGGCGGGGGGGGGCTCGCTAGACTCCACCTGCAGACACTGACGGGGCACCACCTGCGGTGGACAATCACAGACTGCACAGTTGTTAGCTGCGCCTATGCGCCGTCCAGCACTAGGACGCCAGTTCAATCTTTGCCCAACAGCATTCAACCTCAAGTGCCCGCCTCCCACGGACAGGCTATAGAGCAGACCAGGGCCATGCGTCTGGTTCAGGCACCTCATGACATCCGACATGTTTCCACATCATTCGGGTGCTCGTCTCAACCACCGGGGTCTAACGTCCGTGGGAGGGGAGACGCGGGAGAGCATCGTCGCCTCTCCAACGGCAGATGGAGAAGCTCATGTCGTGGCCCTCGGATGGTCCCGTTCGCCTCGCGTGGGACAGCATTTCCTCATCTCGTGTCCACGATCCCGTACCCCGCACTCGATCTGGAGGCGGGACCAAATGAGCCGTGCCTGCTCCAGACTTAATCGCCCGCCTCCCGCCGGCCGCTGCCTCGAGCGGTGGCTGTCATCCGTTCCTGGAACATGTCGAGGCGGTGCCAAGAACGGCTTTCAAGACGGCTCGATGAGCCTATCCGGTCGGCGGTTTGATCGATGATCGGTGGCAAGGCATCAAATCGGAGTTGGATCCGTCTCTTTCACACGGCCATGTGGTCCTCTCGGATGAGGGGCCTAGCAATGCGACCATGCCGCTCTCGAATCGCAAGCCGACGCTCCTCCGTAACCTCCTGCGCAGCCTGTCGAGAGCCATGACGATGCTCATATGAAATGTCGTTCCCTCATGAACATGCGAGTTGTTCAGCGGCACCTTCTTTCTGAGCGTAACACGATCTTCAGGGCCACGTTCGCGCTTATGGTAGGCGGAACCTGTCCAAGAAGTGAGAGGAGAATCGTCCGAGGACTTGTCGTGCCATGCGTCTGTGGGACCCCCCGGCGAGATTCGAGACTTTTCGGACGGGCCAGGCCACGGACGTCATCTCGCCACGAGTCACGACACCCGCTCATTACGACATATACGTGGGGAGATAACATGACGCATCAAGGCTCCTGTACGAAGCCAAGAGAAGCTGCCGCGTAGATTGCCGACGGCGCGTGCGTGTAGGACTTTGTGGAGCCAGGGCTGCTCTCGTGTGACGCTCAGAACAGGTTGTGACCGTCCGTCGATGACTCTGCCGCGATACCGTCTTGAAGCGCGTCGGCGGTCACGACATGTCGGCTTGAGCCGACGGAGCTCAGCTCAAACGGCAGGCTTTTCATTTACATTCGGCACATTCGGTATCATGGTAGCCAACTGCCTGTTATGGAAGTTTTCGTCCGACGCCCCGACAGCCCGCCCTGGTCCAGTAAAGACGACAGACCGGTGGTCGATGCATGGTGAAGCACCGGCGGAACCGCTTATGGAGGCCGCCTGCGAGCACAAGTACGTAATCATCGGGCAAGGGCTCGAAATCGTCCGGCCTTGCGCATAGTGCCATGGGGCGTGTGTAAATTGCCTGATGTTCTGAAGAGCCCCGGTCCTGGTCCCATCCCTACTTGAGACACTGACCGACTGTGATATCCGGCGATCATATATGCATCCTTCGACGTTTTGTACGCGTGGGTGCATTACCAAAGTTGGATTATTAGCGGTCCTGTGAGTCCTGGATGGGGCTTCAATATGGAAGGGGGAATGACAGTACCGCCCTCGTAGCAGCTGAACTGTCGAGTCGCTGATGCGGGTTCGAGTCTAGAGGTCTAGACCACAGAACATCGCGATCTGGGCTGCTCTATGGGCCCGCGGTGCGGATATCAGCCCTGTCCACATTGGATCCTCCGAAAACAGTAAGTGCTGGTGCCAAGGAGACAATCTACTGCAGACGAGTTCGAGCTCGGGGGGGAATCTCGGGCTGTCATCCTCTCCCAGTGGTGAGACTGCCGGTTCCGTACAATGTACACGGCCGTAGTTTGCGCCGAGACCAGCGGACCTGTCAGCTCCGGGGTCAGGCTCCCACATCCAGGGCGTGCAAGTGTCTGTGGCGCGGGCTTCGTTGCTGATGCTCGGCTTCGCAGCACAAGCTTTCTTGACCATCCGCGTCCGCGCGTCCTCGTTTCGATGGCAGCCATACTGCTACATATGTTCGTTCCATTTGCCGCCGACGTCGAATCGATACACGTACGAAAGTCGTCCAAACCCCAGATCGCGACAGTGCAAACCGAGGCCTCGTGAAAAGGGGAGCTGGGCCGTTTCACTTGCTGTCCCAGTCCATCCCGCTTGCGGCTCGGCGGCCAGGGGTTCAACGGACGAGTGGTTTCGAGTCCAACGGCAGAGTGCGTTTCCAGTTGGTGGGGCCCGGCGCCGGAAGGCGTTGGCCCCCCATCCTGCCACGGTCCCGCCCCGGTCGGCCCCCCCACCCCGGGCACCTTTTTCTTGGTTCTTTGGGCCAAACCTCTTACACGGAGCATCGCGACATGCAAGTTGGCGTGTGTTACCTGCCCAGGGCTCACCTTCACGCTATCGACTCCGCGTGCGCTGCGGCAAACGGCTGGGAGACATTGCAAGGGGCGACGCGAGGGTCTTTGGCAGCGTCGTATTCCGGTCCTGGTTTCGTACACGACCACGACGAACCGCCTCGGTGAAACGATCTAGCTGGACCGCAGGCGGGCGGGCGGGCAGTCGTGATGATGCTCGGATCTGCACGCCACCCCGAGGGGATTTCGAGCCGAAAGGCGGGTGCGATATGAAGTCTTAGCAACGACGCTTGAGCATGTTGTTTTGCGCACGGCGCAATCTTCACCGGGGGGCGGCCGCCATCCCTGCGGCACATCATCACCCGGATGCGCCGTCTTTCATCGCCTTTTGCGGCGCACCGTCGTGATATCAGGTCAAAATCGCATGCATGCAGGTTGCCGGATGGCTGTACTGCCGCTAGGGCCTTTGCCGTGCCCGGCCTGCCTGCCCGTCTGCCTTGCACCAAGCAAATAGACTGAACCGGGTCAGCGACATCCGTGGGCCGTTGAAAGCGGCCTGCCTGCCGCCTCGGGTATTGATCTTTTTTGAGCGACGCACGTTGAAACGGGCCATGCTGGGGGCGTTGCTCATCACGGGCCCGGGTAGTGGTGTACTTATCCCCTGGCGTGGCGGGCTCATGCGACGATGGACGGCTCTTGGCCGCGGGGTTGATACATACATTCATCCATGCTTACCACGAGTAGCCGCTTGTAAAAAAACTAATACGAGCATGGGAGACATCGCGGACCACTGGAGCATGCATCCGCGGCTGGGAAGCGGGCCTCACCACCATGCCGGCATTTGATCTCCCAACGGGCTGGGTCCTGCTCCTTTGATTCCACTTCATTTTTATTTCCGGAAGCCTCCGTCCGGTACTTGCTACCTAATATACTGTGCCTGTTGGACTGTAGACAGTACAGACTCCAACACAACACATCCATTGGACTCAACATGTTGAGCAAATCGGCACAGCCAAAAAAGCATCGACGAATCTGGAAAGCAACCAGGTGCCTGATAGGTGGCGCGCAACGGCGCGCAACCACTGGTCCCCAAGGGCTGCACCAGGGGCGTCTGGCGCCAGGCACACGCTGCGGCGGCAGCCAATCACCCCCGCGTAGCCGCCCGTCGGTGCAACTGCAACTGGGGTGCGCCTCCAGGCTGTGCCCACCCAGCGCCACGCCCGCCAATGCCCCCTCCGCCAGCAACGCCTTTGTGCCTGGCGGGAGGAGACTTGCGGGTGGTGCGCCCCAAATCTCCCCGTCCTTTTTCCACCTCGATCCTCCTCCCTCACTGTCCGGCGTTTGAGCCGCCGCCCCTCCCAGTGCCCACCACCACCCGACTCGAAACCTCCTCCACCACCGACCTGCCAATGGCTGCGCCCCGGAACTCTCTCCCACCCCCTGGTACCCTTGCCTTGCGGTTCCTTACTCGTACGCTCTCGAGACGTTGAGTGCCTTGGCAGGAATCCCTTTGTTGCTGCTCCTGCTCCACCCTGCCCTCCCGCCTGGACTCTGGACTCTGGAGCCGACAGGCCCGCCGGCCGACCTCTCTCTTTCAGCTTTCTCACGAACCAGGGGCCCGGAGCCGCTCGAGCGTCGAAACCTCCCCGCGGCGCCTCCTGCGTTTTACCCCCCTGTGACGCGCGCGCGCGCGCCCTCCCCTTTCCGGCGCACAACTTGCCTCCTCCGGCCCACCCCCATGTCCCTTTTCCTTCATAGGGTCGCGCTGTAAGTTACGTCGTTGCGTAGCGGCTGTGTTGCTGCGCTGCAGGTATCAGATGGACTTGTTGATGGAAGGGACTCTCTCTGTACCCCAGGGGCGTGTGCTGCCGTCTCTTGTATTCGGCCGGGGACTGTGGGCTGGACGACGACCAACATGTTGAACGTCGTTCGACCCATCCGCGCGCGCGGCTTCAGCTGTGTGGCTTTCTTGGTCCACCCCCCGTCCCTTCACTTCTCTCTTTGTCCGTAGCCCAGACGTCTACTGTATACTGTCTGTGGTACTGTATATACCCACATCTGTACCGAAGATGAACGTGCGTGCGTCCTTTCCGTGCTGTCTCCGTCCTCCTGCCTCCCTAACCCCCTTGTCCCGTCCCGTCCGTTTATCTACTCCCGCGCCGCCCGCCTGCCCGGGCCACCAACTGACCTGGACTCCCTTCGTCTTCACTCACCCGTCCCTGTAGACCTCACTCTCTCCCCCCTCTCACGTCAAGCCCTTGAGGTGACGTCTACTGGACCTTCTTTTCTTCTTGTTCAACTTACCGCCGGTCGTTCTTTTATTCGGCTTCTTGTGTCCCGTTTTGGTGAACACACACTTGTACATTCTAGATACACACAGTTGGCTGGGGCTCATCCATTGTCGACGACAGAGGGAGCGAGCGTTGATCGCGGTTCTTGACCACTCTTTTTCACCAGCACGCCTTTCATACATACGACAGAGGAGCAACAACGCCAGGTTCGCTCACTCAAACAACGGAACACCGCCTTTTCAGGTTTTGACCTTCACCACGCCATCTTTCAAGTCCATCGTTTGGGGAAAAGACGAGTGACCGGCGGGAACTGGTTACACCATTCACCACATACATCTCACTTCAAGCATATATCTTGCCGAGGCCACTCATTGCATTCTCTTCGTATAAACGGTATAAACGACTACAAACCTCATCATGCTCGGCGCTCTCTTCCTCCTTGCGGCGCCCCTGGCGGCCGCTCTTCCGCCCTATGTCGTGGAAACGACCGTCAGCCACGACCGGCGCGACCTCCCCATCGTCAACGCCTTCGCCGAGCGGCCCGTGGAAAACACCTACATCGCCGTCTTCAACTCGACGTTTGGCACCGAGGCCATCGACGCCCGCATCTCGGCCATGTCGAGCACCATCCAGAAGCGCAACCTCAACAAGCGCGGCCTCGACGGCAAGTACCTGTCCACGGAGATGAAGTCCATCACGCTCGGCGACTGGCGCTGCGCCGCCTTCCAGGGCGACGCCGACATGGTGCGCGAGTTCAACGGCGCCGACGAGGTCGCCTACGTCGAGGCCGACACGTGGTACAAGACGACGGCCGCCATCATGCAGACCAACGCCCCGCCTGGGCTGAACCGCATCTCGCACGCCCGCGCCGGCGAGCAGGGCTACATCTTTGACGAGTCGGCGTGCGAGGGCATGACCGTCTATGTCGTCGACACGGGCGTCCGCGTCGACCACGTCGAGTTTGAGGGCCGCGCCGTCATGGGCGCAAACTTTGTCAACAACGTCGACACTGACGAGAACGGCCACGGCAGCCATGTTGCGGGAACCATTGCCGGCGCCACTTTCGGCGTCTGCAAGAAGGCCAACATTGTGGGTGTCAAGGTCCTCGGCGCGGACGGCGCCGGCCAGAATCAGGGTATCCTGCAGGGCATGCAGTTTGTCCTCAACGACGTCAAGAGCAAGGGCATCCAGAACAAGGCCGTCATGAACATGTCGCTCGGCGGTGGCTTTTCGCAGGCTCTGAACCGCGCCATCGCAGCTCTGCTGGACGGCGGCATCGTCCCCGTTGTGGCTGCCGGCAATGAAAAGGTGCGACTCTTATCTATGCAACGGCAGCTCAACTGCGGAGAGGGAAAGATGCTAACCTTTACAACAGCAAGATGCTCGCAACACGTCTCCGGCGTCCGCTCCCCAGGCCATCACCGTGGGAGCCATCGATGCCACCAACGACCAGTTCGCCAGCTTCTCCAACTTTGGATCCGTCGTCGACGTCAACGGTCCCGGCGTCAAGGTCCTGTCCGTCGGCATCGCCTCCACGGTGGCCACCAACGTTCTCAGCGGTACCAGCATGGGTAAGTACACATCGTGCCCCAGCCACTTGCGTCGTATCTTTGCCCGACACTGACTAACTCTTTCCCAGCGAGCCCCCATGTTGCCGGCCTTACCGCATATGTCATGGGGCTGACGGGCCGCCAGGCGAGCGAAATGTCCGACATGCTCAAGAGCCTGGCCAGCAACAGCCCTGCGAGGGTGAAGAACATTGCCCAGGGCACCAGCCCGCTCATTGTCAACAACGGAAACCTGTCGTAAACGGTCTTCATGGTTGGGAGAGGGAACAAGGACGAGACACCTTTGTACACTCGCTAATGCGCTTTGTGTTTACACCTCTCCTGAAAATAGATGCACTGGACAGAGGAGACTCGTTGGATTTTCATAAAGGTAGTGGCATTTTGACCAATGGTCTTGTACATCTCAGATGGATACCTAAGATATTGTGCATTTTCCTTGGCGTCTTTGAGTCAGCCTGCAGTTTAGCCCTCAGACCATGCGATTTCGATGTCGACAACGTCACCAGCTTATTAGCGTCATCCAGACTCAGCAATGAACAGTCACATAGACAGCGTCAATTCTCGCATCAATGAGCGGAAGCATGTTTGCATTCCAGCAGAGCCTCGTCCCATGGCAATTAGGGGCCCAACTCTGCTGCGCCGCCCCAGAGGGGAAGCCAAATGCAGTTCGATTTTAGCACTTCTTCGGCACAACCACAGTCATCAAAGGACTGGATTGCAATTTGACATCCGTGCTGCGTCCGCAAAGCGGCCGTCTTTCTGTTGGTGTAGACAACATGAGACTGCGTCACAGGAGACACAGAGGGACAGCATTAGCATCATATTATTAGTCGCCCATAAAGATACTCCAGGTGTGGTCTCGTCAAGTAAATGGTACACGTTATGTACATGAAAAGCATCGCAACGAGGACGGCAGTCGGCCGGCCACGCCTATAACTCGTCGCGCCCCGTGGCGGCTGCCGGTGGCGTGTTGCCGGGGAGAAGATTCGCTGCGTACTGGGCTATGTCTGTGAGGATTGGGAATCTCGCCCCCAGGAACATTGCAGTTCCGATCTAACGAGTCCAGTCAGCGAGTGTGCGACACAGAAAGCTGACGCTCATCTTGCACTCACCATTATGCCAGATACAAACAGGAGACACAAAAGGACAACGCCAAACATGACGAGATTCTCGCCAGGGTCCATGGTTGGCTCCTTCTTCTGCCGTTGCTCGTTCTCAAGCGTCAGCTTCTTGGGATCCTGCTTAGGATACAGCGTCTCGATGAATTGCTCAATCTGGCAAGGCATTAGCTTTCGTTTTCGTTTGGACAGTTTTCTCTCCATACCTGAGCACATCGCACGCTGATTGCCAGGTAGTTGGGGTCGCGGGGGTCGTTCTTGGCGTGAATCTTCCGGGCATATCTCCGGAACACTTCGCATACCGAGTGCAGGTTCTGTGTGCATTCGAACATGAGCTGGCAGGCGTCGCCCTTGGTGATCTTGACGTTCTTCTCAAGCACGTCGGGGTTGCGGAACATGAGCTCCAAGGTGGCAATGGCCATGCCCTGGGGGATAGCCACAAAGTTGAAGACGCTTTGCTCGCGCATGCCCGCCATGTAGAACAGGCACTCCTCGGCGTGCTTCAATGCGTCGAGAATCATGTCAGACACACAGTTGACTGCCTGCTCGCGGTACTTGGGGTCGAGCAGGTCCTCCCACTTGTCGACATGCCTGCTCCAGATCTCCTTGGGGTACCACCGCCGGCCGTCTTGCCAGTCCTCGTGAATGTCGCGGATGATGTTGGTCTTTTGCAGGAATTGGCCCATCGACTCGGTCAATGACGGCCGCTCCGCCAGCTTGGGGTTTCCCAGCTCCGACGAGACGAAAAGACGGGTCAAGCCCTCGCCAACAAGGCCGGCGACGTAGTGGCAGTAAAGCTCATACTCTTCGATGGTCTGAACGCCGTTCTTGATCATCTCAGTATTTTGCGCGTAGTCGGCCATGCCGTTGCCCATCTTGACCGTCATCTCCTTGATGATGGTGCGGTATTTGGGCTTGAGCTTCTTGAGCTCCGTGACGACAACGTCAAACTTCTCCAGCAGTTCCTTGTCCTTTTCTTTGCTCTCATGATACTGCCAGCCGTCAATCTCCATGGTCTCATGGAAATTTCGCAGCAGGGGAACCTTCTTGTCTATGGAGATCGTCATGTCGTCTTCGATGGTGTCGAGGCCGCGCAAGACAAGATAGAAGAGGGTGATGGGGACAAGGAGCTCATGGTTGAGCTCCTGAATGACGGCCGCGAAGCTGCGACTCGTCAGGTTGAGGAAGCGGAAGCATTCCTGCAGCTCTGGCGACTCCTCCGACGGGTTGCGCTTGTGGACGGGGTCGTGCCAGAGCTTCCTGCAGCTGTCGTCAGTATCGGCACGGTCGCGCAGAGACGTGGGCCATACCATTGTATTATGGACCGCAACTGGTTCGGGTGCATGAGGTAGTAGAGGGCACCCATGGTGGCTGGCACGCGTGGCAGTCGCACACAGGTCGAGGGAGCAGGGCAAAAGGGGGCCGCCGAAGCAGGCACAGCCGTCGATCTCAGCAAAGAGGCCGAGGCGGGTGGTCGCAACGAATTGCGAGGCTATCACCGAGACGCAGGCGTCGAGTCAGAGGCTTGAGCAAGAGATTGGCTGCCGCGACGACTGGAGAGGTGTTTTCTGCCGCGAGGTCTCGTTGCGGTGTCTCGACGCGCTGGTGGGGAGAGGACCAAAGTTAAATATGCAGCGGCCGCCGGTGGAGGATTTTTAGGAGGTTGCCCAAATTGACTCCACATTTTGGGGGGTGGATGGGGGTTGCCTCGCAAGCCTCCCACTGACGGCGCGCCATTCCCAATCTTCCATGTCACCTAGAGAAAGGTGGCGTGGCCCGAAATCTCACTGGGCGGCCGGCCCTGGAGCCCTGCAGACACAGGCTGGGCGGTCCGTACCTGGCCGCCTGGCAAGCTCTCTGCGCGGGCAGTTGGGCGGTCTTCGGGGTTCGGTCTTGGAGACCCGTACCCGTGAGCACAGCGAGCCCCCGTCCGCGGACAGGCAGCACCAGTGACACCTGCCACAACGGACGGCATCGACTGTTGGAGGCAATCGGTCGGGGGTTTCGTATTCGCAGCCCAACGACGCCGCCGCTTCCGCCGTCGCAGCACACCAACGGCTTCGACTTGAATCTGAGGCGGCCCGGAGTCGAACGTTCCGCGACGGAAATGGTGTCTAGGCAAACTCTACCTCCTCCCGCACCACCGGCAAGCTCCACTATCGTCAGGCTTGGGTCGGTGGGCGGTGGGCACATGGAAGAACTCCACGTGTGGTGGCTCGTGATCTGACGATGCGCGGACTGACATCCCGCTCATCAAAGACGCAGCCAACTGCATCCCTTGCTCGAGTCTCACAACCTGTATCCCCAGCCGAGCCGTGCGCACATCAGCCGGTTCGCACTGCTCCACACCAACGTGGCCCTGTCGAGAAAGGCGCGGTTGAGCGATGTCGCGACATGCGCGGTGCGGCTCACGGAGTCACCATAGTCACATTGATCCCGCCGCGATGCTCCTGTCATTCATACGGCAATGCACAACTGCCAAGCACACATGTGCGAGTGCTCGCTGGAGAGGAAATGCTGCCAGAGCAAGCCTCGTCTCCTGAAGATATTCTTGACTGTACTCGACAGGGATTCGCAGAAACGTCACCTACCTGCAAACGAGTGTTACCTTGGCCGCATCTGCGGTCCACGAACGGCACCGCCGCCCTGGAACATGTTCATATCGCACGGTGTCTTCCTCAAACGCCTGGATTGTACTCACTCATTAAACCCCAAATTTGCACGGTAGGTGCGGCACTACAGTAGTATGTACCTTGGTCGCCTGCCATCCACAGGCTCTGAGGAAGGCAAGGCCAACACCATGGCGCACCGCTCTTGCCTTCTCAGATGAAAGGACGTGGCCTTCAGTGTTCGCCTTCTCTGGCGTCAAAGAACGTGAAAATGATCAGTCCTAGTCACCTGTCTTCCTGTGATTGTACCTCGTTTGCTTGCTTGCGTCGACTTCCTCACTCCAACGTAAACGCCAGCGAAAATGGCACCAGCGCGGCCACAGCCACGCTTCCTCGTCTGGGGCGGAGACGGTTGGATTGCTGGTCACCTCGAGACACTCCTGAGGCGGCAGGGCAAAGATGTCCACACGACCACTGTGCGTATGGAGAACCGTGAGGCCGTCATCCGGGAACTTGCCCGCGTCGGCCCTACTCACGTCTTCAACGCCGCCGGCTGCACCGGAAGGCCCAACGTCGACTGGTGTGAGGACAACAAGGAAGCGACTGTACGCTCCAACGTCATCGGAGCACTCAACCTCGCCGACTGCTGTTTTCAGGCTAATGTCCACTGCACCGTCTTTGCAACGGGCTGCATCTACCAGTACGACGACGCTCACCCCATTGGAGGGCTCGGATACACAGAGGAGGACGAACCAAACTTTCGCGGCAGCTTCTACTCGGAGACCAAGGGTCACGTTGAACCGGTGCGTGTTGCGTCGGCCATGGCGTGGGTCCTGAGCCTGAGCTGACGGGTAAGAAGATCATGAAGCATTATGGCAATTGCTTGATACTCCGTCTGCGTATGCCCGTCAGCGACGACCTTCACCCGCGCAATTTCGTCACCAAGATTACAGGGTACGAGCGGGTCGTCGATATCCCGAACAGCAACACTATCCTCCACGATCTCTTGCCGGCTGCTATTCTCCTGGCGGAACACGACGAGGTCGGCGTCTACAACTTCACCAACCCGGGCGCCATCTCACACAACGAAGTCCTCCAGCTCTTCAAGGAAATCGTCCGACCCAGCTTGACGTACAAAAACTTTAGCGTCATCGAACAGGCCCAGGTCATCAAGGCAGGGCGCAGCAACTGCAAGCTAAGCACATCCAAGCTCGAGGCGAAGCTCCGCGAATACGATTACGTCGTTCCGGACGTGCTCGACGCATACCGCCGCTGCTTCAAAAGGATGAGGGCCGGCGGGATTCGTTAGCGGAGTTGGGCAATCCGTCCCGAGCTTTAGCTGAATGTCGTTGCCTTGGACGTCGTCAACTGAGAAATGGCGACTAGGGGGATTCCGGGCGTATTTGGAAGTGAATTTGACCTAAGCGGCTCTTCGCCCGTCGCAACGATATGCATAGTTGTCCTATTCTCTTTAGAGGAATACACAATGTTGTTGCAGCTGCGAGGTACGACTTGGTTTAGGGTAGCCCACTTGGAGTGTCGTAGCACAAGATAACCCCCCCGGTCTGAGGTGGTAATAATCTGCGCTGCGTAGCAGATTGTCGCGGGCAGATCCGGTCCCTGTGTTTCGACCCGAAAAGCAACCTCGCAAGCTGAGCATCATTTCGTCAAATCAGGACGCAGGCCATTCGAGCCTCTGTGGCCCCCAGAAAAAGTGGTCCGTCGCCTCGGTATCCTCTGTGCGCGAGGCTGTCACAGGAGACGCCGAAGGCCAAGTTGGCACTGCCCCGCCATTACGTAGCGCCTCCTGTCCTGTCCGTTTGGTCAACAAAATTTCCGGCCTCGCAATCACAAGCCGACTCCTGTCTGCGTTCATCGAACGAGCATCGAACCTTTCCCTTCTTCCGACACGAAGCGCGTTCCCCTACAGAGATACCCCTAGCCCAACATGGTCGTCGACACGGCCTACTACGACACCTTGGGTGTCCAGCCCACGGCCTCCGAGCTGGAGATCAAGAAGGCTTACCGCAAGCTGGCCATCATCCACCACCCTGGTACGGCCCCTATTCTCCGTTGAAGCCGCGCGCCGGAGTGGCTCTCTCGGTGTCGCCGGCGTGTCGTCGCGACGTTTTGGCTGACCAGAGATGCAGACAAGAACCCCAACGACCCGACCGCACACGAAAAGTTCCAGGCTATCGGCGAAGCATACCAGGTGCTGTCCGACAAGGAGCTTCGCGGCGCATACGACAAGTTCGGCAAGGACCATGCCAAGCCTCAGGAGGGATTCGCCGACCCGGCCGAGTTCTTCACGTCGATATTCGGCGGCGAGGCATTTGTCGACTGGATCGGCGAAATCAGCCTGATGAAGGACCTGACGGCGACCATGGACATCACCATGAAGGAGGAAATCGAAGAGGCCGAGGCCCAGGCCCAGGCAGAGGCTGCCGCGCAGGAGGCCGCCGCGCAAGGCAACGATGATTCCGACTTCCCGGGCACCGAAGAGGCCAAGAAGGCGAGCTTGAAAGAGCAGGCCGCCGCCGCCGAAGGTGCCGCTGCGACCGCCCCGCCACCGACAGTAGTCGTCGAGGACGAAAAGGGTGCCCCTCAGGCGCCCCCTACTGGTGCCGCACCGACGCCGCCCCCTCGATCGAATGCCACGTCTCCGGCGCCGTCGTCGAGCTCTCGAAGCCGAACACAGATCCCGCTCCGGCCGGCCCTCACCGAGAAGGCGCACAGCGAGTCCCCCGATCGCGAGCTGTCCGAGGAGGCGCTCAAGGCAAAGGAGAAGAAGAAGGGCGGGCTCAGCAAGGAGCAGCGCGAGCAGCTTGCCGAGTTCGAGAGGGAGCGCGCTCGCGTCCGCAAGGAGCGTGTCGACACTCTCTCGCGGAAGCTGCTCGATCGCATTAGCGTCTGGACCGAGACAGACAAGGGCTCCGACGTCACCAGGGCCTTCCAAGAGAAGATGCGTCTCGAAGTGGAGAATCTCAAAATGGAGTCGTTCGGCATCGACATTCTCCACGCCATTGGCCACACATACGTCTCCAAGGCCTCTGGCCTGTTGCGCAGCCAAAAGTTTCTCGGAATTGGCGGTTTCTTCAGCCGCTTGAAGGACAAGGGCACGCTCGTCAAGGATACGTGGAACACCATCAGCAGCGCCATCGATGCGCAGCAGACCATGGAGGACATGGCCAAGATGGAGGAGAAGGGCGGCGAGGACTGGACCGACGAGAAGCGCGTCGAGTACGAGCGCCGTGTCACTGGCAAGATTCTGACTGCGGCGTGGAGAGGCAGCAAGTTTGAGATTCAGAGCGTGCTTCGCGAAGTCTGCGACGCCGTGCTCTACGATAAGAAGGTTCACCTGTCCAAGCGTCTGGAACGCGCGCAGGCTCTCGTCCTGATAGGCGATGTCTTCAACAAGGTGAGTGCCGCTTCTCTCACAGGATCACTGGGTGCGAAAGAATAAACTAGCTGACAATCGTGCGATGCAGGCTGCCCGATCACCAGAGGAAGAAGGCGACTATCTCGTTTTCGAGCAGCTCGTCGCCGAGGCTGCCATGAAGAAGGACAAGGACGAGGAGAAGAAGAAGAAGGACAAGAAGGGCGGTAGTCATCACCATCACCACGACGCTGCCGAGGCAACGGCTGCGGACGCACCCAACGTGCCCAAGCAATAAGCTTGGCGAAAGCAGCAATGGATAGCATTCTGGCGGGATGTATAGAACGGCATGTGGAGCCATAGACTTGTTTGAGCGGCGGGATGCGGGTGCTTGTTTCCTCTCCTCACATTCGATACGCTTTGGGGCGAGAAACATGGATATCGAAAGGCCCAGCGGCATAATCGCGGTGAGCATGGATAAATACCTAGGTAGTTATATGATTTACATCCAACTCTACTATTTCTGATGCAGGGGTATCTCTCTACTTTGTATATCTATGCTATGCCAGGCTTGCCAGGTCGAAAAAGAGTCTAGGCGCACACTAATCCATCTTGTCCATCTCGCTCTCTTCTTTACCAGGCTCCGGCTCCTCCACGAGCAGCCCAACCAAGCAGGCCGACAGCATCGTCTCGTAATTCACCCAGGGGTGAATCTCGCCAAACAGCTTGGTGCCGTCACGGCCCGCCCCGCGCATCAGCTCCGGCACGCCGCCCGGGTGAAACTTTGCGTACGGAGTGACGTTGTAGACCTTTCCGTTGATGGCCATCCACGCATCCTTGCCCTTGCGGCCCGTCTGGCGCTTGAGCATGGACGGCGTAACGCGCAAGTACGGCGTGGAGGAATCTAGGCCACGGAGGTCGGCGTTGGGTCCCGAGATGCGCGCCCAGTCGAGCGGCGAGTGGCCCGGGTCGAGGATGATCTTGCGCGACGGCTTCTGCGGCTTGGAGGAGTGTGTCGGCGGAGGGGCGAGGCCGCCGGGGGACAGCGATGGAGGGCCGCGGTTGGGAACGGGACCGCGGGCGCGCTGGGCCGAGTTGGGAGCTGGGAACTGGGGGAGAGTCGGGACGCGGCCGGAGGGCGAGGGGCGCGATGGGCGGGGAGGAGGGGGCATGAGGCCTGAAGGCGCTGGCGCGGCGGAGGGCTCGTCGGAAAGGGTCAAGGTCGGTATGGGCTGCGAGGGACGACTCGCAGAAGCTTTGGGCGTCGTCGGGCTCTCGGGCTCGTCCACCGTCGGCGGCTGGATCGTTGGAGGAGGTGGCGGAGGCGGCATGGCCAGCATGTCGCGCCGCGCTTTGCCCGCGGCCGACGCGGCGCCGGACTGCAGGAGCGCACTGCCGTTGCTCGCCTTTGCATCGTTGCGTATCCTCGGCGCCGTGTCGTTGTCTGGTTGTGTCTCCTCCCTCTTCTCCTTTTCATGAACAGCCTCCTCGGCCTGGGGACTGGCCCCTCCGAAGCCGAGCCATCGCAGCATCGGCAACAGCAGCCACTCGGGGCGGCAGACGGCGACGTAGATGAGTGAAGCGACGATGACGGACGACCCCAGGAGGCCCATGGCTAGGGTTGGGCGACTCGAGAAGGGTGGGGTCGCGCGCAGTGGGCGCACGGCGGGCGGTGAGGGATGAACGTCGATGTTGGATGAGGCGAAATGACGGGACGAACGAGAAAAACCGAGATCAGGGTCTGCGGATGAGACTTTGGCGGCGATGGCGTGGGTTGGCCCTGGCGGGCGGCGCTGGGGCCCCTCCGCTCGGCGTCATCCCGCCTGGCGTGGTTGGCTGACAGCCTGGGAATTGGGGGGGGGCAGCCCGCCTGTGACGGGTGTCCAGTGATCCATGGATCCCTCCAGGGCTGTCAAGCCTGTCCAACAGGGATCGGCAGCGGCAGGCGGGGCTCCAGGGCGGCCTCAGCGCCACCTCGCGCTGGGCGGCCGATGTGCGTGTGCCTGAGCCGCGTGCTTTGCACCGAGATGCGGCGGGGCTTTTCGGGCGTCAATGAGAACGCGGTGTGCCTCCTCCTATTTCCATGTGCCCCCCCCTCATTGACGACTGGGGGGCCACGCGCGGGGAGGAGCAAAGAAAGTAAACAAACAGTCGGCCAAGCGAGGAGGCCCAACCCTGGTCGACGAAACGAACCCAGGGCGCCCTGCCCTGGCGCATGAATGACTGAATTTCACGCGGGCTCCGCATGCCGGGCGATCGTAGCGTACTCTGCACGCAGGTCCCGCGGTGATGCGCGGTTCCGGTGCCACGGCTCCCGCTACGGAGGACTACCTATGCCTCGTACACAGTTTACCGCTGCTGCTGGGCTCGACTCCCCCGTCTTGTTCTCGTGACGACATCAAACGACCCACGGCCTCGCATGAACCCGGATGGGAACGTCAGTTCCAACCCCGCGGTCATGCCACAGGCATGCAGCGAGCGGGCTGCGCCGGGAGCGGGATGGGTCCATGGATGGAGGCTCCAGCGAGCGGGTGCCCGCTGTAATGAAGCGAGTCAGCGGCTGCAACCCCGTGATTTGGGCTAATTTAGGCACCGCGGCAGCGCCGGGGCTCCGTAGAATTCCCGTCCGGCGCGCGCGCGCAAGGCGCCCCCCATTGTGCAGTGCCGTCCGCTCTGGAGTTCCAGCTCCTGCTCCAGCTCCAGGATGGGTGCACCAGCAGGTGCATTGATCCATCCATCCGTCCATTCATCCCACCCACCCGCACTGGCATCCGCCATCCCTCCCAAAGCCAGCCCGCCCGCCCGCGACTAACTCACTGCTAGCAGCAGCCCAGACGACGCCACCACACACACACCTTTGCCTACGCAGCGGCCCCCGTGAAACCGCGCGAGGGAGAAACGGGATGCGTCGTCGCGACTCGTCCACCTCCAACTCTTCCAAAACAACAGTGTCGTCGACGACCTCCAGCAAGCCTCGCCCCCCGCGCCCCGCGTCCATCAACCCCTTTGCTGGAGACAGACGCACCGCACCCAGACCGCCCTTTATCGCCATCCACCCGCCGCTGACGCACCCGCCCCCGTTGCTCTCGCCGAGGCCCTCGTTGTTGCGCCGTCCGCCCAGCAACCCGAGCCTCGCTGCCGCTGCCATCGCCGCCGCATCTGCATCCGCCTCCTCTTCTGCCTCCTCCTCCGGCACCCGCCAGCCGCTGCGACCCCGGGACGGCAACTCCCAGAAGCACCATCAACACAATGTCCCGCTCCTGACGCCGACGACGACGACGCGCTCCACCATTGCGAGCGCCGCCAGGATGCCCGCCGGCGACAGACCGCGACAGCCCCAGCTCAGCGCTGCGGCCGCTCGCTCCATCAACCGCACACCAATCACCCCCAAGATCGCAGCCAAGGCGCAGACTCCCGTCACGCCTTTAGCTCGGAGGCCGCAGAGCGTACATGCGCCGCTCGGAGGCGATGCCTCGACCCCTGGACCCCCCTTGCTCGGGGCCAACAACATAACCCCTCGATCCGGCGCTCGGCAGTCGCGCACCGACAGCGTCAACAACACAGCGACCGGAACCCCCAACCCCGAACGGAATTCTGATGGAGGCACCGGCAGACCAGGCCTGGGCGCGTCGGGCACCGCCCCCGATGGGCTTAGACGGTCAGGAGACTCACCGGGCGAGTCGGGCGACTCCAACAAGTTCTTCTACGCCAGCGATGCCAAGTCATTAAACCAAGGGGGCATCCAGCGGCCTGCATCGGTGCCCCAGAAGCCGGTGACCTTCTTCTATGCCAACGGAATCTCGGTCGAGAAACAGCGCAACGCGAGCCCGCCAGGTAATATCGTCGCTCCGGCCTCTGCGACTCCGCAGGAGCCCATGGGCAACAAGTTCTTTTATGCGAACGGAACTCCCGACCTGGCGCCCGCGCGACCGAATCTGCCGCACTCTGGCTCAGGCTCCATTGTGTCGTTCAATTCGAGACCTGTTCTCGGCCGCCCTGCCACAAGCCAGTCAGTCACAGGCATGGCTCCGTCTGTGAATAGTCGACCAGTGTCACCAATCAAGGCCTCGACCCCTACACTTCAGGCATTGAAAGGCAGCCCCTTGCCGCCACTATCACCAAGTCAGGCGTCTCCAATGACGTCTCCATCAATATTGCCTGGCTCGGCTGCAGCTAGCAAGAGAAGGGTCAGCATCGATGCTGCTCCCAAGCTTATGCACAAGGGTCACTCGCGAGCAGGCAGCGTGCCTGTGATTGAACCCACGACCGCGTCTAGTTTCGCAATGTCTCCCAATACGCCAGAAACGGTCTCGCCTCCTTTGAGCCCCGATGCCTCTCAGCGGGCCATGACCATGGCATCGATCCTACAAGCCGCCGAGGAGCTAAGTGAGCGCGATGACGAGGGTCTATCCTCGCGCGGACCGCAAAGTCCAACCAAATCGACGCACATGTCGGATTCTGTGAGTGAGCTGGTGGCAAATGCTAGACGGGAACGAAAGGTCCAGGATCTCGAAATTACGAATGCGTCTCTGGAGGCCATCAACAGGACTCTAGAGCGGCAACTGCGGAAACAAACCGCAGAACTGAGGAGATTTCGTCGGCTATCGAGGGCAGGGCGTATCTCTCTCGCCTCTGGCGTCTCCAGCCGGGTCGCTTCCGCGGCGCTTACGGACCCTCCGGTGGATTTGACTGATCTCACAGAGGAGGAAAGCACGCAGGAGGAAGACAGTCTGGACTCGCTTGATGACTCGGACTTCTCTAGTGGGGAATCCACCGGTGCGGACTCGGCATCGCCGAACGCGAGATTGGCGGCGCGACGGAAGCGAGAGGAGAAGCGGCTGCAGCTGGATCTCACCAAGCACCAGGAGCTGCTGATTGACAGCCAAAAGATGAACCAGAGCCTCAAGCGGTGCTTGAACTGGACCGAGGATCTCATCAAGGAGGGCCAGAAGGCGCTGGCTTACAAGGTCAGGGTCTCGGACGTTCACCTTGGCGGCCGGGTACTGGCACCGCCGGACGAAGAGGACGAGGACAACGTATCGTTTGTGGATGACGCGACGATGGGGCCCGACAACACGGGCCTGGAGCTGCCGTGGAACAAGGGCCCGCAAGACCGCGACAGCGGGATTGAGCTGGCCAAGTGAGGGCATTTAACATCGACACGACATGCAGCGGCCAGGTTGCCGCACTTCAGAGCGCATCGCCACTCTACACGATGACTTCGCTTCCTAGAGACTACGAAACGGCGCAAAGGGCGATACGGGTTACGGAGTCGGGCGCATGCAGGCCTCTCACCTCTTGCTGTTTTTGAACTAACCGGCGGAGAACGCTTCGATCTGCCATGCTACCCCCTTTTCACCACGACGCACGAAATTACCGCGGTCGTCCCGGACACCCGCGCCTCACCAGAATTTCGTTTCCTCAACCTACTACAACAACACGCCATGCGCAGACTGCTGCGCTGACGCGAACAAACCCTCAGGCCTAGATGGCCTTTCCTTCCCTTATCAATAGCCTTTTACCTCCATCTCTCTTTTGTTGCCGGTTCCACCCGCCGAGTGCGAGGCCCTTTTTTGCTCTTCTATCGTCCTATTCCCTTCTTCTTTTTCTCAACTTTTTTTTGCGTGGTGTTTTCATGTTTGCGAGAAATCGAACGATACCAGATACCCCCGAGCGGAATGGCATATGTTTTTGCAGACAAGGCGGTGCATATGGGATGGGAGGGAGAGAGAGGGGCGGGCGACGGCGGCGGATCGGGCACGGGACGTGCAGGACTCCGGGATGGAGTGAAGGATGGGGACACGGAAGGCTCCCTTATTTATTACATCCCGGTTTTCGTTTGGGAGGGAAGAAGAAAAAGCCGGGTGCTACACATAGGCCTTGAGATGGGGGGCGCTTCTCTGCGAGCATGGCGATTCGGCCGTGGGAGACACCTTGTATCTGCGTAGAGCGTTTGTGCACGACTACACTGTACTCTAGAAGAACGCGAGAGAAAGCGTGAATGAGGAAACAGAGAGGTATGAGAATACATCCTCCATTACATGTTCTTGCTCTCAAAAACGTGTTAAACTGTCGAGTTGTACACATGGCCGGCCCTCTATCTCCGCCTGCCAAAACGGAACTGAAGCTCGTCATCGCTGTCGTCGCTATCGGGCACCTCGACGGCTCTCCGTGGCGGAGCCGCTGCTCTGGGCCTCTTCGCCGGCTGCTCCGCCGCCGCTGGGGGTTCTCGCGCCGGCCGCTTGCCCTGGCTCTGGGTCGTGCCCTGGCTCCTCGTGTTGCGCTGCGACTGCGTGGCGCTGATGCGGGTGCTGCCCGTCCCGCCGGGAGCTGTGCCGTGGTTCGCCGCCCCCGTCTCCTCGTCCTCTTCCGCATCGCTGCTGTCTGATATGACGAAGCCCGAGTTCTTCTTGCGCTGGGACGTCCTGGTAGACGGCGGTGGCATCGACGGCGTGCCGGCGCTGGCGGACGGGTGGCTCGCAGTCGTTGCGGACGGCTGCGTCGTCTTCTTCCGCTGGCTACTGCCCTCGTCTTCAAGCCAGTAGTTGTCGCCCACGCCAAACTCCTTGTTCTTGACCTGCGAGAGCGGTATGATGACCCTCGCGGGCTGTCGGCCTTGCTCTTCGCCCCTGCGGCGGAACTTTTTAAAGTTCTTCATGCCGTTCCACTTGGGATTCCACCGCCCGCTCGCAACGTCCTGGTCGCGCGTGGCGACGGCAGATGCGCTGCTCTGGCGCACGGGCATCTCCTCGACGATTTGAAGGCGACGAATCTCTGCGAGGTCGGCGTCGTCTGGGGGGTTGGCAAGGTCCTCCTTTTCGCGGCGAGCGCGTGCCTCTTCCTCCTCACGGTGGCGAGCCGCATGGGCGAGGACGTCGAGCTCCTTGGGGTCCTTGGCCTTTTTGGCGCGAGATGACGCCGCGGCGACATCAGCTGCAGCAGCAGGCTCGGGGGAAGCAGACGCGAAAGCATCGGCGTGCTCGAGGCGCTGGCGCTTGAATCTCGCCACGGCCGGAGCCATCCCGTCCATAAGGTCGTCTTCGGGTAGCGGCGACCCTCTTCTTTTCCGTGGCGATGCATTGGCGACTGAGTCTTGTTGCGATTGCGAGGCGTATGCTTCCTGCGAGACAAATAGGCCACCCTCGTCATTCCCTGTGTGTGGCTGCTCTGCGGCGGACCTGACCGATGACGGCTCATCCACATCCATATCTGCATCATCGTCGAAGCCCGCAAAGCGTCGTTTGATTGGCCCCCTTGCCCTCCCCCGTCGAGGGGGTGGTTGGTCAACCTGGTCGTCCGTAGGCTGTGACTGGCCATGGTTCGAACCAGTGTGTGCGGACGAGCTCGAGGGACGATCAGGAGCTGCAGGAGCCTCGCGCTGCGGAGGCCTGTCCCTTTGGCTGGGCATTGACGATTCCACTTCGAGCGGCCGCCGCAGCTGACTAGCGTCCTTGGCCAATATGGCCTCCAAAAATTCGTTCTGTTCAATTGGCCGATGGTCGAGGCGTAGCGATACGTCGGTGATGAATTGTGTGTACCAGTCAACCAGGTCGCCTTTGCCCGGCAGGTAACGGACGAGAACGACCCCCTTCCCCTCGCTACCGTCTTCGAAGCTGCCCAAGCCTTTCTCACCGGCCACGCTCTTTACATATCGTACAAAGTCATCCGGCAGCTCCTCGCCGGGATTGATGGTGTGGAGCATGGCCTTGCCGCCGCCGTTTGTGATGGGCGCAAGGAGGTTGTTGTATTGTGTCTTGTCGTAGAAGATGAAGGTGTACCCTTCAAAGACATCTTTCCGGCCTAGATCCGGCGCATATATGGTGTCAGGGTGTTGGACTGGCTCGCCGCCGCGGGGTGGCAGGTGTTGCATCGCATCAGGCCAGTACTGGGAGAAGTCCTGTTCCAAGGCGCTCGGCGCCAAGGCATCGCCCTCTTGCGGCGACTCCGCAGCCTGCACGACAGCATCGAGAAATGATTCCGTGACAATGTGCTTCCCGTTTATGAGGGCCTGAAGGCCCTTGGCTGTGTTGCGCTTCTTTGCCACGACGTGCGTGGTATGATCCGCGTTGTACTCGGTCAGGAGTTTGATATCGAGGGGTTCGAACTGGTCACGCAGTGACGTGAGAGGCTGCGTTTGCAGTTCCTTGTTCGTAAAGGAGAATGTAAAAACGACAGGGAACCAAGTTATCCTGTTGCGGTCAGCGTGACGAGTCAAGATGGAGCTGTGCAGGGGTGTAGACCAACCGAAACAGCTGGGGGCATTTGCCCATGACGAACTCGGCCTGCTTGCCCTCGACGACATATTTGGCCCCCTTGATCTTTTGGCCGTCGACTGTAGTTCCTATCTTTGTCTTCAGGTCCTCGATCGTGAGCTTGGAGCGGCTGGTGAGGTGGTGGGCGTGGCCCTCGGGAACGTCGTCAACGGTGATGGTCAGGTGCTTGCGCGAGATGGTGTTGTGGGAGATGGCAAGCTGGCCGGCTGCAGGAGTCAGCGCCGAGCGGAAGCAGAGAGTCGTACATCACGTACGTTCTGCGGCAGTTCTTCCAAAGAGGTACGTCTTGCCGGGCCTCAACCAGAGGCGACGACCTGGGAACACGTTAGCGGAGCGGGGACGGATGGGAGGTCGGGGCAGCGCGTGCCTTCAAAAGCCTCCTCATTCTCCAGAAGCCACATTGCGTGGGCCACGCGCCGCGGCGGAGCGCATTGAAGAGGGAGGATATTATTCTTGACGTCGCGCGGGACCAAGGCGATGCTCGAGGAAGGTGACGTTGAAGCATCGTGAACTTTTTGTGGGGTTGACGAGGGACGCGTCGCACCTGGACGCCAGTTCACGTGCGTCGTGGCGGGGGTGCATCAATTCACTCTCTGGGGGGGGTCCCTGGCTGTCACGGCCGCCTTTCACCCACCAACCACGAATGAGGCATGACCCAGTAACCGCGCAGTTCGCTATGGCCGTGACAGGGCGGTGCTGGGGAACAATTGTTTGTGATTCATTGACATTCTTCCTTTTTTTGATGTTCCCGAATGCGATGCCGCTGCTTATCGTGGCGTGCAACAAGACGCGTGCAATGGGCTGGCGATAATCATTGGCAGCTACCCGCGACTCCGTGCAGCTGCGAACCTCGACGGCCGCCACGCTTCATCAGTCAACGAACAGTGCGATTGATTTCAGCAATTGTCAGCTGGTGACAACGAACCAACTCCTTTGCCGGTGGCTGGGAACAGCTGACTATTGCTAGACTGGGCACGGCCCGGAGAGCAACCAGAGTCCCGATCCACGGTCGCATCGTGATGGGCCACCACCAGGCCACCTCCCTCCCTCTGCCAAGCGAGCCCAGAAGCACACGGGGCAGCTGGTGGAGGAATGATGTCAGGGACGAATGGAGGGTCGGCGTCCCGACACAGAGGGGCGGGCCATCCCGTGGCGCCGAGTCAAAGCGAGGGCCATTGTTCCACCCTCACTTCCTCTTTGAGCGTGTGTCGTCGACTCGACGTCGCTCGTACAAAGTGCAGAGCCCGATTAACTGCGTTCTACAAAGCCACCGGAGACAAAACCATGCATGCATAACACGATAGCGTCAATCCGTGTGTTTCCTTTGTAGCGAGCTTGGCCAGTCACTCTCCTCTCTCACCTGGCCCCCAGTCCCCCAGCCACCCGCGAGACGTGCTGCTGCTCTGGCTGAAGTCCGTCCGTACCTTGCATCCCTGCAACCTCGCCTCCAGCCACCGATTTTCCTCTCGTCTCGTCCCCACCGCCCGTCTGTGCCGGCGCACTAGCGGAGCTTCTGCTCTGCTCAATTCTAGAGCTGTTCCCGCCCGACCACCGCATCGTCAGCCGCCATTGGTGCCCAGCCGGCAGGCGCCAAAAAGTTCCTTTGGGCGAACGGTGAAGCCGCCCTTTGGAGGACATGAAGACATCAAAGCACGACGATGCAACGCCATGCCTACTCAACGGGGGCCGAGCGATGCACCGTCGTAAAGGTTACTGGCAATTACCAAATCACTTCCTACAAAGCAGCGCGGGCTTGCGCGGGCGCCTGCAGTTGGCCTGCGGCGTTTGGACCCGGGAGCTGCGCAACATGCGACCCGCCGCCTGCTTCGCACCCCGGCCGCAGCCCATCCATCCCGTTGGAAGAGCTGCCTTGAAACAGGATTCTCAAGGACAATTCACCACCCGCCGAGTACCTTGACCTTGGTACCTCTTGCCTCTTATAATAGTACTAGCTGAGGTGTCACCTTATACGAGAGCCAGTCGGGCTGTCTGCCCAACAAACCGCGCCGGCTCCCGTCAGCCCACGCCGTCCGTCCAAGTTCTCCCGGCCTCTCCAGCTATATTCTCCATGTCCACCCGTAGCATTGCTCCATCTTCATCCTCGGAGCGTCATCGTCGCCCCCATCTTTCTCCCTAGCTCTGACTCGCGCGCTCCCCCGGCCACACCGCCATGTCGGCGCCGTACTGGGGCCAGCTGCCAGAGCCGCAAGTCGTCAAAGACCGGCGCCGAATGTCTGCAGGGCTCGACAGCAACGAAGACTCGTCCCGCCGAGCACCCAACCGCGCCTCCGTCCAGACCAGTTACACAGACGCCCTCACCGAGTCGACCTTTAGTCCGCACTCGCCCACGACGTCGAGCCTCGCCGGCGCCGGCCTGGCCCCGAGACCGCCCTCGTACCAGCGCCAGAACCGCGTGTCTCGCCCGACCGACCACCACGACACCAGCCGCCCTGCCGTCGCTTCGGGTCTCTCGACGCCGCCTGCCGCTCCCGACGCACCTCGCGGCCCACCCGTCAGCTACCGTCAACCCTACGCCAACGGCGGCCTGCCCTACACATATCCGACCGCCGTCGCCTCGGCCGCTCCCCACGATTCTGAAGCTCCTCTCGCTGCGCCGCTGCGGGACGAAGACATGGAGCCCGAGGCATACTACACCACGAGGCACGACGCCCACTTCGATGGCTCGTCGCAGCTGCCGGTGCGCGACGTCGCGGCCAGGAGGGACGCAGACGTCGCCGCCCAGCCCCGTCGAGCGTCGGCCGCTGGGTCCTCGGCGGAACGTCGCAGAAAGTTGGCCATCGACCGATCACCACTGCAAAGGCTTGAGCTGACGCTCGATAGCATGACCAAGGAAGAGAAGAGGGCCCGGGTGCAGGCGGCAGAGCAGAGGGCGAGGCAGCGCGCAGCCGCAAAGGCGGCGGCAGAGATGCCCGTCGCAAGAGAAGCGCAGCCGGAGGAGCAGTACCGGACGGACCGCCACTTGCAACAGGCACCTCATATGGTGCCCGCGCCAGTGTCTATGCCGGCCCCCGTCTCGGTTGCGCAGCCAATGCCCCACGAACCAGCCAGGAGAGAGGTATCAGCTCGGCATGAGCCGCCATCACACAGCCATCCACAAGAGGACCATTACGATTATCGTCTCGCGCCATGGCAAGCACCGCAACAGAGTCCGCGGCAGCAACGCCAGCAGCCACGTCAGGCTTCACGACATGAGGCCGTCCCTCCTCAGCTGCCTCCTCCAAGACAGGAGCCCGTCCCTTCTCAGCTACCTCCTCCTACCGCGGACAGCGGCGTCCCAAAGCGCAACCTGAGCTTCCGCGAGCGCACTGCGCAGAACGATGGTAACTTGGTTGGAGGCGAGACACAGCCGGTGCCCTCTGGCGGCGGCTTTGCCCTTACCCGCAGCGGGAGCAACAAGCTGAGGAAGGAGCCCCCCCCAGAGGCACGCTACCGTCAGATGGGCGCCGAGAGAAGCGTGTCCATGAGACAGAACCCCACGGGCCCTCCCCGGCCGGAGAGAATAGTGCCCCTCGAGGCGCGAAACAAAGAATTGCCACCACCGCCGCCAGAGGCCCGCGGCGCTTTGAGCCACGATAATGAGCGTTATCCGGCGTTTGTCGAGAGTGAGCCTATGCACAGCATCCAGAGACGCGCCACTGAGCCCAGCCAGAGACACCGCGAACCCCAGGCTGCCCCCGTCACTAGCCACCAACACGACGTCAAACTGCCCGCGGAGACGCAGCCGGATCAAACCGCTGTCATCCGTCATCAGCCACCGCAGGAGGCCGATTCGGAGGCTTCACATCCACAATCTCACGTGATGCCTGCCATGAGTCGCGAGGATCTGCGCCCAGGTGATGGCCTTTATAAGGCACCCGAGTGGCTGGATGAGTGGAAGAAGGGCACTACAGGGACGCTGTCTGGTGTGCTTCTCGACGTCAGTCGGGAGCAGCCGTCTGGGGCCGATCCGAACAAGGCGTGGTGGGAGACTGGACGAGCCGGCGGCAACAGCAACGCGACAAGGCGCAAGGCCGAAGCTTTCGACGGAGAATACGACGACACGACAGGTAAGCACCACGGGTCCGTGAGCTGGCACATACTGACTTTCACAGGGCCAACTCGCTTCAAGCCACAATTGTATCTCAAGTGTGGCCCCCTTCTGAGATATTGCGGTATCCGCCGCGAGAGGATTCCTACGAGGTCCGGTGGCTTCTCTGAGCGCGAGATATGGCGGGGAAGCATCATGATCGTCACTCGAGACTCGGAGTCTTCGTACGAGATTGCTCCAATGCTGCGGCTCTTTGTCCAAAACGTTGGGCTTCTGCCACGGCCGCCTCATCAGGTGAACGGGGATCTCCCGCCCGAGTACGTCGACCCGATTGCCGGACATCCCAAACTGGGGCGCAGGGGCGAGACGCTGTATGTCCGCCCAGTGGAGCACCTGGAAGAAGCCAGGGACTTGTCTCGTGACGAAACCGACAATGGTCTCTTCGAGAAGACAAAGAGCCCGCCGGACGTCCTGCCAGACGATGGCTCTACCGATCTTCCAGGCTCGTTTGCGCGCCGTCGCAAGGCCGTTGGTGTCGATGGCGAGAAGCTACAAAAGTACAAGGATGTTCGGGGCTTCCGCCTGCACGCCGAGCGCGGACATACCTTCTGGCGCTTCAACATCGAGGTGGAGCTCCAGGCCAAGCAGCAGCGGATCGCCTACCGCATCAACCGAGGACCCTGCATGGGGTTCTGGGTCCCAGCGCGCGGAGAGGCCATGAACATCATGTTCTACAGCTGCAACGGCTTCAGCCTCAGCGCCAAGCCCGACGAGCTCAGCGGCCCGGACCCCATGTGGCGGGATGTGCTGAACACGCATCAGACGCAGCCCTTCCACGCCATGATCGGCGGTGGTGACCAGCTTTACAACGACTGCATATCTGACGAATGCCAGCTCTTTGACGAGTGGTTGGACATTCGCAACCCTCACCACAAGCACAATGCGCCGTTTTCGCCCGAGATGCAAGACGAGATGGAGGAGTTTTACCTCGAGCGATATTGTATGTGGTTCTCTCAGGGCCTCTTCGGACTGGCGAATTCGCAGATCCCCATGGTCAACATGTATGACGACCACGACATCTTTGACGGATACGGTTCGTACCCTGACCGCTACATGAACTCGCCCGTCTTCCGTGGCCTCGGCGCCGTGGCGTTCAAGTACTACATGTTGTTCCAGCATCAAAGCCTCATGGGCGAGACCGAGAACACGGAGCCAAGCTGGATTCTCGGAGACCAGCCGGGGCCGTACATCGGTGAGCTGAGCCGCAGTGTGTACATGTCCATGGGAGGCAAGGTGGCGTTGCTGGCGGTCGACTGCCGGACGGAAAGGACAGAACACGACGTCATTGGGGACAAGACATGGGAGAAGATTATGAACCGACTATACGCCGAGCTTAGGCGCGGACAGGTGGAACATCTCCTTGTTCTGCTTGGCGTGCCCATTGCTTACCCCCGTCTTGTGTGGCTGGAGAATATGTAAGTTCCCCAACAGCGCACTGAAAGGATTCTACTGACAAGCGAATAGCCTGACATCGCGATTGATGCACCCCGTCAAGGCTTTGGGGCGGACGGGCGTCCTCGGCAAGGCCCTCAATAACATCGATGGCGGCGTCGAGGTTCTGGACGACCTGAATGACCACTGGACAGCCAAGAACCACAAGCATGAACGAAGCATCATCATCGAGGACCTGCAAGACCTCGCCATTGATAAGTCGATGCGGGTCACCATTTTGAGCGGCGACGTGCATCTGGCCGCGGTCGGGCAGTTCTTCTCGAACCCGAAGCTCGGACTGGCCAAGCACAAGGATCCGCGGTACATGCCCAACATCATCTCGTCAGCCATGGCCAACGCGCCACCATCGGATCTCATGGCAGACGTGCTCAACAAGCGCAACAAGGTGCATCACTTTGACAAGCAGACGGACGAGAACATGATTCCTCTCTTCCAGCACGGTGTGGATGGCAAGGCCAGGAACAACAAGCATCTTCTGCCGCACCGAAACTGGTGCCAGATTCGTGCGTGGTCACCAGGCAACACGCCACCTCCGACGCCGCCGTTGTCGGCCTACGACGGCAGCCCAAGCCCGCCGCCTAGCAACAAGGGTGGAATCTTCAGGAGGTTGTCGTCCAGAAGGCAGCCTCAAGCGGTTCGTTTCGACGGGTCGAGAGACTCTGTGAGAGGCCCCAAACCTCCTGTGTCTGGCGGCATGGGCTTCTTCCGCAGCCTCTCGCGACGCAACTCTACCGACGGGCGACGGCCGGCCAAACTCACCCGAACAATGTCGCTGGGCCGGGGAGACGGCGAGAAGAGGGGCTTCTTCGGGTTCGGGCGGCGAGGGAGCGAGAGTCGGCCCGACGATGGTGGCATCAACGGACAGTGGGGCGCCGACAGCGACGAGGACGAATACTACGGTCACCCGGCGCATCCTCCTCCCGCTGCTCGTCCGTCAGGCTTGCGCGGAGGAGGTACGTATGACGACGAGTATGCCGAGGGCGACGACTCGTACTTTACCGCGAGGCCGCTGCCGCCTCGTCGCGCGGTGACGCTGGGCAACCAGCCTGCATCGGCCGGCGACGAGGAGGGTCCCGTCATCCGGCCGTTCCACCGCACGCCGACGGGGTTATCGACGAAGCAGATGAAGAAGGCAGAGCAGTACGAAGTGGATCTGGAAGGTGGACTGGACATTACGCTCAACGTCGAAGTCAACCCCAAGGATCCGACGGGTATCACGGTGCCGTACCGCCTGCTGGTGCCGCGGCTGCAGTACGAGTACGACCCGGCGAGTGACGAGCTGGCGGCGTCGACGAAGCGGCCGGCTCAAGAGCCGCGAGGGTTCAAGAGGCTGTTTAGCATACGGAGGCGGAAGCAAGAAAAGGCTGATGAGATTGACGAGAGGCCACCGAGCGAGGAGGATGAGGACGAGGACGAGGACGACTACCTACGGCGATGAGGTTGAGGTCAACGACGAATCATGAATAGTGCATATTGGATCGGTCGGGATGTTGCATACGACGGCGTTGGCCTGGAGTTTTAGATTATTCGTCGCAGGTATATACGCTTGCGTCAAACAAGGTGGTATTCAGCTGCCGTGTTTATTGCCTCTTGTTTGCACTTGGTTGGTGGCAGCTAAACCGAGCTGGCGGGCTGTCGGCTCCGCGCGCGCCCATCAAACTCTCAACTGCCTGCCTGGGCTGTATGTATTAGGTGGTGGGCGGCGCCAGGGACGGCCCCACTGTAGCATGGGGAAGGGGCCGAAGGTGCCAGCTTGCCATCTTGCCTGCATCGGAAGCTCCACGTTACCGAGTACCTTACAGGCTAGCCAGGGCCTAGACCGCCCCCCCAAGCTGGACCGCATGTGGCAGTCGTGGCGCCCGCCTCCACCAGCAGACCCTCCGTGCTGCACCCGTCCGCCCCGGAGAGCAGGTGACCTCCTACCTTGCCCGCCAAGCTACGGGACAGGAGTCGGCCAGCACCAGACCCCGACTTCCCACCTACTGTAAGGCTACAGTACCTGTGGCCGAACCCATCACCAGTCAAACGCCCCGCGACATCTCGTCGCCAGCATCGCCCATTCCTCAGGTCTGTCCGGCAGCGTTCGCCCCCTGCCGATCGACCTGCCAGCCTGTCTAGCTGCCACGCAGCCACGGACCGAAACGAAACGCCGTCTCAGGAGCCGCGAGCCTTCTTGCCCGCTCCGCGTCGGCCTCAACGCCCGCCTCCTGACGCCCACCCGACCCGGGCAAGGGGCTGGCATGGCGGCGCCGCGATGATGGCTCGCCACGACATGTCCGCGCTCGACGAATTCAAGGCCGTCGCGCGGCGCCGCGCGCGGTTGCTCTGGGCGTGGGCGCGCGGGCCCGGGAGGCAGCTCGTCGGGACGCTCTCGCTCGCTGCGCTGCACCAGCTGCGCAGGAACCTCGCCCCGCGTCGCCTATTCAGCTTCCCGCACGCTCTCTTCGTGATATGGGTCGTTATTCTCCTGTGGGGGGAGCGCTGGGTGTTTGAGACCAAGATTGCCGACTGCGACTGGCACACCTGGGAGCATTGGGTACGTGATGCCCCCCTCGCTCGCTCTTCGTCCCTCATGGTCCGAGACTGTATCGAAGCTGACCCTTCCGCAGCCCAAGGAAGCAAGGCCACACCACCTCGTATTCATCGCCGACCCGCAGCTCATCGATCCGCACTCGTACCCGGGCCGCCCGTGGCCCCTCAACCCCCTGACCGTGCTCGTCACCGACAACTACATGCGCCGGGGTTACAACGCCCTGCAGCGCCAGCTGAACCCCGACAGCGTCTTCTTCCTCGGGGACCTCTTCGACGGCGGGCGCGAGTGGAAGACGAAGAGCGGCTCCTTCGTGGACCCTAAATGGGGGAGCTCGCGGTCCTCGGGCGAGAAGAAGTGGGTGAAGACGTGGCACCGCAAATACGGCGAGGACTTTTGGGTGCGGGAGTACCAGCGCTTCAGCAACATCTTCTTCGACAACTTCAACGCCGGGGGGTCCAACCCGGGGCCCATGCAGAGGGGCAAGAAGCTGGTCGCAAGCTTGCCCGGCAACCATGACCTAGGCTTCGGGGCGCAGATTCAGGTTCCCGTTCGCGACCGCTTCGCCGCCTTCTTCGGTGACGTCAACCGCGTCGACGTCGTCGGAAACCACACCATCGTGTCGGTCGACACCGTCTCGCTGAGCGCCGAGACTTCGCAGTTCAAGGGCCAGCATAACCTGCGGCCCATATACGGCCCCGCCAAGGAGTTCCTCGAGAACGTCCAGTCCACCAAGAGGAAGCTGGTCCAGGAGGAGCTAAGCGTCTGGCACGACACGGACAGAGATCTGCGGCTGGGCCACAAAGTCGAGGACATTGACAAGGCTGACACGTCACGTTGGCCGCGGGATCCTGGGCCCGGGGCGCCCGACTTTCCCACAATTCTGCTCACCCACGTGCCGCTCTATCGGGCGCCAGGCACGCCTTGTGGACCACAGCGTGAGCATTGGCCGCCGACGAAACCCCCCAAGGGACAGACGGGCGTCGTGAACCCGGACAACCGCAACGCCATCACCGTGGCAGGCGGGTACCAGTACCAGAATGTCTTGAATGAGGAGACGTCGGCCCATCTGATCAAGAGCGTGGGCAACGTGGTGCACGTATTCTCGGGCGACGATCACGACTACTGCGAGGTGACGCACTCTGCGTCCAAGGGCGGCGTGCGCGAAATCACGGTCAAGAGCTTCAGTATGGCCATGGGGGTGCCGACGCCCGGCTTCCTCATGGTCAGCATGTACAACCCCGTGGGCGCCGACGGGAAGCCGACGGGCGAGGTCGGCACGACGCTTCAGACACACCTGTGCCTGATGCCGAACCAGATTCACACGTTCATGAAGTACGTGACGTTCATCATCCTCTCGCTCGTGCTCCTGACGGTGCGGGCGTTCCTCGTACCCGTCCTGAATCTGCAGCCGTTTGCGCTCGAGCCGGAGCAACGGACGAGCGTGCTGCCGCTGTTCAAGGATAAGGCCAAGGCCGAGCCGCCGGACTACTCGGCGCACCGGAACAACAGCTACAACCACCACACATCGTCGCTGTCGACAGCCTCTAACGGCCATGGCAACGGCAACGGGGCTCGCTGGTCGTCGAAGAAGAGCGGCAAGCGGGCTCGACAGTGGGGCGGCTGGGCTGGCGACCGCGGCGGCGGCATCGGCGACGGCCCGCGGATCAAGCTCGACGCCGACGACTTTTACGACGGCGGCAAGGGGTGGAAGGGCTCGGGCACGCGAGGCGCAGGGTCGTCGTTCCGGACGCTGGGACGCGAGCTATGGACGACGACGTGGAGGGTCGCCTGGATGACAGTTCTGTTTTGGGCGTACCTGGCGAGGAAGGGCTGAGGCGGCGACACGGCACATGCATTGCGTTGCCGCATTCTTTCTTACATACATGCACCCGCGGCCATGGCGAGCGGTGTCTCTGTTTTTAAAAATCTAACACATGACGAGCGGCGAAAAGGAACATACAAGCACGCGCCCCCAAAAAGATGCCGGGGCTGACAAAGACTGGAGCAGCCCGGGCGGGAAAGGAAGGAGTCTGTATAATATGGGACAGGAGAATGGGAGGGGAGGGATGAGCTGATGATGCCTTTGTGGGCATTGGATAGGATAGGATGGGTGGTTGTTAAAAGACGGCTTTGGGCGGGTAGGGAGCTTTTGGTCCTCGGAAAGGTTGCATGGGACTCTGAAAGCATTGCCATCATATCATCATCATCATTACTATGGTCGGTTTCACATTTGTCGGGGTATTATGGCGTTGAGCTTCGCCAAGTAAATCAAACTACTTGGTTCAGATGCCCATATTGTGTGTGGTGTGATTGCCATATCGGTGTTAAGTAGTCTGGTTGTTGTGGGTATTATCTTAACATGGGCTATATATGCCTTATCGACAGACAGATTGACATCCAACACGTCGTTTCGTTCCTGATGTCTTCTCTTGGTATCCGTCCAGATGATGGCGTGACATGATGGCCCTTGGGGCTTGTTGGCCTTGGGTGAAATGTGATGTGCTGGTTGGTGAGGGTTCCTGCTCGAGTGGGCGTCCTGCGGGCATCAAGTTGGGGATTTCCCTCGGCGGTGGGATCGGGACAGCTCGCCTGCTGCCTCCCTGTCTCCGTTGACTCAAGACGTGCAAGTAGACTTGCGTGGATCTGTGGGCATGCCAGCGGGAGTTGCGGAAGCGGGACGTGGCACGTCCAGTCCGCCCGCCGGCCAGAGCGGAACCTGCGCAGAGCAGAAGCCGGCCCTGCATGCTAGCGATGCCCTTCGCTGCGCTCACTCACTGTCGCTCTTCCTCTCGCTCTCTGTGCTTGCGCGTGCGCGCGCATCTCATCGACCGCCGCCGCCTGCGCCAGGCCTGCGCGTCACGCCGAGGCGCTCCTCGCGCGCGCGCCTGGCTGCCTGCCCGGGCGTCAGGTCCTCCTGCTGCCGCTGCTGCTGCTGCTGCTGTTGCGCCTGCTGCTGCTGTTGCTGTTGCTGGCGGGCCTGCAGGGCCTCGCTGGCGCGGCGGTCCTCGTAGGCGGCGACGTCTTCGGCCGTGATGGTGAGGGTTGTGGGCGGGCGGCGGAGCATCTTGACGTTGCTTGCTCTTTGTTTTTTTTTTTGTTGTTGTTGTTATGAGTTTTTGAGGTTTGCGCTGCTGGGCCGAATGTGTGGCAAGGGCTCTCTAAGGGCGCTGGTGGTGGCCCGTCGATGGGTGAGGTTATGGCTGGTTGACGAGAAGAGCGGGTGATGGGGCTCTGAGGTTGGAGGGCGAGTTGTCGTGGAGAGTGGTGAGAGGGTGAAGGCGAGGTTGAGGTTGAGGCTTTGTTTAGGTCTGGCGCTGTGAGACTGCGGTGGTGGTGCCCCAGATGGCGTGTGTCTGTCTGTCGGTGGCGTCGAGGGGCAGCGGCACACCGAAGCGTAGCGCGCTACAGCGGTGGGGCCGCCAGCGCGCGGCACTTAAACTTGGGCTCGTCTTTCTCTTGAGTCTGGACGAGTTTACGCTCCAAGTCTTCGGGTCATGGCACTCGCCATCCTACGCACAACTACAGACTGCGCGACGAGCAAAGCCGTATAGTCCAAACCCCCATTTTAAACGCCGCTCGTTAGGCCATGCTGAAGTTTTCAGCATGCCATCATCGACATGCCGCAGTCGTCCATCCGTCGTCAACAACGGCAACATCGGTCTCAGGCATCGGCGCTGAAGCCAGCTACGCAAGAGGGGCAACGTCTTTGCCAGCGTTGCTGGCTTCGTCGTGGCAAAGAAAAGGGGGGTTTCCGATCTCATTAATAATATCTAGCATTGCTCATGCGGAAAAGAAAGAAAAGCCACTGCCGTTTCCCCCCATGCCACGTCCTCTCCGGTTTGCCGCAATGTGGTCCCTGCCGCACGTCAGACGTGCGTTTCCGTACCGTCGCCATGAAGCAAGCATCTCTCGCGGGCCGTGCCATCAACAGCACGGAGGCTTTCGTGTCGTGTGTCTGCGCACAAGTTCTCACCCCGAGCCCGATTCGTCGTTCCTTCATGCCCTCATCCTCCCATCCCCGTAGCAGCAGTCCCCAAGTACTCGCGTTGTCCATTAGGTATTTGGATCGGGGGCACCTGGCCCACCGCTTCCCCTCCAGGTCCTGGAGCTGAGCCGCCCATCCCATCGGCAAGCAGCCTCGCTTAAAGGCTGCTCTCAACGACGCCGAATCCGATCATCGAGCCGCACGTACGCGACTCCTCCCTGCTGCGACTGCTGCTCCTGTCCAGACGCCGACGCCGCCGCCGCCGCCGCCGCCCGCGCGGAGACGCCCACGGCGTTGCTGTGCTCCCCCGCCGCCACGGGCGCCGCCGAAACGACAGCCCCAAGGAACGCAGCCGCGCCGCCAACAAGCGCCGTGCAGCAGCTGCCAAGCTTCATTTTCCTCTCCTTTCTTTTCTTTTTTCTTAAATCGCCTTGCGATTTTCCTTTTTCCCCGTTCCGTTCTTGAGCAAACGCGCGCGCGCGCTTCAAAGATGTCGTTCCGTTTCGGCTAGCGATGGGATCCCAGGCCTGCGTAAATCGTGGGCGTCTAATTGAAAGCGGCAGACAAAAAAAGACGCTCCTGACGATTCCGAATGAAGAAAGCTGCGAAAGATAGAGAGAGGGCAGAAAGAACACAAGGCCGGCTCGATGGACTGCGCGAGAAGAAATCAGAAGGAATTAAGGCGTCTTCTTTGTGACCCTGCAGACGTAATTGCGCCTTGCTCGCTTGCTCGCTTGCTTTCTCTCCGCGACGTGCAATGCAGCAAAAAAGGAGGAGACCAAAAGGTCGTGCGCGTATGCGTATCGAGCGTGACTCGCCGTTCGTTTCGTGCCACACAGACACCACAGACACGCTTCCTGTAACAGCCGATTTTTTGTTCTCTTCGCCACCACCCCCTGAAGAGCTACTTCGTACGGTAGGTACCTGCGTGAGGTTACCGTACCTCGGGCGGCGTCCTTCTTCCGTCCGACACACTGCCGGTTACAGGATCTCGCCGATGTGGTGCCGCTTGTTTTTTGCGCGCCTCCTACGTCTGCCGGGAACAGGGGTGGAGAGGGAGGACCAAGCGTGGCTGCTTCGATGCGAATAATGGACGGCAGATAAGAACAGGGTGATGGGTGGCCGGCGCGACCAGAACCAGGTTGCTCGTGGTAAGGTAGTTCTAGGCACGGAGCGAATCGACGGGCGAATGTTCTTTTTTTGTTGTCCTGTATTTGCGAGATGAAGCAGGAGATTGAAGTGCAGAAGAAGGGTGTTGTGTTATGTTGGGGGGAGACGAACGAACGCATGCATACTCCGTACATGCACACCGCAAATCGTGTTGTACGTACGGAGTACGGAGTACGTATGTCCAAAGCAACAAACACCAACGAAAGCGCGCAATTGGAGTTGGTTCTCCCTCGTCTTTCTTCTTATCGTCGTTGGCCCGACGGCGACAGCGGCGGCGGGGCACTAAAGAACGAACTCCGACTGAGGAAGAAACGAACGAAACGGAAGGGTGCCGTGGCCGCAACGCCTGTTCCAACAGCTCGTTGCTTCACGGAAGGCCCCCAAATTAAAATGTACATTTTCGCCCTGCTGCGCCCACGTAGCCATCGCCGTTGATTCTCACGGCGCCGCGCCATCCGTCTGAGACACGGTGGGCGGGAAGGGAGAGACACGAGAGGCATGAGAGGCATCGAGAGAGGGTGCGGCGCGCGCACAACAAAGGGCAAACAGACAAATACCGCCGACCGCCCCGACACAGCCACGCTTCGAGCAAACAGCGCGCGTTAATCACGGACCGGGCGAGGCACGTCATCGCCTGTCCATCAAGGCCAGCGAAGCAAATTGTAAACCATGTCTCTCATTCGTCACGGATGCGGCAACGATTTCGCCGCATGGCCGTCTACCCTCAGACACCATGCCCATCGGTATAAGCCCCCTCTAAGCTAGCTGTTCTGCACTGCGGCCGGTCCATGTCACTGCGGTTTCGTGACTCTAGTCATACATACCCAAAGACTTCCGGACTCCATCAAGCAGTCCCCGACGCCAGGTGCCCGGCCGATCCGGTATCCAAAACCCCAAAACTCCATGTCTCGTGTCGTGTCATTAGCCATTAACGTCATGTCCCATCATCGTCCCTCATCCCTCGCTATCCAAGCGAGCCGTGCGCCTGTACCAGCAAGGAAAAATCACATCGAGTCGCCGACGTGCTGCGACCCCCAGCGGAGATAGTCGCCCAAGTCGCTCTCCAAGTTGCAGCTCATGGGGGCCATGTCTGCAACTGTCTCGCTCACGTCGCCATAGCCGTAGTCCTCGTTGCCCACCACCAACGGGTCCGGCCTCTTCATCGGCTTCCTTCCCGAGTTTCGGCGTATCGAAGGCGCCCAGTACGCCGGTTCTTCCATGGCTCTCCAGCGCTTGAGGCTGCTGCTGCGAAAGAATCGAATTGCGTCAAATGGGCCTGCTGTCGGGTCGATGGACCCGTCGCTGCGGCTGTGCGCATGATATAAATTGGGCTGCTCCATGTGGACTGGAATGGGGAGGTCCGCGTCCAAGTCGACCGTTGATGGCGACGACGAGGTATCGCTCTGTGATGAGCTCCGTGACGAGTCATCGCAGCTCGGGATGAGCTGCCCGTGCGTCTCGAATCCAAACTCATCGAACCACTCCGCCATCTCCTCAGCCATGTCTTCCTGCTCGTCCTCGTACAGGCCCGAGGCGAGATCTCCGGCGCCGCCCATGATGGCCATGTGGAAAGCCGTCCAGTCCACCGACTCGTCAACCTCCAACTCTGCGTCTCTCTTGGTCGGCTCCGGCCTGTGGCACGCGATGGGCCCATGCCGAAAGGAGCGATTTGTAAAAGAAATGTCGGTGCCATTCAAATAAATGAAATCGTCGTCCGAGTTCCTGCGCTGCTGATGCCGCGTCGTTGCGACTGCCGACTCCTGCAGCGACTGTCGTGGGCTCGAGTCCACTATAATCTCAGGTATCGTCGAGAGCCGTCTCGGCTCTGGCGTGAGTCTGCCTGGAGTTGGGCTTCTAGAAGGGGCCATGAGAAATGAAGTGTTGTCAAGGGGCATGTCGTCAGTCATGGCCGTGTACTCTGCAGACGCCTGACTAGATCCGCCTTGTTGCGGGGGTGCGAGATGCGTCGTTTCAACGTCAGTCACGGCATTCAAATGCCTATCGTTGACCTCGCTAGACTTCGGAGGCGACTCCACAGCCGGGGCATCATCGTGCGTGACAAACCGCTCCAGGTGGAAGGGCTCCTCTGGTGTGTCTGTCATGTCAATCTGCTCATTGTTCGAAACGTCGCATGCCAGCTGCAGCTTGGCCTCTTCTTCGGCTTCGGCTTGCTCGCGCTTCTTCTTGAGCTCTTCTATGCGCGCCGGAGTGAGCATCTCGTCAGCCACGATGCGTTTGAAGCGCTGGCCCAGAAGCTTGCTCCCGACGCCTTCCATCATTGCCCTGCGGAGGGCATTTCCACTCTTTTTGGCCGACCTAGAAACTCATATGTGAGCGGGGGATCACAAACTATCAAGGGCTTTTGCACTGACAGTTTAGGTTCTGCCGCTTTAGGCGGCGGCGGGACGGGCTGGAGACGCTCGGCCGAGGGCGCAGATGGACCTTGGGAATGGTGTCTGGGTACATTTGGAGATGGCGCTGCGAGATGGAGAGAGTCGGGCAGCCGCGAAACTGAGCTTGCGTCGTTGATGGCATTTCCGACGGCCTCGAAGGCCTGCTCCGTCTCCTGAATGAGCTCGAGGACGTTTGCGGATACCTCCTCGTCGAACTGTTGGCCTGCCCTCCTCTGCATCTTCTGGTCCGCCATGCTGATCGACGTGGCCGCGGACGCTGGAGAGACTGATCTGAATGACAATCCGTCGCTTCCATCGGAGATGCTACTTTCATAAAGGGAGCGCTCGGCTCGCAACCACCGTTGATGAGGCTGTCCGCTTTCGTCGGATTCCGGAAGACCCCCGACTGAGGGTGCGGCGGATGGCTTGTTGGCCAACCACCTACCAGATGACCTGTACTCGTCCCTTACACTGCTGGGGTCCGATTTCATGGAGGAGGACGCGGCGGCGGCGGGGATGGGCGGTACTGGGGCCAAGACCCGATGGAGCTCCTGCGCGCTCCGGATCATCACGGGAGGATGGACAGCCTTGCGCATCAGTGAAGGAAGCCATGAAAGCGACTTTGACGGCTTAAAGGTAGCGGAGGCAGCATCTTTTAGAAGCGCTAGGCGGCTGACTCGCGTGACCTGGTCCACCGATTGGGTTGGGCGATGTTGGTTTTGCTGTTGTTGTTGGCTCTCTTGTTGGCGCCGTTTTTCCTGATAGCGCTCACTTTGGGAGGAGAGCCTCCCCATGGAGACGCCTGAGAGTCCGAAAGGCATTGTGATGGTTCTAGAAGAAGGAGAAGAAGAAGGAAAAGCCACTATCGGGGCGCAGATAGATGCGGCGGCTTTGCACGTGGATCAAAGATGGAGACCAAGAGGCTCAAAGCGACGCTGTCGACGAGCCACTTACACCAGTCGAGTGCCCGACGAGCCAGGAAAGGGACAAGGGCATAATACTGTGGTCGCCGCACACGCTCAGATGTGCGTACCGTGCCGTGTGCGGGAGACGGGAGATGGAGCGTCGTGGGGAGAGAGACCGTGGCCGTGGGCATGCGAGGGGCGCAATGATTGATATGAGCTACGTTCGAGGGTGGCCGGACGCAGTTCTGACAAAAAAAGAAGTCGCAGCTGGTCTGTGAAAGAAGCTGCAGCTGGTCTGTGTTCGTCGAGGGAGCTGGGGGAGGAGGTGGTGGACTTTGCTTTGCAGTTTGCACCCCGCCGAGTCCCGACGTGCAGCCATCTGGCAAGGCAGCACACTTTGGCATGAGGCGACGATGGGCTGTCGGTCGCACGGTAGCGCCGGCTGTCAGGCGTTCGATCTGCTTAGCGGCCGGCTACTGTCGCTCGTGGAGGGCTGAAGCTCGTGCCATGCAATGCACGAGTTGCTCGCCTCTGGCCCCGGCGCACACCATTGAGCAGCGCCTTGGCAGGGTTGGTTGCTATTCTGGTAGCGCAGAGGCGAGGGCGAGGGCAAGCGGCCACTGGCCAACGCCGGCGAACTAGATGCGTGCGGCCTTTGGTGCGGCATGGTGGTGCATGAGGGTGCATGATGGTTGCATGGTGGTGGATGGGCAGCGAGCGCAGGGATCGGCAATGCCACCTTTGGCTCGCCCTGGTCGCCCCAAGGCGTCTCAGCTGCAGCTGATGAGCGCATGCCATGACGTTCTCCCTGTGTCATTGCGTCTGTCATCGGGCCTGGGGGCTCGAGTCGGCCTTGTGCCGGGTAAGAAAGAGTAAGAGCTAGCCGCGCGTCTGCGAGCGTCTGCGAGCCGTGGTTCCTTGTCTGCGTGGCATCCTCCCGGCACAAGACGGATTCGGCGTCTGCCGCGCAACCGAACTGCAATGAACGGCTGCAAGCCTCGGTTGGGGGCAAGATCTGGTGATGACAGCGGCCCTAGTTGGTGGCGCCCTGGAGAGATTCAACGGCGGGACGTGATGTTCTGGATCTCGCTGGGGCCGGGGGGCCAGGGCTAACGGCGAGCAGCGTCAAAGACTTCCCCCAGCGGGCACGTCTGCCGCGCGTCGTCACGGGGCCGCACGAGGTTGGGGGTGAGGCCCCATTGGCGGCTATCAGCACTGAGCGAACGAACGGGTGGAGCGGCGGTGCTGCAGAGCTGCAGACGTCGGGACGGAGGAGTTGGTTCTGGATGGCGATAGCGATGAGCGACGACGAGGAGAGTGGGCCGCACCATTGCTGGGGGAGGGGCAGCCTAACAGTCTGGGGCTCCAGTCGCTCCACTGGACGCCGGCAGACTAATGCTGGGCTGGGCTTGCAGCCAACACGCCGCTGCGGGTGAAGTTTTCGTGAGGTGTTTTAGGGCAGTAATTCGGGAGGTGCAGTGCTGAAAATCAGGCTCACAGGGAGCAGACAGGGGTCCTTTGCCTACCACTAGAACTGCTAGCCATAACTGCTCGCTGTCAGGGACCTGCCCTGGTGTTAGCGTCCAGCACTGGCTCCGCTCAGCTCCACTACCAACCACACGTGTCTCTGGCGCCCACCAGCCACGTCTACCGTCGTCAGTCGGCGCCATTGTCACGGCCGGCTTACATCGGAGCCTGGCCTGCGTAACAATAGCGATTCTGCACAACCCGCCGCCCGCTGCCGAGTCACAATTCCACGACGCAGCACAATGCAACCGGACGCGAAGGTCGTCCTCCAAGAGCGACAACCAGCCACTGCGGCCCTTCCGAAGAGAGAAGCGTCGTCCAGCGTCCAACGGCATGGAGCACGGCAAACTAACCCCGCAGGCGTTTCTCCTCCTGCACGTCGTGGCCCCCTCTGGTGCAGAGGCGAGACCGCCAGCAGCCCCGACTCTGTCGCGGCATCATGCAGGAAGCGGCACCTGCTGTGAACCAGAAACGAGGACGTGTTCGAGGTAATAATGGGCATGAATCATGGTGCGAATGTCGGATCATCCGCTAAGCCCTGCGTCAGGCCCGTCAGCACCTCATCACCGCCCCCGTGTGTCAGCCTCGGCGAAGGCGGCAACATTTGGATTTTGGGGGCGGGCAAGGGGGCCTTTCCCGGTTTGCGTGGGTTCACAAAGTTCGAGCCGGGGTGCCGTCGGGGCATGCAAGTTTGATTGATGGGCGACGACGACCCGAAATGGGTGAAAGAGCGACCTCACTTTGACGTGGGTGGTGAGGCAGCCGACGCAGCCACCATAGCTGTGTCGCATTCAGACGACGTGTGCGAAAGTAAACGGCAGCAACGACGTCTTCCCCTGGGCCGCCAACACCACGCAATAGTCTCCATGGTGCAGTACCGACAGACATAGATCAGCCAGATCTCCCTCGGCCGGACGGATGGGCGGCGACGAGCTTCAGTGGTGGGAACTACCGACCGACGACGGCCCTAGCGACTCGTGAGACAAGGCCTGGGCCCGCCTCGCATACCCCAGATCAAGGCGTCTGGACCTAACATGACAGACGCATTAGTTTTGCAACCCGTCCAACCAACAGGACCGCCGCGAGCACGACGACCGACAACATGGCAACCGACGGCATGATGACGCTGCTGCGGAATGGTTCCTGTGCTGTTTATACAAGACACACTCAGCACCTCCCAGCAGAGCATACGTGATAGAACAAGCAGGTGAGTACTTATGCTCGGAACCAAGCCTCTCCCATCAGCCATCCATCGTGGCACGTTTTCGCCGCAGCGCCATGCCGCCACGCCGCAAGACTCCCCCGCCACATGAATCGGCGGCATACGTACGTACCTCCTCACTTTGCGGCCGAACCTAGCACAGCGGCGAGCAGTCCATATGGCAGCCTGCCATCCTGTCGTGGCGTTTCAAACATCTTCGTCCTGGCCCGGGCGCTAGGGCTCGCCCTCGCCATGGGCGTGGCACCGACCACAGCTCGCCCTCGGCCTTTTCTTGTGTCCGACCATCTGCACGTGTTGCCGCCTCCTCTCACCCAGGCCATGACTCTTTTACCTGTCGAGAACAGCTTCTTTGTACTGTACGTCCGAGCTTTTACATGTAAAGGGCCTCTGTCAAGCATCTGCCTTGACCCCTTGCGTCCAGCCATCGGCCCGACGCTGCATCCCTCCTACCTATAGTAATTCTACTCGGGATTATATTCACCAGCATCGTCTCCCACGACTCAGCGTCAACGACGAGAAAAATCGAACCTCTCTCGCATGGCCCCTGCATTGGCCTCGCTGGGGTCCAGATGCCCCCCTCGCGGGTGGCTGGCATGGCTGGCTTGATACGTAGTGCCGGCCCCCAGCGTGGCGCCGTGGCGGCTATCTGCCGTGGACCAACATGCAGCCAGGCAGCCCATGCATCCATCACCGGCATCGTAGATGACCTGTCGCTTGGCACGCTGCTCAGCTTCTCGTCCGGTTGCCCTGATTACGTGACCATAGCTGTGCTCAGCTCTGAAGCCGACCGGTGTTGGTTCAAGCCAAGCATGCATGCTCAAACTATGTACTCTTCACATTGATCCTACATGATAATTCAACCGGTGGTTAAACAAAGAGTCTGGATTCGAGAGAACAATAAAGTTTGTCTAATTCAATCGCTAATGGTCGTCCACTCGTGTCACTATATACCTCATATCTTATTGGCACCCACAATCCACCAAACATCCTTCCAAACGCAAGCTCGCAAGCACTCGCTTCACTCTTTTCCGAGCACATCAAAGATCGTCCCTTCATCCCTCAGCCAAGTCATATCATGCTCGGTAGCACGGCTGTGGCTGGCAACGCGTATCGAGGCCAATCACAGACACCTCACTTGTAAAGCTCCCCCAGCCCTTTGTCGTTCATGGAGGGTTGAAGCCAAGCCACGCGTTTGAGCCGCACGCACCACCTCCTTCCCCTCCTCCTTTTTGCTTGCTTGCAGCCGACAATCAGTCGCTTTTTTTTCGTTTTGCACGGACTTCCGTTTTTTTTGGCGGCTGCGCAAACGGTCACGCAGCGCCGTTTTCCCCCTCACCAGACACCATGTACGGCACTTACGCGTACGGTGCCATGCAGTGGGTAGGTAGGTAGGTATGCTCTGCGGCGCTGCACATGATGCCCTCCCCCTCATCCGTTGGGCCTGTCTTCTGTTGTTGGAGACCGCTTTTTGCCTCCAACATGAGCATCACCCGCAGACGCCCGCCGCCGCCGCCCCCCTCATCCACCTCCACACCGCGCGGGGGAGGGGCCATCACAGGATGCTGTTCGCCTCGCGCATCTTCCTGGACGTGCCCGTCTTGAGGAACGACGCCGCCGCGTGCGTTGGGTATCGCGGGGGTGTTGGCGGCGTGGCCCCCCGCTTGCGACCTCCTCCCAGCAGTGGGCGGCAGTCGTCCACGGGTCCTCCTCGCCTCCGCCTTGACGCGTTGCTGCTCCTCCTCCTGGACCCCTGGTGGCGCCAGCACGTAGAGAACCAGCCTGCGACGGATTGGACCATTCTGCAGGGTAGCTCGATGATGTGTTGGCAGCAGCTGCGGCTGTTGTGTGCCTTTTCGTCACCGTCGCCGTCGCCGAGCCTGATACCTCTAGAAGGCATGGTTTCTGTGTAGCTATGTGTGAAGTCGTGCTTGTGATTGTTTCCACGTGGGCGTGTGTGAGAGCGCGTATGTGTACGCGTTGCGTGGGATTGGGTTGATGTTGTGTCGTCGTGTAAGTGTAGGGATGCGTATCAATCAGCGACCGGGGGCCACAGCAAAGAGCTCAACCTTCGGACGCAGCGTCAACACTTCTTCTGCTCGTGGGAGATTGTTTTTTTTTTGCTCTGAGAACAATGCTCGACGTGATTCAGGATTTTCTGTCCAAAGACTTGGCGCCCTTTTTGACGGCCCTCGCGTCTCCCTTGATGACAGCCCCCCGCTGCGATATTCCATTCCAGTCGCCTCGTCACCGCCTGGCTATCTACGCCAAAAGTCTCAGACAGCCACGCCAGGTCGCGAGGATCCATCCTCCCAGGCCTCGCCACTGGTGCCACATACCTGAGAAAGCGGGCGCGAGGTTGGCAGGGCGCACAAGCTCGTCATCCGCCCGCACTCGAGCCGCCGACAGCTGGCGCGGCTCGACCTGATGCCGCGGGTGGATCACACATGCTGTGCACCGGCAGCGACACCGCCGTGCATTTACCTCTGAGCGAGACAAGGGATTGCTTCACCCAGAAAAGAAACGACTCGGTAGTACAATTCGCTGCGAGGCCATCTATCATCAGATCAAAGGTCATTCCTCTTCCTCCTCAGCTTCCGCGCCCTCTTCCTCCTCGTGCATCATGAACGGCACGAATCGAAAGTCCAAAAAGCTCCGCTTCCCTCCTTCCATATCGACCATGAACTGCAGACTCAAGACCCCTTGCCCGTCGCCCCGTAGACTGACCTTGCTCGCTATGCGCATCGCCTCCGTCGAGCTCTTGATGAAGTCAAACTTGAATGTCTGCGACCATCGGCTGGCAATGTTGAATGTCTCGAGCAAGTCCCTGCCTCGCGCAAAGTCCACCCCAGAGCTCCCGAGATCGCTTGTACCGGCCAGAGACAGATAAGGCGCCGTCTTACTAGCGGTGATTGTCAGCCTCTCGGGTGACGTGGGGGAAATTTCCGCGAGCGAGTCCAACAGAGTACGTGACTGCATAATGATCTTGAACGTGAGGTCGGTCCGGTCAAACGGGATATCTTCTGGCACCTCGGGCAGGTAAGTCATTAAACCAGCCGTGGTCTTGACGCCCGACTCCTCGATGGTGATTTTGAAAGGGTCTCCCTCCTCGCCGTAAAGTAAGGTGCAGGTCCCAGAAATGCCCAAAGTCTGGTTACTAAACGCGTCAGGCTTGTAGTTGCGTAGGTTGCTCCGGTACGGGTCTGCCTCGGCCTTTTGCGCGCGGGTTGCCACATCGACAGCCCCAAAGATCTGGAGGACCTCCAGAAACGATGCAAGAGATATTTGGAAGTTGGGAAGCTCCGGCGCTTCCCCGTCTTCGGCCGGGGGAAGGTTGACAGAGTACGCAGAGAACAGAGCCTTGTCAAGGAAGGCAACACCTAGAGATGTCAGCGCAAGCCACCCACCTTGGGCTGGAGCACATACCCTGCATAACGCGCGCATGGTCAGACGCGAATCTTATGCCTTCCTCCGTAATTTGGACGTGGACTCTTGGCGCGAAGTTGATGCACCTCAGAAGCTGGTACATGGGCCGCGTGGACGTGGCCACGGCCCGCAAGTTCGGGGGCGCATCGGGCGCCATGACAACTTTCGTTCAAGATCTGCCCGAACTGGCAACACAAGTCTGAGAAAAGACAAACTAGAAATCAAATGACAACGGGCTCGGCGGCGCTTCTTTTTCGTCTCCAACTAATGTACAGGTGTCCGGCCGGCGTGCTCGAGGGTCGGGGTATCTCAGACGTAGACTCCGACTGCACAGAACATATAAACGACTCCGAATCTGCGGTTGGTCAGTCTTGAGGGCGCAGGGGCGTTCGTTCGAGGTGGAGGGCACGTACGCAATCGCCAACGAGGATGGTATACCCAGGATCGTGAGGTTAGCCAGCGACCGATCTGCGCAAATTAGTCCCAGCACCTTCCGCCAGTGGCCGCAGTAGGAATGCATACTCAGTGCAAAGACTCCCGTGCCCACGAGTCCGTTCGCCAACAGCACGAATCCGACCAGGAACTGGCTACCCTTGCCGACCGTGGGGAGAAAGGGACTGCCTGCAGCAGCTTGCCAGACCTCTTGCAGAGAGGAATCCATGTGCCGGGTCTGAGAGCGTCGCTCGAAAGTTTTTGATGAGCAGGCGAGGGGCTTTCGTGTGCTCAATTGTCAAGCACAAAGGCGCAATGGGGAGTATGGCTATGTCGAGTGATGGGGGAGGTTGACGCGGAGCTGGAGCTTCCACCCGTGCGTGCAGTAGAGACATCGTGGCCATACTCCAAAGCGGCTTAGCGTGGATTTCCCCTGTCGAGCAGAACCGCAGGCTGTATAACGTAAGCAGCGCACGGACCATGCCTCCAGCATTAACGTGCAACCCGCCATCCCGCCTCAGCGACGCGACCTCGAAACTCCACTGCCGCCACTGGTGACGCTTCACTCCGAATCCTTGCGTGCAGCCCACGTTGCCTCACGTCGGTCCTAGGCAGCCGCAAACATGTCCGACATCAAGGAAGAGAGTGCGTTTTGACACCCCCTCAAAGCTCTCGGCCCAGCGATCGGCTCACACATGCACAGGTGCCAAGCGCAAGGCCTCAGAGGACCCCTCCTCCCCCTCGGCATCGAAGCGTATTAAGCACGACGACTCTGCCGAGCCCCAAGAGGACAAGAAGCAGGAAGCAAAGCCGATTCCCTTCCCCGACAAGGTTCGAGCCCTCACGCATGATTCCGCGATTCTCGTGACTAACGACAGCCCAGCCCGCCGTCATCGAAGAGCGAAATGGCGAAATCGAGTTTCGCGTGGTCAACAACGATGGCGACCGCGATTCTCTCATCATCCTCACAGGCCTGAAATGCATTTTTCAGAAGCAACTGCCTAAGATGCCCAAAGATTACATTGCGCGTCTGGTTTACGATCGGACTCATCTGTCGATTGCCATTGTCAAGAAGCCTCTCGAGGTCATCGGCGGAATCACCTACCGCCCCTTCAAGGGCCGCCACTTTGCTGAGATTGTGTTCTGCGCTATCAGCTCTGACCAGCAGGTCAAGGGGTATGGCGCCCACATGATGTCCCACCTGAAGGACTACGTCAAGGCGAGCAGCGACGTGATGCATTTCCTGACATACGCCGACAACTACGCCATCGGCTACTTCAAGAAGCAGGGTTTCACCAAGGAGATCACGCTCGACAAGAAGATTTGGATGGGCTACATCAAGGATTACGAGGGCGGCACTATAATGCAGTGTTCGATGCTTCCCCGAATTCGGTATCTCGAGATGGGTCGTATGCTTCTTAAGCAGAAGGAGTGCGTCCTGGCCAAGATTCGTGCCTACTCCAAGTCTCACAACGTCCATCCGCCTCCTAAGGAGTGGAAGAACGGCATCAAAGAGATCAACCCGCTCGACATTCCTGCGATTCGCGAGTCCGGCTGGTCCCCCGACATGGACGAGCTCGCGCGCCAGCCGCGCCACGGTCCCAACTACAACCAGCTCCTGCACCTGCTGAACGACCTGCAGAACCACAACTCGGCGTGGCCATTCCTCGTGCCCGTCAACCGCGACGACGTTGCCGACTACTACGACGTCATCAAGGAACCCATGGATCTTAGCACCATGGAAACCAAGCTCGAGGCGGATCAGTACGCCACGCCCGAAGACTTCATCCGGGACGCCCGCCTCATCTTTGAGAACTGCCGCAAGTACAACAACGAGAACACGCCGTACGCCAAGTCTGCCAACAAACTCGAGAAGTACATGTGGCAGCAGATCAAGGCCGTCCCCGAGTGGTCGCACCTCGAGCCGGAGAAGTAGGACTTTGTGCCAGGGCCGAGGGGCGACAATGTCGTCGCTGCCGCCTCTCCTGCTAGAGGACAAGGCCAGAGCCAGGGGCGTGGCCAGAGCCAGGGCGGAGCATCGCAATCACGACCCAGGTAACTTTGCAGTTCCCACGTCATTCTGCAGGCGTGCGGGTGTCCCAGCAGTTGCTAACCGCGGCGGCCGCGTCTGTTCCCCCGCAATTGCAGGATTATTTTACATGTTTCCAAGGCCGGAAACAAGGACTGAATTTTTTTAGCGAGGTGTTTTGGTTTCACGGCTATGGCGTTTGAGCGGGACGGATACCATACGGACGGGTTGGGCTGGGGTTGCCGTACGGCCGGGGCTGGATCGGTTGGAGTATTGCCCGACTGCTTTGTCTTGAACTACGGACTAAAGTGAATCGAAGCCAAAGGCACACTGCTGCTGCTGGGCTTTACAAGTGAAATCACTGCATGAACTCTATGGTGTCGCACCAGGTCAACGGGAAAAGCTGGTGATACAGATGGGCGTGACGGAGACTCTATTCTCGAAATGGTACCGGGGACATGATCTGAGATGCCGCCTCGTACCTCACAAAGTGCCTTCGCAAAGTAACCTACTCCCAAGCCACGCGTGGGAACCGACACTCATGCGTACAACGCACGCAATCGTTCCATGCGAGCCGGGCTGCTCATCTAGACCTGCGCATCATCCACCGCACACGTCCTCTGACGACGACTTATCAGCAGGACACCGACCGGGCCGCGCCCAGCACACGCCCGCCCGCCCGTCCGCTCGTCCGCCTCGGCTCACGCGGCCCCCTCAACAAGGGGAACCAGGCAGCCAAACAAGCTCTTCGCTTCGGAAGCGGAGATCTCGTACCTTTCTTCGCCTTCCCACTACCTCCTTTCCTTTTTTCCTTCTCGGCTTCGTCACATTGCACGTCTGCAAAGGGCACCCAAACAATATGAGAGATCAAGTATAGAAACGCCATCCCAAACGCCTAGAATCCCTCCCTCAAGTGCAGGCCATGACGGGGCCAGGAGGGGGAGGACTCGATAAATCGGACGCTTCCATCAAAGTTATTTTATAGCGATTATTCCTCAACGCGTGTGCAGTCTTGTTTCGGCTCGCTGGTGCGACATGCGTACAATCGTCGTGTTCACTCTAAGGAGCAGTCAATGCTCCTGGAGCTCAGAGCTGTCTATCCGACAAGACACGGGGGTTCAATCAAAGATGCAGTCATCAGTTTCGTAGAGTGTCGACATGCCGTCGTGTTTAGGCCCCCGATGCTTCGGCAGTCCGCGTTGTAGTGCCTGCCTCGCCGCCTGGGAGGCGGAGGCCTGAAATCGAACGTCGCTGCACCCACGGCGCACGCGACAGGGCGCTATCGTCAAGCGAAGGGAGCCGAGAGGAGGAAGTCGTCGACGGCGTGGCAGACCTGTCGCTGGGGGTCTGTGTCCCGGCACTGCCGCTGCTGGTGCTGCCCAAGTCCTCGGCGTCGATGGTCCGGCGCAGGACGGGCTGGAGCAGCTCGGGGATCTCGGACCACTGCCCAGCGCGGGCGGCGTTGAGCATGCTGGGGGGAACGAGGGCTGCGGGGATGACGGAGGAGCTCGTGGCGGCCCTGTGGTACATCTGGTCTGTAATGCGGTCGGTGATGATTGTCAGTTCGCCGGATTCGATGGCGTGCTTGAGCCACTGCTCCCACTCCTCGTCCAGGACAGCCGACGTCTCACCAGCCTCTCGCCTCGCCGCCTGGGCGCGAAGGCGCGCGTTCAGCTCGACGCCAACGCTCTCGAGCTCCCCGTCCGTCTCGTCATCTTCGTCCTCGTCCTCGTCTTCGTCGTCCAGCATGCCCAGGCCGCGGATCGTGCTCGTACCGACGTGCTGCTGCTCATCGCTGAGGCTGTTGGAGCGGCTGGTGTAGTCGGGGATCTCGGTCCAGTCGGGGAAGCCCTCGTCGGTCGTGTCGCGGATGACGATGCCCTGCTCCGCCTCGAACTTCTCCTTGGCCCATTTGGTGCCCTCCCACTTGGTCAGGCCGGCAATCTCGTTGGGGGTGAGGTCGAGGTTGTTGAAGGCGCGGAAGAGGCGGCGGTGCCAGGGCCAGCGGCTCAGGCGGATGCGGTGCGTCTTGTGGTTGTAGTCGAGGCCGGGGTACTTGGCCTCCTGGGTCTCGAGGTGGCCGTAGAAGGAATGCGTCTCCTGGCGGACCTCGGGGATGAGGTAGCGCTGGAGGAAGGCGCTGAAGTGTATTGGGTCGTTAGACTTTGGCTTGGGGAACATGCACTCGTAGACGAGCTCTTCGACGGGGCGCCCCTTCATCTTGACGGCGGTCGCGGCCTCGAGGCGGGGACGATTTGCGAAACAGTGACAGTTGTGCAAGGCAGCAGTCCTGGCGCAGGGTCGGTGAGGGAGAGGAGAGATGAGGTGGCCAGTCTCGTTACGAGTCACCGGGTTGGTGGGTCGTTGTTGGGGAGCACGGATGCTGGGAGCACGTACTCGTACGTCGGGCAGGCGAGGGCAGTGTCGATACGGGCGGGGAGTCGGGCGCCTCGTCTGCGGCGCTCGCTGACTCGCGTGTCGTCGTCGTTGGAGTCGTCGATGATTCTCGTCGAGGCCTTGCTTCACGCGGCCAGCGGCGTTGGCACAGGCAGGCCAAGGACAGTCAGCCCACGGCCGGCTGTTATCGGCTGGGATGTGTTGCGGTCTGGCAGCCGGGCGGGTCCGGGGCTCTCTAGCTGGGCGGCGGCGGCGGCGGTAGCGGCGGCAGCAGCAGCAGCAGCAGCGAAGGCGACGGGCAGATGACAACGATGACCACGACGCACGGTTTGGAGAGGGGCGTGCGTGGCTGCGGTACGTTCAGTGAGAGGGGATCCAGGTGGTTGCAAGGTGAAGAATGCGGCGGAGTGTTGTTGGGCGAGAGGAATGGAAGGGCAGAGAAGGAAAATAAAGGCGGGACGGGGGTTGGTGGTGGTGGTGGGGTGGGATGGACGACATCTGCGGATGGAGGAATGGGATGGATGGATGGATGCAGGAGCGTTTCCGAGACGGGCGACATCCATGGCTGGGGGGCATGGCATTGGGGCGTGGCCTGGATGACGGGCCCTGGATGGTGCCTTGCGGAGGCGCCAGCCCTTTGGGCGGCCCGCCAGTGGCTGCCCGGAGAGCCCTGGCGGGCTGCAAGTCGTCTGGCGGGCAGGTGCCCGTGGGATCCCGCCCAGGCATTGGATCCAGGGCTGCAGTGGACGACCTCCACGGCACCCACGGGTGCCCTTATTACCTGAGGTACGCCCGGAAGCACGCCACGCCATCAGCAGCGGACTTGCGCAAGGCGCACCTCATCATCCAAGGATCCACCTATCCATCCACGCCCGGAGCCGCCAGAGCAGACCTAACGTCAATGACCCGCTGGCTGTTGCCTCGCCGGCTGCGTGCGTCCAGGTCCGCGTGTCTGCCTGTGCTGTGCTTCCTCGAGTCCATCTACCCGGAACAACAAAACATATTACTCGCACAGAACGCCCGCGTCATGCAAGCTGCGAGCAATTACCTATCCCTTATCCCCCCTCATCCACACGCATCGAACGGCCGTTCGTCCGCGACTTTCCATTCGCGTGCTTGAATGTCAACGCCCGCAGCATGTAAAGGGCCAAAATGTGCCGCGCGCCGCTCCGGGTCTACTTCGTCCTTTGGCCTGACCCATCATGCTACACACAGCCTGGCGCAAGGCACCACGTCGCGGCAGTGGTGTCGCACGGGGTGGGGGAGGAGCAGGTATGCACAGACTACACGAGCGTCTCCGTTTGTGCGCGACAGACACGGGTTCGTGCAGCCAGTGTTTGGCCCCGTTGATAGCACGACGTCCTGCTGCTGCTGCTGCTCCTGCTCCTCGCCGGGCCGTCGCGCTACGTGCACTTCATAACCGTCGACTTTCACTTAAGCCCTTCCAGACTGCGTAATCCCCAAATCGCAGACTTGCAGTCCTTGTTCGACTCACAACACGGTCATTGTCACCGGCGTTGACTCATCCCTATCGCGAGCCTGCATCGTGAAAGAACCAGCAGTTGCCTCACGTACTTCGTAGTCACTGCCTTATCTATGACCCAGACGCAAGGCATCTTGTGCCCCCCCACCACAAGGTGGTTCCCGTCCGCCATCGTGGTTGTCCTCGTGTCAGATGGCCCATCGGATCTCATCCCGTCCTTGGCGCCTCCCACCGTACCCCCATCTCCGCGCTTCCGCACCCGTGCGGAGCTCCCTCCCGAGCGACGGGGCCTGCACCTCCTCTGCCGCTGCAGTTCGCCGGCCCCTCCCACGCCCGGTCCATTGATTGTTGAAGCAGCAGCGCGGGCTTCAAGAGATGCCTGTCTTAACAATCTTGTCGACTACTGTAAACGCTTACGGGTAAAGTATGGCAGCCTGGTATAACGGGTGCGGTGAATTACGCACTACAGAGCCCCCATTGCCAAAGGAGAAGAGAGAGACGTCTCTCGAGTTCAATTGCCTATCCAGGATCAGAGTAGTGAAGGCATCCTCAAATCATGCAGTGCTCGACGCCCAAGCAAATCCGTGACATCATCAGATTCATAAACCATGGTCATCAGCCGCGTGCTGCGCGGGCTGGAAGTCGTCGCTGCTCATGCCATCGTGTATATCGCATCCCATGCGCCTGCGCTCCGCTTCGAACTTCAGCTATACGCCGCCTCCGCGTACCGCCGCCCCGAGAATCCAGTCGTCGGCGGCACCGTCGACTCGTCAGGCGACCGCCTCTCCCATTTCCTCCTGTGCTCCCTGTCGCGGGGATCCCAGCCCGGCTGGTCTCGCTGTCGGTCAATGTCGGCGTGGCTGCTGGTCCGCCGTTGCGTTTCCGGCCGGCGCAAGTACGGCCGCTCGCGGCGACCGCCCGAGTCCCTGTCGCGCTCGTCGTCCCAGTCCCGATCGGAGTCTCGGACCCGCCCGCGCTGATACCGCTCCCGCTCCCGCTCGTCCCGGGCCCGTCGCCTTCTCCGGACATCGTCTGTGGGCCCGAGTTCAGACGAGTCGTCCGAGTCAGGGTCGGAGTAGCTGCGGCTTAATCGCGAGGGCTGAAACTGCTCGCGACTCCTCCGCACGCGGATGGGGTCGTTGGACGAGTTCTGTCGTGAGCCGGCTCTTGGTCGGTCCGAAGTGAACCCGTTGGGCAGAATGCTCGACACTGTCTCGCTCAACTTGCTGCGCAGAGAGCCAAGCGGGCTCGGCACGCTTCGCCGTTTCGGATCGTCAGATCGCGTGTCGGAGCGGTGCGGGCGGACCCCCGAGGCGGCTGGTGGCGGGATGGGTGCACTGGGAGGCACAAATCGGCGGACCGACGGCGGCGGAGGCGGCGACACCGGATGGCGCCTTCGCTTGACCTTGTGGTTGATGGGTTCAGGCATGGGTTCGCCATCTGAGGACTCAGAAGACTGGTGCCTCGGGTGGCTGTGTCTCCGGGGTTGCTCTGTAGGCCGCTTGAAGCCTGGATCGAGATATGTCGAGGAATAGGCGTGAGGGGGCATATCGGGGTGTAGGGGCTCCGACGTGTAGTCGGAGAAGCTCTTTCGTCTCGCTCGATCTTCGGCAGTCTCCTCCCGGCGAGGAGACCTGTCCGAACGGCGTGTGCTGGCGTGGCGCCCCATCGGGACATGTGTATAAGACATGGGACGCCCAAAGTAGTCGTTTTCCGTCGCTCTCGGACGTGGCGACGACGTCGGTTGGAAGGGATTAACATGGACATAGGTGAACCTTGGCGGAGGTTGCTCCGCGGCTGGGGATGGCTTCGGCGTAGTGCCTTCTTCGGCAGAGGATGCGGCCTCGCTCTTGAGCCTGTCGGCGCAAGACTTGTGCCAACGGTCTACCTCGACGTTGGGCTGTGTCGGGAAAACGGTCGCCGGAAGCTCAGGCGGAAAGTCTTCGCCCGTGTCGGGGTGCTTCAGGGCCCAGTTCTTCACCGCATATTGCAGGAAGGGGACATGTTCCTCGGGGCCGAGCAGGATCTCGAGCGACTCCCATCGCGAGAAGCCGCGAAAGGTCAAGGCAGGGATCGAAGGGGGTGCGAAGTCGTCGCTTGTAGGTTGGAGGGAGTGCTGGCAGCCGGTGACCTGCCAGACGTACGCGATGGACGGGTGCGTCATATCGATGAAGAGGGCTATTGCGCCGAGGCGGTGAGTCGGTGAGCCACATCGCGGGGACGGACGGGTTTCACATACAGTCATAATCGCCGCCGACGGCTTTGTAAAAGGCGGCGAGCTTGGTGGGCGTCAGCTGCGCATCTTGCCTGTCGCCGATCTCGAGGATCTTGCGGCGCGCAAAAGTGTCAGCCAGAGGATCTCGGGTCGCGATGCGGGAGGCGGGCTTACGATGTGGCGGGCGATGGCGCGCAGCAAGGCGTCGAGCTGCTTGGTCGGGGCATTGTTCGTCTCAAACATGTACGAATACTGCAGCGCAGCGCCGGGCGTCGCGTCCGAGCCGGACGTCGACATGGTGGAGGATGGCTGTCTGCGAGCCGGGATCTCTGACCGGCATCAGGCGCAGGCAGACGGGCTGAAGGGGAGCTGCAGGATAGTGGCGGTGGAGGAGACGGGCGGCGGGAAATGACGACAGAGCATCCGGATGGTTCGAGGCAGCGCTGGGTACACAGTATATCGGGGCGCGCGGTGTATAATAAAAACAAAGCCGAGGTGTCGTCTTTCAGTCACAGGCCGAGGGTTGCGAGGGGTGAGAGGGTTGTCGCCTGGTCTGTGCCTGGCGGTCGCGGCGCGCAACAGGCGGGCCGGGCAGTTTTCGTGGTGGAGTGAGGTGACGGACGAGTCAGAGGGACGCCATGCCTAGAGCAAGCCGGAGAGCCCTGGCATGGCTGGCCGGCGCAGTGCAGATGCCTTGCAGCAGGGTATATCTGGCTGCCGGGGTGGTATTTCCAGCTTGTTGGCGAGGTGAGGTGAGCACGCCAACGAGTGCGTCGAGGCATGCGGCGAGATCGTGTTGGAGCTGATCTGGATGGCCTCGTTTGGTGGCGGTGGGTGGAGATGGGGCCTAGGCTAGGCTGGACTGGGGCTGCCTGCTCGCCTGCCTGCCTGGAGGGGCCAGCAGAGAGAGACGAGATGCAGTGGCTCGACTGCCACCAGCTCGATGGAGCCCGAGGTCGGGTGGACACTGCACGCGCGCAGCTGGACTGAACGAGGGCTCGGCGGTGGTTGGGTAGCCGCTGAGTTGCCGCCACGGGCACGGGTTTCGAGCAGCCTTTGAGCCTGAGCCTGCGGTGGCTGCTGAGTTGCTGCCGCTGCGGGAGGGAGCGCGCCGGCAAGACGGGATCCAGCCACGGGGATGGGGATGGAAGGTACGGGGGAGGGGCGGGCGGCGAATTACGGGTCCCGTCGCTTTTGGTGAGGATGACGGGCCGGAAGGAAGGATGAGCTGCTGGCGGCGGTGACCCAGTGACCCTCGTGGGCTGACACGTGCCGCCCGTCCAGCACCAGCATGCTGCCTCGCCATCAATGTCGGTGAGCGGCTCGTCTGCCTGGCCTAAAATGTCCCTGGCCAGCCTGGGTCGCCCTCACTGGCTCGCTCGCTCGTTTTTGGCTCGCACAGCCACACTCAGCCCATCGCCGCCAAGCCCAATCTGCCGCAGGCTCATTCAGCGCCCGCCGCATGAGGCCATCGTCAGTGGAGCGAGGCGACGGCTTGTGGCACGGCGTTAAGTTTGCAGGCTGTCGTCTTCAGGCGGCGGCTGAGGAGGCGGCGGCGGCGCATGGCGAAGCTTAGGTTAGCAGCGCCCTTGGCCAGCGATTCGACGTACGTCCTTTGTCTGTCTTTGCTAGCCCGCTGCTACCTCGTAACTCTTTTTACGACGAGCATTTGGCGCATTGGCTGCTGGCCCGGCGCGTTTGTTGCCTCGCCGCTCCAACGCAGTACAATGCAGTGCACTCAATGCAGCCCATGCACAGCGAGTGCAAGAGAAGGAAGCCCCCCCCAAAAGGACCCCCTGCAGACTTGGCGATGCGGAGACACTAATCATAGCTCTGGTGCCGAGCTCCGTAAATGACTGCCGGGCGCACGCAAAAAACTCGACCGACAGCCGTGGCAGAAGGGGGGGGGACACATGCCACGCCCTTGCTGCGGGCAAAGGAGTCTCCAGATATATACTCCAGACTCCGTACGAGGGCATGCGTGTGTGTCTCCCCCAGGGTCCTTTCGGGGGGTCCTCGGCCCTGCACGCCGCCGCCCGGCTTTTTAAGCTTCAATCGACCTCTGCACATGTCTCACTCGGTCGCCGTCGATACGGCGGGGAGCAGCGAACCGGGGGGAGATGGGGGGAGACGTGCGCGGAGACGTGCGCTCCTCTCGCTTATTTCATGAGAGCGGCCAGCCGACCCAGGGCGATTCCACATCGTGGCCGCTGGATCTCTGGATCCGAGCTTCGGGCATTGCCGCTTCGAGGCTGGGTGGGCGGGCAGTCAGGGGCAGGACGTCGCATTGACGCGGCGAGCGACGAGCCGCACCATGAGGCAGGCAGGCAGTCAGCACAGTCACTGTTGTTGGAGCAGTGCGTACGTACGACTGCGCGGCTCGGGCGTTGCTTGAATCGTCACAGCCCGCTCGTCCGTCCGCCCGCCCGCCAACCCACCTTCCATTGGCCCCATGGGCTTTTTGCAAGCGCAGCAACGGCATCACAGCGACAGACACACTCCGTTCTCGTACCATGACGTGGAGAGTGCGGCGCGGTGCAGTGACACCACCGCCACCAGCACCACCTGCACCACCATCACGCACAGCACGGACTTGTCCCATTGGCGTTTGTTTCCAGATTGTGGCAGCGATGGCGCCTCCGTTTGAGCCCAGTAGACCGGCGGACGGCTCCTGGGCGCGCGCGCCGGCACGTTGCCCGACACGCGTCCCTGGCTGGCATGGCTTCCGTCGCCAGCAATTGCTGATCCCTGGGTGGAACTTGGGAAGGGGGGCGCTTGGGGGGGCCGCCAGCCCATCTCGAGTGGATTCCATTGTGAACGCGTGTTGGCCCTGTTGGACGCCTTTCCAAACCGCCCTGCTGCTCCTTATTATTACCCTGGGTACGCATTTGCCTTCCATGGTACAGCTCGGAGTAAAGGTACCGTACCTTGCCTTGCCGTCTCGCCTTGCCTGGCCTTGCAGCAAGCGCGAGCAAAGCCGTGTCGTCGTCATTTTCGTCGAGGGCAATCTGAACCCTCTTCCTCCTCCCCCAATCATTGCTTCCATCCCATCCCATCCCATCCATCCAATCCGTCCAGGGCCGAACGACGGGTTTAAAGATCGCGCGTTCCCCTGGAATCCATTCTCCCACCCCCTTCGGGATCTGGAGCTCCCCTCTCCCCCAAGTCCGGACCGAACAAAAAAAAAAAAAGTCGAGCTAGGCCCAGCTGTTCCCTGAAGCCAAGGCCCCGACCGCCCTGCCAGGCCAATTGCTCCACGCCTGCGTCCGCTGGTCCCGTCCCGTCCACTGCCGTCTGCCGCCGCCAGGGGGAAACCAGCAGCGAGAGCCGCCTGCCAGAGTGAGCCTGGGCGGGCGACAGAAGGGGGCTGACCCCCGTCCGCTTTGGGCTGTGGCGCGCACGCGCACCGGGACACGCGCCGCAGCAGAGCTCTGGCCCTTCAGTCCAATCCCATGCCGCCTGTGAACAGCCGAGGGGGCGCGACAGTAACAGTCTTGCAAAATTCGGTTCGTCAACCCACCGCTGCTTCACGATCTTCCCCCGCCACCGCCGCAGACGGGTAGCGCATCGTATTGCACTCTGGCTTTCCTTCCTGCTGACCTCGTGCCCTCGTACTCGCCGATCAGGAACCCGTCGTCAGCCCGCTCAGCTCCCTGTCCATCTGCGGCCCGCCGCTCGTCTTCGTCGCCATGGAAGCCCTCTCGACGGCCATCCGGCCCCTCGCGCAGCCCATCACCCACAACCTGCCCGCCCCCATCCGCGACCTCGGCGTCTCCATCATCGGCGAGCGCTGCTACGAGACCCTGCTGCTCGACGTCCGCCTCGACCACCCCGAGTGCCTCAAGCTCGCCGTCAGCAAGGCCCTGGGCATCGGCATCATTGCTGCCTCGTCCATCGTCAAGGTGCCCCAGATCCTCAAGCTCGTCAACTCGCGCTCCGCCGAGGGCGTCTCTTTCCTCGCATACCTCCTCGAGACGAGCGCCTACCTCATCACCCTCGCCTACAATGTCCGCAACGGCTTTCCGTTTAGCACCTTTGGCGAGACGGCCCTCATCCTCGGCCAAAACGTCGTCATTTCCGTCCTCGTCCTCAACTACACCGGCCGTGCCTCCATGGCCGCCGTGCTGGTCGCCGCCCTCGTCGGCGCTGCCGGCGCGCTCTTCTCCACGAACCTGCTCGACATGCGCGCGCTGAGCGTCCTGCAGGCCGGCGCGGGCCTGCTCGGCGTCGCCAGCAAGCTGCCCCAGATCCTGGCCATTTACCAGCAGGGCGGCACCGGCCAGCTCAGTGCCTTTGCTGTAGGTTATCCCGGCCGTTGGAGATTTGCGAGACAGTCACTAATCCTCTCTGCTCATTCAGGTCTTCAACTACCTCGCCGGCTCGCTGTCGCGCATCTTCACCACCCTGCAAGAGGTCGACGACAAGCTCATCTTGTACGGCTTCGTGTCCGGCTTCATCCTCAATGCGATCCTCGCGATGCAGATGGTCTACTACTGGGACGCGCCCTCGGAGAAGGCAAAGGGCAAGCGCAAGGAGCCGCCGATCAAGGAAAAGGCGGTGCACTCGGCGACAACGACGTCGACCAAGAGCCCGACCACGCGCCGCCGCGGATAGATGGTTGGCGCTCCTGCATTCTCCTTTGGGCTGCAGTGATTTTGTAGAGTACCAGTTGTCTAGGACTTTTAATGCATGCGAGTGGACTGATAGAGAGTTGCGCTCGAAACGGCCTCGGGGGACGCAATGGACATCACAGACAAACGCAAGCTCGCTACTAGATCTGGTGTGATTGTGATTGTGGTTTGATATTGTATGCGGCAGACTTGCCAACACGTAGGTACACTTGTAAACTCCATTCAACCCCAGCGCTTGCAAACATTGTACACCGGGACTGAGCCCTTGCTGGTATCCGTATCCTCCTTGTTATAAGCCAATGCTGTTAGAATTAAAAACGCCGCTCTTTTCCAAACGCCGATCCCCAAAGAAAGCAATCAAGCTCAAGACGAGAGAAGCCATGCCTAGTAGGCAGGGACCTCGGCCTTGGTCCAGCCCACGCCACCGACCCAGACGCGACGGTCAGCGCAGCGAAGGCAGCGCTTCTCCTCGCCGAGGCTGCTGACGGAGCAGCTGAAGCACACGACCTTGCCGCAATTGCCGCAAGGCGCCATGTCGGAGGAGCCGCCGTCAATGTCCATGCCGTCGTCGCCACCCGGAGCCCCCAGCGCGGCGCCGCAGTCCTCGCACACCCGAGACGCCTGCGTGTACACCTGGACGCCCGTCATGGAGTCGGGGGCGGCCGTGGGGGCGGAATTGATGGCCCAGAAGCTATGCAGTGAGCCCTGTCGCCGCTGAGGCAGCGCTTGCGGCTGGTGGTGCTGGCGAAAGGTGCCGGCGAGGGGGGCGCCTCGGTCGGCGACGTAGGGAGAAGGCTGCGGCGAGGTCGTCTTCTGCTCGTGCTGCTGCTGCTGCTGGGCGGAGAGGAGGAGGTGGAGGGTGCGCTCTGCAGGGAAGCACGTTGAGCTCTTGCACGGGGGGCTGCTGTGCGGGAGCCACGCGGCAGACTTACGATGGACCTCGTCGTCGGAGGGGCGGTTGCTGCGGGAGCGCTTCCAGGTGCGGCTGTTGAGGTGCGCGTCGCGGCCCGGGTCCATCGCGGGGAAGCCGAAGACGGGATTGAAGCCGCTGGCTGTGGTCGTTGTGGTTGTGGTGCTGCCGTTGCTCATCGTGTCGAACGCGCCGGCAAAGGAGAAGGGCGCGTCGGAGGACGTGCGCTTGCGCTTGAGGAGCGTGGCGGCCATGGTTGTGCGAGTTTGGGGGAGTGAGGCGGCACGCGACGATGGATGATCAATGGGACGGAGCGAGCGTGTGAGCGAGCGAGTGAAAGGAGACGCTGGCGCCCGGCGCTGATGGATGATGTTGATGGATGATGCAGTGTTGGAGAGCGCGAGGATTGATGGTGTGAGATGAGTGGACGGATGGGAAGACGAACAGGCAGAGAGACAGTCGGGTGGGTGTTCGTTGAACGTCCCCTGTGGGCGTGGTTCGACGGGTGCTAATAAATGTGAAATGTGAGTGGCTGGACCTCAGCCTGGGCGCCGCAACGGGCGCTTGTCCCGAGGTCGCGACGGGAACTGCGGCGCCAGAGAGACGCGTGCCGGGGGCGGCATAGCGCGTAAATTGACTTTTTGGGACGGCCACCTCAGCGCGCGCGGCGCGGGCCCCACTGTATTTGCTCTAATATGCGGTGCAGCGTCTTACGCGAGAGTGGCAGCCTGTGGTTGGCTTCACATCCAACATCACCCAACATCAGCATCATCAACAACTGGGCCACCGTCTGACGGTCCACTTTCACTGTGATTATGCTTATGCACTGGCAGACCATATTGGACATTGATCGGAAGCAAACCAGGCGGGTATCGATGCCCAGAGCGAGCAGTGGCGGCGCGCGCGCCTGCAAACTACCTAACGAGCCGTTTGTCTCATGCCTTGGCCTTCCACGTCGCCTTGATCAGGTCGGCCGCCTTCTCGCCGATGCCGTACGCGGGCATCTGCGTGTGCCCGCCGTGCAGCACCGGCATGATGCTCGTGTCCGCCACGCGGAGGCCCTTGACGCCCTTGACGCGCAGCTGCTCGTCGACGACGGCCTTGGGGTCCGAAGCCGTGCCCATGGCGCACGTCCCCGCGGCGTGGTAGCCTGTGATGGAAACCCTTTGTCAGCTGCATGGCAAAAGATTAAAGTCAAAAGGAAGACATGGCACTCACACGTCGTCGCGTGCTCCTTGACGTACGGCACCCAGTCCTCCCTCGTCTTGAACTGGTGATGCGCCGCCTCGGGCGGCCACGACCCCTTGACCAGGTCCTTTGTCCCCGCGCCCTCGGTGATGATCTCGTTGCCGAAGCGGCACGCCTCGGCCAGGACCTCGACGTCGAGCGGATCCGTCAGGTAGCCGCAGTCGACGACGGGCACGGCCGCCGCGTCGGCGCTGCGCAGCGCCACGGTGCCGCGCGACCGCGGGCTGAACAGCTCCGCGATCATGCTGAAGGCGTGCTGCCCGTCGCCGGGGAACCGGTCGTACTGCTTGGGCCCGCCGTAGCACTCGGTCGTGAAGAACTCGATGTTGGGCTGCGCCGGCGTGAGCCCCATCGGGTCGCGCCCGGGCTGGCGCGGCGCCGACGTCCACAGCTCCGAGTCGGCGAGGCGCTCGTCGAGGCGCGCAAAGGCGAAGGCGCCGAACGGGAAGGTCGACAGGAAGCCCTTCTTCTCGTCCTTCCACAGCTGGTACGTCTTGTTGAAGGCGTCGCCGTGGTACACCAGGTGGTCGTTGGTCAGCCCGGGCTTGTCCGTCTCGTAGAAGATGAAGACGATCTGTCGGGTCAGCCGGCGGTGTTTCTTTCCCGAGGGGGAAGGAGAAGCAGGGGCATCAGAGGGGGTGGGGGAGGCTGGGAATAAGGTTTCTGGCATACCAGGTGGTCCATGAGGTTCTTGCCGACCGCGGGCAGATCGACAAGCGTGGCGATGCCGTGCTTGTCCAGCTCGTCCTTGGCCCCGATGCCCGACCGGTTCAGGATGTTTGGGCTGCAATACGCGCCGCCGCTCACAATCACCTCCTTGCCGGCCTTACCCTCGAACACGGACCCGTCAGCCAGGACGGCGCGCACCCCGACGGCCCTCAGCTCCCCCTCGGCGTCCTTCTCGATGAGGACCTTGTCGACGTGCGCGCCGGTCAGGACGGTGACGTTGTCGCGCTTGAACTTGTTGGTGATGAAGTCGGCGCCCGTGGTCCGCAGCCCGTCCGTCACCGTCCGCGGCACGTGGCCGCAGCCGTGCGGGTTCGCGCCGTGCGAGAACATGTCGTGGTCGAGCCGGAGCCCCTTGGACTCCATGGACTCGAGGATGCGCTCCGAGATGGGCGCCAGGTCGTGCGGCTCGGTGCCCAGAGGGCCGTCATACCCATGCGCCGCCTCGTCGGCCTTGAACCACGGCTTGCCTTTGAAGGACTCGGCCTGTGCCCGCCGTCTTAGCTGCCGTGTCAAGCGAAACTATAACGGGGGAAGCGGCTGCGGCTCACCTTGCTCATGTACTTGAAAAAGTCATCGCCGCTCCAGCCGGGAACGCCCCAGTCGTCGTAGTCCTGCTTGGAGCCGCGGATGCACAGCGTGCCGTTGCACCCCGACGAGCCGCCAAGGAACTTGCCCCGGCTGAGCTTGACCTGGCGGCCGTTGATGCCAGACCCAGGCTGGGTGACGATGTTCCAGTCCGTCTCCTTGTCAAAGTTCTGCGACCATCTGTTGTCCCACCACACAGGCCCTTCTTCAGCATCCGTACACACACAGCTGGGCCCACAGCAAGAGGACAAGGCGGCCCGGAACGCCAAAAGGGACGGCTGGGGCTTGACTCACCCGCCGACCATGTGAACGGTCTCGAGGTTCTCGTTGTGAGGGCCGGCCTCAATGACGAGGACCCTGGCCGCGGCATCTTCGGCCAGGCGACCGGCAACCACGCAGCCCGCGGTGCCGCCTCTGTCGGGAGCGAGCCGTTAGCTTCGCGGCTGAGAGGCGATAGTTTGGTACGAAGGCAGAAACAGAGACAGAAACGGCCGTGCACAACACCACCAATCTATAGTAATACCTACCCACAGACAATAAAGTCCCATTCTCCCCCTGTCTTGGCGCCCTCGGGATTGGAGCCCATCGCGGTAGGTAATTGCAACGGTTTTCACCAATGGAGAAGGGCCCTAAGTTAGGCGAAGCGTGCAATAAGGTTTGGCCGTAGTGAGCGGTACCGGCGGGATGGTCGTCGTTTCTCTCCGTAAAGAGACTAATATTATCGTGAGTCGTCGGCGGGGGGGTTCGCAGTTGTGGTGACACAAGACAGACACGGAGAGACACAGAGACGGAGCTACACGCGCGCGAACCCTGCCCGCGGCGGACCGCCGCCCATCCATCCTTTTAAAAGAGCCGCCACTGCTCGCGAGCCCCTTGAAGTGGCAGACTCCCCCGCTCATAGGCGAGGCGGAAACAACAGCAGCCCAAGCTGATGAGGGGCTTCGTTCGTCTCACGCCCGCTGCGAGCGGCCTGCTGCTTGGCCGGATGACCCGTCGCAACGGAATCGCGGAATCTGCCGCCTCGAGACAGGAACACCCATGCTTGCTCAAGAAGATGAGGTGGATAGGCCCTGCCAGGGCCGCTTCACTCTCTTCAACGCGTCGGAGCAAGGTCAGACCTAACCTTTCCCCGCAACTCTAAACGCACCGGCCACTTCGTGGTTCGTTCGCGGATGTCCCTCCGCTGGTCCGTCCTGGGCAGTGCTCAGAATAATGTGGGCGGAATCGGAAACAAGGACGCAGGCAAGGCAGGGTCGCGAGGGGGGCATGGCCCAATGGTGGGCGGGAGGAGGAATGGGCAGTGGATGAGTACAAAAGGGGGAGGGCATCCTTCTCTCGGCCGCATGGGCAGACATGACCGATCTTGGTATTCATCGTCCTCGTCTATACCGGTAGTGGTGCTGCGGATGTGGGTTTGCCCACAGAGGTGTTGGTGCCGCGCCCGCGGCTATGCATGCGAGCTCCAGACGTTCAACGTCTGGCGGCGGGGCTCGCATGCATGTGAGTCGGCGACGGGCTCCATATTCTTCATCGGGGCCCTGGTCGTCGCAACTCCCGGGCTGCCTCCGCGGCTCCTGATTGCCAGAGCAGGGCCCTGAGTTGGGCATGGTCGCTGCCAACTTTCCCGCCGACCTAGCTGTCACGAGTCGCGACAAGCACCCGTCACCACCATCTTCGTCCTGTATTTTAGGCCGACGGCTGGATCCACGGTGGGTCGGCCGCCGGTCCCGCCCGCTCTCACCCGCTCGAGGGAAGATGCTTGAACTGTGGACTTCGGGGGGGGGGGCATCAGGGAAGCTGCGCGAGGGCGGAGTCGGCGGACCCGCGGCGGAGCCCCCAAGTGACAGCCCGCCGGGAAGATACCAGGGCAAAGCCAGGGAGCAGCGGACGGAACCAAGAGAAACTCGAACAGGAGCTGCTCCACGACACACCGTGGCTGACCTATCGCATACCTTGGGGCCAGGACCAGGGGATTGCGACCTCGTGGGCGGGCTGGTGGATGGCTCAGGACGGGATGGAGACAGGATAGGCATTGGGAGGAGACGGGATGGCTCCCCTCCAGTGAAGATGGACGAACGGCTCTGCGTGGCTGCATCCCCAATATTCACGAGTCGTGGTGTCCCTGTCTCCTGGTCGTGTAAGTCTGCAAAAGCGCGCAGCTGAGTTGTGGCCTACATGCGCCAGCGAGCGGCAGCTGAACCACTACTTCAATATCCGTACGCAGCACCACCTTCACTCTGTACGGTCGGTCTATTTGTTGTAGGGGTTGACATTTTAGCCCCCGAACCGTTGGGTCGGTAATTCGTCAACGACGAATACGAATCACCCCATTTTGCAGCGCGGTCTTTTTGTCAACGTCCACGCACTGAAAGAATCAAGATGGCGACACCGTCCGTGCGTGAACAATCGGCCGGCCATCCTTGCTAGGCCGACGCCTCGCCAGCGCCTTCTTACGTTTCGACACCGCCGAAGGGCCAAACCCGCACGAGGTCGTCCATCGCCGTTATCTGCCAACTTGAGCCCTCCCCCCTGGCACGGCAAGCCAGGCCCCATATGTATTGCGCGGTGCCTGATCGTCGGTGGGCGGTGCCTCGAAAGAGCGTTGCCGGGGCTTGGCGAGCCTGGGACGACCGACCGCAGATGTACGCCCGCCCGCGCGCCCCCCCGGCCACTGACTGCCCCCCGACGGAACGGCAGGGGACCCGGGCGGGTGAACGACTCGGACGCACGGCAGACGCAGAGATGGCCGGCATGTGGTGTCTCCGTCCGCCGGTTACTGTCCAGTCCAGTCTGTGCGCGCTGCCAGTCAAGGAGCGAGTCGCGGCACATGAAATATTACTCCGATGATGGACTTGAAGGCTGGGTGGAAACTCCCAGGGAGACTTGGAGGTCAAAAATGTCCCGACCCGGCACCCCGGATCTTGGCCTCCTGCAAACGCAAAGCTTGTACTACATCGAATGAGCCTCTCTTGCTGCGGTTGTTAGACCGCGAAGGAGGCCTGGTTGTTCATACCCCCAAACCGAGGACAACATCGAGACCTGTGCCGTGGGACTACGAGTTCTTGGCTTGAAAGGCGCCACTGCTGCTTGAATCTCCTGGGGAGAGACACTCGGCGCCATGGCGACGCCGTTTCAGACGGAGGCCTGGACCGAGTACGGCCTGGGCGTCGTGATTCTCTTTCTGCGCTTCTTTGCGCGCTGGAAGACGGTCGGGTTGAAGGGGTGGGGAGGCGACGATGCCTTTGCTATTCTCGTGCTTCTGTTTTGGACGGTAGGCTGCATAACCCCCTCGTCTTTCCCGTTGGATGCTGACTTGGATAACCAGCTGGAACTATGTATGCTGGAACTCATCGGTATGCAACCTGCGAGCAAGGGCGATGGTCATCGAAGCCACGGGCAACTGACTCTGGACCAGGACAATATGGCACCAACATCGGCATCACAGACGATGTCGGCGCCACCCTGACAAATGAGCAGATTGCGCGCTTCGAGTTTGGCTCCAAGTGCCTCCTGGCCGGGTGGAACTTTTACGTTTCCCTGATATGGGCGCTCAAAGGCTGCATGCTCTGCTTCTACAACCGCATCACGTACGACAGCACCCTCCTCCCCTTTTACGTCGGCAACATTGAACCTGGTGCGCCAATAACATAGAGACACGGGTATGCTGACGCAGAATCTGATCCGCAGGCTTGGCTTGACGCAGCAAAAGTTTGTCAAGTGGACGGGCCTGGCGTGCTTCTTCGCCTACGCGGGCGTCATGGGCGCCATCTGGGGGCACTGCACGCCCGTGCACAAGAACTGGCAGGTCGTGCCGTATCCTGGCGGTAGGTCTTGGAACAGGCGTCTTGAAGACTGCGGCGAGAGCAAGGAGTACTGACGGGGTTGCAGATAAGTGCACGCTGGCTGTGGCCAACTACCTGACTCTGGTCGTTCTCAACGTGACGTGAGAAGCCCCCATTACCCCTGGCTGAACCGTAGTGCTGATGGACGTCGTCTCTAGGACCGATTTCGTCATTCTGAGCATCCCAATTCCGCTATTGTGGAAGGTGAAAATCACACTTGGGCGCAAGCTTGCCATTGGCGTGCTGCTCTGCTCGGGTGTCTTCATCATTGTCGCCACTATCCTCCGATGCGTTCTGTCCCTGCGCGACATTCAGGGCATCAACGTCAGCACCATCTGGGCCATCCGCGAGACCGTAAGCCGCGCCTCTCCCGTAACAGCAAGTATAGAGTGTTGTCAATTAACCTGACTGATCTAGTTTGTCGGCATCATCGCCGTCAACGCCGCGGCCATCAAACCCCTCTTCTCCAAGAGCCGCTGGATCGTCTCCAGCAAGGGCAGCAGCGGCGCTACCCCGGGATACAACAAGAACCAGAACCAGTACTCGCTGGACCAGATGCCCGGCGGCGCGACCTCGACCATCGGGTCCATGTCCAAGCGGCGCTTCAACAAGCAGATGATGGAGCTGGGCGACAACTCGAGCGAGGAGCACATTGTCGACTCCAAGGACAACCACAACGGGCTCGCGTACAACAGGTGGCTGCGCAACGAGGTCAGCGGGGGCGGCGCGTCGTCCGTGGGCGGGAGGAGCGGCGGCAGCGCAGAGGCGGACGGCATCACGGTCACCACGAGGGTCGAAGTCACCCCTGGGACGCCGCGACACATGGTGTGATGTCGCCCAGGCACAGGTCGTCGGAAGCGCGTTTTCCGCGTGTCGCAGAGAGTTGCATCGAGCTAGCGTTGCGGTAGTAGTTACGTCCTCCGCCCCGTGGGGTTGGCGATCTTCAAGATCTCGACGTGGAGGTATATGTGTGTGTATTATTATGAATCAAGCCCCCGACCTGCATGGCCCGCCCTAAGCGGTGTACGTAGTATCGTACCACCTGTTCCTGCTTCTCCGTGCCGTGTAACGAGACTGACGCCCAGGTTACCTTGTCTTTGTCGTCTCTAGTCGTATGTTCTTGCCAGGGATGACCCTGTGAGACACTCCCCAAAGTGCAAAGAGAGACAACGTGCAAGCGCGCAACGCCACACTCCAGCCGTTTGACAATATCGATAGTTCATTTGATGCGCATCGCGAACTTGCCGATGCCGCCCTTTCCCGTTCTGGTAGCCTCGCAGCCCTTTTGAACGGCCGGCAGGTCATCAAAGTCAACACTCGTCACCACCGGCTTGACTTTGCCCCGCGCCACGACCTCGCCGGCCCACTCTAGATCCTCTCTGATCTGGGGCCCTCCTGAGACAAACTCATATCGTATGCCGGTGCCCCGGAGCTTCCACCAGTACTGCAGCTGAAGAAGGTCCAGAACCGCGCCCAGCAGCCACGGGAATCGGTCTGCGCCGACGATCTCGCGTGCCACAGCCTTGGAAGGTAGGCTCGCGATGGACATGAGGATGCCCGTCGTGGGGTTCAGAAGCGGGATGCCATCGTCCAGGGTCGCAAAGGTAGTGTTGTACATGAAGTCGACGCTCCCCGGAGGCACCACGTCCCGGATTTTCTGCGTCTGGTAGTCGATTACCTGGTCCACCATGCCGGGGAGGTAGCGTTCCACCAAGGGCACCTTTGCGGTCGACACGGTGGTGATGATCCTGGCTGCGCCAAAGACGTTCTTGGCGACTTGTATCGCGACAGACCCGGTGGCGCCTAGCGCTGCGGGCACAAACACCGTCTTACCCTCGAGGTTCTCCAGGCCCCCGAGCTGGAGACCCCTGCGGATCGTCTGCAGGGCCGTCACGACGGAGCCCGGGGCACCAGCAGCCTCCTCCCACGACATAGTGGGCGGCTTGCGCAGCAGGAAGCGCTCTTCTGCGACGGCATAGTCGGAGACGAAGCCGGGGGGCGAGGGAAGCCGGAACATGGGCTTGTCGATGTATAGGCCGTACACTTCGTCGCCGACATGCAGTGCCTTGACTTCAGACCCAACGGCGACGACTGTGCCAGAGCCTTCGGCGCCAATCTTGAATGGATACCTGTGACGTCCAACGTCAATCGTTTACTCCAGACTCATGGTAGGGAGCGGGAGACCTACTCAGTCGTGACAAATCTGCCCATGAAGCCTGCCATGGCTTGGAGTTCCCCCGGTCCGACCGAAGCTGCGTGCATGCGCATCAACACCTGCGTCGGCATGGCGATACTCGGGACGGGCATGTCCTGGATCAGGTAGTCGGCGGGCGTGCACCGGGCCCGCGGCGCGACAAGCGAGCGCATGGTCTGCGGGAGGTCTTCCATGTCGACAGACGCCAAGCTCTTTCAACAACCGGATGACGAGCTCCAATCGGGGCTGTGGCCAGAACTGTGACCACCCTATGTATTTATTCTAGCTGGTGAAGACCCGAGTAGCATGAGGCTGGCCGGGCGGCGGACTTGCATGTGGATATTCGGCGTTCGGTGGGGCCGCTTCCGGAGGCTCCGCCGAAGTCGCCGAATCTTGTCCCGACAACCCGGCACACCCCAATTCGGGTCGCTCCCGGCCTAAGTCCGCAGCGGAGTTCCAGCTCAATGTCCAAGGCGCGAACCATAGCAAGCTTGCAATCAAGGGACTGGAAGTGCTGAATTGACGGGATCGGCCGCTGCACAGGAAAATCACTAACAGTTTTCGGGCCAGAGTGTCAATTCGCAACGTAGCCTAAGTGTCCGCGACTGCTTCTTATGTGTCACCTCTCTCGTTGCTCTCGTTGCACGTGCTCTCGTTGCACGTGCTCTCGTTGCACGTGCTCTCGTTGCACGTGCTCTCGTTGCTCTCGTTGCCCTCGTCGCCCTCGTTGCCCTCGTTGCCCTCGTTGCTCGTGCTCTCGCTGCTCTCGTCTGGTGCTGGCTACGTATACATCGGGAAGAGTGGATATCTAGACAACCTTCTCTAGGTATTTTCAATACTTAATATACGCAAATCAGTTGTTCCACTGCCCAGGCCGCGCTCCAATCATGTTGGAAACTCAGCAGATCCATTTCTCCTAGTGACATATCCATCGGGTGGGGGATTGTGGACAGGGCCGAAAAGCAGTCCACTTTCAGCCTCCTTGGGTGGGCTGCCACTTTCTACCCCTACCAGTTCTCGCACGCGTAGGTTTTCAACCTCCATCTTCGCTCCTGTTGCCTATGGCGGACGCTGTTTAAGATTCTGTCGTGTCAGGGGTCATGCCTGTGGTTCCCAGTCAACAGGGGCAAAATCGCCTCATGGGAAGCTGCCTTGGCGGCGCCGTCTCATTTATGAGGCAACAACACGACATATTCACAACTCCATGGTCTGTGGACTCGGCTTGAACAACTGCCAGCGAGTGGCGATTCAGGGTCTATAGTACGAATTATAAGACTAAAACACCCGGCAGCTTGCATTAAAGTCGGCATCTCGATAGCCAGGGCTGCTGCAAGCTTGTAGCCTGACCCAATTTTCACCGCATGATGTTAATACTAGTTAATACTCACTGCCAAGCAAGATGCGTGTCCTATTCAAATCGACTACTGGCTCGCTTCGTGCTCTCTGCCACTATCTCCGTCATTGCCATGCGGCGATTCGCCCTTTTATTCTTTTCATCTTCTCCTGAGAGGTGAAGGATGTTTCTACGTGTCTGTGGCCGACGCCGAGCGTCGGCATTGGTGACTGCACTGGCAGTGCTCATAGTCCTGTCGTTCCTTCTATTGCAGCTGCACGATCGTTTTGGAGGGAGATTTATCCAATTTCGGTCCGGCGCGGACGCCGAAATCGGGTCGCCGCATTGGGCTCCGGACTTGCCCCTGGATTATCATCCCGATAATATCTCAGAGCCGCTCTGGTGCCAGGATAGATTCGGCGCGCGATACCTTGGGAACGCCGCGAAATCCGCCGTCTCTCTCTGCAGTGGCGAATCTACCTCGCGCTTCACCTGCTTCACGTCCCGCACTGCCGACGGGTCAACCCGCGTGGATGCCATGTGCCATGGTCGCGGTGCAGTCTTTGAGCAATCGCTGCGACAGTTTCGTCTCGGGTGCGAGCCGAGGCCACTCACATCGGATGAATTGGCGAGACGAGTGCCCGACATAACCGACGGTCTCCCACGGTACTGGTACGACACAGGTCCCGGAAATGTCATGGAGGAGACTGTTCTCCTAAACAAGACGGCGCCTGCGGGGCGGCCACAAGTAACGACAATCCTTGTGAAGCGCGAGGGCTCTGGCAACCCATGGCACTCACTCATGGAGATAATGAGCCTTTCTTGGAGTCTCGATGTGCTCCAAATGAGCCTCGATGCCGAAACTGGAGAGCCCTTCATCACACCGAGATCCGGCGCCAAGATGCAGGTCGTTCTGATAGACGAGCATGAGGATGGCCCCTACATCGAGTTGTGGAGGCTCTTTGCGACGATGCCAGTCCGCCGCATCTCTGATCTCAACGCATCGGAGCCCGCGTCTGACATCATTATTCCCTTTGCAGGAGGGAGCAATACGCTATGGCAAGGGGACTGGGAGGACTTGCTGTGCCGGGATTCGGCCCTCGTCAAGACGTTTGTTTCCCGCGCGCTTGCGCTCTATAAGGTAATCACGCCGACTAAAAATGAAGCTAAAGTCAAAGTCACATTTGTGCGCCGTACGAATACCAGAAGGCTCGTGGATGAGGATGCGCACATGCAAGCCCTAAGGGACCGGATCTCCCACATGGAGCTCCGCATCGTCGACTTTGGCACCATCCCTTTTGCTCAACAGCTCGAGATAGCACGGGAGACCGACTTGTTGGTGGGTGTCCACGGCGCGGGCCTCACGCACAGCATGTTCCTCCAGCCGGGGTCGGCCGTGCTCGAGATCCTCCCCGAGGGCCTGCAGCACAGAGGGTTCCGAAACCTGGCGCAGATGCTGGGCATTGACTACTTTAGTACCCACGCAAAAATGTCTGGGGACGCCACGGGCGATGATCGGTGGCAGTTCAACAACGTTGTAATTGACCAACAACGGCTTGTAGATTTGGTCAACAGTGGGGTGGAGAGATTGGCAAACGGTGGCAGAAAGAGCCATGGTGTAATCTGATGCGACCGGGCCGCAACGCAGAGTAAAGATGGCGGGATCGGCATCTCATGTCTAGCGTTTGCGATCTGAGGTATCTAACAGATAGTGACTCTGACAATTGGTGGTGAGTATGAAGTTTAACTACGACTGTATGTGGGCAACGAGGGCAACGGAGCAGCGCGGTGGTGGACAAGGAGGGCAGGGCTAGTGTCAGAATTGGCTCTGTCGTCCCCGAGGAAGCTCTTTCATCGTGTGGGCCGCCGAGGAGTGCACAGCATAAGGACGAAACTCAACCCTAGGAGCGATGGGTCCGTTGCCCAGTCCCCTATTTGTAAAGGGGCACAGTCCTGGCTGTCAATAGCTTGGCACACGATGCCTCTTTAATATAATGAAGCAGCTGCAGGCATATTCACAGATTGTGGTTCATCCCACGAAGTTGGTCGCGTTTCTCTGATTGTTATGTCTTGTAATCATGCGATACTCTTGATGACCTCGTTGACCAACCCAATCAGATGCTGGCGTACGTGATCGTCCGTAAGCACCGAGCTGTAATTCCACGCCGCCCAGACTGCCACCAGCGGCGACCCGTACCGAATTGCCTTAGAAATAGCACTGCTCGAGCGTCCTCCGCCCCTCGTCCTCGCACCTGCCTTCCCATCCCGCGAACGCCCGGCTCGTCCTGGGCCGCCAAGATATGTCGACAGCGACACCAAGCTCTCCCGGTTCTTGTCTTCGCGGCCCCAGCCCTGGTAGTACACCGCGTGCGGGCGAGTCACTGCGTACGACGTTAGCCCAGAGCTGCGCGCCTCCGAGCCAGACACCGCCTCGTAACGTGTGACCTGCGGCACCACGGAGATCTTGACACGCGCAATGTGCGCGAAGTCGCCTCGCCCCGACGTCCCGCTGAGCTTGAGCGCCTCGCGCCGACCCCGTTCGAAGGTGTCGTCCGAGACGTTGACTTGCCCAAACGCACACACCTCGCCGGGCCGTAACCAGTCTATCTGGGTGATGCACGTGGATAGCTGCATTCCCACGCTGAGCCAGGCCGCGTGGGCGATGATATCGTGGAGTTTCTGATAGAGGGTCGATTGAGACTCTTCCGGGTTGCGCAGGCGGCCGCACACTAGCCTATGAACCGGGAGCAACATGCGCATGATCGCTTGCGTTGCCTCCTCGACCTCGTCCCAGAACTGCGGTGGCTCCAAGGACCCTTCTCCACGCAAATATGTTAGGTTGCGGCCGACACGATTTGCCGATCGCAGAAACCCTGACGCCGTGTTAGATGGTGTCTTGTTCGCCGTTCCCACAGCATCTTACCTTCTACTTGTAAATATTCCGCGTCTTCAGCCTGGAGCTGGGCCTGGTGCTGTTCCGAACTTCCAAAGAGCCCGCACGAGAAGACATGATCATCCAAGGCGCGTCCTATGACACCCTGAAGCAAGTACGTCCGCTCGTCACCATTGCGCAGCAACGAGTCCCAGTCCGCACCGCGTATGCCGGGACGGGCAATGGCCTCGACGTGGCGGCAAAAGGTGTTGCTCAGCTTGCTCTTCCACGGCGACGCATCCTGCTTCAGGGACTCAGTGCCGAACACGGCTCGAACAAGATCGTAGGCGGCAGAGTACACACGCGAGAAATGCAGCTCAAAGAACTCGTGAGGCAGCTTGTCGTTGAACTTGGCAAAGTCGAGTCGACTGCGAGTCGCTCGATACTTTGTCTTCATGTCGCTGCCCGCCAGGGGTGAGCGTGTTCTTCGGTCCATTGCGAAATCACAGATGGGGTTCTCGCTGGAGTGCAGAGTCGGTCGCTCGAGGTCCTGTTCATTGTACAGGCCTAGATATAATGGTTCACGGGTCCATCAGGGAGGCAAATCGCTTTGTGCGAGACGCGCCATGGTGCCTCATTGTGGGCTTTGGACGATGAGCCTTGTTTGGTGGCCATCCCGTCTGTGTTGGACGTCTCATTGTGGTGAGGCTTCAAGGACTCTAAAAGGCGCCTCGACGGGAGGTGTTGCAGATCACATTGTAATCAAAGTCTTTTGTGGACAACGAGACAATGGTCGCTTCGTCCACGAGGCTGTGCAGGAATGCTCGGGCCGCTTCCCTGGGTTTTGGATGCAAGGCCACTTTGATGTTCATTCAAACACCGACTCCATTGAACAGCCACTGAAAGGTGTAAATTCAGGGTCCTGCAGTAGGCGGAAGCTTGGTTCATGCGTGGGCGTTATTGGTGCCTGATCGTTCAGGCATAAAGGTCACGGCCGCAGTGGCAGGCGCGACGCTCTGGCGAAACGGAATTTTTGCGGCTCGGGTCCCTGTCCACCAGAGCCACATCCCTCTGCAACTTCCATCGCCCACCTCCCCGCCAAATCCATCACCTCGAGCCGACTTTTGCCTGGAGCAGAGTCGCATCGCTGAACCCTCTCATCGGCCAAGAGATAGTCGATCTAATTCCTGTTTGCTCTCCGGCGATCTCGCGTGCCAGAGACCCCAAATACCGCTTCAACAAGCCATCGCATCATCACCCTTTCACATCGCCACCGAGCATCACATCGCACAATGGCGGCCACGGCGACCGAATCGGCCCACATGGACCAGCAGGTCGACCTCTCGACGATCCCCATCTCCCCCAACGGCAAGGACGAGACCGAGACCAAGGGCGACGACAAGCCCGTCACCGTCTTCCACGACAAGGACAACTTCAACGTCAAGCACCCTCTGCAGAACAAGTGGACTCTGTGGTTCACCAAGCCTCCCAGCGGGAAGGTGCGTCTGGGATCCGCATTTCGTCGCCGTGAACTTGGCTGACTGACGTGAGCAGGGCGACAACTGGAACGACCTGCTGAAGGAGGTCATCACCTTTGACTCGGTCGAGGAGTTCTGGGGAGTCTACGTGGGTTTTCGGTCCGATCAGTCGGCCTGCCGCAGCTAACATCTCCATTTTCAGAACAATGTCGCCCCCGTCTCGTCTCTCCCGCAAAAGGCCGACTACCATCTGTTCAAGGCCGGCGTCCGACCCGAGTGGGAGGACCCCCAGAACAAGCACGGCGGCAAGTGGTCGTACCAGTACAAGGACAAGCAGAGCGTCGACGTCGACCGCCTCTGGCTTCAGGTGATGATGGGCGCTATCGGCGAGACGCTTGAAGATGAGGACGACGGCGAGGTGATGGGTGTCGTCGTCAACGTCCGCAAGGCCTTCTACCGCATTGGTGTCTGGACGCGGACCATCGGCAAGAGCATTCCCGGCCGCGGCGATGGCGATGTGGCCGGCGGCAAGGGCCGCACCAACGACAAGGGCAAGGAGATTCTCATGTCCATCGGCCGGCGCTTCAAGGAGATCCTGGAGCTGCCCGCCGCCGCCCTGGTCGAGTTCTCGGGCCACACGGACAGCGCGCACGCAGGCAGCACGAGGGCAAAGGCCAAGTACACGGCATAGGCGGGTGCGAGTGCAAGTGTTGGAGGGAAATGGCATTTGACTATGATATCCGTCCACTGGTGTCTGACGCTTGGGGATGAATGACTGCACTGCAACGCGGATGGCAGCGCTCACATGCCGGATCCAATGGTTCGGCTGTTTACGATACTCACGCATCGTCTGGGCACAAATCTAGTTTCACGGCGGCGTCTAGGAAGCTATTGCATGTTTTTGGTGACGGACGCCGAGAGAGAGGCCATAAAAATAGATTCATGTTGGCCGCGCTTGTCTACCCAGCGTCTATTGGTGAAGTGTGTGTTGTGTTGTACATGTCTACGCTAAATTACAGTTCATCTCCACTGGTCTCGTCGACGAAAATCGCCTTGACGAGCTGCTTCTTGTTGATCTTGCCCATGGCATTGCGAGGGATGTGGTCGACGACCTTCATGACCTGGGGGATCTTGTAGTTGGCGAGGCGGGACTTGAGGGCGCGGCGCATCTCGAGGGGCGACCACTTCTGCACGACGTCGCGGTCGAGGATGATGACAGCGCCGACCTTTTGGCCCCAGTTGCCGCTGGGGACGGCGACGACGGCGGCCTCGGCGACCTCGGGCAGGGAGAGGAGCTCGCGCTCGACCTCGAGGGCCGAGACCTTTTCGCCGCCCGTCTTGATGATGTCGGCGGTGCGGCGGCCGAGGATGAAGTACATTGGGCCACGGGCCCAGGGCTGGTCGGGGGCGTGGCCCGCGGACGGCACGGGGCGGCGGACGGCGACGTCGCCCGTCTTAAACCAGGGGCGCCCGCCGCTGCTGCTGTCGTCGTTGGGGTCCGTGACGAACTCCTTGGCCGTGGCGTCGGGGTTGCGCCAGTACTCTTGGAAGATGGTTGGACCGCGGAGCTGGATCTCGCCCGCGCGCTCGCGGCCCGTCACAGGGTCGACGTCCTGGTCCTCGGGGATGACCTCGCCGGTGTCGACGTCGACGAGGCGGGCTTGGACTGAGGGCAAGGGCCAGCCGACGGAGGCGTCGACGCGGTCTTCAAAGGCGAGGCCGCAGCTGAGGGCCATGCCGACCTCGGTCATGCCGTAGCGCTCGAGGAGGACGTTTCCGCGGCTGAGGTCGCGCCAGGCGGCCTTGACGGGGGTGGGGAGTGCGGCGGAGCCCGAGATGGCGAGGCGCATGTGCGCTGGGGAGACGGCGTCGCGGGCGGCAAGCTGGACCGCGGGGGAGAGGTGCTTGTGGCTGGCGAGGAGGCGGCTGTAGACGGTGGGCACGACGGTGAAGAAGGTGATCGGGGGAGGGAGTGTTGAGGCGGCTGTCCCCGTTCCGTTCGTTGTCGGTATCGTCGTCGTGCCGTTAGTCGTGGGGGGCGGAGGAGTGGAGGTAGATGAGGTGCCGTTGGTGAGCGTGCCATTTGTGGAAGGAGACGCGGGCGTGGTCCCGTTGGTGGTACTGCCGTTGGCGGCAGGGAGAAAGGGAGCGGCGAGGCGGCGCCAGACGGCATCGGCGTTAAAGGGGAACATGAACTCGATGGAAGAGCCGGCGAGGAGGGGCGTCAACACGGCGTTGACCGTGCCATGAATGTGGTGCAAGGGGAGGACATGAAGGAGTCGGTCCGCTGGCGTGTAGTTCCAAGCCTCGATGAGGGAGCGCGATTGCGCCGTGAGGACGGCCTGAGGAAGAAGGACGCCTTTCTGTATCCATTGCGTCAGTCATGGTCTCAAGAGCCGGCCGCTGGGTCATTCGGGAGGGCCCAGATTCCCCCGGCGAGAGATAAGGGAGGTTTTTACATACAGGACGGTTTGTCGTGCCGGAGGTGTAGAGCATCAAGCCGGCGCCGGCCGGGTCCGCGTCATCCAGGGATACGGTATCGGGCGCCGCGCTGCCGCTGCCGAGGTGCTTCGGCAGTTCGACGTGCGTGGGCGGGGAGGCCAGCCCCGTGGCGAGCACCTCGCTGGCCTTGGAGGTGAACCGCGGCGACGAGACGAGCAGGCAGGCCTGGCTGTGGTCGAGAATGTACTGCAGCTCCGGGGCGGGGAAGGCCGGGGATAGAGGCACAGCAATGGCGCGGGCGGCCAGGCAAGCCAGCAACGTTACTGTGATTGACTTCAGTCAGCAGGGGCAATTCCAATATCAAGGCGGAAGCCTGGGGCTCGAACCGCCAAAGCCATGATATGGAGGGAGCCGAGCATTGGGCTTGACGTACCGACGTAGTCGTAGCTGTTTTCGACGAGAAAGGCGATGCGCTCGCCATCGAGTCCGGCGCCGGCGGGGCGGGCATCACGGAGGCGGTCCCGGGCACGACTCACGTCGGCGAGGAGCTCGCCGTAGGTGAATATCCGACCGGAGAGAGAGTGAACGACGGCTGTGGAACGCGGGTCATGGCGAGCGACGGCCTCGAAGATGGGCAGCCGCGGGAGGGTGGAGAGCATCCTTGAGTGTACCCGGCGCGCGCACGAGCATGCAGAGGACGCGGACGATGCGCTGCGGCGGCTGCGGCGAGACGCGAGACGTAGGACGGATGAGGAGGAGCTGTAGCGAGTGGAGGTGGTGGCGGCCGCAGAGGAGGCCGCGCGCCGGGACAAGACAGATGTTGGCGCAACGGCGGCGGCAGAGGGACCGAGGATCATGAAGATGGAGGAGAGGGAAGAGGAAGGGGAGGGGAGGGGAAGGGGCAAGGCCCCCGCGTGCAGCGCCGGCGGCATGTAGGTGAGATTTGACCAGAAGCTCCGTGAGAGGGCGCGGCGTCGGCGTCGGCGGCGGGAGCGAGCCGCAGCAGCAGCATGGATGGATGGGCCGAGGGAGGGGGGATGGACGTTGCGGGTTCGCCGTGTTGCAATCAGTGGCCGGCGTTGCTCGCTTTTGCAGGGCGACGGCCGCTGCAGTGGAACCGCAGCGCGTCGTTGGCGCGGGGCCGGATGCCAGATGTAGGTGCCGAGGGGTCACCTCGATCAACGAAGAGAGAATTGTTGTCCATTGCAATTCCAGTACTGCTGCGCTCTGGATGCTGAATAATCTCCGCACGGCTAGAGGAATATGGACTACGCAATGCCCAGCTTTGAGTGAGACGGGCGCAGCAGGAACGGGGCCATGTGCTCCTGCCGCGCCGGCTGAGGAAGGGAGGACGGCGTCCGGCCGCCGGGCCGGACTCCGACGACACCCGGGCATCGTGACCACCGCGTGTGTCGCACACTTCACATGCACGTACACCTGCACAGCGTGGTGATGCCCAATCCAACGCCCGCATGCGGCAATGTGTCTGCACGTCATTGGATGGGCTTGGCGCGAGAAGGGACGTTCGGACACCAGGTCTTCATGTTTCTCTTCATGTTTGGCCGCCAATGTTAAAGCATTTGCTGCCGTTGCTGTCGTGAATGCCGCCGGTGTCGTTGTCGGCTTTGCTGGCGTTACCGTACTCTCTGGTGTCCAATTGTAAATTCCCCTTGGAGTTCTGCACGGGACGCTCATGGTGCTACTGGTCGGTTGTGGACGGCATGTCCTTTTCTATGTCGACCATTTTTGCTCCGGTCGGCTTGGTTCGTGATGTGAGGCCCGTCGACGCCTTGTCCCACAGCCATTGGATGCTCATATCACTTGGCGAGTGATCAGAATCGAACCCCCACCATGGTCTCGCATATTCCGTCCACATGCAAGTTGCAATGGTAAAGAATTCAGCCCAGTATCCGGAACTCCCGTAGTCAAGGCCATGCTGCAATCGCGCACCCGAGACCCAGGCTGTGCGGTGCCCCACGCCCAGTGGGTCCCCTGCAGCACAGAAAAACTTTTCACGCCACCTTCTTAGTCCAAAATACCGCACCGTCTTCCAACAAGAACAGCTTGACAGCTTTCAAAGCTTCCTTAGCTCAGTTGGTTAGAGCGTGGGACTAATATTCCTTGGTCATCTCAAGGTCACAGGTTCGACCCCTGTAGGGAGCAAGCTGATTATTTTTTTGTTTATGAGGCCTCGGGCGTCTTCTTTTTGCCGTTTTGTCGTCGTTTTGTCCGTCTGGTGGTCGGTGGCGATGTGTGTGTAAGTTGGTGGTGGGCGTGCACGTGACTGGGACGCGGCTACCCTGGAGTGAATGGCCGACTTTGCAGAGTCGATCACAGCGCCGACACTGCGGCAGGCTTTTTGATTTTTGTGTCGGTTTTCGATTTCTCCAGTTCTCTTGTCTTCTTGCCCCTTTTTCTCTTCACTCCTGTTGTTGGTGTTGTCCAAGGAGTGCTGCGCATTCATGTACGCGGAAATTGTTACACCTGCGTCCATCCGCTGAACCACCTCCCTTACCGTGTTGGTACACAAGCAAGATCACGCCCTGCACGCCCAATAAAGTGAAATTTCACATTCTTTTTGCTCTTCTCACAACGTCTGACCGGGTTTGCGCCCTTCTTTGTAAACCAAACAAAAATTTCGCGTGCTGTTGGCTTTGTGCCTCACGTGCGTCGCGTCAGAAGTTTTCCAACCGCGACTGTGGGGCGGCATCTCATCCCACTCCCACGGAACACCACATACCTTGGATGATTTGCAGACTGGTATCACGTTGTACGAAAACCCGTCATTGCCATATGCTCAGATTAGGAGGGTCTAGCCGCGCCCGGAAGAGGGGTCGGCCCGTATCCCTCTATATCTGCATGTTGTCAAATCGACCATCATCCCATGCAGCATCTCCTCGGTGACTTGTGAGGCCACAGGTGCCAACACCTATGCCTAGACCGTGACGTCTCCAGAGCCCAGGTCATGTTCTTCTGTGAACCCAATTGAACGAGGCATACCGCGCCTATCGAGCGCAAGAGCTCGACACCTTGCGATCGCACGGCTGTCCTCCTACCGTGCGGGTTTACTCGACGTGCTGGCTCCGCGATCTACGCGGACGCACAGATGATGGAAACCCCCTCAAATACCTCGCATCAACACGATATGCGGACGACACGTCCGTATCTGCAGACGCCCCATATGTCCGAACGGCTCTATCGCCTCTCCCCGATTGGGTTTCGGGACAAGACCAGGCACGACAGACAAACAATGTGAGACATGCGCCGGCTTGCAACACAACGGTGAGCAACGTGACTGCGGGCCGAATTGCACGTTGAACCCCGTCCACTGCTCTGCTCTCATACGTCATGCCACTGGAGAGGCCAGTCTCTATGCTCGCAATATCATTATTACATGTACTAGATGCTGTTTGTCTGTAATATGCCGTAATAGCTTCATGCCCCAACCGTACGCCAATGACCCATGCTCGCCTTAATATGCAAAGAGTGCATGCTTTCTTTTCAGATATGCCGAGTTGATGCGTCCCGCGGGCGCGGCAAGCCACCGAAGCGCGGCTCGGCGGCCAAATACACCGTCTGGTACGCCGACGAGGTTCCCATGGCCTTGCGAGACGCTTCCTCCACGTCTCCAGGTTGACCCATGACTTTGCCACAGGCCACGGCACAAAACGCCGTGCCACCGGGGAAACTCTCGCGGCCCAATGATGCCATCTCTCCCTCACACCCTCTCGCGCCCGCAGCAGTCGGCCACCATGCGCTTGCGCCCGACCTTGCGGCTGCGGGCGTTGTACTCCTCGTTGTTCTCGACTTTGACCGGGTCGATGTGCTCGGGCGCCTCGTTGATCAGGCGCGCCACCTCGCGAACCTGGCCGATCTTCCAGCCGCGCAGCACCAGCAGGCATGCCGCGGCGGCCACGAACATGAAGCCCGTGAAGAGCTGCGTGCCCAGGTAGCTGCCGGTGCCGGCGACGATCTGCAGCGCGATGGGCTCGCTGAACAGGCAGGGCAGCATAATGGTCAGCCAGACCAGGCTCAGGGCAGACGGTACGTGCTTGAGACCGACGACCTCGGCGGTGACGGGGCCGATGGTCGTCCAGAAGGTGCCGCCGACGCAGCCGCAGATGATGGCGAAGAAGATGAGCACGCCGTAGACCTTGGCGTTGACCCAGATGACGAGCGAAAACACGCCCGCCAGAAGCGTCATGAGTGCAGACATGTTGATGCGCCCCGTGCGGTCACTAAAGTAGCCCACAAACGGCCGGCCCACGCCCTGGCCGAGGTTGAAGAAGGCGCTGATGAGGGCGGCCTCGGAGGCGCCCAGGCCAATCTCGTTTGCGTAGTTGGCCAAGCTGAAGATGAGAACGACGTAGCCCAGCATGCTGAACCAGCCAAACGCCAGCAGCAGCAGGAACTCGGGGCGGCGGAACAGCGAGGTGTCGAAGGCGAGCTGGCTGGAGCCGATGATCTTGTTGCGGTCGCGCACCAGCAGCGTGCAGGTGGTGTTGACGACAAAGGCGAGGATGCCGAGGATGCGAAACGCCCACTCGATGCCCAGGTTGCGGATCATGGCGCCCGCGGCGAACGAGTACAACAGGCCACCCAGGCCGGAGCCGCACGCGGAGAAGCCGTTGGCGAGGGACCGGCGGGTGCTGAACCACTGCGGCACGATGCCGACCGAGGGCGTGAAGAGGAAGCCCATGCCCAGGCCGAAGAGCACGCCCTGCGTGAGGAACAGGTGCCAGATGCGGTTGGCGAAGCTGGCGCAGATCAGCGAGGCCGTCTCCATGACGACGCCCGCCAGCATGGTGGGCTTGGTGCCGAACTCGCGCGTGCAGATGGTGGCGATGGGCGAGCACAGCAGCGCGCAGCTGATGCTGAGGGAGCCGACGAAGGCGTAGTCGAGGGGCGTCGCCCCGGGGAAGGTGTTGGTCGCGAGGTAGTGCGCGAGGAAGACGCCGTAGGACGAGTTGAGGCCCCAGGTGTGCGCGTTGATGGTGGCCACGCAGGCGGTGCACACCCAGCCGTAGCCGCCGTTGGGGGGCGGCGGCGGGTTGTGGTGAGAGTTGTCGTTATTGTCGTTGCCGCTGCTCTCTTCGTCGTCTTCGTTGTTGTTGGTGTTACCGGCGGTCCGGATGACCGACGGCTCGTGGAAGCCGCGGTTGTCGACATCGTTGTCGTTGATGGTGCTGGCGTCGAGGTTCACGTCCTCGACGACGCCCTTCTTCTTCTCATCGTCCGCGCCAACGGCCGGCTCTTGACCTCTCGCACTGCCGGCACCGTATTGGCCACTGTCCTTTTCCACGGGCGCGGGAGCATCGGACGGGGGACTCGCCTGGGTGTTGTTGCCATTGAGACTGTGACCGTGGTGGTGACCCGGTGCCGGAGCTGACCGGTTGTTGTCTCCCGTGGGCGTGTTGGGCTCCATCTCTCCGCCAGAGGGAGTTATGTGTACCGTGAATGGGAGGGGGGGAGTCGATGATCGAGACTCTTCTCAACTCTCGAATCGACACCTCAGGGTTCGAGTCCGAAGACGGGTTGTTGGTGGTGACCCCTCCCCGCCAGTCACTCACTCAACTCAGAAGAAGCTCGCTCACTCCTCCTGCGCTGCCGGCCGGTGACCAAAGAAGACCCGCCGCCGCTTGCCGTTTTCTCGTGCAGGCCAAAAAGGTGGCGGAGAAACGGTCCCTGTACGCGGAGAACGTATATGTACGTTGGTTACGCAGAATGCGACGCCGGAGGGAACCAACAGGTTGCGATCGAGTTGTCGTTTGTCGTGGAGAGAGAGAGCATACCAAACGGGCAACGCGGAAACGAGGAAAACGGCGGGCAGTGGACGTCCTTTTGAAGAGTCGAGTATCCCGGGGTTTCGCAAACAGGCGGCGCGCGCCTTCTTGCCCCAGTTCAGCCCATGACAAACAAAAGACCGGTGGGAAAAAAACGAATCCATGCGCCGGGAGCCAGCGCCAGCGATGGCCTCGGCGGTCCGAGTCCGCCATACGTGGGAGAGAGGGGGTTGTGGGCTACCCCGAGCCACTTTTCTCGCCGTCCCGCCCTCTCTTGACTCTGACTTGGCCCGTCTATCGCCGCCCAAAAGAGGGCGCCCAAGCGCCAATGGAGGACCTCTCCGAAAACGGGTTGGCTACTCGCCGCGGGCGCGGGAATAGGGCGGTGGTCGGGAATAGGCCGGTGGACGGTTGAGTTGTGGCCCTCTGGTGTGGTGGTTGCAGCATGTGGGTGGTGGTAACGGTAGCTGCGCCCTTGCAAACACACAGCTGCGGCCCCTCGGCGCTCCGGTACGGCAAAAAAAACCTTGGGGAACGCGGGGTGGGAGAGGGTTGCTGGCTGCCACAGAGAGAGGGCTGGATCCGTTTGTTGGACCGAGTGCCCGGGGCCGATGACTTATACCGTCGACAACCACGATATATCTCGAGGCATCAATTGCGCAGACCTTCTCTGCGGCGGCGTCTGAGCGAGGAGTCATTCGCAGCGTGCCCTGTCCAGGCACCGACGAAAGCGCCCTGGAATCAACCATAAGCGGGAACCAAGGGTAAACGGTGACGAGGAAAACCGCCCGAGTCTGAGCAGCGCCGCCGCCGCCGCCGCCGCCGTCGGAGAAAAGCGGGTCGCCACCGCCGCCGCCGCGGCTCGGCCGAAAGATTTTCTTTTGCTCATGGCCCGTCTAAGCCCGACTTACTGTCGACAGTCAGTCGACATTGGGCATTGAACGTTGAACGTTGAACATTGAAACGGTGAAACAGTGACAAAACAAGAGAGAAAGCATCAATTGGCCCCTCCTCGCAGACCACGTCTAGCTGCCGCAGCGGCGCCTCGTCTTATAACACGGCGCCGCCCGTTCACGCCACGCATCGCGCTTGCGAGCGGCCTGTCAAATCCATCCAGGCCGTCTGTCCAGCACCCAACGCCGCCGCCCCAATGTCCCTTTTCATTTCGGCGGCTTCCAGCGAGGCGTGGCGCCGTGGTCCCGGTCGCTGGCGCCCATTGCGCTGAAGAAAGTGGATCGCAGAGCGCCTCGTTCCCAGTACAGGGCCAGGGGAGCAATCTAAAGAGATGATGCCCTTGTACATTACAGTACACAATACGGGCAGACAATGCGTGGAACAGAAAAAAAAAGGAAAAAGAGCAAAATGGGAAAGGTCACGGCGGCACATGCAAAACAACGCCCGCCTACGTCCGATTCCAGATACGTACGTGGTAGTATTGTGGCTGCCACGCTGCATTTACGTAAACGCGCGGGCGACCGGGGGGTCCATCCTCAACGACTGACTGACTGCCTGATGCATATGAATTTCACTCGCGTCGGCTCGGCGCGCGCCGATGTGAGACCCGGACCCTGGGTCCCCCGTCTCACACACACATACATCGGAAGCAAAGGCCCGGACCGGATCAGCCCAGATCGAGGCGTCGGAGAGGGCCTCCCCCGATCCTGCTCATTTTCGTTACGAGACAAGGAATGGTGCAAAAAAAAAAAAAAAACCAGACTTTCACAGTCATGTGAACAAGGATGCATTGACGCGATCCCATGTGACTGACACGTCCGGCCCCCGTCCGCGTTGTGACTCGTGAGACTCACTCGGCACGATGCGAGGCCGGGAAGCGAGAACAAAGACGACAGACCGCCGCATGCAAGTCTCCGGAGGCTGCAGACGTTACTGAGCACACCCGAATCCCACGCGGTAACGAGGCCGGCACTCAGCACGGCCAAAGATGTTGGGGGTGCACTGTATACATGAGATACAGTACCGTATTAATAAATCAATATCGCACCCAACTCCATGGCCGTGCCCAGCCTCGAGTGAGTGAGTGCACGGAGGCCGCACAGACGGCCCAGGACGTATTGCATACGGCGCTCAACATACAGTACGCGCAGCGGAGCAAAGCACGGAGAATGTACATGAAACTCCACGTTGCCAACGCGGGATATCAGTTAGGTGCCAGCTTAGCCTCGCCAGCCGGATGACCTCCCGGTGAAAATCTCTCCTCACCACGTGGCGCAGTCGTCGCGTAGGCACGGCGTATGTGCGTCTAAGAACGCTTGGGCTGTCATGTTAGGCCTATGGAAGCACGAACGCATGGTGATCCTCGGTATCGATCGTGGCCAGGCACACTGTTGGCTGCCCTGTAGCTCAGCCCTCCGTCAAATGGCGTCCTTGGGTTCGCCGCACGCCCCAGTGCGTGCTGAAGTTGGCCTCTATCCGAAACCAACGACACAGCGCAGCACAACACAACACCATGGCCACGCCCGGTTGGCCCGATCCGTTGGTGTTGGACTCACCCGTCGACCAATGGTCTCGACAGAAGTCCTCCCCCAGCCACCTCAGCTGGCCCGATGCCCGTGAGCCTCGAGGTTCCGTTGCTCCGGGACAGGGCGGGATATCCAACAGACCACGGCCAGACGGGCAACCGCATCGTGAACTTTTGTAGATAGTTTTTCCCTTCGAGGCCACAGCCGCGCGTATAACGAATCTGCCGAGTCGAGATCTTCCCAACACATGTTTTCACCGCACCGTCGAGAGCACAACCGCGCGTATGATGAGTCTGCCTGAGTCGAGATCTCCCCAACGCATGTTTCACCGCACCGTACAAGAATAGCATCCATCAAAGTCTCATCATTAGATTGGCTACGTACGGACCAAATACGTCACCGCGACCACATCCCACGCTCTCTCTCCCCTCCCCGGTCGACCTTGAAAAAGTGTTGGGCGGCGACAGGCCAAGCCAACCGATCAATGGGCGGCGGGCCTGGGATCGCCTTCCGTCCACGTCGATCGGGGTTGGTGCACGTCCTCCGTACGTCCCGGCAAAGAGGTATCATCAAGGGCTCCCGCGTTTTATTTGTCAAAGGCTCATTACTCAGCTCGGCGCACGAATTCGACGACAGACGACAACGGTGCAGGTGGGGGCATGTTTGCTACCCTCATGCCTGCTCGCGCTCCGTCTTGATGCCGCGGCGCTCGCGACCCTTGTCAGACCAGGGGAAGTGGAAAACGGGCACCTGGAAGAACGAGTTGCTGGGGGAGAGAAAAAACCGTTAGCATGACGAGTCAGACAGGGGGGGATCACGGACTCCCGGTCTGAGCTTACCTGCTGTCCTGGATACCGGCGAGGGCGTTGTACCACGCCAAGAACGCCGCGAGGAAGCCAAAGAAACCGCCAGTCTTCTGAAGGGCGAGGCCGGCGGACTTGTTGCCCAGGTCGTTGGCGTACTGCTCCATGGCGAGGAAGAGGAAGGCGAGGTCCAGAGTGAAGAAGAGGAGGAAGAAGGCGACGGTCGAGCGTAGCGTGCAGAGCAGCAGTATGGTGGTGAAGATGAACCAGCCAGTGAGGAAGAAGCCGAGGACGCTGAACACATTGCCCTCGTAGGGGCCAGTCTTGGCCGTGATGCCCCAGTTGGGCGTCAGAAGGATGGCGTACGAGATCCAGAAGCCGCCGTACGAGGAGAGAGCCGTCGCGCCGAACGTGTTGCCGCAGGCCATTTCCCTGCCATCTCGTTTAGCGACACACACAATCTTGGGCACGTATCGCGCCAAGAAATACGAAGAAACAAAGAGAGAGCTCACCACATGCCAGCGCACAGCTGGACGAGGCCACCGTAGCCAAAGGCCAGGGGCACGACGATGTTGGGCGCAGAGACGCCGCGCGCGTGCATGTTGACGGCGGACAGGACAAAGGTGGTGAGGGCAAAGGCGCAGAGGCCCAGGGGCGCGGGATTGGCGAGCTTGCGGTGCTCGTAGGGCTTCCACATGCCCGGGTTGAGGGTGCCGGCATCGGCCTGGGCGAATCCGGTCGTCATCTGGGAGTAGTCGTGGTGGTGATGGCGGTGAACGTGGTGGTCGCCGTTGGCGCCGTTGGAGTTGACGATGTCGGCCTTTTCAGCGTTGGCCGCCGGGGGCACGACGGTGGCGGACTCGGTCGACATGATGTATGATGCGGACTTTTGGCGCGTACGTAGGCGTAGCGTGCGTGCCGGGCGTGGAATGCGGATCGGGGCACCGGCGTCCGGGCTCTGGGTGGTGTGATGGTGGTGAGGGCGCGAGGGAGTAGCAGCAGGTTAAAGTGTGGGTATCCTGTGGCGGCAGCACCGGGTATCGGGACGGCCGAGGGCCAGCAACACAAAAAGACAACGGACGGGTGAGAGGGAGGAGGAGGAGGAGGCTGACACGGAAGGACGAGAAGGAACAAAAACCTGGGGAAGCAGGGCGGAGAGGGGGGAGGGAAGGACGGGACGTTTATAAGTAGGGTCGGGCAAGTTGAGGCCGAGCAGCAGGGTGTTGTTACTACTACGTACTACAGCACGACACGCCTCTCACACACACGTACTCGTAGCGTGGGACCAGGCACTCACTCAGCCAGAGAAGCATTTCATTATTTTAGCATTGGCAGGCCATTGGGAGGGGCCCCCCTCCCCCCGGGTGAGAGGAGCCCTGCAGGGACGACTCAGACGGGGTCCCGCCATGGGCCAGCTATGGGCCTCGTCACGAGACAACGGGGACAGGGACGGAGACTTTGTGTGAGCGTGTTGGGGCAGCGATGAACGACGCGATGCGGCGGACAGGCGGGCGACCAGACCGAGGTGGCAGGGTTGGGGGGGACCAGATGGGGGGGCGTACAACGAGTACCTTCTCCTACACAACGAGGATGGACATGTACCTGCCTGGCAGTCATGCTGGTCGACGAGCGGGCGATGCGGCCCTTGGCTGGTGCTGGAGCTGGAGCTGCTGGCACGGGTTGGCGGCGCGTTGTGGGCACAGCGCGGAAGCTTGTCGCGCGACTAATACCGCTGGCCGCTGCTGCTAACGTTGGTGCTCCGTCACAACGACGGCGACGTCTCCAGCGGGTGGACGAAGGGATGTCGGGGCCAAGGCTAGCCGGGTGGCCGGGTGGGCCGCCGCCGCCGTGGTCTGGGGGGTGTGCGCGTGTGCTTGGGTGTGTGGATGGGCGTGCTGGATGGATGGGATGGGCATGGATGGAGGAGGAGCGGCGGCCGATGGACGATGCATGGATGGCTGGCTGGATGGATGGATGAATGGGCGATGATGGATGTGTGGGCGGATGGATGGACGACCGAGGGGAAGGGAGAGAGAGATCAGCCATTGATTGACCCAGCATCCCAGGATGTGATGCCAGGCCAGGGCGGCAAAGCTGGGGGGGTTTCCAGTTTTGGTTCTGGTGGTGTTGACTGGATGGGCCACGCTCTACTGGACGAAGGGGGCGGCGAGAACAGGCAGATGGCCGTTCAACAGGCGTGTCTTTCAAGTCTCCCCTCTGCCACTGCCTCATCGAGTTGGCCAAGCTAGCACTGTCCGCACTTAGTCTACAGTACGGAGGGACAGAACGGCGTACCCTCTTAGTTTGCGGACGGAGGGAAGTCTGTCTAGTGGAGGAGCACCGCAAATCGTCCCACTTGTTCCTCCCTCACCTGATGCCCGGACAGCCCATGGGGTGGTGCTTTGCTTTCCGCACCAAATCCCGTGATGGTGGCGCCGCCGCTGAAGACAAAAAAAAGGCGTATCGTCCAGAGGGTCAGCACTCTCAACAGAAAAGCAAAGAACAATCGCCAAGGGGGGCGGGAGGCAGAAAAATTCTCGAACCCGTCCCGAACCCGGGGTGGAGTCCTCCGCGGCGCCCGCTTTGCTCGTCCACTAAGTAATGGCGTTGCTGCTGCTGCTGCTGTTGCTTCCACATGTTTGTTCGCAGTCTGGCTCCTGCTACGGCTGGGCGTCGCATGCCGCGCCGCTCATCGCCGGTCGGCGCTCCACGGGACCGGTCGGACGCCTCTTTCTCACCGTCTTGCGGCGTTGGTGACTGCAACACCGCTGCAGTTGTCCCGTACTATTACCATTACGGGCGCCGCAGCCGCAGCTGGCAGCGCAGTGCGGCTAGTCTTTTTCTTCTCTCTTGGGCTGGGCTGGGCTGGGCAGGCGGGTCTCCAGGGCTGGAGCCTCATCTCGACCGGCGCAGATTCTTCCCATCGGCGGCGGCCCCCGGGGAGGAGGAGGAGACGGAAAGGAGGAGGCACGACGCGGGCGGGACTCGTGTCTTTTTTTCTCTTTGATAACGCCATTTTATTAACCAAGGCAAAGGTGGAATTACTCGTACATAATACGTATTGCGCACACGCAATGCGTCGTCTGCCGCTGCCGCTGCAGCACGATGGGGACGGACAAAGCGCCATGCTTGAACGCTACTATAATACCCGTACGAGTGGTATTGTACGGATCCGCAACGTGGGGAGGAGTGGCGGCTGCTCTGTGCGCAAGAACAACACCCCGTCGCCGCCGTTGTCTTCGTCGTAGTCGTCGTCGTCGTCGCCGTCGTGTTGGACATGGAGACGAGCCAGCAGTAACAGAGCCCCAGCCAGAGAGAGACGCGAGAGCTCGGACTCCGGCCGTGTTTCTGGAACACCCTCCATGTCTCTCCCCCTCCTCCACCCCTTCCCTTGCCCGGGGGGGTACCTGGCTGCCAGGCCGGGCTTCTTCTCCAGTTATAATTACCCTTCCCATGCGCCGCCAGCCCACCTGCCCGCCCGCCCGCATGCCCGCATGCCGCCCAGGGTGAGGTGCGGAACAACACTGCATAATCATCCTGGCTGGCTGGCTAGCTGGCTGCCTCGGCGCGCGTGGGGAGGTCGGGTAGTTAGCTGCTGGGAGCTCGCTCCGTGAATAGCAGCAGCAGGAGAAGCAGCAGCAGGAGAAGCAGCAGCAACGGCAATACGGGTTTGTTGGCGAGGCGGTGCGCGTGTCGGGTGCTTACTGTATCCCGTACAGTGCTTGTTGCTCTGCAGCCCTATCCATCTTCACGGTACTGTACATACTAACTTACCTGTGGTGTTGGTCGCCAAGTGTGTCGCTGACTACGATCCCCAATTGTCGCAAGACAGCGAAGCTCGGCTCCAGTCTTATGCAGAATTGCTTTTTTGTCTTCCTCCTCCATCGATGCCCGTGACAGCAAGAAGACCCAGAGGTCGTGGCACGCAGGGCCCCGCGCAGCAGAGCCTGCTGCTGATCGCTCCTGCTGCGGATGAATGCAGGAATCCCGGCTCAACTGGGTCGGTCAGTCTCCATGTCGTCCCCCCTGCCTTTCTCTCTTACTCTCCCTCTATCGCTCCATCTCTCCGGCAATACTACTCTGCTCTGCGGTACAGAGCAGGTACATTAGCTGCTTCCATACCTAGTACAACGGTGAATGCAAAACGGAAACCTCGTCCGAAACGGGTTCAAACACAGGGAGCAGAGCGGCACCGACGGCACCCGTGCCTCGGTGTTCGGCCTGGGATTCCCGCCTTCCCCTCCCCGGTCCTTCTACGCTGCTTGCTCACTACTTTCTCACACTCCGGCAACGATAGCGTTGTATTGTAATGACAAGCTCGCCATGCGCGGTATTGATGCTCATCCTGCTGCGTATGCTAACTACCCGCTTCGCACCCTGTGAGTTGAGGGCAAGCATTCGGCAGTTGGAGCTGCTGCAAATCGCGTTCCATCGGCCGCCAGGTCCCCCCTCGCCAAGACAAGTGGCGCGTGGGAAACAGGCAGTGGGATTCAATGAGGAGCCTCACTCATTCAATGACAGCAGGCCGGGCGACCATCCTCGCTGCTCCTCCTCGGTCTTTAGCCGTCGCGCCCTGCGCCTGGATGACCGACAGACCAGACAGGGTGGTGGGGGAGAAGCTGCTCCGACAGGCGAGACACGGCAAACGAGAGACACTCATACCAAAATACGATGATGTCCTGCTCGCTGACGTCTCGCCTAATCTATGATGTACGTATCCGTAGATTTGAGCCGCCCAGTCGTCGTGATGATATTCCTCCGAGAAGAGCTTCCATCTTGTGCGGCCGCGTCAAACCGTTCAAGCAGAGTCGCACATGTCGACGACAGGACCAAAAAAAGTCTCCGTATCATCTCCCGGGCGGGCTGACGGTCATCATCTCGGCCGCGGCTGCAGCTACAGCGGGCCCTCCCCGGCGAGATCGTCAGCCAGCCCGTCTCCCGCGGCCGCTCGTCTTGTCCGCATCGAGCAGCCTGTTCCGCTGGCACAGGCAGCGTTCGTCCCTGTCGTCGTCCACGTCCACGTCCACGAGGGTCAAACGGGCGGTCCAGGGATGCCCGGCCGGGGTCCCGCAAACGTCGTGGGAGCCCTGCCGCCACCACCACCACCACGGAGGCTTGCACGGCTCCACCACCACCATCACCGCGGCCGTCCGTTTTTTTTTTGTTGTGTTCATTCGTGGAGTCGAGGAGCAGCAGCCGGCAGCGTAGCGCAGCGCAGGATGACCCTGGACCCTGGCGAGACAAAGTGGACTGCGGCTTCCCTTTCTGTGGTTCCCGAACGGAGCTGCTGTGGATGATGTGCTCGCCGGTTTGAGAAGCGCGTTGGGGGCCGCCGAGTCATGCGGGAACCGTTGCCAGCTCCCTGCCGGTTATCCTGAGGATCGTAACCTGTTCGCGCTCGACCGCTGGGCTATCCTCGCCTCCACGGCGCAGGACGACGGGCTGACACGAACGCCGCTCATCAACGAAACCGCCAGCGCCAGCGGCAGCTGTCTATGCTTCCCCGCACCCCCAGCTCGCCCCGTCGTCTTGGCCGACGTGAATGCCGTCCTGTTCTTCCGTGTGTGGTCCGCTGCGACGAGCTCCCACATCGCCGATAGTACAATGGCCCTCTCACACCCCCGGTTGCTTTGTCCGCAGGCTAGAACTACTACTGCAGCCTTCCCCCTTCCCCCCCGGTGAATGGTGAGAGCCACATCGCGCCTCCCATCCTGCAGGCCGAGGGCACAGCTAACTAGCCCGGCCTTGGCGTGGGATTGGCACAAGAATCAATCGGACATGCATCTCGGCTCTTGCGGCGGCCATCCCACGCGCACCACAACCACCCCCGTCCGTCCGCCCGTCCGTCGGGGCAGAGTTGCGGCGAAGGCTTGAAACCCGGCAGCGTGCCAGCGTCCCAGCGCCGGAGCTAACTAAGTGACCATCTGCACGCCCCGGTGGCGCCGCCGCCGCCCGCCACCACCACCACCACGAGGGCTTCTGATCCTTTCCCGATCGCTAGCCATCTGCGACTCTTATTGCATCATCGTGTTGCTTCGCGCTGCTTTCGTCGAGGGCGCCGCCAGCTCGGAAGTTGGACCTTCCATTGTAGTAGTACTATAGCAATGGTGACGAGACGTGACCCGACACAGTGGTCGAGCAAGCACGCATAGCACCGACCGCTCGGACTGCGCAAATGCGGTGGCCCGGTTAAGGGTCTTGGCGAATGTAGGTGCGGCGCTGGTTGTCTTGCTCTTCCATGTGCCGCCGCTGACGATCCCAGGCGCCCATGCCTCGCCATCAAATGGAATGCCCCAAACCTCACCCGTATACTTTGAACACTGCCCATGCTTTCGAGCCGGCAAGAGCTACCTTGTCCAAATCCTAGATATGTCACTGGTAGTAGATGTATCTCATGTGTGCCTGCGCACGCACGAATGTCGCAAAATGCACCGCTCGCAGAGCAAGGCACCGTCACGTCGTCAGCCAAATGCCCTGTCCCTTCTCCAGACTTTCTACCCCAGAACACGACTTCCACGCGGGCCCCCTTCCTCCCCCAGGATCCCCAGTCTCACGTAAACGACGGGGCCAAGCAGCATTCCTTCTAGACCGTCAACCCTTCACACCCCATCCAACCCTTTCCCATTATGCTTGTTTCCCCGGACCCGATCTCGCGTACCTCGCCTCGCCTGGCGTGCTGTGGGGAGCAGTAGCACTGTACGTCGGCTACGTTCGGCGCCCGGACGACGGGAAGCTGGGCTGTATAAGTGGGCACACCGGGCGCCACTCCGCGGACGGGCTGGCTGGATCGACTGGCCCTGAGCGGCGAGCCAAGGAAAAGGGAACTCCAGAAGAATGTTGGCGGATAACGCCTCTGTTCCACACCTCGTTCCATATGGCGTCCGTGGCGGCGTCGTGCTGGCTGGTCCGGCCTGGGTCTGGGCATGACATCGGCCCATGCTGGTTCGGCAGTAAGTTGCGGCTGGGGCCTCCTTCCATCGACTAAGCCACGAGTACGTATGTCTGTGCTCTGGGAAGCAACTTTGACGGGTGCTCGACTGCACGCCTTTGGCCCAGAGTGTTCATGAATCGACGACGATCCGTCCAAGCAAGGACTGGTCTGATTCGGCTAAGTCAACCCAATCTACGCACAAACCCCAAAGCCCGGCACTGAGGGCCTTGGGGTGCATCCTCCACGCGGCGCTCGGTCGTGAGGACAAGCTCCGGGGCACTTTGGATGGCATGTCAGGCGACACCCCTGACTCGCCTCTCTATATCATCCGTATGGCACCTCTGGGTGTGGTGTACGTCGAGTATGGTACAAACTACGAAGTATCTGGACGCTTTATTCAGCCGCTGCACTGGCCCCAGATCTCGGTCCCGTCATTAATCTTGCTCCGGCGCGATCGGGCTGAATGAGGCTCCTTTGTCGTTCGAATGCTCGATCCGAAACGGGAAGACCGTGGCCGCACCGAATGACAAGGGGACCGAGATCTCGGTTCAAGGCCGTTAAGCGAGCGGCCTTGAAACATCTCGGAAATAATCACACAATGTGAGGAGGGACACCATCTGGCTCGCCTGGGCCTTGTCTGACGAAAAATGGCCCCGGAAGTGACACAGTTCATCTCGGCGCCCCCGTCCGAAGAGCTCATCTCGTCCCGTATCCCTGTCTCAAACTCTCTTTTCTTCCGCTGCCCGCTCGGCCCTGCCTTTTGTGTGCTTTGACAACTTTGACAGCTTCTTGACGTGCCCGTTAATTCCACCCAAACCCCCCTGGTCTCTCTCTCTGTGCCTCGCGGCCTGGGCGCACGTCCACACGCGTCACCTCGGACAGCTGCTGCTGGGAAGTCCGTCCCGGACGGGCGTAAGAGGGTGTGCTCGAGTGGAGCCCGTCCCTGCTCGAAGGTCTCCCCTTCCATGGTCGCCGAGCGCTGCTACCGATGGTGGCGTCCGGGGAACGTGCCTGGTGATTCGCCCCGGCGCCGCGCTGTGTGCGCCCCGGATTTAGGCAAAAAAGATGGACCGCTGGTGTTGCCCGTCCGTCACCCCTTGCTCCGGGCGAGCGGCTCTGCCGGTGACGATGGGGCTTTTTGTTTCTTTCTGTTCTGGATGCGATGGGGGCGGCGGTGGTGGTGCCAGTCGCAGCAGCCGATTGCAAATCAGAAGAGCACGACGACATGGCGCAAGGGGGCCGGCGTCGCGTCCAGGACCTGGATTCCGCGAATCGGTGCACCACTGCGGAATCGGGCCTCGCCCGTGGACTGAAACCAAGGTGAGAGGACGGGCTGCCTGGTGTTGACATGGCAAGCTCTGCGAAATGAAGGCCTCTTGACCTGGTTGTCAACGTTTGTTTCCGTTGCTCCGTGGCGAAGCTTTCGAGGAGAGTACGGTCGATTCACCAACGTGTAAACGAATGTTGTGCCGCTGCAAGCCGGCAGGCTCTGAACAAAGTCACGAGGGACAAAGACAAAGACGCGTTGTATCGCGGCCCGCCATTGTACGACGGTAATCGCTCTCAGGCGCCAAGTGCTGCGTGCGGATATGCGGCACCATTTGATGCCGGTGTATTTGCAGTGGCAGCAGCTCCCGCGCCCCTTGGGATGGTATGGCTGGCAATCTCTATCCTCGGACAAAGTAAAGTCACCTCGTAATTCGTACATACAGTCGTGGGCGTTCGCGCGCGCCGCAGTGGTCCTCCCTGTTCTCCCCAGCCCAGGATCTGACACTCGCACGACATGGCCGCGCGGGTGCTGCCCTGGTGACTGGGCTCGCCCTGCCTTGCCATGCCTCGCCTTCCGCGTGGTGAGATTGAACCACCGTATGTACTTCGTAAGAGTGTCTCGGTGATTTGTCTGCAGGCCGTCCGCCCTGTTCCGAGTTTCTCACGGCACACCCGACGTGTAAGCTGCCGCTCTCCTGCTACTTCGTAACCCCCCGGTAAAACATCACAGGCTGACCCGGAGCAGCGGGCCGACGGTTCGAGGCTGCTTTGCGCTCGGCAGCTCACATCATGCATACGAATTGTGACTTGGTTACAACGAATTACCGCTCCAGCTCGGTGTATAATTCGTCTTCTCGTCGATTTTTGCCGGCCTCACGCGCGTCTCACGCGTACAAGTGTCAGCCAAGCAAGAAGGCAACAGCATAGCCATGGCGAATGAGGGCATTCATCATCCTTTGTGTCCCCTTTCTGACCTCAAACCCCAGTCCAGGATGCTCCCCACGCCCACTGCTACACTGCATGCGAACGAACATGGCAAGCCAGGCCAGGTCAGACCGGGCCCTCCTTGTCATATTATTCCCTGGCACCATGCGTGCGACTCGTGGCGCTCTCCATACTGCGTCCCTCGTACGACGCAACATACTGATTCGTACAAAGCACAAAGTGCGCGGCTCTCGCGGCCGATGCGAGGACAAAGTAATTGCGGCTCCTGGTCCTTTGTGACCGATCCATCCGGGTGAATGGAGCCTGGCCCCATCACGGCCCCCTGAACCTCACCCTCCAGAGAACCCTCGTCCATGTCAGACTCTCCCCACGGGCTTGTCCTCCCTACCGTGGGTTCATTGCCCCGGCCAGCTTCGAATCGGCACGCACGCCCCAATCCTTGCACCGAGGTTGTTCTGGGCCTGCCTCATTTCCACGTGCGTCGCTCACTGTCTGCCCGCGCCCTGGCCCCTGAGCCCCCAACATGAAGCCTTGCCTCTCAAGATCCTACATCAGCTACACAAGACGAGGCCGACATCTGGGGTCGCGAGCTGATCGTGGCCTACCATTTCCCCCACGATCCTAGACAGGAACCTGAGCAGCGCGAGGACACGCACCCTCACTACTTTGTACAAAGAATCACCAATTCGACCCCTGCTCGACCTTCTCATTTCGACAGACCCCATCCCGTCGTCCCAATCCGGCCACCAATGCTGCATACGTCGCAACGTCGCCTCACCCTTGTACCGCCTCCTTCATCGCCATCGAAACCCAGCCCCCGTCGCTACGAAATACAATACCACCTGCCGGCAGATGCTTCATGACCAGGCCGCGTGCGCTGTAGACATTGGCAGCGCCCGTAACTGCGCCGAGGAGGCTGTTAAGCGAGCGTGGCGTTCCCCCTATCGGCTGCGGTGCGACGTCACCGTGGAAGTCCTCGTCTCGAGATATGACTGATGAGACCGTCATTCCTACTTCGTCCCAGAGCCATGCGCCATCCGCGGCTGCATACCGGGAATAAATACTTCGTACGACGTCGCATTGTTTCAGAGCAAAGTGCAGGCCGGTGTACCAGCGCTTGGGCAAACTCCGTGTCCATGGCCGGCATCGACTTCGCGATACGTCCACGTGCCCCTTCGTATAAACGCGCGGAAATCTCGTGCATTACACATTCGAGCCCGACGGCGTTGAAACAAGTGCACTTGCCAATCCCTGGGAGGAGTATATCATTCTTCATTCGCAGGCTATCACTGACTCTTGAGAAACCCCCTGAGATATTCACGGCTTCCAGCAGAAGGCCCAAACAATCCACACAAAGCAAAGCCAGCGAATGACAACCATCGATAAGATCTTGACACGGACCAAAGTGCTTGCCCTGATACCTTGACTTGTGACTCTAAGATTATAGAAGCACTTCCATGAACATATCGTGTCCGCCGCACGGACGCGCAAAAGCCGTGCGCCGCATCTGCCGGGCACACAGAATCCTAGCTAGTGCGGCTCTCCGGCACTTGCATCTAAAGCAGAGGTCTATAAGTTTCGGCAGAGGTTTCTGCAGAGTTTTGTGTGATTAACGTTTCGGGTGGCTCGTATGCCGCTGGTGTGGACTCCGAAGTTGATGGCGCTGGTTCCGACGTTGCTGGCGGAGTCGAACAGGATTTCTCTGCAGGTGTATTTCCTGATGCTGGTCCAGAGGCATCGGAGCATGTAAAGACAGAGATTGCCCAATCTCCGCCGCAGAACTGGCCGCCTGCCCCTTGGCATGGACTGCCACAGGAAGAGTCAGGTAGTCTAACAGCGTCATCGCGAATGCTCGATCCACACCAGCATTCCTTGCCGCATTCTGTGCCAGCAAACGTGTAGCCTCTCGACTTGCAATGGTCAATGCAAGTGGAGTTCGACATGTCTCCCCGTAGGTAATCCAGAGGCTTCGAGCCAGCCAGCGTACGGTTGATGGCATCGTGGAAACACCCGACGTATTGCCAGCTTTGGAGTGAATTCGATGCTGGAGGGGCAGTGTCTGATGCTGGCGTGAGCAAGCTGCTTGGTGTCGTGACTGCTCCTGCCGACGAGGCTGTTCCAGCTGGTAGCGGCAGAGTTGGCGAAGCTGGGATGTCCTGGGCGCAAAACCACCTAGACTTGCAGTGATAACAGGGCCATCCTAGTCCGCAGGGAACAGGTTGGGCGGGGGTCTCCTGTGGAGGGCAAAACCATCCATTGAGGCAATCGGAGCAATGAAATCCGCGCTCGGGGCACGGCCCAATTTGTTTCGGGTCGCTTGGTGTTGCGGTCGAGCACGACGGCGATGGTGAGCATTGACGGCAGGGGCAGTCGTTGCAAGAAGGACATGTCGGGCACGGCAAGACTGGCGGGCAGCCTGACGAACTGGGAGATGCCGTGGCTATTGCTTGGCCCGTCAGCTAATGCTAGCTGAAGCGTAGTTGCACATACCTAAAATAGTAGATTCTTCGCAAGAAGCAGTGTCTTGGGCTGCGGTAGTCTGCGGTTGTCCGGGTCCGTATGGAGGGAGGCTTGACGTTGGGAGTGCCGTTGATTCAGTCGGCAGCGGGATGGAGATTGAATAATCCACAAGAGGACTGCCGACTGCAAGCGCAATCCAGGATAACGGATCGGATGTGGCTGCGCCGGGAGCAGTTGACATCGCATTCAGCGTGACGACGTTGCCGGCGGGAACTCCACGAGAAGTATCCGCGCAAGGCACAACCGACTCCTCCGTGACGCCTTCGACCGCGGCCTTGATAATGCATATCAGGTCATTGGCACAGCGAGAGGCGGAACGGACAATTACGTCAATCGAGTCCGTCACGGCTTGGAGTCGAGCATCCATGGGATACGTCGTGGTTCGCGCAATCTGGTTGATGATGGCGATTCCATTTTGGACAACGTCTTGACAAACGGCAGTGGCATTGATGTCGTCTCGTAAAGGGCTGTCGTCAATATGCTGATCAAGGAGGCTTGATACTGCAGGAATGACCAACGGCAGGACTTGTTCCAGCTTGGTAGACGTTTGGCTCGCCACCTCAAGCAGCACCTTGTCAACTGTAGAAGTGCCGATTGATAACGCGCTGAGCACGGAACTGACAAGCTTAGCTGTGGCGTTGACATCAACGACCGCGAAATGAGCTACCACCCCGGAGACAGGGCTCAGAATCGGAAAGATTTCTGCGCCCAGATCAGGCTGGCCAGACCGCTTTGCTAGGCGAGGCCCCGAGCCATAGGAAACAAACGTGTTGGGCTGCGAAAGGGGGAATGATTGTGAACTCGAAGTGGCCGCGAAGGGAGTCGCCGGCGCGAGGGACCCGGTGAATCTGAACAGAGTCTGCGCTTGAGTGCTGGTCTCAGTCACCGAGGCAGAGATGTTGATGGCTTTTGCCAGTGCATCCTTGAGAAGAGTAAGAAGGACCTCCGACGGGGACTGGCTCGCCTCAGTCTCAGTAGCATCATCCAATCTCGTACCCGGAGATCCGACTGAGAGGTTCAAGGGGGGACTCAAGGTGCTTTCAGAACCGAACAAAGCGGAAGACAGCTCGGGCAAGACCGTCGGCTGAGCGGGTTGCTGGTCCATCGCAGCTATCGTTAACTGATTTGGCCCAATGGCAGTGTTCACTTTTGATGATGGCCCTGACTTCTATGAACTTGTTAGTCGGAAATTCGAGGATGCAGACAATTGGACTCACCTCATCAAGACGGATGGGAACCATGTCCCCAGGCTGGAAAAGCGCTTTGAAAGGATCACGTTTCTCTAGCAGCAGTGCCGTGTTCACCGTCAAGGAAACGGAGCAAAGGACCAAGACCGTAAGAAGGAAGACGCCGCAAAAGGCCAGGATTCGGCCTCGAGCAAGCCTGGAGACGGGCCACGGCCAGACCGCCACGGTGGTTTTGGGCGTGTGTGCCATATTGATGGGGCCCAAGTGCTGGTGATTGTGCGAGTAAGATGCGTTCCAAGAGAGCGTCCCAAAATTGGTTCCAAAAAGAGGTCCAAAGTCGATTCGGTCAGGTCGCAGACAGCGGATGCGATGGAGAATGGAAGTATGAGGAGAATCAAGGTCAGGTCGGCCATCCGCCACGCACCTTGTAGTTTTCCTCTCTCGGCGTTCCTTCTTGTCCAGTTGCAGTCGCTCGCGCCTACCTATCTCGTTTCCCTCTCAGCGGTGGTGCAGCCATGGGGATGTGACTGCCTGATTTCAGCGCCGGCATCTGCGTGTGAACCAACACTCGAGTGCTCAAGTTTGTCGTCATCGATGATTCGGCGAGCAGAACAGACCTGGGCGGACCGCGCTACTCGTGGTTGCCGACCCTTTCAGCATCCAAAGCAGCGTTTGCATTGAGCTGCACTCGATGCCATTGACAGTATCTATGAGCTCGCATAGACCCGGCAAAGTAGCGAACGCACCGCATCTCGAACTGGATATCGAACCGTCTAACTCTAGTTGGGCCATCTAAGCGGCGTCTTCTTTCCCCCATCGCGCAGTCTCGTCTCCTTCTTTCCACTCGCGCTCCACATACCCGAGCTCGCGCTTGACCTTTTCTACTACTTCTTTATCTCCTGTGTTCTTTCCAATGTTGTCGCTGCTTCTCGTCAGCAATACCGCTTACAAGAATGCCTGAGCGTGCTTGATATGCTGGGGGGAGGACTGACCTGATCTTGATGGCTGGCCGGCCCGCAGCCGAGCTCAACTTTATGACGATATTCAGAGGAACCGACTTGGTTCCGGTAGATAGGTGAACAAAATCGTTGGTCAGATACGTTCCGACACCAAAGGTAGGCTGGAAGCCGTATTCGTCCGACACCTGCTTGTACTCGAGACAGCGCTCAATGTTGAGCGAGTCAGAAAAGACAATGACCTTTTTGTCCTTGACGCCCTGCGAGTCGTAGTACTCGCGCATCATCTTGACGTACTCGGCTGGGTCTCCGGAGTCTTGTCGGACACCGGTGAAGAGCTCAGCGTACGTCTTCATACTGCCGTCAGGTCTCTGGAAAGCATCTGCAGATACCCCACCCTCGACGGGGCGGATGGGCTGACTGAAGGCGTGCAGAAACTCCCGTGTACCGAACGTGTCCGTGAGCGCGATGGCCAGGTTCGATCCGAAGCAGCTGACCCAGTGACGCAGCGCCTCCTCAGTTGCGTTCTTGTAGTCGCCGATGATGGCGGCCGTCCCCATGAACCACTCGTGAGCTACGGTGCCGACGGGTGGGATGCCGAAGCGCATGGCCAGATGCACGTTACTGGTGCCGGAGAGCTTGCCATGGAAGCCCTTGGCGGCAGCCTCCTTGGACGCCTTGACAAGGCCGCGAAAGACGAGGGCCTGGGTGTGGTAGTCGCGCCGCCGCCGCGTGCCAAACTCGGAAGTGATGCAGCCAGCCTCCAGAAGCTTCAGGCCCTTTGCGAACGCCTGCTCCTCCTGTCCGTCGTAACTCCAGTCTGTGTCCATGAAGCGGAAGTAGGCCTCTGACGTGAGCGCCAAGATGGGAATTTCGTAGAGAATGGTGTCGGACCATGTGCCCCGGATCCTGATGTCGATGTCGCCAATGTCAGAGTCGGCCCCAGTGTCCTCGCCGAGAGGGGCAAACGTGACGGCGACCTGGTCGCGCGGTCTCAGTCGAAACTCCTTCAGATACTCGAGGTAGTCGGGCGTGAGGTAGGGGCAGTGCGTCTTGAGGAATAGGTACTCGTCGTTGAGCAGCGAAATATTGCCGAGCTCTGGCGCGTGGGGTCAGGAGCGAAAACAAAGAGATGGATTCAAGGCACTCACTTCTGATTTGCTCGTCAAGCCATTTGAAGCCAGCCCGAGACAGCCTTTTGTCGGGCGTCCGGTTGGTGAAGGCGTAGGTCACCTCGATATTCTTGAAAAACTTGAAGACGGCGCATTGCATCGTCAACTTGTACAAGTCGGTGTCGAGGAAGGAGATGACCCCCTCCGGGAAGGGCGACGAGCTGTTGAAGTCCATTGCGGCGGGTCGGCGATGCGCATCCGCGGCAATTCTTGGCAGTCTTCTGCAGCGGTCCGCTAATGTCCAGCTCTCGTGCCGTTGGCTGGCGAGTTGTGCATCGAGAGGCAGCTGCAGCCGTGGCCCAAGCACCCGGGTGTTGTGCAGAAGTGTGCGCTGCGGCAGGGTTCGTGGGTGCCTTGACTGGGGGAGGCGGGAGGCGGGGCTTTGCGCTCGTTCGCGGTCGAGAACTGGAAGAAGCACAGGGTCGTGTCGGGTAGCAGAGCGACGAGTATCGTGCGAGGTTGCGCTGCAGTCGGGTCGTGTGCGAGGAAGACGTGAAGCGAATGTTCGGCGGACGTGCTCGGCGTTAGCACCGTTGGTACGAAGTCGAAGCACGTTAGTGCTGGAGGCGGAATGGAGGGCCAAGCCCCTCCTCAGAGGCTTGCTGCGCTGCGACGACAAGCCCAGGACAGTCCCCCGGGCCGTCGTTGACGCTACCTATCGATGCCCCGCCAGAGGCAGCTGGAAGCCGCTGAAGGTGGCCCGATTCCTAGAAGGCGACGCAAGGGAAGGGCGCCGGCGGGGCTTCCAAGGCGGGCTCCGGTCCAGCAGCGCCCAGAAAAAACCTGGAATGCCCACAGGTGTCTACAGCAGGTAGCGTAGCGGGCAACAGCACCACAGGGCACCGCAGACTTCGGGCGCGCTCAGCAGGCAGGACAGTACGTACTGGTGGGGTGGAGGGGTATCTGCGCATTGACCACACCTTAATTCGTGAGCGCCAGCGGGCGGCAGAAAAAAAAACTCTGGGACGAGGCTGGACTTTTTTTCCTCCATGCTCAGAAGGCGGTCCGCGACAATACCACCCCTTCAGCCACGCCGTCTTGCAGCGTTCCGGGCACATCAGCGCCCATTCCGTACGTCGCCTGCGTGAGCTTGCGCCGTCGCGGTGATAGAAGACCAAGCGAACCCCGACGATCGCATCACCAACGCGGCAACCATGGACGTTCACCGCTGCCGCTTCGTCCCCTACCAGCCGTCCGCTATCAACGCGGTCGCCTTCTCCCATCCCAAGACGAGAACCGCAAAGCGCAGCACTGTCGCGAGGCTGGCGATTGGCCGTGCCAACGGCGATATCGAGATATGGAACCCCGGCAACGGCACCTGGCACCAGGAGCAGGTTATTCGGGGTGGCAAGGGCCGCAGCATTGACGGCCTCGTCTGGGTCAACGAGCCCGACCAGGACTTGGGCGATGGCCGCGTCGTGATTGGAAAGTCGCGCCTCTTCAGCATCGGCTACACCTCCACCGTCACCGAATGGGACCTGGAAACGGGCAAGCCCAAGCGCCATGCGAGCGGCCAGCACGGTGATATCTGGTGTCTCGCGGCACAGCCTTCCAGCTCGACCGATGGGCCCAGCTCCGAAGTACAGAACTCGAACAAGCTTGTGGCCGGCACCATCGACGGTGAGCTGGTCATGTACTCGCTTGAGGACGACGACTTGCGTTTCCAGCGAGTCCTGGTCAAGTCTCCGACCAAGAAGGCCCAGATGGTCAGCATGACCTTCCAGTCGCGCAAGGTGGTCATTGTCGGCTGCTCCGACAGCACGATTCGAGCCTACGACATGGCCAAGGGCCACCTCCTCCGACGAATGACGCTCGGTTCCGACCTGGTCGGCGGCGCCAAAGACATCATCGTCTGGTCTGTCAAGTGCCTGCCTAACGGCAACATTGTCTCCGGCGATTCCACAGGACAGATCTGCATCTGGGACGGCAAGACGTACACACAGGCCCAGCGCATCCAAAGTCACAAACAGGACGTCTTGAGCCTCGCCACCAGCGCGGACGGCACCGCCATTATGAGCGGTGGTATGGACAGGAGGACCTTTCTCTACAAGCAGGCCTCTGGCGCCGGCCAGCGTTGGGGCAAGGTCTGGGGCCGGCGGTATCACGACCACGATGTGAAGGCCATGGCATCGTTCGAAAACGGCAACGTCAGTGTCGTGGTTTCAGGAGGTGAGATAGATTTGCTCCAGGCTCACATTCTGTTTGTACTGACTTCAGCCAGGTCCCGATGCCAACCTCATGGTTGTGCCCCTAAAGGAAATGGGCCGCGAGAATCACAGGATGATGAGCAATCTGCCGCAACAACCGCCGCTCGCAAGCGCCGCCAACGCTAGGTTCATGGTCAGCTGGTGGGACCGGGAGATTCACATCTGGAGTCTGAGGAAACCCGCCACCGAGCTGTTTGAGTCGGGCACCGACGACGTCGACATCAACCAGAACCGCAAGCTTCTCAAGACCATTGTTGTCAAGGGTGATTGCAACATCACTTCTGCGGCATTGAACCAAGATGGAACCCTCCTTGTCGTCTCTACACCCATCGATGTCAAGGCGTTCCGTCTCGAGCATCAGGACCCGACCAAACCTTCGGATGTCAAAATACACTCTCTTGAGCTTCCACAGAAGCTTACGCGTCTCGGGGCCACGCAAGTCAAGCTGTCTCCCGATGGGAAATGGGTCTTGCTGGTCCAGGAGGGGTCGCGCGTTCTGATGGCCCGGATTACCCTCAACGCGAACAAAGAGGGTGTGCCCGCCGCCGGCATCAAAGTCCAGCGACTCGCCCGGCTGCGTCGCCATGTACCAAAATACATCATGAACGGCGGCTTGGGCGGCTACGACCGGAGCGTTACGCAAGCGGCTTTCAGCGCAGACTCCAAGATGGTCGCGGTCGCCGACCTGGCTGGCTACATGGACACTTGGATCCTGCGCGGCCACGAGGAGAGCCTACGAAATGGCCAAGCCGTCGACGGTGCCGATGACGCGGCTTCGTCGTCGGACAGCGACTCATCTGACGACGAGGCCGACGCTATTGATGTCGGTGAGCAGTGGATTCGCAACCCGAACGCCAAACAGCTGCCCAAGTTGCCCTCCGCTCCCGTTGTCCTGTCCTTCACGGACGACGTACCCGGGTCCGGAGACGCCTCGAGTGACGACTATACCCTTGCTGCCATCACGTCGTCATGGAACGTTCTTGCGTTCCATCCGCGTCAAGGCGCGCTAACCCCATGGTCCCGAAGACACCCACGAAAGGCCCTTCCCGCGGCGGTACAGGATCTACTCGATCTGCCCAAAGGCATATTCTGGCAGGGGTCAAGGATGTGGGTGTACGGCGTATCATTCCTCCTCATGTTGGACATGGGCCAGGACCTCCCCATGCCCACGGCAGACGCCGACGGCTCCGCAGAGACGCAGGTGGCTCAAGGAACGAAGAGGAAGCGGGCTTCGCGGACCACCGGCGCTGGGGGCAAGATGGAGAGAGAGAACCTCGTGCCCCACAAAGTTCGGAAGCATGGAGAGGAGGAGAACTACGAAGACATCAACGTGGGGGAGACCCCAAGGGCGGAGGAGAGTGACAGCGACGACGAGATGGCTGACGCCGACGGCGAACTCGCCCAGCTTCGCAACAACGGCAGCAAGACGGTCGTCCAGTCTGACGACACGACTGATGAGCGCAAGAAGTGGTGGATCACGTACAAGTACCGCCCCATCCTGGGCGTCGTTCCCGTGAACCGCGCGGACCAACCGCTCGAGGTCGCGCTGGTGGAGAGGCCGACGTGGGATGTGGACATGCCCGACAGGTACTTTGCCGGCCACGAGTGGGAGAAGTATTGAGGAGAAGAGCAAAGTGTGCGCGCCCAGGAGGGGGGATAGCCCCTCACATCGTGGGCGTCTGGGCTGGCGTGTGTTTGACGTGGGCTGGCGAAGCGAGGGCATGGCTCGCGTGACGACGAATCGCGGAGTCGGGCTCGGTCGGACGAGGTTGCCAGCCAGCCCCTTTCGTCCCCAAGCTGTATCTAGAACTTGCCACATGCTGTAACTACGGGGCGTCACGGTGAAGGGCAGCTTCAGAATTTCTTCTTTTCAGGGTAATCACATTGTACAATCGCACGGGCTGCAGCGCTATCGTAGGGTTGAAGTGCACCCATGCCCGTCACGAGGGTCCTGATGGTGCAGCTGAGTGCGTGGTGCTTCGCAGTCAGCGGCCTAGGCGTCCGGTCACAGTCCGATGGAGGAGCCCTGCTCCGTTTCGATCACACACCGCTTGCCAGCCGATATAGCCGTGGCTAGTCGATGACCAAGTTGTGATACACAGGAACAGCCCGCGCCTCACGAGTACGACAAATGTTGAAAGCTGTCCAGTGAGCGGCATCAAGTAATCGGCGAGCTCAGACCTCATGTCCGCCACCACCCGGTGCCCCGTCCGCATTTCATCAACGACGGCGATGACGGCAACCTCGACGACGGCCCAGGGCGGGCGGACTGAAGCCGTCGCGGAATACTCCGGGCACTCACGGCGCCGTGAGAGGGCGACGTCGTCGTCGTCGTCGACTCGCAGGCGGGCCCACAGATAGCCGAGCGTACGCGGCGGTTAGTTGTGGGCGAAGGAGTGGAGGGGGGAGGAGGATGGTGCTTTACGCGCGGCCAGGTGCTGAGGAGTCACGGAGAGTCAACGGCCGGGCCGCTGGTCTATGTACGTACGTACTCGTCGAGCCTCAACGGGCTAGTCGGGGCGTACGAAGCGGTACGCTGACTGGAGTCAGGACGCGGGATGAGGGGTGTGGTGATGCCGAGGCGGTGAGTTTGGAGTGTTATCGTCGAGTTGACGTCTTGCTGGATGATGGATACGATACATACGTTGGCATGATATGCTCCATCAACAGTCTAAGCGGCAGACCCCGTAGCAAGGCGGGCAGTGACCGGAGCAAACATTGAGGAGAAAGTAAATGTGGAATATCTGGTCGAACCGAGTCATCAATATCGGAGGCAGAATGAAGACACCAGCTGGACAGATCTCCGAAGCTTGACTCCATCTCAAGGCGTCGAGTGGCGAGTTGCCGTCACGTTTGTCGACACAACGTGGCATCGGTAGCCCAATCCCTTGGCATGAAAAAGCTTTCACTAAAGATGCCCTGGGCCCGGCCCTCGCGTTGTCCCGCCTGCTCCAGACCTTTCTATATCGGAGGATCCGGGGAGGAGCTGACGAGGGACCATTGAACGTGGCAGGTCTCGTGGGCACGGACGGGCCGAATCAAGTAAGCCGTCTCATCCTCACGTTCGATACTTATCCGCCGAGCATGAGAAGCCTACTGGAACGGCATACGTTGCTTGTGGAGGGACATTGTCTTGGACGGCACGAGTGTGTGGTAGCGTAGCAGTGATTCCACGGTTATATGAGGACTTCGCCTGAAACGCTCAGCAGGCACTCGGCGAGATCAAGCCGACATTGGCGACCCGCGGGTCCTAAAGTACGCGAGACGCATAACTCGAATCAAAAAGCCAATTCCTGCTTGTTTTCACGCCCCGGTCGTCAATTTCGATGTGAAGTGGCAATTCGATGTCGTGGGTACTGTACGAATGTACGTGTACGCAGGCAGGGGGAGCAGGCCTGACCTGTGGCGGCGACAACGATGACGCGGCCCTGGTGGCACGCCCTCCCCCCCATCGCTCTCACCGGCACGCCCCCCTTCTAGCTAACTGCCCTGAGGAGAAGAGCTGGTGATTTGGCAAGCCGTGCAATTTGGGCTGTTGGGGCGCCCGCGAGGGCCGGCTGTCGGGAAGGGGTCTGGCACGACCCTTTTAATCGGAAGGCTATCTGGATGGTCAGTCCACGACGCCTTGGATGCCGAGCGCCGGGCGGGTCTGGGGGAGGCGAGACGAGGGGAACGAGGAGCTGAGGACACGATGGCAGAGACGACGACGGGAGGATGACAGCCACCAAGGGGCAGGAGGCTGAAGGGGAGTGTCCTGGAAGCCTGATAAATTTCCACCGTGCGGGTGCTCTGTGCGTGGGTTGGGCGGCTGCAAGATGACGCCTTTTGGCATGAACGTGTGCGATTTTACACTTCCATATGAAGGACTACCAACAACGACGGGAAGTGACCTAGGGGGGAGAATCACCGGGCAGATGATAGCTCAGCGTAGGGGCTCCAGTAGCTTCATGACGGGAAGTGTACAGCTCTGCAGACGAACGTACGGCGTCGGGAGACGGGTCGTCCATCCAGGAACAAGCAGCAGCCGACAGAGGAAGTGGCTGTCACGAAGTCGATGGCACGGGCGCTGTGGCTGCCCCTGGTGCGGCGCGGGAGCCAAGCCACAGCCTCGGACGGCTTCCACCTCGAAGAGGCTGAGGCTGGGCTGCGCCACCTCTCGCGCCGCAGCAGCAAGTACTTGGTTCCCGGAGCGCTGTGCTCCTGCTGCCAAGTACCTCGGGTAGGCCTCTCTCCACGGGCGCGAGAGAGGGCTCCAATGGCCGAATACGGGACTGTCTTGGGGCCATTGCGCAACGTGGTTCTGGCAATCACTCAAGACATTCAACTCGATTCTTGCGGTCCGGGTCAAAACGTTGGCAATCTCGTCATGCTCGCGGTCTGGATGTCTGTTTCTGGAAGCCCGGAGCCGCGCAACGTCGCCCACGGACCACGAGCAACCCGTTTTCAGCCACCGTCTCGCCATCTGTGGCTGATGCCGATCAGAATCTGGCAGGGCGTGCAGCTGGAGAATCTGAGGCCCCATGAAGCCCCAGAATGCATCCACTCATCCACTCTGTTGGCAGGACCTCGAGGGCCTATCAGCCAGAGACGAATGAATTGATGGGAGAGATGGACTTGGACGGACAGTGGACGGGCCCAGCAGCGGCTTGAGCAGGGCGGTGGGTTGATGGGGCACCCACCCATTGCCCCCTCTGGCCGACAGCCGCGCGGACGTGGACAACGGTGACTCGCAGCAACGAGTGGCGGCAAAATGGCCAGACGTGGTGCGCTGCGCCCTCCAGGGTCAGGCGGGTGCGTCTCCGCCGGGAGCCACAGCACAGGAGCCTGCCTCGTTCAAGGAGAAGGTGAGTGAGAATCCTGAGTTTCTCCCCTTTGGATGGTCTGGTGGTGCGCTTCCTTCCCCTCTGTCGAATGACCGGCGACCGATTTGTTACACCTGGAAATGCTCGCACCGGCTGGCCCGTTGGAGAGAAAGCATTGCCACCGCGAGCCGCGAAGGGCGACGCTGGCGGGCGGGCATGCAGCGCAGGATGAAAGAGTACGTACCTCCGTGCCTCGTCATCGCCCCTCGAGAGGCGACGACCGGGGAGGGGGGATCAAGCCTCAGCCAGCCCCAGGTACCGGTACCCGTGCCCCCATGTAAGCAGACGGACGGGTTCCCGAGTAGCCGGTACTCGCGCCGTGTAAACTGTACGGGAACGGTACCTCGCCGAATCTTCCCGGCTCGGCCGACGCGGCCTTCCAGTGTCGCTGTGGCCGACGACTCCCTCTTTGAGATGCGTATGCGCCGTACAGCGCGCGCGTCAAGGGCAAAATGGAAGCCCTTCAAGTACGTTTTGCGGTACGATAGATACGGAGTGACTTGCAGGTACAGTACCCAAGATGAAGGGCTTCGCAACCGGGTCCCACGCAACCCCGCGCGCCCGCGCCCGCGCTCTCGCACTCGCAGCGCCCGTAACCTCGCGAGGGCAGCTTGCGCAGCATCTCGGGTGGAGGACGGGAGGCAAGACAGCTTGCGCGTTGAGTGGAAACGACGCCTCACGGGACTGGCCACAGGTAGCGGTACCTCGTGGACGTCCCTTTTTTTTCCCTGCGCTCTTGCAGCCGCCCGCCCATGTCGCCCAGCTAATCCCCCCAGGATGGGGCCGCGTGCGGGCGCTGATTGGCCGCGGCGGCGCAGGCTGACGCGTAAACCGCCCAGCGCTGCGAGCGAGCGACGAACTGACGACGCTTGCTCGCACACTGACACTCGCCGGCCGCCCACCCCTGGCCCCTCTGCCTGCGGCCTCACTGGCTCGCCGCTGGGCAGGGCCGCTGGGCTCCAGGTGGGACACACACCCTCCACGCACGCACACACGCCACGGGAGCATGGGCGGCGGTGCGTACCACCACCACCACCACCGCCCGCCCGCAGCCTGCGCCTGCGCCTGGCGAGGTGCCCTGTCCCGTCGCCTGCCCGTCCGTCCAGTTCAGTCCCGCCCTGTCCTGGCAGGCCTGCCGTGGCCTGGCGAGAGAGGTGTGTGTGTGAGTGCCCGTCAGTGTCCACGCAACGCACGCACTCGCTCGCTCCCTCACCCGCAAACCCGCTGCCGCCGCCGCCGCCGCGAGGGGCTCCATCCATCTGCTGCTGTTGCTGCCGGGACCCTTTTCCCCCCAGTCCCCCCCAGCCCATCCATTCCATCCCATTCACTCACATCCCATCCATCCTCGTTCCCGGAAGCGTTGCCAACGGGGCGGCCAGCGCTCGCTTTCATCCCTCGACCACGGCGGCAATCTTGCCTGCGACGCTCTGTCGACCACGACGAATTCGCTTCGGCGACCGACGCCGACGTCAGCCGTGAAGCCTGCCTGCGAGCGACGACGCAGCAGCCCGCGCCAGGCCCCTGTGGCGACTCCAGAGGCCTACGAATCACCTGCTGACGACGCTCACTGCCTTACGACCACGACCACGCCTGCTCGGGTTCGCCATCCGTCGGGCCACGACACATACCTCGCTTGGTCAAGCGCTACGACAAAACACCATAAGCAGGCCGACTACCCCCCATCGCCCTGACCTCTTCCTCCACTGCGCCTCTTCCTCCTCACCGCGCAGCGACGCCTGCATCACCGACACGCATAGTCGCTGCCGTGCCCATCCATCGCCCGCGACGCTACCAAGTCAATCCTCGACCTCCATTCCCCGACAATGGCGGGCCGAGGCACTCCGTTCAGCCCGGAGCCGTCGTCACGGTCCGAGTATGGCGAGGAGTGGGCGCACGACCTGCGCGTCCGCTTCGAGGGCCTGTTGCGGGACAAGCGCATGAATGAGCTGCGCTCCTGCTCTCGCCATCACACTCCCGAACCTGGTCACGCCGACCTCGCCCAAAGAGCATCGAGCGCCGACCTGCGCGGCCATGCTTCGTTTAACGACTCTCGACCCGCGACCTCTCACGGATCTGCGGCGACCCCTCCCTCCTACTCGTGCATCAGACATCTGCCCAAGATCCCGACAGCCCCCGCCGCCGGCGATCGCGACTCTCAAAAGTTTCGCAACCTCCTAATCAGCTTGTCATTGACACCAACCAAGTACGAGAACCCCGGGCTGTTAGATGAGGCGCTCCAAACAATCCCTCTGGATCGCATCTATGGCGAGGCAGAGGAGGAAAGCCAGGTTCTACAGGCCGAGGCCGAGAGCATGGGCGACGGCCGCAAACCTGAGTGGGGATATCAAGATTGTGTGATTAGGGCACTTCTCCGGTAGGTTCCTCTCCCCGATGCCTCATTCGGACAGCGTCTAACAGGCTCAGATGGTTCAAGCGATCGTTCTTCACATGGGTCAACAACCCGCCATGCCCCGTGTGCCTGTCGCCAACCATTGCCCAAGGCATGACAGCCCCGACGCCAGAGGAGAGTGCATGCGGTGCTTTACGTGTCGAACTTTACCGATGCTCGGCCCAGAACTGCGGCGCATACGAACGCTTCCCCCGATACGGCGATGTCTGGAGGCTGCTGCAGACCCGTCGAGGAAGAGTCGGAGAGTGGGCCAATTGCTTCAGCATGCTGTGCCGCGCTGTCGGTGGCAGGGTCCGTTGGATATGGAACGCCGAGGACCACGTCTGGACCGAGGTGTACTCGGACCATCAGAAGCGATGGGTGCATGTCGACGCCTGCGAAGAGGCCTGGGACAACCCACGTCTGTACACAGAAGGCTGGGGAAAGAAGATGTCGTACTGTGTCGCCTTTTCGATCGACGGAGCGACTGATGTTACTCGACGATACGTCCGCAACAACGAGTCCGCCAACGAACGCAATCGATGCCCCGAGGAGGTCATGCTCTACGTCATGCAGGAGATCAAGAACATCCGGCGTGCCAACATGGGCAAGGACGAGCGTTTCCGACTTGAGAAGGAGGACCAACGGGAGGACCAGGAGCTGCGAGGCTACGTCGTCGCCTCCATCGCCCAAGCCGTCACCGACCTGGTGCCCGGCGCGTCGAGCTCCTCGGCAGGCAGCCGGTCCAACGGCACGCCCAGCCGAGATGCCAAGATGCCTGCCGAGCAGCCCAGCCGGCAGACTGGCTCGGCGGAATGGATGGCGGCGCAGCAGAATGCACGCAGCCGACAGTTCCAGCCGCCCCGCGGCCCCGACCAGCACTAAACCAGCTGCAGCCTGGAGTGCTCCCTTTTCATGATTAACACACGACTCTACACGGCCACACCACCATGACCACCGAGGACAAGGGACGACACGCATCACGTCGACCATTGCTCGCGGCACGGCTTCTTTGCCATGGGTCTCTAATACTCTCAAACAACCTACGCATACACACAAGTCGACAGCCGACGCATAGACTTGGCGTTTCTTCATCCTCGTCATCCCGTCACAACCAAGCATGACGGGGCTTGTAACTTCTTAACGACATTCTTCGTTTGCTACCACTTTTTCATTTGTGCTTGAATATAAGGGGCGTCATTGGTTGGGTTGGTGGGGAGGGCCATGTCTCGAGGGACATGGCACCTTTTTGGGGAGCAAGGAAACAGGGCATATTCCCGCGGAGACCCCGCCTCGGCGTTTGGTTGCTTTGGAATAGCATCGAGTAAGGGAGGGAGGAAAGGACAGGGGACGTGGCAGCTGTCGATGACTCTAGCGGAGCTATATAGAGACAGCGAGCAAAAGCGCCGAATGAAGACAGCCTGGTTGATGTTCAAGCTTTGGACCTGAGATGCAAACATAATTGTGATTGCCTCGTGTCTATTTGACCCCTAAAAACTCCTTTTATGAATGAATTGGACTTGTGCTTCGTATGGGAAGAAAGAACCTGTAGCAAAGCCCCTGAGTCTAGGGTAGTGCGTCTATTCTCCGCGATCTGTTTCGTTTTGTCTCATAGCAACCGCGGGGCCGCCATGTCCAGCTCGGAGACTCGCGCCCCAACCCAATTTTGTATCTTTGCCTCCGGCCTGAATTGGCGTTGAGAAACTTTCGGACGAATCTTCGCACGACACCCAGTCGTGACAACCCTCATCATCTGGTTCACACGAGCGCGGCCGGCCCGGATGTCGGCAATGTGTCCGGGTCCATGTAACTGGCACCAGAGCCGCTGGGCTTTTTTGGGAGGTTTATGGCGCAGCATCAGATTCTGTAAGCTCCTACGCCAGCGTGGGTTGCTTCTTCTTCTTCACAACGAAGCCATGGTAGGGTAAGCTGGCCTCGCCCCCCAATACCACGACTTCAATGTCCCAGTCCACGCCCGGGCAGTTGAGCCGCGGCATAATGAAGTGTTGCGGACGGTACGTGACGTACAAGAAGACGCCATCATCCTTGAGCACGCGATATACCTGTCGAGCCCTCTATTAGCGACCTCCGTGGCCTTTGGTGCTGCAGCTGAAAATAGCGGGCAGTTTTGCAACAGAGTTCGACGCGGACACGTACCTCTTGGATGTACGCTGCCGTGTGCTCGACCACGTCCTGCGGGGGACTCCACGGGCTGCCGTGGATCATGGCGTCGAGGGTGCCCTTGTCGAAGGCCACGTCGATGGAGCCCGCGGGTACGTCGTCCATGTTGCAGACGTCCATGAGCTGCCACCGGATGCCGGGGACGTCGGCGTGTCGCTGGGACATGAGGTCGACGACTACCTTGGAGAAGTCGACGCAGAGCTGGTCCGCGTACCCGCGTTCTGCGAGGTCCCGCGGCAGGGTCTAGTCCTCAACAAGCCTGTCAGCCAACGACAGGACTACTACATGCAAGTAAAGATACTGCCTCTCTTGTCCTGCAGAGAGACACCACAGCAAGACCAGGATGGAGAAGGTCGAGCACCAGGGTAAACGCACACTGTCTCCAGAACCTAGGTGGAGAATCTTGGGATTCGTCGCCGGTGGGCGCGCATTGAAGAGCTTGGGCTGGAGAAAGGGCAGCAGCTCGGCAAAGGTGCGGAACCACTCGTGCGTCGGCGCCGAGTCCTCGGCGGTGGCGTACCGCTCGTCCCAAAACTCGGGATGCGCGAGGCGCTCGATGTCCTGGTCGCTCATCATCTTGCTGGTGCTACGAGGGCACGCGATTGGCCTCTCTCGCGGGCATGGGACGAGATGGTGTTGAGGAGGGCATAAAGAACTTAGAGACTCATCCGGCGCAAGTCTGAACTGCCGTGGTGGGGCGTGAGTGCACTGGCGTGGACTTGAGAATGTGGACAAGAAGGGCAGGCGGTGAGATTCAGGGACCACAAAGTGGGGTCGGTCGTGACGACTGGCGCACTGGAGCGTCACTCACTTTCCCCAACTGCGAGTCGCCACTGTAAGTGCAGCGCTCATCGTGCCAGCTAGCCGTACGTACTTTGTTCACGCTGGCGTTCGTGGTCACATTTCGACATCGAGAGTTGCAGAAAGCGTTCTCGTGCAAAGCCATGCTTTGGATCAATCCCATCTCCGCGGGCTGATTGAAGCTTTAAGTACTCAACAACCCAATCAACCGTGCGAAGCCGGTCACCCACTCAGGTCGTCACGCGCTCTGGACATCAACATGGCGCCGCCAGCCATCGGAACCGTGCGGCAAGGCACAGAGCGGAATTCTCGGCGCAATATTCCCTCTACAGGTATTGTGAAGGGAGCAAAGGGATCAGCCAGCAATCCAATTATCCTGGGTGATGACCTGCCGCCATCCACACCACGCAAGCCCTCCGCAAAGATTCAGAATACGAGAACGGCACCATTCACTTCATCGAAGGAGTCATCTACAAAGCCATTACAGCAGGCGACCAAATCACCCAGCCGGAAGCGAAAGGCGGAGACGGAATCGTCACCCACAGCGGAGAAGCGGGCTCGGAAGTTTCGCCCAAAGGCACCACAGGCCTTCTACCCCGTCTATGAGAGAGCTCTCGGTCAGCGCTTCTATGTGTTGAAGCGGACGCCTACCGGAACAGTCGAATGCCCGGAGGAGACATTTGAGATGACTGGGTCGACTGGCAATGTCTACACCGTCCATATCGGCCGGCAGCCACAGTGCAACTGCCCTCACGCCCGCAAGGGCAACCAGTGCAAGCACGTCTTATATGTACGCCTTTACTCTCCATTGTCACTACCACCGTCGCCAGTATCAGCGTGGTCTAACATGTGTCCATATAGATCCTGGCCCGTGTTCTGCACGCCCCCTTTGATCTCGTCTACCAGACCGCGTTGCTCAGCACCGAGCTCTGCACCATCTTCGCATCCGAACCTGACAGGGATGCTTCCGGAAGCACTACTGCTGGCAAGCGCAAGCCAGTTGAAGGGGACTGCCCCATCTGCTATTGCGACCTCGACGCCGACAGCTCCGAATCTGTCGTCTGGTGCCGTGCTGCGTGCGGGCAGAACATCCACCAAAAGTGTTTCCAGATGTGGGCCGCGACCAAGGCGCATGGCACCGTCACTTGTCCGATGTGCCGTAGTACGTGGGAGGGCGACCCGGACGTCGCGTCTCGCGTACGGATGGACATGGCAGTCCAGAGCGAGGGGTACGCCAACGTCGGTCGCCAGCTCGGCATCAGCGGCGCTCGAGGTACGTAACTGAGTTGTCTTTTTGATGCATCTCGCTAACCTCTATCGAACTTAGATGAGAGCACGTACTCTACTTGGGGTCTCGCGCGGCGGTACGGTCGCTTCTGATGTTCTAATGCCCGGACAGCGAGACGGTACTCGACGAGAAGAAGTCCTTATCAAAACTTCACCAACCAGTCCCCCAATTAGACCCGTCAATTCGACACATCCGACTCGTCTCAATGTCAGCAAACCTGCCAGACGCTGGCCCAGACAGAACCACGACGGTACGGGGGCTCAGCTCGACAGTGTGTTGCTGCAGCGTCGTTAGCCCTGAGCGGTCTACGGTACCCGGATTGGCTATGTGTAAGTTGGGCTTGAACGAAAGACCGCGACAGCGACCGCGGCACGAGTTAGGAGCTAAAGTTAGCCACAGCGCCTAGCAATTATTGGCTGGTGATCGGGCTGCAAGATCACAAGATGCGTGAGAGCGACTGTTGTGGCCAAGCCTCTTCCGGATGGCCACCTCATTTTGGCAGGGAGTTTCATCGCGCCGGATCATGCCACGGCATGGCACAACATGGCGTGGCATGGCATTTCCCCCATTGGATCCGCCCTGTCGGTGTGCGCGCGCGTGCGGATAGAAGGGATTACAGCCCCCTCTGGCTTCGTACAGTGGGAGGGTCTGCTTTCTTCATCTTCTATAGTAAGTCTGCCCGACGTTTATGAAGTCGGGCACTGTCTGAGTCACCACTTGTCGGCAAGGAAAAGGAACGTGCCCGACTCGTCCAAATAAGACTTGCTAGGCCCCAACCCCGGCCTCGTCCCCGAACTGACAGGACTCATCAAACGTGGCTGTGGTTCTTCGCGATGGCACCAGTCACAAACCAAATGCTCAACGCCAAACGTGAAGCAGACTGCGTCGGACTAACTACTGAGCGCAAATACTTCAAGGTCGGCCACACCTGGATCAAGCGCAGCCTCCGCCCGGCAGAATGGCAGATCAACCCTTTCACTGGTACACTCGTGGTACCCCGCTTCGGAGCGGAGCGAATCTTGAATGAAGCTGCCGCAATGCAGTTCATCGCCGAAAAGACAAGCATCCCAGTCCCCAAGCTTCATGCTTGTTTTCAGGACGATGAAGCCGCATACCTCGTTCTGGAATACGTCGATGGGGTGACTATGAACGAGCTCAATGCCAATGAGAGGCAAATAGTCGAGAGAGAGCTAGAGGGATACTTGCAGACGTTGAGGACCTTGAAATCCGACTCGTGGGGCGGCCCTTCGGGCATCGTAAGTCTAGATATTCCTGACGCGGGTGCTCCTCGGCGATCTAACCTCAGATGCAGGTTATTCCACCGTATCGTGTCATGGTCAAACTACCGCGCCCGAACTGGAAGATGAGGCCGAAATCGTCAGAGGATCTTGTGTTTTGCCCTAATGACTTTTCTACCCATAATGTCATCGTCGATCCGAGCACGTTGAAGGTCAACGCCATCATCGACTGGGAATATGCAGGATTCTATCCCGTTGAGTTCGAAGGCCTTTCCTTTCGACGGCCTGGGCCGTCGGTGGCGCTAGAAGGGGAGGCGGATGACACGGACGAGTTAGTAGACATAATGCTGAAGAACGTAGCGCAATAGGTTTCAAGAACTCTACGTGGACAGTCGGAAAGACACGATGGTGTCCTGGTCCACATGGCCATCAACGATGTCTACGCAGACCGCGCCCATGACTCAAGCCGAGGACACTGCGTTTGCTCCAGGACCCAGCGTCGCCGACCTCAGTCCATATTGACGACGGATCATGCAGCCCTGACAGGGCCGAAGGACAGACGCTGGACAAGACATGGGCCAGCAGCCATTGGGCGAGTCAGCTATGCTCGGGCCCTGCTCTTGTAGTCAGCCGATTATGATCTGTGCAAGTCATCCCTAGTTCTAAGTCACTGTATGCCTCCGACTTGGGTGCCCAGGCAGTTCAACCCCGCCTGGCAGCTGTGGTAACACGTGGACGGCGTATCGGCGCGCCTCTCCGTGGACTTTACACTAGCCAGCGCTCTGCAAACGCGCAAGAGTTCGCCCATAAACTCAACTCGCTAACTCCATGGCCCCTGGCCATGAACCGGAAGAGTGGCGCGCATGGTGTGAAGTATAGACGCGACATACGTTTCTGACAGTCGAACTCTAAGAAAACCGTCCCCGGCCATGGTAGGTAAGCCCTGAACACACTGGCGGACCAGGCCACCGGGCCGCGAGCCGAAAAGGCAGAAAACAAACCTGTATAAAGGGACGGTCTTTTCTCCGAATCAATGGCACCCCCCAGTCTCCGAACTTGCAGTCCAGCTTTCACCATGCCTTTCTGGTCCCAGCTCCCACGGGAGCTCCAGCTTCAGATATTCGAAGAGCTCATCTACGACCGCGAACGACGCCCGGAACACCACGTACTTGCCAAGTGTGCGAGCGTGTGTCGGTCATGGCAAGACGAGTTTGAACCTGAGGTGTTTAAGAAGCTTTGCCTGTCGCAGTCGTGTCTTCCTAAGTTCCGCAGCATTGTTGGAGGGACGAAGAAGTACAGGCTCGAGTACATCAGGCACCTCTGGCTTCGGGTCCGACTCAACAAGTACAATTGCAAGGTCTGCCAGAAAGCCGAGGACGCAAAGACCATTCGGAAGTGAGTTTCCTCTCGCGCCGGATCCCTTAAACATTCCTTTCACTGACCTTGAATAAGGAACTGCATTACTTTCACAAACGCGGTTTGGAATCTGCTGAAGATCCTCTCGACTTGGGATAGCGAACAGGAGCCGCAAACGAGTCGGGGCATACCGTATGGCCTGGAGCTGGAAATGAGCGTCCACTCGCCGAGCGACAACGAGCATGTCTTCCGACCCCTCTGTCTGGCAGACCACTGTCCCTATACAAACTGGCACAACCTGATCCGGGATGACGCCGAGATAGTGCGTCTCCACGACGAATTGTCAACTCTCCACGACCCGCCGCACGGATGGACAAACGGGTCCCATGCGATTCCAAACCCTTCCGGGAGTACTTCCGGCAATCCAAGCGGCAGAGACAGGCTCTTGGGGACGACGCCTCTAGACTTCAACTTTTCCAACGTTCCACATCAGTGCGGACCAGGCTCGTCTAGGAAAAGGACATTGCCTGTGGTGCCTCTTGTAAGGCGCTTTACCGTACGGCGGTCGACGTTCAGGGGGTTCTCGCCCAGGGTCTTGTTCAGGCTTCTCCACGAGAGCTTTGCAGAAATTACCGAACTCCGTCTCGAGAAGTGGATGGAACTTTACGCAGACCAGCAGACGGAGTACAGACAAGGTATGCATGCTACCATGACACGATCATGCTGGATGTCAAGGTCACGACAGCCAGCCGAAAAGACTGCCCCTACTATGCCAAGTCGCAGCATCACTTTTTGATATCAAGGCCATGTATTTGTTGCTAACGTCGACTTTATAGAGTTTCAACGGCTGCTCCATGTACACGGGCTGCCCAAATCACTCAAGGAACTCTACCTGGTCGAAGAGTCCAGCACAGCTCTGCATCCGTCTGATACCTCGTCGGGAAGGTCTGCCCTGGGTTTCCAACTGGCGCGACACTCGCGCGGTCTTGAAAAATTGTCCATCAGCTGGAACACAGACGCCGCGGGTTTCTTCCAAGAATACTTCCGGGACAGATGGGACGCGGCGTCGCCCATTTCCCGGGCCCGGGCACCATGGGCCGATCTCACTGCGTTGACGCTGACGTGCTCCAAGCTCCAGCCGGGCGACTCTTCGGTGCGTAAGCCTCAGCGCGAACTCCTGCGCGCCGCGTGTGTCGCCGCTAGGCTGATGCCCCGGCTCGAACTCCTGGAGATATGGAACTGCGGCGATGACTCGGCCGCACTCTTCGAGTTCGACATGAGAGAGGACAAGTCGAAGCCGCCGTTGATAACGTGGATGACCACGTGGCAGTCGCGGTTCACGGCAAAAGACAAGGTCTTTGAGTGCTGGCGCAAGCTGGCGCGTGAACGAGACCCCGAGGGACGGGAGCCGGACGTCAATGTTTTCACCATTGCCCTACCGTCGGAGGAACGGCAATCTAAATGGGGGCTCCGGCTTTTTCTCAGTGAACAAATCCTTCACCTCAAGTCCTCGGAGCAAATCACATGGGAGAAGGAGTCTACGGAGGCATAAGCCCGCCGACGGCGGAGATGGATAGGGGTTCTGAGGATCTTGGCAGGGCTTGAGAAGTGGTCCAGCTGCGAGAGACGGGCAGCACATCTGCTCCTGGTTCGAGTACATTACTACATACCTACCTAGTAAATACTTTTGTTGTACCTGATGCCCCAACCTCGATACCAGCAGAGATCACAGTAAGAGCTGTTGGCCTCTCCTCACATCCGTTGTTGCAGCCACCAGGCGGTAGAATGCTAGAGTCGCCTGGTTCCCTGCAGTCTTCCTGACCCTTCTTTGTCATAACAGGCCGGGCACATCCTTTCCTCAAAAAGCTACGGTATCGAGCAGACGACCCATTTGTGTAGGAGTGTGTCCAATCGCACACCTACGTTCGAGTATGTTTGTCCCACACGCCTGCCATGTTCATGGAGGACTCAAGCTAACAGGGGGACACCTACTTGCTTTGAAGTCGTCTGGTAGCAAGACGGACGAAGGCATGATGCTGTATGTTTATGAGCAGCACTAGTCGCACAGATGTAGCACGGCCCACGACACACGGAGACGGTGCGCAGGCCTGGGCCAGAGCGGGAGCACCGTAAGTACATCAGACAGCAGCAACGAGAGCAACGAGAGCAACGAGACCACCAACATCACCAACATCACCAACATCACCAACATCACCAACATCACCATCGCCGCCGCCACTCCACATCCGACTGGACAGTCTGGCCGTTCGAGTTGCGCCTCCCAGTAGGGTAGTATCTCGTCGACTCGGGCAGCTCTTCGCCTCAAGGTACCGACGTGATGCGACCGTATGCTGAGAATAGCAGCGGCACCCCGAGAGTAATCACCACCACCTCCTCCACGACGACATGCCGCTCCGGCCGCCGTCGCCGCGATGCCGCGCCGCCGGAGCCCTCGCCAGCCCGGCCCTCCCTGGCTGATGGAGAGTAGCGTGCTCTCCGCGCCCTCGTCGGCCGGTCCCCCGGACTCCCCTCTAACCCACACTCGCCGACGGGCTGTCTTCTCCGCTACTGCATCACCCCCGCCCGTCGACGAGGCCGGTGCAGACATCAATGACCAGATCAGGTACGGGTCGCTCATCTTCCTACTACTGTACCGTGACGCCAAACGAAAGGCCCCGGCCCCCATCTGCAAGGCCATAAGGGGAATCGAACGGTCCCCGAAGCACCGGTACCGGCTATGTGCCTGGCCTACCGTGGCCCTGGCATCCTGGGTCGTGCGTGAAGCGAGCTGCTCGAACCTGAATGGGATGCGGGCCGATCCAATGGACGCAGGCAGGCAGGCGGTGTCAAAGGTGTCACGGCAGGGTCAGCTGCATTTTTGCTTCTGCACGGCACCCTCGGGGCGGTTCCGGAACGCGTGCGCGCCGCCCAGTGCCTGACGCCGGCAGCCGAGTCGGGTGCATCCATGAATCGATCCATGGGATGGGATGCGGTGGAGGTGCCTCTTTCCACTGTGCCTGGCTGGGGGCGGTCGCCCAAAGAGACAGTCCACCCTCAGCCAGCCAGCATGGCCCCTGGCAAACATTCGTTCCAGGGTGCCTACTGGCCATCCACCCCTCCCCAAGCACTCACTGGCGCCGTCCCCCCGGTCACCGCTGGATTGCCCACTCCGGCCGCCCATTGGACGCCGCTGACAGGGCACCTGGGCGCCCCCAAGGTCCCATCCATTCGGCCTGCAGCGGCGCTGCTTCCCCGCCCCAGGGGCGACCACCTCAGTGGGTGGTTCACGGCACGCTGCAGCTGCGGCTCTCGTCGAGCTGCCTGAGCTCTGGCGCTGCTTCTACACCGACTTCACCGAAGCCAGCCAACCACAGCAGACGAAAAATATTCGTCCTTGCAAAAGCCGGCCGGCCTTGGTCAGTCGGTTCTGATTCATGACACCGACTTCGCGGCCACCACCATCGCACTGCACTGCACCGCACCGCACCGCACCTCTTGCTTTGCTTTTTGGCCGCCTTCTTCCCCTCCTCCTCCATCCATCTCTCCTCTGCCCCTCCGCGTGCTTCTCTCCGGCCTGGTCTTCCTCCGGCCCTTCTTTTTATTTCTTTCTCGAATCCCTCATCCATCAGTCCGTTGTGTCGTCTCTGTCGCTTGCGGCCTGCTGCTCGCTCGTCCTCTGCCCCCAGCTCTTGACCGCCGCCGCCGCCGCCGCCGCCAGCCGCCCGGACCAACGACACGTGTGAGCCAGCAAAGCGTGAGTGAGTGAGAGTGAGGGAGTGAGAGAGACAGCCAGCCGACCGACCACCCTCCATGTTCCGCCGCTACGCCCTCGGCTTCTCGAGCGTGGGACGCCAGCTCTCGACCATGAGCTCCAGCACGCCCATGGAGGATGCCATTCGCGCCAAGGTGAGCTGAGCCCGCGCGTCGAGGTGGTGCGAGTGGGAACCGGGACCCCTTCGTCCGCTAATACACCAATGTGAGCAGATCATGGCGGCGCTCAACCCGCAGACGCTCGAGATTTACAATGACTCGCACCTGCACTCACACCACAAGGCCATGCAGGGCGTCACCTCCAAGGAGACTCACTTTAGGTAACTCAACCACTGCCTCACCTTCCCTACGTACATGAAGCACCGGAATTGGCTTTTTGGTCCCGTGTCGCTGACGCACACGCGCCCATAGACTAGTCATCACGTCCACCGCCTTCCAGTCCAAGATGCAGCCCGCCCGCCACCGCATGGTCTACGCCCTGCTGCGCGACGAGATGGCCCAGGAGAACGGCATCCACGCCCTCCAGCTGCGCACCCTGACGCCCGACGAGGAGGCCCGCCAGAAGAAGAAGGAGGCTGACGCCGCCGCCGCCAAGGCAGCCAAGGATGGAGAAACTGCCCCGGCCGCCGGCGAGCCGTGAAGCGCCCTTCGGTACCAAAATGCTCAATGAACGAATGATGGAATGGATGGCTCAACGTTTTCTCTTTCGATTACGCACGCACCGCGCGTTATGCTTAAAGGGTCAGGACAACACAAAAAGGACTTCAAGGAACGCAAAACAAAAAGGCAGCGCCGCCCGATAAAAGGAAGAACGGGCAGGCGGCCGCACGCAGAACACGCAACGGAGCTGGCTTAGATGGTTATTACTCCTCAAGGAGGTTCAGGTACTTGTATTGGATATGGTACATCCCGGGGTATGCTAGCCCGAGTATAACTAGAATGAGGCCCAGGCACGGCAATGCACCACCAGTCTTTCGCTCCAGCAACGACTCTCCACCCCCGGGCTTGCGCTCCAACATTAGGGGATACGGTATTAGAAAGATCTCCAACACTCAATGACGACTGATTCCCCTCATGACCAATCAGCTCTTGCTTTTGTCCAGTGATTTGGTCCGACCGCTGCTGCTGATGGAGCTGCGGCGGCTCGACCCCTCCTTGCGTAGATGCTTTTGAACACGCGCCTTGCGTTCCTCGGACGCTCGCTGTCGACTCTTTGATACTTTGGCATTGAGCCTCGCAAAGTAGCCAGATGACCGCGGGGCCCGTTCCCGGCTCGACGGTGCTGTGCCCGGCGTTGCCGGCTCCGCGGCTGGTTCGGACCCCGCTGCTTGTGACCGGCTAGCAACCCGGAGTGGCGGCTCAGATGAGTCGGGAGCCGGCGGTTCCTCAAGTTGTCGGGGTCGCCGGCCAAGAACAGGATCCGGCAAATCCACGTCCATGGCCTCGCTGCTGGGTATCAGACTTGGTTCTGGGCGTGGCTCTGATGCCTTAGAACTTAACGTTCGAGGCTCTCTAGTATTCTTCAAGTTCCGTGCCGGAGGAGCCTCCTCCGAAGCTCCTCGAATGATTCTTCGTGCCCGCGACACCTCGTGCGGAAACGACTTGATGATGGCATCCAGGTTGCCGGCGTTGACGACCATGGCGCTGTAAAGCTGCCTCCCAGGCAGCATGTTGAACCATTCGATCGCGGGCAGAGGCTCCTGGCCGGGACCTGCTCGTGCCACATACTCCAAGTAGCCGTGTGAGAACGCTCGAATAAACTCGTCGTACCCGCTTTCCTTGATTAGCCTCTCACTCTTGAGGTACTCGAGACATATGAGAGCCCTGATGAAGCTCCACAGGCTACCTCGGTATTGTGTTACATAGTCTGGATATGTCGATGAAAATTTGCCGAACGGGTTGATATTCTGGAGTGCCGGTGGTGACACCTCTGGCTGGGACGATGCGGCGGCACCAGGCAGTTCTGGTGCGTGTTCAGGCAGAGCCGCGTCCGAGTCCGAGTCGTCCGCCTCCTCTAGTTCATTCGTCCCCATGATGGCATCGCCCGACTCGACTGATGCTAGTACCGAATTCAGGGTTGAGCTAGCGAGCGTGGCCGGAACCACGGATCCGGAAGACGTGGAGTACGAGCTGCTGACGTCGACTGTTCCCAAAAAGGCCTTGGTGGTGGCCATCCGCCTCGATGTCGCCGCTGTAGCCAGAGGTTTGATCGGGCTCGAGTTGAGTGTGTACATCTTGTGCCGATGTTGTCGGTCTTCATGGCGCACAGTCTCAGGCTGAGGCCCGGGCTCTTTCAGAAGCGTTTCTGGGACGATTGAGTGGCTGGGCTGTGCGCACGGCGGCGTATCAATCACGTCTGCTGTGGCATCTTGGTATGGCGTGGCTTGCAGGAGGCGATGAGTTGCGGCCATGTTGACTCGGGCGTCTTGCTGCTCCCCAGCTTGCGGTACGTTGACATCGAGATCATCCTCGTTATCGCTGGAATCTGGAGGAATGTCATAGATGTCTGGTCGCGGTACCGGGACCGCAGGAGGAGGCATCCGTGGTGCCTGCCTGGGGCTCTCACGACGAGTTGGAGGTTGGGCGCCGGCCGGGCTGTGTCTCGCGCTATCACGACAGGGCGACGGGCTCTTGTCGCATATTTGGCTCTTGGGAGACGCGACGGGTGATGAACCCTGGTCCCCGTTTGTCGGCGCTGGAGGTTCTGGAGTAGGGTTCCGCTTGGGAGGCGGAAGATCCGCACTTGATGGGCGTTTGTTTCCATTGGAGTTAGGCTCATCATGGCGGCCCATCTGCCTGGCCCGGATGTAGGCCTGCTCAACGGTCTTGATGACATGGTCAGGGACGTTGATGAGGTCATCAGGAGCGTTCCTCAGCTTCGGCGTCCATGACCCTTCTGTCTCGAGCAGTCGCTGCTGATCTTTGGGTATGACGAGGGCATTGCTGCGCCGCAGAAGCCTGTCGATACGCTCAACGGAGGACATGACGAGTGCTGGCCAGCCGACGGGCGCGGCCAGGGCATCACCGAGAGACGATCGGCTCAGGCCGTCGCATCTGCATCGGCCGCTGGGGACTGCATGCGGTGCGGGGACCCGTGATGGCTCGTGGTCGCGGGTGTGTCGCTCGTGCAGGCAAGCGCTGCAGGTGCAAGCAGGACGGGCAGTGAGCGGCTTGAGCCTTTGGTCGCACGACGGGTTCCGTAACGCGTTCAGTGGGCGTGGGCGTGGAGTTGAGCCGCTGCGGGGGCACCTCATCAGGCAGGGCACTCCATTGCGGGCAGTCCATCACTCAGGTGCCGCCTGGCGCGCCCGCAGCGTGCCGTGCGTCCTGTGCCCGGCTGCCTGGGCAGAGGCACATCAACAAGAGGGAAAAAGTATCTGGACATGCGGGCCACCTGCAGCGCGCCCGCGTCTGCGCCACCCGAAGAGGCGGCGGGAGTACCGGGACATCCAACCATCCACTTCCAGTTCCAGGCAGCTCTGGAGCTACCCCCCCCCCTTCCAGTGGGCTGGCTGGACTCCACTGCCCGCCCGAGCTCCCGCTCGCTCCCAGACCCTTGACGACATGCCGTCGCGTCCTGTTCCAGGTGCCGTTTGACAGCGCATGCCTGACATCCATCCTGCTCGGCGTGATCCTCGACACGCTTCGTTGGCTGCATCGCCGACGCACAACACACCGCAGCGCTACCTGCTCGCGTGCGTCGCCGCCACGAAGTGCTCGTGTTCCCCGACCGACGTCGAGTCTCATCGTCATCGCTTGCCGCCATCCTGTGCGACCGTCACCGCTGCGACGCCCGGCCGCCTGTCTCTGGCCCTCGCTACCCCGAGCTTTCCTCGACCTTCCCGCCCGCCGCCCCCGCCGACCGACCGCGTTCCCCTCCCTCCCGCTCTGTCGCTACCCGGCGGTCCTTGCGCTCTTGCAGAAAGGTGCTTGGCGTGAGTCTCTGGTCCTGCAGCATGACCGCGTCGTGCCTGGTGTCCCGCTTTTGAGCTCCCGCTGTAGCAAACACACACGCCGTGCGCCGCCGCCGCCGCCGCATCCCATGGGCACTCTTCGCGACCGCCTCCCGCCGTCTCGACAAGACCGAGGGCATCCTTTGCCCCAGCACCGCCGCCCCAAAAATGGCGAGCAGTACGACCTCGAAGCCTCCGGATGACCCTCCCTCCCATCCGCTCGGCTCGCCCACCAGCTTTCGGAACCGACGCGGTTCCTTCGCCTCCATTTCTGGCAGCTCCACCATCGACAAGGAGCAGCTTGCCCAGGCTCTCGACCAGATACACACGTCGGCGAGCCGCTGCGACTCCCTCACGACCTTCAACGACTTTGCTCCTCCCCCGGAAGGCATCCCTACCTCGGAGAGTCGTGGCACGGCCGGTGAGCTTGTCCAACATGGCCTCAGCGGGTTGTATAGCCGCTTTCGGGAGGCCGTCGGAGGTGGTAGTCCGACCAAGGCGGCCCCGAAAGAGACCGCTGAATCGGCGGCCGAGTCCGCTCCAAAGCGCACATCGACTGTCGACGGTCATTCCTCGCGCCCGTCCATATCTTCGCTGCACCGCGGTGACACCGCCGCGACCATTACCTCCCTTTCATCGCAACCCAACCCGACGACGGATGTGTCATCGGCCGTCTTCACCTCGGCGCAGGCGCCACAGTCGTCCAAGGCGACGAGCATCAGTCTCATGTCAGGCCAGAAGTCATTCGGCTCCAGCCGCCAGAGCCTGCCGACAAAGGCCACCAGCGCCGTCACCGCCGACCCCATGATCACTGCTCCCGCCCCCTTGCACAGAGATGCCAGTCGCAGCACTATTCGAACCGAGGACAGCGGGCCGGGATCCAGCCGGAGGAGCCTTAGCAAGGTGGAAATGCAGGCGCGCATATCCCCGGCCGATTCCTCGTCCAGCATCTACGACCCAAAGGAGGGCAAGCTTCCACCGAGGGCCGGACGGGACGACACCTCTAGTATTGACGACAGTGTCGACTCGCCTTTGAGCCCTGTCAAATCAGCCGCCCCCGTCATGCCAACCATTCAAACGAGGCACATCCGCAGTCCATCCAACAGCTCCTCGCTGCTCTCGCCGGATGGCGTGCGGCGAAAGCCGGCCGTCATTGACAGAATCAGTCGATCCAGGTCGCCGAGGTATCCAGGATCTAGAGAGTCGTCTCTCGACCGCGGAACCGCGGAACCCAGCCCGATAATCACGTCCGCCCATAACGTTGTTTTTCACGACTCCTTCACCCAGGACTCGCATGCCTACAAGGGCCAGTCCGGAAACCTCCGCATTCCCGGAACCGTCGCGGGTGAGGAGAGAGCATCCGAGCAGATGAATGCCCAGCTCGACAAGATGCGGAGGCAGGTGCTGAGCAAAGAGTTTTGGATGAAGGACGACACGGTCAAAGAGTGTTTCCTCTGCCAGACGCCCTTCACAGCATTTCGGCGAAAGCACCACTGCCGCACATGTGGGTGCATTTTCGACTCCAAGTGCACGACAGTCGTGTCTGGTGAGAAGTTTGGCGTGCAGGGATCCCTGAGAGTGTGCAAGAACTGCCTCGAGGTTATCAGCCGGCGGTTCGACGGCAGCGGATCCGACGACTCGGCAGACGAGCGCTCCTTTATGCCTAAAATATTTGGCCCAAATCACTCGAAAGGCTCCAGTAGCACGAGTCAATTACGGCCCAAGAGTCAAGACCCGACACTGGGATCAGAGGGCTCCGAGGACTCGAGGCCGGTATCGACGCCCATGATGGCTATCCCGGCTACGCGTCGTGTCAAGGATGCAAACCGCTCCTCTGCCATCTTGGAAATCGATGCGCCCCAGCTGAGTCGACCGGGTTCGTCTCGCTCCCTCAAGTCATTAGCCGCAGGCCGGCCGCAATCCTCTGCGGGGCACAAGAGACACCACTCCAAGCATGGATTCCTTGGACGCTTCAAGGCCCCTGCCCTAGAGGAAGCTGCACCCTTTCGCAAGGGAATAGCTGATGACAACGCCAAAAGACCAAAATTTCCTGCATTTCACGACGACAACATTATTGACCCGGAGCTAGCCGACTACATGTCGGACGACTCAAGTGCGGATGAGCAAGTAAACAGCATTTTCCAGACCATGGGCGCGTCGGAAATGCACCCGTCAAGCTTCGAAAACGACAAGAGCGGTTTCGCGCCCTACGTAAATGCCAGAAAGCATCGCCATCGGCACGGAGAGAAGAGCATCAGCGGCATGAGCTACGTCAGCAGAGGTCCATACGATGACAACGGCCCCCTCAGTCTCATGAGCCACCGGAGGTCAGCAAGACGACGGAATCTAAGCAACGTAAGCGGGAGTGTCCATCACCTCGGCTCGCCTCGACCAAAATCCGCGGTGTATAAGGGGCCGTCGGCTTCCTCCGAGATGCTTTTCCCTCTCGACCAGAGCCAGTTGAAGTCGCAGGTAACCAGGAGCGACTCGCTGCGGAGGAGGCCAAAGGCACCGAGAGAAGAGCTCAATCAGTCCAGCCTGAAGCATGTGGACAAACTGCTTCATCAGCTGCTAACGGATGCGGAAATACCTAACCCTGCGGCGTGGAAGAAGGCGCTCGTCCCAATACTGTTGCAGCTGACGGACGAGGTGACACCTGATATCTCCAAAGGAGAGGACATGGACATCAGGCACTACGTCAAGCTAAAACGGATTCCCGGCGGCAAGCCAGGGGACACGGCCTACGTGTCGGGCGTCGTCTTCACCAAGAACCTTGCTCTCAAGAGCATGCCGCGCCGCATCATGAACCCGAGAATCGTGCTCGTCAGTTTTCCGATCGAATATCAGCGCCACCAACAGCAATTTATGAGCTTGCAGCCTGTAATCGAGCAGGAAAAGGAGTTTTTGCGTGTCGTGGTGCAGAGAATTACAAATCTCAGACCGCACGTGCTTCTGGCTCAAAAGGGTGTCTCCGGCATAGCCTTGCAGTATCTGTCAGAGGCCAACATCTCCGTGGCATACAACGTTAAGGACACTGTCATCGAGGCCGTTGCCCGATGTGCCGAGGCCGAGATCATTGAGTCTTTGGATATGCTGGCTTTGCCAGTGCGGGTCGGCAAGTGCTCAGCCTTTGAGGTCAGAACGTTCGTCAACAACGACTACCCTGGCCGGAAGAAGTCATACATCTTCCTGTCTGGGTGCCGGCCGGAGCTTGGTTGTACCATCGCCTTGCGAGGCGCAAGCAGCACCTTGCTGAGCAAGTTGAAGACTGTCATGGAGTTCATGGTCTATGTTGTCTACAACCTGAAGCTGGAGTCGAGTCTCTTGCGGGATGAATCCGTTGAAGCCCCCGACGCCGCTGATAGCTCCATGTCGAGCTCGGTACAAGCACTCAACGACAGTTTCAGATCCCTCAGCTCGGCCAGTGCCACGGATGGCAGCAAAGCCGGGCCGACGATGGTTATCAACCACCCGTCCAGCGAGAGCGAGCCTCCGTCGCAAGTGACAATTGAGAGCTCTAGTCTGGGTGGTGTCGAGGATGGCGAATCAAGTCAACCAGGCCACACTGCCCCTGAGAGGCCAACGCTCATTCCCATGCACGAGCAACACAGCCACGCCTCGCAGGACAGCCAAGTACCCGACGACGTACCCATGCCGACCTTTTACAGCGACATGGTCGCCAAGTACGAGACGAAGATCCTCTCAGCATCGCCTTATACCAAGTTCAAGCAGCCATACCTTTTGATGAGAGCACGTGAACAGGAAAGACGCCTTCTGTATCTCAAACGCCTGCGCGATCAAGATGCCGTCGAAGAGGATTCGGAAAAATCTGGACCGCAGAAGTTTCAACTCATCAAACCCGAGATGGTTGAGAAAATTGGTCAACAGGCACCTCGACAGATCATGGAAGTCTTGCATGCAGTGCACGATGCCGAGTACGACAAGGCCCTGTTCAACTACCAGACCCAGACCCGTCAATGGGAGACGTACATCCAGGGCAATCTAGACCTGTTTGATCCTTACTCACACCAGAACATCGTCGTCCTGTACTCAGTCATTTGCACTGAAACCAAAATACCTTGCATCGAGCCCAACTTGCTGGCCATCAACTTCTATGACGAGCAGCACGTGTACACGGGGATGGATCCGGACTGCACCCTCGGCCAGTACATTGAAGATTTGGCCTACGGCAAGACGGACGTTTGCGAGTCCAACGGCTGCGATAAGAAAATGGGAGAGCACCATCGGACATATGTGCACGACCAGTATCGCATCACCGTATTCGTCGAAACCGTGGCAAACGGAAGCCCAAAGCGCAAGGATCTCGGCGATGGCATCACGATGTGGACGTATTGCAAGCTCTGCAAGAAGGACTCTGACGAGACGGCCATGTCGGAGACAACGTTCAAGTACTCGTTTGGCAAATATCTCGAGCTGCTTTACTGGGGCCGCGGTCTCAAGATGAAGGACGTGGTTGACTGCACACACGACCACCACCAAGAACACGTCCGGTACTTTGGGCTGGGCGACTCCCGCATCCGCATCCATTTGGACCCGATCGATCTGCTTGAGATTGTTGTACCTCGAGCCAGGATTACGTGGAAGGTGGTCAATGACCTTAAGCTCAAGAATGAGATCTTCACCAAGATGGAAGAGCGCTGGAACAAATTCATGGGATCCGTCAAGGCCAGGCTCAAGAGCATCCGGATCGACAGCGTCTTGCCTGAAAAGGCGGAATCATGCAAGGCCGAGCTCGATCAACTGATGAAAAAGGCCTTGGAAGAACAGTCAGCCATGGTCCGTCAACTGCAGCAGGTATACGTCGACTCAAAGTACTACGAGGTCGTGCCGTTCAACAGCCTTATTCGCGAGATGCTGGAGAAGGCTGGCGAGTGGGACCAAGCCTTTGCAAAGTTCGAGGCCGACTTCCTTGGCGACAAAGACATGCGCCAGTTGACGATGATGCAACTGAAGAAGATGTTTACAGACAACGAATCGAAAGAGTCACTGACGTCGACGGAAGGGCCTGGGTCGACTACGGACAGCGACGAGCGACCATCCCAGACGTTCACTGATCCGGAGGACAAGAGCACGCAGCCCACCGAGTACACCGAGACCAACATGGAGGCAAGTGCCGAGTCTGCCAAACCGGCTGAGACGATAGGAGAGGGCAAAGCCACCATTGACGACGATGGGAAGGTTCACATCCCTGCCGAGGGTGTCATTGAGCGAGTCGAGCCCCTCGATCTTGCCGGCTCCCCAACGGCCATCAGGGCGCCACCTCCGACACCTCTGTCCCCTCTTCCCTCTGGCAGCGAGGCCTTTTCCAAATCGCCGAGTCCTCCTCAACTCGCTGAAGGCGATTCTCAGTCGTCTGCATCCTCAGCCGGCACGGCTCGCACCCCAACGGACTCTTCAGTGTCAGGCCAGTCCTTGTCAGAGAGGGTTGACCAGATGCGCCGCGAACAGGCCCTCCAGGCGGCAGGGAGCCTAGAAGGAGGCGTGGGGACCAGTGAGCTTCCGAGGCCGGTGCCTGACCGCGGGCCGCCTCGAAAGTCTGGGTCGAACATATCACCGCCCTTGGTTCGAGCCATATCGCATCCGGCGCGGCCACTTCCCCGGGGGACATCTGCAATCGCAAAGCCCCTGAGTGGCAAGGACATCAAGCCCGTTGTCGCAGAGTCTCATACTGAGCAGCATCCGGAAGGGTCTATCAAGGTGGATAAGAAGCTCTCTGATCGACTCGGCCTGACTGCCCTGAAGAACCGCTCTAAGGGGACGACGTCTGGAATCCCGAGACTTGTGCACAAGAAGAGAGAGTCCAAGGTTTCGACGTTGGCGAGGCACTTTGAGCAGCTCAGCCGCGAGTTTGAAAAGGAGCGCATTCGTGATCGCAAGGAACGCGCGGCCAGCCTCCGACAGCCTCGAGCGAGACTCCCAAGGACGTCGACCAAGGCCATTGTGCAAGTCTACGACGATGTGAATGAGGCCTTTGAAGAACCTTCTGCGTCAACTGAAACTATTCCAGAAGCGCAGCCGGAGCCGAAACAGACGGGCAACGCGCCTATAGTTGCTCCTAACGTCCCTAGATCGGAAGCACAGACCGAGCCACCGCCGTCGGTGGAGAATGACTCGAAACCAGGGAGTCAGCAGGCGACCGAAGAGCCCGACGAGGCCAGCAATGTGAACACGAGCCAGGCTGTATCGGATGACGAGGGCGCGACAAGCGATGCCGAAGCTTCTGTGCCGGAAGAGTTTCTTCCTGATATCAAGGAGATTGCCGATGCGCTTGAGCCTAGCACCGAGATACCCTTGGAACTGCCCAAGCATCAGAAGACTAGCTTGATGAAGTACCTTACCAACTTCTGGGCAGAGAGATCCGCCAGTGGCTGGCCACCCCTCGAATACCCCGTCAACCCGACTGATCACATCTTTGTCGACTCGGATATCATTGTGCGAGAAGATGAGCCGAGCTCTGTCATTGCACTGGCCCTCAACAGCGACGACTACCAAGACAAGCTCGGCACAATCAGGCTCGAGGCTCAGCAGACGATGCAGAGGGAGAGCGAACCGCCAGGCGATGTCGAGCCGAAGTCGTTGCCAGTGTCGGACAGCGCCGACATGGCCGTGGATGAGACGGAGCTGGAGATGAGTCTGCTGCGTGTCACCGGAACGCACCTGAAGTATCAGTTCAAGGAGGGACCAGCCGTCATGACATGCAAGATCTTCTACGCCGAGCAGTTCGACGCTTTGCGGCGCAAGTGTGGTGTGGCGGAGCGAATCATCGAGTCTCTGTCCCGTTGCTTGAAGTGGGATTCTAGGGGTGGCAAGACTAAGTCAGTCTTTTTAAAGACTCTCGACGACCGGCTGGTGCTCAAGGTGAGTTACGTCGCGTAAACAGCAATTTCTTTCTCGGCAGCTAATGGTTGCAGTCTCTTTCGCCGGTTGAAACGTCGGCGTTCCTGCGGTTTGCCCCGGGATACTTTAGCATAATGGCCGAGGCACTGTTCCACGATCTGCCTTCGGTCATTGCAAAAATGCTGGGCTTCTTCCAGGTCATCATCAAGAACCCCGTGACCGGAACTGACACAAAGCTCGACCTTCTCATCACGGAAAACCTGTTCTACGATCGATCGCCAACTCGAATCTTCGATCTCAAGGGGTCTATGCGCAACCGCAAGATCCAGTCCACAGGAGAGCAGAATGAGGTGCTACTGGACGAGAATATGGTCGAGTACATTTACGAGTCTCCGCTGTTCGCGAGAGAGCATTCCAAGAAACTTCTTAGAGCGTCGGTGTGGAATGACACGCTCTTCCTCGCGCGGCAGAACGTGATGGACTACTCTCTCATGATTGCCGTGGACGAGGAGAGAAAGGAGTTGGTGGTTGGCATCATTGACTGCATTAGAACATACACTTGGGACAAGAAGCTGGAGAGCTGGATCAAGGACCGCGGCTTCGCAGGAGGCGGCCGCAACAGGCCGACGGTGACGAGTCCCAAGGAGTATAAGTCGCGATTCCGCGAGGCAATGGCGCGGTATGTTGCCCTCAAACGACGAGTAAAATGGATTTGGTTACTGACTTGACTTGCAGATACATCCTGCAGTCGCCCAACTGTTGGCATCTTTTCAACAACCCGCAGTACCCCGTCTACTACGGGCGAGCACGATTTGAAGAGCCTGAGGCTCAGGCACAGTAACCTGGAGGTATAAATGGGTAAAGGGGGAGGTGGACGAATGCATGCACATGGCGCAGCGTTCGGAAGGCTTATGCGTTTTATGACGGCTGGATTTGACATTGGTAGGCACAATAGCGACGGCGCAAACGATAGGGAGAAATGGAAAAGACACGGCCTTGACGAGAACCCACGTAGCTTTGCCGCACCACTAGGTAGCTTTGGTGACTTCGTGTGATCAATCATTCACGTGCTGTCCCGTTGTACGGTACACCTCATGATGGCTGGTGAGGCGGCGCGGAGCAGGACCTCGGGGAGGCGCTACCCCACTAAAAGCGAGGCCGCACGTCGCAGAAGCGCGCAGACAACCCAACCTCACAATCCACCACCTGAACTTCATGACACCTCTCACCACAGCCTCACAAATGCCATGTCCGTCGACCTCAACTGGGAGACGCTGACGAGCGGACCCGACGGCGACGCCCTCGCGGAGCGCATCCGCACCTTCATCCACGACAAGTTCCAGACGGTGCCGCTGCCGCGCTTCATCCGCAGCGTCAACGTCCATGGCTTCGACTTTGGCAAGATCCCGCCCGAGCTGGAGCTCAAGGACATGACGGACCCGCTGCCGGACTTTTACGAGCACGAGCTGGATGACGACGAGAGCGAAGACGATGAGGACCATGACGATGAAGGGGACGAGCAGCAGCAGGATGCGCTGTCGGCGGCGGCGGCCGTTGCTGCGGCTGCGGCGGCCGCTTCGACGCAGGGAGGCGGCAGGAAGAGTAGACCGCCGGGCGGGCTGCGCACTACTGGGCTGAGGGGCGAGTTCGACATGGGGAGTCCGTTCCTGGGCACGTCGACGCCGGGGATCCTCGGCGGGCCGGGTAGGAATTACTTCCAGGGCCACCTCGGGACGGGGACACACACGCCGCTCGCTGCGGTGGCGGGCGCGCAGCCGCGCGGCAACGGGGGCTGGATGGGCGGCGGCAGCGGCACTCTCTCGCCGGCGCTCGCGTACTACGACGATGACTACGACGGCAATGATGCGGCGGCTCATGGGTTCGGCGCGGGCGGGTACCATCAGCACCACGGGCGGCACCCGTCGCAGAGCAGCGTGCTCTCCTCGGTGGACAACTTCCTCGAGCACCCGGACCACCCTGCCGCGCAGGCCCTGCGCGAAAAGTCAAGCGTGTCGACCCTGGCGCCCACATCGGTGAGCACGTCTCGCCCGCCGACGCGCGACGCGGCGCACTTTAGCGAGTCGGCCATCATCGACGACGATGACGGTGATGGCACTCGCAACGGCAATGGACAGCGTGGCAACGCTGCTTCTGCTACGGCGGAGGCGCAGGCGCAAGGCGAAGAACCGCAGCGGGCGCGGCCGAGGAGGGAGCCGCGCGTCGAGGACGTGCAGGCCGTGTTCCGGATCCGCTACGCGGGCGACGTGCGGCTCAACCTGACGGCCGAGATCCTGCTCGACTACCCGATGCCGAGCTTCGTGGGGATCCCGCTCAAGCTCAACATTACGGGCCTGTCGTTTGACGGCGTGGGCGTGCTGGCCAAGATTCGCAAGCGCGTGCACTTTTGCTTCCTGAGCCCCGAGGACGCCATCGCCGCCATCGGGCCGGACACTGACGAGGACGAGGGCGACAACGGCAACGCGAACGGCAGTGCTTCTGCCGCTGCTGCCGCTGTTCCGCGAGGGCCAGGCGGCAGTGCGGAAGGGAAGCAGCAACAGCAAGGACCGCAGCAGCACAAGGGCCGGGTCGGCGGTCTGCTGCAGGAGATTAGGGTGGAGAGCGAGATTGGCGAGCGCGACGGCGGGAAGCAGAGCCTTAAGAACGTGGGCAAGGTGGAGAGGTTCGTGCTGGAGCAGGTGAGGAGGATATTCGAGGAGGAGTTTGTGTATCCCAGCTTCTGGACGTTTTTGGTATGACGGCGGCTTGGGGACAGCGGCGTCACAGGTTTGATGATGTCAATGAGGCGCATTGGGTTGTTCATGGCAGTGTATAGAAAGCTATTTCATCATGAGGCTACAAGGTGGATCATCGCATGTGGTGACGTGTAAGGCCAAGTCCACCATACCATTCATCACTCATCGCTGATTACATGCTTGTCGGATAGAGTGTTCGTTATCCATAATATGACATGCAGAATCTCAAACCAAACACAATTCGCTTCACGCATGCATACGTATGCCCATACCACGAAAAGAAACATGACAATTCACGTCAAGGTCCGCCTGAACCCCTGGTACGCCTGCTGAATGTCCATCTCGAGCTCGCGCGCCTGCTGCTCGCTCAGCTCCTCGGTGGCGCGCATCTGGTTGAGGGTGATGAGCCACTGGACAATCTTGCCGCGGCTGTCAAAGTCCTGGTCGGTGACGCGGTTGACCGACTGGATCACGTCGGAGAGGAGCGGGTGGAGCTGGTCCTTGGACAGCATGCCGAGCTTGACGGCGTCGAGGAAGGTGATGAACTCTTGCGTCGCCTCGAGGATCAGCACGCCGCTCGTGTTGTTGGCGGCGGCGGCGGCGGCGGACGGCGCCGCGGAGAAGGACGAGGCCGTGACGGTGGTGGAGGGCATGCCGACGCGGAGGCGCTCGGTCGCGCGGGGGGCCTCGAGCTGGAAGCAGCGAGATTCTCGTCAGCGCATGCTTCAAAGAAGAGTCATGAATGGTGCGATGCACATCCCACTTGGCCTTGAACTCCTCCAGGCCCTCAAACTCGCGCGCTATGCCCTCGTCGGCCAGCAGCGCCTTGTACTGGCGCAGCGAGCGCTCGCAAATCTCCGTGTACTCGGCCTCGGGGATGGCATCTTTGAGGAAGGCCTTTTCGAGCTCGTCGAGCGTGACGATGATGCTGAAGAGCTCCGCGAGGGAGTCTTGCAGGTCGCGCTCGGCTCGGGTGTTGGTGAGCTTCACTTCCTGTGGGAGGCGGGGTGTCAGAGGGAGCTCGGCAGGGCGGACGTCGACGGACGGACGGGGGAACGCGCACCTCGTCGAGGTTTATGGTTGCTGAGAGGCTCGTGTTGGGAACATAGCTATGCGGCGTGGGCGCATAGCCTTGTCTGGGCATCATGGTGGCGGGTTGCGGAGCTGCATCGAGCTCGACGGTGACACGCAATCGCGACGTGAGGTCTCCGGTGACGAAGCGACAGCGGGTTGAGGAGTGCTGGAGCCCGCTGGAGCGCTGGGGGAGTGGAGGGGAATGGAGGAAGTGGCGGGGCCTGCTCGAGGCAACGGCAGAATTTCTCACCGCCCGTCCGCGGACCTCCACTTCGGCTGGGACCCTTTATCGATAATGGCCCCGGCTCGAAAATTTTTGGGAGACGGACGACGGGTCGCATTGGCTCGCGAAGGAAGGCAGGCTGCCGGCTGCTGGTTCCTCTCTACCACCGCAACAACCAAAGGCGCCGACTCCAATTCAACCACCACGCACGACGCCGTGGTGAAAAGTCGCCCGCCATGGCCCCCGGAAAGAAGAACCTCAAGGCGACCAAGAAGTTCGAGAAGAAGCACCTCAAGGGCGTGCTCGACAAGAGAAAGGCCAACGCAAAGGTCAAGCAGCGCCATCAGATCCAGGACAAGAAGAAGGCCCGGCGCGCAAAGGATGCCGACTTCTTCAAGGGCGGCAAGGACGGCGGCGAGGAGGGCGGCGAGGCGCCCAAGAAGCCCAACGGCGTCAAGGGCAAGAAGTCGACCGAGATGAGCGTCGACGACTTCTTCTCCGGCGGCTTCGAGGACATCATCGACGACAAGGCTGCCGCCAAGGCCAAGCTCGGCAAGCGGAAGCGCAGCGACCCCAAGAAGGATGGCGATGATGGTAGCGACTCGGACGACTCCGTTGGCGCGCAGCCCGTGGCCGTCAGCGATAGCGAGGATGAGGAGGAGGAGGACGCCGCAACGGACGGCCACGGCATGAGCCAAAAGGCCATGGACGACCTCGCCGAAAAGGACCCCGAGTTCTACAAGTTCCTCAAGGAGAACGACCCCGACGCGCTCGACTTTGACGACAACGCCGACCTGGCCGAGGTGGACGAACTCAGCGCGGGCGAGGAGTCGGCAGAAGAGGAGGAGCAGCCCAAGAAGAAGCGGAAGAAGGCCAAGGCGGCCGCCGAGGAGGAAGAGGAGCCCGCGCAGGCCAACGAGCTGACCCGCGCCACCGTCGCCTCTTGGCGGAAAGCCATGGCGGAGAAGCAATCCCTCAGAGCCGCCAGGCAAGTCGTGCTTGCGTTCCGCGTCGCCGCTCACCTCAACGAGGAGGACGAGGAGGATGCGCCGCAGCGATGGGTCATCAACAGCCCCGAAGTCTTCAACGACGTTCTCGTCCTGGCGCTCAAGGAGATCCCCGTGGTTATGAACCACCACCTCCCCGTGAAGGAGTCCGCGTCCGGCAAGGTCTACGTGCAGACGGAGACCAAGAAGTTCAAGACGCTGTCGCTGCTGCTCAAGTCGTACACGTCCTCCATCATGCACCTCCTCAGCACCCTCTCCGACGACAAGACGCTCAAACTCACGCTGTCGTCCATCACCCCCATCCTGCCGTACCTGCTCTCTTTCAAGAAGCTCATCCGGGCGCTGGCCAAGTCAGTCGTCAACTTCTGGGCGCAGCCCGCCAGCACCGAGACGACCAAGATCACCGCCTTCCTCGTCCTGCGGCGGCTCGTCGTCATCGGCGACAAGGGCATCCGCGAGACGGTCCTCAAGGCCACGTACCAGGGCCTCGTTCAGGGCTGCCGCGTCACCAACCACAACACGATCCAGGGCATCAACCTGATGAAGAACTCGGCCGCCGAGCTCTGGGGCATCGACCCGGCCGTCGGCTACACCACCGCCTTCACCTTCATCCGCCAGCTCGCCATCCACCTGCGCAACAGCATCGTCCACAACAAGAACGACTCGTTCCGCATGGTCTACAACTGGCAGTTCACCCACTCGCTCGACTTTTGGTCGTGCGTGCTCGCCGAGCACTGCAGCCCGCTCAAGGAGGCCGAGGCCGGCAAGGAGAGCCAGCTCAAGCTCCTCATCTACCCGCTCGTCCAGGTGACCCTCGGCGCCATGCGACTCATCCCCACCTCCCTGTACTTCCCCCTGCGCTTTCACCTCGTACGGTCGCTGCTGCGCACGTCCCGCGCCACGGGCACCTACATCCCTCTCGCGTCGCCCCTCCTCGAGGTCCTCTCCTCAGCCGAGATGAAGAAGCCGCCCAAGGCCACCACCCTCAAGGCCTTTGACTTCTCCGTCGCCTACAAGGCGCCCAAGTCGTACCTGCGCACGCGCGTCTACCAGGACGGCGTCGGCGAGCAGGTCGTCGAGCTCCTCAGCGAGTACATGCTCCTGTGGAGCACCTCCATCGCCTTCCCCGAGCTCGCCCTCCCCGTCGTCATCCAGCTCAAGCGCTGGATCAAGCAGGCCCGCTCCAAGTCCCAGGGCAACCGCAACGCCAAGCTCGTCTCCCAGCTCGTCCTCCTCGTGCAGAAGCTCGAGGCCAACGCCAAGTTCGTCGAGGAGCGCCGCGCAAAGGTCGACTTTGCGCCCAAGGACCGCGCCCAGGTCGATGCTTTCCTGCGCGACTTTGACGTGGCCAAGACGCCGCTCGGCGCCTACGTCGTCGGCCAGCGCAAGGCCAGGGCTGAGAGGGCCAAGATGCTCGAGGAGGCCCGCAAGGATGATGACAGGAAGAGGAGGGAGGAGGAGATGGCCGATGATGCACAGGATGATAGCGAGGATGAGATGGACGTGGACCTCGAGGGCGAGGAAGACGAAGGGGTGGATGAGGATGAAGACGAGGACGAGGATGACGAGGGGTCAGAGGATGATGAGTAGACATCTTTTTACGCATTGCATAATTCACTGCAGGCACGGGAACCGCCTAGTCAAATACCAGACATGTTTCCATCCGCTGAATTCAGGATTGCTAGATACTTGCAATGTGTAATCAAATGTGAAAGCGTATCATGCGAATGCAGACAAAGTCATCATTTCAATCATTCCTATCCAGGACCCTAACCCTAGACCCCAGACCCCGAGCGCAGCCTCAAACCCAATGCAATAGAAAAGACGAGCGTCCCTAAGTTATAATACAAGAATCCGACATGGCCGAGGCCAGCACGACGGTCTATGTCGTCGTACCCCGTCGACCAAAATTCCTCAAACGCGCGCCGAAGATGCAGATTGAGCGTGGCAGCGAGCACGCACCTTGTTGCTACCGCGCACCCACCACCCAAGCCTCGATGTCACGCCGTCTCTCGCAACGGCGGACGAGTGTGAGCTAATCCTAACTCAAGAACGCCATGCGCTGATGTCCATGCTCCTCCGATGAAATTGTAGGCCATTTTCGATCATCGCAATAATGCCAGCGCGCAGTAGCTAGGCAGCGTCGTGGATGCCTTCCCAGGTAAAGTTCTCGCTGTTGCTGGTCACATCCCGAACAGTCATGCCGGTGATGTTGAGCACCGTCATCTCTATCTCCTCCTCGGTCATCGCTTGCCCAGCCGCCTTTTGTCCCTCCAGGACATCGTACAGACTGTAAATCTGGTCATTCTTGACCTCGAGGCGCTTCAGCAGCATCCGGATATCCTCAGCAAGAGCGACTCTGTCCCGTCGGCCGATGGCTTTGTCGGAACCGCTGTACGCTGCCTGCAGGCGAGAAAGCTCAAGCTGCATGTGGCGGGATTCATCCTCGAGGCCCTTGATCACAAGGGCTAGCGCGTGCCCCGGAGATTGCGAGGGTCGCATTGTCGGATCGTCTGCCGTCAGATCGCGGTCGGTAACGGGAACTGGACGGGGGACGGTGACTCGCTTCTTGCCCGACGCGACTTCGGTCGACGAGATGACACCGCGGTGCGACGTGATTCGAGTGCATACTATGCAGTTGCGGCAGTTGTGTTCACACAGTCCATCCAGCACGCGGCGTGCGTCCTTAGAGAGCACCGGGCAAGTGTCGTGGTTGAGCTGCTTCGTATGCTGAGCCACCAAATCAGTTTCCAAAATGATTTTTTGCGACGTCTGTGATGTCCGACGGACTTTCTGGGCTTGGCTGGTCTGTTCCTGCGATTGCGACTGGCGCTGGTTCCTCAGAGATAGGTTCAGGGAGATGGCTTGGTCCTCGGTCGCGTTGTCGATCGATTGCAGACCGGTTGTGTCCTCCACGTCGTTGAATGGGTCTATAACCAGGCCCTTTTGACTCTGTTGCGCCGAGTTGGAGCGACTGCGGCGCTTGCTCTTGTTTGCCACATTCCTGTCGCTCTGGGTCGTGGCTTCGGGAATGGAGAATGCAACCTTCTGACCTTGGACGGTCTGTTTGGACTTGCTCTTGGCCTTCTTCGTCTCGTGCGCCGTGTCCCGAGTCGACTTTGCGTCAACGTGGGTTGTTAGCGTCTTGTAGCTCTGTGATGTGAGCTCAGGCTGGGCGGGAAGATCCTTGGTCTGCGTCGCCTCCGTAGGACCCGATTCGTTCGTGTTGATGGTGATGTCCGGAACGAAAAAAGCCGAGGTCATGTTCTCTTCCGTCTCCTCGTCAAGGCGAGCGGAGAAGTCCTCCTTGGGAATGGGGCGGCAGTGGTCGAGCTGTTGCTTCAGCAGCTCAACTTCGTCTTTGAGCTTGAGGTTCTCGTCATGAAGGTCATGAATGCTGCGCTCGAAGCCAGAGTTCTCACGGCGCAGCATCTTGTTCTCGCTGAAATACTTATCGTTGTGACGAACAAGGCTCTCGTTGTCCTCCTGCAGAGTCGACTTCTCCCGGCGCAAGGTGTCAATCTCCTCGCGGGCAGCGTCAAGCTCGTGCTGGGCTCCGTCGAGGTTTTCGCGCAGGCTTTCAATCTCCTCGGCCATAGACTCATTGTCGGCACGAAGAGACTTGTTCTCGCTCACGAGGGAGCCATCCTCGCGTCGCACGCTCTTATAGTGCGATCGGAGAGACTCAATCTCGTCCCCCAGTTCCGTTTGCTTCTGGCGCAGGACCTCGTTGTCCGTCCGCAGCGACGAGTTTTCGAGCTCAAGCGCGTCGCGTCCATGCTTCAGAGAGATGAGATCGCGGCGCAGCGTGTCATTGTCTTGCCGCATCTGGTCGGTCGTCTCTTGCTGCTTATGCGAAGACTCCAGCGCCTTTTCCCTGTGGCTCAACTTGCGCGTGAGCTTGCTGATGTCGTCACAGGCGCTCTGCAGTCTGCTGACGGCGCGATCCCGCTCGTGAGCAAGAGAGACGTTCTCAAACTCCTTGTCGCTATACTTTCGCGTCGCCTGCTCCAAGCGCGTCTGTAATGTTGCAACTTCTATTTCCAACTCTGTCGCCACGGCGGTCAGCTACATACCCCGTACGCACATGGACAGACCACTTACGATTTTTTCGGGCCACGAGCTTGTCGTCTGCATAGCCTGCACCGCCAGAGCCCTTGGAGGACCTGAGCTGCCCCTCAAGTTTCTCAACGTCTCGCTGGAGGCTCTCAGCATATTCCTGGACCTTATCGTGGTGCTCTTGGAGAGAGATGATCTCGTCACGGATCATATCCATAGACACGAAGATCTTTTCTTCATCTTCCGGAACCTGTATTCCGTCGACCTGGGCGTGTGTAGCGGCAGAAGGGCGCTCGTGCCGATCGTGCACCCTGCCGTGTTTGACAAAGATTGGAACTCCGTTCTTCATGGAGCCGCTAAATTTGAGAGTTCCCGTGACGAAATCACCAAGATGCGAAACGTCGGGCATGAAGAAGGACCGGACGTGCGAGGCGTTGTGTCCGGGACTAGCCATGGAGTCGGGCGAGGGCGGGACTGCGGTCAGACTTGACTTGGCGGATGAGAGCAGGGGCGAGTGACTGTCGCGCTGGCGGTCCCTCGACGCGTCGCGGGGCGGGGGGGATGTCTGTCGCAAGCCATTCAGGACCTCCGAAATGGACTGTCGTCGCTGGCTGGGAATGGCGTGGTCTGATGGATTTCGCGTGTGGACCTTGGTCAAAGGGCTTGAGTGCCTCCCGTTGGCGGCCGTCATATGACGGGGCAGCGCGTGAGCAGGGGACTTGGAGATGAGGGAGGAGAGGTCGGATTCGTTGTCGACACGCGGCTGCATCTCGGCACGCGTCTTCTTTGATGCGCCCCAGACGTCCTGAGTCGAATCGTCGTTGAGAGCGGCCGGGCGTTTGTTCTCTAGCGTGGCGAGCGGCCTCGTGTCGGCATCGTCATGGGTCGCGTCTCGCGCTTTGGGCAGAGAGAAGAACTCGGGCCACTTGCGATGGGCAGCCTCCCAGTTGACAGGCAGCTTCTTGGAGGCGGTGATCCTGGCAATGTCCTCGTTGAGACGGCGCGTCGACTCGCCGTCTGGGTCGGAGAAGACTGACGACATGGTCGGGCTGACGGTGCCATGGGAGCCGGTGGACGAGGGCGGGGAGTTGAAGGGGTTTGCGCGGTTCGCGTTCATCTCCCGTAGGATGCGTGAGCGATATCTGCTGGCGGTGTCGGCCTCCATGGCTGTCGGATCACGCGTCGTGGGACGCGATGCGGCAGGGTTGGAGCCGACAGGGACGGGGTTGGACACGCGCGTGCGTGTAGTATGTGTCGTGCGAAAGCAATGCGGCTGGAAGATCTATGTAGCGTGCGAGGGAAAAGGACACGAGCTCGCAGAATGGTGCATGCGGGTTGTTGGTGCGTCGCGAAATGTCGAGCGCGGTTCAATGGAAGGAGTGGAGGGTGAGGACGAGAGCAACGTACGGACGGGGACAAGGATGGAGGTCAGGAAGCTGGCAGTTCGGCCCGTTCCTACTCGTCCAGATTTGGAGCAAAGTAAACAAGCCAGACGCGGCAGGTGGGGAGGGCGGGCGCCGCTCCAGCCACAGCGGATCGGCAGGCACCGCCAACACTGGGCACCGCCACACTAGAGCGAGGCGTTAGTGCGCTCATCCCCCCGCCTGGGGTCCTGTAAGGCAATTTTGTGTGCTCCCGTCCTTCGTCCAAATCGCAATGCTCGATGAATGCTCTGAACAACCAAGCCAACACCGCACCGGCCCTCCGGGCTTGGTCGAGAAGCTCGCTGCTTCGACGTGCAGCTGATCTGTCCGAGCGACCGATGCTGGCCACGCGCGACTGACATTTCAGACGACTCATCGACACCCTGCGACCATGCACCGTATGATGGCCGTCGTCGGGAGCCGTGGCATCACCCACGACAGTGGCATGACATCTCGTCTCTTGACCAAATCACCAGAGCCGGAGATGTGGTGATATGGACAGCACGTGGCGAACAAACGGTCTGCTCAAGGGCAAGGACAGTGGTCACAGCTGCCTCGGGCCAACAAGCTCTTCGCTCACGATCCCCATGACCGACCAACGCTCGGTGCCGAGCACTCGAGGTACTACATACAGTACATCTTTCTCGGCCGAGTCGTGGAAGTGTTCAGACTGGCTGTCATGGACCTAATTCCGCAAGTGGCCCGACTTGCACAGCTAACTCCGCGGCACCAGCTCCAGCCAGGTTCCTCTCGCGCCCGACCAGTCCACGCGAGGCCGTCTTGTGCGCGAGCGCGCCAAGCAGGAGCGTCGCATCGTTGCATGGCCCGTCAGAAGACTTGAAGTTGCGCACGAGCTGCGACTGCACGACGCGGTCGCACAGATCGGCTTGCCCCTGCGTGTGAGATATTGGGGCAATTAGACTCGCGTTGCACTGCGCAGCGCATCTTTGATGACCCCGTTGCGATGCCCTCGGCGCGCGTCTAGTTGCGATGGCAGCTGAAAGGTTGTCGCATAGGCTCATGTACGCCGGTCAAGGGAGAGCGCATTCTCAATCTCGCCGAAGCCAGCACCCGGGTCTAGAACAAATCCCCAACTAGCTCGACATCACTATACTATCACGTATTAACATTAGCTTGCCGAGCCCGACTCGAACCGCACCAGCCAAGGGCCGGTCCGTGGTCGCGTGCCGCCGTGCCACACCGGCTGTCCCGTTCCGGCCTTGGCCACCCCGCAACGCCCCTCCTGACTCGCGCGCCGAAGCAGCAGACATCCCGGCTGCCCTCATCCTTGGACTTCACAACATTTGTCCTCGCACATAATATAGAGACGCCGGCTCGTCTCTCTTCCCGACTGGTCACACCGCGCAGTCCCGAGCCGACCGGTGCGCATCGGGACACTGCAGCAGACCGCAGGCGGCCGCTGACCAGCCAGCATGCCCTTGCGGTCGCAGCGGCGGCTCGAGCCCTGCGTCCTGCTCATTGTCCACGACTGCCGTTGACTTGCATCAGATTGCACCGGGTCCCTGCGCTACCGTCATGGAATCCATCGCGTGTCCGTGTTGCCGCCGGCCGGCTGACCGTCCGGACGGCCAGCGAGATGAGCTGCGTCCGAAGTTGAGACATAAATCTGGGCTTCCGCCTCCTGATAGCGCCGTCCTGCCTTTACATGCCAGCGCATTCCATCCACCGAAACGGGCATCTTGGGCTTCTTTTGCCAAACACACAATGGCGCGTCTCTCGTTTGCCGGGCTGCTCACGCTTCTCGGGCTCATCGTCGTGCGCTCTCTCGCGCAGACGAAGCCCTTCACTCCGCGGAAGATAAACGAGCTTCCGGACAGCGAGGTGCACCTCAAGCTGCAGGTCTCTGCCGATGCGACGCAAGCCCTCGACGACGCCTTCGCTGCCCTGTCTGTGTTGCAGAATGACTACTTTGACGCGAACAACGGCACCTGGCCGACTGCCATAGAATGGACTAGTGCCGTTGTCGGAACCGTCGTTTCAGGCATGCTGTCTACTATGACACAGGCTATTAGTGAGGAACCCTGGAAGCAAAAGGAGAATCTCATCGCCTCTGTATTCGCTCAGGTTTCGCACTCGTTCTTCGGGCAAGAAGCCGAGGACATCAAGACACAGGTGCGTCTGAGCGCCGTTCACCTCCAAGCACAACTGGACTGACAAGCCCAGGCATACGACGACATCTTATGGGTTGTGCTCGGTTGGCTGGAAACCATCAAGTTCGTGCGCCTGCATGCGCAGCTGCATTATCCCGGGACGGAACAGGCCTGCAACCACATCCCCGAGGAGATCCGTACGGCTCTGCGCCGTACTTCGTGGCAAGGCTACAACTACCTCTGCACATTCTCGGACCGTTCGCGCGAGTTTTGGGATCTCGCGACCAATGGCTGGGATGAGACCCTTTGTCACGGCGGCATGATATGGAACCCGAGGCTTCTTCCATACAAGAACGCCATCACCAACGAGCTTTGGATTGCCGCTTCCGCAGCCATGTACGAATACTTCCCGAATGACACCTTCTCAGAGGAATGGGTCCAGTCCAAGGGATTTCCAGGCCAGGATCCCATCTATCTGGCCGCCGCGATTGAGGGTTACAAGTGGCTTGGGGACGTCAACATGACCAATGACGAAGGGCTGTACGTCGATGGATACCACGTCGACCGCAGCAAGCCCGGCAACGTCGAGTGCGATGAACGCAACGAGATGGTTTACACATACAACCAAGGCGTCATCCTCACAGGCCACCGCGGCCTGTGGAGTATCACTGGTAGCCCGTCGTACCTGGACGATGGCCACAGCCTCATCCGATCCGTCATCAAGGCTACCGGCTGGGACCTGATGAGAAACGCGCCAGTGGACATCATTGACCGCCTGCCACCAGGAGAACTACCACCCTGGCGAGGGCTCGGCCGTGGTGGCATCTTGGAGGAACAGTGTGATGTGAGCGCCACATGCTCTCAAGATGGGCAAACGTTTAAAGGCATCTTTTTCCACCACCTGACTGCCTTTTGCGCACCCATTACGGCGCCTGGCGACGTTACCACGATTGCCAGCAGCCCCGCGGCACACGATGAGACGTGTCGCATGTACCTCCCCTGGGTCAAGCATAACGTGGACGCAGCACGCAAGACGCGCGACGGAGCGGGCAAGTTTGGCATGTGGTGGGGCGCCGGTATCTTCAACAACCCCACGGGCCGCGATATCGACAACGGCCAGAATGCCACATCCAAACGAGTTGACTACCGCAACAAGGGCATACCGATGGATGGCAGCTGGGGCAACTCCACAGCCAAGTGGGAGCCTGGAGCGAAACCCGTGCATCAGAGCAGTGGCAGTCAGACACGTCCCGACGACCCCAGGCTGCATACGAAGAGGGAGCGCAGCTTTGGCGGATCCCGGGTGGTGAGGCGAGCGTCGAGGAGGGCGACGAGTGACCCGAATGACCGCGGGAGAGGGCGGACGGTAGAGACGCAGATGGGCGGGTTGGCATTGCTGAGGGCGTACTTCGAGCTTTCGCAGAGGACTTGAGCTTTGGCGCATGCTGAGCAGGCAAGCCGTACTGGTTAGCGGGCGTTTGGTTGCGGGTGCTGCTTTCTCAAGACTTGGTACCTGCGTGGTATAGTTAACTAGCAAGAAGGGTAACAACATTTCTAGCGCCAATGCTACACCTGCGTTTATACACAGATGAAACCCAAGAAGAACCAACATTTGATGCCGGGCACTAGAGGCACGAGGGGCACAATGGGCATGACATCGAGAAAACGTATGCCGGGAGAGGCACTACGGGAATGAAATGACCATTCCGCCTTTCTATCCGGCGCGTCTAGGCGACGATGACACTAGCTTGTGAGAAGCATGCTATCGGACATGATCTGAGGCAGCCTCAGCTTCCAAAGCCCCTAAATCGCTACCATGCAGTCCTCCTCTCCTTCAACAATAGGAAGACATCCTCGCCTCTGTGGGGTAGACTTGCTCCTGGGCTTGGCTTGGTCGAGTCCATCCGGGGGAACCGGACCGACTTGCCACTACCTCCGACCGCTCGGCGCGTCATCTCAACGTCGAGACTCAGCTCGAACTTGGTGACCAGCGCGGCAATGGCATACCCCATGGCGCGCTTGGCCAGGAAGCGGCCGGGGCACAGGGTATGACCGCCTCCGAAAGGGCGGTAGGACTTTGAGGACGTAAGCTTCGGCTCTGCGACGAAGCGCGCGGGCGAGAGCGTGAGGGGATCGTCGCCCCAGACGGAGCGGTTCTGGTGGAGTTGACGGTAGGGAACCTGTGCGACAGGCGTTGTCAGTCAAAGCCTCAAGACTAGCTGTTGCGGGCACGGGAATCGGGAGAGGGATATGTGAGTGCGTACAAGTATCTTGCTTCCCGGTTGGAGCGTCTTGCCGCGGATGTGCGTGGGCGCAACGACATCTCTGACGAGAGCGGTGGCGACCGTGAGGCGGAGAACCTCGCTGAGGAGGGACTCCAGCAGCGGGCAGTTCTCGGCGAGATAGGCTTCGTCTACCTGGCCGTCCTTGACTGCGGGCGTGACCTCCGCCCGAATGGCGTCGAGGAGTGACGGGTCGTATGCCATATGCGCGATGGCCCAGAAGGCGACCTTGTATATGTTGCCCAGGACACTAAGAGCAAACAACATTAGCGATCGGTAGAGGCAAAAGGAGGAGAATGAAGGAAAGGGGACACAAGTCTTACGCCCAGAAATGCAGCATGAAAATTTTGGCCATGTCTCGCTCGTCGACCCCCACGTCCCGCATCATGGCTTCCACCGACTTGACAAAGTCGATGCAGTCGCTTCGTTCTGATGCCGGGATAGCGAGGTACTTGACAAAGGTGCCAATGATGGCGTCCCGGGCCTGAACCATATCCCCGCTGATGATCTCAGGCATCTGGAACATGTACTTCCAGTTCGTCCGCTCCCAGAGCGCAAATGAGTCCAGTAGCGTGGGATTCACCTCCCAGATCTTCTGGCCGAGGAAAGCCGTCGTGGTGCCCCGAAGGAAGAGATCGGTGCACAGGCCAAGAAGCGAAACAGCCGCGCCATCAGCCGATCGTCCAACTACAGATGCACTGCGTCCATCTACGATGTCCTGCAGCGTTTGGTCGATTCCCGGAATGGTTCTGGCGTGCAAAAGGTCCTCGAAGAGGGGACCTGGCTTGGTCTGGCGGCGGTGATACTCGTTGATCATGTTGCCGGGGGCCTGCGCGTGCGCCATGCCGATGTTGTGCCTGGAGGACTCGTTGATGGTGAACATCTTGGCGAAGCCGTCGTCGCTGACGCCGATCCACCGGTACATGTCCTTGATGACGTTGTCGTAGGAGATTGTGGTGGTGTTGCGGTACAGGCCGGCGACGTCCTCGGGGGCGTAGCAGATGTAGATGCGCGCCCCTGCGATGGAGACGCTAAACGGCATGTTTGAGTCGTTGAAGTATTTTCTGTTTCCTAGGATCAGCATCTGAGCATTCAATATGTAGTGGTGTCATAACGGACCTTCCCTCGTCGATGGCTTCATTGTAGTCCTTGAAGAAGGAGCGAACATGACCTAGTCATATCAGCAAATTGCAAACCTGTACGCATAGGTCTTTGCAGTACCTAGAACTGTGACATGGAGTTAGCATGGTTGTAGACCAATTGTGGCGAGGCGAGGCGTACATGGAATCCAATACGGCAACTCTTTTGGTGCCGAGGGATTCATGACTGGCATGATAGTGAAGCGCCATAGTCTCCAGCATAGCAGCGCCGCCCCAACACCCAGGAAAGGCAGTAAGCTGAATGCTGTCTCCCGTGTAAGAAGGTCAACGACCGCCGAGACCGACTTTGATAACATGGCTGCCTGTGTGAGCTCGTAGTTTGGGGTTGGAAGGCACCGGCACTGAGAATCGCACTCAAGGACTTTGAATCAAGCGCACGCCTCTTTTAGTGAGAATTCTACGGCTATGCCTACTACTTTACTACATTTCACTACATGCCATAGCATTTTGGGGTCATGAGAGTCACTCAATGAGCCTTGGCTCCATTGACTTGTGCATCGATTCGGACTCGCCCCAACTGCCGTGTCACCACGGGCTTAGCGTGTATTAGTCGCAGGGCAGGCCGTTGCAGTTCTTTGAGCCTTGCCAGCAGATCACCAAACGCCCGACACGAAGCGGCGGTTTGTGAGACCTGGGGGCTGGACTTGGCTCGCTGATTGGCAACCAAGGGCCGACACCCCTGCTTATCGGGTGCGGAAGCGCCTTGGATCAGAAGAATGGGACGTCGTGGTGCTCAGCCCTCCCTGTCAGCAAGTACCGATACCTGTTTGCCTGTATCTCACCATCCCGGGGGAAATGTACGCATGCAGCTTATTGTCTTTAGATCATGCGGCTTGTTTCTGCCTCGGCGAATGACGTGCCGCACTTGCTACATGCCGCATTCCTGCAACGCAACGGTACACGGAGAAGAAAATTGAGCTCTGAGCTCGGCAGATGTTCGCCAAGTCATTACTGATCGCGAGAAAGCCGCACGCCTGCAGAGACGGCCACGAATCCGAGTCCACAGGCTGTCGTATTCATGAGAGAAGCTGCTTGGATACCAGTTTTCGTTCTTGTCTGCCGCCATCACTGCGGCTGTGGCTGCTGCTCTCATTGCTATCCTTGTTCTCGTTTCTACTGCCTTATATGACCCTGATCCGTACAGTAAGGGCTACATGTAAATAAGGGGGCTGAGGTCCAGATATCTCGTCCCTCATTCACGTTAACGAGAAAGACGATGAGACATAAAACCCGAAGGAATATAACTAAAAGTAAGCAAAGGAAACAAAAACTCCCGGCACACCGAGGTGTATCACTTTGCCCTATCCCACATGAAAATCTCGGCGTACATGTATCTCTCCACGACCAGTGCCCGGTCTAAGCTCCTCAGTGCTTGCGGCCCCCATTTCAATATCATCGTAATGATGATCGCTCGCTCCCGAGCTGACGTGGGTGGCATGTTTCCCCCAGGACTTGTCGAGAGACTCAGCGGCATTGCTCTGCCTGCCGTACCGGAGCAGACTCCGCAACATGCTGAGCGGGTTGGTGCTCCACGTATTGAAGCCGTGACTCGCCTTGTTCTTGAAGAAGCCGGCGGCAGACGGCATGCAGGCGCAGGTGATCCCGACGCACATTTCCACCAGGGCCATGAGGAGGACGGGGTAGATCCAGAATGTGTAGTCGTCGAGGCGAGCGTTCAGTTTGTTTTTGAAGTATATGCTTAGCGAAGAGGCGACGCATGCACTATTGAGCGAAAGTTAGAACGAGACACACACAGGAAAGGGGAGGGGCATGCAGCGCACATCAACCCAGTGGCAAAGACGGCCATCACGCCAATCTTTTTCTTGGTGCTGAGGCGCAGCTTGGAGACCGCAATGAGAGGAAGAACAAAGATGTAGGTGTCCAAGAACAGGCTTCCAGAGGCAATAGGAATGGTCATGTTGAAGCTCTTAGTGTAGCGATCGTTTAGGAAGCCCTCCTGCCATGTCTGCCCGGGGTTCGGGGCCTGGTAATATATGCTCGCAACGATCACGGCCGTGTAGAAGCCCCAGTTTAGGAACAGTCCGATATAGACGCAGATTCGGAGCCAAGGGAGGGGCCCGAAGATCTGGAGATACATGAGGAAGAATGACGTTTTGGCGAGCGCCCAGACGAGGCCCGTGGGCCAGTTGGAGAAGAAGCTGGCCTGGTATCATTTGTTTAATTCCCATGCGAATACTTCTGTAGGGGTCAAGGATCCTTACAATTAGAAAATCGTCGCTGAGGGTATGGGCCACAGACATGTCCCACATGTGTGTGCCGAACTTTGCTGCCGTGACCGCTAGATACATCTAGTGTTAGTTTTCCGGATATGATCCTCGAAGCAGCAGCGTAGCTTTACCATGGATACATATGGCATAATACCACAGTGTCCCTATCTAATACGGTCGTCAGATATGATCAAGAACCGGTTTCAGGACAACTAACAACGGCGGCCAGTGTGGTCCCTAATTTGCAGTCGCCGGTCAGCAAAGTTCTCGTGGTGGCATACCGAACCGAATAGCCTCCTCGTGAACCACCACTTACAGTCATCAGCAGTCACGTTGCGTCGGACAAAGGCCTTGACGTAGAACCTGATGCAGGCAAATACCAGCATGATGGCCAAGAGCACCGTGCCGACCGCAATCAGAACAGGAGCCCCGGAGGGAGGGTCCACGAAGTTGGGGACGACGCCGGGCGGCGGCTTAGACGCGGGCGTCTGCGCCATCTGCTCCGGCGTTAAGGACATGATGCCGACAAAATTCGACGGAGCTGCACAACGATCGGTTTGGAATGGCGTCGGTGCTTGACAAAAGTCTGGCGGATCGCGAAGGCACAGGCACCGTGGAGGCAAGAAGATGGGAGCCCGCCGAAGAGGAGTTGAGGAGGATGCGGACGGCAGAGCCGACGGCACGGGTCATCTAGGCTGGGCGGTATCTAAGATGGTCGGAGCACAACGACCAAAGACCTTGGGACATGAAGTGGTGGCTGACGCCAGACCGGCCACAGGCGAAAGGGTGTCCTCTGGTTGAGCACATGCGGGCCGACCAGAGGCGGATGCTCATGCAAGTCTCATCGCTGGGGAATGCTGCATGAGTGCACCCGTAAGATGCTACCCAAACTCCCCATCCGCCAAGACAGGGGACCAGAGGTCCATGACGAATCATCTCAGCTGCGATACAGACGGTGTGTATTCCTGAGAATGGAATGTCCGGTGGCCACCCGAAGATAGCCGCGCTATTGCATCGAACAGCAACACGCAGTTGCGCTGCGTAGCACTGTATAACAGGAGTGAGGCTGGGTCATATTCCCGATCAAGGAAGCCCAGAGCAACAAGATGAGCAGCAAGATGGCGCGCTACGTCTCCGAAGGTGTGCACACCATCTCGTCTGAACACGACGCCTCAGCCGTTCCCGGTGTCTTGGCCCCCAAACTGTAAAGCCCCCGCCCTGTTTAAGTGGCGATAGGGCACGTAGCGCTTAATACGACGTAATCAGTATATACGCGCGTTGGCAGTGCAAAGACATCACTGGAGTTGGGCCTTACCTTGATAGTACTGACTCACAAGCCCCCACCCGCAGGGCACCACGGTCGCTTACACCACTGCCGATCGAAGGATGGTCCACGCCGGGCACTACCGTGTGTTGTGTCTGACTGCGGGTGCAGATCCCGGCGAAGCATCCGGGAAACGTCTTGAATCGCGGGGCCAAAAACAGCTTCTCTCCGTTGTGCCGCGGGCAGGGCAGACAGCGACCACTGCCGGCGGGGATGGCGGCTGTAAGGTTCTCCATGCCTCTCCACTGGGGGGAGCCGAAACAGGTCGGTAGGCTGAGACTCGGTTGCCTGCAGGTCATGCATCAACGTCACAGCCTCTGTGCGATGGAAGCAACAACCAACAACTTCACGTCCCGCGAGCGGGCGCCAATAAGGCCGTCTCCCCGCCTCGATATGTCATCAAACCGCTCAATATTCTGAGCAAGCAAAACATCGAAGGCCTTCCGATCAAACGCAGGAGGAACTCAGCCTCTTCATTTCCTCAAATCTAGGACTTGTCGGTCCACTGGGCTGAAGCTTGCATCGTCAGCTGCCATCATCAAAATGTCCAAACAAACCGTCTTGATCACGGGCTGCAGCGACGGCGGCATCGGCGCCGCGCTGGCAGTGCTCTTTCAGCAGCGCGGATGGCACGTCTTCGCCACCACCCGCGACCCCGCCAAGATGGGTAGCCTTCGCGATCTCCCCGACGTGACGCTCCTGGCGCTCGATGTCGTCAAGTCGGACGACATCAAGGCGGCCGTGCAGGCCGTCTCCGAGAAAACGGGCGGAACCCTGGACTGCCTCATCAGCAACGCCGGACGCAATCATTTCATGCCCATTCTCGACGAGGACCTGGACGCGGTCAGGAACATTTTCGAGATCAACCTCATGGGCCCGATGGCTCTAACCCATGCGTTTGCCCCTCTGCTCATCAAGGCCAAAGGCATCGCCGTCTACGTAACCTCCATCTCCGGTTATCTCAACATTCCGTATATGGGTAAGAGCAGACACCTACTGAGCTCCAATACCCCGCGTTCACTAACATGGAGCTCCGTAGGAACGTACGCTGCATCCAAGCGGGGCTTGGAAATCGTCGCGGAAACGCTACGCCTCGAGCTGGCTCCCTTCGGCGTCGACGTGATGGAGGTTGTCACGGGCGGGGTCAAGTCGATGGGCCAGACATACTTTGGCGACGTCAAGCTCCCGCAAGGGTCGCTCTACAAGAGCATCGAGGACACATTCGTGAGCCGAGCCCAGGGTAATGACGGCATGCCCAGGATGGAGACGATGGAATATGCGACCTCAGTTGTGGATGAGATCGTCAAGCGCACCACGGGTAAATTCTGGTGTGGCGTGCACGTCGAGCAGGTCCGGATGGGCACGACGGCAACCGCAGTGCCGCAGTCGGCCATGGATGCCGGAGCAGTCATGGGAACAGGGCTGGATGCATTGCCACCAAAGGAATAGACGTTGAGCCGGCTACTGGAAGAGGCATGGGGTAGTCAAAGGAATCGCTATCGATTCGCCACAGCCAGTCATTCTGTCCATCATGACATAGTGAGCAGCGACATAGAGTCGACTGCAATTGACGACGGGCTCATCACCGTGATTGGGAGTTCATACGCGCCATGGTGGCCACCGATCTGCAGCTACGTTCGCTCAACTCATTACATCGAAGCCTTGACGTACGACGACAGCCATGCTATCATGTGATCCCGAAGGACCGTGGTCAATTGATGCCTGCACCCTGGGCTTCACGGCTGCATGAAGCCATCGCCCTATCAGCGGCTTCACATGCAGGTACTCGCTGGTGATGACTTGCCACAAGACCGGAGGGCTGAGGCTAGGACTAATACGGCGGCTTCTCCGACTCCTCGCGGACAGGCGGCGCATCGTACCTCGTCCAGCCCCAAAGCTACATCGGCATAACGTCTCGGCAATGCAGTTACACACAGCCCGGATACTGCTCCATGGGGTAGGTCTCACACGCCGCCCGTAGTCGTGCATCTGCCTACGTGGTCATGATGATTGGTGCCAAAATGCGAGTTGCTTGCTGTTGGCCTTGTTCCCGACATCGAAAGGGAGGGTTGGGGGCTGAACTTGCAGTGTAGCATTCCCTTGCGGCTGGCTTGACAATAGGACGATGCTGTCTCACGGTGCGGTCATGCTGACATGCCTTCCATCCAACAAGGCGCGCGATGTTCAAGATACGATGCATGACCTGGGCCTAGGCAGTAGGCGAAGCAGCTCAGCGGCCACTCTTATCCATGCATGCACTTGTCTGCCTTTCCCGCAACCATGACGCGGCTAATGAGGCAGACTGGCGCGCGGAAGCCGTTGACGCCTCCCGTGTCTTACATTGATACTACTTGACATTCACATCAGAGCCACCTTTGCGCTTCCCACTTTCAGAGCAACGAAACCTTCATCGCAGGGTGATAGTCGAAAAGCTTTACCATTTTGATGAACGTTCATTTTCCTTTGCTCTTGTGACTACGGAGCACTATCGAATTGCGCTTTTAGACATGTCTCTCGTGGACGTCAAGTCGGTCATCTCCGACGAAAAGGTGCAGCTGGTACTGTTCCTGCTCGTCGTTCTGGTACATCTCTATAACGAGATCGGGCCATGCCAGGTGAGTACCGCATGTCCCAGTGCCGTATCGACATGGCCGTGTCCTGATCTAGTGAATAGAGTCTTTTGCATCCTTTGTGTGATGGTTTCGCTTTTTTCCTTTCCAGCCTTACAACGATAGTCCGCGATTATGTAAGTGACCCCACCTCGCACGGCTGTTGCATGCAGAGACTACCAGGCCGCTAATGACGCGACTTAAAGCAATCTGGGAAATATTACAAGCCATGGAAGCCAGCAAACCCAATTGTTATCGTGTCCGCGAAGCAACAGATTGCGGAGCTTAGCGAAGCACCAAACCTCTCTCAAAGAGCTGTGTATGCCGATGTGAGCTAGCCCTGTTTCTGCCAGCCAATACTTATTCGGGTCAACTAACGGCGTCAAGATGTTTGGCTTCAAGCACACCATGAACAAGCTTCAGCACAATACGAGCGACCATAAAGTGGTGAGAACACGTTTGTACGGCCGACTTCTTCAGGTGAATGGACCTGGGCATCTTAACGCCCTGTATCCGCACCTCGTCGCCCGGCTAGACAGCAGTCTGAGCCGCGAGCTTGCCGAGGCACGTGTGTTGCAAGGTGCGTACCTCGATGCTTTAAGCGTTACCCTAGTTGGCTGTAGAATTGACGCGTGGAGTAGATGGCGTTTCTTTGCCGGTCGCGCAGACGGTCCGTCGACTTGCCTCGAGGCTCATGAGTCTCATGTTCTTTGGTGAAAGCTTGTGTAAGTGACGGACCACTGCCTCCGAATTCCTGTCCTGTGACTTACTTGCTGTATAGCTTCCAATGAGGCATTCTCCAAAGCACTCCTGCGTTACCCTCAGGACATGGTCAAGTGCATGGGCGCGTTCCAAATCACACCCGCATTTATGTCACCGTACGTCGGCAGCCAACCCATATCACAAAGCCCAAGTCCTTTGCTAAATATTGATGCAATGAATCAGTGTTGTTCATGCCCTTCTTACGAAGCGCGGCGAGGCAATGAACTTGATCCAGGGCCGATTGTTTGAATGCATGGGCCCAGGCCGCTCAACTTGGGATGAGCCAGACCAGACCAAATATGTACGTGTTCCCATCCCTTGTCTGAAGCCTATATAGCTGACGATCTGCAACACATAGCTCACCATCATGCACAACATGACTGAACTGACCGAGTCAAGCGACTACTGGAACCCAGAGCTATTGTCCCAGTCCCTTCTAGGAATATGGTTTGCCGCGGCTCATCAGCCTTGGATGAACCTGCATTTCATCATGATAGAGCTATGCACACGACCTCAGTGGCAAGAAGCACTCCGTCAGGAAATACAGCAACATTCCACACTCGACTACAAGACTTTGGAGGGACTGCCTCTTTTGGACAGCTTCATCAAGGAGACTGTGAGACTGAAACCGCTCGATACACGTACGAGTCCCCCATTTTCCAATATACTGTTGCCAGCGGTAGCAGGAACTAAACCCTTGTCACAGTTGCGATCCGTAGAAAGGCATTGGGACCCCACAGCTTCGCCCACGGCTCTCTATCCGTGCCATCGGGCGCAACCGTCTGCGTATCGGCGTATGATCTCATGCACGACACAAAGACGTATGCGGAGCCGAACTCGTTCGACCCTACGAGATTCTTGCCAAAAGATGGCAAAAGTCAACGCAAATTTACAGAGGTGTCTGAAACCTTCCCCGTTTGGGGCTATGGGTCGCTGGCATGCCCTGGCCGTCTTCATGCGTCGCTTGCGATGAAGATGGTCATGGCTACGCTGATCTCAAGGTACGACATGAGACTGGAAGACCCGAATGCGCGGACGAGGTGGTCGTGGGAGACGTTTACGATGCCGTACGAGACGACACGAATTGTCTTCAAAGAGCGATGATGGGAGCATGAAGGTGGAGAGCACATGCAGTTGACGCGGTGAACATGAGCACATGTAGAAACAAGGTTTTGTTAGCTTGAGTCTTTATCTTGACGATGGATTGTAGAAATATCTGACGAGATGAGCTATTCAAGGACATGCACTTGTTCTACTACGCAGCATTGCTGCTACAGCTTCTACCATTCAAGTTGCTTCCGTTGCTGTCGTTGTTGCCGTTGTTGCTTCAAGACAACATTGAACATGACGCCTTTCTTTCCGTTTGGCAAAATTGAGAGCATGGGCCGCCGTCACACATGAGCGGCGTCGGCTTCCCTGGCAGTTGCCATCATTGCCTCCATCCCTCCGTGCCGAGACGGCGCTGGCCCCATGCACCAACCAATGGAGCGCTGCTCATCACTGGCTGCATGCCTCGCTGGAGGCACCTAAAATACTGCATGAGACACCCTGGTAGTCTAGTGGCGCGATTTGAGATCCAGTCCTGATCGAAGAAGTACCAGTACCTTCTCCAGCGGCGGCCCCCAAACCCGCCCCCAACCCGATGAAGCACCAAATCCTCCGGCACGGCAGACTGCAGAACATCCATGTCTCGTACATGGAGAGTCAGCCCTGCGTTGTGTTCACTTTGCTGACCATGACGCAGCAGTATTGTGAGCTGCCTGTGAGGCGGTTGTCGTTCAACTGCCCGATCTGGGTGCTGTGGACTTACACGACGTGGCACAGGCAAGGCTTGCTGTTTGGCCGGGCTATGTTGTCCTCAACATCCCCGATGATCGATTGGTGTCGAATTTGGGTTTCCAGGCCGGTTTCCTTCGTCTCTTTGGTGTAATCAAAGCATCTTGCGACCTGATCCGTCGATTGCGCGCGTTGGCAAGCTTAAACAATGCCAATGGCTTTGCACACTCTTTTACTTGCCGCAATATTGTTGTTATCACCGCCTGTTGTGCTAGCGACGTGCGCATGCCATGACATCGCCAAGCTGCTTCCTGGGCGAGTCTTGCTACCCAACTCTTCGGGGTACAAGACCTCGATCTCGTCCTATTTCTTCCTCAACTCGCGCCAAAGCCCGAAGTGCATTGTCGCGCCGACCAATGCAGCTGAAGTCTCCAAGATCATCAAGAAGCTGGGCGTGCGCGAGAACAATCAGGTCGCGATAAGAAGCGGTGGACATACGCCGAACCGGGGGTTCGCGAATACCGATTCTGGCGTCACGCTGGATCTACGAGGCCTCAACAAGATCGCACTGCAAGGACCTAATGACGATGTCGTCTCAGTTGGCACAGGAGCCCTTTGGCGAGAGGTATATGCTACACTTGACCCTATTAATCGCACAGTTGTTGGAGCTCGCGTGGCCTCTGTAGGAGTAGGAGGCTTCCTCACGGGAGGTAGATCGCCCGATCCATATTGTCCCCGTATTCTCTGTACTTACTTCCCTAGGCGGCCTATCGTTCTTCTCTCCTAAATACGGCTTCGGGTGCGACAATGTCGTAAATATGGAGGTCGTACTCGCAAACGGCGCCATCGTCAACGCCAACGCGACGTCTCATCCCGACCTGTTTCGCGCTCTGAAAGGAGGTCAAGGCAACTTTGGAATCGTCACCCGGTTCGATCTCGTCACCCACGTACAATCCGAGTACTGGGGCGGCGCAATCCAATACCCAGGTTCTGCCGACGCGGCGCAGCTGGCCGCGTTCGAGTCATTCAAGGCGGCTCCCTACGACGGCTTTGCCGAAATCGAGCAGACATTTGTCTACTTTGGCGCCCTCAAGGCCTTTTCAAGCACCAACAACATGTTCTACACAAAGTCGGTTGTCAATGCCAGCGCGTTAAAATTCTTCTCGGACGTACAACCGCAAACAGCGAATACGATGCGCATCTCCAATACGTCTGCTTTTGCAGAAGAGATCGAGAAGTTCCAGCCCACGGATCAATTGTATGTTTGCTACGGCATGCTCTTTCTCTCTCAGGCTGGCTGCGGTCAAAAACTGACTTGACCAGCGCTTCCTACTCTACATTGAGCTTCCGTATGGCTCCAGGCATTCTGCCGCGAATCTACAAGCAATGGAAAGATGCGACGACTTCCTTGAGCGCCAAGGTCCCGAATGTGACGAGCGTCCTTACTTTCCAAGACATCCCTCCGCCTCCAAGCGCAAATGCTCCGAAAAATTCCTTCCCGTTCGCGCCAGATTCCACACCTCACAAGGACAATGTCTTGGTCCTGTTCTCATTCTACTGGTCTCACAAAGAGGAGTCAGCGCTTGTCGAATCTACCATCAAGAGCGTAACGGGCTCGGTCCAGGAACTAGTCGGGAACAAAGTCGGATTCAAGTATCTCAACTACGCAGCTGCCTGGCAGGACCCCATCGGGAGCTATGGAGAGGAGATCAACAAAGCACTGGCTCGCGTTGCCAGGACTTACGATCCAAACCGCTTCTTTCAAAGGGTTGTCAGCGGCGGCTTCAAGTTGAAAGTGTAATATTATGGAGTTGAAGCCTTTTATTCTTGAGGTATCATGCCAGTATTTATGAAAACCAAGCAAACACGCATTTTCCACGCCCGTGACCAGCCTTAATGCCTCCCCTAACGCTGCGCCCAAGGCTGCGTTGCCTAAACATAACTAGTACTCCCGTTGTACTCTTTTGGCGTCGGAGCTGTGCTGCCTAGGTAGCTCAGTTACGGCACTGCGCCTGAAGTGAATGCTCACTGCAGCACCAGTTGAACATTTGTATACTCCTGGAGTCCGAACGGCACCGGTATGTGGTCCCGCTCCATGTCATTTTGTTGCCTCCAATCGTGGACTTGTTGCAGCATTTCTCGGTCGCAGACTTCGTGTCGCGATCCACGGTGTCGTAATTGCCACGATGGCATCTGCACCAAGTGGCCGCCTCGATTCCGGACACGGAGAGGGCGATGATGGCGAAAATAGTATGAATCCGCATATTGACTTTGCTTGCTTGCACTTCTCTGTGTAGGAATATGAGGTTTAGTCGGCATGTGTGCAATAAGGAAGGGGAAAGGGTTGACGATCTAGGAGGGATGCTGTCGCTCGGCCTACCTTTCTCTGGAACAATAATGATGACTTTGTGGTATGGAGTTCAGAACGCACGGCCTTCGCTTTACTTTGTGTTGTAATTGTGCATTCCATTACGAAGCCAGCTGCAGGGTTTTATAATTCTTTTTACCGGTCCGTTGCATAAGAGGCAAATTCAAATTAGAGCGTCACAATTTGCGTAGTGAGTTCATGTGATTCACGCACTACTCTCTTACTTCGCTGTAAAATGGTACTTGCGACGGCGGATCGCTCCAATTGTCGAGGCTACATAGCACTTCCAGCATGTACGCAACTGAGATGGATGCAGTGCACAGGCAGGGCACCCGAGCCATGCAGATAGTGGGATGACTGATTAGCACACGCAGTCGTTGTGCCGCAGACCTCTCAGTACGAACGCTCGTTCATGCATTGACGGATAGCAGAGGCATCGAGGCAAGAGTCGTTTTCAATTTGCCCACGAAGTGAAAGGCTGTCGAGCTAGCGGTGGCGCCGTGAGCGACAGCAGCGACAGCAGCGACAGCCGCGGACCAGTGGTGGCTGCGTAGAGAATGACTGGTGTCCAAATTGGTTCACTCTATATATGACTGTGAGTATGACATCAGCGGTAGACTAAACAAAATTCATGGGTGCTGTGGACTGGTGACAAATGTTTGGTCTAAGGTATTATGTACGCCGCCAGCACATCCCCATGGGGAATGTACATCCTGTCTCCTGTGCAAGCTGCTCATGACGTGGTGGTACGCCTGCGTTGTGAGAAGACCGTCCCCTGCCAGAGTGGCAGCAAGCGAATGCGAGTCGCCCGTAACAATATGGCCACAGGCGCCGCCGATCCGGGGTCTCCCACAGGCCAGATCGGGGTGGGTCGGCGGCAGCCAAACCGCATCGGGGAAGCGTTTCGAAGGGGCGGCGGCGCCGGGGCTGAGCATCGTGGCTCGGACTCGCATCGAAGTGCCGGGTGACGCCATGTCGGGGGGCTGACGTTCGATGAAGAGGCAGGTATAAGAAGCGTGCCGAGAAGCGTAGCATCAGTCGAATGTTTCTTTCAACTTGTTCAAGTTGCTTTTGGCAGCACAGTCGAGACAGATTCATCTCATCCATCAAACCAAAACTGCCTTCACTCCCCAACCTGTACTCAAGATCACACCGAGTGCACTACACGACAGCTTCTCGACTAACTCGTCCACAAAAAAACACACAGTCAAACTACTGCCAAAATGTTCCTCTTATTCGGTCTTGCCCGCAAGGCAGCCAACGGCAATCACGACAGGGAGCACAACGAACGACAAATCCCCGTCACCGAGGGAGGCGTACCCTATAGCACACCCGCCTACTATCAGAGCTACCCGTCGCCGCAGCCTTACCGCTCGTCGTGTCACCAACGCAAGGCGGAGCGACGTTTCGAGAGGCAGATGCGCCGGGAAGAGCGCTGCGCGCGGAGGATGGATCGTCGAGGTGGCTGCTGTGGGAGTCGAAGTCAGCCTCCTCCACCCGCGGTCGTTGTCCATCCTCCACAGGTGCAGCCTCAGCCACAAATGTACCAGGCCCCGATGTACAGGCCAATGCAGTATGAGAGCAGGAACATGGATGCAGGGGATACACGCGACCGAGGGCCAGCAGCGGACGAGCCACCGGCGTATGAGGAGTTGGAGAGGACTCAGAGGAGTGCGAAGAGGTAGCTGCAGGGGAAGATTGTGCCGAGGCAACCAGGGAATTCCCACGACGTATACAAAATAGATTAATGCTGCATCATTGAATCGCATGGCCGGTTTCTCAGTCACGTACAGTAACAGCTTGAAAGACGAGCACATGTCGAAAGAATGTTGACTTATCCATGCCGATGACCGTTTGCCCGGAAATTCCCATCACGCAGCGCAAGTGCTAGATGCAAGTTCCACGCCCTGCTGCGACGCTGCCCGTCCTTTCCCGATGGCCCAGGATATTAGCTGCAGGCAGGGCGCGCCTGGCCATTGACAGGGCCCAATGCACCGTCTCTCATGCGGTTCCTGCAGCCAGTTGGGACGGTGGTCGCATCAAAGGAAAGACCCCCACCGGTTGCTGCCAGGTCACATTTGGTCTCCGCCGACCGGCTCCGATTGTTGACCGCTTCCAAGGGCGCGTTGCGGGACCCCGAGATCGCTGCCGCTTCCGGCAGAGTCGGGCAGCAGTTATAGTGCTGTACTCAACGAGAGGCATGGCCTTACTATGGCATTTTCACGGCCACAAAACTGATTGAGGGTCTCGTACAGTAGAGGGACATGAACGTGCCAAGCGATGACCCAGCATTGCACACGAAATACCTGTTCGGCGGCGCCGTGACAGGCGGCCGACCATCCGGCTCCGGGCCTGTTGACCTCGCTGCTGACCTTGCAGCACATGCTGAATGGCGGGAGCGCCAGGCGGGTCCAACTCGCTGTCATTTCATCCACTGACGGTAGATTAGCCGGGTGGGCATGTACACTGAACAGCGATAAAATGTGACGGTGGGGGGTACCGGGCCCCTGTGCAAGTTCCCGCCCAGCGCCCAAGTACCGAACGACTCTGCCCCGCCACCAGAAAATCGGGCGGCCATGGGTGCGTCCAGCCATTATCAGTCACCGCCGCCGATTCGGAGCTCCAACTCTGTTCCTCCAACTCTTCCGCAACTCGCCTCCCTTCTTCCAGCGCGAACAAACATCGAAATGCCGTCGCTCAACGGGGTTCCGACGGCGCAATTGGCGACCAACGGCACCGAAGAGAGCCTCAATGGCTACTCTCGCCCCGAGACGCCCACGGGCGGCATGGCCCTGACCGAGTACAGCATCAACCCGTCGCCGCCATCGGAGGAGAAGCGCAACCGCATCAAGGCCCTCGTCCCCGAGGACTATTTGCTTCCCAACGGCTACCCTGACGTGCGCGAACCGGCTCACACTCCAAATTATGGCCTGCATCGTTCTGACGAGAAAACCATTAGTACCTGCGCATGATTGCGAGCGCCACCTCGCGCGTCTACGAGGCCTGCCGAGTCACACCTCTGACCCACGCCGTCAACCTCAGCAATCGACTCGAGTGCAATGTCCTTCTCAAGCGCGAGGACACACAGCCCGTCTTCAGCTTCAAGCTGCGCGGCGCCTACAACAAGATGGCTCACCTCGACCCCGCCCAGAGCTGGAAAGGCGTCGTCTGCTGCTCGGCCGGCAACCACGCCCAAGGCGTCGCCTTTTCGGCGCGCAAGCTCAAGATCCCCGCCACCATCATCATGCCTGAGGGCACCCCGAGCATCAAGCACACAAACGTCGCCCGCCTCGGTGGCCACGTCGTTCTGCACGGCGCCGACTTTGACGCGGCCAAGGAGGAGTGCGCGCGCCGCGAGAAGCAGGACGGCCTCATAAACATCCCGCCTTTCGACGACCCGTACGTCATCGCCGGCCAGGGCACCATCGGCAACGAGCTCTTTGGCCAGGTCAACATGTCCAAGGTCGAGGCCATCTTCTGCTGCTGTGGCGGTGGTGGCCTCATCGCCGGTATCGGTCTATACGTGAAGCGAATGGCGCCCCACGTCAAGATCATCGGCGTCGAGGCCCACGACGCAAATGCCATGGCGCAGTCACTAAAAAAGGGCGAACGCGTCTTTTTGAAAGACGTTGGCTTGTTTGCAGATGGCGCGGCTGTCAAGACCCTTGGCGAAGAGACGTTCCGCATTGCCCAAGACGTTGTAGACGAGGTTGTCGAGGTGACGACCGACGAGATCTGCGCCGCCATCAAGGACATGTACGACGATACCCGGTCGGGCCTGGAGCCGGCGGGTGCCCTGTCCATCGCTGGTATGAAGAAGTACGTCGCGCAGCGGCCATCGCACGATCCGAGCCGGACGCTCATCGCCGTGACCTCGGGCGCCAACATGAACTTTGACCGCCTGAGGTTTGTCGCTGAGCGCGCGTCGTTGGGCGAGGGCAAGGAAGCCCTCTTGGCGGTGACCATTCCCGAGCGCCCGGGCGCTTTCGCGAAGCTCATTGACTGCATAATGCCCCATGCGGTAACCGAGTTCTCATACCGATATGCGACGGGCGAGAGCGCCAACATCATGATTGGCCTGTCGCTGACGGCGCCCGCCTCCCAGCGCAATGAGGAGCTTAAGACGCTCGTCGAGCGCATCCGGGGCGACGGCATGAATGTGACGGACCTGTCGGGCGACGAGCTCGCCAAGAGCCACGTCCGCTACTTGGTGGGCGGGCGGTCCGGCGTGCCCAACGAGAGGCTGTACATGTTCAGCTTCCCCGAGCGGCCGGGCGCGCTGGAAAAGTTCCTGACGACGCTGCGGCCCAAGTTCAACATCAGCCTGTTCCACTACCGCAACTACGGCGGCGACGTTGCCAAGGTCCTTGCCGGCATCTCCTGCCCCGAGGACGAGGCCGGGGACCTGGCCCGCTTCCTGCGCGAGGTCGGGTACCCGTTCGAGGAGTGCACAAACTCGGAGGTGTTCAAGACATTTTTACGCTCGTGAAAAAAGGAAACGGATTCGTCACCCCGGCGTTTCGGTTGTTTTGGAGTTTCAGGAGCCAAAAATATTGGTTTTGAGACGGAGAAGCTACTGCGGAGTATGTAGATCGAGACGTGGATCCGGAGTCGCTGCTTGTGCCATATAGATTGGGTATATGAACGGTCGGGCGAATTAACCCCGTGGAGAGCAATTGTCTTGAGGGCATGCGGCGAGCATGTATTGGAAGCCTCATCTTGAACATAATGTCATTGCATTGTGCTGAGGGCACTTTGAGCAACCACATCTACAATGGTGGCCACCGTAACTGTGTGAGAAGCGTACAGTCGATCACAACCAGTTGACGAGCATGTTTGAAGGGCCAGGCGGCATCCGCCCCTATGGGAGGGAGCCTCGGTCCCGCGGTCCCGCAGCGCGAGCATCCTGAGACGACGGGGCCTGGCTGGGCCGCCGCCCGGCAGTACCCGGGCGCGGCAAGGGTTTGCAGTCGCGGAGGCTTGAGAGGGCTTGCGAGATCTCGCATCTGCGGGGATGACCCCTGGTGTTTCGGGGCGGCCGCCCGGAAGGGGGGAGAAGCTTGTTCGCCGATACGTACCCGGCGCCTGTGCGCAATGCAATGCGCATCAGGACCCTGGAGGGGACAGATCGATCTGGGTGTTGCTGCTGCTGCTGTTTGTACGATGGCGTGCGGATGTGATGGGGATGGTCTTGCTAGACGGGAGGGAAGGGAATGGCAGCGCCACTGTCTCTCGGTGTGGGAAAGTGACGCGTAGACGCGCGCAGTTTGTGTGTGAGCGTGTGAAGACCGAAATGAAGGGTTCGTGTTGTTTCAACGTACGTACAGAAGGGTCAGGGATTTGTAACATTGACGGGACTGTACTGTGAGCTACGGGCACAGACCGCGAAAGGCGGAGGGAGCTGTGCTCATGCATCGGATTGTCTTTCGATTGGCAGAGTGTAAGCTTGTTTCCGCCATCGTAACAAAACTCGGGACTGATTATGAGCCGCTGTCGCTCTTTGAACCGTGCGCGGATGCTGGTCCACGGATGGGACAAATGTCTGGGATCAACCACACATGCGAGCAGTCTGCGGGCTCAGATGGATGAAGTGACTGAACTGTCTCGACTTGGCATTGTCCCCCCAAGAAACGCACAGAAAGAAAGACGTCCAACCCTGCTGTAGGCGCAGGCTGTACGTGCCATGATTACATTTGAAGCTCACCCGCTGTGAAGTTGACGAACTCCTTTATGTTGGAGGTGAACAGCTACTGAATAGAGCGAAGCCATCATGGAGCAGACTCGTCCACTCTGGCCAATTGCGTACGTATGTACGTATTGATCCTAGGGTGCTGCTGCGCCGTCGGTAGTTCGGCTCGTTTTGTGGCACAATGAGGCTGGCTGGGGGCGGCTGTCCCGCGTGCATGCATTGTTGTCGACCAGGACACGGCAGTCAAGCGGCAGGTCTCAGATGCGGCCGTACAGACTGCCCGCTACGGTTGGTGGCGCGACGACACCCGGAGTCGCCACACGCCTTGGTCTTACGATGTAGGTACGTGGCTTGCTTGCTTGACCTTGGTGTAAGCCGAGTCGACGGCACATCGGCCGCGGGTGCTCGGGGGCTAGGGGTCTCGGTTCCTCGTCCGAGACAGGTTCGCCAGGTACGAGGCCGACACAGTCTTCATTTCCGATATATGTCTCGGTCTATCGGAAGGCTTTCTGGCAGCTCGACGTGCGACAGCGATGAGAGAAAGCGATTGATGCATGTTGAACAAGCAGCCAACGCCGGAACTTTCCGGACGCAAAATGCGAAGCGTGTCGGCATCTCGTATTGGATTTGGACGTGGTGGTGGCTGGCTGTAAGCCGCCCTCACTGGGTGGCGCCCAGTGGCCATGAACTTCATGCCATGCCTATGCCGCGGCGACGAGCCGGATGCCTTCCTATTGGCGTTCTGAAGTGCGTGGCACTGGAGGCATTGGGAAGCGATCAGGCAACTCCGCGGCTCTTGCAAGGGGTCGTTGTATGCTTCAAAGCATACGTAGCGTCAACTATACCAATATCGTTACAGCTGACAAGTTTTATAGGCCTCCGTATAGGGCGTGGTTCGTCAGAGTCACAAGTCCGACAAGATGCTCGACGCATAGCTATCGATAACGATCCTACCCGTGGTACTGTAGAACATGAGAAGTGATGTCTTTGCAGGAACTGAGGCCACGGGATGCCAGTAGTGAAGCGTCGTCGTGCAGACATGTGGATTACGCAGAGCCGTCACAGCCGGAGGAGCTGCAGATCCAGATCAGACATCTTGCGAGGTGTGATGAGAGTGATTCGGCCGCATGTCAGCTCGCCAACATGCCAGGCGTACCACCAACTAGACAAGAAGCATGCTGCGAGACCGTGCTGCTTGGATGTTACACCTTCGGCGGAACGCGGCATCGGGTCTCGAGACGGCCGACCGACTGCTGCGGGCCGTGTCATTTTTCGTGATGAGTTCGACAGCTGCATAGGGCATTGCTGCCATTCAGAATAAGCCACAAGCCGGGCCTGGGCGTGAAGCCGAAGCACGCAGTCAGTACGTGATGTATAAAATAGAGGGTAGACGCCTGCCTCTCTGCCTGAATTGTCCCAACACAGACACAGACAGCTCGAACTTCAAGTCTTTGACTACTTTCAACTAGACGCTTCCCAACCTACAAGCCAGGCTCGCTGATTCGCAAACATGCATTTCTCCAAGATATCGGCTCTTCTCTTCGCCGCCGCCGCGTCGGTCAACGCCCAAAGGGAGGCTCCCATTGTACGTACCACGGAACAATGCGAGCTCGACAAGACTTGAGAATGCTTGACCGCTGAACAAAATGCCAGGCCAGTGGCCACGCCGGGTCAAATTGTTTCACGAAGGACTGGCACCCCATCGATAACTCCACCTGCACCGCAGTCTCTCGCCTCCTGTATGGCTGAACCCTCGCCGTCTGGCTCCAGTCTCTCGGATCGGCCAAGTTGCTGACAACAAAAACACACAAACAGGTCCATCTCCTTCTTTGCCCCGGGAAAGTGCACTGTCTACGGGTATGTCTGCACCGGAATCTCGCTCATAAGGGGCAGAAATGACTGACCAGTTCGATGAAGCGCCGGCGACGAGGTCTGCGGCGGCGAGGGCAAGGATTACGATACGACGGCTGGGTGTCTGGAGTTGTCTACGTGGGAGAACCCTGGCTCGGTCAACTGCATCGGCATCTTCCCTTACCCGGTATAAGTCGTGGGCGTGTGATTGAGAGGGTTGCGTCGTGGCGGGGGACACAAGCAACGACGAAGAGCCTCAGAACCGCTGTAGCATGGGGGCTTGCGCCGTTGGACATTCAACATGTGGGAGGGGTGTCAGCCACGACGACCCTGGCCAGCCGTTCCTGGGAATGTAGCGGAGTCTGTTGAATTGACACTAAATTGTGGTGACGAGATTCCGCGTCGGCCCGTGACTACGCGTAGACGTGATGTTGTTGTGGTGGCTTTGGCGCGATGGTGCAGTGAGAGGATCAAAAAGGTACGCAGTTGGCATGGCGTTCTTGGGACGAGGAAACAAAACAGATCTGAGGCCAGACAATGGTGCAGCATCCGGGAGGTTGTTATTTTGCTCTCAAAGAGTGGAGCGGAGAGCTGCCGAGCTGCAAGGGGTCATTCGCGGCGTGCATGCATGTGGTGTTCTTGGTGCCTTTGTTGGCGTTCGTCTCGCTCAGCTCACAGGGCGCATGCGAGTTTTTTTTTGTCTTTTTTTTTTCGACGAGTTTTCCACCGGGCTTCCATTCCTGTACCGAGCATCACGCAGGGCGATCCATGGGGCGCGAAGCAGGGTCTGGGCGGCGAGACGCTCGGGTTAGTCCTGACACAACAGCATGTTCCATGCCATGCCCGCCGGCCCCCGGTGGCTGCTTGATCCGCTCGCGGGTGAGAGATTGATTGACGGAGAGTCCACCCGGCGGCCCGTGCGCCGCGGCTGTCCGTGTTGTGTGGTGTCCCCTGTTGGACACTACGTAAACTGAACGACGGGGGTCGTCGACGTGTTTACAGCGATTTTCGTGTCCCTGGGAGGCGGGCGCCATGCAGCGTCATCCGGCGCCGGTGCTCGAGCCTCAGTCCTGAATCCTGATCCCAGGTACTTCGTTTGAGGGGGCAGGTCTTCCCACGAGCACCGGTGGGCGACCTTTCATTGCATCCGGTGCATGCTCCCTGCCATCTTGTTACGCGCCGGGCCATTGTTGATAGAGGAGTCTGACCACGCAGGACACTGGCCCTGTGGCTGCCGCAAGCATCAAGCATCGACTGAAGGAAGGGGGGCCCTGCCATATCTCGTTCAACGTCACATGGACGGGAGTAATAAAGGACAAGGCGGCACAGACGGACTGTCCAATGCCTCATTTGGGGCTGGGCGGAAGCGAGACGAGCCTGCTGCCCACTGCGGCGTGGACACGATTGAACGGAGTCAGGCGTTTCCGGGCCTCGGATGGACTGTACAGCCGTCCTTCAGGGCCGCGTTCTGTAATTCGTACCTCGTTGCGCATGGCTGCTGCCCGTGTCAGCGACATGCGGAGTCTCCGGTACCGCCGTGTCCTCGCGTTACCCTCGCGCTGCCCTCGCGTTGCCGACAGTGTGGACACAGAAACGTCCCTCGCTCTCTCCGGCGTCTTCAATGCCTTGCCACGCGCGGGCAGTCACCGACGCCGTTGATGTCCGATGACGGGGTCCATCACTGGACCCTCCAGCTGGGAGCTCAGTTCTCACCCACTGGCGGGCCCGCCTTGGTTTCGCTTCCATATGAACATTTCCTCGCAGCCTACGAGGCACCGCCAGAGTAGAGAGTCAGCCCGCCGGGCTGTTTTTGACCCTGCTGATGATCGCGTTTCCCACCGCTCAATTCGCTGCCCGCGCTTGAGTTGACTTGACCCCTGCGTAATGCGAGTGCAGGCGACCGCGGCCTGCCTTGCAGGTAAGGTAGGTACTAAGATAGCATATGGAACCGCGCCCCAAAGCCCAGATCCCCACCAGCGCGCACCGCCCTGCACCCCACCCGATGCGCTAGGCGGGCACCTACAGTGGAGTGCTCCAGTGAAGCTCACTGCGCTCCCGTCGCCTCCCCCGGCCGCTTACGGCTGCCCCTACGTACTACCTAGGTAGGTCCAGCGCCCGCAACCCACTGCAACGCACCGTTACAGCACCAACCTGGAACCTTACAGCATCGCCCAGGCGGGCAGATCCAATCCAGCGGCGCTGCCCGCCCGGCTTATACCCACTTCCCTTGCCGGGGGCTGGTTTCCACTGTGAGGTGCTGCGTCAATCACGGCGTTTTGCAGGCGAGCTAGCTTAGCACGGTAGCTACCCCACGTCTCCCATCGTCGAGCTGTTCCGTCCGTCTGTCTGACCGTTCTCGCTCGTCTCGTGGACCCTCCGCCACCAGCTTTCCGTCTTTCCTCCATCCATTCATCCATCCGCCCTCGCAGCGCTGGCCTGCCCTCCTCTCCTCCCGCCGCACACACTCGCTGGCATAGTTGCCTTCTCCTTCCATCCCGACGGCGCACCTCTTATCTCGCTTCGTCCGACCTTTGCGTCCCCTCCGCCGCAGCCGAGACCGCCATTCGGTATTACGCCGCCCGCGCTTTCCGTTGCCGTCTTGCGAGGTACCCCGGCCATCAATCCGTCCCGTCCAGCTGTGGCGTCATCGTGCTAGTTTGCTAACTACCTTCCTTACCTTAGAACGGCCATACAGCGCCGCCGCACGCGACCGTGACCGTGTTTCTCGACTCGCCGCTCGGCGTCGCGAATCGGGCACTCCGATAATCTTCTGAGCAGTGCCGCACGAGGCGGTATTTGAATACGGCGAATCATCAAACTTGGCTCCGGCATTGCAGGGGTCGACCGACCGATCGTGCCGCTTGCCCCTCCATATCGACCTCGACCCGGTCAGCCATCGCCCGACCGGACGGCAACCTGGCGCGACAGTTCTGGGATTCTCCGCCACGAGATCCCTCCGCTACCCGCGTGCGTGCGTGTTTGGTTGGGACACCATTGGATGCATGCTTGCCTCGCCTTCCGCGCCGCGACTCAACCAACAGGCCACCTCCACCACCACCACCACCACCACTCTTGGTGCCAGGCACTCGGCCAGGCGGCGACCGTGCGCTGCGGCGCCTCCGACCCCAGTCTGCTTTCCCGATCCCGCGCGCGCAGGCCAGGCCAGGGCAGGGCATGAAAACTCGTTACCCACCGATCTCCCGTCGACTCCGCCGCCGCAACGTGAGCGACTGAGCGTGCTCTCGTAGCCAGCCGTGCTACCGCGGCTGCTTGCGTTACCGGCCGACGCAGCCTGCGCCGCCGATTCGCGCGCGTCGCCCGGCCACGAGCGCACACGCTCCAGACGTCCGAAGCGACCCTTCTCGCGACACCGGCTGGACCGTGCCAGATCGTGTCCCACTAAGAATAGCCCGCCCGTCAGCGAACTGACCTTCGCTCCCGGGGCCAGGGCAGGGCGATCGTCGTCAGCTGTCACAACTACACTGAGCCCTTCGACCGACTGTCCGCCTCTTCTCCTCTTTGCCTCACGACACTTCCTCACCGACAATGAGGCGCGGGCGCTCCCCCGGCTCGGCGTCGCCCTACCGGGCGCTCGCCCACCACCAGCAGGCTGCCTCTCCCGCGACCTTGACCGACCCGACATCCCTCATCCGCTCCTTCGACGTCGACACTAATCCGGCTCGCCCGGTACGGCCCTCCCCCCTCGCAGCCTCGACCATTCGAGACATGCCGCTGGACCTAGTCCAGCGCATCCGGTCGTTTCCCTTGTTCCAGTCCGCCCCGGAGGACTTCCTCGTCGCCATCGGCAACCACCTTAAACCGCAAATCCACGGCCCCAACGACCACATCATCACCGAAGGCGATGAAGCCAAGGCCATGTACTGGCTCGTGCGAGGCGTCGTCGCCGTCACGTCGCGCGATGGCGAGGCCGTCTACGCAGAATTGAAGCCCGGCGCCTTCTTTGGTGAGATTGGCGTCCTCATGGACATGCCCCGGACGGCGACCATCGTCGCCCGGACCAAATGCCTCCTGGTCGTCCTTAAGAAGGAGGACTTGCAGCTGGTCATGCCCAAGTTCCCTGACATGCAGCGCGCCATTCTCGAGGAAGCTCAAGAGCGGCTTAATCTTCTCAAGAAGAAGCGCCTCGAGGGAGGCGTCAGTACAAAGTCCCCTACCGGCGATCTTGCCTCACGAGCTGCCGCGCCTGGCGAGGTGTCGAAAGGCGAAAGTGGCGTAATTAAGGATGGCGCTGTTGTCAACTCAAAGAAACGCAAATCGCCCAGCCCCGGCATCATTGAGGACCCGGCCGCAGGTAGTGCCATTGGAAGTGGCTTCGTCAACATCAGGAAAACACTTAAGGAGCTGCCCCTATTCTCGACTCTGCCACCCGATATTCTTCACTTCTTGGGACTCAGCGTGCAGCCCAAGACGTACCCTCCATTCACAGACATTATCCGCCAAGGAAGCCCCGGCAACGAAATATACTTTATCGTTCAAGGAGAGGCCGAGGTGATCCACGAGCAACCTCGAGAGCGCAGCGAGCATCAGTCAACAGGCGTTCCCATCTATTCTCGACCACGTCTCAAGTCTGGTCAGTACTTTGGTGAGGTAGCGAGCCTTGGACTTTCGCCCGGCCGGACGGCGACGGTTCGATCAATAACAACGGTCGAATGCCTGATGGTCCCGGGCAACGCCTTGGAAGAGCTGTGGCAACGTTGTCCGCCGGATATCCGTTCGCAGGTGGAGCAGACCGCGAGAATACGATTCGAAAGCCATCCTGGTGACGAGGACGTTGACATGGCAGACGCCGACACGAGCGAAAAGGCAGCTTCGGATCCCGTCACGCCCTCAACGGCGGGTCGGGGCCCACTGCCAAACCTGACCTTCACCACTCCGTCGATGCCGGCCTCACCCAGCAAGGACGACTCAGACATCATGGAACCGAAGGACCCCGACCCCTTTTTGAGCGTCAACATGGAGAATTTACGGAACCGGCGGCGACACTCCATTGCGCCACCCACGCCACAGACGGACTCGAGTGGCCTGCAACACGGCGGACGCTCGTTAATCGACACAAGCCCCGTAAGGTTTCCCATCGCTCCCTCACCGCCGGATACAGATGTGCGCGTCAAGCGTGCCAAGACATTGCGGCGGCGGCCACAGTCCCAGTCTTCTAGCGTTGCCTTGCCTGACTCCGTCCTGGTGGGAATCTTCAAACACTTGGACGTTGGCGAGCTTATGAAGCTGCGCATAGTCAGTAGGCATTGGCGCGAGATCTTGTCCACGTCTCCTGACGTGTGCAACAATGTGAACTTGTCACACTACAGCCGTTCTGTGGGCGACGAGGTCATTATCCGATATCTCGGCCCCTTCATTGCGGGCCGAGCCGTTACTGTGAATCTCAACAACTGCTTCCATATTACGGATGAGGGGTTCTCGGCTCTCTGGAAGCATTGCGGCAAGAATGTCAAGCAGTGGCGCATGAGGTCCGTGTGGGACGTCTCCGCAAATCAGATTCTCGAGATGAGCGAAAACTCCAAAGTCCTCGAGGAAGTCGACTGGAGCAACTGTCGTAAGGTTGGCGATAATCTTCTCGGCCGGGTTGTTGGCTGGGTCGTGGCGGCCTCTCCGTCGACGAGCAAGAGTGTGGTCATCTCGTCGAGCCACGCCAAGGACAAGAAGCACGCGAAGAAGGACGAGTCGAAGCACGCGGCGCCCGCGCCAGGAACCGTGTTTGGGTGCCCGAGACTGAAGAAGCTGAATCTGTCGTATTGCAAACACATCACTGACCGATCGATGGCGCATCTTGCCGCCCACGCGGCCAACCGCCTACAGTCGCTCTCTCTCACACGATGCACATCCATCACGGACGCGGGGTTCCAGACTTGGGCACAGCACAGATTCGAGAAGCTGACGAACCTCTGCCTGGCGGACTGCACCTACCTCTCCGACCACGCCATCGTGGCACTCGTCAACGCGGCGAAGAACCTGACGCACCTTGATCTCTCGTTCTGTTGCGCTCTGTCCGACACGTCGACCGAGGTGGTGGCCCTGGGGCTGCCAAGGCTAAAGGAGTTGCGGCTCGCGTTTTGCGGTAGCGCCGTGAGCGACAGCAGCTTGGAGAGCATCGCACTGCACCTTAACGAGCTGGAAGGCCTCAGCGTTCGCGGCTGTGTCAGAGTCACAGGCACGGGCTTGGAAAATATCCTGCGCGGTTGCTCGCGTCTCAGGTGGACAGACGTGAGCCAATGCCGCAACTTGGAGGCGTGGCTCCGGACAGGGAGCCTGGCAAAATGGGGCTATGACGACCGCGCGGCGAAGCCTGTGCTAACGACGGGTCTATCCCCTGCGCTCTTGCAGGAGGGCATCGGCGAAATACCGGTGCCCAAGACGATGAGCGTGGCGATGCTCACGACGCCGAGCTTCATGCCACGGTCCAGTCTGGGATTCCTGGGCCGGCGGACGAAGCAACCCGTGCGGTTCATCGTGGAAAAGGGCACCGAGGGGTTGAGATGACGACAACATCTGGGGTTTTGCATCTGGATGGTTTGCATTTGCAGAGAGCACGGGGAGTCCTTGCAACTGGAGTTGGGTTGGGGTGCTTTGAGCGACAATAGGCGTTGCAGGGGATGGGAAACTCACGGGGTCTAGTGGAATAGAGGGGGCAACGAGACATGATACCCTGCTGCCACAGTACCGGGTGCTCGCTATCATTTATGGGCGTCGTTGATGCGTCGCTGTGGGCGGGCGAGATTGTATGCTATAGTTACTACGTACCTATGAGTCTAGGTCGGGCAAGATCGACTTGAGCTACAATTTTCAAGGATGATTACAAGGACCAGATATTCCACGTATAGCGGCCTTGTTTGTCTACTGGTCAGGTGTCGATTGCGGTATATCCAACATTGTCTCTCCAAGCCAGTCAGGGCTCGGAAGTAAGGGCCGGGACTCATTGCACCCAAGACGATAAGTTGGAAGGCGCTTGGGTGGATCCTCCCACTGAAAGCTCGGCGGCGCTGGAAGGTTCCAATTCTGTGCCGGGCGCGGCGTTCGGGCGGCGCAGCGCAGCCTTTCCCGTCCAGCAGTTGGTAAGCACGCACGTGACGCGGAGTTTAGGCCAAGCTCCACCCGGCGGCCGGCACATATCAAGACCCCTCAACGTCATCGCCTCGTCTTCTCCCTCTTCGCATCCCAGCATCCATCGACAGACAAGCGCAGCGGATCGCATCACAACACCATGTCGTTTACGCTCAGCATACGGCAGGGGCCCGCGCGCGTCGCGCAGCGGCTGCCCGAGCTGACCAAGAGCGCGTTCCGGGCGGCGGCGCCGGTGCGCAGCTTCCACCAGCCGGCCAAGCCGAGCGCCGCCGTCGGCTTCTTCACCTCGCGCATCACCACGTCGGCGGCCGCGCGCAACGCCTTTTCCCGCGGCGCCTCGAGAGCATACCACCAGGAGGTCGCGAGCCGGCCGCAGTCGGTGACGAGCGGCGCGGGGCTGCGCAAGCTCCTCGTGGGCGGTGCCATCTTCGGCGGCACGCTCATCGCCATCAATGCAGTCTTTAACCGCGAGACGAGGGAGGATGGCGGCATGCCCGTGTACGAGCGGGAGTACCTCAACAACACGTTCCTGCACACGGGTCTGGGCGTCGGAATCATTGGCCTGACGGCCAGGCAGATGGTGCAGACGGGCTTCGTCTATCGGCTGATGGTGACGAACCCGTGGGTCGTCGGTCTCGGTGGCCTGGCCCTTAGCTTTGCCACCATGATTGGCACGCGCTCCATCGCACCGGATAAGTAAGTCTCGGCTTCTCAATGGCGTGCAGCGATGACGATGCTAACATTGAACAGCTACATTCCCAAGTACGCTCTCTGGACGGCCTTCAACGCCACGCAGGCCGCCTTCATCGCTCCTCTCCTCGCATTCGTTCCCGGTCCTCTCCTCGCCCGCGCCGGTCTCTACACCGTCGCCATGATGGGCGCGCTGTCGGTCGTCGGCGCGACGGCCAAGCAGGAGAAGTACCTCTACATCGGCGGCCCGCTCCTGGCTGGCGCCGCCATCGTCGCCATGTCCGGCCTCGCGCCGCTTGTGGTCCCTGCGACGGCGGTGCGCACGCTGGCGTTCACCGAGAACATCTGGCTGTACGGTGGTCTTGCCGTCTTTGGCGGCTTCACACTCTACGACGTGCAAAAGGTGCTGCACCACGCGCGGCTGGCGCAGGCTGGCATCGTGCGGCGGGACCCGGTCAACGAGAGCATCTCGCTGGAGCTTGACTTTTTGAACATTTTTGTTCGCATGGTGCAGATCCTGATGATGAACCAGAACCGGCGGAAGTAGAGAGGGTTTGGAAACGGGAAGCATTAGGTGGGCGGAATCAGAGCAGCAACTCCTCTCCTGAGTTGGACTCTTTTTTATTGTATCGAATAGAAAGATGAGAATCATGGAAATGTAAAAACACCATCAAGACGCCCAACGAATGCCTGCATGGGCTTTTCCACCAGTGTTTCCTTCGTCATTGTTTCCCCGTGACATTATTGACGAACAAATAAGCTGCCGCGAGATCGTCGTGAATTGTTGGTGACGAAATATCCTTGCACCGTATCAGTGCTCATACACAATCAACTCCCCTCATACTCCTCTCAGCTACAGCCGGGCACCGCCCGTCGGCCCGCCACCCGTCCCGAGTCAGTACTTGAGCGGCGGGAACGGCCTGAGGTAGTGGCTGGGGCACTCGTAGCCGCCGGGGTTCCTGTCGAGGTACTCCTGGTGGTACTCCTCGGCGGTCCACCACCTGCCGGCGGGGGCGAGCTCGGTGACGACGCGGCCGCCCCACCACTGGTCGTTTGCGGCGGCGAGGACGCGGCGGGCGGCGGCCTCCTGGTCGGCGTCGTGGAAGTAGATGGCGGAGCGGTACTGGGGGCCCGTGTCGGGGCCCTGGGCGTTGAGCGTCGTGGGGTCGTGCATGCGGAAGAAGAACTCGAGGAGGGCGGTGTAGGAGACGACGGAGGGGTCGAAGATGATTTGCGCGGCCTCGGCGTCTTTTGCGTTTTCGCTGCAGTGTCAGCCTTGGGGTTTCTTCTTGCAAAGCTTCTCTTCCTTCTTGTTGGAGTAGGAGGAACTGTAGATAGGGGGGAGACGGTGGGAGAAAGGGGGGGGGGGCAAGGAAGGGGGGGAGCATCAGGAACGTACGGCCAGTCTTGCCGCCGCAGACGGCGCGGTAGCTCGGGTCCTCGAGGTTACCGCCAATGTAGCCGACCTTGCAGTCGAGGAGGCCCTTGCCGGCGAAGTGGCGGCGGTAGAGGGCCTCGGTGCCCCAGAAGCAGCCGGCGGCGACGGTGCAGCGCTGGGCGCCGGCGGGGATCTCGCCGGGGGCGTGCGACGACGAGGAGGCGTCGGGGGCGACGGACAGGCCGCGCACGGGCTGGGCGAGGGGGCGCGCGAGGCGCGCGAGGAAGGGCGGGAGGTGGTTGAAGATGGAGGCCATCATGGGGGTTATGCTGCGCTGTAGTTGACTGTGACTCGCGGGTGGTACGGAGCTGGAGCTGAGGTTTGTCGCGGTATGAAGCTGGCTGCTGGCTGGTAGATGAGGGAGCTGGCAAACGCAGCGAGCTGGGTTTTTTCTCTTGCAGTCTATAGAGGGCGCAGGCAGGAAGGGGGAGGAGGAGGGACGAAAGAGGAGAAAGGAAGGGGAGGTTAGTAAGTGTGCCGCAGCAGCAGTAGCTTCAAAGTGCGGCAAACCTGGGTGGAAGCCGTGGAAGAATGCATGGAAGCTCTTACATAAAGATCGTTGACGTGATGGGCTTGCCGCCCCCGCCCCGCCCTGGCGCCCCGCTGCTGTTCGTTGAGCGGGTGCCGAAAACGGCTAAAGTGGTGATTCCAAAGTCTGGACTGGATGGACCCAAGGGTACAGTACCGACGAACGGCTGCGAATGCCGAGCCAAACCCAAGACGAAGAAAAAAAGGCGGGGTGGAGGAGGGGAGGGGTTATGCTAACCGTTGAGAAGGATTCTTGGAATAATTACTTTTCTTTTGGGGCTTATTTGTGCAAAGGAGACTTGACAGCTCTGACCTTGTGTTGCCAACGTGTGTGGGCAGCTTACAGTGTATGATCGTAGGATGGAAGGGACAGGACCCTTGGGAGGTTAGTGCAGGACCCTGATTTGCGCCGAAGCGCACCTGGGGAATACGCCACCGACGTGGGCTGGAATCTCAGTGATCACCCCCTGTGGTGGAGGGAGGGTGTTAGTGGGTGGGCGCTTATGAATGGCCTCGACGCTTGCATGGCAATAATCCCCGAGAGGGAGATCGCCCCCTGGCTGCTGATCTGGAATCGTCGTCGCGTGGAATGGGAAGTCGCTCGGGGCCCTGTCGAGCATGTCGATTGAGTGCTTACAGGGGGTGCGAGGGTGTGAGTGGCTCATCAAGGCCTTTTCTTTTGAGGCGTGGCTGCACCTGTGCGGCGAGGGCTGCTGCGACTGCGAGTATGTATTCCATTTTGTTGCCTGGCCTTGGCGGGACTTCACACATCCGACGGATGTTTCCCAAGTTCTAGCATTGGGCCTGACGACGGTCAAAGCCCAAGCGTGGCTGCAGTGTTGCATGTTACGGATCTCATCGCATTTTGTACAGCCGGTTGACGGCAGGATACGTTCCATAGAAGTTTTCATCCCTCCGCCGTCAGTGGTCACCGGTCACTATGGCCACCTGCAAGGTCGAATACTTTCGCAGGCCATCGACATTGGCTTGCGATGTCGTTTTCTAAACACGCTGATTTATAACGGGCGCACACCTGGGCGACACCATGATGCGGCATGCGTACAGTCGCGCACAACACAGCCGGCAGGAGGCGTGCAGCTCACCCCATGTCCAGCCCGTGCTGACGATGCCCCGCACTCATCCTCACTTCACCACCTGCGACTTCGTCATCGTCCGGCTCGGCCCATGAGCCATGCTCGTCGACCTCCCCACAGAGATACTCTACCTGGTGGCGGAGTGGCTGTCGGAGCGAGACGTCGGCACCCTCGCCCGGACGAATATACACCTCCATCGCCTCCTTGACGAGTACCTCTACCGACGCAACGTCCTGCTCTTCGGCGCATCGTCCTTCCACTGGGCCGTCGCGCAGGGCCGTGTAGATACCGCGCGCAAGGCCATCAACGCCGGAGCAGACGTCAATCGTGGCAAGGATGACAGCCCGGATCTGCAACCGCTCATTCTAGCCGCCAAGCTTGGCCACGCCTGTCTCCTAGAGCTCCTGCTCGCCACCCCCGGCATAAACGTCAACACGACCGACTCAACAGGCCGCAGCGCGCTATCCTGGGCCGCCGTCGCAGGCTACGAGCGGCCCATCGCCCTGCTCCTCGCCGTCGACGCCGTGGAGGCCGACACAGGCGACACAGGCGGCCGCACGCCCCTCTGGTGGGCCGCCGCCGTGGCCGAACCCGCCGCCGTGCGGCAGCTGCTCTGCAGCGAAAAGGTGTCCGTGGACCGGCCCGACGCGAGCGGGCAGACGGCGCTCATCGCGGCGGCGGCGGGGCTGGGCATGGCGGGCGCGGTGGACGAGTGCGTCGAGATGCTGCTGTTTGCGGGGGCGCGGCCCGACGCGCGGAGCGGAGCGGACAGGACGCCCCTGTCGTGGGCCGCGGGGATGGGCAAGATGGGCGTCTTTAAGTTGGTGCTCGGGGCGATGGGGACGGGCCGCTTCAAGGCTGTGGATGGCATCGGTGGGTGGACGGTGCGGGACTGGGTCACGGCGGGGGAGAAGGACGCCATGGTCAAGTTGCTGCGGGATGGCTCGCGGAGATTGTCGTGTGAGGATGAGGCGGATCGAGAGACATGACAGTGGCATCGTCGCTCATACGGCACGTCGAGTCCTGCGGAACGCGAGGTATGTGGACGATGTCATCGGTAAGTGGCAGTGTGGCACCATGACAGCAAATGGGGTCACGCCAAGCGACGAACTGCTCCGAGGGAAAAGTGTATATGGCCGTCTTTTGAAAGGGCGAAACATCTTTCACCACGAGCTCATCGCGTGCTACGATACGCCTGGAGACGACCGGGACGGGGGACGATGCAACATAGGCCACGACTTGTACGAGACACGATCAACTTCTTTAACTTGGTTTTGAAGCCTGCGTGAACGGTGCTGTCTATCTTTTATGCGCATTGTATCACTGCAGCCACTTCTCGGCCAGCCATGCCGTGGCGTCCAGAATCAAGGGGTCATCCGAGCCCTTCCAGTCCTTGCCCGGAAACAGGTCAAACCCGTGATCCATGTCCTTGACAACGTCCAACCGCACCGGCCTGCCCTGCTTCTCCATCGTCTGGGCAAAAGACAGGGACGTCTCGACAGGCACCGCCGAGTCGCCGTCGCCATGCAACACCCACACCCGCTCCGGCAGCGCGGCTCCCTTTGCGATGCGCCTGTTCAGCCACACGGACTCATCGCCGTCGAGCTTCCCATCGGGACTGAACACGTCCTGGAAGAAGCCCACGCGCGCAATCTCCGAGCCGAAGCCCTGGCGTTCTTCGTCCGCCGAGGAGATGCGCGGGCCGGCACGCTCCCGCTCGATGCGCGCCCGCACATCCTCATCGTTCGCCGGGAACGCCTCGTCCGGCAGACGGCCCGGGTTGGGCGCGCCGACGGCCCTGCTGCCGCGGCGCCACCACTCCGTGTCGAAGTCGATCATGGGGTACGCGAGCGCTAGGCCGCGGAACGCGTCGGGGAAAGCGAGCGCATGGCTGGCGGCTGCGTAGCCGCCCGCGGAGCCGCCGTTGAGGAGAACCCGCGAAAGGTCGGGCTTAAGCGCGGGGGCTTTGTCGGCGAGGAGTGGGATGAATGCCGTCGTGAACCAGCTGTGGAAGGCGCGCACGTCGTCCTGCACGACGGCGAGGCCGTCCCTGTGCGGGAGGAGGGTGTAGTCTGGGGAGAGGATGATGGCAGAGTGCTGGCGCGCGAGGTTGAGAATGTACTGCGGGAAGAAGGGCGCGTAGAGGCCGTGCGCGGTGATGAGGTAGCCGCCGTGCCAGTTGACGATGATGGGGCGCGGGCCGGGCTGCGGGTTCTTGGGGAGGAGGATGTGAGCGAGGATGGGGTGGTTCTCGCGCGTGACGAAGCTAGGGATCTGCTGTTAGCTACTGGATCCGTGGTGTTACGATGGGGTTGTGGGGGGTGAAGAAAAATATCTCACGGCTCGCTGATGATGTCAAAGTCGTTGAATATCTCCTTTGTCGGCATGACGAGAGCCGGGGGAGCGGTTGATTGTGACATGGCTGTGGATGTGGCTTGGCTGGCTGGATGTTGTTGTTGCTTCAGGTCGAGGTCAATCGATGATTGATTTCTGGGTCTTTGGCGCAATGCTTGAGAGCTGGTTGCAATGGTGGGTGATGATGTTGTAAGGGTGTTGGGTTAGAATCTCACTTGAGCGGCTGGGGATGGTGGTGAACTATATACTTCGTCCATGTAGGTGAGATTCAAATGTTACGGGGAGCATTGCGTGCGTGAAATCGCGTGTGAGTTGGTACCCTGGCACTGCTGCTGAAGTCGCATGACGACGGCCTCTCAGTTACAGAGTGCAACATAAGTTGGGGAAACAGGCTAATTGCCCACGGGCCGGCAGCCAAGTCCACGTTGGGGCAAAGCCGGATCGTCGTGCCGCCCGATTTATCAGCTGCCAGCCAGCGCTGGAGACGCTCACCAATCTCGCCCGCGCGGTGCCTGGAGCAGCAAACTTACAGCGGGGTACTTAGCCAATGGTGCACGCCGAGAGACCTGCACTGTCAGCAGATTCGTCGGAGACAGGGCAGTCAAATGAAAGCCGAGCGCCGAACGAAGAGCTGATGAACCCGAGCACCGAGACTGCACCACTCCAGCTGCTCCTGTGTGAACTCAGCATGAACGTTCACCACGCACGTCACCTCGGCTTCGGTGTTGTCGACATGTCCATTCGGATTGCAAATTCCACCACTCTATTATTATTAGCCTGTGCAGCGTCTAACAAACATTTCCAATGCAGTCTAGTCTAGAGATATTGTTTCTTGCTCGGCGGCCACGCCGCAGCAACACCCTCACCGACGCCACCATCATCCTCACGCCTGCTTCGTCTTGTTCCTCTTCCCCTTGGGCATGCGCACCAGCCAGTACAGGAACAGCGACGCGGCAATGTTGAAGACGATAAACACCATGCCGATACCAAAGTCGCGCCAGCGGTGGTCGAAGTTGGAGCTGATGCCCTTGAGGAACACGTTGGTGTCGGCGATGGAGCAGTACTCGCACTGCGACGTCGCGTTGGCGTCGGCCAGGTAGCCGCCCTTTTGCGCGACAAACGACGAGAGGAACTCGCCGCACGTCTGGCCGGCCGGCGGCGTCACGCGCACCAGCTCGTTGGCCGTGCAGGTGACGCGCGTGTTGGCCAGCCCCGTCGACAGCACCGCCGAGATCCAGTACGTAAAGGGGTTCGCCCGGTACATGAAGATCCAGAAGCCCGGCATCGTCTCGGGCGACGCCAGCACGCCGCAGAACAGCAGGCACATCATGAAGAGCACGTTGGCCAGGTTGCCGCCCGCCTCGGCCGTGTCCGTGATGGCGATGCAGGCGTGCGCGAAGGTGCACGTGAAGATGAGGAACTGCCAGAACAGCAGCCACATGAGCCCGCCGCGCTCCGTCGTCGCCCCCGTCACCGCCGCGTTCTTGTCGAATCCTACGGGGTAGTAGACGCACACAAACATGACGACCGACATGAGCGTGTTCCACGGCATCTCGACGATGACCTGCGATAGCATAAACACCTTCCAGCTATACGCCTTGCTCGGCCGCTCCCGCACCTCGTACAGCGCTCGTTGCGTTACAAAGTGCGGCATCTGCTGCTGCACCAGCTGCCCAAAGATGCTGAGGATGTTGAAGATGGCGAACATCTGGTTCTGCATTCCCTGGATCGACAGCGGCGCGTTGAGGAAAACCAGCCCGATGAAGAGAGAGACTGCCGAGCAGAGAATGAACTTGGAGTAAATGTATGACGGCGTACGCCAATACTGCTGGAACACGCGCCGCGAGACGACCAGCAGCTGCTTCCACAGCGGCGCCGCAAACTCGCGGTACGCGCTCTTGTCGTCCGTGTTCACGTCGGCGTGCCCACCGCGAGCCTCGGAGGTCTCGCCGCTCTTGAGACGTTGCAGCTCGGCCTGAACGTCCTGGCATTCTGGGCTGTTCAGCCATGCCTGGTGCCAGTCCACTTCCGTCGACGAACCTGGCGCCGCGCCGATGGCCTGCAACATCCACTCTGCTGGATTTTCACCCGGCGCGCAGCGAGGGGCACCGTTCCTTTCGAAATAGGACGTAAGAGTCGATGAATTATCGCCGATTTCTCCGAAATACACCGTCTTTCCACCCTTGGCCAGGAAGAGCAGACGGTCAAAACGCTGAAACAGCATCGCCGAGGGCTGATGGATGGTGCAGAGGATCGACTGGCCGGCCTTGGAGAGCTTCTCGAGCAAGTCTAGGATCGCCCACGACGTCTGCGAATCCAGGCCAGAGGTTGGCTCGTCGACAAAGAGCAAAAGCGGTGGCTTCGCCGCCAACTCGACCCCAATCGTTAGGCGCTTCCGTTGCTCCACGTTGAGCCCCTCGCCCAGGATCCCGACAACGGCGTCTGCATACTCTTGCATGTCTAGAAGCTTAATGACTTCATCCACATACGCCAGCTTCTCGGCCCTGGGCGTGCTTTCCGGTTGCCGCAGCAGAGCACTAAACTCGAGCGCCTCTCGCACCGTCGTGGTCTCGAGATGCAGGTCTTGCTGCTGTACGTAGCCGGTTTTCCTCTGGAACGAGCTGTCGCGGATCTTGCCGTCGACGAGCATCTCGCCCGTGATGACGCCCATGGAAATCCGGTCGGCCAGGCAGTCGAGCAGCGTGGTCTTGCCCGCGCCGGAAACGCCCATCAGCGCCGTGAGCGTGCCCGGCTTGACCCAGCCGTCCACGTTGTCGAGGATGCGTCGAGGCTCGCCCTTGATCTTAATGTCGTAGCACACCTTGCTCCAGTGGAAGACGCTCTTGGAGCCCTGGATCGCACCGCTGCCGTCGGAGGCGTCGCCCGTCTTTTCCGCAATGGCCGCGGGGCCCGATAGCGACGACTCGGCATCGTTCTTGGCTGCCTTTGCTGCGGCAGGCAGCTGTCCGCGCCTGAAGACGAGGACCTCGCCCTTTGACTTTTTGGCCGAGATGAGCTCCGTGGCGGCGAAGTAGACCAAGTGGTTGAACACGACAAAGGCAATCAGGATGCCCACGTTGCGCCACTTGTGGCTGTGGTAGTACTTGTACTGCGTGCCGATGTAGTTGTCGCCGCTGACGAAGCTCTGTCCCGGGACGGACCCGACCGCGGTGCAGGCGCGGTTCGTCGACGACACGCCCTGGTAGCCGCTGGCGTCGGGGCTGGGGACGTAGGAGTCGCAGGAGAACTGCCGCCCGCTGAACTCGTTGATCATGAGCGCCTCGAACCCGTACGCGACGGGGTCGAGGTAGTTTATCCACCTGCACCACCCGAGCATGTAGTCGACGGGGATGACGAAGCCGGTGAAGATGACCATGGCAAGGATGAGGATCGAGGCGGGGACCATGGCTTGCGAGAGCGTTCGAGACAGTGCCGCGCTGTGGACCGTAGCTGTTAGTTTCGGCCTGCTCGACCAGAAGGAAACCTGCGACTTGACTTACATGCTGCGGAAGATGCCCGACATGGCCAGCACCATGAGAAAGGAGACAAAGAGAAAGAAGAAAAAGTTGCCCGGTTCGCGGTTGAGGTTCGTCATGAAGTAGATGATGAGATTGTAAAAGATGCTGTTTAGGATCTTATACGGCATGTCGACGAGGACAGAGGAAAAGGCCTCGGCAGAGGGATGATGGAACCCGTAGCGCTCGTGTTTCTCAACAATGGGCCGCTGCGCGTACTGCGTGAGAATCTCAAGCGCACTGGAAAAGGCGTTGGCGAGGATGGCGACGAATAAGATGGCCGCCCGGCCGTAGAAGCTGCCGGTCGAGGGCTGCATATTGTAGAAGAGCGACGATATGATGAGCGCCGTGGACGAGTTGGCCAGCAGCGAGAAGATCGTCAGGCTTGGGTCTCCAAACAAGCGGCGGAACCCGCGCCACAGACAGAGCTTGACCTGCTGGGCGTAGGATAGCGTAAAGGGGGACTTGACGCGCTGGCCCTTGGCCTGCGTCGAATGCTTGTGCTCGCGAAAGGCCTCGGCGTCTGCGCCCCCGATGGGGTGCTCCGTGTTATACCCTTCGATTTCGCCCTGCAGGGCCGCCAGGTCGCCACTGTTGCGCCAGCACGTCGCAAACTCATCCGGCGTCCGGGGCACGCGGTTCTCCCACCCCGGCCGCACGACGCGCTCCGACGGCGCCGTCATCGACGTGAGGAAATCCGGCGTCGTCTGGCGCGCGGGACACTCGAAGCCCAGCTCGACAAAGTACGCCTTAGCCCTATCCGTGCGGCCGTAGAAGATCTGCCGTCCCTCGTATAGGAGCAGGACCTTGTCAAAGAGGTCGTACGCGCTCTGCGGCGCTTGATAGATGGAGACGGCACTCGTGCGGCCGAACACGTCGGCCTGTAGGCGTAGAGTCTTGCAAAACTCGATGGCGTTGGCCGAGTCGAGCCCGCGGGTCGAGTTATCCCAGCACTGCAGCGGCGCGTTGGAGAGGGTCGCCTCGGCGATGGTGACGCGCTTGCGCTCGCCGCCCGACACGCCGCGGACGTATTCGTTGCCGACGCGCGTGTTGATGGTGTGGCTGATGCCGTACATGGCCATGACGACGTCGCGGAAGTGCTCCGACAGCTGGTCGTGCGTCGTCCCCGGGGGCACTTCCCTCGCGGCGCGGGCCCTCGCCGCGAAGGTGAGCGTGTCCCCGACGGAGAGCTGCGGGAAGTGAATGTCCACTTCGGCGGTGTAGATGGCCTCGCCGCGGTGCTGCGTGTGCATCTCCTCGGCGGATATGCCCTGGTAGTTGAAGCGCGCGTCGCCGTCAATGTATATCCCGTTGGTCTCGCCCGAGATGGCCTTGAGGAAGGTCGAGCACCCTGAGCCTGGGGGGCCCAGCACGACGAGCATCTCGCCCGACTTGACGACGCCGTCGAGGCCCCTGAGGATATCGATGCGGCGCTGGTGCGACGACCCGCGAGGCGACGTGACCCGGCGGACGAGGTCGGGGATCTGCAGGAACACGTTGCCCACGTCCTTTTGGTAGTCCGTCTCGGTGCCGAAACCGTACACGTTGAGGTTGCTAAACGACACGCCGCTGCGGCGGAACCCGTGCCCGTTCTCCGTCGCCAGCTTGGCGATGGTGCGCGCCCAGGCGTGCGCGTTGAAGTGCTCGCTCGAGGGGTTGAGCGGCGAGTTGGGGTCCGTGTCGGTGAAGAGCGAGGCGGGGTCCGCGCCGGCGACGGCGGCGGCGACGGACGCTCTGGAGTATTGCCTCGCGAGGTTCTGCACCATGCTGTGCCGCCGCTCCGTCTCGCTCTCTGTGTCCGGCGCCGTGCCTTCATGCTCTTTCTCAACGGCGGGGTCCCACGTGCCGTTCGGCGTGGCGGTGCCTATCTCCATGTCGCGATCGCCGCGTCCGTCAGGGGCACGGTAGAGGTTGGGCTCGCTGGGGGTGTCGACAAATGTTCGTCCGCTGCCGTGGGCTGACTGCGCGCGCGAATCCGGCGCAGGTTGTTGTTGTTGTGAGCCCGGGGGCGGAGGGACGTCGTCCACGGACATGCCTGCCGTCTGCGAAAGGGGGCACTCCGATACGTTCGTTCAACACTGATGAATTTATGATAAAATATGAAAGGAAAAGGTGTATCTTTGACTACATTTAATATCCGAATGAAACAAGACACAACCACCCCCGGGGGGCTACGGAAGATATATACATGCATCGTGTAGTTGAGCTTGTCGACTAACTATGAGGTCAACTCCGCAAGTCCGCAGCCGCTGACTCAAAAGGAAAAGGGGGCCAAGGGGCAGCAAGGCAGCTTATAAGACCCCGAGTGTCCGCCCGTTGCAGTTTTTCGATATCAATCGTAACCGGGGGCCTTGAACGTCTGGGAATTATCCAAGCGTGCATGTGGCCCTGCTCCACGGATCCCGCGTTGTGGGGGGGACCAGTCGGTCCCGGATGGTGGTGTGTCGACTGTGGAGCCGCGCCCCAAGCATCACCCATCCCGTCCTCCTTGCAGTGGACGGGCTCCTTCAGGACCCCGACTGGCGCGCGCCGGGACAAGTTTTGCCACGAGTTTTTTATCGAATTATACGACTGCCGGATGCAAGCCTTCCCGTGGTGCCCACTGAGCTGCGATGCACATGTCTGACCTAATCTGCTTGGAATGTCCCGCCGATGTGGCTTGCACCTGACGGGCCACGGCATAAACGATCATCAGGCCATGACTAGTCATCAGCCTCAAGGCACGCATGGCGGTGACAAGGGCGTGTGACGACACTGCTAGAAAAGTGGAAAGCGTGCCATATTGGTTGTTCTTGCGTCTGCCCGCCATAGCTTACATTGACGTATACATGGTCGAGATTTTTGCACCAGACATCATACCTGCTCTTGACGTTGATACCGACGATAGGCACAAGCTTTTTCACCACTTGAGAATGCCGCCCACGACTTCCCATACATCTGGCACACAAAAGAGAACTCTTTCATGTGTTCTCTGCCAGCAGCGAAAGAAGAAGTGCAACAAAGAAAGCCCCTGCTCAAACTGCATAAAGGTCCGTACGAGCCCACACTTCACGGTCAGGACATGGACAAGAGACGCTCTAACGTGTACATGTATATAGATCAACGCAACCTGCGTGCCGAGCACGCCTGCGCCTCCCCGGAAGCGCAAACGCCCAAGCAGGGACCTGCTCGCCCGGCTGGAGTGGTGCGAGACGCAGCTCCGGCGGTACAAGTGGCTGCACGACAGGATCGCGTGTGCAGAGTCGCGCCCCGAGGGCCTAGGCGAGCGAGGCGAGATGGGCCGGGTTTTGAGCTGGATTGCGGACCCGGCCGCGGCGACGTTGGAGCAGCAGCCGTTGGATGACGGGAGATCCTGCCGGGCGCAGGCAGGGTCGGCGGACAGATATAATGGTCCCGGCTTTTCTGCTGGTGCTGCGGCCGAGGCTAGGTATAATTGCAGCGCAGGGCAAAAGTCGGGGTCATGAAGGAAACGACGAGCCGTATGGGAAATACATGTGAGGAGCAGCTCTGGCGATATCAGGTTCTATCAGTTGCGGCCGTCGACGTCGACTGTGCATGTTTACATGGAGTTTGGCAGTACGTGTGGACCCTTGGCAAACACGAGGTGGGCTACTACGATCTTATCTCGCCGTTGCGATCTCTGTCGGGATGTCGGAGCTTCAGATCACCAACTGCACTTGCACCGGCCATCATCTTCTATCTCAATGGTTGTTGGCGGTGGTTTTTTCATGCAACGGTCGTTTGTCAGCGGAGGTTCAACGACCGACGAAGCTGTCGTATGGTGTCGAATGTTGTTGCACCGTTGCGCGGCTCCAAGACGTCCGGGGCATCGCCGGTTCTTCGTGGGAAACGGGTGGGTCCGCGGCCGGTGCTGAATGCCCCACTTGCCGCTTTGGGCAATCGCGTCTGCCGAGGGGGTGTCGGTCTCGGGCGGTGCCAAATGCCCGGCATTTTTCCTAGACCTCGTCGCGTCCGCCTCCTCTGGCTCTATTTGATGGATGTCCGTCCCAGACGGCAGTCCGCCCCAACCCAGCGAGAAGCGATGAGGCGCAGGACACTGTTTTGCTCCACACACTATATCTCGACCTCACCTCGATGCTCTGCTTGATTACACGACACGAATGGGCAGGAATTCATGAACTTGCCATTGGCCTATCACATACGCAAGTGAATCCGCAGTTCAATCCACATATCTTCATCCCCGTGATGTTCGTGGTCTTGTATCCCAGCGGTCTAGTTCGCCATCTTTTGTTTCTTCCTCAGCCACCATCGCCACTTTGCTACCCTGGAGTCTACCAACCGGGTGCATCACCGCACTCAATGCGCGTTACTGCCAATAGAAACTGGGTGCATGGGTATTGGTATTGCTGTCGAATTAACTGCCGTGGCTACTTCCGTTTTGCTTGCAGTGGTTGGAAAGAAAGCCGACCATGTGGCGGTAAGATCTTCCATTAAGGCAGTCTCCGCTTATCCGAGTACGCGACACTTATGTCGACTGGGCGACTGGAGTCTTCCCTTTGCAACAATTCAGGTGCGCCATCGGTTTGGCCCATAAATGAGAGGCGTAAGTAATTAATGTATTGAATCATTAAATCAAATGACTGCCACAACGCATACTCCGACACCTGTCGCGCCAGCTCTCATTGCATATTGCCAGTTACCCTACCGGTGACAAGCAGGAACAGGCTTCATGCTGTCTGGTCCTGACGACGCAATGTTAATCGTCCACTCGCCCGAAGGCCCATGAACGGTAATCGACATGTCGGTAGCATCAACGTGAGCCGCCACCGCGTGCGCAACAACGTTTCGCACGACCTCCGCGTCTGTCCCCAGGGGACTACGGTTCGCCGAGCACGAATTCAATGACAACGAGTTGATGTGCGCCGAGATGACGCCGCCAATGGCGACGCCGACCCAGGTCGCCCAGAACGGCCGGTCCAGGAACTCCAGCAGACTCGAGCAGGCGGGCTTGGCCTTTTCCGCGGCCGCGATCCAGAACTGGTATGCCGCCTTGATGGTGGCGCTGCCGCGCGACTTGACGCAGCTGACCGCCTCGTGGCACTTTTCCTTGATCTCGTCGAGGTCGCGGATCTCGAGGTCCACGAGGGTTTCGTCGTCGCCGTCGTCGCTACCCCGAGCGGCCAAGGTGGCGAGGTCCCACACTTCGTGAGAAGGCCGGTGAACTGCAGAGCCAGGGTTAGTACAAGTGCCATCGCGTTTTGCGACAAGGAGTCGAGCGTACTTTCGTCGTCCCATTCTTCGGCGGGAACGCCCGTGTAGACACCCTCGGCGAGTTGATGGTACCGAATCACCAGGCCGTAGTAGTCCTCGTACTCGCCGTGGCTCATTGCAGCTATCTCGGTGGCGCTAAATGTTGCGAGATAAAACGCTCTTAACAAATATTGAGATCGCATGTTGGGTTTTATGGCTGCTGTGATAGTGAATAAACCGTCGCTACCATGTCCCAAATATGCGTGCGCGGTACTTCTGGTGCGAGTACTACGATGTCTGGTGTGCCGGGGGGGTTTGGTTTCTGCCAACATCAATACCAAGACAGGGGCGCCACTTGCAACTTATCAAATAGTCAATCGTGAGCTCCCTGCCTGCGCCTTATTACGAACCGGGCGAGGGTTCTGAACTCGTGACGGCCGCAAAGCCACCCCAAGTCTGGGGCATGTCTGTGACCCGCGACGTAACGGAAACGTGCTGCCCGGACCTGGGTCGTGCAGCTCTGCGATCTTTGCGACCGCGTGTAATGCCTTGCCCCTCCAAATCGCGGTTTCTCTTACGAATTGAGCCTTTTTATAAATGCCGATGGGCAGATGAAAACGAGGAGACCATCATGAGCGCACAACATCTGTGTCGCGGGGAGACGGCGTCAAGTCCTTATCAGTGACCGGCTCCCTCCAATCGCGCGATCAATGCGAGAATGAGTCGAGAAGATGTCAGTTAGAGCGCAACCGACCTCCCGAGCGTAAGGTCAAAGCCAGCGCACAACACATCTATGATGGTTGCGGGATATGAGCCGCAACATGAAGGCTGTATGTGTTTGCGTCAGTTTCACTAGCTGTGCAGATTCAAGCCTCCTGATGCTTGCGCGAACAGAGGATAAAGGACGCATATGATTGAACTCAGCCTCGACTGCGTCATTGTGCATCTCCGACAATCGGCGTTAACGTCGGGGGACTGTGTCGTAAAGCTTGCCCGCATGACCTGCTACCCAAGCTCTTGCTCCGATCATGATGCTCCGATCATGCTCCGTGAGCCCCATTCCATGTCACGGGAGTCGCTTCCATCTCCGTCCAACAGATCACGTACATCTGGGGCTCCGCGCGGGGAGGAAAAGAGCAGTGGCCTGGCGGGGTTCTCTGGGGTTTGCGACTCTTCAAAAGAGGGGGGCGGTGAATGCTTTATCGTTTGACCCAGTGTAGATGTAGGTCTGCTGATACAGGTAGATGATGGTAAGGCCATACTGCAATCTGAGCGTTTGCAACAGCCGCGTTGCCATTACATCATATCCACACCTGGTCTGCGGCTGACGATAACATCGTAACGTGGCATGGAGGTGTGCGGCACACCTGCTGAACCGTGGCAGACGAAACGCAAGGATGGGGGCAACGGGGACGGTGACGATAAAGGCGGAACGTCGTCCATCCGAACGCAAAGCCCGGGCCACCATCGCGTCAATTTCAGAGCGCTGAGACAACTGATGGCCAAGTGCACGCGGCTGTGTGGCGTCTGGAGACACGATTCCCGCGGTAAGCCCCAGGGTTTGCCTCCAATGTCGGCAAAGACGATGCTTGCAGTTTTATATTTACTCCTCCACTGCTAGATTTGTATACAACACACGTAAGGCATACGCGTAATTCCTCGCCTTGTGCGCAAAACACGCGATAAGGCTGGGGAATCGCTGTGCAACGCCCCGGCCCTTCACTCGGTGCCACTGACCGGGTGCCATAAATGTCCACCTCGCCCCGGATGGAGCGAAATCGTCCCCATCAGAGCCTACGCGAGTCAGACCTGCCTCGTCGCAAGCTCCCTCTCCAGCACAGCCTTCCAGCCTACGAGCGCAGAGTCCTCGTCCTCCCAGTAGGCCAGCATCCCAATCGTCTTGTACACGGCCCGTTCCCACCCCTCGGGCATCGTGCCGCGACCCGTCCTCGCCGCCGCCACCAGCGTCAGCGCGCTGCGGGTGCACGCGCGGATCATGAAGAAGCCGCCGTGGTGCCTGTGGAAGAAGCCCGGCTCGTTGGCTCGCAGCTGGTGCATGTGCGTGTCGAGCCCGCGCCGCGCGAGCTCCTGCAGCTGCGGCCGCAGCGGGGCGCCGCTACCTCCGCTGCCGCCGCTTCCAGGTGGCAAGGCGCTGTTGAGGCTCGCCATGACAAAGGGCCAGTATATCATCTCGAAGAGGTTGATGAGGCGCCCGCGCAGCACGGAGCGGCAGATGCCGTCCTCGTCGATGGGCGTGTGGATGGACAGCTCCGCGGGGAGGCTGTCGGACCACTCGCGCGCCTGGGCCTCGTACTCGGGCGTCATGTCGGCGAGCACGTCGAGGAACGCCGCGTCCGAGGCGTACCGCTGGCGGAGGGTGAGCACCTCGCTGCACAGGCGGCTCGTCAGCCGCCGCAGGGATATCTCGGCCAGGTAGAAGAGCCAGGCGGCGCGCGACCGCTGCGTCTCCGAGCCGGGCCCGTCGGGGGACTCGGCCGGCGGCACCGGCGGCGCGGGGAAGAAGGGCGGGTAGAGCGTGCTTCCGGAGTGCATGATGTCAAAGTCGGGCAGGGACAGCTCGCCACGCAGCTCGCGCTCCGACTTCCACGCGGACCAGTACACGGCCTGCTCTTGCGTGTCTCGTAGGCCCATCTCCATGCTCTCCGGTGACGAGCCGGCCCCCGCGGCGAGGCTCTGCGCCCTGGATAAAAAGGGAAGATGTTGGCACGCTGCGAGGGCCTGGTTGAAGAAGCGCCACGCGTAGACGGGCTTAAACTCCACCATCATCATGTACACGCCCGAGAGAAACAGACATTGAGCGCCGATGATGTCCTCCTTGACCAGCAGCACGCCAATGCGTTTTTGGGCTGCCAGGAAGAACGCCTGCGCGTCCGCATATGCCTGGGTCCCGATGCGCGTCTCCGGGCTGGGGCCAAAAGGGGTGGCCACAGAGCCCAGAGCACAGATGAGGAGCGCAAGACACGACGCCGCAGACCAGTCGATGCCATCTAGGAAGGCCCGGACAACCATGCGCCGCGCCGAAGACTCGTCCAGAATGGGGTTCTTGCAGTGGATGTAGAGGAAAAAGTTGTCGAGGAGGCGGTAGATGCGATGCGACTCCATGTCGACAAGGGCGGAGATGGACGTGGAGCCCGCCACGGTGGGGGATGAGATGCCATCGTAGGCTGCACGGGCGGAAGGAGGCGTCAGGAAGCTGTGGTGGGTGCTATTTTGGAAGACGGGCCACTGGAGGATGTGGTCGATGCGCTGCGGGAGGACGCTGTTGACGCGGGGGCCACATGCATCATCCAGGCGCCCGACGTGGCTGGCCCCCGAGGAGCTGCGCGCGCTCAGGCCATGGTCGTCGTACTCTGCGCACACGGGCACGTTTTGCAGCTGGGGGAGCTGCGCAAACACGTAGCCGTCGGATGCGTTTCGTGCCATGGGCAATGGGGGCGGCATGGCCGAGGCCGATGCGGAGCCGGACGCCGGAGTCGCCGGGGACGGAGCCGGCGCTCCTGCCGCCGGACCGCCGGCCGATGCGGAGTCCCCCGCCGAGGCCGCCGCCGCAGCCACCGCCGCCGACACGGAGGCCAACGGCGGCGCAGCGCTCCGCAGCAGCCGCTCTAGGTCGTCGAGGCGGTCCAGGATCTTGAGGCTGGCCGGGTCGAAGCTCGACAGGTCGACGGGCGACTGGATGCACGTGGCCCCCACGCTCTCGCAGTACGTGCAGCTGGGCCGCTTGTTGTCGCACTTTGTCTTTCTCGCGCGACACACTGCCCGACTCGGGTAAGCCTCGACTCTCTACGGCACAGTGGTACTTCGCCCGGGGAGCTATGGCCGAAAGGCGGCTCCCCGAAGGATGAGGAGGGAGGGAGCGAAGTAGGGAGGGAGGGAGCTTCTGCTTACCCTGGCAGGCCGTGTTGGCTCGCTTCCTGGGGTAAAAAGCTGTGCCCCGTGCGGCGGGCCGCTTTCCCGCGCGACGGCCGGCAGCAGTAGGCGGCGATGCGCGGCCGTCGTCGACGACGGAGTTGCCATGGGCTGATCCTCCTGCTGTTGCGGCTGCTGATACCGCCCCGTTATCGCTGTTGTTGATGCTCGTGAAGAAGACACCAGCCTCTGCGGTTGGTGACAACGCCGGCCCGACGGTGCCGTCGGGACGGTCATCCTGCAGGTCGTTATCGTCAATGTCTTCGTCGTCATCAACGATGGCGGCGAGGATGTGATGGCTTTGGCGACGCTCCCCGGCCGCGGAGGCGGCGCGCGATGGATTCAAGATGGTTCGAGGGCCGGCGTCTTGCTGGCCGGCGCCGCTGCCGTGCAGGTGGTGCGCCGGCTGGCGATGGAACGCCGACGGAGACATCTTTTTTCCTTTTCTCAGGCGAAGCCGAGCGCTGGCGCGCGCGCGCGTGGTGCGGCGTGCTCCCCGACGAGGAGACGCGCGCACGCGGCGTGTGGGCTCGTACGTTAGTAGTGGCCTGGCTTGGGGGCGGCAACGGGGAGAGGGAAAAAGCGTTGGTCGCCAATGGACGGTGGCCGCGCGCAAAAAGGCGGGAACGGGTGAGCACACGGCTCGGGGAGTGTCGCCGTGAAGTAGTAGTGAGTGAAACGAGTGACCGAGAGTGAGTGGGCGAGCAGCCGGGCGCAGCTGAATCCAGTCGGTCGACTCGACTGAGGGAAGGGGGTGCTGCTCTCTCTCGCTTCGCTCCTTGGAACATAAGCCGGGCTGGACTGGACTGGAACTGGAACTGGACCTGGACTGGACGGGCGAGCAGCACAGTCGGTCGCGCAAACCCCGCGTGAGGAGCCTGGATGGGGGGAACCCCAGGAACTAATGTGTCCTTGGTTTATACAAGCTCCCCCCACCTGCTCTTCCCCGTCAGTCAGTCCACCTCCGCCGCCGCCGCCTCCAACCCATCTCGGCTCGCGGGCTCTGCTTGCGCCCCGACCTGGCTTGACCTGGCCTGGTCTGACCCGGCCTGACCTGGGGTCGGCCCTCCCCCAAGCGGTAGTTGGAAGAACCGCCGAGATGCGATGCGGTTCCAAGGGGGTTGCAGAGGGCGTCAAAAGTGTGTGTGTGTGTGGCACTGTGTGTGCCTGCTTCGTTCATCATCTGTGTGTGCGTGTGTGTATTTACTCGATGCGCCAAACTGGGCACTCCGTGTATTGTGGGTGGACGGACGACTGCAACTATGCGCGCGCCGAGACATCGAAACCTCTGTACGAAGTATAGCTGATCGCCGCGGACCTGGGCGGGAGCAGCATGCGAAAAGAGGAGGGGGGCCTGCTGTCAGACCTGGGGGGGACGGAAATCGAATGACCTGCCCGACATAGCCTGTCTGTGACTCTATGCTTGTCCTCCCACTCCCTTGTCCGCGTGCTCACGGCTCAGTAAGGGACGCGCAGACCACACACATGGCACACACCGGCTTGACGCCAAGACCGGCACTCGCAATTGGGCGGCAGGCAGTGGAATCGTACTCGTATGCACGTCTTTCTGCCCCAGGGGCTGCTCCACGCTCGTTGGCAGCACGGAATCGGGTTGCAGGCTTACAGGCTTACAGCGCGGGGGACCCGGACGGGGTGAGTCATGGCCACGCAACGCCCAATGCTCGGTTGAAATGCCGGATCACCGTCCTGTTGCAACGTGGATGAGCGTGCCCAACAATGGATTCCCCGCGCCTGGTGGTGAGACTCTGAGACCTCACGTGGCGGCGCGGCGCCCGACGGGAGCGACCGTTGCGGATTGTGGGTTTGCGGAATGTGGAATGCGGAATGTGGATTGTAGATTGTGGATGGATGTGATGGATGCCGGTGACGGAGCTTCCTCGCCGCCACACGAAGCCACGCCGGCTCTAACTCGTCTCTATTTCCCCAGGCGATGCAAGCCATCTCTCTCCTCAAACTGACCGTGACGCCTCCCCTTGTTCATCGTCGGCCCCGGCGCCAATGCTGCCCGCCCGCCTTGCATGCTGTGCTTTCCCCAGTGCCACCACCGCCGCGCAGCCGCTTCCAGCGACTCTGCATCATCCGATGGCACTGGGGCCGTCCCGCCGCATGACCCCCCCTACCCCCTGGTCCAGTCCCTTGCGGCGGGTGCGCCTCCAAACACAAGCCTTGCTGCGTCCACTGCTAGTCGTTAGCCACCGGGCCGGTTCAAGCCCCCGGCTCAAATCGTGGCACAACCCGTTCATCAGGGTCTGCCTCTCTCTCCTTGTGTCCGTCTCTGTCTGGGGTGGACAGGGGTTCTTGCCAGAAGCCGTCCACCTGCTGCTTCGGGGAATGTCGCTCTCCACGTTTCGTTTTTTTTCTCCACCACTCCCTCTGGTCCCTTGCCCTGCCCTGCCCTGCCCTGCCCTGCCGGCCTACTCGTACCTACCTACTCTCTCTCCAAGGAGGGCGGGGCAGGCGGGCATGTCGTGCAAAGTCCGACTACCCCAGATCAAAACGAGTCGGGCCGAAGGCGCGGCGTGGCCAACGGCCGTCATCGACTGGGCGCGGCGGCGGCAGCACCCTTTGGGGAGAAGAGGGGCGCCGCTCGATCGAGAACCAAGCGACCTGCATGCCATGGAGTCAATGCAGATAACCCTGTGCGTGCTGTCAGTCGGGCTGGCGGGGTGGACTGACTGACTAGACCCTTGTGTCGCTTGTGCGTTGTCGACGGGGCCTGGTCCCGATTTGAAGCTTGACAGCTGGGCATTGTTCTTATTGAAACTTTAAGGCCGGGTATCAAATCACTTCGCTTTTGTTTTTGTATAAGAAGGTCTACGCGGACGCGCTGAGGCATTGGCCATGATGATGAAGTGACCAGACAGTGAGGACTGGCGAGCCCTTCGGATCCATCACTGGACCCATTGAACCCAACAACATTGAAGCTACGACACGGCAACGACCAACTCAAGACGGGGACAAGACAATTGCGAAAAGCCAAAGATACACGATTGCACAGCGACTGCAGCATTGAGTCAATTGATACCACCGCCACAACTCACAACCAGAGCCGCATCATCCTCCATGGAGAAGCAGGAAGAAGCCCGCATCTCGGGCGTCGAGGACGTCAACCTCAAGCGCGAGACCATCCGGGTCGACCACCAGGCCGAGCACGAGCTCTCCATCAGGGAGGTTCTCCGGAACCACCCAGCGCTCGTATGGTGGTGCTTCTACTGGTCCATGGCCGGCGTTGGCTGGTAAGCAAGCAGTGTCCCGATTTGAAGCAGCATGGCGGCCGGAAGGCGTTTGGAATGCCTGATAAGTGATGATAACTAACCGATGGAAAATGGACACTTTTGCAGGGGCTTTGACGCGCAGGTCAACGGCGGCATGCTCAGCGTGCGATCCTTCCGCCGCGACTTCGGGTACTACTACAACGGCGAGCCCGTCTTGCCCGCCAGCTGGCAGTCGGCCTTTAACACGGTCAGTCTTTTTTGCCTTGGCCCCCATCGCGTCCCGTACGTCCTGTATAAGTCATGAGCTGACACAAACAACCACTGCAGGTCTCCTCGGTGGGCCAATTCTTCGGCGGCTTCCTCTGCTCCTACATCGCCGACCGCCTCGGCCGCAAGCCCGCCCTAGGCCTCGGCCTCGTCATCGCCACGGGCGGCATCCTGGGCCAAGTCTTCTCATCCACCAACGCCGCCTTCCTCATCAGCAAGCTCATCCTGGGCTTCGCGCTGGGCTTCTACCTGACGCTCGGCCCGCTCGCCACCTCAGAGTGCACGCCCGTCGTCTTCCGCGCCATCGCCACCGCGGGGGTGCAGTTCGGCATCGCGTCCGGCCAGCTGCTGTCCAACGCCGTCATCAAGGCCTTTGGCGAGTGGGAGTCGCGCTGGGCCTACCGCGCGCCCTTCGCCATACAGCTCTTCTTCTGCGTGTTTCTCGCCGCGGGCTTGCCGTTTGCGCCCGAGACGCCCTGGCATCTCGTGCGCGTGGGGAAGCGCGAGGAGGCGAAGCGGTCGCTGGCGAGGCTTTACGGGAACAAGGTGGACTTGGAGGCGAAGCTCGTGACGCTGGAGACGACGGTGGCGGCGGAGCGCGCGTTTGTCGTGCATAATTCGGATTGGGCGTCGCTGCTGCAGTGCTTCCGCGGGACGAACCGCCTGCGCACCATGATCTCGACGTTTGTGTTTCTGTGCCAGCACCTGACGGGCATCATCTTCGTGCTCGGGTACAGCACCTACTTTTTCCAGCTCGCGGGGCTGCCTACGGATAAGTCCTTCGACCTGGGGGTGGGCGTCACGGCCGTGGCCCTCTTCAGCGTCGGGTGCAGCTGGTTCGCCATCAACTCCATCGGCCGACGGACGCTCTTCGTGTACGGCATCGCCAGCACGACGCTCGTGCTCATCCTCATCGGCATCCTCGACGTGATCCCCACGGGCGCGGCCAAGTGGGCCCAGGCCGCCCTGACCGTCATCTACGCCTTCATCTACATCTTCACGCTTGGCGCCTGCGCGTTCGCCATCCTCGGCGAGGTCAGCTCTGTTACTCTCCGCGCGCCGACAATTGCCCTCGCCACCGCCATGCAGGCCATCTGCGGCATCGTCTTCGGCTTTGTCATCCCGTACATGATTAACCCCGACCAGGGCAACCTCAGGGGCAAGGTCGGCTTCATCTTTGGCGGCATGTCGGCCTGCGCGACTGTCTGGAGCTTCTTCTTTGTGCCGGAGCTCAAGGGCCGCACGTTTGATGAGATTGACCAGATGTTCATGGACAAGGTGCCCCCGAGGAAGATGGGCTCGTACACTGTCGACTCGTATTGAACGTCGAGTTAAAGGGTTAAATGCTCGTTGCTCGAAACATGTATGTAGTGGGAATTACTTGGTGGGAATGGAAGCAAGGTGAAATGGGCGTTATACCTGACGATAACAACATGCAACGGTGGCGTGCAAGGGGATCAAGGCCATCCTAGAGACATCTTTTATTCGCAAAGTCTGTCCATAATCTACAACGAAAATGTGCTCGGAAACATAAAGGTGAACCGGAATGCTAGCCCAGCGCCCTCTTCTCCGACACATCCTGATTGCGGGTATCGTCGAGCCGCGTAACCACCTGTACGGAGCCACGACTCCCTAACCTCTCGTCCTCCGAGTCCGGGTCGATCTTGGCACGCCAGCCCATGTACCACGGGCCCGAAAAGAGCTCCGCCATCCTCTCCATCGGGACGCCCTTGGTCTCGGGCGCCCATAGACCGAGGACTACGATGCCCGTCGCGCAGATACACGCCCAGAAGACGTACGCCCCCCAGACGTTGAGCGCCTCAAACATCTGCGGCGTCACGCGCACGACGGCAAACTGGAACAGCCAGTGGATCATCATGTTGGTCGCGTAGCACACCCCGCGGATCCGCGTCGGCAGGATCTCCGTCCCGTACAGGTACTGCACCGTGCACAGGCCAATCGACCAGCCAACGGCATAGATGAAGACGGACGCTACTGCAGCCTCCGACGCTGCCTCGTTCTTGGACTCCTTCCACAATGCCATGTAGACGGCCATGTAGATGTGCGTAACGCACTGCAGGGCCAGGCCCGTCATGAAGCAGCGACGCCGACCAAAGTAGTCGATGAGGCCCCACGTAAATATCATGGTAAAGACGAGCTTCACGGCCCCGTAGCCGCCCGAGTTGATGAGCGAGTGGCGGTTGCTCGTGATGCCGGCCAGGCGGAAGATTTCGGGAATGTAATACGTGATGCCGTTTCCACCGCTCCACTGCGCAAAAGTCTGCATGGCGAGGCCGAGCAGGAACCGTTTGCGGTAGCTGGGCACGGTGGCGACCTCCTTTATGATGGTCCAAGTCGACGTGTCCGACAGGGCCTGGTTTTTATCCTCAATCTCTTGCTGAATCTCATTGAACTCGGCAACGACTGCGGGGTCGTCCGTGGTACTGTTTCGCAGCTTGGCCAACACTGTGAGGGCCTCGTGCGGGCGATTCTTGCATGCAAGCCAGCGGGGTGTGTCGGAGAGAAAAAGAGAAGCAATGAGGGACAGGCCAACAGGGATCTGCACGACACCGAGCACGATCCGGTACTGCATGCGCGATTCCGGCAGCGTCTTGACGACTGCGTAATTGATGAAGAAGCCTGGCCGGGAGCGTCAGTCAGCTGCAAGTGCGATTGGGGTCGTGGTCAGACGCGCGCACCGATCATGAGGAAGCTCAGCAGGATCACCATGTAGATAGACACAATCATGCCTCTCGACTTGGCCCTGGCCACCTCTGTGAGGTACAGGGGCGCCACGACGGTCAGGCCGCCGGCGCCGATGCCGCCCCAGATGCGGGCAAACATGAGCAGGCCCACCATGCCCGAGGCAAAGGTGACGGTGAAGAAGCCCGTCATCCAGAGCACGGTGAAGAGCTGCCAGGTGCGCAGACGGCCGATGTGGTCCGTAACGGCGACGGCCATGATGGCGCCGATGGCGGCGCCCAGGACGCCGAGCGACGTGATGACGGCCTTGCGGTTGGTGAGCTGGGCCGGGGAGCCGTTCCAGCGGCCCCTGATCAGGTCAAAGTCCTGGAGGAAGGAGCGCATGCCCGAGGCGGCGGCGAAACCGCCCTCATCGTAGCCTGGCGATGCGAGACAATGTCGTCAGTCGGCATGCGCAAGGGTGGGACCGCATCTGCGGGACGACGGACGGCGCCGACATACCTTTGGGGATCGACCCGCAAGCGATGACCACGACGGTCAGGACGAAGTAGGGGTTGAACTTGGGCAGCTTCATGGCTGCAGCGGCCGCGAGTGGCCGTCTGGTCGCGTCGCGTCGCGTGGGACGCAGCCCGTCGGTATGCAGTTGAGCTGGCGATCCGGGCGATTGACGGGGGCCCTGCCCACCTCTTGGGCGCAGGGTCCTGGCGCTGGCGGCGCTACTGCTACTGCTACTGTGGTGACTCGAACTCGAACCTGCACCCGAACACGCGCGACTGGGGCCCCAGCGGGCGATTGCCGGGCCTCTGGCGATGGCCCGCAGACCCAGGCAGGCGGGTGGCTAGTGCGTCGTCGTCGATGGATCTGTCGCTCGCGGCCATGCGATTGATGATTGATGGCGATGGGCTTCGTCGGCGGTTGCGGTTGTTAGTCCCTCATCTGCAGCGCGGAGAGGATCCGGGGGGGCGTAAAGGCGAGGTGAAGGTGAGGGGGAGCGAGTTTTCGGCCAGCCGTTGGAACCCGTTTGATTCGTTACGTTAGCCCTGCTGGCTGGCTTCGCCCAAGCCCAAGCCCAAGCCCTAGGCAAAGCCCAAGGCAGGTGCGCCCGCCGCCCGTCGGTCTCGGCCTGCCCGATTAGGCGCGGGCCAGAGAGCCACAAGCGGCTGTGGCTATGCTCGGCAGCCGACTTGGGGGCCCGGGCCGAGGGCTGAAGAAAAGGGGACGAGGCGAAAAGCAATACAATTAAAACAAAAAACACACACATGCAATTGAAGCTATTCACAACTCCGACACACCCTGTGCGACGACGTCTCGCGACGGTGCCGCCCTGACCGACTCCTGCTGCTACCCACCCGCACCGACTCCACGTTGGCCTCGCGTGGCAGCGACCCGCCATGCGCTCGCTACGACGTGCATTGTGTGCCTCGCGACCGTTGATTTGGGGCCCCTTTCATCTGGAGACCCCTCAGAGACACACCACGCAACCCCGTCTTTGTCCACCCTTTGGCGACTCCCGACGCGGCGGCCCAGGCTACTGTGCTCTGTGCAGGCCCGGAAGTTGGCCGATGATGCCCGCACCCTCTGTTCCCGGCATCTTGGTTGCGGATGCAGCCTAAATCCTGGTCCTTGTGCGTTGTCAGGTCCATCGCGACCGTGTTTCGGCCAACGTCCGACCGGACTGTTGTGATACCTCCCAGTGCGTGTCCACAAGAGCACCGACGCCGCTGCGCCGTGCCAGCTTGTCCGACTGGCACTGCAGCGCGTCTCTCGGATAGCTACAATTGCCGGCGAACAGCCGTTGAACGGCTGGCCTCATCCTTTTTGCTGTACGAGTATTCCATGGGCGGATGGGAAAAGAAAAACACATCCAATACGCGCCTTGTCGGCAGATCGTGCATGGTCGTATCGCTTTTTGCCATTCAACCGAAACCCAACCCCGACTGGCGCGCATCCGGGTAATAGACGAGCCCACCAATGCCACCTTCAGTGGCATGTATATCGTTTACTCCCTATAGTACGTGGTACATATCCAACGTGCGACTCGGTGCGAGTCTCGTATGCACGGTGATCACCACCCCCCGTCGGCCCCTTGCGGCGCCACCTCCCGAAGCTTATCTGCTCCGTCAAGCGAACCACGGTCCGGGACACCATCATCATGCAGATGCCAACCCGAAGACCCCTAGACCATCCGTGCGGTAGTGCCCGAGGCGGGTCTCAGCCCTACGGCGCATCTGGACCCTTTCCCCTGGCTCGCTCCGCGGGTGGGTTGCGTCTCCGGGATTAGACTGCCACGGGCAGTGCCGTTTGCGATCGCGACGAATGGTATGACTGGACCATCGTGGGCGGGTTGCCGCGCTTGTGATTGTCCCATCGTCGTCACGGGGATGGCGCGATGGCACACCCGTGTCGGGATCCAATCCACCGGTGCCGCGGCCCGGCAGTGACACGGCAGCCTGCGCCGCGGCCCTGTGGCTCGGTCATGCTCACACCATCGTCTGGTGTAGATCCAGCGTCTACTACGCTTGACATGTGCCCACACCGTTCAATCATAAGACGACTGGTTCTCCGACTCGTGGATGGCCGCCACCCTGACACTCAAGGGTTCCAACGTAGACATGGTCTCGAAAACGCTTGGGTGCATCGCCATGGACTCGGGTCCAAAGCTATGGTTCAATGTTGGTTGGAACAGCGGATGCGAAGGGGGTGGCATCTGACGGGGCTCATCTGCCTGGGGGTAAACTGATCCCGGCATGGACATCTCGGGACGCGATGCTGGGTATGGCTCTGATTGGCGAGGCGAGGGCATATCCAAACCCATGCCAATGGCCGCAAGCTCTCTGGTCAGGAGATTCAGGGCGCTGTTGATCACTGGAAAATGTCAGCGGCATGCATCAGAACCGGTACGGGGAAGTGGTGCCCACCTGGGCTAAAGTTTTTGACCTGGTCGAGGCACTGGATGCAGTAGTTGAGTTTCCGCATCGCCTGCTGCGTGTCAGAAGTCGCTTGGACCTGAAGCAAGAAGATGGAGGCAGCGATGTAAACGCTATACGCAAGCGAGAGAACGCAGTAGTTCATCGTAAACGTCCGACAGAAGAGATCGAAGATTGTGATGATGGCCGTCGCCGACGTAACGCATTCCACCAGGTAGCCTTTGATCTGGGCGCTGCCCTCCTCTGCGCCTCTTCCCCTGCCTGTGAGCATCGGTCGGTACAGCAATATCTTGAACGTATGATAGAGACAGCTGGTAGATGGTTAGCGGCTTGCGTGGACTTCTACAAAAGTGGCAGTGTGCGACATACTTCATTGTGACGATGTGGGACGGCGGCGCCATGGCTGGCAGCGCGAGCGGATCGAGCTTCAGGTGAGGAGCCAACTGATTCCACCATTCCTGAAAGGCGGGTTCCTGGGTGCGGAGACACTCCTGCACCTCTGCGTCGGTGTTTTGGGACAGAGGATCGTACATGTGGATGAGGATCTCGTTGAAGATGACCGACAGGCGACACATGCTCATGAAGCAAGAGGCCGAGTGGGCTGTGGTGGGGGGGTACTTCCATGTGACGCCGACTTGCTGTGCGCCAAAGGGCACCCAAATGTCTTCTTCGGCCGAGTCATCGACTGGCAAATGTCAGCTTGGATGCAAGGCGTTTCCATATTACAAAGCACTTACACACTATCTGGGGCGGAGATATGCTCGTCTGTTGGATGGACGGTGAACGCCCGAGGTACAGACTGATGAGCTTGTCCCAGAAGTAGCAGCTCCAGAATATGCGGTGCCGGATCTCGAGGTCTTCGTCGGACAAGGGGAGTGAGCCCGGGTAGCGTTGTGCGTCGACACAAATTCCTAGATGATCGATGAGTCGGAAGGCGATGCCGCTGTACGTCCAAGCTTGCGTTGTGTTGCCGAGGCTGCACTCCTGGGCACTGAGCAACAGCAGCGTCTGTATGGTGGGGATGGTGCAAACGCCGCGGCTGAGTTCGTCAAACACCATAGTGCGTGCGTGTTTGGCAAACACAGCGCCTCCGTCGTACGACTCGTCCAAGAGCCGCTTCGTTGCCGGGTCGTTTTGGCCCCACCGTATAGAGTGCGAAATGACGGCGTTCAGGAGGGTATGCGAGTAGTAGGGTCCGAGAGACTGCATATCACCTGCTCAACGTCAGCCAAGCCTCGGGCACTGGGGCCGTAGAGACGTACGGGTGAATGCTGGCCTGTAGAGGAAGCCGAAGAGTGGGTTGATCCAACACCAATGGACATTTAGCAGATATTGGAATGGTTCCTGTCAAGGTCAGCTGGCGACGACATATTGAGGGAGGGGTTGCGCCAAGAGTGCGCGCGAGGCCGCGACGCCCTCGTACGAGCACAAGGCTTGGCCCATGACCGCCACCGTCGTGAACCACCCCGACTGAAGGGGATACGCACAGGAATATCGGACAAGTTCTCCAGCGCTCGCTGGTGCCAGGCATTGTTGACCAGCCGCTCCCTTCGCTGAATATTGGAGTCATTGGTGGCCATGTAATCGGAGCCGACCGGCAATCGATCGCTGGGCAGATTGAAGAAGCTGGTAGTGCCATGATAGGTGATGCCGCCTCTGTCATCAATCTTGAGGCCGCGAAAACCGCGCGTGACGCCGTGTTCGTCGAGGCCGCGGGCCGAAGCCGACGCGTCGTGGGCGGTGCCGACGGGGGGGCTCGAGTGCGACGAGGCGGCGGCGGACGCGGGGGATTTGGCGACGCTGGCGAGCTGGTCCTCGAGCTCCTTGATTCGTTCCTCGAGGCGCTGGGTGTACGACAGTGTCGGGTTCCTGTGGTGGCCGTGGTAAGTGGCTGAGTCGCACACGCAGTCGTATACCGCGACACAAGCTCCGCGGGGGCATGCCTGCTTACAGCTTGTATACACAGTCGTCGTTGCGGGCGGCACAGCGGTGGCAGACAGGCTGCTCCCCGCCGCATTTGACCTGTGCAAAAGGCGGTCTCGTGAGCGGTGGTATTGCAAGGTTGTCGGCGCTGCGCATCCGTCTGGAGCACGCAAGGAGCGCGGGGCCCAAAGCAGTCACTCACCTTGCGCCGGCGGCAGGGCTCGCACGAGAAGGCGCTCTTCTTGGTTGCCTTGACCGACGACATGGCGGGCAGCAGGTGCTGTTACCGAGGCGATGGCATCGAGGGCGTAATTGCAGGCAAGGGGTCGGGAGTTTGTGTCGTCTGTCTGGACGGAGGTTCCAGTGTTGCATCGACGAGGCGAAGCTGGGCTGCGGTGGAGACTCTGGCGGGCGGGGCTCGCTGCTGGTCCCGAATCGAGCCCAAGCAAGCCGCTGTCCGAGGGCCGCCGAGGGCATCAGGTACCGCTACTTGAGGGGCCCGGCCAGCCTCGCCCGGCAGAGGCATGAGTCGCGTACCCTGTACCTTCCAAATGCGGCCGCGCAGTGACTCAGCTGGACGAGACGTGCATCTCGCACATGAAAATGGCGTGAATCCGCGTCGGTCGATTGATGCGTGAGAGTTTCATGAGCCCTTTTCCCCGCCGCTGGTGCAGAGTGCAGAAGCGCCAACGCCGTGGTGGCTGCGGCCCCGGGATTTGGCGTTGGCCCCGGCGCCGCCCGGCACGCGCACGTCTCAGCCAGCGGGAAGAGAGTGAGCGAGCAGCGGGCCGTGGAGTACCAGGCGGGCAGATGGACAAGGGAACCCCGTACAGACTCGATTGGCCCTCGGGCAGGTAGCCACCCGGCCTGTTGAAGAATCGGCCGTTAACCTCGCTGTTGTCTGCGTGTAAGCCGCCTGGGCTGAAATGCAAAGGGATGGAGGAGATGGTCACCGCTCTGTCGCGGGCAAGACACGGCGCTGACAATGTTCAAGGTTGGCACCCCGTGACTGACTACAGTAAGTCCCTGGAAGGTACCCCCAAATCACGGAAGGTGCGACGCTGGGCAGCTGCCAAAAACTCCGAGGTCACCAACCTGCCGCCCACGTCTCAATGGAAGTTCTCAACATGGCGCGGCGAGGCAAATCTCGGCACCCCAGGACATTCGGACAATTTTTTGTTTGTTATTTATTTCCTCTTGAGCAGCTCTCCATCGTCTTCATACCTTTCACCGTGCAATTGATTTAGCGCGACCAGCACCCGTCGCAAAACTCCATCACCAACCCCAAGACACCGCCGCCAGGGGGAGGGGTCTTTCACAAAAAGGAAGCGCATCAGCCCCTCGTCGGCATCCAACTGCCAAGACCGCCACCAGCCTAACGCGCGCGTGATCCTGGGCATTGAGCCCGGATCCTGGCATTTCGGCTGTCGCTCGGCAATCGCACTGCTCACGCAGAGTCGTCAATGAACGTCTGCCCGCTCACCGGGCTGTTGGCGTGCCTTTGCTGCTTCTGCATGTTACTCATCACCCGTAGGAGACTTGCGTCATCGCATCGCTTGCATTGCCATCTACGGAGCATCCTTCGCGAGCCAAGCACGTCTCCAGGCGGGGCTGATGGCCCCTGCACGGCGAGCTGGGGCCTCCCTGCATCAAGAAAATCGACACTGTCGCGGACATGCCATCCTCCTCCCATCGACCAATGCATACGCCCGTTGCCGAGTTCCAAACTGCTTCGGAGTCTCACTTCAGGCGGGGTTTCCCGACAGACGTCTAAAACAGCACTCGACGCGCAAGCCTGCCATGCCATCCGTACTCACGTGCTGCCGTCCGAACAGCTGTCAGTGTCTCACTTGACAGAGACGAGAGCCTGCCATCAGAGGAGAAACGTTGGCACAAATGTTCCGTTTGTTTCTTTGGGCGAGCGGGGGTGGCCGCCATCTCCACGTCACGTATTCCGGCAGCTGACTCGGCCGACAAGATGACGAGTTGAGATCCGTAACTCCCAAGCGTTATCTCCGAGACGGGGTTAGCGCTCAATTGCATGCCCACCAAAATCTCGACGTCAGCTGTCTTACGGCCGAGAGGCTGCAACATCCGCGATGCTACGGTCTGCCCTATGGACCGACGACAACCACGGCGACGCCGAAGGGCGGCTCTGTCATGCTTGGAGTGTCGGCGCCGCAAGATCAAGTGTGACAAAAATACGCCATGCCGCCACTGCGCCGAAACCCAGGCTGTCTGCAGCTATCGGCTATATCGCGACGAAGCGACGCACTCATCGACAAGTCCTAACTCGCTGGCACCGTCCACGGACCAGGGCCAGAGTCGCCAACTAGGTCCGACGCGGGAGCAGGCAGTATCTTGCTCCCCATCCCCATCAGCAGCGGTCCAAGTGCCCGCCGGAAGTCGCGACGATACCTCGACCGAGTTACGTGTCGGAGCGACAGCACTTCAGGATATTCTGCACAGAATTGATAAGCTTGAGCAGCGCCCGTCGCTTGATCCTGCCGACGCTCTGTCCGCAACCGGCAAGCATGTCCTTGCACGGCAGGCTGGGCTACCTGAACCGCAAATCGTTCTCAAAAAGACACGAGTATGGCGGTGGAGCGATTGGATGAGCTTGGCCCCAGAGGTTGGTGCCTCTTGTGTTGCGATAGGACCTCTTGCTGATTCGTAGTGCAGTTTAAGCCGGCTATCTCCTGTTTTGTCGCAGCCATGAGTAGCACACCCCAAGATGATGAGCTTGGAGCTCTACATGCCAGAATGGGCGCTCTGCTCCGAGAATGCAAAGCGATTGCGAGGGATATCAAAGCTGGGCGACCGAGCAGACGCCTTGCCTTTGAAGAGCTCAATCTCATGCCGCCATCTCGTGAGGTGGCAGACACCATGGTTGCTCTGTACTTCAGATTCTTCGAATCCACCCACCGCATCCTGCACCGACCGACGTTTGAGAGTGAGTACGCGGGCTTCTGGAGTGGCCCACAAAATGCTCCGAACGGAGTACGCCTCAAGATTCTTCTCGCCATTGGGATGGGCTCAAGCCTCCACGAAGATGGACTCGTCGACTCTGAGCTGCGAAGCTTGGTCCACGGCTGGGTATACGCTGCACAAACCTGGCTCTCCGGTCCATTGGAGAAGGACCGCTTAGACATGACTGGGCTGCAGGTCTATTGCCTCACGTTACTTACCAGACAGATCTTTTCCATTGGAGGCGATCTCGTTTGGGTGTCGACGGGATCACTGCTGCACACCGCCATGCAGATTGGAATGCATCGCGACCCAAAACATTTGCCTCCAATGTCGGTTCTTCAGGCCGAAATGCGCAGAAGACTGTGGGCAACCATTCTCGAGATAGCCACACAAGCCTCCTTAGACTCTGCCATGCCTCCTAGGATTAGTCTGGACGACTTCGACACCGAACCCCCGTCCAACAACAACGACGATGAAATGGACGAATCGACAACGACCCTTGAGCCTCACCCCAAAGATACATACACGGCGACGTCGCTGCAATTGCAGTTGCTGGACTCGCTTTCGACGCGTCTTGAGATCCTCCGGCTCTTGAACTGCATGCATTCTCAAATTTCGTATCGAGATGTGCTTAATCTCGGCGCAAAATTGAGTGCCGCACACCGGTCCTGCATGAGCTCCATGAGATCGAACGAGACCTGTGGTGTGAGACTCTTTCACCGAAACTTGGTCGACCTCCTCTTGCGACGTTTCTTCATCCCGATGCACTGTCCGTTCGCCATCGAGGCCGCAGAAAATCCACTGTTTCATTTTTCGCGCAAGGTCATACTCGACACGGCCCTGGCCATTTCCTCGCCAGAATACGACGAAAGCTTTTCTCGACTCATGTGCATCGGAGGCGGCATGTTTCGCGAGGCGATGAGATACGCAATCTCGATTCTTAGCTTCGAACTTATTTCACAGGCGGCCGATCAATGTCTTGATGGGGTGTCACATCGTAACTTTCACCAAATGGAGCTCCTCAAGGCCTCGGTAAGGGACATGAAGAGCCTCTCGGCAGAGCGAATCCGTGCTGGAGAGACAAACATCAAAGGCCATATGTTTCTGAGCATGATCACGGCACAAGTGGAGGCGATGGAAGCCAATACGCCTTGTGAGTCCGCCATCGCACGAAGCGCCATAGCAAGCATAGAGCAATGCCTCGTGATACTTCGCGAGCGGGCTTCACGGATCTCGTGGCGGCCTCCCGACGTGGCCAGTCTCCCTTCCGCGAGTCTCGCCAGCCCTGACGCTCTTGGGCTCGACTTGGACTTTTTCCTGCCCGACATAGACTTTGCCTAATTGCAAGGGATCTAAAACATAGTTTGCCGCTAGAGGGCCATCTCCCCGGCCGATATGGAAAGCCGCATTAAAGGTCGTTGCCGAATACCGCGCGGCAAGCCGTCGCTACGGAAGATCAGCCAAACCTGCGGACATAGCGGCATTAATGGCGATAATAACTGAGGTTACATTCGAGATGATGAAGGAAATGACCGTGGGATGACCTTAAAACGCAAGACGGGTACTTTTGTGCGGCTTGTGACGAGGCATGAGCCAACCGAAGGCAGGATGTCCTCTCGGCCGAGAGACGACGCCCACCGGAGATAAGGGCGACTATAAGACGGAGCTCCCACAGGCAAAAGACGACATCATCTTGGGCCTTGGAGCATTTCATCACCTTTATCGTTTCTCTAGGAATCTGCATTCAGGGCCGTAAAAGCCGTGTGCCTGACACTGCGATCTCCCATGGCGCAGCTCAAAGTTCTCATCAGCGGCGCCGGCATCGCTGGGAATGCTCTTGCATTCTGGCTCCTGAAACTGGGCCACAGTGTAACAGTCGTCGAGCGATTTCCTGCACTGCGAACGTCGGGCCTGCAGGTGGACCTCCGTGGTTATGGAATCCAGGTTTTGAAGCTCATGGGTCTGGAACAAGCATTCCGCTCCAAGTCTGCACCGGAACAGGGCCTCCAGGTTGTCGACAAGTCAGGACGGCGCTGGGCATACTTTCCCGCCAATAAGTCTGGCAAAGGCTTGCAGTCATTCACGACGGACTGGGAAATCATGAGGGGTGACTTGTGTCAGCTTCTGCACGATGCAACTGGGAATCGCGCCAAGTATATGTTCGACACGTCAATTGCGAGCTTCAGCCAAACAGAGAAGGCTGTTCATGTACAGTTTGCGGACGGAACAAACGATCAATTCGACCTCCTTGTTGGCGCCGACGGGCTGGGCTCAAGAACCCGGAAGATGATGATACACAATGACGACCCTGGCGCCGTTGATGGCTTCACGCCCCTTGGGAAATCTTACGCAGCATACTTTACGATACCTCGACCGATCCGAAATGGCGAAGGCTATGTCGCCACGTTTTACACGGCAACAAAGACGCGATTCATAATGACACGACGGCACAGCCCACAGCGCATACAAGTGTACCTCATGTGCAACAGCGAGTCGGAAAAGCTCCAAAAAGCCCATCGACAAGACGTCAAGGTCGAGAAGGAGGTCTTTTCCGAGATTTTTCAAGACGCTGGATGGCAGGCGAAGGAGATTTTAACGGCCCTGCAGACGTCGGACGACTTTTATTGTGAGAGGATGGCCCTCGTCAAAATGGACTCGTGGTCCCGCGGTCGCGTTGCTCTTGTCGGAGACGCAGCCTACTGTCCGTCGGCCAACACCGGAATGGGCACGACCTCTGCTTTCGTGGGAGCCTATATCCTTGCGGGAGAGATAGGGCGGCACTGCGGCACAAGTGGACACGATCACAGTGCCGCGCGGGATAACATTACCGCCGCACTGGAGGAGTATGATCGAAAACTTCGCCCTTTCATGGACCAAGTCACCAAGGGCATCGACGGAGACTCAGCCTTGTACAAGTTCATGCCCACCGGACCGATTGGCATCACAATGCTTAACGCCTTCATGGGGCTCATGGCCCTGCTGAGACTCAATGTTCTGGGCGAATGGGTTTTGAAAGAGGACGTCAAGGATTGGACGCTCCCAAAGTACAAAGAACTGCTTGGCGATCAAGTCGACAACTGAGTTGCTAGCCATAGGCTTGCACAATTTTGAATATGAGAAACACCCCACTCTTGAAAACACAGGCACCGAGTTCTTTACGAGAATTAATGTTGTGATGGCTACCAACGAGTGCTCAATTAATGTTGTAAGAATGAACCGTAGTTCCCTTCAGACCCTTTTATATAGAAAAGCGCCGTCCGTTGAATGTCGCAAAAAGTCGTTCACTGCGTGATAACCAGAGCCAGTCGTCTAACTGCAAGCCTCTTTGCTTACAGGGGAAGACCGCCAGGGGCGCTCAGGGCAGCCAGAAGGGCGACAATGGGGGCAAGGAGAGGGGCCAGGAGGCCGTTTCCGAGGCCAGCCAGGAGAGGGGACAGAACGGCAAGGAGGCCGGGCAGGAGGCCGGCGAGGAGGCCCACAAGCGTGGCCAGGAGGCTGGAGACGATGTTGAAGACGGAGTGGAGGATAGAGATGAGCTCGGCGCGGATGCCGAGGATGGTGACGAGAGCCTTGACGGTAGCGAGGACCTCGGAGACGAGGGCAACGACCAGGGTGAGGACCTTGTCGAGATCAGCGTCGCTCACGTCCAGGCCGCCGGCGCCCACGAGCTTCGTAACGACGTCGGTAAGCTTGAAGTGAACGCCCCGGAGCTGCTCGGTGACCTGCTTGGCGGCGTCGTCCTTGCTGAGCTCGCCACCCTGAACGGCGGCCAGGGTCTTGTCTATAGAGAATGTATTAGCACACTAAACTTCTTGGAGCAACCCCTGAAGTCCACGAAGTTTCGACGTACTGATGGCACCGGTGTGGGTGGTGACGCCCTCGGTAAGGCTGGTGATGAGGATGATGACATCGCCGACGTTGGCCACATCGGCACGCTTGAGAGGAGTGTCGATGACGTTGTTGGCGATCTCGCCAACGCCAAGGTCATCAACGGCAACACCGTCGACGATCTCGAGGGCGTCGCCAACGGCGTTGATGTCGCCGATCTGGCGGGCCTCGGGGCGGAAGGGGGCGGCAAGGGCCGTGGCCGCAAGGGCGGCGATGGAGAAGAAAGTGGCCTTCATTGTGAATGGTAAGAGGTTCAAAGAGTGACTGACTTGCAAGAATGAGCGTGAGTAGTTTGAGTTGCGGATGGAGAGAAGGACAAGAGCCGAGAGCGAGAATCTCGGACAGGACTCTGGCTATATACCCTCTGCCCGGGGGAGGAACCTTTGCGTCCAGTCTGATATCACTCCATCATTTGATGCGGCCCGCTCATGTACCGGGGAGGCGCGCTGGCTCTACCCATCGGCATGCAGACCCAACCTCAACGACCCGCGAGCTTTCATGAGCTTCTCCATCCGGACGCTGATAGCGTCGGTGAGGACGGCGAATGGGCTGCCCTCAGCCGGATCGCTCACAGGCTGAAGGGCTCTAGCGCTGCTGTCCCCGTCGCCCGGTGTTGCGACGATCCCAATCACTTCGCTCTACGAGGCGTTTCTCGTCAGCGATCTGCGCGCCGTCATGGGGAGGCGCACCGTGCCCGCCTGTGGGCATGGTGGTTGACTCGTCAAGTGCGGAACCGCACGGCCCTTGCAGACTGGTGTAGACTGTAGAGGGTTCATCTCCCGCCTTGGAAAGTTTCTGTGCAGACTGGAATCTGTCAGATTTTTATTGCACATCTTTCATCCCAACTTGGCAACCACACCAGAGTTGACGTTACCTTCACATGACAGCTACGGCGCCTCTTCTTTCTACAATAGGCTGCAACTACACATCAGGCACAGACCACCCGGATGTTTTACCCCATGACTCGAGCCAGGCAATTAATCTCTGGGCAACGGAAAGTGCGGGCGAAGAGAGGGGCAAACTTGACCCGGAGCCGGCTCATGCGATCGATGGAGAGAGAGCGTCAACCTGGAGAACCGTGGAGCCGTTAACCCAATTCAAGCTAACGGGCTTGGCTTCGCGATTTCCGGCTCTCAGTGCCGCAGGCAAGCATTTCATCCGTTGTTGTTGATTTCTGTCAGGGGGTAGTACTAAGCGCCGAAGAGCCGGGTGGTGGGTGGTGCATGCCCGGAGATGAGAGCTGGAGGAGCAGGCTGCCAGGCCTTCCCGCACGAGGTTTGGCTCACTGGCTGGTGGGGGTTGCGGCAAAATGGCATCTCCGCAGATCTTCAACGAAATGGGTCGCGCAGCTGTGGGTTGGACATGGCCATTCCCTCTTGGGAGGACCGCTGACAGCTAGCCCCCTTGCATGCACAAAGGTAGTGTGGGGAAGAAGCGAATTTGACGGCAGTTAGCGGGACGCCGTGAGAGGGAATGTTTCCGCCCTCGAAGCGGTGATAGAGTTCGTGATCCCGGCCGTTGGACGAAATGCGGTAGAGCGGCCCGGGACTGGCAGATATTGAGGGAGACAGCCCCGTCCAATAGAACTCGACAAGCATCCGATTCAAGCAATAGGAGGCGTCGTCATGTTCGGCCGATGGCATTTGCTCCCATTGTCCTACGGCCGAAAGTGGAACTCTTTACCACGGCTGCTGCCCCGGTTTTGGTCCGCTATCCTGCTAGTAGTTGACAAGAGCGCACATCGGCCACAAGGGTGAATGACAACCACCATCTGGTCGGACTAGAGACTCGTCCGCACCGGTTCTCTCCGCGGGCTACTCACGGCCGCCTGCTGACAGCCTGAGTAGGGCTTTCTCGTACATGCTGGCATGGCACCGAAAGTAAACCTTCACCGGACATTCCACTTTGTTTTCTTCCAGCGTGTTGGCATATTTGACGGCCACTTACTGTTATTGGTGCACAGTTGCCTTCCACGAGCATTGCCGTTGCCTCGAGCATGCGGCCGGGCCCGATCGGCCGTAAGAGGCGTCCATACCGTTGTTTACAGGAGGGATGATCCGTGGCATGAGCCGGATCACCGACTCGGGCGAAAGAGCTACAGGAATTTCCCTTCGTCCAGTAATCTATCCCATTGCTGGGCTGTTGGCCATCCGGCAAGCTGAAGAGCGCCACGACCGCTCCAAAGATCATCAGGCACATGGCCGATCAATGGACCCGACGACCCGGCAAGCGCCGTGTAGTTCTCCACAGATGATTTCCAGCAGTAAGCCACGATCGCACTGTTCGCCGAGCTTGATCAGCCGCAGACGTGACCCCAGCGTGGGAGATTGGCAGATACAAACACGGGACTGGCTCTCCTCCAGTAGAACAAGGTTGACTCACTTTCGCCTCTGACATCACGACGAAAAGGTGCACGACCACCAGCATGGAGCTGAAGACTCGATCACGCTGCAAGAATGGTTGCTCAATGCTCTTGCACTCGCTCATTCTCAGACGGTGAACAGAGTGAAGTCTACGAACAAAAGTCTACGGGGCAGCATACGTGCACTGAAGAGTGTGTATTAGGGCTCATCACCCATATTCATGATATTCTCTCAACGTCCGACCAAATGTGTGCCCACACGACTTTGAAGAAATTGTAATGTCGTGAGGCACTAAGGAGCGTCTTGAACCGACCGTGTGCGCTCTCCACCCCGCAGTCCGCCCGACTCATCACCAACATCACCAATGACTGTTGTAATCAAGATATCCCACTGCCTATCCCGTCTTAATTACTCCTTATAATGGCCGTAGTCCTTGTATCCGCCCGGGGGAACAGGATAACTACCGTAGCTGCCATATTTGCCGTAGTTTCCATAGCCACCCGGGGCGGGCTCCGGGTTGGCCTCCGGTGCGGCCTCGGGAGCCGGGGCGGGAGCCGGAGCGGCCAGCGCAGACGCCGCGGCGAGAATGATAACCCAGACAGCCTTCATTGTATTGTGTCGATCAGGAGATCTTGGAAGATTGATTTGAACCTTGCTTGAGGTTCGATGTAATGAGGTTATGAATGGTTTTAATGAGGATATCGTGTGCCCTTGATGTCTTCGGACTTTTGGCTGCAACTCAGTTTAACCGGCAGCGGGAAGCATGACCTTTAAAGTGCAACGCGAGCAAGCTTTCGCATCCCGGATCTCCCGCTCCGACAAGCATCCTTCGGGCCATCCTCCTCATCAATGCAGAACTATACCCCACCAGCATCGTCCTCGTAGAGTCGTAGCTACATCGCGTTTCACCGCATCAGGATCGAGTGCATGGCGCCACAGTAATCTATTCCATCGATATACGAGCTCCAAACCGGGGATCGCCTCTGACGTGACGCCCCGGAGCAGGCTCGACCCGCGGAACCGTCGACACGCTGGCGCCACGTCACCGCGGCAGGCAATGCTCGCGCCGCAGTCTTGCACCTCGTCGCGACGAATCCAGGCAATGCCGCAATACGGGCGATGCACGACTGCCGATAGTGTTCCAGTCCGTCATCTTAGCATCGTCGGGGCTGGAATGTGTCTGCGGTTCAGCCGCACGGGAAGACTACAGCCAAGATCGAGCCCGCGCCGTTGATACGCCCAAATCGCCAATTGGCTTTGGCACCTTGGGAGGCCGGCGCGGGACGGGCTCATCAGCCGCAGATGACGTGAGTTGAAACGCGGCCGGATTTCAAAAAGGAAAAAAGTACCATGACAGCATGGAAGCTGTCGTGTTCAACTGTAAAGGTCACGCGGGCGGTGGAGGATTGTGGTCGTGCGTCGAAGGAAGGCCGTGGGCGGGCCCAAGCTTCAATTCGGACCGTGGAGTTCAAGTTGCAACGCTGGAAACCGCCCCGCAGTGCCCGCCACACGATTACGGGGACTCCGGGCCGGGATCGTCTCCATTCAGGAATAGAGAGACCACTAGCCGAGCCGTGGGCTGCCTGCACGAGGTCTTGGGTGTGGCGTTGACGAGGTTGCTACGTATGCGCTACGCTACTAGCAGGACTACAGGTAGACTATTTCGCTCTGGCTGATATGAATTGGGCGGTTCATGTTTGATGTGGCCACCAATGGCCATGGTTGCAATGATGGCAGTTGTATGGCGCAGTTCGGCGTCGACAGATAAGTACTGTACAATAGAGAATATGGCATTTGTCGTACTTATCAGTAGAATTTCCGTAGCATTCAGATTGTGGCTGTTCTGTGTGATCTTCCGGGCAATCAAGGCTCACGCACCGCAACATGGCCCGCGTGCCACGGCCCAGTGGCTCCTCGTGTAGGTTGTCAGCTTGGCCAATGCAGTTTAGGCAATGGCCGCCACGCCGAAACGCCATCGGCAATCGACACTTCCAGGCCCCTCCTCCCGTTTCCTAATCCGGTCGTCAATGCAGTGGGTTGGCTGACCCGTCGAATCTTGGCGGCATTCAGGGTTTGTCGGGCGCGACCCTGCAATAGAAGCCGTACCCAAGGATGAACAAATTGCTCCGCTGGTTGATGTGGCGTGTGTGACGCCATTCGGGTACCACGGCCTCGAGTGTCCGCTGCATATCTACGCCAAGCTTACATGCATGGTACATGCAGGGTGGGGACTAAGCAAGACATCGACGGTGGCTTACACGAGGTTCAGAGGCTCACCGTGACACCTCCGTTGAAGTCCCGTGCTGCGGATTCCCACTTGTCGTTCCCATCATCTCGTCATTTTCTCCTCCTCTTTCCTCCCAGGATTGACGAGTATCAACATGACCAACGCCATGGATAAAGAGTCGCATCTCAATAGTTTACTGTCCGACACCGACGACCCCGGCTCGGAAGTCGATCTGGAGCTGCACGAGATACAGAGCAATGCTGCGCGAAGGAGATCCGACAAGGCCGTTGAACGGCTCTGCAAACCACTGAACGTCCTCTTCGCTCTCCTGGCGATCAGCATTGCCTCCTTTTGGGCCGGGACATATCTGCCTATGCGCAAGTCGACACTTGATGGGATATGCGCAGCTCATACGACCCGCTGGTGTAAGTTGAGCTTCCGCCTGGAGACCCAGGCATGGGGACGCGGGCATGGGCTAAAGTGAATGCAGCTCCACTTCTGAGGGAAGTAGGCGTCAAGTACGAAGTTAAGAAGTTCAACGGATCATTTCTGGACGAGAACATATACCGCAAAATTGGCACACCAGAAGTTGACAAGGCGTGGGACGATCTTGGTGTCAATTGTACGAGCCCTTGTCCCAGAAAGAGAAGACTGTGCTGACTGTCACCAGTTGCACCGGGAGTCATTTCTTACGAGGATGGCATCAAGAGCGGCCTGGAGCCTCATTTTGTCAAGCGAGCCAAAAAGTACGGAGGCGGTTTCATCGTCAACATGGAAGGCCTGCATCACTTGCACTGTCTGGTATGTTCGACGGCTCTCCTCTCACCAGCTACTGTGGCTGATACTTGATGGCATAGAACCTCATGCGAAAAGCATTATGGTTCAACTACGATCATTACAGAGATCTCAAGCAACACGCGTTCAAGAACGATGGCGAAATACTCCGCAAGCACGTCAGTAAGTCTACGCGCCCCTTCGATGACAGTCATCTTCGACATAACTGACTGATCAGCACATTGCGTGGACGCCCTTCGCCAAGTACTCATGTGTAACGTCGACACCGGAGTGCTGGGCCAAGTCTGGACGGTGGACAACAGTGGCAAGGAGTTGCAGGCATTTCCCGACTTCAACTCGAAACACACGTGCAAGAACTTTGAGGACATGAAAGAATGGTCGAGGAAGCTTATGGTGAGAGCCCAGTGCGACTATTTGTCTTTGCATCAGAAACTAACATTGAACAGGCACCGTCTACAGAAGCTATTCCGGACGACTACCTAGAGCGGCCAGCGGACAGTGATGTCGTGGGACCAATACCCTGAACGGCTTTGGCAAGGATAATGATAAAATTATGTATATTAAAACATTTGTTCGTATAGAGACGCTCGTGTGGATGCAGTGTCTCGTCCGGGGCTATATTGGTTGTCGAGGCTGCCCATAACCGTTGCCAAGATCCCTGTACCGTCCCACCGCGTCTTTGCCACGCTAGGTATCATCGTTTCTAATCAAGACTCGTAGATCATATATGTTCTTCATCGCCACAGGTTCAGAATCCTGTGTCCTGCTCTAATTCTGAGCGCGCACCAGCTTTCTCCCCCAGTGTTATCAACTTCGACTAGACAGCGGGAGCTTCAGTTTTGCGCCACCTGGGTAGGAACTGGTACTTCTGCGACTCAACGCTCTTTTCGCGCCTCCGGCTCAAATGGTGGACAGAAATGACTAGACAAATTGGAGTCAGCACATTGCACTAATGATCAGTTCCGCCGTTTTGGGGCGTACCTATGAGCAAAACGAGAGCCACCATCGGCAACGGCCACGCTGTCCCCGCCAGTGCCGATGCCCAGTCGTTATCGGGTCTGGTGGCTAGCAAGCACACGAGACACAAGCCTGTCCCGAAGAGAAAGTGCGTCGCGAAACGCAGCCATGAGCCTAGGGTATACTTTCGAACGTTGACCAAGCCCAAGATACCCAGGATGATGAGCGAGAAACCGGCTGCGATGAAGAAGTACTCGAACTAATGAAAATCCACAGGTTAGCAACGTAATAAGAAGGGCCTGGTACCATGGCAAAGCATACAAACAATATAGCTGCGTGGATCCTAGCATTCAAGTCGCCGTAAAAGTCCTCGGCACCCTCAGCAGACTCCTCCGGAGCCTCCAAGCCGTACTTGGACATGATGCTAGTGAACACCTTCGACGTAATCTCGACTATGGCATGTTCGACATCATCCAAATTAGGTGTTGCTGATGAGATAGAGTCGAGGAGCTTCTCTTTCAGCGTTTCTACCAACTCCTTGATGGTCTCATTGGTCTCAAACGCATCCTCGGGCGGGTAGGCAGTGAAGGTGTGATTGATGGCTAGTTGGACCTCCGAGATGAATCGATCCGTTACAGCTTCTGCGCTGTCATTCGAGGTAATCCTGTCAATTACGTCCTCGACGCGATTATTCATTTCAGAAGAGAAGTTCCTGTTTTTCCGTCAGTAAAGGGTCCACGTTACTTGAACTGGAAGCGTAATCTTACTGAAGAACCTCGGCGATCTTTTGCCAAGTGACAAACTGCGCCATCCCGGACACGCAGAGGACTAGTGCAGCGTGAAAGGGGAAGTGGAGGAAGGACCAAATCTGCTGTCTGATGGAACCGAAGTGATGACGGTTCAGCGTGTCGAAGTACAACATGTAGAAAAGATACTTGGCACACCAGGTCAGCGTTGCGATATTGTGGTGGTGAAGAATAGGGATCGCCTACGATGGTAAGTATAGCACCGAGCAGCGTTCCAATGTTTCCGGCTGTCCAATAGTCTTGGGCTTGGGAAATCTGGTCTTTGCTTAGCCGGTGTACCGAATCAGTCAGAGTCCAGCAGTGGACATACCTTCGTCACACTCTTGAGGACGTCAATGACACCCTCACCCACTATTGCTGAGGGTCAGCAAAACTTGATTGTGTTAGACGATGAAGGTCCCTCACGGATATATAAAGTGAGGAGGCTCATCCGTTCGATCAGATGGGTGCCTTTGAAGCTAACGACACGCCATTGAGACGCAACGCCAATATTTACGACCATCTCGGCGACAGCAACAACGTAAAGTGCTCGATATGCGTGGTCCGTTTCTGTGGAAGCGCTGTGAACTGTGTTAGTACTTGGCCTGAGCAGAATAATAGACTGGAGAAGTGCATACAAGCTAACACCAAGATATATGAAAGCGGCAGCCAGTGAGAAGCCTGCGATTAAGCCAAGCGGCAACTTGCTGTTCTTATATGTGCGGACATGGAACAAGACGAGCAGATACTGCAGAGCCAGCACGATCCTCGACACCATGAGAATGAGCGCTGCCAACTAGTCAATAATGCAATCGACCGTATCGGCTGGATCGGGTAATTACCAAGAACTCGCAGCTCCGCGGGGTGGCCCTCGGACGCATACTTTGGTCCGGCTACAGCCAAGCCGACCATGACTCCAAGATGCGCACCCTTGGCAATTCGAGATGACAGACTGTCCGAGACGAAGCGGATGTCGTGCATGCTGGTGAGACACCAGGTGAACCACAAGACACAGAAGAAGCCGATATATGATGTCAATGTCGATACGGACTGGATCTCGTGAATGTTGGAAAAGGTGGCGAGGTTTGCAACGAAAAACAGGTCGTAGAAGAGTTCGATCGCTGTTGATTCATTGTGTCTCTGGAAAATGGGCAGCTCTTCCAGTAGTGTTGAGTCGGCCTGATCGAGGCGCTGATGGCTGTGACCGAGCTCGGAGCTCGCTGCCGACTCGGGTTTTCTGGCCCCCTTGTTGGATACCAGCGGGCTTCCAACCAACTTCAACCTGGTAGGCGCGGAGCCTGTCTCGTGATCTGATTCATGCATGATTAATGGTCTGCGATCGAAAGGAAAGAATACAAAAAGAGAATTGTGGCTTCAGCAATAAACAAGGCCAACTTCACGCGTCGAATTAGTCTGGTATCAGAGTGGCATCGAAGCTTATTATTATACGGCAGCCTTACAGCCCTCGCTTACCACAGTCGCACGAGTGAGATGCAGGGTTCCGTCGCTTGGATCCGCAAAGATTCCTCATATCATCCGGAGGCGGATTTCGGTGATGCTCACCAGGCGGCTAGCATAGTCCGCCGGTGGAGCCATCTTCTGAGCCGCAAGACTGTAAAATACACTACGGCGTGCTTCTCACTGAAGGTCGGCGACCTGAGTGGTGGCTCAGTCTCTCCAGGGGTAAAATTAATAGAAACTGGGCTGGCGAACTACCGGCGGAGAGCGACGCCTCCATCGAGTCCCACGGCCCCGTTCACCTCACGATGTGGCGCAGCGGCTAAATGGTTGTTGGCCCTTGTCCAGTTCCGGAACGGATGTCAACACCACAGCGCACATCATGAGGAAATTTGCTGCTGGGCTGCAAAAAGCGTGGTAAATTCAGCCTTCGCCTTTCAGTCAAGCAACATGGCGAGACTCTCGCATTGGTCGAACTCAGAATGACACATGTGTGGCGGGGTATTGATCGTGTGCTGCCATGCAGTGCTGTAACTGGAAAATGGCAAACTCCAAGGCGTTTAATACCCCGCCTGCATCACGATGTTCTTAACGCGATCGTTCTATCCGATCTCTCTGCATGCTGCAAGACATGCTGTGCCTTGGCTCTAATTTTGGATGCTTCAACGGTCACGATCAGCCCTACGCTACCAAAACCCCAACCATAGCTTGGACCATTGGTGGAACCCGTCAGCCGCCGTCAGCACGAACTGGTGGTTCGGCCAATGAAGGCACTCAGCATCAATTCCCTGGCGAATGGGTCATGGACCCGCCAGTTCGCAGAGCTTGGGCGGAGATGCGTGTGGAATCCGCGGTAATAATAGCTTTGTCCCAAAACCCGTGACGATGTGAAGCCAGAGACAGACAGAGGGTGGACATGATGATTAGGTCTCTCTGACTTGAGGACAGTCCAGAGCCTGCGCCAGGATAAGGTAAGCTCGACTGCGTACATATGAGGGCCAATTGACATAACCGGCCTTCGGGTTGCTACGAAAAGCAGGAAACATGAAGCCACGGGCCGATGAAGTCGAGCCGCGCCAGCGTTGAGAGGTTTCACCACTGAGTGCGGCAGTAGAGTAACGATATGTCTCACTTTGCACTCTGCGTGAAGCAAAGGCCTGCGAGTCGTTCCTTCCAGCCCTAAAAAAAAGACACCCGTCAGGGAAGCTCAACAATAACCTTGCGCAGCGTGATTTCGCGCGAACTGGCAAACGCGAAACAGCAGCGCGGGGGGTGCTCGGTATTTAGTTTCGGGGCCGGGGCCGGTGAGACCGAGCGCGAAGCCGACGCTATTGAACGAGACTGACTTGGCCCGAAGGATAGGCACGGTGTAAAGGGCGTTGGAGACGACAATTAATTGCTGAGGGTGTTTATTTCGGAGCCGGCGATGTTTCTACGGTTTCTAGGGCGCCAAGTGCATATCCCTTCCCTTACTCCAATGTTTTAATAAAATGAGACCAGAGTGAGTGGCCTAATTGCTGTCTGATTGACACGCAACCCGGCCCGATGCTGCTTGTCTGCACCAAATACACCAAATGTCAAGCACGCAATCCTGCGAGACTGGGTTTCGGCTTCCTTCACGTGCTGGCAGATGTATCGATCCAATTTCCATTGGCACTGAAAACCACCGATACCGGCCGATCCCCTGTTTTGCAAGTGTTCCCAAATGCCTCGCGGTAATGACGTGATCGGTTGATGTCATCGGCCTTGCGTCTGGGCGCTCCCGCGGGGTACGCCTTTTAAGTCAGGGATCTCGCCGACTTTTTACATCCCGAGCCAGCAATGCCAAAGCTCATGAGCCTTTGTCAATCCGACGTCCCGCTCTGCCATACTATCTATACGAATTGAAGTGAAATATTCACACTGGGGGGAACCAGATTTTGATCTCTAGGGCTCGAAGGCTGTAACAAGGTGAATGTACCTATTCTAAAGGTAATAATGGGACAACGGGCATCTGACGCGTGCAGCAACTTTCCGGGGGAGACATTATTACGGCTGCCACCATGAAGCCCGATCACACCGTTTCAGCCATTACTGCGGCAATGCTCTTTGGGCATGTCGCGGCCGACTGGCAATTTCGAAGCCGCCCAGACCTGGCGCCGCCGCGTCTGAACATCACGATTCCAGCCACGGGCGACGTCGAGAAGGGATATCTCTTTCTCGCCCCCTTTGCTGGCTATCCCGACACTCCCACTGAGCAGCATGGGCCCCGCCAAGCTGGACCATACATTGTCAGAGACAATGGCGATCTCGTCTGGTCGGGCTACGCGCTGTACAGCATTTGGTCCACCAACTTCCAAGCCGGCCGCTGGAAGGGCAAGGATGTTCTCTTCAGCTTCGAGGGGGACCATAACGCTGGCTACGGCCACGGCCATGGGCACATCACCTTCATGGATCAGCATTACGAGACCATTCGTGAGCTGCGTGCGGGAAACCACAAGTTGGTTGACAAGCACGAATTCCACATTGTCAATGAGGAGACGGGCCTCATCCAGATCTACCAGCCCGTCGCTCGGGACCTCAGCCGATGGGGTGCTGGCCCGGACCAGCAGTGGATCGTCAATGCCATCATTCAGGGTGCGTTCGATGGGCATATTCATTGCGACACATGGCTGATGTTGTTACAGAGCTGGATATCTCCACAGGCAAACTGCTCTTCGAGTGGTCCAGCTTGGATCATGTTGCCCCTGACGGTAAGATATCTCATTTGACTGCTCACTTGCATGGACCTGCATACTCATGGCCGATGCAGAAGCGATCCTTCCCATCAACCCAGGCCAGGCAGGCTCCGGATACAACTCGTCTGATGCGTGGGATTACTTCCACATCAACAGTGTCGACAAGGATTCTGACGGCAACTATCTGATCTCGGCGCGCGATGCCTGTGCCGTGCACAAGATCAACGGCACAGACGGTTCCATAATCTGGCGGCTTAACGGCAATCGGTCCGACTTTAAAATGTCCAACGACACCAAATTCTGCTTTCAGCACCATGCCAGATGGCTGGAACAGAACGGTGACGTTGAGGTCATCAGCCTCTACGATAACAGCGCTCATGGAACGGAACATAGCGGAGGGTCTGAGGTCCACACCGCCCCAACCAGCAGCGGCAAGATTCTGAAGCTGAACACCACGTCCTGGATGGCCGAGCTTGTTGGCGGTTACTTCCCGCCCGACGATCTCTTGTCCAAGTCACAGGGAAGCACCCAGGTTCTGCCGAACGGAAACGTCCTCGTGGGTTGGGGATCCGAGGGTGCAGTGACCGAGTTCACGAGAGATGGAACACCCATCTTTCACGCATACATGGACTCCGGTATCCTGGGCGCGGGCGTCGAGAACTACCGCGCTTTCCGGTACAACTGGACTGGGCTTCCCAATGAGGATCCCGCCATTGCCGCACTGCAGAATGACGACGGAACCACCGTGTACGTGTCGTGGAACGGGGACACAGAGACCGCTGCGTGGCGCTTCTACGCTGCGACTGACGAGTTGGGCTCTCGCGAGTTTCTCGGCGAGGTGCCGCGCTCGAGCTTCGAGACCAGCTTATGGCTCCCCAAGAGGAAGCTCACGGGCGTCACCGCGGACAGCGTCGACGCTTCGGGGAAGACGTTGGTCTCGACTGCCGTCGTAAAGGCCGAGCGGGAAATTCTGCCAGCGAGTGGCAACGCTCAGCAGCGAAACAGGTTCGCGCACCAGAAGCCAGTCGTGAACTGGAGGCCTCGGGGCAGCGCAGGGGAGCTGTAGGTTGGTCCTTCAAGCAGAGGCTGACGATGCTCGTGGCCAACCGTGCCGTGAGGGCAAGGAATGTTGTCTCAACCTGTTTTATTGCTTTTCTTGCTTTTGTCCGACCCGACCGCGTCACTCTTTTCGGCCCCAGGAGATAGTCACAGAAGTATAATACACTCACAGTCGTTACCGTAATTGTACCACCGTCGGGCCACCTCGATGTCTTCAATCGTGTCGCGGTTGGTGTGTGACTGCGGCAGGCAAGGTGCGACTTCTCTCGCGAGAACGACCACCAAATGTCCGCTAACCGAGTTGAGACGCCTGCAGGACACTATGCAATGCCAAACCATGCGGTGACTCGGGCGCAATAAAGGTGCCCTGCAGTCCCTGGATAGTCCCCTGGGGGCCAAAACGGTGAAGCTCGACTTGGCAGAGACCGTTCAGCTTCCGCCCCCCAATTTTCTGCCTTCGGGGTGTCAACCTTCCCCAAGTCGGACTGCAGATCCCCCCTGGATCCTTCTCTAAACTCCACTCCGGGGGGCAGCTTGGCAGCCAAAGCGCGGCAAGCAGACGTAGCGTGTGAGTTTAGAGTGAGTACGCCGCGATTCATCGCATCTCGCCGCCACCTCCTACATGGCTTGACTCCCATAGAGATCCTGCATCGTCGCACCCCTCCAGCCTCATACCACAACTGGCGGGACGTGACGACGGCCACGGTCGCACCCAGCCCTCGTTGTGCGGCGCCGAGCCGGAAAGACGAGATGATGAAATAGTTCTGACGTCACGCGTGGGACGCTCGAGACCACCACGTCTCAGCCCCAGGGGAGCATTCCTTCCGCTCCCCTCCCGCGGCTGAATTCCCCGTGTGCGGTGGCCCCCCTCGTCCTGGAGGCGCATGGCGGCACAAGCCCTGGAACCTTGCTCGCCGCCGTGGAGAGGACGAGGCAAACGCTGCCTCGATGACTCTCTTACCCCTCCGCTTCCCTATGCACTCATCGCGGCTATTGCCACGGGTTCCGCCATGAGCGAGATTCTCGACTACTCGCCCGTGCCCACGCTGGTCGTGTCGCCGTCGTACCGCGTCGAGAGGGCCTCGGCCGGCTTGCTTGAGGCGTGGCGCTGCTCTCGGGAGCAGATTGTCGGCGAGGACCTCTTTACCGCTCTCTACCACGGGTCGCCGACGGCGCGATTCGACCGCATTCCACTCGCATTCGCCATCGAAACGGGCATCGCGTCTCGCGCCCTTCGGCTCTGCCATGCGGCGTACACCGACCCGGAGGGCGTCGCCTGGACCGCGCGCATCACCCCGATCCACAAGGACGACGGCCTGATCTGCCTCATCTTTGAGTGGGAAAAGGCCGAAGTCCATATTACCGTCGCCGACGGCGGCATCCGCCAGAGCTGGCTGCCCATCGATGAGGCGTCGCGCATCCTCGTCGAGGCCGTCAAGGACTATGCCATCTTCCTGCTCGACACGCGCGGCAACATCATGACCTGGAATATTGGCGCCGAGCTCAACAAAGGGTACAAAAAGGAAGAGATTATCGGCAAGCACTTCTCCATCTTCTATGGCGAGGAGGACCTCAAGTCCCACAAACCCGAGCGGGAACTCGAGGTATGCCTGCGCGAGGGGCGCGTCGAGGACGAAGGCTGGCGCTATCGCAAAGACGGCAGCCGGTTCTGGGCCAACGTCGTTATCACGGCTGTGTATCGAAACGGCATCCACGTCGGCTTCGGCAAAGTCACCCGCAACCTCACGGAGCGCAAAGAGGCCGAGATGCGGCTCATTGCCGCCTACGAGGAGAGCACCAAGCTGAAAAACGACTTCCTGGCCAACATCAGTCACGAGATCCGGACACCGATGCACGGCATGCTCTCTGCCTGCTCGCTTCTGCTGGACAGTGACCTGACCGAGGAGCAACTCGAGACGGCCAACATCATTGAGGAGTCGGGGCGCGTTCTCCTGCAGGTCATCAACGACATTCTCGACTACTCCAAGCTCGCGGCTGGCAGCTTCTCGATCACAAACGAAAAGTTCGACGTAGCGCATGTTGTGACGTCCGTCGTACGCAGCTTCCAAACGACGGTACAACCAGGCGTATCGCTCAAGACGGACCTGGCTACGGACCTGCCAAAGTGGGCGGAGGGGGACGCCTTGCGCTGTCGCCAGATTCTCGAAAACATTGTCGGCAACGCGGGCAAGTTCACCGAAAGGGGTTACATCATTGTGCGCGTATCTCTGGCGGCGCAGGATGCAGCGACACACACCATCATGACCGAAGTCATCGACACCGGACACGGCGTCCGCGACGAGTCCGAACTGAAGCTCTTCCAACCGTTTACGCAGCTCGACACTACATATCAGAAGCGCCGGCAGGGGACGGGCCTTGGTTTGTCCATCGCCAAGTCCCTCGTTGAAATGATGGGCGGGGACATTGGGTATAAGCCCAACCCCGACCAGCCCGGCAGCATCTTTTGGTTCACCGTGAAGTTGAAGCGAGTCGATGGGCCGCAACAGATTAGCGCGCAGCCCGAAAGAGAACTATTGCGACAGCAAATCCCACAAGATAATGATATCGCAGCGCCATTATCGCGGTTGCTACGGATCGCCTCGCAAACACGACTCCTGGCCGCCGAGGACAACATCATCAACCAAAAGGTATTGGTCGGGATTTTGCACGCCTTCGGCTTCCAGCACATCACTGTCGTCTCGAATGGCGCCGAAGCCGTCTCGACGCTTGCAAACTCTCCCGATGCCTTTGACCTGTGTCTCATGGACATCAGCATGCCCGTGATGAACGGCTACGAGGCGACGGTGCAGATACGAAATAGCGGCTCGCGCATACCCATCATCGCCATGACTGCATACGCACTCAAGGGCGACATGGAGCGTTGTCTAGAGAAGGGCGTCAACGATTACCTGGCCAAGCCGGTCAATCGACAGTTGCTCATGCAGAAGCTGCTCAAGTGGCTTCCTAAGCCAGGCGACGGCGATGTAGCCGTACCGAACGGCTGTCATGGAGACGCACAGAAGCCCCTGAATGGCGTGCTCCGGCATACGCGGTCTGCCTCGGACCGGCAGAGTATTTGAATGGCACCAGTGGCGTTGGGGATTGAGTTTTTGGTTTGAGGGATGCTCGTGGTCTGGCTGCATTGGCGCAAGGCGTCTCATACCCGCACATGCAACTCCCTGGACATGGTCCACGGAGAAGCATCGTTGCACTGAGTGTATTCACGTGTTTGTGCTTCATACCGTCATGGGACGTAAGAAGACCCGCATACATCTTGATACACGGACAGATACACGGGAATGAACGAATTCTGTTAAGCGACATGTTCGACGCAGTGCACGGACATATGTATCTGTTTGCAAACTCGTGTCCAGCCCCGCTTTGATTCACTATCATGTGCGATCTCAGATGAGCTTCCGGCCAGGTCTGTGCGAGTGCTGTATCTAGAAAACCACTGACCGAAATAGAACAACCGCCATCACCAATGATGACCCTGCCCAACTTGAGCTCGAAGTAACTTGGCTGGGCGCAGCCGGCGGAGTATACTTTTAAGCATTGAGATGTCGCCCCACCTCATCGGTTGCCAAATCAGGAAATGGAGAATGCTGACTCGGGGAACCATATCGCACGACGACGATAGTGTCAAAGAAAATTTGCGCTTCTGTCCGGTCCACGTGGGTCTAACCACAGGCGCCGCGGGTACCTGGGCGCCACCCCGGGGGGAAGGACTGGCCTCCGGCGGGATAAATTTTGTCAAGCATGAAACTCACTTGTTTGTTCGCCAGGCGGTGACCTGTCGACCTCGTCGCGATCTCGTCAAAATCCGGGGAGAGACGCATTTTCGTGACCGGGGGCCCGTGCCGACTTACAGCAGGCAGGCGACATGGGGCACAATCCGCTCTCCCTGGCCGCGAGCCTCCCGCCCTGTCGGTCAGCGACCTCGGCGCAAATTTGCGACGCGTTGAAGACGCTCCGCGATGTCTTTTGCCGGCTTCCCGCGGCGGCTGACTTTCGCCAGGGCGTGGCCCACGATGGGCTGGCACAGACTGACTCTGGTTACGTGACCGAGGCCGACGAAGATGACGATGACGAAGACGATCTAAACGACAAAGGCAGCGACGAGGCTCAGGCGCTGCGAGATGACCCCGTGGAGAGAGATGCGGCGGTGCGGTGGCTCACAGGACTTATCGGCCGGGCGGACGAGCTGCCCGTAGACGAGGAGTCGCGCGAGCGAATTGTCGACGACGCTTGTGCCGTGCTATCCCGGCTCACGGGCGGTGACGATGAGGAGCAACAACTTCAGGGCGATGACCTAGGCATGACGCGACGGTTTGAGTTCGCTGTGCCGTCAAAACACACGAGCATCAAGGTGGACCTCCTCGACACGCCGATGCAAACGACAGATGATCACACCGACGTCGGCCTGCAAACATGGGGCGCCTCAGTGGCCCTCTCGGAACTCGTCTGCCAGACTCCCGAGCGGTTCCACCTCGACAAGGCCTCGCACGGCACGCGCATCCTCGAACTCGGCGCCGGGACCGGCCTCTTCGGCCTCGCGCTCTCTAGTCTCCTGCCCTGCCTCACCGAGACGTGGCCCTCGCAGGCCATCATCGCGACAGACTACCACCCCGCCGTGCTCAAGAACCTGGCCATCAACCTCGACGCCCACATGGCAGGCACCGGCACTGGGGGCGGCGCCACTGTTCCGCTCAAAGCTGCGCACCTCGACTGGTCGGCTCCGTCCCGGGCGGCGCCCCTCGACGAGCCCTTCGACTTCATCTTCGCTGCGGATGTGGCGTACGCGCCCGAGCATGCAATCTGGCTGAGGGACTGCGCGGCGACGCTCCTCGCCCCGGGGGGTGTCTTTTGGCTCGTGGTCTCGATTCGCCCCAACGGCAAGTTCAACGGCATCAACACGTCTGTCGAGGCTGCTTTCTCGGAACAACGGCCTGGAGGGCGGACGGGCGAGCGCGCACTGTCCATCCTTTCTCAGGAGAGCGTGCGGAAGCACAGGAGCGGACGGGCTGACGAGACTGGGTACGAGCTATATCGCATCGGATGGGCATGACTTTGAACGCCTTGGAATAGACGCATAGACGCATAGACGCATTAGACGCATCGGGCATTTAGACGGGGTTGGCATAGAGCCATACGATAGACTAGACATATAGGCGGAGCGCACTGGCAAGGTCGCCAGTTGCGAGGCGTTGAGCGCTGCATTTAAGATGAATTGATGCCAGTTGGCTCAGGCGTATCCAGTACCATGACTGAGCAACCTGGAAAACGTCACCAGACACAGATGGCACATCTGCCATCCGAGCAATCTCGGCGCCCTTGTCTTTCACCGTACCCAAAGCGTAGCATATGCGGATCCGTCCCACCAGCGACTTGTCCAGTGCCGGGTGCGACGTTGAGCAGGCCGGGGACGAAAGCGCCGTAGCACCAAGGCCACTTTCTGGGCAGGTCGTATCTGTGCACCGTCCCTATTCGTACACCGAGACGGCCAGCAGCTGTACGTCATTTTCCCGCCTGGGGCGCCGTCACGATCATATAGCCATCTACTTGCCGCTGCTCAAGACGAAGAAGCGTATCTTGCGGTGACCGACGTCATTGTCGCAAGTACAAGCCTTCGATGGAAACGACGGGGAGACTCGGCAACGGTACATGCATCGGCAAGAGGGGAAATCGCCCTCATCCGCTGTCTAAGCGGCCGGGAGCACGGACATACGAATTGCCCGTCTTGTCCCTCTCGCTTGAGAGCACCACGAGATGATTCCCGAGGCGGATCATGGGATCTGATCTAGTCGACCCTTTCATGCAACATGACGGCGCATTCTTCGTCGGATCCTTCAGACCACTGCCGATTGTCCACCAATGGCCGGCGCACGTTTGCGCGCGCGATGCGACGCTGGTGTGCCGCCACCCGTCGGCCAAAGGCCCAAGTCCAGCAAGAGCATGAGCGCCCCTGCATTCGCCTCGAAGCGATGCGCAGTAGACGCGACCCCGGGCCGAATCTAGGTGGTTGATCAGCAACTAATCATTGTGCGCACGCTGTTATGGTGTTGCCGTCGGCAGTCGTGGCGGGGCATGGACACTACTGAAATCGACGGGTATTTGTACGACCGGTGCCCCCGCGCCTGACTTACACCGGATCGATCGTCGAGACGGCACGGCACGCATACCACTCGCGCCACCGAGTTGGCCTCCATCTACTTTGTAGGTGCTTCGACCCTGCCGACTGCCCAATATGCTGCGCACTGTTACCGGCCTGTTCGCCGCTGCGGCAGTGGCCGTCGCCGTGACGCCCATCACCGACGACGCCATGACGCAGCTGCTCAACGAAGGCGGCGTCTCGCTGGCGATGAAGGCCCAGCCCATGTTCTTCTTCGGCCAGGCCATGAACCGCCCGCCATGCATCCCGACGTGGGCCACCTCGGGCAACCAGCAGACGCCCAGCTCTCCGCTCTGCGACTACCCCGACATGGGATGCAACTGCGTCACGCCGGACAAGGGCATCGGCAACCCGTCGCAGCGGTTCCCCATCTACTACTCGTACTCGCGGTGCTCCGACACCATGGTGCGCGTGGCGTACAACCTCTTCTACACCAAGGACGGTGCCAAGCCCAAGGGCATCAACGGCCACCCATACGACTGGGAGCGCGTCCTCGTCGAGCTGCGCAAGTCCGACGACACGCAGTGGCGGCCGTACCAGCTGCACCTGAGCCAGCACTCTGGTTACGACCGCATCCTGTGGCCCAACATCCAGAACACCTTTTCCGACAGCGACGCGGGACAGCCGCGGGGCGGCGACAACGGGAAGAAGAACCTCGACCACCCCAAGGTCTACGTCGCGTGGTCCAAGCACGCCAACTACCAGGACCGCAACACGGGCTGGAACGACCCCCTCTCGCAGTTGACCAACAACGCGTTTCGCTCGCAGGACTGGTGGTACTTTCCGACGCGAGGTGAGAAGGTCCCCGACGAGCTTTGGGTGATGGGACGTGCTGACGGAGAACAGACGACTACATTCGCGCGGATAGGTCGACGGACGTGGGCCGCCTCATTGCGAGCCTGGACTGGGGTGATGCGTCCTCCAACCCGCCTTCGGTACACGATGGACTCTGCACAGCGTAAAAGGTGGTTGCGCAGCGGTAGGTTTGGCTTACATTCTGCCAGATGCGAGCAGGATTGCGAGACGCATTTGAGAGGCGGTATTGTCCCAAGGAAACTGGGGATCGCAGACAACCTGTGCGATGGCCGGACTGTGTTGAACGTATGGAGATGTACGGCAGATGAAACATCAAAGTGAAATGATGATGGTGCACCTAAGTTAGGTGGCGGATGCAGGTACAGCGTCGTTTAGCAGTGGCTGAGTCAGTGGCAGAAAGTGATTCCAAAAATGCGGCGGCACGTGATGGCCCATTGGTCCGCTGAGAGCAACGCTGCCAACAGCAGCAGTAGCGGGCTGACAAACGCAAAAAACGACCTGTACCCCGCGATCCCGAAGACGGCCGAAGCTTCCAAGCGTGTCCAGCGCCCAACGACTGAAGGCGACACTGCATATAACCCAACGTAGCTCGACAAAGACCCTCAATCGCGCTTCTCTCCTTCTCATAGACAACTGAGTCAGCGTCAAACACGTCTTGAGCCACCACCGTGCCACAGAGATCCCTCGCAGCACAGCTCAGTATCAGTCCACAAGCACCCCCACCATGGTCCGAGAAATCAAGTCGAGCGCCGAGCTCAAGGAGGTCTTCGCCAGCAACACGTACGTCGCCGTCGACTTCTTCGCCGACTGGTGCCCGCCGTGCAAGGCCATCTCGCCCGTCTTCGAGCAGCTGAGCGGCAAGCACGCCGTCGAGGGCCAGCTGGCCTTTGTCAAGGTCAACGTCGACAACGTCAAGGAACTGGCCGTGCAGTACCGCATCACGGCCATGCCGACGTTCCTCTTCTTCAAGGACGGGACGCAGGTCGCCGTCCACGGGCAGAAGATGGTGCAAGGCGCGAACCCGCCGGTTCTCACCGCCGCGGCGGAGAAGCTGGGCGGGCTGGCGCGGAAGCGGGCAGAGGAGGCCGCGGCGAAATGAGTTTGATGTGTGAGGGCTTTGGGAAAGAAGATGGGCAGCTGTGTCGTTTAATTGGAGCTGCCCCCGTTGCATTGGAAAGGCGCTGGAATGGATTGATGTTTAGAGTACATGTGCATGGCGGAACTGGGAGCACCGCGTCAATTCTTGGGACGAGTCCACGCTCCTCGGTAGATGATGAGCATAATGATACACGTTGACGTCCCCATACTTTTTCGCTTCACTCGACCTCAAACGTGACCTCGCAGTCGACGTCGTACGAGACGTCCTCGGGCTGGTACGTCAGGTGCTGCTCCTCGTTGTCATCGTCACCGACGGGCATGTCGGCGTACCGGGCGGCGGCGCCAAAGGCCATGAGGCGCGGCGGCTGGTCGCTCAGCTGGCGGACCTCGACGGGCTTGACCGACTTCTTGTCCATGGCCTCGGCGTAGGCCCTGGCCTTGGCGAGGGCATCGCGGTACGACGAGCGCAGGGCCTCCTCGCGCAGCTGCGCCTGCGTCTCCGGGGTGAGGAACCACTCGACGCCGCGGACGCTAGCCAGGGGCACGACAGACATGCGTGTGGTGAAGTCGCTGAGGCTGTCAAAGTCGCGAAACGTGGCGGTCAGGCCAACGCTGGCTTCGTAGACGCGGGTGCGCTGGTGCTCCTTATCGCGCTCGCCCTGGGACGAGTCGGACGAGTAGCCGCTCGTCATCCCGACGTGCGTCTGCGCGCCGTAAAACGTGTTGTGGCGGCCCTTGTCCTTGCTGCGCTCCCAGTACGAGCGCGTCGTCATGGAGCCCGACGTCCAGCGCGTCACGGCGGCGTCAACGGCCGGCGAGGGCGCGCGGTAGTCGGCGTGCCGCGGCGCCGCCAGCTGCCGCACCTGCGCTTGGATCTCCTGCGCCGCCTTGCGCACCTCGGTCGACACAGCCGCCTGCTCGGCGCCGCGCGAGCGCACGCGGATCGAGACGACGCCCAGCTCGGGCTGGCGCTTGATGTTGCCGGCGCCCGACACGACGACCTTGATGGGCGCCATGGGGCTGGCTGACGGGGGCGGAGAAGGGCCGGCGGTGGTTTGCGGGTTGATTTGACGGACTGCGCGCGAGGGAAAGAGAAAGGGAGAGGGGGGAGACGAAGGCGGTCGTGGATGAAGGTGGTGGTGGTGGTCTGGTGTTGAGTCTGACAAAGTCGCATTTCACGTGTCAACTAAAGTCGATGCAACATGTTGATTGACCCCGCCAATCCCTTTCAATCGTAAGCGGGCGAAGCTGAGCTACCACTGGGTTTACCGTACCAGTAGAATTAATCCCCCCAAGCCTGGAGGGGAGCTCTCGGTCTCCGAGCTCAGATGCGGCCGCGTTGAACTTGCCAGTCCAAGTTCTCGATTGATAGGTTGAGCGTCAATGATCTGCTATTTTACAGCGAAGCCTACCTGACTGGAGCACACAAGTTCAACAACAAGGTTTGGTGACTACCTGACAGCTGGGCGGGTCTGACTCCAGTGCCTGGACCCTGGTTTATCAGCGGTCAACGTCCGGCAAGCCCCTCGTCCACGTCTGTCATGTGGCCGTGCTTGACTTTCTGGATGCAGCAGTCAGTTCCTGGCTCTTTCGCGCGTTGGCTGTCAATTCCCATCGAGGTCCCTTTCCACGAAGCGGTCACACCACATTGAATGAATGCCGCGTGCATGCACCGGGGCGATCTGCTCTGAGGGCTGAACCCGGTAAGCGTGCCACCTGTAATGCCTGCCGGCCTACCTTGGGTACGACGAGGCTGACGCAGACTCCTGCGCCAGTGATATGGAGCACGTTCCATTCTGCTCCATTTCACGCATTGATGACTTTGGCCGTAGTCTGGTCGGATCCATGATCATATCCTGGTCCGATTGCTATTCTTTTCTTTGAGTTGCTACTTCCAACTAGCCGCCTGGGACATCCCGAGGTCATTTGAGCTTTTTCGTTTCTGTCCCCTCGACATGCCCTGACTATGCAATCGGCACCAAATTCGCTGACCACACTCCAACGTCTTCATAGCCAGAGCACGTTGGCTCACCCCCACGGCTCTCCGGCATACACGTTCCTTTAATCCGTGCTCGTTCCCAGACTCGGCACTACACACCGCTCCCAGCCCGCGTTCATCAATCACCTTCAACAATTGCCCGACAGTCCAGTCGACGAAAATGCACACACATGGTCTGGGCTTCACTGATCAGACCGGGTTCGTTCCCATGGCAGGCATATTCGAGCAACTGCAGGCGTGCTGGTCGCCGTTGAGGTCAAAGGCGTTGTGATCCGCAGCCGGCTGCGACTGTGTCCGCTACATGTAGGACACGGTCGGTAGGTTTAGAGGCGTGCCTCAGTTGTAGTTGTCACGACACCGACAGGGCTTGAACTCGGAGTCTCGGTTATGCGACCGTCCCCAATAGGGCTCGAAACCTCACTTGTGGATGTTGGTACGGGCACAGGGGTGCTTTCAGTCGTCGTGAAGATGTCGTCGGGCTTGGGCACGGGCTCGGCTCTTGCAATGGCAAGTCCGCCGGCGATAGCGAGGATCGTAGTGAAAGTCTTCATACTGACAGGCTGACTGACCTGAGGTGCTGGAAATGGAGAAGGTTTGCGTGTGAACAAATGAGTCGCGCTGGACATTCTATTCCGATAGCTCAGCAGGTTCCCCAGTCCCTTTAAGTAGACTTCAAGAAACTGACGTTCTTGTTGGGCCGACGCATAGCCGTATGTGAGTACTGGCGAGCATGGCAAGGTTCCATGGTTCCCTGGAGAAGTCGGCAACGTGGCGATGCTCTCGCCGAATGGAAAGTCCTACTCTCTTTCATGCTCTCTTGGCAGAATGCAGATTTGAGACCTTGACCCGCCGCTGTAGCGCATGCTATCCAGTGCCCAACGGCAGACAAGTCTCAGCATCTTGGCTGCGTCGTGCATGAGGTCTGGTGACGTCTCATGGGGCAAGCAATGAAGACGATAGATGGTGGTAATAAATCAGCATTGTCGTCGGGTGCTGCGCGGAACATTTGTTTTCACGGGACCCAATGAGGCCAGTAATGGAAAGCTAGATAGAGTATTCCCTGCCTTGGCGCCGTGGCAATGACGACTTCTTCAGGCATCCTATCACCAGCCAAGACATGGATCCTGCGGGAGAGCGCCGATGACCCGCATCGTGAGCCGACAATCATATGGCCAACTCGGCACAATGTGATGAGACCCATCGAGAAGATCCATTCCTTTCAAGGGCTAAGTTGGGAAGTCAAGTACCGTTGTAGTGGCTGGGGTGAGGAGTCAATTCGACGTATGGGCAAGTATGAGGCGCAGCATTGCGTTGTTTTCGAAGGCACTTCAGCGACTGAAAGAGTATTAGCTGATTCTGTTTGAGGTCATATTGATCAAGCATATACAATCAAGCACCCAGAGAAGCTAGTACTTTCGTAACATAATCCCAGCACAACGTCTGTTTGGTGCGCGGAAACCACAGCCGACCATCCGTGTCCCGCCGCCACAGCATTTCGCAAAAAGTGTTCCCCATCAGCTTACCATCGTCTATTCCGGCTTGGGCTCACGCCGACAGTCGAAGCCACTGAGGTTGCAGCCGATGTAACTTATGTTTGCCCTGTATGTCCCGTATCGGCAACCCCCGAGCCCACTTTGTGGGTTTGCAACGGCTGCCAGTGTAAGCGACGAGCCGCAGTGGAGATGGGCAAGGTATTCAGGGACCTCAAGTCAGCCAATTGCGCTGATCAGTTGGGGTCCTATGCACCGCCTATCATCCAGACCTGCACGAGAACATACCGCCTCTTGGAGGAATAGAATACAAGTGCCGTAGGTCTCGGGGTATAAAATCGGTCGAATTCCCCAGCTATCAAGTTGGAGTAGACCGTCAATCCAGCTTCTACAATTCTTCTTATATCCCGTTAACCATTACATTTCGGCCTCTGCAAACATGAAGCTCACCAGCACTCTTACGACCCTTTTCCTCGGCGCTGCTCTCGTGGCTGCCTCCCCGGTTGAGACAGAAGACAAGGTCGCGAAGCGAGGCGGTTGGATGAGCGGAGTAAAAACATAGTATCTGCCCTTGTCTAATGTCGTACTGACCTGCGCTAGGTGTGCAACGGCACAAGCTGCAAGTTTGGGCTTTCCAACTGGTGAGTCTCTCATAAGTTTCCGAGACTTCGTGCCCTATATGCTAACGAGAATTAGGTCTTGCGATGTTGGCAAGGTATGAATACGAAAGACATATTTCGAAAAATCTCCATTACTAACAGGTTTTGTTAAAAGTGCACGAAGCAGAGTGGCGCCGGTGATGGAACCCCGTGTCACGCAGTGGATGGCAGGACTTACTGCCCTGGCAAATAGCAGACCGGATTCATGTTGACTTCAGACTACAAGATGGCAGTGACTCATATACTCAAGCATTCAGACACACAGTAGCTGGGTAGTACACAAATAGAGCGAGGTTTTTGGGCGGACGAGTGAATACAGTATCCCTGCCATCGCTTTAAGACTCTCTGCCCCTTAGTAAACACTCCATCAGTCGATAATATTATATCAATCTATAATTCCCCTGCACATTTCGTTGAGAACTGTGCTGACCATTACCACTGCCTCATCCACAGGCGCAGTAGCACGAGCAGCTCAAACCCGTTGCCTCCTGCAGATTCCCACAACCACTCCGCTCAACTAGTACGCGTTAAACACGTGGGAACAATGTCTAACCCCCAAGCCAAGTTTCCCCAAGTTGTCAATGCCCTCCTTGGGCGATTTGAAGCACTTCGTGGGGCAGAGATCGCGCTCCTCCTGGGGAATATCGTCAAACCGCGTAGCCATCCTCTGCATGACACAATCCAAGCCTTTGTCCTCCAAACCCAGATCGTATGTCTTGCCATCTTTGTATGGCACGTTCAACAGCTTTTGGCAGAAACAGATGGCTCGCTTGCACCTGTAGAGCTCAATTGACTGGCCCTTGCAGGTCTCTTCGAGGCGCTGCGTCACGTCGCGTTTGGCCTTCTCGAACGCGAGGCGCTGCACTACTGCGTCGACACAAGCGTGCCCAAGTTTGAGCACGTTGCTGTTGCCCGCATTCTTCCTGGTATCCTTGATACACTTGGCTGCTATCTCGCCACATTCCACGTGTTGTGACGCCATGGCGGGAAGGCTCTCGCAGTACTTGAGGAGACGACGCTTGACGGGGATGTGGTCAGAAGATCCCGGCTGTGTCTTTGAAGGCTTCACTCCGTTTGCGGGACACTCGTCGATCATCTTATCGACGCATGCCATGATGGACTCGAACCTGGTGCAGCTGTGGCGAACCCCGGTCTTGTTCTCCGTGTCGATGCACGCTTCCGCGAATTTGCTGCAGGTCGTCGCCGTCTTGGTGTCGTCCCCCTTGATGTCCATGCAATATGAAACAGTCCTACTCTTTATGAACTCATCGCTGGGAAGGCTCGTCTCGCACGCCCTCCGCTCAAGCGAGGTTGCTGCCACGGCAAGCCCGGTCGTGAGCGCTAACGCCGCGATAGATGCTTTCATGTTGATGGCAGAGTCCGATGAGATATGTTTCAAGATGATGTTCGTGGCTGCCGACCTAACTGATTCGTGCTGAACTGTCCGTCAGAACGACTAGTGCGCCTCAGTTTCCTATTTATAAGGAGAGCCAGCAGGCTCGACAAGGCCAAGAAAGTATCGAAAATGCTCCGCCCAGGCGCGGTAGACATGGGTCGGCCAGGCGCTTTCCGCCTCCGCATCTCGCGGCTTTATTCTTGTGAGCATGGACGCGGCGGCAATGCAAGGTCTGTCTGTCTTTTGTTGGCAAATTTAACAGCAGGTCACGTCAATGTTGCGAGGGATGCGCCAATGTGCGAAGCATATTATATTGCTGCCCAGCTGGCAACTGGCTGGCAACTGAGTACTAAATGCTGTACACGTCAGAAAGCATTGGCGCTTATTATATTGCCAAGGACACCTCTTGGCCACAGGGAGGGCTGGAATTGGACCATGTGAAGCATAGACAGCGAGTGCAAGGTTAACAGTGGACTGATTTGCATGTTAAGGACAAGGCATGACAACCTTATGTCATGTATAATTTGCTGGTGATTACGCGGCATATTGCATGCCCTACTAGGGGCCGTGCTCTCTGGTAGAGTTCACTACATGTACTCCGCCGCCTGCATTGAATGGGCTACAGTTGAGAGCTGACCACTGCAATGCGACGCCTAGTGCAAGGTTATTCCCTGCAATGTGCACGAGGACTTGGCGTCAAAATGTACTCCGTAGTCTTGAACGCTGCCGGGCGCGATTGGCGTTATTTCTCGTAAGCTTATATAGGTGTGGAAGTCTCAACTCACTTGTGGCCTCAAAGAATGTTACCTGCGATCGATGCCACAGTTTTTGGTCATGAAGCTTTCTGATCACAGACACCAACACCTTCCTGATTTCTTGTCATGTGCACCGCATGGGGCTATTGTTGTCATCACTCAGCAGTCCGCCACCAGCATACATGTAGGCCCGTACATGTACTGGGCGACGGTTCGCTTCGTCTGGTCCCCGCGCCTGAGCCCATTTGTCGACATTCAAACCATGATGCACGATGATCGCAACTACAACCTGTATTTCGTCTACAATATGGACAAATTGTGCAAATTATGCAGTGCTGACGTTCTCGCTATATTTCCAGCATCAGCCCCGCGGAGCGCCTCCTCAGTGCCTGCGGCTCCTGCCTTCATACAGGCAAGCAGTCGTGCTCACGTGGTCGCTTCATATTGCGCCTGAGATGGCACTGAGCCGATTTATCATGTTACCCTGACCACCACACTCGCTGTACATCGGCCTTGGCCCAAGTCGTCACGGACACAGGCAACAGCCCCCCTGCAATTCTCAAACTGCAACAGGCGAGAAAAGCCTTGATATGTCGACCAGATTCTGAACCTGGTGAAATGCGCGCATTCCAAGTGGACTCCAGAGACGACGATTGTGGCTCTACAAGAACCATGCCACGTTTACTTCTATTTCAATGCCACCCGCCACGATGTGACCGGAATGCCCACGATCAGACGGTAAAGTCGTTCCCGTCTATGGCTTCTCTGCACCGTCTCCAAGTCGCCCGGTCGGCATATGCAAAGCACAGTCTCCAACGTTGCATGCCGTATCTGCATGGACCTCCTCCGTCGCAAGTGTAGCTTATTCTCGTTCCTGCCTGCAGGTGACGACCGGCGCCCTCAAACAAGGTTACACTAAAATTTAAAGCTGCCGTATGACAAGGTACCCTGCTTTCGCGCTCTTGGCATCGAACGCCTGATCCACACTTTGGCGGGCTGGAACTCGCAAACTGAGCAAGATTGAGAATGTAACGCTGAAACGAGTCAAAACGACGTCCTTGGTACGCCGTAAACGGGATTTTCTCATTGGCTCCAAAGCCACGTTCTGAGTGCGTTTCGGGATGTAATGAAGATATTTTCGACGGCTGGGTCCAGGCCACATCAGGCTGTGATGCTGGCGAACATTTAAAAGGCATCCAGACACGGCTGTGTATCTGACTACGAGATCGAGAGGATGGACTATATTCTTTTTGCCACAAATCTTGCTATTTCCTTTTGTATCTGCAGTTGCCAGCTCGAGGGCTTCAACTGAGAGGTTCCAATCTGGCTCACGATGGGACCATCATGGCTCCTCCCCGCCTTGCTGGCCGCCAGTGTCCCTGGCACTGTCGCGGACGGAGTCGGCATGATTGGGTTCGGCAAAACGATGTATGTTCCTCCATGCACATTTGCGTGCCGTGGAGTCATCGCAAGTTGTCAGCTCAAGTGCACGCCGGCAGACCAACACGCCTCGCACGGCGGCGGCCATTCGGCGACGACAACACCGCCCGAATGCTACGCGAGCGACCCATCATTCATGCGCACGCTGGCGCTGTGCATACACGCGTACTGCCCTACAAGCGACAATCCGCCACTCGGTGTGATTGAGGACTACTGGAGAACTCACCTCGCGTCGGGATCTATCGCCACGAACGACTTTCCTCCAGTCATGAGCTACCAGGAAGCACTGCAAGCGGCCTTGATGGATGAGCGCAACACTACAAAGGGTAGCAATGGGACGCACGGCACGGATGGGCATGGACTCACGCGACGGCGTCTCGTGCCTCGGCATGGTGGTCATGATACGGATGATGAGCCCGATACCTCACCGACCAACTCGTCCCTCCCCGTCATCAAGTCTGGCGCGCCGCTCAACGTGACCAGCTTCATACGACAGCGGGACTGGCAGAAGCAGTATAACGGTTTGCTGTCTTTTGAGATCAACGAGATCGGACACGTCAAGTACACGTGAGCTGCCCGCAGCACCAGACGGCAATTTGTTCGCGACCTGGGCGAGGCTAACAAGGGACGCAGGCTCATTATCGTTTTGGTGGCTCTTGCGCTGCCTATAGTCGTGTCTCTCGTTCGCTTCATTCCATCTCTGACACGAAGCCGCACATGGGCGTGGGCCAACTCCATCCTCGTGTACCCGCCGATCTGGGGCGACAAGCATCGACAGCCCGCCGCGCGAGCTCTCGGGGGCGGCTTCATTCCCACTCGCGGACAGTCATGGTACATTCTCATTCTGGTTGTCCTCAACGTCATCTTTCTCGTTGCGCCCTACCAGAACCTTCAACCACAGTCCATATTCACAACATTGCGGGAGCTGGAGCTAAGCACAATCGGGAACCGAGCTGGCGTCATGGCAATGGGCAACGTCGTCATCCTGACCGTTTTCGCCGGCAGAAACAATCCTCTCCTTGGCCTGACGGGGTGGAACTACGATACATATCTGCTCTTTCACCGGGTTGTGGGCTACCTCGCCATCTTTCACACGGTGCTGCACTCGGCGATGCTGCTCGCGTACTACAAGGTCTTTGGCGACTACAATACTGAGGCCTCCGAGAAGTATTGGATCTGGGGCATCGTCGCCACGGTTGCGGCGTCGGCGCTCTGGCCAGCGTCGGTGTTGGCCGTGCGGAAGCGCTTCTACGAGGTGTTTCTATCGGTGCACCACATTCTCGTCGTGCTCTTCCTCGTTGGTTACTTCTACCACATCTTCTACCGATACGGCATGAAGTGGGGTTACGAGATTTGGTGCTACATCGCAGGCGGCATCTGGGGCGCGGAACGCGTCTTTCGCCTGGGTCGAATGGTGCTCATGGGCTGGCGCACGGCGAAGGTGACAGAGGTCGCGGGCTCCGGTGGCGAGTATGTCCGCGTGGACATTGACGGCGTGTTTGCCCAGGGCCTGGTCTATCTCTACTTTCCGACGCTGAGCTGGCGCCTCTGGGAGAACCATCCGTTCTCTGTCGCGTCGTCAATGCTCCATGACAAGGAGGAGAAGGAAGCGCAGTCGAGTGGAACAGACACTCCAGCGAGCAACGAGTCGACAAAGGAGATCAGCAGGTCTCGCATCAGTGCCCATGATATCACGTCGAACACGATGCGGGAAGGGCGGACGTCGACGCGTCAGAGAGTGACGATTGTGATGCGAAGGCAGTCTGGCATGACGGCCCGCCTCGGAGACAGAGTAGCCGCAGCTGGAGGCGTGGTCCGATTACCGGTCCTCGTCGAGGGTTCGTACCACGCAACACCATCGTCCCAGCTGTCTCAATGCACGACGCTGCTCTGCATCGCCGGCGGCGTCGGCGTGAGCGCCGTCCTGCCGCTGCTCCACGAGCACACCAGCCGCGGCCGCCTCTACTGGGGCATGCGGACGAGAAGCCTTCTGGACGAATTCGAGGCGGATATACGGAGCCTGCCCGCGTCGGTGCAAGTCGACACAAGCATCGGGACACGTCTGGACACGGGCGCAATCCTGCGCGAGGAGCTGGCATGTCGAACGGATGACCGAGGGCCGGTAGGGGTGGTCGTGTGCGGACCGCCGCAGATGGCAGACGCGGTGAGGAAGGAGGTGACGAGGCTGGCGAGGAGTGGCGCTTTGAGCCGGGGAATAGTTCTTGTTGATGAGACGTTTAGCTGGTAGATGATGTGAACAGTTCACAATTGTATCTTGGGTCGTTGCAGCAAGACAAGAGACTGAGACATGTGTCAGTCTCAACGGCCTGCGGGCGCCGTGTGTCTTTCGGGGTGCCGCATTAACATGGAGAGGTGCAGGTGCCAACTTGCCAGCGCCCGCAAAACGTCTAAACGGGCGTGTGACGCGAGCGCCGGGGCATGCAGCATGCAAGGAAGCAGGGAGCAGTCAAGCCGCAGCGTTGTGTTGGGTCAGTGGATGGAAAGTTGCAGGTTGCAGGTCGCGGGTCGCAGGTCACGCACGCCACCCAGGCAGGTGACCGTGTCCAGGTTGTGACTTGCAGGCGGTTCCTCCAGGGGCTGGGGTGCTGGCGCAGGTCCACGTGGCGCTGACGACTCACCAGTCCAGTGGATCAATTCAGCGCCACCCACCCGCTGCATCGGCCCATCTTATCTAATCTGATCCGTGGGTCTCCGGCTGACCACCGAGATGCCCCGACAAAATCGAGCGAAGGAAGTCCTTGGTCATCTTCCTCCTTCACCAGCCCGGACCAGACCATCGTCGACGACCAAGCCGGGCGGCGAGCAAGGCAGCGTGCAAGGCAGCCGCAGCGCGCTCCGTCACCCTCATGGTTGCTTCGCGCCGAGCCGATTGAGTCGCACCGCCATGCGGCCACCGCCCGCTTTCGCATTCGGCGCCGCCGGTCTCCTCCGTCTCCTCCTCCCGGTCCTTCTCCTCCTGCCCAGCCCGGCCACCGCAAGCCGCGCACGCGAGCTGAGCTTCTGCGCCCAGGCATGTCAGAACTGCCTGCGGTCATTCCGCTTCACCGACTCGAGCCCCACCGACTCCAAGTTCTCGCAATCTTGCCGCAGTCACCTGGCGCTGTCATCGGCGTACCTCTGCTTTGAGACCGTGTGCGGCCCTGAGGACCGCGCAGCATCCATTTCGAGCGTCAATGAGACTTGCATCGACGTCATTGGCAGCCCGGTGCCTGGGTTCGAAATTGTGGCTAATTACACGGCCGACGACATCTCCCGCCTGCGCAGGGTCACCAGGGATGAGTCGCTGGCTGTCGGCGAGCCGTTTTCGGAGCCGGTGCTGCCGTCGTCGGAGCACTTCAACGCGTGGTTTGAGACACTTGTGAGCTTATTCAACTCCTTCTGCCTGCTCGAATGAGACCTGACGTCGACTCAGGACGCTGTTCAATATGTCCAACGCCACCATTTCTACTACGGGTATGATTGACAAACACCCTTGAGCTTTGACCGCCATTGTGCTAACCGCACCAGCATGGCCATGAATATCTTCTGGGTCGCCGTGGTAGCCGTCGGGGTATCTTACAGGCTCTTCCTGATCGCCTCCCGTCTGTGCGGCAGGCAGGCCTCCTGGCCGACGAGGGGCCCCGCGGTGTCAACCAAGAAATGGGTCCAGCGCAACATCACCATCCCCGCTGCCTTCGGTTATCGATGCGCGCAAGATGTCTGGTGGGGCACGATTCCTCCCAGAGTAGAGTCCATCACCATCTTGCTCTTCTTTCTTCTCAATGTTGTCTTGAGCATATGGGGTTACCGAATCACCAAGGTCAACTACTACTTTCCCACCAAGGAGAAGCAGATCATCCGATATGTCTCAGATCGCACGGGCATCATCTCCTTCTTCAACTTCCCCATTCTCTGGCTCTTCGGCATGCGAAACAACCTTGCCATGTGGCTGACGGGATGGGACTACGGCACATTCACAAACTTCCATCGATGGGTGGCAAGGATCTCAACGTTGCAGGCGGTGATACATTCGGTGGGCTACACTGTGCTAATATTCCGAGGTGCGCCATCTTTCCGCGTTCGCCAACTGCCCAAGGCATGCTAACACTTCACAGAGGGCGGTTGGACTTATTACAAGTATTGGTTCACGCAGTGGTTCTGGAACGCCGGCGTCATCGCAACTGTCTTTATGAGCCTACTGGTTGTTCCAGGCTCTATTTACTGGATGCGACGACACCGCTACGAGATGTTCCTCATTTTGCACATTGTGCTATCCATTGTAGTTCTGCTTACAATGCTTGGGTAGGCATTCGCCATCCCTCTCATCTCATGGAGTCCGCGCTGACCAGTCAAAGACATGTTTCCATCTTCAAGAACCACGAGTTCGATGGGCTATTCTGGGTACCAGTATACATCTGGGTCTTGGATCGCTTAATACGGGTCATCCGCATCATTCTCTTCCATCCACGAAGCTGGGCCGCCGACTGCCTGGCCACGTACAACCCCTCGTCCAATATCGTACGCCTCGTCGTCCCTGTCAACAAGTCGGCGTACAAAGTCAAACCGGGGACATTTTTCTATCTCATGATTCTAGACGACTCGCGCCCCTGGGAGAGCCACCCCTTCACTGTGGCGTATGTTTCAAGCGAGTACTCCGCGAAATCCTTGAGCGAGCAGGCCCCGCTGCTAGACTCCGACGACGACCTCGCCCAGGGTGGCGAAGACGACTTGCCCCAACCAAGCAAGCCGTGCATGACATTCCTGATTCGCCCATATGACAGCCAGACTCGGCGACTGCAGGAGCTCGCGGCATCCGAACTGTCGAGCCCTGCGCCGTTGCGAGTCATGGTCGACGGCCCCTACGGTCACTCACAGGCGTTCGCCGAGTACGACCATGTGCTCTTCATCGTGGGAGGCAGCGGCGTGGTCACTGCGCTGTCGTATCTGCGATCCCTCACCCACGCCCACAAGGCGCCCAAAGTTGAGATTCATTGGGCAGTGCGCGAGCCGGCATTTGCCCGGGAAGTCCTGGGTGACATCGCCGAGTTATTCAGCCCGGGCAACCTCGCGGTCGACTTGTACATCTCTTCCCAAACAGGATACGTCGACGTCGGCGAAATACCCCCAGAGGTGCGACAACACTCTCGAAGACCCGACGCCCGCGCGCTTGTAGCCACGACGGTTGCCAAAGCCGGCAGGGAGGCTTTGGCCGTCGTCGCGTGTGGGCCAGCCAGGCTCTCCGACGACACCAGAAGCGCCGTCGTCGAGGCGCTAGCGGACTGCGAGTGCCGGATAGATTACTTTGAGGAAAGTTTCAGATGGTGACGTGGGTGCGGATACGGTATATCCCATGTTACCACATTATAGACCAGCTGCGCCCGCCGTCACTGGCCGCGATGCTCTCGCCAGGCGACTGAGCGTTGCCTTCGACCTCTTCTGCCTTTGGCAGTCCCAGATCCAACTATTCAGGGGTCTTGTCGTCGCATCTCATTGTTCAGTGCCGAGTACGGAATGCACGCGCCCTACTGGCTGGCGAGCCCTGTCGCTTGCAGGATCACAACCTTGGAGGCGACGACTACAGCCAAGCGCTACGCACATCTATACGCGATGCCATTGCTTTGCGTCCAAGAGCTTCGTGAAAGATTCATTCGAGGCGGATACACGAGCGACGGACAGGCCGACTCATATAAAGGTCTTACGTCAATCACACACAAGACATGACTTTTCTTGGATACCGCCAGGCCGTGTTCGCTCCCCATTCGCCGTTCGAGGTTCCGGCCTTGCTGCATTCCCAAGCGCAGACGGGATCGATCGCGACCAAGGAACGAGCATTGGAGCATTGGAAAGACCTGGTCAGGATAGAAGATACTGTGATGATTGCATATATAGAGATGAAGCTACGGTAGCAACGATTGAATTTTCAAGAAACAGCGGCATACTGTTTGGGTTTGTGATGTGGACGGGAGCTGGATGCCTTGGTATGGCGCCGGCCAATGTCAGCATCACCCAATCTGGTGTTAGAGCTTACACGTGAGTGTGCCGGGTGCTGCGGCAGATATGGCATGCTGCCAGTCATGATATATGCCCATACTTCATCTTTTCATTACATCCTCCCAAAGCATTGCAGGCTACACCAGTAGTGGCTGTTTCGCTGCCGGCAACGGACTCGGATGGCCGTGGCCCCCCCCCCCCCCCCCCCCCCCCCCGGACCATCTTGGTGAGATTACCAGTAATCAAGCACTTGACACTACACTGTCTACGGTTTAAAGGCGAGTCATAACGTCATGTCGTTCACGGCCTTCTGGTTTCGACAACATGTAGACCGATCAGGCGAGCAGTGTTTCTAGAGGCTCCCCCGCCACCCAGCGCTCTAGGTTGGCGACCTGCTTCCTGTAGAAGCCGCTGATGGACCTCTCCTCGACATAGCCCATGTGCGGCGCAATCAACACATCGCTCCTCCCGTTCTTGCCCCATTCCGCGCTGCGCCACTCGCTGTCCCTCGGCAGCGGCTCCAGGTCAAAGACATCGAGAGCGGCGCCGCGGATCTTGCCCGCCTTGAGCACATCCAGCAGGTCGCGCTCCACGACGAGCGGCCCGCGCGACGTATTGACGAAGAAAGCCGAGGGCTTCATCTTGCCCAGGTCCTGCGCATTGACGATGCCGCGCGTCCGGTCCGACAGCACGAGGTGCACGCTCACGACATCAGCCGTGGAGAAGAGCTCCTCGCGGCTCACAGCACGGAACGTCTTCACGCCGTCAGGCCCCTCGACAGGCAGACCCGCATGCCGCGCCTGCTCGTCCGCAGCCTCCTGCGTGAGGTTAGTGCTCCACGCGATGACCTTCATCCCGAGGGCGAGGTGCATCGCGCGGGCGACCGCGGCGCCGAGACGGCCCAGCCCCAGCACGCCGAGGGTGCCGCCCGCGAGGCCCGTGGCGAAGCCCGTCTGCCACAGGCCGGCCTTGACGTTGGCGTCGTTGCTGGCGAGGCCGCGCGCGACGCCGAGGATCATGGCGACGGCGTGCTCGGTGGTGCTGTCGGCGGGGCCGGCGTGCGTGTCGGTGGCGCCGGCGACGGGGATGCCGCGCGCGGCGCACGAGGGCAGGTCGATGGCCTTGTTGCGCACGCCCGTGGTGAGGAGCAGCTTGAGGTTGGGGAGGCGCTGGAGGAGCGCGGCGGGGAAGGGCGTACGTTCCCTCATGCAGGCTGCGAGACGGCAGTATAAGCACAGATGGTACTACTCAAGCACACGACGGACAGAACAATTGTTCACGGAGGGGCATGAGATGAGACGCAAGGGAGGAGGGAGGGAGTCGCACAGATGACGTCAAAGGGCTCGAGGCGCTGCACCAGCTCATCCTGGACCTCGCGCGGTGCGACGTTGTACGGCAGCAGCGTGTCGGGGAAGTATGACACGGCGTACTTGGAGCCGTCGAGCTTGTCGTAGAACTGCTTGGCGCAGCCCTGGTAGTCGTCGAGGACGGCAATCTTGAGAGCCATGATGTGATGAAGCTGTTGTTCGTCTGTTGGACCGCGAGACCTACATTATACAGAGCCGGCAAAGGGGCCATGTGGTGGTGTTGTCGTGTATTATAAATGCAGGACCCGTGGTTGGGAGTCGGTCGGGGCAAGCAACGGCCGAGTACAGTCTCCGACCATCGGAGGCACTGTCCGGAGGCTGAGGGGGGGCCGGCAGTTCCACAGCGCGGCCATACGGGACCGGGTGTGCCGGCCAGACTAATAAGCGTGACAGTCGACGGGAGTGGGAGGCGGCTAAAGACTCACCCATGTTGTTCTTTGTCAGAGATGGCGCATGCGACTCTACTGGTCCACTAACAATACACCGAGGCAATACGGACGCATATTAATGGTCGTACTCGCATGGCACCTTCGTCTCGCCGCTAGGCGATCAAGCGTAATGGAATGGCAGCCGTCCAAGAGAACCGGCGAGGTATATACGTTACAGTGATTCAAAACTACATACAGCGCCCAGGGGCCACGGGGACCTAGATCTTGCTCGGCCGCGACCCTCCGTCGATGCGAATCACCGTCCCGTTGAGCATCGAGTTCTCGATGCACTGCCTCGCCAGCAGCGCAAACTCGTCTGGACGGCCAGCCCGCCGGGGGAACTCAAACGTGGCCTCGAGGCTCTTGCGCACCTTGCCCGACATGGCGCTCGTCATGCGCGTCTCGAAGAGGCTGGGCGCGATGGTGTTGCAGCGGATGCCGTGCCGCGCCAGGTCGCGCGCCATGGGCAGCGTCATGGACGCCACGGCGCCCTTGCTGGCCGAGTACGAGATCTGGCCCTTTTGCCCGTCGAACGCCGCCGAGCTGGCCACCATGATGACGACGCCGCGCTCGCCGTCCGCGTCCGGCTCCGACTTGGCAATGTGCGCGACCGCCTGCCGCACGAGGTCGATGGTCCCGCGCAGGTTGACGCCCAGGACGAAGTCGACGTCGTCGAGGCTGAACGGGGAGCCGTTGCGGTCGAGGATCTGCGGGCCCCTGGCATCAGCATCCCTCCACGCCAGTTTTTTCTTCATTGAGGGGCAAAAACGTACGGTAGCTGGTGTCGAGACTCCGGCGGCGGGAATGACGCCGCCCACGGGGCGTTTCGTCTGCTGGGCCCATTCCGCGGCGCCCTCGACGGCCTTGGAGATGGACGACGAGTCCAGCACGTCGCAGACGAAGAACTTGGCCGACGAGCCCAGCTCGGCGGCGAGGTCCTTGCCGTCCTCGTTCATGTCGAGGATGGCGACGTTGGCGCCATGCTTGATGAGGTCCTCGACGCAGGCCCGCCCGAGGCCCGAGGCGCTGTTGGTGAAATCTGATGTGAGCCAGCTGCGCGTGCAGGAAGGGACTTGTCGCAATCGGAGGGAGCGGTGATGATGCTTGCTTACCCGCCGGAGACGATAAAGGTTCGACCTGAAATTTTCATGGTGGTTCTGTCAATCTGCGCGCGGCCAAGGTGTGGACGGTGGAGGAGGGTGAACGGAGCGGCTTCATCGCGGTGTTGGGAGCGAATGTCACGGTCCGGTGGGTGAACCGACGAGCCGAGGCCCAGATGGGATGGAGAGCTGGAGAGGATGCGGGCGGGACGGGAGCGGGCTGGGGTCGCTACAGTGGAGGCACCAGGTTCGGTCCGGGGTCCATGGGTGCCGTGCCTTCCAACCGGAAGCCTGGCTCACCTCTGGACGACTCCTCCGAGCCCTAGACGCGCTATAGCCGTCCGCTGTCAACGCTGCCCGCTCTGCCCTGCACAACCTGGCACGCAACATGGGCACCCTGGGGCCCGCATCACCGACGAGATTGCCAACCTAACAGCTCGTCTATCAACAGCCTCTCTGCTCGCTTTAAGTATTCGAGAAGACTCAACGAATCTCAGAGTATTACATCCGAATCCGACTCTCGAGAAGCCCGTCCCATCCATTCTGCATCTCCTCCGCCATGCAGTCTCGAGCTGCCCTCCTGGGCAAACGTCATCACCAAGATTAGTCAGCGTCGTTTTGGGCGCCGTTCCAGCTCAGCCTGGGAGCCTTATCGGCGAACCAAGCAACGAGGTCATGCGCCGCTCGATTCCTTTGACAGACCACAACCACGCAGCCATTCACCGCGACGGGCTCACACATGCATCGTCCTTTATCGTCGGCAACCAACCACTGAAAACCGGCTCCTGCTGCGGCAGCAGACTCGCCGCGTTCTGGTGCGACCGAAACCCACGACCGCCTCGAGTCCTCCCGTCAGAATGACGAGGCCACGACGCTCGTCGGCCGCGAGCCAGGAGAGCACGGGGACGGCCCGCGACCAGGTACGGCCCGAGAACTCCGGCGGTTGCAATCATACTTCAGTGCGGTGCTGACGGCCGTTGCAGGAGTTGGGGAGCATGTACGACTATCTGGCCAAGATTATCCTCCTTGGGCCCAGCGGAACGGGAAAGTCAGTTGGCCTCTGCGGGAGCGAGATATCCCGTGCGCCGCCGACGATCACGACTGACACTTCGTTCTCTTGCAGATCCTGCTTGTTGCATCGCTTCGTCAAGAATGAGTGGCGGGTCCTCTCATCGCAGACCATCGGCGTCGAGTTCGCCAGCAAGATAATCAAAGTAGGCACCGGGGCGCGTCGGAAACGGATCAAGCTTCAGGTGCGCGACAGCCGAGCCGAACGCTGCCATGTAAGCGATGCTAACTATACCAGCTCTGGGACACGGCAGGCACCGAGCGGTTCCGCTCCGTCTCGAGATCATACTATCGCGGTGCCGCGGGCGCGATCCTCGTCTACGACATCACCTCGCATGCCTCGTTTCGAGCACTACAACCATTTCTCAACGACGCGCGCGCCCTTGCGTCACCGAACTTGAGCGTCATGCTCGTTGGCAACAAGCTGGACCTCGCATCGGACACCCTCGTCGACACGAGTCTCGCGCCAGCGACGCCCAGCAGCGTCGGGTCCACCTCGACCATCACCGCGGGCCCCATGGCCTCATCCGTTTCTCTCTCGACGTTGAATACCGTCAGCACGTCCGCTGGACCCAGCACTTCGACTCCCTCGGGTAGGGATCGGGGCAGCTCCATCGGGGCGGGGACACAGCAACGTGCGACGATTGCGCCCGAAGGACGGGAGATTACAAGCGCAGACGCCAGCCGATGGGCGAGCCAGGCTGGGATCCCGGTGGTGACGGAAGCCAGCGCGCTCAATGGTGAGGGCGTTGACGAGATCTTTGGACGTCTTGCGCGCATGATCCTCACCAAGATCGAGCTCGGTGACATCGACCCAGACGACCCGATGAGTGGGATCCAATACGGCGATGCCGGGGGTTACACAGCCAGCGACGGGGGCAGCATCAAGAGTTCCATGACGGGCGGGACCATGGACGACGGCGCCGGGCTCGGACTGGGCCAAGCGGGCCTGCGTAGGCGGCGCAAGGGAAAGAATAAGAACCAGAACTGGGGTTTGCGAGAGTGGGAGGAGGTCTTTACGCTGTCGAACAGACGGCGAGGCAACAACTGCTGCTGAGTGGTTCGAAGTCGCATACTACGTCATTGCTTTTTGTTCTTCTTGGCGGCATGGAGCAAGCGGTTGATTTGCCTTTGGGAGGAGGCTCCCTTTCGTTTCGAGCCTTGCTGGCGTTTGGTCGAACCGGGGATACTGTATGGCGAGGGCGCTTGTGTTTGCGTGTTTTGCGCGTGTCTTTCTGAGGTGTGGACCACCGGAGGATCCAGCTGCAGGCTCAACGTAGCATCTTTTTCTTTCTTTTCTTTGTTGTTCCAGAGAGAATGGATATATTAATGCCGAACAGACCCGTCCATGCGTGCCTGGATGAGACGATGCGCTGATCAGATCACGGGCGGCGCGGCGAGATGATGGCGAGGGTTCGCCTCCAACACGCGACCCGTCGGCCACTCCAGGGGGCGTAGGAGTCCACTGTGAGAGTCCACTGTCGTGGCGCCTGTCACAGTTGGAGCCCGCCTGGGCAGCCCAGGCACCTCACCACAGCGGGCGCGACGAGGCGCTGCGGAGCTGCATGTAACCGTGCCAGTGGAGACCCCGCCCTCCCCCACAGTGGGACGGCATCAGGGTGATGCCACGGCCAGCGACGTGCGCGGGGTGCGCCGTAGTGGTTCCACCCGCCGGCATCATGAATCCCCGTTTGCGCCGGCCCGCATCCCCGAGAGCTGCGTCCTCACTCTCGGTCTCCGGGCCATTCTTGGCCGCGAATTTTATCTCGTAACGCGAGCCATCTGGTATATGTACGGGCGTGCGCGGTCTTTCTCTTTGCTTTCTCGCCTCGTCTCGTCCTCAACCTTGTGCTCCTCCCCGTCTCACCCCAAGTCCTTCCCTGGTGCCCCTCACCTCCCCCGACTCCCCACATCATCATCACGTCTCACTGAACCCGTCTCCCCCAAGCTCCAATAAACCAATCCTTCGAACCAGCAGTGGTGGCGGCAAGCACCCAGACACCGGCCACCATGCGGAGCGTCATCCCCATCAACCAGAACTGGCACTTCAAGCAGGCGGACAAGCCCGACGACGCATACCTCCCCGTCGCGCAGTTCCCGACCAACGTCCACCTTGACCTCCTGCACCACAAGCTCATCCCCGATCCGTTCCCGGGCAAGAATGAGCTCGACGTGCAATGGGTCGGCGAGACGGTCTGGGTCTACCGGACCGCCTTTCCCACGCCTGAGAAGCTCCACGGGGCCGCCAAAGTGGTGCTGGCGTTTGACGGGCTCGATACCTTTGCCACGGTCAAGCTGAACGGCAAGACCATCCTGGAGACGGACAACATGTTCATCCCGGAGAGGGTGGACGTCACGCAACATCTGGTAGACGGTGGCAAGGACAACGAGCTCGTCATCGAGTTTGACGCGGCGTACTTTCGCGGGTGGAAGCTTGTGGATGAGCATCCCGAGCACAGATGGGGGTGCTGGAATGGCGACAACTCGCGGCTGCCGGTGCGGAAAGCACAATACCACTGGGTATGTGACTCTCATTTGACCATCACGGCTGCTCAGAACGCTGACCAGAGGATTCTAGGGCTGGGACTGGGGCCCGGTGCTCATGACATGCGGCCCTTGGAGGCCCATCAACCTCGAGATCTACGAGTCTCGCCTCACGGATCTCTACGTCGACGTCGACGTTGACAGCTCTCTCAAGAGCGCCAAGGTCGTCGCTCACGCGTCCACCGAGGGCAAGGCCGCTTCAGTCCGCTTCGACATCTCCCTCGGGGACAAGAGCGTGGCGTCAGAGACGGTCGACGTCGCCGACCACGACGCCGTCGCGACCTTCAAGGTTCAGAACCCAGAGCTGTGGTACCCGATCCGCTACGGCCAGCAGCCGCTGTACACCATCAAAGCCACCCTCCTCGATGGCCACGCCGAGGCCGACAGTGTTGCCAAGAGGATCGGCCTGCGCCGCGCCGAGCTCGTCCAGCGCCCGCTCGACGGCCAGCCCGGCACGTCCTTCTTCTTCCGCATCAACAACGTGCCCGTCTTCTGCGGCGGCAGCGACTGGATCCCCGCCGACAACTTCCTCCCGCGCATAACCCCGGAGCGGTATCGCGACTGGGTGCGCCTCGTCGCCGAGGGCAACCAGTTCATGATCCGCGTCTGGGGCGGCGGCATCTACGAGGACCAGGCCTTCTACGACGCCTGCGACGAGATGGGCATCCTCGTCTGGCAGGACTTTATGTTTGGCTGCGGCAACTACCCCGCGTACCCCGAGATCCTCGAATCCATCGACCGCGAGGCCAGGGTGAACGTCAAGATGCTGCGACACCACCCGTGTCTCGTCATCTGGGCTGGAAACAACGAGGACTACCAGTTCGCCGAACAGGAGGGGTTGAAGTACGACCCCAGCGACATGAACCCTGACAACTGGCTCAAGACCGACTTCCCCGCTCGTTACATCTACGAGAAGCTCCTCCCAGACGTCTGCAAGGATCTCATCCCCGACACGTACTACCACCCGGGCAGCCCCTGGGGCGGCAATCACACAACCGACCCCACGGCCGGCGACATTCACCAGTGGAACGTGTGGCACGGCTCGCAGGAAAAGTATCAGAACTTCGACAAGCTCGTCGGGCGCTTCGTGTCCGAGTTCGGCATGGAGGCCTTCCCGTCCATCAAGACCATCGACGAGGGCTTCCTTGCGGGCGGCAAGTCAGACCCGGACCGCTACCCGCAGTCGTCGACGGTCGACTTCCACAACAAGGCGGCGGGCCACGAGCGGCGCCTGGCGCTGTACCTCGTGGAGAACATGCGGTACGCGCCGGACCCGATCGAGCACTTTGTGTACTGCACGCAGCTCATGCAGGCCGAGTGCCTGTCGTCGGCGTACCGGCTGTGGAAGCGCGAGTGGCGCGGCCCCGGCAAGGAGTACTGCGGCGGCGCGCTCGTCTGGCAGACCAACGACTGCTGGCCCGTGACGTCGTGGTCCATCTGCGACTACTACCTGCGGCCCAAGCACGCCTACCACACGGTGAAGCGCGAGATGGCGCCCCTCTCCATCGGCATGACGCGAAGGGAGCACACGCGCGACACCGGCGCCGCCCACTCGCGCGTGAGCGTCGAGCGCGAGGTGCGCATCGAGATCTGGGGCTCGAACCTCTCCCTCGACGACCTGACGGCCGACTGCGTCGTCAAGGCCTGGGACGTGGAGACGGGCGAGGAGACGTTCTCCAAGACGGTGTCAGCGGCGCAACTCCTGCCCGCGAACCAGTCCACCGAGGTGGCCGCCCTGCCAGTACCCGTGGGTAACGCGTCCCGCAAGGGGCTCGAGGACCGCACCGTCGTGGCCGCGTACCTGTACCGCGACGGCGAGCAGCTCGCGCGCTACGTCAACTGGCCCGAGCCGCTCAAGTACCTCCACCTGCAGAAGCCGCGGCAGCTGCGCGTGGGCCTGAGCGACGACGGCCGCAGCGTGCGCATCAGCGCCGAGGTGCCCGTCAAGGGCCTGGCGGTGGAGTGCGACGACGACGGCGTGCGCTTCGACGACAACCTGGTGGACGTGGTGCCGGGGGAGACGGTGAGCATCGGGGTCAGCGGCGCGAGCAGGGAGACGGTCTTTACGACGCAGTACCTGGGCATGATGTCTTGAAGCATTGGATTCGCGCGAGTCTGCGCCGAATCGTTATGATAGATCAGGAAATTCCCAAGTTTTGTAAAAGGTAGCACATGATGACCATTGACCACTTTAACGACCCATGTTGCCCCAAAGTGCTCGGCCGATACGCCAACACCATGCTGCATCGTAAACTGGAGCGTGACAGAAATAGCTCAACGACAGGCCAGGACAAAAATACCAGTTGCCTCAAATACAAGGCTGTGGCTGTAGCGACGGAGGACGGCCATGCAGACCAGGACCACACACATGTACATTGAACCCAGCAAGATCACTCAAAGCCAGCAGCCCCCTCCTTTTGCACTCGTAAGTTTACTCCTCCCAGTCCGTCTTGTTGTACAGCGTCGTAAAGTCAAACTCGATGCTGCTGACCTTCTGTCGGAGCCCGTTAGCGCACCGAGTCAAACAAACAACACCTCACAACTCCATCACCCAGAGAAAGCAAGAACAGGGGGGGCAGAGTAATAAGACGCACCAGCAAAAACTCCTTGGTCCTGTCCCCATCCCCCTCCATGGCCTTGAGCAGCCCCAGAAACGGATCCGTCTCCAGCGCCGTATCCGCATCCGTCTTGGAAATGCGGTTCATATTCTTGCGCGACCGCCTGTCAATAAAGTCCACAAACTTCTGCCTCCGCACGCGCGCATACGCATCGAGGATCTCGTCGCCCGCCTTCCCCTCGTACACGCCCGCCAGGCAGTCCGCCAGGCCAGACACGTCCAGCACGGCGGCCATGCAGCCGTAGCCGCCAAAGGGGTTGCACACGTGCGCGGCGTCGCCGGCGAGGAAGACGCGCCCCACGCGCATCGCGTCCACGCACCGGTTGTGGATGCGGAAACGGTTCGTCTGCGTCACCTTGTACTGCGACGGGTCGGGGTGGCCCGGCAGCAGCTTCTTGAAGGCCAAGGCCCGGCGTCGTAGGTGCTCCTCGTCGGAGAGGTCGGTCGCCGAGTCGCCGTAGGTGACGCGCCAGAGGGGGCCGTCAGCGTTGCTGCCCTTGCCGCGCTTGGCGATGAGGCCCCAGAACTCGGGGTCGATCATGTAGTTGCCGCCCTCCCAGCCGTGCTCCTCGAAGCCCTTGTAGTACACCTAGAAGGTTTGTCTTTAGCGACCACTACGCCCGCCATGCCTTGTTTCGTTGCCGGGGAGGGAGAGACGGGGTCTGGGTCTGCCTGGCACGTACGTTCTGGACAAGCAACTGGCTCGCAAAGGTCTCTCCTGGCCAGTTTCTTTGGAATAGGCAGTGGCGGACTGTGCTCTTGCCGCCATCACAGCCAACAAGGTAGTCGGCGTGGAACCTGACCGTAGTCGTCGGCTTCTCCATCTCCTCCGGCGCATCAACCTCAACCGTCGCCCACGCGCCGGTGTCATTCTGCCCAACATCGACCACCTTGTGGTTAAACAAAACAGTGACATGCTCGGCATACTTCTCCGTGCAGTGGCGCAGCATGATTTCGAGAATCTGGCTGAGCGGCAGGACGGTCATGCGGTCCTCCTCGTCGGCGACGACGGAGAGGTCGATGCCGGCGAGGCGCTCGCCTGTGCGGACGCTACGCCAGCATATGTAGGGGAAGCTGGTGATGCTGCGGGCGCGGATGTCGTCGAGGAGGCCGGCGCGGCGGAAGACGCGCGTGGCGGGCACGCCGTACTGCGTCGCGCGCAGGCGCTCGTCTGGCCGGTCCCAGGCCTCGAGGACGGTGGAGTGGATGCCGCTCTGTGCGAGGAGAATGGCGAGGAGTAGGCCCGCGGGGCCGGCGCCTATGATTAACACCTGGTGTTGGGGTGAGCGTGGGATGGAAGTGAAGGCGGCCAGAGGGACGAGGGGGTTACCTTGTGGAACGGCTTCTCGCCGTTGTGGCGGGCTGATCCGCGGCTTGTGGCTTCGGAGCTGTCATCTCCATGTATGCCATTTGTGAATGTGTGTGAATCAGCCATGTCGAGGCAAGAGCTGAGATGTGAGAGACGAGAAAGGGAATGCGTGCGGGCTCAGATGCAGCCAGTGGCAGCGGGGTGCGACGATGCAATGGTCAATGTTGTGTCTCGCGAACCAAACCACTTCTTTATAAACGTCAAATGTTGGACAACGTCAAAGATCGGACAACGTCAACGCGGACTGTTCGGCATCGATATGTCTGACGTCCGCGATATGGCATGCCGAGTGCCGATAATGAGCAGCGCAAGGTCGCGAGCAGCTGACCTTTGGCTTATATCTGACAGGTTGCCTGTTGCCCCCTCGCGCCGGCTGTCGCCCGAGGTTACATGTATGCACGCGCGCGTCAGGACTCAAGACACGGTGCTGCAACCCCCGCAGTCATCCAGCATGTCTCGATGAACGGTGGACCAATCAATTAAGGCCTTTTTCGCCGGACTTTTTGGACGCGAGCATATGTTTGCGATCAGAGTCCAGCTCGGTGCCAGTAGACGTAGCGAGGGGCGCGGCCTCGATGGCTTTGATCAATTGTGTGTTAGCGGACGAGGAGCGTTGTCACGAGCCATCCGGGTTCTTCACGCCAGACACCACGGGGGACAGAAGTACAGACATACCTTGAGAGATGCGTGTCAAGCACCGCTGCTGATGCGTCATGTGAGAGCCCGAACCCGGATGTTCCGCTAGACGCCAGTGTTGTGTTGCTGACCAGTCGACTGGAGTGAGACAGAAGTTAGAACTGTGGGTGTGAGCAACTCGTGTCGAGCACGCCCAGCGACTCGGAAATAGGTCTCCCGCTCCGAACATGCGTTTAGTCTCAGAAGCCGACATATGCACCCAGCCGAGGGCTTCAAACAATATTGCAATTTCTCGGCAATCGTGTCTTTCGTTTTTCCGTCTCCTTGGCCTTCCTCCTTGCGCCACTCAGTGAAGCCACGCCAGCAACCTCAAAGATCTCCTTGACCCCTTCGCCGGTAAGGCTGGAACACTCAATGTGATACAGCGCTCCTATCCGCCGAGCCATCCTCTCGCCTGATTCTTTAGTAACATAAGCTTCCCCGGGCTGCCGCCGCCGGGGGTGGGTTGGCGCTGAAACGGGGTTGTCCCGGAGGTCCTTCTTCAAGCCGGCCAAGATGACTGGCACGTCAGGAAGGCAGTAGTCGATTTCTGGAACCCACTATGTTTTTGTAAGCCCTCGTTAGACACGACCATCAATGTTGGCACGAACTGTGTGCAGAGGTCTGGGGGCTGCCTACCCGCTCCTCGGCCCAGTCGAAGCTGTCGGGGCTGTCTATGGCATAGGCGAGGACGACCACACTTGCATATGGATATCTCAGAACTTCGAGCCGATTGCATTCATTGACGCCTGCCGTGTCCCACAGCCTCATGCTGATGTGGGTTTCCTTTCCGTCCTTGTCACGTATGGTGCGCTCGTACGCGCCCGGGCTCACTTCATAAGCTTGCTTCTATGCGCAGTCAGAGATAGAGCAGACAGCGGTGCAGGTCTGCGCCCTCGCGGAAATGAAGTAATACTTTTGGAGGATATTCGCCGTGGAGAGCAGTCAAGAGTAAGGACGTCTTGCCCACGCGGTCTGGGCCGACAATGACGAGTTTATGCATGACCTCCCCCGAGGTACGTCCTTTGAGTATTGACATGACGGCGATGAAAGTGCGAAAAGACCGGCAGGATAGGACAGACGATTAAATTGATTAGGATGACGGCGAACCGCTGGTCGTCCCGCCGCAGCTCCATTTGTGCCAAGTTGCAGATTTAATGTCGGGTGTCGCTGCTGCCTGGTCGGGCGAACTGTTGACCCGCATCGTCGGCGGACCGTCCAGTGTGTTCAATGTTCGGAAAGATGCGAAACTGCATGTGGATCACGAACAAGGAGAAGGACGCGACTCATTTTGCACGCCTTTGGTAGCATATGGAGCTGCAGGGCTGCACGCACCTGATATGAGCCGTGGGGGAGCCCGCGCAGTCGCTGAGTACATACTGGTCCGAAACATCATTCGAAGCTGCTAGTTGCCGGGACCCCCTGTGCTTGCTCAATGTAATATTTTGGTACTCGTACGATGTGCCAAAGAGCAGGTGAGACTCCAGAGTTTGTTGTGTAACATGCGCTGTACTCGGTTCGATGTCGCATCCCTCGCACTCTTGTGTTCGCACGTATAAGTGCCAAGAAGTGAGGGAACGAATCCAGGACGGTCCCCCCTTTCAGGCTTCCTCAAAACATATGCTTGACTACATTTCGGGCGTTTCTCCAAGCGAGGATTTTCTGCTCTCATTCTGTCGGGCTTCATGTTGTGCTACAGGAACATATTCCAGACCGAAATGGGCTGGGCAAGGTAATAAGGCTTAGCAGGGCATGGCAGGGCATGGCAGGGCGGGGCGTTAATACGGTGTGTAACCCGTTGACGGTGCATCTTTGAATTGGCAGTGCCACATAATAAGACTGCACCGGAACATTGCACCAAGCAAGCAAGCTGGAGGAGGCTCCTTCCTGGCGCAGTTCCGCGTGCTCTTGCCAGAGCCATGTCCACTGGGTCCGGTGGTCCACCACTGAATTCGGGCCAAAAGCCACAACCACCACACGTCTGTGATTCTTCCATTCCCACTTCTCGACCGTGGTCCAGTTCGCCGTGGTCCGCTGTCCATTCGGATATCCCGCCGCCAAGTCCGAGCGGCATGCACCATGGCAGACAGCCTGCCTGGAGGCTTTCTTCACTACCTGGCACCCTCCGATCGTCATACTGGAAGTAATATAAGGTCCCAGCGCATTGGCCCCGACCCGATCCCCGAGACAGCAAACCCAAGCCGCACCGCAACGCATGTCTACAGCTCACGTTGCGCAACACCGTAAAGAGATAAGAGCTTCGGATGGCGACACGGCCGACCTGTGCCCCGGCCACGTAGCACGGGTCCGACGCGCACCGGTGCTGCCAAGGTAGGCTATGCCATTTCCCCGACGAAAGGAAGCCTGTCCGTGGTGCAATGCAGGGTTCACCGACTGCCCCGGACAGCCTTTGGGCTCCATGGATACTTGGCTTGCCTCACCGCTGCGGTATTACGGGAAACACCACAATCGGCAGAATCGCAGGCCCTTGCACTGTCGGCCAACGGCCTCGTCATCTCATTCGGCCCTCCACCATCCGCCCATGCCGCGTGCCAGCCACTCTGGTTGATCCAAGTGACAGACAGGTCGTTTCTCTCGCCGTCTGACGAACTGAAACCGCATCTCGCTTTCCGTTCAGATCCGCGGTTCTGCAACTCTTCGACAACGACACGGGCCGCATGGAAGAAGGGACAGCTAACCGAAATGGCGTGCTTGATGCGGGTTCACCTTCTCGCCTTTGCAAATGGTCGTCGTACCGTGCAGTACTAGGTGGACAGGCGACATCAAGGCAACGCGAGTTGAAGGGCGCCCTGTTGGGTTGGCCATTTCCGCCCGAGTATACACCGAATGTCCCGTCAAAGCAGCTTACGAACGACTCTTTCAAGGTGTCTTGTCTGACGCACTCTCCGTTACTCTCGGTCAATTCCCCTGGGGACCGCATCTTCATGCACGCACGGGTCTTCGTTGAGCAGTTTAACGGCTCCAACGCGGCAGCCACGGCGACACGTGGAGCACGCACCGGCCGAACGTGATCCTCCCGGTGCCGAGTCGATGCCCGGGCCTGCACATCAGTTTCACGGCGAGCTTGCAGCCACCGGCCAGTTCCGCGCATCCGCAGGGCTTATCGGAGTTCACTATAGAAGCACGCCTCGAGATTGCTACTCACACTCTGCTTGTCATGTCGTGCGGCACGGCCCTAATTAGCGTTCCTGTGTGTGCCTCACACGTGCAACCTGTACCCCAGACTTGGGCTGCGGCACGGCTATGGCAGTGCTTCTGGACCATCCGGAACCTCTCCGGTTTGCACAGAAGTGAGTGCTTGACGTTACGCTGCATGCGAAAGCCGAAACGATCCTGCCGACAGATGAGTGCACCTCGGTACTAGCCATGCAGGAGGCTGCCGGTAGTAGTGCTGTGGCGTTCCCACAATGTCGACCGCGGCGAGAAGCGGAAACACTCATGTCCAAGGCCTCGCATTGGCCTTCCTCGTGTCCCAAGGCAGGCTTGTCGCGTTCTGCTTGGGCATCGCCAATGACGTTCTTCGGCATGGGCCAGGATGGCGGGACCATCGGGTGCTGACGATCAGCCAGTGCGACCTCCACCAATGCTCCGGACGTCTATCACACTCGGTCTTGTCGTTTTAGATTGAGCTCTCGACATCCTCTATCCTTCCTCGCATACAGGGCCAAAGCGATGATCCGACGACAGCGCATGTGTGTGTGTGTGGCAGGCGCACGACGCTAGGGCTAGTCCAAGCTCTGAACCAGACAGGCTCCCAGCCGCGTGGGCATTATCCGCTCAAGTCGTACGGCCAGAAAAGGCAGTATCTGCTCGAGAAATCGAGTATAAGAAGGCAGCCCGTGCCAAGGCTCCAATCGTCCTGTTGTTCGTGTCCCATCCCATCCTACACCTCTCAACTTAACGCAGAAAGCGACGAGTGGAAATGGTCAACTTCAAGAGTTTCGCCGTTGCGGCGCTGCTTTCGCAGGCGCTTGCGGCCCCCATGATTCCCGAGGCCGACGCCGTCGAGATCGAGGAAGTTGAGCTTATGCAGTCCATTGAGAACAAGTACATCGTGACGCTGAAGTCAGGTGTCGAAACCAGTGAGCTCGACGAGCACATCAGCTGGGTCAACCACGTCCAGAAGCGCGGTCTGAATGACCAGTACAAGGGCGTCGAGAAGACTTACACCGGAAACTACGATTTCAACGCCTACACGGGCCATTTTGACGATGCCACTGTCGCAGAGATCCGCAAGAGCCCGGATGTAAGTCCACACGCCTGATTCCGAGGCCCGAGTCTTGGTCACGGCACTGACATTAAGTCACGACAGGTTGCCTCCGTCGAGGAGGACAAGATCTGGTCCCTGGAGTTTACCGAGTCCCATAACAGCGAGACTGAGGCTGTCGGGGCGTTCAGTACGCAGCACAGCGCGACTTGGGGCCTTGGCTCCATCTCTCACCGCTCGCCCGGCTCGTCCGAGTACATCCACCAGCCCGATGCCGGCAAGGGCCTGTACGCCTATATCATCGACACGGGCATCCGCGCGACGCACTCGGAGTTTGAGGGCCGCGCCTCAGCCATCTACAGCGCGTTCAAGGACGAGACGACGGACACGTATGGTCACGGCACCCACGTCGCGGGCACCATTGGCGGCAAGACTTACGGCGTCGCCAAGAAGGTGCAGCTGCTGGCCGTCAAGGTCTTCAAGGGCCGCTCGTCGACGACTTCGACCATCCTGGACGGCTTCAACTTTGCCGCCAACGACATCATCTCCAAGGGCCGCAACACCAAGTCCGTCATCAACATGTCGCTCGGCGGCGGCGTCTCGGACGCCTTCAACCGCGCCGTCGACTCGGCCGCTAAGCTGGGCATCCTGTCCGTCGCCGCCGGCGGTAACACCAACACCGACGCCAGCCTGCGGTCCCCAGCCTCGGCGCCCAGTGCCCTCACCGTCGGTGCGGTTGACGCGGACTGGCGCATCGCCAGCTACTCTAACTGGGGCAAGGTCGTCAAGGTGTTTGCCCCCGGCAGCCGCGTCAAGTCTGCCTGGTACACTGGCGACAAGGACACCAGCGTCATCTCGGGAACGTCCATGGCCACACCCCACGTCGTGGGCCTTGCGCTTCACGTCATGTCGGTTGACGGAATCACGGGTCCCGAGGCCGTAATCAAGCGCATCACCGAGACGGCCACCAAGGACAAGGTCAAGGGAGACCTCCACGGGTCGGCGAACCTCGTTGCCAACAACAACAACAACGTCCAGAAGTAGGTCTTTGGCATGGACGCGGTCGGCTACAGAACTGTGCCCAGGCTGCTTCTAGGGGAAGCAGGGCCACGATGGCACGGTGTCCACGTTCACCGTGAGCTCGTCGCTGGTTGCACTATAGATGGTTTCATATTTAAGCCGCAGGGCTATCTGTACAAAATAGACATATAGACAACTAGACCAATACATGAGAAATCGGCAACGCATTGTACACGATCTCCCAGCAATAGCAAACCTTGGTCGGAAGACTGCTTTCTGTGTGGGGTCTGGGTGAGAGACGGGCGTCATGCTACAGGACCTCGTCTGCTTCCGTGTGATAACTACACGTGGGGTCCCAGGAGCACGGGCTCGCGCGCGAGGACCGCTCCATGGCACCGAAACACCCGATGACGTGGATGGCTCCGAGTTTGGACCGCGAGCACGTCAATCTTTGGGGGACTCGTTCTCAACGTGGCTGGGCACCAGATGCCTTTTCGATGTGGCCGATTAACTTATACATTGCCTATGCTGTGCTTCGGTGCGTGACGGTGCTGCGCCTAGATGAGAGGCTAGCTGTTACATTCTCCTGGCACAAACTTATGTAGTGATGTATAGGTTACGGCACAGTACGGTCCCGCAAGTGCTTGGTTGCCTTGGTAGAAGCAGCTGCTTCATTTCTCACAGAGGTATGGCGCAACAGATGCTGGAGAAGCGCAGGCCATTATTTCAGTAATCTCTTCCCGCTTGGATCGGCTCCTATGAAGGTCACAACCTGGAGTGGCCATTGCTTGAGACAGTTAAAGAAATCGGGGACTAAGGTCGTACGGGTCAGAGCAGCGGTGGGCTGTGACGCAAATCCAGTCAGCACCGGGAGCTAGGTTTGGAGTCGGGGCAATTTGTGGTTCAACCATGCAGCGATTGCCTTGAACGCAGTTGCAGCTTTGGATCCCGTGTAATTGGTGCATGCCAGGTTGCAGCATGAGTTTAGAGGCGGATGACTTACATGACACTCGATTGGGATACAGGGTGGGTGATGGAAGCGAGCGGTTCGGGGCTGCCCCACCAGTAACAATGCAGCAAACGGGCCCCAATATTTTCTCGTCGAGCACACTGGGATTTTTCCTCCTCCCACACTCAACAAGCATCACCCGTCGGCATCACCGTTGCTGCTCTGCGACGGCGCCGCGCAGCCTCGATCCAGGCACCGCACCGCACCGTGCCGCACCGTTTGCGATGGAAGTCCATCCCGCCGCGCAGCAGTACCGGCGGCAGCCCACGCCGGCCGACTGACAAAACTGACTGACGGGCGCAGCAGCGTAGAGCAACGACACGACAAAATAGCTTCGAGAACCTACCTCCTACCTACGCACCGGTAGAGTATGATGTTCATGCCCACAGCAGCACGCTCCGCCAGCCACTCGCCGACCATCCCCCACGAGTCTTCCTCCGGAAGGCCCCTCCCGGGCGACGCGTCTTGCGCTGCCCGACGAGGGGAGGCTGATTGCAGGAGGAGAGACGGCCCCTTCCCTTGCGGATTGGACGTCTTGGAAAGTGCTGCGAGATCGGAATATATTGGACCGTCATAGTCCGCGCCCGTCTTGAGATGCCCCCTTCCCCCCCTTCTCGGCCTCTCGGCCCTGCAGGGAGGGCGGGGGGCTTCTTACCTACACGGGCGCGGCTCCTTGAGTGCCGACATTTTACTGTGACTGTTTTGAATCTTCTTTCCGGTCGGCAGGGGCCTGTTCCCTGCAGGGTGCGTCTGTGTGGCGGAGGAACGCGTGGGTGAGGAAAGATGGGTGGGTGGGATGGGTGGACGGAGAGCGGTGGATGGTGCCGGTGCGGGTCAGCCGGTTTGGAGTTAAGCTCTGCGGATGCATCGGTGGTGTGCCGAAGGGCGATAACATAACGTCACACGTCACTTCTGCGTTGCGCCCTCATCCACTCCACGCATAGCTAGCCAGCCGGGTCACCGCCATGGCCGCCGCCCATCATCCCCGTCCATTGCGCTCGTTTCCTTATCTAGGGCATCCTGCCACTCCGTTTAATGCAATAGAGCTTCAAGCCGCTTGACCCTGCCCGTTGCACGTACCTCGCCCCCCTCCCGTGTGAACCGCAATGGCATCAGACGGCGATGCCAACACCAGGAGCTCCGGCTCCGGCTCCGGCACCAGGTTCGGCCACCTGCCGCTCAGCACGACGGGCCCGCTCGACTGCGCGCTCTCGGGCACGGCGCTGCTCAACGACCCCTTCTTCAACAAGGGCTCTGCGTTTCCCCTCGAGGAGCGCCGCGCCTTTGGCCTGCACGGCCTGCTCCCCGGGAGCGCCGCGCAGACGCTCGAGACGCAGGCCCGGCGCGCGCGCGAGCAGTACGCCTCGCGGCCGGATGACCTGGCCAAGAACACGTTCCTGACGTCGATGAAGGAGCAGAATGCGGTGCTGTACTACAAGGTCAGTCGCTTGGTTCCAGTGTCGCTGCCGCCGCTGCTGTCACGTCAAGACTGTGTATGTGTAAAGCAGGGCGTTCTTGCTGACGGTTAGTCTGCGCATCGCGTGTGTCATATAGCTCCTCCAGGACAACATCAAGGACATGTTCAGCGTCGTGTACACGCCCACCGAGGGCGACGCCATACAAAACTACTCGAGGCTCTTCCGCCGGCCCGAGGGGTGCTTCCTCAGCGTCAACGACAAGGAGCGCGTGCGGGCGAATCTCGCGCAGTGGGGGAACCCCGAGGACATCGACTACATTGTCGTCACCGGTCCGTCCCTCCTCCCCTGCACCTCTGGGAAGTATATATATATATGATGGTAGAAAAAGATGGGGACAACGGGAGAGAGAAGGGGGGTGAGGGGAAGTGGATAGAGGAAAGAGAGAGGAAGCTGATGTACGCTCGGCAGACGGCGAAGAGATCCTCGGCATCGGCGACCAGGGCGTCGGCGGCATCCTCATCTCCGTCGCCAAGCTCGTCCTCGCCACGCTCTGCGCCGGCGTCCACCCCAACCGCTGCCTCCCCGTCGTGCTCGACTGCGGCACCGACAACCCGGCCCTGCTCGACGACGACCTGTACCTGGGCCTGCGCGAGCGGCGCGTCCGCGGCGCCCGCTACGACGCCTTTGTCGACGAGTTTGTCGCCGCCGCCCGCGCCCTGTACCCGCGCGCGTATATACACTTTGAGGACTTTGGCCTCGGCAACGGTGAGCAAGCAACCAGCGCGCAGCAGCAGCGCGCGCTGAACCAACCCCCCCTCCGCCCCCCAAAACCCAAAATTGATGATGATGATGATGATGATTCATGTGCAAAGTTCTCGGCTGACCGTTGGTGGTGGCCGCGGGGACGTAGCTCGGCGGCTGCTCGACACATACCGCCCACGCATGGCGTGCTTCAACGACGACGTCCAGGGAACGGGGTGCGTGACGCTCGCGGCTATCATGGCGGGCTTGCGCGTGTCGGGGCAGACGCTCGCGGATGTGCGCATGGTGGTCTTTGGCGCGGGGAGCGCGGGCGTGGGCATCGCGGACCAGGTGCGCGACGCCATCGCCACCGAGGGCGGTATCAGCCACGACAAGGCCGCCGAGCAGATATGGTACGTACAGTACAGTCTCCCTTCCTTCTTCCCTCTGCCCGCCTTGCTCGCTCCCGTCTTTTTCAAGTCGTTGCCATCCCGCTGACCAGGAGACCTCGTCCGTCTACTCCAGGCTCATCGACAAGCCCGGCCTCGTCACCACCAACACGGACCCGTCCCCCGCGCAGCGCCTCTACGCCAAGGACGCCTCCTCCTGGACCGGCCGCGACGTCTCCCTCCTCGGCATCGTGCAGGCCGTGCGCCCCAACGTCCTCATCGGCACGTCGACCGTCCCGGGCGCCTTCACCGAGGAGATTGTGCGTGCCATGGCCGCGCACTGCCCGCGCCCCATCATCCTCCCGCTCTCCAACCCCACGCGCCTCCACGAGGCCAAGCCCGCCGACCTGCTCGCCTGGACGCGCGGCAAGGCCCTCGTCGCGACGGGCTCGCCCTTTCCGCCCGTGACGGGGCCCTGGGGCATCACAAGCACGAGCGACGGCAACGACGATGAGGGGCAGGGAGGACACGACGTGACGGTCGAGGTCGCCGAGTGCAACAACTCCGTCGTCTTCCCGGGCATCGGGCTGGGCTGCATCCTCTCGCGCGCCAGCCGCCTCACCGACCGGATGCTCGTCGCCGCGGTGCGCGCCGTCGCCGACATGAGCCCCGCGAGGGACGACGCCACGGCGCCGCTCCTGCCGGACGTGCGGGAGGTGCGCGCCGTGAGCGTGCGCGTCGCCTGCGGCGTCATCCGCGCGGCCGTGGAGGAGGGCCTGGCGACGGAGCAGGGCATCCCGCGCGACGACGCGGACCTGGAGGAATGGGTGCGCGAGCAGATGTGGGAGCCGCGGTACCGGCCCCTGAGGAGGGTGGGCATGGAGGGCGCGACGCGCGCGGCGAGGGGCGAGCTGCGCAAGGCGGGCACCGTTGACAGGGCGGGCGAGCTGTGATGTTGAGAGTTTCAACGATGCCATGATTGATTAGTTGCCAGATGCACCGTATTTCTGGCTCGCGGTGCTAGAATATTCAACGCATGTGGTATTGACTTGTTCCTGAAGCGACGTACATAGACCCATAGTCCCGGACATTAAAAGACATGGCGAGCCTCTTTCCCCCTTCTGCGCAGTAAGACAAACCGCCGTGCAAGTTAACAAGAGGAGAGTATCAAAGGATGCCTGCCCGCGCCGCCTCGCCGGCGTTCTCCTGCACCAGCTCCTCGACTCGCTTCTTGCCCCTGCCGAGGCCACCTTCGCCCACGCCCATCCTCCGGGCAACGTAGCGCTGGGCCACGATACCCACCGAGAGGTTCAGCGTCTCCTCGATCCACTCGGCCACCCATTCCCTGGGGTCCACGCCACCGTCGTCGAGAATCTCCTTGATCTCGTCCGGGATTCCGCTTTCAAACGCGTCGGCGCCCTCGTCGGCTGAGCGGGGTGTCATGGGCGTCGGCGCGTCGAGCCATCGGATCCATTTGGCGGGCACGCTCTGGCTGATGGTGGAGAACTCGATCTCGTGCACGGGGTCGAGCACAAACACGGCGAAGCAGACCTGCTCGTCCTCTTCCTCCTGCTCCTTGACCGTAGACGACTCCTTCTCCTTCTCGGCCGATGCGGTGCGCGCAAAGAGCGTCTTATCGCCATCGACGTTGATGGCTTGGACGGCCAGGAACAGGTCCGAGGTTCGAACAGGGTTGCTCTCGCTCAGATTCTCGGTGGCTCGGATCTTGGCCTGCTCCAGTCCGCCGCTGGCAGCAAAGTATTCCGTCGCGTAGGATTCGGCACCTGCGCGGCACAGCTTGCTCCCTTCGACCATGCCCTTGACGAGCCCTAGCTCGCGGGGAGAGTCGGTCTGCCTCCACCAGGGACCATCGCGCCAGCCAGCGGCGCCGTCGTTGGAACGCCGGGAGCTGCTCTCGTGGCCGCGCTGAACGACGAGGAGGTCGCCGCCCTCAACCTGCGACATAACCCGAGAGAAGACTCCGTAGATGAGGGGATCGAGCGACGGATAGCCGACAAAGTCGTGCGTGATGTGGATGAGGAGGCGCTCGTGGGAGCTGATGGGCGGGGCAAGAGTGTGGAGGATGTTGGTAAAGGTCGGAAGGGCACGGCTGCGAAGCTCGTCGCCTGGCATCACACCGTGTTAGTTGTGGGGGCTCGTCTGCTGCTGGTGGTACACAACTCCGGGGAACGCATACCGTAGTTTCTCAGGGCACCGACGTCGATGCCACGCAGGCCCTTGACCTGGTCGGCCCATTTCTTGGCCTCCTCGTTCTGCTGAATCTCCTTGACGGCCGCCTCGGCCTGCTTCATGGCAGCCGAGGCCGTAGACAGGATGCCACCCCACCAGCCGCCGCCAGCGGCTTGCTGCTGTTGCTGGACCTGCTCGACGGGGCCTTTCTTTTCGGCCTCGTGCAGCTCGGAGCTCGTGGCGCTGGGGGTGAAGCTGGCCCTCAGGCTGCGATTGCTGTCGGTGGACTTTCGGCTGCCTCCCGGGGCCGGCTTGTCGTCGGCGGCCGGGGGCGTGGCGGCAGGGCGTCTGAAGCCGCCCTCCTTGAGGCGGGGTGTGTGCGGGCGTGACGCGGTCTGCTCCGAGGCGAGCTGGGACTCGAGGTCGGCGAGGATGTCGTCATCACCGCCGGTCTTTGCCTTGGCGGGTTTGGAGGACTTGGGGTTGGTCGTGGGCTTCTTGGCCTTGGCGTCGTCGCCGATGCCAGAGAACAGCTCGTCGAGGTTGTCGTCGGCGGCCGAGGCGCCGGGCTTGGTCTTCTTGGAAGCCATGTTTAACGAGGGAGACTGGGGCGGACGGGGCTCTCAGCGAGGGTTGTCGAGAGTTGCGACGCTAAATGAAGGGGTGGCACGAGATGTTGGTCTGACGCTGGAAGACACGAGGTTGAAGTAGACGTGCGGGACGGGATGATGGCATCCCATGGGATGGAGTCGCAGGTCGGTTCCGTCTTGGGAGCTCCAGCCATTGCTGTTGCTGTCCCCGCCGCGGGCGCTGATTGGCTGCGGGAGGGAGCTACGTATCCGGAGCCTTGTTGCTGGGTGGCCCCACTCTCTCCAGGGGGTTGCGGGCGACGGGCGAGCAAGGTCAGGGTGCCGGGTGGACCTCTGGCCACTGCAAAGTGCGCTGGAAGTGAAAGTCACGGGCCAGGCTGGAAGCCGCGGGCTGAGGTGCCCGTATTAGGACCGCAACGAGACGTCACCCGCTCGCTGCGTCTGGTGCCCGGAGGCATCTGGGCGCCGGTTCTGCCACCGCGGGGGCGGCAAGAATCCATTGGAGGTGATGCCACCGCAAGGAACTGCGATGTAGTGGCCGCAAGAGTTGAAAGTACACGATGACACCGAGTGCCTGGACACTTAGGTAGGGAGCCCACACGGGGTTCGCGATGCGGCGACGATGTAATAATGCGAGATGAGCATCCACTGCAAACCCACGGCTGTGGCTGCCTTGCCCACGGCCATCCCTCCCCTCTCGCAAACATGTTTGCCACGGCATCAGCCAGCCATCAGGAGATCATCTCATCAACTGGAAGAGGTGCTGGCTCTGCACCCAGACGACGGCCGCCGAGCTGCGTCTCGTGCTCAAACGGCCCGCCGGACCACTCGCTGGTCCCAGGAAGGTTTAGCGCTCCCGCGGCCTCGCGCACCTGAGTGGCCAGCAGCGCACGAAAGGGCTTTTGCCAGCGGCGGAACCCCGGACTGGCAGCCCACTGCAGGCCAGGAGGAAGGAGCCAGGGAGGAGCCAAATGCAAGTACATACAAGGCCGCCGTTCGGTGCCCAGCCTCGAAACCTTGCGCGCGGGAGGGGGATTCGCGGATGAAGCGCCTGGCGTATGCATCGGTAGGAAAGTACGCATCTAAAGTAGCTGTTCCTGCTCACGGCGTGCGCCAGCCCGTGATAGAGTGTCGACGGCGGCGGTGCCCGCCCTGGTGGTGGCCGTTGCGCGATGGAGGGTTCAAGGCTGCGCTGCGAGCGCGTGTCAGGGCCCGGCGAGTGACTTGCGTCGGGGCATTCTGCCAGGGAGAGTGACTTGCGTCTTGTATACCGGAGCCGGTCGACTGCGCAAGGAGCCCGTCGCCAGCACCGCGTAGGAGTCGCGCATCGCCGCGCCCACGCGTCTTTCAACGGCTGAAAAAGTAAGAGCGTCATAGTATATGCATTTTTCAACAAGCCGCCGACCGTAAATCCCGTTGATGCGAGGTTGCGGGCCCCGCTGCCGGTCCTCTTGAGTCGTCCCGTCATTCCCAGGACGCCTGGGCACGCATGACACGCACAAGTATCCGGTACGTACCGGTCGGGCCAGGCCCAGGTACCGCCTCTCCAGAGGCTGGCCTTGGCCCCAAGCGCAGCCCAGCACCAGCATTTTACAGTGGCCACACACGCCCGCGGGTCGCCCGTCCGCGCCGCCGCCGCCGCCGCCAGCCTTGGCTCGCTGGCTTATTCGAGCCACCACGACACCTCGAGAAAATCGGCCGCCAGGAGAGCGAGCGAGTTCATCCAAACGGCTGCGCAACCCATTCCCTCGCCATTCTCTTCTTGATACCCCCCGCCCCCCTTCTTCGCCCGCCGCTGCGTCGCTGCATCAGCATCAGACAGGACTGGCTCTATCCGCCGGCGCCCGCCTGCTTGCTTGCTTGCCCGCTGCTCCGCTGGCCGCCGCCCCGTCTGGTGGTTTGTTTGGAGCCTGCTTTACCTTGCCTTATTCTCAAACTCTACCTCCCTCTCGCGCTCACACACACCCACACACGTCCACACAAACATCCTCACCCTCATCACACCAACGCCCCGGCCCTGCTCGCCTCTGCGCGCCTCGCCCTCATCGTCCGCATCGTCTCGGGCTTCCTGGGCATCCTCCGATTGCCCTTTTACTTGACCCTCCGCGTGGCCGGCGTCCCTGTGTCTGCTGACACCACCCGCCGCCGCTTCTGATTTTCTTACACGCTTCGCCTCCCGCCGCTGCATCTCGCGCGCTGCCCCGGTTCACCACCATGGACCGCGCTCGCCGGGCTGCAGTGAACAATCGCCGGAAGCCTCTCGGGGCCTCTTCTTCGCCTCAGTCAAATCCAGAGGACCCCATTGAGCACCTGCAGTCGCCTGTGGCGAGCCCCGTCATGGCCTCGGCCAACCATCCCCAAACCTCCTCCACCACACCGCACACGGCTCCCTCGAGCCGCCGCGGCAGCAAGGCCTCGCAGAGCTTTTCCTTTGCTACCCCTGCTCCCGCCTGGCCTGCCGGCCAGAAGAAGCGCTCCAAGGCCGCTGACGGCGGCTTCGCTGGCTTTGCCGACGAGAACCACAGCGACGACAGCCCGCAAAAGGGCGGCCACAGCCTGCGTAAGCGGGCTCGCGTCGACTACACCTTTGAGCACGTCGACGACGACCTGCTCCAGGGAGTCTCTGCTTCAGGCCGCAGAAGACGCCGCACCGACGTCATGGATGAGCCCGAAGACTTTTACGACCCCAGCCGCGTGTCGGCCTCCAAGAAGCGCGGCGCCTCTCTCGGCGCCGATGTCACCGCCGCGCCAACGCCCACCATCATCCGCCGCAACCCGGCTCGCAAGAGCTCCGAGGTCCAGGCCTACAAGGACGACGAAAACGTCAAGGACACCATCGAGGTCGGTGTCTCCTTCTCCGACATGGACGACTCGGACCCTCGCCGCGCCAGTGACTCCACCGCCGAGCACTCGCCCGATGATGCTCTTATGGCCGCCTCTCAAATTGCGGATGAAAGCGCCATCCTGGACTCTCCTGTAGAGTTTTCCAGCTCATCCTTTCCGGTCCTTGATCCCGAAGTCCAAGGCGCGCCCGTCGTCGATGATCAGCTCATCGACCCCTCCCTTCAGCCGGCAACCACCCCATCCGACTCCATCCAAAAGCAGGACTTTGCAGTCACGCAGGAGCCAGCGGAACCTGAGCGTCCCACTGAAGCACAGGACGCCGTTGATTCTGTTCAGCCCACAGCGGATGGAGATATCACCATCCCAGATGCTCCTCCATTGACAGAGTCGGCCGACGTCAAGGATAGTCCCTCCGACGACGAGGAGCCATCTCTGCAGCTGTTGAAGGAGAACAAGTCTGTCGACACCATTGAAAAGAGTGTCGCGGATGATGGCCTGGCCATCTCCAATGCCAGCGCCCCGGATATTTCGGCGCCCAAGGACGAGCCTCCCACCACCGAGGCTTCAGAGTCCATCTCAGATATCGCGCCCGTGACCGACCAGGACACGCAGACCACTGCACGTGCTCCTTCTGACAAGGCCGAAAACGGCTCGGCCGATGCCATCATTGATGGCCATACAGAGACCCAAGAGTCTCTTGCACCTCCCACCATCACCATTTCCGACACTACCACTCAGACTACCACAAATCTCGCCGACTCTACTGAAGATGCCAAGGAGGAGGCCACCGCCCTCGGTTCAGACGCACAGCACACCCCGACAAAGAGCATCGAGGTACCTCAGCCTGATCTTTCCGGATTCGCCCACGCCGACATGGCGGAGATTCCAATTTACTCAGCCGACAGGCTCCAGGACCTCGTCAAGGGTCGATATGCCAAGCTGAGCCCCTACGTTGACGGCGCGCGCCAGTCCTATCCTAGCAAGTCCAACGTCACCTATGAGGCCGAGTTGGAAGAACGCTTGGCCGAGGTCAAGGCTGCCAAGGAGAAGAAGGAGGCAACTGAGAACGCTACCGAGACCAAGGATGCTGAGAAGCCCTCCGATTCCAAGAATGCAGAAGGCCAGGACTTGGATGAAAAGGCCATCGAGGCCCAAGACGCCGACGAGAATGATGGCGACGACAAGGATGGCGATGACTTGGAGGCCGATGACCGTGCCTCCGACGATGATGACGCCGATGACAATGACGAGGGGGACAACGTGGACTCCAACGAGAACGGCGACGCCGATGACGTTGGCGACGTGCCCATGACTGAGACTGTGACGCCAGCGCCTGCCGACACGCCCAAGAAGCGGTCTCTGGTCGCCCTGTCTCTCGAGCCGAGCAAGCCGAATGAGCTCATCCCGCTCCCGCCAACCACAGACGGCACGGTGCCGACAAAGATGGTCAAGCCCGAGGATGCTCCTAAGCTGAAGCACAATACCTTTAGCTTCACCAAGATCCAGGACAAGGAGTTCTACATTGATGCTCTCAAAGACTACGAGTCAATGTCGACGCAGGAGCTCTACGACGTCTTGCAAGTCGTCAACCTGGCCCTGTGCGACTGGCAACGCGAGTACTTTGAGCAAGGAGACATTGTCCTGAACGAAGAGAATGCCATCAACCAGGAGATTGAGGACGCCAAGTTCCTCAAGAAGATGCGCATGAATCCCGACAAGGACATCGAGGGCTCGTGGCCGAGCGTGAAGCAAAAGGGCAACAACTTCAAGGGCCGCAGAAAGCGATACGAGGACCTCAATCCCAACTACGAACTGCCTGAGGACAAGCTGGCCGTTGCCGTCTACGGCAAAGAGCCTCGTGCGGACCCCAATATGATTGTTCCCGCCGACCCCAGTCAGAAGGAGGGCGTTGTCACCCGTTCTCGAGCCTCTAGGACCACGGTTACGAGCGGCGCTGGCAGATCCAACCCTCAGGAGGTTCTTCCCGCCAAGCGCAGACGCAGAGCAGCCGCCAACATTGACTACACACCTCAAGACACCAGCCGCAGTGCCACGCCTGCGCTTCTTCCGCGGATTGTGGGCCGCAAGCGCAAGGCCGCCATGGTGGACGAGGCGGGCAACGCCGAGACGACGCCTGAGGTGGAGGAAGAGCCAGAGCCCAAGCCCAAGCGTCGCCGCCGTACCAAGGCCCAGATGGCCGCCGACGCCGAAGCTGCTGCTGCCGCTGCTGCAGCCGCCGCCGCCGCGGCTCCAACACCCGAGCCCGCGAGCGCCGACAAGTCTGCAAGCAGACCCGGCCGCAAGCGCGCCCCGAAGCGAGCGATCGACCAGGAGCTGGCTTCTTTTACCAATTCCGTCGAGGACGACGAGGACGCGCCGAAGCAGAAGCGCAAGATGCTCACCCTCAAGATCCCCAAGGTCAAGAACTCGAGCGAGCCCTCTTCCGAGATTACCGACAACGGCGAGTCTCGCCCGTCTACTGCTTCGTCCGAGTCGACCTCGCACACTGCCGACTCGTCGTATTCCTTCCGGCCCAAGCGCCAGAAGCGGTTCCGCGATGAGCCAGACGACGCCGAGCCCGTCACCCCGGCTCCCCCCAAGAAGCGCGGCAAGAGAGCGCAGGCCACCAACGACAAGGACGGCCGCGTTCCCGACTCGGCGACTGCCACCCCCGAGGTTGCCACCCAGCCCGCTTCCGGCCGCAAGCTGCCCAAGATCAAGGTGGTTCACAAGGCCGCCACTGACGCTCAGAACGGCACACCTGCCGCCACGCAGCACGCAGCTGCTGCACCTAGTACTCCCGTCCCTGCTGGCACCACGGCCGATGGAGGAGATTCGCGGCCCAAGGACTACGACAAGATGACCAAGTCGGAGAAGATGTCTGCGTCCATGAAGAGTAAGTTCCATAGCTCAACACGCCTCATTTATCGTCCGCATATACTAACATGTTATTCCAGGTCGATGGGCGAACGGCAACATGGCTGGGGCCGTCGAGAAGCGCAAGGCCACCCTTGCTGCGAAAAAGCTCGCTCAGGCCGCTGCCGACTCCAAGGTCGGCATCATCGCTCCTAAGCCCAAGGGCAAGGCCGTTAAGAAGGAGGCCGCTGCCGCCGCCGCCCAGCAGCACCACCAGCAGTCACCCCATCCCGCTCAGCATCAGCAGCAGCAGCACCAGATGCACCAGGCTCCCCCCGTGCCTCAGCAGCACACCTTCCAGCAGCATCACCCCCAGCCTTCCACGACGACGGAGTTTATCCACCACGGTATGCCCGGAATGGGCTACCACTATCCACACTAATCGGACTTTGCGTGACGGACACATCGCGCCAAATAGTCCGCCTGATTATATTGCCATCGAGGACCGCGACTTATTAGTCCTCTCTGGCTCAGCAGCGCGAAACATACGCCGCATGCAACGAGCTACCCTGCTCGCTGCGCTTCCTACCTAGCATATGGCTGATCTGCGAGGGTCACCAACACATCTCGAACTCAAGGGGATCTTTGTCTGCGTCAAGTTCTACTACACTTGGCCATTTGCAAACTATTGTTCTCTCGTCTTTTTCCCCTCCATCCTGGCATATGGGCGTCCGCGCGCGCATCACAAATTCGTGTTTTCACGACAAAAAACTCTGCATCCACACACCCGCGATGAGGCTTTTGTCTTTTTTTGCGCATAATCGGTTTCGGCTTCTTGTCCCTTTTTTTTCACTTTTCCTGCTTTCTTTTTTCCTGCATCCGGGTGTGCGCTATCCGGGCACACACGAACAACATGTCCAAGGAGGGGAGGGGGTTGGAGGTGAATTGTTACTGGCGGTCATCCTTCCATCCACCGTTCGTCCCTTTTCTTGTGGGTGGTGCTGGCTGTGGTGCTGGGTCCCCCCCGTTGGCGGACGGGACGGACGGGACTGGGACTATGTACTAGGCCGGGTTTGCTGGAGGGAGGCGGCGCACGCACGCACGCACACGATGAAACCTGGCCGGGGAAGGGGAAAGGGAAAGGAAGGGGGTAACGGGAGGAAACATGTACAAAAGCAGCTTCTCGTCTTGTGATGATGTATTAGAGCGCGTGAATGCAGAGGGCCCCGGCGGCGATGCCTGGGGACGTTGCACACATGAGATTTGTTTGCGTCGCGTGGATGTGAAGGGTGATGAAGGGTCTCGGTGATGTACTCCAGCCGTAGGAGGGGCCATGTATCGAAGCGCGAATGCAGAGGGGCTACTCGGCCCTGCCTGAGGACGTTGCGCACACACACGATCTACTTCTGTTGCTGAGGGGGGAAAGGTGGTGATGGGTCTCGACGTGGAAACATACGTCCAGGGGTAGAGCAGGGCGACGACCTGCCTGTGGTATGGATGTGACGTTGCGGACTCCGTCCCGCCACGGCGTTCGCCAAGTCACGCCCCTTCGGGTCACGTCACAGATGGCACCAGCCCCGAGTATGTTTTGGTTTTTTGTTGCTTGTCCATGATGCGATACCTGGTATGAATCATCCTTTACACGCCGCAACCGAAATGCAGAAGCCCTGCCAATCCAGCGTTCCGGACTGTGCGCTTTCCCTCTCCCCCTACCAAGAAGAAAAAGAAAACCCTCCGACCGACCGTCTTCCGCTCCGTCGTCAAACACGTTTATCCGTCGCCGCCGCCCCCCGACCGCCTGCCGCCCGAGATCTATTCGCGCGCTCTACTTCGGGAAAATCGCCATCGGAGGACAGGTGGTGGTGGCCGTGCTGCGTCGTGTTTTCGTGGTGGTGGGGGTTGTTCTTCGTCAATGCATGTCTTTTTTTCCCTTGGACAAGGACATGGGGGAGTGGGTATTCCCCCATGCCCTTATTCCGCCCGGTTGCTACCCTTCACACCAAGGGGAGCTTTACATGACGACACCAGAGTTACTGGCAATACGCTGTAGGGGGGATCATGTCAGTTGCATGGTCATAAGGCTGTGTTGGGTCGAGGGTAAAAACTCACGGGCCACAGCTCAGCAGCCTCCTTGCCGACGGGGCCGGTGATGGCAGAGCCCTTCATCTCACCCTTGGGGTTGACGATCTGTAGAGGGTCATGTTAGCTTCCACTGCAGATTACAAAAAAGTTGCTGGGCGTGAAGCAAGACGCATCGCAGTCCGAGTCGGTTCGGACTGCCGGTGCATCCGCCTTCCAGCACGCCACGAACCAAGGGGGCGGTAATCACATACCACACCAGCGTTGTCCTCGAAGTACAGGAAGACACCGTCGAAGCGCTTCCAGGGCTTGGCTTGCCGGACGATGACGGCGGGGTGGACCTTCTTGCGCAGCTCGGGCTTGCCCTTCTTGACGGTGGCCATGACCATGTCACCGACACCGCCGGCGGGCAGGCGGTTCAGGCGGGCGCCGATACCCTTGACGGCGATGATGTACAGGTTGCGGGCACCAGAGTTGTCGGCGCAGTTCATGACGGCACCGCTGCACAACGTATGTTAGTCGGGAAGGTGGTTCTTCTTCAATCGCAGTCGCTGCGTGCTGGGCGGCGGCTCGTCGTCGGCTGCTTCGCGGCTTCGGGGTTTGAACGTACACAGGGAGACCCAGGGTCATCTTGAGCTTGCCACCGGGGGCACCACGCCTGTAGGGACATTGTCAGCGGGGGGCCAGTCCTCTCAAAATGTGCGCTTGTGCTCTTCGCGATCCGACAATGCTGCGACGTCCTCAAGATCCCATGACAGTTCCGAGTTCATGCGCGGAAATTGAGGCCAATGCCCGCGTATTCCGTGGTCGATTGGCGCTGCAGTTGTCCGTCGCAATATTTTCGTAGACGCTGGGAATAAGTCGTGGCCGTCGAGCGTCGTGTCGTAGCCGGTCTGGTGATTTCGCAGCGCTACCCCCTCCTCCCGCGCATCGATCGAGCATTCCCTTCTCTTGCACGTCGCATTGTCGGATCCGAAGCGAGCACGGCTTGTAAAACGCATAATCGAGGCAACTTACGAGATCTTGGCCATTGTATCGGTGTTTGTGTGGCGTTACTTCGTGAAGAAATCTGCCGAGTCTCGGGATGCCGTCGTCGATTTGGGACTGGAGCTTTTCACGGGCGAAAAATTCCCAAGCAATCTGTGGGGTGAGAAACCCTACAGCAAGCGAGTGACGGTGCACGTGACGATAGGGACTTATCGGTGGAGGTTGGATGGGCCGCACCGGCCAATGGTGGTGTGGCATCGTGGCTGCGAGGAACAAGTTTCACAGGGTTGGCAGGACCCGCTCTTTCACTGCTGGGCTCCGGGCATGTCTTGCATTGAATGTGTGTGCGCGCGCCAGGCCCCCGGTTTCGCGTGGTCTGATGGAACCTCCCCCGCGACTTCAACAAATTCGTGCAGCTTTCGGATTATCTTCCTAGTTGGAGGAACCATTTTGCCCGGCCGTGCCGCTGCCGCTTCCCCTACCGTTTGAAGCGGCTTCAGAGTTGGCAGAGTTGTCAACGTAAACCCACGATTCCTCCGTCGTCGCCGGTGGCTCCGATGATGCCGTGCTCGACTGCCCTTCGTCGCTGGTCCTTTCCAGGAGGCCGACGGCAAAGTCCTCGTTGTTCTCCAACCAGCGACTCATGCCGTCACTGGTAGAGTCAGCCGTTTTGTCCCAGTGAGCGGCGGGGGGTGATTCGCACCTCGTCTCCTCATTCGACTTGCCCATCGCAAACCCACACAAAGGCCGTGATGTGCGCAACCGTCGACGCTGTTTGATACTGGGTTTGGCAGCTTTCGCTTGCACGGATTGCGGCCGATGGCTGAATCCTATACCGTCGTTGGAACGTGTGGCGTGGAGATCTCGGCCGTGCGGCTCCCGAGCGAGATGTCGGCGTTATATGTTTCCCTTAGGCACGCACGTCTTGTTGATCCATCCCGGCTTGCATGGTGTGCTTGATATGTGGTACATCTCATCTTGCCAATCAGTCTATACCACATCTTTGCCAGGTCTCCCCACGCTGCCAGGCGGCATGGGCCAATGCAGTCGCGAATCCGGGGTTCCAGCACACGTGTCCGGTCCGGGGCTCGCGAGTCTGCATGGTGGTCTGTGTTTTGGGTCAAGCTGCCTCTGGGTCCCTTGAGGCCATGACGCAACTGTCTGCAGGGATCTGACTGACGCCACGGAACGAAACCGAGCATTGCCCAGCAGTCAGGAAGGTCGCCGGCGGACGAACGGAAGGAGGAGTATCAACGCTGTTGCGCGTTGCGTCCACAGTAGAGCATCACCGTGCCCACGGCGGCTTCGTAACGGACAAGCCGTGATACAGTGTGGTGACGGACCGAGTGCAGCGGTTGGTGGCTGTAACGGCGCCAAAGCACATGCTGGCGCCGGCGTCCATGACAGACGGGAAATGTCGTGGCGCGACGACGCTAAGCAGGAGGGACGCCATTATCAAGCGTGCGTCGAGCAATCCATGCTCTCCAATCATGGCGTGCCACTATATGCAAGACGGCTCGCCTCTCGGCCATTCATGGTGCGCGATGAAGCTTGAATGCGGTCAACCTGTAACTTGCGGCTCTGTCGCCAGCATGCTACTGGGCAGCTCCCAAGACCCAGAACATGCCATGAAGCAGCAGTTCGTGTAACCATCGTCTTCGGTGGCCAGTCAATGGACCCGCTGTACAGGCAAATGCTGGCCGATAGGCGCGATCACTTGCCTCTGTTGGGAAGCTGCAGCGAGAGGTCGGCGGCCATTGCAGGTCGCTTCGACCATGGGTTGCGGACAGACGTCGTCATCGTCGTCGGCGGACCACGGATCGAATCGCAGTCGGTCCTGACTCCTGAGGGCGCTGTCGCGCGGTCAGTTGTGGTTGTGGAGACATCGTGGGCAGGGACTTTTGACGCCTACCCGGGAGTATCGACAACGAGATTGATGTCCTTTGGTACCCGACGAGTACCAGAATGCAGAATAGTTCCTGTGTGCTTCGTGGCTGCATTAAGTTTTTAATGAGATGGCCTCCGGTTGTTATCCTGTGACGAGCAGTCGAGGTACCGCGCGTTCGGGAAATCGTCCTTGTCCATTTTGTGCGGCGACAGATGATACACTCGCGGTCCGTTTGTCAACACCGCTCAATATTCAAGACTTGACTCACACTGCAAGCAGCATTTGCCTCAAAAAGCAAATATTCATATACAAAAATTGATCCTGCTTGCGGTCTTTCCATCTTCTGAACCTATTATGGCAGACCCCGAGGCTTTCATCATAAAACCATGCGCAAAGTTTGTTGTGGAGCTCCGTATAAACTAAAATAGGAGAGCCGATTTCAACAACGTCCAACGGCAGTTGGCCCGGTTAGCTCAATCGGTAGAGCGTGAGACTCTTACGAGTACACGGTAATCTCAAGGTTGCGGGTTCGACCCCCGCATCGGGCTTTTCCTATAAGTACCATTCTTCGATTGGGGATTCATTTTTTTTGCCCTCGAGGCATCTCTCTTGTCCCCCCTGTCGAACACGGGCATTGATCTGTTCGCTCCTCTGCTCTTTTTTTTTTTTTGGTTGACTCATTTCGTGATCAGCCAGATCGATGCCGACAGGCTGTTGCGTGAGTACCTTCAATGTTGTTTGCAGCGCCCGCAAATCCAATAAACCCGCGATGAGTCGTCGCGACCAAGCCCAACGCAGACCGCCAATTGAGGACAAGGCCGATCAACCAGAATGCTACCGGTTGGCGTTTACGTGACGCGTGTCGCGCCTACGTCAACCGCAAGTGACAAGGCTGAGCTTCCGCCGCAATGCGGCCATGCTCCTCGCATCGTCGGAAAGGGCCCAGGCATGCGGACGACTCAAGTTTCATCCTTTCCGAAGTTTATTTGCTGCCGGCGAGGTTTCCATCACTTGTAACACCGGCAGTTGGACCAGGTATTCCTCCGCGGGCCAACGGCGAGACGGTGCAGACAGTCACAGGGCTGGGGTGCGCAGCCCGAAACGCTCAGAATGCCGCGGGCCAGGGCACCGAGCTGAGACGGCCTTGCGACCTGCTTCTTCTGAGCGGCATGGCGTGAGGTACTCCGCAAAAGTCCGTCCTGGGAGGCAGGCAGGGGAGGGTGTTGGTTGCGGCCCGAAACCAACCGCCAACGCATGGATTCGCACGCAACGGAAGAGGGGCTTCCATTGCCACGGGATGGGGCTTGGACACTGCAGGACTTGACCGAACCGGTGAAGGCCGCTTGATATTGTGTGATTGACACAGCGCGCGATAAGTTTTGGCAACGAAACGCAACGCGGCGCGTGGCATAGCCTCGAGAGTGCGAACTGTGGAATGCCTCTTCGCAGCAAGTCGGTTACAGCGCAGTTGCGTAGTGTGTTCTGGAACAGCTCGGAATCCGTCCATTAATCCGCGGATGAAACGGGGGCTCCTCTCACAAGCGGCATGGGAGCTTCTGGCAGGCAGGCAGGGTGGGCGCTAGCGGGACACAACGCCCGCCAAACGCCGCCTGGCATTGCACTGGACGACGGACCCATGCCCACATAAGCCGTAGGTTGGGCGTCACCTCGCCTGGCGCGGGCGGCATTGGCGGGGGACGGCACCCGCAGGCCAGCCCTAAATCGCTCTTGGCTGGCGGGCAGCCCAGCCCGTGGACCTCCACTGGGCTCCGGGGGGTCCCAGCGGGCGCGAGGGATTGATTGACGATTACAGAGTCCACCTCAGTCCCCTCACCCCACTTCAGCCCATCACCAACAAGGTCAGGGTCATCATCCTTCCATGCCGTCCGTGAGCCCTTTCGCATCCTGCTCCTGTCATTTTTGCAATTTGCAACCACACGCACACAACTCGCAAGCACCAGCGTGGGCGCCGAATCGACGTCGTCTTCACCGACAGCATCGCCGCCGCCGTCTGTCGAACAGGAAGCAGCCCGTGTCGCCGAGCCCCCGTCATAGGTCAACCACAGCTCATCGACTCGGCCGCTTATCTCCGCCTCATCGCGACCGCCAATGTCGCGCTGAAGCACGCCCTCGCACTCTGTCCGTGGCTATTGCGTAGCCATGGCGACCTCCTTTGACTTCAACAGCATGGCCAGGCGGGCCGACGCTGGCGATGCCGCCAACATGCCCTCGCCGCCGTCGCCTGTGCAGCATGATGCGCCGTCGCATCACCCGCACCACCCGAGCAATGTCACCGTCTATCAGACGACTGGCCCTGACGCTCATACCGGCCCAATTCTCGCGCCGGGTTCGGGCGCCCCGGCACTGAACCCGCGATCCTGCGTCACCTGTCGTCGGCGCAAGGTACGTTGCGACAAGCAGATGCCCTGCTCCAACTGTCGTCGCGCCCTCATCCCGTGCGTCTTCCCGGCTCCAGGACGGGCGCCTCGTCAGCAGCGGCCCAAGGACCCAAACGCGCCGCCAAAGAACTCGACCCAGCGCGAGGTAGAGCTTATCAAGCGTCTGAGGAAGCTCGAGGGCATCGTGGAAGAGCTCAGCGGCCAGATAGAGGTTGAGTCAGGCAAAGCGCCTTCGACCGCTAGCTCTCCGACGGGTGCCTTGGAAGGTCTGCAGCAAAGGCAAGGATCCGGAAGCCTGGACTACCTCGCCACAGGCAGCCCGCTCTCGAGGAACCCCGACTCGACCACCGCTCAGGATAACGAAGCTGCCATGAAGAAGGATATGCAAAAGAACTTTGGTCGGATGGTCCTCGACGACCATAGTGGCACGCGACGATACGTCAGCAGTGGGTTTTGGTCCAAGTTGAATGACGAGGTACTTCCATGCAGAACCCTGCGCAAATCTTGCGGCGTGCTAATGAGGATGCAGCTGGATTCTATCCGCGAGGAAACGCAGCGTCTCACTGATGAAGACGCCGACGACTCGGAATACGAGGGCACACCTACAGACTCACCCGCAACAGGCGTTGGATCCCTCTCCGACCACCATTCGTTTGTGCTGGGGTACCGGTCGGCAGACGTGAGCCTGAAAAAGTGTCATCCTTTGCCGTCTCATGTCACTTTCCTGTGGTCCGTTTATCAGGAAAACGTCGAACCGCTGGTGAAGCTACTACATGTACCAACCACGGACCTTGTGATGCGCGAGGCCAGGAGAAACAGCGACAAGCTCTCACCAGGGAACGAGGCTCTGGCATTCGCCATCTACTTTGCGGCAATCACATCTCTTGAACCAGAAGAGGTAGGCAGAGCCGATAGCCACATCGCACCCCGAGTAGTCCACTGACAGACAACCCTAGGTCGAGACCAACTTCGGCTCCAGCAAGGATGAGCTTCTTGCGCAATACCGATTTGCCCTCGAGCAGTCTCTCGCCAAGGCAAACTTTCTAGATACATCCGATATCGCTGTTGTTCAGGCCTTTGCTATGTTTTTAATTGTTGTCAGGCGCCACGACGAGAGTCGATTCTGTTGGGCCTTGACGGGTCTTTTGATACGCATCGCTCAGGGGCTAGGAATCCACAGGGACGGGACTCACTTTAACCTCTCGCCCTTTGATACTGAGATCCGACGGCGCCTTTGGTGGGCCATACTAATGCTGGACCTTCGATCAGCTGAAGAACTCGGCACGGACATGACGGTTGGCGAGCGGTCATACGATACGAAGATCCCCAGCAACATCAACGATGCGGACATCAGTCCTGAGAGCATCGAGCCGCCCGCCCCACGAGAGGGCCGGTCAGATGCTGCCGTATCGATCGTTCGGGCTGAGATTTGCATTCTTTCACGTCGCCTAGTCACGGCATCCTCGGCCATGGCTTCTCTCTGCCCCAAAGTTGATGAAGGCAGCCTCGAGGATCGAGAAGCTATGCTTATCGACGTATACCGGCGCATCGAAAACAAGTTCCTGCAGCACGTTCTTGACGAGACAGATCCTCTCTATTGGGTCGCCGCCATGATTGCTCGTGTCATCATGGCCAAGATGTGCCTCGTCATCTACCAGCCGATGCTCTTCCCCGGATCCAACTATGAGCTATCGAGCGAAATCAGGCAGCGCATCTACGTGGCAGCCATCGAGGTCATCGAGTATGGCCATAAACTGAACACCGACCCCAGATGCAAGCAGTATCGTTGGCTGTTTAAGACGTACACCAACTGGCACGCAATCGCGTATACCTTGATTGAAAGCTGCCGGCGACCGTGGACGGCGCTTGTGGAGCGAGGATGGGAAGCCGTCAACGGATACGACAAGGACCCCGTCGAGATTGCGAAGAGAGCAGACCACGCCGCCGTCTTCCTGCCACTCCGGAAGCTGTTCATCCGTGCCAGAAGGCATCGGGAGTCAGAGATTGCCCGTCTCAAAGCGAATCAGGAAGAGGCGCGTCGCCTGGACTTTGCTGAGCGCATGAACCCTGCTCAGGCGCGTTTCGGGCCGGTCCCTGGTGCCGAAAACAGGATGGAGCAGATCAGAGAGAAGTGGCGGATGCTGACACGGCCAGATGGTGCCAGCCCTTCGCCGTACACCTTTGCTTCTCGGCAGCCGTCTACGGGCGCGCCGTCGGCAGCGGAAGGCACGGCTTTAGCCGGTTCAATGTCGACCGATACGACGCAGTCCCAACACTTGAAGCCGCCGGGCGATCCCGTGCCTCTCCAGATGGATTTGTCCTTCGAGGCCATGCAGTACATGGACGACCTCATGTCTCAGCCGAACCTCAATATCGCAGAATTCTACAACGTTGCCGGCGACGAACCTAAAAATGCGAATCTGTCCTCTACAGCGAGTCCAATGCCCGGCTTTCCGAACCGCGTGACAGAGCAACAGGAGGCGGCCCTGCGACAGCAGGCGCTCACGCTTCAGACGCAGCCGCCCAAGGACAGCCACGTGCCGCCGTACCTGTGGAGCGACCCGTTCACCGTGATGAACACAAAATTTGAAGACAGCCAAGTAGTGGAGGATACGGACATGCTCGGTGACGACTTCAACTGGCAAGACTGGAGCCAGAGCATACGCGGACTGGAGATGGAGAGCACGGATCCTCAAAAAGGATGGTGACGGGCCAGAGTGCCAATGGAGACGCTGGATATGAAGATATGATGTCGAGGTGTTTGGACTTGGGCTGCAATCGTGATACTCTCTGCAGGTGGTTTGCGGCGTTTGGGGGGCTGAAGGGGCGATCGTTTTGGAGTGTACGATACGAACATCCTCGCAACAAGGGGAACCATGGACAAACGATCATGGCGATCATGGAATATATTTTCTCAGCTCGAATGCCATCTCGCCCTGCCATGTCTTTGCTCTGTTGGTGCCGTCAGGCCAGTTCTGACTGCACAGGGCGTTGGAGTTGTGGTGCTGGGGAGCCTGGCCACACGTCCGGGCCACCTGGGCAGGCCCTCAGTCACTGCGCCGCTGGTGGCCAGCCTGTGGCCCCACCCGGGACGGAGCGTCAGGCAGCTGTGAGGCGGTCATGTGACCCGCTCTGAACGCGTTCACTTGAAGTGCACCTCTGCCTTCCCTCACAACAAACTCCCAATCTCCCTCAAACAAAACCCCGGAAGTCACCATTCGCGACCGTCCCTGGAATCACGGCGAAAATGGATCCGGGACGTCGCGCAATGTTGGGCGGCCAGGGCTCGTCGGGCCGCAAGGGAGACGAGCGAGACATCACCGGCCCTCGACCCGCCTCCAGCAACAGAGTCACCAAGTCCACCAAAGGCGACCAGCCATCCAAGACGGCCCAGAATTTGGCCCGCTATCTCACTTCGGACGAGCAGTCCCGCCAGTTCGTGGCCGACGAGGACAAGTTCGTGCTCAGACAGTCCAAGAAAAAGGCCGACATCCGCGTCCGCGAGGGCCGGGCCAAGCCCATCGACTATCTCACTTTCAACCTCCGATACATGGAGGAGCATCGCGACGCCTTTGATGACCAGGATGACGACCTCGACATCGATCTCAAAGACCCAGCAGCGTACATTGAGAGTCTTACCCGCGCCCAGGTTACCGAACTCATGGGCGACATTGCCTCGTTTCTTACCCTCGAGGTGGACGCATCCAACCGCCAGTATTGGGAGGCTCTACGCACGATCTGCGCCATGCGAGACTTTGACCTGGATCCTGTCAGACGAGAGGAAAAGGACCGCGCGTACGGAGTCACCGCCGACGTACTCTCCGAGAACCTCAAGGGACAATCGTCCGTAGGGCTCGACATGTATGAGACTCGAATTCGGGCCGCCCTCGCCGGTGATAAGTTCATCGACAGAGAGTATCAGTCGTACGTACTTGAGGATGTTTTGTTCTACAAAGCCAAAAAGGTCGTCGAGGGCATCTTCAACAAGATGTCGGAATCGCGAGAGAAGCTGCTCAAGGAGCGGGGCCCGATCGCACGATCCAGCGCAAAGGCAGCGGTCGTTGGCCAGCCGGGTGAAACAGCGGATGCTGCTGCCATCGCCGGAGAAAAGGCCGTTGCGGTGTCTACGAATGCTTCCGCCGCAGGCAACGAAGATGCGTCCCTGGCAACCAAAGCCCTCTACGATAGAGAGGCAGCCCAGGGTTTGCTCGAGAACGAAGAGGTCTTCACCACCGAAGCCGCCATTCCTGACCGGAAGAAGCCAGAGTGGGCTGGCAGGTACAAGGCACGGAAGCCACGCTACTTCAACCGTGTCCAGATGGGCTACGAGTGGAACAAGTACAACCAGACACACTTCGACCATGACAATCCGCCGCCCAAGGTTGTCCAGGGCTACAGGTTCAACATCTTCTACCCCGACCTTGTCGACAGCACCAAGACTCCGACATACAAAATCTTTCGCGAGGGCGGACGCAAGCGGGGCGAGTCGCATGCAAAGGCCGGAGAGGAGGACACCTGCCTCATTATCTTCATTGCGGGACCCCCGTACGAGGACATCGCTTTCCGCATCGTTGATCGCCAGTGGGACTTCAGTGCGAAGAAAGAGCGCGGCTTCAAGAGCACCTTTGACCGAGTGAGTGGATGCCTGCGGGCCGCGGGAGGACATGTGCTGGAATCTGAAGATGCTGACCAAGTGATTTGCAGGGCATTCTCCAGCTGCACTTCAACTTCAAGAAGGTACTTTCCCGGCAGTTTTCCTCCAAGCCAATCCCGTACAGGCGCTGACGAAGCTCTCGATGAAGATATTTTACCGCAAGTAACTTGCACTTGCACCTGGTCGGCTCCCGCGTGCGACGGCCGCGGCATTCTGCGGAATGCTTACCTACCCCATGTGACTTTGTTTCGAATACCCCCTCGGTCTGGCTGCTTCGCGGCCATTTGATGTACGGCGCGAGGACCTGCGATATGGCTGGCAACGCCAGGTGACACGATGGAAAACGCGGGAGGAATCGGTCTAGGCGACGGCACAGCCAGTAATTTTCGGTAGTCAGAGGTGTTTCGATGGACCCTGGACGACGACGGGCCACCTCCACGGTTCATAGCTTCCAAACACCTTGATCGGCTAACGAGAGCCTCCTCGGCACATCCCCTCGTGCAACGGTGAAGGGGTGTTCGGTGCCTCTGACGGTGAGAGACACCCCCACTAATTATCGTGTAACGCTGTCGGGCAATGCTACGGCTGGCACGACGGGGGTAGATTCGAGCCCTGGACCGCATCCGTGGCTTTATTCCTCTTTGCCCTGAGTGCTGGATGTCGCCGGTGGCAGCTGGCTTGTGTGCCGTGAGGACGGCTTCTGGAACGAGTTTACTCCATGGAAGGGCAGGGACCGAGCAGGGGTGCTTCTCCTCGGCAGCTTTGACGCTGCCCAAGCCGCCGAAATCACATCGCTTTGCCTGGCATGGGGTGCGGCACAGGGGCGTCACCGCCTTTGAGCGTCAAGTGGATGGGCTCGACGGTCGCGAGGATTCCCTTCCCCCGCGGTACCCATGGCCGTCGCATCGTCAGAACCGCCGCCACGGTCCTGGGTCAGGTCTGCACGGGGGCCCCGTCCTGGGCAAGGATCATTGCCCACCGACCGACTCGCGCAGCTTCGGGCACAGCGAGGATGATGTGCAGCGAAGGGATGGAGTGTCTTCTAACTGGGGTCGTTCCAGCAAGGCCTTAGTAAACCGGCATCACCCGTCACTGATCCTCTGCGAGGCCAGGTTGCCTTATTGGCCGGCCGAGGCAAACGTATTGGCTTTTCTCCTCCGCCCCGGGCCATGGCAATATTCCTTCCAGCCACATCCTGAGAGGGCGGAGCCGATGCAGCCATGCATTCATCAGCCTTGCGTTGACCTACGAGAGCCGGGACGTTCTGAAGGTGCTGGTGGGTGTACAAAGTACACGGTCTGAACCAGGCGTTTTCTGATGCATGATGAGACCTTAGACGATTCTCGAGCGGCGATACACTGCATTTATAAACGGTCATTGACTTCTAGTGCCGGCGTTCGAAGTGGGACAGGACTCATCAGGGCCGACGCGAGAGGGAGGTGCTGGGCGAGATGGGCAGATGCTGAGGGTCGCACAAGGCATCGCCAACTCGTTCCATGGTGGCTCCCGTCGTTCCCTCGCCCCTCCTTCAATCTTGTCGATGCTGGCCGTCCCAACGCACTGTCTGCCGCAGTCCTGGCGGCAGCTCCACCTCCCCGGATGCGGCCATCGCGGCCAGGGTCAACACTCGGGGGTGCCCAACCAACACGGCCAAGAAGCAAGTGCCAGGCACGAGCACACGACACTGGTCGAACCACAGCCAGGCCGAGCCCCTACCCCGAGGGGAACTCAAGCCCAGGGTCGAGGAACGCCCGGCACGTATCAGAGGCAGTGCGTTGTGCGCGGCCCTGTCTCCTCGGTACTTTGTACGCTTCCAGGCATACGTCCACGGCGGCGTTGCGGCTATCAGGCCCAGGTTGCAAGTACAAAGAATACCCAACAAATGTGTGTCGGCAGTCACAAGGTGCAGGCGACACAGGCGTACGTGTGCGAAGGACGCGGTCGTCTTTGTATGCAACACGGCCGGCCAGGCTGGATGATGGTACGCAGACTTGGGGCGACAGGATGAAAGGCGCGCCGACCAGGCATGCATTCTCTGGGGCGTCAGGCTGGACGGGACTGCCAGGTCCCCTCTATTCCAACACGCCCCCATGCAGGCCCTGTGCTTTACTCAGTTCACACCCAACCCTTTCCGACTGCACTCTTTGATCCCAGGACGCAAGACTCTGCCGATAGATGCCATCCAAGAGGCAGCGAAGCCAGATGTCCGGGAGTTTGAGCGCTGACTGGACGCAATCAGTCTCGATCTATCTGGGCTGCATGGACATGCCCCTGCTCACCCTTAGCTTCGCCCGCGCCTGTAAGTCGAGCTTGGACACGTGCGGCTCTTGGAATAAGAAGTCAGGCGGGACGCATTTGCTCTCCCGCGTCACTCCCTTGACCGCCGACGACATCGCCTGGTCCCCCTCAGACCACAGTCATCCTGAGTTCCCGCCTGCCGCGTGTACAGTCCTGTGGTCGTTTGTGTCACCGCCATCCGCGGTCACCAGCTGTCGGCGTGTTGTCCACGGTTCATCCTAGGTCCCCCTCCCCCCTCCCAACGCCCGGGCGGTCACGACTCTGCCCCAAAGGCCGTGGTCGTCCTTGGTCCTGGTCACGCTGAACGGCAACAAAGGCGAACTGGACCACTGCTGTGGCGACGGCAAACCCGGCCTCCCGCCCTTCCTACGCATCACACCTGACTCTTTGCTCCCTCAACCGCCATGGATCCACCATTCTCTAACGGAACGGAGTCTCTGAGCTACACGACGACTCCCTCGCGGACCGGATCCGGAGAAATACAATCAGCATGCCGACCTGGCTGTGCTGAGACGGCAGCGGCTCTTACTATATCATCATCGCCAGACCTAATGGAACAGCTGCATTTGAATGGGCTGGACTCACTCTCTCCGGCTCAGTCTCGCGACATCCCGGAGCAACAACATCTGCAGCCGTCGCCGCAACAGCCGCGCGCGTTCTTGGCTACTGAAACCCCATTCACAACCGCTAATCAGGCGTATCTTCGGCTACGAAGCCAGAGAACGTGGCCGTCGCCGCCGCCGGCCTCAGCCGAGTGCGAACAGAGCTGCCTGAACGCTGATTCACTAACTCCGGCGAGCACGTACGTGCCCAACTACACCTGCTCACCAGCCACACCGGACACCTGGTCACCGACTTCCTCTCTGCCTGGCCCAGTGCCGGCGCTCCGGAAAACCCAAACCTGGTCGAGCCAGCAAGACATGTTTGCGAATTGCGCGCCGCGGGCTCTGGGAAGCCTTGCGACCGGCTCGGACGGCTCAAGTCCACACGCAGACTGCCCCGGCGACTTTGACAGCCTGTCAACGGCTCCTCCAGGGCTGAAAATGGAACGCTTTGATGCCGACGTGCTGTCCCCCGAGGAGTTCATCATGGCAACGCCGTCATCCGACATGGCGCCCAAGGTCGAGTCCCCATCGGCATGCCTCCAAGATTTGCCTGGGGTGCATCCGAGCACGTCGTCAATGTCGCCCGCGACTTGCGTGGAGAACCGGGATGAGCAAGGCAAGCTCGACGAACCCTACGCGAAACTGATATACAAGGCGTTTATGAGCCGCGAGGACCACGCCATGTCGCTGCAGGACATGTACCAGTGGTTTCGCGACCACACAAACAAAGCAGTCACGGAAAAGGGTGGCTGGCAGAACAGCATCCGCCACAATCTGAGCATGAACGCAGTAAGTCGCTGTTGAGCTGTCCGTCCAGGCCAGAATGTATCGCTTACACCCTGAACACCAGGCATTTTCGAAACGCCGCAAGGATGACGGCACCCTCAACGCCGTGCCGGAGGACCCAAAACGGGCCAACGAGTGGGTGCTGGAGCCGTGGGCCGTCCAAAACGGCGTACAGAGCACAACAAGATACCGCAAGGGCAACTCGCGCAGGCGGCCGGGCGGACGGTTGAGCAACCAGCAGTACCCGCGGCTGCCCACCCAACACAGCGCGAAACGAGCCGTGTCCGGACGCAAAGGCGGCTGTGCGGCGAGGGAGTCGAGGATGAGGGACCGTGCCGCGTACGGCCAAGCAGCCACGCCCATGGGCCGCTACTACGGGGGGCTCGAGCATCCGCAAGGGCTCCCTACTCCCCCGCGATCGACCATGCCGGATCTGTACCACCCCGAGAGCTATGCAATGCCGCAGTTCGAGCCGATGACCCATGTCCAACATTTCGACGGTATCGCCCCCCCTGCGGGGCCCGTTGCGGAGCATCAATTTGGGCTCCTGCTGGGGCCGGCCAACGCCGGCATCGACAGCACGGGACACGGCATGGTCGTCGTTGGCACGAATGGGCAGGACGGCATGAGCGGGGACCCTATGAACCAGATGTCGGCCTACAGGCCGGCGCCACCACCGCCTCTGCAGGGCCACCACGGCGCGTATCCGTACGGCGCGAGGGGGCTGCAGATGGCGGCGGCATACCACGGCGAGCGCCAGCACCATCAGGAGCAACAGCAGCAACATCAGCAGCCGCCGCCGCCGCCACACCAAGACCCTGGCGATCTGTGCTGCGCAAGTACCGCCTCTCGGCTTTTCGAGACCTTGCCGGGCGGCATCTGTGATTGGGCTGATGGCGGCTTGTAATGGGCTTCCCATGCCCGACGTGGTGATGGAGTGTTACACGACAGGAGAGGGCAAGGGCCTCAGATGCCCAGGGCAGACTCCTCGCTCCGCGGCCGCTCCCGTCGCCGCGACTGGGTAAGGGAGATGGACTGTCGAACCAAGAAGCCTTGATGAAGGCTGCGAGCCCGTCGACTGGTTGGTGAGCATCGCCCAGCCTTTGGCGGCGGGCGAGCGACACGCATAGCAACCGCGCCTGTGGCCGAGAGACATGCATGCCCACGAGGGCCACGACAACTACGGCGTCGACCGCGGGCCGTTTTCTGGTCTCAGAGACCCGGTGAGCGGTGCCGTGTGACGCACACTCTCTGACCAACAGGGGCAGAAGCCGAAGGACGCACGGGGATGTCTATTGGGTGGTTTGCACGGGGGGTGGCGATTATCGCACTTTGATACCAACAAGAGCAAAATGGAGAAGATTAGGAACAAGACCAGAAGGAGTCTTGCTCAGTCCTCAAGCCCACCCACGCACGCACGCATACAGTACAACGACCAACGCACTCTCAGACTGCTTTCGGCTCTCGTTCTGAACCTTCAAAATGGACCATGCAGGAACCAACAGCCATAAGCAAAAAGCAACGTTTCGTCAGTGAGAAGGGCAGCAAGGCAGCAGGAAAGGGATCCAAAAACAGAACAAAAACAACAATTGTGTCGCGCCTGTCGGTCAACTGGCACGAAGTCGACCTCGCAGCAACTCGCGTGAATAGCCCGTCCCTGGTGCAGGCAGCCCGGTGATCTGGCTCCGTCGCAGAGGAGGGCGATCTACCAGGGAGGATCTTGATCGCTTTTGCGACATGTAATTTCTTTACCCCCTCTCCTTTCTTGCATCGCGGCTTTTGGTTGTTGTCGTTGTTTCTCAGGCACACTGGCAGTCCCGCGCCATCGGGTTGGGAGCTCGCAGGCACACGCACATGCATACAAGGAAATCTTGGGTCGGGATCTCTGCTATTTGGAATTCGAGGGCATTGGACAGACGATAGGGAGCACGGACGTGGGAGGCCATCTCGTGCCCGTTGGGACGGAAATGCGGCGGCTTGGCCGTTGGCCCAGCCATCCACAGATCCATGGCTGGATACTGCCCGCGCAGCCACCAGCGCCCTCTTGCGGCTTCTCGTGCAGCCGGCCGACTTGAAGACCCAATGAGGCCCCCTCGCATCGGCGAGGGGACGTGGCTCCGCCATGTGCTGGGCCGTGGTGGCTGCAGGTCCTTGCCCTGCAGCGCGAGTGGTGCCGAGTCCGTTTCCATTTCTCGTTGTGAGCATTTGCATTTCTTCCATTTGGGGACGTTGGCAGCGGGCGGCTACCGCACGCGGCTCATGGTGGTTATTGCCTTTTCCGTCTTGCAGGGTCTTTTCTTGTCTTGTCTCCCTCCCCCTCTTCCTTCCCCCATTTCCTTGCCGTCTCTGCTGCAGTTTTGGATTACGTTGTGGAATCTTGCGGTGGCCTTCTGACTTCGAGTTTACGGTCTCATACTGGAGGAGCATGTAGAGCACGGCCGGCAACGGCAACGCAAGCATCTAGACCGGTGGCATGGCTTCGAGTGTGGTGAATGGCTGGAGCGAGGGAGGGAGGCTAGCTATCTCTCCCCGTGGGCCCTCGACGACGGACTTTGGCCGCGTCCTGGTTATTACCGCCCACGTTTTCCGGCGTTGCTCTGGTTAATGAATTACCGTGATACGAGTTTATTTGCAATAGAACACGCAGCATCTCGCAATGATTTGTCTTGGTCGCGCGACTCCCCGTCTGCTTCGTGGGGTCTCGTCTCTTCTGCATCACGGAGATGGCGGAGTTGTCTTGATCGACCCTGTGCGATTTGGCATGTGCTATTTGGCATAAACATGTTGGCCCACGTCGATATACTGGGATGGCGTCAACGAGAGGGTCGACTTACATTACTTACGCGCAGAGGAGCGGCCGGAGCGCGTCTTGTTGCAAGGGGCGGGCGGCTCCCGGGACGAGACAGAGAGCGAGAGCGAGATGCAGAGCCACCCAACGGCAGGAGACGCCGTGGCCGCAGCGCCGGGAAAGCGCCGCGCCGGGAACAGTTTACGCCCCCTACGGCACCCACACTCTTTCTCCTGCGCATGCAACAGACGTGCAGTATCGCCAGAGGTTGGGGGCCCCTTCGAAGACCCAACAGACCAACCGGCGGCACCGCCATGCCCCTTCTTCGCCACAGGTGTATAAAACCAATGAGAAGGGAGAGAGGAAGGGAGGGACATATGCAGCAATGCTTTCTGTTAGTCTGTAGGTAGTTCGTCTTGGCCTTTTGGTTGCCGGGAACCGATATGTATGGGCACGGAGCGCCGCGGCCACGGCGAGCCAGCAAGGAGCCGCCGGCCTGCAGAATCGGGTTCTCAAAGACGTGCGTCGGTGCGCGGAACGGGCCTGCGCTTTCCTGGGCGTGCATGAACCTATCTACGTACTTCGTGTGGAGGGCCCATGTGCGTCGTGGTGGTGTCAATCCTGCGAGATAGACCAGACGGGTTGCTGTTACCCGTCTTTGGCGTGCACTTGGATACGTTGACACTGAACATGAAGATGCCGACAACCGCTTCTAGAACTAGCACGGGAGGGCCAGAATGGCAGCATGGACCTGAATGTCCAACGTACTGTGTTGTTGGGAGGCAAGAAGGAAGGGGGTAAGGGGAAGGGGGGAGGGGGTGGTGGGGAATTGAGCTCATCCAGGGACAGGAGGCAAGGTAGGGGTGTGATGTGGCCACGCGCGCGCCATGCCCACGGACGACGGCCGACGGCCGACGAGAACCGAGCTTTCGCGGGGGGGATGGGGGCGAGAGGCGGGATTTGGAGTTCTGTCACCTAACTACGCAGATTGGCATCGCTCATGCAGGCGACGGGAGCTTTTCGCGATGGGCTTAGGCTTATCTTGGTTAACGTCCCCCCCCCCCCAACATTCGAGACGAGCACGCGGCGAGCACGCGGCAGGGTGAGAACGGCGTGGGTGAAGAAGGGGTGTCTGCCGCCTGGCCGTTTCCACCGGCCGTTCTACACATGGAATCTGCAGCATGGGCGGCTGAGCCCGTTTGTTTGACTCTTTAGATGTTGATATGTGCATACATGTATGAACGAGGCACGAATTGGACGGAGGGTATGGAGGCTCAGAAGTTGGCGAGCTCACAACCACCACCCCTCTCCGCGGCGCGGCGGCGGCGCGCCCTCCAGTTCCCGACGTGGGGGATTTCTCATGCTGCAGTCTGACTGACCCTATGCTGTGCTGCGCTGTGCTGCGATCCTTCTCCTCGGAACCCTGCCTCGTCCCCTTTGCTTGGCCTGCATGAACGGAGTATTGATTTGACATGAGGGCGAGAGGAGAAGGAGGAAGGACGAGGGGGGGAGGGGCAGCGGCGGGGAGAGATGGTCTGGTGGAGGAGCACGAGAGAAGGAGGGTGGGTGCATGTGGAGAGGGTGAGGGTGAGGGAGAGAGCCGGAGGGGCGGAGACGAGGACGGCAGTCTCAACTCCCGACTGCGAGATGCACGGTTGCACTGTATGTAAGATCAGGATCTGTTTATGTGCTGCTTGGGCCAGTCTGCAGCACACACACACACACACACACACACACATATCCCACCCACATCATCTACCGCCGCCCTGCCTCCTCCGTTTTTGTGTCAGTGCTTCCAATGTTACGTCTGATCTCCAGTCGTCAACAGCCCCTGATGGCCCGTCCGTCTGTGCTGTCCGTCCGTCCGTCCGTCCGTCCGTCCGGGGTGCGTACTCAGCCGTCATCGATGCGCAAGGCGAGTTGAGGGCCGATGGTCTTGCATTACGGCCGGTCCACGTTGGCTACTATTTCCGGTTTCTGTCCAGGAACTCCGCCGCCAACTGCCTACTACGCGTGCTCCTGCACGTACGTACTAACTGTACCTGGCACGGGCTGCAATGTGTTCATTGTACGTAGGTACAGTATGTAGTACGTGGTAGATTCTTAGGTGCATTTGGCACACGGTGTACATGTACGTGTGTTTGGTGTATGTAGTGCGCGAGGATGGGGGCATGATGATTATGATGACGACGATGATGCAGGAGACAAAGTGGTCGATGAGAAGTCAGATGCTGCACTGTCGACAGCGGCGGACAAGGGGAAACAAGTGTATGTACTGATTCATGGGAGGCAAGGCAGGAAGTCGACGTTTAGATGGCGCGCTGTTGGACGGACGGAGGACGGAGGGGGGGAGACGCCGTCCCGTCTGCCCCGGTGTAAGGGAACCCCCATTCTGATCTTGTGTTGGGTCGCCGCGGGTGTTCGTCACTCCCACTCCCAACAGTGACAAGGAGTAAGTGGGCGTGCTCCAACTTGTTGATAATTACTCTGTCAGACACGCGTGTTCGGGCCACATGATCTGGCTCGTGACGGGCTGGCTGACCCCCAAAGTTCTATGTTTACGACACCCTACTACGAAGCGCCGTCTGGTCTCACCGCGCGGAGAGCGCGACCGCGTGCGGACAGCGCGGAACATGGGACCGGGGGCGGTCGCCCGAGACCAGACCCGCGACCCCGTGCAGTCGGTGGCGGTGACACCAAAACACTACGACGTGAGAGTATCCCAGACCCAGACCCAGACCCAGACGGTTTTTGAGCGTACAGGAAAAGGGGGAAAAACAAAGGCGGCCACTGCTTGTCTCTCCCACTTTTTCTTAGCCCCCCTCTGTGCGACCATGTCTCGGGAAGTATGACAATCGGACCGTTGAGGCGGCGCTCTCGGCCGTTTGATCGACCCTGACGCAACTGCAACGCCAGTTTACAACGGCGGGCGGGCGGACGGTGCAAACCAGACTGGCCTGGGAGACTGGAGAGAGAGAGGGAGAGGAAAGGGGGAAAGAGAGACCAGGCCGGCCATGCCGGCCGCGGGAGTGACATTTGCGGCGCGCCCGATGATGCATTGGTGTCCGACAGGGCCTGCTGGGGGACTGAGTGGGCGTCACGGCTCGACACACTGTATGCGTATGTATGTATGTATCTAGGTAGGTATGTGTGCGTGCGTGCGTGTGCCTGTAATGTATGGCATGAGAGTGATGTCCCGTCGACGGCCAGCTGCGCGGCCCAGATGCACAGAACAGGGCTAGGGGAGGGGAGCGAGGCCTTGGTTGACCTACACCGAACTCGCCGAGCGTTGCACATGGTGAGTGATGATGATGCCACATGGTCATCAATGGTACGAGTTCGGCAGCGGAGTGGGTGACCCCGATTCAGCTGATGGCGTGTCTATAGCCTCATCGTTGTGTTGTCAACGCGTAGAAGCCCGTAGTCTACGCTCGCTGCTGTGCCATGTGGCGGGATTGACGGGAGATGCTCGACTCGTAGTTTATCCAGTCGCAAGCTTGTATGAACTACTCGCGGCCGCAGCCTGCCATCGCTCAGCGCGGGCAGACGCATGTATTCCAGTTCACCTGCGCCATTCCACTGGATGCGTCCACGCTTCAGCTCATCTGCATTTCTCACTCCGCTTCGCGCCAGACCTCTCCCGATCATCCTTTCGTCGTACTTGGGGGCTTGAAGCCCAGGAGTGGCCTGGCTGGAAGGGGGCGTCTGACGTCCGAGCAACGAGTGCATGAGGTCTGGTCCGCCCAGTCCGGGTCTGCTGCAGCACCACGCAGAGTGCGAGCCCACGCGTGTCATGGTGTGGCGCTGCGTGGACTAGGATGATGGAGTCGCTGTGAAATAAGTAAACGCCTCAAGTGAGGTACGTGGCGAGCCGGCCTTTGCGGCATCAATGGCTTCCATGTCACTCCCTGTTCGTGGGCGGAGCGGCCGTCGCATAGGGGACCATGTATCGGCGGAAGGCGAACAAGGCAGGCCCCTGGCCGGAGTCGAGTCGGCATAGGGCGGCCTTGCGGCTTGCATGGGAAAGATGGCAACTGCCTCAGAGAAAACTCTTTCCATCTGCGGGCGCAGGGCACGGCTGCGTATTCCTGTACGGGAAAACGGATAATATGTCCGCCGCTCTCATGACCTGGGGCTGGGGCCAGGGAGGGGGTGTCTCCCTGTGCATCAAATGTCTCTCGATGCCCTTTGCCCAAAAGTATCCTGAATCATGGACCCGTACCTGTCACTTGGCTAGTTTCTGACGACTCCACGCCCACGGGACAGGATGCGATCGTCGGTCATGGCATCGACCCAAGGTCCTGGTCGACTGGACCCAGACTACCGGTTGACCCAAATCCCCGGACCTGGTGACCCTGCGAGCGAGCCCTGGGGCCGGGACCGCGCCATTCGGTCCCAGAAGCCAGGTTCACGGGAGGCAAATGACTCAGGGCTATTCCTTTCCCGGCTGGGGGTCGTTTGTTCACATTGGACCGCCCCGCGAACGTGAAGATGCCTCATGGCTCGCCGTGACTTGCTCGCCGTTTACATGTACCCCTTCGGGGATCGGCCGGCATAATGCCAAGTTGTCTCTTGTCCCCAGCCATTGCGGGAACAGGAATGTACGGCAGGCCAGGTTTTCTCTTGTATAAGGTATCTGTAGGGCTTTCCACAGCTCAACATGAACACGCCATCTGTGGACGTCGGAAGGGGGGTGTTTCTCATGTGAGCAGTTGTTGCACAACTCGTAGGCCAACGTATCAGGCGTGGCCGCTCCGCAAACGGCTCTTGTTGTCTCGAAGAAATAGTGCAGAATAGTGTGCAAGTCGACCGGAGTCGACGATTTGAACTTCTCCAGTGCCGAGCCGCTGCTGTACTGGCAGAAATTGAACGCGGCCTGTCATGAGTGCATGAATGCAATGCGAGATTATGAACGTACATGGAGCGTTGTTGTCTCCTCCTTGAATGTCCTGTCCACGCAGGAGCTACGGCGCCTTCTTTCGAACCCAGCCCTGGCGCGCGAATACCGTTGTGGCTTGGTGTGCAGGAGATTTGGAACCACATACATAATACTTTGACCTGATCAGGAGAAAAGGAACCCCCCCAAACGACGAGGAGGAGACCATGTTCTACAGCCAAAATACAAAGTACTCCGTATCAAAAAAGCACAAGATTTCTGCAGCATCAAGAAAGCTCGATTCATGCGCGCCACGACATGTGCATGCAGAAGCGCCACTCCCGGGCCCTCCAGTCTTGCGCTGAGACCCCCCCTGTTCGTGAAGATCTGCATTGACACACGAGCAAGCGTGTTAAGCCATTGGTCCTTGGACGAGCGTGGCGATCTGCCGTGTCACTTGCAGCCTGCAGGCCGTGCCGTGTTGTTTCCACTCCTCTTTCCTGTGGTCCGGACGAACGAACGCCCTGGCAAGCCTTGTTTCAGTACTTGGAGGAGGTGTCGGACGCCACAACGTCTGTCGAAAACATCAGACGCGGGCTTCGCGAGGCGGCCTAGACGCAAGGCTGAGCTAGTCCATGTGCCTGGCTCTCTGTGTCCTCGACAGAACCCAGCAGTGAGCACCTGGCGGGGGCGTGGGAGACCGCCTGACCGGTCCGCTGGTAAGGTTACACGGCATACGTGGTCGCTTGAACAGGCATCTGCTCTTGAGGCTGGGAGGTCTGGGCGTGCAAACAGAAGATGCGACTGTACCCTTGTCTGGATCCTTTGGGAGATGATACGGGAGAGCGGCGGCGGCGAGCTCACACCATGCTTTCACATCCGTATGCCCTTGGCAGATACGACGAGTCGGCAAGGACTGGTCCGTATGGGCGGCCCCGACGCGTTGCTTTCTGGGTATTGCGAGACCTTGGCGTGGCGCGAGCTGATGCACACCGGTAAAGTGCGACGCAGCGTCCAAGACGTAGGCGGCGCCGTAAAGCATTGCTCCTGTCACAAGTCCCTGGGAACACAGCATGGTGAAAGCTGCGGAATGTCCGAGAAACAGGTGCTTGGACATGTACAAGGAGTACGTTTATTCAATCGAGGTATTCACTCCTCTCCCTAGAGTAATGACTGAATAGGCTTGTGATCTCTCCAGTGTGCCGTCGGACGGGATGCGGAGCTTTGGCATAGGAGCACACCTTACTTCTTATCCCCTCCAGACCACGACGGCTTACACGCTGCGACGTACAGAAGGTCAGATGTGCTGCCGAAAGTGCATCGAGACTCTCTCGCGTTGAAATCACATCGGGACATGTAAAAGTGCCAGTCATGTGTCATGTCGAACACCACACCGGCTGACAGTCGTCAGCGGCTCTTGAAGTGAGACTCCCGAGACACATGTCTCAAACGCTGCACGCTGAAGCCGCTTGTGGACTGTATTGCACACGAACATGGTTGTGGCAATGTCTGCTGGCTGCTGAGACGACGTCGGCGTTGGTGCCCTGGCCTAGAGAGTGCACAGTCCAGCGTCAAGTCTAGTGAGGGGCCCGAGCCGCTCATATGTAGCAAGAGTACACGTAAGTGTGATTGCCGGTTTTCATGGAGAAGAAGAAAAGGCTTCGTACAAGCAGCGTAGAGAGTTCCTGATACGATATTGACGCGGACTAGTGGCGGACTACATCAATTTATTAATGCGCCGAAGACCCGTACTCTGTGAGTGCATTGCGCGTCAAGATGAGGTAGAGCTCTCTGCCACCTTGAAAAGCACGGGACGGCATGAAGAGAATACAGCTCATACGATAGTCTCGGGGGCTGTGCTAGCACGAAGGACTAGAAGTGGATTTTTATTAAGCAAAAGCTTACATTTGTTCATGCAGTGCACAGTCGTCTGAAGTCGCTGAGATCAAATTCCCACATGTAGCTCCTCACATCATCTCCAGCCTAGTGTTCTCAATGCAGGCGGTTTCTCCGGGTGTCGACAACATAAGTGAAGCGAAAAAAAGTCACCGCTTCAGGGCCTCGCCGGGTGCGCAATGCTATAGGCAGCTGCTCAACATTTTCATGTTCATGCGTGATTGCACGATGAACCGTTTGTTCCCCGCGGCATTGACTTGTCAAGACAAGTTATCTCCCGAGACTAGAGGTCAACATATGTGGCAGCCAATTGGAATTGGAGCTGTGGCCCTTGCAACATACGACCACCCCCAGCTGTGCGGCACAGAACAAAGCATTTGAACCGTCAATGTCCTATGCGACCGGGCGGCAGGCCCGGACACCGCTGCCGTAACGTTCATCGCTGCATTGGGGTGCTCGCTCCAGTTGGGGCAATGCGCGCGGCGGCGACACAGCACAGAGATGAGATGAGCCGCGATTATACCCCGAAAACAGCGCAGACGCGTCCGGCTCTCCCCGGCCCGCTGGAAAAGCGAGGCTGCTTCGGCTGGCTCTGTGGTAAGACCAAGACCACCAAGAAGCCCCAAGGGCCTCTGCCCAACTGGTACATGCCTGCTACTCCCAACCCTCCGAATCCGGGGACGGTCCCCTACTGGGACAGGCCTGACAAGTGTCGCGCGCGCGAAGAGACGCGGACAGTCCTTTGCTTTCTCGGCCGGGCACGCGGAGCGTCAACCCCTCTGGAAGAACCCTGCGCCTCCCACGCCGTAGCCCGTGGACGCTGACCTCCGTCCGGACGAGGATCAGCTGGAGGTGCATAAACCTAGAAGGCCAAGCCAGGGCAAGGCAAGCCCGGCGACCTATGCAACGCGCCCTTCCCCGCCTGGGGCACTGGTATGAGTGGGATGTCTTGCGAACGAGCGGCACAGGCTTGGCCGGATACCGGTGCCGCAACTTCGGTGGGCGTTCAATCGCTCATCAAGGCACATCAATGCGCGCCGGCGGCCACACCGAGGTGAGCGGGATTTGTGCCCAAAGACTCGCTAGCATGGCCGCGACTATAAAGATGAACGGCGTTGAAGATGCTTCTCGTCTGGTAACTTCACCTGCGAGAGAAACACCTCGCACGGACAACACAGACACACATACACGTACCCTTAGTCCAGAAACATCATGAGGGTCGCTTCGGGCCTCGTTCTGGCCCTTTCCGCCTTGGCCCTGGGACGGGCGATCCCTCCCAACGAATGCAGCCATGAGGTTCAGGATGCGACCCAAAACCAGGATGCCCCGCTGGAAAAGCGAGGGGGCTGCTGGCCATGGGGTCGCAACGAAGTGCGCGCCGCCCCTCCCTTTTCGATTACAATTGATGCCTAGTACTCTACTCGTTCCGAGTCTAGGGCAACACGAGTCCGCTATAAGGATTTAAAAAGGGCTAACAAGTCTCGCAGGCGAAGGATGAGCCTTATACGGCCAAGTCATCGACTGATCAAGATAAGGAGCTCCAGGAGCAACCAAAGGACGCATCTGCCCGTTTAGACAGGGAATACAGGGAAGCGGTGAGACAATTCGAGGAATGGCTCGCCGGCATACGCCACGGCTCTGGCGAGAACAATTCTTGGGATCAGAACACTCGTAGGGCCCGGCGTGCAGTCGAGTCCTCGTCTCGCGGGGGTAGAAAGAGCGAGAGCTCTGACGACAGCGATAGCCCAACCCGAAGCGAGGCTGCGCCGCTGGAAAAGCGAGGGGGTTGCTTCGGATGTAGAGGCAAAAAGGTACGTCGCCCCCCCCTTCTTCGATTACAATCGATGCCTAGTACTGCACTCGTTCCGAGTCTAGGGCAACACGAGTGTGCTGCAGGGTTAAGCAAGGGCTGACAAGTCTCGTAGGAGAAGGATGAACCTTATGCGGTCAAGTCATCGACGGATCAAGATCAAGAGCTCCTGGAGCAACCTGAGGACCCATCCGACCGTTCACGGTTGGACAGGGAACTCAAGGAAGCGTACAAAGAATTCGATGACATTTTCGCCAGCCTGAGCTACAGCCCTGGTGAGGATAAGAATGGCAAGTCTAAGCCTTTAAAGGGCATCCTTAAGGGCGGCAACAGTTCGGGCGCCTCGTCGGGACGCAAACATGTTCACTTCGAGTCTCCCGACCCTATGGAACAGCCTCCATCCCAGCCAAGCGGCCCTGTCAATGGCGAGCGCCGCGGTCGTCTGGGCGGGGTTAGCAGCGAGAGCATGGTTCGGCGCTTCGTCTCGCCTCCTAGGAGTAACCAGGGTAAAGACCAGCAAAAGGATAGCAACTCCAAGCCTCTGAAGAGCATCCTCAAGAACGGCAACCCCAAGCCTCTCAAGAGCATCCTCAAGAACGGGAACAGCCCGGGCGGCTCGTCGGGACGCAAAACTGTGGGCTTCGGGTCTCCCGCCCCCATGCGACAGCCTCCGTCCCAGCCAAGCGGTCCTGTTAACGGCGGGCGCCGCGGTCGTCTGGGCGGGGTCAGCAGCGAGGGCATGGTTCGGCGCCCAGTCTCCGTCCCGCATCCCAAGAGTAAGCCCGTCTCATCTCCCAAGAGTAACCCGGGTCCAGAGCCGCACAGGAACGGCCGCCCCAAGCCCCTGAAGAGCATCCTCAAGGACGGGAACCGTTCGGAGGGCTCGTCAGCGGGCAAGCGTGTTCACTGGGGGACTCCCTTGACGAAGGCGCAGCGTGTGAAGCGGCCTGGGCCGCCGCGTGAGCCATGGCATTACGCCGTGTGAGCCAGTAGTGCGCTGGTCTTGCGTGCGAACGAAGGAGCACACTGCCCTGTCTAGCCGAATTGACCATGTGCGCCAGGCGGGATCATAATGCGAGACTTGGGACCTGCGGCTTGATTGGTATAGATTCTGTCGAGGAACGGTTTGGGTATTGCTTTCGGGTCGTGGGGTCTTCCAAGCTCATGGGCTTGGGGTTCTTTCCTAGTCGCGGGGTGCCTTGTGTGTATTTGCATTTACTAGTGATAGAGTGATAGAGTGAATGTGCAAATTAACTTTGCGTTGCTTTTTATCTCGTGAGACACATTGGCGTCTCAAATCGGAGTGGTATGACTGTAACTATGGCTTTGTAGATTGTCCAGGCATCGCTTCTTCGTACTGGATGCGATGGCAGACGGGCACTAGAAGCTGCATGTTTACACAATATGCTCGTTGCGTTGACATGTACGTATTGCGGCAAGGTATCATTTAGCTTCGGCACATGATGGGGGCTTGGCGTGCGTGGCCCTTGCAACATGAAAGACGCAATGTGAGGACGGATGCTGTGGCCGAACCGCACGGACGGGAGCCTCCCTAGCCCTTTCCCTCGGTGCTGGCACCATGTAAGTTAGAAACGCCTCTTCTTCTTCGCTGGGCCAGCAGCGGCCTTGCGCTCCAGTTCTCGCTTGAGCTCCTCGCGGCGGCGGTCGGCCCGCTCTTGTGATGTCTCCCGGCGCTGTTCTTGCGGCTCTTGCTGCTTACTCGTCGAGTCTCTACCGCGGATGCCGTCGTCCTGGGCCGAGGTCCCTCCGCCAATCCTACCGAGACCGCCAGTCTTCTTTGGTGTCGGAGTCTTGGCTGCTTTCTTCTCGTCTGTAGTTGGCGGTGGAGTCTGCACCCTTTCTGTAGCATGAGCTTTCGGTGCTCCTCCGCCAATCTTGCCGAGGCGACCCTTCCTGGCTCCACTGGCCGCCGCTGGCCGTGGGGGGCTTGGAGGATGTGGCTGTTCAGCATCGTCATCTTCCGCTTCCGATGCAGTCTCCGAGTCATCGATCGCGGGGCGGATATCCTGAGGCACATCTTCCACGGCGGGCTCGGGCTGAGGAGAGTGTGACGGCTTCTTCTGAGCCTTGCCGCCGATGGCGCCCAGTCGCGACGGAGGTTTCTTGCCCTCAGAGTGCTGCGACGATCTCGTCCCCGTAGCAGGGGGCTTGCTCTCGGGGACGGCGGCGGTGTCCTTTTCATCGTCACTCTCGGTGGACGCGTCGTCATCAACCTGGGCAGTAGAAGCCGCTTTGGTGTTGCCGCTTGTGCGAAGACGGGGAGGCGTGGCTTGGACCTGAAAGTCGTCATCGTCGTCGCCTCCGGCTGCGTTGGAGGAGTGGCGTGAGGGAGACCGCGTGGTAGTAGGTGGCGGTTGCAGCGACGGCGCACCACTTCCTTGCTGTCGATGTGCAAGCTGCGACGTTCCCTTGAAGTGATGCCACCAGCTGTCCAGTTCTGGAGACTTGTCAACGTCCATGGTGGACTTGTACTGAAGACCAGATCCGTCGAACACACTTTCCACTAGCTCCGTAGCGTTGCCCGGCCCGTCCGCATCATCGTCCAGAGCTGCCTTCCACCGGGGTTCGTTGAAAGGAGCCAAGCCTTTGACCTTGTCCTCCGCGGCGGCCCTGGTGACTTTTTTGCGCCCCGACAGGGCCGTGAACACATGCTCTAGCCCCGTGCCCATGGCGTCCAGCTTGTCCAACAGCCTGTTGAGCACGGCGTCCTTTTGGGCGAGGGCCTGGATCAGGGACTCCACCTCGCGCTTCCTGGAGTAGTGGGCTTGTACCAGGGGTAGCACGAGATCTGTGGCAAGGCTGGAGCATGGTGACTTTTGGAGATGGACGGGCCACTTGAGCGGTTTGAAGCCAGGCAGATCACATGTGAGCTTGAGTGTGAGGGTATCACTGGTCGGGTCATCTTTGGCCGGTGAGAGGCTGAGGCTGGTGTTCTCATGGCCCGGCTGGGACGCGTCCAAGGCGGACTGGAGGCTGGCGAGGAACTTGGCCATGTTCTCGGGCGTGTCGCTCGGGTCGATGCTAGTGTTTTCGCTCCACCCGCGCATGCAAATGTCCTTTCGCTCCAGGGTCTCGGTCCACAAGTTTGCCATGTCGGTGAGGCGGATGGTGTATGAGGCCGGCCCCATCTCGGCCGAGACGAGCAGGACGGGGATAGAGGCCGACTGCAGCGGCAGCGGCCTCCACGTCATGCTGCCGGCGGCCATGACGAGTGGCTACAGAACGAAGGCTACGCAGGCGGGGTTGAGCGACGACGAGGATAAGGCTCGCTGCAGTTCGACAAGTGCCGTATGACTTGGGAGCGGGGCCTGTCAAGAGGGTTGGCGTGGCCCGGTGTGAGTGTGTGGTGTCGTGACTTGTGAGGGCGTGTATCCCGTTGAACTGTCTGGCGGAAGCAATAACTGACGATGTCTGCAGAGCGTGGTGTCACTGCAGCCCGTCTGAGTCTGGCCGACCAGCCATGCCTCCCTTGAAGGTCAGACGGCGACTGGGATGAGCAACGCAGCACAACGGGGGGCAGTGGCCCGTTTCGCCGGATACAGAGAGGCCGCCAAAGGGCCGCTGCAGCCGCGGGGGCCCAAAGTCAAGCGAGGGTTTGCGCCACGCGTTGGTCGATGCTGGGCGTGCCGGTAATTGATAGTAATTGGTGGTGCGGTGGCGGGTTGTATCGCCGCTGGGACGCAGCGAGAGGGCAGGATAGGCGGAGAGGTGAAGCTGTGAAGTTGTGAACTGGAATAAGTGAGGCGCGGTCAACTGAGGCAGGCAGGCAGACAACCAAGGCAGCAGCTTCAAAAGGGTGACGGGAAGCTCTTTCATTGGCTGGAGCAAGCCGGCCGCTGCAGGTGCGCCTACAACGGCGCCGTCACAGCGCCACCCAATCGGCAGCAGCCGAGCCTCAAGCTCATAAACCGCCAGCGCTTGTGCAGGCATGTTTAGGTGGGCTCATCATGAAAGGCTTCATTGAGATGTCATCTCGCAATTTGAGTGATGAGATGCTTGCACGTCTCGGGCTCGGGTTCGCGCGTGCCCGCCTTGTGTTTTTGTTGTTGTGCTGCGTCTGCGAACTGAAGGCGGCGTTGAAAGGCGTTTGTGCGCCGCAGACGCATGCCGGACCAGCGCGCGGAAGCTGTTATACTGGCAGCCGAGTTTTGATGATGTGGAAAGGTGGATGGAAACGAGAATAAGCGTCCGCGGGTGGAAGGGAAACGGGAAAGCAACCTCCCAGCTCTCAGCGTTTTTACCAACTCAAGTTTAGAACCTAAGCGTCTGGTGTCTCAATTCCGCCAGCGAAATGCCAGACGGGCGATCGGGCGCCGCTTTCAGTGGCGTCCAACTCCCGATCTCCGCGTCCCTCATCTCGCACGGCACATCGGCCATCCGCCCGCCAATGTCATCATCGACGCGACCAGCGGCTCGCCCAAAAGAAACGCGTGCCCCGAGTGTCGCGAAATCCCATACGTAGTGCTCATATACGTGAATCTGACATTGCTTAATCACTTGGCCTGCAATTGCTCTCTTCGCCTGCCATTGAGCACCAAGTGAATCGAGCTGTATCTCAGTCTATGCGCCTGCTGTTGAGATTCCGCTCAAGCTTGCCTGCGCTCCCATTTCAAGGAATCGCATCCAGATCGCTTACTGCAACGCCCTTCCCCAGCCGATTGACACCTTTCTCCGCATCACCGTTCGTCACCATGCCCCCCAAAAAGGCCGCGAAGCGAAAGTCGGCCTCTCCGCCCGAGGCAAACGGCGCCGGCAGCAGCAACAACAAACGCACCAAGACAAGCAAGGACCTGCGCCAGCCGCACCCCTTCGCTGACGAGGCCGAGAAGCACGGCATCGTGCTGCGCAAGTACTACCCGCCCGAGATGAGCAACGCCCGCGCGCGCGCCTACAACGCCGACGAGATCCCGCGCCCCATCGAGGACCTCGTCGCCGCCCTCGAGGAGACGGCTGGCGCGCGCAAGGACCTGCCCGTCAAGGACGCCGTCGTGCACTGGTTCAAGATGGACCTGCGCTGCGCGGACAACAGGGCTCTCGCGCTGGCGGGCGAAAAGGCAAAAGAGGCGGGCGTGCCGCTCATTTGTCTGTACGTCGTCAGCCCGCAGGACTACGAGGCGCATCTGAGGTCGCCCGTCAGGGTCGACTTTATGCTGCGCACGCTGCAGGTGCTGCAGGAGGACCTCGCCAAGCTGGACATTCCGCTGTATGTCGAGACGGTGGAGAGGAGGAAGAAGGTCCCGGATCGCATCCTCGAGCTCATGGAGGAATGGGGCGCGAGCCATCTCTTCGCCAACATCGAGTACGAGGTCGACGAGCTGCGCCGGGAGGCTCACATGGTGCACGACCTGTCTGAGAATGGCAAGGCCTTTGAGGTCGTGCACGACAGCTGTGTCGTCCCGCCTGGGCAGCTGCACAGCGGCTCAGGGAACCAGTATGCCGTCTACTCGCCCTGGTTTCGCTCATGGGTTGCCCACATCCACGACAATCTCGACCTGCTAGAGCTCTACGAACCGCCGAGCAAGAACCCGGACAGCGCGCGGAAAAAGTTCAAGAAGCTTTTCGACTGCAAGGTGCCGGACGCACCCAAGAACAAGCAGCTGAGCCAGGAGGAGAAGAAGCGATTTCGCGCGCTGTGGCCGTGTGGAGAGCACGCTGCCACCGACAGGCTCGCCAAGTTTTGCGAGGAAAAGATTGGTAAGTACAAGGAGAAGAGAAACATTCCGGCCGACGACGGGACCTCGAGTTTGTCAGTACATCTATCGAGCGGCACAATCAGCGCGAGGACGTGTGTCCGGACGGCGCGAGACAGGAACAAGACCAAGAAGCTGGATGGAGGCATCGAGGGTATCCAGACGTGGATCAGCGAGGTTGCTTGGCGTGACTTTTACAAGCATGTCCTGGTCCATTGGCCATTTGTCTGGTAAGACGACGCAAATGAGCACGTTGGAATTTCGCTACAGAGACGCTGACGAGGCATAGCATGAACAAGCCGTTCAAGCCAGAGTATTCCAACATCTCGTGGTCCTATGACGAGGACCACTTCCAGCGATGGTGCGAGGGGCGAACGGGGTTCCCCATTGTCGACGCTGCCATGCGCCAGCTCAACCACGTGGGCTACATGCACAACCGCTGCCGCATGATTGTCGCGTCGTTCCTGTCCAAGGACCTGCTGATCGATTGGCGGAAAGGCGAGCGATACTTCATGGAGCACCTCGTCGACGGCGACTTTGCCAGCAATAACGGCGGCTGGGGTTTCAGTGCTAGCGTCGGCGTCGACCCGCAGCCGTACTTCCGCATCTTCAACCCGCTGCTGCAGAGTGAAAAGTTCGACCCGTCCGGCAAGTACATTCGAAAGTGGGTTCCAGAACTCAAGGACCTGGACGACAAAGAGATTCACGATCCGTACGGGCGTGGCGCCGGGGACAAGGCCAAGAAGAAGGGATACCCGGAGCCGATTGTTGAGCATAAGCAAGTTCGCGATCGGGCGCTGAGTGCGTACAAGGAAGGCATCGAGAGTGGCATGTGATGTTCGCTGGCTTCGGTCGGGAAAAGCTTCGTTGCCACTAGCTATGTTAGTAGTGTCAAATACGTGCTGAAAATGTGAGAACGCTGAGCATGTTTGACCCGTATCTGTACCACGGCGAGAAGCTCTACCGCCACGGCTTTTTGAAGGCCACTCAATCTGCGGCAGGGGGACCATCAAAGTGGCCCAGACTCCCAGGTCACAAGTAGCCCCCGCGAGGGCTAGTCCTGGGAGCCTTTGCTAGCCGGCGCACGGCACGTCACGTCTTCGCTCGTCACTTCGGGATTGGGTCGTAAAGATATTGGGAACGGTTCAGCTTGTCTCGAATCGAGCCCAAACGCCTCGAATTGGATGTTGCTAGATGCAGCCAACTCTAGATCCACGCATGCCTTTTTTCCATGCCCGAGCCAAACCCTGGACGCCGGTCAGAATCGAAGTCGCCGTTGTCATCTCTCCGCGGATGTTTGTTGTCCGCGGCGGGCTGGATTATGATGTACCTCTTCCACACTACCCCCTTCGTATCCGCACAACAAATTTATCGCTGGGCGCTCCAGACGCTCTTCACCAGGCCGTCGCGCTGGGCGAGGCGGTTCAGGGCATCGTCGCTCTCGCCCATGGCGCGGATGAAGCCGCACAGAGCGTAGACCTGGTTCTCGCCGGTGATGGCACGGCCGTTCTCGTCAACCTTGGCGATGGAAATCTGAACGGAGCCGTGGTCCTTGGCCTTGATGATGCGGTTGGTAGCGCTGCACTTGCGCGGGACGTAGCTGTGAAGGAGCGGAATATCAGCAATTCGGTTCGGTCGAAGGAAAAAGTATTCGTATAGGCCGCTTACAGGTCGACGATCTCGCCACGGTCGTTCTCCATCTTGACGGTGTTGGAGGAGTGATTTGAGGTGAGTTGAAGTGGTTGTCGAACGTGGGTTGCGGTCGTCGAAAACGCTTGGTGGGATGGCTGCAAAACCGACCGCGAAATTTGACCCGGCTAGACAATTTCGTGGGGCGGGGAGGGCTTTTGTGCGTCAGGTGATCAATCAGGTGACCACGCGAGCCGGTCGTGGGGGTGCCTCTCAAGACCGCGCTATGACCGACACGCTCCACTCTGGCTCCATCGCCAACATCGCGACGCCACCCCTCGATGCCGAGACAGAGTGTTTACCGTTCCTCGCCCATGCACCGCCGCATTGAACCGTCCCGCGACAAGAAGCCACACTGCGGTCTATCGGTGGCCTGAGATGCGCTCTGCGCACTCAGAGATTAGGGGTTCGCGCCATGGCGTCCCCCGATGTGTTCCTATCATCCCCTGCTCGTGAGCGAAGACGCCTTTACGATACAATGTCCTCGTCGCCAGGCCTGCCTTCCATACAGGAGCTGGCTTCGCAGAAGCCGAGACGCCCGCCTCTACGCAGTGGCAGCAAAGCTGCCCCCATCCCGGACGATGCGCCGACGACTTTCACCAGCGCCGGCAGCCTGTGGAAGTCTTTGCAGCAGGCAGATGCAGCGGCCAAGTCGACCCCTGCGGCAAGGGCCCCTACGCCGGAAGAGGTTGAAGACGTCGACACAGCTGTCGCAACCCGAAAGGCGTCAAAGGCAGCGCCAAAGCCCAGGAAACCCCGGCGACAGAAAGAGCCAAAGCCAATTGTGGTTGTTAGTGAGGCGGCTCAATCTAAGGGGCCTGAGTCACCAAGCAAGGACCAACCATGGAGAAAATACAAATCTCCGTCGAAGGAACGAGCCAGCTCGCCGATTATTGAGCTGCCGAAGCCGGGCAGTGACACAGCACCATGTCAAGACGCGGGCAGTAAGACTAGCCCCTTCTTTGTTGGTCACGAAAGTCCCGAGGCCGTCAAGCCAGCGCCAGTCGTCGAAGTGGAGGATAAACTCCCCGAGGTCATGCAGGGTCAAGAGGGGATCGGAGCGGTAGGGCCAAACGACGATGTGCAAAGTGGTGCGAAGACCAAAACGAAGGCCAAGACGAAATCGAAGGCGAAGGCGAAATCGAAAACGAAGGCGAAAGCTGTCTGCCGGAAAGCCGATGACGAACCTTTGCAGCTTGAGCAAGCAATGGGTCGCCGCTTGGACTGGACGCCACCAGCCAAGAAGACCCAAATTATTTTGGATTCCGATTCCCCTTCTACAGAACGGGCCGATCATAATCCACCACAGTCTGGTGAAGCCTCGAAAGACCAGTCTTTTGGCAGTTTGCTTGCGACGTTCAAATGCGAGGAAATGGCACAGCAATCGGTAAACTCAACATCGGAGGAGGAATCGACCTTTCTCAAGAAACGGAAGCTGCTCGAATTCGTCTCGGCGCCAGCACAGGCTGCTTCTGAGCCTGAGTTGGCGATCGTATCGCCGGTCAAGCAGAAAGCTCCCAAGAAAAAGCCACGAACGATCACGGCGCTGGCAACTGCTGCGTATCGGCCACTTACTCAACCCGAGCCGCCGTCCGCCGTGGAAGCTAAAGCCCACAGCGAGCCGCCCAAGCCCAATGATACGAAGGGCAAGGCAGCGGCAAAGCCGCGCAAGCGAGCGCCAAAGCCTTCCAAGAAAAAGGCCCCGCCTCCGAAGCCCATCCTTCTGTCGCCAGGGACAGCCTTGAAACAGGTTGCCGGCCAGGACTTTGTGTTCGGAACATCAAGTCAGCTAGCAAGGGAGCAATCGCCGTCGCTGCTGCGCGACCTGCAGATTGCCATGAAGAGCTCCAACCAGCTGGATCACGCAGATTTTGTTACGCCGTTGAACAGCGACGCCATCGAGCCGGCAGAGAAACGGCTGTCCCTCTGGGAGGCGGCTGCACGGGACGCAGACGGCGATCTTTTTGACGTTGAGGTTCTGAATCTTGTCAATGGCTCTCAACGATTGCCAGGCGTTGCTAGGGAAGAAGATCCTTTTGGATATATCAAGGGCGACGAAGAGCCCGTCGAGTTGCCTCCACTACCGGCAGCGCCTACCGACAATAAGACCATGGACGATGACTCGTTCCTCACACTATCGGACATATTGCCGGCCCCTGCCAAGAAACCCGCTGAGATTGTGGACATTGCCCAACAATCGTCAAGCAGTCAATCTGAAGCAAAGGTGACCAGCAAACGAGGGCAGCCAACGCGCCACCAAGAGGGCAGCATCGCCCAAGCTATCCGTGAACCAACTTCCACGACGACGAGTGCTGGAGAGCCAGAGCAAGCTCTGTCATACGATCATCTTAGCGATGCACAGCTTGCTAAGCAGGTTGCGCAATATGGATTCAAACCGATCAAGAAGCGAGGAGCAATGATAGCCCTTTTGCAGCAATGTTGGCGTCCGGGGGCACAAGGGCAGCCAGCTGGAACGAGGCTGGCCTCGACAACCTCGAAGAGCTCATCCGGACGGCCTACAACGCCAACGGCAGGCGGCAGTGCCTCTGCCGTGGCGACCCCGGAGAAGCGCCCTCGCGGTCGTCCCCGAAAGACCAGCGTCACGGAGCAGCCGTTGCATGAGCCACCGCCTTCGGCTCAGCCACACGCAACGCCAAAGAGAGGCCGAGGCCGACCCAGAAAGGATTCTGTCAGCGGGCCTCCGGGTGTCGCCGCCGCAAAGGCGAAAGCGGGTCCTTCAACGCCGAAGCGGCCGTTGAGGAAGCCGGTGATCGAGATCCCCGACTCGGAAGGCGACGCGGGTGCTGATTCATCAGACACGCCGTGGTCATCGCCTGACGCTACGTTTTCGCCTCCGCAACCGGTCGACCTCACCATGTCCGTTGGCGAAGACACAGAATTATCACTTACGATCTCACCGACGGACCAGCAAACGGAGCTGTTCATGTTCGTGACAAAAGCGGTGACGACGGCACCGAGGACGACCGACCCGGCGAACCCTTCGTGGCATGAGAAGATTCTGCTCTACGATCCCATCGTCATCGAGGACCTGACGTCATGGCTGAACTGCGGACAGCTGACGAGGGTGGGATATGACGGCGAGGTGAGCAGCGGCGAGATCAAGGCGTGGTGCGAGTCGAAGAGCATTTGCTGTCTGTGGAAGGTGAACCTGCGAGGCAAAGAGAGGAAGCGATATTAGGATAGCATTTTGGCATTGATAGCGAGCGACGGCGTTTCAAAGGGGCTGGATGGATGTATTTTTGATGGTCGGTTCATGCGCAGCTATACGCGATGCGCTCGTTCATAGGATGTCAACTTGGTTAGCTGCAGACACCAAAACAGAACTACACACGACGCAATCTATCATTTGACACTCGTGTAGCACTCAAGACCAGGCATCGTCACTTCATCGCAATGTGTCATGAGCCAGTCGCGGCACCGTTGCACATCGTCTTCCTCGCCTTGGAGCACCGCGCTGGGGCCCGTGCGCTTCCAGAACGGCCGCTCAAACCACTCAGGCCGGAAGCCGCCAAACTCCCAGTCAATGATGGCATTAATCCTCAGCGTGTCGGGGTCCACAATCACGTTGTGCTGTCCGAGGTCGTTGTGGCAAAACACGTACTCGCCCTTGCTGTCTCCCCGCGGCCTCCAGCAACTGTTCGCCTTCCATCGACGGCTGGTGACGCGCTGCGGGGCGCACATGAGGGACTCGCCCGGCACGCCGGGCATATCTGAGCGCAGACGGCGCAAGGTCACGACGTGCCCCTCCAGCTCCCGCATGACGACCTCTTTATCCTCTTGCCGCTCCAGTTCCTTCATGCTCACGCCCTCGACGTACTCGCTCTGGAAGTAGAACGCCCCGTCGTCCTCGAACGTGCACTGCGCGCGGGGCAACGGGATGTCTGTGTTCTGCCGCAGAAAGTCTAGTATCGCGGCGTCTGTCTTCCAGCGCTGGGGATACGTCGTGGGGGGGCTGGCGATGATGGCGGCTCCGTGGGGAGGGGACTGCCATTCGTGTGGGCGGAGGGTGCGCTTCATGAACCAGTTGCCTACGTGGAAGTACTTCTTGTCGGCGAGGATGACGGTGCAGCCGGGCTCGCGGCGGGAGTTGAGCTCCTGGTTTGTCACCATTGTTTTTCCTTGATGAAGGACTGGCAGCCAGCCGCCGTCTGTCGTGTGCATGTGCGTACCTAGTCGTGCCCCGCGAGCTGGGGGGTCAATTCACGTCGTCGGGCGGCGCTTAGGCCCGTGTTATTCGCGAGCGCCCCGTTGATGTACGCACAATGGAGGTTTGCTGTCGCCGCTGGACCCCCGCGTCCGCCCCCCCAGCTCGGCAACAACAGCCCTGCGGCGGCATTGCAGGAACGCCCCCAGTGAGCGAGCGTCCGAAGGCACAGGCCACAGGGACGGCAGGGCGGGCCCCGGGGAACCCCCATTAGCGCGCCCCCCCTCCACGGGACCTCGGCTCAATGGCCCACGCCGCCCAAATCTATCCACGGTCAAACGACGTCCGGCGCTCAGATATACCCCGAGAGCTGAGGCGCCGCCGCGGGAGGGGGACGCTTTCCGTTGCCATGTCCTTTGCACTTCCTCACACGCTGAGGCAGTCTTTGAACATTTCTTGTCTGGGATCGAGTCTCGGTGGACGACTGTTCTGTGGTCTTGCTGCAAACACTGCGCGCGTCTCATCACCACCACCACCGCCCTCCTTCTCACCTTGTTGGCGGGGCGTGTTTGCTACAGCACCCAACACCGCCATGGCTCCTCCCCAACCGCAGCGGCGCGCTGCCTCTTCGTCCTCGTCTCCCTCCAGCGGCAGCAAAGGCGGGGCGCCCAAGGCGCGCCTCGAGCCGCGGCCCAGCTCCTCTGTCGTCCTCCTGTCACCCACCAATGAGGTCCTGCTGCTGCACCGCGTACAGTCCTCGTCGACGTTCGCGTCGGCGCACGTCTTCCCCGGCGGCAACCTCGACGACTTCCATGACGGCGATGTTCCCGCCGTTGGCGACCCGGCGCGCCACCGCGATGGCCCCGCGTACAGGCTCGGCGCTGTGAGGGAGTGCTTCGAGGAGACGGGCATCCTGCTGGCCAAGAAGGACGGCGCGCTCATCGAGCTGCCCCCTGCGCAGCGCGACGAGATGCGCAAAAAGGTCCACGCCAATGAGGTCAACTTTGTCGAGTGGGTGAGGTCGCTTGGCGGAGAGCCCGACACGGGTGAGTCTCGTCCCGCTTCCCCCCTTCCCTCTCGTTAGCATCTCGTCGTTTTTCATGACTAGGACTGAAGCATGGGTGTTGACACGGTGAAATCGCAGCCGGCCTCGTGCCCTTTACGAGATGGATCACGCCCGTCGGCGGCCCGCCCAAGCGCTTCACCACGCAAATGTACGTCTACATGCTGCCGATATCGCGCACCAAGGTCCCCTCCGAAATGTTCATCCCCACGGCCGACGGCGGCGTCGAGCACACGGCCGCGCAGTTCGCCCCCGCGACAACCTGGCTGGAGCGCGCGCGCCAAGGCTCCATCATCGTCTTCCCGCCGCAGTACTTCCTGCTGCACATGCTGAGCCGCTTCCTCACGGGGGGCACGGCGTCGCTCGAGGAGGGGCCCCTACACTTCACCGCGCAGCGCAAGAAGCTGCGCGCTTTCCTGCGGCGCGTGCCCACGGCGGACACGGAGAAGGGGCGCGCGCACCCGACGGCCGCCATCGCCTGGGCTGACAAGGTCATGTGCCCGCACCACTTCAAGATCACGACGCCGGACGGGCGTGTTGTGCTGGGGTTGGATAAGCCTGGGCCGGAGCTGGAGGGCGAGGAGGATAGGGGCGGTGACTGGGAGAGGGTCATGCTGGTCAAGTTTGGGACCGGCGGCGCGAGGGAGGTGGAGGTGAGGCTGAGGGAGGATGTGCTCAAGGCTGCGGCGGAAGAGGAGGAGGGCCAGCAGCGCTCGAGGCTGTAAATATGATGATGGGCGACCTTGTGGCTGGTGAGGCTTATCCCGGATCGCGATGACTGGCTGGCTCGCGATGATGTGCCGGCACCCGTATATAGCATTTGACACTCGACATAGCAAGACCAAGATATCCGCCGACTGCTACTGGAAATGTAGCGGCATAGAGCGCAGATCATACACGCATCTCATTCTTTCGGGCAGTGGTGTTCGTAACGCACTCACGCTGCTCACGAGGCAACGAAACGCAGGTCTGTTCAACAACGCACCCGCGCAACACAGGCCTCCCCTTTCTCAACAGCACGTTTCTGCGATAACTTGCACTCCTATTCCTCTTCCAACGAGTAAGCAGTCTATTGAAAGTCTTCTCTGCACCATACGCAGGCCTGCGACTTCTTCTTCTTCCACCTCTCGAGTCCCTCACGTTTCCTGATCTCGCACACCACTGCGCGAGAGCCTGCATCTCCTGCCTGCGCACCAGCCAGTCTTCAACAATCTTCACCAGCAAGCGCATCGCAATTGTTCCCGTTGAAGAATCTGCCCTCCGCGCCTAACCTGGCTTATTGTTCCCGCGCTGCGCCTACTCGCCTATTCATACCTGCGCTTCACAATCGTTCTAGCACCGCGCTAGCCCACCACATCCCGCACTATACCAAACGCGCACGCAACTCCCTATTATTGCACCGCTCGCGCATTGTCTCGCCCTCTATTATCCATCAACAATAAACTGCGCTCTATTCATCAGGGCCAAAGACGATTGCGCAACTCACTCGCCAGCAGGCCCCCAGAATCACTATATATTGAGGCCATGTCCGCCCCCTCCGCCGAGCCGTCTTCCCTCCCTCCTCCACCGACTCACTATCCGCCTTGTCCGCATCAGAAAGACAGCGAGAGAGAGCTTTACGCACGACTTCGTCAAGTATACCAAGGTCACAGTGACACCTGGGACGACGAGTCTCGCTCAGCCTGGTTCACATCCGTCATTGACAAAGCTACGCTTGGCGACACAACCACCAGAAAGGTCTCTGCACATAACATTGCGCGTTGCGTCACTGCCGAGACGGTCACTTGGGCACATTTCTGCGCGTTGAGCACCATCTTCGAGAATCGGTTCCAGAACAGCAAGAAGTTCGTCAAACTTGTTCTTGCAAGGTATCCCAGCGCGGACCTCGACGGCCTCTCGTTCAAAGAGAGCTACAAACTTCCCAACGCGGAAAGCACGCTCGTCAAGGACACAGACGGCGAAGCGTCGTCGTCCGATTCACAGGACGACAAGTCAGACCAACTACTTCAATCTCGCCCACCTTCGTCCCCACCTCTCCAAACACCTCCAACAATGCCCGTCCAGACTCGTTCTGCGTCGGCCAAGCCGCTTTCGTCTGTGGCTCCCCCACCTGCTCAGGTCACTGGACCCAAGGAGAACATGCCTGCGCCGCCTGAGGATTCCCCCGGCGCCAGAAGAATCAAGCGAGAGCCCTCGGAGGAGGAGCAGCAGCTGCAGCAGCCTGCTGCCATCGACACCACCACTGCTGCGCCTGCCCCAGAGCCCAAGAAGCGCAAGCGTCTGCCCGGTTCCGCACCAAAGCGCCCTGCCGCCGCCGAAGAAGAGACTGCCCCGGCCCCAAAGCGCCAGAAGAAGACGGCCAAATCCACCAAGTCTGCTGCTTCCACCTCCCAAGCCGACAAGAAAACAGACGAAAAGGGCGCCAAGAAGACCAAAGGAAAGGGCAAGGCAAAGCCCGCCGCCAACAGCATCGACAACAACCAGACTGTCGCAACCCCTTGCGCCGCCTCCACCATGCCTGCCAACGCCGCAGATGAGCCCACCGGCCCCAAGAAGCGCGGCCGCAAGCCCGGCACCACCAATAAGCCTCGCGCCGACATCGCCGCCCTCGTGGCCCGCGTCGACGCCCTCGAGGCTCAGATGAAGGAGCTCCAGGCGAAGAACGAGAAGCTCGAGGCCTTCAAGGCAAATATGCGCGCGTACCGCCGCAAGCAGTCGGAGCAGATCTTGCGTCTGCGCCGGTGGGTGACCGCCGCGCAGGGGCAGGGCGTGCCCGTGCCGGCGGAGGTGTGGGACGCGCTCCTGCGGGCCCGCGCGGAGAGCAAGAAGGCCGTCAAGGCCGAGAAGTGAGGGAGGGGACGGAGCGGGGGAAGGAAGGAAACGGGGGGAACGGGGGGAACGGAGGGAACGGGGGAGACGGGGGGGATCTGGGGAAGCGCGGGAATGGGGGCGACGGACGGAACGGGGGGAATGTGGGATAGGAAGGGAAGGAAGGGGAGGAACGGGCACGGCGGACAGCCGCTGTGCGTAGACAGTTCAACGACAGAGACGATTTGCGGTTTATTTGAAAGCCTTGTTCTATGACGTGAAGTGATGTTATTTGGCCTTGCCAGCGTCGTCGCGGACACAGTGTCATCGTACACACTGAAGCTGTATGAGTTGCGATGTCTTGAAGGGTACGTCGTCGGTCGACTAGTGGGCTGTGACACTATAAAAGCCGACCCCCAGCCTTATTCCACAGCTCGGCATGGACCGTAGTGAGGGGGGTGCCCGTTTCCATGCTTGCAGGGTGTGAAGTCTCGGTCACCGAACGCGTTATCGTGCTTTATGTCGTACTCGTTGGTCAACGAGGTCAAGATCATTCGGGACTGAGCACGTAAATTACCCACGGGAGGACCATCACTACAAACGTCTGGGTAGTTGCTCAAACAAATACTTTGCTACGATTCTTGACCTGAGAAAGGCATGTTTCCACAGGAGCAGAAACAGATTCGACGAATGGCGACCGCCGCTGTTTCAGGCGAGGCCGATGACGAGAGTGCGGTGAGAAGCACAGTTACCGGCTCTAGGGTACTTCGCCCCTACGTGCCTATTGCCCGACACAAGTTACACGACACGTACTCTTTGAGGAGGCCATGCGTCCCCTGAGGACGGACGATGAGAAAGCAGAATGGGAAGGATGGGCCGAGGTAGAGTCGGAGCCGGCAAGTTTGGAGGGGTTCCAAATATTCAGGCCAAGGAACCCTTCACTTGCGAGAGCGGGGATCTAAGCCGCCCGCCGTGACTGGACTGGAACTTCAAAACTCTTGCCTTTTTGGTTTCACCTGACTTTCTGCCCTGATTATCGCTGTGTAGACAGCCCTTGCTTGGCCTGGTGTTTCTGTTTAAATATGCGCCACGTCTAGCGACGACAGGGACGACGACGAAGTTTAACAAGGTCTGGTTCGCCAACCAGCCAGGTGAGTATGCACAGCATGTCAACCTCCTCCAGCTGCGCTTGGGTGCAGTCCAAAAAGGCACGTGGGGGCGGGTATAATGTACCCTAGACTCGGTGAACGGTGCGTGCCCGGTGGCCACCATTGACAATGGAGTTTGTGTGGGAAGCACGTCATTTCACGGTCTCGACAGGCTCCCGCGTCGGGGAACCGTGGCTGGGCTACCTCCGTTGTAGTACAAGTTGTTCACACATCTCGTACTGTACCCATAACAGCGCTCATCGTTCACTCATGGCATAATGGGATGCGGCACCTGATTTCGGCTGGCGGCGACAACATTAGCGTACTTGATGCAGCGCGCGACTCCCAGGCCGTGGGCCACTGCCGCAAGTGACGTAAAAGTCGTCCCCCAACGGCTCACCTCCAATGGGGAAACCATCCAGCCTCAGTAGCCGGCAATTCACCGACTCCGGCAACCTGCTCCTCAACGCCCACGTTAAATTCTCTCGCCATCCGCGCCACCACAGCCGCAGGTACCAGGGGCTATTTAGTTCATCACCGGCAAAAACCAGCTCAAGCACGACGGGCCAGCCCACAAAAGCGCCAATTATTCAAGCTTAACCCAATCTTTCTTCTCTTCCTGCGACCGTGCCCCGCGGGGCGGCGCGCACCTGCAGGGATCAGATCATGAGGGTAATGATGCAGCAGTGCGGTGCGGTGCGGCTTCCCGCCGTTGCGCAGATATGCGCAAGTTTTCTCGAATCGCGAGTGGGGGGGTCGCCCCGCGTCCTTGGTCCCGTTTCCCACCCCCAGCAGCAGCGCGGCCCCGTCGCGGTTTTTTGGGTCTTGTGCTCGCTTCGTTCCGAGACACGCTGCCCAGAGATCATGGCCGGCCGACGGGCTGGGCAGATCGTCCTCGGCGTGGCAGTGAGGATGGAACCCGGTGGTGTGCCCGTCGTAATGCTTGTGCGAACGGCCGTCTGGGCTGTGTAAGGAAGGAGGAGGAGGAGGAGGTCAATCGCCCGGAGCCGGACTGCGGGGGAGGAGACCCTCGGAGCTGGGATGGACGGACGGACGGACCCCACCCCCGAGAAGTTCTGGAGCGAGCGCGCGCCCGGCGCCCGGATCGCCGACTGACTTGGACACACCAGAGGCCCATCCATGGGCCATGGGCCATGGGTCGGTCGCACCAACCAGCCGCGGGCGCGCGCCTCCTCCTCCTCCTCCCAGCCGCCGCTGATGGGACGAACGAACAGAAACCAGGGAAACGCGGGCCCGGGAGAGAAAAAGTCCCTCTTTGTTTCTCAGCCGTCCCGTTCAGAAACGCAATAGTCTGCCCTGTCCCTGTCCCCTGTGAGCACGCCTATCATCTCGTCGGCGGCCCCCCTCCCCACGCCAACGACGTTGGCTCGCTGCTCGTTTACTTGCCTGATTTATATAATTGTCGGAGCTGCTGCTGCTGAATCCTTTCTCTCCTCCTCCCGCGCTGCGCTGTCTCATACCTCCCGTCTGCCTACCTCCCCACGATCACACCTACCTACCTGCCTACCTACCTACCTATCCGCAACAGCAGCATATAGACAGCCATGCTCTCCACCGCCCTCCTCGCCCTGGCGGCCGCCCAAGGCGCCGTCGCCCACTTCGGCCTCACTTACCCGTCCTGGCGCGCCGATACGCTCGCCCACGAGGACACCTCCAACTACAGCCAGTGGACATATCCCTGTGAGTCTTCACTTCCCTTATCCCCTCCCCCAATTGCTCTTGATCTTCGCCTCACCCTCGAAAGAGAGGGTCGGAGTTACTACTGGCATGTCAATCATGCTGACCACTGCATGTGCAAAAAGGCGCCGGCGTCCCCTACGGCAAGGGCAACACCACCGACTGGCCCCTCGACGGCGGCTCCCTCAAGCTCGAGCTCCACCACCCCTGGACCTACGTCTTCGTCAACCTCGCCGTCGGCGAAAACTCGACAAACTTCAACGTCTCCCTCACCCCGCAGTTCTGGAACACCACCGGCAAGGGCACCCTCTGTGTCCCCAAGGTGCCCCTCCCCGTCAACGTCACCGACGGCACAAAGGGCAGCATACAGGTCGTCACCCTCGGCGAGAGCGGCAGCGCCCTCTACAACTGCGCAGACATTCGCTTCTCCAAGGACGCCAAGCAGCTCGACGGCTGCTCCGCGGGCAACATTACCGTCGCGGCTATCAAGGAGCAGAAGAACGGCACGGCCAACGGCACGGACGGTGCCAACAACTCGACTGCTGGTGGTGGCAAGGGCTCCGGCGCCGGTTCTGTCGGCGTTAATGCCATCGCTGTGGGTAGCGTTGCCGGCCTGGCGTCCTTGTTTGCCATCGGGCTGGGCTTCTAGACATTCACGTAGCGATGCGTTTCATGACTTGCCGGAGTAGACTGGAGTTTGGAGCGTGCCACACCCTCTCTGCGCGCGGGTCCGAGGGAAAAATATAAGCTTCTATTAATCACAGCCATGAATGCAAATGCTACCCGTTTGGCGCGTCATGCAATGCCATGTAATGCAATGCGCTGTACATCTATGATATATGTCGTTGAGAAAGGGTATGAGTCGAGCCATTATCGTCATCCGTCCTCTGCGCATGTCAATTCAAGTCCTCATTTGGTGGCTGCGACTGTAGAGTCTCACCCGCTCCTTAGCAACCCCTTCAATATGCGCCTCGTGTTCCGTCCGTAAATGTCAAATGTTCCCAAGCGTTTATCTCGGCAAGTAGGAGATTGGTAAGTCGAGTAGTGTCGGCTTCACATGAAGCAATCCAAAATATAGCATCTCCTCATCGCACATCCGTGAACTGGTCTGCGGTCATCTCTTGCAGCACCTTGGCCATGCTGATGCGTTGGATGGGGTTCGGTGTCAGCATGTCCTTGATCAAGCGCTCCAGCCGATCGCGCATGCTCAACCTCTCGCGCGCCTCAAAAATCTCCGTCAGCCAGTCGCGCATCTGGGCAACGGCGGGTTGTCCGTTCCCGTGCTGCTTGTATGGCAGGCCCGGGTTGTTGATGCCGCCAATCTGCCAATACAGTGGCTTTGGGTGATGCCGCCTTGCTCGGCTGTCTGGAAACGGGATCTTGCGCATCACATAGAGCATCGTGATGCCCAGCGCCCAGACATCCGATGGAGGGCCACGGAGCTTCTTGCCGATGAACTCGGGTGGGACATAGTATGGTGTGCCACCGGTTGTTGGGGAGTTGGCAGCGAGCGTCGACAGGCCAAAGTCGCACAGCACAGCGCCTCGCTCGGGAGAATACAGGATATTGGCGGGTTTGATGTCGTTATGAACCAGCCTCCGTCCGTGCACGTAGTTGAGGGCGCCGGCAACGTCGCGCAGGATGCGCACCGCGTCGTCGCGGCCACCGACGAACTCGTCCGACCTGTTCCTCCACCGGCTCGACGATGCCAGATCCGGTGCCGGTACGTGCTCCATGTATAGGGACAGGAACCGCGCGTCACCTCCGTAGTAGCGCACGATGGAGTCGTGCTTCAGGTCCTCCTGGCTCTGGCACTCGCGCAGCCACATGTCGGCTTGACGAATGACGTTCCGCTCATGAGCGAGATTCTTATCGTTCGCGTTGGCGGTGCGCGTCTTGAGGACCTTGACCGTGACAATATTGTCCGGGACATGCGAGTGCGTGGCCTTGTACACGGCAGACAGGGCCGTCGACGCGATGGGGTCCCTCTTGGTGAGCTGGTACGCGTCGACTTCACACACTCCAGGGACGAGAATGGTGTCTCCCTGCTCGGCATCCAATAACGCGTGGGCAGTGGCGGCCGACAGCTCCTTGGTCTCGCGACCCTTTGGCAGCGGGAACACGAGCGGCTCGGCGGACGGGCTGAGGAACATGATGACACCGTCGTCGGCCTTGTCGGCATCGGAGATGCGACGCTTAACCCTCTTGCCGTCCTCGTCGGGCGTAAGAGACCGCTTACCGCTGGTGTTGCTCTGACTAAAGCTTGCGCCTTGCGACGCCGAGTCTTCTGGCAGTGTCGGTTGGGGCTGGTAGAGCGTAACGGGGCGCTTCTCCAGAACCCTAAAGTCCAAGACGGCAATGTCTCTGGCCTTCATCCTCCAGGTCCCTGGCCTGAGGCTCCTGGCGAGACCTGGGTTGACGACATGGCTCTCATTGGAGGGCGGGCTGGCCAGCGGCGTCTGGGATATCCTTGACAGCGTAATGGGGACGTCGGATTTGTTGAGGAAGACGACCTTGTCACTGGCCGGATCATAGTAGAGCTCGCACCACAGCGGCGGCCGCGAAGACTCGTCCTGAGACTCGCCGGGGATCCTGACGGAAAACTTGATATCTTTGGAGGTCTGAGTCACAGCCAGAACCTTGTGCTCGGGCTGCTCAGACGACGCGACCTCGGCGCGGAGGGCGAGCCACTGGCAGTTGTCGCTCCCGGGACTGACGGAGCGGGTGTTGGGCAGGCGGGTAAGAGGTCGCACGAGGATGCGGATGCCCTGGCGGTGGTGGCAGTCCTCGACCTGCAAGACGTCGAGCGGGACGACCTCGCTGTCGGGGAGGCTGCCTGGCTCCTCGACGCGGATGCGGTTGTATCGGGCATCAATCTCTGATTGCGAAAAAGGCTCCGTCCTCTCCTCCGAGACCCCTTCCGAGGGCTCGGGCCTGGGTTCGGCCATAAGAAGGGGAAGAAGGCTCAGCAGTCGGTGATGCCTAACAAGCTGAGCGGCAGGGCTGGGTTCGTGGTTGGCGATGAGTACAAGCGCGACGGAGTTCAGGTAGGTGGCGGTGGATGGTTGGTGGGGGGGACGGGAACTGGAGAAGGGGTCCCGTCTCCAGTGCGTGCGTGCGTGCTTGGCTGGTGGGTGGTGGCCTCTTGGTTTGGGGAAGAACTGGGAAGGTACGAACACGTCGTAGTAATACGGAGCAGTGTTAGGCGCAGTGTAGGTAAGGCGCAGCGTTAGGCGGCGGGCGGCGGTGTTGTGCGCGCGCGACCAAAAGATGACGAGGCGGCTCTGCCAGGCAGCGCCGCGGGGTGCGGACAGGGCAAGTACTGTCGGTGCTTGATAATGTATTCTGACCGTGTTCACTCACAGAAGACAGATGTGGACAAAGGCAAGCGAAAGAGGGAGCAAAACGACAAGGGGCCAACGTCAACGATGCGCCGGGCGCACGCCATAAATGCAGGAACACGCACAGAAATGGAACAGAGTCGTCATAGTCATATGGGCAGGACGGGTGCGCAGGCGTCCTGAACTGCTGATGGCGGGTTGAAAGAGTGACGAGAGGTAGCGGCGTCTCAGCCTCAAGTCTTGAGCACGAGTCATCAGTCATCGGTGGCCTCCTGCACGCTGGTGGACGGGGACAAGGCACAGCAGCCCGGGGGACCGCTGCTGGTGCCAGTGCGGGTGCCTGATGGCGGGCGACAGGCGACGGGCCGCCTGGCAGCGAGAAACGCTGCACGGGACTGTTAGCCGCCAGTGTCCCAGCGGATGGGCTGTGCTAACAGGCGGAACCCAGTGTGGCTGATGGGGGGGCGGGAGATGGGAGGAATTACCCGTCGCGGGGAGGCGCACACGACCTCCCAGGTTGAAGCCCACCGTGGCTGGGCTCTCACTCCTCCCTGGCTGCTGTGCCTGGTCCGCCCCGCCCGTCTTCCCGGCAGCGGCTGTCGCCGCCACACCCCAGCGCTGGGCTTGACTGCGCCTCGCCCGGCCTCGCACACAGCCCGTCAGCTGGGCTCCCATCTCCCTCTCCGATCGGAGAGATGAGATTCAGGTGAGTGAGAGAGGATGGTGAGCGGGCAAACTCCAGCGACGCGCCTACTGAGTGACCCGCGACGGGCATGCCGCTTCTTTGTACTTTCTATATCGCGAGCTCGTCCCATGTGACGGCACGTCATGGCACGCCGTGGCAAACGAGCCGAGCTTGCGGTCGCGTGTGCGCCGCCTGATCACGATGAGTGACCGCTCTCTCACCAGGCACGCCGTTGTGGTGCGTGAAGCCGTCGTGGCCTCGACCGGGTCGACAGGTGACCGCCAGTCGTCTAACAGCCCACTCGGGAGGGACAGTGTGCACCACCGGTGGCAACTGTCCGTGTTTTTCGAGACGTTGACGGCTGCGTCGCTAATGCAGCCGGGGTAGGCTTGCATTCAGCCCCCGCCCGCTAGCAAACGATTGGCCCGCGACGCTTATGCAGGCTGCGTGATTGGTCCACGCAAATGGCGGAGCTGCAGTTTCACGACATGGCGCCCAATGAAATGGCCCGTCATCTTCTGCCTGAGGCCGCAACGCGCAACCCCTTGGACACCCGATTGTGGACCGTGTTATGTTGCTAGTACGCTGTCCCCCGGCGGCGCTGCCCGTCTGTTTTCGTCACCAGAGCAGGCTCGCTGTCCCCGTCTGTCCCGTCCATCTCGCCATTTTGCACGATACACACTCTCTAACGCCGTCAATCCCGCTGCCCGCTTCGCCAGCAACCGTCGAGATGCCTCTCTTCACCAGTATCAAGCAGTAGATATGCTCTTGTGTGCAGCCTACACCAAGCGTTGAATCGCAAGATTGACGGGCGCGTGCCCTCGAACTGCGGCTTGACGCCCCCCTCGACTCTCGCAACATGGACGACATTGACTGGGCGTGGCCCTTCTGGAAGTTCGGCATGAAGAAGGACGACCTCTATACGACACTCCACGACCGCTATAACACCTTTACCTCCACTATTCAAGACCCCGAAGCCTTTCACCACGACGTCTTCGAGATCTCGCACGATGCCGACACTGCTGAGCAGTTTCACGGGCTCCTGGCGGCCCGCCGGCAGCAGCGCCTCCGTGAGCTCAACGAGTCTCTGGAGGCGCTCGCCGTCGAGATCATCGCCAACCCGAAGCTGATCGGCACCGAGCAGTGGCAGCACGCCCTGCAGCTCTTCCGCACCCGCTCCTACGACTCTATTGTCAGGTACTTTGCCAGCTACCTGCCCGAAGACCACATCGACCATCTGTCGACGTCGTCCTACTCTTCCTTCTCCGAGGCCGACAGCGTGCACACTGTCAGCACCAAGGCGAGCAGTACCGAGGATGCTCCTTGTTCCCCGTTCGCCCACGGCGAGTTCTTCCCAGACGGTCCCGTCATGACCGTCGAGCCGTGTATTATCGACCATGATGCCTGCCCGGCAGGTCCGCTGTCACCTCCGGAGTCGGAGGCCATGCACTCCGAGGCGATTTCGTCGCCCCCTGATTCCATCACCTACTCCACGAACCCTCCATCCCGCTCCATGTCGTTTTCAGGCTCGGAGTCGGGGCTCTGCCCTGAACTCCTTCGACGCCGATTCGAGCACCGCGGTGATGACGAGACGTCCCAATCCGATAGCTGCGACACGACTGTCACGTCGGTCTGCGACTCCGCCGAGACCCGGTCTTCGTGCGATTGCGCCGACGATGCATGCGAGGACGAGGACGAGTTCCCTACTGCTCAGTTTCCCGACGACCACTTCGACTGCCTCGACACCCCAACCCTGAATGCCGCCAATGATACCCTAGAATCCGATACCCCGACGCCAAGGCAGGAATGTGTTGCATCCTCATACTTGGAGTACAAGTCTGTGGCCGCCAGACGATTACCCTCACCACATCGACGGTCGCCCTCACCGAAATCGCACCTGACACACCGAGACGCCGGGAAACTGGCGCGGGAGGTACGACGAAGTCCGGAGGAGGCGTTGAGCAAGATACAGAAGCCTTTGCAAGAAGCACTGCGGAAGAGACCCAAGGGCAGGAGACGGGTTGACTAGCACCGAGGCAAGCGGCTGTATATATGTGAACCTAACTGTACATATCTGTATCTTATGACACTAACGACCAGAATACCTTTTTACCGATGCTTGATGTCATGATGAAGCGACAGTAGCGTTTCCTGACCATTCGTCGGTGACCCGCTGACGGCCAGTTACGACGTCGCCGGGCCTGTTTTTCTGGGGCCCGGGAGGTGAGTGCAGTTTCTATTTTGCCTCTTTGCGCAGGCGTGACTGGCGCTGGTGGCCGCCATCACGAAGGCAAACCCGGTCAGCCGACCAGTCGGCTTGACCCGAACTCGGATCCGCCCCTGCGGTCACGGGCGCGCGCACCACCACGCGAATGTCATTTTTAGTATTACCCCTTTCGCCTCGTGAAAGTCGTCGCGGCTGCCCAAGGTGAGTTGCGTACTGCGATGACGTAGGTGAGTAGTATGCCAGCAACACGGCAAGGTCGGGCTTCGAGTGAAGCTGTCAACTTTGACTTGTTGTCCCGCGCACGCATGGCTTCGAGGTAAGTAGGTCATGTCATGTATTTACTGTATGATACTGGCGCGCGATTGATACCATTTGATGACTTCTTTGGAGTTGGCAGGACTGGTGATTTCTTGTTGGGAGAATTACATAGCTCTACTGTATATCGTAATTGCAAAGCATCCAGTTTCAACTGTATCTGCTCATTTGTGCTCCTGGAAAGGACCTTGTGTGACCGTCCTGGCCGTTTGCTGCCTTGCGGTGAAGCCCAGCGCAAGGCAGCAGACGTCTCGTAACCGCCCGGCGTGCTCTTACTGCAGACGGCCGCATAAATATCTGCACACTTTGGTAATGTCCGCACGTTGTACATTTTGAGACGTGCTATGCGGCACTGATCATTGCAGTAGAATCCTGCCCCACTGGAGGGGGATATCCGAGTTGCAGGTCGTCACCAAACGCCGGGGTAGGTGGGACGTGCTCGCCAGTCTCTTGAAGAGAGCCCCGCACCACTGTCCATGTCGGCTGTGAGATCAAACCTCTGAGAACGATTCGTTGCGGTAATTACGATCGGTACGACATGAGGAACATGAAGGGAAAGGCGATAGGGCTGTTTCTTTTAGTCATGCCCATGTACCGGTGCCTGACAATGGCGCTGTCCCGTGCGGTCTGACTATGATGGCGGTGCAACCAGAGTCATGGCCATGCATGAACAGGAGCACAGGGCAGGCTCTCCGCCGGAGGTTCCGTCGGATTACCAGATCGGGACATCAGCAACAACACGCAACCTATGAGTGAACTCGACATAGTATACCGTCGCGGGCCGCACCGCGGCTGCTCAACAACATGCGAGGTGAAAGTCCTGTTCAGGGTGATGAGGGCACCATTGCCGTGAGAGGACTAGAATGTTTTAGCCGTGACTTGGTTCTCCGACTCATGCTTGCAAGACTTTTAGAAATATCACTCACGGTTATGGCTGGGAGACGGCAAGGGATTACCGTGCATGTACTGCCAATTGATGTGTGTTGGCGGCGAGAAGACGCCACGCATGATCACGGCCAGGGGCGACAGTCAATTATTGTCACGGGATTGTGATTGATCGCATCAAGCCTCTTGATCTTGTGAAGTCCATGACTTATGCCAAGTTGTGCCGGGTTGCCGGCCGGTGTTTAGCTGGCTCATATCTGGCTGCAATTGAGTCCTTGCGTCCATGTCTGCTAGACGCAAGGTGCGGTTCTGAGCGAGTGCGGCTGATATTCATCACATTGGACTATCAGACGTCAACTTCGAAGACGGTAAGAGGCACGGTGTTCGGACCTTGACAAGGTCCTGTTGAGTAATATTGACGTTCTTCGCCCACGAAGTGAACGACTAGGCTACTTGACCAGCGGACACTCACCGAGTCACACGAAGGCAATTCGACCGGCATTGCGAGGATCAACCAGCTGAGCATCTCTGTTGACTGACGTTCTGGCATGTCTGGGATCGATTCATGCTTTTCTGATGAGTCGTTTCCGTCCGGCGTCGTGCCAAGAGCACCCAGAGAGAGTTCGTGACGGGGGCAAGCAACTGTCTGGCGAATGCCTGCCTGGTCACTAGATACGATTGCAGCTAACTCGAGAGAGTGCTTGAAGCCGGAGCGAACTTCACGTAGATCCGTTTGCTCGTCCCTATGGCCAGACAGATTGGCTTGCAGAAGAGGGTGGTTCTGGACACGGAGTGTGCAGCCTGACGACCAGACGCCTCGTCCAGATTGTGTAGAAAACATATCTTCAGTGATGCCGAGGACCATCCCACGAGGCTGTCGTTGCCTGGTCTCACTGCTTTCGAAGTCAGGAATACTGCGCCGAGGGGTGTAAGAGCACGCTACGACTCGTGGCCAATATCCCCCTTTGTCCATCTGCAGACGTTGTGTCTACGAGAATAATGTAAGTTATCGGCATACTTCTCTAGATTTAAACCATTGCGGCATTTCTACGTGCTGCTGTGATATGTGACAGGATCAACAACACCGTCAACATTCAGCTGTCGTGACCGATGTGCCGAGAAAAGAACCTCCTGAATCACTCATACTCGACTGTCCTTGCTCGTGTCCTTCTCCACCGAACTGCAGGCAGCCTAGCGAGGAAAGACGTCCAACCAATGTCACCTCATGAGACGTCAAGTAGCGTTCTCATCGGAGACGGTGAAGTAATGCAAACTACATCGCGATGAACTGAAAACATGTACACTGCTCGCGTTTCGGATCTCTATATATGATCCCCTGTGACGCCCTTCTAACGAAACGTCTTTGCCCCCGACTCCCACAGCACATCGCAGTAGATTGCAGCAAGTCATCAATCGATCTCCGAAGTTCAATTTCTACGCATCATCATTTCGTACTCACGACATCACGCCGACAAGATGCCTAACCCACCCAACCGCCACATGCACAGAGTTGGAGGCGGCGATGGTCGAGGGAACACCGACATCAACTCGGCATACTGGAAAGCCTTCGTGATGGCGCTCCAGACGAGGATTGGAGGAGCCGGCAATGACAGGCTCTTTTACGCGGCTGCCGAGACAAACCGAAGCATTCCGGCCTCCGAGTACATTCCGATGGCCACCACTAACGAGTTCCTCTACAATGAGGCGGATGCGTTGATTCCGCTTGATGAGCCCGTGTACAACCCAGGCAACGGAGGATATTGCGCAGCTCTGTTGCAGTACAAACACCCACCATAGCTTACCGCAGGAGGGACTTAGTGCCAGTGCTGACAACCCCCGTCTTGTCTAGGTACTTGAACTTATACAGGGTTACCGTGGGTAAATTGCTCTTCAACTTGAACACGGATTGCTTACCTGACGTTGCAGCTCACTGACACGCACGACCATGACAAGGCAGACAAACTGAGGAAGGAGATGACCGACGCGATAGCCGAGCTCAGGGTCGCCAAAAGCGCCGCTTTGAAAGCATACAATGAGGATGTGAAGAATGGCATCACAGCAAAAGGCCAGGGCTTTCCCAAATGGTGTGAGCAGAACGATCCCAGCATCAAGGCATTGGAAGAGACCATGCGCACGAAGAGTGCCCTGTTCGATGCGTGTCAGAACGGCGATGGCGTCGCATCGAACTTGAATACTTTCCGCAACAGGGTTAACGACGCGGCCCTGGGCGCAGGGCAAAATCCGGGGTTAGTACGAGAGGATCGCAAACCCCAACACTGCCAGCCGACGCTGCCATTGCTAACTCAAATGAAGTATTTGCATGCAATGCTGCCCCGAACCGATTGGCGACATCGCAGCCAAGATCCACACGCCGCCTGGCCAGCCGAAGCCTCCGATCGCCCAGGAGCCTGACGTGAGTGCGTCGTACTGGCGAGCTGCATACGTACTCGACCCAACATACAGGGGCACCATGGACCGCTGGTCCTCAAACTTTGAAAAGTCTTCGGCCCACAACTCTATCAATCTGGACATCCAAAGCGCCATGAACAAGAGTTGGAAGGACCTTGGCTACGAGCAGGTGGCAGCTGGGTTCGACGCCAGCTGTGCTGGTTTCATTCGCGTCGGAGCTAGCGGCATGGAGACTTCCAAGTACGAATCAGCTGGCATTGAGCATCATCAGACCGGGGTTTCTATGTCGATGTTTTGGAAGGAGATGCAGCTCTTTAACGTGAAGCGCGGGACCTGGTAAGAGTCATCGCATTACCACGGGTCAAACGCTGATACTACGCCAGGGATGTCCCCAATGTTCGCCAAACGTTTGCACTCCCAGCTGGCCATGCGGGAACCGGGCTTGGTAAACGCGCCGTACCAACTCAGTTCCTTTGCGCTTCTGGGTTTGGCCTCAAGTGCGTCCTTCAGGGCGAGGCCAAGAAGGCGTTCAATGAAGCTTGGGAACGCCAGGTTGCCTCCAAGGGCGCAGCCAGCGTGCGAATTTGCTGCTTTGGTTTTGACGCGTGCGCCAAGTACGACAAAAAAGACGAGCAAGAGTCGTCGACTTGGGAATACGATGCAGCGAGTGGCACGATCACAATCAACCCAACCCCGACTTTCGGTAACGCGGTGCTGCTGGGCATCTGCTGCAGCGTGGTCGAGCTTTAGGTGAAGGAGGACGAAATTACTCGACCGGTCTTCTTTCAACAAGAGATCGGGGTTTGCAGCAGGCTGAATGGAACTTGGAACCGTCCGGTGCGGCACACCAGACAAAGAGACGACGACCAGGGTCTACTTTGACCATGGAGGGGGACTTGGTGGGATTTGCATCTCACATTCGCTTTGATTTTTAAGTCATTCTTTCCCCTTCTGAGGGACAACAGCAACACTCCTTTGAATATACGAAGATGCATCTCACATTGACGCGGGGCAATGATCGGGAGGTGTTTCGCAATCGCCAATGCATCGTATGTCTACATGCAATTTCGCTGACCACTCTAATCCCCACAAGTCTTCGCTGATGACAACGAGCATCATGGCCGCATTGATGTGCATCATGAGCTGGGTTGCTCCATGGAGCTCCGCACGTGCAGTGTATGAAACGGGTTGAAGTTGAGGGAAATGAAGTAGGTTTGGATAACGGCCATAATTGAACGTGATACGCATGACCCAACGGGAGACAAAAGCCAGTTCTACGGCATGCTGATAGATGCATCTGCGCCTGGCCCTCTCTTGAGTATTCCATGATGGCAAATGAAGTTTGACGGCATAATCTGATCGTCAGAGGCTGCGAACATCACGCACCGAGGATCCCCAAACATTGTTTGCTGATTTTCGCGGAGATCAATGGGGCACAACCCTTTTCGGTCTCGTGGTGGCGACAGCATATGCATGTTTGCCAGGTTGTCCTTCGCCGGGTTCTCGTCCTCCCGTCCAGATCCCGTCGTCTCGGGGCAGCCTCGCGAAGGCTGCCTGCAAAGCTCAGCTGACCCGCACTCGTCAATGGAGGACGTTCTGAAACATAACTACAAGGCCGGAGGCAGTTGGCCCGGCATTTGGGAAGCCACACACGCTCAGTCCCTTGTGCACAAGCGCTAACCTACTTCCGAGGCGACAGAGCGAGCTGTGAGGGCTGCAGGCCGATTGGGAGTTTCCGCCAAGACGGAGGTCAGCCGGCGGACACTGAAGGCTGTTATTTCCAGCGCGTCGAGACAAAGCGTGCCAAGATGCAGGCCGTCAAAGTGGCTGTGCGCCGCACCAACGATGGCCTAATACTGGCGACGTGCAGGGGCTGGGTGCCACCAGGAGTTTGCCAAGCCACTGGGCAGAGGATCTTGAAAACGGGTAGATCATGTTCCGGCGGCTCCCTGTTCCCGTTCGGCGGGGTGGAAACTGGGCTTTGTGATCGTTGAAGTACGAAGAAACAAGAACGTGAGCTCGGGCGTCGCTCGGGCCTACAGACATGGAAGGAGGCTTCTTCGACGCCCGCAAGCGCAAGCGCAGGCCTGGCCCTTCAGCCATTCCGTCGTTGCGGCAATGGTGCACAAGAGCTTCAGACGTCAGCCCCGTTCTCCGTCATGCGGTGGCTCCTCAAAAAGCATTGTCAGTCGAGTCAGTGAGCGACACTTGACGGGCGCACCCCATGTCCAGAGGAACCGCTGCCTTGGCCTGGTGGTCTGGATTGGTGACGGGGCCCCTTCCCCAAGAGTTAAGCGGTAGCGACGACGGGACTTAGACTCTCTTTGGTGACAGATGGGGGGCTTGGCTGGCGTTGCAGGTTGTTGTGTCAGGTTCCAGGGGGCAGGGGTTCGTGTCAACGGCGCTCCCGCACGGGCAGCGGGGGCCTACCGAATCGGGCAACGACGCCACTTACACGGGGGGCTTGCGAGACGGCGAACGACGGGACTTGGACCGTCACGGAGCTCGTTCTGCGGCACGACTCCGTGCTCCCTCACCGACATGCTGAAGATGCGGCGGGCGGGCTGCTGGAGAAATCGCCAAGGCCCTCGCTTCGTTCCGAGAAGCAAATCCGCATCGGCATGCAGCACGCGCCACAAAGCACGAGGTATGCTGAACAAGACATGGGCCCGCTCCTTGCGTCGGCCGCATCCGAACCCTCGAGCCCGCCGTCCCCACGCGCGGCAGCGCTCACTCACTCAACCGCGTACCGTGACGCCGGGGCCCTTGAAACTCACCTGGCACATTCGTGACGCTGGAAGCTCGTGTGCTCGCCCAAACTTCACGAGGTGCTTCGTTTCGACTGATCTTTTGCCCCCTCGCGCGTCCAATGGCGGCCGCCCCCTCGCGGCTCACGATCGCTTCACCTCACCCCGGACAGCAGGGCCATCCGGGGCCCTGGCGCGAAAGAGATGGGCCTCCTCAAACGGGCTTGTGAGCTCAGCGCTGGTCATGAGCGCAGGACAGGAGCCTTCGAGAGGCAGGAGCCGTTGAGAGCGAGGCGCTCGGCAGCTGGGACCCTGGCCTGTTTCGATGCGCGCCCGGCGCTGCTGATCATCGACGGCGGATCATGGCCGACGATGGATGGGAGAGGGCGAGGGGCCGGCGGATGCGAGTATAAAGCAGGCGGGTGATCGCCAGTCGTTGGCATTCGATTCATCACCAGCAGCCTCACTCAGCAGTCTACTCCCCAGAGCCCACTCTCCCCCCTTTCCTAACATCTTCACTTCAACGGACTCTTTGCAGTTCTTCCTGCCGGCCAGGTTTTTTCTCGACATACACAGCTTATTTGTACCATTTTCTCTATTACATTTGACATCAACACTTCCGCCATGTCTCTCAAGGTCATCCTCACCACCTCGGCCCTGCTCGCCGCGCAGCTCGTCTCCGGCCACGCCGCCATCATCAAGGCCGTCGGCGACGCGGGCGGCTCGGGCATGGCCATCGGCGTCGACCCCAACACGCCGCGCGACGGCACACGCCGTCGCCCTTTCCAGGCCGACTCGACGCGCTTCCGCGGCGCGTCGGCCAACTCGGTCGGCGAGACCATCGGCGCGGGCACCAACGACGCCGAGTCGGGCACCGCAAAGGTCATGGACCTGTCGGGCGGCACCCTGCCCCAGATCACGCCCGGCGGCTCGCTCCAGATGACGGTCCACCAGGTCAACGCCGACGGCGCGGGCCCCTTCAAGTGCATGATCAACTCGGACGGCACGGCCCAGAGCTGGGAGAACATCCAGGTGACGACCAACGTTGCTGGCAACCAGCGCGGTCGAAACAACGCTGGCAGCGCTTCGGACCACCCGCTCGTCGCGGCTATTCCCGCTGACCAGACGTGTACCGGTCAAGTCGCTGGCCAGGACGGCGTCTGCATGGTGCGCTGCCAGAACCCTGCCAATGCTGGCCCCTTTGGTGGTGTCGTCCCTGTCCAAATGGCCAATGCTGCTGGCGCTGGCAATGGCACCGCCCCTGCGACTGGAAACACTGGCAAGACTGGCAATGCTGGCAACACCGGCAACACTGGCAACACTGGCAACACTCCCGTTGGAAACACCGGCAACACCGGCAACACCGGCAACACTGGCAACACTGGCAACACCGGAAACCGCGCCGGACGTGCTGGCCGCCAGGGTGGCCGCAACAACAACAACAACGCTGGCAACGACGCCGGTGCCGCCAACAACCGCGCCCGCGCGGTCGAGTTCACCGCCTAAGTTGAGGATACCTGGTCCGCGCTATGGACTGCCGGCACACCTGTCTACGGGGTTGCGACATGGAGCTTGTTGAGTTTACAAAACCGCCGAGTTTTGTGAAACCATGTCAACTTGTCGACGGCGATGCTCTGGCGTTTGATTAGACCGCGTGGGACATGGGATTGCGGGGGAGCTGGGCTCTGCTGAGAAAGTACATTTTGTCATAATAGTGCTGCTGCTACATTATTTCTTATGTCTGTTCAAAATGGTATATTTTCGCATGAGTGTGTGTGCCGTTACCATCATTGTGTAGTTGTGCCCACATGGTGACTGGATTGCCTTGTGATACTCACAGACATGTCGCGCCGCTCTTGTCAAGTGCCTCTGAACACTCAAAACCGCACTTGCACTCGCATGTTTCGTGCCACCAACCCTTAATCCTTGACCTTGACCCTGACTCTCATCCTGGTCCCCAGCAGCCTTGGCACCGAGGCCGAGCATCCGGATCGTCTTGTCACACGACGCTCCAGATATCCCCGCCTCCGCCTCCGCCGCCGCCTGCGACCGACGGCCGCGGCCAGACACCAAACGTCACTGCACCCGCATAAATGATTTGCCCGCGCGATGTGCGAGCTAGTCGAGCGGAAACGACAACCCTGCCCTCCAGGTTAAACGCCCGTTTCGAGAAATGCGATTGGACGGTGGTTCGCGGCGGTGATGCGACAGACGTGAGACGCAGAGCCGCCTAGCGGGCTGGCTGGCTGGCTGGCGGCCTGGCTGAGCGAACCGCCCAAAACCCATGGCTTACCCGTTTATAGTGGTTACGAGAGTAAAAGAGAAAGAACAAATATTGCTAGTTTGAAGCATCGTGAGGGGCTGTGCGGTCTCAGGACACGATCGATGCGGAATCAAGCGTCGCGATGCATGGGAAGGGCCTCCCGCCGGCGCAGACACTACAGCACATGACCCCTCCCAGTTTGCCATACAAGAGTTGCATTGCTGTGCTATATTGAGGGCAGGTAATCAGTTGACCCCAAGCATGCCCAAACCTGACAGGAATAGAATTACATGCGCCTCGGGAGCAGCCCAGGGTTGACCAGCGCCAGCTCCGCCAAGTGCTCCTCCCAAATCTCGAGCGGGCTCTGCGTCTTATGCTCCGTCACCGTCACATCCCCCTTCTTGACACCGTACAGATACGGCTTCTCGTTCGCGTAGCAGGCCGTCTCCTGCTCGTCGGGAACGACGCCCTCAAGAATAAACTTCTTGGCAATGGAGTCGGTGCAGTTGGACGTGTCGCGCGACGAGTGGCCGTAGCCGTGGTGGGCAATGAGCCTAGCGTTCTTACCCATCTCATTGAGGAGCCTTCTTCCGTTGCGCAGCGGCGTCGCCGGATCGTACGTCTCGGCAATGAGGAGCACGGGGTGCTTGAGCGTGTGGTTCAGATCGCCTCGATACACTTCGGCAGGCTCTGGCCAGTACTTGGTAAAGTGACGACAGGGAAACACGTTGGAAAAGCGCGAGTTGCCCGCGATCCACGAACGCTCCGTCATGTTCTGCCACAGGCCCTCCCACCAGTCCATGCCGCCCTCCGGCTCCTTGGCGTCGTACGAGTCGGCGCAAATCACCAGCGTGCCGAGCTCCTCAGAGCTCGGACGCTTGTTCGGGGGTGACGGCAGCGTGGGGTCGTATCCCCATGCGACACGCTCGAGCATGGCGGCGGCGAGGGTTGCGTTGCCCGCCTCGAGCTCAAAGAGCATTTGCGCGAGCGCCGGCCAGCTCTTGGCGTTGTACATGGAGCCGTACAGGGCACCAACAAGACTCGAGTAGGTGATGAGCGACGGGCCACTAAAGTCGGTATATCCGGGAAGAGGGCGCTCGATGAGGGAGCTGATGAGGGAGTGCATGCGTTTCTCCAAGGACTTGAGCGTGACGGACTCTGCGCTGACTTGCTTCGCGAGAGCGCAGTGCTTGGGACCGGCGTTGAGGCACTCGCCGAGGAAGCCATCGTGCCAGGCATTGGTTCCGTTATCCAGCGCCGTCCATCCAAACCCGCCGACCAAGCGATGGTCTCTGACGTACTCGGTTCCGTCGAGAATCATCCTGCCGACACTATTGGGAAACATGCTGGCGTACGTCTGCCCGATGCCCGTCCCGTAGCTGACGAGGTAGCCTGTCAGCTCATCCTCGGCGAGAGCCTTGCGAATCTCTTCAAGGTCGCGCGCCACAATTGCGGTGGTCATGAAGCGTGGAATGTCCCCGTGCTGCTTATAGCAGGCGCTGAAGACGGAGTCGCTCATGGCATCTACAAACTCGAGCTGCGCTCGGGGAGAAGGCGAGGTCTCGCGGTACTGGTTGGAGCGCAGGGCCCAGTGATCGCGATCGGCGTCAAAGGGGAAACAGGAGATGGCCGGTAAAGAGGCGTTGACGCCGCGGGGGTCCCAGCCGAGAACGTCGTACTGGCCGTCACTCAGGCGCTTCGTGATTTCCTCGGACAATCGCCAGGCCATGGAGGTGCCGCTGCCGCCGGGGCCGCCGGGCTCAATGACCAAAGTTCGCTCGCTCTTCTTGCCACCCTTGTGGTGGCCGCCATGTCGGCCACGGCGGTGGCGCCCGTGAGGGACCAGCCCAGACACCTGGAACTTGGTGACGGCGAGACGGGCGATGCGTTCATCGGACTTGTTTGAGTAGTCAAGAGGGACGTCGAGATAGCCACAGAGGTAAATGCCGCGCCCGGAGAAGGGGGTATGGGGATGGTGGTGGCCCCCCTCGTGGTCGGCCGCGGAGGCATTGCCCCAGTTCCAGTTGGTGGGATCTGGGTCGAACAGCCTCACCCAGCTGCGAAGAGGGTCGGGGTCCTCAAGAGCCGGCGGCGTAGTCCTGTCGGTGCATGGAATGAAGTGGAAAGGGTCGTCGGGGCGGGGGAACCTGCCGAAGGGCGAGTCCTTCCCGTGGCGGCCTCGGCAGAGATGCGGTGCGAAGGGGAGCTTGGGGTTGACGGTGGCGAGCAGCACGACGGCGGCAACGCCCGCGCCGACGAGGAACTTGGAGATGCGACTCCGTGGGCGGGGCCGGCGCGCAGGCAGCTCGACCGGGTGGTCGACGAGCGGCTCCTTCTCCATCTTGTGGGGGGGAAGCTACGAGCACGAGGGTGAGTGCGGTGGCGATGAGCAAGGTTCAAGGTGAAGGTTGAGAGATGAGGATGGTTCGTGGCGTTGCGCGTCCCTCGTTCGGCGGCGCGTGTCACTGCATCAGGACGGGACGGGAGCTGCCAGCGCTTGCTTCAGTGCGCACGTCACCAAGCGGGCAGCTGGATAGGCTACTGGCTGCAGTGGCCGGTGCCTGCTGCAGCGGCTCCACCGCCTGGACCGCCCCGCCTGCCGGGGGTGGCGTACCCGGATGCCCAGTGGCCATGATCGCGACTTTCCTCTTTGGGCAGTCCTAGGTACAAGTTACGGAACAATCAACTCAACGCCGATGCTCGTCGGTGCCGGATGGTACGGAAGCAGATGGGCATGCGTATACGAAGCGTCGATTCCGGCTATATCAACGGCGTGGGACCCTGGAACAACGTCTCACGGCGCCGCATAATACGAAGTAGCTCGACAAAAAGCCCCCCCGTCTCCGGGCCGCGGGTATCTACAGTACTTGTCCCATCTCACCAGCCGCCACCACGCAACCCAGAGTTTCATCACCACGCAACCCGCAGTCCGCAGCCCGCTTGAGCCTGAAGGCGAACCACCCGTCCCCACTTGCAGTTCTGACGGACAGACGACCAAAGGCGGAAGCGCAGCCTTTGGCATTGCGGGGGCGGGGGGACGTGGATCGTCCACGGCACAGCAGGGCCGATGTGCAGCGGCAAAAGCAACGTATAAGAAATGCCGGCAGACTTTGTCAGAGACACGGAACGCCGAAGACCGCACCTCCACATCCTGAAGCTATCCAGAGGACTCCCAACTACTCAATTGCATCGGAGACATTGCAGCCATGACTGTCAAACAAGTCGCTCGTTACGGAGACTGGACGTCCCCCATCACCGTCGACTCCATCGTCTCCAAGTACAGGGCCATCTCCGCCCCCAGGGTAGCCGTATGTGCTCTACCCTAGATCAAACACGATGATACACGATAGCGAGCGCTGACGTCCGGAAGCCCAAATCCGGTCGGGCATTCTATAGAGAAACGACACCAGACGACCGCGGCACTCTAGTCGAAATTATCGGCGACGCCATCACAGAGGTCCTCCCCGCGCCATACAGCGTCACCAACCGCGTCTACGAGTACGGCGCTTCCCTATACGATGTGCTGCCCGACGACCGCATCATCTTCTCCCACAGCGACGACTCCGTGTGCGTCCTGGACCCGGACACAAAGGATGTCAAGGTCCTCATAAAAAGCCCCGTGCTGCGGTACGCCAGCTTCAGCGCCAATCCGCATCTCCCATGGGTGCTGGCCATCGAGGAAGACCACACTCATGACAGTCCCCTCGAGATCCAAAACTATGTCGTGGCCATCAACGTCGACAGCGGCGAGGTCAAGCGTGTTGTCACGGGCTCCGACTTTTACTACATGCCGCGCTTCAGCCTCGACGGGAAGCAGCTCGTCTGGATGCAGTGGGATCACCCGGACATGTGCTTCGACGCCGCCGAGCTTTACCTCGCGGACTGGGACGACGGCTCCGTGTCGGGTCGCAGACTCGTCGCCGGTAAGGGGTACGAGAGCGTGGGGGAGCCGCGCTGGGGCCGCGACGGGTCGTTGTTCTTTGCCAAGGAGGCCGGTCCTTACAGGCAACTGTTCCGGCTCGCTCCCGGGGCCGAGGCAGCGGAGCACATCCACCTCAAGGGTCTTGAAGATTCCGAGATTGGACAGATGGGACTGAGCGAGGGAAGGTACGTTCACCTGAATGCATGTCATTTTCGAAACACTTCAGCGACTAAGCCCAGCCCGCGTCATCAGCTGTACCTACGTGCCGTTGTCGAACAACGCCCTCATCGCCAGTGTCGGTCATGACGGAGACCGACGACTCATCACCGTCAATCTCAAGACGAAGGAGTGGCACCAGATCGCCGACGACGACGACGTGTGCCAGGTCTCCGGCGACGCCATGGCCCGGCTCAGCGACACCTCGTTCCTGGTCGTCTCGAGCGGCACCACGACGCCCACCTCCATCCGCAAGTTTGACGTCGCGCGACCTCACGAGAACAAGGTCATCCGCAAAGCCACCGACGAGTCGTACCCGCCCACTCTCTACTCCAAGGGCGAGCACATCACCATCCAGTCCAAGGGCTCCCCGTCGAGACCCATCCACGCCTTCCTGTGGATGCCGCGCAACCCGGACTTCACAGCCCCAGAGGGCCACCTGCCGCCGCTCATCATCAACGCTCACGGCGGACCGACCGGCCGCACGGGCAGCGGCCTGGACCTGCGCACGCAGTACTTTACCTCTCGCGGCTATGCACTCCTGGCGCTCAACTATACGGGCTCGACGGGCTACGGGCGCGCCTACCGCAACGCACTGTTCCACGGCGGCTGGGGCGTGCTCGACGCCGACGACGCCGCTGAATTCGCGCAGCACCTCGCCTCGGCCGGACGCGTCAAGCTCGACGGCATCGCCATCACGGGCATCTCCGCCGGCGGGTACAACACGCTGCAGGTGCTGACGCGGCATTCGTCGCTCTTCGCCGCGGGGCTGTGCGTCTCCGGCATCAGCGAGCTGGAGCGCTTCGACGGCAAGACGCACAAGCTCGAGTCTGACTACTCGGCGAAGCTGCTCCTCCCACAGGGCGGCGTAGACGATGATGTCAAGAGGAAGCTGTATCGTGAGCGCAGTGCATTGTATCATGTGGAGAGCATCAAGTCGCCGCTGGTGCTGCTCCATGGTAGGGACGACTCGGTGGTGCCGGTGGAGCAGGCGACGCTCATGGCGGACAAGTTGCGGGACATGGGTAGAGATGTTGGGATCGTGGTCGTGGACGGGGAGGGGCACATGATGGCCCAGCCGCCGAGTGTGAGGCTCTGGCTGGAGGAGGAGGAGAAGCTGTGGCGGAGGACGCTGCTGTAGGGATATGCCTGGCTATACAAAGTTACAATCGGCAGTCTCAGTGGCAGTCCCGGCAGGTGAGAGATGGCTGCTGAGTGCCAGTCGTCTTGAATATACCAAGTTCTATTGCGGCCGTTGCGGAAATCATGAAGCTCATCCACCTCCCCCATTCTTGTCTTGTCACAGCCCCCTTTCCATGTCACATGGCCTTCCGTCCCGGGTCCTGTATCCTCGCCAACTCCAACAGCAATCTATACACGTATATAACTCTATCCTCCTCCCTCATAGTCTTGGCCGCCCACTCCCTCCCCCGATCCGCCACCATCTTCGCCCTCCTCCTCCCCTCTTCCGTGCCCATCAGCCACGCCACCATCTCCGGCAGCTCGCCCAATCCCTGGCTCACGGGGAAGTAGTGCACCCAGGGCACGAGCCGCTCATCGTGCCACTCGCGCAGCAGCGTCTGCTTGAGCACCGCGGAGCGCGACGCGAGCAGCTTGTTGAAGCGCCCGCTGATGCCGTTGCCGTCGAGGTCGAATACGAGCTTCGACCCGAAGGGCGCGTTTTGGTCCGCCCGGCCGTGCATGTCGAAGTACTTCTCCTGGGCCTTGCAGATGTCGTCGTCGCATTGGATGGCGCTGGAGAATACCACGTCGAAGAGGTCCTTGCGGAGAAGGGGCGAGGTGAAGCGTCGGAAGACGCCGTCCCGCTCGCGGAGGTACCAGTGCTTCTTTCCGGGATTCAGGCCCCGCGCGAGTGCGACGAATCTTTGTCGGTGAAATTTCTTCCAGTCGTCGTTGTGCCCGTATCCCCCGGTTGTCGACCCGGCCCAGTAGAGGTTGTCCTTCTTCTTGTCCCACTCCACGTCATCGCTGTCGTGGTAAGTGAACCCATCGCCCATATACGACGGGCTCGGGAATAGCACGTCTCCCATCGTCGATAACGTTCCCGGTGTCAGTACCGGCACTGCCCCCTCAATCAAGATGAACGACGTGGGACTTATCACCAGCCCATGCATGTCTCGATACTCGGGGTGTCGGCAGAGGTCCTTATCCACGCGCGTATCCGTCACAAACGGCAGTCCGTGTGGGAAGCCCTCGAAGCCTGCCAGGCCAGGGAGAGCGCGGGTAAGCTTTGGCGATTTAGGGCAGCTTCCCGTGATCTTGTCAAAGATCGGCCGCCTGCCAATGTTGCTCACCTCGACTTCGTCATCTTTTGCAGAGCCTGCGCCGTGCAGCATCACGCGCGGCTCATCAAGGTAATTGGCGAAAAACTCCAGATCCGGGAGTTCGGCCGTCGGGCCCTTAAGCCACCTCTCAAAGGCATCCTTGATGTAGGCGTCGTTCCGAAAGGGGTGGTTGCAGTTCACTTCCTTTATCTTGCCCTTCAGCTCGCACTTCCACAAGTCGACGCCATCAATGCCGTTGGCCTTTGCCATCACCTCCCTGACCTTGGGTCCCGTCATCCTCAAGAAGGGCGCAACGGCTTCGTGAATCATGTCGAAGTCGTCGATGATGGGCGACTCGTAGGCTCTCGAAAAATTGTACCAGCCTTCGAAGCCAGGTGGCGGCTCGATGCCATATCGTCGGCGGTACTCCGATTCGGCGGCGACGTAGGTGCGCGATTGTCGCGCTACGAGAGCATCGAAGCGAGTCTCGGCGGCCCGGGCGAGCGCTTCAATTGGGTACATCTCTCGGAGCTGGAGGATCGTGTCCATGCTGTATATATTGGCCAGCAGAAAGAGCAAGGGAACGACAGCGAGAGTCCATAGATTCGATCTTGGATTGGCGCCTTTTGGGCTCAGGCGGATCGTCTGACCGAGAGAGAATAGGGCGGCGACGATGTGAGATGCGGCATATAGGTAGGAAAGCTGACCTGCGAACAGGGTGTTGCGGGTGGAGGTGATGGCAAAGGTGCCTATCGTGCCGGCGACGCACCATGACGAAGATCGAGCCTATGGATGTGCGTCAGCATGCGCTTCAAGAACGAATTTAGCAGAAGGAGACGTCCATACCGCCCTGAAAGTAGAGAACCAGCTCAGTGCCTTGACGGCCCCGACGACAACCGCCCTGACGAGAGTCCCGCTCGGCCTGTGTAGGACTGACGACCTCACGCACGCGATGATCACCAAGAGCGGCAGAATGCAAAGTGCCAGCGGCAGAAGAAGAGCCTCATCGCCAGAATTGAAGCCCACAGCCGTATCGCCTGTCGGCTGCTTATCGTCTGCGCTCTCCGGATCGACGTCCGCTGCCAGTGCTGCAGACCTTGAAGCTGCGAGGTAGCCTCCGTACAATAGAGCGATTACGACGACGCAGACGGCAAGCGCTGGGAGACTAGGCTCGTTGGAAGTCACCAGGGCGAAGCAGGAAAATGTGGCGATGAGGACGGAGTTCCATTTCGTTGTCAACGGGGCCCAGACTATCCGTGAGTCGGTTACGATAGGAGGCGTTGGTCGTATGCCGAAGACGAGGAGAGGCGTCAGTACCGGCTGACATGGTGTATTAGTATTGCATACAGCATTCTCGTGCAGTGATTTGCTGTCCGCAGCGCGGAAGATGACTTACATAAAGGACAACAGTCCGTTCTTCCGCGCGATACCAGCACGCAGCCGCGATACCCAAGGCGAACAGCCACGCCCTCGTCGAGGCAACGGCGCTGGAAGCTATCTGGCGGATGTCACTGCTTATCGCTCCATTGCTTCCTCGGCGCCTCGACAGTTGGATAGCCGCAGCGAGGGCAAACCAACAGACAATCTCGGACGCGAGTTCGATGTCCGGCGTGGATATGTAGTAGCCCAGCGACGTGCTAAGCAAGGCCGCGCCGACTGGAATCATGGTTGCCGTTAGAGAGACGCTTCATTGACGGCATTGTTCGTGGGAAGGAAGAAGTTGTTGAGGGGGAGGCGGCGGCGGCGGCGGCGGCGGCTCGCCGAGCAGATTCCGTGCCGTTCAACATGTACGACGTCCCAACATGGTGATGAGGCGCTGTGCCACGACGGGGAGTTGCACAAGCGGCTGCTGACGGGGCCCTTATCTCAACGCAGCAGGGAGAAGAGGCAATATGGGGCACAAGCGACCCCTGTTGGCGTCCCGCCTTGGTGGCCTGACCCGGTCACCGACGTCAGCTCCCTCATCTGTACTTTTCTTGTCAAAGTTTCGACCGGGAGGAATGCGAATCCCAGTCGGGTCCCGGGGCAAGGTCAGGGGCAGAGTTTGCTGCGAAAATGTCCCATCAGTGCCACCCTGAACTCGGGCTCACGTAGCACAGCTTATTTCCTTACCCGCCTTTAAGCTTCGTGGTTGCTTGTGTGAGGCCCCGTCTGTGGTTGCACAACATCCCATGCAGGGCGAAATGCTTCCCGCGCGCCTGATTGCCGAATTTAGCATGTGGGACAGCGAATGAGAAGGATGCCAGGGAGCCACAGGCCTATGAGGAGCATTGATCACGGTGCGGAAGCGAGCCAACATGCCTCCTACGTCCCTGGTCGTATGAGCATATACATACATTGGACACCGGTGAGGCTGCAGGTTTCAGGCCGAGTAGTGCGTAGCGCTCGTACCACTTCAAATGTACTTTGTATGGCTAGCTGGACGTCCTGGCAAGTGCGACGCTGGTAGCAGGATGTGCAGCTGTGATCCGTGCTGGGTAACACAATTCACGCTCATGTTCTCAGCTCAAAATTCATCCTTATTGACCAACACTTGAAGATGGTCACCTCAATTTTTCTTCTCAATTTTCTTGCTCGTCTGTCAAGGTTTCACATTTTCGTTGCCTCAGCATGAATGCACTTTAACTCGAGACCCCATGTCCTTGAACGAGGGACGAGTAATTCACCATTCGAGTCAATGGCCATGCTTCCAAACTATGCCGCCACCAACACGCTCCCTCTCGTTGTCCTCGCCCTTGCATCCGGCGCCGTTGCCGATGCTAACCCCAAAGCGGCAACCTGGCATGACACGCCCATCGGTCCCGATGGTCCCTGGAACGCCGTTGAGGTCAAGCTCGGTACGTTGGGCCAAACCGTTGCGCTCTTCCCCGGCCGCAATTATCAGAGCTATGTCATCACCTCCGACTACTGCGCGTACAATGCGTCCATCAGCCACTGCGGGGCTGGGACGTACTCGAAAGACGAGGCCATCCAGAAGAACCTCGCCGGGATCCAGTACAAGCCAGACGCGCAGGACTTTCTTGCCGGCGCGGAGGTCAAGGGGAACAAGACTAGCATGTTCATTGACACGATTGACCTGGGCTGCGAGGACTGTGTCATTGCAAATACGACGCTGAGCTTGCTGGAGTCGCAAATGATTGCGTACCCCGGCGGTGTCTGGTACCCCATCTTTGCCGGCTGTCTGAGCGTTGGAGCAGAGGCCGTCAACCAGACTTATACCCAAGATGATGCACCTGCCATAAACGCCAGCGTCATCCCGTGGTACCTGTCAAGACATCGCAGCACGCCGTCCAGTTCCTTTGGCATGCACGTTGGCTCGGCTATATCGAGCTCGGCCATGACTGGCTCGTTGCTGTACGGCGGATACGATCGAAATCGCGTGGTGGGAGACGTTCTCGGCATGGACGGTGTCTTTACGGATGCGATCCCCCTAAAAGACATTGGCATTCGCGTCGTGAGAGGCGTTTCGCCCTTTGCCTTCGAATCGAAAGATGGCCTCTTGGCTGGCGGCAATACCTCACTCTCGTCGGGCGTTTCTGTCCGTTTGGATGCTTGCAGTCCCTACTTGACACTCCCAAGGTCGACCTGCGATAGCATCGCCGCCAACCTCCCTGTCCACTACAACGCGTCCCTGGGGCTCTACCTTTGGAACACCGAGGACCCCAAGTACGACCAGATTGTGCGCTCCGCATCGGCTTTGACCTTTACCTTGAGCAGCGCCAACAAGGAGCTGACCGTCAATGTCCCGTTCCACCATCTGAACCTGACGTTGGCCCCTCCGCTGTCCCATAAACCGACCCCTTACTTTCCCTGCAGCACAGGGGGGACGGGCTCTTACGTGCTTGGACGAGCCTTCTTCCAGGATGCCTTCATGGGTGCCAACTGGGAACGGAAGAGGTGGTGGTTGGCTCAGGCCCCGGGGCCAAAATTCCAAGCCGGCTCCAACGTCGTCAGCATCCTCAAGGGCGACACCAACATTTACAGCGGCGGCAGCGATTGGGCATCATCCTGGGACGGTGTTTGGACGGAATTAAAAGCGCCGGGGCCCAACAACAGCACGGGTTCCAACGGCACAGTGTCCAACGGCCCGGGCGCTGCGCCTCCGAGCTCCGGGCTTTCAACGGGTGCGAAGGTCGGCATCGGCGCTGGAGCCGGAGTTGGTGTGATAATTTGTGCTTGCGCTGCTGTTTTCCTCTGGAGGCGCAAATCCCAACGCGCACGACAGACCGAGGTGGCACAGGGCCAGAACGCGCAAAATGGGTCATATCCCAATGACGATGTAAAGATCGCGGGCATGCTTCAACCCCACGCACCTGCGGAGGTCGTAGGCACTACAGCAAAGGGCCCTTGGGACGGCTTCGACTTCGAGTTGGCTGGCGATGAGCGGCATCCCGGTTCACGCATCAACAGAAAGCCTTCGCCGTACAGCGGCGAACTGCAAGAATTACCATAGCGATGCGGTTCTGTATTTTCTGCTTGGGGTTGGAGTTGGGAGAAGCACGTAGGCTTAGTGGTTGGCGTTTGGAATTGAGCTTGTGAAATACTTTGTACGCTGTTAACATTAAAGTTCAAGAAGGTTGAGAAAGGCTCACGACGATGCTTGTAATACAGTGTTTAGGATGTATTGCCTGTACTTGCGCTCAATTTTGGTTATCGAAGACGCACACGCGGGACAAGCCGGCGCTTCGTTTAGATGTCAATTGACAAGCTGAACCTTGCCTCGTCCATCGCGATTGACACGCTCAGCAATGACAAGCAATAGCAAGGCATATTTGCGGCCGCTCATCCCCAATGCAAGGACGATCTTGATTGAGCCGGATTTGTTCACAGCTCAATCCCTTGCAGAGCGTCATTCAACTTGAAGATTTATAATTATAGATCTGCAGGACTAAGGCACGCCGCACCTCGTTCGCAGTGTGTATTACTCCATCCAGTCCCTGCCGACTCAGTGGAAGATGCGGATTTAGCTCCGGTGGGGTCGCGCGAGCTACCTGAGCAAAGCATGGATGACTGGGGCGAGCCGCCCCGAAATGTCGCGCGACCGTCATGCGACCGAGACGATATATCTAGCAACCAATATCCGTATTTTAGCTACTAGGAAATATGTAATCTACTAGCATATCGTCGATAATAGTCGCGTCTACTCGTACACCATCATGATCTGGGAGGGGAGGAACCCTAGAAGTCTTGGACCCATCTATCACAAGGCATACGGACATAGACATCGGCAAGCTGCTCTATAAACACCCTTTGGATAGGTCGATATAGATAACTATCCTACGTTGAGCAGATATAGCCCTCGCTAAAGTGCTAGCGAGTCGCGTCGGACCGTAAGCCTAAAGACTTGTATCTAGAGTAGCAAGGAAATTAGGCGCTATAGCCACACCGTTAGCGATAATGCTTCCTATTGCCTCATTGTCCCGATGTGCCCTACTTAGCAGCGCAATATCTGGCATGAGGAGCAGATATGGCTGTGTCTTTTCCCGGCGTCCACTTTAGCATGCCAGGTGGCATCCACTTGAATCTATCAATTCGATAAGGACCAAGTTTACAGCCAATGGAGCGACAACGACGTGGCCACGTGCTAATCTCTTGCCCTAGAGGTCGCCAGCCTGTCACCACATGCAAGGTGAGAGAACATTATAACACGACGAAGGTCTGAGACTTCCATATGTCTTGCGTTTATACAGTACATCCAGCGGCCTGGACGAGTCACTCCTATATTCTGTTCTATCGGATTCCACAGGGGTTGAGGGTGGTGGGAATGTACAAGCATGTCGTCCTAATGCTTGAACTTTCTCATTTGGGTCAAAAGGAAAGGAGGAAGGGTAGGCGCATCGCAACGGCGGCTTTGAGACGGCTACGCAAGTCGAATGTACATGGAAAGACAGCAGGAGGGGCATCTCGATATTTATGTTGACAAGCTGTTGCGCTCGCGACGAGGGGTAGCCTGTGGTCACGTAGAAGAATCGCAGCCAAAGAGCGGCAAGGGCGTCTTACCCGATTGGGGCGGGCGCCCATTCCGGAGGCGGAAGCAGCGTGTTCGAGATTATCCTTGAGAATACAGCACATGTAAATTACCTACTGTAAAGCGGGCTATGGGCGACTCATATTATACCCCGCGCCGCCGCGCGTCTTATAAGACCGAGCTGTCTAACATCCGCTGCCTACGCCCTTTTCCATCTCCTTCTACATGCCGTCAGTATGAATAGGCACACTCGGCTTCATACGCTGGAGTCTCTTAATGCCGATGTTCTTATTGCAATTTTAGCCGCATGCGACTCTTTTAGCGACCTTGCCTCCTTTATCCGTGCCTCGCCGATCTTTCTTCATGCTTTTCTCTCCGCCAAGGCCACCGTGCTCCTGCACGTCGTCAGCAACATTCTCGGGCCTGCAATTCGAGACGCTGCCTCACTCGCGCAAACCTCCGGGTTCGACGGCGAGGACCGCGAGCGCAAAGTCGACGCAGCTGTCCAAGACTATAGAGCTCGCTTGCATGTCACTAGCGCGCCATGGGTAACGACTCTAAATGCTGATATGGCACTTGCCCTGGTCCGCGTCACACGGCTCGCCCAATTCTACGTCGACCTCTTCAGCTACTTCCGCTTTCAATATTTCGCGCATAGGCTGGATCCAACTCCAGTGGAGCGTCCTCCCCCTCAGCCGCGTCTGAGTCGGACCGAACGTGGCCGGATTGCACAGGCTGTCCTGCGCTGCCAACTGCTCAAGCATATCCACGAGGGAAAGTACTGGGAACCCCGCGATTATCACCGATTCTCCAGAGACGTCCTTTCGCTCTTTCACCCATGGGAATTGCAACAGATCTCGGATATGGACGAGTTTCTAAGCCAGCTCGTCGTATCGCTGGCAGAGTACCAGGTGAAGAAGCAAGACCACAATAGCGGGCACACTCCCCCGCGCTGGTACTTCTGGTGGCAGCACTACGCCCCCGGCCTCGAGGAATTCGCCACGAAGATAAAGCGTGCTCTCGATTTAGACAGCTCTCTACTTGACAGTGTATGTCAGGAGGGAGAGGTTTATAGTGGCCGCCTATCCGCAAGCTATGGTTTCTTTAACATCTTCAAGGGAAGTCACCGCTTTGCAATACCAACTTCTTCACAGAGCAGCCAAGAGTTGGCTGGCAATATCGCCGCCACCGACTTTAGACAGGAAACCAGTACGAGCAGCAAACCCTGGGCTTGGGACGATGCGCTCCGAGGACACGAAACATCTCGATGGGGTCGTGACCTGGTGAAGGCATGTCCGCCAAGCAGCGCAAACCGACGAGAATACGAAAAGACTAAGAGTGCACTTGACTCTTGGAGGTGGTTTGGTATGGTCTTTTGGGACGGCGAGCGAGCCGAGCAGCTTACACAATCGAGCGCGCTCAAGTCATGCAAGTCTGGTTGGCTCGTACCGTGGCAGGATTGAGACAAAGCCCTACTCTACCAACTTGCCAACCCCTATAGTAGCAATGGGAAAAGGCTCTAGACGTCGCAATTGGCGTGCGCGGCCCTCTCATAGGCATGCATGGCTTCATCGGGAACGCGCAGGAGTTCGGAGAGGCTTCCTGCGTCGAGTGTCAGCGTGTTGCCCGGGAAGCTAGCACCTGCGTCTTCACCAATCTGCAGTCAGACAGCCTCGTTTACGACCTTGATGCAGTGCATTCGGAACATATAGTCGGGCTGGATACTTGACAACGGAGTCACTTGGCCGTGGTGCAGCATTTGCATTATTGTTTGCGGCGGACAGTGGTTTGACATGACAGGAGAAGGTACTAGGTAGATGGATGAGACGACACACTTGGCATGGCCATTGCATGGACGATGGCCAAAATCTACGGGATCAGGCAAAGAGACATGTACCGATTGTCTCCGATGAAATCCAGCGACGATGGAAAATCTAATGGAATGGACAGGGTGGCTACCTGCGGGTTGTGTGGCGGCGCTGGCTATCGAGGAGGGCCTCCCGTGGAATGCCCTGGAGGGGGTTCTTGATCTCGCCATTGATGTTCTCGGAGAAGCTCGTCTTCAGGCGCTGGCCGTCGTTGTCGATACCCTCGTTGCTGGGAACGCTTGCATTATCAATCACCGGCGAGTCACAGCCCAGAATCCAATGGAAACCCGATCGGGTCTGGAATACACTTGCAGAGCTCAGCAGGGCCCGCCCGCCCATTTTGTCGTCCGTCAGTTTTGCCAACTGGCTAGATTGGCATGCGATACACAACCCTATATGAAGGCCCGTCAAGCACGATGCATGATGAAGCTTCTCTGCGCCTACGCTTCCGAACGATCTGTGTGGAAACGTTGTATGTCTTGTACGTTTATGATTGGAACGGCTGGGATACCGTGGATCTGGTTTCAATGGGAGACGCTGCCGGTCCCAATTTCCCGCATGGGCCGTACTTGCATTTCCCATGTCCTGGGAGCCCGAGTTCGGGACGGACATGTTGAGTGGTCGCATTCGCCACCGTCTGGCCTAGTCCTTGCTGGAACAGTTCATGCACGAATATTCGGCCACCAAGGCCCGCGTGCTCTCCTGGCCTGGATGGGCTGCTCCAATCTTATCGCGGCCAAGGATGAGCTGTCATGTTGGAAGTTGCGTTTCCCCATGTCCAACCACTAGCAAATTGCTATGGCACGTTTGACGTGGCACTGTGACCATCAATGGCCGTCAAATACAGCCACATTTTGCAATTGTGTGTACACCCTCGAAGACGCACCGTCCTGAGCGGGCATGCTCCACTTGAATGAGTCCTTCCCAGCACCTCACAAAGGTGTCTTTCGGAGCGCAATTGCAGGTATGTCCTCTGGAAAATCTGAGAAAAAATCAGCAACCGTTTCCCTGGGGTGCCGGGGGGTCGTGGGCTTCGGGCCAGGCAGCAGCAGCTGATGACCTGACTCGCCTCCAAATCGGCTAGAGACACGATTTCAGCCCCATTTCGGCGCAAGATCATCGCGGTGGATGGTGAAGCAGCTGCAAAACCGCCACCAGTTACGCCTGATCAATCACTATCCCAGGCCATGACTCTGTCCTCGTTCCATGGCAGCCCTGCAACGCTGTTCCAGGAACACTACACGCTGCCCATCTGGCCGCTGCCGCCCAGACGGACGGCAAGGGACCAGGTGACGGGAAATTCCAGCGAATCAATTGTTGCGGAATGCTGCTGCCTGCAACTTGCCCCTCGGGTCATAGTGCGTAGCCAATACTTCGTAGTGTCCGCACCGCAATATGCACCGTGATTGGACTTTGTCAAAGGAGAGAACTGTCAACGACCTGGCGCATAATCTTGCAACGAGTTTGAAGGATCATATCATCTTGCCTTCTGTGGCCGGGGGGGCACTGAGCATGAGGCGCCTGCGCCAAAGCCCAGACAAATGAGATGGCTCGCATTGTCCTGGGGACTACCTGCCGGCAGCCGTCCAAGGGCGTTTGGGGCCGAGTCGTCGTTACTGGTCGGTTCAAGCTGGGGCGGTTGGAGCGCGTCCAGTGACGCACAGGCTTCACCAGTTCATGTGGTGTCATTCGGTGGCCTAGTCAACGTGCGTCTACTACTCGTAAAAGGATGTGGTGCCCAGACGGGCAAGGTGGAACCATTGTCCCGCTGCAGACGGGCCGGTGGACTGTTGATGTGGATTCGCTATGGCCATTACACTTCATTTTACTGGCTATTCTTAGGCAGAAGCAATAAAAAGAAAAGCTGGGGTAAGGCCAAGTCATGGATCGGACCGTGGCTTGTCTACGAGCGGACGGAGGGAGCTGCACTTCGCCTGCCGTGTAGTGGCAACGAGAATAATGGAAGTGGGGAGTGTGTTGGTTGGAGCTGTGGCGTTTGCGGAGTTGACGACTCTAATTCGGCGGGTAGCTGAACTCTACTTTTGTGGCGCAACTAAGAATCCTTCGTGCCACTGCGGTTGGATGGGGGGTCCCAGGCATCCAGGGACCGCATGTCTGTCCGTGTACCACGCTGTGGAAAGCCACAATTGCTCCCCAATCTCGGGTCGATATTGGCCCACCCGCCGCTAGAACCACAACTTCAGTCACTCGCAGGTTGATGCCTGATGCAATCAAAAGGGACCGCAAGCACTACACAATGGCTGCCATCTCATGAGCCCGTGATTCCTTGCAATGCAACAGCCAACGTCACTGTCGACTTAAATCTCACTAAGCCATCGACCGCCCAAACATTATGACTATCCACGCGCCATGGCTCCAACGGTATGGGCTCTCCACCAAGAACCAACAAGTTTTCCACACCACCGTCGTGATCGTCCTACTTTTGGAAACTGGCGAGATGTAGATGACAAAGAGGCATATATTCTGGAGGGATGGGGCGAAGGCTTCATGTTCGGCGCCTTGCTGATCATGGTAATTATCACCGTCGCGAATATGAGAAAAGGTGTCCTTCTGCACAAGGTCATTCTACTCGAAGTAAGTGACGAGTTGTCGAGACGACGTAGGTGCATCCCGCTAACGGAGTCAGTTGCTGCTTGCGATGAGCCATGGCACCTTCTGCTTCATGTCATTTCATGGCTATGGGTTTTATCTCTCGTCCACGGCAGCACTTCTTTATTGCTCCTATTTCACGCATAATGTTGCGGCGTGGATGAAGATAAAGCCATTCTTCACCGGACCCCGGCCGCTATTTGGGCCACGATATTGTGAATGGGTACGCTGGACGTATCTGACGACGCTTGCGATGACAATACCTGCACTCATCTTCGAGATATTCAACAACTTTCGCTACTTCAACAACTACAGTACATTATACCGGGCCGTTCGCCCATATGAGCCATTGATGAGAGACCCTTGGTGGATCTTCAGTTGTTTTACTCTATTCCAGGTGATTAATAAGAGTTACAGCTTGAAATTCGTCACGTTGATAGGGCGCTCTACAAGATTTGTGATCATGGTCGGCGCAATATTGCTGGCTATAAGTTTCACCATCATGGACATTTTATCGTCAGTCATCCGGGGATTGAGCGGTACAGATGGGTACGTACCAAATTGCTAGCTTCTCACCCACTTCACTAAACGCCACGACAGAATCAATCCCTACTGGAAATTGGCACTCGTCTTCAAGTGCCTCTCGGATAATATCTTGCTGGATGACTTTAAGAGCGTGCTGCAACGTCTGTGCGACCTGAACGCAGATCTAGTGGCCCCGGTGCTACTGAACTCGGTGCATACGAACCCAGGTCAGGACGGAGGTTCAGCTGATAACTGCGAAGAACCGCTTGTAGCTTCTTCATCACGAGAAGCCAGGGTTCAGCCTTCGGACGCGGTGCCGGACCACACCCAACGACAAAACGATTATAACGATTGGTACAAGGCACGGGATATGTCAGCAAACGTAGTCGGAAAGGTTGGGATAGTAGTCCACGAGTTGCCGAGGCTACCATCGTAGTCGTGGGGCTAATGGTGTCAACGAATCTGTCAGAGGATATACCGTCACAGTCGAGGAGGCTCCAGGCGGCCCGGCCCAATTCGACATCGCTGTTAAGATAACTGCGACCTTTCTTCCTCTTGACGAGCAATAAAGAATAGCCAAGTCGAGCCGTTCCGTTGCCGTCGCAAATTGGACTGCTGCACGCACGGGCTTCATGTCTGGTGTCTCGTATTCATGAGTGGCTTCCATCCGGTCCGTTTCCACCTCTACCATCATCGAACGTTCCAGAGGGATCACAGTTGGAATCGCGTCAATTGATGAGAATTATCTTCAGGAGATAACATGTTACCAGATTCCTACGCCTTCAGCAGGTCGAGGTCCTCCGGACCGATCGCAAAGGAATGAACATCTGATCTTCTGGCCTTTGCATAAGTACACGTTACGTCGAAAAAATGCCAAACTCATGACCCTCTGCGAAGGCAGTCACATGGGGCCCGACAGGCACCCATCCCGACCGTTTTTTACTTGGCGGCACAGGGTGCTCGATATGGAACTATCCTCCGAGCCGAGCGGCCAACAAGGTATCTCAGTCGATTACGGAGAGTCCGAATGGTGGTGTCCTGGTCGACCTTTGCTTCGGAATTGAGGATCGCCACAACTTTGAATCCCGACCAGCCAGTTTCTAGCGACAGACAATGCCCAGCCGGCCCCTAGCCTCCAAGGTCGCAGTAAACCCTGCTGTATGGGAAAACTGGCAGAGTTTTACAAATAGAATGTCAGCATCTACTGAGGAGCTTTCGCAGATGCTTGGGTTATATCCTGTGCGGTTGAGTTCAAATATCGTGATGAACTGGGCGGTATGGTTGGAGTTAGATTCGCTCTCACGCAGTTTGTTTCAATTTGAGATATTGTTTTGGATTTATCCAGTCCGATATCCTTTGGTATGTTTGGCGAACAGGTTCGAGTTGGCGACCTATGGTCTAAAGCCTGCAGTTTACCGGCATTACCATTCGTCACATTTCACATCTGGAAAACTTCGTTCTCGTTCACCGAGGATACTGTTGCAGACCCATATTACGGTAAGGAGAGGCCCTTGTATCGCCGGCAGATTGTGATACAGGTGGCGTAGGTGGCGGAGTGTCCGCACCAGATCGGTGGAATTCGCCCCGCCTGGCAACTGGCAACCCTACGGCATTGACCACTATAGGTGCAGCAGACGGGCGAGGAACGTGACGGGTAATTCCGTCTATGGCCTCGGCTTCACCGAAATGACCATGGTTCAAGCCGCGCGCCCAACCCAATTGAGTCACGTCTGGGGTTGGCGGAGCGAGATTGACAATCCCGAAACGGTGTATCGCTTTGCAACGCCTAGATATAGCCCGACAACGACAGGTAGCGTCAAGCTGCAGCGATAGGAGAATCGGAATTCAGAACTCAAACCGGCATTCGGGGCTCTATCACCGGGTTGGGACGCACAACAGGTCAAATTTTTTGCACCATGCGAGGGAGTGATATATACCCAGAGTCGTCAAAGCAAACCGGCAGCTCCCTATTCAAAAACACAATTCTCCTCTCAGCACAAAATGGCTTCACCGTCGCAAATTCTTGTCCTTGTCACTGGCGGCTCAGGTTTTGTGGGCTCTTACTGCATCATCGATCTGCTTAATGCCGGCTACAACGTTCGAACCACTATACGGTCCATCTCCAAGTCCTCTGCCCTCAGGGATGTATTGAAGAAGAGCGGCCGTATTGAGGAGGCATCACTCGATCGACTGTCTTTTGCAGGGGCTGACCTGACCAAGGATGACGGCTGGGAGCAAGCGGTCTCCGGCTGCACATACGTCTTGCATGTCGCCTCCCCATTTCCTCCCGGAACCCCTAAGCATGAGGATGACCTTATCATTCCCGCCAGAGATGGTGCGCTCCGAGTTCTCCGAGCTGCCAAGGCTGCCGGCGTCAGGCGGGTCGTCATGACCTCCTCCTTCGCAGCAGTCAGCTACGGGCACCCGCAGCAGGCAGCTCCCTTTACAGAGGACTCTTGGACGAACACTGCTGGTTCAGACGTCTCGCCGTATGCGAAATCGAAGACACTTGCTGAGCGTGCTGCCTGGGACTTTATTGAGTCTCCGGAAGGCGAAGGGCTTGAGCTTAGCGTCATAAACCCTGCGGCTATCTTTGGTCCTATTCTAAGTGCAGACACCTCTGCCAGCATCCTCCTCATCCAACGACTTCTAAACGGCGAACTCCCGGGCTGCCCGAACTTGGTATTTGGCATTGTGGACGTCCGGGATGTTGCTTCGCTGCACTTGCTGGCCATGACAAACCCTGCTGCTGCTGGAGAGCGTTTCATCGCCATCTCTCCGAAGTCAATGACTGTGCAGGAGATCGCCATCACGCTGAAGGAGAGGTCACCGAACTTGGCGACGAAGACGCCAACGAGGGTCATTCCGAATCTTTTGCTTAAATTTACAGCACTCTTCGACAGAGAAGTGGCATCGGTGGCGCCGCAGCTGGGCAGGTGGAAGGAGGGCACAAATGAGAAGGCTGTCAAGCTGCTGGGATGGAAGCCAAGAAATAGGGAGGATGCTATTGTAGCAACTGCGGAGTCGTTGGCGAGGCTGGGCTTGCTGAGGACGTGAAATGCACTTGCGTCTCCCCGACGGCCATAACGTCTGTATCAGCACGGTGCTTGTCCAATCCATCTCTCGTTAGACAATCTAAACAATGACAGGAGGGTTAGTCGCAGGTAAATTGACGTGTCCGAATGTCATCGAACGATGTCATCAGCTCACCGAAGAGGGCTGCGTTTGTTTCCACTTCACTCTTGATTCAGCCAAAGGCTGACTTGAAGGGTTAGTTCATGCCCTGCGACGCAACCCCTTATCGCTGGTTGCGCGTCGGTTGGAACACCAGCTATTCTTTACGCCGCGTAATCCCGAAGCAGTATTCGTAGATGTCGAGTAGAGGCCTGCCACCGGCGATTGATAGGGCCGTCTGGTCGAACAGCTCATGGGCTCAGCGAGCCGATGGTGCTGGCTTGCTCTGGTTTGAGGTTGGAGCCGTCGGGACGGCGAGATTGACCGCACATCCATATATCCGGTCGAGGGCCTCGAGGCAGCTCTGTCCATGCGCGTGACGAGAACCAACATGAATGAAATGCAACCAACCCAGGCGCTGAGCCAGCCGCCCGTCCTCCTGCGCTTCAGAGGTGCCGAGCTCAGCCAGGTCGCGCGATCACACCTACATCGCTGACCTGCATGGCTCACCCGGCTCACCCAAGGTCGCGCGATTGGCCAGAGCGCCGGAGCTACTGGCGCATATGCCACAGAGTCCCCCAGATGCCGGCGAGCTAGCGGCTGTCAGCGACAAGGGTAGCCGGGCTATAAATAAAGGAGTCGCCGCCCACGTGTTTGCATCACTGGCTCTCAGTGCTCGACGATGTTGAGGCTCAGATGCCGTTTACCCCCATCCAGTATGCACTGCGCTGGAGATTTTGATGGAATGCGCTGACAGGACCGATGTTCTGGCAATGTTGCGAAAGATGTCGCTGTCCGTGTGAGGCAGCGCAGGACAGCACGAAGACGGCGGCACATGCGTGTCTAATCGGTGACACTTGAACACATGCATTGACGATGAGCCCAGACAGCCTGCTGCTCCTCGGCTTTAGGAAGAGCCGGGTATGCTACAGAAATTGTGAGAACAGTGCTGGAAATGCTTTAAGGCGATGGCGTCTCACTGGTCGCGTGTCCCTGGGCTTCATGCGGCTCAGCTGGCGTTTGGTCAACGCAGACACTGATGGCGGTAAGGCTCACGGAGTCCGGAAAGGGGCTCAACACCGATTCGCGCCGCCTTTCCTAAAGGAATAAGCTTATTCTGTACAGGGGATCCGGTCGCGTTCAAGCACCGCATTACCCGAATCGGACGCCGCTTGAACCCCGTGTCGCGCTCTGGCAGAGGCTGAGTACGATAAGCTCGGCCATATTCAACATCCGACCACAGGCATGGATCGTTATATAAGTTTACTGCCTTTGGCACGCAAGAAGACGGCACTCCCCTGACTGGTGCAACAACAGACCGTTTCTGGCAGACCAACTCAGCCATGGCAGTCACGTCGTTCAAGCACTGGCTCGGAGCCCTGCTCCTTGCCGTCCTCTCCTTCAACCTCGCGTCGGCCAAGGTCGTCGATCCCGCCAAGGACACGGCGCAGTACCACAAGGCCTTCCCGCTTTTCCGCAGCTCCAACATGGCCGGCGCCGACAAGCTGGCCAGCGGCATCGGCTTCCACTCGTTCCGCATCCCCAGCGTCGTCACCACCAGCACGGGCCGCATCCTCGCTTTCGCCGAGGGCCGCCGCCACGACAACCGCGACTTCGGCGACATCAACCTCGTGTACAAGCGCACCAAGACGGCGACGAACAATGGTGTCAACCCCTCCGACTGGGAGGGTCTCAAGGAGGTCGTCGGCTCCGGCGACGGCACCTGGGGCAACCCGACGGCCGTGGTAGACGGCACTACCATCTACCTATTCTTGAGCTGGAACGGCGGCGAGTACAGCCAGAACGGCGGTGACGTTCTCCCCAACGGCAAGCGCACCAAGGGAATCAACAAGAGCTGGGAGGGCCGCCGCCACATCTTCCTCACGGAGAGCCGCGACGACGGCGCGACGTGGTCCAAGCCCGTCGACATGACCAAGCAGCTGACGCCCGAAGGCAAGGCCTGGGACGCCGTCGGCCCGGGCAACGGCATCGTGCTCAAGTCGGGCGAGATCGTCATCCCCGCCGACGGCCGCAACATCATCGGCCGCGGCACGCCCGGCAAGCGGACGTGGACATACCAGAGCCTTGCGGGCGCTGGCTCCGAGGGCACCATCGCGCAGACCCCCGACGGGAAGCTGTACCGCAACGACCGCTCCCCCAAGGAACATGGCTACCGCAAGGTGGCGCGCGGGTCGCTGACGTCCCTCTCCGCCTTCTCGCTCGACAAGGGCCTGCCCGACCCCGGATGCGAGGGCTCTACGCTCTTCTATAACTTCAAGGAGCCCAAGGCGCCCTCGCGTGTCGTCTTCCTCAACTCGGCCCACAAGACGAGCCGCCGCCACATGCGCGTGCGCATCAGCTACGACGGCGACGCCGCCAAGTGGACGTACGGCCGGTCCATGAGCGACGTACCCGTCGCCGGCGTCGGCAACGAGGGCGGCTACTCGAGCATGACCAAGACCAAGGACTGGAAGATCGGCGCCCTTGTTGAGACCGACTTTTGCCAGACCAAGTGTGACAAGGATGATCACCGCGCCATCATCTGGCGCCGTTTTAATCTGTCATGGATCGTTCACGGCCCGAACAACTAAGCCATCGCATGTCACAACCACATGCACAAAGTAGCATTGGCGGCAGTCAGGGGGCTCAGCCTCTACCACTCCTCAGCAGGGATTCTTCCGTACCTTTCATACCATATTGTAAATAGTACATGTATATAATCATTTCAAGCATATCAGAAAGGTGTTTAACTTACAGCGACAAGCGCTCAGTTGTGCCACGCTCCATGTCCGCTCTTACTTAGAGCCTGGACAAAAGCTCATCGGCAGATGGACTGATGGCGCGGACTACCTCATCTGCCACTCGTGAGCCGGCCGCAAGCGCCCCCTCCGCGTGCCCTCTCCACACGAAGCCTGTCTCGCCGCCAGCGAAGAAGACATTGCCTTCCGGTCGCCACTGGTCCTCCTCCAGAGCCCGCAGGCCGGCGGCAGGCACAGCAAGGCTGGGCGCCTGCTGCTCAAGCTCGACGATGGAGAACGGCGCGGGCACGTCGCATCCGAAAATGCTCTCCACATGCTTGACGACGCATGCCTGTCTGTCGGCAACCTCCCACCGCCAGAGCTCCCTTCCCGGTTCGCCCGCGACAATGCATGTCAGCGAGTATCCTTCCTCCTCGTCGCGCGACGTGTCCTTGACCAGGCAGACCGGGCCGTCGACACCAATGCCCCAGCCCGAGAGCCCGCGCTCCTGCCACCACGGCTGCTCGTACGACAGACGCACCGCGGCGAGGAACCCAGATGGCGCGCTCGCCAGCCACTGCTTGCCCTCGCTCAGCAACGGCGCCAGCTCGACGTCTCGGCACTGTGCCGCCGCGCTCGCGAGCACGACCTTGGCGCACTGAAATACACCGCCTGACTTCGTTGACACGATACACCGGCTCTCGGAAGTCTGGTCGACACGCTCCACGGCCTCTCCCAGGCGGACAGTTCCGGGGCGGAGCTGAGCCGCGAGCGCCTCGCGCAGCTGTTGCTCTGCTCCCGCGCTGCCCGCTATACGCCATCTACTGCTGCCACTGCCGAGACCCTCAAGAGCCCGAACGAGGCCGCCCGAGCACTTGCAGTGCAGCAAGAAGGACAGGGCGCCAACTTCTCGCGCCGAGAGGCCGAAAAGGGCGTAAGTCCAGGCGCTGGCAAGCTTCTGGACGGAGGGCGTCGCGCCGTGCGAAACGACGAGCTCGTGGGCCGACATGGCGCCGTAGTTGGGGAGCATCTGCGCAGGGTGGTTGACGTCGACGCGCTGGCTGAGCTCCTCGATGTTGTCGACAATGCGCGTGTACGAACGCAGATCGTCCTCGCTCAACTACAGAATGGTCAGCGCGAACCCTCGATACCGCATGCACCCACCAGGAAGACGTACGCTGGGTGTGCCGTCTGCGTGGGAGGCTCCCAGCCCTTCCACTGCGTCACGCCCACTGACGAGATGACGCTGGATATCCAGGCCCAGGCTGCGAGCGAGCTCCAAGACGCGGACGTGGGCGTCGCTGAAGCTGTCCTCGGTGGACCAGCCGCCAATGCGCTCTCGGCGTTCGAGAAGCAGGCATGACGCGCCGGCCTGCTGGAGCTCGTAGGCGGCTGCCAGACCGCTGAGACCACCGCCGACAACGATGACCTCTGCCGAGGTCGCTGCGTGGCGAGAGGGAACACCTCGCGGTCGGTACGCCATTTCTTGAACCGCGGCCATGGTGTGGAAGGTGAGCTGTCGGAGGTTATTCGGTGTTTCGGACCACAGCTGTCTTTTTTTCTCAACCAGGGACCCGTATTACTGAACGGCAGGGGGGAAAACAGTCAGCGCTCCTTTTCGCTTGGAAAACACAACGCTCTCAAGCAAGGTAGACGCTGGGCAGAGTGACAACTAAAAGACCAGCCAGCTTGGAGTCGAAGTTTGAAATCACCAGCGGGGTAGGATCCATTGCGTGAAGGAAGGAAGGGATGGGTCCCGCGGCACGGTCATTATCGATAAATCGCCAACATAAACGGCTGTCGGGGGACTCCGCGGCACCCGCCCCCATCGTGACGGCCGGTGGGGCGGCGAATGGCGACGGCAGGCTCGGTGGATCGGCGCGCCCTCCGAGTCTCGCCCGACCCTGGCCGGCCCCACTCGTGCCGGCACGCCGGATTGGCCCGGCAGCCGTCCCGATGCATGTCCCGATGCACATTCCGATGCATGACCGGTGCACGGCCGGACGCACGGGGCCCGGAGTGAGCTGTGAGCACTGGGAACGGAGGACTCGGGACTCGTACGGTGAGAAGCACCTTTGTGGTGTCATTCACTGGGCGCTCATACCGCGCCCGTTTGCTATTTCGTATCGCATGTGTCTCGTACCAACATGAACATAGAACAAGGATAAACAGTCCGTCATCGCCAAATACATACACGGTCGCCCCGCGGCTAGACATCCATCGTCTTCTCCTTGACCAGCTCCATCTTGTCGTCGCCGCGGTGGTGCAGCGCCATCTCCAGCGTCGGGTACAAGACGTCCGCCTCGCCCGTGCGCTCCTCGCCCGCCTTGGCCAGCTCCCACTGCGAGCGCGCGAAGCGCTCCCTCACCGGCTCCGACATGTTGACGAACCGGAACTGCAGGTCCTTGCCCACGTAGCGCCGCAGCTCCATCTTGAGCTCGATGAGCGTCAGCACGCCCGTGATGTCGATGAAGGACACCATGCCAAAGTCCAGCACCACGTGCCGCAGCGGGCACACGTCGCCGTGCAGCGGCGTGATGCCCTTGCGCTTGCGCACCCGCCCGACCGTCTTGCTGGCGTACGAGTTCCACCGCCGCTCCGGCGCCGCCCCCGAAACGTCCAGCGCCGCGTCTGAAGCTGGCTCGTAGTGCACCTTGACTGACTCGACGACGGCCGACTTGACGCGCTCTGCGTTGGCGAAGAGCACGTCCTCGGTGAAGCGCACCATGTATGCGTCCGCGGGGACGTCGACGCTGGATGCCGCCTCGTGGTTTGGTACCGTCCAGTGCGTGTTCTCCGTGTCCATGTGGGACAGCCCGACCCAGCGCGGGAACGCGAGCCGAAGGAGCGTGTACACGATGCTAAAGCCCACAGACGCGGCAAGACCGATTTCCGTCGACGTGAAGAGCGTCACCCAGAAACCGACCTGCGAGGCGACAAAGTCGATGAAGCTCATGCGCCAGTAGCGGTAGAAGAGGCGTGGTGGAGAGATCAAATGCACAACCGCCATGATCTATAATTCTCGGGTTAAAACATGTGCTATAAGAGGCATAGAGAATTATTACTCACAATGATAGCTGATAGTGTCGCCTTGGGAATCCAGTAAAGGACGCCGCTCAGCTCGTAGAGTGTAAGCAGGATCCAGCCCGCGGTGAAGAGAAAGTTGACCGGCGAGTGCACGCCGCACGAGTTATTGACTGCCGTCCGCGACATGGCGGCGCCAGTCGTCATGGACCCAAAGAAGCTGTTGACAATGTTCTCCACGCCCAGGTAGAAGAGCTCCTGGCTCTGGTCGATCTTGTAGTTGCTGCGCAGGCCAAACGCCTTGCCAACGCCGAGATGCTCCACGCTCATGGCGATGAGGGGCGCAAAGGAGCGCGCAAACACCTTGGACAACAGCTCATTGTCGTGTGCGCGTGGTGCCAGGATGCCGTTCGTGTGAGGCTGCGCCAAGTCCCACTTGTAGGAATCTTTATCCAGATTGCGGTTCACCAACCACGAGATGAGCGTGTAGACGAAGAGCACAATCACGGCACGGCTGGTGCTGATGAACTTGATCCACTTGTTCTTCTTGCCCCACGTTGTGCCCATCTTCTCGAGCGCATAGAGAACCGCGAGGCCCGTGAAGCCAATGGCAAGTGTCAGGGGCTTGATGCGGCCGAGGTGGCCCAACACGTCGCGAATGATCTGCGCAGTGCCGGAGCCCGTCTTGAGCCCGACAAGCGAGCCAACCTGCCCGAGGCCGATGACCAAGGCCACTGCCGAGATCCAGCCTGACAGTACGGGGCCGGAGACGAAGTCGAACAGAAAGCCGAGCTTGAGAAGGCCGATGCACAGGGCGTAAACGCCTACCATGAACGAGATGCCGGAAGCAATATCGGCCGGCGCATAGCCTTCCTTGGAAATGTCCGCCACGGCCTCTGCCGTCAGGAGGCCGAGAATACTTGTCGGGCCGACGGACAGTTCTGAGCCATGTCAGCCACCCATCACTCACAAACGGTTCACATCGAATTTACGCACCCTTAGACGTCCCCAGGAAAAAGTACAATGCCGAGGGGATCCAACTTGAGTACAGGCCATGCTCGACAGGAATGGTCGCAATCTTAGCGTAGGCCAGCCCCTGCGGGATGAGCATCACGCCCACCGTGATACCGGCAATGACATCCCGCAACAACCACTTGTAGTCATAGTGCGGCAGCCAGCTCGCGACGGGCAGCTTCTCGACGAGGTACTCCGCCGTGGCCGAGGGCAGGCGACGCGCGATGGGCCCGACCCAGCTACGCGCCCTGTTGAGGTTCGGGTCGGTCCGGTACGCCTCGACAAGGCCCGCCTTGAAGTTTTGGACCTTCTTCATGGCGGGTCGACTGCTGCGTGCCCGGGTAAGGTCGGAGACGGACTGGACGAAGGGGGCCCTGCCTGGAGATGGCTCGGGATGTTCGGCGTTGGTGGTGTTGGACCGCGGCGAGGAGGAAAGGGGGCCTGCGGCGGTCTCTCGGCGTTGAGAGGTCCGGACGGGAAGCTTTAAACAGCTCTCTCGTCGCCAGTTGTGCACATGGGTAGTAAGGGGAACGATATATCGCTGGATGGGACGACGGAAACGAGGTCACGGATGGGAGGAAGAGGGGGATTACGACGAAACACAATGCTGGAGAGTCAAGAGGGGAGCAGCAGTCCGAGTATATACTCGGGGCGCGGCTGCTTGGTTCTCTCGTTTCCCTGATCGCCCGGCTCGTCCATCAAATCATGCACGGGACCCAGCATCAACGGCCAACTTCCCAAAGAGCAATTCGCCCTTCAAAAGCCCCAGGTTTAGCCTCGACACGCGCACGCCCCCGCGCCATTCAGAACCGGGCACACACACACACGCACTTACTCCTCCCCTCTCACTCGCCGTACCATCGCTCCCGGCGCACGGGGAGCGGGATTGAGTTACACGACGCGGGGGCAGACCGTGAGGGGAGAGCAGGTCGTTCGGCCACCCACGAATGGGCGACGACACATCGGCCCAGGAACTACTTGCTAGGGGGGGCTTGCCACGAACGGGACGGGGGAGGAGAAAGAAGGTGTGGCCAGGTGTCTGCGTGTGTGTGTGTGTGTGTGCGCCGCAGCAGGCAAGCAGCCATTCGCATCAGCGCCATCCTTCGCGGCATTGCCAGATCTGGGAACTGCAGTCTGCGCTCCTTCTCGCGTCGTGCCGCCGCACTGCCTCGACGGATCCCGTCCCGTCGCCGAGACAATGCATACTTCATATGTAAGTCCCAGCGCCCGAGCGGGCCTTATCACGACTCCCGGTGAACGGCTCTGGGTCAGTAGTGTAATAGTGTCCCGTCCTTCGCTTTCTTTCTGGGGTGAAGGCGGGTCCCCATGTCAACCTCGTACTTTCGGTGCTGACGCTGCTGACGGGCTGGTCGGTAGTGCGATGCGTGATGTGGACACGGCCGAAAGCTGGGGCCGGATGCGCCAGTGGCTTTTTTCGGCTTCGACACCCGGAACCAAGTAGACAGGATTGCCTGGCCACTCACGCTTGAGATGCGCCAAGGGAGAGGGCGTGTCACGACGAGCCATTGGGCCCTCGGTGCTGTGTTCTGGAGCCCGTTCAGAGGCGACGATCGCCCAGCCCTGCCATTGAGAGAAACGCCACGAGGAACAACCATGCACGCGGACAAAGGCCCGTGCAAGCAAGCGACGGGAGGAGAGTTTCGCTGCTGTGTGGCTGGCTGGCCCCTGCCTTCCCGGCCGAGACACAGGCCGTCGTCGCTCCCCGGGCTGTCCCTGTTTCGACGAAACGCGGCAGTACTGGATCATCGTCGCCGTCATCACCACGAAGGCAGAGAAAAAGAAGGTAGTATCAAGGCGGGTCCCTCGATTGTCTCGATTTCGCAACTGCCGCGGATGGGTCCTCTGACTGCAGTACCTGGGCTGCTCTAGCTCGCTGGGGGGGGAGGACACCGAGCACGACTTGGACGCAACGCAACGCACGACTGTGGTGAGAGCGGCTCGAATGGACGGACAGGCCCACAACGCAGTCAGTCATCACGGACGGAGGGCTGAGACGATGCAACGCAACTCAGAAACGTGCCGTCTTTTCCGGGCGCAACGCTGGGCAGGGACCTGCCAAGAGAGGCGCGTCCAAGAGTACCCTTCTCTGGCTTTCGCCAAGGCAAGCCGTGGGTGAGCCTCCCGCTTCGTGGCTGTTGCCTTGGAGAGACGGTGGTGGTGGTGCGTCCAACGCCGACACATCTCCGTAAACAAGTGCAGTACTGTGTATGCAAGCTCAAGTAGCCATGGATGAGGTGTAGATGTCGGCTGCGGCGTCAGCTCGGTCAAGGGATCAGAAGCCTGGATACCTGAGGGATGCTTCGGTCGGTCTCGCCCTCTCCCGGGGGATGTTGGCGGCGCTCACTGCTGTGCTGACGGGCTGCTGCCCATGGATTCATTCATGGCGGTCATGCGTCAACCCTCAGATTGAATTCATAGATGCTCCCTCTAGCGCCGCATGCCAGCAGCCAACCCCACGACCTGAACGGCAAATCTGTGCTGAATGATTTGAAGCGAGGTGAGTGAGGGAGAGGAGGGAGACTCATTTGTGGAGTTTTTGGTGCCCAGGGTCGCCGCGGCCACCCGCCAACAGCGACGGAAGAGCCCCGCCGCCGCCGCTACAAGGCCCAGGTGCCCCAGTGAACCCCCTGTACCCTGCAGAGGCGCTCTCGCTAGGGCGCCACGGGGGCTGCAGGGCCTCGATTCGATGCCCGCAGTGGAGGGCCTGCAGTTTCCTACCGGGTGGGCTCCAGCGCTCAAGGTTTACGGTAAACGTCCCGGGCCATGGAATCCAGTCCTGGTGTCGACTCGGCCCTCGGGGCATTTTCCAAGTGGCGAGACCGCCGTCCTGGCACCCAATGCTGCTTCACGACGGACAAGCAACTCCGTACCACATCACGTACTATCCTTCATCGCTTCACTAGCAGCCACCCCTCCGTCGCTACACCGGCTAAAGTGTCAACCACATGGCACTCTGATCGTCGCCTCGCAAGCGGCCAAAAGCAACAACAGCCTGTTTATTGCCGTTCAAGCTCTCGAACGTATAGTTGTAGGAGCAGTGCCATCGGAGCGAGGCAAGCGAGGCTATCGGGGTGGACACGATGTGAGAGCGGGGAAGCTGTACGATGCGGCGGGGCCGTGATGCGGTGGCCCGGTCACTTACACCCTTGCTGGCGCCAGCCTGGTCCGGCTGGGGACGTCAGACGGTAACCTTATGCAAGCTGACTACGAAGTACCATTCCCTCATATTAGCTTGTTTGCGAATGCTCAGCGTAATAGCGATGGGATGCTGATCGCCTCGACGTCGCCTGTGCTGTGCTTCATCGCCGTGAATATGGTACTGGCCCCTGACCACCATGGCCAGGACGCTTTACGCCCTTGGCAACCCAGGTGCAAGGATGATAAACATCTCGAGCTAACGAGGTTCTTACTGTAGTGGCGCACAGTCGAGGCCTTCTAATCAAAGTGCTACCTGCATGTCACGATGCAACATATTGAGTGTTTGAAGACAGGACACAACACACCGAGCATCACCGCCATGGCACATCAAAAGCTCTCTGCTTCCCCTCGCTCAGGGACATTGCAGCTGTTGATCCATCCCTTGACCCTGACCGTGATCCCCTGGCAGGCAGTCACACAGCGCGCACATCCCAACCCATGTCACACCCCTTCCATTCGTCCATCCTTCGCCGCCTCACCTTAGCCGGCCACATCCAGCCCCCCTCACCACATCACACTGCAGCCAGCATCCCCCTCTCCGTGCTAACCTCCGCCGACATGGACACGGCTGCCATCTTCGGCCTGGTCTCGGTCACGGTCGGCAACGACATCGACACCGACATTCGTCCGAGCTGAACTCATCCCCTGAAGCTCCCATGACGATCACACAGCACGCGAAGGACAATCAATATCATCCGCGACGCGGACTTACGCGCTGCGGCACGGAGCAACTGTCGAGCCCTTTGGTCTGGTGCTAGGATTCATGCAGGAATGCGTAGCTTCGCCCGACTATCGAATACGCCGTCCCCGCTTGAACCACCACGGCTGTCAAGTGGTCGAGGCCATGCCAAGCTCCGAGCCGCGATGCTCAACCCGCTGCACGTCTATCTGTGACGGACTTCGCTTCTCGCTCGGGGAATTTAGACAGCGGGATCCATGGGGGCGGCGAAGCTCCTGCCACTGACCTTCCCGACCAGCTTTAGAGACTCACGGGCATCTGTGCCGCATCAGAACCTTGATCAGAGCCCCTATCCTGCAATCCTCATGCCGGGACCTGCTCCATGCCGTGTGCACCCGCCATGCCCAGTTGGGGTTGTCACCGAGCGTGGCAAACCGGCCACTTCCCTCACGGGCACCAAGTCCCGTATACAGACGGAAAGCTGTGGATTTGGTCCCACTGGGGCTGCCGTCAGCAGGAATTGTCCGACGACAGCCGAACGGCGGCGTACGGTGATAAAGTTGAAGTCTCGAAGCCGAGGCGAGAGAACATCCATTGCAGGCACACTGGCTGAGGAACTCAAAGGTACTTTCATATTGCATAGTGTTTAGTATCCTTGATACCAAGAAAGAAATGAGTATCAGCTCGAGACAAGTTTGAATTGTGAAGAAAGAGGACACAGTACGGGAGTGGTAATTATAGACACCAGACTAGGTTCATGTCTGTATGGTGTTGGATAACTCAATGACTAAACGAACCCACGACATTCCCGCACCGTATCTAGCTCTTTACAGAAGCCAACTTCAGTGTTGTCAAGCACTGACGACATGGTGAGATAAATGTTACCGTAGTGCTGAGAAACCGCACCGGGGAAGGACGAGCTTCGGTGCAACTTAATCTCTGGTTTCCTGGCTGCGGAGGCAATAGGCCAGATATGGACGCGTCCGTCGTAACGAAGCCACTAATACTCTCATTTCTGAGCTTTATATCGATGTTTTACTTGGAAAGCTCCGTGAGTTTGCCACCGTACTCACTGGAGATAAATCAAGCAACCATCGCCATTATTCGCGATGCATGTGCTCGTGCACATGCAAACGTCCAGTCTTCCAGGCTTCGATGTACGTACATATGCTCCTCGTAGCACGAGGTCCGCGGTGTGAGGATCAAGGCATTTTTTATGAGAATCTCCAGTTCAAAAGCATTGCTGATTCGTCGCCAGTGCTTTTGATCAACGTCTCGAAACATAGAATTCCGAGGTACATGTAATCCTCTATATGGACGCAAACCGTGCTCATAGCCAACATGGCGGCGAGGTGTGGTGATACTAAGGAGGCCCAAAACATGAAAATGCGATGGGCCAGCTTCAGGGCTTTCAAGTTGGAGGGGAAAAGCTTTGAAGTTTTGGCCTGCAGGCAAAAACTTGTACAGCCAGGCGCCATGCGTGCCGGGTAGGATGCTCTCGCGAGAAGAGGCCGCCCTTGGGCAGGGTTACATGCGCCGTAACTAACCACCATGATTACTTTTTTAAAGTAGCAAAGTAATTCAGAACGTGTAGACGGCCTCAGAGGGAGCAGGTTGCGAGGGCTTCGATTCGGATTCGTGAAGGTCGAGGGGACAAGGCTGATGCATGTTGTACTTTGCCATATTGCACCGCAGCACAGGACGTACGGCGGAATCGGCAGATACATTGGGGCCGGCCACCAACGCCGACCAGCAACAAATGTCTGGGCAAATGTCCAATTCTCGGCAATCCCAACCGCGCAAAGAATGTCTCGGCCCATGATCCGCGCTGGATCAACATCATGCGCCCGCGCACTGTCAGCACCACGGACCCACCGCCAATTGCATTCGCGCACGGCGGCCGTCAACAGTGACGCGCTTCTGGCCGCGCCGCCGCGCCTTCGCCATCGCCGCTGGCCAGCACAGCAGGACAGCAGCCGGCGTCCCCGGTTCATGTCATCCGGTCAAGCATTGCACTTGAAGAAGAAGGAGTTCATCGCAGACAAAAATATGCCGCCTAACTGGAGGGAGGAAGTCGAGGAGAGCCTCGCCAAGGTGGATAGGGCTGCGGCGGAGGAAGGTCTGAAAGCGAACAAGTCTCATCTCGAGGATCTCGAAGAGACGCTCAGCAGGAAAACCCTCAAGCCCGACTCGCCATGGGGACTCGCCGTCTACCGCACGTGCTACAATGACGAGGCCGCGTGGCAGGAGATGAAGGAGGACTTGGAGGCGAGACCACGTGAAAGCATGGAATTCTACGTCGACGACGGCCTGTTTGACCGCCATCAATTCGTATTCATGGACGACAAGGCGCGGTTCGACGGCGCAACGCCCTACGAGATTCGAGGTCATTTCGCGAAATGGGCCAGGGAGGAACTGGCGAGGTATTGGGCCGTGCAACCCGTGACGGAGGAGATGCTGCAACGCGACATCGACCAGCTCATAGACACCGCCGGGACGCGATACAACGTCTGCATGGTGGTTGACGACGTGAGCCTGCTGTCGCTGAGCAAGGAGGCGCTCATGGGGCCCCTGACGATGCTGGTCAATAGGAGACTCGGACCCCCGGTTGTTGAATCCCTGGAGGATGAAGATGACCAGCATCCCGACTACGCAGATGGGTGGATGCATGATCGCAACGAGGGCTATGGCGGGTGGGTCTACTCCAGCACGTTGGAGTACGTCGACACGTACGACAAGTTGAGCGACTGCAACAATTGGGAGGAGGATTGGATGTTTGCGTATCCGTCTGTAGTGTACGACAACATGGGCCTCGAGAGGTCGCCGGCGTTTTGGAGGGATGATATTGCCGCGGAAAGGGCAAAAGCTGCCGCCGCGAAGAAGCAATAGGTTGAAGACTTTTCTGGACCGTAGGGCGCGACTCAAGCGTCATGGACCTGGCGCCTCCCCTGTGTGCTGGGAGGGGCGTTGCGAGTCTGCACGGACATGGACTCTGAGACACCGGACGGCCTCGGCCGAGACATGGCGGGCCGTTGGCGCCGTGCCGTGCTGCACGTAAGTTGCAGTAATGGGAAGGCGCGGGCATCAAAACGCAAGCCGTTTACATGCAAGGAAAAATATAGATTGACGACCGATATAGTCCGTAGTCTGGTGTATAATTACAATTTTTTTTGGTTTCGTCTTTGACACGACATCCAAAGACATTGATCCAACGACTCGCCAGTAGCAGTTGGTCTTTACTGTCCCGTTCAGGGCTTGGTGATCTCGTCCTTCTTTGCGTCCTGAACCTCCTTCCAAAACTTCTCGCCCGCCTCCTTGTCGTCGGCAAACAGGTGGTCGAGGACCATGCGCTGGGGCGTCTCACCCATCCACTGGAAGAGCGAAAAGTCGCGGAACTGGTCGGAGCGGAAGATCTCGAGCATCTCGACGGGCTCGTCGCCAATGTTCTCGACAAAGTGGCCCATGTTCTTGGGGACGATGCCGACGTCGCCGGGCATGTAGTCGAAGGTGCGGGCGTTGCCCTCGGCGGCGAAGATGGTGACGCGGGCGCGGCCGCGGATGAAGAAGGACCACTCGTCGGCCATGGGGTGCCAGTGCATCTCGCGCAGGGCGCCCGGCTCGATGATGGCGTGCGCGGCGGCGACCGTCTTGGAGAGGGGGAAGTTGGTCGAGTCGGCGATGCGCACCTCGCCGCCGCTCGTCTTCTTGGGCTCCTGGTCCAGCATGCGGTGCGTGAAGTTGTACTTGCTCTTCTTGACGTGCTTGCCCGTGGGGCGCTCCTCGTCAATGGAGCCGGGCTTGGAGCCCTGGAAGATGTACTTTTCGCCCGCGGGCAGGTGCTTGAAGACCTCGGGGTCGAGGTGGAAGTTTTCGGCGATGACCGACTTGGGGGTGTGGGCTGGGTAAGGGTCCCGTCAGTATATACGGTGCCGTCTAAACACAGATCCATCCCCTCCACACTCATCATGAGCGTGGATGATCTCGGAGGGGGGTGCGAGAACTCACCCAGCCAGTCCGTCAGGATAAAGGTCGACTCCTCGGAAAAGTGGCCGTCGTCAAAGATGAGCAGGAACTCGGTGCCGTTCTCGCCCAGGCCCTGCAGGGAGTGGGGGACGCCGCTGGGGAAGTACCACAGGTCGCCCTTCTTGAGGTCGTCGATGAAGTTGCCGCCCTCGTAGTCGAGGGCCGTGACGCGGACCTCGCCGTCGAGGACGTAGGCCCACTCGGCCTCCTTGTGCCAGTGCAGCTCGCGGATGACGCCGCTGTCGAGGCGCATGTTGACGCCGGCCAGCTCGACGCTGGTGGGCAGCTCGCGCACCGTCGTCTGGCGGGTCCAGCCGCCTTCCTGCACGGCAGTCAGCATTTAAGATGTCAAAAAGTCTAGCTGGCGAGGAAGTACCTCGATGCGCGTGTGCGAGTCGGTAAAGCTCCAGCGCATGTTGGCGACGTTGCCGTGGTCGGTGCTCGGCGGGCGGATCATGTCCGGGCTCTGGCGCGAGCGGTCGCGGTTGTACGGCCCCAGGACGGAGGCGCCGAGGCCGTTGCGCCAGGGCCGCGGGTCGAGGTCCTCGCCGATGGGGTCGACCTTGGAGTCGTAGGGGTCGCGGTGGCCCGGCGTGTATGGCCGCCCGTTAGTGTTCGCCGCCTTGCTGGCCTTGCCGAGGAACTTGTCGGGGATGTCGAGGCCGTTGAGGAGGCGCTGGCGCGGGCTGTCGTAGTGCGGCAGCGCGGCGCACATGCCCGCCAGGAGCAATTGGCTCGTCGAGAGCTTCATCTTGTGTGGTTGGGTGAGGCACGGGATGGAGGAGCACGCCCTGGCTATGCTACGGACGAGAGGAGGGGAGGAGGACGGAGGAGGGCAACGGTGGTCGGTCGGTCGCGGGTGGGAGGACGAGGGCCGGAAACGGGGCAGGCCGGGTTATAAGGCAGAGCTCACTTTCTGCTGCTGCTATTGAGGTGTGCCGGGGAGCTCCCAACCATGTCATCCAATCCGTCAGATGTCTGTACTCTGTACCGCAGTACGTATGTACAAGAGAGCGACTACCTTCCAGCTTCCCAATTCCACCTATTCCCGATGCGTGGCCGGCCGCAAAGTCAATCCGGCGATTGGTGGGCGCGGCCTTTAGCTCACGGCTACAGTCATCCATCATCCCGCGGCCGGCGGTCCCCCCGGTGATGAATCCATGATGCGCGACGAGCTCTGTGGAGCTCCTCGAGCGGAGCGCGTGGGCGGGCAAGGTGGAGCATTGCGCACGAGGGAAAGGGAACGCTGGGATTGCTTGGCTGGCTGGGCCGGGGCTTGGCTTGGCTCGGCCGGGAGACCGGGGAGGCATATTGGCATCACGGGCGTGTTTGGGGCAGGCAATGGATGACGGACGACAAAACAGGCACTTCGGCGAACGCCAGAACCAGCAGAGGGAGGGAAAAACAGGCTGATGCGAGACCGACTTGCCGAGCAAAGTCCGCCCGTGACCCTGTCACGGAGGGCGTCTGCAGGGGGGGGGGGCTGTGTCGTGTGTGCGCCGCTGAACCTGATGAGATGGGCAAGGCTCGGCATGAGATGGATTCAGATGGGATGGGGGGTTTGCGGCGGGCGGGCAGCTTCCCGGCGAGGAGCGAAACCCTACTTGTAGCGCCCGCGCCGGCTGTTCTTCTGGGGCCCGAGACACCACCTCCAGCGCACCCCGGCCCCCCCAAGCGCCCCCCCGAACCGCCCCCCCGAACCGCATGGCGCCCATGCGATTGATTCGGAGGCATGTGTGTCGCATGCTTGCAGCAGGTTCCGTCTGTCTGCACTCTGCAGCACCATGCATCAAACCTCCAGCCACTTGCAGCGCTGCAGAAACAAGAACGCCTATCCGCCCGACGTCAGGGCGGCCGACCGTGCTCCTTTTGAAGGCTTGGCCGACGTCCCTTCCATCCCCTTTTGTCCAACACCGAAGCAACAGCACCGTCAGCTCCATGCAGCACTCCGAGATGCCGAAGCGAGCGCGCTGCTGCTGCTGTCTGGATTCCCAATGGCTCGTCCCCAGCCCATGTCGGCGCTAGACCTGGGCGAAAAATGTCGCCATTTTTTTGCAAAAGACGGGAGCGATAGAGCAGACCCGTCCACCGACACCGGGACGGGGTGACGCAGGGGACGACGTCCCACAGGTACTGCACCGGGCCGTCGCAACAGCGGGCCTCGGCGCTACCTAACAGTCACCACCTCTCCACAGGGCAAGTGCTCGGTGGACCACGGGCCCTGGAGGTACCTGATGCGCGCTGAGGCACGGTTGACGACCTGCCTGCCTGTGGTGCAGAAAGGCTCAATGGATTGATCGTCGGGCCCCACGCCGTCCTGCGGCAAAAGGACCACCACCACCGCCACCACCAGCCCGAGCAGTCTCCGATCGCCGCCGTCCGCCGCGGCTCCCAAACGTCTCACACCGGCCCCAGCGTCGCAGAGCTCCCGCCCGCCTTCACACATCCGCCCTCCGACACAGCACAGCTCGCGCGCCGGGTATTCCGCCCACTCCTCGCCCTCCCCCCCTCCTCCTCGCCCGCGATCGCGCAGCAAGCAGCCGAGCAGCAATACTTCAGACATCCGTCCTGCTGCTGCTGCCGTCGCCGTCCCTCCCTTCCTCCGACCCCGTTCCCCGACCCGGCGTGCGACAGACTCTCGGCGCCGCCGCCGAGTAAAGAAACACCATGACGTCCAGCTACGGCACCGCGACCGCGCCGCCCGCTGCCGGCAACGGCAACGGCAACGGCGTCCTGCCCGGCGACGAGGAGGAGCCGCTCCTCGGCGGGCGCCACGGCCGCAAGCCCGTCTCCAAGTCGCTCCTCGTCCGCTGGCGCAAGCAGCTGCGCGCCGAGGTCTCGCGCTCCTGGGCCGACCTCGTCCTGCTGCTGTGCTACGTCGTCACCGGCCTGCTCGACAGCTCCTCGACCCAGGTCTGGGGCGCCTTTGTCTCCATGCAGACGGGTACGTTCCTGGCCCTCCCCATGATCCCCATCCATTGGCAATGCAATGCAACCTCCTATGCGCGCGCGGTCGCCGTCGAGTCGTGCTTCCGCCGACGTGTGTGGTGATGCGACGAAATCACTGACTTGGCTTGAATCCGTGCAGGAAACACCGTCTACGTCGGCCTCGGCCTCGCGTCCCTCATCTACCCGCCCACGAGCCCCCGCCTCTACAAGTCGGGCATCTCCCTGCTCTCCTTCTGCATCGGCTCCTTCTTCTTCGCGCGCTTCCACCGCTTCTTCTCGCCCAAGCGCCGCTGGGTCCTGTGCGTCTCCTTCGGCGCCCAGGCCCTGCTGACCATCGCCGCCGCCTGCATCGTCACCTTTGCGCGCAGCGGCTCCTCGGACGACAAGGACGCCGTCGACTGGACCGTCCTGGTGCCCCTCGCGCTCGTCGCCTTCCAGAGCTGCGGCCAGGCCGTCACCAGCCGCGCCCTCAAGTACAACGCCCTCACCAGCGTCGTCCTCACCAGCATCTACTGCGACCTCTTCTCCGACCAGGACCTCTTTGCCCTGCACAACGTCGAGCGCAATCGCAGGGCCGCTGCGCCGATTCTGCTGCTGCTGGGTGCCGTTGCTGGCGGAGTCTTTTCGCACAGCGCCGTGGGCATTGGCGGCGCGCTGTGGACTGCCGCCGCCATTAAGCTGTCCATGGTGGTCATGTGGTTCTTCTGGCCTGCCGAGCCGGAGGAGGATGAATCCTGAGGGAGTTGTCAAGCGGGGAAGTCTCACGGCGTAATGCTAAGAGGTACTTGTATAGAGGCTCCAGACGTAGTGCACGTTTACGTAGCCATTAGTCGCAGCGGCGTGCCCCATTGCGCCCATCGCCGTCTTCGACAGACTTGGATAGTCCATGAAAAATTACACATCAAAACACTAGCGATGCCACGCGCGGAGTGTCTAATTCACTCTAGACCAGTAAACATGGACTAAGCTCGCTGTTTACTTGCCGACTTGCGTTGTCGTATTAATTTTCGGCCGTCCTCGTCCCGAGTTCTGCGGATCCGCGAGGCATCCGTATCTAGGGTAGTCGAATATGTCGCAGTTGATCGCACCACGAGACGACGTTTCTTTCAGCATTCGGAAACCGGATGGAGGTACAAGAGGCGCAATTCTTGTATACGCAGATGCAGCGGCCTCGCTCGCGCACCGTAGCAGAGGAATTGGAACTCCCTAAGCATTGGTCCTATATCCACAACAGGACATGAAAATACGCGCTCTCCTTCGACCATCTCCGATTGCAATGTCCAGTCCGGTGTAAGCCAAGTGAATATGACCTGAAGGAGATATACAGCACAACAGCGTTGTTACTGTCGCTTAGATCGTGGCTCAAGGGGCCGCATATAACTCGGTGGGAAGACCCCTTGGTGTCTGAGCAGCACAGCGGGCCACGCAAGTCGGCACGAGATTTGCTCGGTCTTGGATTCAGTATATCAAGCTCTGAGGGCCGAGGTCGCCACCGCATAACCATCTCAATAACTTTCATCCATCGTCGTTACAAATACAACGTGCCTGTGACTTGCAGAGTAGTCTCGGCCAGCAGCCCTCGTCGCTCACAGCGCTTGCGCTTAAACAGTTTCCCCTAGATGGTAGCCTCAACTACGACACAGGCTCGACCTTGATGCGCTGCTGGCACTCGACCGGGGTCTCGAGAAAGTCGAACATTTCCTGAAGCTTCCGTACACCGTCCTCGTTGCACATCGACCGGTCCTGCCCGTGAATCAGCGCGCACTTGCCGCTCGCGAGATGGTGGCACTGCACGAGGTCCAAGCCCGTTAGCACGCCCCTTGTAGACGCAGTATATACGGAGTATGCTCTGCAGATGATGAAGAGGGTTTAGTCGGGGCGACTCACCGGAAAGTCTGCCCGGCACGGCACCACCTTGGCCGCCTTGCCGCCCATGATGGGCTCCGATACCAGGCACCCGTCGGTGTAGCAGGTCTGTTGCGTCACGTTGAGATAACATTCCATGCGTCTGGGAACTTCTTTGTTGCGCTTGACTCACCCCACGGAGAAGTTGCAAGGCGGCATGTGCCGTCGCACCATAAGCGACAACCAAGACGAAGAGCGTCTGCTTCATTGTCGGGACGCGGCGATGCCTGCTGCTATTCTTTCACAATCCAAGAGCTTGCGGGGCGGCAATAGATAGCGGGAACAATATTACACCCACTTGCCCTTGGGGAGGGCGTCCTGATAAGATATATACGTTCACTTACTTTATGTGTGTGTGGAACGGTGACGTTTGTTAAGACGAACTGGTTTACCAATATATGATATCTCGCACCCGACGCTAAACCCCCACGACGCGGCAGGGCGACGAAGGGCACGCAATGAAATACGCAATGGAAAATAAGGCCGTATGTATTGGGTTGGGTGAAACTGGTCAACGAGGCACTGGCTGGTCCTTGCCTGACGATTCGCGCGCGATCTTTCGTTGCTCGGTGCTGTCTGAGCGCTAGATGAAGAGAAGCCCGGACCAGCTTCGTAGCCCTGCGGCCAGGCACGTCCTATGGGGGTTACGCAGGGTTTCAGGGCCCTGCTAGGGTTTATAAAAGAGTTTTGTCCGGCATTGCCTACCAGCTGTCCGTATTGGACACTCTTGATGCCCTCCTGCGCGACGAATCGTGACACAACTGCTTTGGCAACGTACTAGACCGGGGCGAAAGAAAATGGCGTGTTTGCTCTGTTCCGTTATTTTACCTACTGGTACCGTGATTTGCATTGTCATATTCGGGGATGAGTTTGGCAGGTCCAGCATGTATTCAACTCAACGCTGTTTGATGGTGTGTCTCACAGACCTACCATCATGGATGCTTCGGCGTTTTTGGGTACACGACTGTGGGCAGGGGCAGACCGCCGCATCTGTACTATGCAAGTGACTACGGAATCATGAATTCCCCGCATTGTTGCATCTTGCCGTCACATCTTCTGGGCTGGTCGTGCATACTGACGTTCAAGTTTGTCAAGGGTGACTGACGAGTCGCGATACGTTGCGGCGAAGTACCAAATTGGGGCTGCTGAACACCAAGCCCAGAAACTTCAGGTACTTGTGGAGGGTGGCGAGCCACCGGAACTACAGAGCAGATACCTAGAGTCTAGGTGATTGTCGTGTGCTATAGTTGTTGAATGGATATCGCCGTCAGGCCGTACGTGGGTCATGTAACGTGCGATTTGGTCAGAACATTTACGCCGCGGCAGGCACATCTAAGCCGGTGGCAAGCAATACAGACAGAGAGTGGGATAATGCCTCTATTCGCGTCTCCTGGCGGCGCGAACGGGCGGTGGCGGGACAGGACTGCATGCGACGGATCGATCACCGAGGACTTGTGTCATGTGGCTGGCAAGATGCCTTGCGTCGAGCACCAGGACGCCCCGGGGGGAACGCCAGAATGTCGATGCGCCTTAGCAGGCAACGACTGCCGATCAGCGCAGTTCCGTGGGTGAACTGACCGTGGCCGTGTCAGCGCGAGTCCTTGCCCAGTTTAACCAAGGCAGGTCCGAGGCCGAGCCACCATGAACTCCCGGGCAGACCTCACAGACGTCATCATAACGCAGCACCGCGTTCACCACGCGCGCATCGAGCTTCCCTGATTGCCTGACACGTACAGAGGCATACGCACGACCGTGCCAAAGTACATGGTATTGTCTTCGCCGTTTTTTTTTTAAATAGTGTCAGTTTCGCGATGCAGTGAGTGGCGCCGATTCCTGATGCCATCCGGAGCAACCCCTCCGACGACGGCGCCCCGACCCGGTGCCGGATGGGCCTGCAGGGCGAGCGATGCAAGCGGACGACATCCGGACCAGAACCAACACACGCTGCGGTAGTGGCCGCGGCAGCGCGGCAGAGAGACAGCAAGCAAGGTGGCGCACGTGGGTGTCATGCGGACGATGGGCTTATGACATCACGTGGTAGGAGTCAGGAACGAGCCGTTCGCCACAGACGTTGACGGTTTGACGTCTCAGCTCAGGGCGGCAGGGCAGCGGGCTAGTAAACGCGGCGTCGCGGGCATCGAGATTACCTGCCGTGTTTCACAGAGATGATATGGGCCACGGTGACGACGGGAAGTAGCAGGGCCAGGCATCCAGGCATGGCATGGTTCGCCAGCCGCTTACGGAGCGGAGGTGAGAGGGGGAGCTTGGGAGGTGAGCTGATGGCAGGGCATGCGCAGTGACGGGGCCCGGAACGCGCGCCGATCGGGCTGCCGAAACAGTGGGGGGGAAGCCCGAGAAGGGAGCGTACGCATCCCACTGCGCCAGAGCCTCACACTCCCCTGGGACGCTGCGCGCTGCAGAAGCCTAATCAAGCAGGCACGCGGAAGCTATGAGATTGAATTGTCCGGGCTGGGATAAATTGAAATCCATCAGAACTCGTCCGGCCCGGCGACGCCGTGTGTCCTTTGCGCCTGTGACTGGCGGACCTCTGAAATGCCGTCGTCGTCGTGCCTCTGGGGAGCTCCGTCCCGGTTCCAAGGCGTGGTGGAACAGATGGAACGGTTTCCAGGGCCTGGATCGGTCGACGGCAGGGGTCAGGTCCGCTCCGTAGCGCCGGGCCACGCCAGCCCACAGCGCGCGTAGCGACGTAGCCCTGGGACGTCGCGGGGAGTTGGCTGGGCCCTCGCCACGCGCATCGTTTGCCGAGCGGACCAAGAACCCACCCCAGGCGATAGGCGACATTCACACTTTGTCGGTGCCCGGCCACATGCTCCATCGTGAGATACTTGCCCTGCGTTTGGCGAAGAGAGGCTCGCTCAGCGCCGGACAGACCGGACATTGGAAAGCGTGCCCGTTGGTCGTCGGTCCAGGTTGGGTTCGACTAGCTCCATGCAGAAAGGGTCTCGAACCTCAGCTGCCGCCGCTGCGTGACGCCCGCCGTGGCCGTGGATGGACCGCTGCCGGCGGCGGCGGACGCGGCGGCGATGACGGCGACGACGGGCTGGTCGCAGAAATGTCCGGCGATGGGGGAAACGCACGTGCGATGACAGGTGTGTCGCGGGAAATGGCCCTATCGACGACGTCTGGGTGTCGCATCCGGCCTGTCTGCCGCCTCGCTTCGCTGGGTCGACAGAGTGGTTCAAAGGCAATCATGCAATATCGTGTCGCGGTGCAGGCAGCATTCAGGTGACAGACAGCCCAGGAACCGAACCAGGCAGCCCGCCCCCGCCATCACGTCGTCGCGCAGCTCGTGCGCCGCAGCGGGTATCCGCCTGGAGAGAGGCGCCAGGCAAGTGATTGGCCGGCGGTGTAGTGGGCAGCGCAGGGCTAGCGGGGGGATGCCCTGGGCGACCTGCCTGCCATGACGTAGCCAGGCGCGTCATACTTGGCACCTACGCTTGGGTCGGGATGGACGCTGCTGCAAAAATTCCGCCAACGCGAGGAGCCCCGCGACGACGACGCATCCGTCCGCGAGAATGAGACGGCGAGAGGAGGCGGCGTGTTCATTGCCAATGCGATGCCAGGTACCTGAGTAGGCATTTGCTTGGCTGCGAGGGATGGTATCGAGAGAGGGAGAGAGCAAAGAGACGAACCTTCTCCATCGCCCCCAGACGCCGCTGCCGTGCTGGAGCGAGGGCGGCGGGGACCATCTGTGTGAAGGTGTGTGCCGGGGAGCGGACGCGCGGGCTGAGGAATCTCGACGACCAGGACTCGACCTTGATAATGATGATGATGCACTTGCAAATTAATGATGATGATGATGCCCAATTACCCTGTCGGCAGCCTATCCTCCCCCTACCACCCACGCGAGAACTGATCATCGCCTCCCGCCTGCCCGCCGACCCAGACCCAGACAACCTCGCCGCCCCATGACTGACTTCATCGCAGCGCAACCCCCCCACCACCCACCTACCCAGTCCAGTTCCTGTGGGTGAGGCCCGCCCCAGTTGCCTCCGTCATAGGGCCCTCTTCCACCTCGCCCCCCCGCGACCAGCAGCAGCCCAGCCAGCCTGGTTTCTAAGCACCCGCCCGGAAGATGTAATACTGCCCGCCCGTATATTCCATCTCGCCCAGAGCAGTTGACCTAGTGACAGCAGCCTGCCTGCCTGCCTGCCTGCCCGCCAGCCAGCCGCCCAATTTCCAATTTCTCTGAGCCCGCCGCCCGTCACCACCCGCCTAGCCAGCCGTCTTGCGTCACAAAATCCTCGCCGCGCCTCTCGCCCACCCCCAAAACCACCCGTCGTCCTCACCTTCAGCAAATCGGCAATTTTTCCTCTTCGCCCGACATCAGCGTCCCGCATCCTCCCCCGTCTCGAACCGTGCCCCCCGTCGGTCTGCAGCAAGAAACATTGGCCGTCCGTCCCGTCGAGCGCGAACATTGTGGAACGAAGCAAGCCCGCCGCCGCCGCCGCGCTCCATCAGCAGCACCATTAAACCCCGCATCCTGCTCCTCGCTCTCCGACCGGCCCTCCGTCATTCTATCCCACCCCTCCCTGCCTGCCTCGTTTTCCTTTCGCCTTTTTTTGCATTCTTCCGCGACGGTGCGTTTCGGCTAGACGACCACGGACACGACTGCTCGACTCGGCTCGGCTCGACTCCATCTCGAACTCGGTTCGCTTGCTCCGTGCACCGGCACGCACGCACCACACGCGGGCTACGCTTTCTGTCGGATTTCATTCGCCGCCTGGCCGTCGACCGTGTGCTGCGCCCTCGACTCCAATTCCGGCCGGACACTTTTCCAGCCTCGAGATCTCTCTTCTCTCCCCCCCGATTTCCCAGAGCAGAAGAGCAGTCGCGAAGGCGCCGCCCCAGTAGCCCGCCATGTCGACCATACAGCAGCTCAAAAACTTTATCCGTCATGGTATGTTGTCTCGCCGAGTGCCTGCCTCCCTGATGGATCGCCCGCCCACCTGCCAGGTCCCCTGGCCTCTGACCTCATCCTTGCTTCTGAACCCCCAATGACGGCATGACCTCCGCGACCACGCCACCGTGTCTCGGACGATGCTAACATGCCCGCCTCTCTCTCGCCAGGAAAACAAGCCCGCGTCGCCAACATCAACGACGAGGCCCCGCGCAAGGAGGACGCCCCGCAAGCACCGCATCCTGTGCAGGACAGGAACATGCACGCCTCCGAGCCCGCCTATGGCCATATGCCGGCGCAGCAGGAGCCCCTCGACGCCTACTCGCAGGGCCCCGGTGACGCCCACAACCGCGCCGTGCAGGCCGGCTTCGCCGCCGCCCACCACGTCGAGCACGCCCAACCCGCCGCCGCCAAGGGCACCAAGACGAAGCGCGTCGACGAGGCCGAGCTGAAGCAGCTCGTTGCCGAGGAAAATGCGAGCAGGGCAAAGTTCCCCCGGTATCCCGGCCTCGAGCGCTGGGAGCTGATCGAGAAGATGGGCGATGGCGCCTTCAGCAACGTCTATCGCGCCCGCGATTTGCAAGGCGGAACCGGCGAAGTTGCCATCAAGGTCGTCCGCAAGTACGAGATGAACAGCATGCAGGTGAGTGTGTGCTGGGCTTCTTGTCGCCCTGTTTCTGTCTTGTCTGCCCTGCCTCGGTCTTTTTCTGTCCAATGCTTGCCTCGTCTCCGTTCTGCCTGCGTCTCCTTTCCAGCCGCTTAACCAAGGGGACTCATCTCATCCCTGAATTAGGGAAACAAGCATTTACATCCGGACTTCAAGAAGGTTCCGAAGGCAGCAGAGGTGCGAGCAAATACTTTCCTATCGTCACTATCTTCAAGCTCGCTTTTTGTTGATTTTCTGTTCTTTGTACTGCGCGGGCGACACCACTATGCTGCTACCGGCGACGCGAGACTAACGAACCACAGCGTTCCAACATCCTCAAAGAGGTTCAGATCATGCGACAGCTGGACCACCCCAACATTATTAAGCTCGTCGAATTTTCCGAGTCGAAGCAGTACTACTACATCGTGCTAGAGCTAGCTCCCGGTGGCGAGCTATTCCACCAGATCGTCCGCCTGACATACTTTAGCGAGGAGCTGTCGCGACATGTCATCGTCAAGGTGGCCAAGGCCCTCGAGTACCTGCATGAGGAAAAGGGTGTCGTCCATCGGTGTGTTGCTGTTCCCGTGTATGATTGTCCCACGACTCAGTCTAACTGACCGCCACAGCGACATCAAACCGGAAAACATTCTCTTCAACCCGATACCATTTGTCCCGTCCAAGGTCCCAAAACCGAAGCAACCGGGCGACGAGGACAAGGTCGACGAGGGCGAGTTCATTCACGGCCAAGGTGCGGGCGGCATCGGCGAAATCAAGATTGCCGACTTTGGTCTCTCAAAGATTGTGTGGGAGACTCAGACCATGACCCCTTGCGGTACGGTCGGATACACGGCGCCCGAAATCGTCAAGGATGAGCGGTATTCCAAGTCCGTCGACATGTGGGCGCTGGGTTGTGTCTTGTACACGCTGTTGTGCGGCTTTCCCCCGTTCTATGACGAGAGTATCGAGGTCCTCACAGAAAAGGTGGCCAAGGGCCAGTACACCTTCTTGTCGCCCTGGTGGGATGACATTTCCAAGTCGGCCAAGGACCTCATCACGCATCTCTTGTGCGTTGATCCCGACAAGCGCTACACTATCAGGGAGTTCCTTGCCCACCCTTGGATCCGCGCGAGCGGGCCCACGCCCCGCGAGGAGAAGAAGAAGTCGGATGTTCTCCGGGCCTTCGACGCGAGCAAGTTCGAGGAAACCGGCAAACGCTACGACTTCCGTTCGCCAGCTGCCGTTAACCTGCGCGAGGTGTTCGATGTCAGCTACGCCGTGCACCGGCAAGAGGAGGAGGTCAAGAGGCGACAGCAGGTCGGCGCCCGGGCTGGCGGTGCCCAACCGCTTGCAGGCCTCGACGAAGAGGAGGAAGACGAGGATCGCATGCAGGTCGACCAGGAGGCCGCTCAGAAGCCCAATGCGGCGACTCAAGCGCTGGAGCAGAGCATGCGCAAGGCCAACCTGAAAGACCAGGAGCAGGCACGAGGTCGCGAGCCGCATCGCGCCAACGAGAAGGGCTACGGCCAGCACTCGGCCACTGTAACGGCCGCGGCGCGACAGCAGGTCAGGGACCGCAACCGCCAAAAGGGCCCCTTTGAGCTAAACCTCGACAACGCCACGCTTCTGGGCAAGCGCGGCAAGAAGGTCCCCGCCATGGGTGCTTAGGAGCCTACCCATTCCAGAGGCGGCGGAGCTGCCAATTCGACCACACAGGCTGGTGGTGGCGGTAATTGTCTAACGACGTTGCACGCCACTGCACGCTCACATGGAACATGTTGTCGGTGTTCGACGTGGCCTTCCAGCGGATGATACCCATGCGAATAGGTGACGAGGGGGACTTGATGCGGCCAAGGAGCAGTGGGCTCTTGGCGGCGTGCGACGGACGGGATGAGGAGTCGAGGACGGGGCCTGGCGCTCGGAGTTTACTTGGCAACGCGGAATACTGCATTGACGTTTGAGAAACTGGCCTACTGGGTTGACGAGTTCAACCCATGGTTACTACCACCAAGGGAGAGACGGAAGGTTCGAGTCTTGTGTAGCGGTTGTGCATGCCAGCACCGGGCACATATACTATACGGAGTTTGGGCACCTCATGTCGGCACGTTTTCTGCCAGCGACAGCTACATGAATTTAAACGTTATAACGAAGACTTGATACTTGCGTGATGTGATGTTTATTACGAGTGCTGTTGAACAAGAAGTGACGAAAGCTGCGAAACGCCCCATAAGTGTACGCTCCGGTGTAAATGCATGCCAAACGACAGAGTGCTTCCCCAAACGCCCCGGTAGATGATGCGACAAACGCTAATGAACAACCTCGATACATGAACTGACAACCGTGGATACACGCTACTTTCCTTCATCCGTCGCCCTCGAATCACAGCTACTCGCCTCCCCGCTACTACTACTCGTCGCCGCCGAGTCACTCCCGCTCGTCGTCGTCGTCGTCGTGGTGCCGCCGCTCGCGGCCGTGTCATCCGACGACGCCGGCGGGGACCTCTTCCGCGCAAGGATCTCCCGCTTGACGCTGGGCCATGCACGGCTGCGACGGATGGACCCGAGCTGGGACAGCGGCAAGCCGCCCGTGGGGCGCGCCGGGATCATTATGGCTGCACCCCCTCTCGTTCGGCCGGATGACTGCGTCGTCGCCGTCGTTGTGGATGTCGCCGGGTGGTGCGGCGGGCGGAGGTGTGACGATGATGCGGGTTTGGTGTAGCAGCTGCGGCGGCGGGGGAGGATAGGCTTGGAGAGGGTGAGGGCGTCGAAGTGGATGTGTCGTTTGGTGCTGGTGCTGGTGCTAGTGCTGGGGGAGGAAGATAGCGGGTTGGCTGCGGTGGGTGGGTGTTGTTGATCCTGTTGCGAGGGGATAGGTTGAGATATGGGTGGTGGAGTTTTGTTGATGGGCCGATGTTCGACGGCTGGGTCAACAGTGTCAACCTCTTGTCGTTGCGGCGTCGTCGGTGAGAGAGGTGACCGCAACCCGTGAAGAGCCTCCAGGGCGAGCACCTGTCTCTTGAGGCTGTGGATCTCGCCCATGAGGTGGAAGCGGGCTACCGCGCAGAGGAAGTGGCCAACATGGCTGAGTCGTAGGTTCGGACGAGGTGCGCGCGCCTCGTCCTGTCCGAGGGCACTTCCGTAACGGGGGCCTGCGCCGATGCCGTCACGGTCATGAAGCGGGTCCGGGCATGGTGCTTCCGGCTGTTGCGGGCTGTCCCGTGGAATAGTCTGTGATGACGCCTCGCGGACCGGGATGGGCTGCTTTGTCGGAAAGGCCGGGGGCAGGCCGCGCTGCTGCTGGTGCAGCTGGTGGCCTGCGGCGAGGTCAGCGGACACGACTCGAGCGGGAGGTGCTCGCCTTCCCCGGCCGCGGCGCTGGCGGCGGCGACGGCGGCGTTGCTGAAGTCGTGAGGATAGTATCCGTACCTTGTTACCGCTTCCCCCTTCCGGTTCAGACGGACGTCCCGTCCCAGCGCCACACACGCGGTGATCACCACACCCCGACGGCAGCGCCAGGCCCGGCACCTTCGAAAGATCCAGCCCAGCCCTGTGCAACAAGTCCACCGAGTACACATGCGACGCCGTAAACGGCTGCAGGAACCTCGCACTCGCAAACACCGGCGCCCTCTCCGGCGTCAACGCCTGCCGCTCGTCTCCGCCCTTCAGCGCCGCCATCTTGCGCAGCAGCCAAAACACATCCCCGGCACGCAGCACGATCGCGCTGTAGTCCCCGCCGCCCAACGCCCGGATGTAGTCCGTCGCCACCGCGTCCGCCAAGCACGGCAACGTCAGGATACACGCGCCGAACGCGTCCTTCGCGGGGAGGGCCCGCAGCGTGGTGAAGAAGCCGTCGTAGGGGCGGACGCGGACGGGGCGCGGGATGCCGTCTGCGGCGGTGGGCACGCAGAAGCCTACGCCTTCGCCGCCGCCTGTGCCACCGTTGCCGTTGTCGTTGCCGTTGGACTCCCAGCGGTCGCACAGCGGGAGGCCCTTGGCGACGGCCCAGCGGAGCAAGGGCGCGAGCGAGTCGGGCGGGCACACGAGGGAGACATGCGCGGGGCGTTTGAGGGGGGTGTCGCCGTACCACATCATGGCGGAGTGGCCGCACACGGCGTAGGGAATGTGCGGGAAGAGCTGGCCGATGGTGGCGATGACTTCGCGGACCTGCGTGCGCGTCATGGGCGTGGAGGAGCCGGCGATGCGGCGGAGGAGCGGCGACGGGGCGAGACCACGGCGGGAGGAGCGGGGTGAGACGGAAGACGTGGTGGAGGATGTACGGACGACATTGTTGTTGTTGGGCTGCCTGGAGTTGGGGTTGCCGTGCTGGACGGAAGGGGCTGGTCCTGTCGTAGGGGGCGGGTTGGTGAGCGTGTTGACGTTGACGGGCCACAGGCAGGAGCTTGCCATCACGGACTGCTGTGTGCCTATCGGGGCCTGCGTGCCTGTCATGGGCTCGGCGTGCTGAGTGTTCGACGGGTGTCGGGCCTGCGAGTCGTCCATTATGGCCGAGCACTGCCCCGTCGGCCGCCTCTCATGTATCCGTACAGGCATCTGAGCCCGTGGACCATCCGAGGCCGATCCGTATGCCGTCGCCCTTCTTCCTTCACCGTGCTGCGGCGAGGACGAGTTTACGAGCTCTCGCTGCCTTTGCTTCGGATGCGAACGATGCTTGCCAGCCTCGTCAGCATCCGCATCAAACCGTATCGAGAGCCGAACCGGAGGGCTATCCGGCTCAGCAGCCCTCCCTCCCCTCCGCCGCCGCCCGCCCCTCGTCTCGGCATCATCGCCGGCGCCGAGCCGGTGCCCATGAGCGCCATCAGTGCGATAGCAAGACCGGAGAATAGATCGCAACCCCATGGTACAATTATCTCAGCCAGGCGAAACTCCTCGTCTCCTTGAGTGCTCTAAAAGTGGTTTACGGAATCTGTGCCTAAATCAGCCAAAAGCTCTGACGCAGTCAACGAAAACCATGCTACCTAGCCAAAAGGGTCTTGGTTATGGTGTAGATATCAGCGATGAAAGCGAGTATGAGAGTGTCAAGAGTGCACGGTGTGAAGAGAAGAGAGAAAACGGCCAATAGTTGGGGATGAATCCTGACTCTTTAAATAGCAACGACGGCGGCTCGATCGAACACAAATGCCGTGATTGCGATCGTTGAGTGCCGCAAGGGTTCGGTCCGGTCTTTGTTGCGAACCCGTCGATAACAAAGGAGCACACAGCCGGCCTGATCTGGAACATGTTTGGCCTCACACGCGACCGCTCAGTGAATGACCCAACGCAGCTTGATGCCTCGTCTAATCGTCTTGTCCCGCCCGCCTCTAACGCCTAGTAGTCGTACAATGCAAGTGCAAGGCTCGAAACCCGGGGGAATAACGCGCTCGTCGTCCCTACAGATCCTCTTCGACGTCCATCCGCTCGCCATTAGCGTGCCCGGCGTCCTTCTTCGGCATCGTCGCCTCCTTGTCAATCATCTGCCGCGACACCGAGACGATGTTGTCCTCGATCAGCTCCTGGCCGACGTCCTCCAAGTGCTTCTTCGGGTCCAGCTTGCCGACGTATCGCGTCTTCAACTGCTCCTTTGTGAGCTCCGTCTCTTCTTTGACGCGCTTCTCGTAGCCGTCTGCCAGGGTCACCAGTCTCTGCAGCCGCTCCTTGTTCTTCTCGCCCTCTGTCCGGAAGTCGTCCATCTGCAGGGCCTCGGTCCACACGTGCTTGTGCAGGTTCATCAGCATGTTCTCCTCGAGCGCCGTCTTGCGATAGTTGATGCCGATTGAGTAGTAGTGGCGGTTCAGGCCGTGAATGAGCGCCTGGATGGAGGGCTTGTTCAGGTGTCCCAGGTTGCTTGTGCTCTGTCGAGGCTCCTGCCCCATCATGAGGAGTTGAGGATTGATAAGGCGGAATGCGTCGATGACAACTTTACCCTTGACGGACTGGATGGGGTCGACCACGACGGCCACGGCGCGGGGGTTCAGCTGCTCAAAGGACTGTTGGGTGTTGATATCGACCGAAGAGAGCCAGCAGCCAAAGCCAGGATGCGAGTGGTACCAACCCACGACGGACTCGGGCCTGCAGTCGGTTAGCTCTATGGTCGCCGCGGCGAGGGTGCTGCTTCTGCTTACCTCCCCGTTTGCCGCAGCATGTCCATCATCTTGGTCTGGAAGACGGGGTCGACGGCCTCTACACTGACACCCGTGCCGCTCTGGGGCATGGCAAAGACATCCATGACCTTGACGGTGAAGTCGTCCACGAATTCGCCCAGCATCAAGCCCATGACCTCCATGGGCACGCCGGCGCGGCCGTGCCGAAGCATCTTGAGCAGAGCCAGGGACGAGATGTAGACGGTCTCTGAGTTATCGATGAGGTTTGTGTTGTCCTGCGGGGCGAGTCAGCACATCTGCGTCGTGGCATCACGGCGGTTCCAGATGGGAGCAGCTTACCGTGCCGGGCGCAGCTCCCCCAAGGCCCATGCCGCCGCCGCCCAGCAAGTTCCTGAAGCGCTCCATTGCGGCGTGACTGTGAGATGTAGCGGTCGATGTGGTGTTGCGGAATTAAGGTAGTGGTGTGACAGCTGGATCCGCGACGTGTTGTGGAAGGGTCGAGGTTGTGCGGTAATGGAATCGGTGACGGATGGAGCTTGCGGCGAGGCGAGTTGACTTGACTGACGCCAGTCCCGGCAGCCTGCTGGTGGTGCTTGAGTCGCCCGAGCTACTGGGCCTGCAGAGCTGCGCTGAGTAATGTCACGTGTGGGTCTCCCTGCAGCTCACAGAGGTGAGGTGTGGCGCGCGCGCCCTGGACGCGAACCTGCCAGCGCAGCCTCGCCAGCAGCAGCGCCACCGCTGTGCTGGGCGCCTCAATGAGGGCGGTGGGCCGGGCGAACAATGGCGCCAATAGGCGCACCGCACCGTTCTATACTCGCGCGCACTCAGTTTCCTGCCAGCCTCGCCGCCCCAACTTTATTCCGCCGCCATTCCCAGCGAGCCGCGTCGTGCCGTCTTCTCGCCCTTCTTCATCACCTTCTCGCGCCGAGGCCGCACTCTCCCCCTGCGACGACATCAGCACGCTATGCGACGCGCTCTTTGAGCATTCGTCTTGAGAATCTTTCGACAAGCATCGCAACGTCCCTCGCGCCCCTGCCACGCTTTGCGCCGAAGCTGACACCGACCCCCGATCTGCGCTCCTCGAAATCGCAGCCGAAGCCATGGGCGAAGGCGATTCCAACATGGCCGCGCTCGGCTCCGTGGCCCTCAACGGCTCCTCGCCCAAGAAGGTCGCATACTTCTACGATTCCGACATTGGCAATTATGCCTACGTTACGGGCCATCCCATGAAGCCTCACCGAATTCGCCTGGCGCACAGCCTGATCATGCAGTACAATCTCTACCAGAAGATGGAGATTTACGTGAGCACTCCTCGCGACTGTGCCTCGCCTCCCTGCCATTGACTAACCCATCCAGCGCGCGAAACCTGCCACTCGCGGCGAGATGACGCAGTTCCACACGGACGACTACATCGATTTCCTCCAAAAGGTCACCCCCGACAACATGGATAGCTACATGCGCGAGCAGGGCAAGTACAACGTGGGCGACGACTGTCCCGTATTCGACGGACTCTTTGAGTTTTGCGGTATCAGTGCTGGTGGCAGCATGGAGGGCGCCGCGCGCCTGAACCGCCAAAAGTGCGACATTGCCGTCAACTGGGCTGGTGGACTTCATCACGCCAAGAAGTGCGAGGCTAGCGGTTTCTGCTACGTCAATGGTGAGTCGCTTCCAACTGCGCCCGTGAGAAGAAGTTCGTAAAGACTAACTCTGTCGCAGACATTGTCCTCGGTATCCTCGAGCTGCTTCGCTTCATGAAGCGCGTTCTCTACATCGACATTGATGTCCACCACGGCGATGGCGTCGAAGAAGCCTTTTACACCACCGACCGCGTCATGACCGTCTCGTTTCACAAGTACGGCGAGTATTTCCCTGGAACTGGCGAGCTTAGAGACATTGGCATTGGCCAGGGTAAGCACTACGCGGTCAACTTTCCTCTCCGTGACGGCATCACGGACGAATCGTACAAGTCGATTTTCGAGCCCGTCATTGAGAACGTCATGAAGTATTATCAGCCCGAGGCCGTTGTTCTCCAGTGCGGAGGCGACAGTCTGTCGGGCGACCGACTTGGCTGCTTCAACTTGAGCATGGATGGCCACGCCAACTGCGTCAACTATGTCAAGAGTTTCAACCTGCCCACTTTGGTCCTCGGCGGCGGTGGCTATACCATGAGGAACGTCGCTCGCACTTGGGCCTACGAGACTGGCGTCCTCGTTGGTCAAGACATGGAGCGTACTCTGCCATATAACGAATACTACGAGGTATGACCCTTGCTTACAGGTCCTCCAACCACGACTAACCATGCTCCAGTACTACGCCCCCGACTTCGAGCTGAATGTCAGGTCGTCAAACATGGAAAACTCGAACAGCAGGGAGTACCTCGAAAAGATCACCGCGGCCGTCATCGACAACCTTCGCCAGACGGGCCCGGCACCCTCGGTGCAGATGCAGGATGTCCCTCGCAAGCCATTTGGTGGCATGACTGACGAAGAGGAAGCCGAGCTTGACGACCTCGATGAGGACGAGAACAAGGACGTTCGTATGACGGAACACCGCTGGGACAAGCACGTCACGAATGATGCCGATTTTGAGGCGAGCGACGACGAGGACATGGCCAGCGCCAATGGCGCGACGCGTCGGAATGGCAATAAGCGTACCTTTACCGACTTCCGTAAGGGAGAAGCCGATGTGGAGGCTGAGACCACCACTCCGCGAAGCCGCAAGGAAGGCGACGCCGACAAGGAACCTGCGGAGGAAGAGACTCACGACATCAACGATGACACGATCGAGGATGTCGGCGCCACCGAGGAAGCCGACAAGAGTGAGGCCGTTCAGGAAGAGGCGCCTAAAGAGCCAGAGGAACAAAAGGTCGACAACGACGGCGATGTGGGCATGACAGACTCTGCTCCAGCTGACGAGACAACCGTCAAAACGGAAGAAGTCGAGCCCGAGCAGGCACCAGAGGCCGAGGCGGCCGATAAGCCCACCGAGGAGAAGCAAGATGAGCCAGAAGCTCCCAAGGAAGAGGCCCAGGCTGAGCCTGAGCCGGCCGCCACAGAGGAGGAGAAGCCCGCAGAGCCGGCCAAGGAGGCTGAGACCGAGAAAGCTGCTGACTCTGACAAGACCAAGGAGGATGAGGCTCCGGCGGGTGAGGCCATGGAGGTTGACCAGGACAAGGAGGAGCCCAAGAAGGACGTTGAGGGTGCTCCTGACGGCCCGGCCAGCTAGCCGGCGCCCACAAACCTTGACCTGGCAAGGTCTCCTTCGACTGGCCTTGGCAGCCTCTATTCAGGCTCGCCATGCCCTTCCTGTACTCTAGAAGCTGGGGTATGGCCAAAGCGGCGTTCAGGCGTATGGCATAGCGATTGATATCAGGGGCGGATACCGTCGCGGTCTGGAGAGGGCTGGTGTATTTCTGGCTCACGATTTCTCTTTTAGCTACACAAATCACGGTGCACGTCTATTTCATGCCTCGGGTACACGGGTCCTGATCTGTATGCTCGTCTCCTCGAAGAGTTGCAAATGTTTGGCAATTGAATAACGACTATTCGTCGTCGAGGTGGGCGACCCTGCGAGGCTGGCTGGGACCCCGTCTACAGGACCCCGCTGTGGTGCTAGCGCCACCTGCAAGGCTGTAAACTCCAAAGTTTGGGGGCAGGCAGCGGGGGCCAAAATTTATCGATGAGCAACACTCGTCACCAACCTCGACAACGACCGGTCCAGCCATCCATTCTTCCCAGTCCTAATTCCGGCGGCGTTTTCTCAATTCTTTCCATGTAGCATCTTCTTGAACCTCTCACCCCCGCGACTCGTCACCGGACCCCGCGCGCATCCTACCTCCGCCGCTCGCACCCTCTAGCAACCGCTACGATATTCCTCCCCCCGTCGAGTCACCCCCCGCGACGCCCTCTCTCTGCAAGCAGCAGCAACGACGAACCCGCGTCCCTCCCCCCGCGCCCGCGATGCCGACGCCAGTCCCGGCCGCGGCGGGCACGCCCGGCGGCGGTGACGCCGAGTCGGCGAAGCTGGCCGTCTGGAAGGAGGCGCTGTACGACCGGTGCAGGGAGTCCGGGACGGACCTCTTCTCGCAGGACGACCTGCTGCGGCTCGATGTCATCCCCAACCGCGACCTGATGCTGCTCGCGCGCGTGGTGCAGTCCCTCAGCGATGACAAGCTCTTCATCACCATGCGCGAGGCCTCGGGCCAGGTGCTCTGGAAGTGGCGCGACGCGCAAGAAGCACACAAGTGCGTTTTCTTCTGTCCTCTTCTTCTTTGTACCATGTCCTCATTGCTCCGGGGACGCAAACCACCTTTGAGCAATTGGGAGATCTCTCTTACGCCCCGATGATGGCAAGACTCATTTGGGGGACTGTTGGGCTAATTATTGCGGTCGTCGTCGCACAGGTACAAGCAATGCTCGACGGACGAACAGGTCATGGTGTACTCGCTCATCGACGACTCAGGCGGCGACGGCATCTGGTCGCAGACGCTACAGAAGCGCCTCAACATGCACGACTCGGTGCTCAAGAACGCGCTCAAGCAGCTGCAGACCAAGGGCCTCATCGCACCCTTCAAGAACGTCGAGCACCCCAACAAGAAGATGTTCATCAAGGCCTCCATCCGGCCCTCGGACCGCGCCACCGGCGGGCCTTGGTACACGGACCAGAACCTCGACGAGGCCTTTATCGAGGAGCTGCAGCGCGTCGTCTTCGACTTTGTTAAGCGCCAGAGCGGCTACCTGAGCACCCATCATCATAATTCCTCCTCCGCCGCCGCCGGCGCTGGGGCCGGTGCCAGGACACAGGTGCCGAAAAAAGGCGTGCTGAAAGGCAGCGCCTCTGCCGCTGCAGATAGGGGCAAGAAGCGCGGCGCGCAGGAAATGAGCGGCAGCACGTCCGCCACCCCGACGCCCAAGACGGCCCGCATCTCGTCGACCAGTCGGCGCGAGCCCGCCTTGCTGCCCCTCCCGGCGGGCTACATGGGCTACCCGACAGTGCGGGACATCGCCCGCCTCCTCTCCAGCAGCGGCATCACCAACAACACCATCTTGTCCGAGGACGACGTCAAGAAGCTCGTCGACGTGCTCGTCTGGGACAACCTCGTCGAGCCCGTCAAGATCGCCGGCAAGGTCGGCTACCGCGTCGCCCGCGTCGCCAAGCAGTCCACCGAGAGCTGGGCCGGCCGGGAGGACCCCACGGGCCGCGACGGCGGGCCGCAGCCCTACCTCAGCCCCTTCACCGAGGCGCCGTGCGGGCGGTGTCCCGTGTTCGAGCTGTGCGAGGAGGGTGGCCCCGTAAGCGCGAGCAACTGCGAGTACTTTAAACGCTGGCTGGGGGTAGATTAATGGCGGACCCCTTCGCGGAAAATAGTTTCAAGGCGCATTGACGACGCCTTGGCACGAGTATGGGGCGGCACACTGCCGGGACAAACCTTGCATGGTCGGAGTTGGGCGGCATGGAATTTGCGGATTTACAAGGCATTGGCGTGGATTTAGACAAAGCCCCGGCATTGTAGTACAGTAATGGCATCACTCGGGGCTTGCCAAGAACACACTGTTACGAGACAACGATCAAAACATCATTGAACAGAACAGGAATTGGCTTCAGAAGTCAACTTTTATTGTGGCGTCAGCTAAGCTAGGTGACCATCAGGCCGTCTTCCGAGAGCTCTGTCTGCTGCCGTTTTTCGCGTGCCTCCATTGACCAAAGGTCCCCGATACACAGATGCTACACAGCTTACAGCTCACCAGACTTGACAATGGTGGGGCGCTTGTTGTACTTGACGCTGCCGCTGGCGGAGCCGGTAGCCTCGAGGGCCTTGACGACGTCCAGGGAGTCATTGTCAGCGACCTCGCCGAAGACGACGTGGCGGCCGTCGAGCCACGAGGTCACGACGGTGGTGATGAAGAACTGGGAGCCGTTGCTGTTGCCAGAGGGGTTAGCAAAGACGTCTTGTGATGCAACATTCAGAGGCTTACGTGTTGGGGCCAGCGTTGGCCATGGACAGCAGACCGGGGCGGGTGTGCTTCTTGGTGAAGTTCTCGTCGGCGAACTTCTCGCCGTAGATGGACTTGCCGCCAGTGCCCTGCATGGGGGGTCAGCATGTGTGCCCTCGGAGAGACGAAAAGACGACAGCAGAACGTACGTTGCCGCGAGTGAAGTCACCGCCCTGGAGCATGAACTCAGGGATGATGCGGTGGAAACCCGAGCCGGCGTAGCCGAAGCCCTTCTCGCCGGTGCAGAGAGCGCGGAAGTTCTCGGCGGTCTTGGGGACGACGTCGTCGTAGAGCTTGAAGTTGATGCGGCCAGACTGGGCTGCAGTCCCAATTGAGTCAGCTGAGTGTCATGACGTGTGGCGCAGGAGCTCGGCGGGTTGGGGCAGTGCAATTGAGAGAATTCGAAGTTGTGTCGCCGTCGACGGCTGGGCAGCTTCGATGCGCTCGCGGCAGCATGCCAAGTCTTGCCATGAAAGCTTCTCTCAATCTCGTGGTGATGGAATACAGGGAATGCCCGGTCGGCGGATGCGCACGGTACTCACCCTTGACGGTAGAGGTAGGCTTGCCGCCCTGCATGACGGGACCCTCCCACTCAATGTCGAAGTAACTTTTGACGTAGATTAGCTTTGTATGCTTGGCAGCAGAGAGCGGGACGACGATCAGTACTCACACCTTGTTGCCCATGATTGCGGTTGTGGCTGAGAAAAATCGAGATGCTCGGAAAGTGTTGGAAGAAGATGCGAGTTGTGGGAGAGAGAAGGACCTCGAGACGGGGGAGCAGAGGTTATAGCGGGGTAGGAGGGGTCGAAGAAGCGTTGATCTCATTTTGAAGGGCTGCTGGAGGGGTAACAGGTTAGTGGGAAGACACAGGCCAACCAGAGCGCGCGATCGCGAGAAACGGTGGGGTGGCGAGGGAGACAGCGGCCAGTCACGTGGAAGTGCGGCGCCGAGATGGGTCGCTTGGAGGCTCCAGGAGCTTCCAGGGCGCTTTGGCATGACCAGCCACCCGCAGGCAGAGCTGCCATTGCTGCAGCTCCCCCTGCAGCTCCAGCTGCACTGGAGGGGCGAGAGGCGAGGACAGCGTAGCCCGCGAGCCCATCTCAGCAGCGCGACAGCTCGACGACGGACCCGGAGCAGCTCGGCCATCCGCGAGGGGACCTCAATGGACTGGCGTTGGGCCGATGCCCGGCAGCAAGCTCTGACGCGAGCTGAGAGCCGAAGCCTCTGCTGGTTGCTGGGCCGCCCCGGAGCTGCAGGAGCAGAATAGTGGGGTCGCGGTTGGCTGTCAGGGAGACCCCGGTGGCCAACCAGCGAACCCGTCCGGCTGCCCGTGTGCAGAGTGCTGGCGTGGCCGGGTCCCCACGAAACTGATGACGCTCCTCATGCGGCCGGTCCAGGTTGACGCCGCCGACGTGTCGAGCGTCAGCTGGGCCAAGGCTCGAATGGGCCGGCAAACTGCGCGACTTTCCGGGCTGCTCGGGACTGTCGTCTGCTGCGAGGGACTGGGACCGGGTCTTGGTAGTCGCGCGTTCGTCCCATCCGAATCGACGTGTCTGTGAGGGAAGCGGCTCGCGCTGCTGCGCATGCAGCGAGAGGCATGTGACGACAGCAAAGGAAAGGCACCTACCTGGATATTACAATTGGTACAAGAGTGGCGAGGTTAAAATACAAGAGCCGGATGAATCGCAGTCACGAGTTGCTCGATGCTGTGCTGGAAGTCTTCGGAAGGGGAAAAGTTGGCCGTCGGTGCTCAGCAGTCAACACAGGGGCTAGTGCCGGGCAGCCTGGGAGTCGGCCTGAGACTTAAGGTACCAAGAAGCCGAAGCGAAGCCACCACTCCCGGCAATCCATCGCGTTGGCTCAATGGCCTCGACGTCGACCCAGGTTGTTGCAGCAGGGCTGCGGAATTGTTCATCATGCCGTTCGTCCCAAGAATTCAAAATCTCGCCAATTGGAACGAGTTCGATGCCGGCTTGCGCGGCGCTTTGTCTCTTAGCTGTCTGAGCACCTTCGTGGTAGCCCCAAGCTTGAGATTGGCATGGTCACGTGATGGGTCCCCTGACCCCCAGCGCCGGACCCAGTCGGGCAACTGACGCCGCTCGGCAGCCCGAAAGTCCAGCTGTCCATCGCGACGAGTGTCACCATCTCTCCCCAGGACACGCATCACTGCACCACGCATCCGCGGCCGTGGCCTGCATTCACTCTCTCGACCCTCGACCCCCGGTGTTTGCGCTTGATCTGCCAACATGGATTTGAACGATTTGAAGAACACGGTCTCGAACCTGACCTTGTACGACCTCAAGGCCGGGTTCCGGAAGGCCCAGAATGGTGCGTGAGCCATCGGGAGCCCCGGCGCCTCCAATGCTAACAGAGCGTCCAGCGGTGATGAACTATACCGAGATGGAGTCCAAGGCATGTCGGGTTGCGGTCGCGGCATGGGACACTGGCTAACGCGGTCACAGGTGCGGGAGGCGACCAACAATGAGCCCTGGGGAGCCTCGTCGACCCTGATGCAGGAGATTGCAAACGGCACATTCAACTAGTGCGACAAACCATCCTCGCTCTCGTCGCTACCAACGCTAACAGAGCCAGTCAAACACTCAACGAAATCATGCCCATGATCTACCGTCGATTCACAGAAAAGTCGGCCGAGGAATGGCGTCAGATCTACAAGGCCCTGCAGCTCCTCGAGTTCCTCATCAAGCACGGCTCCGAGCGTGTCATCGACGATGCAAGGGGGCACATTGCCCTGCTAAAGATGCTCAGGCAATTCCATTTTATCGACCAAAACGGCAAGGACCAGGGCATCAACGTTCGGAATCGAGCAAAGGAACTCGCGGAGCTCCTGAGCGACGTCGACCGGATCCGCTCTGAGCGCAAAAAGGCACGCGCGACGAAAAACAAATACACGGGTGTCGAGGGAGGCATGTCGTTCGGTGGGGGCTTCTCGGGCGGCAGCAGCAGCGGCCGCTACGGCGGCTTCGGTAGCGAGTCGGCCGGCTACGGCGGTGGCAACGCCAATTATGGCGGCTATTCCGGCGGCGTTTACGGCGATGGCGGCGGCTTCGGCGGCCAAGCCAGCGATTTCCGAGACACCAGCGGCAGGTCAGACAGGTTTGAGGAATACGACGAGTTTGACGAGGGCGAGAGACCCGCGGCCTCGTCGAGACCAAAGAGGACGACGGAGCGCGCGGGTGTCAAGAAGACGACTGGAGAGGTAGCCAAGAAGAAGGAGCCAGAGGTGGACCTGTTCTCCTTCGACGAACCCTCGCAAAGCTCCTCCGCGGCCGCTCCGACGCCTTCCAACGGCTCCGGCCTGGCAGACCTGGGCGGCCCGAGCGGCAGCGCTGCGAACGATGATGACGAGTTTGACGACTTTCAAGAAGCCACGCCGGTCACACAATCCGCGGCGCCGTCGGGCGGCTACGCCCAGCCGCTGTCGCCCCCCCTCACCTCGGCCGCGACCTCCTCTACCCAATTTGCCGCTCCGCAGCCGCTCTCCGCTCCTCAAAAGGCGGACCTCAGCCAGATGGTCAGCACGTCGTCCATTTCGCCGGCGCCGAGCGCCGGGGTCAACTACTCGGCCTTTGCGTCACCCCCCGCTCAGGCACAGGCTCCGAAGCCGTCCGGCTTCCAATCCACAGGTCCCAACTACTTCGGCACGGTCTCATCTCAGCCTACTCAGGCGAGCGCGGGCATGTCAGCCATGTCCCCAATGGCGACTTCCAGCGGCCCGACCACCATGGCCAGCATGAAGCCCGTCACCAGCCCAGGGGCCAAGCCTGCCGCGGCAGGCGGCGATGCGTTTGGTGCGCTCTGGGGCAAGGCCAGCGGCGGAGTCAAGAAGACGGGAACACCTACCGCCGGGGCGTCCATGGGCCAGCTGGCCAAGGAGAAGAGCGCGGCGGGCATCTGGGGAGCTCCGGCTTCCGCGTCCTCGCAGCCCGCAGCGGGTCGCCCTGCGCCAAGTGGTGGCTCGGCGTCTGACGACCTGCTCGGGTGAGGAACTTGAGACGGAGTTGGCATGGGGATGGGCCAGATGGCAGCACGCTGAACTGGGTGACGAGTGGTGCGCGACACGGAGCAACAAGGTGATGGTTGAGGAGCATGCGTCTTGATTGGGCCTTAGATAGGCGTAGGGGCGCACAAATTGAATTGGCATGTCATGTCCCTTGTTTGCGGATGACATTCGTCCTGGTGGTTACTAGCACCGAAGCTCCAGAAGAGCTTGTGAGCGAGCAAGCTTGGCCAGCACATGCAAGCCAAGCAGCGCGCATACTCTGAGACGGACGCGGCATGCGACGCCGGCTCCGCGAGCCTTTCATCTGGCCCATCTGGCGACCGCGGCTAACCAGGATCGCAGCCTCATCGCCACAAACCAGCGACATGCGTCCTGACCCAATCACGTGGAATTCGAGGCCAAAGTCTCTGGCCACGTCCACCGGATGTCTTCCCCGTGCGCGCGCGTCCCGGTACTGCGTGCATTTTACGCGCTTGCAGTGCCGGGCTTGTGTCAGTAAGCGCCCGACCCAATGGCGCCGCACCGCCGCATCGCGGCACCGCGACTTACACGGCGACGAGCGCCTGCGATTGGCTGCGCCCGGCGGCTGCCCACACCGGCGGCAGTGTCAGGTCGGCTGCGCTGCTACGTCGAGGGCGAACCGAGCAAGGCAGGGCAACCTTTTTCCTGCTCGTTTCTCTGCATGGCTTGTTCTTTTCGCAGGGCGGCCGGGTGGGCTGCCGGCCCTAGCTGCTGAGCGGCTTGCTGAAGGACGGAAGGGAAGGGAAGGGGACATGGATGCCGTCGTCGTCTGGGTTGCTGAGGTTCTGAAACAGGGACGGCGACGTGCCCATTGGATGGGCTTGCTTGCGGCTGTCTTTGACGCTGCGTGATGCTGTATTTGGAAACGAGTTGGACTTGCTGCGAGGTGGTGGCTGGTTGAGCTTTTGGGGTTGCGCGTGAGGGCCGTCTGTATAAAGAAGGGAGGGGATCACGCCGTTGATGGTTTGCCTTCTCAGCAAGCAACTGCCAAACAACCACTCGCATCTTCTTTCCCCATCTCTTCTTTGTCTCTTTCCTAGTGTCTGCACTTTTGGGTTCTGCTTTGGGTCTCGTCATTTCCATCTTTTCCAGTGTGCCATCACGCTGCTCTGTCTCTCTCCGTTCGTCTACTACACGACAAGACCGCTCTGCACCAGTCAACCCATCCCTTCTCTTCGCTACGCACAAGTTCCGGGCTAGATCGCCGGGTACTTTCAAACGCACACGTCCTTCTTTGGCAACTCTCGACCGCGCCGCGAGTCGGGCTCTCGTGTCAGGCAAAATTCCGACTCCCACTTCGCCGTCCTCGGCTATTCTGCCGTTCCACGCCAAGCACTTTCCGCTCCGCACGGCGCGCTGTTCCTCGCGGCCGCGTCTCTCACTCGTCACTCCGTCAGCGACCACTACGAGCACGTGTACCGCCAACATGGGTGCTCCTCCGGCTCTCGGCGCCCTGGGCCTCACCTTCACGGCCATGCGGGGCATGCAGGCCATCGCCCTCATCACCATCATTGGCCTGACGTCCAACTTCATCTCGGAAATGGTGGCGGCCAGCTACGAGGCGCCCTCTGCCCTCGTCGGCACGCTCGTTGTGGTAAGTCAGGGGGGATCTTTTCGAACCTCAAGGGGGGGGCTGGACTCCTGGAACCAGACAAGGGGCTGACAAATAGTGCGTTGCGTGGGTGGTGTGCAGTCCTGCCTGGCCGCCGTCTACACGGTCATTACCTACATTCTCTACTGGGATTCGATGCTCCCGCTGCTCATCTCGACCGGGGCCGACGGGCTGTGCCTCATCGCCGTCATCGTGGTGGCCTGCGTCGTGGGCAAGCCCGTCAGCTACCTCTCGTGCCCAGCCCTGCCGGACAAGGGCAACACGGCCAACTTCATCCACTCGCTCTTCCTCAACCTCTCGCGCAAGGACTACTTCGAGTGGGTCGACCCGGACAAGGCGTCGTGCTTCGAGATCAAGGCCGTGTGGGGGCTGAGCATCTGCCTCTGCATCCTGTACTTTGTTTCGGCCGTCACCTCGGCCTGCCTGTGGAAGCGCATCAAGGGCGGCGCCTCGCGGCCCGCGGCCCCCAAGGACTTTGAATGAGGGTGCGGCCGTGGGGAGCCCGCGGGGGCGTCGGGGCCGTCGGCGGCGCGTCGCGAGGAGGATTCAGGGGCGACGAAACCAGCGCGCCGTCCTCCCGCCGTGCTGAAGAAGGCCCGCAGCCTGGGTACCGTGGCGCTGGGACCGCGGTCGGAGAAGCAGCGAGTGCCACCCGCGTACGACAGCGACTCTGTGTCGTCCACGTCGGACGAGGTGACCATGAACATTGCCTATCCGGCCCCCAGCGACCCGTCGTACCCACGGTTCCCCCCGCCACCCACGGCGCCGCTGCGTGACAAGGCGAGTGAGCGTCCGCGCCCTCGTCCCCTCGAGAAGCTGCCTCCGGTCCCGGCAGTACTTCCCCTTGCGGTGCCGAGTCCCGGGCCGCAGAGCCCGCAGGGCAGGACCGCGAGTAAGTCGAAGCGGAAGACCATATTGGAGCGAATCGAGGGCTGGTGGGATCTCGGCCTGCTCGAGAAGAGACAGACGCTGTTCGGCGGTGGCAACAAGTTGCCGGGACCGCGATGAGACTGCACAACTGCTATTTTTGTTTGGGACATGGGTTTTTGGGTTTTTGGGTATAATGCATAGATTGGACTCGTCGAGTGTTTTTTGCTTGGTGCTAGTATTGGTTCGTGTGGTATAATGGTTTGGGTTACGGTCATGTCTGGGTCGGGTCACCTAAAAGCAGAAAACCTATCAATGGCATTCAATCGTTTTAGTTCATGCAGGTGCGGCCCCATATGCATAATGACTCTTGTCAGTTGAATTCAGGCTCAAATGCCGCTTGGCATTCCTGTTGGCTGCAGCGGCCTACTCATGTTCGTGTATCGATTTCTAAACACGGTCAGTCTGCCAGGGAAGGCAACGTTTATGTCTTCATTTACCCGTTCTGACCTCAGACCAAAGGGCGTGGTCTAGCCTGGACGCCGGGAACAGAGACCGATCAGGAAACCCGACATTGCCATTGTGTCCTTGATCATGAGAATGCCTGCCTATTAAAATGTTGATCATTCCAAATAAATGGCGGCTTTTGATGTAAGACGGCAAGGAGCTTTAAGTGCAGGGTAGTCTTGTGGGCTCAGCTTATTCCGAGGTTCTTTGTATGCGCCTCACAGAGGTTGCACAGCATTATTATCCCGCCACTTATCAAGCATCAGAGCAACTCAGCGGCAAAGATAAAGCCTCCTTGATTGCCCCTCGACGACAACTTCATCGCCTTTAGTTTCCGCGTCAGCTTCTTCCCTTCGGCTTTGGCGAGTCGCGGCCCCTCGAGCGGGATTCGACTGCTTACAAATCCGGTCCGGCACTTGAAAGGTACTTGAGGCTTTGTACCTCCACTCCCCATCTCATTCTCCACTCACGGACCTCGAGTCGCCCCCTGCGTCAACCAACAGCCCACAGCAGCTGGTCGCTGAGACGCATTCGCACTGCACCGCCATGTCGCTCTTTCGGCAGCTCATGTCCAACAGCAAGACCCGGTCCTCGGGCGGCTGCTGGACATGCAGGGTGAGGAGGAAGAAATGCACAGAGAACAAGCCCGAGTGCGACACGTGCAAGGCCCTCGAGATCACCTGCTACTTCCAGGACGAGAAGCCGGAATGGATGGACGGCGGGCCCAAGCAAAAGGACATGGCAGAGGCCATCAAGGCCCAGGTCAAGAAGCAGGCCAGCCAGCGCCGCGACCGCAAGTATCTCGAGATGCTCGAGGCCGGCACCCAGTCTGTCTCACTCAGCGATGACACTCTGACACCTTCAACCGTTCGCAAGGATCGCCACGACGGCATGTCGGGGACGTCAGACACGGATCCGTCCCCGCGGAGCAATGAGATGGACTCCACGCCCGCCTCCAGCAACACCAACGGCACCTCGCCGCCCGAGGCACCCTGGCACAGCCAGCTCTTTGTGCGCGAAGAGGACCCGGCTTCGGCACCGGACGTCGACATTCACTTCCTCATGATCTACCTCGACTACGTCTTCCCCTACCTCTTTCCGCACTACCGGCCGCCCGTCCTCGCCGGCGGCCGCGGCTGGATCCTGGACGTGCTGCAGAGCAACAAGTCCGTCTACCACACAGCCATTTCTCTCGCCAGCTCTTTCTTCGCCGTCGTGCTGGCCAATGGCGAGGAGGAGCACGAGGAGTGCACGCTGCGCATGGTGCACAAGCTCGAAAGCCAGCTAGAGCTGGGCCTCGCCGAGCTGCGCAAGGAGATGCGCCTCTTGACAAGCGGCAAGTCGGGATTTAACAACGAAAAGGCCCTCATTGTCATGCAGAGCATCATCCAGATGCTGTTTTTCGAGGTCTCTACGTCGAACAAGGACAACTGGAAGGTGCATCTAGATGCTGCCGTCTTTCTCTTTCATCAGATCCTCCCAAACCCGGAGCAGTGGTCCGAGACGCTGAACAACTTATACACGCCAAAGTGGCCACCACCCGCCATGGGCCTTCGGCGGCCTTGGAGCACAAACCAGGCAGCCTTGCGCTTCTTCACCGCGACGCTCGTGTACATTGACGTCCTCGCGAGCGTCACGCTCGGCAATGCGCCCCGACTGCACCAGTACCAAGCGAGCGTCATCCCCGGCTGCCCATCCGAGGACCGCACGCCCGATCCCGTGCCGGTGGGGCCTCTCATGTTGGAGGAGTTCTTTGGCCTACCCAACTGGGTCGTCCAGGTCCTGGGCGACGTCGCCGCCCTCGAGTCGTGGAAGCGAGTACAAAAACAGACCGGCTCACTGTCTGTCAGCGAGCTGGTCTCTCGCGGCCAGGTGCTGGCCGATGCCATCAAGGGCGGCCTCCAGATCCTCGAAGCCGGCTACGAGACGCGGCCACATACACAAGAGATTACGTTCCAACTGCTGGTCTCAGACCCCGTTGGTGGGGAAGAGGTTCGGCGGCCGTCGTTCCAAGTGATATGGCTGCTCGCGACCCTGAGCTACCTCAATGTCGTCGTCAACGGCTGGCAGCCGTCGAGCCCGGACGTCCGGTGGCCCGTGTCCAGGGCCACGGAGCTGCTGTCCAACGTGCCCAGGGGCTCGTGCCTGCGGGCCCTGGCGTGGCCTATGTGCGTCTGCGGATGCTTGTCACCAGAGGAAGACGAGCCGGCATACCGCGCAATGGGTGAGCGGCTCGGGCCCCTGAAGATCTTTGGGACGGTCAAGGAGGCTCTGGAAATTATGGAAAAGGTGTGGTCGATGCGCGGCCAGCTCGACGAGTCGTGGGATGTGTCCAAGTGTCTCAACATTCTGGGACATGGCGTTTTGCTTATTTGATACCCTGGGTAATTGGAAATTGCGAGTCAACTGGTCGGTACACGACGGGCTGGAGACGGGTCAATGGCAACTCGTTTCTTCTATTCAGCACCTATTAAAGCGACCCTTGATCGGCTAAGCGACGTGCGCACTGGGGTATAACGACCAAATCATCCTCTACGCGCGATGGCCCTCAGCAGTTCTCCTCCTGGCAAGTCGAGACGTCCTCCCGCTGTTCGTCAGCCACAGCAAACGGTGGCCTCCTGTGCAGCGCTGGTCTGTTGTCCACTGCGTCACGGTCAGCATCTTCTCGCGTCTCCGAGGGGCACAGACTTATACTCACACAAGAGGCAGCGTCTCCCACTGGAAGATGAAGGCCCCAAAGAAGGCGCCGAGGATGATGCTCACGATGATGTAAATGTTGAAGTACATGGCCAACTATGGTCCTGTCAGCAACCCAAGAGAGCCCTTTCCGGTCAGAAACCAGCAGACACCTACCAGCATGAGAAAGTACGCGACCGTGAACTGGAGAAAGTGCAAGAAGGCGCGGATCGCCTGTTGGAAGACGTTGGGCCGGAAGGGCGGCACGACGGCAGGACAGACACCGCCGGCGGGGGCGGCGATCGGCGCGGCAGCGTCCTTGCTACTGACGGAGCCGCGGTCGGCACCTGCGCCCTGGTGCTTGGCGATGTGCTGGCGGACGAGGAAGCGGTCGAACTCCTTGACGGAGCGGCGGATGAACTCGAGCGACATGGCGAGGAGGAAGACGCCGATGCAGGAACCGGCGAACATGCCGCGCGAGGTGACGTGCCACTGGCTCGAGAGGAAGCACGCGTCGACGGTGTAGAAGTTGAAGAGCATCTGCAGAGGCGGCTTCCCGTCAGCAAACGATCCGGTCATGTCTCTGACGATGGGTTCGGTCATCTTACGGAGATCTTGCAGCTGTTGCCGCCGCCCATGCCCATGCCGCCCATGTCGTGGCCCGCGTGGGCGCCCGAGGTGGTGGCGGGCATGTCCATGGACATGGTGGGGGACATGGAGCCCATGGTTCCCGTCATGGTCGCGTGGTCCATTGCTGCGCGCGCGCGTTTGGTATTGTCTCTCCTCACGAGGTGGTCGCCGCGCGGCTCGGTGCTTCAAAAGGAAGACGGGCGAGTTATTCTCGTTTGTGTACCTTGGGAAGGGCGGAGGTGAACTGCGACGGTGAGTGCGGGTGCGGTGGGAGGGAGGAGGAAGAGAAGGTGAATGTCGGAAACCGGCAACGAGAAAAAGCACACGAATGTGTCCAAGAGAGGAGGAGACGGAGGACAACTGCGGGTTTTGTAAAGGGAAGTGCGGTCCCGATAAAGTTGGACAGGCGTGCAAACTTAATAAACGAAACCCTGACATGCGGCAAGCCTCTGCGCGACGGCGCGCGGAGCCGGCTGTCGAGCCGATGCAGCAGCACCTCGTCTTGGCCAGTTGCGCTGGTTTTTTTGTCCCTTTCTCTCTCTTTCTCTTGCTCCTCTGCAGGCGCGCCATACGCGGCTACTACACAACCTGGTTACCCGAACGCGCGAGGGGAGCCCAAGCTTCTTCCTTCCCTGCGCGCGCGCGCGCGCAAACGCGCTCACAGGTCCACTCCCCTTCGGAGACTTATGCCGCTCGCAGGTCGCAGGTGTGCCTGTTGGCCCAGCGATTGCATGTAGTACATCGGACGAGACGGAGGGATAGCCACGGCCCGTTCGTTCGTTCGTTCGTTCGTTTGGCCTAAGCAGGCGCGGGCGAGTGACCCGTGAGGGCGTTTGCGCAAGTTTTCCTCGCAGCAGGGCCGGAAGGTGGGACGATTCTGCGAAAATCGATATTGTCCCCCCCCTCCCGCGCTCTATGCTCCTTCGTATTTTATTTGTAGTCACTGTACCTTTTTGCAGTGGAGGGCGGGCGGCAAGCCAGTGTCCGGTATTCACTCCGTAGCACTCGCACAGTAACTGGTTGCGGGCATGCATGCCGCCGCGACGGCTTGGCCATGGCCAGTGCGCGGCGAGTGGTACAGTAGTGGTGGTGATGCCCGAGTTTGAGACACTGGAGGGGGGGCCGGGGCGACGCGGGGAGTCGTGTGACGATGCCCTGCAGCTGGCGCATGAATGAATGAATTGGGGTTCGAAGAAACCACGGGCACTTGCGCCGGGCGTGACGAAGCCCACCAAATTCATGAAGTCGGCAACGATGCGTATCGAACCCGGGATCGAGGCGGTACTTCTCTGTCGACTATTACGTGTGTTGTTGGCTGGCCTCCCCACTGAGTCAGTCCCCAGGGTCTTGACGTCTGCACAAGGAGGAGGGAAAACCCACAGCGGGACATCATCATCAGGCAATCGTACAGATCCGAGGCGCGGTGCCGCAAGGGATGGGGGCCCCGACTGGTTGGTTACACCTCACTTCCTCGACCCGTGTTTTGGTGAGCACGAAAGAGCCCGTTGTGGTGCCACGGGCGCTCGATAGTCCCTGTCTGCTCGCGGGGACTGGCCCTCTTTACGAGCACATAGTCATACTCATGTGAGCGCAAGTTTTGGACCCCAGACGAGGCGAACCTGATGACATGTGTTGTTTCCCTTTCGGTTACGTGAAGCAATCCACCGTGGTCAAAATCTTTCACGCGACAAGACACTTACGAAATCTGAGGCTTAAAGCCACTGTAAGTTAACGTGCGTAGACTCGATGTAAACCATTTTTGGAGAATTGCCTGAAGGTCTTAGCTAGGTGGACCAACGCGTCAAAGCAGCAACAGAGCGATGGGAAGATGAAGTACATAGTCAGGGACATAGAGGGGTCCCGTATCGAATTGATCAGACACTTTGGCCTTGTAAAGGTAATCTCAGTATCACGTATAGTACGCACCGCATGAGTAGGCCAATCTACATCCTACAAGCCAGTCTATTACAGAGTCCTCCTAGCCAAGTCACGCCATGCATGCGCGTTTCATATTTGGCCCGTTCAAATCCCGGGGCTTGCCATTACATTAATATCGCTGTATCCCATCCCGCATCGCCCGATGCCTGCCCGACTCGGAGTCTTCCCTTCCATCACCAAGCACTCCCTCGCGTCTATCCGTTCACGTCCCAATATCAAGGCTTGCTAAACGATAAAGGCCCGGAATCGAGCTCAATTGGTCCAATCTCAATCGAAGGTAACAGCTCCGGGAGCGGCAGCATCGTCGTCGATACCGCCGTGGCCGTCGTCGCCGCCGTCGTCGTCGAGGTCATCGTCATGGCGGGCTCCATCGACGCACCTTCTTGCGCCGCCGCCGCCACGGGCGCCGCCACCTCGTGGTCTTCTTTCGTGTCGATGAGCGGCTCCCCCGCCACAATGTCCGGGAGCTCCAGCTGCGGGGGCTCCGCCGACGAGAATCGTTTCCACTCGGGTAGCTCAGCCTTTGCTGCGTCAGTCGCGGACTCGCCCGCGGCACGGCTCGTGTCGTCTGCCTCACTCTGTGATGCCGTGTCCTCCGAGGGCGGGAGCTTCGCCGCGCCGCCCGTCAGGCTCGCAGGCTCTCCCGTCGCGAGCGCCGTGGCGGCACTGAGGACGGCCGCGGCGCCGATGGTGTCGCCGTGATTATCGTGCTCGGGATTACTGCCGTCTCTAGGGTTTGGAGAGACTCGCCGTCAGCATCCAGCGCAAATCACGCCTTTCGTTTCGGGATATCCTCACTTTTGGTCCGCTAGGGCTGGTCGAGGTGGGCCGTCGTCCGCCTCGAAGCCGTTGTGTGTGCTCATTCCGCAGCCCATCGTGGCGGTTGGTTGCTTTTCTCTGCTCGTAGTGCGGTCTCACAGTCGACGGTCATGCAAGTGCTGCGTATCGCGGAAGAGGTCGGCGTCGGTACAGCTCGATGGAGAAACTGCGCTGCTGCCAGGCAGTCGAAAAAAATATTCTTCCTACTGAGGCATGAACGGCACCCATGCAGCATGAAGACGGGTCTCGATGGAGCGACCAAGCGACAGGGCACGCCGGCCGGCGGTGAATCACTTCACTCACTGCTTCTTGGTTCGTTGGCACAGCCCGCAAGCTCAGAGGGGCGAAAGCAGTCGAAAAAGAAGCACCGTTTTACCACGACCCAAGCAAAATAGCTTGGACGGAAACGCCCCGTGCACGGCTTTGCGAGATTGCGTGGCCGACATCTCGTCCAGCTTTTGCGCGACTCCGCAAAAGGAGGCGCGTATCGCAAATGATGAATGTCTGGGATGCTCACGCTGCCGTTGGACGACTGCCGGCAGCGCTGCTTTTTGAAAGAGTCTCGGTGGCTCATTGTGCATCCTTGTCGCGGCCACCGCGCACCACCGCCTGCTTCATGTTATTGGCATCGCTGCTCCCTTCGGGATTTGGGACGCAATAGCCGGTGCGAAGTGCGGGCAGTCCGGTGTGCAATCTCGGTTGCACCAAGTCTCCACGGAGGCAAATCCCATTGCCCCGTCTTCCGTCTTGGCTTCTCATTCCCGTGACTCGTGAGTCGCGGCTCCGTTACGAGTACCGATGGAGCCCCCAGCTGGGTTGCGTGTCGGCATTGGCAGCCGCGTCGACTTTCCCCATCGAATAACCTGCGGCTCATGTCCGGCCCGAGCGGCTCGGGCAGCCGCGAGCCGTACGACAGCCGCGAGAGGCACGGGAGGCGCGAGGGGGCCTTTGCCATGAGACGGCTGCAATATTGACTCTGGAGAGGCCCTTACACGTAGGTAGGACGCGAGTACCTTGGGGCGTCCATTTCTGAGGAGGATATCGTAGCGCTCCAGCGACCACAATGCTCGCCTCTCGTGCTTAGTTACAAGCCAGTCGGTTGAGGGACGCGATAGAATCACTTGATGGCGTCACCAAGATCCCACGAATGCCAACCAGGATACGTATTAATCTTTACCTGCGCTGCTGTCCGTGCCGATGCGACAAGGGGTTCATGCCATGACTACTGCTGGGTTCTCCCCATGGGGCAATGTGATCCGGTGCTCGGTCTCGATGGCTGCCATCGTACCCGTGCCCACTTCGGTGCCCACTCCGGTGCCCGCTCCGGTGTCCGCTCCGATGGCCATCTCGGTGTCCGTTTTGGTGGCTGTAACGTAAGGAATTCGGCGGGTTAGCGCGTAGCCTCTACTTGAATGATGCACGAAAAACATATGCGGCCGGACGTCAGAGCCTACTTACCTACGACAGGGGCGATCGTACTCCGGATCGCGTTCGCCGGAGCCGAAACACATTATGATGTAGGCGCTATAGTCTGAATTGGAGCAGATTTCCAAGTTTTCCGGTTTTCTGCTGATGGGAGAGGCGGTGAGCTTGCTGGATAGGGCGACGCTTCAAAGGCACGGAACGAGAAGGACGAAGCTCTGTGGGTGTCTCAATATATATGTTATCTTCCAATGTCGTGACGAATGGCCACCATGAAGCACCGTCGGCAAGACGTTCTCTCGTCAGAACGATGGGTCAAAGTGATGGACACACAGCTTCATTGCCAGGCTGCCGTGAGTCGCTGGTCAATCCGAAGGATTCAAGAGCTGCAAAAACGGAGTGTGATTCGGAGGATACCACGCAAACTTGCACAACAGCAGGGTAAGGTTTTAAACATTTCATTATTCCAGACAAAGCGAGCAGTGTGAACGACCATCCAGGTCCTTTACAAGAGCCACGTGTTGACGCCCAGCTGGATTACAAAGTTTCTAGTATAAACTAGCCCGCCGAACTCTATGGCCTGATTCATGGCGATGGTAGTTTGAGAAGTGCGATCCTCTACGGCGTGGTGGTGCAGCAGGGTCATGGACATGTACCGCAGCCGAGTTGAACGCCCAGTATGCCACTCTGGTTCTGAACTCTGCGTCATCCTCCGCGTTCGTGCGCCCGTAGCGAAGTCTCCTTTCGTCAACATAGCGAGGGCGACCCGTGTAGGGCCTTTTTAGGTAAATACAGAATCGGGGCATAGTGAACTCGAACGCAAAGATCCTACTCACGGCAAACTATAGGTTGACTCGTCGTCGTAGTAGTCTGAATAGCCTGAAAAACAGCACATGATGGGCTAGTTTCGAACATATGTGATGCAAGCGAGTTTGCCGAGTGTTTCGAAGCGAGGTAATACGACCCGTGGCTTGAAAGCGACATGGATGCATGGAAACTTACAACATTCAGGCGACAACGATTGAAAAAGACAAACCCCCTGGCGAATTTATGTAGAAACTACGAGTCTGTCGCACGAGAGCCGCAGGGATTCACTCGAGTGATACCCACTGCCCTTTGGAATGCGAATCTCGGATTCATGTCCTACTGTGCTCGTCACCCGCCTGATACGATTTCTGGACAGCGTATCACCGCTGCAGGCGTAAACATGTAGGTTGGGAAACAAGAAACAGAGTGTTACCATGCTAGTGGCTATCTGTCCCCGAGATCGCGACCGATCTAGAGCATCTTTGTTGAGAAGTCGAATCTGGCGTCCGGTGCGGGAGAGTGGCTTCAACGCTTTATTCCACGGATTTGAATGCGCTCAATCTCCAAACAACTCGTAAAGAACTTCATATATGGCAAGGGGCATATATGCTGGAGTCGCACTTAACCCACAGGATCGACGCGGGGATGTCGTCCACGCATGTGGACTAGCTCAGTGTTCGCCCGAGCGTCGGCGGAACAAGACGCGCGGGCATCGCGCAAGTTCGGCCGAACCAGCACTTCGGCCACACCTGAGACAGGGCCCGACACCGAACCCCCCAGGCTATAAGTAAAACTCAACATCCGTCTAAATCCTGGGAGATGTATTGCAATGCCATCGTAAAGAAGACAATTCTCACATATTTGCGCGAGCTCTTGCGATTCCAGACCGCGTGGTACTTCCCATCCTCACTCAACCAGTTGATATCAAATAAACTCAGCCAACGCGACAAAACATCACGAACAAGAAAAATGGTCAAGATTGCCATCGCCGGAGGTTCTGGCAGTTTGTCTCCCTCGTAGCCCTCCGTTCACCGAAATCCAGTCCTGACCAAGCGCCGCAGATGTTGCCCAGGAGATCATTGACGTACTTGCCACCAAGAAGCACGAAATTCTGCTTCTGTCCCGAAACGTGCGTGCACATGCCCGACATCATCCCTTTATATCATCTCAGGTACAAATAGCTGACTTGTCTAGGATGCGCCCGCTGGATGGTCCGTCTCTGGCGTACGCTGGGTCCGCACGGCCTACGAGGACACTCAGGACCTGGCAGAGATCCTGCAAGGGGTACACACCGTGCTCTCGTTCATCGTCGTGCACTCCGACGTTGGCAATGTGTCACAGCGAAACCTGATTGACGCAGCCGTTCAGGCGGGCGTGAAGCGATTCGCGCCAAGCGAATGGGCATCGTATGCCGCACCACCCCATCGCGCGACACGTTCCACCGTACGTCTTTGCTCATCGTTGCAGGTCCTCCTTCGATTACATGGACTGGTACGCTGGCAAAGCTGAGATTCGTGAATATCTAAAGCAGTTGAACAAGGATAAAAAGGTGAGAACTATCGCTGTGAGGTGGACAGCAGCGTAGACAAGCAAAGACAGCTGAAGATGCAGCTCAGATTATCGAGTATTCGCTATTCCAGCCCGGACTGTTTGTGAATTACTTCACCTACCCTTACAAGTCCGCCAACCACGTTGTGCCCATCGAAACGCCCATCGACTTCAACAACAGCCGAGCCCTGGCGATAGACGGCGCCGAGGAATCCCGCCTCACGCTCACAACGGTCCAGGATCTCGCTCAAGTCGTGGCGCGGGCAGTTGAGTATGGCGGAGAATGGCCAATTATAGGTGGTGTGCAGGGCACGGAGATCACCGTCGGGCAACTCATCGCGCTGGGCGGCAAGATTCGCGGTTTGTGGCCTCCCCGTCCGTGAGTCTTTGGAGGGAAACGGTTGGTACTGACCACAAAACGCTCTAGGCAAAGAATTCAAGATAGAACGGCTTCAGTCTGTGGACCTCAAAGCTGGCGAGCTAAAGTCCTCGTGGAAGCCGACCGCTGGACATCCGGCCTTTTCCCCAGAGCAGTTTGAGGCCATCTCGACAAAGCTCATGGCAGGAATCCTGCTGGGAATATCTGCTGGAGCTTTGCGCGTCTCGGATGAGTGGAATCGCCTATTGCCTGATTACCGATTCACTCATGCCGATGACTTTTTGACCGAGGCATGGTGTGATAAGCCGTAGTCATTGTGCTCGTAAACCCAGAAAGGCAGCAAGATGGGGATTACGTATCGGATGTATAGGGTTACAAATCGCCTTTAAAGCGCCCAAGCATGGTTACTCTAGTGTGCTCCGTCGTTGCCTTCAGATCTCTGATCCGTCCTGAGGTCCAGTTGAGACCGTCTCATCAGACTGCGCTAGGGCCGTCTGAGCCTTGGCTCTCTCCTGTTGCCTCTCCCAAGCGGGCATCGCAAACTTTACAAAGTACTCCGAAGCCATCATCTGCTCGGCTGTACGTCTCTCTGCGGGATCAAAGGTCAGCATGCCCCTCAGCAGATCCTCCAACGCCTGCAACTCTCCTGCCTGGACATCCCACTCGCACGTCTCGAGAGTCTTGCCACGTCCCATATTCCACATGCGATCGTGCAGCGGTCGGACAAATCCACGAAGCACAACATCTTGTTTCCAGGAGCCGTCCTGCTCGAAGAACTCCCCGCGCTCTTCCCAAATATTCCACCAACGTGACGGTAGAGGGCCCAACGCGCCGATCATGTCTGCAAGCATGTTCTCCGGGGCAGAAGGGAAGAAGAGTATCCCCGTGCCCATAATCTCGTACAAGTTGACGCCAAGTGTCCAAACATCTGCCGCGAGGGTGATTTGCTCCTTGAAGTAGTGTTCCGGCGGGAGGAAGTACGGTGGCGTACAGAGCTTGGGGGATGGTTCGGTAGCGACATCGAAGGAAGTCCCAAGATCAGAGATCGTGACGATGGGGTCAATGAGCTTGTCGGCTGACATTATGATTTGCATGGCTTCCAGACCGTATCGCGGTGCGTGCTCGTCGATAGGAGCACCATCGACCCTTTCGACGGGGATCTTGTACAGCAGAAAGCGCTTGTATAGCTCATGCGGCTCAAGATTGTTGAGGTTTGGTCCTCGCAAGAGGATATTCATGAGATGCAAGTCTGCGTGCTGTGTGAGAATTATTGCCAAATGCTGGATCATGTTCGCTCAAAGCCGAGGTGGGTGCGGCATGACTTACCGCCATGACAAATTCCTCGGGAATGCAGAAAGGCAAGGCCCATGATCACTTGAGCCGCAATGGACCTTGCAGTCTCGACGGGAAACAAGCGGTGCACCGAGCAATCCTTTGCAGCAGCTAAGTTGCAGCCCGCGGGCTCGAGCACGACGCAGGTGTGTTTCCCATTGGGGCCTTCGATAGTGAAATGGTCCAGCAAACGAGGTATGAATTCTTGTCCGGTGATCGGGGCATCGGAGCTTTGTAGTCGATGAAGAATACCTGCTTCTTTGCTGGTCCCGAATTCCCAGGCACCGAGTATCTTCAGTGCAACGTAACGATCTGATTCTTGATCGCGTGCGAGCCATACGGTCGAGTAGCCACCATGACCTAGCTTGTGAACCACTCTATATCGGCCACCCTGAAACGTGTCTCCAATGATTGTTGGATGAAAGCCACCGGCTTTATAGCATTCGAGATCCTCAAGCTCGGTATTCCCGATGTAGACATCCTCTGGCCACTCGGATACGTCGGTGGCCATAGTGTAAATTGGCGAGCAATTAGGTGGCGGAAGCCGGTGCTAAAACGGGAGGTGAATGGGAGAGAGTAAGAGCTCGAGAAACTGGTGGCCAATGAGGGAGATGTCATCGTTCAGTGAATGGCGATGATGGCAAGATATACGAACAGCGGGACGCTATGGCCCCCTGTGCCAGCTGGGCTAAGGGAGGAGCTCATGTTTGCTGTTGCCTGGAGGCGGCGTTGGGTCCAGGGCAGGGCCTTCATGCGGTGCGCGGACCGGTCCTCGCAATGGTTGCCGCAGCGACTGCTACTGTATGGAAGTACGAGCCGTGCAGGCAGGCCTGGTAAGCCATACTGTAACAGCAACCGAACGACATGTTATCGCATGGCTCGGGTAGAAGTCTGGAAAGTCAACGCTACTGCTACTAACGTCCAACAAAAACTGAGGTTCAGTACTCTGAGAATCTCCTTGGTAAAACATCAAACGGGGGTTTGTTCGCGGACCACTGCATGGGCGGATGCAGCGCCATACGAACGAGATAGTTTGCTCTGACAGCCTTGACCCTGCACAAAGCAATACTCGCCAGGCCGGTAAAGAACAATTGGCATTTGCTATTGTCGACACGTTACAAAGAATCTTGACAAAGACGCAAATAGCATGTGCAAAAATATGCGACGGCCCAATGATGGCAACTCTGAAGACAAAGGGCGGACAGATCACCCAGTTTGAGAATGAAGTAATTACCTGACAAAAGCGGATGAACAGAGTACCCAGCTTGAGAATGAGGTTGACGGCTTTTGACGAACAAGGACATAGGCGGACAGAACACGCAGCTTGGGAAACAAGTTGACCACTCTCGACAAGAGAGGATGGATAAAACACCCAACGTGGGATTGAAGTTGCCAACGTCCCTGACAAAAGACGGACAGAATAGCCAGCTTGAGAATCAAGGTAACGACTGAACACCTTGTCTTTGCATTTCTCTCTAGTCACATATAAATCATGTTGAGAGTCCCGTCAGTAGTCCCGACTTCTTGGGATGCAGTCATCTTGGTACTTTTGTCTTGGTACTTTCATCCTGGGACTTTCATCTTGGGACTTACTTCTTGGTACTTTCGTCTCGTCGTGTAACCATGTCTCAGGAAATCGTCTACATCTGGAAGGTTGAACGACCGGTCAAGGAGGAGGAAGCGATAGCTATGATGCGCGCGGCTTACCATATCGCTATGCAAACGGATCCCAAGACGACTCAAATCTTGATTCGGTAAGCCTAACCCTACTTACAAGCCATATTTGATGTTATCCTTCAACTGACTACTACAACCCTAGGTCCCATGTTCACTGTACCACTATGGTGGGTGGTTATCCCAAAAAAGACGACCCCCATCTAACCGTGTCTGTGAAAACCCCCGCCACTGCAGCGCACAACAAGCATCAGACCAGCCATGGTTACACGGCACATCTGAAGTCTTACGATGTGCTCAGCGTCAAGCCTAATAAGTTCAAGAAGCCGGATTCTGAGCAAGATTGGCCAGCGCACATGGCGACGAAACCCAGAGAGATCGTCCGGGGGGAGCCACGTCCTTTGGCGCCGCAGGCTGGTCCCTCCACTCAGCCTTCGAAGTCTTCGAGGCCGGCGAAGAGGGGCGGCAGGTGAGAGACTCGAATGCCTGACAACCCGTTGGCATTGATGGCGGCTGAGGGCATTCTTTTTTCTGTTGATCGTTGTGAGCTGCAGTGGTTTTTCATGGGCTTCGTGTACTGCCTAAGTGGGCAATGTACGTGTAAGCTGAGGAGGACTCTATGGCGTGCTGTCGAGCGCTGTTTAGTGGGCTGTGCTTGACCCTTCGTTAATTGACCTTTCGCTGATTTCCTGCATCATCCACACATTTGCATCCTTTTGATACAAACGTCTCATTTGATCACCGTGAGTTGCACCTGCGAACATGACAGCGCACAACAATACCAGCGGTGACGCCGTCGAGCCACAGGCCAAGAGGCGGAAGGTCCGCAAAGGCACGCAGAGCTGCTGGCAGTGCAAGCACCGCAAGGTCCGGTGCTCATTCACCACCACCCCCTCGTCCGCACGCCTGGCTACCGACACCATCTGCGACGCTTGCAGGCGTCGCGGCACGAGCTGCATCAGCCAGGAGTTTCCGGACGAGGCTCTGAAGGCTGCGCAGGAGGTTGGGGATAGGCTGGGCCGCGTGGAGGCTCTGGTTGAGCGGCTGACGAGCAGCGCCGGGTTCACAGCTGGCGGCGCTCGTGAAGAGGCGGCTGCTTCAACTGTGGTGGTGAGCGATGGCAGCAACGGGTTGCGGAACGAGAGGCCTCAGCCAGCTCCGGCGGTCGCGACGAACAAGTTTCTGGCTGATGACGACTCGGCTGTAAAGCATCGCGATGTCTCTGATCGGCTTGCCGCAGCATGGCCCAGTCCGCGCGAGATGGACCTCATCCAGGCCATCCCCGCCACCATCCCAACCCTCACAAGCACCTCCTGCACACCCCCCAACCTCGAACCACACCCACCATCCTCCCGCGACGCCCTGCACCTCCCCTCACCCGGATCACATCCCGTACTCATAGCCCGCAAGTTACTCCTACTCGGCTGGTTCCTCCAAGGATGTCCTACCCAACATCTCACCCATCTGGGCATCGACCGTCGCGACGCCATCATGTCGCACGCAATGCGCACGGCTCACGACGCGGTGACGTCGCAAGACCATCTCGTCGGCTCAGTCGAGGGCGTGGAGTGCCTCTTGATTGAGAGCCTGTATCATAATCACGCGGGGGACCTTCGGCGCGCGTGGCTCGCTGTCCGGAGAGCGATACTCATCGCTCAGCTCTTGAGGCTGTCCAGCGGGGTGAAAGAGACGGCGCTCGACGATGACGCCGACACACATAGCGAGATCGATCCGGTGTTTCTGTGGTTTCGTCTGATGCAGATGGATCGGTACCTCTCGCTCATGCTCGGTCTCCCACCAGGCTCTCTCGACAATAGCTTCGCAACGCCCACAGCCCTCGCGACATGCACGCCCCTAGAACGCATGCAGCGCATCCAATGCGTCGCCGCCGGACGCATCCTGCAGCGCGACCAGGCAGACACCCACACCGATGAACAAGAGCTCAAGGACACCAACGAGATCGACGCCCTCCTTCGTGAAGCTTCCGCCCTGATGCCCCCAGAGTGGTGGCTCCCTCCCAGCGCCGACACCGACAAAGACACGACCCGCATCATGGACCTCCTCACTCACCACCATTTAGTACTTCGCCTCCACCTCCCATTCCTGCTCCGGTCCCCAAACAACAGCAAATACGACTACAACAAGCTCACAGCCGTAAACGCCAGCCGCGAGGCGCTCTCGCGCTTCGTCTCGTTCCGGAAATCCAAGTCTCCGTTGCCGTACTGCCGGGGCATCGACTTCCTGGCCTTCATCGCCAGTGCAACGCTCTGCGTCGCACACATTGAAGCCCATCGACATTGCTACAACCCGCTCGGTGATCTTTCGCGCCGGAATGCAGCCCTCCAGTTTCTCGTGCACCAACGCCATGCCGACCGGGCGTTGATGGAGCTCACTCTTGAAATCATGGACTTCATGGCCTGCGGCGGGGCGGATGCCATCGCTCGCAAGATTGCCACCATATTGCGGCGCTTGCTTGGAATCGAGGCCGATGCCGCTTCCGGTGCCGCATACAGGGCCGACTCCTCGCGTGACGGCTTCTCCTGTGAAGAGAGAGAGTTTGACTACTACAGCGACCTTGCGGGAGGTGACGGCACAACTACGCTGCGTGTCCACATACCACATCTCGGCACAATCAAGATTGAACAGGTCGATGTGTGCAAATCGCCTGCGCTTGACCTAGTTCTTCCCGCGAATTCTGCTGAGGTCCAATCAGGGATCCAGGCTGCTCCTCTAGACTGGCCGACCGCCTTGTCCTTGACAAACGCTGCGGCAGACGATTCGCCCACCTTCACAAACGTGGATGGATCGCAAATGCTTCTCCCTGAAATGGGGTTTGATGATGTGGTGCTACCTGACGTCGCAGGAAGTTGGATTCTTCACGTGAGCGACAAGAACCCCGAGCTTGCCTATCAACTCCAAAGATCTGCCTAGCGATCGTACCTCAGCGCCGCCCGCGCGATCACCAAGAATAGCTCTTGGGCGCATTGCGCTGCTCTGTCATGGAGCTGCTGGGGCCTCTTCTGGGTTGGGGGCACCGGCGTCGCATTTTAAGCCAGTTCCCTGCCATTGTCCTTTCCGGCCGAGCGTGCCCGAGTGAGATCTCTGACAGCGCAATGGCGAATTAGTCTGCCGGAAACGTCGATTGCTGCCTGCAAGAGTTGTGCATTATGGACGTGTTTCAAGGTTAAAAAGAACATCGTATTCGTATTTCGTTTTTTCAAGTCGTTTCCATGGATTGATCCTCTGAACCGAGCTCCGATCCTGACTGGGAGTCTTCAGATGCGGAGTCATTGGTTTCTTCCAGGGACAATCGGTCGTATTTGCTGGCGAGGGCCTCCAAAGAAGACGCCTCTGGATCGCCATCGCGGCCGAGGATTGCCAACGGCCACTCTGACTGAATATGCTGGGCCACAAGAGGCTCGTTCTCATCAACCGGGTTCCATTGGGCATGGCCCCGAACCGCCGACAAGTCTTCGGGTGACAGCCTGCTGCGAAGAAGCCTATAGGTGGCTGCAGCCATGTGAATGTGCTGTCCCTGGTCACGCAAACCTTTGATGCTGAGTATAAGCGTGGACCGAACATCTCTCAATATTGCGGCATCCCCCTCCGCTTCGCGGAGACTCTCCAACGCTGCCATTCCCAGCGTGGAGAGGAAAAGGAGCAAAAAGGCATCGCAGAACTCGAAGCTATGTCGGACGAAGTACAGACGAGCGACCGTTTCGAGCCGGCGCAGGGCGCCTAATCCGCCGCCCTGCCATGTTTCGGCTGCGCCTTTCTCGTCGGAAGATGCAGGCGATACTGGAGATGGCAGGTGCTCCGCGGTCCGTATTTGCGTCACGGCAAACGCTAATGCTTGGTATTCCATGCTGCAAAATCCAATTAGCATCCCTTCGCGTTGCCTCCTGAAGACAATGCGGCAGGAAGATAGCATGCAAGATACTCACTGCAGCTTTAAATGCCATGGTAGTGCAATATTATCAGGGCCCAAGGACGGTGGCAGACTCGCATACCAAGATTCAAGCCTTGATTGTATTTGGCGCACGCTCTTGGCGGTCAAGCCCTGCACGTCTTGAGAGTTGGTGTTCCCAAATTGGAGGATGGCAAGGTCGTTGATAATGACCCTCAGCCTCGAAACCACGTTGAATAAAAGTCCCAAAGGCGACAGAAACGGTGTCGGATTTAAGCTGTATCGGAGAACAAGGCCACCATACCAAGACGGGTGGCGGTCAGGGTCTGGAAGCGCTGATGCCGGCGGCGCCTTGATGATGGGGGCTCGGAAATAGTAGTAGCCCATCAAACTAATTCCAACGTCAGTGTTGTCGCCCGGTTGCACAGAGGGCTGCGGGCTTACGTCTGCCAGTTGAACAAGCACCACGCAGTGAAGTCGCGTGCGTGTCTTAACCGGGTACTGCGAATGTGTTTGTTACCATCTAGCAGGCGGAGCTGCTTCGCCATCGTCACAGCTCTGACGAGATAGGGGAAGCCGATTTTGTCCATGCCATGCATGCTGTACGTGATGTGCAAGATCAGGGTCGCCTGCAAAGTTGGAAGGTCGACTGTGGTATCCGCGTAGAGTTCCCATAGGCGTTTTGCTTCGGCAAGAAAGGAGTAACCCAGAGTTTTTGGGTTCCAAAACTGGTCACGGTGCGGGAGGCCAATAAAGCAGTGCTGCGTTTGTCAGTCCTTGCGCATGGCGGGTCACCGGGTCACTTACCGATGCTTCTGCCAAGAGAGCATTGACGAGCAGTGGAGAGCAGAAGCGCTTGTCGTTGTCGATGGCTGCCTGAAGGAATATGTCTTTGTGGAGAGCCGGGAAAGTCGGGTATTCGTGCAGTAAATAGGCGTGCAGCATCTTTCTCATGAGCCGATTGTCTGCCGTTACTGAGGTCCAGCGAGACAGTTCGACCTCGGAGAGACGATCATCGATGATTGTGGCAGAGTGATATGGCTGCACATACACCCCGCGACAGTGGCTGAGTCTGTCGTCGGGCTGGAGAGATGGGCTCGGTCCGGGGACAAACCGGTCGTCGATGGTGATACCGTAGACGGGAGAACGTAGATAGGGGTTGTCGGGGGTCTGCAGATAGGCGGGCATGGTGGAGGAGTAGGGAAACTCGTACCGCCTTCGCGACTCCGGGACCAGAGACAGTTGGAGGAGAAGGTCGCCCTCTTTGATTTGACGCAGGACAGTGCTGACATCAGCGCCCAGCCGTAGCTTGTCAAGCACGGCGCGGGAGTCCTGTTCGCTCATGGTCCGCAAAGCCGCATAGAGGCGCTCATGGTCTTCGATCCTCTGCTGCATCTCCGTGACCTTTCGCTTGAGGGCTTCGGAGTTTGTTTCGGACGCGGTGGCCGAGACGTATTGGCAATGCAGGCCGCGGTGGATGCATGAAGCGCATCTTGGCCGCTGTCCGTTACACTGTGCGTGGCCATCCGGTCAGCAAGATAGGAGCAGAGGCGGAGGAAGAGCAGGGGGGAGCAACAGAGCCCACGACGCGAATCAACGTACCCTCGACTTGCGCTTGCGGCAGGGCTCACAGGCGACGGTAATGCCTATGCGGGCGCGGCGCGGGGGCAGCGGACGAGATGGCGGATGCATGGCCTGGCCGGGACGAGGCGCTGCCATGGCCAAGGAGCGCAGGCTCGCGGGGACCTCCTCAGGCGTGTCGCTCGACATGTTTGCATCGTGGAGCGCGGTGGTCGACGGCTGCCAGCGTCTCTCGACGAAGGTCCCGTCGACGACCCCGGGCAGAGGAGGCGAGAGGTTTGCCGGGGGAGTGGGACAAGATGGGATTCTACTTTGCCATGTTGCCGTGGTCGAGGAAACGGTCTTGGGGGAGCGGCGTCTGGTGGCCCTTGGGTGGCTCTGGGTGGCCCAGCTGGGTCCGTGCCCCACTACGTCATTCCAAGGCAGGAACAGCCAAGGCGGATGCAGCGATCGCATTGGCCGACGAGGCCAGACGGGATCGGAAGGCACGGCCTGGCGGGGTGAACCCTTGGAAAGTTGGAAAGAGCGTTGAACCCTTTTCCTGCCTTGCTTGCCTTGCCTGCGTCGACTGCCTGAGCCTGCCTTGATTGGGTGACTGCCGCCGGCGCTGCTGACTGGGCGAACACCCAGGCAAGCCGGGCAAAGCACCCTGGTTTTGCTTTGGCCAGATGGATCTGTGGATCCACCCATGGATGCCTGGCCCGTGCGGCTTCCGCTGCCAATGTCTGCCCAGTAGCAGTGGACGGAAGCTGCTCCACGCGCCGTGTCTCGTCCACACTGGCAGCTCCCTCGCTGTTGTTCGTCGAGGACATCGCACTGTCAGGTACGATGCTGAAATATATACGATTGGCGTTCCACGAGTCGGACGCGTCCCGTCGCCGAACATCCGAGCCGGTCACACGGCATGCCTTTTCGGTACCTGCGAGGAGGTGCCACAGTCAGCAACCTGCCGTCCCGGCAATGAAGCTCATCATCGGCTTCAGCCCCTCACCCGCCCCAAAGCAACCCATCTAGACGACAACCTTGCGATGGCATTCCGCTCCCTTTCGATGAGCGCCTTCTTACTCAATGGATTCTCAGTGAAGAGCGCGGCCTGCCCAAGGTTTGAAAATTGGCACGCGCAAGCCAAGCCCCCGATTTACTTTGCACGTGAAGCGGTCACACCGCCGCGCTGCCAAGACGTGCTTCAGACTCGGCTGGTGACTCGGTGAGCTGTTGCCAACGCGGCCGGCCACTCTAGTCGAGCGCGTTTCCGTTGCTCGGGAGCCTGGACAATGGCTAGTGAGCACGGGAAAGATCTCGAGCGCATGGCCCGGATATACAGATACGAAGCACGTCGTACAGTCATCTCAAGGGCAAGGTGTTGGCCAACGGCGCGCATCAGCCCATGGAGCGAACGCACAGTCGACTGTGAAGGGTCCTGCGTCCTGGGGGGGGGGGACGGAACCTGCAGCTTGCCGATGGACGCAACGCAGCGCCGGTTGACGAAGGCCCTCCTCATATCTTCGTCAACTAGGTGCGGATGCAGAGGAGCATCTGGGGCGCAGTGGCCGCCGTGTAACCATGCCCGACATGACGATATCCCAGCCGGACGCCGATGGCAAGCGGTCAGCCCCCAAATGCGAGCTTTTGGGCGTTGCGGGCGTTGCCAAACCTCGACCTGTGACAACGGTTGGACGCCACGCAAGCCCTGCCGCCGCCGATAATGCTGGGCGGCGAGCGATCGGCGGGCATGCCTCAGACCCGAACCAACGCGCCACACTCTGTCAATTCAGGCTGTTGCACCCTGGCCCTCCATGACAGCCGATCCGTGCGGCCGTTGCTGCCCGCCACCGGGATCGTGCAGCGAAGGCACGGCATCCTTGCTGCCCGGGGGCTTTGCCGCCTTGAGCGCCGTGCACACGGCGTTGAGAGCTCCCATCACAGTCATCACAAGGTCAGTGCAGCTGCTCCGGCACACCCTCTCGGCGGTGGATGGGGGCCCTTGGCATTCGTGGCAGGGCATCGATAGCTTCTCGCAGGAAGCGCCGCCTGCTTCCGCTTCTGGGCCCTATGGCCTCGTGCGGCTACCACCTCACTCAAGCAACTGCTACCCTTAAGCGTATGCGAGTTCAGAGTATATGCGCGCTGCTGTTGCTGTCACTCAGCCTCAAGGTCTCACCGCCCCGCCGCTTGCGCGATGGCACTGTCACATGGCAGCGTGGCAGGCAGGCCCAGTGCCCGCCTCCACACAGGCTAATGCACGGACGACGACGCCATGGGGAGATGCGCGAGTTGATTAACGTCGGACGACCCCCCTTGGCCATTGCGAATGACTATCTTGGCGGCCCGTAGGTATTGTTGGGGGATGACGAAGCTGCAAGGAGGCTTGCTCCAAGGTGTTGCGAGTAATTTAGCGGTGCCAGTGGGCCAACGGGCGGCTGACAGGCGGGGTCGGGCGACGCGCTGCTAGTGGCTGACTGCGCTGAGATGCGCGGGTCGTGGATTCGGACAGGCGACCTCCCGTCAGCAGCAGCTACCCGTGCGGCCAGGCGAGGTCAAGGGTGCCCGTCCGGTGGGGTGGTTGGTTTCGCAGGGTCCCTGGTAGTTGGGTGCCGCAGCTTGTTTTGCGTGAATTGGTGGTGTTAAGGTATGCGAGGTAGGGGGCTGTTGGCTGCTGTTCGCGTACAGGCGCCGCTGCTTGGCTGCTGCGCCCGGCGGCGTGGGGTGGTGGGGGAGCTTGTCGGGTTCCGACGAGCACGGTGGACAACGTGCAATAAATGGACCTGTTCATCCGCTGTGTATCCACGACCGCTCCCGTCGTCTTGTTCGATCGTCACCCATTACCGCTGCCTGCGCCCGCGCTCGCAAACCTCCTGTCCTCGTCAGCCTGGTCCTGACTGCCATTGCGAGACGACATCGTCGTCGACCGCGGCAGGACGTCGCTGTTTCCACAGCGTCCTAAGCCAGCAGCGCCCGTCGATCCCAGCCAGCTTCGGCATCGTCCCCACGGGGTTGTCTCACCATGTCCACCTCCATCACCTCGGCCGCCTTGTCCGTCGCGACAAAGACGCTGACCGTCACCGCGGCGGCGGCGACGACTGCCGCTGGCGATGCGAACCGCGCACCTCCTCAGGGCGGTGTCCTCGAAGGCGCCAACCCGTCCAAGTACGACCCGAGCAATCCCATCATCCTCTTCATCATCCAGACATGTCTCATCGTCATCGTCTGCCACGTCCTCCACTGGCCGCTCGCCAAGATTCGCCAGCCCCGCGTCATCGCAGAGGTCGTCGGTGGCATCATCCTGGGCCCCTCGGTCATGGGCCACGTCCCGGGCTTTCGCGAAGCCATCTTCCCCAAGGCGTCACTCCCGAACCTGAATCTCGTCGCCAATCTCGGTCTGGTGCTGTACCTTTTTCTTATAGGCCTTGAGACCGATGTGCGCTTCCTCGTCAGCAACTGGCGAGTTGCGACCTCTGTCGCCTTTGCCGGCCTCGCACTGCCATTTGGTCTGGGCTGTGCCCTGGCCTGGGGCGTCTACCATGCCTTCCGCGAGGATGCCGGTATCAAGCCCATCAACTTTGAAGTCTACATGCTGTTTATCGGTATCGCAATTGCCATTACAGTACGCTCTCTGCTGTCGGGCATGGCTCTGCGCTTTCGCTAACATTCACCAGGCGTTCCCCGTGCTTTGCCGTATCTTGACGGAGCTCAAGCTCCTCGACACCTCTGTCGGCGTCATTACTCTGTCGGCTGGCGTCGCCAACGACGTCGTCGGTACGTTCACGGGCTCGCTATACACATCTATACGTGCTGACAGGACCCGCAGGATGGATTCTCCTCGCCCTCTGCGTCGCACTCGTTAACGCGGGCAGCGGTCTCACGGCCCTGTGGATCCTGCTTTGCTGCTTGGGATTCATGCTCCTGCTGCTGTACGGCGTCAAGCCAGCCCTGGTTTGGCTCCTCCGTCGCACCGGAAGCATCGAAAACGGCCCATCGCAGGGAATCATCTCGCTCATCCTCGTGATTTGCCTGGCGTCCGCCTTCTTCACTGGCATCATTGGCGTTCACGCCATTTTCGGTGGTTTCATGGCCGGCCTCATCATCCCGCGCGAGAACAGATTCAACATTCGCGTCACGGAGAAACTCGAAGATCTCATTGGCGCCATCTTCCTCCCGCTCTACTTCACCCTGTCTGGCCTCAACACGAACCTGGGCCTCCTCAACTCGGGCACCGCCTGGGGCTACGTCTTCGGTACCACCATTGTCGCTTTGCTCAGTAAGATTATTGGCGCGTCGCTTGCCGCCCGCTTTACCGGTATGGTGTGGCGAGAATCGTTTTCTATTGGTGTCTTGATGAGCTGCAAGGGTCTCGTCGAACTGATTGTGCTGGTATGTCCACTTACCAACAAACTGCTCTGACTTGCACTAACACGCGCAGAACATTGGCTTGAACGCAAACATCCTTAGCACTCGCACCTTTACCATCTTTGTGGTCATGGCCCTTCTTACCACCTTTGCAACGACTCCCATTGTCTCCGTCCTCTACCCCCCGTGGTACCAAGTCAAGATTGCCGCTTGGAGGCGCGGAGAGATTGACTGGGATACGGGGGCGCCAATTTCGCCTTCGGACACTGATGAATCAACCAAGAGGCAAGCTTCGATGAAGAGGGTCGGCCGGATGCTGGTATATCTCAGGCTGGATAGCATGCCTACGATTCTCAACCTTCTGTCCCTGTTCGGTAGCTCCTCGGCGGCACAGAACCCTACTCGCTCTACCCAGGACGGCGACATCGAGCCCGTGACGGACAACTCAGTCTTGTCCGATGGCCCAGCCAGGGCAGTCTGGGCCCACGGATTGCGTCTTCTGCAGCTCACCGACCGAGACTCCTCTGTCATGACTGTATCCCAGGTCGCAGAGTACAGCAAGCACGACCCTGTTGTCAACACGTTCCGCACCGTCGGTCAACTTCACCACCTCGCCGCGTCAGGAGAGGTGGGTATCATGCCCGAGACGCGCTTCGCCGAGGCGCTCGCCACCAAGGCGACCAAGATGTCGTCAGACCTTGTGCTCGTTCCTTGGAGTGAAACTGGTGGCATTGGTGACTCGCCTATCTTGTCCTCGGCAACTGTGGACGACAAGATGGGTTCCTCATACGGAGCGTTTGTGAGGTCGGTCCTGGAGTCGCATGACCACAACATTGCCGTCTTCTTCCCTCGCAGCGACGATGCCGACAGCAAAGACAAGATGGCAGAGCGAGCCAAGCTCACACGACAATATTCCATCAGCCACCTGAAAGAAGACATGCCGGCTGCCCCCCAGGCCAACAAGCCTTACCATATCTTCCTCCCGTACTTTGGAGAGGAGGACGACAAGCTAGCTCTCGTCATCGTCCTGCAGCTTTGCGAAAAGTCCAACGCCACGGCGACAATCTTGCACGTCACCACTCACGCACCTGGAACCGCATCGTCTGGCGCCGAGGACCTCTTCGAGCTGGCCGCAGAGAAGCTTCCCGCCGAGACGGCCGCGCGCGTCAAGTTTGAGCGCTCCAACGGACCGACAACCATGGAAGAGCTCCTTCAGCACAGCGCTGCCGACACCAACGCCGACGAGGCCAAGTCCCAGAGGCTCATTGTCGTTGGCCGTGGCAGCGGCGCCAAGATGGACGAGGGGAAGCTGAATCACAAGGCGAGAGAGGAGCTGAGAAGCTGTCTGGGCGCGGTGGCCGGCCACTTTATCGCGGGCGGCGCGCGGGCGGACATGATGGTTGTGCAGTCGAAGAAGGTTGCGGAGAGCTCTTGAGTCATGATACCACGAAGCTTGTTTGCATGCACGCATACTTGCGCGGCAAGTACGAATTTGTGATTAGAATTTGATGTTCATGTACACAGTACGAGGCGCATATAGCATGTACAACCAGTTTAGCACCCGGGCAATGGCCTGAATTGCCATGAAGATTCCCCCTTGCAAATACAGGTTTCTTGACTTAATCAGGCCAATATCGGAGCATCTGGGGCGATTTCCACGCACGCCTTTAATGCTCAAAGCCCTTTGTCCACCCAGTATCCCTCGCGAACCGCATGTGCCCGTTGCTACCATCGCTCTCCTTACTCACTTTGCCAGGCTTGTGTCTGCCACATCAAGCAGATACGCGCTGGAAACCTTGACAAAGTACATACTAGCTTAGAACCGCCTAGCTACTTCGCGAATTGCGAATAGGAGTATTCCCTACGAGTCAGGCTCGGTGCAATCGAATATATCGTTGTGCCCCCACAGACGTCAGGTCCGCCATCCCGCGGCGAGAAGCCGAATTATGTTCCTATTGAGCCCGCAGGACAATAGCTGTTCGCGTGGAGCTCACCCATGGCGCTCGGCCACTGAGACGGAGCGCACCACGTGGATCGCGCCGGCCACCTGAGTCCAGGTCCATCGTGGCCCGTGCATCACAATGAGCGGGCCGACCCGGCACGCTGGAAATAGTGTGGCTTGGCAAAGCTGCAAAGGGCATCAAACGGCGGTTGGCACTTTGCATGGTCGGAGTATTTTGGGCAAATCGTGTCACCATGTCGCTCAAGCCAACGGCCGGGCATCATTGGGTTGCGATCTTGATGGAGGTGTGGCTGAGATCACATACGTATCTTGACAGCGAGGGTATGTAACTAACTATATGTAACGTTATGATAAAACGACCTTGAACAGCCAGCCCCCTTTCAACCAACCGCCGAGACCGAGCATGGAACACCAACATCAAATCGTGAAGCGGGTCTTGATTACATGATTGATACGTTTTCTGATTTGTCTACAAGGAATGAAGGGGGGCGGTTGCCGAGTGCCGGTAGAAAGTGCCGCTCAGGCCGCCTTGACGGGTTCGTCCTCGTTGCTGTTGGCCCGGTCGTGGGCGCTGACGGAGCCCAGACGGCCGGTGACGGCAAAGTCGTCCTCGCCGCTGAGCTCTTCGAGGGTCTTGCGGGCCGTCTCGGGGATGAGCAGCGTGGTGAAGCACCCCAGGAGCATGAAGAGGGCGTAGATCTCCAGCACGTGGTCCATCCAGGGGGTGTCGCCCGACTTGACGGCGCCGTGCGTGCGGAGCGTGGAGATGGCGCCCTGGCCGATGATGGAGCCGATCTTGCCCGAGGCGGCGGAGATACCGTGCGAGGTGGAACGGTATCGCGTGGGGAAGACTTCACCGGGCACGATGAAGGTGGTCGTGTTGGGACCTGTTGATAGACGTATTAGCAAACTTGACACTTTCTGGCGCGGAGAGACGCATGCTACGTACCGAAGTTGAAGAAGAATTGCGCCAAGACATAGATGGCAAGCAGGCCGTTCTTGGAAATGTTGTGGTAGGCGAAGCCCATGACGATGAAGAGGATCGTGAGGATGATGAAGCCGCCGAGCTGGATCTTCTTGCGACCGAGCGTGTCAATCGTCGCAACCGAGACCCAGTAGCCCGGCACAGCACCCGCCAGAACGATAATCAGGTTGCCAATGGCGGTGTTGTACAGGAACTCATAAACGTTGTGGACGTTGCTGGTGGAGAAGCCAATCGCCTCAAGGATAACACCGTTGTTGAGCGACAGGCCGTAGAAGGCGACGTCGAGGCAGAACCACGAGCCGGCAGTGCCGAAGAGGAGCAAAAAGTTCTTGGGCTTGCCGTAGTGGCGGCGGAAGTCGGCCCAGCTGGCCTTGGGCACCTCGAGGTTGTCCTTGGCGGCGCGGGAGGTGGCGACCTGGGCCATGGCGTCGGGGTCGCCCTCGCGCTTGCCCGACATGTAGGCCTTGACGTCGTCCTGGGCCTTTTCGACATCGCGGGCGACGTCGAAGGTGTAACGGGGCGTCTCGGGGATGGTCAGACGGACTGGGCGCTAGTGTTAGTGACTTTCAAGTGAAAGCGATTTTGGACGAGGAAAAGGGAACGTACAGTACAGCGCGATGCAGGCGGGAACGGCACCGAAGCCGATCAGGGTACGCCACATCTTGTCGACGGCAACCTGGCAGTCGCCCGTGCACGACTTGACCGAGGCGGCGCCCTCCAGCGAGCCCTTGAAGCCGAGGGTGACGAAGAGCATGACGAAGGCAGCGCACAGCTGGCCCATGCCCTGCATGGCAAACACGGCAGCCATCATGGCGCCACGCCACTTGGTGGTCGCGAACCTGATCCGTGCGTTAGCACTTACACGGCCACCACTTTTCCGCCCGTGCGGTGCGGTGCGGTGCGACCAATCGACTTACTCGGAAGTGATAATGGACGACAGCGGGTAGTCACCACCAATACCAACACCCATGATGACACGCCAGAAGATGATGAGCCCGATGATGTCGCACGAGGGCGAACCGCTGGTCAGGGCCTGGCCAATGGTGGCAAAGATGATGACAATGAGCTCCAGACCGTACATGCGCTTACGGCCGACCAAATCGGCGAGGAAACCGAAGCCCAGCTGGCCGACGACGGTGCCCGCCGAGGTGGCCAGCTTGATGGCGTTGTCGGAGCTCGTGGGCATCTTGCCGACGCCCGGGTAGTAGACGATGCCCAGCATGATGGTGAGCAGCGAGGCCGTGAAGATGTCGTACGAGTCGGTGAAGAAGCCCACACCGGCGACCACGCAGGCGCGGACGTGGTACCACCCGAACGGCGCCTTGTCGACCTCGGCGAGGGCCAGGCGCCGGCGCTCGTTGAGGTCGGCAATGTGCGTGAAGTCGTTGTGGAAGTTGTGGTAGGCCGAGTTGCCGCCGGCGGTCTTGGCGACGACCTGCCGCGGCGCCGCCGCCGTCGGCGACGGGATGTTGGTCCCGTTCTCTGCCATTATCGACTGTCCTGTTTCTGAAGGCGAGCTGTTAAGGTCGTGCACACAATGTTCACCGGCCTGGGGAAAGAGGTCGATGAAGCAAGAGGGCGACACTCAGCAAGTGAGAAAGAAGTGAAGCAGTGAGAAGAGGAAAGGAGAGGACGAGGCGCGCCAAGAGGGCGGGCCAAGACGGGAGGAGCAGCGCCCAGGATCTATATACGGGAATTTATTCCCGGACATGGGACATGGGGCTGCAGGACGTGGGAGCCTGGCAGGAGGGTCGCGACATGGAACTATGGATGCTACACCGGCTGGCCCCACGAGAGCCAAGCAGGACGACGGATGCCGGTGCCGAGTTTGACCAGGTTATGGCAGGCTGTCCCGCATCGTCAGCAGGGGGGGCGCCACGGGCAGACACGGGCATCCAGGGCTCGAGCTGATGGGCCCAACGAGCACAGCACCGGCGGGCCGAATACGGCAACAGGGCTCTTTGGTGACTGTCTCTCGACCGAAAGCCACGGCTAATGGATGGATGGATGGATGGATGCGCGGAGGGGCAATGGGGGCGTCTTCTTTCCCAGCCTCAGCGACACACTGCCCATCCACTTTGCCTTGAGCCAACCGTTCAAAGATCAGGACCATCGTCATTTATGCCTCACCATTGGCGCGGGACTCCGTGGACCTGCTGCGCCAAACGGGGGCAGTTAGGTTAGGTCAGAGTGTCGCGCTGTGCTGTGCTGTGCTGGCACACTATACATGGCAACGGACGTGGTGCTGCTGAAAATCGAATCGAAGCTGACACGCGTGGGCGGCACGGCGACGGCCACTGAGGATGTAGGAACAGGGGATAGTGGCCAGAGGCGCAGGGCGTGAAGCTCGCAGAAAGGGAAAACCTGCAACGGTCGACTTACACGGAGACCGGGCACGTTGGAAGTTGGAACAAACGGGCCAATCAGCGGCGCCGTGGCCGACACGTTGTCGAACCGGGCGCCGTGCTTGGCAAATCCGGGGGACCGGGGGTTGGCCCGGCTAAGTGGGGCGCAGCCCAGTGTCCCCCTGCCGGCGCCGGAGCGGCGCTAGTATTCGAGACTCAGAGCAGGGGAAAAAACCTCCAGTTGGGTGTGTGTGCTCGTCGCCGGAAGAGAGAAACGCCAACCCGCGCGCCCCCGTGGCGCCAACGACACACGAGCATGGTGCACTTCCCGCTTCGGGCGACCGAGATCTCTGGTTCCATGCGCGCGCCGAAGGAGCTGGCTGCCGAGGGCCCGGCTTGGCCTGCGTGGGTTTGGGGGCGCGCACGAGGCGGACGTTCGGTCGGTGTCTGCATCTGGGGAGTCGGCGGCGCCAAGAAGGCTGGGCGATCAGCTCCCGTCTCTTCGCGGCGTTGGCACGTCGAAGCATGACGCATTGGTGGTGTATGTTGTAGAGTAGTATGTATGGCTCTTCGGATCCCAGAATGGAGCAGCCTGTTGGCGAGTGCTGAAACGCAACTTGCAGGCTGCGGCACAGCACAGCATTTGCTAGTAGATGACGGACGGGATGAGCAAAAGCACGGAGCAGAGATTACACAGCACGTTCTACGTTCATCCGTACTTGCGCGCAGGTGCCTCGGAGTTCATCATCTGAGTTTGTGCCACCCCTGGTGTTCCTCGACGGGGTGGCCACCGATGTGGCGCCCGCGAGACCGATTCGGGCAACGCGACCCTGTCCCTGGTTCGCCCGTGGCCCCAGGGTTCGACGTGTGTGTGGTGTGTGCCAGACCGACAGGCCCTTTCGAGTCGACCGAAGGACCAGGAAGACGGCGGCGGGCGTTGCAGAAACTGGACGCACGCCTCGCAGCAGCTGGTGACTCCGCCCGGCAACTTGGATGCCGAGAGGGCCCCAACTGTGGATGCTCCGTGGCGCGCGTGGCATGAACTAGGCGCTCAATTGAGAATTTGAGGCTCGTTGGGGTGCTGTACCACCACCACCACATGCACCTTTACCCAGCATCTCCGGGCGGGTTGGGCAGATTCGGGGCGGACGGAGCTGCCGCAGCACACTCACTCACTCACTCACACTCACTAAGAAAGGGTACCAGAATGCGCGGTCCTCGTAGACAATCGAGTAAGCTTATCCACTTGCTCTGACACGGCTGCCCACGTGCGTCAACGCAGCATCGTAGCCCGTCCCGTCGGGCGGACACGCGATATAACAAGTCGACTATTCCCTGACGTGGGCCGACTGTTCCGGGCTGTAGCGCACGTGTGCCACGCGGATATTGTCCTTTTTTTTTTTCTATTCACTTGGGGCCTGTTTATCTCTCGGGTGGACAAAGTGCGAGGCTGCTTGTTTTGGGTGGCAGCTGAGGCTCGCATTTTCATTTGCCATTTTGGGAGCGGAGCTCCAAACTCACGTACCAGCTCACTCAACACCGTCGAGTGGGTTGCAGGCATGGCTTCGTCAACCTCAACCTCAAACACCACAACCACCTTGGCCGCGGCCATGGCGCGCACCACCCGCGGCGCAAAGTCGCCAGCCCAGCAGCCAAGCTCACAAACATCATCATTATCATCACCATCCTCACAAACACAATCACAGTCAGAAGCGGAGCCGCCGCCACCGCTCACGTACGAGGTCCTCACCAGCGACGACGCCAAGCGCGACGCGCTGCAGCTCGTCGCCGACAGCATCGCGCAGCAGCGGCAGGTCGCGTCCCTGGCCGTCATCTTCCACCCGGCGTGCTTCGTCGCCGTCGTCGTCGCCTGCACGCTCGCCTGGCGGCACAATGCCGCGCGCGACGTCGGCACCGCCATGACGGCCTGCTCGGGCCTCGTCATCGCCTTCCTCGCCGCCGTGCGCCTCCTCACCTCGCGCTACGTCAATATCGCCGAGGCGTTTCGCTGGCGCGACTTCATCGCACCCCCAGCGCCGGGCCGGGCGGAGGACCTCGTGCTGGGCGCGCGCTTCGGCGAGGAGCTCATCGGCGCGCTGGTTCTGCGGCTGGTGCCTCCCGCTGACGGCGACGAGGGAGGTCGTCAAGCCGACCCGTCGTCGTCGTCTACTCCCTCGACGCGGAGCAAGAGCAAGAGTGGGAAGAACAAGAAGCTGCAGCAGGGGGAGAAGGGTGGCGCGCCGCACGCTGGCGGCGGCGGCAGCGGCGGCTTGGTGCGCGCGTGGACGACCAAGCTGCGGTACCGCGGGCGCGGCATCGGCGGCGACCTGCTGCGCTTCGCCGTGGTGACGACGCGCAGCGCCTGCGACGACGACAGCGCGCCCGTGTCCTTTGACCCCGCGCACGCCAACAGCGCGCTGCCGCTGCCCTCCATGTTCAACCGGCCGTTCCGCACCCGCGACGACAAGGCGCGCCGGGCGCTGGCGCACGCGCTCCGCGACTGCGACTCTGGCGACAGCAGCGCCTTTGCGTTTCGGTAGCAACAGGAGGTTGAGCGAGATGAGCGAGGGCCTTTTTTGTCGTGAGCGTGGAGGCAAACTACCGGCGGCAACGGCGGTGATGGCGGCGGAGGGGGGGCCCGGGACCGCGCGATCTGTCGTTTTTGGGTTCGATGGTTCTGCGCCGGAACAGGAAACCCTTCAATCATATATATATATAATATAATGAAGGCCCCCACGCACGCGACCATCTACCTGCACTGCTGCTGCCAAGGAACGTATGCCGGCGTTTCGTGACCCGGCTTGTCCAAGGAGGAAGCGCCGGGAGTGGGCGACAACGTCTGAGCGTCCGCCGAACATCCCGAGGATTCCGACGGTGATTCCAAAAGGTGAAGTCATGCCCAGCCCGCGCTGATCAAGCAAAGAATATCCTGTTCTTGTTTTCCTGTCCGGTAGCAATTCACAATTTAATTTATATCGAGCGTTCTCTTATATGGTGTGTTGGGGCTCTCGGGCCGGGACGAGGCTTGGACAACAGAGTGACAGACGCAACGGCTTACAGCTATAATGTCTACTATCACGACGACGGCGCGGCGGGTCAAGACGGCCGTTGAATTCCCCCATTCATTTGTGCCTCTGGTGCCGGCTACTATTACGACGGCGACGACAGAGGTATCGACCGCAACGGCACCATCGGCGGTAGCAGTACGGAAAGGCGGCGATATATGGGCGTGGCTGCGGCGCAAGCACTTTCTCTTTGAGATCACGCTGTGCATCAACCTCTACACGCCCGGCGAGAAGCTTGCATTCTGTACGTCACCTTCGGTCTCTGCTTTCTCCTCCTCCCCGTCTTGCCATGGCGTTTCACCCCGTGTGCCATTGTGGCCCAATGCCGGCCATGGGAGTGAGCGGTCTTCCGTCCCCTTGTGATCGACCGCTGCATGGTTGGAGAGAAGCAAAGGGTCGAAACCCAAACACTCAAATATATGCACTCTAGGCATCATCGTGGACGTCGTCTGCTAACATGATTTCCTTTTGCGAGCATAGATTCGGTTCTCTGCTTCCTGTGCCTGGCGTTTGTTGCCGCGATATGCATCTTTTAGCAACGCCGGAGCTCCCGGAGGTGCACGGACCGGATCACGACCAAGCACGGTTGACACGGCATGAGAGGACCGACATGATAGACGATGGGATGAACATTTCATGCAGGGGCGATGATACCAATACTGAACGTGCCTCGCTAGCCTTGGGAGGCAAATGAGATTAATACAACATGCATCGAGCAAGACTGTGATGGAACTAATAGCTGACATGCACCTCAACACCAAAATACATACACACATCACTCCATAATCCATTTGCGTGCCCGCCTCACAGCTCCGCCTTGCCCTCCTGCTCCCTACGCCTCCTCTCCGCCGCCCTCCGCACCGCATGCAACTCCCTCGGCCTACCCTTCGCATCGCAGCTCGCAAACCTCCACCACCCGCCGCGCACCGCCCCCGCACCATTGACCAGCCCCCAGCGCACCGGCTCCGGCATGGGCGGCCAGTTGGCCCAGCGGCCCTCGTCGTCGGCGACGGTGCGGTCCACGTTGAGCAGGAAGAAGGGCACCACGTCAAACGTCCCGCTGACGCTGTTCTTGCCCCAGTTCATGAGCGTCTCGCCCGCCACGGCGCCCGCGAAGCTGTCGCGGGCGGGCGCGGACGGGTGCGTCGCCAGGGACGCGAGCAGGGTGACTTCGTGGTGCAGGTGCTGCTCGAGGGGCGCGCGCAGGGCGGAGAGGTGCTGGAGGAGGGGGCCGGGGGAGTAGGCGGAGGCGTTGGCGGAGAGGTGGGCGAGGTGGGTGTCTAGGGCGCGGAGGTCCTCGAGGAAGGACTCTGTGTTGGTGTTAGCGACTTGGCAAAGCAGTGCGCGCGTGGCTTGTGAATGGCTGCTCCTCTTTCTCCTCGTACACTTCTTCACGGTGACAGAGAATAACACTGCAAGGAGAGAGAGGTGGAAACGCACCGTGCTCCTTCTTCATGTCTCCCCACAGCGTCTCGTCTTTCAGGATCGCCGCCAGCTCCGGGAACAGCACCTCCTCCTCGTCATCGTGATGGTTCTGCAGGAACTTGACCCACGTGCGCGCGTAGCCGACAAAGTGCGCCGCCTCGTTCTCGTCCTCTTCCGCGCTACCGCTGCCGCTGCCGCTGCCGCTGTCGCTGTTATCGTTGTTCGCCGCAGCGGCCTCGCCGGGGGCCAGCACGTGCGGCGCTTGCAGGAAGATGGAGTTGTAGCCGCGGATGAGCGCGTTGTGCAGCAGCGCCATGTGCTGCGCCGCCGTGATGAGCACGTCGCCCTAGTATTTCGACAATGTCTTCAGTCAGCGTGATGGCTCTCTCTGTGTCTGGGTGAAAGTATGCGCGCGCGTGGGTGTACGTGACGTGATATCCCACATGATTGGGAGCCAGGTATGGAACCAAAACATGACATCGTCGATGGGTTGGTTCGTGTGAATAGTTTTTGGGGAGTGAGTGTGCCAACCTTTACGCCCGGTTGCTGCAGCTCCGGCTGCGTCGCCGGCACGGGCACCAGCTTCATCGGGTGGTCCGCCCACTGCCTCACTGGCGGCGTCACCTCGTACGAGTACGGCGAGCGCTTCACCACGGCGGTGCCCCAGAACGCCGCCGTGGCGGCGAGCACCGAGAGCCAGACCCTCGACATGTCGTCTGCTGATACCTACTAGCTCGATAATCCTCCCCTCATTCAACGTTTCTTTCCCTTCGCGTGACGTGGTGGCGGACTGCGACGACGGCGATGACGACGAGCCTGTGCGTGTCAATTGAACGGGCGGCGAGCTGAGGGGTTGCGACTGGTGGAGCTGCGACAAATAACTGGGCAAAAGGACGGGGAAGACGCGGGAAAGAGATGGAAAGATGAACAACGTGTCGTGAGGGGAGGGAGAGAGGGACTGGGAAAGGTGCGCGTAGGTGGACAGTTGGGTGGTGAGTTTGACGTGAGCTCAGTTGGTTGCCCGTCTTGTCCTGTGTGTTAACGGCAGCGGCCCGATTGGCGCCATCCCCAGACAAGGAGGTCGGACGACTTTGTTGGCAGGCTGGCACCACCACCACGACCAGGGGTTTGGGGAGTGAGAAGGGGGGAGGGGCCTCCATCACCCGTGGCATGTGGCCGGGACGAGCCGCGGGCGGGTACAGACAAACAGCGGAGGTAGTTCCGTCATTCACATGGGACACTCAAACGGCATCCACGTCCTAGGCAGTCTGGATAAACATGTACAACCCTCTATTAGACGGCGGGTGCGCTGCAGTATATATGTAGCTGTCTGTCGCTCTATCGTGAAGCCGTCCTCTCGCCAGCCCTCCAACGCCATGAATGCTTTCTGCAATGAACCTCCAAGACCAGAAAAAATGCCATATCAAGTGCCAAGTAAAGCAATCCAGAGCCGCTCACACCCAATGTACACATACACATAACGTTACGCTGCGCCTCCATCCGCATCGCTCACGCAAACGCGCCCACCAAGGCCATGAGCACCGCGCCGCCGCACACGGCCAGGTACGCGTGCAGCCGCTTCCGCCCCTTGAGCACCTTGTAGCTCTTCTCGGTCAAAAAGTCCTCGGCCAGGAGCTGCACGAGCCCCGCGTACAGCAGCAGGCCGCTCGAGATGGCGTTCATAAAGCCCACGACCAGCAGCCCGCCCATCGACGCCGGGTCGTACATGGTGTGCACCGCCAGCCCGATGGCCTGCCCCAGCGGCGTCGTCACCCCGTACGCGAGCACCATGAGCCACGGCCGGATCGACCCGCGCGGGAACTGTATGGCGGCGATCCGGCTCCCCAGCGCCAGGCCCTCGAATGACTGGTGGAAGCTGATGGCCACGAGAAAGACGACGAAGGCGGGGCCCGTGGCCACCGAGATGGCCATGCCGATGAAGACGCTGTGGAATAGGATGCCCGCCTCGAGGAGGAGGCACTGCAGCAGCTGGCGCTTCTGCTCTTCGGGCGTCTGCGGCGGCAGCCCCGAATCGACGTCCCCCCTGCTGCTACCGACGCCATTGGGCTTGAGCGACGCGTACGGCCCATTGCGGTTGTCGCTCGTCGGCGCGGGGTCCAGCTCGTCCATATCCAAGTCCAGGTCCGAGTCGCCGTCGTCAAACTCCCTGTCCGTAGACTTGCGATTCCGCGGCGTGGCCGCGGGCGTCGACTCGGGCAGCGGCGATACGCCCGCCACGAGCCCCTGCGTCGCCTCCATGTCATCCAGCGAAATGTCCGCAGGCCGGTGTCCCCGCGCCCTCGTCGCCGACAGGCCGCCGGCATCGTTGTCGTTGAGGTCCACGTCGTGGAAGTGGCCGTCGCTGCTCGCCCCGTCGCTCTCGTCAAACAGGCCGTGCGCGTGCGAGTGCGAATGTCCCGCGCCGCGCGCCGTCAGGTACGACTCGACGCCGACGACAATTATCGCCGAGATCATGGCCACGAGGCCCGGTAGCGGCTTGTAGCCCTTGCTGAAGAAGTGCGGCAGGCATGGGTCCGTGAGCGACTCAAAGGCCGTCGGCAGGAGGTGGACAAAGGCCGTGGCGAGCAGCACGCCGGTGCCGACGTGCTGGCAGTAGAATATTATCGTTCGCTGTCGCTTGCCCGTCGTCGTTCGTCTCGATATCAGGGGGAGTCCACAGGCTGTCCGCAGTCAGCATCTCTCGGGACCAGCGCCGGGGCATCAACCCCTTGGTCGACTTACCCAGCGTGCTCAGCGTCAATATCAGCAGCAGCGCAAAGATGTGCGCGACCGTATCATACCATCCCGACTTCCGCGAGCCGCATTGCGGCCGCTCGCCTTCCTCCTTTCGCCGGCGCAGCTCCTGGAGCAGCAGATCCGTAGAGACCGACGACCAGGTCGCACCTACCAAGGTTCATGTCAGTGCACTGCGATCCGCGCACCGCGATCAAGGCGCCGCCGGTTGACAGGGACTTCGCTCACCTGCCGTAAGCTCGTCGAGGGCTCCCATGATTGTCAAGCTCGCGAATCCTCAGAGCCGAGTCGGATTCGATGGCATGGCAGCGGACAAAGGGTTGTCAGGGACCATGGCCAAGAGAAATAAGGGTGATGGTGGGCTGTGCTGCTTCAGAGAGTGGACAGCGCCTAATCCTCGGGCGCCCCGTGCCAACGCGTTCCCTGCATTCTTACTCTACGTTCTCGGAGCCGCTCGGCCCCACAGGCGGCGCCGCGGGTCAGGCGCAGCCTGGACGCACCACGCACCCTGTTTGGCGTGGAACCGCCAAACTCGACGCCCGGCCAGGTTGCGGGCATGGAACATTTCTTGGCCCGTCTTATACAACGGCTGGCGAAACGCCAAGAATGCAACCACATAACGTAAAAACCAGCGCTTGCAACAGTTCATATCTCATTAACTGACAACAGTCCTGCTACACGTACACTCGCCTTGATCCTTCCACCGCTTTACCGACCCACGCGAATAACGCCCGCCGCAATCAGCTTCTGGATCTTGGTCCGCACGTTGGGGTTGCGCATGTGCTCTTGCAGCGCCTTGGGGTCTGACTGGGCCTGCTGCAGAATCGACTGCATGACAGGGTCCTGCATGATGCTCATGATCTATTTTTGTTCGTCAGCAACTACTCAAAGCACACAAAATGTTCCCCAGCGGAGGGCCGACTTACTTCAGGGTCCTGCATCAGGCGCTCTCGCGTCTGCTCCTCCGTCTCGTTATCACGGGTAGAGTACATGGCGCCAAACGCCTTTTGCTGCTGCTGCTCAATCTCGCGCGCGTTGGCGCCGTTGTGGTGCTCCTGGTCCACCTGCTGGGCCTCGCTGCAGGCGTCGACGCACTCCGAGTACTTGCGCATGCCAAAGTAGGCCTGCGCCTTGCGGATGTACGCCCGGATGAACTTGGGATCCCGCTTGATGGCGGCGTCGCAGTCCTCGAGGGCGCTCGGGAACTCAAAGAGCTTGACGAACGCAGCCGCGCGGTTGCTGTAGCCACGCGGGTCCTCGGGAGCGCGCTTGATCATCTCCGTGTACGCGGCGACGGCGCCAGGGAAGTCCGTCTCCTTGAACTTCTTGTTGCCCTCCTCGCGCGCCTCCTCGGCCTTTGCCGGGTCGATGTAGGCCTTCTTGTCGGCTTCCGTCTTGGCTCGCTCCGTGGCACGCAGCTTGCTGAGGACGTCAGGGGTGCGGTGCTCGGTGAGGGAGCGGTTGAAGTTCTCGATGGCCTGGGCGTGGTCGCCCTTCTTCTCGTACGCCGAGCCGATGCGCGCATAGCTCTTGGCGATCAACTTGAAGTCGGCGTATATCTCGCGGCCCTCCTCGACGGCCTTGGTGCAGGCCTCAATGCACTTGTCATAGTCGCCCTTCTCATAGTAGGCGGCGCCCAAGTTGTTGAGGTAGGTAATGTCCTTGAAGATTTCCCACGCCTTGCTGTAGTGAGCAATTGCCTCGTCAAAGTTGCGCTTCTTGTAGTTTTCAGTGCCCAGGGCCTTCTCCTTGTCGGCTTCCTCCTTCTTCTTCTTTTTCTCGAGGGCATCCTCGTCGACCTCCTCAGGCTCAGGAGCGGGCTCGGGGGCCTTCTTGGCAGGCTCGGGCTTCTTGGCCTGGGACGGGGCGTCGGTCATGGGCGTGTCCTGCGTGGGGTCGCTGTCGCGCATCTCCATGTCGACGCCCATGAGTACGCCAAGGACCTGGATCATGCGGGGGTCGCTGAAGAGGTCCTGGGCATTGGCCGGGTTCTGCTTCATGGACTGCAGCTTGGCCATGAAGGCGGGGTCGGCGAGGAAGGACGCCGTCTTGGGGTTCGAGGCCAGCTTCTGGATCATGTTGGGGTCGTTGAACATCTGGCCGAGACCGGCCGCCGGGTCGCCGCCCATGCCACCGGCCTCCTGCTGCATGGCCTTCTCGACCGACGCCTGGCCGCTCTTGAGCTGGGCATTGTTGGCGTCGTGCTTCAGGCCCTCCGAGTAGGCATCGTTGGCGCCCAGCAGGTCGCCCTTGCCGTGCAGGGCGGCACCCTTGCGGCCCCAGCCCTTGGCCCAGTCGGGCTTGATCTCGGTCGTCTTCTCGGCATCCTTCAGGGCGTCGTCCCACTGCTTCTTGGAGGCGTGCGCAGCGGACCGGTTGCTGTAGAGGATGTGGTTTTCGGGCTGGAGGGCAATGGCCTGGGTGAACTTGTCGCTGCGAGCTTGTCAGCACGGGGCTTCCGGGAGGGCCGCGGACTATCATGGGAGGGTGAGGAACGGGCAACTCACATGGCGTCGTCAAAGTTCTTTTCGGCAATGGCCTTGTTGCCGAGAGCTTTGAGCTCGTCCGCGGAAGCCATGGTTGTTATGTGTCTAGACGTATTACAGGCGGGTGGACGGGAGATTGTTGCACGTTCGGTCCGTCTCGTTCAGCGTGGCTCGAAAGGCAAAAACTTGGAAGGGTTCTGTCCTCAGATGTTAGAGTTGGCGTTGCGTTCGGCGGTGCTGGTGGGGGAAAAGAAGAGCTGCCGTCCGACTTCTAGCTCCTTCGATGGCGGCCAGCGACTGGGGCCCGCTATTGGCCACAGCTGGTGTGGGGCCCCAGGCGGGCGTGCCGCCCTGCAGCAGCCCTTCTGGAGGTGAGGCGCCAAGGTGCGGTTCAGGTGCAGCCCAAGTGCGCCGCCGCTGCAGGGCTGAGGCGCTGAACCGCTGGCTGGCGACGCCCGCCGGTGCTTCATCAGTGCTGACCGAGAAGCGCCGTTGCTACCTAACGCACAGCAGGTGTGCGGCGACAAGACGTCAAAGATGGTCGGTCTAGATGATTTGGGCAGGCGTCTCCCGAACAACATCGGTCAAGGGTGCTTTTGCGTTGGGCTTGCCTGCAAATTGTATACTTGCTTCTTCAGCGTGCCCACTGACTGGCTGGACCAGAAACGTCGTCTGCATCATGCGTCCCCAGAATCCGGTTCCGTGTCTCGACTTACACCGACCAGACATCACACGCCCATTCCTAGTCGCGTCGCACACGTCGCACAAGATGCCAGCCAGATTGCATCGCTTCCGCGGTCGGGTGTAAGACACGGCGCCGTTATCGGTGCTGCACGTCATGATCTGGATTGAGACAGAGAACAGACCCTGTGCAAGCGGCGTCTCGCGACGAGACCCCTAGGGTAGGCCGTTGTTTCGCAGGAGTACGAGAACCGTCCGCCGTCAGATGCGAAATGATTCCATGTTTTCTGGAAAAGAAATGTCCGATCCTCGATGGAGCTCATTTGCTTTCAGATCGGGTGTTCCTGAACGACTCGGACGCGCACATTGTGCGAAAGTCTCGCGGCAACCGGACGAGGCATGATGAGTCGGCCTTGGTTCACATTAAGGAACCACCAGAATTTCACGTATGACGTGCACGACATCAGTTTTCGTGCTGTTTTTGTCCAGGATTTGTGGCTGTTATACACTTGAATCTATCAATTACGTGAATTTCGCTATTTGTTGGACAGCTTGGGTCCGCTCGTGCTCTCTAGGTTCTTTGAAGCTGCATCGGCGGCTTGGTCTGGCCGGCCCATGAGGAAGAAGTAGCATGCCCCGATACCAACACCAACGGCGCCTACAAGCGCAACTTGGTTTCTAGAAGACGTGTTAATTGAGCTCGGAAACCAGTGATGGAACAGACGTAGAGCATCCAGCGTGCGCAAGATGTGGGGGGTGAACGTACGTGCTCTTTATCTCCTTGGGAGCCGCTGGGCGTGCCTGCGATCGCGGAGGCTCGCTGCTGTACCGCCTAGCCGCAATTATCTGGGCAGGTCGTGCACCTGTCCTCGCCAAGCGTATCGCGGGTTGTCGCAGAAGGGCCATGATGGGGTTTGTTGGATATAGAAAGGAAATAGAGGTAGGACTGAGGACAGCCAGGAAGAATCGGGAGCGTTTGTTATTTCGAGCACCGATAATTAAGCAGGGCAGTTGATACGGAATACTGTTCGCCGTTTCTCTTGCGCCCTTTGCTCTACTATATAATTGAGCGTTGTCTGCAACCGATTCATAGCGTCATCCATCCATCACGACGGACGCAGGTGGGTCTCGGTCTCATACCTGAGTAGAGTCTATGGACCACGCAGTATGGGCCACCTGATTCATTGTTGCCTGGTCTGGCTACCGAATATGGTAGACTGCCTTCAATGCCCTCGGGCTCAGAGGATACGGCGCTGCCACGTTATAGGTATACACGAACTTGCCCATGCCGCCCAAGCTGCACATGGCAGCTCTTGCGCATGGGTGCGGTTGTTCAGCCTGTGTGAGTGATTGACGGATTAGCATAGAACGGGTCTGTCGAGCGTCAATTTGCTCCAGAAAAGCTTTGCTGAACATTTCCTACTCGCGATGCATCGCAATTGTAGCTTGAGGGAGACTCTGATGTCTACTGCTCGATGGGTGCAACGGATGAGTTGGCTCAGTCTGGAACGGCGGGCGCCGAGCCGTACTCTTCAGTCACCGTCTCCGCTGTAAAGTCTGTCCATGACCACTCCATGACGCGCGCCGCACTTACACGCGCACAGATATCACCACAAATATTTCCATTAGGCAGAGCCCGTCTGTTGCGGACATGTATACGTATAGGGTACCGGCGAACGACTGCTGCCCGACCCTGAGCCTCATGACGCCAAATGTGTTACCCTAGTTCTCTCCGTGCTCGGAGCCTTCAGTGCTAGGACCGCAGGCTCCAGGAGGTGGTGGTGCAAGACACGACAAGCGATGAGCTTGTACGTGTTGAAGGAGCGACTCTTCGGTAATGCAGGCCGATTACTGAACAAGAGCCGGCTCGCAGAGGAATAAGAAACGAGTGGGCTAGCAGATGTGCAAGTCGGCTTTCCTCTTTTCTGACGGGGAAGCGAGGCCTACGGATTTGGGGGCGGCGCGTAGGCTGTGCGAGTGTTGTGCACCCCGAAAGATTGCATGGAAGAAAAGCAACGAAGCGCCCACGCCACTGACTATCGTCGATCACGACTCTTGCAAAGGCCCCAATCACTCTAAGCGCACCCAAGACACGACAATAGACGAGATACTCTTGTAAGGACTTGAGACCTTCGTGGCCAGGGTCGCTCCATGTGCGAGGCCTCTGGATACCGAGGCGAGCGAGCGAGCGCATTTGCTCCTTCACATGTCGTGTGCTCACTTACACGCACGACGCGCAACGGCTCTGCTGCCTCCTGCATCGCGGCCTGTCGTCTTGCTGCAAGCTCACCCCCGCGCCAGGATCCTGCAGACAGCCAGCCATCAAATTCCAAGCTAGGAAACGATGCGCCGTACTTACGGACGAACTGCTGCACTGCCCAACTACCGATTGGCACATATATGCGTCACGCCTGATATCTGCCACGCCATCGACGCAGTTGCCTTGGCCAACCATGCAGTAAAGATCTCTGTCTAGGTGGTTTGAGGCCCGAACGCCGTGCCGGTTCTCCGGGGCGGAGGGTATCATGCCCCCGCGCCGGGAGGTGCAGCGGCCAGCAGCATCCCGTCCGGGGCGGATTCCAGAGGGTCGGCCGGCACTGTGGCCCCATCCGGCAAGTCCCACAGGGCGCTGGCCACGCTGAGTGGCTGCCTAGGTTGGCTGCGTTGATCTGTCAGTGGGAAGACCCGGACAGTTGAGGCGTGGGGCCCGCGGCGGGGGGGTTTGGCAGCTGGAGCCGCCAGGAACAGGTGAGAAGTTTAATGTCCCGACGGCCAGTCTGGTGGCGGCCTGGCGCCAGATGCGACTGGCGGTGGCGGCTGGCTCTTTTAACAGGTCCCCAACTGGTCGAAGACTTCATTTTCCCGGTGCGGCACAAAAAGGACGTGGTTCCCCCCTTTGGACGCTACTGCGAGCCGGATCTCTCTTTGCTTGCTTTGTCTGATCATCCTCAGAGGATCGCAGGTTGTTCGAGAGTTATCCCCAGCCTTGGAATTGGGCGCTTCCCCCAAGTCGTCCCAGTCCGCGACCCATCTGGACATCGCTGGGGCAAAGAAACTTGCTTCGTCCACGAACCTCACCCCCCCGGTCTGGTCAGGTTACACAAACACACAACACACTCTCTCACATCGCACCCCGCCGTCTGTACAACCGCCATGGGCTCCGCGGGCACGGCCGCCGCCGCCGCCGCAGCGGACGATGACATCGCCGAGCACCTCGACGTCGTCGTCCTCGGCGCCGGCATCTCGGGCATCAACTCGGCGCACGTCCTGCGCGAGCGCCTCCCGCACCGCTCCGTGACCGTCCTCGAGGCGCGCGCCGTCGTCGGCGGCACCTGGAACTTCTTCCGGTACCCGGGCTTCCGCTCCGACTCGTACATGACCACGTTCGGCTTCCGCTGGCACCCCTGGCCGCACGCGCGCAAGATCGCCGCCGCAGGGGACATCGCCGCGTACGTCGAGGACGCGGCCCGCGCGGACGGCTCCCTCGACAGGATCCGCTTCCGGCATCGCGTCGTGGGCTGCGAGTGGCGCGACGAGGATGCGTTTTGGCGGCTGCGTGTGCGGGTCGGCGGCGGCGATGATGATGATGATGGAGGCGTGACGAAGGTGTTTGCTGCCAACTTTGTCGTCGCGTGCACGGGGTACTACTCGTATGAGCGCGCGCTCGAGGCTCCCATCCCGGGCATCGAGTCGTTTGCCGGCCAGGTTGTGCACCCGCAGTGGTGGCCCGAGGACCTCGACTACGCCGACAAGAAGGTCGTCGTCGTCGGCTCCGGCGCCACGGCCTTCACCATCATCCCCGCCATGGCCTCCTCTGTCGCCAGCATCGCCATGCTCCAGCGCAGCCCCTCATACGCCGTCGCCATGCCCACGCGCGGGTCCCTCGTCGATCGCCTCCTGCGCCTGCTCCTGCCCGCCGCCTGGGCGCACCGCCTCTGCTGGTGGAAGGACATTGCCTTGGAGATGCTCGCCACCCAGCTGCTGCTGCACTTCCCTGCGCTCGGCCGCTGGGCCCTCACCCTCCAGCTAAAGGCCAAGGTGCCGCGCGATCTGGACGTGGGCGTGCACTTCAACCCGCGGTACGACCCGTTCCGCCAGCGGCTGTGCATGTGTCCGGACGGCGACTTCTTCAAGACGCTGCACCGGGACAACGTCGAAGTCGTGACAGACACTATTGACAGCGTCGTGCCGGGTGGCATCCGCCTCGCCTCGGGCCGCGTTCTCGACGCCGATATCATCATTACCGCCACGGGGCTCTACTTTGAGATCATGAACGGCATCAAGCCCCTCGTCAACGGCCAGCCCATCGACGTCGGCAGCCGCTACACCTGGCGCGGCGGCATGCTCGAGGGCCTGCCCAACATGGGCTACGTCCTCGGCTACGTGGTGCAGTCGTGGACACCCGGCGCCGACGTCATGGTCAAGCTGCTGTCCCGTGTCATGCGCACAATGGAGACCCGCGGCGCGAACAAGGTCGTCCCCGTCATCGAGCGCTACAAGGGCATGCCGCGCCGCATTGCCGTCGACGCCAACAGCAACTACTTCGTCAAGGCCGCCGACAGGATCCCAAAGGTCACCGGCCAGGGACCCTGGTACGGCCGCACACACTGGCTCAGGGATGCCTGGGGCCTGTGGTTCGGCGACATGGACGACGGCTTAGTGTACAGTGGCGGCGGCGAGGCCAAGAAGACGGCGTAATATCGAGAGCGAGTATATATGGCCCTGATAAGGCACTATACCATAATCATAGAGCATTTCCGCGACCGTATGATCACACATCAGCTGTTGTAAAGATACAGTCCTGTGCAGTAATCGTAAATCATGACGCGTCGCTTGTGGTCGCGTGACCATGGCGACGCCAATCCTGCTTGTATCGTGGTATCTTATATCTACATTCACAACATGTCAACATCCTCTTGATCCGCGCGCTGCGGCGTCGTGCCCAGACTCTCCAGCCCTCGTTCCCCACCAAGCTCCAACGCCGCCTGCGTCGTCCCCGCGGCAGTCGGCGCTGCCTCCGTGGTGCCCTTGCCCATGGCCGCCTGGTACTTGCGCCCCGTCTCGTCCAGCAGGGCCTGGACCTCGGCCTCGCGCGCCATGATTTCCTGCTTCTCCTTGCGCAGCTGTTCGACCCTCGCGTTCTTGGTCTTGATATCCTGTTCCATGCTTTTCAGGCTGGCCTGTAGCTTGGCTATGCACTCTGTCAGGCTTGGCAGCGGCGTGATCTTAGGCGGCACCTTTAGCAGGTCGTCGGTAGCGTTCTTCGTGGGCTTCTTCAGTCCGTCAAGGCCTGCTCTTGTTTGAGCCGACTCGTAGGCGATCCGCCGCTCGGCATCACTATCTGATGATGAGTCTGACGTGTGGCCCTCGGCGGCGGATATCAGCTCGGCCATTTGCTGGCGCTCCTTCTTCCGCCTCTCCTTCGTGGCGCGCTTGCCGAGCGACAGGCCACCGTCCTCGACGTATTCATCGAAGCCCTCGCCCAGGTCCTCGTCCTCGCGCTGCAGCCGGGTGTCGTCCTTTTTCTTCCCGAAGCGGTCCTCCTCGTCGTCATCCTCAACGGAGAGAAACCCCTGTTCCTTGGCCAGCCGAGCCCGCCGCTCCTTCTTCTCGCGTATTTCAGCTTCGGAAAGAATCTGCGTCGTGGGCTGAGGCGACGGCACTGGAGAGTCGACGACCAGTGCGCCTTCCAGCTCGCTGGCATCCAGCTCCATCTCGTCGGCGTCGCCAATGTGCAGCGTCGAGATGTCGCGGGGCGTGTTCGGGGTAGACGACTGCAGCTCGCTCAGGTATTCCTTGCTGTACTTTGGCCGGTCGTCATCGTCGTGCAAGGAGCGTGTCGGGAGCCCTCGTAGGGGAACGCCGCGCTTGGCCGCGCTATTCTCCATGGCTTTCAACCCCAGAGGCGCCTTTTTCGGCATGCTCGGCTCCTCGGCGTCTCCATTTTCGGCGTCGCCCGCGTCGCCGCCGAAAGAGATCCTCGGTTTTGGGATCTTCTTTTTGTGTTTGGACCCGGCTCGTCCGATGCTGGGCCGCACCACTACCGGCCCGTCGTCCTCGTCGTCCTTGGCTTCATCGCCACCGGTGCTTGGGGTGTCGTCGTCGGCAGGATTAAAGCTCTTGCGCAGACCCGACTGGCGAAAAGGTTTGCGTGCAAACTTTGCCCCGGAAGATTGTTTTAGAGGTTCTGTCCGTGTCCATGTCAGCCTTGAACTCATCAGCCCAGGTTGCAAGCCACGGTCGCGATGCTTACCCTCTCCCGCGCTGCCAGTTTCTGTCGGGGCAGACGCGCCTTCTGCCTCACCATCATCGGCGACTTTTATGACGCGCGCCTTGCGCTTTGCCGCGAACGAGCTCATGTTGCATGCATCGTTGAAGTGATCGCAAGCTCGCCACGGCGTGAAGTCGAGGTGCTAACATGAAGCATGGGCGTTATCTAATCTCCACGTGACCCGACTTTTTGGGTCGGCCCCCCAGTGCAGCCTTGCATCTGCGTCGCGGTCGCGCGACAGCTTCAGAGCATCTCAAGCTCATCAATCCACCGCACATCAAACGCTCAAGATGGCGCCCCCCCAGCCTGAGCTCAAGAAAGTATGTGCTGTCGTGGGATCTGTCCCCTGAGGCCATGCGATGAACTGTTTCAGTCTTGCGCCGCCTCGAAACCTGGCGAGGAACGCCGCTGACCCTGTTTGCAGTACCTCGACAAGAGACTGTTTGTCCAGTTGAACGGCAGCCGCAAGGTGACGGGCGTCCTGCGAGGCTACGATGTATGCGATTCGGCTCTTACGTATTCCACGGGCGTCTTACTGACCCACCTAGGTGTTCCTGAACATCGTCCTGGACGAGGCTGTGGAGGAGACGGACGGACAGGGCCGCAAGAACATTGGCATGGTGGTGCGCAGCGACTCCGATGTCATTCCGGCTCACGAGCCCTCGGCTAACAGCTCTACAGGTCATCCGCGGCAACTCAGTGGTCATGCTCGAGGCGATGGAGAGAATCCCGGGCGACGAGCGCGGCGGACGATGAACACTCCCCCCCACAAACGACAGTGGGCATCACGGTTCCACGATCATCGGGAGTGCATAGATGGCAAAGTGTTTGGCTTGGCGTTATTCGGTCGAAAACGGGGCGACGCGAATTTGGGATTACACGCACATGATGATTTGGTCTTCTGTCTGGTAGAAGAAATGCCCAGGAGATACAAAAAAAGATGTCCGAACCACAGAATTTGACGCCGATACCCTCCCAAAGGATACACACAGACGGGACGGGAATAAACGCTTTAATTTCAGCACGAGCCCTGGTTGCTGCTCCAGAACTTTGGGTCGTAGGCGTCCATCATCCTCCCGCCGTACGTCTTCTGCCACCCCTTGATGCCGCCCTTGAGGACGGCGGCAGTGACGCTCGCCTCGCCCACCTCGTTGAGGTAGTCTTGCATCCAGCCCGCGCAACGGGGTCCTCTGCCGCTCGAGCTCCCTTTTTGTGGGCGGCGCATGGGCAAGTCAGCCTTGAGCTCGCTTTGGCATTGCGCTGCCCGGCGCGGACAAGCGATTGGGGTTTAGTGGTAGTGAAAGAGGGCCGTGTGGACTTACCGCAGTAGAAGATGATGGTCTTGACGCCGGCCTGCTTGCACAGCTGGTAGATGACGGGGCGCGTCTGGTAGAGCGTCTGCGCGGGCAGGTTGATGGAGGTGGCGACGGTGCCGCCCTCCCAGTCGGTGCGGCGCACGTCGACGAGCAGGAAGCTCCTGTCGCTGTGGGTGCCGAGCGAGGCGTGGCTCTCGAGCAGCTGCATCACGTCGGCGGCCTCGAGGCGGTGGCAGCTGGCCTTGGGTTCGGGGAAGGCCGCCCACCACGGCGGCGGCGATGCCTCTTCTTGGCCAGCGGCTTGCTGCTGCTGCTGCTGTTGCGCGGTAGTAGTGCCGCCGGTGCCATTATTTGACGACGCCATGGCGGAGGGACTGGAGAGTAGTAGTAGGCGGATGGGTGATAAAGGTACCTCGGCCCAACTTCGTGTACTTGTTGGGTTGAAGAGCCAAGGTAGGTAGTAGGCAAGGTTGGGTAAGCGTGTAGTTTGACTTCTAGCTTGTTGTTCCTTGCAAGACGAAACGTCTAGATGGCTGGACGGACGGACGGACAGACGGTATGACGGAGGTGGAGACCCCTGTGATAAATAGTAGACCTCGCGCTATTACCATCCGCTGCTCACTGCCGGCATGCCGGACGACCTCCTCCGTACGTACATCCTTCGTACATCCCACGTACATACGTACATACATACTACCTCATGCGCAAGGCAAGTACGTACGTACGTAGTAGAACACATACTGTGCCGACCTGTGACCCTGTGACGATGCCCTCCCCCACCCCCTCTCCTCCCGGCCCCCCGGCGCTGGCCTGCGCACGATTGCTTTTTGTAAGCCAAAGCAAACCGCCAGGGCCTGCCCGCTCCCTCGGGATCCCAAAACCGCCCCAAAAGCGAACGCCGAAACCCAGGGATCTGGTTTCCCCTGGTTGGTGGTCCGCGGCGCCACAAACCGACCACCCACCTCCACCTACCACCACTCACTTACTGTACCACCACCACAACCACCATCCACCCCCAGCCTCAAAGCCACCTATGGAAACCCCCCTCCCTCCCTCCGCCCTCTGTGCTGCTCATCAGACGTCCCAGACACACACCGAGCGTCAAGCGCGGTACCACCACCCAGGTCTACGGGACGTCCTCCCCCAAAAGAAAAGAAAAAGCAATGCAACAACACACCCCCCCTCGCCCTCCCCCAGCCCGCTTCCTTGGGCTCTTTGTCCAGGTTGCGGCGCCTGTATTTCTTTTTCTTCTTTCTGCTCGCGCAGCTGCCAATGGGGCGCCGTGGTCCTGGCCGGGGAAGGGCAGGCTCATGTCATCATTTGTGATCATAGCTGGGCTGCCCCCCCCGGTTCTGCTTGGTCCTTGTACATTCTTACGAAGGAATACGAAAGAAGGGATCGGATCTCCCCTGTTGAAACTGCCCATGTGCGTAGTCCCCCGTCCATGCATATGTATCATGACGGAAGAGTGGTTGTTGCACCTGCGTAACATGTATTACAAGTTTCAGCGGTGAATGGAAGACTCAGAAGAAGGAGACGAAGAAGAAGAAGCGGGGTATTATTTCGAAAACAGCGACCATCATTACATGCCTCCCCGCTGGTCGTCGTCGTGACATAAAATACAATACAATGCTCATACCTGGTTGCGCCACCGTCGCCTCTATGTCTTGTCCTTTGCCCGTTTGTTGTCCGCCCAAGGCAACCCCATGCCTCCAGAAACGCCACTATACTGTACGCGAGATGCCGCTCGTCCCTTGCCAGATTTCCCCGGTCATAATACCTTGTCTTCCCCTCAAAGAAAATGTGATGTGTCTTGTCTTGTCTGCCCCGGACGCCGTCGACTCTCCCCCTCTTGGATCCCTTTCGTTCCCGCCGAGTCACTCATTCCAACTCGTCTCACTGCTCGACCGTCCCCATCGAGTTCATCACCACGGCGCCCCAGTCCAGGTACCCGTCGAACCAGACGGTCGGGTCGATGCCGTCGAGCATGTCGCTCGTCCAGGGCGTGCTACCGAGGAAGTTTTGGATCTGCGTCTGGTCCTGCGCCAGGCTGCCGAACTGGTGCATGTCGCCGCCCATCCCTTGATGTTGCTGCTGCTGGGGGTATGACCCGCGCCATTGCGCAGGGGGGCCGCCGCCGCCGCCGCCTGTCGTCACTGGCGGCTGTTGCTGCTGCTGCTGCTGTTGATGCGGGTGTTGTTGCTGTTGCTGCTGCTGCTGTAGTTGCTGCTGCTGTTGCGGCGGCTGCTTGTTGTTGTCATTACCATTATGACTATTGTCGCCCCCTTCGCGGTTCGACGACGCCTCCGCGCCCGCGGACACCAACTCCGCCCATCGCTCCAGCTTGACCCTCGTGATGCGCACCTTGAGCGCGCTGAAGCTCCAGATGTTGCCATCCAGCTTGCCCGACTCGGACGACGCCGCCACGTGGAACGACGAGTTGACCTGCTCGAAGCGGCTGCAGATGGCCGACAGGATCTCGGGTATGTTGACCGTCAGGCCCGGCTGCATCTGCAGCTGCGACTGGAGCGCGCCCACCGCCGCCGGGAGCCCGGGTTCCGTCTCGTGCGTGCAGTCCTTGCTATCGCACCGGAGATGCGACCACGGGCCCTGCTGCGACGAAGATGATGACGACGAGGGACCTCCTTGGTTCGGGTTGTGGCTGCGGTGGGCAGCAGCGGCAGCGGCTGCCGCTGCCGCCGCAGAGGTCGCCTTGGTCCCGAGCCCGGACTCGCGCGCCGCCGGCGGTTGTTGCGGGTCTGCATTGTACACGGCCAGGCTGGTGTTGCCGGCGCTCGAGCACCGGGGCATGGGCGTGCCGCCTTCATACATGGTGCGCGGAGTGGCGAGCTTCGCCCACCGCCCGAGCATGGTCAGCGCGTACACGAGCTGCGCCGCGATGGCCGCCGGTTGCCGGTAGTACACGGACACGGGCACCGACAGCCAGGTGTCGAACCACAGTCGCAGCGCCGAACTCGTCTGGTAGATCCTGTCGAGTGGCGTGCCGGACCCGGCGGAGCCCATGGTGAGCGACTCGGAGAGCTGGCGTATGAGCGCCATGTCGGCCACAGGCGGCTCGTAGAGGCGCAGCAGGGCAGTGTTGATGTAGACTTGCATCGTGCCTGTCGAAAGTTAGCAAGGAAGAAGAGACGAAGCTTCGGTGTGGGCAATGGGCAAACGTACTGTCCATCTTGAGGTGGTGAGGAAGGCTGTTTCGTAGACGGTCAAGTTCGTTTTGGAAAGCAAGGATGTATGCGGATGAGGGGGCAGAGGGGATCCCGGGGATGAAGTCCTGTTCCCTCTCGCCCGAGTTGACATCCCATATCCGCTCCGTCAGGTGCTGCACCCGAACGAGGAAGACGACCGTTGCGTCGCTGTCGTACTCCCTGCTGGCTTCGAGCTCCCTTACGCACTTTTGTAAGTAGGATGAGTAGCGCATGGGCTCTATCCGACCAAAGTTGGTCGCCATGCTGTGCCGTGTGTTAGCAGCTGGTGCGATTACGTGGCGAAGAGGAAGCGCTGCTTACGCCGAGGTCATGAACCACACGCCCGCCAGGGCCCTGCGCTCCTCGTTTGTGCGCGCGGGGGGCTCGACGGGCCGGGCGACCATGAGGCTGGTCTGCTCGCGGAGGACGGGCGGCTTGTTGAGCCCCAGCTCGGCGACGAGGCTCGTGGCCAGGTAAAGCAGGTTGTTCATCTGAGCGTGCATGAAGCAGTGGTACTGGTACCAGCCCAGCATGACAATGATGCCCTGGAGGAGGTCGAGGGAGCGGGCAGAGCGAATGAGCAGGTGATCGGCGAGGTGCGTCATGAGATGGTACATTTGGGCGCGCATGGAGCGCAGGCTGCGGAACGAGGCCACCATGCGGATCGCCGACATGAGGAACGGCCGGCTGGCGTAGAGGGTGCCGGCGTCGCAGTCCGGAGGGATGATGACGAAGGGGAAGACGGGCTGCATGTCGCGGCGGTAGAGGTCGAGCAGCACGTCGTCGGACTCGGGCGGCGGCGGGGCGTCGCCGCTCTCGGGCCGGCAGATGCAGGCCGGCACGGCGTGCTCATTGTACGAGGGCGGGATGGTCCATGCCGAGCCGCCGCCGCCGCCGCCTCCGTACTCGTGCTGCGGGTGAGACGTGGCCGTCGTGGAGCTGCCCGAGGCCGACGGCGTCTGCTGCGTCGGCGTGGGCGTCTGCGTCTCGAGCTTCTGGCTGTGGCTGTGAGGCGACGCCTGCACGGACCGCGGGCCGTTGAGCTCCCCGGACGCCTGGAGGAGGTTGACGAGGCCGTTGAGGCGCTCCTCGATCTGGGCGGTGCGGCTACTCGTGGTCACTCGATGTCAGTGCCGAATGTCTCGGGCCCGGGCCGGGGTTTGTCGGTGTCTCTGCTGCACGACGGGCGACAGCGGCAGCAAAGCTGTTTTCACTCACCTCGGTTTCGACTGTCTCTTCTTGCGCGGCCGGTGCACCTGGCCCGTACAATCTTTAAGCAGTCGCTGGCATCTGTCGTCGTGGGCAGTCGCGCGTCAGATCAGCAGATTCATATCAGGAGGCGTGGTGGTGGCCGTTGAAGTGCCGGATCCGCCGGCGCCGCGCCGAACCAAGTGCCGGGGGTAGCGGCCGCGGCAGCCACGGCCATCGCGCGACTTGGCGACGGCGGCGGGACAGCGGACGTGACGCAGCAGGGGAGCGAAAATAGAGACAATAAAATGCAAAAACGACTCACCTGTCGCACTTGGCCCCGGGCGTCTCGTCGGAGCGGATGCACTTGGCCTTGGCCGAAGCGCAGGGTGCGCAGGCGGCGCCCCATTTGGCCGTCGGCAGCTTGCTCTTGTCGGGCGTCCTGCCGCTGCTGGCGGTGGTGGTCGTGGCGGCCGACATTGCTTGCTTGACAATCAATCAATCAATCACCTTATTCTCCGCGCGCGCACCACGACAAACCTTGCGCGCGCGCGCGAGTACCAGCCACAGCTGCCCTTGGCCTTGGCGCGCGCGCCGCGGAGACGCTGCGCCGTGAGTTCGGGGAGTGAGATGCGCGCGCGCGTCGCGTGCCTTGTGCGGTTGCGTCGTTGCTGGTTCGACAGGCAAGGCGACCGGTGATGATGGCTCAAGTCCGCCGGGCTTTTTTTCTGCAGTTGGTAGGGGGGCGGGCTTGGGGCTTGGAGGGGCTGATGCGGTTTGAGGGAGAGGGATGCGGTGCTAAAAGAACCTTGGCGAGGTTCCTCGGCTCGCGCGCCCGACTTTCTTCATCGAGGCGAGGCGAGGCGAGGCGCTCCTTCCTTCCCGTCCGTCCTCCGTAGAAGCCGCTGGTGCCGTCGAACCCGCTGGGCGCGCAATGGCGCAGAGCGGAAAACTCCGCCTGCCAGTGGCAATGGATGATCTGACGGCCTGGCCCACGGCCCGCCGTGATTGGGCCCGCTGCTAAGGAAAAACGGAGAATATTCCCAAACGCCGTTTCGTCAGCGCGGCGCGGCGAAGGGGCTCGAAAGGGCTGATGACAGGAGACGGCTGGCTGGCTTTATTAATGCTGCGCTGTGCCTCGTGTTTCGGCGCTTGGCTGCCCGAACAAGACATGTCTGCCGACGACGGGCTCCCTTATCAGCCCTGGAAATACACTTGGACGAAGGGCCCATTTGTTGGAACAGTTCGAACCTCTCTTCATGAGCTCTGCAGTCTACTGCAGCGTCTACATGCAGATTGTACCAAGCGCAACATACTAACCGGACTGACTAAAACGGCGCCATGTATCGATACACCATATGCTACATTCCCATGCTACCCGGCTCGTGGCAATAGTAGTTGGAGCCTCCCATAACCGCCCGTTGTAGCGCCACCCTCCTTCCTCGCCTCGCCCGTCTACTTGGACCTCGACACGCCCGCCCCAATCACGCCGGGCAACTTCTCCTCGCCCACGTTGAACAGCATCGAAATGGCCATCCACAGGATCCCGACAATGGCCAGCGTGAACCCCGCAAACAGCCAGAACGGCGCGCTAATGTCCGACTTGGCGCACGTCGGGCCCGCCCAGTGCGTCAGGCTGCCATTGTTGGTGCGCGTGCTCAGGCAGTGGCACGCGTAGCAAATCTCCTTGCCGTCCGTGCCGTCCTCGTTGGCGTACTTGTTGAGGCACGAGCCGTGCTGGGAGCAGTTGCCCGTGGCCTGGATGCAGCTGTCCTTGGAGTTGAAGCAGGCTGCGATCGGGCCCTTGGCCGTGAATATCGTGCTCTGGCCTGTCGGCGTCGACGGCGCAGGTGACTGTACCGACTTGTCGAGCGACGTCATAACCTGCTCGGCCTGCCGGCGGCGTAGCTCCTGCGACTGGTCGGACCACGACTTGGACGTCGCGGTAGATGGTAGGAGAATGATGGCCGTCTCGAGCTCGCCAGCCTTGGCAAGCTTGGATAGCTGGGCAAGCTTCTGGGTGACTTGCTTGAGGACATCGGGATCCTGCAATTATCAGCCTTGTCCGCAACGTTCTCGTCCGCGAACCGCAATCCAACATACCTTCTTGACGTCAAACTTGGCGACGGCAGCCTGCTTGCCGCCCCAGCACTCCTCCAGGGGGTTGACGACCTGCTGGACGCTGCACCTGTTATCGTTGGACACGCCCGCGCGGCTGAAGTCGATCCTGATGAGCTCATCGTGAGCATTCGACGACGGCGGGTCGGCAATCGTAAACGCAGGCTTCGTCTTGAATTGGCGTCCCACGCTCTGGATCTGCTCCTCCGTCATGCCCTCCAGCATCATGACGAGCTGGCTCGGCGGCTCGCTGGCGGCGTTCGCGAACAGCGCGGGGGGCGGCTTGCCAAACGTGTTCATCGCGGAGACGGCGGCATCGACATCGGTGTTCGTGGGGATGTCGTGGACGGACGGGCCCTGCCCGGTCGGGGCCAGACGCTGCAGCAGGACGAGGCGAGCGAGGCTGCGCGACATGGAGGGCGTCTTGGACGAGGAGGCCTCGCGCGTCGGCACGAGGAACACCTCGGCGGCCGGCTGTGCAGCTGCTGCGGCACAGCCAGCAAGGGCTGCGAGAAGCCCGGCGGTGAGCTTCATGATGGCGGCGGCGGACTCGCGAAGCTGTGGTGCGGTGCGTTGCGTCGTCGTCGTCGTTGCTGGGAGCTTCCAACGTCACCAGCGAAGCACGATCCACGTACGCAGCTGGAGTGGACACACGGAGAGCCGCTCACCACCAGGCGCCAGCCTCCAGCCGCCAGCGCCCCTCGGAACCCCGGGCCCAGATAACTCCGGCCCCAGCGCCACCACTGCACCGCTGGCCGCCGTTCGTCGCAGCACCTGCGCCACTGCCCGCCCGTGTAACCACCACCGCCCAGTAATTTATTGCTCCGTCATCAGCCCGTGATTCCGCCAAGCGACGGCGTAGCGAGACCTGTTCTTTGCATTGTTTCCCTCTCCTCAGTATCCGTATTGTTCCAAGTTCATCGCCTTTCCTATCCCATCGGTCTGCCACGGCATACGGCATGCTGCCACGCGCGGCGGCCGCCTTTGGGCGCGCCTCCAACGCACTCATCCCCGCTACGAGACAACGACTAGCCGCCCGCCCGCAGCTCATCGTCCGCCGGAACATATCGCTTCTGCCCTGGAAGCGGAACAAGGTCCAGGAACCACTGCCTGTGTACTTCTCCAGAGCGCCGTCACAGTCAAGCCCGGGAGCATGGCGGGGCCGCCTCGGGTACGTTGACTCGGGAACACTGCATGGGCCGGCTTGAGACTGACTTGCATAGACGAGTGGCATTCACGACATTTGCCCTGTACGCGTGCTGGCAAATATTCGCGACCGTCGTCTTTGACCCCCTGCTCGACTGGGCCGAGCACGAATGGGACTCCCTCTCCGAAAAGGAAAAGCAAGAGATGGAGGGCTTCGCCGAGGAGGACGAGCCCATCCTCTTCCTGCCGTTCCCGTTCACGACCAAAGAAGTCCAGCAGCCGCCATACAAGGGCTCGGACCCCGAATGGGCCATGTTCCTGGCCGTCAACAAGGACCAGCAACTACAAAAGGACATCAAGTGTGCGTATTGCATCGGCCGCTCGGTGGTAGGATGATACTGACTGTGTTGTTAGTTGGCCTTGCAGAGGTCATACGGCGGGGCGTCGAGCGAAACCCAGCCTATGTGAGGCTCCTCGGAGGCAACATCAAACTCAAGAAGATGTGGCTCGACATCATCTACCCTCCACGACCGCCGGCCAGGCATTTTATCTCTGGGTACGCCGTTCGCATCTTTCCATGTCCTTCACGAGCTAACCCCGTACCAGTGTTGTGGTCGATGATGACGGCATCTACTGGGGCGACCGACCTATAGACTCCTTGGCTGCGAGCCACCTGAACATGGCCATATACCCCAAGGCCGTCGCCATGACCGTCTGGACGTTTGTCAACTTCCTCTTCAAGCAGACAGCCCAAGACGTCGCCAAGGCCCTGGGGCTCGGCTCGGCGCCTGCCGAGGAGACAACCTGGCAGTCCGTCGCCCTCAACCGGTGGCGCGAGCAGGGCTGGCGCGAGCAAGGCGCCTTCGGCGGCCCGGGTAAGCAGCCCGCCGGTGCCCCGGCCCAGCAACCACAGCCCGACAAGCAGCCTGCCGGCTTCCCCATCCAGACGGCCGGCGGCGACATCCTCGGCACGCCCTTCAGCGGCGAGTCCCAGCTTGACCCGCGCATTCAGGCCGCCCTCCAGGCCGCCAGCCTGACCTTCTCCAAGAACTGGCAGCCCGCCATGCAGCCCCCCAACCGCGGATGCATCCGCGTCGACGGTCTCATCGAGCTGCAGGGCAAGGCTGCCGTCATGGCCGTCTACGTCCTGGGGTGGTACGACCCCAAGCAGAGGAAGTTTATGGGCATACAGACGGGGCTGAAGCACCTGATTCAGCTTAAACAGCGGCCTGCCGGTGGCTGATGTTGATTAATGCTGTTGACTTACGGTCACGACGATGGCAGATTTTGTGTGTACGTATACTTGTACAGAAGTAGCACGAGCATGGCTAGGCGCTGGAACGGCTCTGTTTTTGATACCATAGAGCGAGGGGTCCATTTATGGAAGTCACCAATCTTCAATACTCGTCGGCTTTTAAAAGTTTAAAATCTGTTGATGATGCTAGCAACTTGTACGAAACTCGACCCCGGCCCATACGCCCAACCTCGCCATCATACAATTCAGATCCAGCCGCCAACTATCCATCAGCCACATGAGCTACCCACAGAACGCCATAGCTAGTTCGAAACGCCTTTATTCTTCTGGGGCATCCTCATCTGGGACACGCCGTGGATACCGCTTGGGACCGACAAAGCCACACTATTCAAGCGCAAGAGGGATCAACAGACGACACCGGCTCCTCAAGACCTCATCACGTTGGCAAAGACGGTGAAAACCTCGAGCTCCGCGTCCGGACCGCCGGGCTCACGCTCGTCACGCGGGATCGCCGCGATGAGGTGCGCCTCGATGACGTTGACTCCGTAACTGAGGCCGACCTCGAAGGCGCGCTCCTCGCGTAGCTGGCCGGGGAGCGGCTGCATGACCGGCTTGAGGGCCTGCTTGTTGAAGAGCACCCAGAGGCTGTACTGGCGCTCGTAGAGGAACTCGGGCAGCTTGACGACGATGAAGAGGCGGTTGTAGTGCGGCGGGAGGTTCACTGTGCCGGACTGCTGCAGCTCATTGGGGTGCGGGAACAGGGTGATGACGTTGGGGTGCTCGATTTGCATGTTCGGGTGCAGCTGCAGGCGTAAACGAGAGATGAGGGCGTCTTTGGAGGCTAAGTAAAGTCAGCGAAAGCGCAGACGCAGATGAGACGAGGCCTCAACGTACTGGTTCCCTTCCTGCGGAGTCTCTTAGGCTCAACGTAGGTGGTCACCGGGGGAGGAAACTGTGCGACGGGCTGCTGGGGAGGCATCGGGGCCTGTGGATATGCGCCGGGCACGGCCGGAGGCGGGGGCCCCGCAACCACGGGCGTCGCACGGGCGCTATCTTCCGTCTTCAGACCGGCCTGTGTTGACGGACTGGGAGATGGCGCCGAGAGCGAGACGCTGCGTGCGGCCTCGAGGCGGCTGGACGTCCGCATCGTCCCGTTGACCGCAGGAACCGCGGGCGAGTTTGCGGATTGAGGCACGGGCGACTCTGCCGAGCTTCCGCGACCACCGACGTGGATGGTGATCTTTTTCGACGACGTTGGAGTTTCGGTGCCCGACCCAACCTTGAGCTTGATCTTGGGTGGCTGCGCCGGCTCCGCCACGGCGGCTTGGGCCTCCTTCAGCTGTTCCGCAAACGCTTGCTGCAGAATGTTAGCATGAAAACACAGAGACATACCGGATTGTCAGGCTCACCTCTAGCTCCTGTGCCAACTCGTATATCTCACTGCCCTCCTCATTGTAGAAATACGCATTGTTCCATAGCAGCTTCGACTTTTCCTCAAAGGCAGCCCACGTCTTGAAATCGCTGACTCCAGTGGCATCGCCGCGGCCGTGCACGCCCTTGGCCATTTTTTGCAGCTTCTTCAGCGACAATGGGTCCGAGATGACCTTGTAGTAGTCTTTCAGAGCCCGGGGAGGTAGGTTGTGAAACGGCTCAAAGTAGCCTTCGTATCTGTAGAGTGGTTAGGCTGCTGTGGCGTTGGGCTCAGGAAGCGAGAGCGGAGTGCCTACTCTGGTTCTTGCCAACGCAATAGCTCCTCGACGACCTTTTCCTGCGCCTGCTGGAAGGTGAGCCCCTTGTATGGGACGTTCTCGTACTGGTGGTCGGGTCGGTTGGAGCTGATGCTCGCGCGAGGGCTGTCCTTGGCCTGCGAAAGGGAGTTTCTCGAATGGCGGCCAGACTCGCGTCGCTTGAGCACGATGGAGCGCCTCCTCGAGCCGCGCCCGGTCGTCTCTTCTTCTTCCTGTTCCTCGTCGTCCTCTGCTGCTTCTTCTTCTTCTTCTTCTTCTTCACCTTCAGCGTCTTCGTCCTCCGCACCGTCGTCGGCCTCTTCGACTTCCTCACCATCAGCATCTTCATCAGCCTCTTCACCGTCCTCCGGCGGTAGGGGCGTCGGCTGCGCTTGATAGCCGCGCGTTCCATACGCAGGGTTGGTCTTGGTCATGTAGTTGCTCAACGCCTTGCGCACGCGCTCGGCATCGTCGAAGATGGAGGAAGACCGTGGGTAGAACTCTTTGGCGTTGCAGATCATGCGCTTGAAGTAGCTCTCGAGCTCCGCCAGAGTCTTAAACTCGCCGTTGTTGAGCTTCTCCTCTATCGTCTCGAGGGAAATGGGCATGCGCGTCTTCTTGTAATACTCTTCGTTTCCTTGGCGCGGAAGCAGTTTCTCGAAGTAAGTTGCGACACGGCGCCCACTGCAGTTCAAGGGTCAGCATCTTCGCGGGAGGCGTCGCAGCCAAGGCCGGAGTCGATCGCCATACCTCTTGTCCGACGTACGCCGCATCTGCTCCAAGAAAGCCAGGCCGTACGCGGTCGTCGAGTCACGGGATTCGCCCTTGGTGAGGTCAAAGTCCTGTCGGGCGCAAGTCAGCAAACTGCAGCTTGAATAAGCCGCACCCAAAGCTTGATGCATTGCCGCCGAACGTCTTGGATTCAGCTCGAAGAGTAGGCGCCAAGCGTGGAGGCTGAGCCGTGCGTGAAGGGGAGCTTGCGTACCGACACCTTGCGTCGCTTCGACGAGCGGTCGTCGGAATCCGACGCCGCAGCGCTGTTCGCCTTGCGTTTGCTGTCCATGGTGATGCCGTCTATCGAAATCGCTGCGACTGGCACATGACAAGTCCTGGTGCATCAAAACGCGCGACCAAGGTATTGAGGCGCAATGGCGGGTTCAATCTGGAATCGCAAACGGAGGCGCTGGCACTTGTTGAGCTCGGCCGACGCGTGCTGGGTCGAGTTGGCGCGTTGTCCGTCCAGATTGCGAAGTCGCGACAGGGCCGAGGCGCTTCGCGACCCTTGGATGGAGTCGGGGGCCCCAAGCGATGCTATGCGTCTTCCCCACGGCCCTGGGCAGATTTTGACGGTGAAAGGCTGTGCGGCGACAGCTTGTCGAGGGCGACCCAGGTGGATTTGTTGGTGAGTTGCAGCTCTGGCATTTTCGACTGGAGGTCGACGCCAGGTACGTGGTACGTACTGGGGGGTAGGGAGGGAGACCCGCGCCTTGCCTGATTCGGCAGTAAGGCAACAAGGCAGAGACGGAGAAACGAGTTGGGACGGGCAACTTGTCCCTGCGTTTCGGTCCCCTGGCCAGTTCAAAATTTCCAGAGCAATGATTGACATCAACGTGGACAATTACGAGCTTTTGTTACACTGTCGAATATCGGGGGCCATGGTGGTCGCGAGCTAGTACATAGGCCAACGCGATGAGAGCCCCCCCTGGCGGGCAGCACGGCCAGTGGCCGCCCCATGGCGCCCGTCGGCGATGATCCAAGGCGGCCTCTCCCCTGGCCGGAACACTTCGTGCGAGCGGATGATGATAGGATTGTTTTTCAAGAGTGTGCGCAAGTTTCAACATCTTTGAATAGTAAAGCTGCTTCAACTTGCATAGGTATTCTGGGACACCCAGAATCGCCGAGGCTGCCCAGTCGCGATGTTGGCGTCGAATATTAAGTTACAGGATCAGAAGATGTCGATGACTCGCCAATCGTCTTCTTGGGACATGCTCAAGCTGAATGAATGCGGGACATGCCTGGCATGACCACATGGTCGGGAATGAGCAAGCAGCCATCGCTTCTCTGGGGACCTTCGCCAGACATCACCACCAAGGCGCTGGTTCCTTTGGCGACCATGTAACGGCGGTGGCCCACTACCACTTACACCTTCGGGCTTACGACTTACAAGCTAGCTCGGCAGCGGCAGCATTGTGGAGGATATGCGCAGCTGGGCGAACGAGTTCGATCTGATAGGGGCTGAGCCTTTCGCTAACCAGGACCGCGACAAGCAGCCTTTACTCACTTGCCAACCCGAAACAAAGCAGAACTTCTTGCCTTCATACATATGTGTCAGCTGCTCTGGCATGTGCGCGCCATCGGAACACAGCCGGTAGTGGTGCATGTGTTTCGCGCCATATCTACCCGTCTAATCCTGTGCAGCTACAGTAGTTGCTTTCTTCACCATTTTTCGGAACCTCTCCCGAGTCGAGTGCAATAATCCATGAACCTCGTCGCCGGGCCGAATGAGCCGCATCTCCGCGCCAAAATTGCACAGCCTGATCAACTCGTCCATCAAGTGCGCGACCTTGTCATTTCAGCATACTACGCAACTGGTATGGCGGTTAGCCTCCAGCACCAGTGAGAGATTCGCGATTTTGAGACTTGCGACGCTACTCATGCTCCTGGATATCCATGTTCTATGCAACGCAAAACAAGTTTGAATCGACAAGTCCATCCATTCTGAGAGGACGAATGGTACCATCAAAAAGCATCAACGGGGATAGTGTTTCTCCCCTACCAGTCCAGGTCGGTGAGCACCAGCTGTGCGGTGGCTTCCATGCGTGCGGCTGCAGGCTGCTACTCGGCGAGGGAGGAGCTCAAGATCTATCTAGTCTTGTCGCGCACCTTGACATGGCCAGACTAGGGCTCTGTGCTCGGCTGAGCAGTCATCTTACTCCGAGTTGGAACGAAGTGTCCGTCAGGCCTGTCGTGCCTAAACGCAGCTCCGGTGCGACTTCACAGCCTGCATTTACGTGTGCTCCATCTAGTCACGGATGCAGTGTCATAGTATTGATTATCACGTACCTTTATGGCCACGACATCCTTCGCGCATTGCTTTGCATCCGGGTACACCTAACAGATCCCCAAAAGCCGTTGGCCTTCTACTGAAACGGGAATTCACCGAAAGCGCGACGGGCAGGTGATTGCTGGAGCTGCCATGGGCCAACAGCGCAGCTTGAGGGCCGCGTTGCGCTTTCGGTAGCCAACCTGCATGCAACAACCACAATGAGAGATGCGTGCGTTGGGGATGACGACAGCGGCCTGTTTTATTGCGGTCGGCCGTGAAATACGGTTGGTTCTTCACTAAATAGTCAGCGCGCTTACGACTGTCCTTCGTCGGCGTCCGCGTATGCATGCAACAACGGGGAATCGTACAAGCGCATGCTTCATCATTGCCCGCCTGCCGATTTGCCCTTACCTTCCGCTGCTTATCACCATTGCAGAGCTCAAATGACAGAATGCATTAGCATCAGATTCATGCTGCCAATACCGGAACAAGATGTCTTCCTACGTCGGGCACTACATGCTGCCCTGGTATTATGACGCGATTCTTAGCAGCGCGAGCTTTTCCCGCCAGCTCGTCGATAACCACTGCTCTCAGGAAGCCGACCGTCAATTCGGTCCTGTCGTGGACGCCTGCCGTTCCCGGTTCGACTTTACGGTGCTGTTCGAGGAAGGGATTCTGACCATCGCGCCCTCCGTCATATTCGTCGCTTGCGCGATAAGCCGGACCGTTGTTCTACATCATCGGCGCGCTGCAGTGAAACCGGGCTGGCTACGCGGTGCCAAATGAGTAGGGATATGCTGACATGGATGCAAGCCCGCCGCACCGAACAAGGTCAAACTGACGATTCAAAGGGTATCGCTTTGGCATCGGTAGCTTTACGAGCGGCCATCTTGACAGAGCAATGCGTCGCCGATCGGTTTCGCACGGCAGCGTCCGTGTCGGCCGCGGCGGTGGCCCTGGTCGCGGCCCTGGTCGCGACTGTCCTAACGTTGTACGAACACCAACATGCAAGACGACCGCCGTCTCTGCTGCTCGCCTACTTGTTTGTCAGTGTGCTGTTCGAGTCCGTCAAGGCACGAACATACTGGCGACTGCCAGACAAACCGGCTACAGGAATTACCATAGCCAATTGCTGTGTTACGGCGCTGTTCTTCGGATTAGAAGCCGTGAACAAGACATTCCTGCTCGTGGATCATCTAGACTCAGTCTCCAAGGAGGGACTTTCTGGTCCCATCAGCAAATCGTTTTTCTTGTGGCTCAATGGCCTTTTCCGCAGAGGTTATAAGAACTCGCTTCTGCCTGCGGACTTGGCTCCCATCGACCGCTTATTGTATTCAGAGACCATCTGTCCTCGGTTTGAGCCGCTGTTCAAGGCCCAGAACGGTAGACTCACTCAAGACCCTTCGGTGAAGATGGACAAGGCTGACGCAAGATCCCGCAAGATGTCACCTCTGTCATGGATTTTGGCTACCTTGTACTCAGATGCGTTGCGGGCCCAGCCCTGAAGCCCATCCTTCCTAGACTAGCCCTCATCGCGTTCACATATTCCCAGTCGCTGCTTGCGGATGCAATTTCCAATACCTCTCAAGTACCTCTCCAATAAGCAATGGGTACGGGCTGATCGGTGCCTGTGTCTTTGTGTACGTTGGCATCGTGGTAGGGCAGTGCATCTTCCCCACATGTTGCGCGTGGTCTGATACCTGTATCTATACAGGTAGTAATAAGCTGGTACTGACGACGTTGTTCTCCTTGACGACGCCTTTAGCGCAATGGACCGCGCCACCAGAGAACATGTTGCCGCACGGCTTCTTGGGCCCGATGGGCTCTTTCGACGACGGGAAACTACAGTTATTTACACAACCCACGATAGTATGCGTCTTCTTTATACGGTCTGACCCGTTGCTTCAATCTGCCTTCTAACGATTGCAGAACGAGTCGCCGGCCTCGCAGACGAAATATACGAGATTGATAGCGACGGCCACATACAGCCAACTTCATCTTCGCGTACGGACATGACTATTCCAAAATGGGCTACAGGAAGTGATAGCGGCGATTTCACTGCGGTGAGTGACGACGAAAAAGACGCTGCTCGACAAAGGAATGAAGAAACGAAGAGAGAGGAGCATCGCGACGTTGATCCTCGATCAACTGCGTCCATGTCTCCTCCCAGAAGCACGCCAATTGCAACTTCGACTGCTATTTCTGACAGAGCAGTGTACAAGAGATATATCCGGTCAATGGGGCTCATCAACGCCGGCGTCTTTCTGATCCTAGGCCTGGCGTTTGCCTTTACTCTCAAGTTTCCGCGTGCGTATATACCTTGCCTTGCAACGTTGGTGCATATGTACCCATGCGCTAACAAAGTCACTCAGAGCTCTGGGTCAAGTGGTGGTCGACTGCTCTTGTGCACGAGGATCCTCGCGGCAACGGGTACTGGTTGGGGATCTTTGGCTTGCTTCAAGTTCTTCCGCTGATCACAATCGCTGTGTGGGTGCTGTAAGGACACCCTCCTGCCTCCGGTAATATAGAGCCCGATCCAGCTGACGCAAAAGTCGCATTGAAGGCACCTCATGCTGGGAATAGTCCCCGCATCCGCGACAGACTTGCACTCCGCACTTCTTTCATCGACTCTTTACGCTCCCTTTGCCTACGTCAGTCGCGTGGACACTGGAGAGCTTCTAAACAGATTCAACCAGGACCTCGTGTTTGTCGACGGATTTCTTCCAATCAACATGTTCAACACCTGCGCTGAACTCTTTTCTTCCGTGTTCCAGATAATTCTCATCGCCATCGTTTCTAAAGAAGCATTTGCCGTGCTGCCTGCACTAGCTATCACGCTCTACCTGATTCAACGAGTATACCTGCGCACAAAGCAGCTGCGTCACATGGACTTGGAGTGGAAGGGCGCCCTGCATACCAAGTTTGGCGAGACTTGTTCCGGCCTGGTGACGATACGCGCCAACGGCTGGGTCGAGGACATGCGGCTCAAGTTCAGAGAGAAGCTCGATCGCTCCCAAGAGCCATTTTATCTGCTCTACATGGTTCAGAGGTGGCTGCAGCTAGTCCTCGGACTCGTTGTTGCCGGGCTTGCCATCACCACCGCCGGCGTGGCAGTTTCGCTGAGAGACAAAGTCGTCGCCGGGGCGGTTGGCGTGGCATTTCTCAACGTCACGACACTGGGTTCTTCGCTAACAAATTTCATCATTGCGTGGACCTCTTTGGAGACATCTCTAGGAGCAACCGCTCGGATCGCCCTATTTGAACGTGATACTCCCAACGAACGTCGGGGCAAATACATCGCTGCCGCCGGTGTGGCCTCAACATGGCCCGAACGAGGGCATGTGCGGTTCGAAAACGTCCACACCAGCTATGAGACGGGGTCAGATCTGTCAGACTTGGATTGGACATTGTGCGGAGTAACATTCGACATCTTACCGGGCCGGAGGGTTGCTGTGTGCGGGCGCACTGGCTCCGGAAAGTCTACTCTACTTCTGGCACTCCTGGGACTGTTGAAAGTGCCCAAGGGGCGCATCGTTGTGGATGGCGTAGATGCCTCCACCGTAGAGGCGTGCACTCTCAGACAACGGTTGACCACTATATCACAGGACTCCTTTGTCGACTCGTCGACGTTTCGCGAGGAGCTCGATCCTGACGAACAACACTCCGACGATACGCTGATTGCGAGTCTGATTGAGCTCAATGTGTGGGATAAGATCAGCGCGTGTGGCGGCCTTGATGGAAAGAGAATCGAAGCCAACTTGTCCAGTGGCGAAGGGCAGCTGGTGTCCATTGCCAGGCTGATAGCCAGTGCCTCCAACGCGGCTGGCAGCGTCGTGATACTTGATGAGGCCACAAGCAGGTAATAAAACACCCTTTGGAGTAAAGGGTTCGAGTAATAGCTAATTGGCTCTTTAGTCTGGATTATGAGTCCGCAATTTAGGCAGAAAAATGGTTTCAACAAGGTTGCAGGGAAAGACCATCATATCGGTGCTGCATCGGCCAGAGCTGGCGGTAGAATACGACGAGATCGTGGTGTTAGACAAGGGAACGTTGGTAGATATCGGCGGCGCCGCGGATGTCATAGATAGATGTGACTTGTTTGCATCGCACAGGAAGTAGAACGCCGGCGGTCAAACACAACCAGATAGTGTTCATGTTCAATGCTCTGGTGGTCTCAGACCATGTAGGCACTCTGCCAACGATATGGCAGTGTGCAAGGTATCTGAGCCGATGCAGAGATCTCTCAGGTAGTCAACTGCAAGACTGCCCAAGTGACATCCATGCTTTCGACCTTCTTGAAGGAGCTGCGCTCCACAACTTCAGTGGCGTGCTTCGCCATCTCAATGTACATGTCCAACTTCTCGTTGGCTTCGTCTGAGAGTCCCTCTGCCTCAATAGCCTTCCTAAATGCGTCAGAGATCACGTACTGGGCTTCCCAATGCCCGTCCAACATGTCCTTCGGAGCTGGGACGGCGCCCTTCCTTGCCGTTCGCCAGCCCTCGGCCTCGGCCATGTGCAAGATATCCGCTGCAGAAAACGCAGCGCGCACATTGGGCTCAAGCACCGCTAGGGGCCTCTTCGGGGGCTTCTGTGAGTGCAAAAATGCCTGCGCGCGGGCTGCGAGGCTGTGCGGCTCCTGCTGGACGTGTGTCGCCTCGCCCTTCCACTCTGCGATGTAGATACGGGGCACGCGGGCCTTGGCCAACAGGGAAAATATGCGGCGTATGTCCTCAGCAGAGTCAAAGTACCAGAGACTGTGGCACAGGATCGCTGCGTCAAACGGCGCGCCAGAGGCACGCGTGTCACCAGCGCCATCCGCCGGAAACAGGGCCGCTTCGACCTCCCCGCGTTTGAAGCTGATTCGAGATCCTAGAGCAGAGTGTAGGATATGCTCCTGGCATTGGCCAACGGTGAATGGGGCGCCATAATCAGGCGGTGCAACGTCAGTGCCCGTGACATGCCCTGTTGGGCCGACGACAGAAGCCAACACAAGGCTGCATTCGCCCTGACCACAGCCAATGTCAAGGAGCCTGTCGGGACCTTGGGCTATGCCCCAAGCCTTGCAAAGCGCCAGTCGATGTACGAACTGGGCTACAACGGCCTTTGACTGCTTGGCTGGGTAGCAGGCCAGGAGGCTATTGAGTGTTGGCTGCAAGTCGCTCATCTTTGCTTCTTGAACTTGGAAACGCGTATGCGAAGTATTCCTGCACAATACTGAAGAACAGGTATAGTTGTCTTGTTAGGATCAAGGGCGTTTCTCGCGATGATTGTTGGTGCAAGACAAGTCAATATCTGGTCTGAACAGGGCACGACGCCGAGTTAATGACAAGCATAGCCTTTGCCTGCTTGGATGAGGGGTTGTAAAGAGCTATCTGGTACGCATCATCAGCAACAAGCTAGGAGCTCGGTGGTTTCCAGATTCGTGTTTCTCCCGGACCGAGTACATGTATTAATTAGCAATCAATTCCGGGGGATGCCCCAGGGTTCTGCCGCACACAGCATCATCGTTGCACGCAGGGGACCCAAGGATTCGTCGTGTCCATCTTACAAGTGACGCAGCTTAACTTGTGCAATGCCCAGCCAGACGGCTACCGCACCCGGTACAGCACCGCCAACGGCAATACATGTAACCAACAAGGTATGAAATGTGTTGGCTACGTATACATACGCGTAATGACTCTGCACGCTGTACCTGGATGGCCTCGTCCGTCTTTGAGCGTCTGGCAGATGTTGGTCGACACTTGGCAGTCGGTGATAATTTGGCGGCAGGTTGTTTTCAATCTTGTCAATTGCACAAGACAACATTTCTTGCTCTTTTCTCTCTTCCCACATCATGCAGAGAGGAAGCGCCCTGGGCCACCTTGAGCCGGTATCATGACTGCGGAAAGAGAGCCTCAGGGGTACGGTACCGTCCCAGATGCCTCTACGTCTCGTGTATCCTCCACCACACGGCGCCCCGTTGACGATGCCCTGAATAGCCTACCCGCGCCCCGCGAGACGCGCCCGCGCACCACGAGATGGTTGCCGATAGTCATGATGTTGACCATCCTCGGCATCGACAGCCTGGGTTGGGTGATGTGCCTCGCGCCGCAGACTCAGTTGTTCGAGGACATCGCCTGCCGCAAGTACTACTCACTGGCGAACAGAGTCCATGTACTCGACGCGGGAGGCAAAGACCTGTGCAAGATTCCCGAGGTACAAGATACCGTCGCCCAGCTGTTTGGCTGGCAGGCCTTCTTCGACGGCCTGCCGGGGCTCCTGCTCGCCATGCCTTATGGCGTCATGGCGGACAAGCGTGGACGGCAACCTGTTACGTTCTTGAGCAAACTCGGGATGTTGCTGGCAATGAGCTGGATTTTGATCGTCTGTGAGTCGAAAGGAAGCCAGCTTCGCTCTTTAGTGTTGATGCTCCAACGAACAATCATTAACCTGCGTATCATCTTTGTAAGAGACAGGCTGGTTTGAGCTGCCCCTGCGGCTCACCTGGCTTTCATCTCTCTTCACCATCATCGGAGGTGGTGGCACTGTGGCCAGTGCCGTGCTGATGATGGTTCTGGCCGACTCGACGACCGAGGAGAATAGGTTCGCACGCCTCTCCTTTCCTGTTCAGAGTTGAAACTACTCTAACGCTGTTCGTTGTAGATCTCGGATATTCTTTCAGGGCAACGCCGTACTGATCTTCGCCGAGCTCATCGGGCCGTCCCTCTCCACGTTGATGATGCAATCCAACGTCTGGTTGCCACTTATCTTTGCCCTCGCATGCACCATCTTGACGACGTTCTTATCGGCTTTTCTCCCGGAGACGTTGCCGCCCAAGGCAGTAGATGCCGCTACCGACCAGATAGGCGATGAATATAGCCCATCGCTCAACAAGGCTTCGAAGAAAACCCTGTCAGCGACCTGGCAACACGCGTCGGGAACAATAAGCTACATAGCAAGTCACAGGAGCGTGCTCTTTCTGGTGGTGTCGTTCCTCGTCATCGACTTTTCCCGCCAGTCGCTTGCTATACTTCTGCAATACGTATCGACGCGATATTCTGTGCCAATCGCCAAGGTTTGTGGCTTCAACACCTGCTTAAACTGACTGTTGTACTGAATGGTGTCACAGGCCAATCTCTTGTTGTCATGCAAATCGTTCGCACAACTTATCGCGAGCGCAGTGCTCCTTCCGATCACAGATTCGTTCGTCCTCAATACACTTCGAGTTCCAGCAAAGGTTAAAGACCTGAGACTAGCCCGGATGAGTATCTCGCTCGTCATGGTCGGCTTCGCAGTCTTGGTACTTGCGCCGAGCGTCTGGGTAGTTATTGTTGGTAAGAAGCCTCGAAATCCCATGTCTCGCATACCCGTTCGTCATACGAGCGAAGAGCTTACCCGCCGACGCTTTGTGCCACAATGCTAATGCAGCCTCCAACAGGGCTCGTCTTCTATACGATGGGTTCCGGCTTCGGTGCATTCGCACGCTCTCTCGTCAGCTCCCTGGTCGAATCACGCATGATCGGGACGCTCTTCACCACTTTGTGCATGATGAACACAATAGGGTCACTTATTGCTGGCCCGATCGTTGCGGGGACGTTTAGTTGGAGCTTGCGACTGGGTGGCATATTGCGCGGCATGCCATTCATTTTCCCCTTTGTCCTATGCGGCTTGGCGACTCTCGCTCTGATGCAGGTCAAATTACCGTCTCGGTTGGCCATTGCTGATGAGCCTGAGGATGAGGAGTCTAGAGGGCTCCTGCGCTCGGAGGGACCTCGAGATGGCGACTAAGTCATGGGGCTATCTTAAATACCTAACTTAGTACGTTCAGCGCATTTGTAGACAGACTGGCAAATATATTGCAATCATCAGCTTCGCCCCAGCAGTGCTGTTTCGAAGTCAATGACAAAAGGGGGAACCAGGATGTCACGGAAAATGGATAGACATCATGGTGTTTACACGAGGCATTGCCTTGGGCAGGTGCAGCCCTGGACGGGACTTTCATAGCGGCCCGCCGCCAGGCACCCCTGGGACGCCGCAGCCGGCGGGGCCGCAGCACGCCCGCCCGCCGACCTTGCCGCGAAACCCCACCGACGCCGTGCGTGGCAGATCGAGCCTCGCAGCGCTCGCTCCTGCATCATCGCCGTCAAGCAAAGGCCGCCCGCTCGCCCGCCCGCCATGACCGACTCCAAGATCCCGAGCGACCCCCCGCCCGAGTACTCGCCGGCCGAGCACGCGGCGGCCGGCACTGGCCCGCGACCCGGGGGCCCCGTCCGGCGCCCGGTCCAGCCGCTCGACATCCCCATCATCCGCCACCTCAACGCCAAGAGGGTCGTCCTCGCCTCGGCGTCGCCACGGCGCAAGGCGCTGCTGCAGCAGGTATGCAACGGCGGACTGGCCTGGCCTGACCCGTCCCCTTGCCATTGGTGCGCAGCCGATCACTGACTGACGAAACGGCTAGATGGGCCTGACCAACCTCGAAATCAACCCGTCCGACAAGCCCGAGGACCTCGACAAGTCGGCCTACGGGCCGTGGGAGTACGTCGCCGAGACGGCGCGGCGCAAGTGCCTCGACGTCTACACCAAGTGCCTCGAGACGCAGCTGGCGTCCATCCCCGACCCGGAGCTCGTCATCGCGGCCGACACCATCATCGTGACGCGCGACGGGCGGATCCTCGAGAAGCCGCGGAGCGAGGCGGAGCACGTCAAGATGCTCAAGTACATGCGCGACACGGAGATGCACCGGGTGCTGACGGCGGTGACGGTGCTGGCGCCGCGCGAGGACGCGCGGCACCCGGGGTACAGCATCACGAGCCACACCGAGGAGACCAAGGTGTATTTCTGGGGCGAGGAGAACGGGCTGCCCGACGACGTCATCGAGGCGTACGTCAGGACGCGCGAGGGCGTGGACAAGGCCGGGGGCTACGCCGTGCAGGGCATCGCCGGCATGCTGCTGGTCGAGAAGATTGACGGGAGCGTCGACAACGTCGTCGGCCTGCCGGTGAGGAGATGTCTGTCCATGGCCGAGAAGGTCATTTTCCGGCAGGACGAGGAGGGCGACGAGGAGCAATCGGGCGAGGAGGATCTACTATGAGGAAGCGACGCCGACAGGTGACAGGGCGCTCGCATACCATTAGGGGAGGGAAAGTCAATTGCGCCGCGAATGCGTGTCAATTGACCGGAACACGCGTCGGGCCCAGGCGTAGACAAGCTCAGAAACGCATCTAACAATGGCCGAGATAGACAAACAGCTAAAACAACCACATGTATTGTCCACGCAGTCTGCCGATTCGACGGCAACGAGTGAGCGCGGAGCCTCACGGCGCGAGTCAGACCGAGTGTCCGAGAGCGCGCGTGCGGTCTGGCGGCCGAGGCAAGCCACCTCGAGTGTGACGTCAAGGCAGCCCCGTCTCACAAAGGGTCGATGTCGAACACCCGATGCCTCGGGAGTTTGGCAACAAGGAAGCCCCTCGACGTTTGAGCTAATGCAGACAAAGAAAAAGGGTCCTCGGAGGGGGGCTCCCCAGGAGGGAACGGGCGCCGGCTTATATCCCTCGGGACGGCGCCGAGGATGCCCGCCGGACGAGGCAATGCTTGCGGGCCAGGGGCAAGCAGTGGACGACGTCGTCGTCGCTGTCGTCAGCGGGCGTTGGAGGGACGTCCGGGGGGAGGCGGGAAGTGGGATGTGGAGGGAGGGGAGGGGGAACTGCTGGCATGTGAAGAGCGGCATGTCGCGACTGGTCCGGCGATGCAGGAACGGCGGGGCCCCTGTTCCCTAATTAATTCCATGGAGGTTGTTCTGTAGGTGGGTGGCCTGCCAGCAATGGCGATTAATACAGAAGGTGCCGGTTCCGCTAACCGCGTCCAGGTGCCACAGGTACCTGTGGTAGGGGACCCGTCGGCTGATTTCGGTGCAGTAGTAAGGCGAGTCCCTTCTCTGTGCTCGCTCTCACTGACCATGGATGTCGGCAGCGTCGAGCAGGGTTCAGAACCACGCACCAGGCAGCTAAATCGACAGAACTCACTGCCCGCAAGCCCGTTCCGATGCCGCCGAGCGCTGGCGCCAGTCCATGCCGCGACGGGGCCAGCCACTGTACGAGTGAGTACTGGCCGAAAGGTTGGAAGAGGCGACACTTTCATCATCTCGACGCCCGCTAATCCCGATGCAGGGGAAGCTTCCCATCTTGCCTGGGGACCTCCGAAGCGGGCACCCTGGCCTGTCGCACCGCGCCAGCCCGGCCACCACGGGATGCGCCCAGAAATCCGGGGCAAGTACCTAGCTAGAAAAGCTGCGGCGCCATGCGCTTCCATCCAGCGTTCACGGCATGGGTCCCCATCCACACTGCCTTGCCTTGCCGCGTTTGCGCCCGCGCTCGCGCGCCTGCGGAAGGGCGGGCGGATCCCTGCCCTCCACTGCCCGTGCGGCGTGTGGTCCGTTCCCATTCCCATTCCCCACGACGTCGACGGGCTCCTCCCCCAAAAACTGAGCATGTGATCCATAGGTCCCTCCCATCACGGGCATCCTTTTTGTTCGTCCAAAACGCCCGCCGCCCTTTTTCTTTTTTGGGTTTGTTTCCCTCTCTTCTTAATACATTTGTCTCTGTCTCCCCTTGGATTCACTTCCCGTCAGACGCCTTTTTCCCATCCATCGCAACCGCCACCATCATCGCGACGCCTACCTACCTGCGACTGCTGCCTGACCTGCGCTCACACCCACGCGACACTTGCGACAAGAAGCATGTCTTCCCCAAATAACACGTCCACCTCGCCCGGCGACGGCACCGGGGGCGGCGCAGTGCAAAACCCGGACGAGAAGCCGCGCTTGACGGAGGAGGAGAAGAAGCAGAACCACATTGCATCAGGTGCGCAAATCCGTTTAACACTACAAGGCCCGTGGCCCTTGTCGCGCTCTTCTGGGCACAGGCGGCTTCGGCTTCGTCTTGTCGTGCGCTTCCGAACCAGAACCAGCAAAGCTGACCGATGGCGCACGCGCGCAAACCGCACAGAGCAGAAGCGTCGCCAAGCCATCCGCGAGGGTTTCGACCGCCTGACGGAGCTCGTCCCGGGCCTCGAGGGCCAGGGCCGCTCCGAGGGCCTCGTCCTCAAGCGCACCGTCGAGTTTATGCGCCAGCAGATCGAGGAGCGCCGCGTCATGGTCGACCAGATCGAGCGCGCCGGCGGCCGTGTCGACGACGAGCTCAAGAAGTGAGTGCGCCCCTCCTCGTCCGTTCCTCGGGGCAGGAACCCCCCACGCCAACCTTTTCCCCCGTCTTGGTGGTTGACGGAGGTTGGCTCCGCGCCGTGGGAGGCTGCGCACGATGGAGACGATGCATCCCACCACGCAGGGGGGAGGAGTGCAGAGGGGAGCGTCGGCAACAGACGGGCTAACATGCATTCTCTCTCTTCCACGCGCAGGCCCTTGAGTAACAACAACTCGCGAGGCAAGGGTTGAGCCAACACGGCCAGCGTGCAGCCCATCCCATCCCCATCCCCATCCTGCGTATCCCCGGCACACACACACACACACACATTTGATGGCGCCGAATAACGCCCGCCCGCGACGACATGCCCGCTCGCACGCTCGCACGCAGTAGAGGCCCGTTGCGATGCGCTCACCGTGGCCGACGGGGCGGAACCACATTTTGGCGCGACGCTGCCGAGCCGAGCCCAGCTCAGCCCACCGGCCGTCCCACCCGTCGGCGTCACCTGACGCCATGAGACGCGGCACGAAATTAACCTTGCAGCTCGCTGCCGTCACTGAATGCGCCGAGCCAAGAGACCCCGCTGCGCGAGGAACGAGGCCGAGACGAGCAGCGCCGGTCCAGTTTGGACCGTTGTAATAATAAAGAATCTGGAAAGAGAAAGACAGACTGGTCATGAAGTGGGTATATATGACTCGGCTCCCTCCAGAGGTAGTGTACAGAAGTGGTGTACAGCGTCTATGTAGGCTATTGGAATGAATCTACCATGGCGCGCATCCTGTCGCGCATCGCTTCCGGGCTCATCCTCTCCTTGCCGAGACTGACCTGTCTATTCTTGACATCGTCCTCGCCTACCACGAGGATCTGGCCGTATCCAGCCAACCGCGCCTCGCGGATCTTGGACCCCAGCGACCGTGCCGTGGCATCAACATCCACGGCCAGGCCTGTGGGATTCACCAAGTCCTCGTGCGACCCATTGCTCTTGATTCCCACCAAGACGTCGCGAACCTCGTCGGCCCAATCCAAGACCGGCTCGGACGTGTTGACTGTAAGGACAATGGCCTGGCGCGGGTTGAGCCAAAAAGGCCACTTGCCGTTGTACGACTCGATAAGCAGAGCCATCAGGCGCTCTACCGAGCCGAGAACGGCGCGGTGAATCATGACGGGCCGCACGGGGCCGTACTCGGCGAGCAGGGCCGGGTCCTCGGTCGTCTCGCCGCGAGCTTCGTACTCGGGGGCCGGCGCCTGGTACTCGAGCTCGAAGCGCTTCGGCAGCTGAAAATCGAGCTGTATCGTAGCCGTCTGGTGCTCCTTGCCATCCGAGTCCTTGAGCACGATGTCGATCTTCGGGCCGTAGAACGCGCCATCGCCCTCATTGATGCTCCAGTCCATGCCCGAGGCGTCGAGCGCCCTCTTCAGCCGGTCCTCTGCGCGGTTCCACTCCTCCTCCGTGCCGATGTAGTGATCCTTTGGCCGTGTAGACAGCGCGAGTCTGTAGCTGACGCCGAGGCGCAGCACGCCGTACACGACTCGGACAAAGTCGAGCGTCTTCTTGATCTCCTCTTCCACCTGGATCGGCCGGCAAAAGATGTGCCCGTCGTCCTGGTGGAATCGGCGCACCCGCGTCAGCCCCGATAGTGCGCCGGAAATCTCGTTTCGGTGCAGGGGGCTAAAGTCGGCGTATCGCACGGGAAGGTCTCGGTAGCTGTGCAGCTTCGACTTGAAGATGAGGCAGTGGCCGGGGCAGTTCATCGGCTTGAGGCCATATTCGTCGTCGGCGTCCTCTTCATGGGCATGCTCGCCGTCGCAGCACCCTGTCCGCTCAGGCTCGTCCTTTTTCGCGTTCCCCGTCACCGAGTACATGTCGTCTGCGTAGTTCTCGAGGTGGCCCGACTTTGCCCACAGCGCCTTCTTGTAGATTGTCGGGGTGATGACCTCCTGGAAGCCATAGCGGACGTACTGCCTGCGCAGGAAGTCGACGAGGCGGTTGAAGATGCGCGCGCCGTTGGGGAGGAAGATTGGCGACCCCGGGCTGTAGACCGAGGTCATGAAGAGCTCCTGCTGGACGCCCAGCTTCCTGTGGTCCGGGGGCTCGGTTGCGGACGCGGCGGTGGGCGCGGCGGGTTTCTTCTGAGAGTAGGGGCGGCGGGACAGGCATGCTGGACACGTCCACGGCCTGCGTGGCAGGGCGGACAGTGCCGCCCTGGCGGTGCGCGGGCGGAGCATGGCGACTGCGCTCGCAATCGCGGTTGTTGTCGTCGTCGCCGTTGGCGGGCGGTTGTCGCGTTGGAAAAGTGAGGGTGATGCGAGTCGCAAAAAGTTGGCGCCATGTACTGCCAACTGAAGGTGGTTACCGCTTTGGGCTCATGGCCGGGGGGGTTCTTGAGCAGCCCGACAGGGCAGGGGTACATCTTACAGGGGTTTTCACGCGCTCACAGCGTCCATCGGGAGTCGGGACCTGCCATCAGTAAACCAGAACCAGCGTCTGGGTGCCTGTCGCTGCTGGGCTGCCGGATGCCAACTGATATCGGCATGCAGGCTCAGGCGCCGTAAAAGCCCCAATACCCATCAGATGCGAAGAATAACTTGCAGGGGAAGAAACTGCCGATCTATCATCCAGGCGCCTGTAGCGCGACCTGCCTCGTATTCAACCTGGCACTCGAGACATATAGGTAGACAGACTGTGCCTCCACTTATACTCGCAGCCCGTTTGCTTTGACCAAAACCCCACCGCCAATTTTCCAGGTTCCGCCTCAGCTCGCGGCCCCTCATCAACTCCCTCTACTCCCACCCCGCCAACGACGCGACACCGAGAGCTCGAATCCGTCGCGCTACGCACCCACGGCGACGTTTGTCGATTGTTTCCCTCCAAGGCCGCGAGACGGCCGCGCCAGTCGCCATGAGCTTCGCCATCGAGGTGCCGGGCGAGACGAACCCGCTGAGCTTCCAGACGCTCTGCCGCGCCCTCGAGTCCGCCACCTCCCATGACTTTGCCCAGCGGCAGGCCGCGGGCCAGCAGCTCACGTCGTGGGAGCAGCACCCGGGCTACTACTCGTCGCTGCAGGTATGCTTTTGCGCTTCCCGATAGTCCATGCTCCAACAAACGGCCGGGACGTGGAGGCGAACGTTGACTGACTGACCCGACTCCAACTCGCTCCAGGCCGTCTACCTCGACAAGTCCCTGCCCACGAGCATCCGCTTCCTCGCCGTCATCCAGCTTAAGAACGGCATCGACAAGTACTGGCGCCTCTACGCGCAGGTCAAGAACGGCATCAAGCCCGACGAGAAGAACCTGATCCGCTCCAAGCTGTTCCAGGGCACGCTCGACGAGGAGGAGAAGAACCTGGCTCTGCACAACGCGCTGGTTGTCGCCAAGGTCGTTAGGATCGACTATCCCGCCGACTGGCCCGACGCCCTGCCCAGCATCATCGCGTTGCTTCGCTCGTCCAAAGACAACAATCCACGCCAGCTGTACGGCGCTCTCCAAATACTGCTCCGCGTCGTCAAGGAGCTCGGAACGGCCCGCTTAAGAAAGTCGCAGACTGCGCTGCAATCCGTCACGCCCGAAATCGTCTACGTCCTCGGCGAGATCTACTCGGAAAAGTCGTCAGCATGGGCCTCATATCTGGGCAGCGGCCAGGGCGCCGAAGAGGATGCCAGCCTCGCCATGCACAGCAGCCTCTTGGCCCTCAAGGTCCTGCGACGCTTAATCGTCTTGGGCTACGAGCGGCCACATACCGACAAGTCGGTCGAGCAATTTTGGACCTTGTCTCAAAACCAGTTTGGCCAGCTCCTCAGCATTGTCGACCGCGAGTCCAAGAACCCGTCCGCCGTCCAGGACCTCATCGGCAAGCACCTGCTGCAGTTCACAAAGCTGCACATCGACGTGGCTGAGCAGCAGCCAGCGAGCTTTTCTATCCTCCCCAATTCTTTGTCCCTCGTCCATGCCTACTGGGACCTCGTCTCCAAGTTTGCCGAGGTGTTCGACAAGTCCGGTGGCATCAGGCAAGGCTCTGGTGACGCCGCAAAGGCCAAGGTGGAGGGGCCTCTGCAAGAACGGCTGGCTTTAAGAGGCCTTCTCCTCCTCCGGGCCTGCGTGAGGATCGCCTTCCAGCCGGTGCAAACCTTCAAATACCGAACGCCAGAGACCAAGGCGGAGCAGGAGCAAGCAAAGACCATCATCAAGACGGAGCTTCTCAAGGACGACTTTGTTATCCCGATTGCCAACGCCATCATCACCCATCTCTTCGTGTTCCGTAGGTCGGACCTCGAGGCCTGGGAGGAGGATCCCGAGGACTGGGAACAGCAAGAGCAGAGCGAGGGAAACGCCTACCAGTGGGAGGTCCGACCATGCGCCGAAAAGCTCTTCTTGGACCTCCTCACAAACTTCAAGCAGCTCATCGTGCCGCCTTTGCTGTCGTACTTCCAGTCGGCTCAGTCGCCGCAAGCAGACATCGCCACCAAGGAAGCGGTGTATACTGCCATGGGCCTGGCCGCCGCCCATGTCTGCAACGATTTCAACTTTGATACCGTGCTGAGGTCGACTATTGTCAATGACGCGCAGCAGCAAGGTGGCCTCCACAAGGTGCTGCGCCGGCGCATTGCGATTCTCATCAGCCAGTGGGCACCGGTCAAGCTTTCAGACGACAGCCGACCTGTCGTGTATCAAATATATCAGCACTTCCTCAACCCCAACGACGAGACAAACGACCTTGTCGTCCGAATCACAGCCGCCAGGCAGCTACGATGGATCGCCGACGAGCTAGGCTTTAGCACAGAGGCATTCCTGCCATACACCTCGGATGTTCTCACGCAGCTCATCCAGCTTACACAGAGCGTCGATGTGGACGAGACGAAGCTCGCCATTCTCGAATCGATCAGAATCTTGGTGACCAGAATGGAGGAGCAGGTCTCACAGTTCGGAGACCAGCTCATGGCGGCCCTTCCCAGCGTCTGGGAGGGGTCCGGAGCCGAAGAATACATGATTAAGCAGGCCGTCATTGCAATTTTTGCCGCCCTTGTGATGAGCATGGGAAGCAACTCTCAGCGGTATCAAAACTTTATGATCCCATTGCTGTCTGAGGCTGCTCGACCAGGATCGGACTTGCACGTCCATCTCATTGACGAGTCGCTCGAGTTGTGGAACTCGATCCTCATGCAGAGCCACGCGCCACTTGCTCCCGAAGTCATCAACCTCGCCGAGATGGCGCTGCCGTTGCTGGAGTACCAATCCGACACCGCATACCAGGCGCTCACTGCCGTCGAGTCTTACCTGCTCCTTGCGCCAAGTGCGATGCTCGAAGATCGACTGCGCCGACCGACCCTCACTGCCCTGGCAGGAACGCTAGACTCTAAGAGCCGCGAGATGGTGCGCGTTGGGACAGTGTGCGTCGAATACCTAATCCGCTCAGCCGCCGAGCTGGGAGGCTCAAACGGCGTCTCCGTCATCATCCAAGACATGATTGAGACGGGTTTCATGAACAAGATAATGACCAACCTCCGGGATGCCTGGGAGGCGCACCAAACGACGGGCCCCAACCGGAGAGTGAGCAAGCTCAACACCGTTACCGAAGGCGACTACTTTGCCATACTTGCGCGGCTTGCCCTCGCCGAGCCCAACCTGTTTGTGCAGATGCTCACCACGTTCGGTAGCCTCGACCAGGTCTGGGCATGGCTCTCGTCCGAGTGGTTTGCTCACTTGCTCAGCATGGACCACCTCGAGCGGCAGAAGCTCTACCTGCTCGGTCTGACCCGGCTTCTCGAGGTCCAGTCCCCCATGCACGAGCTCGTCCTCAGCAAGCTACAAGACTACTTCGACATGTGGACCAACATCATCATGGAGCTGCAGGACGGCGTGGCCAACAACACGGACACGCTCATCACAGGGGAGCTCGAGGCCACCGAGTACGACACGCCAAAGACGGACGCCGAGCGGCGCATGATGACTAGAGACCCCGTCCACTCGGTGCACGCGTTTGGCTTTGTCGCGCCGCGGCTGCAGGACCTGGTGGCGCGTGCGGGGGGTGAGGCCGTGTTCGAGGAGACGTGGGCGGCCAACGTGGACAAGGATGTGCTGGCAAAGTTTCAGGAGATTGCCCGGGCGATGCAGCAGCAGCAATAAGATGGGGGGGTGAGGTGAGGTGGACTTGTGCACGACGTGACGAACCACAGCATGATGGCATTAGATAATGATATACCTGCATGCTCTTGAGCTCTTGAGCGCAATACATTGCCGTTTCCACATAGCACGACTCTTGCCCCACGCGTAGTCTCGGATCTTCCTTGGCCCATGTTATTGCCATGTACGAGTCCTTCCTCGCATTGTGCCGGCATACCCTCCATTTTTCTATGAGCTGCCTGATGCTATAGATGGATCTACAGCGGCGAGCACAGTAGTTTGTAAACCGGCCCGTCTCTTCTGCATCGAATGATAAGATGGATAGTGATGCAAAAACAATCCATTTTCAAATCAATCTATCTATTCGCTGCGGCTCCCCTAATAAAGCTCCTACCATCTCTCATCTACCGTCTCGCATCTTGCGTCTGCGCCCTGATCTGAGAGGCTTGACGGGACGTGCCGCGTTTCAGGTGTCCCGCTGCGGGGTGCATCTGCACCAAGTGTCGAAATCTGGCGAGGCCGGGAGGCGCAAAGCAGCGCCGCTCCCCGAGATCCTCTTTCTTGGCCGAGTTGTATTCCACGCCTCGCCGAAGCTCTTGCACGGAGGAGTGGGAAAGCTGGGACCAGGAAAAACGAAGACTGAAATCCTCCGTCTTCTCGTCGGTCTGTCAGTGCATATAGCGAGGACTAGGAGGTTACCACCACTCCAAGCAGCTGCATTCAGTCTGTCAGAAGCCAAAAGCGCTCCGCAGACCCATTGTCCCGAGGCCAGGCCGCATACTGCAGCCAGAGACATGCATATTACCCCAATGTCTGGCATGCACGAGCAGTCCAGTCCGTTGGATGCACTGCATCTGCACAGAACTGCGCCGTCGCCAACATGATGCAGGGGTGCATGTCTTGTCACGCACAGAAGGATTCGACCGACCAGGGCCTGGGAGGATTTTACGAGGTTGACGAGTGCAGGCCGGCCGGCTTGTCACGACTCACAGTTGGCCCGACGTGCCGTATATCACGGCCGGTGATCCAAATCTCCATCCGTAGCACCACTTAGGAAAGCAGCATCTCAGCATTTGGTAAAAACTGTATTAGAGGACTCATCTCGTACTGTAGCATTCATCGGAACAAGTCTTTCTCATGTCGCGGCTGTGTTCGCCAGTTGTGACGGATCACACGACATTCTTCAACGGCCAGAGTGCCAAGCGGCGTGTGCCTGTCTCACTGCGGGTCGGGTCAAGCCATCCCTCAGCCAGTCGCATCGCAACTTACACCCGCGATGCATGCTTGGCGGTTCTCGCCCCTGGTCGCTGCCTCGGCAGGGGCAGGGAAGGGAAGCCCATAGCACCAACAGTTCAACACAGGCAGCTTGGGCAGTTCATGATCAAACGGTCTTCCTGGTTGAGGACCTCCACTCGGGCGTATCATGCTCACCTCCCTTCGCGGCAATTGGAGCCTTTATCACTCCATGAGTCGATCAATGACTCGAAATGTCCAGTCCCGGGTTTCGACAACTTCACCCGTCCACTCGTATCCCTGGCGTCGTTCGCGGCACCGGGTCTCGTCACTCCCGGTTCGCGCCAAGAGGACGCGGGGCGTGGGCGACCACGCCATTTCATGCCTGGTTTGTACGTAATCCGCAGGTGTGCCTCGGTGTGTGTAGAAGTCGGTGCCTCAGCCACGCATGCATTGCAAATAGCTCGGATCTCATGTGCGAGGATTTGCGTTACCATCTTAAATGTAGCATAGTGATGCCGCGGAACTGTCCCGTCGTCTCAGCTCTCAGTCAGTCGTGCAAGGCCCAAGCCGCACGACGAATACAAATCTGCACTACCACGCGGGAAGCCTTGACAATTGACACTGACGGGTCCCGCTTGAAGGATCGCAGCGGGTCGTCGCAATCGATAGTCTCGCAGGCGGAGCCCCATAACCCTGCCTGCCATGAAAGACACATTTGACAAAGCAGCAAGGTTCTGTTACGCGCAATACCTTTAGGGGCTCTTTGGACAATGTGCCTGGACTCTTTTCCCTCCAGAAAAGGCATCTTCATCCAGGGCGGCCTCTTCCGTTGGCGTCTCCTGCCATGCAGTTCCCTCCCGACCGTCGCCGACTCCCGTCGCAACTCCCGGTGTCGACGTCGCACCAGTAATCAAGGGCCACTACCTCCACGATCATCGGCAGGTAGGTCCTAGAGCAGATCACCCTTCCACATCGGCAACCAAGAAGAAAGGTGAACGCCCTTCAGTTGGCCGATATCACAAGCCCCGCGGTTCACGTCCCGCGTTCACATAATGGGCATGTGCCTCGGCAGAGCCACAGTACATGCCGTGCTCAGCTGTTGGGTTCGGGGTCTTTTGGAATTGTCAACCCACGGGTAAGGGCTAACGGGCTCCGGGCGGCGCCGCTAACAAGGGGACACCCCAGTCCGCGGCACCCCAGAGCTTGGCTCTTCAGGGCAACACATTTTGCGGGGGTGGAGACGACGATCCCCCAGCCTGTGGGCTTGACAACCCGCCCGGCCGGGACGGTTTCTGCCGCATGGATTCGATGGGTAGAGGGAAGTGGACAATATCCAACTTATATCACGTTGTGGAAGCCCCCCCTTGACTCTTGTCCCGGGCCTCGTTTCACGTAATGCTTGTTCCTGGGCCCTTTGTTTCATGCATACGAGCCTTCGTAAGGCACATGTTCATCATTCAGCACAAGAGTTGTCGACTCAATCTAGGAGTCGACGGATGCTTATGCGCGACCTCGAATTCTGCACGGCGTCCACACGCAGAGAGCCGGTATGAGGCAAGCAATACGGCAATGTTTCCTTCTTTTTGTCATAACGCTGCCATGCCTTTCGCTGTGTCATGGAGATGCCCTCTGGGCACGGTTCGACAATGACTCTCTCGCCGAAACACTTACACGGGCGCCGCCATGTGCTGTACGTCGCAAGGACTAGTCTTTATGCTCTTCCTTGCCGTCAGGCTGAACACAAGATGAGGCTAACAGATATCAGACCGAATGCCTCAAGGCCGCATTCGCGGATCCGGCCTGCTCGGACAGCAAATGTCTCTGCTCCCATACGGGCATTGAAGACACGGCGACCAGCTGCGTGCTTGCGGCATGCAGCAGACCCGATGCCTTTAGTCAGTCTTTCTACATATCCATGAGCTATTCACACAATAAACCATTTGTTGACGCTTTGTGTGTGATGCTACAGAAATGAAGAACCTTACCGAGACAGCCTGCGAGCGCCCGCGTCGCGACGCCTCCACACGCTACGACGTCATGAACATCACCCTGGGCACCATCACAGGTCTCGTGGTCGTTGCACGTACCATTTTCAAACGTGCCTTCAGCCACCGCCGTGCCCTTGGAGCGGACGACTGGGTCGTGCTCGCAGCCATTACCATCGGAATCCCCACAACGATTCTCAACACTCAGGGGCTCACTAAACACGGTCTTGGAAGAGACGTATGGACGTTGCCTGCAGAAGAACTCACCAACTTTGTGCTCTACTTTTACGTCATGGAAGTCCTATATCTGACGCTCATGGCCATGGTCAAACTCGCCCTGTCCCTGTTCTATCTCGGCATATTTCCGGGCGTCGCTATCCGGCGCCTGCTCTGGGGCACGGCTGCATTTAATGTGGCTGCTGGCATTTCAGCAGTCGCAACTGCAATATTTCAATGCACACCGATCAGCTACTACTGGACGCAGTGGGTGGAGGATAGGCCTGGAAAGTGTATCGACATCAACGCGGCTGGATGGGTTCACGGCTCCGTCAACGTTGCCGTGGACATTTGGCTCCTGGCAATACCCCTGAGTCAGATACGCCGGCTGGAGCTACATTGGAAAAAGAAGGTTGGCGTTGCCATCATGTTCCTCACGGGCACGTTGTAAGTTCGAGTTCCAAGTTTCTTTCCTGCCCACGACTGTGTCTCCGCCGCCCGGCTCGTTCACATCACGCAATGCTGCCTGGCCATTGTGGCATAGACGAGCTACGCAGCTGCTGCTGCTGTCAGGCAGGCTAGCCCTCCGATTGCAACAGTGTTGTTGCGGAAAGTTGCCTTGATCTGGCTTCGCAGGTCTGGGTGTCTGGATACAGGGACACTCGAGATATTGCCTAGAGTCTGAGCTAACTTCTGATTCGCAGCGCCACAATCGTCTCCGTCCTCCGATTTCAATCCCTCATTCACTTCGCCAACTCATTCAACCCAACCTGGGACCAGTGGAACGTCGCCTGGTGGTCCACAATCGAGACCAACATCGGCATCATATGCACATGTCTGCCGACATTGCGCCTGATCCTCGTGCGGATCTTCCCGCGAGTCTTTAGCGGATCCGATCACAGCTCCTACGGCGGCCGCAACGGGACCGTCACCACCGGCCGCGGCACGATCGCCACCCGCAGCATCATTGTCCATCAGCAGGTCCGCGTGTCGACATCGACAGTCGAGATACCCATGACGGACGACCTGGCAAAGCACGTGAGCGGCAAGTCCTGGGAGATTACGACGCAGGGGAGCCGGGCGAGGAGCAGCCACACGCATAGTGTGACGGACTGGGGAGCGGAGCCTAACGTGGTTCCTGATGCACATACATACGGTCGTGCTTTGTAGGTTAAAAATGGGGGGTCTGGCGTTGGAGGCGTTGAAAGGAAAAGCGTTTTGACGTGCAAGGCTGGAACCTCAGGTCCGAAATCACCGTACATATTCAATGGACCACTGTCGCGGAAAAGTCATCGTCTCCTCATTTCTGAGGCGCTCGTGATATACAACATGAAGGGCGAAGTGATCAGCGACCACAACTACACAAAAGTGCTAATGTCTAACAGCTCTTCTCGCCTTACACAATAGTGTCGTATATAGTACACGTAGGCTCCGGCTTGCTGACCCCCCTTACTAGATACTAGATGATGTGCTTGCCGCCTCAGCACACACAAGCTGCGATAAACCCACACGTTTGCGAGAATATATTCACAAGGGGAATAGGCTAGCTTCCGATAGGCATAATTGTGTGTGATGAAGACGTCCTTGATTCAAAGAGAGAACAATCCTAGAAACCAGCACAACATGACGACCATCGAACACAGAGTTCCCCGCCGACTCTTGCGCAATCGCAACATGAAGCTTGGCGCAATCTTGGTGCGTGCTTAGCTATGGCGACTGGACTGGAGCCCCCTCTCCAATCTGCCGAGCTGCTCCGAGTTTCCATTGCATGTAACGTTCACGCTTGGAGTCTCACATACAAGAGCAGTAGTTATCGTCCGTGGTTGCCAATTCATGGGTTTCGTTGCTGGTATGTTTGCTTCTTTGACATTGCGGACACGCACATTCGGCGCGTGCAGCCAGGCGGCAGCCCCCTTTCGAGCCGCGCGTCTTTGGTGATTACGCCTTGTTGGATCACGCCCTTCATGTTCACAGGGCATACCTATGCAGATCCCTCAGGGTGCAGACATACTTCTTGTTCAATCAGGCTGTATCAATGTCAACTTTCTTGACTTGCATCACCAGACTCTTGAGGGGTGATGTTCAACACGGATATTCGGAACCCAAGGCAGCCCACAAGGCACCCTCATGTAATCTTCGGGCGAAGCTGCGCCGATTTGGTTGCACACCCAGCCCTTGCTTCATGCAAGACGGTTGAACATCCCGGGCCGCGCAGCCGTTCCATTGGCCGCTGACCCTCAGCCCCCCGCCGCCACAAACCATTTCAACGACGCAGACGGGCATGTCCCGGAGATGTGAGTGCCGTTGGAAATTACTTAGTGCTTCAGCCCAGTGGACAAATGAACCCTGGAGAGTGAGGACCCTTGCCAAGCAGCGAGATCCGTTGACCCTTGCTCTGTGACGCGTTCGCGCAAGGAACCGTTGGGGGTGAACCATCTCCGGAATCGCGGGCTCTGTTATGTGGTGCTGTTCTTGTTGTGGAATGGCAGAGGCAGACTCACACAACATTATTGAGCCTTATGGTTGCTTGCCATGAGTTGTCGCAGAGGCTGCGCAGAAGATTGCGCGAGGTGGTTGTGAAGGCTGTCCATCACTGCGCTTCACGGACTGAAGGATCGTCCTTCGCGCTCCCCTTTTGATGGCCCCCTGGCCAGACTAGCCTGAGCGTGGTCACTAGGGGCTCAGGTCGTGCCGAAGCGAGGCAGAACACGTTGATCAAGATGGTGGCTTCACGGGACGATATTATGTGCTTGGCGCCGCAAGAGTATTCCCTTCCTTTTCTGTTTCCGTTTCTAGTCATGTTGATGTGCCAACTATCAGGTTGCGCGGAGAGTCTCCCATTCAACATCTCACATATGCCCTCGTAGTCACCATGAGCAACCACCACGCCAAACACAATGCGCAGCCCCCATACAGCCTGCCTCTAGCGGTCAACCTCGCAGGGGCATTCTGTCTCGCTGTTCTGATTGCGCTGGGCGTCTACATCCAGCAGGTGCCATATGTGGTCGGCGGCAAGTCGTCTCCTGGATTCTCCGTCATCCACACCGATGTCAACAGCTGGAACGTGGGGTGCACCGTCCTCGGCACCGCCGTCGGCCTGCTCCTGGCTTGGGGCTTCTCGAGCTACGATGAGCTGCTGTCGCGCAGGGAGCTGGAGAGCCCCCGCGGCATCCTGGCCATGTACTTGCGTCCCCTGACCGCCAAGCGCGGGTGGCAGCAGCTTCGGCGACGGCGGTTTCCCGCGACGAGGACGTTCTTCATCCTCGCGACCATCGTTTCGTCCTTGACCAGCGCGGCGACTGTTGCCGTCTTTGGCATCCATACGCAGCAGGTCACCGTCACGAATCCGTCGGCATCATACTCCTTGGCCCAGCTTCCTACCGGGGGCGCGGTGCGCAATGCCGATCGCTCCGTCAACTTCGTCACCACGTCTGCAGAGGTTACGCTCCTCAGTAGCTTCCTATATCGAGACGCGTACATTCGTGCGTCGCAGGCGAACGGGCGGCTCTGGAACGTCGGGCCGGGTAACTACCTGACGGAGTCGGGCGCAATCGGCAGCACAAACTATCCAGGACTCAACACGTCTGGCATCGGCTTGAACATGTCGTCGTATATCCAATACTCGGGTCCCTCCGATGGATATAATCTGCCCACCTCTTACACCTTTGACCGGATGGACGCCGCCGTCTTTGGCACCATTGTCGATGTGACGTGCAACAACGCCACGGCATCCTGGAGCATCAAGTCCACCAAATACGGCAACGAGAGCAATCCCCAGATCGTCTCATTCGACTATAGCAAAGCAAGCTTTGGAGGCGCCACTGTAATTTACGACAGGAGCAGCACGACTCCGTTCAACATTGGCTCCTACGTCAACGACAACAACGGCGACCCCATCCACGGCTTCTTCTTCGCGGGAAACGTCATGGGCCCGCCCTTTGTGCTCGAGTGCACGTACGGCGGCCACGAGATCTTAGCAACAGTAAGCCTCGAGGACAGCCTCTCGCCTCTTCGGGTCAACGGCACAGTGACGCAAGGGTCTCCCCTGAGCTCGACCGTGAAGCAGCAGCTCGCCAAAATCATCGACCAGTACATGACGATCCACGGCCACGGCGGCCCAGGCGGCAGCCTCGCAGACGGCTGGGTCGCGGCCCAGTACGACGATTACTCAACCCAAGTCGGCACAATCGAAAAGACAATGGCGCAGGTGCTGGGCGAGCTGGGCGAGGCGTACTACAGCCTGCTGAGGCAAAACGTCGAAAACGCCAATCTGGTCCGCGACAGGGCGACTCTGATGCCCGACAACGGGAGCTACGTCAAGATGGTGGTTTCGGTGCTGCGCGTGGGCGGCTCGTCTCCCGCCTGGTTCATCATCTACGGGCTGCTCTTCGTCGCGGCCATGCTCGGCACCGTCTTGGCCGCTATACAGAGGCGTGCTTTGCCGTGGGCGCCGCAGGACCCCGTGGAGCTTTTGCAGAAGGTGCTTCCTGCGGCGGTTATTGATGAGCTTACGCCGCTGCGGTATGGAGGGCAGCTCGAGGTTGTCCATGGCCACATGGCTGGGAATACAGAACATGGAGCGACGGGGCCGTACGGGGTGAAAGAAAACCATCAAGTGTATCAGCAACAGCGAGCGTTTCAGTAAGCATGACGAGTGTGCCACGGCCATGACGCTTTAATATCAGTCTTTTGCATTTCAATGTCCACTTGGACCGTGTCATCCTCTGGTGAGCGTACATTGTCTCGAGTCAACAAGAATGTACGAACGCACTATAGGCGCGATGACATAGTATGTATGCAAAATGTGCATACCAATGCCAGTCCACACCAAGCTCTTTATCCCGATATGAAGGTTGAATGTATGTTGCTTATCGGAGGTTTAGGTGAGCACACCGGGGGGCAGGATGGATAGTTCGGCGCCCAGCGCGGCCGAATTGCCGGACTCGGAGTGGCGCGGCCGAAGATGCCTCGGCACGTCGCCCCGCACAGCCGCCCGCGCCGCACCGAGCCCCGAGTCTCACTCACTGCCGCGCATCTACCCCAGACTCCTCCGCGTTTCGCAGCGAGCCTGGCCGTGAACATTATCTCTCCCAAACCCATCATTTTTCTAGGGAAAGGTGGCCAGTTTTCATTACACGATGCGCGGAATCGAGATCAAGGAATACGTCAAGGTGCGTGTGTACCTCTCTGCCCTCCGTTTCTCACGCTTTGCCACTCCATTAATCTGCCACGGCTGCTGGGCAGTGTGTGCAATGGTGGTGACGATGAGGGCCCTCATGAGATATCATCAGAGATACTGACCAAATTTGAATCACGCAGGGCCCGGCGGATCTCAAGGTCATTGACCTGCCCGACCCGACGCCCAAGGCCGACGAATACCTCATCCAGGTCCAAGCCGCGGCGGCCAACTTCTTCGACATCCTGCAGGTGCAGGGCAAGTACCAGAACCAGCCGCGTACGTTTTTCTCTCTCCCCTCGGCCCCCTTCCCATTTCTCATCTTCCACGTTCATTCTTTCATTCCCCATATTCTGCGGATCAGGAAGGGGACAAGATGATTGCACAAGACATGAGAGAACAAGAAAAGCAAAGGACGCTAAAACGCCGCTGCAACAGCGTTCCCCTGGGTCGCCGGCGCCGAGTTCGCGGGAACCGTCATCTCGGCCCCCCAGGGCGGCAAGTTCAAGCCCGGGGCGCGCGTCTTCGGCGCCTCGCAGGGTGCCTACGCGACGCGCATCTGCGCAAAGGAGGCCGTCCTGCTGCCCGTGCCCGACGGCTGGTCCTTCCAGGAGGCCGCGGGGCTGTTCGTCACCGCGCCGACGAGCTACGGCGCGCTCGTCGTCCGCGCGGGCATCAAGGCCGGCGACCATGTCCTCGTCCACGCCGCCGCCGGCGGTGTCGGCCTGGCCGCCGTGCAGGGTGAGCTGGTCCCTGTTCTTCGGTTGTCGTGAGACCGCAATGAGTGTGCTGACCGTGGACCGTGATGATGATGATGCAGTCGCCAAGGCCTTTGGCGCCACCGTCATCGCCACGGCCTCCACGCCGCGCAAGCTCGACATCGCAAAGGCCTTTGGCGCAGACCACGTCGTGTCGTACAACGACGCCGACTGGCCCGCCAAGGTCAAGGCCCTGACGCCCAAGAAGCGCGGCGTCGACATCGTCTACGACCCCGTCGGCCTCGTCGACAAGTCGACAAAATGCACCGCCTGGAACGGCCGCATCCTCATCGTCGGCTTCGCCGCCGGCACCATCGAAAAGGTCGCCATGAACAAGGTCCTCCTCAAGAACATCTCCCTCGTCGGCATCCACTGGGGCGCCTACGCCGTCAACCAGCGCGACATGATCCCCGTCGTCTGGGGCGGCATCATGAAGCTCGTCGCAGAGGGCAAGCTCAAGGGTACCGTCTACGATGACGAGGAGTTTGTAGGGCTCGAGAGGGTCAAGGACGCGCTTGTCGCGCTGGGAGGCCGGGGGACCTGGGGCAAGGTCGTTGTCAAGATTCCGCAGGACGGCAACAGCAAGCTGTGATGGAGCCTCTGGTTTAGGCGTTAGATGCATCAAGCCTTGTTCGACGTTAGGCCTCGTGCCACACTGCTCATGGTTGTAATCATACACGTATCAAACCTGCAGTCTCAGAGTTGCGATACTATTATTGCCCAATGCCCAGCATCACGGCAAAGGCACAATTGGCATGCCAAGGTATCTCCTAATCTGGTCTCACTGGCAGCGCCGGCGGCTGTACACTGCCTCCATCCGCAACAGGGCGTCTCGCTCCGTCTGTTGTCACCATCAAACAACGGCCGACACCGTCGCATCACCGTGAACTGCAACTTGTCATACCTCCTGTGCTTTTCCACGGAATGGCTTTCCTTGCGTCATCATCAACTAATCCAGCGCGTTGAGCAGGTGCTCAATGGCACCCTGAACGCTGCCTCCGCTTCTTCTCAGCGCGGCCACGTTGCGGTCGAAGTCGAAGAAGCCCATGTCGTTGAGCTGCCGCAGCTGCTCCGCGTACCGCTCCTCCGGCGGCCGGTTGTCGGGTGGCGCGCTGGGCGCCGCCGCTCCTCCACCCAACATCTGCATCATCTGTTGCATCATCTCAGGGTTCATGCCAAAGGGGTTGCCGGCCCCCGCACCGCCCTGCGGTGGGAACAGAGCCGCGAACGGGTTGGCTTGCTGCTGCCCCTGGTTGCTGCCTTGTGTCGAATCCGTGGCGGCTCCGCCTTGTGTGCCTGTTTGCTGGGCACCAGCGGTGGCAGCGGCGCCTCCCTCTCGCGACTCCTGGCCTTGCGCCCCCTCGGCGCCGGCCGCGGGAGGAGCTCCAAAGGGGTTCGGACCCATGCTGTTCAGTGCTTGGAGCATCTGGCTGATGTTGGGGCGACCTTCGCCGCCAGCGCCACCACCGGGCATGCCCATCAGGAAGGGGTTCATGAAGGGATTCTGTTGGCTGCTCGCATTGTTTCCCTCTCCGCCGGTCGCGCCGGCCTGGCCCTGAGAGGCCGGATCGGTGGACCCGGGGGCCGGAAACGACGAGTCGCCTCCTTGCATGAAGCGCTGCATCTGCATGACCTGGTCCATCATGGCCGGGTTGGTCATGACCTGTCGCAGGAAGGGCATCATCTCTCGGGCGCCGGGCATATTCCTAAGCATGGGGTTCGACTGGATGAGCATGTTGACGAAGTCGGGGTTGTTGAAGGCCTCGTTTACGGCCTGCTGGACGTTGGGGTCCGACATCATGCGCCGGATGCCATCCTCGTCCATGGGCGGGCCCATCTGGGGATCAGAGTGTCAGCCAAGGGGCACGAAGTGACCGCGTCTGCGGGAGGGTGCGGACTTACGCCGCCGTCCGGGCCAAACATGTCCATGCCCGGGAGGTTGACCTGGTGGCCGGCATACCTAGCGCCGGTGAGGCCGGCGAGAGGGTTGTTCGCGGTGCCCGACGCCATGTTGGTGGGCACGGCCGGTGGCGCGGGCGCAGAGGACGAGGCAGGCTGGGTGGGGTTGCTGGCGGCGCTCTTGACCATGTGGATGGTGTTGTTGGGCTTGATCTTGTAGGTGCCGAGGGAGTCGTCGTTCTTCATGACGCGGCCCGAGTAGATTAACCGCTGGCGCTCGACGGGGATGTTCTCCATGTCCTCGCCGGCGAGCTTGGTCTTGAGCTCGAGGACGGTGGCCGACTCGGCCATGGTGATGGTGTGCGTGCTGTCCGACGACGTCTTCACCTTGAAGGTGACTTGGGCGTCGCCGCCCGCCTCGGCGTTGTCTGCCATGTCGCGGCGCTGGGCGTTTGGCTGGTATCGACGTCGGTGCGCAAGGTTGGCAGCGGGGTGACGGGGGTGGTTTGGAGCGAGGGTGCTGGAGTAACGCTGCGATGTAGGTAGGTCTTCTCGAATGTGGACGGTAGGAGATGACGGAGCTCGGGCGCAGCTGGAAAGCAATAACCTGCCGGCCAAGGACAGAGGGAGCGGCGCAGACGAGCGAGCAGCAGGTGTGAGGCAGAAGTCGGAAACGGGAGACGGATGTCGCAGCAGCACGGAGTAGGTAGGCAGAGAGGAGTGAGTGGCACGGTTCTAGTGGTGGCGAGGCACCGGGGCGTTGATTGACGTGGGGCAACCAGCCGCCAAGCGGTGCGGTTGCGGGTGGAAGCCAACAGCAGCCAAGAGAAGCGGGTGTCGCCTGGGCGGGCTGCCTGCCCGTGCCCGTCTGTAGGTGGTGCTAGACCCAACAATGACGCCAGCGGACTTCAGCCCGTGGCGCTGTGCGCGCGATATACCCCGCGGCGTTGGAGGAACGACGCCGTGGCAGCCATGTACTACAGCAGCAGGGTTACCTTTACTGATATTATTTCCGCACAACACCCATAATCCTGTGACAACGGCAATTGACGATAGATGATAGTTTGCGCATCGCTAGATTACCCTGCAAAAAGGACGCGAAACTTCATTAGGGTGTCCCCTGACCTAGATAGAGCTCGAGCCGTCCACCACGTCGCGTGTCCCACAGGCAGCAGCTGAAACTAGTTCGCTTCAGTCGCAAGTGGTCGAAGAAAGCTGTCACCGTCTCTCCAATGCTCATCAAGGTGTATGTATGTGCGTGTGCGCAAGTGTGTCCCGTCCAATTGTCGGCTGGTGCCGGGTAGGCCACTGTGGCTTGGCCATATCGTGTCTCACTCACTCACTCACTCACTCCCGCCGCCTTAACAGCGGGGCATCGTCAACGCTCACCAACTACATGTCTCGTCTCAAGCACCAGCACCCTTTGTCCAGCTCACACCATGGCGCCCTCCACGACCCCAATCTAGCTCCATGCATTTGCAGTCGTCAATGTGAAATGATCCCCAGGCGTGCAGTCCGGTTGACCCACCGACAGCCGGTATGAACGCTTGCGCTGCCCCGGTCTCACGTCGCCCTACCCTTCCTCAACCTCCGTCGCGGGTTGCTCCCGCGCCCACGGCACCATGATTCAGGGCATCTTTTACGCGCGCTTTTTCCCGCAAGAGGGTCCGCCTCACTCCTCATAACCACCCGAGACAAGCAAACAAGCTGACACGGCTCGCCCAGGCCCCAAGATCGTCGCCCAGTCGCCCCCGGGATGCATCACGGCCTCGGACGCCTCTGCGCGCCCGCCGCTCATCGACTTCGACGTCCTGCAAGAGTACATCATCCCCCGGCAGGCCTTTTGCAACCGCTTCGTCACCATCAACACCCCCGACGGCAAGTACACCATCCTCGGGCAGCCCGTCGTCATCCCCCACGCAAAGTACCAGCGCAACGAGTTCATCTTCAACTTTGGCCTGCTCATCGAGGCCGACGCCGACCACACCCCCTTTGAGCATGTCGTGCGATGCCTCGCCGTCACCTTTTCCGAGATGGAGAAGCAGAACGAGTACCTGAGCCGCGGCGAGGGCAAGGCGCTCCACCACCATCGGCCCAACGACGATGACGAGGCGAGGCGACCTATTGAGAGCCTGCTCGAGATTGTCAAGGAGGACCTCAACAACTATGGCGAGTGCATGATTCCTGTCGGTAAGTATTACGAATTGCGTCTCGACTGCTGAGTCTTGCTACGCCATGCTGACCCCTCGTCCAGACGAAGCCAACACCATCAACATGAAGCTCTTCCCTCACCACCCCAACCCCCCCGTCGTCCAAGGCTGGCACGTCCCCGTCGCCAAGACAAAGTTCTCCGAAATCGTCGACCCGACCTGGGACCTGACGCTGCAAAAGGTCGTCACCAAGATCGACGGCGTGTCCGACGTCCGGCGCATCGCCCACGACGCCGGCGTCTCCCTCGACCTCGCCAAGACGGCCCTCCGCCACCTCCTCTTCTACGACACCATCCTCCTCCTCGACATGTTCTTCTTCGCCTCGTGCTACGCGCCCCGCCCCGGCATCCACGACTTCATCCACAACGTCGACGGCATGGTCGACGAGTGCGCCGGCTACGTCTCGCACGGCCGCGTCCGCGTCGCAAACTACCACCTCATCAAGCTCATGACGACGCTCTCCCCGGGCAAGAGCATTCGCGAGTGGATCCATGCCCACCAGGAAAACGGCTTTGACGTGCTGACGTACGTCGACGTGCGCCGCTTCGTTCAGTTTGGCGTCATAAAGGGATGCCTCTACCGCGTCCACAAGTACATCATGTCCAAGCAGTACCTCGCCGCGCTCGTCACCGGCCACAGCAGGCCCGTGCCCGGAGGCGACTCCCTGCAAAAGTACACAGATGGGAACCATCACTTTGACCAAATCATGACGGAGAGGAACCTGACCGACGGGGAGATTATGGACAAGCTCAAGGTTCTGCCGGTGCCCAAGGGTGATCTCACCGTATTCTACAGATGAAACCTATCCCCTGTCGAGGCGCGAGAGATAACTTTCACCATCCAAAATACCGGCTCAGTTTTAGAGAGGATATGTTGGTATAGTCAGAATTGGCTCGATAACCCTGATGCTCGGTCTGAGTGACCTGATTGATGTAGAGTAATATGATGTAGCTGCCTTACATGCTCTATGGTATCATACAGCGTGACTAGTATACAGAGTAATACAGTAGGGTGTTTCGCGTCGGACTATTGCCTCGATCGCGACGAGTCTCTCCTCTCCCTCGCGCGCTCCCGCACCTCCTGCTTGTTCGGCAGTTCAATGTCCGGGTTGTTGGCCACCTTGAGCGTCTGCTTCTCCCGCAGCGCCCGGCTGACCTGCTCCGGCGACAGCTCCTCGCCCTTCTCCCCGGCCTCCTTCTTGAGCTGCTCCTTCATCCGACGCACCACGCCCGTGAACGGCTGGCCGGGGTAGAATTCGCCGCTCGCTTCCCACTCCTCGTCCGAGACGAGCTCCACGATGCGCACGTTGTGCTTGCCCTTTCGAAGGATCAGGATGCGGTCGTCGATGAGGAACTTGGCCGTCTCCTCGGGGAACCACATCTTCATGGGCGTCCACGAGAGGTTGCCCGGGACCAGACCGCGCGACTGTCCAGGCTGCGCGGCCACGTACGCGCCCTGCTGCGTGACAAGCCGCTGGCCGTCCGCGTTGCTGCTCGCCAGGCCTGTCGCGAAGAGTAGCTTCGCAGGCGAGAGCTTCATGACGGAGCGGGGCAGCTGGATGTCGCTCCGGGGCGCGTTGTTGGGCGTCACGATGCCGCTGTCCTTGGACGGCTCGTTGATGACATGCGGCAGGTCTCCGCCGAAGCGGAACTTGTGCTGCTGGGCCTCCTGCAGCGCCTTTTGCGACCCGTGTACGAGAGACAGGACCTCGAACGCGAGAGTGTGCTGGGCAACGCGCTTTGTCGGGTCCTCGCGATGCTCTACCATGGTCTCCTGGATCTTGCTCAGGGGCATGAACGTGAAGAGCCTGAGCAGCTTCTCAACCTCGTCGTCGGACCTCCGCATGAAGTAGCCGTACAGCTCGAAAGCCGACGTCTTGAACTCGTCGAGCCAGATCGCGTTGCCGGCCGTCTTGCCAAACTTGACGCCAGAGGCATCGGTCAGCAGGGGCACGGTGAATCCCATCGGTTCGTGCTGCCACTCGGTAGGCATCTGGGCGTAGGGCGCCTCCTCGGTTTCGCGAATCGTCTTGAGGGCGTCGATGCCGGCGACAATATTTCCAAACTGGTCGGACCCGCCGATCTGCATCTGGATGCCCAGCTTGTTGTACATGTGCCAAAAGTCCCAGCCCTGAAAGAGAGGGTACATGAACTCGCCGAGGGACATGCCGTCACCCTCAGTCATTTTCCTCTTTACACTGCAGGCTCTGTTAGCTCAGGCACAGCAAGGAAGGCAGCCGGGGGACTTGCGTGTCGCGGGTCAGCATCGGCCCAATGCGAGTATGCCGCGCCAGTCGCTTAGTGAAGTCGTAAATCGACAGCCCCTGGAGCCACATGTTGTTGTTCAACAGGTGGCGCTTCGCCGCCCAGTCCTTTTCGTAGCCGTACTTGTCCCGCAGCGAGACGACGTTGCGCCAGAGCCGCGACAGCTGGAAGTGAATCTTGGTGACGTTCTTGGAGATGTCCGAGTTGGACATGTGCTCGCGACTCGTCAGCCGGCCGGTAGGATCGCCGATGCGCGCCGTTGCGCCACCGAGAAGAGTAACGGCGGGGTATCCGTGGAACCACATCCAGAAGAGCGGCATGAAGGGCAGCAGGTGGCCGATGTGCATCGAGTCGGCGGTCGGGTCGACACCGACATACGCGCCTATCCGCTTGACGCGCATGATTTCCTTGATCTTTTCAGTGTTTCTGCCATGTGTTAGCAAAAAGGCAGAAATGGGCATGCGAAGACATTGACGCACCCCGCGACGTCCTTGATGTAGCCTCGCTCGTCGAGGACATCCCACACATGGCGCTGTTCTCCGTCTTGTATCCTTTGCGCCCGCTCTTCCCACCGTCGCTCACCGTCGGCAACCTTTCTCAGGTAGGACGTGGCAATGCCGCGAGCTTGATGAGTCTCAGCGTGCGTCCATGTCGGCCGTATCGAGTTGCATCGTGCGCCTGCTCGCGCTCGAGCTTGGGATACGCTCGCCAATGCGACTCGGGGCGCCATTGCGGCCGCGGGCGGGCAGCGCCCTCGAAGTTGGCCCGGCAGGGGATGAAGGGTCGGTGACTTCTGTTCGATGTGCCGAAACCGATTTTCGAGGCTGTGTTGCCGGGGCTGCGTGGTTCAGAGAAAATTCGACGGATCAATGCGACCCAACTCCGTCTGTACCTGACTGTCCTGCAGCTCTCCAAGTCCAACTCCAAAATATTCACATGCGACCAGCATCAGCTCAATCTTCAATTGCCAGCCAATGAGCGACGCGCACAGGGGCGCCCCGCGGAATCACGTTGTTGCGCGCCGGGCCATTCGGCTGTATGACGGGCGTCGGAAGGCACGCAGCCAATCAGCGAGCTCGCAATTCGAGATCCTCGGCAATGTCACCAAATCAACTGCATGATCCGTCCATCGCACCTGACTTCATCCACGCTCCCGACACCAAGCTGCTGCGCGCCGGCCTGACGACGACGACGACGCACGCTCCTATCCCCCCCTCCGCAGCCCGTCCGACACCGAATCGCCAGACGACATGGCGTCAATTGTGCGCCCCTCGCTGCTGCTGCGGCAGACAGCCCTGGCCTCGCGATGCGCCGCCCGCAATGCCTTCGCCAAGCAGCCCGCCATGAAGGCCGCTGCCCTGCACACGTCCAACAAGCGATCCGCCATCCTGCCGCCGGGACCCCGTGAGTCTCACCGAACCCTTTCCGGCGCCCAATCGCTACCCATCGGCCAGCCGCGTTGGCCATGGAGGTGGTAGTGGTGGCGGTGGTGCCATGGTGGTGCTATAGGTTATGCATGTGAGAATTGTGCTAACATGTGCCTGTCTGCAGAGAGAATTGAGGGCGGAGGTGCGACGCGACCTATCAAACAGCTGTTGCAAGCGCGCTTCAACCCGTCGAATCCGACGCTGAAGCCGCGCGCCACATGCTGCGTTCAAGAGTGTGCATGCTAACCTGCCGCAGTCAACGATCCCGCGCCCGTCCCCGAACCCAACTCGGCCCACGGCTCCTACCACTGGACGTTCGAGCGCCTCCTCGCCGCCGGTCTCGTCCCCCTGACGGTCGCTCCCTTCGCCGCCGGCTCCCTCAACCCCACCATGGACGCCATCCTCTGCGGCACCGTGCTGCTGCACTCTCACCTCGGCTTCCAGCAGGTTCTCATCGACTATATCCCCAAGAAGAGATACCCCGGCCTCCGCAAGGGCTTCTGGTGGCTGCTCAACGCCGCGACCGTCACCGTCGGCGTCGGCCTGTACGAGTTTGAGACCAACGACGTGGGCGTCACGGAGGCCATCCGACGGGTTTGGACTGCATAAACGGCTAGAGCGGGGACTATGGGTGTGCGGTGTGCGGTGTGCATGGACGGGAAAACGACTGGGATTGGATGTATGCGCGCGGCTCGCTGTCGCAGGGCGCCTGTATAGAAGTGTTTCGTTAAACAGGACAATGTATTCCCTTTGTTCGAATCGCGGTGTGCGCCTCGCGGGCTTAACCGCTCGCGCGGCTGGGACACCTGGCTCAATTGCTTCGGGACAAAATCGACTGCGCAACACTCTGCTAGTCGGATCAACTACAGACATGAATAGGTGCGTGAAACTTGCGTCTCCGCCATGCCTGTTCCTCTCTACCTCTGTTATGCCAACCAAAGAGTCGCCGACACGGATGACTCTGCCAGTTGAAACTATGTTCATGTAGCATCTCTGGCTTTTGCTTACACGACCCCGATCGTTTGATTGAAGAAAATTGTTTGCGACAGCTGCCTGGGGTCAATTTGGCCGACATGCAAAAGGCAGCAAGAGGCGGGAGCTGAGGGACGCCATTGGCCTATGCACCCGAGTGTCTCAACTGCCTACAGCAATAACGAACGCCGGCATCCTGATCCCAGCTGCTCCGACAATCGTACCACGTGAAGCTCCCGTGCATTCTGGTCTGAAAGCTGCCAGTTGAATGGAACCTTTGGCTCACCATGACCGTGAACAGGAAGACCCGTCGGTGACGGCACGGCGCAGCCAGGCTCCGCGAGATGCCTCGCAAGCGAAGTTATAAGTCGAGGAAACCCAATGGGTTTGGCTAGATCTCCCAGTACTAATGCAATTCACTGCGTTTCATGATTACGAGAAAGCCTTCAAAGACTTTGCAACGACTGCATATTTCTTGACCATGGCTCAAGACCCAGCGACCACCAGCGTCCCGTCAAGTTCAACGGGAAACCTCCTCGCCGCCGTGTCCGCCGCCCTCGCTGCCGTCGGCGACAAGGAGGTCTTTGCCATCGGCGGCAAAATTCCCGTCACAGGCGACACGAACCCCATCGTCGTTCGTTGGGACTCGCCCGCGATGCCCAGCCTTGGCCGCAAAGTCACTTTCCCCGTCCCGACCGACGAGCAAACCGCATTCGACCAGCTGTGCAGGGACTGCGAGCCCGCAGCGTTTGGCATCGGCGAGAAGGAGGTCTTTGACGAGGAGTACCGCAAGGCGGGAAAGATGGATGAGAGCAGGTTCTGCTCCAGCTTTGACCCCAGCGCTGACGGCGTCGTGGACACTATCGCGCAGGCGTTGCTTCACGGAGCGCGGCAAAACCAGATTGCTCGTGGGGTCAAGGCGCAGTTGTACAAGCTGAATGTATCAAGTCCTTGTCTCCCCCACGCAAGGTATACCCATAATGGCCGCTGATACAGAGTCGACAGGTCTATTCTGCCCCTTCTGGCAGGTTCAAAGCCCATGTTGACACTCCACGGGCAGGGAACCACATGGGTTCGCTTGTTGTGTGCCTGCCCTACTCTCACCGAGGTAAGCAACAGCCTTCTCTCCCTTTAGCGTCCACGAGGCATGCTATAAGGCTGCTGGAATATGGCTAAATGCCATCAGGCGGCGAGCTCGTGGTGCGCCACGGTAGACGAGAGACAACCTTCGACTGGTCGGGCGAGGACGCGAACGCCGTTCGCTGGGCGGCCTTCTTCTCCGATTGCGAGCACGAGGTCCTCGAGGTGACACAAGGCCATCGCGTCACCTTAACGTACAACCTGTACTCGGCGTATGGCCCCGCGCTCATGGGCCACCACTTCTCCGCGCTAGAGCTCGAGACGCTACATTTCTTTCGCGCTTTGCAGGAACTCCTCGACGCGCCAGACATCAAGTCCAGAGGTAAGGCTTGAAAAGTAGAGTACTCTTTACGGATGCTGAACGCGGGACTAGGCGCGACACTGGGCTTCACATGCACACACGCGTACCCACACACTTCCAACTCGTCGGTCAAGGACCTCGCACACTGCCTCAAGGGCCTCGACATGGTCGTGTACCAGTCCCTCCTTGCACTCGCCCAGTCCGCGCGTGTCACCGCCGTGCTGCACGATGCGAGAGACGAAGAGGACTTGCCTTTTGAGTACGAAATCACCTACCCCAGCTCGGACGAAGGCGAAGATCACACCATGGAACTTGCAGCCGAGGAAGAGGCTGCCCAGCCCGAGTACACGAGTCAAGCGATCCTCAACAACAGGACATTCCCGGAGCCTGCCGGTCCGTTCCGTGACCATGACTTTTACAACCATCACATCCTCGATCCACGGAGGATCGTCAACTTTGAAGTGCAGCCAGAGGATGGGAGGATGGTCACCAAGAACGCGTACGTTCGTCGGCCGGTGACCTGGCTCAACCACGCACCAGACGAGCAGACACCGAAAGAACTGGCCATCGCTTTCATCGCGGTAGGATATCTCCCCATTGGGCTCGGTCTCATCGTGCTCTTCGATAACATGTTATAGTACGGAAATGACCCTGGCCTGGGTGCGTGGTACTCGGCTGCGGCTATAACTGCCGAGATCATGCCCCGCGAGCTGGCACAGCCAAGCGCCTCGTCCTAGATACCTATGTTGATGGCAAGCCTGTCGTGTGAGCGAATCTGAGGCTTTCTTACAATGTTCCCAATAAATTTCAGTATACTATCCCATGAACATCACATTGCTATACATGCTGCTCCCATCGTAAACGTTGAGCGTTGGCTTAAACAGACCGAAGCCAGTCAGTTCATGTTCCATGCCATTGTTCATCACCTGCTAGTAACATGCTCTGCGGCCAGTCGTCTTGGCTACAGCTAATCGCATTGAAACGGCTTCCGCCACGCGTTCATTGAGAATACAATCGCAGCGGAGCAGGCTTCATGTGCCTGAGCAAGCCTCTCCCTTGTTCATTCAGCATCAGATTTGCCGGTTCAGAATTCAGTCAAAACTTAAATCCATGGAAGTATAAGTACTAGGCCAGCTGAAGTTCCGTGCCAAGGTCGCTACGCCAGCCCGAAAGCCGCCCCCCCGGCCGGCTCCTTTCCCACCTTCACGCAAACTGGCAGGCTGCTCACGACATGAAACCAGCAAACACGTTAGGTATTGGCATCGGCTGCGCCTCTAAGTCGGCCTGAGGCTTCCTAAAACAAACGAGCCGGGTTCCACCGTATGAATTCTGCTGTTTGCTAGAGCCACCTTAGCTCTCAACCTTACGAGTCAGTGAGCGGTTTGAGATAGAACGGCTACGCGCGCCTACGACGCCAGATACGCTTGCAAACGCCTCAGACGAGATCCGCACCCCCAGCAGTCTACTTCGCAAGAATGCTGATCACTTATCGAGGTGTTAGTAGAGGACCTCAACCGCATCGTGTAGCAGTGTGAAGTGATGCCCGGGCGAGATATGTACCTGTAACTATACGGAGTAATGAATCGGAATGGCTAAGTGTGCTTTCAGCTCGCCCTGGCGCTCGAAATAGTCTATTCCTCTAGCCGCATGAATGGTTCTCCGGATGTGATGCCATGCAAATTGTGCACTACAGGGGGCGCCCTGGGGTATAGATGGCCGCTTTCCCTCACCGTAATAGTCAGCTCGATGGATGTTAATTGGCATTCTCATGCCGCGGACATGGAAAACTCACGCTCGCGTACAGTCCCATTTCCGAAGGCTGCTAACTGAGTGGATCGCGTAAACGAGTGGACTGTCAACAGGTAATATCAGGTATAAAGTGCAAAACCCCAGCCGTGGGGAAAAAACAGTTCGTCAAGCTGATACTGCGTCATTTTAACTGACTGCCCGATGCTACAGACGGTATTATTCTATCAGTTTATCCAGCACGTATTTGAATCTCTTTCCACAGCACCAAGATGCGGCCCTCGACTCTACTGGTTGTCATGCTCAGTGCGGCCACAGGCGTATCTGCGGCGATTCGGGAGCCGACTCCGGGGAAGGACCCTCGTTCACCTGTAAGTCACCAGCTACGTAATGAACGAGGTAAATCTCAGGAAAGCTAATAGACATGAACTCACCAGTGTGTGAGTCTCACGCTGTGTGGTGGATGATGATAACTGCGTCCATATCTTGCGAGCTAAAACAAAGACGAACTAGAAAGTAAGCTTCGTCATGAGCGAATACTCAAAGCACTGCACTAAATAAGACGTGGACTTAGGGCGTATGTGAACCCCTCGAATTTGATGTCGCCTTGCAGCTACTGACTGACGCGATTGCGAGTTGGGTGGCAGTGTGTAAGTCCTTATATCTAAATCTAGCGATCCCCAGCCACGCAACTAACACCACTCATCTCCAGTTTTGCGCCGAGTACAAGGTAAACAACAGTTCTCCACAGCTCTATATATGCTCTGGCACAGAATTGACACGTTCCAAGTGTTCGTATCTGGGCCAAAGTGCCAACGTGACGAGCTGCCAGGATACCAATCGCTGTGTAAGTAATCGTCCCAGTGCGGCCCCCCACCCGTTATCATTTGCCCGTTCACCGTGCTAACGTGCGCTAATGGGCAGGCTTGTGTAAGTAAAGCCACGTTCCTATACCCCTAACAGCGCATGAACTGACCCGTCTTGGCCCGACAGACGGTGAGTTTCTCGACACATCAGTGTTATTTCGACGTCGAACAGTGTTGACGCTATTTGCGCACGATGCTGAGATATACATCGGCGAAAACAGGCGGTATGTAACCCCCTTGTAATGGCACCAATACTCCCTTGAGGCAAAATGCTGACATGGCCAAGTGCTACGTGAGTTTTCAGGTTACCAGAGGCTTCGTGTGCATCATGAAAGCTGACGCTCCGGAAGTGCGACAACGAGGGTAAACTCATTCGTCTTGAGGTACCCGACCAGAGGGTGGAGTAATTGTACGGCATCAATTGCGCCTCCCGTCTGAATGACCCATGGCTTTTTGGGGCACAGGTGCTAACGAAAGAGTCAGGGGATGCCTTCAGAGTCAGAACTGGGGGAATCTGAAGGCATATAGTGACCTGGTTTATGGGGCAGGCTATGGATCCATGCAAAAATGCAAACAGACAGTATCGAGTCTCTAGGGGCACATGCGGTCGTATTATCAGTGTGATCAGGGCACTCTTCATTCGTCGCTAGCGTCACAGACGCAGGTATACTACTTAATTCACACGCCGCTAAGTTTCATTTTCCAATCACAATTGCCAATCGTGATGTCGAGGACGCGGTGTTGAACGGCATCCTCTCCCAGACGCCTCACCCGACTCAGATCGTCAGGCTGGTAATCTCAGACCCGCCGATGCGGTCCATCTCGGGCGTCGGGGGCGGCAGGTTCTCCGTCTTGGTGCACACCCAGCAGCTGGCGTACATGTTGACCCTGTCGATGCACGCGCCGTCGATGCGCCCGCCGTGGCGCTTGGTCGTGAACCCGTGGCCCTCAAACACCTTGAGGTACCAGGGGCTCAGGGCCGAGGAGCGCAGCATGACGCGGCCGCCCATGGCGAGCGCGCGGTTCAGCTTGGTGACCTGCTGCGCCGCGGCCTGCGACCCCGTGTCGAACCAGTCCATGCTGTCCATGACCACGGCGACGGTCAGCGTCCCCGGGGTGATGCGCGCAATCACCTCCTCCAGCTCGTCCGTGTGGATGCGCAGCCCGTCGAGGGCGCGCGGGCGCGACAGCTTGGCGTGCGTCTCTGGGCGCAGGTACTCGGGGTGGCACTTGCGCGAGAACTTGCCCGCCATGCAGACGTAGTAGTAGGGGTTGTCGTCCGCGATGTGCGTCTCCTCGGCGACCGGGTCCAGCGTGTTGACCATGTAGTGCCAGATGGCGTGGGAGCGCGTGTTCTTCGCCTTGGGCTTGTCGCCCTTGACGAGGTCCGACTCGGCGTGGTCCGCCTCGATCATGGCGAGCTGGTTCTTGGGCACGCCCAGGGCGGTCCAGAGGAAGCTCTCCTGCGCCACGACGAGGTTGCAGACGAGCTTGGAGAGAAGCGCGGGGCGAATCTTCTGGCGCCAGATCTCGCGCTGCTCGTTGAGCGTCTTGGCCGTGAGGAGCTGCTTCACGGCGGTCTGTAGGCCGAAGAGGCGTGCCACCCACCTGAACACGCGGATGGCATGGCGGGAACCGCCAGTGTCGTAGAGGCCATACCCGCCAGCGTTCTGGAAAACATGCACGTTGTCGAGCCAGAATTGAAACGCGCGACTAGACAAATGAGGAGAAAGCTTGGACACCAAGAGCTCGCGGAAGTTGGAGTGTTTGCCGTCGCCAAAGATCTTCCAAAAGTCCTCGTAGGGAAGCGCAGTGTAAGCGGCCGCCTTGAGCTCCAGCAGGTGATTCTGTGTAGGGTTGAGGTCGACCGCGTGGACACGAGCCGGGCTCTGGGCAAGGTAGGAAAGAATGTTGTCTCCGGCCGAGGTGATTGCAAGGACCTTGTCATCCGGCCCCAGCTTCAGGAGTCGCTCATCAACGCGAGCATCCTCCCAGGTAAAGGCGTAGATGTACTCGTTGTTGAACTGCGTGTGCTTCTTCAGCTGGTCGTCGTAGTAGATGCGCCAGTGGTGGTTCTGGTAGAAGAAAGAAGGCAGAGGCAGGTTAGCCGACAGGTTCTGCGCGGCCGTAATGAACGCCTTGGAGCGGATCTCCGGTGCGGACCTCTCAATGGCGCGGGTCAAGGCGTCTCCCTGGTTGACCGGGTACAAGTACGGAGACTCGGTCGCCAGCGCGTCGATGCGCTCGATAATCTCGTGAGGCAGGCTGGACGGCGAAAAAGGCTTCTTGTGGCAGCCAACCCAGACGTAAAACGGAATGTAGCCCAGCGTGCGATTCCGGCCGTTCATGTTGAGGACCGTGCCAAACTTGTACTCGAGGTAGTCGCGGCGGCTTGGCTCCAGACCGACCCGGTCAAAGTCGAACCAGGCGCGCCAGAACACGCGGGACAGGGTATTGACGTGGCGCCCAACGAGGCCGCCGGTGTAGTTGCGGAACGAAAAGTCAATCTTGTTTTGGACATAAAAGTCGACAACACCCATGATGCCGTGCGGAGACAGCAGCGACGTAGTCGAGTCAATGACAGAATAGTAGTCGGGCTTCAGTCGACGCAGTCAGCTAACGGGGGCTTGTCGTAAAGTCGAATTGCTTCATGTTAGACTCACAATCATGGACAGGCTATAAGACATGGTGACCAGGTCGGCACCGCCGTGCTCCGGGCGCTGCTGCTTGAAGTAGCTGAGCATGGGAGAGCGAAGCGGGTTCTGCACCACCGGCATGCCACTCTCATAGTCCTCGAGCCGGAACTTGCGAGCGTCCTCGCAAACCACGGTGACATTGTTCCACCCAAGCCTCTGGAACCTCTTTCGAGCAACTTCGCAGAGGGAGGGGGAGAAGTCGACGAGGTAGACACTGGAGAAGAACTCGGGGACGTTGACGAACTGGGCCATGGCTTCAATGTTCCAGCCAGTGCCACCGCCGATCTGATCCCGGGCAGGTCACCTCATTAGCGGCAGTCGTGAGCGCGGATTTCTTTGTCCACCTACGTCAACCCAAATTCGCCTGTTCTGGCTCTTGCCAGCGGCCTTCATCTCCAGCGCCTTGGACTCGAGCTGGGCGGCGACGAGGCCGAGCATATCCTCGCGTCCATGGAGTAGGACCTTGCGAGTGGCGTCATAGGCGCCAGCCTGAGTCTTGTAGAAACTCTCGAGGGCATCCTGCTGGTTGGCCTTGGAGTCTCCCTGGTGCGGTTTGATGAAGGAAGAGTAGAAGAAGAGGAAGAAGGACTTGAACAGGCCAGGAGCGTCCTTGCCGTCCTTTGAGGGGGAGGAGAGGCGGGAGATGCACAGTCCGCCTACAAGGGCGAGTGCAATTCCAGCATAGAGGGGTCGGACTTCGATGCCAGAGGGCATAATGTTACCACCCTGAGGGGGGGCGTCAGTACAGCACGCGAGCGGAGCGCCGGCTGGATTGGGGCGGCGGGCGTACATGAGAAGCCATGGTATTCTCTCATTGTATGACGACAACGATGAGAGAGGTGCAATTGGTCAGCTCTGAGCCGTGTTGAAGGTGGCCTGGAGCTGTAGTATGGTTGAACGAGACCAAGAGGATGAAAGGGGGGACACGACAGAACGAGGGGCACGAGGGGTCGAGGGAAATACGGATGTATATACCGGGCGAGGGGTCGCTCGAGGGAATAAGGGTCATGCGCAGAATGGCAGCTTTGAGCCGAGAGGCTGGCGGCCCTTGTCCTTCGGGGAGATTCTGCATGTGTGTACTACAGGCAACATGCATTCTTCGGCGGCGGTCGGGCAGGGTCCTCGACGGTGGCCCGGGGGCTGTCGAGCGGCGAGCCGACTCCCCGATGCGGCGTAGAGCAGCGGTTACAGTACTGGCCTGCCATCCATGCGACGAGGACCCTTGGCTGATTCGTGTGTACCGTACGTGGACTTACACGAATACAGTACTGTACATGCCTTGCTGCCCTGCAATGGACGCGTGCTACAACCCGTGCACGACGCATACAAGACATCTCTGGATATCCCTGGGGCGGCCCCACCACCCCCGGGATCGTCGAGGATGGCCGGGGCCGGCACGGCGTGGGCCAATGGCTGGGCCACATGCTTGGGCAACGTGCTCCATCAGGAGGCTCGCGCTGGACGACTGTTGAACGCGCTGCGGTGCTGCCACGGGCGGCCAGCCATGCTAGGCGTCTGAACCTGAACGTTGCTGTGCACGAGCAAGTGTGGGTGGACAGTGGAGGGGCGCGGCGACATCCAGGCATCCAGGGGAGGACAACAAGAGGCTTCGAGTCAGGCGGGAGGCACCTCGAGGCTCTGAGTGTCTACTTCTAGACATGTTCGGCATCATGGTAGTGTTCCGTGGTTCGGAATGGTGAGCCTGGGGGGCGCTGTACGGGCACCAGGCTGAATGAGAGTTGGCGCAGGCGTGACGCTGGAAGACACCGCCCGGTGCTCTCTGCTGAACTCACAGCAGCGCAAGTTGGGAAGGAAAGAGTCGGTGGAGGGAGAGCAACCTGGAAGCACCTATCCATTGCCGCGATAGGCAGATCTCCCAGTGGAAGGACCCGCGGACGCGTGGGGTCCAGGTGCCACCACCTCCCCCATCGTACAACTGGAAGGTCCCGACGGTCCCCTAGCGCGAGCCTCACAGGCGGGCAGCAGCCGCCCCGAGCCCCCCAGATCAGGCACGGGCGCGCGCCTCCAGCCACCGAACCAATGGGACGGAGCCGGGCCACCACATGGAGCAACCGGCACCGCCGCACTGGTGTCAAGCACTTGGACGTGTTTGAGGTACGAAGTACGGTACGGTACAGCACAGTGCACCACCGCGCTGACATCATTTGCGAGCGGCCGAGCGATAATTGTTGAGTTCAGAGCCACTTTCACCCGTCATCAATTCTCAACCATGGGCAATGGCAGGGCAGGCAATTGTAAAGTACGCACGTCCAAGTTAAGCCGAGGCCAGCCAATGCCACACGCATGAAGCTCGTGATACGCCCAAAACGTTACACGGCATGTCGCTGCGTACAGGCAGTCATGTCCTTGCCACTTCCGAGGCAGTTGGTGGCGATGTAGCCAATTGTGCACACCCCAGACGGCGACGTCGAGGTCGTAAACAGTCCAGTAGCACAGCATCTCGAACGGGGCGACGGCATCTGCCGAGTCATCGGCGCAGATGACTAGGGCCATAACGGCCACCGGGAACGGCAAGAGCGAGGTGAACTTCATTAGAAATAAATCTGTCTCCGCGTGTAAAGGCCCCGACTAAGTCAGCCTCAGCTTAAAATACGTGAAGCGCCTTGACTCTGAGGACTTGTGACGTACGAGGCGCCGTGCACAAGTGAGGTCAACGTGAAGCCCCGGTGCCAGAGGTGATGAAGCTACACCCATCTCCTTGGGCGCCCGATTACCTCCAAGTCTCACTCGCGCACCTTGGAAACGAGCGTGGTTCCGTCCAATGTTGGGCATCGCGACAGCTATACGTGCGTGCTAGACGATCGAGTTGTGATCCTACCCACTCATCGTCCTCGTCCCACGCAATTCGAGCGCAAACCGCTCCGGCGTTCCCCGTTGCACCATACAATATGTGCACGCAAGCGCAGCCGCATACGGCAACCCTTTGCTGCTACTATCGTTCTGCTGCCATAGCCGCTTGCGCAGGCATGGAATCACGATACTCATCGGCGCGTATCTGCGGTAGAGAGGGCATGGTGCTGCGGGGCTGAAGGGCGCGTTTAACATCATCCGCTGAACAAAACTGTCAAGTTCACTTCTGGTCGACACCTGTCAATTTCACATGTATCACGATAAATTTGCTCGACAGTCTCACGTTAGGCTTCACACTGAACATCACTATCCTACAATCACCGCTTCAGATCTTCAATTATGGACACCAAGGATTCTACAAGCGACTTGATCCATGCTTTTCGTTCCGAGCGGCTCCAGTACCGTAAGGCTGACGAAACGGACGCGGACTATAAAGCCATCATCGCGAAAGTCGAACAGGATCCGGTTACACAAGCCCTCGCTTCTCCTGCTATTCTGCAGCCCAGGCGGCAGAAGGAACTCGACCAGTACGCCGAGAATCTTGCACGGTCATTATTGGGTGTGACCATATGCCTTCTTCCCGAAGAAGCGACCAGATTCAGGGCGCAAAGTGGTGTCGAAGTGGACGAGGACGGGGTTAACAGTCAAATCGTGATTGGCGTAATGGCTCTCGGTGGTGGCGGCATCCCTCCATCTGTTGCGCATCATAGAACAGCTGCACTTGGCATCAGAATTGCTAGTCCGTATCAGAATCGAGGTTACGGAAGGGAGGCGCTCAACTGGATGTTGGATTGGGCGTTTCGACATGCCGCACTTCACACCGTGAGCATCACGGCAGCGTCGTTCAACCCGCGTGGGATACATCTCTACCAAGAACTCGGGTTTAGCCTTGAGGGTCGGAGGAGGGAGACAATATGGTTCAACCGCGGGTGGCATGATGAGCTGGAATTTGGCATGACTGAGCGTGAGTGGGAGGAAGTGAGGCGCATTTCGGCTAGCGGACAATTGAGAGGTTAATTCCGTCTACCAGGAAAGAAGCCAGTAGCACTTGATCCAAGAGGACGATTTGTCTTTATAAATACAAATCGTCGTGGCAGCGGTTTGCACTTAATTAGAATGATGCAGCGAGTTGGTAGCGTTGACCCCGTGGGTACCGTTGAGCCTCCGGGTATTAAGCTAAAGTCCTGGCAATCACAGCGGATTCCTGCAAGTGGTTCGTCAACGCGACATCGAAATGAGTGCTACCGGGCCAGCCCTCGACCCTTTCGTGCGCTGCCCGCGTGCGGGGTTCAACTCTACAAGCATTCGCATTCCCGACGTGATATGTCGCGACAGAGTCCAGATCCAGTCTGAAGGAAACACCAGCTACGTGACTGCAGACATGCAGTTCAAGCTTCCGCCGTTCTCGCTCTGTCGGCTTCTCCATGCAAGCTTGACAGCTTGTTAAGCCAGTCGAACCGTCGTGGACGAATCAGTAAGGGTTAGGCTTCGCTGCTGCCGTGTAACCTGACCTGACCCCACCAGATGGCTTCGTGCCTGTGGGTGCTACCCTGACGAATGCGCCGGCGAATTGATTCTTCCGCCTCCGGCTTCATCGTTCCGGCGCGACGTCCGTCAGCGACGCATCAATCACCACACACGCCAATCACGAGCCGCGCTGTGACGTGCCAGCACCACCCACGACGCCTCTCGTCGACGCCATCCGCAGCAAGACATTTGACTTCACACCCGCCGCAGGACAGATCCATCTCCGTGTCGTGTCGCGTCGCATCGAGGCCACTATCCCATGATTTTATAAAGGGGCCCCTTCATTCCGCGCCACCATGGCACCCTCGAGCCAGTCGGGCCCCGGCAAGAAGAATGCCGCCATGTCCAAGCAGAGCCGCAACTCGACGCCGGCGCCGGCCAGCCTGCCGCCGACAGAGTTCTACGACCCAGACTATCTGAACACCAGAGTCATTCTTTTCTCCAACCTTGCCTATGACGATCTCGTCGATCAGGGCGCTTCCACCGCCACGGTTCCCGACTCCAAGAGCATCGACGTAATGCTCGACAAACTCAAGAGCCTCACCAGTATCATGGAGAAGCGCTCAACGTTCTACGACCGAGGCATGCGCCATCTCGCCGATGAGCGGAAGAAGCGCCCTGATGACGACTACATGCGTGTCGACGGCGAGCAAGAGGGCAAGAAGCACAAACACAAGAGAAAGAAGGGCTCCGAGTCACAGGGGCTGGGAGATGGCGGAGGTGAGTGGCTTCGTCCCGGCGCGTTGTCCTCCGTCATTGTGGCGGGCACCGGCCTGTTCAGTGAATCGCTTTGGCGCGCCAGAGCTAAATTTGCCCGCACAAACGAATAAGAGTGTAGCCGCAAACTAACTCTGCTTTTTCTCTCCAGAGCAATCATCACCGCTGCGAGACTCAAAACGAAAACACTCCCGCGACGGCTCCGCCAGCTCTTCCTTGTCGCCCATCGCCGCAGGCTCGCCTTCTGCTATGGACGTGGACAAGAAGCCAAAGGAAGACAACAAAGAGGAAGAAGACGAATCGAGCTCCGAAGACGAGGGCGCACCCCCGAGACGCGAGATGCCGCAGTCGCAAACCTTTGGCGAGGATCCCTCGACCTTCCCGGATCCTACGGTTTATGAGATCAAGGAGATTCAGCCGGGCATGTCGGACGAGGAGAAGAGGGAGATTTATTCCGTTGCCGTCTACCCGCGGAGCAACCTCGCGGACATGATTGCTGGTGACCCGCCCGACAAGGACTTCAGCAACGCAAAGCCCAGCAGCCAAATCAACTTCACCACCTTTTCGACGTACATCGATCCTTACTTTCGGCCATTTACAGAGGAGGATCTTGCATTCCTGCGAGAACGCGGCGACCGCGTATCACCTTTTGTCATGCCGAAACGTGGCAAGCGTTCCTACACGGAGATCTGGGCCGAAGAGGATGGCGCCATGGCGGTGGACTCGCCGCAGCAGGGCCGTGAAAAATTGCCGCCAAACCAGTCTCGAGGAACCATCGACAACATGACGGACAGCATAGGTGAGACGGACGGGCTCTCGATAAGCCCACTGGCGTCGCGCCTGCTGCAAATGCTTCGACCCGAGAACCGAACCCAGTCGTCCGACGACAAGACTGTCACTAACGGTGTCGTGAACGGAGACGTCAGCATGAACGGCGACATGAACGACGACCAGCCGCAAGTTAATGGCACAGGCGACGACAAGACCAACCCGCTGCCTCCCGCTACGTACATGTCGGAATCGTCCACGGAGGCGTGGAAGAAGGCGACTCATCCCAAGCTCGACTATGCACAAGTGGACGAACGTCTGAAGCAGGAGCTGAAGCACATCGGGTTCCTGCCGCAGGATGGCTTCGAGGTAGACTACGACGGCCACTTTGACGACGAGGTGGCCGGCAGGCTTCGATTCCTGCAGGAAAAGCTGCGGCAGCAGATGCTCATCAACGGGGCGCGCAAAGCGCGTCTGACGGAGCTGGTCCGCGAGAGGATGGCGCACCAGGAATACCAGACGATCCTGGAGGACCTGGATTCGCAGGTGCAGGCGGCGTACCTCAAGCGGACGCGGACCATGGGCAAGAGCAAGAAGACGAAGCGGCCCGGCGGTGCAGGCGGCGGCAGCCACGTGGTAGGCGGCGCGTCGGCCACGGCGAGACCGGGCATCGGCGACCTTACGAAGACGCTGATGGAGCGGAGGCGCCGGTGGATCGACACCATCGGGTTCCTCTTCGACGACGAGAGCCTCAGCAAGGTGCCGCGCGAGTCGGATCCCGACAGCTCCATCTTCAAGCCGGAAGACATGCAGCAGCTGATGAAGCAGGAAAAGAAGCAGTGGGACGAGGAGGTGGAGGAGGAATAAGGCGACGACTAGAACCGCCCTGCACACAGATGGGCTCGGCGTCTGACAGGGCTGGGCCTGCGGGTTGGGCGGCACTACGAAGTACACGGACTAGTTTTTGGAGAAGGGCGGCGTTTGGTGTGTCTGTTTGCCTGTTCATGCGCGGCGCTTGCCACGCCACGAGGGAATCCCGGGGCTAAGTAAGATGCGGCTCTGCCTCGTCGAGCTGGAGCGGGAGGCGGGCCGCGGGCGGCGTTTGGTGCGACAAGGATGTCTGCCTTCTTTGCGGGGGTGTTTCGGTTTGGGGATGTCACAAGCAGCAGCTGAGAGCAGAGCGCGTCAGTTTATTTGGTTGCACGACAGCGGAAGGCCCTTGGTACGGCCTGACGAAGCGCCTCCATTTTGTACTATGCAGAGCATCCATCACGCGTGCGGCGGGAGTGTCAAGGGGCCTATGCAGGGTTCGTGGATAGAGTATCAACAATGGCACTCCCTTCTGATTGCCCGTTACATGATGGTATTTGAGAGCGTTGTGCGACGTCGAGTCTCGGGCGCCCGATTCGATTCGATGCACCACCATTTTCCCGAAGCGTTTCTATGGGGCCCTCCTCCCCCGCCCACCCACACAACCCCGGCCCTGCCCGCGCCTACGAGCCAACAAAACAGGAGCCGTGTCCTGGAAAAGCGCGCCTCTGCGGTGCGTCGCGCTGTTTCGCAGTGCCATTTTCAGTCCTGTCCTGTCCCTGCACCCCGGACTCAGTCTTGGCAGCATGGCGTATGGGGGCCATCTTCCCCAATCAAGACGCCGTCCGCTGCGCCGGGGCGGCGACAAGGCAGCTCGGCCAACGTGGGGAGCCTGCCCGTTGATAAGGGACTGCTGCAGGGCGCCGGTTTTTTTCCTGATAAGTTCCATCCAACCTGGGCGTGCCGGGAAAGCCGTCTCGCCTCGCCGACTGCCGGTTCGGGCTGCGCGTGAGGTGGTTCCCCCACGAGAGGACCTGCCTGTTCAACAGGTGCCTGCCTGCCCTCGCAGATCAGATCGGTCTGACGGCATCAGACTCACCGCTCCGGAGGGGGGAAGCTCGACGACAGCCCCTCACTTTTTTGCCCATCTTCAGCCGTTTCTTGCCGTGTTTCTACTGCTGCTACTACCATCAACGGCCCGCCCGCCCGCCAGCCCGCCCGCCGGCGGCGAGTCGTCGTCGACTCCGGGGGCCCCCTTCGAGACAAAGACGTCCGATGGCGGCCAATTACACGCCGCTAGGTCCGACACTGATAACGCTAGAGCACCCCGGCTTGCCTTATCGCGGCCCGTCGATACCACCCTCACTCATGACTGTCAGTCAGCGTCCTCGGTGATAGGTAGTCGGCGCGTGGCCCGCAGAATTTCACACACGGGCGCGCCTGGAGAGAGAGCGGGATCAGAGGGTCTAACCCCCCTGATCTGGGGCGTGTCGGCGGGGACGAGACAGACAGAGACGAGAGGGAACCGGGTCGGCTCATTCAGGGCCACCATGCCAGGTCAGGCCAAGGCCAAGGCACAGGTGCTGGGGTCGGCTGGGTCGGCTGGGGGCGCCCGTCGTCGCCGAAAATGAAGCCCCAGCTCGGCCAAAAGCGCCGCGGCGTCGGGAATGGCCTCTTTCTAGCCAGCGCCGCGGGCACTGCGTGAAACCTGTCTCCCGTTTTTTGCTTCACCGTGGACTCTGTGCTCATTCGTTGCTGCTGCTGCTGCCGCTGTTGAATGCCTCTCCCTCCCCTCGACGCGTGCGTGCCTCCGTGCCTGCGTGTGTGAGTCTCGCTCGTCCACCACAAGACAGCTTTAGTAGCTCTCGCTCCGCCGCTGGCACCTCGCCCACCACCACCACCCCCCGGTCTCCCTCCCTTCGAGTGACGTACGAGTATACAACGCGCCATGTTGCTCGTGCCGAAAGAGGTTCGTCATCGCGCCCGCGCCCTGCTCTTGGACTGAGCTTCGCATAGAGGCGTAGACTAGACCTGATACTAACGCGCACGTGTAGCTTGATAAGCTCGTCATCTCACAGCTTGGGCTCCTCGCACAGAGGCGGCTGGCGAGAGGCGTGCGGCTCAACCACTCCGAAGCAACGGTGAGCTCCTTCTCGCTTTCTCTCTCTCAGTCTCGCGCCTCGTGCTTGCCGCGTCCGACGCCGCACTTGCCTTGTTAGCAAATTGCCTCTATGGCAGGGCAGGTGCCTCCGTTGGTGTTACCCTGCCCGAGTACCGTGTAGAAAGTCGCACAAAGGTCTCTTCACTCACACGTCATTCTTCAAGGCTCTCATCGCCAACAACCTCCATGAGCTCATCCGAGATGGCAACCACTCCGTCGCCGACCTCATGGCCCTCGGCTCAACCATGCTCGGGCGTCGCCACGTCCTGCCCGCCGTCTGTAGCACTCTGCGGGAGATTCAGGTCGAGGGCACGTTTCCCATGGGCACCTACCTCGTCACCGTCCACAACCCCATCGCCACCGACGACGGCGACCTGCGCCGCGCCCTCTACGGCAGCTTCTTGCCCATCCCGGACAATGAGGCCTTCCCGCTGCCGCCCGACTCCGAGTACGAGCTCCACCGCCAGCCCGGTGCCGTCGTCGCCGTTAAGGGCCGCGTTGTCATGAACGAGAACCGCCCGCGCATCCGCCTGCGCGTCACGAGCAGAGGCGACCGCCCCATTCAGGTCGGCTCTCACTACCACTTCATCGAGGTGAACCCGCAGCTCGAGTTTGACCGCGGCAAAGCCTATGGCTACCGTCTCGACATCGCCGCCGGCACGTCCGTGCGCTTTGAGCCTGGCGATACCAAGACGGTCACCCTCGTTGAGATTGGCGGCGGCAAGGTGATCCGCGGCGGCAACAACCTCGCCTCCGGTCCCGTCGAGCGCCATCGTGTCGAGGACATCGTCACAAGCCTCCAGGAGGCCGGCTTTGCCCACCGCCCTGACCCGTTTGTCGACCCAGTACACATCAACATGTTCCAGATGGACCGCGCAGCATACGCCACCATGTTTGGTCCCACGACTGGCGACCTCATCCGCCTCGGCAGCACAGACCTCTGGATCAAGGTGGAGAAGGACTTGACGTCGTACGGCGACGAATGCAAGTTCGGTGGCGGCAAGACGCTGCGCGAAGGCATGGGTCAGGCCACAGGCCGTTCGGACGCGGAGACACTCGATATGGTGGTCACCAACGCCCTGATAGTCGATTGGACCGGTATATACAAGGCCGATATTGGCGTCAAGGACGGTATGATTGTCGGCATCGGCAAGGCGGGTAGCCCAGATGTCATGGAGGGCGTCACGCCCAACATGATAGTCGGTAGCTGCACCGATGTCGTTGCTGGAGAGGGGAAGATTATCACCGCCGGAGGCATCGACACTCACGTGCACTATATCTGCCCGCAACAGGCGCTCGAGTCGCTCGCCTCTGGAATAACCACAATGCTAGGCGGTGGCACTGGTCCAAGGTCAGTCGGTGGACGATGTTTCCAATTTGCTCCTCCTGGACGTACATTGCTCACACGTCTCCCACAGCGCTGGCTCCAACGCGACAACCTGCACGCCCGGCAAGCATTATATGCGTGCCATGCTCCAAGCATCCGACGCGCTTCCGGTCAACATCGGCATTACTGGCAAGGGTTGCGACTCGGACCCCGGTGCGCTGCGTGAACAGATCATCGCCGGCGCCTGCGGTCTCAAGGTCCATGAGGATTGGGGCGCCACGCCGGCCGCCATCGACGCCTGTCTGATTGCTTGTGATGAGCTGGATGTTCAGTGCTGTATCCACACCGACACACTCAATGAGAGCGGATTTGTTGAGTCCACGATCGCAGCCTTCAAGGGCCGTACCATTCACACCTACCATACCGAAGGCGCTGGCGGAGGCCACGCGCCCGACATCATCTCTGTCGTCGAACACGCAAACGTCCTGCCCGCTTCAACCAACCCCACGCGCCCATTCACACGCAACACGCTCGATGAGCATCTCGACATGCTCATGGTGTGCCATCATCTATCGAAAAACATCCCCGAGGACGTTGCCTTTGCAGAGTCGCGTATCCGTGCCGAGACCATTGCGGCGGAGGACGTGCTGCAGGACATGGGCGCCATTAGCATGATGAGCTCCGATTCGCAGGCTATGGGCCGCTGCGGCGAGGTCGTTTTGCGAAGCTGGAACACTGCCCATAAGAACAAGGTGCAGCGCGGCAGACTCGAAGAGGACGAAGGAACGGACGCCGATAACTTCCGCGTGCGGCGGTACGTGAGCAAATACACCATCAACCCGGCTATCGCCCAAGGCTTTAGCCACCTGATAGGAAGCATTGAGGTGGGCAAGCTCGCGGATCTTGTCGTCTGGGACCCGGCTTGGTTCGGAACGAAGCCAGCATTTGTTCTCAAGGGCGGTCTTGTTGCGTGGGCGCAAATGGTAAGCACCTTTCCTGTTGGCTGTAAAAGCAAGTCAAGCATCATCTCGCTAACTGACAGCGCCAGGGCGACCCCAACGGCTCCATCCCCACCATTCAGCCGGTCATCGGCCGCCCCATGTACGCGCCCCTCGTGCCCTCGTCCAAGGTGCTCTTCGTCAGCGAGGCCTGCATCTCCTCGGGCACCGCCGCGTCCTATGGCCTGCGCAGCCGCGTCGAGGCGGTCCGCAACTGCAGAGACATAAGTAAGCGCGACATGCGGCTGAACGATGCCATGCCGCGCATGCGCGTCGACCCGGAGAGCTACGTCGTCGAGGCCGACGGCGAGGTGTGCACGTGCGCGCCTGCCGAAACCCTGCCGCTGTCTCAGGCGCAATACGTGTTCTGAGGGGCCTGCCTTCCAGCGGAGGTTGTGCTGGATGGGCGGTTTCTTGTTGGGCTTTGCTCGACAAGGCTGGGCGGTATGTGTCTCCGAATTTTACGTCTTGAAATAAGTAATGAGGCCGGGAAAGGTGGTTTTGATATGCATTGAGGAGGGGGAATCATCGGCGCTGAGGGGGCATAGAGGGTCGCACCATGCATCTATTACTGTACATATCACGTTTTCGTGCCGGGGTGTGCCCTCGGCCGCCGCGGCCGACGGCCCCGTGCATTCATGTAGCGTTTGCCAAGCGATGGGTTTTGTTACCAACTACCAAGTTCGAGTATAGCACACTCGCCATTTGTTCTACTGTGCACTTCTGTCTCGATCATTGTGGAACGGAGATCTGAGCCTCAGAGCGCGTAGAGCATACGGCTCTACAGAGGTTACCTTACCCAACTACAAGTACTCACTCTGAGGCTTGGTAACTGGCCTCAGCATTCACAACGCCAACACGCACACGATCAAGGCAAAGACCTTTTGAACTCATCTGCGTTCATTACGGCATTGCAATTTCAAAAACCTCCTGCATAAGTACAGCCCACCGTCCAGGTCAGGTCCAGAGCCAAACGGAAACCCCAATACAGAAACGCTTTACTTCACTTCCCGCACCGCCCCTCCCGCTCTCTCTCTCTCTCGCCTCCGGCAGCATAAGCACGTCCGAGGCAGCGAGTCTCTCCGGGGGAGGGGAGGGAGTGAGCGCGTGTTCGTGGCGCGTCTCCTCTCTGCCCAGTCGTCCCCATTCCCTCTCTCGTCATTTGAACAAGCCCAAGATATCAAAGAAACGAGGAGCCTCGTCGCGTGCAAACAAGACATTCCTAGCCGAAGGACCAACGACACCCACCCAATTCCCAAAAACAAGAGTGAGGAAGAGCGACATAAGCCACGGGCCCTCGCTGCCGCGCAGCCACGTATATATCATACTCCCCGGCCGGTCACGGCGAGCGCGCCGGCTGACCATGATGTTGACGCCAGGGCGCCTATAAGAACGAAGCCACAGAAAACACGGTCAGAGACGTCTAAGAGCTCTTAGTCTTCTTGCGTCCCGACTTCTTGGGCTCCTCCTTGTCGTCTACGGCCTTGGTGGACGTTCGCCGGCGCTTCTTGTCCGGGCTGGCAGGGGTGGCCTTGGGCTCCATGATGCTGGTGTCGGCCGCGGGCGTGGCCGTCTTGCGCTTGCGACCACCAGCAGCCTTCTTGGGCGTCTTGGCGTCGTCGGCCTGCAGCTGCTCAGCAATAGCGTCGTGGTCATTGCTGGGCGCCTCAGCAGGCGTATCCTTGATCTCCGGCATGGGGATCTGGAAGTCCTCGGCGTACTTGAGCGCCTCATCGTCGTTCATGTTCTTGGCCAGAGGGTTGCCCTGCTTGTACGAGTGCACACGGGCGTTGTACAGGCGCAGGTTATACTGATAAGCAGCATTCCAGCCCTGTAGAAGAGGCGTTAGCAACAGTTCGCGGACGGAGCCATAGAGAGGTCTCTCACCTTCTTTTCCGTAGGGCTCATGTGGGCCCATCGTCGCTGACCCTCTTCCTGGACAGCACCCTTGGGAGCCTCAGCACCAAGATCGTTGGCGATGATGGAGCGGGCGTGCTGCATGTACAGGAAGTAGGGGGTCAGGGGACGCTTGGGGGCATTGGGGTCGTGAGTTCGCTTCTTGCGCTCCTTCTTCTCCTCAACCGGCTGCTGCAGCTCAGGGGCGACACCAGGCATGATGAGCTGAGCTGCCGTGTTCTCAAAGGCGCTCAGCAGGTCAGCCCCGCCATCGGCAGTGGCCTCGCCGAGGAGCAGGTTCGTCTGGCGAACATAGTCGGTAGTGAAGGACTTGATCAGCTCAATGATGGTGTTGAGGCGGCCAACAGCCTGTGCATCGCGTGTTAGCCATCGGAATGTCTATGACGGAAGACGCGCTGCGGAAAAAAACATTATGACGGCAAGCATGCATGGGTGAAGCGAGGCGACGCGTCCAGGGCATGGCCAGGTGGGCCAAAGGCCACAACGTCAACGGCATTGACCGACGCCGCCAACGAGCTGGGGGTGCGAGCTCGCTGAGCCGAGAGCTGTGAGCTCAAGCCGCCGAGCTTGAGTGGCACCCCTGCAAACGCGCTGAAGACAGCCGGGCCCACTGGAGCTCTGGCGTGGCGCGCGGGGCCAGCAGGCGCGGCGCGGGGTCCCAATTGTAAACAAAAGAGCCCCAGCTGTGTCCGCGAGCGCGTCTCGCCCAGAGCCAGGCGCATTATGGGACTGACGTGAAAAAAAGAAACAGGGAAAAGGGTGAAATGAAATCATTTGTGCAGGAAGGATGCTGGGCTTTGTGCAAGCTGTGGGAGCGCGACAGACGGCTGTGCAGCTGGTCGCTTGGCCACAGCTGGTGCACCTGCTTGGAAGCGACTCAGAGACGACCAGAGTGCATATCAGAAGCGCTTTCTCGCGCTCATATGAGCATGAGACGGCCACCATAACAAGACGAGACCTGTTGCACAAGGCTCAAGGCCGTCTCCAGCTCGGTCAGACGGCAGCGCAGCCACGCGTGTCGTCGGCAGATGCGCTCGAGCAACGGCGCGTGCTGCCACGCCAGTTCGGTCGAGAGCATGGCGATCGCGGCCATGCAAACACCGTGCACATACTTGAACAAGGACAAGGAACGGTAAGGGAAAGCAAGGCCACTCACCGAGTCGCGCACGCGAAGGAAGCTATCCGGGTCGACGAGACGCGTCGGGACGCCCGCAGCGAGGCCGACAGGAACGGGTGGCACGGGCATCATGCCGACGGGCGGGTGAACCATGGTGGGCGCGGGGACAACGGGGACTTTGGCCTTGTCGTCTGCCTTCTTGGAAGGGCGAGGCATGGTAACAAAGCTGGGGCGCGGCGGTGTGTTTTGGCGCGGGCGTTGGCGCTCACTTTTTTTGGGCGACGGCGCTCTTGTTGCTGTTGTGGTGAGGCGCTGTGCGGATACTGAGAATGCTGGCTTAACGGCGGTGATGTGCTGGACCCGGGCGGCTTGAGAGCTTCGCGCGGCGTGCAATGAGTGCTAGAGGGGGATGGGCGGCGATGTGCAGCTGGGAGGTTTGGTTGGGGGAGCAGGAGAGACGAGAGTGCTGAAGAATCAAGGTTTTGGAAAAATTCGGGGGGCGGGGGGGGCTGCTTTTACCCTCGCGCGGGCGCTGCGCAATCAACGGCCTCGCAGCCAGCTCGGGCAGGGTAGGCGCGAAAATTTGCCTCGCACCCCCTCTTTCTGGGCTCCCACTGACCTCCAGTCCTGTCCTGGAGCACCACCCCCAGCCCAGCCCAGCCCAGCCCAGGCCGGGCCCCGTAGCAAAACAGGCCCCCCCAATGCTGCCCGCGGTCCGCCCGCCAGCCAGCCCCGCTCATTCTGGGCGGGCACCTCAGGGCACGCAGCCTCCTCAGTGGCTACAGCGCGCACCAGCGCCGCCGCCTGCACCACCTGCCTGCACCTGGGCTGCACCACCACCCCCAACTCCAGACGGGAGTTCCAGCCCGCCCGTCAACAACCTGGCCTGATGGGGGGAGGTCTGGTGTTCCCCCCCCGGCGTCGTCGGGCAACGCCCGCAGGCACCGAGACCTCCTGGCGTGACAGCAGGGCTTCTGTTGAGGCCCGTGACAGCCGCCCTCGCCGCCCATTCCGTCATCCGCTGCCAGATGGGGTGCAGCGCCCAGCGGTCTCCCCTATGACGGCTCCAGCGCGCCCCTCTTCCTCGCCAGCATTGCCTGTGGCCAGGCCCGTACCTCTCCTGCATCTCGGGCACCCATCCCCCCGGCCGCTCGCTCGAGGCTGCCCGCCCTCTCGTCCGTCGTTCCAGGCACACACTGTGGCCCTGGGGCTCGGGGCCATATTCAGGCCGACGAGAGGCACGACAAGACGGCACAGGCGAGCAGCCTCCAACCGGCCCGCCGCTCAATTACCACCGATCGACCTCCACTGGCCTTCCATCGTCCAGGGAGGAGCCCACGACACCTGTCGCCCACTACCAGCGGTAACCACCTGGCAGGCAGGCAGGTGCCAGGTAATGCTCTCCGCTCGACAGCCGCCGGTGCCTCCGTTTGCGGCACACAAAGTACACTCGCCGTACTCTGCTATCACGTGCATCTGGTCATTTTCTTCATTTCTGGTACTCAGGCGCGGGCTCGGTGTCATTTCAGCGTGTTCGGCCAAGCCGTTGCGGCGGCCGATGCGTGGGCGTCGCGTTGGTGGACTACGGGCGCTGCCTGAGCGACTTACACGGGGTGCCGTGGACTCGCTAAATTTGCCAAAGGACCTCGAGGGGACTCTGTGGTGATGCCCCCGGGACGCATTTCAGCGCGGTTAGTGAGAGTTTGAGGGGTGAGCCGGTGCGGCCGCGCCCACCCTTCCAGCTGTCCAATGGTGGCCCGCCAGCGCCACCCAGAGGCCCAGGTCGTTCCAGCGCCTGCAGGTGGGTGTGTAGATTTCAGCACGGCCGGCGTCAGCGTCCGCGTCCGCGTCTGTGCCCAGCGCTGAGGTGACCGCGGGAATGAGAAACAGCGCAATCCGGATGACCCAGGCAAGCCAGGCCCAGGCGGCCAGCCTGTTCAGTAAATCGAAGGGGTCGCCTGTGCGCCCCCCTCCCCCAAGCGTGGTCGGTTCAGTCCCATCCATCCTCCAATTCCCCTTCGGGCGGTCCTTGGGTCCTTCCCTCCAGCGACTCAAGGGGGGGGCGCCAGCCCGTCGCGCTTTGGGAAACGAGACACTGGAAGCCGTCAGTTTAGGGGGCTTCTATCCCGTCCAGAACCTGGCAGCAATTCTCTCCTGTCGTCCAGAGTAGCCACTTAGGCGGCCCTGTCCGGCTCGATTTACCAAGGCTGGTTCCATTCCCCTCTCTGAGGGAGGCGCCCGGCAGCCCGCGAGCTCTGGAGACAGCACCCCCCAAGGCTGTTCGTAGGCACGTAGTGAGGCGTTCGGTGGCCAAGTTCCCGTCAGCGTCTCCGACGTCCAGCGGGTTCTCAGGTGTAGTTTAGCCATTGCATGCTCGACACTTGCCAGTCTGACCTCCGCACACCCAGCTAGGCACGCCAGAGGCTGTCCACAGCGGTTCCAGCTCGCGCCAGGCTGGCCGCCGGCCTCGCAACAGACCATCCCAGGTCACGAGGCTTGGCGTCTTGGACGTTCCGGCTGGGAAGGCATCAACGTCGTCTTATCTCCCGGCCTAAATGTCCACAGCGCCCGTTCTGCGTGTACGGGCAACGCTTCGCCTTGTTACACAATTGCAAGAGGCTCCCATGGTGGTGACACGTCGTCATGCCTTGCTCGCCCGTGTGCCACCAGCACTTGTCCTGAATTCTGGACAATCCATACGTCGTGCTGAGCGAGTCTACAATACAGGCTACGACGCAAGCAATGACGCGAATGCCTGGGAGCAGCCGTCTCGTGTAACACTGGAGCGCGCCCATGTTCGGAAGAGTAAGGAAAAGGCTCAGTAGTAAATCCAAGCGAGACCCCGTGATGCTCAGAACGGGCAGCACAGGACGGTATCCTGTCGCGCGACGACCACGGACGGTTGCTTTGCCAGACGCAAGGAACGGCTTGGCTTAAACGGAGACGCGCAAACGAGACAAGATGCATGCAAAAGAGCCACGCGCTGCTCCACAGGGCTGCAGGTTGCTTGCTTGCCTGCTGCGAGGCGTGAGATGTCGTCTGAGGACTTACACACTCGCCATGTCCTCACTCACGTCACCGGAACCAAGACACCTCACGCGTTTCGACGAGCTCCCCCGCCCGCAGCCGTGCGTGTCGTCCGATGGAGGCACCTCAAGCAGAGCCCGGTCGCTGCGGGCGGCTCTGCCCAGCTGGGCGCCGCCTGGCTGGCCAATCGCTGCGGGGTTGCTTGCCGCCAGGGACCAAGCTTGATTCACTGATGTGTTTCAGGAGGCAAGGCCCCTGGACACGGTGGGGCAGCGAGGTACCTGGCGCGCCTAGCCGACACCGGCGGAGAGCTTGTAGCTGGGGCTGCTTGCTTGGTTCAGGGACTCGCCAGGCAACACGGCGGGGCACTCGAGTGGACGGGGCTCACTGTCCGCCCGCCCGGACCCAGGCATGAGGTGCCCCCTCCAAGGACTCATGGAGCACCCGACAGGCGCACTTCGGCGTGGTGTCCAGTGAGGCCGCTGAAGAGGGAGCCCGTGAGCGGAGGTTGGGTGACATCACTCGGACGCAAGCCAGCTGAGAGCTCCCCCCCCCCTCCCACTCTCACGGGGTCCCCCGGGGCCGCTAACAACAGCCGAGCTGGCATCGCATTCGCCGCCGCAGATTGCCTTTAGTACCTGAGGTGGTAAAACAAGGATCACCTCGGACGGCAGCTTTTCTTTGTGCCCCTCCCAAACCCCTCCTCCCCTCCTCCTGGGCTCCCTCCTTCTTGTCCTTCATCATCATCACTTCTCTCTTCTTGACCCCATCGAGCAGCATCTACTAGCTTTGCTCGCGACGCACCTACCCCTCCATACATAGCTATCAACACCACGCTGAAGCTTGCGGCAACCCGCCATGCTCGACTTCAGGAATCCCGGCCTCCTGCTGGGGTTGATTGTCCTCGTCGCCCTGGTCACCCCGGCCGCTGCCTTCGGTGCCGGCAACATTGCCTCCATCTCCAAGGTCGAAGGCCAGAACTGTGGGTTCCCGAGCCCCCTACCCCATAAACCACCCCGCGTGCAAAGCTGACCCGCCTCTCGCACGTTAGGGCGACACGGTGATATCGAAGATGCGCTCCTCACTTTGGCCATGGCCCGCGCCATGAAGCACAAGAAGTTCAACAAGATCATGGTTTCCCGAGTCTATTTTGGCAACTGGTTGCGTGACTACTCCCAGGCCATCGACGTCGGCACAGTCAAGTCCGTGTCTGCCGAGGCCATTCGCCTGCTCCTCTCAGTGCTCGGCTTCTTGACCTTTGGCTATGGGTCTGGCGAGTTCGAGATCACTGCGGACCGCCTTGGCTGCTACCGCCCTGAGGATCACATTGACAACCCCAAGAACTACGCCGACAACCAGGATGCTCGCCAGTACGACAGGCGGCTTCGCGGTCCTGTCGATGAGGAGCGAGAGCTGGCCATCGACCCCGAGACGGGCATGAAGAATTACATTGCCAATGAGCGTGCCGGAATCATGACCTCCGCTAAGCACGTGAAGAAGCTGTTCTCTGGCTGCATTGAGCTCGGCCGTCGCTACAAGGACCGCGGTAACAAGGAGGATCTGTACGAATCGCTGCGCCTCATGGGCACTGGCCTGCATTGTCTCGAAGGTAAATGATCGAGGCATGCTTCCCTCATTCATGGCCGGTTGCGCTGACACTGCTTGCAGACTTTTTCGCCCACAGCAACTACACGGAGCTGGCACTGATCGAAATGGGCGAGCGCGACGTCTTCCCGCACGTCGGGCAGAGCTGCCGAATTCGCCTCGAGGGCGCCCGTGGAGACGTTTACCCAATCGTCACCGGTACTTTCGGCGGCGTCGATTTTCTTCACTCTGTCGTCGGCGAAGGTAAGCAGCCGGGCGTGCATGCCTCTACGTACCGGTTCGCTGATGGATATTCTAGTGTCCGACAAGATGACCCAGAACGAGATTGAGGAGCTCGAGGGCACCCTTCAGGACAGCAAGACCGCGGACACCAGCCTTCTCCGTGACCTCCTCGACAAGATCCCCGATGGTCTGTTTGGCGACAAGCATCAGAGCTCCAGAATCGACGAGATTCAGAACAACGCCAACGCGGCGCAGATGCAGAACACCTCTGTCTCCCCGCGCAACCCCGAGGAGTTTACTGTCTACGTCCGAAACGTTTACCAGCAGATCATGCCCGCCATTCAGTTCCATGATGACATCATGAAGAGCATCACGAGCGCTGTTGAGAAGATCCCTGTGCTTCCCAAGATTATTGAGCAACTGGAGGAGCAGCTCTCCAAATTCGTCTTCTCCGTCATCGCTCCATTTGTCGTTCCCCTGATTCAGCAGATCCGCAACGAACTGCGCACCGGATCTGAGGAAATTGTCCACAGCAGCGAGCAGGAGCAGCACATTGTCTTTAACAACGACCGTTGCGACGATCCGACTCACTCGATGCTGTCCAAGGACCATTTTTCCAACGTACGTGCCATCCTTGATCCGGAGCCGGACAAATCGTAAGATATCGCGCAGTGCTGACTAGCTTTTGTAGATCCTGAACGAGATCGCTGGCCGGACGGCGGCGAGAATGCTGCACTGGGTTGTGCCTCAGCTCATGGATGCCATTGACGACGATAACACCGATGTCAATAGGCTCCTCGATCGCATCGTCAACGGTGTCATGCACCACCCTGCGCAGAAGGACATGGGGCGCGACGGCGTCTCCGAGGCGCGTAACATCATCTTCGGCCAGGTCCAGGAGTGGTGGAACCAGATGGGCGACGATCAGAAGAACGATTATCGCCGCAAGCTGTCTCGCCAGGGCGTCCAGCGAGGCGAGAACCACAAGGAGGGCGTGTACGACACGGGCCATGGCCATGGTTGCTGCGGCAAGCTGCAGATGCGCAAGCTGTACGGCGAACCTCAGGGGCTTGAGGACAAGATCGCAGGAGCTGCCGCCGATGCCATCTTCCAAGGCGCGACGGGCGCAATCTCTGGCATTGTGGAGCAGAACACGGGCTACAAGCTGCCTTCCACGCAGGGATCACAGCAGGAACAACATCAGGAAGAGGGCGGCCTGGGTGGCTTCCTCAGCGCCGCAGGCTCCATTCTCGGCGGTGCTTTTGGCAAGGATGAAACGGAAAAGCACAGCAGCCAGCGTCGGGATGACGACGGATCGTATACGCAGACCGAAACGGAGTACGGCCGCCACGGGAACCGCTATGGGCAGGCACAGTACACGGAGACCCAGCGTCCTGACGGCAGCAGCCAGTCCCAGTACAGCCGCTTCGAGCAGCAGGATTCGTACGGCGGGCGCCAGACGTCTGGCTACGGATACGAGGAGAAGACCGAGACTCGGCCGACGTATGGCGGCGGCTACCAACAGCGAACCGAGCGTCACGAGTATAAGGGCTCGAACGAGGACAGCTATGGAGGTGGCCGCACTGGCGGCTACGCCAGCGAGTACTCGCGTCAAGACAACGACAGCTACGGACGCCGCCAGGAGAGCAGCGGCTATGGCCGAGAGGAGAGCGGCTACGGCAGCGGGTCCGGGCGTCAGGATAAGGACAGCTACGGCGGCAGCCACCGCCGTCGTGACGATGACAATTATGGCGGCGGAAACAGACGCCGCGACGAAGACAGCTATGGCGGCGGCTATGGCGGAGGGAACAGGCGCGAGGAGGAGAGCTATGGCGGTGGCTACGGCGGTGGCGGCAGGCGCCGTGACGATGATAGCTATGGCGGCGGCGGCGGCGGCGGAGACAGCTATGAGCGCCGTCAGGGAAGCGGCTACGGTGGGAACCAGGGCCGCGAGGACAGCGGCTACAGTGACGAGTATGGACGCCGCGAAGAGGGCGGCTACGGACGCTCCGAGGGCCGAGGCGGCTATGCTGCCGAGTATGAGCGCGGCGACGACGACAACGACAACGGCCGCCGACGCCAGCACCACGGCCGTCGCGAGGAGGGCGGCTACGGAGGCGGCTACGGCGGTGGATACTAGAATGCTCGCGGCCATGTGCAACGGCCAGGCAGGGTCTGGTACTCTGTCGCACGCTTCTTCGCCAGCGCTGAGCATGCCAGCATGGAATTGCCGAAACGGCGGGCCGAGGAGGACCGGAAAACTAGGGCGGAGATATCTCGTACGAGCGCGGCTCGGGGAAGTTATGTCTGACAGGGCTGATAAAATTGCCAGATTGATGGATCGATCGGGTGCATGTCTCCCAGGTGTCCATGCCCCCCCCTTCTCATGAATTAAGTCTGTGAGATGCAGATGCATGTATGTGTGCGAGTACAGGACAAAGCACGAGTAATATACGACGTACATACCTTGATGGGAGTCGTCGTCGCCCCGTCCCGCCCGTTGCTGCCCGACACGGCACGACGCCGACCGCCCGCCTGCCTGCCTGCATGGCGCGATGCAGTGCGGCGCGGCGCGGTGCGGTGCGACCCGCTGCGCCGGTGCGCTGCACCACGACGACGAGCACGACGATTGAGGGGCGGACCGGGACGAAAAGGCGGGCCGCACCATTCATTCATTCACTCATTACTGATCAAATTAAAATCTCGGGGAAGGATCTCGATGGATTGCATCTCTCGGGGCCCTGCAGGCCCGCGCGCGTGGGTTGCTCTCGCAGAACGCTCCCTCTTTGGGGGGGGGGGGGGGGGGGGGGGGGGGGGGACGCAGGGCGAAGCACGCGCGGGGAGCACGCGCGGTGGGGGAGGGAGGAAGGCAGCATGGGAAAGCTTCCCGGCGACAGCGACGGCGACGGCGGCGATGCTCCCGTCGCGAGGAAGGACCGGGATCCCGCAGAGTGGTCACGAAGGAAGGAAGTAAGAAAGGCTTGTTGTTCCTCTGCGGGAGACGCGCGCGCCCGGCGCGTTGCGCGGGCGTGGCGTGGGCATGGGCCGGAGCGGGGCGATCCCGCCCGCGACTGTGGGGTCGGGGTTGGGCCCGCCGCCACATGGTGAATTGGGCTACCCTACACCATGGTGATGCGCACGTCGAGGGTTGGAGATGCTTGCGACTGGATGCTTTGGGTGGATAAGATGTGGTCATGGGTGTAGTTGACAATGGTCGTCGTATGCTCCTTCCTGGGTGATACCTACGTCTGGATATTTTAGGTTGTTCGCGTGTTTGGACACATGAGACGGAAGCGATCGAACACACCCCTGGAATCGAGCAAGCATCACCAATGTGACGCCCAGATTGCCGACAAAGGTCAGCCCAAATTGCGCGACTCAGTGTCACTCACGAGTAGCTGATTACTACAGGGCAAAGTCAATGCATACGCAGGGCCAACTGCGCTGCTCACCGAGCAATACCGGCGAACAAATTGGGCAGTTGGCACGAAGAGACGCATGCACCCAGTCTTCCAGAAGCCCAGCCGGGTCAGCGTCCCGAGCCGGCATGGCGATTCGATTCGGAACGGTTCAGCCGAGACAGGAGCGACACCACCACGCGACGCGCCGCCGCCCCAGCTCCTCAGCTGCCCGCCTCTCTCGCTTCGCGGCAGCAGCGCCACCAACAACAAGGCGGGCATGGGGGGACACGCGCATGCGCGACGACGGCCGGCGACGGTGCGGCACGTGCGTGCCGCTCGGATGCTCGCCGAGAAGAGGGACCTGCCCCTCAGGGAGGGACCTTGCCTGGCTTAATGCCGCAAACTATCGACAAGGCCGGGCGCCGCGGTCGCTGGGAAGGGCCTGTGGTCAGTCGCGGCAAATCGTCGATGGCTCTGCAGGTGGTTGAGATTGATTCCACTCGGGGCTGCGCGAATCTGGGGCGCGTCGCGCTCGGCGACGGAGCCGGCGTCAAGCCCGCCGTGGCTGCAGTCGCACGGCTGCAAGTCACGAGGAAAGGAGAAGCCATGGTCTTAGCTCCATGCGCGTGCTTGCAGACGCGGGAGGGGCGGAGCGGGCTGGCTGGCCTTTGGAGACGACGTTTGGTGGTGGTGCATGGTCGCCCCTCGCGAAATCTCGAATGGCAAATCTCCAGGTCAAATGATGCTTTCCGGGTGGGCGACACAGCTACGTCATTGAGCTTCCCTTCCCCATACTGACCATCACGGTGCCAGGGAGGATGCAGGGAGGGCCACGACGATACCGCGTACTTTGCACACGTGCAACAACGTGGTTGCCTGGCCGTCCCGGAGGTGCATGGTGTCCCGGTGGTCCAAGAGGTCGGGATACGCACCCTGTAAAGCAGATTCCAACTGCCGACGCGGAAGAGGAGGAGCAGCGCTATCGGGTCACTCGCCAGGAGAGCCCACCGTTCAATAGCGCAGCGGTGGCGCCGCTGACTTGGATCCTTCGCTTCGTGCGGGTCGGGAGCATCGTCACGACGCGACTCGAGCACAGTCCGCCGGGTGATGCGGACAGGTCCCAAGGTCACCACTGGGGATGCAGGCCGACCTGGCGCAATCCTCGTTCGCGACGCCATCGACGGCGACAAAGGAAGAGGTTGACTCGGCCTCCGCCCCAGGACGCGCGGGTGGTGGGCACGCTGCCACTGCCCGTGATGGCGCCATTTGCAACCTCCCTTGGACGTTTGTCGATTGCCCACGGCTGCCCATGTGCACGGGATAGCACCATGGCACGTCCTCCGACCGACCTAGCGTAGTCATCCCCGTGGTGACGCACCGACGAACCTTGTGCCGCCGTTGCGTGCTCGTACACTCGCACGAGGCGCCCCGACTGGTTTCAAGGATTGTGCATCGCCTGCCGTGGTACCAAGTACGGAGCTCGGGCTCGAGGCCAAAGAGAGAGGCCAATCGAACTGACACTCCTGATTCATCTCTCAAACTTAAATCGCTGGCAGATATGCAGCGTGGCCGAGTGCCTAATACACGGTAGCTGACCGGCCTGAATCTTCCGGCAGGCTGAGACGACACGTTGGTCGCATTGCGACTGTTATCGCGACGACTTCGCAATCCCGGAAACACGCCGGAGAGAGAGCGAGCTGTTGGTACCCACAGGTCTCGCGGCCAACCTGCATGCAGCAGCGCCTATCGCAGAGAGATACTTCGTTCTCTGCACCTATCAGCGCATAAAGGTCTCGCAGGAGCTCTCTGAAAGGACCTGTGCAAGGGCTCCGGTCCGAGACCTTTGACGTAGACTGAAGCAAAAATAGAACCTGGCATGGTGAAATTGTCATCTGCGAGCTGATCTTTGCTCACGTCTGCCGCAGGATTTGGATCGCTGCATTCCGTAGCTGCTTGCCGTCGGTGTCGCCGTCACTCCACAAAGGGCCTTGACGAAGATGCCGCTGACTGACTGCGTCGTGGAGCGAGCGAGCCATGCCATGCCATGCGCGTGGCCCAACGAGGCAACGGAGTGAGGGACGGGTTGGCGCGGACTGGCTGGACGTCCCACCAGGCGGCTGCGACGATCAACGACGACAGGAGGGGTCCAAATCCAGCTGTGGGCGGCCACCACGTTGGGCCTGGCGGTGGTGCCTGGGGACGGGCGCGAGACAAGCTTTCTTGTCGATGGTGCTTGGCCCTGTGGGCACGTCCGCATTCCGATTCGACGACGAGGGCCCCCCAGGAGCCACAGCCCGCAAGCGAGCTATGCTGCGGGTGTCGAGGGAGACGAGGAAGACAAGGCTGAGCTTGTTGCTTCGCACCGGCCTCTGATCCCAGCGCTAGCCGCAGCAATCAGCAGACAGAGAGTGTGAGGGAACCCACCGCCAGGCGACCTGTCTCCTGTGGTCGTCATCAGCGGCCCATCCCTTTGTTGCCCCCTGGGGCGCCGATCAACGGCGAATACGGGAATGCAGGAATACGCGGAGCCACGGCCAGGACGAGGACGAGGTGGACGTGACAGGAAGCCAGGCGGAGGGATCGACGGGTGAGAGCGGCCTCCGAGTCCCTCCGGGCGCGACGAGGGCATGAGGGGTCCTGGGGACTCGTGAGGCTATTCTTCCAGGCTTGCCAGGGCCCTGAGGGGGAAGTACGGACCTGCTCGATGTGGCTGCGGCGCGAGCGCGATCTGGACCCGATTCGAACCTCGCGCAGGGTCGCAGCAGTGCTGGTCTCGGGAATCTGGTGAGGGCGACTGACAGGGCAGGATAGCAGGCAGAACGGCTCCATGGCCGGAGGGTACAGTAGAGCAGGTAGCGGCGGATGGCGCCAGCTGGGATCGGGTCAGTCATGGGCCCGCCGGGTGGAGGAAGGGGCACCCGGCCAGAAAGGGTCCACGGGTGGAAAGCGCCAGTGGTGGTGGCCAGCAGCCAACTGGGTAGGTACAAGGGCGCAGGTCACTCGCCGGGGCGCTGGTAGTGTCTCCCCCGGGCAGGTACCTACCTAGAGTACATCTGGACATGTCGTGGTAGAGCCCTGGAGGTGGTCCGCAGCATCGACATCCATCACTCTGACACTCTAACGTTATCATGTACCACATCTGCATTCAGCTATCAACAGCGCATCAAGACGCGCATAAGAAACAACAATCCGTGCTGATGCAGCTCAGCACGCACACAGCACGCAGGCCCGGCGGGCAGCATCAACGGGGCGAGGGGCCGGCCCACCACCAACAGTCCACCACCACCACCACCACCACCACTATACTTGGGGATGCCCACCCACCACCACTTCGACTGCTCGCTCCTCATAATCAATCAGCCGGCGGAGAAACTGCCTGGCCTGGGATTGGTATCAGGATGCAGCCCTCGGCCCGCCAATGGCAATGGCATCGGCACAGCGCTCCACCGTCGCTCGCTGCGGGAGAGCAATCTTAGCTGCATCAGCCACTGAGTGAGTTATGCTGGGCCGGCCGGGCGCTCCGCCAGCCGTGGGCCGCCAGGCAGGGTTGTGTACCTTCTGTGTCCCGCACATGGCGCGCCCGCTGATGACGCGCCGGGGTACAATTTTTTACTCCGTACTGTGTGCCTGTGGTGCGTGCCAGGTGTGATGTGCACCGGGGCCAGCGGCGGCGGCGGCGGCGGCGGGTGAAGAAATCTTTGATCGACCTCTCCCCGCCCTCCCGACGCCTCCGTGCGGGCGGCGCCCTGACGATGGACTTATGCAGGGCCGACGTACATACAATGCGTACCGACGTCCCTCGTACCTCGTTGCGTCGTACGGACGGACGGGCCCGCTCTCCGGACGACGAGAGTTGGGTTGGAGCCTCAGATTCTTCACCGACACAAAAGCTTGACTTGCGTTGATGCCAACAACAGGAGCCTCCTCCGTCGTCGCGGCGGGGGAGGGAAACTGGTCAAGTACTCGTACATCTCACTGTCCGTTGCCCCCACCACCGTGCTGCTGTCTGTCCGTGGTGCGCCCGCTGCAAAGAACCCTGCACCGTTGGCCGTTTCACCCGCCATTGGCCCCCCTTTGGCGAGACAAGATCCATGAACAAATGCCTCCACGACCATGGACCTTCGTTGGCCGCTGCCCACTGCTTGGGCTGCAAGCCATCCCGCGCGCAAACGTGCCTTGGGGGGATGGGGCGGCTACCGGTCCTCGTCACTTCCACAAAGTATTATTAGTTTGGTACAGTACTGTACTGTATCCATGGTATGTATCGTACGAAGAATGCCACCGTTGTCCGCCCCAATATTATTCCCGTCTCGCCGCCTGCCGGGTGTCTTGAATCTCGGCTGGGCTGGGCTGGCCGCATGGCCCGTTGCCGTCGAGCGCTGCCCCGTGCCCCGTCCCTCGTATCACATCCAGGTCGCGCGCTTGAACCAGGAAAAAAAAGGAAAAAGAACAAGACACAGACCTGTTGCGTTGATTCCTTCTGGCCCCTCCCTCCCTTGCGCCGACATCCTGTCGGCCCATCAAGGGCCCTTTTTGTCGCTGGGGTGAGGCGCCGACTCCCGTGGAGGAGGACGGGGCGAGAGTTAGCGCCTCAGTGGCAGTGAGAGGGTGAGAGGTGACGACGACGTGCCTCTGGACGCACGCTGGGGGAGAGAGGGACGTACCTCCAAGGCTCCGCCCCCCCGCCGCTGCTGCAAGTCCGCCACCCAATCAAGCCGCCAGCGGCTGACTCCCCTTTCGACAACGGGGGACCGCCTGCTGGGGCCCTGCCGTCACTTCCACTTCCACTTCCACTTCCACATCCATCCGTCGTTTCCACCCGGTTCCCTTCTCCCGGCGCTCTCCACGCAACGCACGCACGCACGCACCTGCGCACTCTCACCAACCTGCCCAACCTTCGCGCTCGCCCCTCCGCCGCCGTCGCCGTCGACATACAACATATACCCGGTGCTGCTCCGTCGTCCGTCGTCCGTCGCCCGCCGTTCCGCCCATTCCTCGCCGCTCTCGTCGCCGCCCCATCGTCGCGCGCTGCAACGCCCTGTTGCAATGACATGTCGCTTCCCCCGATGACGCCGAACATGAGTTAGGAGAATGTGTAAGGACCGCTGCCCAGACTCAAAGTGGCCCGGCCTTGGCAACATCCCACGCTGACCTTTGCTCGCTTGCAGCGCTCACCGAACTTCGAAATAGCGTGTACGTCTGCTCGCTGCCCTGCCTTGTCCTGCCCTGCCCTGCCCTGCGATGCGATTCTTCACTCCGCCGTGACTCGACGACCTTGCGCTCGACTCCGTCGACATCCGCACCCCCCGCTGTCCCCGACCATGCCGACTGCCGTCGCCCGTCTTACTGCGCAACCACCCGTCGCTCGTTCCGCCACTGACTTGTCGCCAGACTCCTATTCAGCAATCCAGTATGGGCCGGCGCCAATACTGTTCCTTCGACGCTGGTCAGGAACATCACCGCGCGCTCCGTTCGTCTCTCCCACCGTTCTCGCCCCGTCCCCGGCCCCGTTGAGCCGTGTCGCTGACTGATTCTCTATCGTTGCCGAGCAGAGCCAGCTGGCGTACGAAGAGCGCTTGTCCACCAACCTCACGACGCTGAGCACCCGTAATGCGGAAAAGCTCGATGGCACCTTTGGTGGCCTGCTGTACGTGCCGCAGGTCACCAGCGTCCCCTCCTGCGACGCGCAGCAGTATGACTTCATCCCCCGCAACGTCACCCGCCGCCAGCAACTCCCTCCCAGCAACTTCAATGTCGTCGCTATAGCCCCCTGGTTCAGCATCGACTGCACCCTCGCCTATCTCCGATCCGCCTCCCACGGGCCCATCCGCGCCTTCATCTTCTACAAGCCCAACAACTCAACCAACAAGCCCCAAGAGGTTGACTCTCCAGTATGGAACCTCGACGACAATGGGGCGTGGAGGAAGAACTACCACTTCCCCATATTCGCCATCCCAGGCCTCGAAGGCCAGAAAATAATGACGCAACTGAGTCTCTACTCGGGCAACGTCAACCAAGTACCCCACGGGCCGGAGCTCAGCCAGCTGTTTGGCCCCAACCCCAACGACTACGTGCGCATATGGACCGACCTGACACTGGAGAACTCGACCAATGTTCCTGCCGTGTGGGCCTTTGTGCTGATTGTCATCGGTGCCCTTCTGCTAATTATTAGCGCCGTCTCCCTCACCATGCACTTCGTGCAACGTCGAAACCGAAAGTCGCTGAAGCGCCGAGTTCAGTCTGGCGAGGTCGACCTCGAGGCCATGGGAATCAAGCGGCTAACCGTGCCAGCCACGCACGTCAAAGAGTTCCCTCTGTTTACCTACAACGCCGAGCCGGACCTCGTCGATGCGCCACCGGTGCCCAGCTCGCCAGGTGCGAACCCCTCGCCGCCGTCCAAGAAGCGAAAAGGTCGCCGGCCCGAGCACCGCGCCCCGCCGACCGACTCGACGACCGTCGTCGGGTCTCGGAGTACCCGCAGCGTCAGAAGCATACGAAGCAAGCGTTCGAGCATCACCGGCACGGGCGACACGACAGCGACCAACAATCAACCGAATTGCCACATCTGCCTATGCAGTTTCGAACACCGCTCTTCCATCATCCGTGAACTGCCCTGCGGCCACATATTCCACCCAGCCTGCATCGACGAGTTCCTCACCCAGAACAGCTCCCTTTGCCCCATGTGTAAGCATTGCATGCTGCCGCGGGGGTACAGCCCGAAAATCACAAACGGCATGGTCCGTCGTGAGCGGGCAGTGCGACGACTGAGAGAGAGGGTAGACCTGGAGGACTCATCCTTTGAATCTAGCGACACGAAGCTCAAGGAATGGGGCAAGCGGCTGTTCAGCTCGCACGGGACGGCGGCACCGACGACAACGACGACGGCTGCAGACGTGCCCATGACACCCTTGTCGGCTTCTCAACCCGCATCGGATCAGGCCGAGCCGGACGCGCCAGCGGTTGCCACACCCAACGCGACAGCAGACACCGAGAGTGACGAGACGCAAGGCACGACCAACGCCTCGCCGATGGCCCCCGTGGCCAAGAACGGAAGACCGCGAAAACCCCGGCCTCGGGCCCTGCGGCTATTGCCAACGCACCATGAAGAGGGCGACCCCAAAGAGGCCGTTCCGCAGGTCGGGCGGTCCAGTCCCTCGTCATTTGCCAGGGAACGTATGCGACAGATTGCAGCCAAGAATGCGCCGTTTGATGACCCGGACCATCAACGGCCTAGATGTAAGATCCGTCAACGCTTGCGCACATCTGCCACGAGGACAAGAACTGACAGGTCACATAGGGCGGCGGGCACTGTCCAAGGCATTCCCGGGGTTCTGACAACGGTCTTATTTTGGCATCAGTGGAGGCGGCGATTTATAGCGGTGGGCGTTGGGCATCACCACTTTTGCATGGCAATGGCGTTTTGTCTTTTCTTTTTCCTGGGTCTGGGTCTCGTCTTTGGGAGTGTTGGGTCGGCAAAACAGGGAATGCATATCACGAGGATATCTGGAAAGGCGTTTGGACGAGATGGGGGGATTTGTTTTGTCGCTTGTGCGCACGGCGGGGACCGCGTCGCATGGAGCTCGGGTCGGACCCTGGCCATGCACACCCTTGGATGCGAGCCGCGTTGGCAGCGGCGCACATGGATGATTGATAACGGGCCGATGGGCCCTGGAGTCGAAGCTCGAGCCTCCTCCCCCGGCTGTCGGACGACGGAAATCGGGGGTCCTGGGATTTAAGGGTCGGCGTTGTTGGCGACAGCCCCGCGCGCCGGCGGGTGGGAACGAGCGCCGCTCCTCGGCGGCATGTATACGTGTATGGATGGGCATTTGTATGAAGGGCTCGAGGCAAAAGAGCCTGGAATACACAGCCAAATCAACGATGTGCCGCAGCAAGGCACACGAAAGAAATCGCCTTGCGCGTTGGGATGTCATCTGTGCGTGTCAGTGCCGTTATACTGTATCTCGCGTGTCAGATGTATACATTATATGTGATGACGGCTCGTGACGACGACCTGAAATAAGACTCATGTATGAGTTTGTATTACTGTAACTACCTGGCCGTGTGTGTACTGACTGTACTGTATGCCGCGCATCATCGTCATGTATGCCCTGGAGCAGGTTGTCCTGGAGCAGGTTGCGCCCGTCAAGACACACCCGCCCACCTACATACATACTCTGTACCGAGTAATCTCTCCAAAAACCAAACCTACCGCCCTGGAAGACCCTCCCCGAATTGTGATTTACGTGTAGTAAGTAATACTCAGTAGTTTCCAAAACGCCGGCCGGAACCCATCCATCCATGTAGTTTAAGCAAAAGAAAAGGAAGCACGCACGTCCCGTGAAAAGACAAAAGCCCACCGCCAACTCCTGGCATGAAAGCAAAAAGCGGGCTTTAGTATACTGTGTTGTTCCCAGAAAAGAACCTTTGATGTTCTGTGCAGCACGGATCGATCAATGCAGCACAGCAACGAGGCAGGGGAAGCAAAGGCGAGCCACGTCACGCAGCCCATCAGCGTCCGCGCGCGTCAATGAGGCGGTCCTCGTCGCTCTTGATGCCGCCCCTCGCCATGGCGTCCCTCACGCGCTCATCCTCCGCGACGCGCAGCCTCGCGCGCGCGCCCTGCAGGCGCTCGACGCCGCGGTCGATGGTCTCGATGTGCACGCTCAGGGGGATGCGCGGCGCGGCGGTGCTCGTGCCCGCGACGGCGGCCAGCTCCGGCTCGGCGACGCGGTCGCGCAGGTCCCCGAGGCCGGCCTGGATGCCCTCGAGCTCGAGGATCAGGGCGCTGACCTGCTCGACGGCCGAGGAGCGCTGGGCGTCGACCTGGCGCAGCAGGGCGAGCTGCTGGGCGAGGTTGTGGAGGCGCTTCGAGTTGGCGCCGACGAGGGTCCAGACGGTCCAGAGGATCTCGTCGCGGCGCGAGGCGATGCTCGACGAGGAGCGCGACGTGATGTCGTAGATGAGCGAGAGGTGGTCCTCGGCTTTCGTGAGCAGGCGGAGGATGCCCTGCGCCTCGAGGATGAGCGCGGCGATGCGGTCCGACACGAGCGCCGTGTGCTCAATATACTTGTCGAGGATGGCGCGCTCGCTGAACGGCTCGTCGGCCGTGGCGGGCTGGAAGGGGTAGAAGAACCAGGCGGCCCACTCGGAGAGGGCCGAGGGCGCGCCGTCGAGCGCCTCGGGCGACAGGGAGTCGATGTAGCGCGACGTCCAGCGGTTGATGGAGATGACGGCGTCGACGGCGGAGCCGACGTGCGTGTTGAACTTTTGCAGGTCCGAAGCGGCGCGGCGCGCCGTGTCGATGTAGCCGTCGAACTCGAGCACCAGCTCGCCGCGCGCCTGGATATCGCTGTGGCGCACGAGGCTGCGGAGGTCGCGCACCGCCGCCTCGGAGCGCTTCATCTCAAAGGGGAGCGAGACGCCGTCGGCGCTCTTCTCGAGCACCTGCTCGAACTTGGACTGCACGCCCATGAGGTCGTCGAACTCGACGTTTTGGTGGGGCTTGGCTGTGCCGTTGGGGAATAAGGGAAACGACGCCGATGATGATGACGACGAGGGCGGACAAAACGGCAGGCCGAGCAGCGAGGCGCCGGGGACGCGGCACACAGGCGAGACGGCCGCGTAGAGCGAACGTGTGGCCATGTTCTGCGCGACGATGAGCCCGCCAAAGACGAGATAGACGGCGAGCAGGGCGCCGAGCGGGTACTTTGCGTAGTTCATGGCGATGAGCACCACCTCGCCGGCCCAGAGGAGCAGTCTGTAGACGGTGGATGGGAGCGCGGCGAGCAGGTGTCTCTTAATCGCCTCGAGGGTGCCGCCGCCTTCTTGCGTGCGGCTACCACGGCGGTGCCTGGCCGCCTTGTGGTCCAAGTCGTCATGCACGTCAAAGGAATCCCTCCTGGCGCCGCGGCGACGCGCCCCCGCCGTCCTGCTCTTTGACGACGGGCTGCCGAGGGATGAAGCGCCCTTTGCGCGGCGGCGCAACGACCTGTCGTCGGTCGCATCGTCCTCGTCGGCGGCGGCAGCAGCCCAGCCGTAAGGGCGAATGGTGCGCGAGCTGTTGCCGCTGCTGCTCCTCCCGCCATCGCCCACCACGTCCACCATGGGCATGCGAAACTGCGGCTCGGGCGTGCGATACGTGATCCCGCTGCCCTGCGCGCTGCTGCGCCGCGACACCACCATGCTGGGGCGGAACGGCTCGCGCAAGATAACCTGCTCGTCATCCTGGTGCTTGGCAAAGTCGCGGATGCTGTCCTGGGAGGCCGCGCCGCCGGGCTGCGACTGCGATGACGAGCCCGCGCCGCCGCCGCCGGTAGAGAGCTGTGAGGGGAAGCCCGAGGACGGCTGGCCACTCGACAGGGGCATCAGGATGTCGTCGTCGTCGTCGGCGGGCAGCGACGAGGGCAGGATGGTGGTGTCGAAGCTGTCGTGCTCGCCCTCGACCATGCGCCAGGAGCCGTCGACGGGAAGGGAGCCCTCGGGCGCAAGGCCCGCGCCCGCCGCATCGTTGGCGGCACCGCGGCGCGAGCGGCGCGACATGCTCGCAAGATGGGCGGCTCCGACGGATGAGGCTTCTCAGAGCCGGTCCGCCTGCGTGAGCGACTGAGTGTATCACCCGCCACGAGGGCTCGATTCGCCACCCGCGTCTATATATAATCCAAGCGATGGCAGATGCCGACTCGAAGCCGCGGCGAATGCTTGTCCCTGGTCCGGCGAGCAGCAGGCAGCAGCGGCGTCGACAGTCGCGTTCGTCGTCGTGCGGGGACCGGCGACCCAGCCAATACTCGAAATCTCGAAACTAACTCGGGCGCGAGTCGGCGCGTCGCGTGGGCGGGTGGCGTGTGCGTGCGAGGTGAAGCGGAGACGCCAACTTATAGCTACAAACGCGGGGGCGTGTGTTTCGCAGGTTAATAGAGGCGTGATTGCGGTGTCGTTAAGCGAGGTGCGCGACGAGAGTGGTATGAGTCATGAGATAGGCAGGGCTTCGCGTGTGCTTCTTTTTTTCCGAAGAAGGCGAGGCGACCGGGGGGGAGGGAGGCAGAGAGAGGGGATGAAGGTAGCGAGATTGACGAGCAGGCAGGCAGCACGGCGTGGCGGCGAGGTTGAGCGAGCCGGCGGCCTGTTTTGCGACAGACGATTGTGTTGTCATTGGTGGGGCCACGCAGCGCGGCACAGCGCATCGCAGCGCAGCGCAGCTCAGGGGAGGAGCGGCCGCCGACCCTTCCATCCCATCTTTTTTAGCTGCTGTGTGACGCGCCGACTCGCCAGCTCATGGGCGCCCGGGGCCAACCCCGCGCCTCGCAGCGCAGGTTCCAGGCACGTTCCAGGTTCCGTGACGGTTGGCTGCAGCACTGAAGGCGACCCTGTGGGGCGGCGACGTCCACGGCAGATGGGCCCTCTGGATCCATTGCCTTGCCGCCCGCCCGCCCGCCCGTCGACGGCTGCCCGTGGATCACGGCCCGATGACCCTCCTTAGCGCGTGACACCCCCGGACGCCTCGTCCGTCCCCGTGATGCCTCCTCGACCACATCCGACGCCTACGTGCCTCCACCGAGGAACTCGAGAACAAGGTCCATTTCGCTACAATAACGTGACCAATCTGTCATGAAGAGAGCTAAACACACACAGTTCCTATCCCAGGCGGCCGTTCCAGAAGAAAGAACCAGGAAAAAAACGAGAAAAATCGTACCCAAACAGTGACAATGAAGCAGCTCACAGTGACACAATCGGCGCGCTCGTCAACACGCTCACGTCCTCGGCCCGCGCCTGCACGTCCCTCACCTCGCCCATGACCTGGCCCATCCCCTTGACGTTGCGCCTCGCCTCCTCCAGGAGCTGCCTGCCCGCCCGCCCGTGCCTCGCGTTCCTGGTGACGTAGTCGGTCGCCTTGCCCGCCATGAGCACCCACAGCGCCCGGCATGCCGCAAACTGCTCCTCGAGCAGCGCCACCACCGCCGCCGCCACCGCCAGCAGGCGCTTCGTCGGCTCCGGGCACTTGTCCCCGGCCAGGTACCGCCGGAGCGCCGTCACCACCCCGAAGAGCGACGGCCCCAGGCTCCCCTTGAGCTCCTCGTCGTCCCGGAAGTGGAAGCTGCCGTCCGACCGCTGGAACGTGAGAATGTCCCGCACGAACCGCTCCGCCGCGAGCTCCTCCTCCGTCTTGGGTGCCGACCGCCCGCTGTCCATGAAGAACGTCGACGCCGGCGGGTTGAACACGGGCGCCGACGCCGTCTGCGGCTCGCCGACCAAGGACGGCGTTTCCGGGTAGCTGCTTACCGGCCGAGACAACACCCTCATCACGGGAGGCATGGAGGGGGACGCATCCCACGCCGACGGTGAATAGTTGCCCCCCGCATAGCTGTCCTGCGACGTGGCAAAGCTTAACGGGGGTGCAGAAGCCCGCGGGACATGACCCCCGCCATGGGACCTGGTCGGGTTGCGCGCCGTGGGAGGGGCCGCGCCAAAGAACGGGTCCGAACCCATCGTCAGGGATGCTGGATCTGGTGTCGAGTAGGACTGGAAGTTCCAAGAGTCGTCAGAACCTATCGAGCTCTGTCGAGGCGGAGCACTGGGAGGCGGAGCACTGGGATACGTTGGCTGCTCCGAAGAACGCAAAAACGACGGCGAGAACGACTGCTGATGCGTCTGCTGTATAACGGGCTGCTGCATCATGGGCTGTTGCGTGATGGACTGCTGCGACGACGGGTTCGCGATATTCGACGCCGGGTACGCATATGAGCCCAGGGATATCGACGACGGATACACATCTGCGTCCAGGGTCATTGAAGTGGTGCTCGGAGACGTGGATGGAGGCATTCGCTGCAAGAGCGCCCCCCATCTACCTGGGCTGGCCGCCGAAGAAGAAGGTGGATACAGGGTCGGGGGCATCGCCGGAGGGGCGGGAGGCGCAGCGGCCCCCGGGCTGGCCGACTGAGTCGGGGGCGCTAGGGAGGGCCCAGTGCTGGGAAACCAGGACGCCTGGGACGCGGTAGACGTGGTCGACGTGGTGGTGTCTCTGGATGCCCTCGACCCGAACAGTCTCAGAGCCTCGCGCTCCTTTTCGCTTCGGCTGCTGGGTCGCGCGGTTGCCTCGCCGGGCGACGACGAGTGGCTCAAGCTGGTCGGGTCGACCATGCTGCCGTGCCTAGCCGCAGGCAACGGCGCGGTAGCTGCACTCAGGAAGTCTGACGGGGCGGTGTACAGCGATGCACCCCTTGCAGCTGCCCGCGCGGCGTCCCGGCTGGCGCGGCTGGCTTCAGGAATGGCCGCGCTGCCGGCGCCGGTGGCCAACTTTGCTTTCTTTAGACCGTACGTCCCTTTTGCTGCTGCATGGTCAGCACACATGAAGGGTGCCGAGAGAGCCCTAGGCTCGACGACTTACCTCTCGTGAAAAGGGAGCTACCTGCTGAGAAGGCACTCGTAGTAGTCCTGGTTGACCTGCTCGCTGCGGGGTTGGAGGACCACGGATAGGGGCTGGAGCTGTCCGGGAGCGGCTTCTCCTTGCTCGCCGTCGACTCCCACGCGTCGGAAGCCTGTCCCGACGGTGCAAACGGGTTGTCCGCGGGCGGCGCTGAGCCAACCTCGCAGTCCATGTTCGTGCTGTTGGCCGAGCCAGTGCTGGAGAGGTCATCGATCCAGTCTACACGCGCAAATGTTCTGAGGGTGACAGCCGGGTTCTCCGGGCTCCGACTCAAGCGAGAACTCCTGCGACGACTGGAAGACCTCGACCTCGCGCGGTCCCTGTCTCTGAAGCCGCCGCTGCGTGTTCGCCACGCGGATGCTGGTGCGGCTAAACCGGCAGCCACGACGGCGGCGCCGAGAGCGGCAGTCCCCTGGACGGTAGCGCGGGCGCCAGAGTGGTTTCTTTGGCGGGTTCGCGACCTCGACCGACTCCTGGACCGCGATCTGGTCCTAGACCTGGCGCGCTGGTGCTGCACAAGGCCGGCGGTCGCCGCCACGCCTCGCTGCCACATGCCCATACCGCGGTGGATTTGCGAGTTCGTTCGGGGCGCCTCAGACGCCGATTCCCAATCGTTGTCACTGACTTCCATGGGTGCGTTCAAAGCGTCGGCGTTGCCTCCAGTGAGGTTCTGGATGGCGTCCTGGTCGTACATTGGCGACTCCGCGTCGTCAGATCCACGATCGCCGGGACCATCAGGAGCCTCGTCAGGGTGGCCACCAGGAGCACCATCAGGGAAATTGTCGGGAGCGGCGTCGGGGCCAGCGCCGTTGTCGCCGTCCGGTCCCCCATCGGCCCCACCTGTACCGGAGCCGTCGCCATGCTGGCCGGCGGCGCCGGCCCCACCATCCGGCCCGTGATCTCCATCGTCCGCGTCGTCAGACCCACTGTCCGACCCGTCATCGCGAGTCGACTGGACGTCATCCTCCTCACTGTCCGAGACGAGGTCGCTCTCAGTGCCACCTCGACCAGCAGTCGCCCCGGGTCCCAGCAGACCAGCGTTCTGGTTTGCGCCGCCACGAGCTCGCAGGAGCACGTCGTTGTCGTCATCAGACGGCTCAAGGTCCGGGATCTCGATGTCCAGTGGCTCTGCAGTCTCCTCTTCGACCGCGTACAGACTCGTCCACTTGGACACGAGCGACCACTTCATGCCCAAGTCAATGGCCTCCTGGCGAACGACGGCATCGTCGACGCCGCCCCGGCGACGATGCAGCCAGCTCTCGCCTCGCTCCAGGTCGCCGAGCAGTGCCCGGACAGCTAGTTTGTGCAGGGTGGCGTCCGGCTGTAGGAGGCGCTTCGGTAACACTCGTTTGGTCACGGCTTCACTGCCCGGTACTCTGATGTTGAGTTTCACGGCGGTAAGCTGCGCCGTCTGCACGCCGGAGTCAAAGAGCAGAAACACGCGGTTGCGGATAAAGGGGCTGATGGCGGAGATGTCGGCGGGGGACTGCTTGAAGGACACGGGAGGTTGGACAAGCTCTTGGCCGTCTTCCCCGTGCCATTCGAGCTGCATCTCGACGCTGCCCACGTGGCCTGCCAGAGCGGATTTCAGGACCGCAACGACTCTATCTTCCCAGCCGCCGCCGTAGACATTGGTGATGACCTCGGCGTAGCCGCCGCCGGCCTTTGCCAGGCCCTCGACCAGCTCGTGAGACACCGAGTAGCCGATGCCCAGGGCGAAGCAGCGGAAGAGGCCCTCGCTGACGAGCCTCTTCTCCTTGACATAGTCAATGGTTTCCTGCGGACCCCAGATGGCGCCGTCGGTCAGCACGACAACGTCGAGGGTGTGATAGCCGCCCCTTGACTCGTAAATCTTCTTCAAGGCAGGGAGAATGTCGGTGCCGCCCATGTCGGCGGCAAAGTTGCGTTGGACGTAGTTGATGGCTTCCTGCCGGGTCTGCTCAGTAAGCCCCTTGGAGCGCGGCCACATGTACTCGCACTCGCTGCCAAAGCACCAGATATTGAATGGGCGATTCTCAGGAATGCCATTGATAAAGAACAGCATCGCCGACTTGAGGCTCTCAATTTTGTCCGTCATGGAGCCCGAACGGTCGGCGACGAAGATAATCTCACCGTCGTGAGAAAACCCTTCTCCTGTGAGGAGATATTCTGATGGGAGGGTGAGCATCACCGCCTTGTGGTTGTCTAGATCCGGGTGGACCTCGACACACGCGAGCGGGTTCTCCCTGTTTTCAGACTGAGCCGTGGTAATGGTAATAACCAAGTCCTTGCCAAGACTGGTGCGGCCGTCCTCGAGCTGAATCCTCCCCGTCTTTTGGCTCATTTCTGCGTCGTCGCGGCGCATGACAAAGTCGTCCCAGGTCTGGCATGCGCGCTGTCCGGCGGCTCTCTCGAACCGGATGTTGTGCGTGTCGCTGTTGACAGTGATGAGCTCGTCGGCAGTAAGAATATCCGCCTCGAAGTTCAACCAGTGGCTATTCTCCTGTTCCACTGCGACGCCGTGGGGCACGTCGCCGTATCGAGGGGCGATGAAGGTCGGCACCGTTAGGGTAAAGACGTCGCGGTTGTTCGACGTCCTGTGCTTGAGGAGACACATGAAAGACAGCTCAGCGCGCATCTTGGTGTTGGCCTCGATGTTGGCGAGGTTGATGGTGAAGATCTCGGCCGTCTGCTGCTCAACCAGGCCGCCGGTCCGGCCCTGGCGGACGGCATTGTCAAAGTCGCGGCGAGCTTCCTCTTTGCCCTTGACTTTGCCGCGAATTACCCTGTTCACGCCGATGCGACAGTTGAACTCGGTCACAGTCGCATCGAGCGGCAGAGGGAATTGGTATGTCCCTTGCTTGATGGTGTCGGCGCGGTTCCAAAACACGTGCGTGACGGTAAACTTTGCCGTGTCATGGACGACCTGGACCTTGACAGACGAGGACAGCGGCGGGAGGAAGCCCTGTCGCGGTTGTTGCGGCCGCTCGTACTCGTGCGCTGGCTCGTGGGGCCTGATGTGTGGTTCCGGTGCCCAGGGATCTATACGACGATGCTGGCCGTATCGATCGTTGCCGCCATGGTGCGGGCCATGGTGCGGGCCGACCCGCGCGAGGTGGACGAAGCCACGATCTTCCCCTCGTCCACCACCACCACCGCCACCAACCCCACCATCACCCAATCCCCACGGGTTCCGGTCGCGATTCCAACGGCCAAAGATGCCAGCGTCGTCGTCGCGATTGTCAACGAGGTGAGCAAAGCGGGGAGGCACCGGCTCGCGAGGGTCGAACACGATGCCCGGGAACATGCGAAGCGCCGCTGCTACGGCCATGGTGCAGACTGTACAGGGCCCGCACGCGCGGCGTCGTCGCTGCACAAGTCTCGTATACTGACTTGCAACTGCTAAGAAGGAGCGAGAGAGACACCGCTGTGCGAAACCTCAGGGTGGTGAACCTGGGGTCGGGCGGACGGTGGGCGCCTGCCTGTAGTCGTCCTTTTGTATCATCGACGCAACGCCCCATCCCATCCCGTCCCACACGTCCGAGTCGAGACCGACGTGCATTGCGTCCCAGAGTCTTGGTCCTTGGGTGCGATGTGGCGGCTGAAGGCGGCAAGTGGGCGATGCGAGCCAGGCGCCCGCAAGGCAAACAGCCAGGGTCTCATCCTGGCGGCATCATCGTCACCCACCTCCTCCTCAGGTTCAGCCCCAGCCCGAGATCAGCGGCACGCAGGACTCCGCCCCCAGCTTCGGTGACGGACGCGCGCAGGGGGGGGGGCTGTCGCGATGCTCGCCAATCATGCGGTGCGCCATGCCGCAGAGTCCTGCCCTGCCACGGGAGCTGGGCTGGACCGGGACACACGGCTTAATTCCAGATTGACGAGGGGTCGTCTGTGCCGGCATCGGGGTTCCAGGCGAGCGTCGATAGGGCGTCGATGGTTGCGCGCCGCGGGGTCCAGGGTCGCGGCGAGTCGACGAGGGTTGGGCATGTCAGGTGCAGAGTCTCGGGCGGGACGCTATCGACCAGCGACGTCCCTAGTGCTTCCCAGGCGTTCGCCTCGCCTCTGATAGTCGACGGCCGCCTGATGCACGCACGACAGCCGCACAGCCCCCATGTGCGCGATATGTCTCACTTGCCTGCTGGTGCCGGGAGGCTATGCAGGACATGTTTCTTTTTCCGCGAACGCCTTGGCTCCGCCCAGCGAAGCGCCTTGTAAGTGGGTGACGTCCGGCATCACCACCACGCAACATCACATCACGACGAAGGGAAACAGCTTCATCTGGCTGTCTCCCAGCGCGACACCACATAGCATCTGCGACCCAGCTCACCAGATCTGAGTCTTATCGAGTGCCCAGGATTAGCAAGAGCCCGGCAGCCAGTCGTCACGATGGTCTTCGCCGTCTCCTTTGGCGATGCCTACACCATGGCCAAGATCGCCTTCCGCATCGGCCAGGCCTTCACAAAGGGCAAGAAGTCGGCCCCGGCCGAGTTCCGCGAGGTCGAGTCCCAGCTGTACTCGCTGAGCGCCGCCCTCAACGCCTTCTCCAACGCGCGGCGCTCCAACGACAACGCCGCGCCCCTCATCGTCGACCGCACCCAGCTGCCCGGCAACGTGCCCGCCCACTTCTCCGACAACCAGGACATCATCCTCGGCATGCTGGCCAGCTGCAACGAGACGCTCACCCACCTCGACGGCATCGTCAAGAAGTACAGCGTCATCACGGCGCCCACCGACGCCGGCCAGACGCGCATGAAGCGCTGGAGCAAGGACCTGCTGGCCAACTGGCGCAAGGTGCAATGGACGACTGAGGGCGGCGACCTCAATACGCTCAGGAGCAACCTTACAATCCAGACAAACAGCCTGAGTCTCATTCTGGGAGTGGTCGTCAAGTAGGTTTCGTCTTGACCCGCGCTGGAGTCCCCGCATCCGTATAAGTCGACTAACACGGGCTCAGTTCCCAGGCGGACCGCCTGCAGACCGACATGGACCACATTTCGACCATGCTCGGCGACATACACGAATGGTACGTCGAAAACCTCAAGGGGAGACCTGGGGCCCCAGGCGTCGTAGGCGGTGTCGCGAATGCGCCGACATTTGGCTTAAACGCGACTGCCACATTCGGAGCTGTCGCTACGCCAGGTGCTGCTGCGCCGAATGCCGGCGCGGCCGATGAGGGCTATGCAGTGGCGCCTCCCAAGCCCCTGTATTTCGAGCTCCACGAGCAGACGGGACAAAAGTCCAAAGAGCTGTGTCCCAAAGCGTCGTTGAGCCAAAAGGTCTCTGGCGCGTACTACAGCTCGTCGCTACGGAACAACCAGCTCTTCAACTGCGGCTGCCCGAACTCGGGAGACGATGCGCATCGCTCTGCCGTGGAGGCGTATGGTTGTAAGTGAATGCCGCGCTTCACCCACTGTACATTGTCTAACGCAGGCTCAGTGTCTCCTCTCAGCTTTGCGGCAAGGATCGCAGGCGCCGAGCGCTCGTGGCTGCTCTACAAGGTCTCCAACAGAGTGACGGACCAACTTACATCGCTGATTGTGAAGAGCGTACCTCCTGAAGGTAATTCGAGCAGGACCATTCATTGCTCAGCCTACAGACTTTCTGATCTCTTTTCTCAGTCATGCACGACTTTGAGGAGCTGCTGATACACGGCCTCAGCGTCCTCCAGACGCGGCAGATGCTCCAGCGCAACATGAGCACCATGCTCGCACACCCCTCTGAAATGAACGCAGAGAACCCCAAGGCCAATATCCTGGACCTGGTGAGGTGAGTGTTCGCGGCGCCTGAAAACAAAATTGGAAGGACCTTTGATCTGACGCCGCAAAAGCAACGCGACGACACTGCACAAGTCCATCTCGTCCGTAAAGTTCTCCTCAGGCAACGTCACCTACACGCGCGACAACATTGACTTTGTGCAAATCCTGCACTACAAGTCCATCGAGCTCAGCCGCATACTGGAAGAGGCCATCCTGCCACAGAGCGCGTTTGAGGAGCACCGCAAGGCCGAGATCATCATTACGTACGGGAAGCCCGACCCCGACGCCAAGGTGGCACCAGCCGACAACCTTGCGCGAACGATTCTCCAGCGTACGTGCTCTGCATGCTGCCGGGGCGGGACCAAAGGCTGATGAAGCGCAGTATACAGCCAGTCGGAAGTTCAGCACAAGAGGGGCGAGGACGTCTTGTTCATCAAGAACGTCGAGTGCACGGGCTACGACGCTTCCGACACGCCGGGCGCGACGGCGACGGCGACGATAACGTTGGAGTTTGCGTCCGCCGACGGTACCATGAGTTGCAGAACCCCTTCTCGCTGAGACCTATGCTAACGCAGCCGCATAGCTGCCTATGACTGGTTCAAGGAGCTGGAGGCCATCCGCATGGACCTCTTTGTCATTGACCTGCAGTATCCGCGTGACGACGAAAAGGTGCTCGTGAAGCTGTGCGTGTCCCGCCGTCGCTTGATGTACTTCCACGACTTGGAACGGGCTGCTGCTGACTTGGCTCACAGGCAGGCACAGGACGTGCACACGGAGCGCATGCACATTACCGACGCCGACATCATGATACTGCAAAAGGCCAAGACGGAGCGCTTCCGGCTCGTCGTGCGGAGCAAGACGGGCTACTCGGTCCTCAGCCAAGAACGTTCGTGAGATCTCTCGCTTGAATTGTCACACAAGATAGACTGACGGCCGCAGTGACAAAGGACTTCTTCCAGACGCTGGCGACGCGCAACACGGCCGACTACAGCGCGCTGTCGTTCGAGGTGTACATGAACTCGGCGGGCAAGCGCGTCGTCAAGCAGTGCCCGCGGGGTTTCTCGCACCTCTTTTTCTCAGACAGCAAGAGTGAGTCCTGCCCTGGCTTCTGTTTATGTGAGCAGGATGATGCTGACCGTGTCGCCAGTCGAGCAAGTCTTCACCATGGGCCTCGCGGCCGTGGGTGGGCCAGTGACGCAGCACCAGATAGAAGGGCCGTCGCCAGCGACGCCGATGGAGGGCGTGGTGGAGGGCTGAGTGCCCAGCCCGGGCGCGTCTAGACGGCCGACGTTGTAATTAAGTTGTATAACGATTCTCGTTGCATGCATGTTCAAAAGGAAGCGTTGTCAGTACATGTTGAACAACGTCGGATGATCACGTCGTTGGTGCACGACAGGGAGAGAGTCTGCGCGCGCCCTCCAACTTCATTCGCCGCGCGCCGCCTTTAAACAGTAGACTTACGCCGTGTCATGTCTCGGCGCCCCAAGTGGGATCGGGACTCGACTCGGGCGCCGTCATGTCTCGCCATCACGTGGAGCGGACCTTCTTGGGGCGTGGCTTGGCGATGTTCGAGAAACGTGGCGAGGGTGCAGTCGGGAGTCGGGACAGACGAGTGCTGGTGCCGCTAGAACAGTCTGGGGGGCTTGGGCTTCGGGATGGTCGTGCTGCCAGCGATCCTCCGGCGGGGGCCAGCCCGACGTGCAGCCTGGCATAGGGCAGGCCCAGCCAACACCTGCCGACGCTGGACAAGATCCCCGGCCTCCATGGCCTCCAAAGGACGGGACGGGTGCCCGCCCCAGCGCGGTTGGCCACCTGTACGCTGTGCCTCGGCTGATGGTGGCAGGGCCGGCGTGTCAGTGTCCCCGTCCGCCACAGCGGAAGAGGGGTCCGTCCGTCGGTCAGTCTGGCTGACCTGTCCCCACGAAATTCCATCCATGGATCCCTGAACCCCACCACTGGCGAACCAACAGCGCACCCGAACCCCCCGACCTGGGCCACTGACGGAAGCTGGAACCGCAGCGCTTCTGCCGTGAGCCCCGCCCGAGCGCGGCGGCCCCGTGGTCGGTCCCGCGTTCCATAACGTTCCGCCGCCGTCCCTCCCCCCCAACTCTGCCTTACCTTGACGCTCCTACTCCTCCTCCTCCTACTCCTCAGCCGTCACCATCCTTATCCTCCCTCTACGGCCCGGTCCCACGCGCGCAGCCCGACTGACCCTATCTTCGACCGTGCTTTGCGCTGCGCTGCGCCGCGCCCCTACGACGACTGGCGAAGATGACACAACACTCGCACCCGCCGGTGACGAACGGCACCACGGCAAAGGTGCCGCACGTCGCGACCCCCGCCGACGCCAATGCCGATGCGCCGCCCCGAGCGCCTCGCGTCCTGCCCGACGTGTGCCACACCCTGCGCCGCAAGGTCCTCGCCTTTCTCGAAGGCGAGACCGACGACAAGGTGTTGCGCAGCACGCAGGCGCGGGCGCGCGAGTCTATGGTGGTTATTGAGGAGGCGTTGCAGCGCTACGGGTAAGACCTCGGTGTGCCCCCACGGATCCATGCAAGATCGCCTGCTGACGACGTCGCAAGACCCGACGAGCTCTCTCTGTCGTACAATGGCGGCAAGGACTGCCTGGTCCTGCTCATCCTCATCCTCGCCTGCCTCCCGGCCGCCACCTCCCACATTCCCCCGAAACAGTCAGCACACCCCTCCGAGAACGGCTCCCCGCCCTCGATACAACCTCTGAAAGCCATATACATTGCGCCTCCGGATCCGTTTCCCGAGGTGGAGGACTTTGTGTCCATATCGACGGCGCAGTATCACCTGGACTTGACGAGATACGCCCTGCCCATGCGCCAGGCCCTCGAGGCCTACCAGCGAGACCAGCCGCCGGTGCGGGCCATCTTCATGGGCACGCGGCGGACGGACCCGCACAGCGAGTTCCTCACGCCCTTTAGCCCGACCGACGGCGACTGGCCGCAGTTTATGCGCGTGAACCCGGTGCTGGACTGGCATTATACCGAGATCTGGACGGTAAGCGGCCTGCCCGTCGTGTAGAATTAAGTGGCCACTTGCTGACGCGCTGACGTGGCAGTTCATCCGACGCCTGGACATACCATTCTGCAGCCTATACAACCAAGGATTCACGTCACTGGGCGGCACCAAGAACACGCGCCCGAACCCGGCGCTGGCGCTCGACGGCGATACAAAGTCCTTCCGGCCAGCGTACGAATTGATCCGCGACGACGAAGAGCGCCTGGGGAGAGATAGGTAGAAGGCGTGGGAAGAGATGCGTGCGACTTGGGTGGATCCGGGCGCATTGCTTGTTACGAGAGAGAGCCATCATCATCAGACTATACTGCTACAAGATTTGGATATGGCCATTCGCGGCCTGGCTTGGACGAGCGGTAACTCGAAAGAATGAGGCATCGCCGTTTCAGCCTGCTTAGAAGATAGACACACAATTACATAGAGCATGATGGCGTTGGCGTTCAAGACATACATGATATCTGAATACGGTTGTGGGGGTGATGGGCGTGCTTGGCGTTCTTCTGGGCGACGGCTGCTGCCACATGCGCCGCCTCTGGCAGTGACAGCCGAAAGCCGGTCGTCGGCGGTGGTGATGTGTCGGGTCTGATGTTGAATTCTGGGGACGCGCTGCAGTGGCGTGGCGGGGCCCGCCGCCTCCGGCACTCCACCCGCATTTGCCAGCCGCGGGCCCCGACAGCAGCCTCGGCTTGTGATCGGACCGCCCCAGCTCGGCGGTGCAACCTCCATCCATCCAACATCCGTATCTCTGGTCAATCGACTTTACAGCTTCCATCAAACGCCCGTCCATCCCACCCCGCGGCGCAAAGGGAACCGATCGGCCCTCCTCGCCCAGGCTCCCTCTCTTTCATACACGCGAGTATCGACGACTCCCCCGTCCTCCCTCGCGCAAACCACACACAGCAGCAGCTCCGACTCCCCGATGACGCAACAACGCCAATGACCGACTCGAGCTTCCTCCAGGCGCAGCAGCGCGTCGCCGCCCGCCGGCAGGCCCGCGAGGCCCAGGCCGCCGCCCGGCTCGCCGCGCAACGCGAGTCGTCGCGCGCCGCGCTGCAGCTGCAGCGGCTGCCCTTCCCCTTCAACCGGCTCGCCGACGCCGTGGGCGCCGCCTCGTCGCGCGAGGGCACGCGCCCGGCGTTCCGCGTCGCCCAGGTCGACGCCGAGCTGCTCGACGAGGAGCTCGTCGACCTGCTGCGCGGTCAGGTCGGCGACGCGCTGCGCTACTTCGCCGGCGGCCACCTGCACGACGACTGGTCCGCCGAGATCATGCTGGCCCTGCGCGCCGTGCTTTTCAAGCTCACCGTCTGGGACCACGACGCTACCTACGGCGCCGCCCTGCAGAACCTCAAGTACACGGACGCACGCCGCGTCGGGCCCGTCCTCGTGCCGCCGTCGCGCGCCCAAAAGAGCCTCTACGGCCTCGTCACCGTCTTTGGCAAGTACGCCTGGACCCGCTGGGAGGACTGGCTGCTGGAGCAGGACGACGGCCACAGCCAGCCCAGCGCACGGGTGCGCCTCCTCTCGCGCTGGACGTCGCGGCTCTCGACGGTGCACTCGGCAGCAGCGTTTGCCTCGTTCCTCGTCTTCCTCCTGCGCGGCCGGTACCGTACGCTGCTAGACCGAATCCTGCGGATGCGGCTAGCCGCACCTACGAGCCAAGTCAGCCGCGAGGTGTCGTTCGAGTATCTCAACCGACAGCTGGTGTGGCACGCCTTCACCGAGTTCCTGCTCTTCGTGCTGCCGCTCATTGGCATCAACCGGTGGCGGCGCTGGCTAAGCCGGACGTGGCGCAAAACCAAAGAAATCATCCATACAGGCCCGACATCCGGAGACGGGAGTGATGCGGCGGCGCGCGGCGAGTACGCCTTCCTGCCAGAGCGGACATGTGCCATCTGCTACCAAGACCAAAATGACGCGGCGACGACAGAGACGGAGGTGCTCGCGGCGGCTGCATCATCGGGCGGCGTCATCGGCAGCGCGCAGACGGACGTGACGAACCCGTATGAGACGATCCCGTGCGGCTGCGTGTACTGCTTCGTGTGCCTGGCGACGCGGCTGGAGCGCGAGGAGGGCGAGGGCTGGACGTGCTTGCGGTGCGGCGAGCACGTCAAGGAGTGCCGGCCCTGGAGCGGCGACGTGCTGGAGCCGGCGGCGGCGCCGACGGCGCGGCGCAAGGTGAGCGGAGGGGCGGCCAAGGTGGTGGCCTTTTCTGACGACGTCACGGGCGGGCTGACGGAGCAGGACGAGGACGAGGACGAAGAGGATGAGGATGAGGAGGGGTTGGATGCGCTGCAGGAGTCCTCGGAGACGGATGGGGAGGACGAGGAGAGCAAGTGAGGGAGGCGTACGGCGTGGTTGCGACATGATGATATGATTCCCCCGGAGTAGGTTGGCGATACGACGCCGTGTAGAGATGTACTGTAGATGGCGATGGAGCAATGGTACCTGAGGCCGCGGGTGAAAATGTACAACATTCGGGTTCGCAGGTCGCATCTTATTCACGCGCTCATGCGTTTCGGCGCTCGAATGCCGTTTCTGCTCACTTTCCATTCAGTAACAAGACGCTCACAAAGCGTCCGATGCTCCATTACCTGATACCCTTCCCGCGTGCAGCCCCAAATACCTTACCTATCTATCCTCCGTCCGGATCACTACGCTGGCCGGCCAGTGGATAGATGCTCCAAAGCTTGTCCCAGACGGCCCGTCCCACGAGGCCACAAAAGTCACAGGTACCTTTAGTAAAGACACCCAGGTTAGGTGCTTGGCAGTGCCCCAGCCCCAAACAGCAGTGGCTTCAAGAGCGGGCCATCCCCCCGCTAGCGCAGCCTCTCCCAGAGCGTCCACGGCGCTGCCCTGAGGGAGCCCCAAGGTCCTCCAGCTGGAGCCCGTTCCGTCCATCCATCCATGGGAATCATCCGCACCACCTGCCGGGCCGGCCAGTCCGCCGCTCCTCCAGTCCCGTCAAGCTCACCGCCTGCAGGGTCCCCGTCCCCAGCAGCCCCCAGCCCAGCGGCTCGCGCGTCATTCTGCCCTGCCCCGGCGCGCGCGCGCTAACGGCGACTGACTGATGGCATCAGGCGACAAAGCAGCCTGAACCACCCCCCGTGCATGAGTTGGAGCTCCATCCGTGCCTGAACCTCACCTCTCACCGACAGACAACAAAACAGCTTCCGGCCCTTCCGCAAAACGAAACATTAGGGACAGAGACCCATCATCTGAAGAAGCGACCGCATCCCGTCAGATTATCTGTTACTGTACGCATCGTCGACTCTTCAGCGACGGGACACAGACGCCCCCGGAATGTAAACGCAGACGCAGCTCAACACCCCCATCGCGCCCGAAACGACAAGCCCTCCCGAGCACCGACCAAAGGGAGTGCGAGAGACCATCACGTCTCGCGCCCCGGGGCGCGCCGGTCCAGGCCTTCGCAGGAGCCGACGGCCACACCCACCCGTCCTCCGCTGCTCTGCCTCTCTGCCTCCATCCGCCGCGATGCCGAGCTTCTTCCAGTTCACGCAAGGCTCCGAGACGCGCTTCCGTCCCGCCGACGCCTCCTCCCCGCTGCTGGGCCGCTTCCGCGCCGTGCCCCCGCGCCCGGGCTTGGATCAGCGGCACCGCCGCCACAGCCAGCTCGGCCTGCTGGCGGACCGGGTCGGCGACGGGCGCGGCAGCGTGCACGTCGGGTACGGCGCGCTGCTGGCCGCCGAGCTCGAGGCCGAGGCCGCGGCCGCGGACGATGACGATGACGACGATGGCAATGGCGGCAACGGGGGGTTCGACGACGACCGCTCTGTAACGCAGCGCCTGTGGCAGGCCTACGTCGTCGACTTGTGGATAGACCCGCGGCAGACGGCGGTGAGGAGGGTGGTTGAGCGGTGGTGGAGTCGGTATGGGCTGCTGGTGTTTCTGCCGGCGTTGCTGGTGCGTGTCCGACCACTTCCCCCCCCCTCCGTAGAAGCTTCATTGCGATTTCATGCTGACGCTGGTGGGAAATGCAGGCCGTGGCCTGGTGCTCGGTCCCGTTCCCGCAGTATCCCTTGCCCGACTACAACGACGACCCCGACGGCACCGAGGACGGCCACAAGGCGCCAGGCCACGGCGAGGCCGAGGTGCAAGTCAACTTTTGGTTCTTCCTCTTTGTCTACTACGGCTTCTACAACATCACGGCCCTGATATGGATCACCAAGGTGTTTAACCTCTACAGCCTCAACTGGTGAGCCGCCCCTCGTCCCCCCATCGTCCCTCTATACGCGAAGAGTCTGTATATTTGAAAGGAGAAGACATCTCGTTCTGACACCCCCTCGACTAGGTGGCCGCAGTCGCTCGGCTTCCCGCTCACCGTGTCGCTCATCGCCGTGCTCTCCATCGCGGCCCCCATCCCCGTCTTCTTCATCCCCGAGACGCGCTTCCTCACCGTCCACAACACCGCCTGGATCTCGTGGACCTTCATCATCATGGCCATGCCCGTCGCCATCGCCTTCATCATCCTCACCACCAACGAGCGCCACATCGGCCTGCGCCACTCCCTCTCCGAGACGCAGCGCATCTTCACCACCTCGTGGTGGACCGGCGAGCCCGACACCCTGCCGCGCGGCGCGGCGCCGTTCTCCCGCGGCGGACGCGGCGGCGGCGGCTACCAGTCCGTCTCCTCCCCCGACGCCGCCGCCGTCACCGCCGACGCCTTTCTCGAGCCCGACGCCGCCGCCTCCCTGCTGCACGTCGCCGCGCCGACCCCCCGCCGGCGCCCGCAGCGCGTCGCCATCCGCCGCCGCTGGCTGCCCGCCAGCTTCGTCCGCTTCCTCTGGTTCTGCGTCGCCCTCTTCGTCGGCCTCATGGCGTACGTCATCGGCGAGGCCTACGCCGAGATCTACCTCCGCACCCTGCCGCACAACAACCTCGAGACCGTCGTCTACGTCTACGGCTGGGTCATCACCGTGCACCTGCTCGACGCCCTGACCGGATGGGTGCTCGGGATCCGCGAGGGCGAGCGCGTCGGGAGCTACCCCCTGAGTTGGGTGTTTAAGCTGTAAGCCGGGACCCCCTTCCCCTCACTCACTCACCCACTCACCCCTTGATCCTTGCTTCCCGCGCCGCACATGCGGATGAGGCTGTTTGGGACCCGGCCCTGCATGAAAAGTTACCTTGCCTAGCCGCTGCTAACGTCGTCTTCCACCCTCCAGGTACTTTATGCTCACCTATCAGACATATGTGCGCGCTCTGTACGCGCGCCTCCGCACCCCGTCACAGTTCATCACCCTGCAGGTCCTCTCCTCGACGGGCCTCGTCGTCGTCACGCCCATCATGATGACGCGGCTCTTCCACCGCGCCCTCACCGTCCTGGGCCTCAACACGCAGAGCTACGGCTCCTACCAGAAGCTCCAGACGCGCAATGTCTTCATCCGCTTCCTCGCCGAGAACGCCTCCATGGCCACCTTTGTGGGCAGCATCCTCGTCCTGCACTTTGGCGCCAACAAGCGCGTCTACCCCTACTTCTCCTTTGACCAGGACGACGGGCCCTACAACTTCGCCCTCACCCTCAAGTTCTCTCTTGTTACGTGGGGGTGCGAGCTGGTGGCCAGCCTCGCCGTCAGGGGCCTCATCCGCGTCTTCTTCGGCGTCGACGTCGGGCTCGAGGGCAGGCTCGACTTGGCCGTGTGGCCGGAGCTGCTACCCACGTGCGTGACGGTCATGCTGCACGTTTTGCAGAACATGCTCTTTTCCATCATCCGGCTGCAGTTTCACCAGTAAGGGGGAAGAGATGCATCGCCATACGATACATGTCGTCGAGCAAGGGCGTAGACGAGATGCCTGCCGGGAGCGAGTCCACTCTAGGATGCAGCGACCCGCTAGGCCGCCCTGTTTCAGTTTTCGTTGTCTTTCCTGCCATGTTGTTTTCCTGTTTTTGATGAGACTCCGATACCCCGATAGTGTCATTCCGTTGTTTGCAGAGAAAGCGTGCATCTGGCAGTTTCGGGCATTAGATATCCATCCCCCATTGTCGCGGATTTGGGCGCCATTGCCCACACAAATAGAGCTTCGTTTTATCTTCCTGCTGCAACTACCACCACCACTACCACACCACGTTGGACTCGACTCACTCATGCATGCATGCACGCGCCCAGCCATGTGGTCCGACTTGCTTCGCACTGAGCATCCTCACTCAGCCGCCTCTGTGACTGTGACAGCTCAACCCAACGCGCTCACCGACCTACCCGTTTCGACAACGGCCGCCTGCCGCCTGCGCAATCTCGCCTCCCACCTCCCGGGGGCTCACAGGCCCCGTGTCCAACCACCCTCCCCGCCGGGAGCCGCGAACCACGCGCCCCGGGATGAGGGGGAACAAGGCAGCCTCACAACGCGCGATGGGCTAATCACGTAGGACAGGAAAGCTTGGCCTTCGGAGGAATGGGGGAAAGGGTTGGGCTAACAATAGCACGCGTGTCGGCCGCACGCCCCCCCCGGGTACGACTGACGAGTTGGTGGTGGCCACCAAGACGCGGCATGCTTGCTGGTGCCAATCCCAGGAACCCGGTTGGTGCGGCGCCGTGCGGTCGGTGAAGGTGTTCGTGCATGGAGCCCCGGACGGGCGAGGAGCACGGCAGCCCGCCGATCGAGGAAAGACGGCATTGAGGCTTGCCCGTGCGGCGAATCGCCGGGGTATCGATCGATGTCGCCGATGTCCACGCGCAAATGTGCGATGTGCCACGACCCGAAGACTAAACAGGGGGGTTTGGCGATCGCCACCACAAGGCAACGTGTAAAGGTTGCGGCAGCATTATACAGAGTTGGGGAAGTATCTAAGTGGCAGTAGATATGGAGGAGAATGAAGAGCGTTTCCTCCTGTAGCAGCGATACACCCGCCATGGATGCCTCGCGCGAGCCGCGTTAAGAGGTGCATGATACGGTGCAGTGGGTGAGGTGAGCACCGTCAAGTAGCACATACAGTGCGTACGTTACCTGACCCGGAAGCTCGGATCGGATGAGACAGGTGCCGAGAATAAATTGCTGATTTGAACAAGGCAGCGCGACTGAGGTCTGTTACAACCTCTGTGAGTGGGGGCCTTCGCATCTGGACGGTACAGTCATAGGTAGTCGGTATGTGGGCACCGTACCGGGGACATGGAAGGCCGGCCAGGAAGCGTATGCGGGGCGATTGTGCTACACCAGAGAAGAGGCCGTTGAGCCGTTGAACCCAGCGAGCCGATGAATCGTGCATGGGCTGCCGCAATGTTATCTGCCTCAGACTGCAACTCGACGATGTGACTCACACTCTGGTGTGTGTGTGTGGGCGCGAGGAAGAGGACGGGCATTGCACTGGATGTTATCGGCCAGACTGTTCAGTAGTTTCTGACAACTAGACGCTGAGCTGCTCAATGCGTGCGATGGGGCCATTGGCCGCCGGCAGCCTTCTCAACGCCCGATTTTGTGGACTGATAAGACTCGGGGTTCGAATACCCGCCGGGGATTTTGCCAATTCGGTACACACGAGGGGATTCGCACGGGTACGAACTATGCAATGTGGAATCGCCAGCACGGAACAAAGGCGCCGGTCATCAAGGTTCGGAGCCCGCATAACAACAACGAAGAGTGCGGGCCGGACAGAAACCAGTTGGCGGCACAGGGAAGGAAAAAAAGTTCCCAGTGCTATGCCACAGGTTCTGCCGTACGACGCAGGCCAAGGGGCGCGGATGGTGGGCCCGGCCGCCGACACGTCAGGCCGGTAGACGAGAATCAGGGAAGCCGGAGCTGGGATGTGCGCGATGGATGGATGTGACGGATGTGTGATGGACGTCGCGGCCGGGGGCCTGTCGGCAGGACCCGCGGTGGTCCCTCTGTTCGGGAGCTAGGTAGCAGTTAACTTTGCATCCCGTCGTCCAAATGCCTCGTCGGCGTGCAGATCAGGGGAGCAACGCAACGGGGATGCGCGCCGCCGCCGTCGCCGCGTCGACATTGTCGGCCAACAGTCCGTCGCTAGCCATGGATGGGTTCCTTGGCTAACACAGCATACGGACCGCCACGAGATGCGTTTCGTGACGGTTGCACGGCGAGCTCCTGTGCTTGGTGGCACGGGGCCGTGCTGTCGAAGGGCTCTGGTTCTCTGGTGGCTTGCAGCAGGCCTTCTCACGCCATCAGTTGTGAGCAAGACGCACGACATGCTGCTCCACGGGGTGGGGTGGGTGAAGAAGTAGCCTTGGGCCTGCCGCTTGTAGCCTGTAGTCGGTGGCAGGCAGCCCGACGCAGGCGAATGGAATACTGGCAGTCGGCGTCGCATGCGAAGGATGAGGCGATGGTGATGTGTTATGGCAAGCGATTAGCCAATGCACGCCTCATCGGCTGGAGCTTCGAAGCATTGAGCACTTCAGCCAGATGGGGGAATCATGGCCAGACATGGCTCATCCATGTCGTGCTCAGAGGCATGGGCGGACTGCGATCTGGAGGCGTGGCATGGCAAGGCATGGCAAGGCATGGCATGGCCTGCGTGCTTACCGCCAGTTTCTCAGACGTGGTTCGTGCACGCCGGCCGCCCATCCACCCGCCACCATGCCCTCCACCTGCGTCCGCGACGCCTCGCCATTTGCTCACGACATCCATCTCGCCCGGGGCTTGGCTGGCCCATCGGTGGGTGCCCACGTCGGCGCCGTGCGGTGCGCGCGGCTTCCCCACCATGCCGCGACTTCAGTGCCAGGTTGACGTGATATCGACGGCGGGACGACGGCCGCAGGGCCGCGAGCGCAGGGCATGGTGGGCGGGATACGGCTGAAGAATACGAGCGTATCGAGCCCCGACTTGCGACTGTGCTCGGCACGGAGGAGCTGGATGCACAATGGCAAATGCAGACGGCACAGGGTAGTATAAGTGAGATAAACGGGCGGTCGACGGCATCGCATTCGTCTGGGCAGGGCAGGCAGCCGTCGAGTCGAGGAGGAGCAGGGGCAAAGAGCAAAAAGGTAAAGCGCTGGGGGACCATGGATGAACCCCGTCCAAGTGCCTCACGACACACCGACTTTGCGCAATGCAAGGCGAGGTACCTGCTTACCCCGCGACGGAGGCTCGCGGCGCGTTGTATCGCCGTGAAGAAGATTCATGGATGGATTTTTTTCTTTCTGCGTCTCATGCCGCCTCCGTGCCTTCCAGGTTCTTTCTCCCCCACTTCCGTTTGTGCCTGGACGGAGGGAAGGCACTCCCTGCGTGCCTGCCTGGCTGGCTCAGGTACACCCACTGTACCTGCCCGCTCACGACGCCATGCCCCTCGATCCGTGCCTTCCACCTCACCTCAGGTTCCGGTCAGCCAGTCCCGCCGGGCAGGTACCCCTCCGATCCCCCCATCACCACCACCCCTCCCACCTACCCGACGTTTGCTGCCCTGGCGCTGACCTTGCGGTGCACCGCTCGGCTTGCAGCGCGCCTCAGCGTATCGCGCTCAACGGCAGCCCCTCCCCCACCCCTACCTGGGCTTCCTGGGCTACCCCTCCTGCACCACCTCACCACCACCTCTCCCCAACTGAGGTGGTCGCTGGCAGGCGGCCTTCGGTAGGTTGCCCTGTCCTGAGGTGCCCTCCCGTCGCCGTCGCCCGCTGCGCGCCGCCGGAGCTGGAGTGCGCTGGCGCACACACTGGGCGGCATGCAGCCTTCCCGTTCACCGCAGGTAGCTGAGGTACCCTGCCTTACTCTGCTCAGCTAGCGGGAACATGAACCGCCAGCGCAGAGCTTCAAGGGGCGCCTACCTACCTTAGCAACCCGCCCAGCCCAGGCGCTGCTGCGGCCACAGCCCCCCCCGCCGGCGCCGCCCCTCCCCCTCCCCTCTTCGGCGGCCCTGTCCTGGCCTGTCCCGGCCTGGCTTGCTCACGTCGCTGGCGGCGGCCTTAGCATCCCAGCCGCGAAAAATCACACACCACCACCTTTCACCCTCCTCCTCCTCCTGTCTTCTCCCTCTCGTTTCCTCTGTTTCGTCTCCCACCGCCCGCCTGTCCGTGTCTCTCTCTCTCGCCAGCCCCCCTTCTCTCGCTCCTCTCCTTTTCCTTTCCTCCCTCTCTTCCCCCCTTCCCTTCCCCTCCTCACAATGACCGCGCTGCCACCCGACCACGCAGCCCCAGAGTCGTCGTCCTCCTCAACCCTGCCAGCAACCACCGCCACAGCCGCCCAAGATGCCTCGGGACGACAGCCCTCCTCCGCCGCCTCCGCCGCCGCCGAACTCGCCAGTGCAAAGATAAGCCTGCGCAAGTCTCTCCGCCAGTTCCCCGACTTCCCGATCCCCGGCATCGACTTCGTCGACATCATGCCCCTCTTCGCCAACCCTGATGCCCACGCCACCCTCGTCTCTGCCCTCGAGCTCCAGATCGCCCAGACTTTTGCCCAGGCCAAGCCCGACGTCATCGTCGGCCTCGATGCCCGCGGTTTCCTCTTCGGACCCGGCCTCGCCCTGCGTCTCGGCGTCCCCTTTGCCGCCGTTCGCAAGCAGGGCAAGCTGCCTGGACCTTGCGTTACCGCCGAGTACGTCAAGGAGTATGGCAAGGACCTCTTCCAGATGCAGGAGGACGCCATCCGCGAGGGGCAGAAGGTCCTCGTCGTCGACGACATCATTGCTACGGGTATGTTCCGCGTCCTTAGCCCGGGCTCCCCCATCGCCATGCGATGAGACACAACAGCTGACACGTCTGCTCGCACAGGTGGCTCTGCCAAGGCTGCGGCCGATCTCGTCGCCCAGCTCAAGGGCCAAGTCATGGGCTACTTGTTCATCTTGGAGATTCCGGGCCTCAACGGTCGCGACAAGCTCGGCGAGGCGCCCACCACGATCCTGCTGGAAGATGCTTAATGGCCTCACTACACCAACATGCGCTCAATGCACTAATACAATCGCCGCCATGTAACTTATACGATATATCGAGAGCTTGACACTGCCTCTCGCGGCATCCGCGCCGCCAATGGCGAATCGGTGCCTCGGCTGGACTCGGAAATTTGCTCACCGCCGCGCCATGCACCAGCACCACCTACCAATCCATTTTCTGCACTCACGGGCGTTTGGGGTATGCTTCACACTATACAAAAAAGTCGAGAAACAATCTTCTTGGGTATATAGACGGGATCTTTGGGAGCTTTGAAAGGAAAGAGAGGCACGTCGGTGCCTGCGCTGGCAGATACAACATTCACATGCATTTTCTCCCCACTTTGTTCGATGCGCCGATCCGAAAAAAAAAGTTTCGCGGACAGCACTAATACAATTCGCCTTACAATGGGTCTTTGTCAGCGTGCAGTAACCACCACCTTGGCGATGAGTTGCGTTTTTGTTGAGACTGCGCGCAAAAATGGACTTGAATTCTATTCCGCCAATGCTAATGTGCTAAAGGATACTTGCTCCAGGGGAATGCTGCATGGGATATCCTGCCCCTTGTGTGCTCTATCGTGAATTCGTCAGGTGGCGGAAGCAGTTGTACCGCACCACACACCCAGAAAGGGTGACTCATATGATACCTATGTACTCGCAAACAAATGGCCCTCCCGCCTCTCGCTATATGACGACGGCATTGGCAATGACCAGGCCCTGGCTCTCGATGCGGTACCTCCTGCGCATGCCCGCCGCGACGGCCTCGCCGAAGCGCTCGTAGTCGCCGCGCTCCCCGCCGACGAGCACGAGGGGCACGCCGTGGACGCGCTTCATGCCCTTGGGGGTGCGCTGCTCCGACGTGAGAAGGGGCCTGTCCACGCCGGCGTCGAGGCGGGAGCCCTCGTCGCCCTCGTCGACGATGACGACGAGCTGGAGGGCGGAGCGCGCGGGGGAGAAGCTTGGAATGTTATCGAGCTTGCGGCTGAAGGAGCAGCCGCCGCGGCGCATGACGATGAGCTGGTGCTCGCGGGGCGCGGCGTCGGGGAGGGGCCCGTCGCAGGCGTGCCCCGCGAGGTAGATGGTCGTCCAGGGGAAGTTGGCGGCCGGGTCGGTGGCGTCATAGCCGGGGGAGCCGAGGATGGGGGTGTCGGCTGCGAGGGCGGGGACGGGGTGCGCGCCCGCGCCGACGGCCGTGTGGCCGAAGAAGGAGAGGATGGTGGCGGCGGCGGAGGGCTCGTCGGCCGAGGGCGCGTCCGTGTGCGAGGGCTCGAAGACGGACGACACGGCGCGCAGGAGGTGCTTGAGGAGGGACTCGGAGGGGATGGGGATGAGGTCGTCGTGCGCGTCGTCGTCCGAAGCCGACTGCGTAGGCGGCGCGGTGCTGTCCGCGACGATGGGCATGGTCGCGTTCTGTTGCGGCGGGACATCGACCAGAAGTTCAATCTCGACCGAGTCGCGGCGGCGCCTGCACGTGAACGCCTCGTCCTTGAGGTGACTGACGTGCTCGGCGTGGAAGAAGACGGTCTCGTGGCGACCCAGCTGCGTGCTCCCGACATGCGTGATCCTCCAGACGTTGTCGCCGCCCGGGTCGTCACCGGGCTCCCTCTCCAGCTGGAGCCGCAGGCCCTCGAGGTTCTTGACCGTCGGGCCCGCGTAGTTGTACCACACCAGCGAGGCGCCAAACTTGGACATGAGCGAGCTCGCGGCGTCGCTGGCTGGGAACTCGATGGCCGAGATGACGCGCGGGATCGGGGCGGCGCACGTCCCGTTCTGGGGCAGCAGGCTTGGCGGCAGGGTCCAGGGGAAGAGCGTGTGGTTGGAGAGGGCTCTGCGCTGGATGATGCGGCCCTTCTTCTTGTCCTCTATCTGGACCATCTCGAGAGGCCCGTGGAGGTTGGGCGTGTTGTGCAGGTCCGTGAACCGGGAGGCGTCAAACAGATGCGGCCGCGCGGCGGTGATGGAACCGGATAGTGAGTCTGGCTTTGCCGGCGCGGGGCATGAATTCGTAAACGCTTCATCGTAATAGCTGTACGTGGATACGTCTTTCCGGTTGCCGCGTGGCGCTTTCTGTGGCCTCGAGTTCTTCTTCTTGGGTATGATAAGCGGGTGCCCCTCCGTGGTGAAGACGTACGCCGCATCGAGGTTGTTCAGGGGGTGGCTCGGGTCAAACAGCAAGTACATGTACTTGGTCGTCTCGCCGAGGAAGAAGCTCTCCATGCGGTCCTGCTGCTCACCCGTCCGCACATCCTGCAGGCCCGCCCACCCACAGGGCGCGTAACACCGCTGACGGATGTCCTTGAGGACCATCTCGCCGACGTGCAAGTACCACGGGTCCTGCGTCGCCCGGTATATGTGGTACGTGGACTCGATGAACTCGGGTCGACCGGGCCACCAGCCGATGCCGGCCTCGACGTTGTTCTCGCGGATGGACCAGCGTTCTGGAAGCGCCGAGTAACGCGTCCACAGCGCCGTGTAGACGAGGTTCGCCTCAATGGCCTCTTCGACCTCGCCGGCGAGAGCGAGGAGACCCGGGTAGAAGGCGCCAAGGCTGTCGATCCACATGGTGTACGGCTGGCCGGTTGCGCGGTGGCTGTTGGAGTAGTAGGGGTACTGGCTGCGGTCGGTATAGATGTGGCGCTTGACGGACGCATGCGCCTGGTGCCAGGCTTCGAGGAAGGCGTCCGCGGAGTGCATCTGAGGCGGGAGCGGCCCATGGAGGGACGCTGGGTCGAGCCAGTCGGTGGTGCTGTGGCGTCGAGACGTCGACGCGTTGGGCATGCCTTGGCCGGAGAGTAGGATGTGGCTTTTGAGCGCGTACTCGAAAAAGCTGTCCATGCCGGCTCCGATACCCGAGTGAGGGCCTATCCACAGTCCGCGCTCCGCGTCGATGCCATTCCCAATGAGGCCGATCTCACTCCTTCTGCGCCAGACCTCCCAGAAGGCCCGCTTGGCCGCCTGCTCGAAGCGCGGGTCGCCGGTCAGACGACTCAGCACTGTGAACTCGAGGGTCAGACTGCCGGCACCGGCGCTGCACGTCTCTGTGATCTCCGGCCGGCCCTCTGGTTCTGCCGTGTCGGCGGAGGCCTGGTTCAACGGCGAGTTGACGTAGAACGGTATCCCTGAGCGCAAGTTGACGCGCGGGTACGGTATGCCCGTGGTGGTGTAAAACGCGGGCAAGAGCCTCTGAGATAGGTCGAGCGCCAGCCTCAGGAGCTGGCCGTCGTACTTGAAGCCGTTCGGCCACGGTATCGGCGGCAACCCCAACGGGTCGTCGGTCGGGAACCCGTCCAGGGGCTTTGCTTCATAACCCGGAATGGGCAGCTCTCCGATCGCAAACAAGTGTGCACTGAGAAGACCGCCGACCCCACGAATGACCGTCTCGAAGACCTGGACCTTGCTGTCCAGGTCAAAGCCCCTCGCTCGAACGCCCGCGCCGGACGGGCCCGTCCTCCCATCACCGTAGTACCGCACAAACTCGGCCACGCCGTCTTGGAAGTCGCTAAGGGCCTGTGGTCCGGTGTATCTCCCGTCTTGCGGCCCTCCGGCGAGTATTGCGAGCGTCGAGAGGCTATCGATGAGGGTCAGGGAGTAATTCCCGAGTGCGTCGTTGAGCTCGATCCGCCCCGGATTGTCGCGATCTCTCGTCAACGAGGAGCAGGTGAGCGGCCGCAACTTTCAGTCGCCAGGTGTGTCAGCGAATTCCGTCTCTAAACGCGTTTCAACATTCTCTCGCATGCGTACCTCATCCTCTGGAAAGGCGTGCTTCATGTAGTTGCTGAAGCCGTGGTAGAACGTGTCCACCGTTTCCTGGCGGAGCTGTGCCAGGTAGTCGGCCCGCATCGCCGCCGCCGTCCATGGCTGCAGCGCGCATAGCAACAGCAAGGCGATCCAAACCATAGTGCCTCGAGTGATGCGAACGAGCACACGCTCGCCGCGCAATGTTCCAGGGGATCGATCGTGGCAGCGGCCTCGCCGACTGGCTCGCTAGTCGGAGGCTGACTGTCGGCAGGGCGCTACAGGGCGCAGAACGAAGGGGCAGCAAAGAACGCCATCTGCGCTCCAGATGTCGGCAAGAGCGCACGCGCAAAGGAACCCTTTGCGCCTCGATAAGTGGACCGCGAACACCGTCGACTGTGGTCGTTGTGACGATGGAGCATGATGGCTGTCCTCTTTGGGCGCCACACACGCGATCGGGACGGTTGAGCGTAATCGTGGCTGGTGTCTGTGGCTGGTGTATTAATCGGCCGCTCCACCTGTACGGCCATTGGCCAAACGCCGCTCTAACCTCATTGCCTCAACCTCGCCTCCGAACTCAGTGCTAACACGACTAACATCCAGGCAGCGCTGTCGGGGCGATGCCATGAAGCCGTCGCGGAGTTTGCGACCATGGCACCTGTAAAAGCCACGGTTCGGCCTTCGCCGCTGAAATTCGCCGATCCAGCTACGGCAGCGTGGTGGTAACACCACACACCCCTTCACTCGACCCACATCGCCGACGTCGTACAAGGCGAGGCGGACTCGTACTCGGCCCTATCGCCTCGTTCGACCAGGCAGTCAGCTTCAGCTGTTGCAGATTGTATCAGACATGCATGTGCCGCGCAAATACGATACAGATGCGTACAAGTACGCCCCAGGTCTCAAGCGGCTCTGCGACGGCATGACGATCGGGCAATAAGCACGAGTCTGTACGACCTCGTCTAATTATAGTTGGTAACAGAAACGAAAGTGTGCTTAACAGTACGGAAGCTTTGCTAGCCAACTCGATTCTCTTCTTCTATGTGAGATCTTTGGGAGCCTAAATCCTCCGGGGACATTTGAGCCGCCGCCGCTCGCAGTGCCTCCATGTCTGTCAGATAGCCATCGCGATGGCGGCACTGCCCCCTGGGCCGGTGTCATCGCCGTGCCGTCTCTCGTGCAGGGGCGTGCAAGTATACCCAGCCAGGGCCGAGACCTTTCGTCTTGTGTGACGAGACCACTCGTATCCGACGACAGAAAAGTATCGATACATGCTGACAAGGCTGAAGATAGGCTTCCACCAGGGCCGAATCCATCGATCTTGCAGGCACCGGGGCCCACAACCTTTGTAACCTACACATCAATCAAAGGCGGAGTTGGGGTTTCACACACTGCAAAAAAAGGGCGGCTACAGAACGGCAGGCACCACGCACCCGGGGGTTTCCTCACTGCTCAGAAGCAAAGGAACGTTACTCCGACCCGGCCCGCTCCAGTCGCACGACATTCTCTTCTCACACAAACTCTTCCTGCAGGAAGGCAAGCCGTTCCTTCCCTGAGCGAAAGTCGCTCCGGCGCTTTAGCCAGGTCCTTCTGAGCTTGACGGATCTGACAGGTCCAGGAGTCCTCAGCAAGGCCATTCTTCATCAAGAATCGCCTCTACATGATCCCCGCCCAAAGCCTCGTAAACAAGTCTCTCCGTCTGCCCCAATAGAAACACCAACGAAGCTCTCAAGTCCCCCTTAATGGAAGTTAGATATATGATTGGCTTCTCCTTGCGCGGCGAACGCCTGCGCACAACACACGCCTGGGCAGGACCAGCACCGTCGCCGAACGTCAAGACATCCACCTCTACTCCCGGCTCTAAGAAGCGCATGTTGGCTATGTCAGCCGTCAGCTGTGCGTGCGAGTCGCGCATGGCGTTTTGCATTGCCTTTGATCCTCTCTTCCAAGATGGGAGTATCTGGAAGCGACGCCGAGAGCTTCGAGGACATTGCTGATTGCATTGAAGGTCAACGGATAGTGATCAACACGGCAGTCATGAAGCACAACGACGTTCGAAGAGGAGCATTTTACTGGGTATTTAAGGCTGAGAGGAGCTATTCGGACACCACATACTCTCTATTCGGCCCCCATGCCAGGTGCCAAGGCCGCCGAAAGAGGTAAGTGTGGCAACAAATAGCTCGTCTCTTAAGGTACTTGTTCGCAAGCGTTGCTGTTTTGCACCGACAGTTGCCGCCGCGGACCACGTCCAGGTCAAACGCCTTCAACATACAACGTCAGCCTCACACGGAGAGCTGCCGCCTCAATGTCCATCACAACGCTGCGGGCAGTCGCTCGTCATTCGGTCGAGCGAAGCAGCACCGCGCCCCGGACGGAAAGAGGCAACAAAGCTCATTGGAACACGAATGCCAGGACTGCTGCAGCGCAGTCCTAGCTGCACATGCTGTGCGACATGGCAGCGCTCTTGCATCTGTCAAGGCAACTCTCACTGGCGAAGAGCCGACAAGTCATCCTTGCCCCCGTGCCGTCCGGCCTCAGTGGTTGTCCGCGTCCACGCCGGCACGGCATGCGCAGCAAGGGGCCCACAGCTCCGGGACGGGACCCTCGGGGCCGGGCGGCCGTCCGAAGTGCGGGTCGCGCCGCCGGCGATTGCAACGGTGTCAATGACGGATGATTCATCGTACGAGTACGCGCCGTGAGGTTCATCCAGGGGAGGGCGAATGGTCGCCTGGCCCGACGCTCTATCGGGAAATGGCCGAATGAGTCGGCTCCGCCCGCGGAGTAACGGTCTACCGTCCGTACGCGGGAGCGTTCAACTTGCACACGCCCCTCGGGCCGTGTGTGGCTTTGTATTACTACTAGCGGCCGCACTTAGGTCGGCTCCATCCCGTCACAACGAAGTTCACTTGCCGGGCCCTGCCAGGTCAGGTCAGGTCAAGCCTTGCCTTGCCAGCTTACAATGGGTGTACGAGCACCCAGGCTGGGGCAGTGTTACGGTGTTGATGTGGCTTCGCTCCTCAAAGGACGTCTTGAGGTTGCGCCTTCCCTTGTGTGCCTTGCGCTTTGAGCTAACTCGCAGTGGGTTAAAGATGTATACGTAGATGTATGAGCTTGAAACATTGCTCGGGGAAATCGGGGACGCTACTATATCTGCCTGATGTGACACTAGCGTAACGACCCGAGACTTCGCGCCAAAGGCCTTGAACGGATAGACGGCAGGAAAGCCGGCCCACGATGGCCTCGCGCGCGCAAGAGCTTGCGGACACGGCGTTCATCACAGCGCCCGCCGGCTTTCGTCGCGCACACCCCGCGCTGGGGGACATGAACCGCAACGTGAGCCTCGGCGCACTCCTGGAGTTTGGAAATTTTGGGTTTGGGGCTGCATCCGACCTCGGATTGCGCACCCACGACAGCGGGTGCCCAGCGCGCCGGGGCTCGTCATTATCGCCGGCGCCCTTGCCCTTGTCCCCCTTTCCCACCCTTGCAGCTCCGGCAGCAGCCAGGCAGCGAGTGCCCTTTGAGGGACATCTACACGACGAGCAGTTGCGACTTGCAAAGACAGAAAGAGGCGCTCGGCCGAACTCGTCAGGGGACCAACCCTTCAGTCCGAAACCTTCGCGCCACTCGCAACGGTCGTCAAATCCCAAGGTCCGGCGCCGTGCCAGCACGGCTCCGGCGGGCCGTCTGTCCATGTCTCTCCATTGATCTACACGGACGTAGCAGCATGCCGCGGCTAGCTAGTCTTGTCGACGAACAGACGATGCGGAGTCAAGTTACTTCTTATGCCTCCTTTGGGACGATCCTTGACGCTAAAAATGCTCCGGTCGATCGTGCCTGGGGCGGGTCTTCTGGGGCTTAGTTGAACGCCTTCCCCGTCATCAAGTCGTCAAGCCACTTTAATGCAACCCCAGAAACAGCAAAGGCGACGACAGCAGCACCAGTAGGGGGCGCAGGCCCAGGCACAGGAACGGGGTGAGGCTCACGCCCCATCCCCTCATGCGGCTCTGTTTTTGTGTCAGACCAGATCAACAACTCATGGTGAGCCTTATCGCATGCGGCCCCCGATCAGCTGGCCCCGAACACCCTGAGCTGGGCTCTAATAGGAAGTCTTCGGCTCGCTGAAACCTGCGATTGGATCGCGAGGGGCCGCAACAACGTCGAGCTTACTGCCCTAGCCTGCTCCGTAATTATCTGCCACGCAGTTTTGACTTGCTGAAATGGGTTGCACCGCGGTGTGGCTGAATTGGAACTGCCGCAGAGATGCCGGACTGGCAAAGTCAAATGCGAAGTGTATGGACCCTGCTTGCCGAAGCGGACCTTGTCTGAAGTCGTGGGCCGGCCAGCCGGCCAGCCCTCCATCTCGAGTCCCTACACAAGCAGTCTTGATCGACCTCAGACGCCGAGCCTAGTCGTTTCGGTCACCGAAGTGATCTCCTTCGCCAGACGCTATGAAAGAGACATTTTCTTTTTTAGCCCTCGGAGGAGATCCGAAAGCCTTGTGCTCGTGCATGCCTTCCTGTCTCGGCACTCTGTCCCGCTCGTCAGAAAACAACCTCGTGTGGAGAGTCATAGCGGGCTCCGTAGTTTCGAGTTCGTGTTCATTGCGCGCTGTAAGATGAAGGCATGCCGTGAAAACCAAAACTACCTCCTCGTGTCTCGAGATTAGTACAAAGCACATCCCTGCGCATGTTTTCCTTGTGACATGCTGTTCGTGTACTTCTCCGTTTTTTGATGAGGACGGAGCGAGGCTTCAGGCTGCATCAAGCGGTCAATATCTCTTGCTCATTCAACTTCCGCGCACGTACCATGCAAAAGAGCAACACCTACTCATGGACGTATGATGCAATAGCCCAGCAGGGCTGTTTCGTGCGGGCGGTCCCGGCCACGTCCGAGCACCAGTGTCAGCCAGGTCCTTATGCTTACTTGCGCTCTTTACGTGTATGCGGAAATACACGTATGTATTTACTTACACGCTATGTTTCAGCGGACACGTTCGTGTGCCAGGCCGAGCCCAGTCCTTGTCGTGGATGCTAGGACTGATACTGCAGCCCGCGGCCCTGCGGGCGGAGGATGGACAAGCGTGCCCGCCATCAGTTACTGTGATTGTCCGCTCAGGCCCAGGGATGGAGGTCTAGGCGCGCACTCCCCCAGATGCAGCTACTAGGCCAAACGCTCTCGCCGCCGTATCGCCGCATCGCCGCATCGCACACTAGAGTAGACATCACAGGTCGGAGGGTGGCGTCTCGGTCTCGGGAACGTCCCGTGAGGGTGTGTGCGCCTGGTCGTTTGACGGACGGACACGCTCGGCGTGCGGAGCGGTTAGTGTATGTACGGATCAAGGGGAGACTCGAGGGAACGGGAGGGAACCTTTACCACAAATCACAGAACAGCGTCTGGGGAGTTTCTACCCCCCTTCCCGTTCTCGCAAAGCCCACTGGTGATATCCTCTTGGTGCTAATGCATATGACTTTAAAACTTGCTTGCCGACTCATCAACCCTCCGTGTTGAATGAAGTCCTAGACCGCACCCCCACAACCACGGCATCCCAGTTCGGCTCTCGCTCGTTCGAAAGGTCTTGCTGGGGATGGTGCTCGGCATTTGCGGGTTCGAACCATGCTTGTCCCAGTACATGCTCGTCTATTCGTACGCCTAGATCCCCCGGAATCCATGTTCAGGATTGGCACCTGTCAACCCCGCGTGTCTCGCTTCCATCACGCTTTGAATGGTGGCCTTTTCTGCCGGGCTTAGCCTGGGATCAACGACGCCGTGACGCGGCCCCTCGGTCGGTCCACGATAGTCTGCACTTGCCCCTCGGGGGCGAAGGGCTGCTAACTCAACCGACCGCACGGGCCGCCCGGTCCCGAGGGCCAACAGTTCGGGGCCGGTTGGGCGTTGGATGCCTTTAACCTTGCGCGCTCGACGACCGACAGCCGAGCTCCGAGACAGGGCAGCAGGCTGGAGAGGCGCCGTGTAGGTACGCCACACACTCCCCATAGACTGTCCGTACTCGTATGCTGCCTGCTTGCCAAATCAGTGTCGGTGCCATACGGGGGCACAAAGAGGGCGGGCAGGTCTACTGGTCGCCGGGCGGAGTCTCAACGGACAGCCGCCCATGCAGCCGACGAGGTGCCGTACCTGTCTCCGCGGGATATTACATCACCGTACGCTGGTGAACCCATTTACCAAATTTTATTACGGGCGTAGTCGTGGCGTCGTCGTCGTCAACGTAGCTAGGACCTGCGAGGCAAAGTGCGTGCGGTTGCGTATCCACCAGCGTGCGATGCAACGCTGGACGTGGAGATGGATCGCCCAGAGTCGACGTCCGTTGAAACGAGGGCCCGCCCCGTCTTTGATTAAGCTCTGGCCTGATTTGCCCTGCTCCCTTCTTTCCTTCACCGGCGAGCACGTTCCCTGTTGGCCAATATCAATCTGTCAGTCTCCTCCTGCAACGGCAAGACATGTGATGGGCCGGGCGACTATACTTACTCTCTCGAGTGAAATCAAGCGAGTGCGACTGCGGATGAGCCGTCCGTGACATGCGCTCTTCTTGTAAGTATCTAGGTATTTGGCCTCTTTTTAAGAGCAATGACATGGTCCATGTACGAAATCCAAGCCATCATGACTCGAATTGGACAAGGCCTTCGGGGGTGTGCGGACCGCCACGACAGACGTGTGCATGAGGGTGGCGTTTGAGATGAAATACCAGCCTTCCACGGCACTTGGGGAATCCCGTAAATACACACCGACTACTGTAATGCTTGTACTTACCCCGTGGTGTAGTGTACGTCACGAAGCTGAGCTGCAATTTGAGATTGGTAGAGACGTGACGTGCCGCCACAGCCCACGAGGCAGCAAGCCCTCGACCAAGTTGAGCTCTTCAGCTTGAGCCTCTCTCTCCCTTCTTTGCATGCGGAGTGGGGGACCCATCTCTCTCACATGGGCCCGCCAAGCTGCGGTCAGCATGCTGTCCAGGCTCACAGAGTGCCGCAGGCTGTTGGCTTGGATTTGGACACGGACCGGCTCCCTGTCGCTCCCATCTGGCGCGGCAAAATGGGGCTTCCCCAGTTAGGCTGTGCACACGTGCATCGTGAGCGGCCAACGCCAACTCAAATCTCATCAGGGCGGATCTCGTCCCGTCAATCGACAAGCCCAGGTGAGCCGGCCAACGGCGTTGGTCACTTGTCATTGCAACGGTAGCAGAGGAGAGGGCGTGCCCCCCCCCCCTTGGGCGCGGCGTCCTTGGGGTTTTCGGGGCGCTGGCGCAGGAGCAAAGTTCCCGCCTCTGCCGCCTTTCTTGTCGGGCTGGACGATAGTCGATGCAGGAGAAAAGAACAGGATCAAGGCTCCGGACACTCTCCGCGTCATTTTCCAGAGTGTCGGGACCTGCGTTGCATCTCGTGGGCACACTCGGCGCCTGGCGTGCGTGATGTCTGGGTCGAGGAGCCAAAGTACCAGTACTTGGAGGCCATGGATTGCAGCAGCCACAGGCAAGATGGCGGGGGGGATTGGTGGAGCCGTCCACGGATGGATCATGGGAGCTATCACCACGCCCCCATCCGGCCCCCGGCCCCTGATGAGGTGAACCCGGCTGCGGTGGGGCTCCCTTGCCGGGGTGGCCTTCAGGGCCTGTTGCTGCTCTCCATTGCTGCTGTTGCTCACACGCCTCGTTTGCCGGGCGGAGCGCCTCCACTGCGCGTGCGTGCAGTCGGGTGTGCATTGGAGGCTGCCCCAGGTGAAGACGCGCCTCCTATTTTGGGCCACGACGCGAACGAGCGAACGAGCGAACGAGAGAACGAGCAGCGGCGATCGAGCCCTTGGAGGCTTGGACAATCTGGGGGAGTGAGAGTCAGTCAGTACCGATGCATGTACGGAGTACCTGCTCGCAGCATTCCGCACCTTGGAAGCCAGAGGCGCGCGCCATTGTCTGTGCTGCCCATCGTCGCTTGTCGCTTGTTCGAATCGAGAAAGAAGATGTCCATGTCTGGCGGCGCCGCAACGACGCGACACAGCTTGCATCTGCCGTAGGTCAGGCAAAGCTCGGTGGCTATCTTTTTTTCGGCTCGCCGTCCTCGTCATTGCGTTGGTGGTGGTGTCTCTTCCCATGTTGGATGTCGGACTGAGAATTCGGGCCACGTTTGCTCCAAGCCCGTGCTTTCTTCACTCGGCTCCTGCCCAACAGACGGCTGCACAGATGCCGCGCCCGCCTGCCGTTGTTCGCGCCTGCCTCGCCTCGCCTCGCCTCGCCTGGCGTTGCCCTGCCTTGTCTCGCCTTGCCCGGCCTGGGCTGGGCTGGCCCGGGCCTCAAGCGACCTTTTCCCTGCTGTTGCTCGACCAGACACCTTAGTTGTGCGCATGTACCATGCGGCGGGACTCAACAGTCATCACCCACCCCCACTAAAGGTATCGCCCGTAAGCTCACATCCGGAACCCAAGCCGAGCCTGAGTCCAAGCTCCCAAAGTTGAGGAATGAAGCCCCCGAACAGAGCGAAGAGAGCAAGAGAACCCTGCGTGCTTGATTAGGTGCAAAGTTACCTATGTACTTCGTACCTTGACTTGGCACTCGGAAGGCTGACGGAAGGCAGTCGCGCCTGGCACCTCCCCCCTCTGAGAAGGAGCGACTCAGCGACACTGGACTCCTCCCACTTTGCGCGCGACACGGCGAGTGCATTGCACAAGGTCACTATAATGTACGCGGTGCATTGATACGCTTCAGGGGCAGGAACGAATTTTCCCAAGCCTACCTACGCTGCTGCCTGATACGGGACCTGTCTCCAAAGCATGCTGTTCGATGGATCAAGTGACCTCCGTTCCAGGGCAGTACCTCCTCACAAAACGTCATGGCGAAGGCGAGGAGCGGCCCAAGGCCGGGCGCCGCCCTGTCACCTGTCGCACGCCCCCTCCTCCTCCCCTTTGCCCTACGGCAGCTTCCCTGTCCCTCCTTTCCCGCCCGTACCGTCCGTGGCCACCAACCCACCGTCCACAACCGCGAGACCCTTTGACATTCGAAACGAACAAACGTACAGACAAACGTACAGACAAACGAGCGATCGTGCGGCCGCTGCCGCCGCCGTTGCAGCATCGCACCTGCCCCGGAGCCACGGCCATTCACCGAGATGAGGCTCCTGTGGTCTCGCCAGCCGCCATCCCTGCTTGCATCTGCTTCCAGTTTGCGACTTCTCCTCCAGTCACGCCCACTTGACGGTGCAGCGAGCCACTTCCCAAGCTAGGTGGGGCACCTTGATCGGCGCTTATTGCCTGCCCTGCACGTATTCCACACGGTGACATTTGGGCTCGTCGAGAGACCTGCTTCTTCGAGCCGAGGAGCGCTTGTCGACCCTGGTCCCGGCCGCAGCGGGTTGACATGGCCCGGAGTAGCGACAATCTCGGCCTGCGGATTCTTCACCCGGCGCTTCCCAGCCACGATCTTGCTTCCACTGCTCCGTACGGCACATCAGGTATGTACGAACGCACGACTACAGACTAATGCGCAAATAGGGCACCCCGGCCAAAGCCTGCACCGTCTGTGCGAACGGGCCAACACACAGCATCAACCACATCACTTGATTCGTCACGTGGCGCCTGGCCAGGCATGCAGGCCAGAAGTAGTGGGCAAAATCAATTAGACTCTCGGCCTCGACAGACGAGAGCTCGTGGACAGACGCTTTGTTGCCCCGTGCCCGCCGCCGGCAGATGCATGAGCTCGGAGTCCGACACCGCTCCGCAAACGCGTCGTTAGAGCCTCTGTTCCATCAGCCCTTTGCGGCTGGTACGATACGCGTGCTGTTCATCTGCGGCTTGGAGTGTGTGGTGTCGCCAGAAGAAGCACTTGCTGGTTCAGCCAGGCAGACCCGCCTCGTGATTCAACCTGGCTCGTCAGGATCAGGACCAGGGACTCGGGACAAAAGCGCCATCGTGTGTAGCGAACTGATCGGACCAGGGAACCAGGCCATCCATCTAGAAGTTCGGTCCACGACCGATGTTCAGCCACACACAGGGCAGCAATCCGAGAAAGACATTCAAGAGATTGCCGGGCCTCATGAAAGTTTTCGCCGGCGGGAGAAATTAGCGCCACAGTGCGATTCTTGGCCCTGAATGAACCCAAACACCCCGGGCTCCTCGACGAACGACGCAACCCCTGTGTCGACGCTCGGCTCGTTGTCGTCGACTCGCACTGCCCGGTCACTTTTCGGACAGATGCTCGTGGGCAGCGGCATGTCCCCACTCGGCAAGGCATTGGGTCAGAACCACCTTGCAATTGGCACCAAAAACTGCCGCTGGAACGGCCTAGCCTCCGTTGTAAGTCATGGTCATCTGTACGTGTACAGTGCTGTACTGTACGAGTGCACAAAGTCTCTATTCCAAGGGGGCGTGGTTCTGGCTCTCCGTCACCCGCATCGATGAAGCTATCGGGAAGCCGCCGCCACAACCATCGCCTGACTCCACGGTACAATTCAGTCTCTTCGCCCTGGCTGACGTCGCAAGGAGCGGACTTTCCTTTCTGCGGCGTCGGGACCCATAGGCGGTTCGCCTGGAAGCTGCTGCCTGCTCCTCGCATCTACTTCCAGGTCTGTGGGCATGAATTGGCACGACGCGACTCTCTCCGACATGGAACTTGTCATGCCACGACGCATCTCTGCATGCTCATGTCCCCAGAAGCATAGGCACGGTGCTACATGCGCGAGAGATTTCACGATACCTACTGCGCAGACAAAGTACAGTGGCCGATGGTCAAGCGGATCTATATTGGGGCATCAGATGCGCAGCGAGGGATGCGGCCGGGCCAGTCGCAGATGACGTTTTTCGACACGGGTTACGGCCAACAAACGCAAAATGTGCCGCACCAACGCGCCCAGGAACAGGGACCGCATGCCCAGACAAGATGGCGGTGCGGTGCGGCTGCTGCCACAGTTGAAACTCAGGCCCCATTGCCGCCACGGCATCTTGGCTGGCACCTCCGCTTTCCAAGTGAAGGTGAGGGCGGAGGTTCACCATGGGGCCCGTGATGAATGGCGCCGTCCGGTGCACGAACCAATGCCACTGCTTGAAGATGAATCGAATTCGAAAATATATCATACAAGTGGCCCAAGCCCACGAGGCCCATCTCGACATCGGCGTTCCCGCGGGCCTTAACACCGACGCGGCCGCTGTGGGGGGGCAGCCGCCCGCGAAGAGGTGGTCGGCCACGGCTTCTCAGCACAGCCTCGCCCGCCTTGCCTCGCTCTGCCCTGCGGTCGAGGCTACCGCGCACTTTACTTGTGTCGGCATGGCGCCAAGCCTGGTCGGGCGACAACAATACCAGCGCCATATCCTGTCAATGACTGTCACTGACGGCTCTCAATAGGACATGACATGGGCAGAACCTCGCCAGCTTGTCGCTTGTCCGCACCCTCCACGGGGTGTCTACTGTTCGACGGCCTGGGAGGCTGGGAGGGACCCTGGCTCCACCGGGAAACGGCATTGCGAACGCCAGTACTCTGTGAGTCTGCAGTCTGTACTCCGTACTGCGATGTGGGTTTGCGGTTTGCACCCAAAGGTCCATACGAAATCGTCGCTCCATCTACTCTACTCAGCTTTTGCCTCAGAACCTCCAAAGCAGCACGAGTATGGGGCACGGTACTGTACCTTACTTACACAGGCAAGTTCAAGTATCCAACTTTTGGGCAGCGAGGCGCAAGTCACTGCCCAGCAATGCGCGTCATCTCAACGTGCGGCCGCCCCGACGCCGGCCAGGAAAAGCGAGACACCACCTGGCGGCCCCGGCCCCAAGGTACGTACTTGGAGCCTCGCATCTCAGCCACCGCGCACATGTACACTGCACCGCGCAAGGAGCACGAGTATACCAGATGTAATATGGGGCTGGCCCGATCTAATCGACGCCGAGGGATCGCTTGCTGTTGGTCGCAGGGCCCGATTCGGCATTTGCGAAGGTACTTGCATCGGGCCACTCTGCGCGTGGCTCCCGGTTGAGGGCCGCACCTCTGTAGCACTTGAACGTACGGCATGCACAATCATTATTGTGAAACAGATTGGGCCCCATGCACAAGGCGTCTAGAAAGGAGCGAAATGCGGCGTGAGATAGTCCTTGCGAGTCGATTCTGGTATCCAAGATTGTGACGAAAAGCTATGAGCCCTAGAGAAGAGGAAGAGCGCCCAACCAAATAAGACAGCGAGTGGTGACTCTTCGACGAGAAGATGACAACAGTCTAAACAAAAGGCACGGCCCAAAAACACCGCGACCACCCGGCAAACGCAGGTATACCCATCTCTCCGCCAATGAAGCCACACTGCGAACCAGCACGTGTTCCATAGCCCGGGCATATGCCCTCCTCCCTCGCCACCCGCCCTGGTGCCGTCATCCGAGCCCCGACGCCTGTGTAGGGGGCCCATGCCACCTCATTTGGGCGCCGGATAGACGCCGCGGTTGACTCCGTTGACCAGCCTCAAGCCTGGTGCTGCGTCCAGTTTCATCGACGCGCGGCTGTCCCAGACAGGCATGTCCATTATCTCCGTCGAATGCGCCGACGAGTCCGTCTCCCACCGCATCGGTTCCCTCCGGCTGTGAACTTGGTTGATCACGTCTTCCTCGTTGTGCGTCGTGCGCGGGTCAACTCCCATCATGTCGTCGCCGCCGGCCATGTCATCGTGGGGGCCGCCCGTTCGCTTCTTCGCCGAGACCTTGCGCCGCCTGCGGACATCCATGTCCCGGTAGCTTTCCATGTAGAGATGCTCCTCGAGCTTCAGGTCGTTGACTACCTTGACCTCAATATCACTCGAGTTGAGGCGCATGTTGCGCGAGCCGCCCATCTCGACGAACAGCTCAAGAAGGGTTTGATATCTGTCGCGCTCCATTCGCTTCCAGGCTTCGCGCAAAATGTCCTCCTATGCAGTGAAAGTTTGATTAGCTTCAAGTCCAGACCAGCCCCTCATTGAGGTTTTGCGAGATTGACGTACATCTCTTGGCAGCCACTCAATATACTTTGACCGAGCACGCTTGAATTTCATTTGGAGCATCTCCTTGCCGTGGCTCTTGTTGAATCGCTTGGTGAAGTCCTCTTGGATGCTGTCCCACATGTCCTGGCCCCTCTGGTGGCGGTGGCGCCAGCGAGATTCAAAAATACACCGCTCCTCTTCTGGGCAGGTACTCTTCAGGCGAGGCGGCACTTCCTCTCCGTTGCAGTTCTTGTGTTCTTCGGATGGGTCCGGCTGTTGGCTATTCCGAGGAGTCCCTGACTGGCGCTTGGAGGATCGTGCCTTCTTGACCCGGCTGTTGCCAGCAACTGCGCGGCGTCGAGGGGAGCCACTAGGGGAACGGGGAGGCTCGGGCATGCGCCCGCGTAGGAGCGGGTTGTCTGTGCTGGGGCGGCGCGCGTGCCTGAGATGCGGGTGGGGATGGCTTAGGAGATGGCTCGTGGATGGAACGGTGCGGCCAAGATCGCGATGATGAGGGTCGACTGGCATCGGAGGGTTGTCGCGGACCATCATGGGGTTCTGGTTCCCCATCTGGTTCATGTCGATGTAGTATGGTGGCCCAGAGTTGGAGATGTGCCCAGGATCCGCGGCAGAGTCGGAAACGCCAAACATGCCCATGTAGGGTTCGGGAGGGCCTGGGGTGCGTCGTTCGTCGGCGATGTAGAAGGATTCCGGGGCGACGTGGGCCGGAGTTGTCATGGGAGAACTAGTACTACTAGGTTGGCCGTTCATGTCGAACTGGTTGTTCCACTGGTGGTACATCTTGGAGCTACCGGGGGGCGTGGGCTCCTGTGTCTGTGGGCTGCCTGGGGGAGGAGGGTAGTGTCCCATCAACTTGCGAAGCTGATGCAGAGGAGGCGAGCCAGCAGTGGAGATGGGAGTCAAGAGGTTGGCGTCGCACGGCGGAGGGATGTTAAAGGACGAGACCTGACGGGCACACATGGTCAGTTGGGGGAAAGATGGCGCGACGAAGAGTTGGCGGAAGGGGAGGGAGGAGGTTGCCTCTCTTTAAAAGTAAAAGAGCAGCATGACGATGTCAAGGGAGAGGGGCGCGTACTGGGGAGTAATAGGACGAGGTCGACGACGACCGGGCACCGTCTGTCAAGTTGGGAGCTTCCGACAAAGCGTCCGAATGCGGCAGGGCAGGCGAGATATATTGTTGTTGTTCGACCATGATTAGGTGGGCCCCTGCGAATTGGCTGTGTGGGCAGCTGGGTCGCGAAGGACTTGTTGGCCGTCGAGGCATGCACTTGCAGCGGCTGTTAAGGCGCAGGGCAGAACAGGGCAAGGGAGTGCCGTCAGCGGTCGATGTAAGTGACGGAGCCGGAGAAGGATGAGATGAGCCAGCGGCAGCGTCGCACGAGCAGATTCGACGAATGCCGAGGGCTCGACGCAGATATATACGCCTTTTGCTTGCTCTCTCCGGGGACGGGACACAGGAGGACTAAGGAGGCGAGGCAGACCGCAATGGACTGCACAGGAGGCAGGGCCGGAAAGAATCAGCCCTCTGTGGCCGCGGCCGCGTCTAAGCCAGCGAAGGGGTCTGAGTAAGGGCCTGGTGGGGAGGCGAACTGGACGGGGGGAGGCAGGCGAGAGGAAGACTGTGAGGACAAGACGGGATGGCTGCGAGGATGGCAGATGGCCCGACCTCTTTGTACTTGTATAGATGGCGGCTTTCGGACTCGACGTAATACTGCTGATCCAGGCCAGGCCAGGCTCCTCTCTGTAGGAGCAGGGAGTTCAAGTCGAGTCGGTCGCTCACTCCCCCTCGAGCGCCATTCCGTCGGTGGAAAACGTCCAAGTACCTCGACTTCAGCGTGGTCCCGTCCCGGGACCCATCCAGGGATCTCTTCCTCGCAGTGGCCCTGTCCGACAAGGTGTGCGCCACTGCCTACCCATGTAGGGGGGCGTGAGCGGATCGAGCCCCCCGTCGGCTGGGGGGGTCTGGAAGTGAGCCGGGGGGTGACATCGGCAGGGCAGCGCGAGTACGGAGTACTTGGGGCGCTGTACAGTGCAGCAGCCCAGGTATTGTCGTGCATGCCTCATAGCCGCCGGCTGGGAGGGGGCTGCCAAACTCCCAAGATAGCTAGACCGCAGATGGGTGGGTATGGGGGCGGCTTCCTCGGTTTGGGGGGTGTGGTGCGGTGTGGTGCGTGTGCCTTTTTTTCGGTCGCCTGCGCGTGAGCCCCAGGCAAAGACAGAGGCAGAGGCCGACGACGAGATTGAGTACGGATTTGCAAATGTCGGGCGCGGGCCAGGCGGCGGCCCTTGCCTCACGAATTTCCAGACGGGGGTGCGCCGTCGTTTGCGCGTCGAGGACGGGACTGTGATGCGGCAAGGCCAGGCTGGGAACGCCTCGGTTCCGGGGCCGCCTCCATTATCTACCGTCGTGTGCGCTTTGTTCAGCCCGGCTGCCATTAGAGTTGATGCGGTCCCGGGCCATCCAACGGCGCCGCCAGCCGGTCCGCAACCACGACGAGACCACCTCCAGGGACGCTCGTAATGGCGTTCTGCGGGCGCTGCACCCTGATTCAGCGGCTGGCGCCTGAGGCTGCTGGGGAATCTTGCAAGCCATGCTGCGAGGGAGAACCAGGCCCTGACACGGGGTTGACGCCAGCAGTACGAGTACTGCAGGATCCATGGACAGGGCAGCCAGGATGCAACGAACCTGGAGGAGTCGGGACAGGGGATCAGACCAGCCCACTGTTCCACACAAGAAGAAGGCTGCAGGGGGGCGACTGGGCTGGCCGCGTATTTGAGATGGCATCGCCGACGGCTTCCACGAGGGGCCCAATCCGACAGCTAGGGGTAGATCTTGCTATTATTGCAAACCCATTGCCACAGACTGCCCACGAGGCGCCGGGCCTGCTCAGCCTTGATGCTTGCGGAGCCGTTGGCGAGAGCCACTGGGGAGCACTGCCCTGTCGCGACATGAATGCATCGGCGTGAAAAGTCGGACTGCTAACTTTAACCTTTGCGACAGGGCGCACGGCGCCGGAATGTACGTACTCATCCATGATGGCTGTCATTGGGAGAGGGGGGAGCACAGGCCGTCGTGGATGAGTGATATCCCAAGGGGCATCGGCAACCATGGGCAGAGGCATCCTGCACGCTCATGTGTCTGTTCGCCGATGCTCACACGGTGCCCTGGCTTAGGTCTGTGAGTCTGTGACAAACGGATTCAGACTGAGGTCGCCGAGGAAGCCGCCGTGAAACGCAAGTGCCTTACGAAGCGACGCTCTGCGTGCCTTGTTCATCGAGGTAGCGTCTCGTCAGAGAGAAAAGCAGGCGAACAGATGGGGACCACAGGTCGAGAGTCGAGTTCAGGCGCCGGCAGCCACCGACAGCCGCGCCCGCCGTAGAAAGTAAAGAGGCAGGCCGAGGCCCGCGAGAGGCATGCGGCGACGGCGACGACGACGCACAGGCCAGACCGCGACCAGCCGTTGACGACAGACAGGCCGCACACGCTCTCGAGAGGCAAGCGATGCCATGCACGGCGCTGCGCTGTGACGCGACGCGATGTGATGCGACGCGACCGTGGTAGCCGCGCTTGTCGAGTTGGCTGCGAGCGGGCGAGGAAGGCAGACGCCCGGCCATTGGCGTGGCGTACTCCGTACAATGGGAAGTCTTGGAGATCTGGCGAGGCCTGCATGATGGAGCCAAGGCTGCCGCCTGACAGGGCTCAAGGCGGTGAGCCGGTCGGGCTCGGTTGCGTGACCCTACGAAGCTACGTAGCCTGAGGCTAGGTGAGCACCGACGGCGAAATTGCCCACCCATCACAAGGCAGGCGCAGGCTGTTACCCAAGTACTTTGGTCCTCAAGTAAAGTTTGGTGCTCCGTGGGTACCCAGGCCGGTGCTTTACAGTTCCTTCCGGTCATGCCCATGAGAGCCTTGCCGCAGATAGCAGGTGCAATCGAGGCCACGCGTACATCTTAGCACATGCTCGTCCGTTTGCTGCGCGGGCAAGATAGGATAGTACTCCGTAGTATTTCCCGTCCATGCAGGAACGACCGCGACAGCAGCGGTTCAGGGCTGCCGCCTTGCGGACCAGAGGTGGCTTACGGCCTGTCCGGGTAACCGTTCGATAAGAGACCGTCCACTTTGCAGACGACCGCAACGGACGCTACCGGTTCTGTACTGTACCGTGCTGTGCCTGATTGAGGTACCTGGCCATGATGGGACGAGGCGGGCAGAAGAGGTCAGCAGTACCAAGGTAGGTACTGTGCCTACCAGGCTAGTATCGCCTGTGTGGTGCGTGGCTGCCATTGTTCGTCATCCACGTCACGGCGTGCTCCTGCAGTACTGTAATATCAAGTCCCCTTCCTTCCCTAAAGCCCCCGTTCCTACCCTGTGATCGTTTCTCGGAAGGCGACAGGCGCTGTGCCGTCCAATGCAATTGCCCGGCCAGCTCAGAATGTGTCCCACTCCCAGCGTCCCAGGTGGGAACAGGCAGAAGGGCTTGGACCATCACCATTTTCAGTCACCAGGCGCATCCCCCGCGCCTGCCACTGGTGCTCGATTAGCACCTAAGCTGCACGTCTGAGATACGGACTACTGACTGTACTGTGCAGGATGGGCTGCTGGGCGAAGAGAGACAGCTTCGTCTCAGCACTAACGTACGCCGTAGAGAGTACGATGTAGGTAGCGTAGAGACTCCCAGCGTGATAGCGGTCCGTGCGTTGACGCTGCAGCGCACCGTGAGGGTCGCCTCTTTATTGTCGCCCACCTATTGTCCCCAGTAGCGTAGCGGCCCCCAATGCCACTAAGTTCCTCCATGAAGCCTAGGTCCCGTCCCGTCCTCTAGGCTTCCGTGCCGTCCCATTCATCGCCCATTCACTGATTCATGGGTACGCCATCCCGCGAGACCATGCCTGCTGATGCGTTTCCAAGGTTCCTCGAGGGCACTGCCGCCCCAGACCACCGACTGCTGTGTCATGTATTGAAATGTCTGCCTCCACGGGGCAGCGTCAGATCCGCCAAACAGTTGCGACTGAAGTCGCTACTATTGGTAAGTATACGAGCGGACATGGCGGGGCATCTCGCGGACGGGCGAACTCCAGGTCAGCGTACTGGACGGTATGTATTGCAGGCTGTAAACATTAGGTTTGGCCATGCCGCCTCCAATCCGTCCTGAGCACCGGCTGCCAAGACGCCTCGTGCACGCAGCACTGGCCATTGGCCTGACGTGCAGCAAAGACAATGCCCGCCTTTACGATAGTGCCACCTCAATGAGGCCGACTTTCCTGTGTAGCTGGCGCGGCCACGGCAGCATATGTGTGCAACGAGGATGAGCTCTCGTTCAATGTTGCCCTCGCGACTACGAAGTAGCTGGTCCAGCGCAAGACTCTCCGGGTCGCCGACTTGGCCCTCGATTGCGGCGGTTCTCTCACCATGGTATCATTGGGGTCCAAAGGAGGCGTGCTGTTGTGCACGCGCACGGCGTCTCCGCTCCGCCCGCAGCGTCTCTTCCTCCCGCGTCTCCTTGTTCCCGATGGCATCGGATGGCATCGACAGGAAGCGCAAGGTTCCTTGCGACGTGTATCTTTTCATGCAGCGCGAGGTGCCCTGGCAATACAACTCGCCGAGCTCATGCTCATAGGCCACGGGCCCGGAACGTTGCCTTCGGGTACGTGCCCGAGGGCCCAGGCCCGGAGCCAGCTCGTCGACAAGTCTCATACAATACCTCCCGCGACCGACCGCGACACTGCATTTGGCCAAGGAATCTGCTCCCTCGGCCGTATTGTCCAGGTCCGACGGATGCAACGCAGCCACTGGACCCTGCCGGTCTCGAGCGACCACAGACGGAAGCAGATGCAGAGCACCGACGACAGCTTCTCTCCGGGCTGACGCCCCATGACGGTGGGTGACACGGAAGGCTGATCATGCACAGCGCGGTGCAGCACCCACCGACAAAGTTCCGTCCTTGCCAGGGGGTGACAGGCTGCCTTACAGAGCACGTATCTGATTTCTTGGCCATCGGACATTGACGAGCCGGGACCTGGGGTAACGTAGATGGACACCTGCAGACCCCTCTGAAGAAAGCAGCAGCCTTGGACACGATCAGTCGTGCTCATAGGCCTAGCGATGAGCCTTCTCGATGCGCAACCCAGATGAGGCCTTTGTCCGTGACCACGAGGACGTCTTAGACGCACCGGCAAACCCGCCGCACGATGCTGTCACGTTAACGCCGACGGCTTCCGAGCGCCCGCCACTAGCAAAGACCCTTTGTCGGCACACCAGAGACGTGCTGGGGCTTCCAACTTTCAAGACGGCGGAGCGTCATCTCGCCTATCACGATCTTTTATTTGTCAGATGGGGGGCCAAATACTGGGCATACAATACGTACTTTGTACGTGACAATGCACGCGCTGCAAAGAAAACTGTCCAGTACCGCACAGTGATGAAGGCGTCATGGGAATCAACCAGGCAGAACGTCGAGGGATACTTGGGCCTATCCAGCGATGTCCCCTCATCCTGCACACGGCACTCTGTGCATAGGCCCACGTTCCGCGGAAAAGCTGGATATAAATTACTTAGTCTTGGGTATTCAAATCATGGAGTGGGCGGAGCTGGGGCCTCATGACGAGTTGCAGAGGTGGGGCGTCAAGTGGTGTCAGCAGCTCAGAGACTCAGAAGCATTGAAGACGCGCCATCAGCTGGCCCATTGCCCCCGCCGTAGCGCCTTTACGGTGCGCCTTGAGGTGCCTGTCTTCGAGCCCTTTGAGCTCCATGTTCCGACGTCGTCGTGGTAAACCACCAGCCCCTAAAAGCAGCTCTTGCAGGCATTGATGATATCAAAAAGGAAACACTCGAAGACACGAAGCCAACGAGGACTCGGCAGTGCGTAGTTGATTGATTTTGGTGGCGACGGATCCCCCTGCTGATGCCTGCGATACAAGCCCACGGCAGTTCAGTGGACTGAACAAGCCGCTTCAGCCACCTCGAGGCCCCGCTGAACGCCATGATCACAAGTCCGATGGGGTTCCATGACAGGTCTAGGGAGACTCGGAGCGCGGACCAAGCAGTCGGCTTACAGCTGTGGCGTTTTCATCCGATGAGCATTCTACTGAGTTTGCAGGACCGACATGGTACAAGTGGCGTCTCGATGGCATCAATGCCTCTGGAGTTCTGTGGCGTGTTCCAGCGCAATAGCTGTGCGACCCAAGCCTCTGGCGCTGCCGCACACGGGGGCTGATCGATCCAGTGGTGGCGGATGGCGAGGACAGAACGGGAGTGAGTACGAGCAGGTAGGTCGCGCGCTCAGGAGGACGGGGGAGGCGGCTGGCCAGGCAGTTCAAACAAGAGAGAGGTGCGCCCAGAGGGTTGCGAGACAGAGCCCTGGCGGACGACAAGGTTTGGCCGGGGAGGGAGGTGGTGGCCCCGCGGGCGGCCAGTCAGGGAGGCCAGGCGCAGGCGAGCCGACCGGGGCGAACCGAACTGTCGGGACACGCTAGCCTTGCTACAGGGGATGCCATTCGCTGCCCACGGCGCACACCCCCCTCCAAGACATGCAGGCACGGCCCCGTTGCACGTCGCCGACACCCCTGTCGCTCCCTGTCAGCCCAATGAGCGCCGGCCCCGCGAGACAGGCTAACCCCCAACGAGAAGCCGTACGCGCGCGTCTACCCGCTGCCAAGTGCGCCGCCATTGGATACCGAGCCATGTGTAAGCGACATGCACAGCCAACGCACCGCCGGCCGTCTCCTCCCCAAATGCTACTCCGTATTCCATCCATCCACGGCTCGGCCCAACAGACACACGCGCACGCACGCACGCACGCACGCACGCACGCACTCACTCGACGCACTGCCGCTCGCTGCCTTGTCTTGTCGGGGCACACCTGGCGCTGCAGCAGCAGTGTGCAACAGTCCTCCTCTCCCGGTCTCACGCGCCTGCCAGCAGTCGTCGGCTCCCAATCCCCGCCATATCCCTGCATCACATTCACACCAGACATCACATCGCCGCCTCGGATCTGCGCCATTGGCTCCGTCCGCCGCCGCTCGGTAACATCCCGCATTCGGCCGCTCGTCTCCCCGTTCCGCCCGTTGATCTATCCGGGATCATGGACGGAAAACGTGCTCTGATCCGAAGTCCCCTTTCTAAATTGGTCTCGCCCGTCCCGTTGCTAGTTGTTCCGCGGGAAGAGCAGGCATATGACCACGGAACGGCAGGGGTATCCGGCCCCCATCCTTGACCTCATTTGTAGGTTCCTGCAGCTGCAGTAAAGACGCAGCATCGCTCTGCCTTCTGGCTCAACCGACGTTCTAGCACCGCCACAACCGCGATAGCCCACGATTCTATGGACATGCTGTTCTGATGAACCAATATGGACTGCGTTCTTTCACTGTCGACACAGCCTTGCGAGATGCTGCACGCACAGCCTCAACGCTGTGGTGCGTTCTGGAAAATCCTCGACTCAGAATCTCCGGCCGCCTTGGGGCCTCGGGAGGTCGCGGCCTGTCAGCCGGCGCTGTCTCAGGGGTCTACACGTTGAGCGCCTCACCGCGGCTATCACATCATCGCCGCGCCTACGCGCTCGATCCGGAACGGCGTACATCAACCCGCATTCGATCCGTACAGAACCCATCATCAAGTAGACAAGGCATAAGCGCCCAGTTCGCGGGGGATCTTCGGGGCCCCTTGCCCCTCCATCACCTCATCGTTGTTGAAGACAGCCGCACCCGAGGCTTCGACCAACCAACGACACCACCCACAGCCTCTGCTTGCGGCACTGCTGCTCAATCGTTGGCTGGCTAATCTGCGGTGACACAGCGCTACCGAATACTCGGGCCGCTGGACGTTGTCAAGGGCGCTCTCCTCTCTTGCTCTGCGCGCTTAAGTGCGCATACCACCGATTGCCATCACAGGATACGTCTTCTGGTGATGTACTGGTACAAGCTTGCCGCTGTAATTATCGGCCGATTCTATTTGACAAGAAGCTTGCGGGCGATGCTAAATCGAAACCGCTCGCGAGAAACGCGGCGTTAGGGCTTGAGACTGCCGAACGGCTGAGGCTGGCGTCGCGGCCAACACCACGCCGTCCATCCGCACCCGGCAGTCGCCCAATCCTTGCTCGGCTCCGCGTCAGTCGACCAACTCGCCAAAGCTGCTGGAATCGCAGACGGCTGGGCGCCCTGCGGTTCACGGGTCATGCGGTGTGGAGTCGCCAGCTGGGTATCACTTCTTGTCGCCGGTGCCACGCACGCGGTTGTGTCGCCTTGGCAGCCAACATTGTCTACACCAAACGGTGCCTGTTCCCCGTTGCCTGTTCCTTGTTCTTGCAGTGTACGGACTATTACTGGGCTGCAGACAACGCAATTCCTATCCTGACAGGCCAGCAATACGGATCTGCTGGCTCCGTCAACCACCCTCCATGAGCGAAGACTCCTGACTGACCCCGGGATTCACCCATACGAGCACTCCCCCATCTCGCCTGTCATTCCCCAAAGAGGGAGACGGCCTAAGGCTCTTGGAGAATTTGTCGCTGTGGGGCCGGTCAAGAATTCCAGAGAGGGAGTGCTTGACGGCGTCGTGTACCTCCAGCTTCCCCAAGCAGGAGGTACAGTACATCCACCACTTCATGGACGAGAGGAAGAGTTTGACAGCGCGGACTCCCCCTCCCACTCGCCTGTCTCACCCCTCCGTGGTCCTCCTGCGCATGACGCCTTTCCTGCCGGGGGCGGAGAGAAAGCCAGTGCCGCAAGAACCTTTGCCAGTGGGCATTTCCTTTTCCCTGTCTCTCCAAAGCAGGCGGAAGTCGGTGTCCGTCGCCTTTCGCCAATGACATTGCCACGGGCGGCCGACTCGGTCCAATCTGCAACTGAAAACCTCTAAGGAGTGGCCGCGTGGATGCCCCGTGATGAGTAACGACACGCATACATGGTGGCAAGGCCGGCATCGACGGAGTCCAAGGTGCCCCCCATCCACGCACCCCCTGCAGTGGCTGTCGCCCGTTCGTCACTACCATGCGCGAAAACGCACTGTGATGATCCACGCCAACGCTCGGTCCGCCTTTGACTCTGGAGCTCCCGTGAGAGGAGGGAACACGGGGCACATGCAGGGCTGTGCGGGCGTGGACGATGAGGAGCCGCGACTTTGTGGAGCCCAGATGATGGCCAGCCCATGGCATGGCTCCATGGTTTGGGAACTCGCTGATGAAGGGGATGGCTGTCGGGACTTCACACCCCCTGCGTGTGACGGGTCGAGGCCTCGCCATCGGTCAAGCCCAGCGAGAAAGAGGGCAAAATTTTGGCTTGGGACCAAATACTCAAATTTCACCGCCGTCAGGTCTCAAAGCAAGAGACGCTATTGGGATCGGGTGCCCCCTCCCCGTCTCTCTCTTGTCTCGCCACCGGATGAAATTGGGTGGCCGTCTTGACGATCAAGCTAGTAGACTCTCTGTCCATGGAAGAGGCTCGTGGCGTGCCCATGACGACAAATAGCTTCGTGCCCACCTCGACACCTGTGTGCGGATTGGGCGCGGACGAGGCAGCTGTTGGTTGCTGGGCCGCCAGCTACTATCCAGGGGAGGGAGAAGGAGGGGGCAGAGGGGGCAACAGGTTTTTTTTGGCCTTTGTTGTGGTGCTGGTCAGAGCGCCGCGTTGGCTGAAGTCTGCAATCTGAGCAGGGTGAGCCCGTTGTTGTGTTCCCCGCCTCCCCCCCGGCTGGCACGCTGCGTGCTCCTCATGCAGCAAGAAAGTACGGGGTGTGTTTGGGCCGCGGTCGAATGGACGGGCTCGTGACGTCGATGATGATGAAGGGTGGTGCCCCTGGTGTTACAACTTGCGGTAGTAGCATCTCATCCCGGTGATGCTCCGTACTGTACAGGCATTCGCGCCCTCCGAGTACGAAGGAAAGGGAGTTGTCACTTGATCAGGTGGGTGGGTTACTTTGGTAAAGAGGCGGCATCCTGGAGCTGCAGGCCAGCGTTTTCCTCGGCGAGCCGTCGTCAGATGGGGAGTGGCGGCTTTCGGACTCCTTGGGACCGTGGACGCGTCGTTGTCGCGCAGTCAGCTCGTGATTGATTTTTCAGACACGGCCACGGTACGATGGGCCCAGATCAGTGTTTAAAACTCACCGTCTGGCTCCATGCTCTGGGCTGGATTGAAATTTTGCGACATCTACTGTCTTGCCTACGGCTGGTTTTATGCGCAAGTTGCTGGCCGGGTCACGACGGAGGAGACATGGCGTCGACACTGCGCGCTGAGGGTACGGTCTTGAGCCCGCTCGCGCAGATCCCCCAGGCCCCAGATCCCTCAGTCATCACCAGCCTCGTATTCTCGTTCTCCCTTGACAACTCTCTTTCTGATGCTGTATCCTCGCTGGGCCTCAGAGAGCATGGCTTGCACGAAACTGATTCCGTCCTCCCGCATACAATGATACCAGACGCAGACAAGCAGACACTCGTCGATCAACACGCAACTGTCGTTCGTGCACACGCCCCGCGAAGCGGTTGGGTTGGTGGCTCTCCAGACCCGTCTGTTGAGTTGCTGCTGGCCGCAAGTTCTGGCCTCGTTTTTTTAATTTTTCTCTCCGCTGCGGGAGCGGCTCGCGCCGAAGTGTGCCCCCTTTTTTTCCCGTCCCGCGCCGTTCCCACGTTTTTTTGCTCTGTTATGTTGCGGCCCCCCGGCCTGTGCTGTTATGTTATGTCTGTTCTGTGTTGCGTGGTGTTGCATCTGCGTGTGTGTGTGGCAGTGTGCCTGTGTGTGAGTGTGTGTTTGTCGATTCTCCTCGGTGCCGCTGGGCTGAGCTGGGCTGAGAGCCGTGTTGGGGAGAGTCCTAACAAGCGTGTTCTGTTCCCGGCCCCCTTGAGGCGGTACAGCAGTACTACTGTGCAGCAGTGCGGTGCAGTCACTGACACACTCCGACGCCGTTGTGTTGTGTCTGTTCCTGGTTGGCATGGCATGGCGTGACATGGCATGTGTGTTTGCTGTAGGCCTCTCACTTCCCCATCTCGCGCCATGACAATTCTCCGTCGTGAGCTTAATTTTTCTCCGGCTGGCTGGATCCCCTTTTTTTGCTGGTTGTGTCTTTCTGTTGTGTTGCTCGCTGTCGTTCTCTCTCTGTGGGCGAACTGCCGCGCCATGTGTCAAAGGGGGGGGAGGAGGGGAGCGGAGGGCAAGGGCCCAACGCCAACAAGTGCAGTGCAGTGCAGTGCAGTTCAGTGCCTTCCCACGCCCCCGTGCCCTGACGAGAACGTGTGAGGCAGGGAATGCGGCTAAGTTATGTGACTTGTTGCTGTTGGCGGCGGCTGCGAGGAGAAGATGGAAGGGAAGGGGGAAGTGAAGGAGAAGGGCCCTGAGGTGCGACGTTCTGCCTCGATGGGTTGGGGCCGGCCGCGCCGGCCGGCACTGCTTGCTGCTGGTGCTGCCCTACCCGCTTGCGGTTGCTTTGCCCTCACCTCCAAGTATGTTGGAGAGGCGCACACACGTTGCTCAACGCTTGTACAGTACTCCGTACTTCGTACAGACCGCATCCATGCTCTGTGCGAGGTGTATGGCTCGCCTCGCTCGTGCGAGGAGTTGGACCGACCTTTTCTGACAGATGGATCCGTGTGCGTGCGTGCCTTGCATAGGGCGAGACTGGAGACCGTTGCTCACGGGTACGACACCGCGCCTCCCTTTCCAGCCTTGCGCTGCTGTGACCCCTTTTTCTTGGCCTCCCGTTCCACGGCCGCAACCAGAGAAGATCGCAGTTTTCGGACATATCTTTTGCTGTTTGTTTCAGGCCGACTCCTGAAAATATTTGAGGGTGGTGAGGAGGGTCGCTGTTGCAGGCGCTTGCTTCCTTGTTTGTTTGGCTGCGACTGGCGAGGCTGCTGCTGAGCTGCTGGTTGTGCCTTCACGCGCCGCTTCCTGCGGCCCCCAACGAGGCGGGTGTGCGACCACACTCATCAATCAGCTCCAAACGTCCTCCCTCTTTGCGAATCCTTCCATCGCGCCGGATTTGATGTCGTGGTGTAGCCATGTTGCTACGGGGTATTTCAAATCCTTTTCCCGTTCTGGGGGTTGGTACTGTGGTGCTCTCGCGCCACCCCTTTTTCGAGGAGGAGAGATATTCGGACATCAACTCTTTTGTCTTCTAGGGAAAATGGGATCCAACTCGCGAATGGACTAGAAAGGGTGGAATAAATTCTTCTCTAAGCCTGTAGAGATGCGCAGCACCTCGAGCTAGCAGGTTGAGTTAACCGGGAAGTCGACATCCGAATGATATACCACGAGTACAGGGCGTGTGAGATGGTAACCCATTCGTACGGCCACATCACATTACCCGCCAGCATAGAGCGGATGTAAAGCCACGAGTCATCAGCTACTTTGACGAGGCCGGTGTAGAAATGTATCGCTCGCGCGTATAGGATTCTGTATCTGTGCTTTGGGATACAGTCGGGAAGGGTGGTGGCATCGCAGCGTGAGGTGGCCTTCAGGCTCAGTCTCGTATGATATGCGCAGGATTGAACGAAGGAGAAGTGGCTGGACGAGGGAAGCAAACGGGACTGTGCGTCTTACTCATCGCTAGATCATGGATTCGCAGCCTGGGTGATTCCCCGAATGTGGAGAGGTGTGCGCGGGGACGGTGCTAGTCGAGGGACAGGAGCTGGAGCCAGGTTCCACGAGCCGTCTAAGAGCAGGAACTTGTCATCAGACTTTGAGCGTGCCGCCTTTCTGCGATGTAACTCCAAAAGGCGTTGCTGCGATCTGCCCTGGCAACGGCAGACATGGGCGGACTCTTGCTCGCATCAGGATGAAAGAAGAGGGCATTGCACTGGAGTAGGAATGAAAGGATAGCAGTCACTTGCCCTCCGGGCGTCACGCTCAATCGCCCCTGTCGAGACCGCCTGGATGAGTCTGTAAACACCATCGCCAAAGAGAAGTCACACACAGAATTGAGGTAGACCAGGGCCTTTACAAACTGTCATTCGTCTTGAGACGTAGGCTCTTGCTTTGACTTCCCAACCCGGCCGGGCCTTATCGAATACCACGTATATAGGCCGTACAGCGACGACAACGAGCAGATGTGCAGGACCACACGCACACCTGGCAGCAGAGCCGGAGGGAGGGCAGGCAGGCAGTCATTAAACATTCCGAGTGTGAATTCGTTACAACACTATCAAGGCCCCCTGAATGTACACGTCAAACGCCAGCTGTGCTCTCATATCATATCACCAGTTCTCCTGAATATCACTCCCTCCCATCCCAGTCACCATGAACGAAACTTGCGGGCGGCATCAAAGGGTTGCCGCCGCGGGGCCCGACTCTTCTTCATAAACACGCCGCCTTGGGCGGCCAAGATTTTTCAACCGCTTGCACCAAACCTCCTTATAAGATCGCAACACCAACAGCGCTGCTGCTCCACGCTCGCATGATTATGTAGGCACTGCCGGAGCCGCTCTCAACCGTGCCGCGCGCGATGGTATATGGTCCTGCTGTTGGACATACGGCCATGTCCTGCACGCGGCCGTGCTTCTCACACTCCCCCTCCCTTGCGTCATAACATGGCGCAGAAGAGCTTCCTTGGTGGCCGCCAAGTAGTTGAAATTCGAAGCGAGCTCCCAAAGATACTCGCCGTTGTGCATGCCGACGACACTCTACGCCCCTTCGAGCGGGGGCACAAACGAGTAGTTAAAGTCAAGAAGCCCATCCAGCATCCAATGCTGGGGATCAAAGAAGTCGTAATTCGTCTCGCCATAGCTCATCCCGCCTCCGATCATGCTGTTGGGGCCGGAGGCGGCCGCCGAGAGCGCGGCGGCGCTCGGCGTCAGCGCTCCGTTCGTGCCCAGCAGCGTGTTGGAAGTGGGCGGAATGTGCGATGGCATGAGCGTGCTATCAAGTTGAGACGAAGACGCCGAGGACTCGTTGGCCGAGTCGGGATTCGTCGGTTGCTTAGTATCTGTAGGGACCCGGTCAGCCGTGGTTCTGGTGTTCGGCGCAAAAACGTTCCCCCCTGGCGCTTTTGAGCGCTCAAGGGTTCGGGCGCGGCCGAACTCACTCTCCAACGAACCTCTGCCTTGTGATTGATACTCCTCGCGCCATCGCCATACCGAGTCGAATACCAGACTCATGCTGTGTCGACAGCGGACCTTGAGTTGGAGGCTATCATCCACCTGGATTGCCGAGTCATCTTCGCGGTTCCAGGCCGCGTTCCGGCTGTCGAGGCGAGCTCCGTTCCACATCTGCACCATGAGCTCGGCTAGGCGCCATTGCAGGTCGTTGTTGACCACGCTCGTTGCCCGAATCGCTCGGATGGAGTGGTGGAAAAGGCTGCGGCCCCGGTCAAAGTCAATCGTCTTGCAAAAGAAAGACCTCATGAGCTTGAGCAGTGTAAAGGCCGCCGCGACCAGCATCTGCTGCAGGTAGTTGGTCGCGTAGAGAAGGATGGTACCGCCGAGGCCATCGCGGGGAGACGTCACCTTGTCCACCTCGAGGAGCTCGTCGAGAAAGCTGGTCGCCGCGCGCCAGAGACCCATCAAATCGTCCATGTAACCGGGCGTCTTGCTCGAGTCGAAGAATCCCGCCAGACGCATATGCAAGGCCGCGGCCCGCAAGTGCAGGTTCACAATGGGACCTAATTGCTGGGACAGAACCGAGGCCTGCATCTCGCCATAGTCGCGGCGGTAGACGCGCATCAGCATGGCTCGGTGCTCGTCTCCTGCGACTCCGCGCGGATCGCTGGCGTTGCTGTACATCTCCTTGGAGACCTTGTCGCAAAATCGCTCGATCTGCAGGCGCGCCTCCAAGTCCCTGGAGAGGTGCAGGGCAGGGTCGTCGCCCGGCCTAAGGGCGAGGGTCCAGTCGTACAGACTTGAGGCGGGCTGGCCGTAGCCGGTTCCGACATTTTGCGCGACAATATTGCACACGGCCCAGGTGGTCACGCGATCGTGCAGCTGCTCCTTGTTAAGTTCGACAGAGACGCGCGAGAAGTCCCGGATGTGGTTGGGACGGTGCAGGCCGATGCCAGTAGCCGTCTTCATCATGACGCCGCACAAGATATGCGTTGGATCTGACGTCGTGGTGCTCGTGGGCAACGGCCAGGTGCAGAGAAGGCACATGGCCTTGACGACGTGATAGTTGCTCGGTACCTCGCCGATTGTGGTCCAAAGGAACCGCGTCATGGGACCGGAGAGGTTCGTGAGGAGATTAGGGCAGTCGGCCGGGCTGAAGCGGCGCGCGGCGACGGCTATTATGGACCAAAATAAAAGAGGATGCTGTTGCTTGTACTGATCCGGAGGCTGCTGAGGGCTGAGGAACGGAAGAAACGGATGATAAAAGGCGAAAAACTCGTTGAAGAGATGTGTAACGTTGTTGTCGGTGAGGCGCACGCCCTCGAGCTCGTGGGAGTAGTGCTGCTGCACGTTATAGGAGCCTCCCCTCTTCAGGTGAAGAAGCGACGAGACGGCCTCGTCGGAGCCCATGAGGGACGGGTTGCGGGTATGCGTGTAGGGCGCGGGGGTGCTGTGGGCGACGGGGGAGTCGATCTCGTCGTCCTCGTCGAGGACGTAGCCCTGGGAGCGAGCGCGGGCGACGTTGCGGCGCAAGCGGTCAATCTCCTTTTCCATCTCTGCGTGCTTGGAGCGCTTGCCCACACGCTTGAAGTTGGACTCGATCTTGCATTCTAGCTTGAGGCGGTTACACCGCGAGCAGGTCTGGAAGGGATCCTGGACGACGTCGCAGCGCAGCTGGCGTTGGAGAACGGCGCATCAGCATCCGCGAGATGCATATGGGCTCGGGGGTGACTCACCTTTTGCTGGCGACACTCGTTGCACGCACGCTTGACGCCTGGTTGGCGCTTCTTGTCGCTGTCGCCATGGTCGCCGTGCTCGCCGTGGTCGGCATGGTCTTCGTCCATGAAGCTGCCGGGGCTGCTCTCGACGGGAGCGACGCCGGTGCTGCGCTTGCGCTTGGGGCCGCCGTTCCCGTGGCGGGAACTGGCCGGGCTGGTCGGGCTCATGGAGGCGGCCCCGCGGGCGACGATGGAGGAGCCGTCCATGCACCGCGGAGGTTTGCTGCAGCGGGAGGCCTCGGCCGCCGCTGGTCTGCAGCAGGATGTTTGTTTGTCTGTGTTGCTTGTCGCGGGCCGCGAGGCGAAACGAAACGCGGGACCGGGGAGCCGCGGTGGAGAGGCTGCCGAGGCGGGAGAAGTGAGGCGGGCAGAGGCAAGGCGAGGCAAAGCGAACCAAGACGAGACGAGGCTGAGCGGACGGCGTCTGGCGGGGTAACGAGAATGAGCAAGCGCACGCGCGCAGGCAAGAAGCGCGACGGCTGGCTGTCGCCAGATACAAGCAGCGGTCGAGAGAGCGACGAGGGCTGTTGGGCGAGCGACGAGGTCCGTCTGCAGGGCCGAGAGCGGAGGCGAAGGGCGAGGTTGAGGAATCGCAACGCGGGACCGACAGGAGTCAGAAAGACAAAAACTGGACTGATCTGAGTCTGGTCTGGCGCAGGCGCCGGCCGTTGCAGCGCCGCAGCGAGCGCGGGCGCAACGAGAGTGGATGAATTGGGGGGGCGCCCGGGGATGAAGTGGAGCGGGGCTGGCGTGTGGTGGTGCCCCCGCCTGGCCGGGCCTGGCGTCCAGTGCAGGTGCAGGTGGGGCCTCCACTAACGGAGGGACGGGACCTTCTGTACCTCGCTGTGGCAGCGCCCGGCGACGCCAAGCGACACCAGCACCGACCCGGATCTTGGTGCAACTGCGCATCAAAGTCCGGGGACCGCGGTGGGAGGAGAATCGCGCCGCCTGATTGGGCCGCGGACCGGTGTGGAGTCACGTGAAGGGGAAGCCTGCCTTGCTTGCCTGCCTGCCTGCATGGAGGGTGAGGGTGGTGGACGGGTGGCTGGCCGGTGGACAAACTGCCCGCTGATGCGCTGCGCTGCGCTTCCTGCTTACAGTAATTCCAGTCGCGGCAGGCGGACAACGGAGCCTCCGCGCTGTAATCGCCCTGCAACGGCGCCAGGCCCGCGCAGGGGACGGGCTAATGGACGGGGATGGATTCGTATCCATCCATGCCATGAGACAAGCGGGGCCGCGGCCGTCCACCGAGACAAGCGTCCTCGTCGTTCGTACGGACTCGTGCGCACGCCGGGGAACCGCTGCGAACCGGTCAAGGTGTCACGGCGGCGCAAGGCGCACATGAAAACGGCACACCGGAGTGTGGCATGTACAAGTGATCCAATCGCCAATGGCTCTCTGCTTGATGACTCTTCCGTGCTTCGCTCTGAGCGACAGATTCCCCTTCCCTTCCAGCCCAATCCTTCCACACGTCTTGTTGACCGGGGACCGGAGGGCGCGCAACCACTGCTTGCTGCAGCCAGCCGCCGGCGACCTTTCTTCAGAAAGCGGAGCCACCCATTTTTGCCGGCCGTCCAGTTTGCCAGAGCCACGCACAATGATTAGCCAGCGCCCGCCTCAGGTGGGTTCCGCGGTGGGGCCCGCCTGCAGCCAGCGTCTCCCGTTTTCTCCACGTTTTCCGCCTTTCTGGAAGTCGACGCGCATCCCCTCCAAGCCCTCACCCTTCATCCTCGCCGGCTTACCCCAAACGCCGCCCGCCACGGCAACACTCCGAATAAGCGGCTCGTGACTGGCCCGACTGTGTCATTTGCCGTTCAGCCGCCTCGTGCGCCGCCCTGAAGAGCCCCACTGTTTCGCCGTCTCTGCTGTTGCTGGTCACTCCAGGCCGGCTGGCCAGATAACAAGCCCTCGAGCTCTGTGAAGCAGCACCCAGTTGCGGGCCAACAAACGGACCAGCAGCAGGCCAGCCCTCACCGCGGCGGTCGACGCCTTAAAGACGCTTTCTCATTATACGTTGCTTACACCCTGACCGCTGTCGCCATGGCTGGATCAGCGAAGCACCACCACGCAAGCAAGAACAAGGCCCCTCCTCCAACGAAGCTGGTCCTGAAGCAGCCCCCGCCTTCTGCGAGCCACGCCGTGTCGTCCGCACCGCTCAGGTCAGAGGTTCAGTTCGTCTTGCCAGGCACGCGGCCAGAGCCAGGTACGTTGGTCGCCTCCGTCCGTCTCCACGGGCCCGTCCCCCGCTGGCGTCTTGGCTCACCTTTCTTGAAGAAACCGTGCGCGTCAACACCAATGACACCCCGCAGCCGTTCCTCGATCCAACGGCCTTGCAGCAGTGGCGATGACGCAGGGGCCGTCCATCCATTGATCAAGTAAGAAGCTCACTGTGGCCTCCCCGGGGCCGGGCCGGAGTGACAGCCGGAGCTCGTCGTCAGCCAACGTCCATAACCGGCCCGAGCTCGTAAGCCGCCATTGGCTCACCCGCCAACCCACCCGGAGCTGAGATACGAGGCCCGGCCCGAACACGGGGAGAAACACGGGCCATCTCGGCCCTTCGATTCGGAGCGCGCACGTTGCGCCTGGGAGACCTTGTTGCTCCAATCGGAGCCACCCTGCAATCGTCCACGCGAATGACAGCCGCTCGCTGGCGTGCCATGTCGTGTATCATGGCGAGCAACGCGGTGTCGGAACTGGTGTTCTTGGCCAACGTCCAGTTGGTGCTTAGTGCCACCACAACCACGATGCGGGATACCGAGAACCTGAACACAAGTTCCGAGGGGCTGCATTGCCGTTCGCTGCCGCAAAGTGCAGACTAGCGACGCCATTGCAGTTGCCTTTGTAATTCTACACGACCTTGCCGGCATTGGCAGGCTGCATCCAGGCGTCGTGGCGTCGTGATGAAAGACGAGACCTATCGGGTCCTCCTTTGCCGATTGTGCGGGGTCGCTACGCCCAAACGGCTGGTGCAAGTCGCAAAATGCCGGTTTTGCGGCTCCCGTTTCACCTGTTGTTAGTTAGCAGGTGGTGCCTTAGCCTGCCGACGGGGCTGCCTTCCTACCCCATCGATGCGACTCCATAATGAAGATCATGGTTAGATAATACAATAGGCAGGTGTCTGGGCCAACGTCTTTTAAAAGGGGCGGCATACCTTCCGCCAACACAGCGGCGGTGTTGCCACTCTCGCAGATCCGAGCAGCTTCGAACATCATGTCGGCGTCCAGTTCGTCATTCACAGTGCCTTTCTTCATTGGTGGCAAAGACACCAGCGCGGACAAAAGCTTCGATGTCGTCTCGCCCAGTGATGGCAAGGTCGCGCACCGCTGCGGCTCTGCCACGGTGGCGGATGCCAGCGCCGCGATAGCAGCGGCCGCCGACGCGTTCAAGACATGGCGCAGGACAACACCGGTGCAACGTCGTGACATATTTCTCAAGGCTGCCGACATCATGGCCGCCCGCCGGGAGGAACTGGCCGGCTACATGGCGACCGAGACGGGGGCCACTCCTCCGTGGTGCAACTTCAACTTGGATGTCGGAATAGGCATGCTCAAGGACATTGCCGGCCGCATTACCACTCTCGAGGGCTCGTTCCCGGCCTTGATGGACCCAAACACAAGCGCCATCGTCATGCGAGAACCCTACGGCGTCGTCCTGGCCATGGCCCCTTGGTATGCAATCCGACCCATGACTCCTCAGCCCATATGCTAACGGGTCTACCAGGAACGCTCCTTTTATCCTTGGGACTCGCTGCGTCGCCTTTCCCATTGCGGCGGGCAACACAGTCGTCCTCAAAGGCTCTGAAGTGGCGCCGCGGACAATGTCGGCCATTGTGTCCGTGTTTCGGGAAGCAGGACTGCCGGACGGCGTGCTAAACTTCATTGTGCACGAGCCCTCCGCCGCTGCCGAAATTACAGCCCACGCTATTGCCCATCCTCAAGTCAAGAAGATCAACTTTACAGGAAGCACTCAGGTTGGGCGCATCATCGGGCGCCTGGCTGGAGAGAACCTCAAGCCTCTCGTCCTGGAGCTGGGCGGCAAGGCACCGGCGATTGTCTGGGAGGACGCTGATCTACAGCTCGCCGCCGACCAGTGCGCATTGGGCTCTTTCCTTCACTCGGGCCAGATTTGCATGAGCACGGAAAAGATACTCGTGCACGAGTCCGTCAAGAAGGACTTCTTGGACAAGCTCGTCGCTGCCGTTGAGAAGATATTCCCCACCGGCGGCGATGCGTTGACGCTCATCAACAGCACCGCTGTCGACAAGAATAAGGCGCTCGTGAAGGATGCGACGAGCAAAGGTGCTTCCGTGGTGTTTGGCAACCCTGACGCCCAGGAGGCAAGCGGCACACGTCTCCGACCCATCGTCGTGGACAATGTGACGACAGACATGGAGCTGTACCGAACCGAGTCGTTTGGGCCGACCGTGTCCGTCATCGGCATCGAGTCCGAAGACGAGGCGATCCGGATCGCCAACGACACCGAGTATGGGCTCACTTCTGCCGTTTTCACAGAGGACCTGAGGCGAGGCCTGCGCTTTGCGCACGAGATCGAGACGGGAGCGGTGCACATCAACAACATGACGGTCCACGACGAGACAGCGCTGCCTCATGGCGGTGCCAAGGCCAGCGGCTACGGACGCTTCAATGCTTCAAAGGGTCTGGATGAGTGGGTTCGCACAAAGAACGTCACGTTCAAGCACTGAAGCCCATGAGTGAAGATATTTTGCTGGTAGCGATATTTGCACGGCCTTGATGATTAGTGCGAACATACATTGGTGTAACGAAAGATCAACGCCATGTTCTTCCGGATGACTCGCTTCAAATCCCCACGTGAATTCATCTTAAAGAACATGGCTGAAATTGCTGAAGCTATAAGATTATTTGAACCTATTGCTTGAGGCTGTCGGTTTAGGGGCCAGGGCTGCAGGGTAGGCGACCTTCTCACATCGTGCAAAAGCGATCGCGATAAGTTCGCCCAATCGATAAGACGGTCCATCCACTTAGTCAGCGTCCAAGTTCCTCGATAACGGCCCGGAAATTTTACCACCCATCGTCACAAGCTCCATCCGTCGCGCAGCCCAAAGTTCAACGTCGTCAAGCCCGTTTCTCTTTACGCACCTCGTCGCCAATCCACCATCGCTTTCCTCGCGCCCTCCCCTCAAAGCCCAACGACCGACCGCCACCACCGACCACCACCAAAAACCCTTTCGCCCAGCATGTCGTTCCTCGGAATGGGCCGCCAGCAGCCCACGTCGGAGCAGAAGATTGCCGCCGTCGAGGGCGAGATGCGCATGATGGCTGATACGTATAACCGGTATGCTTTCTCCCCTTTTCCTCCTCTGTCCCCTATTTGTCTGAGAGCGCGCGCGCGCGCGCGCGGGTGAAACGTTGGCGGCTGCGGTGAGCGATCGTCGCTTGGTGGATGATTTACTCGTCTGCCCGCCGTTGCCGCCTGAGTTGGGTTCCCGGTTGTCGTCCCGCGATTGCGGGCCCGGGGGACCAGCGTCGTACAGAGCTGGGACTGGGATGCTCGCTCGCGCGGCGGGTCACCTGACGATGGCGACCGGGGCCACGACGACGACAACAAAGACGACGACGACGATGATGATGACGTGCGGCGGCGGCGGCGGACGATGGTGGATGGGATATCAGTGTGCCGATGAAATTCCGTTGCTGACTCGAGCTCGTCGTGTATAGTCTCCAGCAGGCGTGCCAGAAGAAGTGCGTCCCGACCGACTACCGCGAGGGCGAGCTCAACAAGGGCGAGTCCGTCTGCCTCGACCGCTGCACCGCAAAGTTCCTCGACACGAGCATGAAGGTCAGCGAGATCATGCAGCAGCAGGGGCAGGCTATGGGCGGCGCGGCGCCGCAGCAGGGCGGTGGTGGCCTCTTTTGAGCTACGCGCGCGCCGTTCCCTGCTTGTCTTGTCCACCAAGGGGACGCAGTGCGGCAAGAGAAGGAGCCTCTTCTTAAGAAGACTACAAATCCCCACTTGTTAACATAGAGGGCCCTCGAGAAGGGCGCGGGAGGAAACATGTCGGATGTCGCGATGGGCGTCGTCGACGACTCGGCGCCCGTTCTTTTTGTACGAATAGAGATGCATGGGTACATGGTCTGGGACCAAACAGTGGACATAGGGGGCATCGCGCACTGGGGCGTCGAGTCTTGTCCAATTGAGATGAATTGACTGTAAGAATAATGCGGTTACACGTCTAGTATCAAGAAAAAAGATGGTTGATATATGTATGCCACGACTGGTCTTCTTCCGCCTCCCCCTGCCAAAGGGTATCTTAACTTTCTCTCTGTGTGACGTGAAGTGATGCGCGCGCTGCCAGGCCATGAAGCGACGAGATGAATACGTTGCAAGATGCCAACCGGCAAATAAGAAGAAACAGAACTCCGAGGAAAATGCGGCATGATGCGCCCGTATGCAATTCAGCCATCCTCATCCCCCATCCTCACCGCGCCGCCGTGCGCGTGATATTAGGCCCCGTCCCCACGCCCGTCAGCGTCCTCACGAGCCAGTGCAGCCAGCTCTCCGTCTCGAGCTGCACCTTGAGCTCCTCGGCGCGGCGCTCCACGTCCTCGACCTGCCTCTCGAAGCTCTGGATCCCGTCCTCGACGTCGTGCACTTTCTGCACCAAGCCGTCGATCTCGTACTCGAGGCGCGCGACCAGCACCTCAATCTCCTTGACGCCCTCGGTGAGGCTCGCGCGCTCCGACGCCAGCAGCTCGTCCGAGTTGTAGCGCACCCGCTGGCACGCGTCGTTGAGCTGGTGGTACAGCTTCTGCAGCTCCGTCTTGTCGCGCGAGTACCGCTCGTTGAGCGTCTCCACGACCCGTAGCTTCTCCTCGACCCACGGCTCCATGTCATAGACGATGTCGTCGACGAGTCGGGTGAGGTGCGCGGCCTCCTCGGCGCGGGCGCCGAAGCACTCCACGTCGCCGCTCAGATCCATCACGTCGACGATTTCGTCCCAAGCCAGGACCGCCTGCTCCGCGTCTCCAAAAGACATGTGGCGTGCCCAGCGGTTCTCGTTGGTGATGTGCTTGTACGTGAGGTCGGAGACGCCACAACTATGCCTTCGCGACACCACAAGCTTGCGCCCATCGCCATTGCGCTCCTCATCCAGTAAGGGACCCTGCAGATCCGATTCGTCGAGCACGGACCGCATGCGAGTCAACGTCGTCGGCAGCACGTCCTGGCGCACGTCTATACCGATGTCCCCCATCGTGTACTCGGGATCTGTGACGGGCAGCATCTCGTCTGGTATCTTGCTGCTAGATTTGGAATCCGCAGCGGACGAGACCATTTCCAGCGTGTCGTCTGACATGCCCGGGAGCACGTCTTCCCCACGTCGCAAGGCCGCTAGGTATTCTTCCGGCTTGTTCTTCCATGTGAAGGCTCGAGTTACGATGGCCGGGCTCGAAGCCATCGCGGAGCTCTGCGATGAGAGGCCATTGCTCGTTGCACCATTCTCGGCAAAGTCTTCCTTGGCAGAGACGGATTGTCGGCTTGTATGGCCCCGTCTACTCCCACCAACAGCATCCTTGATTCGTCCCAGGCCCGACCGAGCGTCGCTCATCTTTCCCGCAACACTCTTGAAAACGGCTTTCCTGAGGGCGTCTCGGTCGCCGCCCCCCATATCCCCTGCCAACGTAGTAGTGGAGACTGGAGATAGAGCGGCGTGGAGGAGAGAGATGTCGTCTTTTTTCTTCAGGTCTAGTTGCTCGTCCAGAGGGAGGGACTGCGTGCGCTTAGCGTTCTGTATCGCCGTGTCGGCCTTTCCCGGCACGACGGCATTTGTGTCCTGAACGCCGTCGACGTGATCCGCGGTTGCTCGGCGAGGCTTTCCATGCCACAGCCACTTGGGTCGCTCTCCGTATGCGAGGCTCACAAACGTGTCGAGATCGAGCGTCTCGATATCGGCGACCCCGCCCTTGTCTTTGCCGGACACCATATCCATAACAAGCTCTCCTCGCTTTCCACCGATTTCTGTCATGGTCGACTTGACGGCTTTTTGGACGCCGCGAGCTTCACCGGCAGCCGCCTTGGCGGTGGCTGTATGCAACCGGAAGACGGTCTGGCGATCCAGCCGCCGCGTCTTTTCGAGCTTGTGCTGTTTCTGGAAGTAGGCGATACCCCGTTTCGTGCTATCGATATCAAAGACATCCTTGGACACCGGGGCGCCGTACCAGTTAAGTCTGTTTCGTGCGCCCAGGAGCATCCCGAGCAAAGCCGCGACAGTGGTGGGGCCAAGGATCCCGTCTGTTGGCTCAAAGTTGTAGTGCTCTGCGCCCATCTCAGTCCACCAGTTGCCGATGGCGGATTCGGTGACGTCGCAGAGGAGCCCGTCAATGTACTCGTGGTCCAGCTTCTCAAACATGTACAGGGCGACCTGGCACAGCTTGACCAGCTCGACCACTGAAGGGAGAAACGGTATTCGGTCGCTGATCTTGTATAGTTGCCGGAACTTTGCCTGGGTGGCTTCCGTAGGGTCGGTGAGGGCCAGGCCGGACCGGCCCGAGCAGCCCAAGCGCTTGAGGTTCTCGTTGACGATAAAGATCTGTCGATGCTGCCGCACGTCCCCGTCTGGGACTGGGATCACGGTGAGGGCGGACGGGAAGCCACTAAGGTTGGTAATGAGGAGTTCTCCGAGGGGCGTTTCCTTGGGTCGGGCATGGTGTTGCTGAGCTGCCCTGAAGTATATGCGCAACGTCGGGGACCAGAGGTTCTCGTCTTCAGGGACGGCGAGGACACCGACGACGATGGAATGCGACTCATCGCCGGTGTATGTGGCAACGACGAGGGTGGGCGACTGCCTGGAGCACGCCCACTGCTCGACAACGTAGAGTTCGTATCCGCGTAGAATGCTTTGGCGCTCGATGACTGTCACCGAGGGGTCGTCCTCGAGGAATCTGTTATGCGGGAAACGAGCTTTAGCCAGAACCCAGAGCATGCCTGCAAGCTCCCGGGGCATTCGTACCTGAACGCGACGGGATCAGGGAACACGATGTTGCGCAAGGCGACGCCTGACCCGTACGGTGACACGACAGCGCCGTCGAGCGCTTGGGCGTCCGTGGCGCCGGCCCTCGAAGAAGACAGGCCACGCTGCCGACGGGGCGAGACGACGTCGTCATCGCCGCGGGATCTCGTCTCAGGGCCGGCGGCCGGGGAACGGAGGTGCTGGTCGGTGATGTCATGGGGTTGGGCCTGCGCGGCTCGCCATCGCCGGGGCGGGGGGAACATCGTCGACGTGCGACGGCAGTCACGGCGTCGACATCTGAAGGCAGGTTGTATGCTGCTCGAGGGCGAGGCGCATGCCGGAGGCGAGCGGTGGTGGTGGTGGTGGTTAGAGGGCCGTAGAGACGACACAGAGACCTGGCATGTGATGCAACTGCTTGCCTGGTGGATGGATGGACGCTCGCAGCTCGTGCGGCAGTTGTTGGGCCGGTGCGTGGCACAGCCGGTAGCGGGGCTGTGTCGGGCATGGGCCAGCGCTGTCCGCCGCACCGCAATCAGTGACTGAACCTCCAGCTGGAAGCTGAGCGAGCTATCGGGGTCGCGGCGCCAATCGGGGCTGCTTCAGTGACTGGAAGCCAACCTTGAATGGGCCCCGCTCCGTCCACAGTGGGGTCGGCCAGGTGAGTCGGGTGGAGGTGGACTGCTCTGGCTGCCAGCGACCACCTCCTAGTGCCCCATCCCGTCTCTGGACAGTGAGGTGAGTGACCTCCCACCGACGTCAACCCGAGCCTCATGCTCGTCCGACGAGCTCGACATTCGACTGCCACCTACCACCCGCCCTCCGAGCCGGCATCGACGGCCAACGAGCGACCACTCGGGACACCATAGCCCACGCAACTGCTGCTGCAGCATTCAGCGAGCCCCTCTGCCGCCCAGCCCTCGTCGTCACCATCCGGCCACCGCAGCCATGGCTGGAGCAGACGACTCGCCCTTCCCGCCGCTGCTCAATGAGCTAGCCCGGGTGAGGCGGTCCAACCTCACCGCGGCCATCGGCGACGTGGACAAGATCATCAACCTCCTGGCAAACGCACGGGAGCAGGTCGCTGCGGGTATAGCTGCCTTCCCCCCCAACAAGCCTTCCGTCCGCTCGGCCTCCACTGACCAGAGCCTCTCTGCCATCCAGATGCGGACGCACATAGAATCGGCATGGCGATGACGACGCTCCAGAACCCCGTAAAGGCACAGCTGGAAGCGATAACAAATGACCTCAAAGAGGTGACCAAGGCGCAAAAGGCGTTTGGAAAGGCCCTCGACAAGGCCATGCCTCAGCGGGACCTGCCCATGGAGACGGACGCCATGGCCGACCATCCGGCGCTCATCAACCGCGCCATAGCCATGCACCTGCTCCGCGAGGGCCAGTTCTCCGTCGCTTCGACGTTCGTCCGGGAAGAGCAGCAGCAGCGAGAGCAGAACGAGACGACCGCCATGGCTCACGCCGCCACGCCGCGAAGAGACCAAGATGGGGACGACGACATGAACAAGGACGACGACGACGACGTCGACGAACACGACAACAACAACAACAACAACAACGAAGGTGCCGACGCCGAGATGCACAGCCTGCACTCGGAAGACCTGCAGGACAAGTTCTCCGAGATGTATAGCATACTCGCAGAGCTCAAGCAGCGCAACCTCAGCCCGGCCATCGAGTGGGCTCGCCTCAACAATGGCCGCCTCGAGTCCAAGGGCAGCAACCTCGAGTTCGAGCTCTGCAAGCTGCAGTACATCTGGCTCTTCAAGGGCCACGCCGCCAACGGGCTCCCCAACGACGAGCGCAACGGCCAGATGGGCGCCTTGGCCTACGCGCAGAGGCACTTTGCGCCCTTCCAGCGCCGCCACCTCAAGGAGATACAGCAGCTCGTCTGCGCCATGCTCTTCGCCTCCAACCTCGAGGAGTCGCCCTACCGCAACATATTCGAGATCGACTCGGCGTTCGAGGATGTCTCCACGTCCTTCACACGAGAGTTTTGCTCCCTGCTCGGCCTGTCCGCCGAGTCGCCGCTCTACATGGCCGTCACGGCGGGGTCCATCGCCCTGCCCCGCCTCATCAAGTACACCACCTACATGAAGGAGAAGAAGACGGAGTGGACGACGGAGAACGAGCTCGCCTTCGAGACGCCCCTGCCCGAGTCCATGATCTACCACCCCATCTTCGTCTGCCCCGTCAGCAAGGAGCAGACGACGGAGCAGAACCCGCCCATGCTGCTCCCCTGCGGCCACGTCATCTGCCGCGACAGCCTGCACAAGATCTCCAAGGGATCCAGGTACAAGTGCCCCTACTGCCCGATGGAGGGCCACTTGCGAGATGCTGTCAAGATTACCCTCTGAGCGGGAAGCCATTGCGGCGGCGCTCGGGAGCTTGGCCCGGGTCGTCGGGCCGTTGGCCGCGGTGGGGGTGTCGTATGAATGCATGGAATGGCGTTTTCAGGGACCGGGCGTCACGGAGGGATTCTGGGATCTCAACTCGAATGAATGGATAGCGCAATTGTGCCCCTCTTTGTATGGTCGAGCGATTGACGCTGGAACTGGGTTTGGGTGAACTTGTTCAGATGGTCTTGTAGCGTATTACAACAATATCTTATCTTTGAGCAGATGAAGCCCGCCTATCCATCCCATGATAGCCTAACAAACGGCTTCCAGTGTTCTCTCAAGCGCAGCTGTATTGTCCGTAAGGAGTGACAGACGGCAGATGCAGCAGCAGCGCCAACCGCATCGCTGCTCGGCCTCGGTATATCCTCACCGTCTTCGAAAAGCCAACTCGACCAAACAATGCCGCGTACACAAAGTCGCCCACCCATGCGGACGGCCGCGTCCGCGGTCTTACCGCATATCCTGTAACTCCCCGGCGCTCTCGCGTCGACCCGCCGAGGCTAGGCCGCGCACCACCCGCGTCAAGGCTCAAAGCCCGCCCCTTGTTTCAGGACCCATCGGGTCGACGCCTGGGGGCAAAGGCAAACAAACTAGCTGAGCGCGTCCACAACAGTCGCTCTCGTCCGCGGTGAGCGTTGTCCACTCTAACGCCTAATTCCGCCCCGTGATCCCGTGATGGTGATCAAAAATAATGCTGTGCCTCGGCCGGGCCGTCGTCGCGAGCCCGCCCAGTCTGAGCGGCCCGCCAAGGCACCTGGGGAATCTCGTTTTCTTTGTCGTAAATCGTGTCTTTGTACATGGCCCCGAGGACTACCGCCCTCGGCGCCCGGACCGTGCCCCCGCAAAATCAAGCGCCTTTCCATCTAGTCAATCGTCATGCGGCTGGGCAGCTGGGGCTTGACGTCGTGCAAGCTGATCGAATGCGCGTCGGGCTTCTCCTCGACCTTTCGCGACGAAATCAGATGGGCCTTGAGCCCGTTGTCGAAGTTGCGCAGGCAGATGATGGCGTTGATGATGGTGAGGATGATGAGCAGGATGGTGATGACGGCAAAGGCGGTGAGAGACCGGCGGACGGCCTGGTACGAGTCCTTGTGATCCGGCTGGTAGATTCGAACAAGCTTGAAAATGAAGTATGACAGGCCACCCAGATAGAGAATGATGACGACAAACATTCCCGGCTTGTTCTCCTTGCGCGTAAAGTATGCTGCGGCCAGTAGGATGCCAATGGTGATAGGGATCGTGGCGATGGTCAAGGCGAACTCGGGATCTGTCTTTTGGGCTACGACGACGACAAACTGGATGATGAAACCGAGGAAAAAGAAAAAGTCGAACTTGAGCAGTGCGATATAGATCTGCCACAATGTCAGCCTCAATCAATCATGGAGTGGCAGCCGTGGCTCAAGCCTACTTGGTAATGAAGAAAGCGCTTCTTCATGCGGTAGTCGGCGCCAATGTTCTTCAAGATGTCCCACGCAAATTCTTGGTAGAGCTTCCATGCAATAAACCCCATGCACACAGTGGCAAGCCCAATAACAGCCGGAATGGCAACAAGGTAGGGCTTCACATCGCCCCAGAGCTCGGTGCTGAGTGTTTCGGGTTTGAGGGCGTTGAATTCTCCCAAGATCGTGATCGCGGTCTGGATTTGTTCGATTTGGATCGCGGTGTAGACCAGCAGGGCGAGGTTGGCGATGCACACTCCAATGACCTGAATGGTGTTCTTCATGCGCAGCGCGTCCCAAACCACAACCAGCTCGTATAAGAAGCCGAAGATAAAGAGCGTCAGGAAAGTCGGGATCGTCTTGTACTGCGATTGGACTTTGGGCAGGTCCCTGTGTTCTCCGAGGCTCGTCTGGAACTTGCCAAAGACGTATCTGCTTGGTGTTAGCGACCGCGACCATCGGCTGCGTGAAGGTCGGCAACGACGTACGCCTCAAAGACCAGGCAAATGATGGCCTGGAGGGTCGTGACGCCCATGAAGGCGGCGGACCACTTCGTCTTGATGAAGCCCATGCTGTCGCGATGGACGCTCCGCGACGGGGCCGAAGGGGTCAGGCCCTGGCGGTGGGCGTAGCCCTGATCGAAGCTGGTGTTGAGGTTCGCGTTCTCGGCGTAGGCGGGCTGCATGTACGAGGGCTGGTTCACAGCCGGCTGGGGGTAAGCCTGGCCATAGTTTTGAGAGTAGTCTGGGGCGTATTCGCCGCTGTGGCCGTAGGTCGGACTGCGTTGCGAGTTGAAATGTGAGAAGCCCGGATCTGCGCCCAGAAGGGACTTGCGAGAATCTAACCTGGTAGCCAGGGCGGGCGACTGTTTGACCCCAACCGGGAGTCTGCGGCGGCAGCGATGGCTAGTATGGATCGATGGATGAGGAGAGGAGCCGAGTCGTGGCTAGAGAAGCCGCGGCGCGAGTCGGGAGCACGACGCAACCCGAGGGCGAGCGCTTTCGGTCGAGTCGCGGGCGAACCAGGGGGGTAGCGACGAACAGATCAGACGAGGCGAGGCGAGACGGGACGAGAAATGGTTCGGTTGGCTGGTTGGGAAATACGCAGGAGGGCGAGGGCGGAAGCGAGGCGAGAAGAGAAGAGGGGAAGGGATGACGATGATGATGAGAGATGGATGATGAACGAGAGACTCAAAGGACACGCGGGTTGGACAGATAGGTGAGGAGGGAGTGGAGGGTGCTCTGTTCGCGGGATCAGGCCAGGCCGGCAGGGCTCGCAGAAGCACGGGGACACGGACGGGAGAGGAGGATTTTTGTCGGGGGCGGCGCTGGGCAGAGAAGCGGGCATCAGCAGCAGCGGCGGCGGCAGCACATGAGTGTGCCCTGGGGCCGCCTTGCGAGCGTCGTCGTGTCAGTGGGTACAGAGTAACTCGGGTGAGCTTTGCACTGCACTGGTGAAACGGGGGGCCGGGGTTCGGTGGGGCGCAGGGCGGCCCACGGGGCGGGGGGGGCGTGGCCCTCCTTGGGAGGCTTGGCTTTGGCTTTGGCTTTTTAGGGAGCGAGGCAGAGGGATGGAGGGCAGGTGAGGGATCCCTGGGCCTGGGTCCGGATGGAGGAGGACTCATCAAGGTGGTGCCGCCGCCGTCGTGTCTGCCCGTGGGCGGCGGCGGCGGCGGGCGCAGTGGAACAAGCAAACAAAAGAAAAGGAACCAGAGAAAAAAAGAGGGGACCGCCACGCGTGCCTCTGCTTGGCTGGGCCTGCCAGGGGGACAGGGGGAGAGGGGGGGCCGCTAAGGTAGGCCTCCCGCTGTTGCGGGCGGGCTCGAGGCAAATGCCACAGGGGCAAGGGGGCACACGGCATGGCAGGGCAGCGCAGGGCAGGACACGACATGGCCGGACGCAAGGCACCTCACCAGATGGACGGGACACAGAGACGGCAAGGCACAGCGGCGACGGCACTCGCTCGGTCGGGCTGCGATTTTTTTTTTTTTCTTCTCTCTCTTTGATCGCGGCGCCGGCGGCCGGCAGCCTCGCAGCAGGAAAGAGATCGGTGTCTTGGAGGAATCTGCGAATGTCTGACGTGGTGCTCTGTCGCACTGGCGCTGCTGACTCGGGACTCCACCGCCAGCCCCCGTAGGGTTGACGTCCAAGGACGGCCTATACTTGGAGCTACCTGGCACCAATGGCGGTGATACAGTGCAGTGACCACTGGAACCGTTGAGAACGGCCGCTCAACGGCACCGCACCCAGGCCGTATAATCCACCTGGGCACTCCACTCGCCTTTGCGCTGTGCAGCGTCCACGGTGCTGCTATCCACGTAACCTCCCATCGTACCGCAAAGTACCCTGCCTTGCGCAGTCGCAAGAGATGAAGCACTGCTTGCACCGCAAATGACGACATCATTATAAGAAAAAAGGCGCAGCAATATCATTGTTCCCAAGTCGGCGAGCAGCGGCCGATCTGCAATCTACACGATGCGCCCGACACCCAGGCCGGGAGATTCCATCAAGGCGCAGCAACCCGTCAGTGAGGCCGCAAGGCAGTCTCGTCGAACAGGACAAGGCCATGGGAGGGCAGATGGGCAGCCAGCAAGGGTGGCTGTGTCCGGCCAGCCCAGGTCTCTGCGCGGCGCGACAGCCGATGACAGCGTGTGCCAGTGCTACCGACGCAGGACGCCGAACAGCCAGCCAACCAACCAACCAACCAACCAGTCGAACAAAGTCCAAGTCCAGTTTTACCTTTCGGCAACCCTGCATGCACCACCCTCACTGCATGCGCGCCGCCCGCTCCGAGCGCCATGGATGGTGCTGGCTGCTGCACTGCTACGCCCAGCGCGCTGAAACCGCTGCAGCCCAGTTCGTGTCGGGGCAGCGTCCCTCCCGGCCACCACCGGGGACCGACCGCTGGCGCCACTCCCCTCGGCCCAACATCACATCACGACACAGTCCTGCGAGCAGGCGGGCAGTTGTGGCATCTGCCTTTTCGTATCGCCCGGGGCTACGGCGGGCCACCATCCGCGGAGGACCGAGCCGGTCCCTTGGCCGTCGCGCGGCGCAGTCGCACCACACTCCACGTCATTGGCGAAAACCGCCGACGTCGTTGTCGCCATCCCTTGGCATGTATGACATCCGCCCGGCACCTCCTCAGTTGACGGCCCATCACGCGAGAGAAGTATCCGCGACTGCCCTCGACGGCGCGGCTCCTTGCAGCCGCTGTGTGTGTAGGAGTACTGTATGACCGAGCAGCCACCCGCGTGCGTACATACTTGTTGTTGTGCCCATACTGTAGCACCCGCCAGCGTCGCCTCGCCCTCTCTTCGAATCTGTAACGTGGGCTCCTACATACTGTACCTGTCTTTTGAGACGAGACGAGACGAGACGAGACAAGGCCCCCCCTCCTCACCGGCCGCTCCCTTGGCTCGACGAAAGCGTTGCACACTCCGCCAAGATGGGGGCGTCGACGCTCTCGCTTTGAAACGGACGACGAAGCACACCGCTCGACGGGACGGCCTTGCCCGCCCATGTGCTGCTGCCACGGCCAAGCCAGGCCAGCCAAGCGCGGAAAGTCGACGTCGTCGCGAGTTGAGAGGGGGTCTGGGGTCGCGCGCGCGTCCATTTGCGCCGATGGCGCTGGAATGCGGGTGAAAGTCTGTCGCGCGTCACCACGCCCCATGACTTGAAACACGCCCTGCTCGAAGCGCAACGGCCTGTCTCGTCTCCAAAGCCGGCCGCATGAGACGATTTCCCATTCTCCCGATATCTTCACGTAGGCTTCTTCATCTATAACTTGATTGTGCGAAGTACTACTGCCGCGTGGAAAGAATGGGTGTGTTATGCACATTTCATGCGCCGCCCCAAATCTGGGGCAAGTCGTGCACAAGATGATCAATCGCAATCAAGTGACCTCGACAGGGCCATCAAATAGCATTCGGATCCGCATTATGCTCGTGCAAAGGAAGTAGATACGCGCGAATGCCGAGGGGGCTGGAAAGACGACATGCGCATGGCAGCTGGAGTCTCAAGTAAGCTGCGTTACAGCATGTGGGGACCACCACGCGACTCGCCTCCGTCGAAAGTAGATTCATTTGTCGATTCGGCAAAACCTTGGACGGATGTTCAAAGTTTGACGTATCTCTTCGTCGCTCAAGCGACATGGCGTTGAGATCGGATTGCTTCCGGTCAAGGGCCACTACTGCACACGGCCCCGAGAACGGGATCCGCAGTTCGACGACGACGGGTTTCGGCTCCGTCCCGACGGCGCTCGAACGTACACCGTTGCCCTGGAGCCGCCGAGAGCAGTGTCCCTTGTGCTGTTCCCTGGATGATGGCGTCCTACAAGGGCCGCTCAGGTTCACTTTCTCAATTCCTTCGTTTTCAGTCCTCGAACAATTTCTTTGGCTCACCGTCATACGCCTCCTTGCCAGTGAGCTTGTTCCAGACCGCGTCCTCGGCGTCCCAGCACCAAAAGGTCGAGACAGCGGCCTCAGCCTCACTTGAGAGGGACACCGGCGGGCACAGATGGCTCTCAAGCAGCAAGTACATGGCATTGGCCGATGATATGCAGTGCCAGAACCACACGCCTTTCGTCTCCTACATGTTGTGCATGACGGCCGAGAGTGTGACGTCGTGCCTCGTCTTGGGCCTCAACGCCCGCTCTTCCTTCTCAAAGACGTGCATGAATTCCCGTCGCACCTCGTCAAAGCGTTACAGTTCTTCGCCCTGGATATCGTCGACGGCGCAGCCGGTCATCCAATACGGCGCCCGGAGCATCTCCAGACTCCAGAGGCAGGGCGCAGATCCATTCAAGGTCAACCAGACCCGTCACGTTCCACTCCTCGTCGACAAAGATGTTGCTCGCGTGCAGGTCCGTAAGCTGGAGCGCAAACGGCCCGCTGCGCAAGTATCGCCTGACGTGACGGTGAGACAGCACTCGGAGCAGGGTCTTGACTGCCATCTGGGCGCGACAGTCGTCCCCGCTATAGACGGCGTTTGGTTGGCTTAGAAGGCGGTTGTCGTGGAAAATGAGCATGTCGGACACGAACGCGTCCGTGCAGCCAAAGGCTTCATCCCTCGACATGGTGCGCGCAGCGCCGTCGTTGTCTAGGATCATCACGCTGCAGGACAGCGGCCTGTTTGCCAACGTGACGGTGCCGTTGTCGTGGAACTGAAAGGGCCCGATGCGGGCCTGCGGGATTCCTGCGAGGGAAAGCATGATTCGCGAAAGCCCACGAAAGAGCCTCTCCCTCCGTGGTTTTTCTTCCCGGTGTGCATTGAAGGTGTTTGAAAGCATGCTGCCAGTTTCGGGACCTAGATACGCTACTACGTAGGCGGAGTCCAGCTGATGCGACGGAGCAGTCGCAACATAGCTGGACAGCAGCGGGAGCCCCGCGACCCTACAGAGCATCCGTCAGACTTGTCGGGCAATCCTGCGCAAGTAGGATACGTGCCTCGTGTGCGTAAACTGGCCAAGTTATCAGCAAGGCGCCCGAGTGAGCAGTGACGCAGGAGGCTCACGTGTCGGCCATCCAGGAACCCAAAGCCAAAGAGATGGGGGGCGCGAATCTCAAAACAATGCCTTCTCGGCCCATATATGGGCGCCCACCTCGCAGCCCAGCTTCTCGTCTACGCTGCCGGGATATCTGGCTTCGGCGAGCTTGTGGGGCATGGGACAGCGCACGATGACTTTGCTAGACGGGGCAT